>NC_137341.1:15596461-18086910 GCF_965287045.1 Carcharhinus amblyrhynchos
ATGTGAGACACACAGTAACCGGGTATGTGAGACACACAGTAACTGGGTATGTGAGACACACAGTAACTGGTTATGTGAGAGACACAGTAACTGGTTATGTGAGAGACACAGTAACTGGGTATGTGAGAGACACAGTAACTGCGTATGTGAGAGACACAGTAACTGCGTATGTGAGAGACACAGTAACTGCGTATGTGAGAGACACAGTAACCGGGTATGTGAGAGACACAGTAACCGGGTATGTGAGAGACACAGTAACTGCGTATGTGAGAGACACAGTAACTGCGTATGTGAGAGACACAGTAACTGGGTATGTGAGAGACACAGTAACTGCGTATGTGAGAGACACAGTAACTGCGTATGTGAGAGACACAGTAACTGCGTATGTGAGAGACACAGTAACTGCATATGTGAGAGACACAGTAACTGCGTATGTGAGAGACACAGTAACTGGGTATGTGAGAGACACAGTAACCGGGTATGTGAGAGACACAGTAACTGCATATGTGAGAGACACAGTAACTGCATATGTGAGAGACACAGTAACTGCGTATGTGAGAAACACAGTAACTGCGTATGTGAGAGAAAGAGTAACTGCGTATGTGAGAGACACAGTAACTGCGTATGTGAGAGACACAGTAACTGCATATGTGAGAGACACAGTAACTGCGTATGTGAGAAACACAGTAACTGCGTATGTGAGAGACACAGTAACTGGATATGTGAGAAACACAGTAACTGTGTATGTGAGAGACACAGTAACCGGGTATGTGAGAGACACAGTAACCGGGTATGTGAGACACACAGTAACCGGGTATGTGAGACACACAGTAACTGGGTATGTGAGACACACAGTAACTGGGTATGTGAGAGACACAGTAACTGGGTATGTGAGAGACACAGTAACTGGGTATGTGAGAGACACAGTAACTGGGTATGTGGGAGACACAGTAACTGGGTATGTGGGAGACACAGTAACTGGGTATGTGAGAGACACAGTAACTGGGTATGTGAGAGACACAGTAACTGGGTATGTGGGAGACACAGTAACCGGGTATGTGAGAGACACAGTAACCGGGTATGTGAGAGACACAGTAACCGGGTATGTGAGAGACACAGTAACTGGGTATGTGAGAGACACAGTAACTGGGTATGTGGGAGACACAGTAACCGGATATGTGAGAGACACAGTAACTGGGTATGTGGGAGACACAGTAACGGGTATGTGAGAGACACAGTAACCGGGTATGTGAGAGACACAGTAACCGGGTATGTGAGAGACACAGTAACCGGGTATGTGAGAGACACAGTAACTGGGTATGTGAGAGACACAGTAACTGGGTATGTGAGAGACACAGTAACCGGATATGTGAGAGACACAGTAACTGGGTATGTGAGAGACACAGTAACTGGGTATGTGAGAGACACAGTAACTGGGTATGTGAGAGACACAGTAACTGCGTATGTGAGAGACACAGTAACTGCGTATGTGAGAGACACAGTAACTGGGTATGTGGGAGACACAGTAACTGGGTACGTGGGAGACACAGTAACTGGGCAGGACAATCAGGCGTGATGCTGAAATTTTGAAGAGTGCGATGGATAGATTTTGGTAAAGGGAGGTAGAGTTATTAGGCTCAGCAGGCTGGAGAGGCTACATGGCCATTCCTAAGTATCAAAAGTCACCATGTTTCTTAAGAACTCATACCAAACCAAAACCATTTTCAGTTCTGACCTGCAGTCAATCTGGTGGATACACAAACTGCTTGAAGTTCCTTTTCTTTCCAATTCCTCTTTGGAAAAGTCTTTAAGATCAATGAGAAGTTATGAAGTTGTAGTCATCACAGGCGCCTGTGATTCTGAACAGTTACTTGAGCTACACCAATACCATCTCTTGCAGATTTAGCATTGCAAAGACTTCAAAAGTCCAATATCTTGAGATTTTGCTTGCATGTCTCCCGTCATTAAACACTTAACCACATTCTTATTAGATTTTGCAACTCATTGACAAATTTCAGCAACTGAAATCTTTAATAAACTGCTTAAAAATATATTATTCATTCCCCTTGTGACACACACACTGCAAACCTCAGTAAGAAACCCATGCACTTTAAGTCTTTAATGACTTGGGGGGAAAGAAAGACAAATTCTTATCATAAACTCATAGAAATCTAAAAATATTTACAGCACTGCAGAGAGTATTTGGACATGGTTTCTGTGCTGGACTCCAGTGGGATACATTCAAGACAAAAGCTTTTGATGGTCTAAACAATTGTGTGCAATTTCTTTTCTGGCTCTTGGGCTGATATTTTGGAGATTGTATGAGTTCAATATCTGCCATTGTATAAAACATTCATCACCTCACTACAGAAAACACATCAAAGTCAGCCCGTAATTACTACAAAGACAAACGGAATGACTACAGGAAAATATGTCCAAAAAAAAGTAATGTTTATGTCAAAGTAGGAGCCTCAAAGGATTTTAATCTGTTCCATCTATCTAGTTTGCATATAAATTTGAGCCTTGGTATTTATAACAGCTTTCAGAAGCTCAGTTCCAAAGCACTGTGTGGCCAATGAAGTACTTTTGAAGTGTATGTATTGTTGGAAGCATGGTGACCAATTTGCACATAGCAAACTCCTGTAGGCAATGATGTGACAATAACTCGACCTCCTCTTTCAATGGCAACAGATGACATTCACTGGCATTAACACACTGAATTCCCCACTATCAACATCCCAGGGTTACCATTAACTCACAACCCACAGGTCGGTTGTGGCACTATGACAAGGCATCTCATGTGTATGCTCAGGGGAAGTCAACTTCTGTGTGAGTTTGATGGTGATAACGCAAGACAATAATTGGGCTTTGTCAGCCTTCCTAGCATTAGAAGTGTTGATGTCTCTTCATAGTACTTAAATTTCAATGTCACAAACCGCCTGAGGCCAGTGTCATCCAAAACTCTCAGGGAAGGGTGTGGGGCTGCAGTTCCTTGAACGGCACGGTGGCACGATGGTCAGCACTGTTGCCTCATAATGTTAGGGACCTGGGTTCAATTCCTGGCTTGTCTGTGCAGAGTTTGTACATTCACAGTCATTGCCTGTGCAAAGTTTGTACATTCTCCCTGTGTCTGTGTGGGTTTCCTTCGGGTCCTCTGGTTTCCTCCCACAGCCCAAAGATGTGTGGGTCTGGTGAATTGGCCATGCTAAATTGCCTTCACCTGATGAAGGAGCAGCGCTCTGAAAACTTGTGCCTTGTGCTACCAAATAAGCCGGTTGGATTTTAACCTGGTGTTGTGAGACTTTTTACTGTGCTTATTCCAGTTCACTAATAAAATGAAATGTGGATAATCTGGAGTGGAAACCCACCTTTACGACGGGCAGGAAAAGCGCCATTTTTGCTGCTTGCCATTGCACTGAGGCTGTGAAAGGGAAATTCTGTCTGGGATCTTGGTGTAACTTCAGATCGGAAGAATGGCACCTCTGACAGAGTAGCATTCCATCGGTATTGCACTGCAGCTTTTTCTCTGATTGCACACTCGAGTCTCAAGTGGCTGCTGAATCTGATAAATTGTATGAAGCACTTGGCACATTTCAGTTCCATCGATGCAGAATGTAAAATTTTAATTGTTTCCCTGTACAATGTGGCTCTTGGGGAGTTGGGAGGCAAAATTAGTCTTGGGGAGCCAATGGAAAGTCAATAGCTTTTTCTGCATCCCAGTTTGACTTTCCACTAACTGGGTTCAATTCCAGTCTTGGGTCACCGTCTGTGTGGAGTATGCACCTTCTTTCTGTGTCTGCGTGGGTTTCCTCCCACACACCAAAGATGTGTGGGTTAGGTTGATTGGCCATGCTAAATTGCGCCTTAGTATTGGGGGAATAGTAGGGTAAATATGTGGTGTTACTGGAATAGAGTCTGGGTGGGATTGTGGTCGGTGCAGATTTGATGGGCTGAATGGCGTCCTTCTGCACTATAAGGATTCTGTGGGATTCTATGATAAATGGAAGGTTAATATGGGGCTTCCAATTCACTTCTTGCCATCTTTTTCAATACCACCTGATGTCAATCTCACCCCGTGCCCCCTTCATAAATAATTTTCTTCTGCAAATGAGTTGAGTGAGACTGCCAAAAAAACTTTACCTCAAAGAAGATCAAAATTTCATGAACCAGCGCTGGATCTAAACTTTTAAAGGTTGTTCTGAATACAGTCCTCACCTGTTCAAGCTACCTACCATACCTGAGTGTAGGAAACAAAGTGGTGTTGTCACTGTTCACTGCTTCATCTTTTTAGGTCCAGATCACTAACAACCTGTCCTGGTCCCACCTACTGACACTATAGTTAAGAAAGTCCACCAACGCCTCTAATTTCTCAGGAGGCTAAGGAAATCTGGCATGTCTGCTATGACTCTCACCAACTTTCACAGATGCACCATAGAACGCATTCTTTCTGGCTGTTTCACAGCTTGGTATGGCTCTACTCTGTCCATACCTGGACAGTATAAACGGTCGTGAATGAAGCCCAGTCCATCACACAAACCAGCCTCCTGCCCATTGACTCGGTCTGCTAAACAAGAAGATAAGAACATAAGAAACAGGAGCAGGAGTAGGCCATCTAGCCCTTCGAGCCTGCCCCGCCATTCAATAAGATCATGGCTGATCTGAAGTGGATCAGTTCCACTTTCCCGCTTTCTCCCCATAACCCTTAATTCCCCTGTCTATCAAAAACCTATCTACCCGTAACTTAAATATGTTCAGCGAGGTAGCCTCCACCACTTCAACGGGCAGAGAATTCCAGAGATTCACCACCCTTTGAGTGAAGAAGTTCCTCCTCAACTCTGATCTAAATTGCACCCCCCCGCCCCTGCTTATTTTGAGGCTGTGCCCTCTAGTCCAGCTACCCTTTCTAAGTGGGAAAAATCTTTCTCCCTCTCCCCTATCTAGCCCCTTCATTATCTTATGTCTCTAAAAGATCCCCCCTCATCCTTCTAAACACCAATGAGTACAGACCCAGCCTATTCAATCTCTCTTCATAGGCTAACCCCTTCATCTCCGGTATCAGCCTAGTGAACCTCCTCTGCATTCCCTCCAAGGCCAATATATCCTTGCGCAAGTGCGGCGACCAAAACTGCACACAGTACTCCAGCTGCGGCCTCACCAGTACCCTGTACAGTTGCAGCAAGACCTCCCTACTTTTATATTCTATCCCCCCTCGCTATAAAGGCCAGCATCCCATTTGCCTTCCTGACCACCTGCTGCACCTGCAGACTGGGTTTTTGTGATTCATGCACAAGGACCCCCAGGTTCCTCTGCACCGTAGCATGCTGCAGCTTTTCGCCTTTTAAATAATAATCCCTCCTACTATTATTTCTACCAAAGTGGATAACCTCACATTTGCTAACATTATACTCCATCTGCCAGGTCCTCGCCCACTCGCTCAGCCTATCCAGATCCCTCTGCAGACTTTCCACACCCTCCACGCAATTTGCTTTTCCACTCATCTTCGTGTCATCAGCAAATTTCGACACCCTACACTCAGCCCCCTCCTCCAGATCATCTATGTAAATGGTAAACAGTTGAGGCCCCAGTACTGATCCCTGGGGCATTCCACCAGTCACCAACTGCCAACCAGAATAGCATCTATTGATTCCAACTCTCTGCTTCCTGTTAGACAACCAATGCTCTATCCACGCTAACACCTTACCCCCAGCTCCATGCACCCTAACCTTTTGCAGCAATTTCTGTGCCTCCTGCAAAACTAGAGGCGTTGGTGGGCTTCCTTAACTATAGTGTCAGCATGGGAGACCAGGACAGGTTGTTGGTGACCTGGACACCTAAAAAACTGAAGCTCTTGACCATTTCTACTTTCTTTCTACTTTATTTAATTTTATTCTAGATGTGGGCCAAGGGTTTGGTTGCTTAGATATGCGCTCAAAGAAACACCTTTATATTCTGAGAAATGAACGTTGGTCCAAAGCCCCAACTATCACATACGGAGGCGAGGGGGAAGACAAACTGGGATATCTTTGTCCCACCAGCCAAACATCCATTGGTGGGACTGAACGATCCTGATGATGGGTGGGTTGGAAAATCCCAGCGTTATCGGCATTTAATGAAAACTTAACCACATTGTCTGAATCAACAGAACATTGTCCAGGATGTTTGTCAGTGATTTTACAAATGAAGCCCTTTTCTTCTCCCTTTCTTCTGCAATATAATGCAATTGAAAGAAAACTCAAAGCCATACCTCTTATAAATGTAACCTCATCCATGAAGTGATGTGACATTTATCCAAATGGCAGGCCATCAGCTGGAAAGAAACGTGACAGATTACCTCCTGGGCATGGGGTGAGCCTTCAGATAGAATAATCTCAAATGCGACTGAAACCATAGTACACAAACTGACAACACTGTTTTGCATGTAATAGTGTATGACATAGTTCCGTGGCCCCTGTATTTATCAGGTCATGTATTCAGCATAGGGAAGGAGTCAGGTACAGGGAACCCATCGCACAGATTTCCTAACCATCCTGCAGTTCTTAACTACTTTGCTGCTTTTTCTCATCTTAATCCTGGTGCCATCTTATTCTTAAACTAAAAATTTGATTCACTTCATTACATGTTTAACAACAGTCCAAAGATACGCACTTAGGGTGGATTGGCCATGTCAAATTTCCACTTAGAATCCCATGACATGTAGGTTAGATTGATTATCCATGGTAAACATATGGGGTTATAGGGTTAGGGAGTAGGGTTAGCATTTTGAGACTCGCTGTGTACGATTGAATAGATTAATCAAATCTTTGGTTAGTAGTATACGTGTGTTTGTCCAAAATAATGTTCATTTCTGGGCAAAGATACACTGTCAGTGAGTTGGTGCAGACCCAATGAGCCAAATGACCTAGTCTGCACTGTAGGGATTCTATTCTATTCTGTGAACTAATATGGAACAGGATATAAAGACCCTGAAGGAGGTGCAAATCAGGTTTACAAGGACTATACAAAGACTGAATAACCCATTTGGAAAAATTGTGTGGCCCTTGTGAAATTGTGGACAGATGTTGCCAGCAGATTCCAGAATTAGATCCTTCTCATGATGAAGTTGTTTGCAGACATCACTACAGACCCCACACACAATGCGATCTCTCACAAGGTGAGGGCACAAAACATGCTTTTTGCTAGGATTTTGAAAGTCGCTGTGTACGATTAAATAGATTCATCAAATCTTTGGTTAGTATTATACATGTGTCTATCCAATATAATATTCTTTACTGACATGTATATGAGCGCAAACTCTTTTAGCAAATATCTCTGGGCTCTCCATCACTTCCTCTGCTTGCAAAAAAAATAGTCTCAGGTTTCTCAACTGTCTCTGGGCTTGCTAAATTGAAGAGAGTGTACACCTGTCTCATCTTTGATTTATGTGATAGGCCGGCAATGCAGTAGATACACCACCCCCTCTCGAATTTTATCCAGTATTCCGTGATATTTTCATCAAACATGAGCGTATCAATGTCCCTGTGCTATTCTGACAACTCCTGGCACCATATAGAAGTACTGGATTGTAATAACTGGCAACCAGAGGCTAACAATAATGAAGATTTATTGATAATGCTAAGCAACCCTTACATGCTACTTGTCTGCCAGAGTCCAGGGGAGAACTCCTGTGCTCCCAACACATGACAACTTTTATATCAGCTTCATCCCAACCTCCATGTGACCACCCAGCCTAAGGTTGCCATTTTGCTCTCCAATTTGCAAGGTGCCCTGAAATAGTTTCAATGTAAAACAAATACTGAAATATCATTCTGTTGATGTCATTTTAAAGTATGTAGCATGAGAATATCAGCGCTGACAGCCGTGACTAATAAAATTACACAGTATTGCTGGATTTTCCCAAAGCGTTTTTCCTCATCTTTTTTATCTGTTTGAGACATCATGAAACAGGTGAATAATCTCTTTCAAAAAACTTTCTGCATTGAATCTTTATAACTCATTCCAGCTCACTCAATGACTGTATGTTGTGAATGTGTTTACAAGACTGACATATTTTAACCTATTTTAATGCCAGTTAATGCTACTTAGGTACCTCAATGTCCTGAATGCACTGTGGGATCCGTAGACATTAAGTTAAATCAGTTTTCTGCTGAAAGTGCATAAACATGCCTTAAACTGTGTTCCTTAAGACTAAGGAACTGATGGAATGTGTGACGGCTGCTGATCCATATCTTTGAGCTGGGAAATGTTGGTTTTGTCCTTGATAGTTATTGAAAAAAAAATTCAATGGACCAAATAACCACAGTAACTCTGATCAGAATTGATAGAAAGAAGGAAGCTGTTTTCTCCATGCTGTTTTTCTGATCTCACTTTTCTCTATCTTTAATGAGAATTTACCTGCGAGCTCATATTGGATCATGTAACTTGATGCCTCATTAAAGACCTGATTCTGCTGTTGATGTGTGTGTACAACAGACGTGTGTGTTAGCCACTGATTAGAATAATGAAGCATCTAGAAAGCAGTCCCAACATCACCCATTGGGAAACCCACATGATCAGCAGCAACACTGGTTCTACACTCGTGGCTAATTACTGCTTTTTTCTGAAGTCAATACTGAACGGGGTATAAACCCAGCAATTGGCAAGCCTGATAAGAGGTGAACTATCCTTTACTAAACAAAGCTTCTCAAAGTCTTCTTTTTTTGCCACAGAATAGAATTCATAGAATTCCTACAGTTAAGAGGAGGCCATTCAGCCCACATGGACTTTCCGAAAGAGCAGCTTACCCAGGTCCACCCCATGCCCATAAGCCTGTACAATTCCCATGGCCAATCCACCTAACTTATATGTCTTTGGACACAAAGGAACAACTTAGCATGGCCAATCCACCATCACTGCACATCTTTGGACATGAAGGAGCAATTTAGCATGGCAATTCCACCTAATCTGCACATCTTTGCGCACTAAGGGATAATTTAGCATGGCAATCCACCTAACCTGTACATCTTTGGACTGTGGGAGGAAACTGGAGCACCTAGAGGAAATCCGCGCAGGCATGGGAAGAATGTACAAACTCCACACTGACAGGGACCCAAGGTTGGGTCACTGGCGCTGTGAGGGTGCAATGCTAACCACCATACCCCTCCTCTATAACACGTTCATTCACTCCTTGGTCACTCCCAATATTCCCTCCCTTTCCTACTGCACCTTTCCATGCAAGTGCAAGAGACGAAACATCTTCCCTTTTTCCTTCTTCCTTCTCACCTTCTAAAGATCCAAACACTCCATCCAAGTGAAATAGCAACTTACTTACACCTCTTCCAATTTGGTTTACTATTTGCGGTGGAGACTCTTCTACATTGGGGCAGCACAGTGGTTAGTGTTGTTACCTCACACGCCAGGGACCCGGGTTCGATTCCTGGCTTGGGTCACTGTCTGTGTGCAGTTTGCACATTCTCCTTGTGTCTGACTGGGTTTGCTCTGGTTTCCTCCCACAGTCCAAAGATGTATGGGTTAGGGGGATTGGCCATGCTAAATTGCCCATGAGATCTCAGGGGGACTAGCTAGGGTAAATGCATGGGGTTATGGGGTTAGGACCTGGGGTGGGATTGTGGTCGATACAGACTCGATGGGCCAAATGGCCTCCTTCTGCACTGTAGGACTCTATGATTGAGGAAGTCAAATGCAGACTTGGTGACCACTTTGTGGAACACCTCAGTTCAGCTTGTAAGCATGGTCCTGAATTCAACAGTTTTAGACCACCTTCACTTTTGAGTCCAAATAATGATTTTCAATCTGTTGGTTGGAAATCTGCAATGAACTTTTAAAAATGGACTTTTTAAAAGCATAGAGTCTAAACGGATCGAACTCACAGTCCAAAATGGCTAAGCCCAAGATCTAACCTCTTTTATGGCCACAAGGGAGCAGCTGGGTGGTGCAGTGGTTAACATTGCTGCCTCACAGTGTGAGGACCCAGGTTCGATTCCAGCCTGGGGTCTGACTGTGTAGTTTGCACGTTCTTCTCATTTTCATTGGGTGGTCCTGTTTGCTCCGTGTGTGTGTGTGTGTGTGTGTGTGTGTGCACGTCTGTGCGTGTATGTAACTATGCATGATGCGGTGTGGTGTCATTCAAGCTATAAGTCTCTGGCGACAGGCTAGTGACCTGTTCCAGGAATAATCAGCTTCAGAAACAGGAAACTCTGACCCATGCACTGTTAGGGTGCAGTAAACACTGAGAGAGGCAGAGAGAGAGATGATTACAAAAGCATAAACAGTTACTGACGGAATTGGCAAATATATCCATTTCAAAAACAACCTGTCAAACAAACATGGAGAGAGAAATAGGGAGCCATGTGATCTCGCCTTACCTGGTTGTAACTAAATCATAACCTCTGCCTCCATTTGCTTTCATTTTTTGCTGATTTGATTTTTCTCCAAGTTTCTTTCTTTACTCCTTTATTTTGCAGATGGTGGCCATTCAGCCACTCATAACTCATTGTTACTTCCCCATTGCCACACCCTTTCACTTTTGTACCATGCAACCTTTCAGCATTTGATCTCCCCAGCCTCCCACCTTACCCCTGGCTTTCCCTTTCATTCTTCCACATACTCCCCATCCTTTCAATCGCTCAGAACATTTCTGTCTTTCCTCAATTCGGATGAAGAGTCATTGACCTGATACATTGGACGGAATTTTACCAGCACGCCTGCTTGAGATTTGTACGATTCCACCCGAGACCAATGGAGAATGCTGTTCTACAAGCCTCGCCTGTCCCTGGAATCAGGCTGGATGTGCCGGTAAAATTCCGGCCACTGACTCAGTTTCTCTTCTCACAGATGCTGTGCGAACTGCTGAGTATTTCCAATGTTCTCCAGATTGATTCCAGATTTCCAGTGCCTGCAGCACCTGTTTCTGTGCTGCTCTGTCAACTATTCCTCATTGCCAATGGGACTTTGGCAACCACTCTCAGAGACAAAGGAAGGTATTTTCCCATCAGGAATTGTAGCGGGCAGGGAGGGCGCGGACCATGCAAAAGTCCATTGACCTCGGGCGGGAATTTCTGGTCAGAAAATCTCACCCAATGCATCTGATTTTAACACTGTGAAAGTGGATGGATTTTGAATGAGTTAATATCTCTCCCAGTATTTGGAAACATAAGAACATAAGAACATAAGAAATAGGAGCAGGAGTAGGCCATCCAGCCCTTCGAGCCTGCCCCGCCATTCAATAAGATCATGGCTGATCTGTCGCTGCTCAGTTCCACATTCCCGCCCTCTCCCTATAACCCTTAATCCCCTCTCCTATCAAAAACCCATCAACCCGCGTCTTAAAAATATTTAGCGAGGCAGCCTCCACCACTTCAACGGGCAGAGAATTCCAGAGATTCACCACTCTTTGAGTGAAGAAGTTCCTCCTCAACTCCGTTCTAAACCATTATAAACCGTCAGCGTTGGGTTCATTGTTGCTGATAGGAAGAGATGTAATGTGGGCTGCAGGTTAACTACCATCCATTTATACTGGTGCACAGAGTCAAGCTCCACGCAATAACTCCAAACCATTCATGGTAAACACATTAGACACTTCAGAGACCAGGAGCAGCTTGTTGAAAGCTGATTATTCAACAAGGAGGCAATGAATTAATATTCTGCTATCTATAAACACTCACCTTCACAAATGACCCAAATAAATGGCTGTACTTGAAGAAGTGCTTTTTGCTTATTTGGCACTACTGTTAAGATGCCCATCGATCAGTGCAATCAAGTTTCAGGGCAGCCATATCGATTGAAGTAGTATTTATTCTTTCACAACACATGGAAAGCTAAGGCAGCATTTATTGCCCATCCATAACTGCCCTTGAAATGGTGGTAGTGAGCCGCCTTCTTGAACTGCAGCAGTCTATGTTGTGCAGGTACACCCGCAGTGCTGTGAGAGAGGGAGCTCCTGGATTTTGACCCAGAGACAGTAGAAGAATGGGTGATATAGCTCCAAGTCTGGACAGTGTGTGGATTTGAGGCAAACCTGCAGCTGGTGATATTCCCATGCATCTGCTGCTCTTGTTGTTCTCGGTGATAGCATTCATGGGTTTGGAAAGTGCATGCAAAGGGGATTTTTGGTGTGTAGTGTCTTGTGGATGGGGTACGCTGCAGCCATTGAATGTCTAACTGATTCCACTGATCTGAGTTGTTTGACATTGCAACATGATTATGCCTTATTTCTTTATTGAAAAAAGTGAAGTAACTTTTAGATTTATCTGCAACATGCACTATTAGCCAGTATGGTTGCTGCGTCTGTAATGCCCCCAATGCTCTCTCTGACTTGCTGGCCACTTCCCTCTCCTTTCTTGAGACAAAACATGTACTATTTACATCTTTGGCTGATGATCTGCCAGAACCATGCACTTCAATGGAATTGTAGACATTTACATCAATAGTCATTGTATTATCAATCCATTTCAAAATGACTCAGATCAAACACACACAGGTCTTAGTACAGAGTCTTGGTTCAGCTAATAGTACTCATACCTGAGTCAGAAGGTAGAGGGTGCAAGCCCTACTCAGAAACTTGAGTGTACAATCCAGTCTGCTGTTCCCAGAGATGGTGCCGCACTATTGAAGGGGTTGTGTTTCAGATGAGATGTTGAACCAAGCCTGACCTCTGAACTGGAAGTAAAAGATCCCTAGGAAAGAGAAGCAGGCAGCCCTGGCCACAAATTGTTCTTCAATCATAAGAATAGAATCCAGATTTTCCAGGTACGCTTGCCCCAAGGCCCAAAATTCCCACTCGAGGTCAACGGACCTTTGCATAGTCCATGCCTGCCTGCTGCGATTCCCATGGAGGACGGGAAAACTCCACCTGTTGTCACATTACTGATGGGAGCTTTCTATGGGTAAATTGGCTGCCCGGTATTAGAGTTTACACTTAAAGTATCTGAGAGGCCTTCAAAGCACTATATAAATGCAAATCTTTTGAAGCATTTACTTACAATTAAACAGAGCTGGAAATCTTAGCAAATGCTAAAAACGCAATACATTGTGGAAAGCTCACACTTTGCCATTCAAAAGAGCTTTTCTTTTCTAACAAGATACTTAAAATTCTTTGCCAGAAATATAAATCCAGCTTGCTATCATCAGCTTTGATCCAGTTCTGTAGCTGCAAATTACGCTGTGCTGGAACATAATGTGACACAGGAGGGAATCTTGGATCTTCAGCTTTCAAACTCTTGATTCTTTTGTAGCTGAAGTTTTCAGACAAATCGAATGTTTAAGACAGAGGCAGAAGAGAATGTGACATAAGGAAATGTGAAGAGCCAGTTCTTGGGAGTGTAAGTTGGGGAGTAATTTATGAAATAAAACTGATGGATTGCGTAGCTTGTCTGCAGAGAGTCAAACACCATTAACATATCTCCAATCAATCAGGATGGTGTCATTTATCTTTTGATTAACTGACACTGTCTGCTCTTTAACCATTAAGTGAGGCAATTCCCAGTTCCTTCATACAGATCAGATGATTATCAGATAAATAAAATACAAGCACAATCGCTGAGTACACGATCTCCTGGTAATACAAACTGATTTACTGAACTAATAAACAGTCCTGAAACAAACCCACTCAGATATACCTATTTAGATGTTGTCCTGGACAGGACCAGAGCAAGCTGTCTCACATTGCCGCGGACCGAGGTTCAACCCTGGCCTCAGGTGACTGTCTGTGTGGAGTTGGTATGTTCTCCCCTTGACTACATGGGTTTCCTCTGGGTGCTCCGGTTTCCTCCCACAGCCCAAAGATTTGATGAATTGGCTATGCTAACTTGCTCCTTACTGTCAGGGAGATTGGCAGGGTATACGAGGATAGGCTCTGAGTGGGATTGTTGTTGGCACAGGCTTGATGGGCCAAGTGGCCTCAATCTGCACAGTAGGGATGCTATGATTGTAACTATGGGTAGTAGGAGTCCGCCACTTGCCTCTCTCCATTGCGATTTCTGTCACTCCAGCCCCAAATAGTATCCCACTCTGGAAGGTCCTCCTGAAACGCACTTTGCCAGGCTAAGGGACTGATTTGCGGCAACAAGACTTAGTGGATAGGATTGCAATTTCTGGGCAATGTGGGGTTTCATTCACGGGAAGGATTTTCTGGCTCTCCTCTTCGGCTAGTAAAAGGCATGGCTGGAAATTCCATCCATGCTCTTGAAAACCTTCCTTAAATTCAGAGAACAGGCTACTATCAAGAACAGGAGTTGTAGCAGTGGTGAAAGCGACACAAGATAGATGAACGAGGAGGATACCACAGGACATTTGTTAAATTACTTGCAGTTCCTCATGAATTTTGAACAGTCCACAAGTAGACAGCGGCTGAGATTTGCTGACGAATGCTGGCAGGTGGGATTGGGGCTAAGAACATTCTCTCCCAGCACTGTTGGAAAAACACACACAACTTTCCGGGATCGATTTTCACAGTGATGCAAAGGGGTTTCTGACTTATCCAAAGACCAAATTCCAGACGTCCTGTCCTGAATCTCAACCTCCACTGTTTTTGGTGGTCAGGACCAGGGGTGGGTTGTAGTTTGCACAGCTATGGTTCATGCAGGCAGCTGCTGTTGTAAACGTGAGCAGGTAGAGGCACGCTGGAGTTCACTTGGGGAAGAGTTTGCAGATAGCCACAGAGGCTGCTGAGGTGGGCTGTTTAAAAGGCATTACTGAAAATTCAAAATCCCTGGAACGGGGTTGGAAACCGGCTCCAACTGGAGCATTTTTGCATTTTCGTTACTGTGCATGCACAGTTGGAGGCACCAATCAGAGTTGCAGTGTTTCGGGTGCATTAAGCCCTGCCCACAGGCTCCTGCAGCGCAATTCAGAATCGCTGATATTTTTTCAGGCAGAGTGCATATAGAGGTGCCTGAGAATGGGTCTAAAAGTCGAATCTGAAACACTCCCAGTTTCATGTCCACCCAGCACTTAGATTTAAAATGTTCATACCCTTTAGGGCAGGATTTTCCAGCTGTGCTTGCTCCAAAACCGAAAAATCTCACCCAAGGTCAATGGATCTTTTCATGATCCTCTCTCCACCTGCTACAATTCCAGTGGCAGGCCAGACAGGAAAACTCCTCTATTAGAATTTATATTGTATTTCAATCTGAATTTTACACCCCGGCGTATGTTTAAGTGGGGGAGATGAGTGTGCAACAGCATAGATGGGGTTCCCACAATGTTCATGTCCATTCCAAGCTCTCAGCAATTTTACAATGGGACATGAGAGGCCTCAGGTAAGCCTTGGATCAAGCCTTGCCCTAACTGAGGCCTCTAGGTGACCAATTATTGACCAGTTAGGGGCTAATCCCACACCCCCCGCGTCAATTTCTAGGCCGGTGGGAGGGGTTTCTGGGTATGGAAAATGCAGAAAATAATGGATTTTAACCTCAGTAGGAAGTGGGGGAGGGATGTGCACCTCCATCAGAAGTCCCCTTGCATCTTCAGGCAGCCTCCCATCTTAAAATCTGCTAATTGCTCATCCTCGCTTCCCCCTCACCTCTTCTTTGACACTCCAATCCCCCACAGTCCATGAGCCCAACCACCCTCCTTATCTTGTGAACTCCCCTCAAAAGGTGAACATTTTCCTACACTTTCAGGACTTTGAGTCAGGGAACAGCGCGCAAGCAGGGACCAGGGAGCTGCTGCCCAAGTAAGGGGCAGGTAGTCCTGCCTGCAGTCAATTAATGCCCATTGGAGTGTGAAACCACTATGGCCAGGCAATGTCAGCGGCGATGTGCTCCTTGCCAACTTTTCAGATGACAGCACGCAAACCCTTCCATTCAAAACAATCCTGGCTTTCATCTTAGCATGACTGCTGAGGTCTGCCCTTGATAGGGTGGTCAAATGGGCCACCTAAAGTGGCAATTTACAGAGCACACTGGGATAATTGGACAAGCACTGAAACAGGCAGGCTGCAGCCTCAAAAGAAATTGGACAGAGATAAACTGGCTGCAGCTCAGATGACTGAATACACAGGAAATAAACTATCCCAAAGACAATGGACACTCTCTGATCAAGTATACTTGTTTACCAGACAAAGGGGAGCCGTAACCCCTTATTTGGGAGGGAGGTATGTAACTCACCTGCCTCCAGCACCTACAGGTATGGCCATTGGGTACACACCCAGAGATCGGTGTGGCAGCACCTGATTGGACTCTTATCGGTCAGAGTGATCAAGTCCTGACTGATTGATTTATAAGAATCAGGAGACCACCCAAAAAGGATTCAAAAACAAGGAGGGATAAAAGGTGCTGCACAACAGAAGAAAATCTCTCTCTCTCTCTCCCCCCCAACAAACAAGCTACAGTAATGGTGACCATCACCAGCAACGACCACACCCGAGAAGGAAGGAAGACCAGAGCCAGGGTATCAGACCAGCTCAAAGGAGCAGGCTGCGCAAAGGACTACAGAGACCAACACACGGATAAAAGCCAATATCTGCCTGTGTACTTGCCAGTCACACAAAAGTCAAGGTCTAGTATTGGACTTGAACTTGAGTATTTCTGTAAGATAACTTATTGTTGATTGGGTAGGTGATTAGTAATTGTATGTGAATAAATATTATTGTATTAACAGGAAGTCTGCTCACAATTCTTTATCTGTTGTATAAGAGTGAAAATATACTGTACGTCAGGCACAACAACAATAATTACTAGATGAACTGGCATGGATTGTGTATGAACAAAGGATGGGTAATGGGGCATGGATTGGCATGAATTGGCACCAAGTTGGTATTGGGGCTATAAAGGGCTGTGGGGTGAGCAAAAAGTCATAGGTTAGCATGAAAGGAATAAGTGGTGATGGGGGGCCTGGTTTGGTTGTGGATGGTGTACTTGGGTAGGGCATGGGTGGGGGTCAGTGGCATGAGGGATGAGTGCTTAAGTGTTGATTTTAATGACTGCTTTTTTTGTAGTTGGAATGAAGTCTCAGAGCACCAAGGCAGGCCTTTCTGACAGCCCGCCTCAATACCCAGCAGTTTCTCTGGCAGCTTCTGAACTCTTTCCAGGAGCAATGGGTCCGACTCCAGCTATCATCTGTCCCTTTGTTTTATGCATAACTTCCACTTTGTACTATAGATCTGGGGAAGTGTTCAGAGTCTCTGCTGCAAATGTTTTCCCAAAAGTCAAGAATCCAAATAGTTCTGCTTTCATAAGAAAATGAGTGCAAGCATTCATTAAATGAGCCAACTGAGTCCATGGCCTGTTAAATTCCAAGCATTAGCCAGCTTGCTGTGTCCATTGTTGGAAACTTTTCTCGAACTGTGAGGTCTTTCCATCCCTTAATTCAACCAAATGCTATTGAGAACCTAGGAATATATCTTCCTCTATCTGGAGTAGAGCAAGATCCTTGGCCAACAATTATCCTTCCATTGAAATCATTACAACACACTGTCAGCTCATCCATCGCATTGCTGTGTGTGGGGATTTGCTGCTAGCTGCCCTGTTTGCTTATCAGAGTGAGTGTATTTTTAAAATTAAAATTAAAGTTTTATTAGTCACAAGTACATTAACATTGTGTTTGCTTCTGGGCATTAGGGATTTGAAACCTGACTTCTTTTTCATGCTGCTGTCTTTGCTCTTTCCTTTTCCCACGACTCAGAAGAAAAATGGTGGGTGTGCATTGTCCTGGGACAAAAGTAAAAACTTTATTGCACCTTTTGTGACCTGAGGTTGTCCCAACAATGTAATTCTCAACTTTAAAGGTTTGAAGTTTATTTATTAGTGTCACAAGTAGGCTTACATTAACACTGCAATGAAGTAACTGCGAAAATCCCCTAGTCGCCACACTCCAGTGCCCATTCGGGTACACTGAGGGAGAATTTAGCATGGCCAATGCACCTAACCATCACATCTTTCAGACTGTGGGAGGAAACCAGAGCACCTGCAGGAAACCCACGCAGACACAGGGAGAACATACAGACTCCGCACAGACAGTGACCCAAACCAGGAATCGAACCTGGGTCCTTGGTGCTGTGTGGCAGCAGTGCTAACCACTGCATGTCTAGTCTCTGCTGTGTTGAAAGTCAGGCCTTATTACCCAAAACAAATTAATTAACTGTAATGAAAAATGAATTAGTCAAGCACAGCATATCTGTAATAATGGTCCTTAACACCTCTCAACTAGTGAAACCACTTAAGCAGGAGCAGTGATCAAAGGTCCAGAAATTCAGCAGTACAATTACTGTAAATATTAGCTCAACAAAACTATGATTTGCCCATTGGGTTATACACACTATAATAACGTGAATAAAGCACATAGAGATGGCAGTCGACAATTTCTGGGTAGATAAGCTAATTTAAATTAAGAAAGAGAATATGCACTTTGCACAAGGATTATTTACAGATCTTATTATTCAGATTAAATCATGATGAACATGTCAGGACTGCTATTTCTAAAATGCAGAAGAACTGTAACAATAGCTGACACCTGAGAAAAACAACTAAATATTTTCTCATCCATATTAGTGCTTTCAGATACATTACTGCTTTACATAGTTCACACATGGGTCACAGATACAAATTTTGCCGCGAGGATTTAATTCTTGTCCTAACGGATCACATTGCAGAAGTGAACTTTTTAACGGTCAGTTGACCATGAAAATGAAAGTTCTGACTTTCATTTGACTGAGGGGAGGGAGAAGGAAGGGGGAGGGGTGGCGGCATGGTGGCTAGCATTACTGCCTCACAGCGCCAGGGAGCCCAGTTCAGTTCCAGCCTCGGGTCACTGTCTGTGTGAAGTCTGCACGTTCTCCCTGTGTCTGCGTGGGTTTCCTCCAGGTGCTCCGGTTTCCTCCCACAGTCCAAAGATGTGCCTGGGGTTAGGTTGATCAGCCATGTTAAATTGCCCCTTAGTGTCAGGGGGACTAGCAGGGTAAATATGGGGGAGGTTACGGGGATAGGTGGGATTGTTGTCAATGCAGGCTTGATGGGCTGAATGGCCTTCTTCTGCACAGTAGGGTTTCTATGACCTCAGGTGAGGGGGAAAAGTTGAGAAAGTGGGTGTTCATGAATAACCTCAGCTGGCATGGGAATGTTTTTTAATATTCATTCATGGGACATGGGCGTCACTGGCTAGTCAGCATTCATTATCCAACCCTAATTACCCTTAAAGTGGTGGTGAGCTGCCTTCTTTAAACGGTCATGCAACTGAGTGGCTTGCTAGGCCATTTCAGAGGGCAGTTGAGAGTTAACCACATTGCTGTGGTTCGGGAGTCACATGTAGGCCAGACCAGGAACGGATGGCAGATTTCCTTCCCTAAAGATCATTAGTGAACCAGTTGGGCTTTTCCGATAATTGACAATGATTTCATGGACATCAGTAGATTCTTAATTCTAGATTTTTTTTATTGAATTCAAATTCCACCATCTGTCGTGGTGGGATTTGAACCCAGGTCCCCAGAACATTAGCTGAATTTTTGGATTGATAGTCTAACAATAATACCATTTGGCCATCGCCTCCCCAGCTGAACCTGTGCTGTGCTGTTGGCATAGCTCTGCATCAGGAACCAAACATCCAGCCAACTGAGCTGAACCAACTCTCCATAGAGTAATATATTCCCTCTGCAACTATCAGGAGCGGTAATAAAATCTAGTGCCAAGCAATTAAGGAGACATTAGATCAGTGACCGTAGTCCTGATCAAAGAGCTGGATTTCCAGAAATGTCTTAAAGGAGGAGAAAGAGAGACAGTGCTGGAGAAGTTTGGGGGAATATAAGGGACAACTTGGGCTTGGGCTTTGGCAGCTGAAGGCTCGAACACCAATGGTGGCATGATTTAAATTTAGGATGCGTAGGAGGCCTGAATGCTCCCCAGAGGAGCACAGCTTTTGGACGTTAATAGGGCTGGTGGGCTAGAGAACTGAGATGGAGGTGGCATCAGGGAGGGATTTGAAAAAAAGCTGAGGCCAGACTTTCAGCCAATGAGGATAAGCTGGCACTGGGTAATAGAAGAATCAGACTTGGTACAACATTCCATTCAAATGGCAGAATTATTGAATGAGCTCAAGTTAACCTTGGGTGGAGAGTGAGAGAGCGGATAGGAGACATGCCTAATGTGACATGGCAGCATGGTGTCACAGTGGTTAGCACTGAATTCTGCTGAGTCCTGGTCAGCTAATGTGCCTCCAGACTCAGTCTCAACACTCACACAAGGAATGGGCAGCATGGTGGCACAATGGTTAGCACTGCTGCCTAACAGCACCAGGGATCTGGGTTCAATTCTGGCCTTGGCTGTCAGCAAGTAGTTGGCATGTTCTCCCCATGTCAGTGTGGGTTTCCTCTGTGTGCTCCAGTTTCCTCCCACCGTCCAAAAAGACGCACTGGTTAGGCGCATTGGCCATGATAAATTCTCCCTCAGTGTACCAGAACTGGCGCTGAACTGTGGCAACTAGGGGATTGATTTTCACAGTAACTTCACTGCAGTGTTAATATAAGCCTACTTGGGACAAATAAATAAACTTCTTGCTAATGGTAACAAACACAGGGATCAAATCTTCCATGTGGGACTTCTGGACCCCATTATCAGGTCAAGTGAGGATGGTGGTAGGGGGGTGGGTGGAGGGAGATGGCGGTTGTGGGTTGGTATTGGGAGGGGGTCCAAATCCCATTCCGTGTGGGCGGCAGTCACTGATCAGTCATTGTTTTCTGAATTGGTTAATTATTGTCCAGAGGTTAGGCTCACCATCCAATTCAGGATGAATGGCAGTTTCTCATAACTGGAGAGCCAATACTGGCTCAGCGGGTGAGAGAAGCAGGAGGATATCGGGACAGATAAATGAGGAATCCTCTCCCCAACTTCTTAAAATTTGAAATAAAGAAGATCTTTGTAGCTCCGTTCCCACTTTGTAGGTTGGAGGGGAGCTCCATTGGAGGGCAGCTTTGGCTGCAGACTAAGCAAAGCTTCAGAATGGGCTTTTAGGCCAACCTAGAACAAAGGACCCCCCCCAGTCTTTCACCAGGGAGCTGCTGCTCAGGTCATCTGCAATACCTGCTGCCTATGGAGACATGGATGCCTACTAGAAAATCCCAATTGGACTCCTTCAATAGCTATTAAAGTCCCTCAGTTGGTTATCCGCTGCTTGTGGGCAGATAGCCCCGCTGCCGCTCTTCCCCATCCCTGTCGCAGCCTATAGAGAATGGTGTGTGGGTGGGGTGGTGCTGAGGAAATGGAATGCCAACTGCTATTCTTCACCCTCTCACCTCTTTGACTGCCAGGGGAATCAAAGCTCAGCCCATGGGCGAGAGTTCCATAAATGGATAAATGAGGCTGGGATGGAGATGAGCGAATTTAATCAGGTGAAAGGATATGGTTTTGATGATGAAGTTGCTATGGGGTCAGAAGTTCGATTAAATAATAAGTTATGTTAAACCTTTCTGAATGGCTGGATAGAGCTCAGCTGGAGGATTGCATCCAATTCTGCGTGGTGGCACGGTGCTTAGCACTGTCGCCCCACAGCACTGGGGATTCGGGTTCAGTTCCCAGCTTGGGTCACTGTCTGTGCAGAGGCTGCACGTTCTCCCTGTGTCTGCGTGGGTTTCCTCCGGGTGCTCCGGTTTCATCCCACAGTCTGAAATACGTGCTGGTTAGGTGTATTGGCCATGCTAAGTTTTCCCTTGGTGCACCCAAACAGGCACTGGAGTGTGGCGACTAGGGAATTTTCACAGTAACTTCACTGCAGTGTTGATGTCAGCCTGCTTATGACACTAATAAACTAAACTTTAAAAAATTAGGGGTAACCACTTGTTCTGACTGCAATGGGGGGATTTCAATAAATCTTTTGTGGGCCTTGTAGAGTACAAGTTACTCTATTAAGCAAGAGAAGGCTTGTCCATTAGGAAAGAAGCAGCAGGAGTTTAAAAGCAGCTGTCTTTACTCCTGGCCGGCAGTCAGAGGACTCCTGGGCTTGACCTGTGCCCTGTAGCCACAGAAGTGGTGTTTCACTCACTATGATAAATAGAGTGCTGGTGATGGAAGACTGGCCTTGATGAGATTATTACACCACTTTTACAAAGAACATCAACTTTGGAGGGGAGGAGATGTCTGAGCAGAATACACGAGATGTGTGACTTCCGTTATCTGGAGACAAGAGACTAACGGAGACAGTATTGTTCTCAAAGTAGAAAGGTTTGGTGGGAGGTTTAATAGTATTGTTCAGGATTATACAGGATTTTGATAAAATAAAGGAAGAAAAAGCATTCCTTTGTAGTGTCCAATGGTTTAATTGTTCTGTTTGATTAGGTTGGTCTTATTTCTATTGATGTCACTGAATTTGATTAGTTAAGCCTGTTGTGATGGCTCAGAGAAAAGAATCTGTGAGATTGTGGTTGCTGGAAGCAGAGGAGAATAAAGGTTCACATAAAACACTCGCTAAATTCCTGTTACATAGAATTGAGATAGATAAAATCTACATCCAACCGGCAAACACACCACTGCTTCCTTATTTATGTGGTACCTTATCGAATGCCTCTTGGAGATCTAAACACACTGCATCTACTGGTTCCCTTTTATCCATGCTGCTTGTTACATCCTCAAAGATGTTGAATAAATTAGTCAAAATGATTTCCTTTAATCATGTTATTGCTGTCTGATTGAATTATGATTTTCCAAGCTTCCTGCTATGACCTCCTTTGTAATGGATTCTGGCATTTTCCCAACGACAGATGCTGGACTAACTGACCTGTCATCTTCTGCTTTCTGGATCTTTCCTTTCTTGAACCTTTGTGGTTTTTCAGTTGGCTGGGACTTTCCCTGGATCAAGTGAATTTTGGAAGATTACAAACTATGTCCACTCTTTCCACAACCGCTTCCTTCAGGGTGCAGGCCCATAGGATCCAGGAGACTTGCCACCTTATAGTCTTTCTCTAGTAGTTGCGATTGTCCTCAATTCCACTCTCCCTTTTGCCCTTCTGCAGTGTCCTGCACTGTGAAGAGACAACTTGATTGAAACATATAAGATCCCGAAGGGTGGATGTGGAGAAGATATTACCTCCTGTCAGAGCATCCAGAACTCAGGGGTTACTATTTAAAAATAAGTGGTTGCCGTTTAAGACAGAGATGAGGAAAAATCTTTTAGAGTTGTGAGACTTTAGAACTCTCTTCCTCAGAGGGGTTGAGGCAGAGTCTTTGAATATCTTTAAGGTAGAAGTTGACAGATTCTTGATAAGCAAGGGGATGAAAGATTATTGGAGGTTAGGGGGTGGTGGGTGGGTGGGTGGGGGGGGAGGGGGTTGCAGGAATATAAACCATAGAATCCCTGAAATGCAGAAAGAGACCATCCGTTCCATCGAGTCTACACCGACTCTTTGAAAGAGCATCCCACCCAGGGCCTTCCCAAGCTGTATCTGTGTAAACCTGTACATTTACCATGGCCAATCCACCTAACCTGCACATCTTTGGACTGGGGAAGTCCAAAGCAACAGAGCACCTGGAGAAAACCCATGGAGACATGAGGAGAATGTGCAAAGTCCACACAGACAGTTGAAGATAGTGTATCCTTCTTATAGAATCTTTATTTCTCAAAGGAATATATTTTTCTTGAGAATTATGTGATGTTTCCTTAAAAGTCTTGTTTTAGCTTTGAACCCATTTTTGAAGTCCATTTCAGCCAGCTCAATATTCATATCCTTTTAATTGCCTTTATTTAAATTTAAAACAAATTTCCAAATCTCTCACCTAAACTGAATGTGAAGTCCTATCATGTTATGATCACTCTTGCTGAGAGGACCCTTTATTATGAAATCATTTATTAATGCTATCTTATTACATTTTACCACATGAAATAGCCTGTTTCCTGGTTGACTCCATTGTACGTATTGTTGTAAGAAACTGTTCCCTACGCTCTATGAATTTATCCTTCAGGCCACCTTGACTAATTTAGTTTGTCTATTCTATATGCTGATTAAAATTTCCCACAATTATTACCATCCCTTCCTTAAAATCTCCCTTTTCTTAAAAAATCATTCACAGGATGTGGGCATCACTGGCTAGACCAGCATTTATTACCCATCCCTAACTGCCTTTCAAGAGATGGTGGCTTCTTGAACCTCTGCAGTCCATGAGATGTAAGTATCGTGCTGTTGGAGGGAATTTCAATATTTTGACTCTGCGACAGTGAAGGGAAGGCAATATATTTCCAAGACAGGATGTGGGTGATCCCAGATATCTGCTGCTCTTGATCTTGTCGGTGGCAGAGGTCATGGGTTTGGAAGGTGCTTGGTAGGTTCCTGTGGTGCATCTTGTAAATGGTACACATGGCCACTATTATTTGATGGTGGTGGAGGGATTGAATGTTTGTGGAAGGGATAGCAATCAAACAGGCTGCTTTGTCCTGGATGGTGTCTAATTTCTTGAGTGTTGTTGGAGCTGCACTCATCCAGGCAAGTGGGGAGTACTGCCTCACACTCCTGACTTGTGTCTTCTGGATGGTGGACAGGCTTTGGAGAGTCACGAGGTGAGTTACTTGCTGCATCATTCCTAGCCTTTGACCTGCTCTTGTAGCCACATGGCTAGTCCTGTCCAGTTTCTGTCAATGCTAACCCCCATGATGTTGATTGTGGGGGACTCAGCCACTGAATGTCAAGGGGCGATGTTGACACTTTGTGGAAATAGTCATAGGATCCAATGATTGCAAATCTTCCACAAGTTTACAAATTCCTCCTTACTTCCAACTCAATACAATTCCCGATGCACCTGACTCTGTCCCATATCAGGTGCTCCTTGTCAGTTATTGGCCGTGACCTCCTCATAGATCATGACCTGTCAGTTTGGGTGCCAGATGTCAGACAAGCGATGTTACGGGATGGAAACATATCCGATGGGCATTATTTGGTTGACTTCTGTTTTATACAGTGGTTTAATTCGAAATAATGGACCTTTGCATGGTTCGCACCCCCAACTACCTGCCTGCTACAATTCCCATAGCGGACGGGACGGGGAAATTCCAGACACTTTTAATGACTGACAGGGGAGTCAGCGAGCCACCCATTTCCGGATTTGACTCACGCCTGTTGCCACAGAGCATTTTATTTTGCCCCATGTATCTGCAATGGTGATTCTATCACAGTCATTTACTTCTAATTAAACTCTCAATTCATCCATCCTATTATGAATGCTGTGTTATGGAGATGCCAACGTTGGACTGGGGTAAACACAGTAAGAAGTCTCACAACAGCAGGTTAAAGTCCAACAGGTCTATTTTGTAGCAAAAGCCACTAGCTTTCGGAGCACTGCTCCTTCGTCGGGTAAGTGGGATTTCATTTCACAAACAGGGCATATAAAGCCACAAACTCAATTTACAAAATAATGGTTGGAATGTGAGTCTTTACAACTAATCAAGTCTTAAAGGTATAGACAATGTGAGTGGAGAGAGCATTAAGCACAGGTTAAAGAGATGTGTATTGTCTCCAGACAGGACAGTTAGTGAGATTTTGCAAGTCCAGGCAAGCCATGGTGGGGGTTACAGACAGTGTGACATGAACCCAAGATCCTGGTTGAGGCCATCCTCATGTGCGCAGAATTTGGCTATCAGCCTCTGCTCAGCGACTTTGCACTGTTGTGTGTTGTGAAGGCCGCCTTGGAGGATGCTTACCCGAAGATCAGGGGCCGGGTTGTCTTTAACCTGTGTGTGAAAGTTTGCACATGCTTCCCATGTCTGTGTGGGTTTCCTCCGGATGTTCCGGTTTCGTCCCATAGCTCGGGTTAGGTGGATTGGCTTTGTTAAATTCTCCCCAGTGTCAGGGGATTAGCAGTGTAACTATGTGAGGCTACAGTCAAGCATTACACGTCTCTTTAACCTGTGCTTAATGCTCTCTCCACTCAGTGTCCGTACCTTAAAGACTTGATTACCTGTAGACACTCACATTCCAACCAATATTCTGTAAATTGAGTTTGTGTCTTTATATTCCCTGTTTGTGAACAGAACTTGATGAAGGAGCAGCGCTCCGAAAGCTAGTGGCTTTTGCTACCAAATAAATCTGTTAGACTTTAACCTGCTGTTGTGAGACTTCTTACTATGAATGCTGTGTGCAGAGTCTCCAATTTTGTCTTTTTACAAGGTTTCCCTACTCTGACCTTATTTGCTGGTGTGCTGTCAGTACTGTCTCTCCCTCCCTGCATCATTACCCTGCACTATTGTCTTTCTCATTAACTTTCCAAATCTCCCCTCATGTGAGCCGACCACGCCGCGCCCTCCCATCTCTCAATATTTAATGTAAAGCCCCTTCTCCAGCCCTAGCTATACAATTTGCCAGGACACTGGTCCCGGCTCAATTCGGGTGAAGGCCGTTCCAGTACTGATACCAGTGTCCAATGAGTTGAAACTCATTCCTCCCACCCCAATCTTTCAGCAACACATTCAACTTCCTGATCTTATTTACCCTGTGCCAAATTGCTCGAGACTTAGGTAGGACTCCCTTTGTGGTTCCATTTTTTAATTTAATTCCTGGCTGCTCACGATCTGTCAGCTGAACCTCTCTCTTAGTCCTTTCTGTGTCATTGGCACGCACACGGTCCATGACAAGTGGATCCTTCTAGTCCCACCCCAGGTTCCTCTTCAGTGGTAAGGAGATATCTTTGACCCAGGCAACAGGCAGACAACACAGCCTGGGGGCTCAGCTTGACACTCTGCTTTCTAATACTAATCTGCAACACGAACATATCAAAGGTCTGCATCTTAGTGACGAAAAACTTCCAATTTGAGAGCTCTTTTCCTGCTCTTGTAATGTTACAAAGTGATTTACAACCCATTAATTACCTTTTTGAAATGTACTTTTGTAGGTGAATTTGACAGCCAGTTTATAGACAACATAATTATGGACGACACGGTGGCACAGTGGTTAGTGCTACTCCCTCACCGCACCAGGGACCCAGGTTCAATTCCGGCCTCGGATCACTGTCTGTGTGGAGTTTGCGCATTCTTCCCATGCCTGCGTGGGTTTCCTCCGGGTGCTCCGGTTTCCTCCCACAGTCTTGGCTATGTTAAGTTGTCCCCAGTGTCAGGGGGATTAGAGCATAACTATATGGGGTTACAGGAATAAGGTCTGGGTGGGATTGTGGTGGGTGCAGGGTTGATGGGCTGAATGGCCTCCTACTGCACTGTAGGGATTCTATGTTCCCACAAACAAGATGACAGTGAATCAACAGTCAAGCATTACTTTGGTGGATTACTCTGAAGGTTAAATATAACCGTGAATATAACCACTGCCCTTTGAAGATCCCCATCATTTACATCCAATATCTCATCCTAAAAGGCAGAGTCTAACACCCCTCTCCCCCCAGCTTTGGTCAAGATATAAATGGTCAGGACAGGGAGTCAATCTTACCAAATAAATTCTAAGTGTTGAATGAACATGGAAATGGGAGAGCATCGTGCCTTGTTTCTGGGTGAACTCCCACATGTAATTGTACAGCACTCAGGTAAAAAAAGCCACAATGTGATTCTTGCCAGCAGGGGGCGGGGCGGAGCCTATTTTCACTGATGAAGCTGGCTGTTGGGCTTCAGGGACAACATTACACATTCACCCTGATCTCCCAGTGTACACATATTGTACGCACTGGGGAGATCTCCTCTCACAATCCCAGCCTCCCCCCTTCCCCATCCCCCACCCATTGCGACCTGCCATGGATTGGTCACTGTAGAGGTCCACCCCCCCATCTCCCCTCCCCCTCATCTCTCTCCTCCCCATGCACCCCCCCACCACCCCCCCCCCCCCAACCCCCCAACCGTCCCCCAGTCACCGCCTGACTGATCATTCCTTCTCCCTTCCCAATTGCTACCTTAGTTGATCAACTCTACCCTCCTCCTGGTCGCCATCCTTGCCAATCAACCAGAATAGAGGCAATGTTTCTAGTTCATCTAGATTTGAAACGTTGGCTTTATTCTCTCCCCACAGATGCTGTCAGACCTGCTGAGATTCTCCAGCATTTTCTGCTTCTGTTTGCATCAGTATCCAGTTAAGCAAACTGTTAATTTTGAAGTACAAATGATGGTTTCACATGGTGAAATGGAGCTAACAGGCATATCCAGTGAATTCAGCTCTCAGTCTCAATTAACCTCTGGCATTGCAAAATAATTCAGCTTCGATTGAAGGCTTATATTTCTCAGGCAAACATTGCCTAGCGCATTAGACAGAAGGGCAATTCATTGATGACATTAACATTAGTAATTACCTTCAAACCAAACTGATTTTGAAATTCAGGCATCAAGTGCTGACACCAAATCATCCACAGGTCCAAGCTGAAATTGTCCTGAGTAGATGGATTTGGCATTTTGTCTCTATCCCCCATGGCCTTGTCTGGAGTGGCAGGACAGAGGAGCGCACCAGCCGAGATTTTCCAGTTGTTCATGCCGGCGGGATCTTGCTGTCCCGCCGCTGGCACACCCCTGCCACGGGCTTCCCAGCAATGAGCAGTGCATTCGATGGGAAAATCCGTTGACAATGGTGGGGCCAGAAGATCCCACTACTGGCCAATGTTGGGCTGCCTCCACTGTAGCCAAACACGTGGTGGGCTGTGTGGAAAATCCCGCCCAGAGTATCTGCCATTATGGTGCATATAGCAGGGGACTCAAGAGAACAATGAGAAGAATTAGAGTGTTTACCATCCTGAGAGTTGACGTTTTTATGCACGCCAGCCGACCCTCAGGAGCCCAGTGCCATTTCCTGTTCAATCGATCTGGCTGTGGGCGGTACTTCTGTCTGCCCTTGAAAGGAAGCTCCACCTTGGTGAACTGTCAGCCAATCAGACTGGCTGATAGCTCCTCCAGGCACAATGCTGCAGTGGCTGCAAGAGGTGCCAAACCCAAGGTGGATCCCGGATCCTGGAGGTGTCAGGAGGAAGGTGATCATAGGTAGGCCTGGGGAGAAGGGAGGGTGGAGCTCCAAGGTCCCGGGAAGGTGGGGAGGGGGGCTTCAGATTGAGGTGCCCCCACTTCCTGCCCATGATTGAGAAAAGTTGAAAAATGGATTACTTGCCTGCCCATTGTGGTGCATTGACCTAAAAAACACTTGGGCACCCTGATATTTTGGACAATAGGGCAGATCATCTCTTCAATTGGCTCTGGAATTGTCAGGGGGCGCGCTGCCAATCTGCACTCATGGTGTGACATCAGGATCAGGTTCCGGGATGGGCGGAAAATTCTGTCCAATTGAATCCCACTCCCACCCGTCCCTGGCAAACCCAACATATCCTGCCCCTTCTGGCCACTGAATTTGATGGGATTTGAGAAAAACCTTTTTCTCTGTTTGGAGACAGGGAGGGCAGTGGTGTGGGGTGGGGGGTGTGGTCTAGATAAAGGAGTCATAAATTTACAACTAAACCATTCAGGAATTATATCAGAAGGTGCACCTTTACAAAGGACAGTGAAAATCTAAAACTCTGACCACAAATAGCTGCTGAGGTTTGGATGTTAATTGAGGGTTATCTTAGCTCAGTTGGTTGGACAGGGTTGCTGGTTTGTGATGGAGAGATGCCAACAGTGCGGATTCAATTCCCATACCAGTTGAGATTATTCATGAAGGTCCCACCTTCCCAACCTTTTCCCCCACCTAAGGAATGGTGATCCTTAGGTTAAATCACCCCCAGTCAGCTGTCCCCCTCAAAGGAGAGAACAGCCTATGGTCACCTGGGACTGTGGCAACTTTGCTTTTCCCTTTTTAATTGAAAATATCTAAACTGAGACTGGTGGATTTGTTTGGATACTCAGGGTCATGGAAGCATAACAGAGATTCAAATACAGATCAGCTGTGATCTAACTGAACAGTGGAACATACTAACCATCCCGCAACCCCACACATTTACCCTGTTAACCTAGGTCCCTGATGCTGTGAGGCAGCAGGGCTACCACTCTGCCACAGTGCCACCCTATACCTCAGCAATGTGACAAGGCAAAGAGCAGAAAGGATGTCAGTGTACCAGGTGTCAAGGCAGTAAACCCTGTTCCTGTTAGCAATCCAGGTAAAGGTCTCCAATCACTGCTACTTCATACTCATAAACAAGTAGAAAGCATTCTAATTTACAGATAGATTAATTAAATCTGCCTCACACTGGCAACATTCTTAAGATTGGTTATGTGGTGATAATTGGAAAAGTATATGCTTGCTGATCAGCTTTCTTTATTGAAATTCTGTAACTGCAGCAATGCTCATTCTTCTGGACTATCTGACTAGTGTTACTGACATTTCTGCTCTGAACATTTGTATTGATGTGGTTAATGGCCAGCTTTTTAGTTCCAGAATCTTGCCTCAAAGCAAAAAGGGAAGATCTTGTTCTTATCACCGATCTAGCATTCAGACATGATGGGCTGAATGGTCTCCTTCTGTGCTATAACCAATCTATGTTCTATTCTATGATTTGTCTCAGTTCAGATTTATGAAGATTGCTTGCCATTCTGGATAGCATAAAGGGCGGGATTTTCCGGTCTCATCAGCGGCAGTCATCGTCGCAGTTGAGGCTGGAAAATTTGGAGAGTGGCCAAAAGTCAACCCCATGATGGGACCAGAAAATCCCTGCCCAAATTTACTGGTCACATACACTCGACAGATCTTCATTTATTATTCCACAAATTCTATGTTAATTATGGATTGAAGGAAGGTGAAAGTGCAAAATTGCTGTGATCTTCATTCCAAATCCATCGGAGGAAATTTCAGTTTATTCTCTTCATTGTACAGCCTGTGGATGTTTGACATTACTGAACTATTAGATTCGAAATCAAATTTCTCCACCTCACTCTCCTTTCAGATGCTCCACACTTGGAGCTACTCTGAAAGTACAACACAGAAACATGCCATTTGGCCCTATTTCTGTATTGTGGTTCATGTTTCTTTCTTAGGAGGACTTTCCTCCCAGCCTACTTCAATTAGCCACATTGTTGTTTCCATTCATATACTTAACTAGTTTCCCCATAAGTGTGTCTACATTATCCACTTCAACCATTTTATATAGTAACAAGATCAACATTCTTACCTATCTCTGTATAAAGAAGTTTCTCCTTTTTTATATTGGATTTAGTAGTCACTATCTTATACTTATGACCTCTATTTCCCCTTTTCTTGCTCCTGGAAATGTTTCTGTCTATGTACCTTATTGAACCTAGCTCAGTGACCAAGCTTGTGGTTATCTGTCCTAATGTCTCCTACTTTGAATTGGCCCCTTATGGTTGTCCTATGTTATAACCACTATTATTATTCATACTATCACTAAAACTGCTATTTCTGCCTGTGTGTGACTGTGCGCCTGCCCTGGCTCACCTGCAGCTGAAACTTCCCTCCATGCCTTTAGGCTTGACTATTGAAACGCGGTCCTGTCTGATCTCCCGCATTCTACCATCCATCCAAAATTCTGTCCATGTCCATGTAACTCGGATGCGCTCACTGACTTACACCACCTCCCAGTCAAGCAAAGTCTTGATTTTAAAATTCTCACCCTTCTTTTCAAATCCCTTCTGACAAATTGTCTCTCTCTCTTATCTTTGTAGCCCCCATACCCCCTCTGACATTTCCATGTTCCTCTAATTCTGGCTTCTTGAGCGTCCTCAATTTTAATCCCTCCACCATTGGTGGCCAAGTCTCCAGTTGCTGGGGGCCCAGGCTCTGGAATATCCTCTCTGATGTTTATAAAGCTGATGTATTGGTGTGGCAAGTAGGCTTACATTAACACTGCAATGAAGTTACTGTGAAAATCTCCTAGTCGCCACACTTGTCCAGGTACACTAAAGGAGAATTGAGCATGGTCAATGCTATGAGGCAGCAATGCTAACCAGTGTGCCACCACACTGCCCCGTCTCTATCTTGTTTTCCTCCTTCAAGACGCTTCTTCTTAAAAACTCCCTCTCGGACTATGCTTTTGATTCCCTGATCTAATATCTCTTTATATGTCTTGGTGTTTTATCATTGTTTCTATAAGGCACCTTGGGATGTTTCAGATCTTTAAAGATGCTATATAAATATACGCTGCTGTTATTGAGAACAGAAATGATTGGAAAAACACTGCAGGCCCAACGGCAATCTTGTACAGGGAACGTGCAAAGTTAATACTTCAGATGCAGACCAATTGTTTCAAAATAGCTGCACTGATAACATGAATCTGTCTTGTCTTACAAATCCTGTTGATCTTGCCATTTATATCTGGAAATTCTATTTTTAATCTCCGAATCCCCAGCATTTGCAATTTGTTTCCTTTTCTGGGATATATTTGCTGCCTGGTGTTTGTCGTGATTGCTTCTGAAGCTAAGTGGTTTACAATTCATTTAAAAATAAGTCTGGAAGGGAAGGGAAGCTTCTCGATGTCAGCAAAAGATTCTCAAGCCAGATATCCCACAGTCGAAGGTCAGTGGAATGAAGGGCGATAGACTTGGCCATTGGATTTAGCTGAATCTCAGGCACCATTTCAGATTCACTGTCGCTTTACTTAAGTACTTCAGCTCAGTTCATTACAGAAATATGCATGAAGAAAAAGAGATTGCTATCATCACTCCAGTAAGTTGGCTCATTGTGCAAGATATATTAAGCCAGCCAGGTGCAAACTGACAAGAACATTGGATTTAATAGCAGCTCATACAGGACTGGGATCAATCAATGCTGCAACTTCTTACTGACAGGAGCCTTAGGCTCTAACTTCACCGTCTGAATGTATCTGAAAGTGACAATGGTAGATTTTTGTATAGTCATTGCCACAACTGAAAAAACATTGACTTTTCCCCCAGTGGATGCTTCAGGTCCCTGATAACACTAATTGCTTTTTCATTTGACAACCAGGAAAGCTGAACTTGCTCATGGCTGTTGCTCTAACCTCCCCATTGCCACTGACTGTTCAAAATCAATACCCAACCCCACAGGCATTCATTTAAGCACCGTCATCACCGCTGAGATGTCGCAAAAAAGAAACCATGGTATTCATGGACTCAGCGGACAAATGGTGGTGCAATGGTTAGCACTGCTGCCTCACAGAGCTGGGGACCCGGGTTCCATTCCTGGCTTGGGTCACTGTGTGTCTGGAGTCTGCATATTCTCCTCATGTTTGCGTGGGTTTCCTCCCACGCAAACATGCTAGTTAGGTACATTGGCCATGCTAAATTCTCCCTCAGTGTGCCTGAGCAGGTGCTGAAGTGTGGCGACTATGGGATTTTCACAGTAATTTCATTGCAGTGTTAATGTTAGCTTATTTGTGACACTAATAAATAAACTAAACTAAAAACTGTCCAGTCCCATGGAGGCATGTTGGAGGCAGGACTGTGCGTACAAACCTAGGGCTGAATTTTATTCTCCATCATCAATACCCAAGCAACAATATAGGGCAGCACAGTGGTTAGCACTGCTGCCTCACAGTGCCGGGGCCTGGGTTCAATTCCGGCCTCGGGTCACTGTATGGAGTTTGCACATTCCACCCATGTCTGCGTGGGTGTCCTCCGGGTGGTCCGGTTTCCTCCCACAGTCCAAAGATGTGCGGCTTAGATTGACCATTGGCCATGCTAATTTGACCCTAGTATCAGGGGGATTAGCAGAGTAAATATATGGGGTTACGTGAATAGGACCTAGGTGGTCGGTTCAGACTTGATGGGCCAAATGGCCTCCTTCTGCACTGAGGGGATTTGATGATTCTATGATAACGCAGTTGTGTTGAAGGACCTCAGAATGAAAAAGGGCCACTTTCAATGGGGGTGAGGTAAATTGGAATCTACGTTTGGCAGGCAAAACTGGAATGGAACAAAGGGCTGCCTTTAGAGTGGAGATAATTCAGATAAAGTCAAGGTACGTTCCTATGAGGGGAAAAAGCAGAACAAATAAAGTCAGAGTTACCCGGATGATAAAATGAAACACGTGTGTAAAGATAAACCCAATAACCACAGGCCAGTCTGTTTAAACCTGGTGGTGGGGAAGCTTTTAGCTATTCAGGATAAAATTGACAACCACTTGGAGAATTGTGGATTAAGTAAGGAAAGTCAGCATGGATTTATGGCACATCATATTTAACTACTTTGGCTGAGTTATTTGATGAAGTGACAGGGAGGGTTGATGAAGGTAATATGGTTGGTACGATGTACATGGCCTTCCAAAAAGGGTTTAATAAAGTGACACACAACAAGTTCCTGAGCAAAGTGAAATGCTGTGGAATAAGAGAGACAGTTACAGCATCAAAGCAGAGCTGGCAAGGTGACGGGAAACAGAAGACATTGGTGAACAGATCTTTCTTGAATAGAAGGAAGATACTTTGGTCAGAATTCTCCAATCTTGTTGCTCATCTGCCTCCCCCTCCCGCCACACCACCCCCCACCTCCTGCTGCCAGATAGGGATTAGGACACCTACCTTCCCTGATCTATATTTACAATGAGACTTAAGTGTGCAAGGCACAACTGAAACATTTGTGCATTACACGTGACTTCAAAACATAGTGAGCTATGGTGAGGATAATAGTGATTGACTTCAAGAGGGTATAGACAGGCTGGTAGAACGAGCAGACATGTGGCAGATGAAATTTAATGCAGGGAATTGTGAAGTGATACACTTTGAGAAGCAGAGTGAGGAAAGCCAATATAAACTAAAGGGTGGGGCTCTAATGGAGCTGCAGGAGCAATGAGGCCTGGGAGGGGCTATATGTACACAGGTAGTTAAAATTAACAGGATAGGTGGAGAAAGTGGTTCCTAAGGTATATGGGATCTAACTTCCCCATGAATACCCCAAGATATATAGGTTAGGGGGATTAATGGAGTATAGTATGGGGTTACAGGGTAAGCCTGGGTAAGAGTCGGTGCAAACTTGATGGGCCGAATGGCTGCCTTCTGTACTGTAAGGATTCTATAATCCTGGGCTTTCTAGAGACAAAAGCTGGAATTTTACCACCACACCCACCCCTGGGCAAAGCTCGCAGAATGGAATTCTCCGTTAGCCTCGGGTGGGATGTTACTAGCCTCATTTGAATGAGGGTCATAAAATATTGACCATAGAGTGGGATCTTTTGATTTTGATTTGATTTATTGTCACATGTATTAGTATGCATACTAATATAGTGAAAAGTATTGTTTTCTTTGTGTTATACAAAGTGTACCATTCATAGAGAAGGAACGGAGAGAGTTCAGAGTCATAGCTCTGCACTCATAGCAGTCATAGTCAGGATGTAGAAAAAGATCAACTTAATATGAGGTAGATTTAACAGTCTGACAGTAGCAGGGAAGAAGCTGTTCTTGAGTCAGTTGATTCGTGACCTCAGACTTTTATGTCTTTTTCCTGACGGAAGAAGGTGGAAGAGAGAATGCCCGAGGATGGTGGGGTCCTTGATTATGCTGGCTGCTTTTCCGAGGCAGTAGACAGAGTCAATGGATGGGAGACTGGTTTGCGTGATGGACTGGGCTTCGTTCACAACCCTTTGTAATTTCTTGCGGTCTTGGTCAGAGCAGAGCTATACCAAGCTGTGATGCAATTAGAATGGATGCTTTCTATGGTGCACCTGTAAATGTTGGTGAGAGTCGTAGCTGACATCTTTTCCACTCATGCCCTCCCTCAGACTGGAAATCCCGTCTGAGGCCAATGGACCTTTAAATTGTCCATCATATTGTCTGTTCTGCCAGCAAAGGTTCCAGCGGCAGTTGGAACCAGAACTCTTACCCTGTAAAGCTGAAAACTGAGGAAGTTATGGTCAACTTTTTTAAAACACTGGTTCAGCCTCAACTGGAGTGTGGTGACCAATTCTGAGCACTAGACAGTAACAAGGATGTGAAGGCATTGGAAGGGATTAAGCTGACCTTTCTTTATGCCCTAGCTATGACTGTATCTCTATATTCTGCATCCTCTCCTCTTCCTTCTCCCCCATGTACTTTATGAATCGTGTGCTTTGTCTGCATAGCAACACAAGAAGCAATACTTTTCACTGTATTCCATTACATAGTGCAAAAATAAATCAAATCAAATCAAAGCCTGAAAAGATTTACATGAGGGTGGTGAATGATTTCAATTCAGAGAATAGATTGGAGAAACTGGGGCTGTTCTTCCTGGAGAGGAGAGAGTTCAGAGCTGATTTGATAGAGATGTTCCAAATCATGTGTGCCCTGGGCAGAGTAAATAAGGAGAAACTGTTCCCATTGTGAAAGGATTGAGGACCAGAGGACAGATTCAAGTTGAATAGCAAAATAACCAAAGGTTACAAAAGGAAAAATATGTTTATGCTGCGAATGGTTAGAATCTGGAATGTATTGGATTGGAGAGTGTGTGGAGGGAGTTTCAATCTTAACCTTCAGCAGATACAAATACCTGAAGAGAAATGATTTCAAAGGATACAGGGAAAAGCTGAAGGAGTGGGACTGGCTGAGTTGCTCTTGCAAATAGCCAGAACAAATATGACGGGCTGAGTATCCTTCTCCTGTCTGCTGTAATTATTCTGAAATTCTATAGTTTCTTCTATTAATCAAAAACATCCCACAGCCAGGCAGGCAGCCCAGAGTCTGAAGGGACCACTCCAAACCTGTAAAGCAGTCTGAATTATTTGCATGTCACCTTGCAATCCAACAGGGGAGAATATTTATATAAAATCTAATATTCTTATTAATTAATGCAATAAAGCTTGTTATTAGAAAACTCAACAGTGCATGAATCATAAGCAGAGTTATTGGACTCAATTTTACAGCAGGCTTCAGGAGGCTGGTATCAAGGCTGAATGATGATCCTGTGTCCTCACAGAGCAGTGGAAGCTACCCAGTCAATCTTTCTGAAGGTGGCCTCCTTATTAGCTACCACTGGGCTTGCTGTCCAGTTAAGGATTTCAGGCAGCCTCCTAACACAACCACAGGGCAGACATCTCTCTGAAGCCTTAGCTTATCAGGAGAGGTGAGCACTGCTGAGGCAGGTTGGTCACCTCAGTGTGGAATCACCCTGAGGCAAGTACAAGTTAAGATTCAGGATTGCCTAGGGCAGTGCGCCTCATGGGATGGCGGAGAAACTGTTGGGACTTCTGGAAGTTTTAATGTTTATTTTATTATTATCATACGTAGGCTTTTACATTAACACCGCAATGAAGTTACTGTGAAAATTCCCTAATTAGCACACTCCGGCACCTGTTTGGGTACACTGAGGGAGAATTTAGCATGGCCAATGCACATAACCAACATGTCTTTCAGACTGTGGGAGGAAACAGGAGCACCCGGAGGAAACCCACACAGACTCAGGGAGAATGTACAGACTCCACACAGACAGTGACCCAAGCCAGGACCTGAATCTGGATCACTAACCACTATGCCACCATGCTGCCCCTACTGAAACTATCTATTGTCCAAGTCAAATATGGAAGCAAGTTTAAAGAAATTTAAAAACGCCCCAATGCTTTCGGTGTTGGGGTGGCACGGTGACACAGTGGTTAGCTGTGCTAGCTCACAGTGCCAGAGACCCGGGTTCGATTCCCAGCTTGGGTCACTGTCTGTATGGAGTTTGCATGTTCTCCCCGTGTCTGCGTGTGTTTCCTCTGGGTGCTCCGGTTTCCTCCCACACTCCAAAGATATGCAGGTTAGATTGATTCGCCATAGTAAATTGCCCCTTAGTGTCAGTGGGGCTGGCAAGGTAAATAAATGGGGTTATAGGGATAGGGTTTGGATGGAATTGTGATCGGCGCAGACTTGATGGGCCTAATGGCCTCCTGCACTGTCATGATTCTGTGATTCTATGAAAGACATTAATTGTGGAAAAAGTACCCAACCATCTCCAATTAAGAAATTCCCAACTTTGGCAAGGAAATTTCTCACACATCCAAACACATCTCAGTTAAATCTGTCATTGAAGTCGGGTTATATTCCTACTCTAAAAATCAGATTGTTTTCCTTCCGCCCTCTTTGATTTTGTGGATTAACATTGCCCTCTGTTTAATTTTATACGTTAGCATTCACAAATAATTTTTTTAAAGTAGTGCTTTTGTTTTCTTTTTATGATTGGAACGGCTGTCTTGATTCCTTTTAAGTGATGTCTGGTAAATTGCTCCAATACCTTAGGTACTCTTCTCCAACTGTGACGCGTAACTGAGGTAGGCAGTGGCTCAGCTAAAGAAGGCTTTTGTTTGATTTGCACTAAAACAAATGAATCTGTTCAAAGTCACCTTTGGAGTAAATGGGTGAAATAATGCATTGCTCATGGAAGACAGCAACAACTCTCATCTTGATTTGAAAGGTGAGATAATCATCCGCAGAGCTGGGATGCTGCAGAAGGTGGAGCAAAAAACATTTAGCTAGTATAAGTGAGTCGCTGTCTATGCGGAGTCTGCATGTTCTCCCCATGTCTGCGTGGGTTTCCTTCGGGTGCTTTGGTTTCCTCCCACATGCCAAAGGTGTGCAGGTTAGACATGACATTGATAGGACATGTTAAATTGCTCCTCCATGTCAGAGGGATTAGCAGGGTAAACCCATGGGGTTATGGGGATAGGCCCTAAGTGGGATTGTTATCAGTGCAGGCTTGATGGGCCAAATGGCCTCTTTCTACACTATAAGGATTCTGTGGTTCTATGAAAACTGTACACAGTACTCCAGATGTGGTCTCACCTAAACCCTGTAGTAACACTTCCTTACTTTGGGCAACACATTGGCATAGTGATTAGTACTGCTGTCTTACAGCGCAAGGGACCCTGATTTACTTCTGGCCTCAGGTCACTGTCTGTGTGGAGTTTGCACATTCTCCCCCCGTCTGCATAGGTTTTCTCTGGGATTAGCTAGGGTTGCGGAGGTGGGGCCTGGGTGGGATTGTGATCGGTACAGACTGGATGGGCCAAATGGCCTCCTTCTGCACTGTAGGATTCTATGATAAAGAAGTGGAAGGAGACAGGGAGAGTAAGACAGAACAAAGAAGCTTATGTTTTAGATAGTACCTCATCACATCTCTCAAACATTCCATTCAGGAACATAAGCCAATTCCATGACCAAATATGTAAACCAAATGTGAGGAGCCACTACAAGGCTGAGAATCTCAGGTTGTTACAACATTAGAATCTAATCGCTAGCCCTTCCCCCTCATGAAGATGGCTTCCTCACAGGGAATGAGAAAATTGGGCTCTAAAATCATGTTGCTTTGAGTAGCAGGCAGTCTTGGTAAATGTGGAAGAGTAGGCAGGGGGGAGTAAGGGAAAAAGCCACAATGAACAAAGTAAATCATCCTGTGTAGTACCCCTTCCCTACTCTTCATTTCACAATTGGAGGCCATGCTTTTAGCCTTAATCTCTGGAATATCCTTTCTAAATCCTCCATCTCCAGTAAAACCCAAAATCCTATTGACGAAACTTATTCTAATTCTCTTCCCACACCTAGTGGTATACTATGCAGACTTTTGTCTGTTTCCATAGCTAGTAATTCCTGGAACAGGTTGCTAGTCTGTTGCCAGAGTCTTATAGTGTAAGGGACACTGCTCCACATCAAACATAGTTGACTGGGTGTCTTTCCCACTCTTACTGCCAGCCATTGGCGTGTTTGGAAGGATTTTGCAGGTTGATACTCAACCTGTTTGACCGTGTTATGAATGCGTCTTCCTTGGCCATCAAGTCCTGGGGGGGGGGGGGGGTGGTCTCAAAGCCGGAGCTTCTGACTCAGAGGCAGGGACACTACCCAGCAAACTACAAGACCATCTCGACAAAACAAAACCAAAAAAAATGTCCATTTTACTTTCAATTCGTCTTGCAAAGTGCTGAAGGGTATGGTTTGCCACACAAATGACACAATGTCAAGGCAATTTGCATTTGTAGCTACTGTAGACCAAATGTGTAATCTCTGAAACAGCACAGGACTAATCCTGTTAACTGTTCAGAAGGTGAGCAATTGTTGTTGGCAGTTCAGTCACATCATCAGTTTCTCAGAAATTTTTTCCCTCTCTCTTGTGATGAGCCAGCTCAACGCAGCTGGAGCACTTGATAGGAAATGAATGTGCAGCACTACCGTAACCCCCTGACCCGCATGTACAATAAACATCTGCAAACCCACACAAAAACAGATAATGTACCACACTGTATCCATGAATATTAAATGCAGTATTCTCAAGCTCAGACATTCATAAACATGGAGAGAGAGAGAAGAAAAGCATCAATCAGTGATAGATCCAGGGCTTTGTAATCACTGGATGAGCGTAAGTGTTTCAGTTGTTTATACATAATCATGAGGAGGCGTCGAATCAATGAAGACACCTCAGTACACCTTAGCAACTGTTCACATTAAATATTCAGTCACGAACTCAGCGGACTTTCCTTGTCAACACTGATACTCAGTGAATGTGAAAGAGTTGACATGAAGCCTTTGATAATCTCAAGCATATTTAGCAGGTCTAATCCCAGGAACATACAGGGGGCTTTTCAATTTTAATTTGTGATGAAAAAAAACTGGATGCAAGGCACGACTGCACCATTGGCTTAGAGTTGCCAACCTTCCAGGAGATGGAGATTAATTTTCAAGATATGTCTGCTCGGAGGAACCTGGTAGAAAAATCATGCAGGAATTAAAAATCTTGGGCCTGAATTTTCAGGATAGTGAGTGCACAATGCTGTCATCTGGAGACTCAGCGGGGAACACATCCCCTCCAACTCCGACAGCCCTCCTGGCATATTAGGCTCAAATGAGCATTGATTGACAGCAAGCGCGACAGCCGTCCATGCTTGGGAACAAGTTCTGCCTTGGAGAGCTCTGCAGCCCATCCAGGCACAGTGCTGCAGTGGTCAGAAGAGGTCCTGCAGAAACCCATCTGAGTCTAAATACCAGCTGTGATAGTGGACAATCAAGTATTTTTAAAGTGTAGCCATGACTGTAATGTGGGAAACTTGGCAGCCAATGATCACAACATTTCACTCACTGCAATGAAACAATGACTAGATAAGCTGTTTCAGTGATTTCAGTTTCGGGCGGTTGAGTTGCCCCTACTCTTCTTTGATCACTGCCACGTAATCCTTTATGTCCATCTAAGAAGGCAGAGGTCTCTTTGCACAATGGGTAGCATCCCTCCTCCGAGCCAGGTTTGAATCCCACCCCAAGACTTGAAATCCAAGGGATTTATAAAGTAGCCAAAGCAGTTGACTTTCAAACTACTAAATCTTCTAACATACGCCAATGGCAAGTGGTAAGAATCCCGGGTAGCATTGATGGAGAGAAAGTTAGAGTTGTACCATCACTATCCACAGCTCCAGAGTCCAGCGTGCATGTAAAATCGCTTGTTACCACAGTAGCCCGGACCTCCTAACTGAATGATTACACCCGACCACAAGAGGCAGATGACGTCTTAGTTCAACATCTCATTGGAAAGGCAGAACATCTGGCACAGCAGCAGTCCCTCAGTACTGCACTGAAGGACGGTTTAGATCATAGAATAGAGTCATAGAATTCCTACAATGCTGAAGGCGGCCATTTGGCCCATTGTTGCCAGTATAGGCTCAATCTCAATCAAGCCCCATAACCCCACATATTAAGAACAAAAAAAATTAAAGCATAGAAAATTAAAGGCCCTTCAGCTCTCCAAGCCTGCAGTGAACTAAAGCCCCCTTCTGGGGACCATATCCCTCTATTCCCCTCCAAAATTCATATATTTGCCAAGACGCTTCTTGAAAGTTACTACCATATCTGCTTCCACTACCTCTCCCGGCAATGAGTCCTAGGCACCCACTACTCTCTGTAAAATATCTGCCTCGTACATCTCCTTTAAACCTTGCTCCTCTCACCTTAAACCTGTGCCCCCGAGTAATGGACTCTTCCACTCTGGGAAAAAGCTTCTGACTATACATTCTGTCCATGACTCTCTCAATCTTGTAGACTTCTATCTGGTCGCCCCTCAACCTCCGTCATTCCAGTGGGAAGAAACCAAGTTTCTCCAACCTCGCCTCATAGCTAATGCCCTCCATACCAGGCAACGTCCTGGTAAATCTTTTCTGTACCCTCTCCAAAGCTTCCACATTCTTCTGGTAGTGTGGCGAACAGAATTGAACACAATATTCCAAGTGTGGCCTAAGGTTCTATGAAGCTGCAACATGACCTGCCAATTTTGAAACTTAATGCACTGGCCAATGAAGGCAAGCATGCTGTATACCTTCTTGACTACATTCTCCACCTGCATTTCAGTGACCTGTGTACCTGTACACCTGGATCCCTTTGTCCATCAATACTCTTAAGAGCTCTGCCATTTACTGTATATTTCCTCTCTGTATTATAGCTTCCAAAATGTATTACTTCACATTTGTCTGGATTAAACTCCATCTGTCACCTCTCTACCCAAGTCTCCAACTGATCTATATCCCGCTGTATCCTCTGATAGTCCTTACAGCTATCTGCAAATCCACCAACCTTTGTGTTGTCTGCAAATTTACTAATCAAACCAGTTACATTTTCCTCCAAATCATTTATAAATATTACAAACAGCAAAGGTCCCAGCACTGATCCGTGAGGAACACCACTTGTCACAGCCCTCCATTCAGAAACGCACCCTTCCACTGCTACCTTCTGTCTTCTTTGACCAAACCAGTTTTGTACCCACCTTGCCAGCTCATCTCTGATCCCATGTGACTTCACCTCTGCTAATTCCCCCTGAAACTAAAGGTCAATTTTGCATGGCCAGTCAACCTAACCTGCACATCTTTGGACTGCGGTAGGAACCCAGAGGAAACCCGCACAGATATGGGGAAAATGTACAATCTCCACATAGACAGTCACCTGAGGCAGGAATCGAATCTGGGTCCCTGGCAGTGTGAGGCAGCAGTGCTAACCACTGTGCCACCCAGATTGTGACCTTTTCACTATGGAGCTTGAACCTTTCTGACTCAGAGATAAGAGTGCCACCCACAGAACAGTGGTTAATTTTATGACCAAGCAGAGGTCTTCATCCATGGTGGGGGGTCTTGGAACTGGCGAGTCTTCTTGTTGAGCTTGGGCTATCCAAATAGGAACTCCTGCGCACCCCCCCCCCCCCCCCAACACTATCAGACCACAAATATACCCACAAGAGTTTAACTGGCAGGTTGGTCACATGGCATGACCTTCACCCACCACTGGTTGAACTAACAGCAATGGCAGGATCAAACCCTCAAGTAACTACTAAAAACCTCCTGGGGAGGGGGGGAGGGGGGAATGCCATATTCAGTACCTGTTACCTATTGGGTGGAGTCTACGCATTGTACACCTTTCTGCTTGGTGGCTTAAATTTGCACAGCGTAGCAACCCAATTATCATAGTACAGACAACTCTCCCCTGAAACAAGCGCGGGCTGAGTCTGGGCGACAACCTGGGCTGAGGAAATCTGTGACACCAGGATTGGATATGGGAACAGGACAGTCAGTTTTGCATGAAGATTTCTGGAGCTCTGCCCTTGCCACAACTATTGGCATTGGTGAGGGGCTTACAAAAGTTAAAAAAATTTTTTTTCTAAATTAAAGTTGAAGATCAATCAAGCTTCGAAGAAGGACACCTGGTAGGATTCCAACCTCAACTGTAGATTAAATCTTGAAGAAATCTTAGGTATCTTGAAGAAATCACACAGATCTGAAGAGAATGTTTCATTGGCCACATCAGTTTGAATAATGTGGTATCTTACAGCGATAATGTCCAAATGCCGTCACTAAATATGGTAAATAAAATCACTCTGAAATGATAATCATGGGGAGATGCAAGATTTATATCTAAAATTGGCTTCAGCTAGGCTGGGAAATCTGTGAGACAGACTCATGAATCAAACAGCAAACTCTTAAAATCAAGCGATTTGTTTTAAACGACATGAGTTGAGTATTTTTCTCGCAAATGACAGATGTCGATGTTGGCTTATTTAATCAAGGGCATATGCTAGTTTAGCCGAATAGCCTGTTTCTATGTTTTGTACCTTGTATACTATGTTTAATCTCAGAGCTCTTTGTAAAAAAATGTGGGCGGAATTCACTGCTCACCCAGGATGCGGGTAGGGAGATGATGTGGGGGAGTGGGTGGGTGGCTGGGGGGGCATGTAATTGGGTGGGATGGAAACTCTGGATTAAGTCCAGGATGGTAAAGATTGAGAATGGCGTTCCCACCAGGAGGTTTTTAGAAGTTACTTGAGGGTCTGATCCTGTCATTGCTGTCAGTTCAACCAGTGGTGGGTGAGGGTCATGCCATGTGACCAACCTGCCAGTTAAACTCTTGTGGGCAAGTTTGTGGTCTGATAGTGTCGGGGTGGGGGGGCAGGAGCTCCTATTTGCACAGCCCAAGCTCAACAAGACTCATCAGTTGTAAGAGCCCCCCATGGATGAAGACCTCTGCTTGGTCATAAAATTGGATCCGACGAAGAGTTTAACCTTGAAAGCTTGTGAGTTTACTATCAAATAAGTCAGTTGGACTGAAACCTGGTGTTGTCAGACTTCTTACTGTGGTCATAAAATTAACCAGTGCCCCTGACCCTCTGACCGCCCCCCCAAACACCTGACCTCCCAACCACAGATCCCCAACCTCTGACCCCCTGACCCCTGACACTGGGCCTCCCTCTCTAACCCTGGACAGGTTGCATTAACACTTGAGTTCTGAAGTAAATGACCAGTATCTCAAGCATTGCTCAAACCAACTCTCCATCTCCTTCCTTTCGAGAAACTGTTTCCCTAGCAGAAATTGATCACTTAAAATTGATTTAAAAATGGGAGGCTGGCATTCCCCAAGGATATTACATGTTGGGTATATTTTCCCAGGCAGGCAATGGAGGGTTAGAGATGGAAGGGCCAGATTCTCGCAGAGAAGTTTGTGTTGGGCTGATATCTCAATAGGCTCCAATCTCTTTTTATCTTCCCCATGGGCAGTAGGAAGTGATTTCCTGAAATCCCATGGCCGAGGCAGGAAAATATTTAAAGTTGGGTAAGGTTTTGAGTTGGGATTTCCTCTTTTCCAATATTGGAGTAGTTCCACATTGTGTTCTCAAATTAGCAGAGGTTGAAGAATGTGATAGCACAGTGTTCCTCAGTGTAACTGGCAAGTTGAAGGCTTTGATCGGTTACGGAGAAGAGCTGCGGGCATGACCAGGTGCAGGGTTGGTTTGCAAAAGCTTTCCTTCTGTCAGAGTGTGATCACTGATGATTACCAGCCTGGTATAAGGGCCTGGCAGATAAAGGGTTAACGTGGGATGGAATACAGTGCCTCAGTGATGTAGAACACCAGAATTGAACCCCCGGGGTCAGTGTAGTGTTGAATACAGCCATGTGTAGAAGCAAACATGGAGATAAAAGTTAAAGTTTATTTATTAGTCACAAGTAAGGCTTACATTAACACAGCAATAATGTTACTTGAAATTCCCCTAGTCATCACATTCCGGCACCTGTTCGGGTTAATGCACCTAACCAGTACTTCTTTCAGACAGTGGGAGGAAACTGGAGCACTCGGGGGAAACCCACGCAAACATGGGGGAATGTGCAAACTCCACAGAGACAGTTCCTAACTTGGACTTTTACTATACCTATGTATGTAGCTTCCCACAGTTAATAAGTAAGAACAAAGAAAATTACAGCACAGGAACAGGCCCTTCAGCCCTCCAAGCCTGCACTGACCATGCTGCCTGACTTAACTAAAACCCCCTACCCTTCTGGGGGTATCCCTCTATTCCCATCCTATTCATGTGTTTGTCAAGATGTGCCTTAAAACTCACCATCGTATCTGCTTCCGTTACCTCCCCTGGCAACAAGTTCCAGGCACACGCCACCCTCTGTGTAAAACACTTACCTCATACATCTCCTTTAAACCCTGCCCTTTGCACCTTAAACCTATGCCTCCTTACTGTTAAGTACCTAGAATTATGAACACCTTGATAAGACCCACCTAACTAAACCCAATACCTTACGACAGGTAGCTGCTTGAAGTGGGAGGCACTTTATCTGGCCAGCACCTCACTCCCCTTCAGCTGTACTTCTCTGCTGCCCTCCTTCACAGCAGCAAAAGGGAGCACATTATGAACCTCCACTGTCCACCTCAACTACAGCAGCAGCTACACTAGCTGTGGTCCCCTCAACCTCATACCCTCCACAGCACAGGGGAGACGGAGACTGTGGAACAGGTGGAAGGAGGTGAAATCCCTTCCAGAAGGTCTACTTGCACAGCGATGCCAAAGTGTGTGACCATATTCGTGACCCAGGAGGCTGTCCTGGCAGCTTGCTCCTGACACCTGTACCCTCATGGTGTTACACCACCTTCCCAGTGATGCTGGTGGGCACACATTGCCAATGGCAGTCAGGGTATCAATTATTGGGGGCTCACCTGTCCTGACTGCACCCTGCAGCCACCCCGCTCACCACCCCCCACCACCCTGTGTCTCTGCCTTTCATCAAGTTATGCACTGTCTTGCTCCGCAAGCAGAGAAAGCAGGGAAGTGTGTGTGTGTGTGTGTGTGTGTGTGTGTGTGTGTGTGTGTGTGTGTGTGTGTGTGTGTGTGTGTGTGTGTGTGTGTATAATGGTATCTGCATGTGTGGAGAAGAGGTGACCATTTGTAAAGGGTTCCTGTAAAGGGCAGAGGTAGGAAAGAGCAGTTGGCTGAGGGTGAGTGAGAGTGTGGGCTACTCAGGAAGGGTTGTGAGTGCCTGCAGGGAAAGGAAAGAGAGGAGCTACAAGATGCATTAACATGAGCCTTGCTGTGAGAAGAATGTTGGGCAAGTCAGAACATGGGCCTTGGCACCTGAGAGTGTCACGCCACTCACCTATCATGCCCTCTCAGTACCAAATGGCCTCCCAGCTGGAGGGGACACTGCATTGCTGCTCACCTCCTCAGCTATTTCCATGCATAGCTTGCTTGGTTGGAGAGGCCATTCTCTTCCTCCGTCCTTGGTGCAGTTCACTTCACTGCAGCCCTCAACTGGACCTCCAGGTAAGAGTGGGTAACCAGGGAATGAGGGAGGGAGGGTGGTGGCAGGGGAGAAATCGTCCGAGGATGGGTGCACAGTGGTTAGCACTGCTGATCCACAGCGTCAGGGACCCGGGTTCAATTCCGGCCCCGGTCACTGTCTGTGTGGAGTTTGCACATTCTCCCCATGTCTGTGTGGGTTTCCTCCTGGTGCTCCGGCTTACTCCCACACTCAAGATATGCAGATTAGGTTGATTGGCCATGCTAAATTGCCCCTTATTGTCCCAACATGTGTATGTTAGGGTGACTAGCTACAATGGATGCACTGGATTGAGGATGGAGCAGGCACGTGGGCCTGGGTGGGATGTTCTTTGGAGGGTTGGTGCAGACTTGATGGGCCAAATGGCCTCCTTCTGTGTTGTAGAGATTCTGAGATTCCTCACCATTGTTTTGGGTGCTGCAGCTTAAAAAACATCCAACTGCTATTGAACTTTTCTGAAACATGGCCTGGTTCCTTGAAATAGGTCTTTTAATTGGTCAGGGAGTCTGAGTTAACCAAGTTACCACTGAGTAACACATTGAAAGATGCTGTTTCTGTGTCTGGCCATGCAATCAATGATGTAAACAGTTGATGTAAAGCACATTCTTCAATACCCTGTTCTCTGACATTCCTCTATGAATTATTCCCTCAGTGGTAACTTGGTATGGATTTGTCTACATCGCAGCCATTGCAGTCTGTGTGGAGCCACGAATGACACTGCCCTTCAAGAAGCCGTGCACGATGCTTGCAAACAATTTGTTCTCTTTCTCTATTTATTCTGAAAAATAAAGGAAGCCCGCTCCTACTTCATCATCCCTCATTCCCAAAATCAATCTAAACAACTGGGACCAGTAACAGCAGAGCTTGGGAAAATGGGACTTCAAACTGTAAACTAAATCTCGTGAGAGAGACTTAGAATTTTACTGAGAAATTGCATCTCTCATGGTAGCTTCTCAACAGAGGGGGAATGGTGGCACAGTGGTTAGCACTGCTGCCTCACAGTGCCAGGGACCCGGATCGGATTCCTGGCTTGGGTCACTGTCTGTTTGGAGTCTGCACATTCTCCCCATGTCTGCGTGGGTTTCCTCTGGGTGCTTTGGTTTTCTCTCACAGTCCAAAGATGCACAGGTTAGGTGAATTGGCCATGCTAAATTCTCCCTCAGTGTACCCGAACAGGCACCAGAGAGTGGGCGCCAGGGGATTTTCACAGTAACTTCACTGCAGTGTGAATGTAAGCTTACTTACGACTAATAAATAAACTTTAAGAGCTGAGATGCCCATAGTTCCACAGCAATGTGAAGATGGGGCAGAGGTAAACCTCTCTCGTGTTGTTGGCTGTGGGAGTAATATTGGCTAGGTACCTCACACCAGATCATTCTACTTCCCTTTGGCAAAGTCAAAAAGGATAGCAAGAGTTTTTATAAATATATAAAAAGGAAGAGGCTGGCTAGGGTGAACGTTGGTCCCTTAGAGGATGAGAAGGGGGACTTAGTGGTAGGGGATGGGGATATGGCTGAGGTCTTGAATAACTTTTTTTGTTTCGGTCTTCACGGAGGAGGACGTGAATAATTTGCCGGATGTTAGAGATGGAAAGGTGGTAGGACTGGAGGGTCTCGATGACATTATTGTTACTAGAGAGGTGGTGCTCGACAGACTGGAGGGGCTGATTGTGGACAAGTCCCCAGGACCGGATGGAATGCATCCGAGGGTCCTGAAAGAAATGGCGGAGGTGATAGTGGATGCCTTGGTGGTTATTTTCCAGACATCGCTGGATTCCGGGGAAGTGCCGGAAGATTGGAAAACGGCTAATGTTACGCCGTTGTTTAAGAAGGGTGCCAGGCAAAAGGCGGGGAATTATAGGCCTGTTAGTTTAATGTCTGTTGTAGGTAAAATGTTAGAATCCGTCATCAAGGAGGAAATAGCGAGGCATCTTGAGGGGAACTGCTTGATAGAGCAGACGCAGCACGGTTTCGTTAAAGGGAAGTCGTGTCTGACAAATTTACTGGAGTTCTATGAGGATGTGTCTAGGGCGGTGGATAGAGGAGAGCCAGTGGATGTGGTCTTTCTGGATTTTCAGAAGGCGTTTGACAAGGTACCTCACAAGAGGTTATTACAGAAGGTCAGGGGGCATGGAGTTGGGGGTAGGGTGTTAGCGTGGATAGAGGACTGGTTGTCAAATAGGAGGCAGAGAGTGGGGGTCAATGGGTGCTATTCGGATTGGCAGATGGTGACTAGTGGAGTGCCCCAGGGGTCGGTGCTGGGACCTCAGCTATTTACCATTTATATAGATGATCTGGAGGAGGGAACCGAGTGCAGGGTGTCGAAATTTGCTGATGACACCAAAATTGGTGGAAAGGCAAATTGTGCGGAGGGTGGGGAGAGTCTACAGAAGGATCTAGATAGGCTGGGCGAATGGGCCAGGAAATGGCAAATGGAATTTAATGTTGGCAAGTGCAAGGTGGTCCACTTTGGTAGGAATAATGGTAGGAAGGATTATTACTTACGTGGAGAAAAACTGCAGCAGGCGATGGTGCAGAGGGACCTCGGGGTCCTTGTGCATGAGTCGCAAAAACCCAGCCTGCAGGTGCAGCAGGTGGTCAGGAAGGCGAATGGGATGCTGGCCTTCATAGCGAGGGGGATTGAATATAAAAGTAGGGAGGTCTTGCTGCAGCTGTATAGGGCATTGGTGAGGCCGCAGCTGGAGTACTGTGCGCAGTTTTGGGCGCCGTACTTACGCAAGGATATTTTACCCTTGGAGGGAGTGCAGAGGAGGTTTACTAGGCTGATGCCGGAGTTGAGGGGGTTGAGCTATGAGGAAAGGATGAATAGATTAGGCTTGTACTCGTTAGAGTTTAGAAGAATGAGGGGAGATCTCATTGAGACATATAAGATGATGAATGGGATGGATAGGATAGAGGTGGAGAGACTCTTCCCGCTCAGAAAGGACAGTAGGACTAGGGAGCATAGCCTCAAGATAAAGGGGAGGCGGTTTAGAACGGAGTTGAGGAAGAACTTCTTCACTCAAAGGGTGGTGAATCTCTGGAATTCTCTGCCCGTTGAAGTGGTGGAGGCTGCCTCGCTAAATATTTTTAAGACGCGGGTTGATGGGTTTTTGATAAGAGAGGGGATTAAGGGTTATGGGGAGAGGGCGGGAATGTGGAACTGAGCCACGACAGATCAGCCATGATCTTATTGAATGGCGGGGCAGGCTCGAAGGGCTAGTTGGCCTACTCCTGCTCCTATTTCTTATGTTCTTATGATAGGGCTTTAGCTTAATGTGTGATCTGCAAGGCAGCCCTTCTGACAATGCAGCACTCCTGCAGCACACCTCAACAAGCATTGACAAGGCATATTTCAAATGGATATGATGGAATAGGATGGCAAACTGTTCTGATCACCAGTGTAAGAATGTGAAGAGCTGGCTTGGTCAGATTGCAATAGACAGATGGATTTAAACCAGCAGCAATGGAATTTACCTCAATAACAGGACACAGAAGCATCAGTCGTAACAGGGTAACGGGGTTAATTGTGACCAAGTTTGAGATACATTGCTTAGCAGCAATGATGGTGAGTCATTGCACCAAGTTGTGGTAACATCAGCCAGGATTTTACAATCCCTCCACAGTGTGTGATCTCATTCTTGATTTCCAAATACCTTCCTGTCTCCATGCCTGGTATGGAGGGCATTAGCTGTGAGGTGGTGTTGGAGAAACTCGCTTTGTTCTCACGGGAACGATGGAGGTTGAGGGGCGACCTGATAGAAGTCTACAAGATTATGAGAAGCATGAACAGAGTGGAAGAGTCAGCTACTGGGGGGCATAGGTTTAAAGGAGATGCACAAGGCAAGTTTTTTTACGCAGAGGATGGCGGATGCCTGTAACTCACTGCCAGGGAAGGTAGTGGAAGTAGGTATGATAGTGAGTTTTAAGGGGCGTGTGGACAAATACATGAATAGGATAGGGATAGAGGGATATAGCCCCCGGAAGGGAAGGGGTTTTTAGTTCCAATGGGCAGCATGGTTGGTGCAGGTCTGGAGGGCCTAAGTGCCTTTTTCTGTGCTATAATTTTCTTTGTTTTTTTTTGTTCACCTTCCCTATCTCTATGAGCTCCCTCTGCGTTCCTCCAGTTCTGATACCTTGTGCGCCTCTTCATCATTGATCGCCTTCCCTTTTATTGCTTCGGCACCAAGCTTGAAATTCTCCTTGAATCTCTCACCTCTCTACAATTCTCTCCTACTTCCAAGACACTCCTTCAAGCCTTTCTCTGACCAAACCTTTTAATAACTTGTACGACTATCTGTTAATGAGCTTCGGTTTAAAATGTTGTTGGATAATTGCTCCTCAGGAGAACATTGGCATGTTTTAACATAAATGTTTTTTATAAATGCAAGCTATTGTTATGATCACATTGCACCCCCTTCAGAAATGCTTCTCAGGATAACGCTGCTCCACACTTAATGTGATAAGAAAATACATCAACTTGGCAGCTTTACATTGCTGCTGTAAATATTTAGAGTTAATTTGTCTGCTGGGTTGAAGTTAAATGTGAAGAGTATAGTGGTGCTGTGTACTGTCGGAGAGCACAGATAGTGTGGTAGGCTTTCACAATGGATGGGTAACAGTTTCTAATGTAAATTGGGTGAAAGATACAGGTTGGAATTTTACCATGGGAATCAGTGCAGGTGAGGGGCAGACTTTGGAAAGGTCTGTTGACCTCGGCTGGGATTTTATGGTTTCGAGACACGCGAGGCCGCAAAATCCCGGCCATAGGCTGGAATGTTACCATCGTTCACATTGGTGGGATTTTCCTATCCCGCTGCAGCGATTGGAAATTTGGCTGAGCACCAGTAAGGTTGCACCGATTGCCTGATGTCAAACCACCTCTCTCACGGGCGGCATGGTGGCACAGTGGTTAGCACTGCTGCCTCACAGTGCCAGCATCAATTCCCAGCTTAGGTCACAGTACTGTCTGAAGTCTGCATGTTCTCCCCACGTCTGCGTGGGTTTCCTCCAGGTGCTCCGGTTTTCTCCCACAGTTTGAAAGATGTGCTGGTTAGGTGTACTGGCATTGCTAAATTCTCCCTCAGCATACCCGAACAGGCACCAGAGTGTGGCAGCTAGGGGATTTTCACAGTAACTTCATTGCAGCATTAATGTAAGCTTACTTGAGACATTAATAAATAAAAGTAAAAATAACTAAAAACTCAGGTCTTAAAAAGGCCCACAGTCCTGCTTCGAAGAAAGGGGGAGCTTTTCCCAATATCCTGACCAAAGTTTATTCCTCAACCAGCATCACTAAAACCCAATTAACTGATCGTTACCACATAGCAATTTGCTGAACCTTACTGTGTGTAAAATGGCTGTCATGTAGCATGGAGACGACACTTCATTGCCTGTATAGGATATTGTGAAAGACACTATGGGTGGGATTTTCCAGACCCTGCAGCATGTTTTCCAGTGATGGATGTAGCTTATCATTGGTTACTGACAGGATCTTCCAGTCCCACTGATGTGTACAGCGTTTTGCACGGCTCACCTATCCTGCTGTTGGGAAGCCACCACCCGGGTGAGGTGGGGGTTTGTTTTTTGGTGGGACTGGAAGATCCATCAGTGGGAAAGGCTGGAAAATCCTGCCCTATGTAAGTGCTTTCTCTCTACCATTTTAAAGCAGCTCTGGGTGGCCACACATCAATGGAATAGATGGTTTTATAGCTCAGGAAGCCTACACTCACCGCAAGAAAGCAAACATTTGGATAGCAAAGTGCCTCAAAGCACTTCATAAGAGCTAATTTACCTCTTGAAAATGTAGTCTCTCTTGCTCTGTTGGCAACAGCCCCGTGGTGTAAAAACAAGTTTCCACTAACAGCAATCGGTTGCATGACAAGTTCATCTGTGTTCTTTTTAAGGTGCTGATTGAGAGACAAATATTGTCCCAAGAAACAGCTCACCACTCACCTTCAAATGGTGTAGAGCTCTTGCATGTCTAGCTGAGAAGCCAGATAAGGTCGCAGTGTAACATCTCCTCCTGAAGGCAGTCCTTTGCACAATGCAGTACTCCCCCCACTGCGCAGAGAATCAGCCTGGATAGTGCAGTTGGTCTTGAACCTGTGATCTTCTGACTCGCATCAAACCAAGGCTGATCTCCTTCACAGGTGAGGAATTATTTATCCATCAGTCAGATCCGAGTGATATCTGCTGTGAAGATAGGAATTAGGGGCAGAAATAGGTAAGTCGGCCCTTTGAGCTTACTCCATCATTCAATCAGATCATGGGTGATCTCTCTGTGGTCTCAAATCCACCTTCCTACCAGTTCCCCAAATCCCTTTAACCTGTTTTTAATTAGAAAAATATCTATTCAAAGATATTCTAATATCCATTCAAAGATTCAGAATCCACCGCGCCATGGGACTGCGAGTTCCACAAATTCACCACCTTCTGTGACAAGTAGCTCCTCCTCATCTCCGTTTTAAACCTGTACCGGTGGCCTCTTGTTCTAAAAGCAAATTACTGCAGATGATGGAATCTGAAATCAAAGAGAAAACGTTGGATAATCTCAGCAGGTTTAACGGCATCTGTCGGGAGAGAAAAGAGCTGATGTTTCGAGTCCAGCTGACCCTTTGTCAGACCTGCTGAGATTTTCCAGCATTTTCTCTTTTGATTGCTTGTTCTTGATTGCCCCACAAGGGGAAACATTTGATCCACATTTACTCTATCAATCCCATTTAGAATTTTTAGTTTTCTCGATCAGATTCCTTTCCATCTTTCTAAGCTTCAGTGAGTATAAACCCAAACTGTTAAATCTCTCCTTATACGTCAACCCGTCCATCCTTGGAATCAGTCGTTCAGTGACTGATAGTGTGTCTGTTGACTGCTCACTGTGCTGTGAATCAAGCCTTTAGGTGCAGTTTCAGGGAAACTGTGAAACGAGTGATAATCCACAAGCAGACATGTTCAATTCATAATAATAAAGCTCCTGTTCACAGAATCTGGTAAAAGTCATTTGCATATCTCTGAAGCACAAAACATAATAACATCCTTCCGAAATTTGTCTGCCATGACTAAATTATTTAAAATGTGTAACATTACGACCTTGAACATTTTCCAAATAGATAAACGATTCACTCACTGAATATTCATGATCACTGACACAATCATCAAAGGAAACTCTTTCCAATTACCAAAAATTAGTTCACTTTAAAATTGTGCCCATCAGGTTACACGTATTTAACGATCACTTCTGAGTCAAGGAAAGTTGGTGACAATATCTAACTTGTCTTTCTGTTGTTGTTGTGCTGTCACACATTCTTTAAGCTGTTCCTGATGAAGAGAGAAAGACTCGCATTTTAAAGCACAGTTTACATTCCCAAGTCTGTCCCTAAATGAAGGAAGATCAAGGAAGGACCTTTGAAATGTGGTGGCTGTCACAAAGTAGGAAATGCAGCACCCAGTTGCACACAGTAAACTCCCGCAAGCAGCAGTGAGATAAATCATCAGAACATTAGGTGTTGATTAAGAGATAAATATTTGCGAGGACGGTGGGGAGAACTTTGCTGCTCTGTTATAATAAATCAATACGACTCAATGCAGCTTCGAAGATAAAGGCTTTATTGTTAACAGGGTAGGCTAATTTCTCATGGTCATGCAATCAGGATAGGCAACAACACCTCTTCTGTGATCATCCTCAACAAGGCTGTGATCTCAGCTCTCTACTATACTCCCTATACACCTGTGACTGTGGAGCCAAACTCTCCTCTAATTCGATTTTCAAGTTTGCTGACGACACCGTCGTAGTGGGTCGGATCTCAAACAATGATGACTCAGAATGCAGGAATGAGATAGAGAATCTGGTGAACTGGTGCGGCAACAATAATCTCTCCCTGTGTCAACAAAATGAACATAACAGTCATTGACCTCAGGAAGTATAATAGAGAACATGCCCCTGTCTAAGTCAACGGGGACAAAGCAGTAAGGGTTGAGAGCTTCAAGTTTTTAGGTCTCCAGGTCACCAACAATCTGTCCTGGTCCCCCCATGCTGACAACTATAGTTAAGAAAGCCCCCCCAATGCCTCCACTTTCTTAGAAGACAAGCATGAGAAGTTTGGCATGTCAGCTACGCCTCTCACCAACTTTTACAGATGCAACATAGAAAGCGTTCTTTTTGGTTGTATCACAGCTTGGTATAGCTCCTGCTTTGCCTAAGACCGCAAGAAGCTACAAAAGGTCATGAACATAGCCCAATCCATCACTCAAACCAGCCTCCCATCCATTGACTGTCTACACTTCCCGCTGCCTCGACAAAGCAGCCAGCGTAATCAAGGACCCCACACACCCTGGACATTCTCTCTTCCACCTTCTTCCTTCGGGGAAAAGATACATAAGTCTGAGGTCACATATCAACCAACTCAAGAACAGCTTCTTCCCTGCTCTGTCAGACTTTTGAATGGACTTACCTTGCATTAAGTTGATCTTTCTCTACACCCTAGCAATGACTGTTACAGTGCATTCTGCACTCTCTCATTTCCTTTTCTATGAACGGTATGTTTTGTCTGTATAGCCCGCAAGAAACAACACTTTTCACTGTATGTTAATACATGTGACAATAATAAATCAAATCAAATCAACTCAATTGAAAATGTGGAGCTAATAACAGTGATAGACTCCTCCCATTGCAGTCTAGAGATCTCAGTGGCTTGGGGAATTCTATCAGATGTTCTCACATTTGCTGCCAATTGTCCGGATACTCTGCTGCAAAAGTGATTCCTGAAGCTCTACATTCCACAGCATCAGTGTCACTCCCTTCCTCCTCTGAACAGATGTCTTTGACTCTGACACCACCTCCCGCACACTGGCATGGTGCCCATCACCACACGCAACCCACTCAAAACCTGCGTGGCATCTCTTTGAAATGCTTGTACCTGAGACGGCTGAGCGTGAGCTGGCCAGATGTGACACTGCATCCTTGCATCCTGTGAGGGAGCAGAGCTGAGACCTGTGTGAGATAGAAAAAGGAATTATTTGGGTATAATCCACACATTGATGTGTATAATTGCCTTAAGCATTCTTGCACTGTCTGCATGACACTTCTTTGCACTCCCTTTCATGCCAACATCCTATTGTGCTCAAAGTAACACCATGACCCCACCATTACCACCATGCTGCAGAGTGATTCCAACACCACCTTTATCATCAGCTGTTCTCAGTAATCTATAACTGGATCACTGGCGATCTCCATGGCCAGCTGTTCCATGGGAACAGATGAGCCTCAGCCAGGTTGGCCCACCCCCAGTCTGGGCCATCTCCATGGCGTCCTTCACTCTGCACCAACAATATGAATTTGGCCTGACATACACCGCATGGAGGAATATTGCTCTTCACTCTGCCTGTGCATCACAGTGTTCATTCACATCTGTTCTGTGTGCACCTACATGAGTTGCATACACATACAGACCCCGGTGCAGAAGCAGAGCTTTGTATCATGTCTCGCACCTTAGCCACACCAATGCAGATATGAGCCTTCCCTTGGAGCTCTGTGTGGATGAGCCAAGCTACTCGCCTTGCCTGAATGCAACGGATCGTTGAACCTTTTCCTGCACCGAATCCGTGAGTGCCGGTGGTCTCCTGCTGCACTCAGTGCCGCTGCTATTTGAATCCAGGCCTTCCTGGTTGCCACAGGGGCATCCTGGAGGCCAGCTGGGTAGAAGACTGATCTCCTTCTCAGGATGTCTTCCACAAAAAACATGAAGGTTCTGCTCAGAAAAGCGTGGGGCATCCGGACCCATCCCTTCCCCCCGTGTCCGCTCTGTGTGGCATTTATCAATACAAATGTGAAGCATAAAGAATTGTGAGCTATTTGGGTTGGCACGGTGACACAGTGGTTAGCCCTGCTGCCTCACAGCACCAAGGACCCAGGTCACTGTTTGTGCGTACTTTGTACATTCTCCCTGTGTCTGTGTGGGTTTCCATCTGGTGCTCCGGTTTCCTCCCACAGTCCAAAGATGTACAACACAGAGGTAGTAGTTTTGCCCTTTAGAAAGCATATAGACAGTTACATGGGTAAGATGGGTCTAGAGGGATATGGGCCAGACATGGGCAATTGGAACTTGCTTAGCTGTAAAAACTGGGCAGCATGGACATCGGGTGACCTGAAAGAGGTTTACAAGATTATGAGTGGTATGAACAGAGCATATAATCAGATGCTTTTTCTAGGGCAGAAAAGTCAATTACTAGGGAACATAAGTTTAAGGTGCGTGGGGAAAAGTTTAGAGAAGATGTGCGAGGCAAGTTTTTTTACACAGAGGATCGTGAATACCTGGAATGTGCTGCCCTGAAGGTGGTGGGAGAAGATACAGTAGCAGCATTTAAGAGACAACTAGATGAATAGGATGGGAATGGAAGGATACCTTCCCCTCCTCACCAGACTCCCACGCTCATCAAACTCTCAGTTTGTGCTCAGTTCCTCAGCTACACTCATTTGACTTAGCACCAAAAACCTCTGGATTTATAGAGAACCGAACCAGGGCCAGAGTAACAAGATTCAATCACATATACAACACACAAGATAGCACAGTCAAGCATTTCTGGAGTAAACTGTGACTACAACGTTTGAGGAATTAGTAAAAACTGAGTGAATAAATGAATGCAATAACCTGCCTGTTTCATAATGATTGAACTCAATTAGAACCAAAGATCTTTTCAGATGATATAAAAGAGAAAATGTTTTTCTCCGAGGTTATGTGACTGCTTATAAAATCATTGAGCAGTACCAGAATTTAACCCAGTATCTTTTCTTAGTGGGAGGTTAATTGCAGAGAGATTAAAAAAAACATTGTTTATTGCAAGAAGAATGTGGAGCCCAGGTTTTCAGGATTATAATTGTTATGAATGAGACTAATATTAATGCAGAACTAACCAGATCTCAGACTGAAATCCATCCTGTCTGATCACAAATATTTACTGTATTGTGGAAACAAAGAGGGAAAGCTACTGAACCCAAAAGCACAGGAATCCAGTGATCAATTTTAAAATGTTTATGAACAGGGAAAATAAAAAATTAAACTTAAAACACACAAGATACACGGTCAGAAATAAATCTTACAAAGTAACACAAAATGCTTTATCGAGGATACACAAGAAAATTATGTTTTTAGCAACAGTCCTCACAGATTCTTAACCATAAAATCCAAAGATGATTACCCAAACTGAGAATGTGCTTTCACTTTAAACGGAAGTACAATCCACAACTTTCCACAATGAAATCACCCTGATGTGATTTCCCCAAAGGGAGATTCAAAACAATTTTTTTCTCAGGTCAAAGATTTAAAACTGAGTTGCTTTACTTCAATTGAAAGATGTTTCAGCTTTTTAACACACTCCATAACACAGGCATTGCCTCTCAGTTCACCTTCCTACCACAGCAAGTAAGTAGAGTTGAAAACCTGGTTTCATAAATGCCACTCTATCCTTTTCATCTTAGCTCTCCGTTGTCTTTAAGTATGCTTTTGAAAACTCAAGTTCCCAAATGGTAAAACATAGGACATAAAACACGTTCCTATTTTATCTCCATTTTGAATCTAGAAGTTTAAAACACCTGCCCCTGTATAGTCAGGGATCTACTCTAGATTGCAAATGCTCTTTGACATCTTTGAGACTCATTTGAAAGGCAGCAGCTACACATCACTTTGCCTCAAATGCAAATTTCAAATCTACTCTGTCAACTTGTAAATTCAGACCCACTGTAAGGTCTTATTATAAACTGCATGAAGAAAACACCTTTAATCTTTCATTCATTAGATTCCACAGACAATCTGACTCCAACAATTTTACCTTTGATTAAGCCTGGACATACCACAGACACAGCTTTACACTTACCTATACATTATACACACATAAACACTGAAATATAAAAAGATACATGTCTCATCATTTTCTGTGATTTTGTTTTGTGACAAATTTGCATTTTCCTTTAGCAAACTGATTTGTTTTTTGAAGCTCTGCCCCGACTCCATTCCCCACTCACCCAGACTCACATTCAAACCCTAGGTTCTTAATGGACCTTTGAGACCAGCTTCCACTCTCATACCCCACCCAGAATCAAGCCTTTTACCACTTCCAACGCTTCAAAATCAGGCATTGTAGAATCACAACACCGTACAGCACTGAAGGAGGCCATTCATCCCATCTTGTCTGATTATGAACACAGGGCAGAATTTAACAGGTTGGGGGGTTGAACATTGCCGAGAATGGGGGCCGCTGCTGGCCACACGTAGCCTTGGCAGTCAGACCCAGAGCCACAAAGGAGGGAAGTGCCAGGAAGGTGTCATGGTGGGGATGGGAGGAGAGGCTGTGGAATAGTGGGGTAGGAGAGGTCAGTGGGAGTGGGGAGGTGGAGTTGAGCGGGTTGGGATCTTGATAGGGAAATCCGTGTGGAGGAAGCCCCCGGAGGTGGGAACAGTCATTGGTGTATGCCCCTATCGGGAAAAAGGGAGCCTTTGGGAAAACAGCCTCACTCTAGATGTTTTGATGATCTTACATTCAACAGGGTGTATACAATTAAAAGACCTTTATGAAAAACAGAAGTACAGCTAAAATTAATTCTCTTTATAATTGGTGTTGCAAAATACTAAAGTATATCAATTCCCAGTCACTCAATGGAAGGAGGTGGGGAGGGAGGATTGCACTGCTGAGGGAGGGCGATGTTACTTAAGGAAAGTGCAACATCATTTTCTGCTCCCAGTGAAATGGAAAACTAATGTTCCTCGAAGTTCCTACAGTAACTAAATTATAAAAATATGCAATTCCAGCAGCTGTCATGGAAAACATGTGGGAGGATCTCAAAACACAGGCAGCAAAGAAGTAGGAAATGTGTCCGAATAATACATAACATCTTTGGCATGTTTCTGAGACAACTTCAGGAGAGAGAAACAACCGTTATCTGATCCTTACAAAAAGATCTTAACGGTCACACATTCCTGTGCACCTTATTCATCAAATACTGCGGCGATGATCCGGTAAAAAATACATAAAGAGAAACAGATTAGTGAAGGCAAATGTACAGTTCCTTACCGTCTGAAACAAGAGATTATATAATAGAGAACAAGGAAATGGCAGAGCAATTAAACAATTATTATAGCTCTGTCTTCACAGAGAAACACACAAATTCCCAGAAATGCGAATGAACAAAGGGTCTTTGAGAAAGGAAAATTAAAGGAAATTAGTATTACTAAAAGAAAATAGTGCTGGATAAATTAACGGGACTAAAAGCTAATAAATCCCCAGGGCCTGATAATCCACATCCCAGGGTGCTCAAGTGCTGGCCGTGGAAATAATGGATGCATTGTTGTCGTCTTCCAAAATTCTGTAGGCTGGCAGATTGGAGGGGGGCCAGTGGAACCCACTATTTAAGAAAGGAGGCAGGGAGAAAACGGGGAATTACAGACCAGTTAGCCGAACATCAGTGGTAGGGAAAATGCCGGAGTGTATTTTAAAGCATGTGATAACAGAACATTCAGAAGATATCAATGGGATTAGACAAAGTCAGCATGGATTTATGAAAGGGAAATCAGGTGTGATGAACCTACTGAGGACATAACTAGTAGAATGGATGAGGGTGAACCAGTGAATGTGGTGTATTTGGATTTCCAGAAAGCTTTTGACAAAGTTCCGCATAAGAGTTTATTGTATAAAATTCAAGTGCATGGAATTGGGGTTAATATATTGGCGTGGATTAAGAATTGGTCAGCAGACAGGAAACGGATATTAGGATTAAATGGGTGTTTTTTTGAAACCACAGGCAATGACTAGTGGGATCCTACAGGGGTCAGTATTTGGCCAAAGCTTTTCACAATATACATTAATGATTTGGGTGAAGGAGCCAAATATTACCAGATAAATCCAAGAAAATCCCAAGTTTTTTACCAATATTTTAAGAGCAGGAGAATAACTAAGGAAAAGTCAGGTCCTAACAGAGATGTAAATGGTAACTTGTGGGTTGATTTAGAAGATGTGAACAGGGTTCTCAATGAATCCTTCGTCTTCAGTAAGGAGACGGATGATGAAGACATTCTAATTAAAGAGGAGGAGTGTGAAATATTAGATACAATAAACTTGTTGAGAGATTAAGCACTGGAAGGACTGACATCCTTGAAGATGAGTAAATTTCCAGGGCCAGATGGATTGAATTGCAGGCTGTTGAAAGAAACCAGAGGGAAAATAGTGGATTCTCTGAGGATCATATTCCAATTCTTACCAGATACAATTGAGGTGTCAGAGGATTTAAGTTCGCAACCGTTCTACTATTGTTTAAAAAGGGTATAAGACAGAAAACTAGAGACTGGCCAGTCTGACTTCAGCGGTGGGCAAATTATTGGAAACTATTCTGATAAAGAGGATAAATTGCACTTAGAAAGGTGTGGATTGATTGGGGACAGTCAGTATGGTTTTATTAGTGATGTTTGTGTCTTACTAACTTCATAGTAAGAAGGAGGCTTGATGAGTGGAGTGCAGTGGATATTGTCTACTTGGATTTCAGCAAGGCATTTGACAAGGTCTCACATGGCAGACTGGTTAGAAAAGTGAGATGTCATTGGATACAGGTGGCATGTTGAATCCAAAATCGTCCCAGTGTCAGGAAACAAAGGATAATGGTTAGTGGATGATTTTTCAAAAGAAAACAGATTTCATTGGGGTTCCACAGGGCTCAGTATTGGGGCGCTTGCTGTTTCTTATACATATTAATGACTTTGACTTAAATGTGGGAGGCATGATTGGCAACTTTGCAGATGACACAAAAATTGGCTGTAAAGTTGAGAAAGAAGAGGGTAGCTGTCGATTCCAGAATTATATCAACGGCTTGGTCAAGTGGACAGAGAATTGACAAATGGAACTCGATCCTGAAAAGTGGGACGTAATGTATTTGGGGAGGGCAAACCAAGCAAGGGAATACTCAATAAATGGGAAGATATTAAGAGGGATTGAGGAAGTAAGAGACTTTAGTTTGCACATTCACAGGTTCTTGAAGGACAGATGGACAAGGTGGTCAAGAAAACATTTGGAATGCCTTCCTTTATTGAGCGAAGAATTGAATGCAAATGTGCAGATGTAATAACGGAACTGTATAAATGCTAGTTAGGCCACAGCTGGAGTTTTGTGTTCTTTTCCAGTCATTGCATTACAGGAAGGAAATAATTGCACTGGAAAAAGTATAGAAGAGATTTACGAGAATGTTGTCAGGGCTTTAAAATTGCAGCAATGTGGCAAGGTGAGACAGGCTAGGGTTGTCTTCCATAGAATAGAGAGGGCTAAGGAGTGACCAAATTAAGATATATGAAATTATGAAGGACCGAGACAGGATAGACAGTATAGACTTGCTTCCCCCAGCTGGGGTTCAGTTACTGGGGGATAGATTTAAGATGACTAGTAGAAGGATTAGATGAGGCATGAGGAAATCGTTTTCATCCAGACGTTAATGGGCATCTGGAATTCACTGCTTAAGTTGGTGGTTGAGGCTGATATGTTCAACTCATTTAGAAAGTACCCAGGTCTCTACCTAAAGTGTGATAACGTGCAAGGTGCTGGAAAATGGGAGTCATATGAGTGGATCACTTCTCTTTTTATTGGACGGTGAAGACACAGTGGGCTGAATGACCTCTTTCTGCACTCTAATGTTTCTATTGGTTCTGTGGTAATATTTCCAAGTTTGTTGATGACACAAAATTCCATGGGAATGTGAGTGGTGAGGAGGATGTTAAGAGGTTTCAAGGTGATTTAGGCAAGTTGAGTTAGTGGGCAAATACATGACAGAGGCAATATGAGGTGGATAAATGTGAAATTATACATTTTGGATGGAGAAGCAAAATGGCAGAGTATTATTTAAATGGTGATAGATTGAGAAATGTTGACATACAAAGGGATTTAGTACATAAGTCACTTAAAATCACTCCGCAGTGTGGAGTTTGCACATTCTCCTTGTGTCTGCGTGGGTTTCCTCCGGGTGCTCTGGTTTCCTCCCACAGTCCAAAGATGTGTGGGTTAGGTTGATTGGCTATGCTAAAAAAATTGCTCTTTAGTGTCTTGGGATGTTTAGGTTAGAGGGATTAGCGGGTACACGTGTAGGGATAGGGCTTGGGTGGTATTGTGGTCGGTGCAGACTTGATGGGCCGAAGGGCCTGTTTCTGCACTGTAGGGGTCTATGTTCTATATTAAAGCAAGCATACAGGTACAGCAAGCAGTTAGGAAGGTAAATGGCATGTTGGCCTTCATTGCAAGAGGACTTTGACTACAGGAGCATTATTGCAGCTGTACAGGTCATTGGTGAGACCACACCTGGAATATTTCATCTCCTTATCTGAGAAAGGATACACTTGCTATAGAGGGAGTACAGTTAAGATTCACCAGACAGATTCCTGGGATGGCAGGATTATCATATGAGGAGAAATTGAGGACTGGGCCTGGATTCACTGGAATTTAGAAGAATGAGAGAGGATCTCATTGAAAATGTAAAATTCTGACAGGGCTGAACAGACTGGGCGCAGGGATGCTGTTTCCTCTGGCTGGGAGCTCAAAAACAAAGGGTCATAGTCTTAGGATACTGCTAAAACTTTTAGGACTGAGATGAGGAGAGACCTCTTCACTGGGAGGGTGGTGAACCTGTGGAATTCTCTACCACAGAAGGCTGTGGATTCCAAATCACTGAAGATATTTAGGAAGGAAATAAATCGATATCTAGACTCCAAAGATGTTAATGGGAGAGCGTGGGAATTTCACTTTGAGATGGAAGGCCAGCCATGATTCTTGCTATAGAGGGGGTACAACAGAGGTTTACCAGGCAGATTCCTGGATTGGCAGGTCTGCCAGCTGTGGAGAGGCTAAATCATTTAGGATTATATTCACCGGAGTTTAGAAGAGCGAGAGGGAATCTCATAGTGTAGCAGAGCAGAATCAAGTTCAGCTTTGATTAGGCAGCTTGACCCTACTTGCTTTATAGGCTTGCACATGAAGCAAAACCTCTGCTGGTGGCTGCGGAACCATTGTCAGGGTTGAGTTAGCACCTTGAGTGACCAAAGCAAAATTAACCAAACTAGTTTATGAAATGGCAAAACTGGTCCTTTAACTTCAAGGTTTATTTATTAGTGTCACAAGTAGGCTTACATTATCACTGCAATGAAGTTACTGTGAAAATCCCCTAGACGCCACACTGGCATCTGTTCGGGTACACTGAGGGAGAATTTAGCATGGCCTATGCACCTAACCAGTATGTCTTTCGGACTGTGGGAGGAAACCGGAGCACCCGGAGGAAACCCACACAGACACCGGGAGAACGTGCAGACTCCATACAGACGGCGACCCAAGCCAAGGATCGAACCTGCGTCCCTGGCACTGTGAAGCAAGTTAAGAAGTCTCACAACATCAGGTTAAATTCAGCAAGTTTATTTGGTAGCAAATAAATCTGTTGGACTTTAACCCAGTATTGTGAGACTTCTTACTGTGTTTACCCCAGTCGAACACCAGCAACTCCACATCATGGCTGAGATGAAACATTGTGCTACTGTGCTGCCCAAACCAATATTTATCCCTCAGCCATCATCACTTAAACAGATTATCTGGTCATTGTCATATAGCAGTCAGATATTGCAAACTGGCTGCCTGTTTTCTAAATTGCAACAGTGATTACATTACAGAGCAAGATTCAATTGGGTGCAAACACTTTGGCATGCTGTATGGAAAGAAATTGAACTGTCTTGCACTTCATGTAAAGTCAAATCTGCGCTGTTTTGTTTCTGCAAAGTTTTATGAATAAAGTATATGTCTGAGGACTAAAAAGCTATCCTATCAGCTGCACCGCAGGATGCACACGAGACAAACCTCAACTTCTGTACAAGGTCAGCAATTCATTGAGAGGCCCCCTTCATTCTACCCACAATCTGTCATTCTTCCCTTGCAAGGTGCTGTCCATGACTGAGTGTTACACATTGAGAGGATGACAGTGTGGCAATGAATCAGGTCGAATGATGAACTAGGAGGGGGAGCGGGGTGCAGAGGCGGGCTATAAAACCAGCCCAGCCAGCTCCCAAAAGTCTGCCAGGAGTAGGGAAAGAGTTCCAAGGAGCCATTGACTTGCGTGCGCTGTCAATGCTAGTGGGATGCCAATGCTGGTGGGCATTTGGCCTCTGACCACCTGGGATCCTGGTCAGATCCATCAGTCTTCTTCTGAGATGTGTGGAGCTGCCTCAGTGGAGTCATCCTCGAGTTCCCCCCCTTCCCAACCTGCCAGTGCCAGATTGTGTAGAGTGTAGCATATCACAACAATAAGAGACAAGGTAGCACAGTGCTTAGCACTGCTTCTTCACAGCTCCAGGGACCTGGGTTCGATTCCTGGCTTGGGTCACTGTCTGTGTGGAGTTTGCACATTCTCCCCGCGTCTGTGTGGGTTTCCTCCAGATGTTCTGGTTTCCTCCCACAGTCCAAAGATGTGCGGGTTAGGTTGATTGGCTATGCTAAAATTGCCCCTTAGTGTCCTGAGATGCGTAGGTTAGAGGGGTTAGCGGGTAAGTATGTAGGGATATGAGGGTAGGGCCTGGGTGGGATTGTGGTCGGTGCAGACTCGATGGGCCAGGTGGTCTCCTCTTGCACTGTAGAGTTTCTATGATTCTAAGTGACATTGGAGGATCTGGCAGGGATTCCCCCGGAACGTTCCTGGCAGAAACTCATCGTCAGTAGTCCAATTGTCCTCTTGACCACTGCCCTTGTGGAGGCATGTCTCCCATTCTATTGCTGCTCTGCCTCTGACCTATGGTGCTGGCATGGTATCCTGAGCTACTTTTTCAATAGTGTCACCCAGTAGCCAACTATCCAGCTGAACTGGAGACATGAGCAGCCTGGGAGTATTGCAGAATGTATGCATCATGGGAGCTAGCAGGGTACCTCGCACAGACTTGCTGAATCTGGGAGCTGTGGTTGTACACTACTGGACATTACTGGAGTGATAACCCTTCCTAAAGGCACCCAGCTGACCCACTGGACCCTCGATGACCACACGGGTAGAGTCTATGGCAAACTGGATGTTCTCCAGAACTCTCCACTCACCTGACGAAGGAACAGTGTTCCGAAAGCTGGTGGTGTTTACCATCAAATGAACCTGTTGGATTTTAACCTGGTGTTGTGAGACTTCTTACTGTGTTTACTCCAGTCCAACACTGGCATCTCCACATCATTGGGTGTTCACCCACACAGTTGGAGGTGGTCTCCGGCCCAATCATCTGACATATTGATGTCCCAGTGTTCCCATAGAGGTGCAGGCTCCCGTGGCCCAGGCCTCAGATATGTTGAGGTAGCCGAATCACTGCTTGTACACTCTTGCAGAAGAATGGTGTTGCTTTTTTTTTAAAACAGGCCCATCCTCCTTGCCCTCCCGATCCAGCGCCTTTCCTCCCTGCGATGCTGCCTGTGGACACCTGGCCTCCTCCCACTTTGGCCCTCTCTTCCTCCTCAGAGGAGGTCCCTACAGTGGAGAACACAATCCCCGTCAGCTACAAGGCAGTGCGCTGTGCCCTGAAGGCTACAATGGGCGGAAAGTTTCCAACAGAACAAAAGGATCCTCGGGAGAAGATTAACAATGCAAACACAGCACAAGAAACCAGAGAAAAATGTCCAAAATCTCAACAGTGATGCTCCAGTAAGCTCTTACTTGAGCTCCTAATAACTCACACCGGTGCTCCTGCCTCCAATGATCCCCCCCGTGGATGAGAAAAGTGAAGGTTTGGGATGGCGGCCTACCTGAATTACCTGTGCACCTGCCTGAAAATTGCACAGGCAATGTAAAATTCCAGTCAATTGGACTTTTAATCCCCTTAGCTGTCTGCTTCATTGTTGGCTGGCGCACAGCTGACACCCCTTGTGCCCACTGAGTGAAGTATGGCACGAGTGTGCGATAATGTGGAGACGAACACCTGAAGGCTTCCAGTGCAACTTCTCACGCTTTCAGTTTGGTGTGTGCTTTGCGAACTGTATAGAATTCTGGCCCACGTGTGGGGAGGCACCTCAGTGTTCCACCTAACTGACTGAAGAAATGAAACTGTCCTGCACTTTGTGGTGCCGAGGACAAGGGGGGGAATAGCCTGGAAATCAGGAGCAGACCACACGGGGGAAAAGGTGGAAGATACGTCAAGTCACAAAAGATGATGAAAGTGTGTTACTCTCTCCCACAATTCCAGTTCAATTAATAATTTTATATCTAAGCCTGATAGATCTTTGCTAGCTAACGGTATAAAAGGATACAGTACCGAGGGGGTGGTGGATGGAGTTACAATACAGAGAAACTTTAATCTTAGCGAATGGTGGAACAGCCACAAACAGCTGGATATCCTACTCCTCCGCCTGTGCTTCTCTGTTTTTTCATTAAAAGCACCAGGGTAAGTGAAATGATTCAATTCTCCTGCCAAAGTTCAGTGCCAAGAACACAAACACCTTCCTGAATGGGAAATTGAGTGGGTTGAGTTTTGAGCCTCAACTTCACAGCCATTTTCCTACGAGCAAAGCTCAACACTCGGGCTGCTAATTGACAACACTTCCCTCATTAATTCCTGGATAAAAATATCCACTTCAATTTGACTAATTGGTTTGGTGACCTCTGAGGCTGGTAGAGGTTATGACTCATAATCCACAGTAAGTATGTGTCCATGTAGTGAAGTGCTAAGGTAAGAAAGAAAGGCTGACAGTTCTATATTGCCTTTCACATCTGGAAGAAGGTCCCTCACACTTCACAGCCAAACTAACTTTGAAGCATAATCACTGTTCCAACGTAGGAAATGCAGTAGGCAAGTGAAATATAACTAAATCGGCACCTATCGCTCAGATAGATTACGTATATTAGTGAGGTTGATTAAATGTTGGCATTTATTTAAAGTTTCATCCAGAAAACAGTGAAAATTGTGGTTCTGAGGGGCTGGAGTTGGAGGAGTGTAGATAGGATGGAGGAACGTAAAGCTGGATGAGGTTACTGACATAGTGGGAGTGCCAAAGTCGAGGAAGGACTTGAAAGCAAGGGTGAGAATGTTACCGGGAGTCATTATAGGTCAATGAGCACCGGTGTAATGGGTGAATGGAACTTGGCATGAGCTAGGAGACCATTCACTGCACTTTCTCCCCATGCTCCATCCGAATCCTTTTCTCAGTAAAGTTTATTTATTAGTCACAAGTAAGACTTACGTTAACACTGCAGTGACGTTACTGTGAAATTCCCCTAGTCGCCACACTCCGGCACCTGTTCAGGTCAGTGCACCTAACCAGCACATCTTTCAGACTGTGGGAGGAAACCGGAGCACCCAGAGGAAACCCACACAGACACGGGGAGAATGTGCAAACTCCATATAGACAGTGACACAAGCTGGGAATCGAACCCGAGTCCCTGGCACTGTGAAGCAGAAGTGCTAATCCACTGTGCCGCCCCATACTTATACGTGTCCTATATCCATACTAAATCACATTTGGCAGCTTTCTACCCCCTTACTTGTCAAAATAAGGATACATTTATACATTTTACAGAACAGCAGTTGTGGTGACGTGGCCCCTTTAAGGGATGATCCTTTGCAGGCCATGTGATCTGGCCAGATCCTATGGAATGACTGCACAGGAAACTGGGCCAATGGAGAGTGACTGCACATCTTGGCACAGGGAGAATCTTCAGCTGGAGACAGGGAGGAGAAGATAGCTGACCTGTGTTGGGTTCCGTCAGAGCTTTATCTGGTATTTAGTTATTGGAGCCACGTGTCACCTCCAGTTACTATACTGGCAACAAGGAAGAGAAACGTCAGCTATCAGGAAATCACAGTGCACAGCTAGAGGGGGAGGAAAGTGATCTCGAAACTCAGAAGAAACAGGTAGAGCGCCCTAAGGGTGCCTTTAATCAGGAAGGTAGAGCTATTTGACCCAGAAGTTGAGAGCTGGGGGAAATATATTGAAAAGGTGCGTTATTTCTTCATGGCTAACTGATAACCACAGAGCAAAATCAAAAGTGATACTATTCAAATCTGTGGCCCGAAGAATAGCGCAACACTGACTACACCATGCAAGTATTTATCTGGAACATAAGAACAAGGAGCAGGAGTAGGCCATCTGGCCCCTCGAGCCTGCTCCGCCATTCAATAAGATCATGGCTGATGTGTCGTGGCTCAGTTCCACTTACCCGATCACTCACCATAACCCCTAATTCCTTTACTGTTTAAATTTATCTATCCTTGCCTTAAAAACATTCAATGAGGTAGCCTTAACTGGGCAGGGAATTCCACAGATTCACAACCCTTTGTGTGAAGAAGTTCCTCCTCAACACAATCCTAAATCTGCCCCCCCTTATTTTGAGGCCAGGACCCCGAGTTCTAGTTTCACCTGCCAGTGGAAACAACTTCCCTGCTTCTGTCTTATTTATTCCCTTTCATAATCTTATGTTTCTCTTATGTGATCTCCACTGGTGTGGGCCTCCATGGGCAGGGTCAAAAACTTTAGCGAACCTCGATGTTTGATTCCCAGACTTGCTAACTAGATGCAAACTAGGTCCTGTGTAATGAGACAAGAATAATTAATGATCTTACAGTTAGGGATCCTCTAGGAAGAAGTGCTCACAGTATGGTTGAATTTAAAATACAGATGGAGCGTAAGAAGGAAAAATCCAATCCCAGTGTCTTTTGTTTAAACAAAGGAGACTACAAAGGGATGAGGGAGGCATTGGCTAAGGTAAACTGGGAACAAAAACTTTGTGGTGGGACAATTGAGGAACAGTGTAGAACTTTCAAAGTGATCTTTCACAGTGCTCAGCACAAGTATATACCAGTGGTAAGGAAGGACTGTAGAAAAAGAGATAATCCATGGATATCTAAGGAAATAAAGGATGGTATCAAATTGAAGGAAAATGCATACAAAGTGGCAAAGATTAGTGGGAAACTAGATGATTGGGAAATCTTTAAAGGTCAACAGTAAGCCATAGAAAAAGCTATAGAGGAAAGTAAGATGGATTATGAGAGTAAAGTAGCTCAGAATATAAAAACAGATAGCAAAAGTTTCTCCAAATATATAAAACAAAAAAGAGTGGCTAAAGTAAACATTGGTCCTTTAGAGAAGGGGGATGTAATAATTGGAAATGAGAAAATGAGAAAATGCCTGAGGCATTGAACAGGTATTTTGTGTTGGTCTTCACACTAGAAGACACAAATAACATGCCAAAAACTGACAACAGGACAGCTATGGCAGGTGAGAACATTATCACAAAAGAGGTAGTGTTGGGCAAGTTAATGGGGCTAAAGATAGACAAGACTCCTGGTCCTGATGGAATGCATCCCAGGGTACGAAAAGAGATGGCAGGAGAAATAGCAAATGCACCAATGGTAATTTACCAAAATTCACTGGTCTCTGGAGTGGTTCCCACAGATTGGAAAACAGCAAATGTGACACTGCTGTTTACAAAAGGAGGTCGACAAAAGTGGGGTAACTATAGCCTGGTTAGCTTAACTTCTGTAGTAGGGAAAATGCTTGAATCTATCATCAAGGAAAAAATAGTGAGACATCTGGATATAAATTGCCCTATTTGTAAGACACAGTGTGAGTTCATGAAGAGAAGGACATGTTTTTCTAATTTGGTGGAACTCTTTGAGAACATGACATGCGCAGTGGACAATGGGGAATGCTGTGGATGTGGTGCATCTGGATTTGCAGAAGGCATTTGACAAGGTGCCGCACCAAAGACTGCTACATAAGATAAAGGCTCAGGGTGTTACAGGTAATGTATTAACATGGATAGAGGATTGGTTAACTAACAGAAAGCAAAGAATGGGGGTAAATGGGTGTTTATCCGGTTGGCGATCAGTAACTAGTGGTGTACCTCAGGGATCGGTGTTGGGACCGCAATTGTTTACGATTTACATAGATGATTTGGAGTTGGGGACCAAGTGTAGTGTGTTATTTTGACAGAGTTTTGTGGTAATCTATGCGATGAAAAGATTTCATCAATACGTGTGTATGGAAGGTACCTCACCATTGTATCAGATCACAAATCACTATTGGGATTATTCCAAGAGAATAAGCCAGTGCCATCAATTGTCCCTGAGAGTACAGGAATGGGCCTTGTCGTTGGTTGCTACTCTCTCCAGCGTATACCAGGGATACAGATATTAAAAGCGGATGCACACAGCTGCCTCCCTCTGTCACAGTAGGACCTTGTATTGAATTGCAGTATTCTCCAAGAATCCGGGAGTCTCCGGACCAATTGACTTTGTGAGTGGACTTCCCCTTGGTGTCCCTGATATAATATTGTGTCTGTAGGTCTGTATAATGATGTTTCCCTTTTGTTTTCATTCAGAGATGGGCTCAAGTGTTGGCGAAGGGGGATGGGATGGTGGTGGGAAGGAATGTGGTCACCTGGTCCCTTTAAGGGCAGTTCTTTTGCAGGCCATGTGATTAGGCTGGACCCAATGGAGCAGCCGTGCAGGAAGCTGAGCCAATCGGGGGGGAGGGCGCATGTCCTGGGACAGGGAGAAGGGAGTAGACCAGTGCATGTGTTCTATCAGAGCCTTATCCTGCATTTAGTTAAATTAATTGAATAAATGCTTTGTGTAAGATAGTTTTAGAGGATATGGGCCAAATGTAGGCAATTGGGACTTAGTGGTAAAAAAAACTGGGCAGCATGGACAAGTTGGGCTGAATGGCCTCCTCTGCATCACAGGGATTCTATGATTCAGTGGTGCATGGAAACCATGGGTGGGATTTTCCTGCGCCCCCACAGCATGCTGTAATCCTTTATGACTCTATTACAGCCACATTGAGTTGCATCCAGCTACTCCAGCAATAAATGCCCTTTCTGAAAGAGAAGGTTATTGTCAAACAGCACAAGCTCACAGTTCTGTATGTGAAGCACAATTAGCTGCCAACCAATGGCATAATTAATATTATACCAGTAAAATACAGCAGTGAAGGAGAAAATATATTTTAAGCAATGCTTCAAAACACACAACATGAGAGTTAGTGACCTTTACTCAATTACTGTGCATCTTTAAACACTTAATTATGCACCAAAGGTGAAATTGTCCTGTCTGCAGTGATGTTTCTGTGCTGCTAATGTTTACAGTGAATTAGCTTTTATTTTCTGTGTTAAGTGTACTCGGCCCTCCTGGCTGCTCTCTTGAACTTAACGCTTTTGAAGAGCTGAAGATGCCGAGGAAATCAGCAATCAAACCACTAATTAAATGGTGGAGGCGACTGAGGTAATCTCACTGGTAGTGATGTTTAGTAGTTTCTGTTCTGTGAAATATGTGAACAAAGTGAGGCCTCTTGAACTAAGAGTTACAGGGGGTTACCTTGCTGAAAGGCTGAGGATAGGTGCTAACTGGGTGCTATGTTAATTGGACACGCTTGTTTGAAAGCCTGCTTTTAGCTCACAAATTTAGTCCTACTTTCTGATTACCCATAATTTGTACCCGTCGGGAGGTATTCATTCTGACACCTGCTGGTTTAACATGCAAATGTCATTCGGAGCAACTTTCACGAAGTTGCGGTGGGATTTTCCAGCCCTTCCTGTTGTTGGATCTTCCAGCCCTGCTGATGACAATCCTTCCAGAGGCCAAATGTCCGGAAAACACACTGTGGGAATGCAGGAAAATTCCACCCATGGTTTCCACGTGCCACTCAATCATAGAATCTTCAAACCCCTACAGTGCAGGAGGCCATTCGGCCCATCAAGCCTGCACCAACAACAATCCCACCCAGTGGGTATCCCCATAACCCCACATATTTACCCTGCTAACTGCCCTGATATTAACTGCCAATTTAGCCTGGTCAATCCACCTAAACAACACATCTTTGGAATGTGGGAGGAAACCTATGCAGACACAGGAAGAACATGCAAACTCCACACAAAAGAGTCACCTAAGGCTGGAATGAATGCATGGCACACAATTCAGGATGGTTTGTGGACCGAGGGGATATAGATCGTAGGTTCTAGGATCTGACATTAGGCCCTGGTGGGGATGGAGGGATGTTGCATACACTAAGAGAGGGTATGGGCGGAGAACTCCAGTTCACCTCCCTGTCCCTAGACCCTGCAACAGGAAACGCTGCTCTGCCTGGCCACGTACACTCCTCCCATTCTTTCTACAGGGCATTCCTGAGCAAGATACCCGTGAAAACACACTCCTTTTCCCTTGGTGATTATTGGTCTTCTATTGGGCGTCCCATACTTAGATTAGAGCAACACTTAATATTTCAGGCAAAGACCTTGGAGAAATTTCTGGAATGAATATTGGTAAAGTGTTGCTGTTCCCAGAGAGTCTTGGTTGCTTCAAAGTTCTTTTTGAACCTCCGGCAGTAAGAGAGCAGCAAAAGGAGATATACCTTTAAGTAGTGCTTGAAATCCTCAGCAACTCCAGTTTACTCACAATCTACTGGCAGTTGTTGCGATGAGAGGTACCAGAGTACCAGGCAGCTTTCTTAATGAATTTCAGCAGGCATTTTATGGAATGTTTCTATTGCGAATACAATTCCTTTACCAAGATGGTGTCTTGTACCAAATGTGGGCTAAACTGTTGTTTCAGCTTAAGCCTCCATTTTGGCTAGCCTAGAGGCTCTTTAGCACCCGAACAAGTCATGAAAAATGACTCCTTCCCATGCAATCGTAGAAGGTGCGACACCTGCCCCCTTCATCTCCTCCCTGTTCACCGTTCCAGGGCCCAAACACTCTCTCCAGATGAAGCAGAGCTTCATACGCACCTCCTTCAATCTGGTCTATTGCATTCGCTGCTCCCAATGCGATCTACTCTACATCGGAGAAACTAAATGCAGATGGATGACTACTTTGCAGAACACCTTTGATCCATCTGAAAGCAGGGCCCAGACTTTCCTGTCACATGCCACTTCAACACCTTACCCTGCTTAAGGGCCTCAATAGGCAGTGGTGTGCGAATAGGCCTTCCCCCCCCAAAAAACTTAGCTTGGGTTGGGGCTGGGAAGGTGGTGTTTTGTCACCAGATGCCTAAATTTCCCACCCCAAGCCCCACCACCAGTAAGAGGACAAGATGTCCAGCATCTTTAGACATTTGCCTCCTTGCCTGTGCAGCACGGTTACATTTGAAAACAGTGATCAGGATAATCTGTTCCACATCATTAACGCATGCTTCAGTTACACTTTAACAAATATCTCAAGGACAGGAGGGGTAAAGAAAGTCAATAGATTCTTTACTTTTAAGATTTAAGAAAAGCTTGGACAGGTACATGGATGAGAGGGGTGTGGAGGGATATGGTCCAGGTGCAGGTCAGTGGGACTAGGTAGAAAAATGGTTCAGCACAGCCAAGAAGGGCCAAAAGGCCTGTTTCTGTGCCGTAGTGTTTATGGTTTGATGAATGGATGGATTCTGAGCCAGGGCGGGAGAGTCAGGGACAGTTGTTGAAATGTAGGTCTGTAAAGAATGGAAGGAGGTACAGAGCTGGAGGAGGTTGCTGAGACTGGGAGATGAGGCTATGAAGGGATTTGATGAATGCAGTGAGGATGAAGTTTTCAATTCAAATCTGGGACAGAGAACAAACGCAGATCACAAAGAATAGAAAAACTGCTGTTCGGGAGGGAGGGAGGGAGGGAGGGAGGGAGGGAATGATGCTTATAATGCAGGCCAGTCAACCCAATGTCCATGGTGGGGAAATTATTAGGAAAAATTCTGAAGAATGGTATTAATATCATTCATAGAGCACAGATTAATCAAGACACTCGGTATGGATTTAAGGAAGGGCTGTGTTTGGCCAACGTGATTGAATTTTTTGAGATGGCAACAAGAAAGGTTGATGCGAGTAACACTACTGGATTCGTCTTTCCCAGGGCTTTTGACACAGTCACACACACAGCAGACAGTCAGAAAGTTCATGGGAAGAGAAAATGGCCAATTGAATCCAAGTTGGCATCTGCATGGCAGGAAGCAAAGGGTTGTGGTTAACTGGCTTCTTTGTGACTGGGGGTCAGTTTAGTTCAGTTGGCTGGTTAGTGATGCCAACAGTGTGGGTTCAATTCCCACACTGGATGGGATTATTCCTGAAGGGCTCAATTTCTCAACCTTGCCTCTCACCTGAGCTGTGGTGATCTTCAGGTTAAATCACTACCAGTCAGTGCCTATGGTTGTCTGGGATTATGGTGACTTTACATTACATTTTACGTGTGACTGGGAGGCTGTTTTCAGTTGAGTCAATCATTAAGATTCAAGTTATTTTTTATTCATTTGTGGGACGTGGGCATCCCTGGCTAGGTCAACATTTGTTACCCATCCCTAATTGCCCTTGAGAAGATGGTGGTGAGCTGCCACCTTGAAACACTCCAATCCATGTTGTGTAGGTACATGCACAGTGCTGTTAGGGAGGGAATTCCAGAATGTTGACTCAGCAACAGTGAAGGAACGGTGACATATTTCCAAATCGGGGAGGTGAATGGCTGGAAGGGGGATGTCCGGATGGTGGTGTTGCCGTGTATCTGCTGCCCTTGTCCTAGATGGTAGTGGCCACAGGTTTGGAAGGTGCTGCCCTAGGAACCTTTGCTCAGTTAAGAACATTCAGCTGGAGGTAAATGTACAAAAACCAAGCTCTAGACAAATTCCCAAATATTACTTCCATTTTTGTACCACAAAAGCCATTAGATGGGGAAATTACAGGAATATTACCACATCTTCTGAACACTTCTCTTAGCATTTTGTATTTTAAATGATTGAGAAGTCAAGAGAATAACAAATTGTTCACTGACAAATTGAGACATCCCGTTTTATGCATGAACAGTCCCATTTTATCCCATAAGTTAAGAAACATGTAACCAGAATCAAAATGAATCAATTCAAATAATCTCATTAGTCAGTGATATTGCTTTAAATGTTTTATTTGCTAATTTGTTTAGAATGAAGAGATTAGACAGGATGACTTTATCCAAATCCACATTGTAATTTTTAATTTAAATGCTCTAACTCTGATATCTTTGCCTCCTTTATTCTTCAGCCTTTCCACATTGGCATGTTTGTCACCCTGTGGATCATTTTGATTTATACCTATTTAAATCACGCAGCTGGTGATGCTACTGTCTAGAGCTGCGAGCAATGCTTCACCACAATGAAATGAGATTTATAACCTGTAGTCTTCTGGTGGGTATATTCTATATCTTCCACTTATGTGCGTGATGAATTTCATGGAGCTTGTTTATTAGATTGGCAGCCAGTAATTTGCCACTTTGTGAAAGGTTCCATAAATGAACTGTGGATTTAGTTTACTTAGAATGATTGAATAGCAATATTGTGGAGGAATATTTATTCACAAATAAAGCCCGCTTTCTTATCTACAAGTGTTACAATGTTGGTTTTCTATTGATTATTACTTAAGCAGGGACAATGTTCACCCTGGAGGCAGCTCAGAGAAGGTACACTGGCTGATTTCTGGGATGGCTGGGTTGTCGTATGCAGAAAGGTTGAGCAGGTTGGGCCTATACTCGTTGGAATTTGAGAGATAATCTTACTGAAGCATCAGAAATCCTGAGGGAGCTTGATAAGATAGATGCTGAGAGAATGTACCCCCTCATGAAGGAATCTGAGCCTATTATGGAATCCTTACAGCGCAGGAGGTGGTCCTTCGGCCCATCAAGCCTGTACCGACAACAATCCAACTCAGGCCCTATCCCTGTAATGCCACGTATTTACCCTGCTAATGTCCTGACACTAAGGGTCAATTTAACATGGCCAGTCCATGTAACCTGCACATCATTGGAGCGTGGGAGGGAACCAGAGCACTGAGGAAACCCACGCAAATACAGGGAGAACATACGAACTGCACACAGACAGTCACTCGAGGCCGGAATTGAACCCGGGACCCTGGCGCTGTGAGGCGGGAGTGCTATCCACTGTATTGCTCCAAGTATGGAGGCACAGTTTAAAAACAAGGGGTCTGCAAGTTAAGATGGAGATGAGGGGGGATTTATTCTTTCAGGAAAGCCTTTGTTTGGAATTCCCTCCCCCCGGTGAGCAGTGCATGCTGGGTTATTGAATGCATTCAGTGCTGAGCTAGGTAGATTTTTGATCAACAGGAGAGCCCAAGGTTAGGGGGGGAAACAGGCAGGAAAACGCAGTTAAGGCCACATTGGATCAGCCAGATCACTATCTGAGCAAGCTCAAGGGGCTGGTTAGCCTGCTCCTATGCTAGTTTTTTATGTTGTTGCATTATTATTTAGTCAATCTAAAACTGGGCCTCTCTTTGGCTGTGAGAAGATCACCTTTGTACGACTGGTAGGCCCCCCTTCCAGAATGATCTCTCGGATTAACTTCATTTTCTATTAGTAGGTCAAGGAGGGATTGGAGACAAATTTCCCAGATTGCTTTGCTTTGAGGTGGCCTGGGATTCCAATCTGCATTTTCGCCTCACCCAGGAGGTCACTTGGATTTCATGTGAGGTGGGATAATGTGACTGGATGGCTCTTTTTCTGCTTGTTGTTGTTTGCATGTTAGCATTTCTTGCAAGAGGGGCAGCATGGGCTGAATTATTAATCAGGAATTAGGAACTGGAAATAGGAGCTAGTTCCAGGTTCTGATCCCACAGGTTGTGTGTCAGACATTCCCACTTTCAACTGCTAAGCGAATGAATGGCCAGGGAGCAGGCTTGCAATCCAATCAGGAATGGTGGATGGTCTCCCAGTGAGAGGTACGAGTGCCTGGGCTGACAGCTTCCAGGAGTTACAGCTTCAGAGTCATGAGGACCACAAGAGGGAAAAAAGAACTTCTGTTACTGTTGGTGCCTTCCACAGTCCCTTTAATGGTCAATAATTAGGCTACAAGAAGAACAGTGTGCAGAATATACTCTTGTTGGGGGACTTCAAGGTCCATCACCAAAACTGGCTTGGTAGTACCACCACAGACCAAGCTGGCTCTCTCCTCAACGCCATAACTGCCAAACTGGGATTGTGGCAGCTGGTGAGGGAACCAAGAGGGAAAAACACACTGACCTCATCTTCACCAACCTGCCTGCTACAGAGGTATCTTTCCATGACAGTATCAGTAGGGGTGACCACCGCACAGTCCTTGGAGACTCAAAGTCCCATCTTCTCATTCCCATTGTGTTGTGTGATGCTACCACCATGCTAAATGGGATAGATTTTGAACAGGTCTGGCAACACTGGGCATCTGTGAGGCTCTGTGGACCAGCCGCAGCAGCAGAATTGTACTCAACCACAATCTGTAACCTCGTGGCCCAGCATATCACCCATTCTACCCTTCCCACCAAGTCAGGGAGATCAGTCCTGGTTCAATGAGCAGCACAATGTGGAGATGCTGGCATTGGATTGGGGTAAACACAGTAAGAACTCTCACAATACCAGGTTTATTTGTTAGCACAAGCCACTAGCTTTCAGAGTGCTGCCCCTTCATCAGGTGAGTGGGATAACCCGCTCACCTGATCAATGAGGAGTGCATGCCAGGAGAAGCACAGGCATACATTAAAATGAGGTGTCAACCTGGTGAAGTTACCAAACAGGACAACCAGCATGAGCAGCAGGTGATAGACAGAGTCAAGCAATCCCACAACTAATGGATCAGATCCAAGCTCTGTAATCCTGCCACATCAAGTTGTCAATGATGGTGGACAATTAAACAGCTCAGTGGAGGTTAATCATAAAATCCCTACAGTGCAGAATGAGGCCATTCAGTCCATCGAGCCTGCACTAACAGCAATCCCACCCTGGCCCCACTCCTGTAACCCCATGTATTTAGCCTGTTAATCTTCCTGGCACTAAGAGGCAATTTAGCATGGCCAATCTGCTTAATCTGCATATCTTTGGAGTGTGGGGGGAAGCTGGAGTACCAGAAGAAACCCACGCAGACAGGGGGAGAACGTGCAAACTCCACACAGATAGTGACCTGAGGCTGGAATTGGCACTGTGAGGCAGCAGTACTAACCACTGTGCTACCGTGCCGCTGGACAAGGAGGCTCCACAAATATCCCTATCCTCAATGATGGGGGAGTCCAGCACACCAGCGCAAGAAATAGGACTGAAAGCATTTGCAACAATCCTTAGCCAGAAGTGCCAAGTGGATGATCCATCTCGGCCTTCTCTGGAGTTCTCCAGCATCACAGATGTCAGTTTTCAGCCAATTTGATTCACTCTACATGGCATCAAGGAACAGTTGGAGGCACTGGATACTGCAAAGGCAACAGGCCCTGACAACATCCCGATATAGTACCAAAGACTTGTGCTCCAGAAATTGCTGCACCCCTAACCCAGCTATTCCAGCACAGTTACAACACTGGCATCAACCCAGCAATGTGGGAAATTGCCCAGGTATGTTCTATGTGCAAGGAACAGGACATATGCAATCTAGTCAAGCACCACTCCATCAGTTTACTACTGATCCTGAGTGAAGTGATGGAATGGGTCAGTGTTATCAAGCAGCATTTAGTCAGCAAAAATCTGCTCACTAATGCTCAGTTTGGGTTTCGCCAGGGTCACTCAGCTCCTGATCTCATTACAGCTTTGGTTCAACCATGGACAAAGGAGTTGAATTCCAGAGGTGAAGTGAGGGTGACTGCCCTTGATATCAAGCCATCAACTGACTGAGCATGGCATCAAGGAGCCCTAGCATAACAGGAGTCAATGGGAATCAGGGGGAAAAAATATCCACAGAACAGGGCCATAGGCTTTGTTTCTCCTGTTACACCCATTTGTTGGTATGTAATGAGGTCCAATCACATCTGATTACCACTTACCCACTTGCTCCACGCCACTCCTCTCCCACTGCTCCCTGCAACAGAACCAACTGGTTGGCAACCCAGGAGGTGAAAAGACCTTGTTTTGCCGGTGAGCATGGAATCCTTCCACTTGTATTCTGTCAAGGACAGATGAAAGTATCAGGATTGAAAATATCTCACTGCAGTGTAAAAACTGCAAGATTTCATTCAGAAAATACATTGGAGTGAGAGAGCAGCAAGAGACATAGTAATTTATCATCGATCCCTAGCCCCAGCTACTTGAATGCGAAGCTAAAAATAACTAAAATGGAGGAATATATTGAAAGGTTGTTGTGTGCGTATTTAATTCATGAAGCATCAAGCAAAATCCCTACAGAGACTGTAGTGAAGGTGATCCCCGCTAAGAGTGTGTCGTATTTAGCATTGACGTACCTGGAGCTGTTCTATATATAGAGTGATTGCGAGAAGCTTTCTGTAGTCCCAGTGGAATTTTGTGGCAGCAATCCAGTATTAATTTTAGTGTAAGCTGCTGTTCCTCAAACAAAACAGACTCTCTCCGTTTTGAAATTTCCAGCCGAAACTCATCAGGGACCCAGTTAAAAATAAGACAGATTTTGCACAAATTTCAAAACAGGTCAACCACATCTATATAAAGATTTAGAATAAGTAATCATTGTCTTATGTTATACAAGACTTCACTTGAAGTGCCTTTTACCAGGGTAATACAATAGATGCAATCAGAAGCTGTCTGCATTATTGATAGGGTAATAAATCTTGTTCAATAATTGTAAAAATATTGAATATTGATGCGCAATGCATAAAACTAAAATATTTTGAATCTGGGGCTGACAGATACTTAACTAATGAATTAAAATATTTTTAAACATCTTCAGCTGCTTCATCAATGACCTTCTTTCCCTCACAAGGTCAGAAGAGGGGATATTTGCTCATGACTACACATTATACTATTTGCGACTCCTCAGACACTGAAGCAGTCCAGGTCTGTATGCAGCAAGTCCTGGACAATACTCAGCATTGTGCCAATTAAGCATCAAGTAACATTGGTGCCACACGAGCATGAGGCAATGACCATCCTCAATAAGATAGAAACTAATGATTTCCCCTTGTCATTCAAGGGCATTACCATTGCTGAATCTTCCACTCTTGACATCCTGGGGGGAGGGGGGGTGGCAGGTGGGGGTGTACCATTGAGCAGATACTGAACTGAGCTACCATGTAAATACTCCGGCTACAACAGCAGGTCAGAGGCTGGGAATTCTGCAACAAGCAACCCACCTCCTGACTCCCCATATCCTGTTCTGCCTGCCCAGGATGCAACATTTAACTTAAAGAAAAGTTAAGTAGGATTGGGTTGTTTCCTTTGGAGCAGAGAAGACCGAGATGTGACCTGATTGAGGTGTATAAGATTATGAGGGACACGGACAATGTGGATAAAGAGCAGCTGTTCTCCATATAAGTTTATTAGTTACAAGTAAGGCTAACATCATCACTGCAATGAAGTTACTGTGAAACCCTCCTGGTTGCCACAGTCTGGCACCTGTTCAGGTCAATGCATCTAACCAGCATGTCTTTCAGACTGTGGAAGGAAACCGGAGTACCCAGCAGAAACCCATGCAAACACGTAGAGAAAGAGCAAACCCCACACAGACAGTGACCCAAGCTGGGAATCAGACCCGGATCCCTGGCGCTATGAGGCAGCAGTGTTAACCATTGTGCTACCATGCTGCCCAACTCTTAGTTGAAGGGTCAATCACAAGGGACATAGGTTCAAGATGAAGGGCAGGAGCTTGGGGGGGGGGGCGGGCGGAGGAGGTGGGGAATGTGAGGGTGGTAAAGAGTCGGGAATGTGCTATGTGGGAGGGTGGTAGAAGCGGGTTGCCTCATATCCTGGATGAGCACTTGGCACGTTGTAACGTTCAGGGCTATGGGCCAAATGCTGGCAGATGGGATTAGGTGGGCGTTCAGCTGTTTCTTGGGTGTTCATGCAGTTCTGATGGGCCCAAGGGCCTCTTCTGCACTGTATGATTCTACAATTCCAAAAGGCATAAGTCAGGAGTGATGGAATATTGTCCATCTGCCAGCACGAATGCAGTTCTAACAACACTCAAGCTCCACACCATTCAGAATAAAGCAGCCTGTTTGATTGCTACCCTATTTACAAACATTCACTCCCTCCACCACTGACGCACAGTGGCAGCAGTATGTACCATCTGCAAGATGCACGGCAGCTACTGACAAAGACTCCTTCAACAGCATCTTCCAAACTCACAACCTCTACCACCTAGAACAAGGGCAGCAGTTGAATGGGAACAAATTCCTTTCCAAGCCACATACACCCCTGACCTGGAATGATATCGCAGTTCTTTCACTCACTGGATTGAAATCCATGAAGTCTCTTCCTAACAGCACTGTGGATGTTTCTACACTAGACTGTCAGGGGCAGTTTAAAGTGGCAGCTCGCCACCACCTTCTCAAGAGCAATTAGCAAAGGACAACAAATGCTGCCATTGTCAGTATTATCCACATCCTATGAAAGAATAAAAAATAACAATGTCATACTGGTGGGGATACTAATTCACAGAATAGAATCCATACAGTGTAGGAGAGGCCACTTGGCCCATCAAGTCTGCACCAACTTTGACAAAATATCTTAACCAGGCGGTTAATCCCACCCTATCCCTGTAATCCATTAATCATGGCTTTTCATCTAACCTACACACCTTGAGACACCAAGGGACAATTTAGTCTGGCCAATGCACCTAACCTGCACATCTTTGGAGTATGGGAGGAAACTGGAGCATCTGGAGGAAACCCACAGGGAAAATGTGCAAACTCCACAGTCAGTGAGACAAGGCCAGAATTGAACCCAGGTCTCTGGTGCTGTGAAGCAGCAGAGCCAACCACTGTGCCACCCCAAACTCTAGTTGGCATGTTTCTGTCCCACCACATGACCTCTTGCTTCCTACAGTCTGACCTCAGTCAAATGATGCTTTCTTCCCCACCTCCAACATGCTTCTAACTAATAAACAGACATGCTCAGAATTTATCAAAAAGTAACCATTTTTAATCCTCCAATGAGTTTTCTCCTGAGTTACTCAAGATTCATTTGCAATTCCTGCAATGCAATCCTCAAGGGACAGCAACTCAAAACTTTCAATAAAAAATATCAAACTATTGCGAACATTTGAGGAACATAAAAGTAACAAGTACCTTCCTGAGATTGAGATCAAAGTCCTCAGGCAGAGTTTCTGTTTTGGATCGGGATATACCGACGTCTGTAGCTGACAGATTTCCAGCATCCACAGTTTTCTGCTTTGATTGTATTAGCGCAGTAAGCATTGTGCATTCCTGGAAGTGATCAACAGCAGAATTCAATCACTGCAGTTGCTAGTGAACTCGCTGGTCTCACAGCAGAACAGAGTGAATCCATTCCCACATCTGATACAGGTGAATGGTCTGTCCTTCAGTGAGAGTGTGCTGGTGCACAGTGAGTTGGTCTGAAGCCAATTCCACAATAAGATATATACAAAAAAAGAGAAACTCCATGGATGGGAATCTACGGCCTCGCTTGTCCCGAATCCGCAAAAGTCCTGCCTGAGGTCAACAGACCTTTCCACTGCCCGCCCCCTCCCACTCTGATTTCCACAGCAGGCAGGATGGTAAAATTCCGGCCCGTGTGTTTAATAGAAAATTGACTGGATGTCCAGTCTCAGCAGCAGCGAGCCAACATTGATTGTACCTCATTTGGTGTCAGTTGGTCACCAAAAGAAAGAATAGCTGGTGGCCACTCGTAGGTGGACAACCAATGGGTGGCTCCTCAATGAAGAAACAGCAGCCTATCATTACAGAGGAGCTCGAGGTCCCTTCACAGCAACTTTAACAAAACTTAAAATAGAAACAGCCACAATCGCCCGGACAACACCATTGTGTACAGTCCACAGGGCAGACTGTGACTGTAGCTATGACTAAATATGTGTGTGAGACAGGGGTGTACGGGGCAGGAGGGAGTGTTGGAGACTTCAAAGCCTGCCTGAAGCATACAAAATAAGAGCAGGAAGATGCGATTTGGCCCTTCAAGGCTGCACCGCCATTTGTTTTTTATTCATTTGTGGCATTGCTGGCTGGCCAGCCAGCATTTATTGCCCATGGGCAGTTGAGAGTCAACCACATTGCTGTGACTCTGGAGTCACACGTAGGCCAAACCGGGTAAAGATGGCAAATTTCCCTCCCTGAAGAACATCAGTGAGCCAGATGGGTTTTTCCAAGAATCAACAATGCTTTCATGGTCACCAGTAGATTCCTAATTGTAGAATTCAATTGTTTGGATTATTGAATTCAAATTCCACCTTCTGCCATGGCAGGATTCCAACCAGGTCTCTAGAACATTAGTTGAGTTTCTGGATTAATAGTCTAGGGATAATATCACGAGGCCATCACCTCCACCTCATTATAATCATGGCTGATCATCCAACTCAATAGCCTGATCCTGCCTTCCACCTAAACCCTTTGATCCCCTTTGCCCCAAGTGCCCATAAGACATAGGAGCAAAATTAGGCCATTTAGCACATCAAGTCATCAGCCATGATTGAATGGCAGAACAGACTTGATGTGCTAAATGGCCTAATTTTGCTCCTATGTCTTATGGGCCATGATTGAATGGCAGAACATCAGCCATGATTGAATGGCAGAACAATTTTTCCCATCCCCATTCTCCTGTCTTTTCCCCATAACCCCTGATTCCCTTATCAATCTATTAACCTATCTATCTCTGTCTTAAAACGCTCAATGGCCTGGCCTCCAGTCTTGTGTGGCAAAGAGTACCACAGATTCACCGCTCTCTGGCTGAAGAAATTCTTCCTCATCTGTTTTAAAGGATCATCTCTTTAGCCTGAGGTTGTGCCCTCTGGTTCTAGTTTTTCCTACCAGTGGAAACATCCTGTCCACATCCACTCTATCCAGGCCTCTCAGTATCCTGTAAGCTTCAATAAGATTCCTCCCTTAACCTTCTAAACTCCAATGAGTACAGATCCAGAGTCTTCAACCGTTCCTCATATGACAATTTCTTCTTTCCAGAGATCATTCTTATGAACTTCATCTGGGCCCTTTCCAAGGCCAGCACATCCTTCCTTAGATACGAGGCCCAAAACTGCTCATAATATTCCATATGGTGTCTGACCAAAGCCTTATATAGCCTCAGAAGTACATTCCTGCTCTTGTATTCTACCCTTCTTGACACAAATGCTAACATTGCATTTGCCTTCCTAACTGCCAACTGAACCTGCACGTTAACCTTAAGAGGATCTTGAACAATGACTTCCAAGTCTTTTTGTGTTTCTGATTTCCTAAGCATTTTCCCATTTAAAAAATAGTCTATGCCCCCATTCCTCCTTCCAAAGTGCATAATCTCTCACTTTTCCACATTCTATTCCATCTTTTTTTGCTCACTCTACTAACCTGTCCAAGTCTTTCTGCAGCCCCCTGCTTCCTCAATACTACCGGTCCCTTTACATATCTTTGTATCGTCTGCAAACTTAGCAACGGTGCCTTCAGTTCCTTCCTCCAAATCATTAATGTATATCGTGAAAAGTTGTGGTCCCAGCACTGACCCCTGAGGCACACCATTAATCACCAGCTGCCATCATGGAAAAGATGGCTTTACCCCCACTCTTTGGCTGACTGCCAGTCAGCCAATCTCTATCCATGCCAGGGACTTACCCCTTACACCATGGGCTCTTATTTAACAGTCTCCTACGTGGCACCTTGTCAAATCTAAATAAATCATGTCCACTTGTTCTCCTTTATCTAACTTCCTTGTTATCTCCTCAAATAACTCTAACAAATTTGTCAGACATGACCTCCCCTTGACAAAGCTGTGCTGACTCAGTTCTATTTTATCATGCACTTCCCAGCACTCTGTGATCTCATCTTTAATAATGGACTCAAAAATCTTGCCAATGATCGAAGTCAGGCTAACCGGCCTATAATTTCCTGTCTGCTTCCTCCCTTCCTTCTTTCTTAAATAGTGGTGTTACATTCGCTACTTTCCAGTCCTCTGGGACCTCCCTGCCTCCAGTGATTCCTGAAAGACCACCACCAATGCCTCCACAATTTCCTCAGCTATGTCTTTAAGAACCCTGAGGTGTCATCCATCCAGCTCAGGAGATTTATCCACCTTCAGAACTTTCAGTTTCCCCAGAACCTTCTCCTTTAGTGATGGCCTCTACACTCACCTGTGCCCCCGATTCTCCTGGAGCTTTGGCATCCCACTGATGTCTTCCACCATGAAGACTGTTGAAAAGTAATTATTCAATTCCTCTACCACTTCTTTGTTTCCTATTATTACTTCTCCACCCTCATTTTCCAGTGATCCAAAGACTTTTTCCCTCTCACTTACTTTTTATATATTGAAAACTCTTCCTATCATCTTTTATATTACTAGCTAGCTTACACCCTATATTTCATCTTCTCCCCCTTATTGCTTTTTTAGTTGCTCACTTTTAAAGGCTTTCCAATCCACTGGCTTCCCACTAATCCTCATCACTTTGTATGCTTTCTCTTTTCCTTTCATGCTGTCTTTGACTTCCTGTTTCAGCCATGGATGCCTCATCCTCCCCATAGCATGCTTCTTCCTCCTTGGGGTGAATTTCTGTTGTGCCTCCTGAATAACCCCCAAAAACTCCTGCCATTGCTGTTCCACTGTCTTCCCTGCTAGGCTCCCTTTCCAATCAACTCTGGCCCTTATGTCTTTGTAATTATCTTTATTTAATTGTAATACATCTGATTCCAGCTTCTCCCTCTCAAACTGCAGGATAAATTTTATCATATTGTGGTCATTGCTCCCTGAGAGTTCCTTTAACTTAAGTTCCCTAATCAAGTCTGCCTCATTACACATAACCAAATCCAGAATTGCTTGTTCCCTAATAGGCTTTGTCACAAACTGCTCCAAAAAAAAACCATCTCTTAGATATTCCACAAATTCCTTTTCTTGGGATCCACTACCTACCTGATTTTCCTAGTCCATCTGCATATTGAAGTCCCCCATGATTATTGTAAAATTGCCTTTTCTAACTCCTAATTTATTTTCTACCCCACCTCCTGACTACTGCTAGGGGGCCAGTACACAACTCCCATCAGGGTCCTTTTATCTTAGTGATTCCTCAACCGTACCCACAACTTAATTTCATTGTGCCCCAACTCCTTCTTGAAAATATATAATGATTTGGCCTCAACTACTTTCTTTGGTAGTGAATTCCACAGGCTAACCACTCTCTGGGGACATTCCCCACCCTAATCTGCTGCTGTGAGGTCACTTCCAGGCAGTTGCCAAGCAACAAATGCTGAGGCATTTGGGCCAACTGGAAAATTCCAGCTCGCATCAGATAATTGGCCTTAATTGGCCATTTAATCATGGTGAGCTACTTGCTGTGTCGGGTTGTTAGCCAGTTTGATCCTAAATCAGGGCCCAGATAAATAGGTCAGGGGCAGGGCGGTGCTAACAAAGCAGCATGTTGACAAACTGCATCAAATCACATGCTCACCTCTCAATGGTGTGACCACCATTTCAGGACAAGAATTCTGCCCCAAATATCTCTTTTGGTACAGTGTTCATTTTGATGTGAAAAGCCTTGGGATGTTTTTCTATGTTAAAAATATGACAAAAAAACACTTGTTTTTCTTTTATGGGATGTGGGCATCACTGGTTGGGCCACCATTTGTTGCCCATCCCTATTTGCCCTTAAACTGAGTGGCCTACTAGGCTATTTCAGAGAACAGTTGAGAGTCAACCACATTGCTGTGGCTCTGGAGTCACACGTAGGCCAGACTGCTTAATGTTATGGTAGGGGAAATAAAATTTCAAAATTAGAAAGTTGTCTGCGAGAAGCTGAGGACGATGAAGCAAATAATAAAGTCAATTTCTTTCAAGGCATGTAACTTGTCCTCTTTTAAGGTCAAACCAAATAGACAAACTGAAATTAAATGAGGACAAAGTAAAAGAGGCAGCTCCCCAAAAGGAAGGGGAACAGCGCGAACAAAAACAAAAGTACAAAGGAAACTTAAGACACATCAAATCAAAATGTGATTGTCGGGGTCTAGAATGCACCCCAGCCCCTGCGGTGCCCAGCGGGCACGGAATGCATGTAACGTGTAGACTAAAGAACTGTCAAAGAGTAATGCGGAATCCAATGAATTGGTCAGATTGACTTGGGTGGTCAGGGAAGTGGTTTAAGGCCAAATGGAAAGAGGATGATCTTTCAAGTGTCCAATACACAAATGATAAAAAATAGATGAATAGCATTTTATATTCCTGAAAACTGTCATAAGCTCATAATTTCAAATTTACTTATTTTGTTCATGTCACAAATAGGCTTACATTAACACTGCAATGAAATTACTATGAAAATCCCCTAGTCACCCCACTCTGGAGCCTGTTCAGGTTCACTGAGGGAGAATTTAGCATGGCTTTCAGACTGTGGGAGGAAACCGGGGCACTTGAAGAAACCCACGCAGACGTGAGGAGAACATGCAGACCCCGCACAGACAGTCACCCAAGCTGGGAATTGAACCCAAATCCCTGCATTGTGAGACAGCAGTGCTAATCACTGCGCCACCATGCCACTGTAAATATACCATCCCCAGTATTTTAGTAATCTCTGTAATTCAGATACATATTGGCAATTCCTCAGAACTTCAATTTCAATTCAGTAACAAATTGACATATTGAGAATATGGAGTTTTGAGCTCGAAACAGCACACTGTATAATGATGACATAATTGTCTTTAATGGATTTGTTGGGAGCATATCCAGGCAGCAATTAGCAAGGAGAGAAATGTGACTTGGTAAAGCTGAATTTAATTCCAAAAGACCCCAGCCCACTCCAACACAACACCTGAATCGGCCAAGACTGGATTTGTTTATTTATTCATTAGACTTGTTTCAACATTTGAAAATGCTAATGAATCAATCATATTTCAGCAATTAAGATGGCAGCTGGCTCCTGATTCGCTGTTTCCCAGTTGACATTGTCGACGTGACAGGCTGACATTTGGAAATTAACGATGGAATCAATCCGTTCCTCTTCCTTTGACATTTGTGCTGTGATGCTTTGACCTTTGAAACCTGCTTGTCCCCAGGGCCTCTGGGGGGATTTTGTCAATTGATTTTATTCCTACAGAAGATTCAAACTCCACGACTGCATCAATATTGAACCACTTTGCTGAAACATTTCTTGTGAGGGGATAGCGATTTAGGAGTGCGCTCCTCTGAGTTGCGGTGATGGAAGTTTTCATATCCTGTGGATAACATAGCTCTCCCTCAAAGATTGTCAAAGAATGTGATTGAGAGGGTAGGCCCATCATGCTTAGGATTAATACTGACTGAAGCTTAACTAAAGCTGAAGCATAACTGTGACTAAAGGAATAGAATATAGAGGCAAGGAAGTATTGCTGCAACTATACTAGGCATTGGTGAGACCGTACTTGGAGTATTGTGCACAATTTTGGTCCCCTTATTTGAGGAAAGATGTACTGACATTGGAGGCAGTTCAGATGAGGTTCACTAGATTGATTCCAGAGATGAGGGGTTTGTCATAGGAAGAGAGATTGAATAGTTTTGGGCTATAATGTCTGGAATTTAGAAGAATGAGAGATCAAAATGAGGTATACAAGATGATAAAAGGTATGGGTAAAGTAGACATGGAGTGGATGCTTCTTCTTATGGGACTTTCTAGGATGAGAAGTCATAGTCTTAGTATAAGGTGTAGCAAATTTAAAACAGGGTTGAGGAGAAACTATTTCTCCCAAAGGGTTGTGAATCTGTGGAATTCGCTACCTCAAAGTGTGGTGGATGCTGGGACAGTCAGTGAATTTAAGGAGGAGTTGGACAGATTTTTAATTGAGGTCATGGATTGAAGGGTTATGGGGAGAAGGCAGGAAAATGGGGATGAGGAGCATATCAGCCATGATCAAATGGTGGAGCAGGCTCAATGGGCTGAATGGCCTTGTTCTTCTCCTATACTTTATGAAGTTATGAACTGCAAAACCACCTTCCTAAACTTTCACTTCAAGATACCAGGGCCACAATTTACATCCCGACTGCCCAGCTGGATAGTAGGATCCCATTGAACTTAATGAAGGTTTAAATTGCTCATTGTAGGAGCCAGCCAGTTGGCCCTCGGGTTGCTGTTCAGCATCATGGGCAGCAGGTGACATTGAGGATACTCTCCATTGTGTTGTGTGGCACTATCACTGTGCTAAATGGCACAGATTTTGAACAGATCTAGCAACTCAAGACTGGGCATCCATGAGGTGCTGTGGGCCATTAACTGCAGTACAATCGTACTCAACCACTATCTACTATCTCATTGCCCAGCATTATTCCCCATTCAACCATTACCATAAAGCAAGGGGATCAACCCTGGTTCAGTGAAGAGCGCAGGAGGACATGCCAAGAGCAACACCAGGTACACTAAAAATGAGGTGTCAACCTGCTGAAGCTACAATACAGAACTACTTGTGTGCCAAACAGCATAAACAGCAAGTCATAGACAAAGGGTGGTGCTGGTCTGGAATACGCTGCCTGGGAGGGTGGTAGAGGCTGGTTGCCTCACATCCTTTAAAAAGTATCTGGGTGAGCACTTGGCACGTCATCGTATTCAGGGCTATGGGCCAAGTGCAGGCAGATAGGATCAGGTGGGAGTTCAGATGTTTCTAATGTGTCAGTGCAGACATAATGGACAAAGGGCCTCTTCTACACTAGATGATTCTATGATTCTAAGCAATCCGACAACCCAATGGATCAGGTCTAAGGCCTGCAGTCCTGTCGCATCCAGTCATGAATGGTGATGGGACAATTTAACAACTCAGTGGGGGAGAAGTGTTGACAACCGTCCCCATTCTCAGTGATGGAGGAGTCCAATACATCAGTATAAAAACAAGGCTGAAGTGTTCACAGCAATTTTCAGCCAGCACTGCTGAGTGGATGATCCATCTTGGCCTCCTCCACTGGTCCCCAGCATCTCAGATGTCAGTGTCCAGTCAATTCGTGGGCAACATGGTGGCACAGTGATTAGCACTGCTGCCTCATAGTGCCAGGGACCTGAACTTGCCACATCCCTAGTCAAGCTCTTCCAGTACAGGTACAATACTGGCAGCTAGCCGACAACGTGGAAAATTGCCCAGGTAGTCCTGTACACAAAAATCAGGCCAAATCCAATCTGGCCAATTACCTCCCCATCAGTCTACTCTCAATCATCAGTAAAGTGATGGAAGGGGTTATCAACGGTGTTATCAAGCAGCTCCTGCTCTGCAATAACCTGCTCACTGACACCCAGCTTGATTTTCACCTCAGCTCCTGACCTCATTACAGCCTCGGTTCAAACATGGACTAAAGAGCTGAATTCCAGAGGTGAGGTGAGAGTGACGTCAAGGTTGCATTTGACATTAGACCTTGGTGGGTTTATTGTTGGTACAGGCTCAATGGGCCAAATGGCCTCCTTCTGTACTGTAGGGATTCTATGACTGAGTGTGGCATCGAGGGGCACGAGTAAAACTGGGAGCTGGTTACTGTTATACATGGGGATGTTTGTAGTTGTGGGGGGGGGGTCAATCATCTCAGCTTCAGGATATCTCTGCAGAAGTTCCTCAGGGTAGTGTCCTAGGCTCAAGTTACTAGCTCAGTAGCGGCAGTGTGTGCTATCTACAAGATGCACTGCAGAAATTCACCAAAGATCGTTAGACAGAACCTTCCAAACCCGTGACCACTTCCATCTGAAAGAACAAGGGCAGCAGATAAATGGGAACACCACCACCTGCAAGTTCCCTTCCAAGTCACTCACCATTCTGACTTGGAAATATATCACCGTTCCCTCACAGTCGCTGGGTTAAAATCCTGGAATTCCCTGCCTAACGGCATTGTGGGTCAACTCACAGAACATGGACTGCAGCGATTCAAGAGGCAGCTCACCGCCACCTCCTTGAGGGCAACTGCGATGGGCAATAAATGCTGGCTAGCCAGTGATGCCCATGTCCCACGAATGAAAAAAAGTGTTGAAAAGTTTATGCTGGGTTTATTCAGAGTTTATGGGAATGGTTGTAAAATGTCAGGTTAATGGAGACTTCAAGGACAGGATGGCCAGGGTCAGATGGGCAGAGACAGAGACTTAAAGTCTCACAGCATTAAGGGTAATAGGGTTGATGTACCTAGTGAGTAGATGATGAAAGATAGTCTGGGGTGGATGATGGAAGATAGGGGAAACTTGGTGACACGCCGAGGGAGAATGGAAGGTCCTGGACTCCTGTTGATACAAGATGTGCCCCATTGTTTTATTTGCACTGTCGCTACACAGTCCCATGGTGAGAGGCAAGACTCGAAGTGATGGAGGATCCAGCAGTGATTGGGACTACTGGTGTGCTTAGCAGGCCAACGAAAGGCAGCACCATAATCATCATTAGTCAACTGGATGGAGAAACACGCTCAGGAATATTCACACCTCGATTATCAAACCAAGACAGTACAACTGCATTCCCCCATAACCCATGTGTGTCATTGCAGCAAAGTCCAGAACAGCAGGGAAGCTTCTGCTGAGATCCTTCCTTCTTCACTGAGGCAGGGATGGTTGGAATGGGAGAAAGAGGTGGAGATTCATGGGGTCCTGGTGAGGGATGGCCCCAGTGTGCCAGGTTGGAATCTTGATGATTCAGTGTTGATATCAATAGCAGATAACAAGGTGAGTGTTACTTACATGATGGCAAGGCCATGGTCTCAAGGTTCTTGGAGTGAAGCTCCATAGTGTCTGGCGGGGGTGTGTGACGGGGTGGGGGGGGTGCGTGCAGACATGGCTTTGGCGACCCCAGTCCAGTCTGACTGAGAGAAATACTGAGCTATGGCCCTCCAGTATGGTGGGCAAATTGGTACAGCCTTCCCACTGGCTGAATGGATCAGGTGCAGACTTGATGGGCCAATGGCTTCCTTCTGCACTGTAGGGATTCTATGATTCAATGTAGATTTGCAATTCTGATTGATATTTACAGTGACTGTACATCTGTACCATCTTTGCCATCTTTGCCCCTTTAAACTTCCTTCTCCTATTACTCCATCTGGTGTAGCCCCCCCACCCCCCATCCACAGCTGAGGTGGGATAGCCTCTCTACTACCCTATGCCCTGTTGAGGCACAGACCAGTAGACAGTAGTGAAAACTGTGAGGACTCTCGCAGCTTGCAGGTGACAGAGTAATCAGATAGATATCAATACGTTCCAAAATACAGTTTTTAGGTTTATCCATTTCCCTCAGCCTTGACTTTCATAGGAACATACAAATTAGGAGAATAAATAGGCAAGTTCAGCCCTTTGAGTCTGCTTTGCCATTCAATCAGATCATGGCTGGTTCTCCCTAGTCTCAAATCCACCCCCCACCAGTTCTCCATATCCCCTTATCCCTTTTTTTATTAGAAATATGTCTCCTTCTTGAAACCATCCAATGATTCAGGCTCCACTGTGCTATGGGGCATGAAGTTCCACAAATTCAAGAAGTAGTTCCTCCTCACCTCAATTTTAAATCTACTGCTTCTCAACCTATACCTGTGGCCTCTTGTTCGAAATTGCCCCATAAGAAGAAACACTTCATTTATCAATCCCTTTCAAAATTTTATATATCTCGATCAGATCCCCTTTCATCCTCCTAAACTCCAGCGAGTACAAGCCCCGACTGTTCAATCTCTCCTCATACATCAACCCCTTCATCCCCGGAATCAATCATGTGAACCTCCTCCGAACTGCCTCCAATGCCACCATATCCTTCCTCAAATAAGTCAACACAATAATCCAGATGTGGTCTCACCAACACCCAATACAATTGTAACTTTTATACTCCAGTCCCTTTGCAATAAATGCCAACATCCTATTTGCCTTTTCTTCATTAACACATTTGTTATTCTTTCAAACACTGTGATATATGGTGGCTGCACAGGAAATGCTGAAATGGCCAGTAATAATGCTGGGGTACAATGAAGAATTTCAATTACTGCATATAAGTGCTTCATTAATCTAAGATAAAATCTTTGATGAGGAACCTTCAATGTCTGAACAGTACCATGAAAATAGTCAGATCATTTAGCAGCTTTATACTAAAATACACTTCACAGTTAGAATATGTTGCTACAATCCTGCATTTTGTTAATTATAATTTTTACGCTATCCTATAAATCCTACACATACAGTAGAATTAAGATGAAATGGCTTCAGTCAAGGCTCATTAGCTCAATAAAACAGGTAGTGTGGCTGAGAAGCTTATAATGACATTGGGTTTGGAGCTTAATGGTGCAATAGGTGAGAAAATTGCTCTTGAGCTTTCAATCCAGCTGAGATAGCAATTGGGTAGATTTCCACAGCTTACTCTAACTTCTAGTCATATTAACATTCATAGAAGATTGGCCGACTAGCAGAAAACATAGTATTTGTCTGATTGGCAGGAAGTGGCTAATGGAATCCTGCCAGAGGCCTGTGCTGGGGCCTCAACATTTCACAGTTGACATCAGTGAGTTAGTGTGAGAGGTGCTAAGGCAGCAGAGCAACATTTGTGGAGGAGACATAAATAGTTAGGAGAGTACATTGTGAAGGAGAGATATAGGATGGAATTTTCCCATGGTCCCTCCTGCGGGTTCAATGACCAAGACCGGGCACGGGGGGAGAATTCGATGGCAAACACAATAATTGGTTTTACATCAGCGTGAATTTCCTGCAGGATTTTCCGCTAATGGAATGCAAATGAAGACACGACTGAAATTATTCCCCCATGCCTGATTCTCCGTGACTCTGGCAGAAAAACACACCTGTCCGGAACATGCCTGGAACACCTAATGTGCAGCAATCAGGACTGACCTGAAGACTACCCGAGGCTACCTCCCGAGTCGGGGATGGAGACTGTCACTGACCCTGGACCTGAAACATCACAGAAATGAGTGGGGGTCATGTATATTAAGTGAGTCTTCAGTATCTTCAAGCAGATCCATCTTCCAGCCTCAGAATGTTCCTGAATATCCATCTTCTTTCTTCAGCAGCAGGCCGTTGATGATGCGTGTGTTTTAAATATGGCACCCAGTTGTGAGGGCTGGATGCACACTCTCAAGTCTGCCTCACCACAGAAAATGGCGCTAGACCCATTGATATAGAGTTGCTGAGGATGGGGGATGAAGGATATGGTATGATTTCCCATTGGTCCCCACAGCGGGAAACAATTCCAATTCCTCATCCCTGACCCTGCCACGGGACATAATCCAAGATGGGAGGATACTGCCCAAGGGAATTTGCAGATGGATACAGATAGGTTCAGTGAGAGTGGGCAAAAACCTGGCAGTTGGAGAATAATGTGGGGAAAGTATGAAGCTGCTCACTTTGTCAGGAAGAATGGGAAAGTAGAGTATTACTTACATGGAAAACGGCTGCAGAATTCTGACGCGCAGAGTCACAAAACAGTAGCATGCAGGTACAGCACGTAATCCAGAAGGCCAATGGATTGTCACCCTTCATTACAAGTGGAGTTGAACATCAAAGTAAAAATGCTATGCTTCAGGGCATTGCTGAGACCACAGGGAGAATTTTCCCATCCTGTCCATCACGGATGGGGAAACCAGAAAATCCTGCCCCACATCTCGAATAATGTATGCAGCTTTGGTCTCCTTATTTAAGGAAGGATGTAAATGCATTGGAGACGTTACAGGTGAGGTATACTCGTTTTAATTCTGGATTGTGTTATGAGGAAAGGTTAGACAGACTGGTCTTGTTTTCATGGGCGATTAGAAGAGTGAGAGGTGATTTGATTGATTTATATCAGATTCTGATTTGTCTCGACAAGGTTGGTGCGCAAAGTATGCTTCCTCTTGAACGTGAGTTCAGTACTGGGGGCAGAGTTTTAAAAGTAGGGGTCTCTCTTTTAGTGTGGAGATGCTGGCATTGGACTGTGGTAACACAATAAGAAGTCTCACAACACCAGGCTGAAGTCCAACAGGTTTATTTGGTAGTAAACACCACGAGCTTTCGGAGCACTGCTCAGGTGGAGAAGCTCACCTGACGAAGGAGCAGCCCTCTGAAAGCCTGTGGTGTTTACTACCAAATAAACCTGTTGGACTTCAGCCTGGTGTTGTGAGACTTCTTAACTGTGTTCTCTCTTTTAGGATAGAGATGGTTATTTTTTCTCAGAGGGTTGTGTGAACTCTCTGGATGAAGTTTTCCCAAAATTCATCAAAGGTTGATAGCAGGAGGCAAGAAAAGCAGTGATGAAGCCAATGGCACTAATGGTAGTTTTCCCCACCATATTGTTCAGGACCTAGGCTCAGAATCATCATGAGACTAGTCCCATGAAATGATGCAAACAGGGAGCACTCTGAGCCCCCCCTGCTAGCAACTCGTTTTTCAAAGTTTGGGACACCACTTGTAAAGGTCCCCTCAGTGCACATTAGTTCACAATGAACACCCACCCCCTCCGCCAATCCCCACATACCTCTCTCCATGCAACACTCCAGCACTGTCCCTTGGCGCTTTCCGGGCAGTGCTGGTGCATTGCCTGGGTATAGACCTGTCCCCTCTGAGCAATACAATCACTCGGGAAGGTATGGGCACACCAGTCTGCCCCCACACTGTCACAAATGGATTTTCCTTCAGGTGGGGGGGGTGGGGAGAGTGACTGATTCAGGTGTAGAGGCCGGATGATTATATACTAATTTTCGGAAATTATGTTCCCAGTGTTGATCCTTGGGAAACGCATTACGTCACTGGACAAACCTGTCACATGGTTATATTGGCGTGAAACACACTGTGGATATCTATTAAGATTTTCCACTCCTGTTGCTGAACCCGGCTGAAGAAATTGGGAGCGGAAAATCCCAGCCTTTTCCTCAGGAGGCAGTGCAGGTGGGGGTCATTGAATATCTTTACGGTGAAGATTGATAGATTCTTATGAGGGAAGGATATCGAAGGCGATCAGGAGTAGATGGGAATGTAGAATTCAAAGCATGAACAGATCAGCCATGATCTTGTTGAATGGTGAAGCATGTTTGAGGGGCCAATGGCCTACTTCTGCTTCTGTTTCATATGTTCATGCGTCCTCCACACAAAACTGTCTATCATTCGTAGCTAGTTAGTTCTAAGTTTGGCAGATTCACTGAGACAGTCGCCTGCGTGGGAAATAGGAATGTCATATCATAACACTAATTGGTTTACAAAGAACTCAGAGCATAGGAACCTGTGTGGGTTTAAGAAACAACACATTATTGGTGTAGTTACAGAGTGCTATGCCCTGCATTATTTCATCTAGAAGTGTCTGATGTTGGCACCAAAGAAGGAAAAAGGTGGATTATTTTCCAAAATCAAACAAAACCAAACAAACCCCACAATGGGTATGTAAATCTACCCCCCTTGAAAGAAAAAAAGCCTAAATACCACTTAGAATTTCAGAGAATGTATGCCACAAAACAAATCATTTGGTCCAACTGATGCATGCCAGTGATTATGCTCTATGTGAGTTTCCTTCACTCTTCTTCATTTAACCACAACAGAGTGTGTGTCTATTCCTTCCTGTTTCATCTATTTATGTAGCTTCCCCTTGACTACATCGAGGCCATTCACTTCAACTACTTCATGTGATAGTGAGTTTCACATTCTCTCTATGTTAAGACATTGGCCCCAGATTAGTTATTGGATGTATTAGTGAACATCTCTTTCAACATCGCTGGTTTTATTCTACCCGAAAAGTAGGAACATTGGCTGGAATATTTTTCTTATTCATGAGTGTGACATGGAGGTCACTGGCTGGCCAGCATTTATTACCCATCCCTCGTTGCAGTTGAGAGTCAACCACATTGCTGTGGCTCTGGAGTCACATGTAGGCCAGACCAGGTAAGGACAGCAGATTTCCCTAAATGACATTAGTGAACCAGATGGGTTTTTCTGACAATTGACAATGGCTTCATGATCATCAGTAGATTCTTAATTCCAAATATTTTATTGTTCTATTATTGAATTCAAATTCCACCATCTACCAGGTGGGATTTAAACCCGGGTCCCCAGAACATTAGTTGAGTTTCTGGATTAATAGTCTAGTAGCGATAATATGCCTAGACCATCACCTCCCCTGTTTTCCAGCCCTTCACTGGGGCGGGATATTCTGTTCGTGCCAATGTGAATGGAGATCTCAATCTCCAGGGCTGTAAAATTCCACCCATCATGTCCATACTGTCAAAACTTTTCACACATCATAAAAGACGTCTTTCAGGCCATCCCTCAGCTGTCTGTTTTCTCGAGAAAAGAGCTTTTGGAATGAATGACATTCGCATCATCATATAAAGTTGCCTTGAGCATGTCTGCCGTAGGTTTTGGAATGTTTATGCACAGGTTTCAATAGGATATTTCATTGATGTGATCTTTACAATCCCATCTGATCCTAATAAAACTGCTTTTAGGTGCAAGGCGCAATTTGCACCCAGATCGTTTTCTCTGCTTAAGATTAAGCATAAATTGTATGAGTCCATTAACTAGCAGTTGGGGAAGTAAAACACAAGCAATTGGTTCTGAGATTTTGCACTTCCAATATATGCAGACAGTCCTCACTATATATTACACTGCAGGAGTATCACAATACAGCAGGCACTCAATCCCCCCACAATCAGCCCTGATCAATCACTTAACAGATATTCTTTCCCCCTCAGTTGAAAAGAGATGCAATTAAATCCGTCTATTTTCTGTGAAATGTGTCTGTACTTTGATGACTTTCATGCCATTTGTTGCTCCTGCTTTTAATCTTAAATAATGAGTCATTGATACACACACACACATAAAAATGGACTACAATAATGAGATTTGATAACTTAATAATGTTGGATTCTATTCTGTTAGGAATTTGAGCTCAAAACTAAAATTGCAGAACTTTTTTAACGAAAGTGGATATCAAACTTGTGGAGTCAAACTTAGTACAAAATTAGTACCAGCCATTGGACTTAACACTCTGAGATGTCTGTCCTAGATAGATTTCCCAATAATAACAATGGTGAAAAGGGCAAGAAGTGGTAATGAGTTTGAAAAATTAAAGCAAAAGCTGTAGTGATGGGCCTGTGGTTCCTGATCCACAGTGGCAGGCAGCAATGGGAGATTCTGCTGTAATTTCACCCTGGGCTGAAACTGCTTTTTGGCCCTCCTGTCAAATCCTCCAGCCCCACCGGCCAAGGATCCCACCGCCAGAGTTCATTTTCATTTATTAGTGTCACGAGTAGGCTTACATTAACACTGCAGTGAAGTTACTGTGAAAATCCCCCACACACCACACTCTGGCACCTGTTCGGGTTACATTGAGGGAGAATTCAGCATGGCCAATGCACCTAACCAGCACGACTTTCGGATTGTGGGAGGAAACTGGAGCATCCGGAGGGAAGCCACGCAGACATGGGGAGAATGTGCAACTCCGCACAGACAGTGACCCAAGCTGGGAATTGAACCTGGGTTTCTGTGGGGCAGCAGTGCCAACTACTGTGCCACGGAAGCATGGGAGAATTCTGCCCATTATATGTGCCTTGACCAGGTAGCAAGGATCTGAGGTGACAGATCTCATGAGGGGAAGACATTTGATTTTGATTTTTTAAAAAAAAATCAAAGAACCTTAGTGTCTCTACACCCCAAACCTTAAAGGTGGCAGGGCAGTTTCACAAGGTGGCAGGTGATAAATTGCTCCAGTTTCTAAATGGAAGAATGGGAAAGACCTGGGCTGAGATTTTCCAGCACTGCCTTGGTGGGTTTTCCAGTAGAGGAGGTAACTCACCATTGGCCGCTGGTGGGACTTTCTAGCCTCACTGAAGTCAATGGCCAGTTGAGATGTTTGTTGGCTGCATTGATGGGATACCTGCCACGGGGAGGAGGATGGTGGTTACTTCCAGATGACAGATGAGAAGAGCTGGAAAATCCCAGCCCTGGAGGTTAGGCTGAAACTCTACAAAACACTGATCCTGCCTTCTTTGGAGAATTATGGACAATTGTGGGCCCACAATTCAGTAAAGATATAAAGGTATTGCAAAGGGTGCAGAAGAGGTTAACAAGAGTGAGGGACCTCAGATATGAGGAGAGGCTGGAAGAATTAAGAAAGTTCTGCTTGGAACAGAGATTGGAACTCTGCCTGAGATCGCTGAGGGGGAGGTGGGGGGTCTGCTACCATTCTGCTTGAGATCAGTGAGGGGGAAGGGGCGGTCCACGATCAGTCTGGGTGGTGGAGGGGGTGGGGGAATAAAGGGGTCAGTAATGTTGGGGGGGGTGGGGAAATGTCTGTGGGGTCTGGGGGAGGCATTATCCGGCCTGGGAGGAATGTGGCAGGACAGGCGCATTCTATCTTTCTATTTTGGGCATGTAGAGTTGGAGTCACCGATCGGAGCTGTAGGAGCTCAGGTGCGTTAAGCGCACAGGCTTTCACAGCGCTGGAATCACTGATATTTTTTCAGGCAGAGTGCGTATGGGGTGCCTGAGAACGGGTCTAAAAGTCGGATCTGAAACACTCCCAGTTTCAAGTCTGCCCAGCACTTAGAATTGAAATGGTAAAATAGGGTCTAATGTGTTGAATGATTTCCTTCTGTACTGTATGTTTCTATAATTCCTTCAATACTTCTTAAAATAAATATTAAACAGACAATGGGCATTGAAAATGTGAGGGAAAGGTATACCCCCACAACTTTCTTCCTCTTTCATTTGGAAATAGATAATTACACTTAACAACTGGCGAGGGGTTTGGTGGGGAGGGGGGGCTGGGGGTGGTTCCTGTCAGCTGGCTCAGCTGCTCCAGCTGTACAGCGGAGGCCATTTTGCGGGTTCCTCACTGAGTGCCATGGCCTCCATGGGTCTCCCAGGCAAAGATTTCCAGAATAATCTATTCTGTGCTGGAAATTGGCACAGAGCTGGAAATAGCAATTTGTATTTTATTGGTAGGCCCAGGACTGAAGTCTCTGGGTTCGCTAGCATCTCCCCACCTCCCCGCACCCCACCCCACCCCACCACCACACCCCGCACCCCCCCCCCCCCCCCCCCCCACCTTGCCAGGACTGGTCTGCTTCAGTGGGGTTTACAACAGCTCACCACTAATGGGGAGCAGGTGGTCCAACCCCCGCTGGAGGAAAGAGATCCAATGAGGCACCCGGAAGGTTTGGGGTTAAGGTGGGGGTGGGGGAACGTGCCTCTTGGGCAATACCAGCCTGGCACTGTCAATCGAGAAAACCAAGACTGTAGAAGATCAACATCCAACTAACACTAAAATATCACAGACTATCCTTATGCTGTAACTTCAGTGTTAACAGGGCAAGAGTGGCTTCTAAATAGCATTATTGAGTTAACGTCACGTTATCACTAACATTCCAGTCACCAATTTTTATAGATGCTTTCAGAAAGGTTGACAAATACTCAACTAGTTCAGGATTTCCCCAGGCAGCAGCCCACAGTATGAAAATCTGGGCCCAATGACAACTTGATTGCTTTTAACAGAACTCAATGAAGTGTACATTCCATGCATTCTCTGTCCGTTTTTCCTGGTTACACTGCTGAAGAGACTCTGTTAAGGACAGTGCTAAATATAGCCATTTCTTGTGGCTCCAGGAAGATCAGGAGTGTTCACCTGGCTGGACCTTACTACAGGCCAGGTGGCAATCGGCCAGCTGAACCTGGATGCTTATTTGGAAGCTTACCAGTTCTATTTAAATAAGACTCATGTGAGGCACACAAAATGGTTGCGGCCTACTTTCCTCCTGGGATTTGTTCACGTCTCCTGTAGCAAATCAGGTGCATTGCACACACTCAGAGCGCACAATCTGAAATCAGCTCATCCCAGGTTAAAACAAACTCAACTCCTCGGCCAGGATCTTCCCATTCTTCACACAAGCATCATGTACGATTTCCCCATCCCACTTCAGTGAATGGAGACTTGACCGGCCAACAAATTCTCTGACCTCATTGCAGTGCGAACATGGCGTGAATGGCCAGTAAGATCACGCCCCAAAGCTTTTGGTTGAGGCTTCCAATTAAAAGCTTTTGTAAAGCAGTGAGAGGACAATCCAATGATTGCATCTGCACATTTTACGGTGAAATAAGCGTTTTTGGTCTCCACATTTTGGTTAAATACTTACTTTCACCGGAAGGTTCAGACTGACACTTAGACGCTTCAGAAAATTGGAAAAGGAAGAGTGGACTGGTAACAATGTTTTGTTTTCCATTTTAAAAGGCTCTTTATTTTACTGCAAGGATTGACGAGATGATTGTACTCTTGTTTGTGGAAATGTTTAATACAAACTCTGGAAGGAGTTTTTACTATCTGTGGACATTGGACAGCTTCTTAGTGTGTGTGGACATTAGCTAGCAATGTCAATAGCATTATCAGAGCCCTTGTTCAGCTGCCTGTCTCTGATAGACGTTATTTATTCTATTCCAGGTTCAAGACCCATTTCAATTTTATGTTTCCCCCTCTCCTGGAGGACACAAAAAGAAAATTATCGAATGTGTACTTCTGCTTGGGTAATACATCTGGAAACGGCAATATTAGAAATTTGCATTAGAGAGGCAATATAACAAATACCTGAAGAGGGGGAAAAGATTCTGAGCATTACTTTATTACAGCATAATGGAAATCTGCCAATATCTATAAAGAGTGCTGTTTAAGGTCCTCTTTCCATTCTCCAGGCATTAATAATAAACTGCAACCACCATATTTTCCTTATGACCTGTTTTACATCAAAGTCCTTTCATTAATATTTGATATGGCTCGGCAGAAAGGCATTTGGTCTTAACCCTTGAACACTCACCATCTTTCCTCTCATACCTTGGCTGACATCTCCTCACACCTTCTACTGTCTCAAGAATCTAGGGAAGGATAAAGACTGCAGATTCATGTAATATGTTGTTCCTTTGTTTAAGAGGGTAGCAAGAATAATTCAGGTAATTACAGGCCAGTGAGCCTTATGTTGGTGGTAGAGAAATTATTGGAGATGATTCTTCAAGGCAGGATTTTCTTCCACTTGGAAATAAGTGGGTGTATTAGCAAGTTTTTTGAGGGAGTGACGGAGATGATTGATGAGGGTAGAGTAGTGGATGTTTTCTAGATGGACTTCAGTAAGGCCTTTGACAAGGTTTTTTATGGCAGACTGGTGCAGAAAGTGAAATCACATGGGATTAGAGGTAAACTGGCAAGGTGGAGATGCCGGTGTTGGACTGGGTAAACACAGTAAGTAGTCTCACAACACCAGGTTGAAATCAAACAGGTTTATTTGGTAGTAAAGGCTTGTGGCGTCCTGTTGGACTTTAGCCTGGTGTTGTGAGACTTTTTAAGGTGGATACAGAATCGGCTTCGTCATAGAAGACAGAGGGTAGCACTGGAAGGGTGCATTTTTGAAATGGAGGTGTTGTGACAAGTGGCGTTCCTCAGGGATCAATGCTGGGACCTTTGCTGTTTGGAATATATATAAATGATTTGGAGGAAAATGTAACTGGTTTGATTGGTAAGTTTGCGGATGACACAAAGGTTGGTGGATTTGCGGATAGCGATGAGGACCATCAGAGCATACAGCAGGATATAAATCGGTTGGACATTTTGGGCGGAGAGATGGCAAATAGAGTTTAATCCGGACAAATGTGAGGTAATGCAATTTTGGAAGCTATAATACAGAGAGTAAATGGCAGAACCCTCAAAAGTATTGAAAGGCAGAGGATCTGAGTGTACAGGTACACAGTTCACTGAAAGTGGCAATACAGGTGGAGAAGGTAGTCAAGAAGGCATATGGCATGCTTGCCTTCATCGGCCAGGGCATTGAGTTTAAAAATTGGCAAGTCATGTTGCAGCTTCATAGAACCTTATTTATGCTGCACTTGGAATACAGTGTTCAATTCTGGTTGCCACACTACCAGAAGGATGTGGAAGCTTGGAGAGGGTACAGAAAAGATTACCAGGATGTTGCCTGGTATGGAGGGCATTAGCTATGAAGAGAGGTTGGAGAAACTTGGTTTGTTCTCACTGGAATGACGGAGGCTGAGGGGCGACTGGATAGAAGTCTACAAGATTATGAGAGGCATGGACAGATTGGATAGTCAGAAGCTTTTTCCCAGGGTGGAAGAGTCAATTACTAGGGGGCATAGGTTTAAGGTGCAAGAGGCAAGGTTTAAAGAAGATACACAGGACAAATTTTTTTACACAGAGGGTTGTGGGTGCCTGAAACACACTGCTTGGGGAGGTAGTGGAAGCGATATGATAGTGACTTTTAAGGGGTATCTTGACAAATACATGAGTAGGATGGGAACAGAGGGATATGGTGCCTGGAAGGGTGGAGGGTTTTAGTTCAGTCAATCAGCGTGGTCAGTGCAGGCTTGGAGGGTGAAAAGGCTGTTCCTGTGCTGTAACTTTCTTTGTTCTTTTAACATATAACAAGGTAAGGTGCTTCTGTTACAGTGTGAGGTTATGTAACAAGTGTTTATTAATTACAGGCTATTCATAATAACATGAAGGTACCTGTATCCTCAGTAACTGGCTTAGTCATTCATGTTCCATGTAATTTAGCACTGAATTGATGAAACACATTTTTTTGCAATTGATTTTTTGTAATGTTGTATTGCTGATTAATAATCAGTGTCCAGTTTTAAATGTCAAACCATGCAGTCCGATTAAGGAAAAATGTTTCCTGATAAGAAAGATTATAATCTGCAGATCTGAAGCAATTTATAATGCTCCAAACTAGTTTCAGCCCCCAGTGTAATTTGGCCTGTTTTATCTTTAACCATTTGATATATGTCGGGGCCAGTCTTGGTAAAGTGGGTCCTCTGTCTTTTTAGTCAGAAGACAATGGCTCCATGTTACATCCCAGAGACCTGTGCACAAAATCCATGCTGCGTTACTGAGTGTGCTGCAGTGCTGGAAATGCCATCTTTTGCATGAAACAGTAAACCGAGGATCTACGCTTGGGTGGACACAGAAGATTTGAGGGCACCATTTGGAAGAGGAGTAGGTGGGTTCTCCCCATTCTCCTGGCCAATATTTATCCTCCAATAAAAGAAGGGGGATTATCTGGCCATTGTTTATGAGAACTTTGATGTGAGTAAGTTCACTGCCACATTTCCTACATAATAAGGGTGACCACATTTCAAAAGTACTTCACTGGATGTATCGTGAAGATTTGCTTAATGTTAAATAATGATTTTTAAGCCATTGGCTGAAAATCTGAATTGAGCTTTTGAAAAAAACAGGGCCGGGATTCTCCCAAAACTAAATTACATGGCCAACGGGTAGTAAAACGGGAATATTTCCCATCCGTTTTTTGGGCGCACTTACCTGAATGAATCTCCGACACTCTGAGCAATGCAGCGTACCTCGGCGTGATTCACTTTGAAAAGCAGGGAGCGAGGCCTATTCCCACCTGAGAGGGCTGCAGCATAGTGCTGAGTGAGCTACTGCACATGCACCGATTTGTCAGTGTGCATTGTACTTCCCACCCCTCCGCACACCCCTCCCCTATCACTGGCCTCTGATTGCTGGTCTTCGCTGTGACCTCCCTGATCGCTGGCCTACCAGATCCTGCTCAGGCCAGCCGCAATCTACCCCCCCCCCCCCCCCCCAACCCACCCATCCCTTCCAATCTGTCTGCAAGGTTCATCAAAGAAATCACTTCAGGGAAGTGTGAAGGATTCACACCTCCTTGGTAAGGCATCTATGGCAATCACCTGAGGTATTCAACTGTCCTGAGATTTATTGAAACTAAACAAGAGAGTTGAGGAGTAACATTTGGGCAGATGTAACAAATCAAGCAGTAGAGTCAAGGCAGGAGAACAAAACAGTAAAATAGGAAACAGAGTCAGAGAATGGGAGGAAGAGATAGTGAAAAAATCTGAGAATAAACCAACAATCAAGACTATGAAGAAAACAAAAAGACAAAACTATAGGCTTCGTTTCTGAATCCACGTAACATTCATAAAGAAGTGTATGAATTGATAGCACAAATTGAAGTAAATAAATCTGATCTGATAGTCATTACAGAGGTGTGGCTGGAAGAGTAGTTGGGAAGAACGTCCTTAATCAGAAATAGTGGTCCCAAAAAGTTACTAAGCGGGCGATTTTGAGCCTGCACGCTCCATCAGCAGGAACGGCGGTGTGCGCTCTGAAACCGGGGAGCGTGACTCGTGCTGGTGAGTTTCCGAATTCCGATCTTACCGCTGCTCACTGGTGGAGAAGGGTGAAACATGCAGTGATATTGCAGAAAGCTCGCTTTAACACATGACCAGGTCATTCGGGACTTCCCTCCTCACTGGATATTCAGCGTGCACCAGCGTGCCATTTACAACAGGTTCACCTAGACATAAAGCTGGCATGGGGGTCTCTCCCCCAGGGGTTGTAAAGGTAAGTATAGCCCCTGGAGGAGAGGGACGTACCGAGGCAGTGGATGGCAATGTCCCCGGCACTGTCCCTTGGCACAGGTTAGCACCATGATTCTTTTATCATTGAAGAGACATTAGTGGCTATATATTTGAATAAGAGTGTCTCACTTAAAAGAACCTTTCCCTGGTTTAGACAATGCATTTAACGCCCACAATATCTAATATTTTACATAAAATATAGAATCTCAATATCTACCAGATGATGGTAATCCAGGAATGCTTTAGCTCAGCACTTTATCTTGTTGCTGGAGACCCCAATAATATAATATTGTCAGAAATCCAGCTTCTTGTCTGTAATGTAAGCACTCACAGCAACTGTCCAAAGTTTGGTTGGGTTTTCTTAATATTCTTAAAAGGAATCAAGTGGCAGTGATAATTTATAAGAACTCTTCAGGTCATGCAGGATTATCTGCATTTAAAGCGTCACATTCTGCTTTTTAACAAAAGGAAGCTTGAGTCTGCAGTTTATAAATAAGGTGATCCTGTTTTCCCAAACTTAGTTATAGAATAACTCCCCTCTCCATGATCACATTTTTGGAGTGCTACCAACTCTGGTTGTACATTTTCCAAACGCTTAGGTCAAATCACACAACCTCTTGCTTCTGTGTATTGGTTGGTGGTTAGTGGTGTTGTTGGTGTAGTGGTAATCCAGTAGACCTTGCGTTAATGCTCTGGGGATCTGTGTTCAAGTCCCACCACAGCAGATGCTGAGATTTGAATTCCATATTAAAAAAAATCTGGAATTAAAATCTAACCACGAAGCCATTGTTTTAAAACCCCATCTGGTTCATTAATATCTCTTTGGGGAAGGAAATCTGCTGTCCTTACCTGGTCTGGCCTACATGTGACTCCAGAGCCATAGCAATGGTTTTGGCTCTTAAATGTCCTCTGAACAACGGCAATTAGCGATGGGCAATAAATGCAGGCCTAGCCAGTGACACACACACTCCATGAGCATATATAAAAAAAAGTCCACCCGGGCCATTTCTCTCCATCTCCAATATTTTGATCATTGATGAATGAAAGTGTTCCAAGAAAGAACATATAATTTTTCTATTACTCCTCTGATGTTCTCCCAGATGTTTCAATTTCTGGAATACCTAGGGCAATCCAGGAGCTTTGTCAAGTCTATCTTACGCCACATGAGGTCCACCAGACAAGTCTAAAGATAGAAACGTGGACCAATGTCCAGTAAAACTGGATGTGAAATATAAAATATTGGAAATACTCAGTGGGTTTGTCAGAGTCTGCAACAAAACATATGGAGCTTTTGACAAAACCCCCTGTTCATTCAGCATACCCTTCAATTCTGATGCACCAGAAAAGACCCATTTTATCACGATTTACAAGCCAATGACACAGTAAGTTACTGCGCTGGTTATGGACAGATGGGGAATACATCTGAAAACCTCAAGAGATTCTGTAAGAGAATATACTTGACATGCCTAGCACAGTCCATCGATTCAAATTATTACTGTAGTCACTTCAGTGTACAGCACAGCCTATGACAGCATCTAGGATTCTGATTTTCAAATGGTCACTGTATCCATGTAGATTGTTAATATTCTACTAATTACCCTGTGCAGCATAACTTGCAGCAGTTTGATGATTCAAGCCTGTTTAAATTTACTGTCAGTGCACCGACACAGGCACACAGACACTACACAGATAATGGCATCACTTAAGAAACAAGCTATTTGCTATCCTTACTCAACTGTGCTTTAGTAGCTACTGATAGTAGGGTTCAATATACATCTGATTCCTATCATATCACTATCATTCCATCTGCTGAAAAGAATCACCGCAGTTTCATTTTCCCTGGATTCAAACCCCAGTAAAGCTTCAGAAAAGACAATTGTAAATGAAGCTGCATCTTGAGAGAAAGGCAAAGAGTTAGCATTAAAGTCTGTAGAGCAAGACCAGCGCATTGGTGTGTGACATTATCTTCAGTTTACAATATTTATTCAGGCAGGAGACTCTTACTTTCAGCCTCCTGCTTAATGTTGGGTCAAACCAAACAGAGTGCAAGTTGTCAATTACTTTGTTGACAGTGGTATGAGACTAACAAGAGCCAGAAGAAGGTTAGAATGCTGCACACAACTGGTGCCATAAAGCTTGTTGGTTTGGATTATTTAGATTTAGGTTTATTGTCACATATACTGAGACCGGAAAATCCCATCCTAAGTCAATGGACCTTTCCATTGTCCACCCCTCAGCCTGTTCCGATTCTTGGGCGGGTGGGCAGGTGGTAAATGAAAAGTATTGTTTTGTGTCCTACCCATACAAATCACGCCATACCATTACAAATCATGCCATACAGAAGTACATCAGGGTAGTGAAACTGTACAGAATGTCATGTTACAGTTACAGAGGAGATAAGTTCAGCACCTGAGAGATCTGTTCAAAAGGCGAATAACAGCAGGGAAGAGGCTGTTCTTGAGTCCGTTGGTACATGTTTTCAAACTTTTGTATCTGCTGTTTGATGGAAGAGGGTGGAAGAGTCTATAACTGGGGTGGGAGAGATCTTTGATTATGCTGGCTGCATTCCCGGGGCAGTGGGAAGGATAGACGGAGTCCATGGATGGATGGTTGGTCTGCTTGATGGACTGAGCTGTGTTCACAACTCTCTGTAATTTCTTCCAGTCTTGGATGGAGCAGTTAACGAATCAAGCTGTGATGCAACCGGATAGAATGCTTTCCATGATGCGTCTATAGAAGTTGGTAAGTTTCATTGTGGACATGCCAAATTTCCTTAGTCTTCCAAGGAAGCCAAGGTGTTGGTGTGTTTTCCCAACCGTAACGTCGACATGGTTGGACAGGACAGATTGTTGGTGATTCTTATTCCTGGGAACTTGAAGCTTTCGACCATCTCCATCTCAGCGTCATTGATACAGACAGGGGTGGGTCCTTCACTCCACATCCTGAAGTCGATAGCCAGCTCTTTCATTTTGTTGACATTGAGGGTGAGATTGTTGTCTTTGAACCATGCCACAAAGCTCTCTCTTTCCTGTAGTCTTGTTGTTTGAGATCCAACCCACTACGATGGTTTCATCAGCAAACTTGTAAATGGAGTTAGAGCCTCAATTCATTAAAAGTCCTCAATTGTATAACAGCTTTATAACATATTCCCAGTGATACAGCAGATCCAGGGTAGACAGAGGCTGCTGTCATTGCGTTCTGGGTTTGTCAAAACTTACAATTTCATTGCAATGAATGAACAATGGAAAGCATCATCGTTATTGTTGGTTGTCCCTCGGTTGGAGGATGATGTTTACTTGACATCTTGAGTTTCACCCAATGGGTCTGCATGGGTGGGATTTTCCGCCGATGGGATTTTCTGCTCCTGCCGAAATCTATGGGCTTTTGAATGCATTTTCTAGCCTCCCCCTCTGTGACATAAAATTCAGCCCTATATCATTAAACAGGCCCATTCTCAACCCACAGATCCTTGGGCACGTGGGGCAGGATGTCCCACATGGTAGCAGGATTTTCTGGCCCTGCTGTGTCACATGATTAAGATATTGCAGATTGTTTGAATGACGAGCAGCATCTTCTCCCACCCATTCGGGTCACTGCCATCGCACCGTGTCCACATCCATATCCAAATGCAGCAAGATCTGGACAACATTCAGCTGACAAGTGACAAGTAATATTCATGCCACACAAATACCAGGCTATGATCATCATTGATAAGAGACACTCTAACCACAGCCCCTTGATATTCAGTGGTGTAAGCATCACTGAATCCCCCACTGTCAACATCCTTGGGGTTACCATTAACCAGAAACTCAACTGGATTCAGCACATAAACACAGTGGCTACAACAGCAAGTGAGAAACTAGGAACCCTGTGGTGAGTAACTCACCTCCTGACTCCCCAAATCCTGTCCACCATCTACAAGGCACAAGTCAGGAGTGTGATGGAATACTCCCCACTTGCCTGGAAGGTTGCAGCTCCAACAACACTCAAGAAGCTTGACACCATCCAGGACAAAGCAGATCGCTTGATTGGCACCACATCTAAAAACATCCACTCCCTCCACCGCTGATACTCAGTAGCAACAGTGTGTACTATCTACAAGATGCACTGCAGCAATTCACCAAAGATCTTTATCAGCACCTTCCAAACCCATGGCCACTTCCATCGAGAAGGAGCAGATACATGGGAACAGAGTCACCTGCAAGTTCCTCTCCAAGCCATTCACCATCCTGACTTGGAAATATATCGCCGTTCCTTCATAGTCGCTGGGTCAAAATCCTAGAATTCACTCCCTAACAGCATAGTGGGTCAGCCTACGGCATGTGGACTGCAGTGATTCAAGAAGACAGCTCACCACCGCCTTCCCAACAGCAAATAGGGATGGGCAATAAATGCTGGCCAGCCAGCGATGCCCATGTCCCACAAATGAATAAAGGAGAGCTTCCAATTTCCTTTGAAGGATTCTCTATATGCTCATCTGGGAAGTGGCCATTTGAGAATTGAGAGAATAGGGTCTGACCTGGTTTTTTGGTTATCCAGATACACTATCTAGTCCGGTTGATTTTGCCAGGGGTTTTGCCTGAGTGCTTGAAGGGCTGATTTCGAAATAGACATCAGCATTTGTTTGACAGTTCTCCCCATGAATGTGAAGGACATGGCAGAGGCATTGGTGATGAAATTTCTCCAGCACTCCACAGTGTCACTGAAACATAGCACAGATCTGGACCATAGTGACAACAATTGCTCTGTACACCAGGACTTTGATATAACATCACTATAACACCTTCAATGTCACAGGAACATTATCAGACTAAATTTGATATTGAACTATGTAAGGATGTATTAGGACCAGTGACTCAGAGCTCATTCAAATAAATACATTTTAAGGAGCTTCTTAAAGGAAGACAGGCAGAGATGAATAGAGAAGGAATTCCAGAGTTTAGGTCTGAGTCATAGTTACTAATTGTGGAACGCCTCCTTCCTGTGAAGGAATACAGAGCTGTCACGATGTTTTATGGCTTGTGAAGGTTAATAAAGAAAGGAACTTGCATTTATTTACTACCTTTCATGATCTCAACACATATTAAAGCACTTACAGCCAATGCAGTACGTTTTGAAGTGTAATTATTGTTGAACGGTAGGAAAAGGATAGAGACAGGGAGGAAGATGATGGAGTTTGAGCGCAAGAATGAGAAGTTTAAATTGGAGGCAATGTTGAAGTGAGAGCCAAGGTAGATGATCGAACACAGGGGTTCATAGAGATACGCAAGACAGCATATGTTCCTCACTTCTCGCCTATGAACTGCGCACATTAACAAAAGCAAAATGGTGAGGATGTTACGAAGCTTCAAAAAACTGGATCATCCAGAAGCATTCAACTGCGAGTAAAATCAAAGTGCCAGTTTCAGAACTTATCGTGCTGATTAAGTCATCTTTCCCCATTCTTCATGTTAGCATTAAACTATTTCAATCTGATTCATTTGCAGCTGTGAAGCAAGTTGTAATTCAGAAAGTATTAAACGGCCTTGCCTCAGTTACAACACGTGCTGCTTCTACAAACACCTCAAGGAGATTTGTTGTCAGGGTAATCATATTAAGCAGCACTCCGCTAATTAAAAGCTTCTGTTTGAATTGTCTTCAGTGTACATTCATAATTCATCTTACATTCTCCAGCACATGGATATATAGCAACTAGTAATTTTGGAGGGAAAAAAAAATCATCAAATCTGTCACATGTAATAGCAACCAATCATCTCTTGAAGAAATTCACTTCAGGAAATGGCAGTAGTGAATTATTTTTGGTTGCTGGAGAGGTAGTTTCTCAGGGAGATGGAGCAAGAGTGAAATCTATGGCATCATGAGTGGTGGGGGTGGGGGGAGGGAAAATAAAGAGCAGATGAACAAATAATGACAAGGGATTTTTTTAAATTCATTTGTGGGACATGGACATCACTGGCTGGCCAGCACTTAGTTACCCGTGGATAGTTAAAAATCAACAACATTGCTGTGGCTCTGGAGTCTCATGTTGGCCAGACCTGGTAAGGACAGCAGATTTCTTTCCCCAAAGGGACATTAGTGAACCAGATGGATTTTTACGATTCATAGTAGATTCTTATTTCCAGATTTTTTAAAAAAATTGTTGAATTCAAATTCCACCATCTGCTGCAGTGGGATTCAAACCCAGGTCCCCAGAACACTAGCTGAGTTTCTGGATTACTATTGTAGCAATTATACCATTAAGCCATCAGCCATCAGCTCCCTGTTATTCTATCATAAGAGGAATGGATAGATGTTTCTGTGGCTGCAGACATGATGCCAAGATGGTTCATCGCCATCCTGATGCCAGAGTCAAGGTCACTGAACAGCTTCAGGACATTCTAAAGGGAAGAGTAAACATCCAGAAGTTGTGGTCTATGTTGGTATGAATAATGTAGGTAGGAAGAGGGATGAGGTGCTGAGGCCAAGATGAGATCAACCATGATCGTATTAAATGGCGGAGCAGGCTCGAGGAGCTAAATTGCCTCCTCATGGTTCCTATGAAAGTATAGGGAATTAGGAAATAAATTTAAAAAGCATGACCTCAAAGGTAGTAATCTCAGTATTATTCCCAGTGCCACATGCTAGTGAGGGCAGGAAGAGAAGAATAGACCAGGGATGAATGCATGGCTGGAGAGCTGGTGTAGGAGGGAAGGATTTGGATTGCTGAGGCAATGGGATTGATTCTGGGGAAGGTGGGACCTGTAGAAACTGGATGGTTTGCATCCCAGTAACAGCAGGACTAATATCCTCACACAGATATTGGGTAGTGCTGTTGGGGAGGGTTTAAACTCGAGTGGGAACCCGAGAAGACACAAGAAAGGGAAACAAAGATAGAAATGAAAGGCGGAAGAGTAGAAAGCAAAAGTGAAAGTCAGAGGAATCAAGGGATAGCAGCAGATAGAACCAAAAGAAGTGTGCTAGAAGTGTAAAAGCATTGTATCTGAGCATTCACAATAAGATAGAACTAACAGCGCAAATTGATGTTAACTGGTGCAATTATGGAGGGATGTGGCAGGGTGACCAAGGGTAGGCATTAAATATCCAAGGGTACTCAAAATTTTGGAAGGACCGTGTGGAGAGTCTTTATTTCATTTCACTTTTATTTTACTTGTTTTATAACATTTTTATAACGGTGTATTTGTATTAACATTTCCACATGGGATAAATCCTACTGAAGCTTCAGGTTTCACTTGTGCTGGGGTCATGTTACAATGTTACAACATGTTGAGATTTGTTGCTCTGCTGGTCACACACTCACAGTGTGTAATTTTGCTAACCTCAGCAGGAACTACTAACCCATGAATATTACATAACTAGAAGTCTGGACTAATTAGTGTTGGCCACCTTATGTGAACTAACCAATGAATGTGAAGGGAATGTTCTCTGAAATAATGTACAATAATGACTGCAAGATAGAGAACAATAGAGCGGGGCAGGGGTGGGTGGGGGGGTCTGGTGACTGATGTAGAGACAGAGAGAGAGAGGGTGAGCGAGCTTGAGAAGCTGGTGACTATATTGTAACGAGACAACTGGAGGAACTCCTAATAAACTTATACCTTTGTACCAGAGACCACGAGGTGTCAGTGAATTCTTGAATCTAACAGCAGGAAAATAGAAAAGTGGAGGGATGGCACTATTAGTTAAGAATGAAATCAGTGTAATAGCGAGAGAGGATATTGGCTCAGAAAACCTAGATATCAAATCGATCTGGGTGGAACTAAGAAACAAGTGGTGGGAAACCAATGTATCTATAGACACTAGTGGTAAGGTAGGGGATGGCATTAAACAGGAAATTAGAGATGCATGTAAGAAGAGTGCTCCAGCAAACATAGGTGATTTTATTCTACTTATAGATTGGTCAAACTAAATTAGCAATAGTACTATGGTGAATGATTTCCTGGAGTATGTGTTAGATAGTTTTTTTTGACCAGTATGTTTGACAGAGTTTTTGGAGGATGTAACTAACAGGATCGATAAGGGAGAACCAGTGGATGTGGTGTATTTGAATTTTCACAAAGCTTTTGATAAAGTCCTATAGAAGAGATTAGTGTGCAAAATTAAAGCAAATAGGATTGGAGGTAATAAATTGGCATGGTTTGAGAGAGGAGGAATAAATGAGTCTTTTTTGGAGTGGCAGGCAGTGATTAGTGGTGTACTGCAGGGATCAGTGCTTGGGCCCAGCTATTCACAAGATACATCAGTGATTTGGATGAGGGAACCAAATGTAATATTTCCACATTTGCTGACAACACAAAGCTTGGTGAGAATGTGAGTGGTGAGAAAGATGTTAAGAGGCTTCCAGGTGATTTGGACAAGTTGAGTGAGGAGGAAAATACATAGCAAATGCAGTACTATGTGGCTAAATATGAAGTTATCCATTTTGGATGGAGAAACAGTGGTGGTAGATTGAGAAATGTTATCATACAAAGGGACCTGGGTGTCCTAGTATGCTAATCACTGAAAGCAAGCATGCAGATACAGCACACAATTAGGAAAGCAAATATTATGTTGGCCTTCAGTGCAAGAGGACTTGAGTACAGGAGCAAGGATTTTTATTTACAGCTGTAGAGCACCTTAGTGAGACCACATCTGGTCTATTGTTTGCAGTTTTGGTCTCCTTATCTAAGAAAGGATATACTCGCCACACACAGAGATTTTTGGGATGGCAGGATTATGGTATGAAGAGAGATTGGGTTGACTGGGCCTGTGCTGACTGGAATTTAGAAGACTGAAAGAGGATCTCTTTGAAACATGTAGAACTCTGACAGGACTGGACAGATTGGATTCTGGGATGTTGTTTCCAGCTGGGGGGGTGCCTAGAATAAGGGGTCACAGCCTTAAGATGTGGAGTCAGCCATTTAGGGCTGAGAGGAGGAGAAATTTTTTCACTCAGAGGGTGGTGAACCTATGGAATTCTCTACCACAGAACGTTGTGGGTTCACTGAATATATTGATGAAGGAAATGGATAGATTTCTAGGCCCTAAAGATCTCAAGAGGTATGGGGAGAGCATGGGAGTTGGGAGAGAGGATCAGCCATGATCGCACTGAAAGGCAGGACAGACTCGAGGGGCCGAATGGCCTACTCTAGCTCCTGTTTTCTATGTTCCCCTCACTGTGACATCAGTTTGCTCCTTCAGGAACCTGCCATGCAGATATTTTGAAAGGTCAAAGTATAAGGGCAAATCGAACCAATGACAGATGCCTTGTTTCAGCAAATGGTGGTCCATTATTTGACCTGTGTGGAACACTGATTTGCTGCATAGATTTCCCACAAAGCACGAGAGCAATGGCTCAAGGGGCACACCATCTGATATTCTCTAGCAAGAAAATGCTTTAAGTCTGAAGTGCAGCATACCATAAATTATAGTTAACAGGCCATGAAATTTACAAATGTGAACATGATGGACAACCTAGTTACGGAAGAGTACTTTGCCCAGACATTAATTTCACGCCAATGAGTCTGGCACAGAAAACACAGCTGGATTTCTGCCTTGGTTGAGGCTAACTCTGCTCCATTCTTTTACAAGCCAAGGTGTAGACTCACATCAGGAATACAGGAACACAGAAATGGGAGGAGGTACAGGTCCAATGCAGCTTGAAAAGGTAAATTAATCCTGCCACAGGGATAACAAATGCAAAATGCCAGTCAGTCTAAAGTAAAGTCAATAGATTCTGTTTCACCTTGTCCCTGATCAGGACTATGAGACATCTATGCCAAAGTGTGTGAGTTCAAAACTGAATATCAACATGACTCTGCAGCTAAGTGTGAACACAAAGTTTACTAACGTGAAAGTTTTTTTTATTCTGTTGTGTGATATAGGTGTCGCTGGCTGGCCAGCATTTATTGCCCATCCCTTGTTGTCCTTGGAGGGCAGTTAATAGTCAACCACAATGCTGGAGTCACATGTAGGTCAGGCAAGGGAAGGATGGCAGATTTCCTTTCCGAAAGGAGATTAATGAACCAGATGGGTTTTTCCATCAATCGGCAAAGATTTCATGGTCATCAATAGATTCTTAATTCCAGACTGTTTTTTAATTGCACTCAATAATTCTCTCAGCACTGTAGGAATTCTGTGATTCCTCTACGAAATTCCACCATCTGCTGTGGAAGAATTTGATCCCAGGTCCCCAGAACGCTGGTTGAGTTTCTAGATTATTAGTCTAGCGTGCTTCAGAAAAGATCTCAGAGTGAAAGATTCCCTTAGAAACAATGACCATAACATGGTAGAATTCAGCTTTTGGTCTCAGAGCGAGAAACTCGGGTCAGAAACAACTGTGTTAAACTTAACTAAGGGTAACTATACAGGAATGAGGGCAGAGTTGGCTGGTGTGGACTGGGAACAGAGTTTAGCAGAAAAGACAGTTGATTAAAAATGGTAGATATTTATGAAAATAGTTAATGACTCAGAGCTAAATATACCCCAGTGAGGAAGAAGGATTCCAAGAAGGTGATAAATCAACCGTGGTTAACTAAGGAAGTTAAGGATAGTATTAAACTGAAAGAAAAAGCATACAATGTGGCAATGATCAGTGGTAAGCCAAAAGATTGGAAAATTTCTAAAAACTAAAGATGACCAAAAAAAAGAGGGAGAAGATAATTAATGAGGGTAAACTAGAAAATAATATAAAAACGGACAGTAAGAGCTTGTTTAAATATATAAAAAGGAAGAGAGAAGCCAAAGTGAACATATGCCCCTTAGAGAATGCGACCAGGGAAATAATGATGGGGAACCAGGAAATGGCAAAGGAGTTAAACAAATATTTTCTGTCAGTCTTCGTGGTGGAAGACACTAATAACATTCCAAAAGTACAAAAAAGTCAAGAGGCAGAGGGGGGAGGAAACAAATATAAAAACTGTCATTAGAGAAAAAGTACTAGAGAAACTAATGAGGCTAGAGGCAGATATGTTCCCTGGAACTGATGGTTTTGCATCCCAGTTTATTAAGGAAAATAGCGACAGGGATAGTGGACACATTTTCCAAGAACCCTTAAATTCTGGAAAAGTCCCAGAGGATTTGAAAACTGACTGTGAAACACCCTTATTCAAAAGAGAGAGACAGAAAAAAGGTAACTGTACATCAGCTTAACATCTGTCATTGGGAAAAGTTAAGAGGCCATTATAAATGATGTAGTAGCAGGTCATTTAGAAGTACATGGTATTGTCAGAGTTAGCATGACTTCTGGAAGGGGAAATCATGCCTGACAAATTTATTAGAATCCTTTGAGGTGGCAATTGGAGCAAGATAGACAAAGGGGAATAAGTAGATGAAATGTACTTGGATTTCCAAGAAGTGTTTGATAAGGTATCGCACAGAAGTTTATGTATGAGATAAGGGCCCACGATGTTAGGGGTAGTATATTAGCATGGCGAGAAGATTAACTAACTGGTAGAAGACAGAGTTAGCATAAGAGAGGGATTTTCTTGTAGCTAGTGGAGTGCCACAGGGGGCCACAATTATCTACAATGTATAGTCATGATTTGGACAAGGGAACTGAATATACTATTGCTAATTTTGCGGATGATACAAAAATAGGTGTGAAAGCAAGTGGTAAGGATGTACAAAGACTCTACAGAGCGATGGGTGAGTGGCACAAACTTGGCAAATGGAATATCATGCAGGAAAATGTGAAGTTATGCACTTTGGTTGGAAAAATAAATGAGCTGAATATTATTTAAATGGAGAAAGACTGCAGAAAGCTGCAGCACAGAGGGATTGGCAACTGGGGGATTTTCGCAGTAACTGCCTTGCAGTGCGAATGTAAATCTACTTGTGACACTAATAAATAAATTTTAAAAGCTTTTGAAGGCCCTTGTGCATAAATCACCAAAAGCTCACATGCAATTTCAGCAAGTACTAGGGAAGGCAAATGGAATGCTGGCCTTCATTTTAAAAGAAATGGAGTATAAAAATAGGGAAGACTTTCTAAAACAATACTAAATACTAGTTCAAACATACTTGGAATACTGTGAACAGATTTTCTCCTCTCATCTAAGGAAAGATATATCGGCAATAGAGATTGAATTCTTGTTACTCAGCAGCAACCCTCTGACTTGATGTCAGGGGCGATTCTCCCAGAAGTGTTGAATTGGCAGGAGAACTGTTGTAGATCGCGCCAGTTCTGACAGTTCAGCTTCTCATCTGAATCTCTACACTCTGTGCACTAAAGAAGTCCCATCGTGAATCTCATTAAAAGCCTGCCCCGCCCCCCACCACAGTGCTGCTTCTCCAGCATCCCCACCCCCCAGGGCCCACAGCAATTCCAGGGTCAATCCTAACCACCCCCTCCATCCTGGAGTGACCCAATGCCCAGGCACCACCTCCCTCACCCTGGCAGATCTCCCACCAGCGTTGACGCCCCGGAATCAGACCCTTCTGGAGGCAGCCCCTCCCCCACTCCCCCCTCCACCGGCAGACCACCCACCAACATCCCCCCCGCCCCCCCCCACCACCCCCTGCAGCCCACCCCAATCGTTACCATCCCTCCATCCCAAACCAATCCCAATGCGGAGTGGCAGTGGGGCCTCCCCCCACCCCCACCAACTATTCAACAGTCTGTATCCTTAACCAATAAGAAATTTATGCTCACCCCAAGGCCCTGCCCACAATTGGCCCTGCCCCCTTGGCATTGCCTGATGCCCGATGAGCAGTGCCAAGGTGCCCCATGGGCATGGGTACTTTGCCCCTTGGGCAGTGCCTGGGGGAACAGGCTGGCTCTGCCAGTGTGCCCATACTCAGGGGGCACCACCTCCATCACCCAATCCCCTAGGGGTCCTGACTGACCCCTCTTCATTCCGACAGGGTCTCCCTCTTCCCTGAATGTAGGAAAGGTCCTAATAATTAGCAAATTTACATACTAGTCCACTATCCTGACAAAGGAACATGTTCACTTTGCCTCATTCTCTCTGTTCAAGGTAATCTCCTCTTCTGGCAGAAAGATCTTTGGTGACATCCTAAAGCAAAGAAATTGGGACTAAGATCACCGACACAGCCCCTGACAGTGTCATCCTGTTCAGTCATTTATGGGACATGGGCCTCGCTGGCTGGCCATCATTTATTGCCCATCCCTAATTGCCTAAGTGGTGGTGATACAACTGAATGGCTTGCTAGATCATTTCATAGGGTAGTTGAGAGTCAGCCAGATTGCTATGACTCTGGAGTCACATGTAGGCCAAACCAGGTAAGGATGGCAGAGTTCCTTCCCTAAAGGACATTAGTGAATCAGATGGGTTTTTCCGACCATCAACAATGGTTTCATGGTCATCAGCAGATTCTTAGTTCTAGGTTGTTTTACTGAATTCAAATTCCACCATCTGCCGTGGTGGGATTTGAACCCGGGTCCCCAGAACATTAACTGAGTTTCTGGATTAATAGTCTAGTGCTAATACCACTCGGTTATCGTCTTCCCTGGGGGGAGAGGTGTAAGAGAAATGCTCTAGGAAGAAACTGGACATGACCTCCTGCTGAAAGACCTTCTCCCAGCACTCCCCTCACTGCCTCCTCTACCTGGAACTATCTGTCCTCTTCTATTCTGGGGCTGCTGTATCTCTGACCCTCACACTGCAGTCCTGGGGCATTGAAACATTAGCCCCCATTTCTGGGAGCCTGCGCTCTGAGCAGAACCCTTGCTAATTGAGGCCTCCTCCACGTGCAGCGCCGTCAACTTCACCAACTTCAGACAGCTTCTCAGATCATTCAGCGCTTCCACAAAGCCACATCAATCCACTCGAGATTAATCTGCAAGCGGTTGATGCTCTGTTAAATTAGCACTGTACAGCGGTGCTTCCTGCTGCTGAATGCATGTCCCACAGTGCCAAGTTGAGGGAAGTTGTGAGCAGGAGTATCAAGGCGGAAAACAAAGAACAAAGAACAACACAGCACAGGAAACAGGCCCTTCGGCCCAATGAGCCCACACCGTCATCTTAACAAAGCATTTTCCTCCACCTACCTTGACCCGTGTGTATGCGTATGGTACCCCCATTGGAAACCAGAATCAGGGGAGAATAATTTAGGGACAATTTGTTACACCAATCAGCCAACGGCTGTGTCAATGTTAAATCAGTGATACGTACTGACTGACATCACAGTCTGGTTGCTGTAGCTGTATGCCTCTGCTGCAAGCTCTAATGCCCAGACCAACTAACCTAATCCAACCTCTCCTTCCCCTCTGGACCTGAACTCTTCTCCATTGTCCCTCCGTTTATTCATAAATCACATTGGTTAAGGAGACAGACTGTTGAACTGTTGATGACTAAACTGTCCCTCACTGCCCTGTTATCATGCTAACTGCTCTAGCAATGTGATTTTTCAAACAGACCAAAGAACAAAAAACAAACCATCCCCAACCTTTTATTTTATAACTTACTCCTTACCTTCACTGTTGGAGGATGAACAGATACAGGGGTGCTGCACAGTAAACTAACTGCAAAATATCTGCTCCCCACAGCAACGCCAAGGGGTTTAAAATGAAGTATCTTTGAGCTCAATACCAATATTAAGACTTAAGGCCATTTAAATGATCTGCTTGAAGGAGTTGCTACAATGTAGAGAGCAACCACATATTCCTTCATATAAACCGTTGCAAAATGCGTCAGGACCTTCCCTTGTGTGTAATGTACAGCCACAGTTCAAATAACTCCTCCATAAACCATCAGAAGCACCAATTACATAATCCAGTTTTTATTGTAGAGAGCTACGGCTAAATAATATGTCCCTTGTTTACTATAAACCCAAATGCTATTGAGCTTGATTTTACTGGCTAGTATAGTCCATTAAGATTCCCCCTGCTTACATGAGGGGTTTTACAACAATCTGCAATGGTTTCATGGTCACCATTACTAAGACTAGCTATCAATTGCAGATTTATTAATTGAATTTAAATTCCACCAACTGCCCTTGTGGGATTTGAACCAACATCCCCAGAGCAATAACCTTGGCCTCTTGAAGTGTAATTGTCAGGCAACTGGTTGATTGTCATAAAAGTCCATCTGGTTCAATAATGTCCCTCAGGGGAAGGAAATCTGTGATCCTTACCCGGTTGAGCGTAAATGTGACTCCAGACCTACAGAAATGTGGCTGACTCTTAAATGCCCTCTTAAGTGGCCTAGCAACATGCATGACCTTGTCCTCACCAATCTACCTGTCACGGATGCATCTGTCCATGATAGCATTGTGAAGAGTGACCACCGCACAGTCCTTGTGGAGATAAAGTCCCGCCTTGATTTTGAGGCTATCCTCCATTGTATAGTGTGGCAGTACCAGCATGCTAAATGGGAACATTTGAACAGATCTAGCAACTCAAAACCGGGCATCCATGAGATGCCTTGGGCCATCAGCAGCAGAATTGTTACTCAACCACAGTCTTGTTACCTCTTGGCCCTGTGTATCCCCCATTCCACTATAACCATCAAGGCAGGGGATCAACCCTGGTTCAATGAAAACTGCAGGAGGACATGCCTTGGACAGCACCTGGCATATCTAAAACTGAGGTGCCAAGCTAGTGAACTTACAACACAGGAGTACCTGTAAATCAAACAGCAGAAACAGACTGGGATAGACAGTGAAGTGCTCCCATTACCAAAAGATCAGACCGGAAGCTCTGCAGACCAGCCACATGCAGCCACGAATAGTGACGGACAATTAAATAACTCACTGGAGGAGACGGCTACACAAATATCAACAAACTTGGTGGTGAGGGAGCCCAGACTCCCCAGTGTGAGGGAGCCCAGACTCCCCAGTGTGAGGGAGCCCAGACTCCCCGGTGTGAGGGAGCCCAGACTCCCCAGTGTGAGGGAGCCCAGACTCCCCAGTGTGAGGGAGCCCAGACTCCCCAGTGTGAGGGAGCCCAGACTCCCCAGTGTGAGGGAGCCCAGACTCCCCAGTGTGAGGGAACCCAGACTCCCCAGTGTGAGGGAACCCAGACTCCCCAGTGTGAGGGAGCCCAGGCTCCCCAGTGTGAGGGAGCCCAGACTCCCCAGTGTGAGGGAGCCCAGACTCCCCAGTGTGAGGGAGCCCAGGCTCCCCAGTGTGAGGGAGCCCAGACTCCCCAGTGTGAGGGAGCCCAGACTCCCCAGTGTGAGGGAGCCCAGACTCCCCAGTGTGAGGGAGCCCAGACTCCCCAGTGTGAGGGAGCCCAGACTCCCCAGTGTGAGGGAGCCCAGACTCCCCAGTGTGAGGGAGCCCAGGCTCCCCAGTGTGAGGGAGCCCAGACTCCCCAGTGTGAGGGAGCCCAGACTCCCCAGTGTGAGGGAACCCAGACTCCCCAGTGTGAGGGAGCCCAGACTCCCCAGTGTGAGGGAACTTAAACTCCCCAATACCTCAAACAAACCAGTGTGAGGAAGTCATTTCAACACTCCAGTGTGAGGGCTGCTCCTAATTCCACATCCCTTCATATCCGAGTGAGAGGCCTATGCTCCAAGTCTGAGGGCAATTCCTACAGCCCTCCAGTGTGAGGGCATTTCCTAAACCTCCCGTGTGACGGAGAGATCCATTTCCCCACAGTTGGAGGAAGAGGCATGAAGCTTGCTGCCTCTCCAGCCACCCTCCCTCTTGGTTATTTCTACTGCCTCAGAGGGAGGGAGGGCAGTTGAGATCAGTGAAGTTTGTGTTGTGTGTTTCATTAACCCATGGTGCTGCAGAGTGCGTGTTACTGTGCGGCTTCATGGATATCTGAGTGGTAACGTCACCAAGCCACCTGCCTGCTTCAGTAACTCCCGTGAGAAATGAATGCTCTCCAAGGTTGAGTTTTCTTTCAGGGCTGTGTCCAGTAGTTGAGGGCAATACATTCCTCACCTGTTTCCTGCTTCCAAATCCCACTCACTGGCATTTCGTAACTGCGTCCCAACAAACCTGGAAGAGACATATAACAACAGGAATGTGACAGCAGTCCCAGTTTTGGCTTGACACCTCCCTGTCACACTGCGGCTAAATTTGGAAACACAATTACCTGGTTGACTGAACCTATACCCAGCGCTGCTGCAATGCTGCATTCCTGGCCTTTTCCCATCAACCTGTAGAATTACGCTGCCGATAATTGGAATTTATTGTCATGGATTTTTTTTTAATTAAATGCCTGCGCCGGCTGGAATTCTTTGTGAAGCAAAAGTGGCTGGAAGAATCTTTATTAAACCATTTTTACTGTTTGCACACAATTGTCCTGGTGTGAGGACAGAAGATCAAAAAACAGCATGAACACAGACTTTTAAATCCCAGCAGAGCCGCAGAGGACATGTTCTGTTTGCCATGGGCCACTAGCAGAGGTAGAACTGCACTGTCAGATAGTCCACTTGCTGAGATACTGCAAAGATGTTTCTCAACATGAGCGAATCTGGAACTAGGGGGGACATCCATTTAAGGCAGGAGTCAGGAGGATTTCCTCTTTGAGTGTCATTAGTCTTTGGAATTTATTATTCCTGGGTGGGATTCTCTCATACTCCCACCAGCAGGAGAAGCAAGCATGGTTCTCACCAACTCTCAGATATCAGGGGATGCAGTGACAAAGTGGAATTATCCCTGGACTCACAATCCAGAAACCCAAGGTAATGCTCCTAGGATCCAGGTTCAAATCCCACCATGGCAAAGGGCGAAATTCAAATGCAGTAAAAATACCTGGAATTAAAAGTCCATTGATGACCATGAAACCATCTGGTTCACTAATATCTTTTAGGGAAGGAAATCTGCTGTCCTTACCTGGTCTGGCCTACATGTGACTCAAGGCCCACAATGTGGTTAAGTCTCAAATGTGTTCTGAAATGGAGGGCAGCTTGGAGTGGGCAATAAATGCTGGCTTACCCAGCGACGCCCACATCCTATAAAACAAAATGAATTTAAAAAATCTTCACTGCACATCTCATTAAGCTTTACCTCCTACTTTTCAAAAAAGCAACAGGTTCCTGGGTATCCGTGGCCCAGCAAGCCTGCCGAGAATGTCACCTTCGCCACCTAGAGGTTGGAGTTGATACTGAGCATTGACTTTCAACCATTACAACCCACTGGCCCTCCCTCCCAACCTCATCCAGGATTGCCAGGCAGCATTACAAGAGGTTGAATGACTTCATTAGAGCTGGCAAGGTAACTCACTTCCTTTCCATCCGCACTTTGCACCCTTTTAACAGGATTGTCAAACACAAGGCCCAGTACGGCCTGTGGAACAGTCTGTTCAAGGCCGTGTGCCTTGTGGCTTGTGACCCAGAATAGTTTAAATTTTAAGTTTAAGTTTGCAAAGTTTATTTACTAGTGTCACAAGTAGGCTTATATTAACACGACAATGAAGTTACTGTGAAAATCCCCTAGTTTTCACACTCCGGTGGCACTGAGGGAGAATTTAGCACTGCCAATGCACCTAACAAACATGTTTTTCGGACTGTGGGAGGAAATCTATGCAGACACAGAAGAAACCCATGCAGACGTGGGGAGAACGTGCATACTCTGCACAGACGGGAATTGAACCTGGGTCCCTGGTGCTGTGAGGCAGCAGGACTAACCACCTGTGCCACCATGCTGCCCATAAGTCATAATTTTCTCAGGTGCTGTGTTTAATACCCTGGAAGAATTGCACCTTTTAAATTTCCTGGCACAGCAATGACCTTTAGCAGATCAATACATATTTAAGCAAGATTGATACAGGTGGGCAGAGTCCGTCATTGATCATAATTGTACTCGATCTGTGAAAGTAAACCACCCGTGAGCTAAATAACATGTGACAGAATGGGAACCATATTTTATCTAGCTGGTTTCCTGTAGCACAAAACCTGCAGCCTGAACGCTCTATCATTGTTTACATCACTGTTCAGGAATTGGAGAGGGTGGCGCAGAGGGGAGGAGTATGCATTAAATCACAATTTGAGCCAGTTAAAATAAGGCAAGTTACAATTACGTGAAAGTCTCACGCTGAATAATGGAGATCTGAAGGTCATTTCAAGCCATTCCATCACTCGCAAATCTCCAGCGACCACCCGCGAGCATTAACTCAATGCGCAAAAGCATGCTGTGGGTCATATATAATACAAGAAGAGGTAAAGGCACACACACAAACTAGGAAGCTCGTGCACTGCAAACAAAGGGGTATTGATTGAGCAATAAGCAATGAATTATAATCTCGGCCAAGATTCTCCAAACCCTGTGTGCAGGAAATTGTGTGGTTGCGGCACCTCCAACTTACACAAGATGTACACCTCAAGCACTGGGGGAGAATATCAAGTAGCTCAATGATTATTACATTAGAAAGCTACTTTCCAAAGTGTGGAACTATTCAATGTATTTCAAACAGTTTACGTTCATTACAAATTAATTATGAAGCTCATTATATTTTGGTAAAGCTGGAAGGAGCCCTATTTAAAAGTAAATTATTAAAGAATGCACACCTTTGCATAATCCTTCACATGGCTCATACATTCTGGGGTGGGTGGTGGTGGATGTGGGTTTCCTGTCTATCTCAGTGGTGAGAGATACCTTAGACTCTGTAATATTTCAGCACTTTGAATTGGAAATGATATCTCTGGAATATCTCAGAGATGATATCTCTGGAATTCTCTGCCAGTTGAAGTGGTGGAGGCTACCTCGCTCAATATATTTAAGACGCGGGTAGATAGGTTTTTGATAGGCAGGGGAATTAAGGGTTATGGAGAGAAAGCGGGAAAGTGGAACTGATCCACTTCAGGTCAGCCATGATCTTATTGAATGGCGGGGCAGGCTCGAAGGGCTAGATGGCCTACTCCTGCTCCTATTTCTTATGTTCTTATTTGAAGAGATAGATAGACTAGGACTTTTCCCCCTGGAGCATAGGAGGCTTAGGAGTGGTCTTATAGTGACCTATAAAGTAATGAGGGGCATAGATCAGCTAGATAGTCAACATCTTTTCCCAAAGGTTGGGGAGTCTAAAACTAGAGGGCATAGGTTTTAGCTGAGAGGGGAGGGATATAAAAGAATCGGGAGGGGCAATTTTTTCACACAGAGGATGGTGAGTGTTTGGAACAAGCTGTCAGAAGTAGTAGTAGAGGGGGATACAATTTTGTCTTTTAAAAAACATTCAGATAGTTACATGGATAAGATGGGTATAGAGGGATATGGGCCAAATGTGGGCAATTGGGATTAGCTTAGGGGTTTCAAAAAAAAGGACGGCATGGACAAGTTGGGCTGAAGGGCCTGTTTCCATGCTGTAAACCTTTATGACCCTATGACTCAATGTCTTTGATTTGGCACAGAACAGATCAGTTAAGGCGACATCTGAGTTTCGCAATATATGGACTGCTGGTTCAGACAAATCCTTGGCAGTTTTAACAAGGGTATTGATTGAGCAATTATAACCTCAGCAAAACAAAAACGTGATGTAGTTCTGTTCACTGGATCAGATAAAGTTAGCAAATTACTTCCTCATTACACAATTAATTGTTGCAATACTGTTTGTGGGATCTTGCTGTGTGCTTGGTCTACTGCATTTCCTTCCATTGCTGTGTGGGTACAAAATAATGGGGTTAATTTTAAATTATTATCAAATTAGTTATCCATTATACACTGCACCAAATATTCTGTTCCATTGAGTTCAGTAGAAGGGAACATTGGTCAGAGTGTAAATGGGGCAGTGAATTCCATAGCCTTCAAGCTAGTGTACACATTTGTGTCAACAGTTGTCTAAAGGCCAGAGAGCCTTGCCAAACAGTTTCCTCATGAATCTGAAGTAAATCAATTTGAATCGATGAAGACAGGGTGGGATATTGATGACTGTAACAACTGATGTGAGTTTTTGATTGTAAAAAGCCTGTATTTTTTTTATGAATGGAGCTGTAGAACATAATGTGAAGTAACATCCTGTGCACTTCCAGCTTGCTAAGTGATTTAGTTATGCCCTCCCTAGGATGCAAACCATCTTTAATCCCTCACAGTCACTATCACAGGATCATAGAATCCATACAGTGCAGAAGGAAGCCATTTGGCCCATCCAACGTCCACCGCCAACACTCCCACCCAAGTCCTATCTCCATAACCCCAAGTATTTACCCTGCTAGCCTCCCTGACACAAAGGAAGACAACTTAACATGGCCAATCAACCTAACTTGCACATCTTTGGAGTGTGGGAGGAAACTAGAGGAAGCCCACGCGGACCCGGGGTGCGGGGTTGAGGGGGGGGGCAGATTTTCCAGCCGTGCTCACCTTAAAGTCAGAAAACCTTGTCCGAGATCAATGGACCTTTGCACTGTCTGTGTCCTACCCGCTGTGATTCCCGGGGCAGGCAGGACGGAAAAATTCCATCCGGGGAGAACGTACAAATTCCACACAATTACCCGAAGCTGGACTTGAACCTGGGATCCCTGGTGCTGTGAATCAGCAGTGCTAACCGCTGTGCGACCGTGCCACCCAAAGATGATGGTGAGGGTAGGGGGAGGGGATAGTGGGTTTTCTATTTGCTTCACTGTCAGATGGTGATCAGAGTTGAAAATTCGGCTAATCTGCACCCCCCTGATATAGCTGAGCTAACCTTCCACCTGAAATCCTCTCAGACGCTCTTCAAGAAGAAGAAAGGTTGTCTCGAAACATCTTCACCTCCATCAGTTAGACGATAATCTGGAATGGTAATTGGGAGAGATTCTAAAGGGCACAGAATCTATTTAGCAATGTCAATGTCCTGCAACATCATTAGAGTCTTTGATTGGTGTCAATGAGTTTCAGTGAAGAGGAAACCTCATTTGGATTCAATTACAATCTCCTTCATTTAACTTGCAAAAGTATCAGAGTAAGAACAGATTGTCAAAACTTGTATTAACTTTCACTCCACCCTGCTAACAGATAAATGATGCCAGTAATTTATCTCTACACTAAAATAAAACAGCAATATTAACAAGTACATTCATTACCAAAAAGGTTCCTTTCTAGGTGGTATAGAAAGTAACACTATTACAAAACTATCTCGATATAATTAAGCCAAATAAAATGTACTAATCTTTAATGATTGACTTTTGGGAATGACAAATAGGGAAGCAATTAAGAGATTTCATTCTGTACTGTTTGAACATCAAAAGAACGATCTAGACCAGAGTTCTCCGACCTCACCCATAGCTGGAGTGAATGTAGATTTAGCTAGGTGCCAGTTTCTCCATTCTCGCTGGCAAATGGTATCTGCGCGTTCAAGACCAGAGAATTGCGACCCTAGAGTCTTTGTCATGGAAAGACTTTGATAAATAGGGTTATGAGAGAGGAACGTTGAGTGGCCTCAAAATCATGCGGGGTGTGGGCAGTCTAGGCAGGGAGAAATTGTTCCTGTTGGCAGAAGGATTGAGAGCCAGAGGGCAGTGATTTTGGGTGGTTGGCAATAGAATCAATGCTGACATGAGAAAAACATAATTACGTCACAAGTGATTGGTATGTGGAATGTGCAGCCTGTGGCTCAATCGTGGCTTTCAAACGAGAATTAGACAACGATCTGACGGGAAAAAGGACTGTGGGGTTATGGGAGAAAGATGGTGGAGTGGGACCAGATGGGTTAGTCTTGCAGAGAATTGACACAGGTACGATGGGTTGTAACCACTCTAAGAAATAGCTTATCTGCACGCAGAAATATTTAACTCCATCAGCAGTTACTAAAAGGAAACTATTCCTACTAAAAGTTTGATTTTGCAGGGAAAGGATTTATTAATTGATGTATTGCTGGGACTAGATTAGCCCCCCCCCCCCGTCTGTCAGGGTGGGATTACAATAGTCAGGCAGTGGTGTGGAAGTTTCAGATTAAGTTTTGGAACATCCCGACTATTCCAGAAGCATTTCACAAGGAATTCTCAGCTTCCAGCTGTTCGCAGCTGGCAGGGACCGAGTGAAATATTCACAGCACAATGACACAATTGAGATACACACACCATTTTCAGCTGAGGACTGACGAAAGACTGCACCATAAAAGCTGGGGGCAACCAGCAACATCAGCTTGTAGTTACCTTACAAAGGCAAATATAGTGAAAATGGCCAGGATACAGGGGAGAACACGCCTGGTTGTCTTCCAATTGGTGCCATGGGTTCAGTTAACACCCACTTCAGGGGCCAGACACAGCCTGAGGTTAACAGCGGGTGGAATCTTGTGCCCGCCTGCCATGGTGAGTTTGATGGCATGGAGGCGTTTAATCAGGGTGGCAGGTCAGGACCCCGTGACCTTTCCTCCTCCATTCCAATTAAGTTCCTTAAGCCCACTTAGGGCAGACATCCTGCCATTGCTAGCATTAACCCACAGCAGCAAAAGGGGCAGGGGGAGAGGTTGCCACATGTGGCACACAGCTAGCAAACACATTCAGGGCAGCTTGTGGGCATTTATTCAAAGGCACTCAGTGCCTGATTGAGGGATCTGGCATCAGGAAGTGGGGTGATGCCCAACCCTCTGCCCTTTATAAGAACTAGGAGCAGGATTAGGCTATCTGGCACCTTGAGCCTGCTCCGCCATTCAATAAGATCATGGCTGATCTTTTTGTGGACTCACTTACCTGCCCAGTCACCATAACCCATATGCTGATCCCCCTCCCTTGCAACCCCCTCCTGCCACCTCTGGCCTGGGGTCCAGCATCAATTCCTGGCCCTTGAGTGGGTGTTGCACCAACACCAGCCACTGCCACACTGTCAGCACCGTGTACATGATTTGTAAATAGTGTAGAACTGAGGAAAAGTCAATGCCCAACCTGGGAATCTAACACCCACGCTTGCTCAAACAAATATGCAGCCCAGCAACTGGAGAGTGGGCGGAATCAAATAACCTCCTCATCTATTTTTCTCCTGAAAGTGTACGTGCTTCTAACTTATTCATTCTCCACAGCCAATGCTGCTTTGAAAGAGCTATGTACAGCAGCACAAAGTTCTTGGAAGAGAACAGTGTCTGTCATAGAAGTCTTCATAATCTTCAATAGGTTAACAGCAAGTCTTTATTAACTACTTGTAACTGTATATATATATATAGAGTAAAGGGGACAGACAAAGAGCTATCCCCTTGTCTGGTTCTTCCCCATCTCTGCTCAGCACTGCACTGACCCTGTGTCTGGCTCATGTGCCTTCTGTATGCATCCAGTCCCACATTAACCCTGCGTGTGCCAGACCCTTATACTACAAAGGCATTACTTCAAACATCGATGGCTAATTGATCCTCATCATCACATTAAATGGAATATAAATGTATCAGTAACAGCAATGCAGAGCCCAATGTAGAGTCTAAACAGTCAGAAGAGAGATTGTTTTACTCCTTCCATACACGAGATGATACTTCCAGTGTTTCCAGCTCATGGGCAGATTTTAATCCCTAATTTCTTGAATGAACCCACTGGCGATAGTGAACAAAGATATTAATACAGCATCACTGACACTGTAAAGCTACAGATGGGGAAGGGGAAGCCAGCAGCAGTCAACTTATATGTCTTAAATTCCTAGAAATATAAAGCATTCATTCTGAATTGTGTGAGAATTCAATCTCTGCTGTCCATTCAGCTCAGAAGTCTCTGTAGATGGGAGACACCCACAGAAAGAGGTTCACATGTTCTCGTGTTTAGAGTGCACAGATGTCAAGGCCCAACCAGAGTAAAACAAGTGTAATTAAGCTTACTCCACAGTACTTCTTTAAAAATTCATCTGATGCAGGCGTCACTGGCTGGGCTAGCACTTATTGCCCATCCTTAATGTAATTCACCAAAATCCCATTATTCACAAACACTAACAGCAGTACACAAACTGCAAGTAGTCAACAGTCAATCTGAAGATTCTGACCTCTCCAAATAGTTGAAGCTTGGGTTTTACATACTTGACTTCAAAGCAGGCTTTTAATTTGTTCTTCCATGGGACATGGGAGTTGTTGACCAGGTCAGCATTTTTATCACCCATCCCTAATTGCCCTTGAGCAGATGGTGATGAGCTGCCATCTTGAACCACTGCTATCCATGTGATGTAGGAATACCCAGAGTGCTGTTTAGGCAGAGGGTTTGAGGACTTTGATTCAGTGACACTGAAGGAATAGTGATTATAATGCCAAGTCAGGATAGTGTATGACTTAGAGGAGAACTTGCAGATGGTGTTGTTAGCATGTCCCTGCTGATCTTGGCTTTCTAAGTATTAGAGGTCCTGTGTTTGGAAGGTGCTGCTGAAGGAGCCTTGGTGAGTTCTTAGAATCATAGAATCATACAGTGCAGAAGAGGCCCTTCAGATCTGCACCAACACATTAGAAACACCTGCACTCCTATCTAACCCCATCTGCTAGCACTTGGCATCTGGTCAAACATGGGCAAAGAAACCTCCTGCTGATTATCATATACCATTCTCCCCTGAGCTGTTGAATCAATACTCCTCCATGTTCAACAGCACTTCAATGAAGTGCTGAGTATGGCAAGAACACAGAATGTACTCGGGGTGGGGGCTTCATGTCCATCGCCAAGGATCTGACTTATTTAGTCACCAGATGAACCAATCTTGGTAGCACCATTGCTGACCAAGCTGGCCAAGTCCCAAAAGACGTTGCTGCTGGATTGGGACTGCGATGAGGTAAAAACATACTTCAACTCACCCTCATTAACCTTCCTGCTGCAGGTGCATCTGTCAATGACAGTATGGATAGGAGCAGCAACCATACAGTCCTGGTGGAGAAAAAGTCCCATCTCCACATTGAGGATAGTCCCCATCGTGTTGTGTGGCACTATCACTGTGCTAAATGGGATAGACCACAATTCAAACCTGGGCAACCATGAGGCATTGAGGATCATCAGCTTTAGAATTGCATTTAATCACAATCTATAGCCTCATGGCCTGACATATCCCCCACTCTACCATTCCCACCAAAACAGGGTATCAGTTATGGTTCAATGATGAATGTAGGGGTGCATGCCAGGAACAGCATCAGGCATATGTAAAAATGAGGTGTCAACCTGGTGAAGCTGCAACATAGGACTACTTACATACCAAGCATCATAAACAGCAAGTGATAGAGCTATGCAATTCCATAACTAACGGATCAGATCTGCAGTCCTACCACATCCAGTCAAGAATGGTGGTGGACAATTAAACAACTCACTGGAGGAGGAGGCTTCACAAATATCCCCATCATCATTGATGGGGGAAACCATCACATCAGTGCAAAAGATAAGGCTGAATCAATGATCTTCAGTCAAAAGTGTTAAGAGGATGATCCATCTCACCCTTCTCCAGAATCCTCAGCATCATAAATGTCAGTCTTCAGCCAATTCAATTCACTTCATATGGTATTAAGAAATAGCTGAAGGCACTGGATATGGCAAAAGCTATGAACCTTGACAATATTCCAGCAATAGTACTGAAGACTAGTGCTCTTGGCACTTTCTATGCCAGGCTGTTCCAATACAGCTACAACACTGGCATTTACCTGATAATTTAAAAATTGCCCAGTTATATCCTGTACACACAAAGCAGAACAAATCCAACTGGCCCATTACCAACCCATCAGTCTCCTCCCAATGATCAGCAAATTGGTGGAAGTGGTAATCAATAATACCATCAAGTAGCACTTGCTCAGCAATTACCTGCTCAGTGATGTTCAGTCTGTGATCTGCCAGGATCACTCAGCTCCTAACCTCATTACAGCTTTGGTTCAAAATGGACAATAGAGCTAAACCCTAGAGGTGAGGTGACAGTAACTGCCCTTGACATTGAGGCAGCATTTGACCAAGCATGGTATCAAGAAGCCTTAGCAAACTGAAGTCAACAGGAATCAAGGGGAAAACCTTCTTCTGGTTGAAGTCATATTGACAAAAAGGAAGATTGTTGTGGTTATTTGAGGTCAATTATCTCAGCTCCATGACATCCCTGCAGGAGTTCCTCAGAGTAGTGTCTTCAGCCCAACCATCTTCAGTTGCTTCCTCAATGACTTTCCTTCCAACATAAGATCAGAAGTGGGCATTTTCACTGATGACTGCACAATCGCTGAATCCCCAACCATTACCATTGACCAGAAACTCGACTAGATTAGTTGAGTTTCTATAAAGATAGTGGCTACAAGAGAGAGTTAAAGGCCAGGGATTTTGTGGTGAGTGACTCCCCACACTTGTGCCTGTCACCATCTACGAGGCACAAGTAAGGAGTGTGATGGAATACTCCCCACTTGCCTGGAAGCTTACAGCTCCAACATCACTCATGGAGATCAACAACATCCAAGAAAAAGCAGCCCACATGAATGGCACCTCATCCACAAACATTCATTCCTTCCGCCACTAACGAACAGTGTTAGCCACGTTGCAGAAACTCATCAAATCTCCTCACACCTTCCAAATCCATGACTGCTGCCATTTAGAAGGGCAAGAACAGTAAATAGCTGGGAACACCACCAGCTGGAGGTTCCTCTCTAATCCACTCACCATCCTGACTTGGAAATATAATTAACACTTCTTCACCATCCCTGGGACAAAATCCTGGAAGTCTCTCTTTGACAGCATCTTTGGAGTACCCACACCACATGGACTGCAGCAGTTCAAGAAGGCAGCTGACTACCAACTTCTCCAGGGAAATTAGGGATGGGCAATAAATGCTTGTCTAGTCAGCGATGCTCACAAGCCAGGAACAAATATAAAAGCAGTGCTTATGCTAAATAGGGGCCTTTTTCCACCCAACATCATCTCACTTCATCTGCATATCTTTCCATTCCTTTCTTTCTCAGGTAGCGATGCTATTTGTGGCAACCATTCCATACGGCAGCAAGTACCCTCGTGAGATTCCTATACTCAACAGAGCTGAGCTGAAACCCTCACAGTGTACAAGCTGGCCCATTTGCCACCCTCCTTGGGCTACATTGTCCAGTGTTAGCAGCATTTAAAAAGACCCAAAGTCAAATGGCTCTGGTCGCAGGTTGGATGCGCAGAACTGACTCAACATTGTTTGGCCGCGAGTCATATTTCTCATCAAATACATCGTTTATTTATCCATTGTCAACAGTCATAGTTAAAATAAACACTGGTTAGGTTTGGAGTGTTAATGCAAACCTATATGAGAGCATGAAGGATGTCACTAAATTCAGAAACTGCCATATTACACCGATCAGTGATTTTATACTGTCAATAACCTCTCTCATCCCAGGCTTGCCTTGACTATAGACACGCATACCGACTTGCCTTTATCAGTAGCTTGATCGCAAGGGGTCAGCAATGGTTCGATTGACTGCATTTCATCTTTCTGGTCAGACGATTGTGAGGGTGAGCATTGTTTTAGAGACCATGACCGGAATTTTACTGCCCCAGAATCGGGTGGGCGAGGCTCACAGAACGGCATTCTCTATTGGTCTTGGGCGGATCTTACGAGCCTCAGTCGGGTGAGGTGGTAAAAGGCTGGCACATTGCTGGAATTCTCCAGCCATTTACATCCCACTGTCACTGCCACAGAAGATGGAGAATTTGGTTCTCTGTTCAATGCAGCGGGGCAGGAGAACCCCGTCTGTGAGCAAGGTCGGAGGATCTGGCTCCACGTCAAAGGCTGCTTAACAAAATAGAGGCTCAGACATGAGAAGGATCAGTGCCAGTTTGGATTAAAAATTGGTCTAAGAATAGAAAACAGTATTGTCGCAAATGGTTGTTTTTCAGATGGGAGAACCACTGTATTTTACTTGGATATTGGCATAGAAGAGTAACATTTCACAATCTGCAGATGATGCCAAACTTGGAGGTGTGGCAAACAGAGCAGATGAGACCAATCAATTGCAGCAGGACATGGAGGGACTAGTATAATGGACAGCTGGAATTAAATACAAAGAAATGTGAAGTGATGCATTTTGGCAGCGAGAGACACGATAGAGTTGATGATACAGTTGTGAAGTGTACATAGGGGCAGAGGCACCTGATGGGGTTTATTGATGCATGATCTGTGAAGCTGACAGGTCATATGGAAAGAGTAGTTAGAAAATCATATGGGATCTTAGGCTTCATAAATAGAGGTATTCGAATACAAAAGCAGGAAAGTTATACTCTAGCTACAGTAAGAAGACTCAGAATACCAGGTTAAAGTCCAACAGGTTTATTTGGAATCACAAGCTTTCAGAGCATTGTGCCTTCCTCAGGTGAGTGGACTGGAGATTTAAATAAATTTAAATCATGACACTGAACACGCCTTATCTGCCCTTCAATAGTGTCCGCTCACCTGATGAAGGAGCAGCACTCTGAAACCTGTGATTCCAAATAAACCTGTTGGACTTCAGCCTGGCATTATGAGTTCTTACTGTGCCCATCCCATTCCAACGTCGGCATCTCCACACCATACTCTAGCTAGGCCACAATTAGAGTATTATGTCCCATCCTGGTTGCCACACTTTAGATGTGAAGGATTTTAAGAGGGTATAGAGAAGAATGGTTCCATGGATCCGGAATTTTAGCTATAAGGTTATTTTGGAGTAGCTGGAATTGTTCTGCTTGGAACAAAGGAGGTTGAGGGGAATTTTGACTGAGGTATTGGCAGCTCTGAAAAGGTCAATAAATTATTGTTGTTCCAATTAATTGACGATAGAAGTATAGGGGTTTCATTTTGGCCAAGAGATACAGAGGGGATGAGAGGAGAAATGCTTCAATGCAGGCGAGTGGTGATGACAGGGCGCCCATTGCTTTCAAGAGTGGTGGAAATGGAGATGATCAACGGTTTTGAAAGGAAAGTGGAGGGAAATAAACTTGCAGGACTATGGTGATACAGCAGGGGCATGGGACTAACTGGATTACTCTATAAAGAGTCGGCATAGACTCAATGGGCTGAAAGACCTCTGTTGTGCCATAATGACCCTATGGACCAGATTTTTACCATGAAGCGGGAAGCTTGAGTTGAGAAATTTCTTGACGCAGCAAACCCACCTCCATAAAAACAACCCTGGCATACACAATTTTCATTCCAGGAGAATGGTGGGAGTGGGTTGAGGAAGTGGTGGGACTACAGTTGAATTGGGCCGGCTGCCTTGAGAGGAAATTCAAAGGCATGAGAGTGCCAAGACAGCTGATTCAAATGTTTGTCTAGGTTCTCTGAGTCTTTAGCCCAGTTTTATAAAAGGCTCTTAGGCCCTCCAGCCCTAACTCACTCACTCTCTCCCAATGACCCATGCCACAGTCTTGCCACCTTGTACACCCCAAAGCCACCTCCTAGCTAATGTCCCAATATTCACTATAGATAAGCCTAAGGAATCTTGTGGAAATGATAAAAACAAACTTCCAAACAATCCAAGTGATTACTCACTCATATAACCTAATATAGAAAAATCTCATTCTTGAAATCTATTCACAATTTTTAATACCCTTCCAGTGGTCAATTTGTTATTAAAAACAAACTTCTATTTAATAACCATATAAAACACAACTAATCCTTTGATATCCTCTTAAAACTGTCAATTAAAATTTGATTTCAGCCCCATCCTGCTAAGAAAAGTACTTCTGGAGCTTTTAAAATGAGGCTTAGCACAGTCTTTGAGAAATATAGAAAATGAAACAGCAGAAACAGGCAGTAATTTTTTTTTCGGAGGTACCAGCAGATGGCCTGTCAATCAATTTAACTCCAGCAGCACATGTTTGTTTTTTTGTTCTAACTGACAGCTGTACCATGTTTCTTTTCATGTTTAATGGGCTAGGGATTTAAATAAGTTCAAATCACGACACTGAACAGATCTTATCTGCCCTTCAATAGCGTTGACATTTCCTCCATAAATCTGTAACTCCCACACTGCAAGTTAAGGGCTCTAGAACAACAAAAAGGGGTCTGTTTGAACTCAGCACTAATTGCAAATTGCCCTGCTGAGTGTAGGTTCCCCATCAATGTGACACACACACCACCCTCCTCTCCCTGTCAAAAAGGAGTTTCCGGAAATGGCAATATGAGATTACGTCCAAACTCATCTGGAAAATATAAAGCCCTCTTGAGCTGGCTAATGGCATGAAAATTTCACCCTGTGACTTAAATCCAAGCTGATGCTTCAGTGCAGAGCTGAGGGAATGCTGCAGTGCCAAAGATGCCATCTTTCAGTTGAACCTTCCCTTCCCTCTCTGGTAAATAAGAGCAGGAAATTCCCCGCTGGCATATTGGCCAACATTTACCCCTGAACTGTAATCACTGAAACAAATGATCTGGTCAATATCTCATTGCCAGTGTGGGAAATTGTTGTGTGAGATGGACTGCACAGTGGCACAGTGGTTAGCACTGCTGCCTCACAGCGCCAAGGTCCCGGATTCGATTCCAGCATCGGGTCACTGTCTGTGTGGAGTTTCTGCATTTTCCTCGTGACTGCGTGGGTTTCCTCTGGGTGCTCTGGCTTCCTCCCACAGTAAGAAGCCTTTCATCACCAGATTAAAGTCCAACATGTTTTTAACCTGGTGTTGTAAGGCTTCTTACTGTGTTTACCCTAGTCCAATGCCGGCATCTCCACACCATTCCTCCCACAGCCCAAGAATGTGCAGGTTAGGTGGATTGACCATTCTAAATTGCCCCTTAGTGTCCAAAGATGTGTAATTTAGGGGGATTAGCAGGGTAGATGCGTGGGGTAACAGGGATAAGGTGGGGGGGGGGGGGATGGCGTGCCTGGTAAAATGCTCTGTCGGCGAGTCAGTGCAGACCCAAGGGGCTGAATGGCACTATAGGGATTCTATAAAACATGATTGTTGTGTTTTAGACATTGTGACACTTCAAAGGTGGTTCAGGTCATTTGGGATGTCCTGAGGTTGTGAATGTTGTGATCTAAAGGCAAGTCTTTCCTTTTTGCTAGCTGATGCACCCTGTTCAGTGTTGGCGAGTCCCAGAGCTTGAACCCAGACTGTTCGACAAGTGAAGGGCAGTGCTGATCCTTCTATAAAGGTTGAGGAAAATGATTGGCTTCACTGACGTTTCCATTGCCACATGTTTGGAAATGATAAGCTGATGAAGAACCTCCTGGGTGGCCTCACTGTAATTATACCCGACTGGCTAACCAGAGGCACAAGTCAAACTACTCCGGTGCCCTCATCCAATTCCCGAATCAAGGCCTCTCGCCACCACCACCTTGCTAGGCCCGGCACTTAGAGTCAGTCAGAGAGAGAGGACCCAGTCTGAAACAAAAGGCTGATGATTGCACTGTTTACCTCAATCAGTCAGATTTAGCAGAACAATCACTCACAGATGAAAGAGGTGGAATAGAAAACCTGCACTTTGCCCCGGAAATTGGTCATCGGGATAAAAATAACAGTTTCATGCTCACCCCCTTCCATCTTCAAACCAAACGCATTTCAGGTTTATCAGTCCCAGATCATTTCACTCTCTGACGAGTATTTCTGATGAAGTGGTAATTATATGCAGCTCGTTAGCATTGCAAAACTCTAACGCTGCCATCGTAATCGTGTTTATTCTCAGCCAAGTTCTCCAAGAGCTGAGACACAAACCTACGGTTCTGAAAAAATTGCAAATGATTTGGAGGGATCTTAAATTAACCCAGTGGGTGGCATGGTGGCACAGGTGTTAGCACTGCTGCCTCACTGTGCCAGGGACCAGGTTCAATTCTTGGCTTGGGTCACTGCCTGTGTGGAGTTTGCATGTTCTCCCTGTTCTGTGTGGGTTTTCTCCGGTGCTCCAGTTTCCTCCCACAGTCCAACAGATTTGGTGGATTGGCCATGCTAAGTTTGGTTTGGTGGATTGGCCATGCTAAGTTCTTCCTCCGTATACCCGAACAGGCGCAGGAGTGTGGCAACTAGGGGATTTTCACAATAACTTCATTGCAGTGTTAATGTAAGCCTACTTGTGACACTAACAAATAAACTTTGAAAACTTTAAAACTTTCGAACTTTTAGACAATGTGAAACTTGCTATTTGACATTATAGGTACAGGGAAGCTTGTGGATCACTGAGTGATCTCTTGTTTCTGAGTTTTTGTGCATTCAAATCTCAGTCCCACAAACTTGGTCTCAAAATAAAGGTTGAAATCCAGGTGCAGCATTGAGAGAGTGCTGCGCTGTCGGAGGTGCTGTCTTTTTAATGAGATATTAAATTGAGATCCTGTCTGTCCTCAGATAGATTTTCACAGTAACTTCATTGAAGTGTTAATGTAAGCCTACTTGTTTCTAATAAACAAACTTAACTTATAGATGTAAAATATCTCATGACACTGCTTTGGAGGAGAGTAAGGTGTCCTGGCCTATATTACTCCCTTAAACAACCTCACAGATATAGATTATCTGGGTCACAATCACATTGCTGGCATCTCCCGACAAGTTAGAAAATTGCCTAAGTGTGTCCTGTCTGCAAAAAGTAGGACAAATCCAATCCAGCCTCACCAGTCTACTCTCAATCATCAATAAAGTGATGGAAGGTGTCATTGACTGTGCTCTCAAGTGACACTTACACATTGAGAGCCTGTTCAACAATTATCAGTTTAAGAGCACTCTGTTCCAGATCTCATTACAGTCTTCATCCAAATATGAACATAAGAGCTGAGTTCGAGAGATGAGATGAGAGTGACTGCTTTGGACATTAAGTTAACATTTGACAGACTATAACGCTAAGTAATTATGGGAAAATTAAAGTCAATGAGAATCAGGAGGAAAACTGTCCACTTTGTTGGAGGCCAATCCCCTCAGTCCCAGGACATCACTGCAGGAGTGTCTCATGTCCAATCATCTACAGTTGCTTCGTCAATGATCTGCCCTCCATAATATTGTCAGAAGTGAGGATTGTAGTAACTCCTCAGAGGCTGGTGTCCCTGTACCATATTCCCTTCTATTTACAGACTTATCTCCAATCCTCAGATACAAAGTCAGAATCTGGAGTGTCAGCAGCCCCAACACTCAATAAATCTGCAGCTGAGACTCTCTGCTTGGGCAGGCATTCATTACCTCAATCAGGGAGCTCATACTCCAAGAGGCCAACCTCATGGGCCTCACTGAGGTCATTACAAGGATATTAAAATATGATTACACAGTGTTCAGTTCCACAAGGAATCCTCCTGATAATGAAGCAGGCCATGCTCACATGCAGCAAGATCTGGATGATGTTCAGGTTTGTTGAGAAGTGGCAAATAAAATTTGTGCCACACAATGTGATGGTCACCTCCAGCAAGACAGACTCCTGCTGTCTCCATGCGGAATTCAATTATATTATCATTGGATCTTCCAGCATCAATATCCGAGGGAATACCATCGACCAGACGTGTAGCTGGAGCAGTCGAATAAATACTGTTGTTACAAGAGGAGGGAACTCTGTGGCAAATAATTTAACTCTTGATCTCCAAAGTCTGTCCACCATTTCCAAGGCAGAAGTCAGAAGTGTGATGGAATATTCCCCACTTGTTTAGATGAATGCAGCTCCAAGAATAGTCAAGAAATTTGACAGCATCCAGGAGAAAGCAGCCCATCAAATATTAAATATTCACTCTCTTCTTCACAGTGGCAGCAGTGTGTAACACCTGGAAAATGCACTACAGCAACTTACCAAGGTTTCCTCAACAGCACTCCAAACCCGTGGCCTCTGAGAAAGGGCAGCAAAAGCATGAGAATTAGCACCTCCTCTAAGTTCCCCTCCAAGTCACACACCGCCCTGGCTTGGAAATATTATGAGTGTGCCTTCATCCTTGCTGGGTCACAATTCTGCGACTCCCTTCCAAACTGCACCATGGTGTACTTTCACCACATGGCAGCGGTTCAGGATGGCAGATCACCATTACAGCATGAGAAATAAGTGCAGGAGCAGACTATTCAGTCCCTCGAGCCTGCTCCCCTATTCAGTATCATCACAGCTGATGTTTTTATAGAATCCCTACAGTGCAGAAGGAAGCCATTCAGCCCATCGGGCCTATACCAACCACAATCCCACCCAGGTCCTATTCCTGTTACCCTCATTTACCCTGCTAATCCCCTGACACTGGGGTCAATTCAGCATGACCAATCAACTTAACCTGCACATCTTTGGACTGTGGGAGGAAATCGGAGCACCTGGAAGAAACCCATGCAGACATGGGGAGAATGCGTAAATTCACACAGTAAAAAGTCTGACAACACCAGGTTTTAGTCCAACCGATTTATTTGATAATAGACTCACAAGCTTTCGGGGTTAGTCCCTTCGTCATGTGAATGGAGAGTTCCATTCACTCTCCATTCACCTGACGAAGGGGCTAACCCCGAAAGCTTGTGAGTCTATTATCAAATAAATCGGTTGGACTAAAACCTGGTGTTGTCAGACTTTTTACTGTGTTTACGCCAGTCCAACGCCGGCATACCCACATCATAAATCCACACAGACAGAGACCTAAGGCCAGAGGCTCCCTGGCACTGTGAGGGAGCAGTGCTAACCACTGTGCCAACGTGCTGCTTGTTCTACCTCAATTCCACGTCCTAACCCATCTCCTATAATCCCTTGATTCCCCGAGTGACTGAACAAATCTGTCTTTCTCAATCTTAAATATCTTCAATGATGGAGCATCCACACCAGAAATCCTGTGATTCACAATCATTTGAGCGAAGAAATTTCTCCTTATCTCAGTCCAAAATGATTGCCCCCCCCCTCCCCCTTACCTTGAAGTTGTGACCCCTTCTCCAAGATCCCTCAGCCAGGGGAAACCACCTCTCAGCGTCCATCCTGCCAAGCCTCTTCAGAATCTTGAATCTTTCAATAAAATCACTTCTCATTCTTCCGAACTTGGGGAAATATCAGGCCCAGGCACTTGTCATAGGATAGCAACTCATCCCAGGAACCAATTTACTGAATCCTCACTGGACTACCTCCAATGGACAATGGCATTAGAGGCCCGCATCCAGGTCCACATCCCATTAATAAATAACAGTAGCGATGAATAGTTAATGCGCTTAAATGTAAATTGGACATACCAACTAGGAGAAAGGGGACTAAAGGATGTGCTGATAGGGTCAGCCGAGATGGGAAGAGGCTCATGTGAGCATGGACATCAAGTTTAAAGTTCGTTTACTGGTGCCACAGGTAGGCTTATCTTAACACTGCAATGAAGTTATTGTGAAAATCCCATAATCGCCACACTTGGGTACACTGAAGGAGAATTTAGCACGGCCAATGCACCTAACCAGCACATCTTTTGGATTGTGAGAGGAAACTGGAGCACCAAAGAAAACCCATGCAGACACGGGGAGATCATGCAGACTCCACACAGACAATCACCCAAGCTAGGAACCGAAGCCAGGTTCCTGGCTCTGTGAGGCAGCAGAGCTAACCACCATGCCAGCATGGTTCAGACAGGCTGAATGGCCTTGTTCTGTGCTGTGCGTGCTACTCTTTGAAGACTTACACAAGACTTTGCCCTGTGAATTAAATGCGCCACGTGGGTGAGAGTTCCAGTTTGAATTCACACTTTGCACTGAATGAACTCATCTCAAGGAGCAGCGGTGAGGGGGGAGCAGCACAGCTCGGCTGAAGTTAATGGAAATAACAAATCAGGAGAGATGTCACATGGGCTGCCGATTTATTATCTCCCATTTTCCATCAGCAAGCACGGTCAAAATCTGCCCGAGAGCACTTAAAACGAAAGCATGTTGGAATAAGCTACAGAACAGCCTGATGTTTCGCCAGAGGGTTGTGAGTAATTATGGGGCTTACTGCTTAAGAAGTGACTAATTAACCATTACTGATGATTCTGATTTTATTCATGAGATCTTGCAAAGTAGCTAATGATGATAGAACACAAAAGCAAAACACCACAGGTGCTGGAACTCTGAGATAAAGGTAGAAACTGCTGGAAATACTCAGCAGCTCAGCAACGTCTGTTAAGAGAGTGTGATGATTTCAGCCAGGTTAATGAGGTTGGCTTGCTAGAGTATGAACTACCTGATGAGTCTTGGTGGTAATGGTTAATGCAATGGACTAGAAACCCATTGGGGTTTTCCTGCACAGCGTCGAATCCTGCTGATTCTGCTTCCAATCTTGCTTGTATGTTTCTTATATTTAAACAGAAAAGAACTACCTCATGCTCCCTGTTTAAAGCAGGTGTGTCAGATTCTCAGCCTGCATTCAGCAGGGAGCAACTGGAGAGCTGGCTGTGTACAGATGTATGGTGTAAATAAAGTAACTGGTGACGGGACTTTCACCCCCATGGAGTTATTACAGAGAGGAACAGAGTTAACACATCCTAGCCTTTCATGACATCCAAGATTTCTAAGCACATGGTATGTTCCTAATTTATGCCCTTCTTAAAGTTTATTTATTAGTGTCACAAGTAGGCTTACATTAACACTGCAATGAAGTTACAGTGAAAATCCCAAAGTCACTGTATTCGGGCACATGTTCAGGTACACCAAGGGAGAATTTAGCACAGCCAATTTACCTAACCAGCACATCTTTCTGACCATGGGAAAAAAATAGGAGCATCCAGAGGAAACCCATGCAAACTCTGCACAAACAGTGACCCAAGCCAGGAATCAAACCAGGGATCTTGGCACTATGAGGCAGCAGTGCTAACCACTGTGCCACGGTTCCGCTTCAGCTCCCAGTCACCCTTAGCCCCCTATCCGTCATGCTAAGTAAGCTGCAGATTGAATGCTCAATTGTTTACCATTGCTGTGTTCTCTGTAGGTTTTTAAAGACTTATTTACACTTCTGTATTGTGGAGCTATTTGAACTCAGTACCCTACAGTAAATACTCACTGCTCAATTAGCTTACAAGTTGAGTTGAATTCTCTGACATTTAGGTTCAAGGGAAGAAAACTCACCAACTGCTGGAAGCTGAGAAAGGTAGAGAAAGAAAGGGGCACCTCCTTCCCCCTTTCACCGAGCTCCCTCACTCACCAAACTCCCAACTTCACACTCTGTGCACAAGGGGGACAAGGTTTTTCTCCCTCTGCTTTATTTCTGGTCAGTATGCAGAAACATACACCCTACAACTTCATTAACATGTATCCTATGATCCCATTTCACCAGAAATTCTCAAAGTCACAGCTAGAGGTCATTGTGGGATCTGGCCTTGTGTGAGTTTTCTCAGCAGAGATTTATCTTTGAAGGGCCTAGTTGGTGGGCACAATTCCAACAGCACAATCAATTTACTTTGGATGGTTTTTCCATTGTTTTCTGATTTGCTCTGCAAACACTCTATTTGCTGTTAAATATTTTATCTGTTTCAAACTACCTAAGTGATTTCATACTCAAAAGAGAGGTTAATGATGGGGAGGCAAATGCTAACTTTCAGTGTCCTTTGTCCTAATGCATTTTTATCTATAGCTGAAATGATGGAAGAACACAGCACTATGGATGTACCCTCACCTCATGGACTGAAGGAGTTCAAGAAAGCAGCTCACCAGTCCCTATCCAAAGGCAATTAAGGATGAGTAGTAAATTCCGGCCTTATGGGTGATGCCCATACACTAAAAATACATTTTTAAAAGCATTTTCCTATTGACTGATTTATATTTCAGTAATTGGGTGACTGGCTAGCTTGAATTAGCCGTTGCATATCGGGATGGCATGGTGGCGCAGTGGTTCACATTGCTGCCTCACAGCACCAGGAAGCTGGGTTTGATTCCCAGTTTGGGTCAGTGTCTGTGAGCACGTTCTCCCTGTGTTTGTGTGGGTTTCCTCTGGGTGCTCTGGTTTCCTCCCACAGTCTGAAAGACGCGCTGGTTAGGTGCATTGGCCATGCTTAATTCTCCCTCAGTGTACCCAAACTGGCGCCGGAGTATGGCGACTAGAAGATTTTCACAGCACCTTCAAGGTGGGTTGGTGGAGCTAAGCAGAATAATGGTTCTGTAGGGCAGAACAAGAATATTATTAAACTAGAAAGTGTGCAGAAAAAATTTACTAGGATGCTATTGGGACTTGATGGATTGAGTTGTAAAGAGAGGCTGAATAGACTGGGACTTTTTTCTCTGGAGCGTAGGAGGCTGAGGGGTGATCTTATAGAGGTATATAAAATAATGAGAGGCATAGACAAGGTAGATAGTCAATATCTTTTCCCAAAGGTAGGGGAGTCTAAAAGTAGAGGGCATAAGTTTAAGGTGAGAGGGGAGAGTTACAAAAGTGGGGGCAATTTTTTCACACAGAGGGTGGTGAGCGTCTAGAACAAGCTGCCAGAGGTAGTAGTAGAGGCGGGTACAATTTTATCTTTTAAAAAGCATTTAGATAGTTACATGATGGGTAGAGAGGGATATGGGCCAAATGTGGGCAATTGGGATTAGCTTAGGTGTTTTAAAAAAATAATAAGGACGGCATGGACAAGTTGGGCTGAAGGGCCTGTTTCCGTGCTGTAAACTTCTAAGACTCTATGAACGATGGTCTCACCGAAATGTAGACATGGGTCCAAGGGACTGAGTGGCCTTGTTCCTGTTCCCTCTTCCTCTCTCTGATTACTGGAAACCAGTAACTGGGGCCACCTCAATCTCATACAGACTGCCTTTCGCATGCTCGACAATAAAACTTCAGCAGCTCCAGCAATTCCTAACCAAATAGTTCGATGGCCTGCTACCTTCGACATGCCTGTTGGATGTTTTGTGACCTGTGAATGCACCGACATTTCACCCCTAGCATGCTTGACTCATTTCCTTCCCAGTGTGTGGCGTGCAGCTGACAGTATAACTCAGATCTTCCAGCCCTAAGGGGCAGCATCGAGGAACCTTTTTTGGGAAAGCATATCATTTTATTTTCTTGTTTTATGGTAAATTTTCATGGTAAGTAAATGCCACCTCAAAAAAAAAATTTCTTGATAATTCAAGCATCCGTTGACAGAAAGGTTCTATCATCCAAATTGTCTGGAATTAAATTTCTACACATTCAAAACTGCAATTATTTCCAATATGTGTGATCAAATACAGGATATAACCATTTTACATTTGAGGCCCAGTCAGAGATTAATCCGAGCTTCTGTGCCAACTTTTCGAGCTTTAAATATCGCCTTTAATATCCTGAGCAGTTTACAATGATTTCCTGCACATCGGAGAGTTGTAGTAATGTTGTAGTGATTTACACAGACAGTTGTATTATTGCAGAGAGCCAGTTTCCACTTGCTTTTAAATTTAGATTCCTTATCTCATAAACAGAATATAGAAATCATCCATCTCAATGTCACCAAAAGGAAAAAAATCATAACACCTCTATAACCAGAACTGACATGTGAGCAAACAAAGGCTGGAACTTCACCCAGGCTTCCCCACGAGTGGGTTGGCAGGTATGGGTTTTGGGTTGTGCAGCGTGCAGCAGGAAATCAGGTGGTTCGGTGCTCTGCCCATTGACTTCCCGCCTCTGCTTCTATTTTAAAAACAGCAGGGGACTGGGTGGCACAGTGGTTAGCACTGCTGCCTCACAGCGCCAGAGATCGAGTTCGGTTCCCGGCTTGGGTCACCATCTGTGTGGAGTCTGCATGTTTTCCCCGTGTCTGCGTGGGTTTCCTCCCACAGTCTGAAAGACATGCTGGTTAAGTGCATTGGCCATGCTAAATTCTCCCTTACTGTACCCAAGCTGAGACTGGGGAATTTCATAGTAACTTAATTGCAGTTTTAATGTAAGCCTATTTGTGCCACCAATAAATAATCTTTAAACTTTTAAGTAATGTGTTCTCCACCCATCTTTAGACCAATTGAAGCCCTTTCTTGGCCAATTAATTTTCACCAGTGCTCAGAGGCACTTTACCCCCTGGAAGGATTGCCCAGTGAAAGTTAGTGGGCTCTCCAGATTCTCCAAGGGGGTGGTAGTCCAGGTGTCCCTCCACGCTGTGAACCCCAAAGGCCGCCCCTGCCTCCTCACCCCCGTTGGCACGCGTGGTGCACTCTGGGAAAAAAAGGCCCTGCTCACTCAAGTGATCACTCCATTCCCCGTGCCTCACCTGGGCCTCCCTGATTGGCTGCGGTGCACCCTGACCCCACTTACCTGTATTCCAGGTGGGCTGGGGTAGCCTCACCCCAGAGACCACTTGCTGAATCCCTAAGATATGTTTCACACCTTGGCATCACTCTGTTGGTTTAAAATATGCTGCCAATCTGTCTTTGAAAGTCGGCTCCTTGATGGCAAAGTCTCTGAATGGCCTCAAGTCACCAACTCAACAATGAGCATTTTCATCTGCCGATCCCATGGTGTTGCGTTCCTGCCATTGTGGGTGAGTTGTTCTGCTGAGAGTCAGTGCCCCGAGAGATTGATGATTCCCGCTGTGTACTGATCAATCATATTGCTTACACCGAGGGAATGAGTAATTAATAAGTGTCTCCAAGACAAGTAGCTGGAACCAAGGTGGGTTGATGAAGATAATTTCATCCATGATCTAAATTAAATGTTGGAACATTGAAGGGCATTCCTGTTCTCTCTTCCTTCCTTTGATTACTGGAAAACAGCAGGACAGCACGGTGGCACAATGGTTAGCACTGCTGCCTCACAACGCAAGGGATCTGGGTTCAATTCCGGCCTCGGTCTGTGTGGAGATTGCGTTTTTCTCCCTCTGTAAGTATGGGTTTCCTCCGGGTGCTCTGGTTTCATCCCACAGTCCAAAGATGTGTGGGTTAGGTTGATTGGCCATGCTAAAATTGACCTAAGTGTTGGGGGATTAACAGGGTAAATGTGGGGGGTTACAGGAATAGGGGCTGGGTGGGACTGTAGTCGGTACAGACTCGATGGGCTGAATGGCTTCCTCCTGTACTGTAAGGATTCTATGATTCAATAACAGGGGCTACCTTAATCTCGCGCGGACCATGCCTCAGGTGCACCACAATAACACTGCACCAGGTCTAACAATCCTGAAACAAAATCTTGATGCAGTCCCAGTAGGGGCTACTGCTCCCAGTGGCGCTGCTGGGATTGAAATCTGCCAGTCTCCCAGCTGTACAGCAGGTCCTGGAGATGGCCCAACCTGCCTCAGCAGCTGTGATTGCCCGGACTATACCAAATAGAGTCATGACTTCCAGGGCTGGATGGAGCCAAGCTCACTCCTGACCCTGCAGCAGCTGGTGGAGCATTCATCTCCACGGGAAATCCCAGCCAAGTTGCAGCAGAACTGGTTTGAATTCAGAATTTACAATGCAGCCACTTTGATGTCCCATTTCATAGAATAGAATCATAGAACCCCTACAGTGCAGAAGGAGGCCATTCAGCCCATCAAGTCTGCACCGACCACAATCCCACCCAGGCCCCATCCCCATTACCCCATGCATTTACCCTAGTTAGTCCCCCTGACACTTAAGGGCAATTTAGCACGGCCAATCCACCTAACCTGCACACCTTTGGACTGTGGGAGGAAACCGGAGCGCCTGGAGAAAACCCATGCAGACCCGGGGAGGACATGCAAACTCCGCACTGATAGTGACCCAAGCCAGAAATTGAACCCAGGTCCCTGGCGCTGTGAGGCACAGTGCTAACCACTGTGCCACCGTGCTGCCCCTAATTTGTGTAAAATTTGTGTGCAATAACTTTCAAATGGCTCTTCCCTTGAATCACAGTAAATAGAACATTGCGCAAAATCTCACAGCATCTTACCACCACTCCTCACGTCAGAAGAAAGGGCACGGGAAAAGAGTGAGAAAGAGTGGAACAGCCCCTGTTAGGAACTTTGATTCAAATGGAAACGCAGTTTCAAAGCATACATTAATCATTAGTAAAGCGTTGTGTAATTCCATCCATTCATGTTCACTGCAATACAATGATTACTGCACTCCATTGCGAAAAGCAAGCACTGCATTTACATAGCACCATTCCTCACATCTCGAAGCCTTAGCAGCCAATAAAATAATTTTTAAAGCGTAGTCACTGTTATTACGCAGGGAAGGCAGCTGCCAATTTGCACGCAGCAAGATCTCACAGAAAGCAGTGAGAAAATGAGCAGATATTCAGTTTTTGAGGGATAAGTATTTGCCACATCACGGGGGTTAATGGTTCTTCCGCAAAATAGTCCCATGCCATGTTTTCTATCCAGCTGGGAGAGCAAACAGGACAGTGGTTTAGTGTCTGAGCTGAAAGGCAGCACCTGCAGCAGTGTGACACTCTCTCCGTACTGTGATCCTGACTCTCCACTGGATGAATGGTGAGAGCGCCACCTACTGAGCCACAGCTGACAGTGAGACTGGGGATGCTCCAAGATTGGAAAAGGTGCTCCAAACTCATGCCTTTCTCTTTTGCTTCACTGCACACAGAAAAGAACAGACTAGGGACTAGGTGGAGCAATGAGTTGAAGCATTACCCTTTCTCCCCTAGCCAAAATTACAATTTTTTGGTAGCCATAAGGAGCCGAGTTGGGGTGGACTCAGACTGTCTGGCAGCACTTTCTAGTGAAGTGTAACTGGTCTACTGGCACCAACAGGCAGTCCCACCTGGATGATAGAATCCCTACTGTGCAGAAGGAAGCCATTCGAGTCTGCATCAAATATCTGTCGGAGTATCTCATCCAGTCTCTCTCCCCCACCCTATCCCAGTAATCCCATTCATTTACCCACGGCCAATCAACCTAACCTGCACATCTTTGGACTGTGGGAGGAAACCGGAACACCTGGAGGAAACCCACGCAGACATGGGGAGAACGTGCAAACTCCACACAGACTGTAACCCAAGCTGGGAATCGAACCCGGGTCCCTGGCACTGTGAGGCAACAGCGCTAACCATCGTACAGAATGCCTCCTGGGATACCCCTAGGCATTGCAGATGGTGCCAGATGCCCCAATGGATGGCAAATGTGCAAATATGTCCGATTCTGCTTCACTGATGTCTTAACAAGCAAGGTGCCCACAAAATAACATGATTTAAATAATCATCTGCACGAGGGTTCTGTTGATGGCATCCTTACCTCAGTGTCAGAAGGTCACAAGTTCATAGTCTCACTCCCATAAACGTTTACACATGTTAGAGGCTGAGGGAGTGCTGCACTGTCAATGGTGTTGTCTGTAGGATGAAATGTTAAACCTATAACTAATTCCATGGTATAAATTTGAAGAGGAGGAAAGACATTATCCCTGGGGACCAATATCTGTCCTTCAACCAATGTTGTTAAAACAAATTATCCGGTCATTGTCAAAGCTTTGACAAAGGGTCATCTGGACTCGAAACATCAGTTCTTTTCTCTCCTTACGGGTGCTGCCAGACCTGCTGAGATTTTCCCACATTTTCTCTCTTGGTGTCCAGTCATTATCTCATTGCTGTGTCTAAATTGGCTTCTTTGTTTAAAGAGACAGAAATGAGTGGAGAATCCCTCCAGCATTTCCTGTTTTGGTTTCAGATTCCAGCATCCATAGTATTTTACCTTTACCTTAGGGCTTCTTTGTTGAATTGGTTTTCTTTCTCAGATGCTGCACCACAACGATCACCTTCCTATTGAGTGATAATAACACTTCAATAACCTACAGGATCTTTTACCCCTGGATGGAGGGGGGAACCCAACCCTGCTTCGTTCTCAATATTCCAACAATCTGCTGCCGTGCCCCTTTCACGCGAGATGGAAAGTGATCATGACTCCCGCCAGCTTTCAAGGCTGCCTCAGAGCCAGCACAGATAAAAGTTTATTTATTTGTGTCACAAGGAGGCTTACATTAACACTGCAATTAAGTTACTGTGAAAATCCCCGAATCGTCACGCTCTGGCACCTGTTTGGGTACACTGAGGGAGAATTTAGCATGGCCAATGCACCTAATCTGCACATCTTTGGAGTGTGGGAGGAAACCAGAGTACCCAGAGCACACAGGCACGGGGAGAATGTACAGATTCTGCACAACCAGTGACCTAAGCCAGGAATCGAACCTGGGTCCCTGGCACTGTGAGGCAGCAGTAACTATGCAACTGTGCCACCCCAACTGATACAACGGTTCCATCAGCCAGACTGCCTCCAATTCGGAACATCAAGAGGCCATTCAGCTTCTCCAGCCTGCTCTACCACCCATTTAGACTGTGACTAATCAGTAACTCCGCATTCCTTGATAGGCATACTTAATGAAAATTTACTGGCCTCAACTCCAAAGTGTCGAGATGACCACATCCTTTTGGGAATAGATTTCCAGATTCTTCCAACGATTTGTGTGAAAGCGATTAGCCAAGAGGAAGCATAAGGGCTGGGGCGGAGAGAAAGAAAAGGGAGAAAGTCACTGTTGTAACTTTGGAAATGCAGCAATCATTATGCATATAGCAGGCTCCCTTAAACAGCAGTGTGGTGAATGACGACCATCCATTTTGTTATCATGTTCTTATTATCAGTTGCATTACTTCAGAACAATGCCTTCAATCTTCCACATCGGCATAGAGAAACAGACAGGGTCTTAATTTCAGAAAAAGAGCATCTCCAACAATGCAGCACTCCCTCAGTATTGCACTGGGAGTGTCCAATTAGATTTTGTACTTAAATCCCGTCCATGAGAAGTGAACCCATGACAGTCTAACTCAGCCACAAGAATGCTGCCCACTAAGCCACGTCTTTTATCTGTCAAGAGTGTTGCCTTGAACAATGTGCTAAAAAGTTTAAAGTTTATTTTTTCGTCACAAGTAGACTTACATTAACATTACAATGAAGTTACTTTGAAAATTGACTTTTTGCAACACTCCGGCACCTGTTTGGGTACACTGAGGGAGAATTTAGCATGGCCAATGCACCTAACCAGCATGTCTTTCAGACTGTGGGAGGAAACCAGAGCACCTGGACAAAACCCATGCAGACACGGGGAGAATGTGCAGACTCCACACAGACAGTGACCCAAACCGGGAATCGAACCCGGCTCTCTGGCCCTGTGAAGCAGTAGTGCTAACCACCCTAAAAAGGGAAGCATTAACCATTCCTGAATTGACGAGTGCAAATTCATCCTCCAAGGCAAGGTTGACTGCGAGGTCAGTCATCTGACTCATTGGGAGATGTGAACTGAGCCCTGGGTAATTAGAAGATTGTAATTATTACTGTAAGCGCTTTGAAACAAATGGAAGCTTGGACGACCTGCTGTAAGCTGCTGAAATGAATGCCCAGATGGAAGAAGTAAAATGGCAATCTGGCCTCTCAGATCAATCCTCCAGACATCGGGAGTTCACTGCACACGAGAAGTAGCTGGCAACTTTACATTCAAAAACTCCAACCAACCTTGACTTTGCAAGGCTAATAGAACTAAGGATCAGAGAAATACTTTGAGATTAATAAGTCATTAACAACGCTAAATTGTGCTTAAGTCACAGGAAGCGATTTGTTTTCAGTGGCAGATTTATGAATGTGAAGGAAGTCAAATCAATGTATAGCCATCCATCTTGTATATTATTTCATTAATACTTAATCTTGGTTCATGGAGCTTGGTTACATGGAGCTTGGATACATCTTTAATAATGACTGACATTGCTTCCTCCAAGTAGGAACATCAACTGCATATACAAGTCATATGTAAGTAAATAGTATTTCTAGTATCATTTTGTTTTGATAAATGGCCCCTGCTTTATTAAGTGCTCCCATTATTAACTATCGATTTCTACTGGGCAATTGTCACCAGCGCATTGCATTGTTTCATGTCTTCCTTGCTGTCATTAGTCAATGAGATGTGAAATGAACTAATTTTGATTTTATACTTTTTAAAAAATCTTGCGAATAGAAATGAGAAGACTTTCCAGTGAACTAATCAGTTAATAAGATGCTGTTACAGTAAACAGGTTTTTCATTGATGCTTCAGTAACTTTCAATAAAATACAAACAACAAAATATTATCTCACACAAGCAGCAAGCTGATCTTCCTCGCATTGCAATGTGAGCATGATGGCACAGTGGTTAGCACTGCTGCCTCATAGCACCAGGGACCCAGGTTCGATTCCTGGCTTGAGTCACTGTCTGTGTGGAGTCTGCACATTCTCCCTGTGGCTGTATGTGTTTCCTCTGGGTGCTCTGGTTTCCTCCCACAGTCTGAAAGATGTGCTGGTTGGGTGCAATGGCCATGCTAAATTCTCCCTCAGTGTACCCAAACAGGTGCTGGAATGTGGCAACTAGGGGTTTTTCACAGTAATTTCATTGCAGTGTTAATGAAAGCCTTGCGACACTAATAACTAAGCTTTAAACGTTGCTAAAATTTCTCCCTGCTGGTTAGTTCCTAGTCATTTGAAGTTTATTTATTGGTGTCACAACACATTGCAGTTAACACTGCAGTAAACTTACTGTGAAAATCCCCCAGTTGCCACACTCTAATGCCTGTTTGGGTACATTGAGGAAGAATTTAACACAGCCAATTCACCTAACCAGCATGTCTTTCAGACTGTGGGAGGAACCGGAGGAAACCCACACAGACACGGGGAGAACATGCACACTCCGCACAGAGAGTGACCCAGGCCAGGAATCAAACATGGGTCCCTGGCGCTGCGAGGCAGCTGTGCTAACCACTGTGCCACCATTTCTCAGTTATTTTCCATTACTGCCAAATGACAGTAGTGAAACTTTGTTGCAGCTTTATCTGAATAGATCCTGGCAGTGTGAAGAATATCACAACCCCCGGGGACTGAAGATCTCACTTACGTTTTTCATTTTCAGATTCATCTTTTCTCCCCCCTCTGTTCACATGGCGGAAATTAGCCTGTTCTCCTCTTCTCTCAGGAAGCTTTCACAATTCTTGCCATCCACATGCTGAATCCAATTGACTTGGAAGGAAATTGAATGTTTTGGGATTCCATCATGCCTGTTAGCCTAGTTCTTCTAGCTGATAGAGGTCACACGTTTGCAAGGTGCTGTAGAAGCAGCCCTGGTAAGTTCCTGTGGTGCATGTTGAAGAGGGTACACACTGCTCCTCATGTGCATTAATGATGCACGGAGAGAATGCTTCAAAGAGGTAAATGGGCTGATCAAGTGGGTTGCTTTGTCCCAGATGGTGTCAAGTTTCTTGGACATTGTTGGGGTTGTACTTATCCAAGCAAGTGGAGATTATTCCATCACACTCCTGACTTGTGCTTTTGGGAAGTCTGGAGGTGAATTACTCACCACAGAATCCCCAGTCTCTGACCTGATTATGTAACCACAGTCGATACAGTTGATCCATGACCAGTGGGTAAACCTCCGGATGTTGATAGTGAAGGATTCAGCTTTGGTAAACACCATTGAATGTCAAATGAGGTGGTTAGATTCTCTCTTATTGGAGATGGTCATTGCCCAGCACTTGAGTGGCATGAATGTTATGTTCCACTTAACAGCCCAATCCTAACTGTTGTCCAAGTTTTGCTGTAGGTGGGCAAGGATTACTTCAATATCTGTGGAGTCCTGAATGATACTGAAGATTGTGCAATCATCATTTATAAGATGATGACGGGGATAGACAGAGTGGACATGCAGAGACTATTTCCTCGGATGGATGTAGCTGTTACTAGGGGGCATAACTATAAGGTTCATGGTGGGAGATATAGGAGGAATGTCCGAGGCAGTTTCTTCACTCGGAGAGTGGTTGGGGTGTGGAATGCGCTGCCTGCTGTGATAGTGGAGTCGGACACTTTAGGAACTTTCAAGTGGTTATTGGATAGGCACATGGAGTACACCAGAATGATAGGGAGTGGGATAGCTTGATCTTGGTTTCAGACATAGCTCCTCACAATATTGAGGGCTGAAGGGCCTGTACTGTGCTATACTGTTCTATGTTTCTATGTCATCCCCACTTCTGACTTTAAAATGGAGGGAAGATCATTGGTGAAGCAGCTGAAGATGTTTGGGTCAAGTGCACTACCTTGAGGAAGTCATGCATTGATATCCTGGAGCTGAGGTGGTTGGCCTCCAGCCACCACAGCTATCTTCCCTTCTAGGACTCCAACATTTGGAGAGTTTTCCCCATGATTGCCATTGACTTCTAATTTGGTCAGGCTCCTTGATGCTGCATTCGGTTAAAAGCTGTCCAGATGTCACAGGCAGTCATAGAATCATAGAATCTCTACATTGCAGATGGAGGAGTTTTGGCCCCTTGAGCCTGCACCGACTCTCCAACAGAGCATCTTACCCAGGCCCTATCCCCATATCCCACATAGTTATTCCACTAATCCCCCTACTCTTTGGACACAGAGGGGCAACTCAGCTCAGTCAATCACCGAACTTGCATACCTTTGGACTGTGGGAGGAAACCAGAGCACCTGGAGGAAATCCATGCAGACATAAGGAGAGCATGCAAATTCCACATAGGCCAAGGCCAGGAGCGAACCTGGGTCCCTGGTGCTGTAAGGCAACAGAACTAACCACTGGGCCACTTCCAGTTCATTTTCCTGCAAGCTTTCAGTCATTTTTAGTGTGCTAACATTTCCCAAAACATTTTTGCATCAAGCTTTTATAATTGCTGTTGTGAAATGTCAAGGCCTGGCTAGTACAAACTTTTTGAGTGAGGAGGAAGGGTCAAACTTTAGATTTTTTTTCACTCAAGGGGCCGGTGAGCAAATTTTGGATGAATAATTAATAATGCTGACCATTTGAGTGTGAGAGGGTAAGATTGTGTATGTGTGTCTGGTTCATTTCCAGTCTCAGGGGGTTCATTCACTCACCCTCACCTACGCTCACTCTATGAGTTGGTAGAAGGGGTTGATTGTGAGTGCGAACTCTGAAATGGAGAGTAAGCCAGACACACACACACACACACACAAACTCACTCTCACTCTCAAACACACACACTCACTCACTCTCAAACACACACACACTCACTCTCAAACACACACACACACACTCACTCAAACACACACACACACTCACTCTCAAACACACACACACTCACTCTCAAACACACTCACTCACTCTCAAACACACACACACACACACACTCACTCTCAAACACACACACTCACTCTCAAACACACACACGCTCACTCTCAAACACACACACGCTCACTCTCAAACACACACACACTCACTCTCAAACACACACACACACTCACTCTCAAACACACACACACACTCACTCTCAAACACACACACACTCACTCTCAAACACACTCACTCACTCTCAAACACACACGCACACACACACACTCACTCTCAAATACACACACGCTCACTCTCAAACACACACACGCTCACTCTCAAACACACACACACACTCACTCTCAAACACACACACACTCACTCACTCTCAAACACACACACACACTCACTCACTCTCAAACACACACACACACTCACTCTCAAACACACACACACTCACTCTCAAACACACACTCACTCACTCTCAAACACACACACACACACTCACTCACTCTCAAACACACACACACACTCACTCTCAAACACACACACACTCACTCTCAAACACACACACACACAAACACACACACTCTCTCTCTCTCTCTCACTCTCTCAAACACACCCTCTGTAACACACACTTTCTGTCACACACACCGTCTCTCACATACACATTCTCCTGCATACACAAACTGTCACTCACGCACTCACTGCCACACACATATACACTCCCCGCCATCTGCAGTTTATCATAGGGGTGTTTTTCATAGGCTACGTATTAAGCTGCCTTTCACTTAATTATGGCTCAGCTAATACAAAGACTCACGGAGGCAAGTACTCTGCTTAAAGGTGCTTCTTTACTTTGCAAGCTTGGTTCAATGTATGGGGGAGAGAGATTTGGGATAGTTCCAAATCACTGTGAAATCACATCACTCTCAGTTTTACAATTATACAATTTTGAAAAGTAATCTGTCCACCCCTTAGTCACCCCAGCCAGGTATGAGCCAATCATTATTAGTATAGATTGATGACCTTGGCCAATAACATTTGCTTCTTGGAGAGCATTGGACTGCATGATCAGTTCATGAACTTTAAGAGTTTCTTGCAATCTCCTGATGCTTTCAGAGAACTCTTAGCTGGTGTAATGTATTTCCTATTCATTAGAACTGTCTGAGACCTTTGGTGTTGTGCTTGGCTAGTGACTATCCTATTCATTAGGACCGTCTAGAGACACTGATAAGAGTTGCTCTTCTCTTTGCACAGTGGCTGCATTGTTCCAAGGAATGTGGTTCTTTTTACTTGACGACGTCCCATCATGCCTGAGAGCATTGTGTCATTAGTCAAGATGTATGCTTTTAATACAGAATATGTTTTCAAAAATACATGTCTAAATTCTCCAACAGCGGTTGTATACGTCTCTATGCAAACAGTATATTCCAGGCACTTTGTGACTTTTCTACACACTATTTAATCTGATCTAATCTACCCTGATCTGTTAGTCTTTTCATCCCAAATTATTTTAAACTCCTTCTTCCATTTATCCAGGCCTCACATTAATGGAAGCTGCTCTTCCAATCAGAGACTGGTCCTCACCCACTTTGAATGCTGATAGACTCACTAGTGATCCTATCAACAGCAAACATGGGAGATAAATGGCCTGTGATTGCAGAACCTTCAAATTTATTAACCTGTGTTTTAAACATACAGTCCACAGGCTGGATAGAAAGACCTGGTTAGTAGTACAAGCCCTGGTCTAGATGTTGCATTAAAAAGGAACTTTATAACTGCATTTATTGTTGTTGATTCATGCATGTTGAGGAATAGGACCAAGTCTATACCCATGTTAACAAGCGAGTGGCCTGCGAAGGCCAAGATGCTGCCAGAATGGTGTGTCAAACAAAGGAACTCATATCACAACATTTTTCCAGAGGTTTCTTTCAACACACTTGAACTGACAGTAATATTCAAACAAATGTGTTTAAACCTCTCTGAACATGGGATGGATTTTCTCCGACATCTGGACCAAAGGGGGCTCCCATGCCTATGGTGCCAGGGACTTGGGTTCAATTCCGTCATTGGATGTGTGGAGTTTATACGTTCTCCTTGTGTCTGTGTGGGTTTCCTCTGGATCCTCAGATTTCCTCCCATGTGAGGGTTAGATTGATTGGCCATGCCAGATTGTTCTTAGTGTCAGGGGGTCTAGCAGGGTAAATACGTGGGATAGGACCTGGGTGGGATTGCTGTCGGTGTAGGCTTGATGGGCTGAATGGCACTGTAGTGATTTTTTTTATTTGTGGGACGTGGACGTTGCTGGCTGACCAGCATCCATTCCCACCCCTAGTTGCCTGAGGGTAGTTGAGAGTCAACCACATTGCTGTGACTCTGGAATCAGATGTCAGCCATGTCACTTAAAGACAGCAGATTTCCTTCCCTAAGGGACATGAATCAACCAGATGGGTTTTTTCAACAGTCAACAATGGTTTCACAGTCATCAGTAGTTCCAGTTTTTTTTATTGAATTCAAATTCCACCATCTGATGGTGGTGGGTTCTGAACCCAAGTCCCCAGAACATTAGCTGAGTTTCTGGATCAATAATCCAGCCATAATACCACTGGGCTGCCCCCCCCCCCAACCCCCCTGTGATTCTATGATTTAAACATATTAATTGATTGCCCATCTCTGAAGATTGCAGTTCTCTACTCTTTCCCACCCGTACCTGCAATCACCACGTTGTGAAAATCCATCCCAATATTGTTTGACAGCTCAATAAGAACCTGACAGTGCTGTTGGAGAACAATTCTGGCCTCGGGTCACTGTCTGTGTGGAGTTTGCACCTTCTCCCGTGTCTGCGTGAGTTTCCTCCGGGTGCTCCGGTTTCCTCCCACACTCCAAAGATGTGCGGGTTAGCTGGATTGGCCATGCTAATCCAGGAGGCTAGCAGGATAAATACATGAGGTTATGGGGATAGGGTCTGGGTAGGATTGTGGTCAGTGCAGACTCTATGGCCAAGTGGCCTTCTTCTGCACTGTAGGGATTTTGTGATTCAATCAGATTATGGCTAATCTGCATCTCAACTTCATTTACCTGCCATTCTAAATATCTGCCTAGATACTATTACCCAACCAAAATTACTCCCAACTCAGTGTTGAATACTCCCAATGACTCAGCCTCCCATACCTTTAGGAACAAGGAATTTCGATTTGGGCTGTGTGACAAAAGTACAGGGACACTCTCCAAGAAGGCTACACCAATGAAGGAGCAAATTTTCCAACCTCACCATGCTGCAGGAATTGTGGCCGGAGGGACTGGAAAATTTGCCAGATCATTGAAAGGCGCGTTGACCTCGGGTAGGGATTTACAGTCTCGGGGCAGGGCAGGACGGGAGGGGGAAAATCCGTGTTAAACCAATCGCTTATTTTTCGAACCCCTCAGCGGCCTCATGTTCTGATTAATCACATCATTGAATTCAAGAGTGAGTAAAATCTCAGTGTAAGTGAGAGGCGGGGTTGACTGGTTACTGCTGAGGTTAACCTTTTACGGGTGAGCAGGAGTTGCTGAATAATGAAAAACTATAATGGGAGTTCCCTGCTCATCCTTTACTTCTGATAACATGTTGAGCTGGTGTGCTTCTCTCTGGGGACATGCACTTCACTTCATAGCAAATTATAACCAAGAGTTCTAATGTTGCTGAGGATTTGATCTTATGCCTCTATAAGTCAAGGAGGGGGAAAATAACAAGAATAATTGCTGTGGAAGGCATTGAATTTATCACCTCTTTTCAGCGGGTTTTTAACGAGACAAGTCAGCATGAAAACTGCTTTGTGTCAAAGCTGATATAATTACTGATCTCTCCAGCTACGTCACTCATGATGAATTTGTGCTTCTGAGACTTCCTACGGGATTCGCTGCTTCAAAAGAGGGGAAAAGAAAGCCTGATTATCCTGAGCAATTAGGGAGAGTAAAGCACTTACGTTTTTTTCAGTCTCCCTTCCGTGCCTCTCTTTACTGGTTTTCAGGGCCAATGGTTAAAAATAGCAAGTCCAAAACAGAATGTAAAAGCTTCCCATCGCATCAAAAGAAAGGGAAGACTCTGCCCAGGGTGGAAAGGCCCCTTCAAGATGTTTCACCATGTTGCACGCAGCAGTCTTGTGTTTTCACCGTCCTCTGAGGCAGGGTTGGGAAGGAGTTAAGAGAATCTTCCCCGAGGTGACCCAATGTCCTGGCCAACCACTCTTCCATGGAGGGTATCTAATTATGTACCCACTTGGGGCCAAATTGTTGAAGCTGCCATGATTTTCCAGATGGCATATTGTCCACCTGAATGATGGAATCTGGTTCCCAAAAATTCAAAATTATCATACTTTTTGACTCAAAGGGCTGAATTTGGTGTTTATTTAGTGTCTCTCCATGGGGGTTGGTTGATGGACACATAGCATGTAATGTGACACCCTGGATGTAGAATCCCTACAGTGGAGAAGGAGGCTTTCTGGCCCATCAAGTCTGTACCGACCACAATCCCACCCAGGCCCCATTCCCATAACCCTCATTTACCCTGCTATCCCCTGACACTGGGGTCAATTTAGCACGGCCAATCAACCTAACCCACACATCTTTGGACTGTTAGTTCCTATCTTTATGAATAATTTAACATAACAAATCAACTGTACAAGGCACTAGTTTGATTACATCTGGAATATTGCAAACAGTTTTTGTCCCCTTATTTAAGGAAAGGCAGACTTGGGGGCAGTCTAGAGAAGGTTCAGTAGGTTGATCCTGGCTATGGAAGGGTTTTCTTACAAGGAGAGGTTGAGTAGGTTGGGCCTGTACTCTTGGGGTTGAGACAAATAAGAGGTGATCTTATTAAGACACATAGGATTCTTGGCGGTTTGACAGGGTCAATGCTAAGAGGTGGTTTCCCCGTACTGGAGAGTCTGAGAGCCTAATCTCAGAGTAAGACAGAGATGAGGAGGAATTTCTTCTCTCAAAAGGCAGTGAATTTGTGGAATTATTTACCACAGAGGGCTGGAGAGACTGGAGCATTAAGTATGTTCAAGGCTGAGATAAACAGATTTTTAATCAGTAAGGATATGAGGAAAAGGTGGGAGAGTGGCGTTGAGGATTATAACAGATCAGCCATGATCTCATTGAATGGTGGGGCAGACTCAATGGGCTGACAACATACTATTTAATTAATTTCTTTATTCCCTGTCAGTAAATTGGCTTCCATCATCACCATCCTTTCTTCAATCTCTCTTTCACGGTCACGTTTTAGTTGCATTGGTACTTTATAGGGTGGGTACGAGGGTGAATCATTGGTTTCTTTGCTGGGTGAAACATGATCTGATACTCAAAACCTTCAAAGAATCCGACTGTCCCATCGAAACGCTCTAGATACATTACCAGGGCTTCCTTGCTTCTGGCCAAAGGGTGGTTTTCAATAGATAGACTACCCTCAACCCTCAGTACTATCTCCTTCAGCTCGTGTTCTACTGAGACAAGCTTCAACTCTTCCCAACTGCGCAATTCGAGGACCACCTGTACCAGTGATGTGTAATATACTGTTAACATCTTTGCCTCTGTGTGTCCTTCTAATATGGATTATTCCTTGCAATCGAATCTTAGTTCCACTGTGACGTTGCTTGGTTTCTGTGCATCTTTTCTCGGGAAACCATTTTCTTGGAAATTTTCAGGAAAGGTCCCTTGGCACTGTCTGAGTGGGATCAAAAAACAGAAAATGCTGGAAAATCTCAGCTGGTCTGACAGAGCTGTGGAGAGAGAGAGTAGAGCCAATGTTCTGAGGCAGGCTTACCCTTCTTTAGAGCTTGTCAGAGAGAAGGGCAGTACTTCTTCAGGACAGGCATCCCTGGAAGAGAAGTGGCAGTGAGTTAAACACGAAGATAAAGACAAAATGCTGCAGCTGCCGGAATCTGAAACAGAAACTGAAAATGCTGGAAAATCCCAGCAGGTCTGACAGCATCTTTGGAGAGAGAATAGAGCCAATGTTTCGAGTCCAGATGACCCTTTGGCAGAGCCCTAATACTCTGTTGTTGATACTCTGCACCCCCATATTGAGAGTCAGATCCAGATTTTTGGTTGTGGGCTTATTCCTTACTCCAATCCCCGATCCAAATGGTTGTTTGAATTTCTGTTCTCTGGGAAATGTTACCTCCACCCCCCCACCACTCCCCCACCACCCTCCCAAGCCACTACATGTGGTTTCATGCCTGTTTGGGTCCTCAAACTCCATAGAATCCCTACAGTGAAGAAGGAAGCTATTCAACCCATCAAGCCTGCACTGATAACAATCCCACCCAGGCCTTATCCTCGTAACCCCACATATTTGCCCCACTAATCCCGCTAACCTACACATCCCGGGACACTATGGGGCAACTTAGCATGGAGGCTAACCCGCACATCTTTTGATTATGAGAGGAAAGCAGAGCACCTGGAGGAAACACACGCAAACATGGGGAGAATGTGCAGACTCCATACAAACAGTGACCCAAGGCCAGAATTGAATCCAGGTCCCTGGAGCTGTGAGGCAGCAGTGCTAACCCTTGTGCCACCAACCTGCCTTCATCATCGTCATCCAGGGTTTGGGTGTTTTGGTTTCTTTTCCTTCTCATTCACCATTTCACTCTGTCTCTGATAACTTGTTTACCATCTTCTTTCTTTGTTCTGTACATTTTTTTCCAGTGATTGGGCTTTCTGTTCTGTTCTACTGTTAGACATTTTCTTCTATCTGTGAACTTGTGCAGTCATCCACAACACTTGCGCATCGTTTTCTCTTTCTGGTGGGCATTCTTTTGTTGCTGTTTGATTGCATCAACTCTGCCACCTTTCTTTTAGCATGAAGATGCTGACTACCCAACTGGATATCTTTCACTTATCCATCTACTTGTGCTTTCACACTCTGTAGCCTATGCTACTGTGAGCTTGTCTTTTTCAATCAAATCATTTTGTACTTCAGGATGTTTAAGCCACAAATGAGCTGATCTAGCAGCCTTTCATCTGTGTCCTTGAATTTATATTTTCTGGCTGTATTTTTCAATCTGGTTAAGTTGCCAACAGGCTCACCTGGTTCCTGCCTCAGGCTTTGGAACTCATACCAGTAAACCTGATCATAGAATCCTGACAGTGCAGAAGGAGGCCATTCAGTCTACACCGACTCTCCGACACAGTATCATACCCTGGCACAACCCCCCGCTCTATCCCCGTAGCCCCCTGCATTTACCTCCCTACTCCCCCGAAATCTTGGGACACTAAGGGGCAAATTTAGCATGGCCAATGCACCTAACCTGCACAGTGTGAGAGCAAACCGGAGCAATCGGAGGAAATCCACGCAGACACAGAAAAAACGTGCAAACTTCACATGACAGTTACCCAAGGTCGGACGCGAACCCAGGTCCTTGGCATTATGAGGCATCAGTGCTAACCACTGTGCCACCATGATGATTTGACGTTGATTGAAGATTGTTGCTGAATTTTTCAGAATTTTGTTTTTTGGTTGTCTGCAGTCATCCCTACTGAGCTCCCAGCAAGCGAACAAATTTAACCCATTGTTGAGGAAAGGAAAATATCCTAGTAGGTTACAGAAGATTTGAAACCATTAGGCATTTAAGACACTTAACAAATGTACCTATCTCGAATTAAATGACTCTAAATCTAACTTATATGCTGACAGGAGAATAGTTTACATACATGTGAATGCAACGAGAGATTTAAAACAAGTAATTATGATTTAAGCAAGTGATTATGATTTAAACGCATATTTTGATATTTTAATTGTCTTAACTGTATTTTTATAAAGTGATTGTACATTTTAGCCAAGAAAAAGTTTCCACAAGGCCTGATGGTATAGGGTCTTCCAGAAAGAACCACATTCTTAGGAAACAATGAAACCTCAGAATGTGTGAGTTTTTATCACTGGGAATTACTAGCAGTAAGGGTCTCAGAACTGGTTATGAATAGAGTTATTCACTATCCAGATAAGACAATGCCTTCTCAGACATGAGAATGTCTGATGTGGCCAGTGATGTGGAGGAAAATAGTGGGAATACTAACTTTGACCTCAGTATCTGAGGTAGCTAAGCAATAGAGGAAGTTAGCAATAGGGGGAGGAAGCATCCAGAGTCTATGGACCAATGAAATCCCATCATGTCAGAAGGTAAAATGCAATTGGCTAAAATATGTGACAGGTGTTATTAATCTTATATATATTGAAGGTGATTGATTCAAAGTTAATCAAAGGTAAGAGAATTTGATAAGAAAAATGTATAATTAGTCTATCTAAACTATATGTGTCGGAGTTTATTGCTGAAGTCAGGTTGCACTACGTCTGGAGAGGCCTAGAATTCCCCAATAATCTCTCCCTGCAACTCGCTGGTCAAATAAAAGAAACATCTTTAAACTGTGACACTGACTTTCTTGTATTTCTTTGTATTGGCTGAATTTTCAGCGATACCTGCCCACCTCACAAACACCACTTACAGTTTTTTTATTTTATATCCCTTCTTTTAGCCCTTGGCCAGCTTAAGATTAGGTGACTAAATAAATGTGTCTAAGCTTTTATTCTTAAATCCTAAAGAGTGATTTGGCCTCTTGATTTCTTTCTTCTTTACTCTAATTGTCATCACTGATGCTATACCCCTTGTTGACTTAACTAGTTGTATACAGCTGCATTTGATCAAGTTTATCATCCCCACTAATGCTAAAATCACAATGAAAAATAATATAATTCCATGTAGGCCATTAAATGGATGTTTGATAGTATGGATTCTCAAGTGCCAGAGGGGCACTTGATACTGGGGACATCTCTTCGTCCACATGAACACTTATTACTGCTGCTGCACCCCTCATAGACTTCCTTGCTAAAGCACTTAAAACATTTGTATAATGAACATTAGGATAACAATAAAAAAGAGCATTATCTCTTGTACTATGGTTGTTTCCAAAGAACCCAACCAGCTAGTTGCTCTGTTCGATAGAGAAAAAGATGTTGGTTGTTTTGAGTTTTTCAACCTCTTTTCTAATATGTGTGACCAAATTGGTTATGTTTTCTGAAATATCAGGTATATATATATATATGTACAACACTCTGATCCAATTAAGACACATGTTCCACCCTTTGATGCCAAGATAAAGTCTAGTGCCTTTTGATTCTGTAGCACCACAGTGCACATAGCAACCATCTCATCATCGATCTCAGCGAGGGCAGTAGCTGTATCATTGGCAATTCCAAAACTGAGATGGTGGCTTCACTCTCAGTTGCCAGCGTCAGTATGGGGGCATCAAAGGAAGTTGTCTAATTCCACAAGGGCACATCAATTTCTCCCAGAAGGGAGATGATGGGAATGATAGATATATGAAACCACATATCCAAGATAATAAGAACATAAGAAATAGGAGCAGGAGTAGGCCATCTGGCCCTTCGAGCCTGCCCCGCCATTCAATAAGATCATGGCTGATCTGTCATGGCTCAGTTCCACATTCCCGCCCTCTCCCCATAACCCTTAATCCCCTCTCTTATCAAAAACCCATCAACCCGCTTCTTAAAAATATTTAGCGAGGTAGCCTCCACCACTTCAACGGGCAGAGAATTCCAGAGATTCACCACCCTTTGAGTGAAGAAGTTCTTCCTCAACTCCGTTCTAAACCGCCCCCCCTTTATCTTGAGGCTGTGCCCCCTAGTCCTACTGTCCTTTCTGAGCGGGAAGAGTCTCTCCACCGCTATCCTATCCATCCCATTCATCATCTTATACGTCTCAATGAGATCTCCCCTCATTCTTCTAAACTCTAACGAGTACAAGCCTAGTTTATTCAGCCTCTCCTCATAGCTCAACCCCCTCAACTCCGGCATCAGCCTAGTAAACCTCCTCTGCACTCCCTCCAAGGCCAAAAGATCCTTGCGTAAGTACGGCGCCCAAAACTGCACACAGTACTCCAGCTGCGGCCTCACCAATGCCCTATACAGCCGCAGCAAGACCTCCCTACTTTTATATTCAATCCCCCTCGCTATGAAGGCCAGCATCCCATTAGCCTTCCTGACCACCTGCTGCACCTGTATGCTGGGTTTTTGCGACTCATGCACAAGGACCCCAAGGTCCCTCTGCACCGTCGCCTGCTGCAGTTTTTCTCCACGTAAGTAATAATCCTTCCTACCATTATTCCTACCAAAGTGTACCACCTCGCACTTGCCAACATTAAATTCCATTTGCCAGTTCCTGGCCCATTCGCCCAGCCTATCTAGATCCTTCTGCAGACTCTCCACACCCTCCGCACAATTTGCCTTTCCACCAATCTTGGTGTCATCAGCAAATTTCGACACCCTACACTCGGTTCCCTCCTCCAGATCATCTATATAAATGGTAAATAGCTGAGGCCCCAGCACTGACCCCTGAGGCACTCCACTAGTCACCAACCGCCAATCCGAATAGCACCCATTGACCCCCACTCTCTGCCTCCTATTTGACAACCAATCCTCTATCCACGCTAACACCCTACCCCCAACTCCATGTCCCCTGACCTTCTGCAATAACCTCTTGTGAGGTACCTTGTCAAACGCCTTCTGAAAATCAAGAAAGACCACATCCACCGGCTCTCCTCTATCCACCGCCCTAGACACATCCTCATAGAACTCAAGTAAATTTGTCAGACACGACTTCCCCTGAATGAAACCGTGCTGCGTCTGCTCTATCAAGCAATTCCCCTCAAGATGCCTCGCTATTTCCTCCTTGATGACGGATTCTAACATTTTACCTACAACAGACGTTAAACTAACCGGCCTATAATTCCCCACCTTTTGCCTGGCACCCTTCTTAAACAATGGCACATTATTGTTACTAGAGAGGTGGTGCTCGACAGGCTGGAGGGGCTGATTGTGGACAAGTCCCCAGGACCGGATGGAATGCATCCGAGGGTTCTGAAAGAAATGGCGGAGGTGATAGTGGATGCCTTGGTGGTTATTTTCCAGACGTCGCTGGATTCCGGGGAAGTGCCGGAAGATTGGAAAGCGGCTAATGTACCTTGTTCCCACAAATCCAATATGTGCCATTGAGAGTTGGATAAGTGTCCTCCTCACTGAAACAATATAGATTATTGCAAGATTGATCATTACTGGGTGGATCCATGATATGCGCATGGTTAAGCTCACTGGATTGTGACATCTGCTTGTGCCCAGGTTCTCTCCAGGGCCTTCTTTTTCTCAACACAAAATAACCCCTTTGGTTTGGGTTTCATTTCACTTAAAGTAAGGCTGGGTGCAGGGCTGGATGTATTAAAGACAGATGTATACCTATTCATGTGATTTGTCCCACTTGTACAAGATCTATTTCTATAAAAATCTTTCTCTACCATCTTCATTAATTTACCATGCTCTGTCACTACTGTTCATATTAAAGTATCTTCCAATTAGTTCAGGACACGTTATAATGAGAATAAGGTCTATTTATTAGTCTCTCAAATAGGCTTACATTAACACTGCAATGAAGTTACTGTGAAAATTCCCCAGTCACTGACACTTTGGCGCCTGCTCAGATGCACTGAGGGAAAATCTAGCATAGTCAATGCATCTTTCTGATTGTGGGAAGAAACCGGATCACCTGGAGGAAACCCTCGCAGACACAGGGAGAACATACAGACTCCGCACAGACAGTGACCCAGCTGGGAATCGAACCTGGGTCTCTGCGCTGTGAGGCAGCAATGCTAATCACTGTGCCACCCAATAGCAACACAAAGCACACTGGCTGAGGTTGTAGCATGGCTGATGTCTGGAGATGGCCTCCCAGCAGTAGTTTGAGGAGGGGACCATTGATATCTTCATTTATTCAGCCCCAATCCAGAACTATGTGAGTGCCAGAAGGCTGCAGCTATGGCCACTGACAGAATCAGGTAGATTTTTTTCAATTTAGACCAGCACCAAATCCATTTAAAATATTTGCAATTTACCTCACAGATAACAGCTGCCACCATGTTATGTCTTCCAGTTCCCACAGGCTCAAAATAATCGTACCTTTAGACTCAAGATGCTGAAACTGACAGACCTTGCTGCTGGCCTTCCTTTTGGATCTTCCTCTTTTCTCGTTCACTTGCCATCCTTAATTGGATGTGACTTCAGAAGACAGATCCTTAATTGGATAGATGATGACTGATGTCCTGCCGTGACATTTCCGAGTTCCCCACTCAGTAATGAGCCAGGCTCAGGGTGCCAACAATCGCGGAAAAAACCAACATTAGATGTTTGCTTTTGGTCCAGTGTTTGAAACCATAATTTGGAGTTGTCGAGGTTCCTGTACCCTTTAAGTGTACAGGAATAGTGAGACAACTAAATAGAATCAAATTTTATGGCTAAATGCATTTTCCTTTCAGTTGTATTTGTTAATGGGCTTTCATTATAATCTTCACACCTCACCACTTGGTAATTACCATTAAGTTTTATATTTGAATGGTTTGTATTAAGAACAATTTCTTAATTTTATAAAGAATGAAACTTAATAATCTGCTTGTGTGCACAGTCATAGCCCCATTGACTCTTGCAATTTGCTTCAGGGAGAGCACATGAAATAGTGTACTGATTGTTTTTTTTATGATAGATACATAAAAATAAATGCTGTTGCAAGAGGTTTTTTTCCTATTGCTATTAAATGCAATCAATGCATAAGAAAGACTAGTGTTACCCAATTTAATACACACAGTGGATTCTTCGATGGCTAAGTGGTTAGCACGGTTGCCTCACAGAACCAGGGACCCATGTTCAATTCCAGCCTTGGGTGACTGTGGGGAGTTTGCACATTCTCCCCATGTCTGCTTGGATTTCCTCCGGGTGCTCCAGTTTCCTCCCACACTCCAAAGATGTGCAAGTTAGGTGGATTGGCCGTGCTGAATTGTCCCTTAGTGTCAGGGTAAATATGTAAATTTACAGGGAAAGGGCCTGGGTGGGACTGTTGTCGGTGAAGACTCAATAGGCCAAATGGCCTCCTTCTGCACTGTAGTGATGCTCTGATTCTTCTAATTGATCAATTAATGTAGATTTCCCCCTGGTATTCTCTGGAATTTTTCAAACTCATGCAGGAAGCAACATTAAAAATAGTCAGAGAAATACAAATGTCATCATATTCTTCAGCTCAAAATGTAAACTAAATTTGACAGATGGACTCAGGTCATATCTCAATCAATCTTTCTTAGCCGATAGTCCTCTCATCTCTCAAATGGAAGCCAAGCATTCGAGCCTTCCTTCTGTGCTTGAGTGCATCACCTCGGATGACATTTCAGGACTCTGTTCAGAGAGCGCTGTGGGCACTGACTTTTGGGGAGAGAGATGTTAAGCCAAGGCCTTACCTTACTAGGTGGAGCTAACAGATGCCATGGAATGGGCTGAACCTCAAGCAGGAACTTAGTCGAGAGTTTTACTCATTCACCTCCTCCAATAAGCACCATGAAAAGGATACCTCATGATCAGGTAATATGATTGGTATAAAGACAGAAGATGCTTGAAATATTCAGCAGGTTATGATCAGAACTCTACCACCTCGCCTGTCACCAAATTGAGTGGGATAGAGTCCAACAATGGAAATCTCTATTGATCTGGGACGGTATTTCTGGTCTCACCCAAGTGAGGCTGTAAAATCCCGCCCCATGTGTAGAAAGAACAATGGAATATTGTGTTCAATTGTGGTCGCCACACTACCAGAACGATGTGGACGCTTTAGAGAGAGTACTGAAAAGATTTACCAGAATGTTGTCTGGTATGGAGAGCATTAGTTATGAGGAGAGGTTGGAGAAACTTGATTTGTTCTCACTGGAGTGATGGAGGTTGAGGGGAGACCTGATAGAAGTCTACAAGATTATGAGAGGCGTGCATAGAACAGATAGTTAGAAGCTTTTTCCCAGGGTGGAAGAGTCAATTACTAGGGGGCATAGGGTTAAGGTACAAGGGGCAAGGTTTAAAGGAGATGTGCAAGACTAGTTTTTTTACACAGAGGGTGGTGGGTACCTGGAACTCACTGCCAGGAGAGGCAGCAGAAGCAGATACAGTGGTGAGTTTTAAGGGGCGTCTTGACAAGTACGTGAATTGAATAGGAATAGAGGGATATGGTCCCTAGAAGGGTAAAGGGTTTTAGTTCAGTCAGGCAGCATTGAGCTGAAGGGTCTGTTCCTGTGCTATAAGTTTCTTTGTTCTTTGTTGATTCAGGTCTGAGATTGTTCATCATAGATGGACATGCTGATGGGTTCAGATGAAATAGGGTGGGATCCAGTTCACATGCAGCATGCACAATTGCCTTTAGACCATATGGACCATTCCATGCTGTACATTCTATCAATTCTACATATCTTCCAATGTTTGCAGTGTCAGCTGCTCCTGCCATCTCTCTCCAGGATTAACAGTGGCTGGCCAAGGAGGTGATTGCTAAACAGAGCTCCTCTGTTGTTGAGCTCAGTGTGATATACAGCTTGTGACGTACATCGGCTGCGTTCTTGTACAAAACAGATACCAGTATTAGGCTGTAATCAGGAGCAAAACAGTCGCCTTAAGCGCTTTAATAATCAATACACAAACAGTTTCACATCTGGTGAGCCAAGAAATGATCTCTTATCTCAGCTGGAAGCTTCCAGCTCAATAATCTGACAATAGGAGATGAGAAAGTATCTACTCAAATGTTTGTTAACTTACTCCTTAAAATAAAATTGGGGCATTCTAACCAGGCCAGTTTCATTAAAACATGCATCTGATAAGGTCCTGTAATGAGAATGGTTTAATTGCCTGTACTAAGGCTTTGGACTTATTGACCCTTGCTTTCTTTCCATATTCTAGTGCAGCTTTCAATATGGGTTTAATGGGACTCTGCTTTTGGCTTTGTTAATAGTTAGATACATAGGGGATGGTTTTTGGCAAAAAATACAATTTAAGAGAATAGTATTAGCCATCATTTCCTCACCCTTAGCCCTGGGAAGCAAAAGAAAAGACTTTGTCTGTTCAGAGCACGTTGTTGATAAGCCAGCATTTATTACTAATCAATAATTGCCCTTGAGAAGGCGGTGGTGAGCTGCCTTTTTGAACTGCTGCAGTCCATGTGATATAGGTACACTCACAGCGCTGTTAGGACAGAAGTTCCAGCATTTTGACCCAATGAGAGTGAAAGAACAGTCAAGATGGTGACTTGGAGGAGTACCAGCAGGTGATGGTGTTCCTATGCTGCCCTTGTCCTTCTTGGTGGCAGAGGTGATGCGGTTTAAAGGGCCTGTCAAGGAGGCCTTGGCCAATTGCTGAAATGCCCCTTTTCAATTGGTCCACACGTGATATATTCGTGGTGAGAGAGTGAATGTCGATAAGGTGCCAATCAAGCAGATTGCTTTGTCCTGGAATTTCTTGCATTTCTATAACATTTTTCATGACCTCAGTATGAGCCAAAGCACTTTAAACCCAGTGAGGTACTTTTGGAGAGTAGTCAATGATGACATGTCGGAAATGATGCAACCAATTTGCACACAGCGAGTCGCATAAGATGCAATATGATAATGATCAGATCCATTTTAAAGGATAAATTTGACCAGGACACCTGGAAGAACATCCCTGCTCTTCTTCTAAATAGTCCCAGAGTGTCTTTCGCGAACACCAAAGAGGTAAAAAGATCTTGGTTTAACATCTTATCCAGAAGACAGCACGTCTGGTAGTGCAGCATCCCATCAGCATTGCACTGGAATATCAATCCAAATCTTAAGATAAGGAATTTTCCCATTCCGCTCCCCACAGGAATCGTAGGGGATGAGGGATGGATCATGGAAAGGTCTGTTGACTTCGGGCGGGATTTTCCGGTTACGGGGTGAACACGGCCAGAAAATCCTGCTCCAAGTCTCTGGACTAACACATGCATTTGCAGGTTCAGAGGTGAGAGGGCCGATTACTAAGCCATGGGTAGCATTCAAGGCAGTTTATTAATTTTAATGCACCATGGTGTTGACTTCAGCCATTGAAGAATAAAGAGCTATCATTAACCAAATACCAAAATCCTCACGTTTTTACATATTTCCAATCATACGGAAAGTTAAACAGCTGCTAAAACCGGAACAATATCAATAGCAATAAAATACTTGAAATGTTTAAACAGAAAATCCTTTGCCACATGAGATAAGATAGAGAGTATTGAATCTTTGAAGAGAAGATTGAGTCAATGTGTGATATAGAGAAAGATAGAGGCCTGCAGAAAGAGAACAGGCATGGGGATTAGTTCAGACAAAACACGCAGACAGGATGGGCGAAATGGCCTTATTCTAAAGTAAAATATATCTGATTCCTGTTCCGTCATCAGAATTTCTTATTTTCTTTGCATCAGTGAATTAGTTTGGAAGTATAGTCACTCTTGTAGGCAAAGGTGCTAACACTGGCAGTGGAGTTGATTGAGGGGTACATGCTGGCCAGGCCAATTTCCTTCTGAGTTTTCAAAGAGATCTTTGAGTTCCACCAGAGTCTCATTTCTGAAACAAAGGGGCAGAAATTGGTGTTGGATCATTCAGGAGTGAAATCAGGAAGCAGTTCATTGCACAAAGGTGACAGATATCTAGAACTCTTTCCCCGTTCGCACCCACCTCACCCCCCGCCCCACCCCACCCCCAAAGATGTGGATGCTTGATCAATTGATTGAGATTGATAGGTTGTTGGTGGGTAAGGTTACCAAAGGCGGATAAATGGATTTGAGGTACAGATCAATCATGATCCAATTGGTGGAACACATTCTAAAAAATTTTCTCATGTAGGTATCTATTGTAGGCATCACTGGTTGGGCTAGCAGTTATTGCCCATCCCTAATTGCCCTTGAGCTGAGTGGTTTGTTAGGCCATTTCAGAGGCATTTGAGAGTCAAGTACATTGCTCTGGGTCTGGAGTCACATGTAGGCCAGCCCAGATAAGAGCAGCTTTCCCTGAAGGACATTAGTGAACCAGATGAGTTCACATTTCATCATCTGCTGTGCTGGGATTCGAACCTGGGACTTCAGAGCATTACTCTGGTTCTGTGAATTACTAGCTAAGAGTGACAATACCACCATGCCACCACCTCCCCTCTTAAGGAATGGGCTCCACCCATTCCTATATTCTTGTGAAAGATCTTGGCAATCCTTTGCAGTTGTGTTGAAATACCAGCGGTGATTATCTGCTACGTCCCGTAATGATCATCCAACATGACTGTAAGAGTGATGAACAGCTGATCTCGGGCACTGAGTTTTTATGGTACCTGGTTTGGGACAAAAGAAAATGGAGTTCGCTTATTTGGTCATTCTCATCAGTGATAAATGCAAAGTTTGATATCCACAGCATACACTTTCCATTCTGGATGTCTAAAGAAATGGCCTGAGGATGATTCAGAGTAATTCAAATCAACCAAATTACAGACATCAGAGGAATGGGCTGGGTGGAAGATGATGGTACTGCATGTGGGCACTGCCTGAACTGAAGAGTACTGTGTAAGTAAAGTAGATCTGAGCCTAATTTTTAATCAAAAAACTGATGGAAAAATAAATGTCAGTTCCTGCCTTCAAGAGTCACACGTAATAAATTTAAAGCAGATCCCACTGTGCAGAGCAAAAGAATTATTGCCACATTTTAAGGAGTAGTTTGCTGAATGCGCAGTGTAAATGAATAACACAATTACCCGATTGAGATTAAAGTCTGAGTTCATAGATACATACAAATGGAGATAAGAACCTTTCACTGGATCCAGTGGGTTGAGGGGTGTTGTCTGAGAAGGACAACAAGCCAAGGTTAAGTAGTGAAGATAAGTAAATCTTCAAGTATTTGGAAGATCTGGCAGTATTTACCTCAGGGGATTCATTTGTAGAGTCATGGAATGATCATTCTTTGCTGGATCTTCCAATGACTAATCCAGTTTGCCGCACTCTTCTACTCTTTTCTCATACAGCTCTGTTAATCTGTTCCCTTCAAGCCTTTTATCCAAGACCACTTTGAAATTTAGCATTCAATCAGCTTCAAATACCTTTCCAGATCTTGGCAACTCACTGCTGGTTCATCTCTCTGCTGGCTCTTTTATCAATTAACTTACAAATCTGATCCTCCTCCCACTGGAAGCATTTCCCCTGTATCCTGTCCAAACCACCGATGACTTTGATGATGATATTCTTCACAGCTGGCAATCGTGGTAAGACTTGTCATGGTGGTAGTTGGCATGATCTTTGGTGACTAATAGGTCTAATCTTGATCTTCAGATGTTTGTTTTGGGAAGGCTGTGAAATAAGATGAGTGCTTCTGTCCCCTGCGTCTCTCCTCAGCAACCTCATGTCTGTTTGTTTTAAGCAAGTAGGTTATTTTCTTGGTTGTTGTATGCCAGCTGTGTGTGCTGGCAGCCTCCTGTTCCCACACCCAGTGGTCAGACAGAGCTGACTTTTTAGTTGGTCTTTGAAGCATTTGTGAGATGTTTCTAGATTTCACTTACTGGAGCGTAACACACTGATTTTAGAATTCTACAATCCTCCACATGTGATACATGTCTGGATCAGGGCGATTGACATTGAAAGAGAATGCCAAGCTTTGTTGAGGACTTCATTGTTTCTGATGGCACTCAGGTGTGTTGCAGGATTTATGCATTATGGGAGCTGCCAGGATACGTAGCATAGAATCTGGGTCTTGTGGTCACAAACTATCTGCTTGGTTATGGAATGGGAACCCTTCCCACAAAATCCCTACAGTGCAGAAGGAGGCCATTTGGCACATTTGCTGGAGTTTTACTGCCTCGCCTACCAGAGGCTCACAAGATCCACCTGAGGCCAATGGAGAATGCTGTTCTGTGAACCTCGCCCACACTGACTACAGGGCTGGCATGCTGGTAAAATTCCACACATTGAGTTTGCACCGACTTGCTGGAAGAGCATCTCACCCAGGTCAGCCCCTCCAGCCTATCCCTGTAACCCTGCACATTTACCATGGCTAATCCCCCAACCTACACATCTTGGCACAGTAAGGGGAAATTGAGCATGGCCAATCCACCATGCAGGAGGAAAACCAGACAACCCAGAGGAAACCCACACAGACACAGGGAGAATGTGTAGTCACCACATGGGCAGTGACCCAAGGCTGGAATCAAACGGGGTCCCTGGTGCTGTGAGGCAGCAGTGTTAATCACTGTGCCACCATGGTTCTTATCACTCACAAAGACAGTCAGCTGAACCCCTGGAGCCTTTATGGCCACATGAGTGTAGGCAATGGCATCCTGGATTCAAGGGAAGACAGCAGTAGCTGCAAATCCTCTGGCTTGCTCAGTCTGGCTGGCTGCATCCATCTGGTAATGAATGAATGCCCTGACCTATATGAAGAGAACATTAGTGACCAGCTTGATCCAACTTTGGATAGCTCGCTGGGAAACCCCACACACATCCTGCACTGAGCCCTGGAAAGACCCGGAATGAAAAAAATTCAGAGCTGCTGTGACCTTCAGAGGCATTGACATTGGGTGTTTACCCGTGGAGTTGGAGGTGATCTCCAGTCCAATCATGTGGCATATTGGTGTCCCTAGAGAGGCAGACAGTGCAGTGAAGGCTGCACTGGACAGAAATACTGCAAGAGGGTTGAAAAATCAGGAATCCTCAAAACAAAGCTCACAAAGCAAATAATATGGAAAAGGTATGAAATTTCGTCAATAAATGGCGGCAAACTCTCAGCTGAACTCCTAACAATTTACACAGCGAATGCTCCTGTCCCTTCTTACCTCACACTTTGATGAAAAATGTGAAAAAAAAACAGATCTTGCCCATGTAAGGAGTGCTAAATTAAGCGGGCAATATAAAATTTAATGCAGTTAGGTTGCTGAGAGTGTAATCACCTGTATAATTATTGAAGGGCTCACTTGCGGTTCCCACGTGTACACAGCCAGCTGTAACATTGTGTGTGAGTACAATGATGTCAGGGAACACACCTGGTGCTTTCCTATGTGATATCAGGGCCAGGCAGTGCCCACTTGAACAATGTATCATTCGGGCCTGTGTTTCTCACCCATACAGGAGGGTGGTGATGACTACCTCTCTGCATTGCTGAGTTTTAGCTCTGATGCATTGCGAATAGATTTATGGGACAGCTTGTTACAGGCACGGTGGTTAGCACTGCTGCCTCACAGCATCACCGACCTGGGTTCAATTCCCAGCTTGGGTCACTACCTATGTGGAGTTTGCATGTTCTTCCCGTGTTTGTGTGGGTTTTCTCTGGGTACTCAGGTTTCCTTCCACAGTCCAAAAGATGTGCTGGTTATGTGTACCAGCCATCTAAATTCTCCCTCTGTGTACCCAAACGGGCACCGGAGTAGGTGTCTCGGGGATTTTTATAGTAACTTAATTGCAGTGTTAATGTAAGCCTACTTGTGACTAATAAATAAACCTTACTTTATTTTAGGCAGCCAGCAGAGATGCTGACCTCATATAGTCGATTGTCTATGTTCTTGTTGAGATAATGCTACTTGGTAGGTGCACTGTTCAGCAGCACTGAGGATGTTCTTGTCAATGCTGCTCTGCAGTGGGTTTTAATATCCTCAGAGCTATGGTTGGCACAACACTTTTCTTCAGGCTAGTATTAAGACCAAAGGCTTTAGCTGCCTCCGAGAAAGCGTTTGCAATGAGTTCCGTTGCCAGAAGGGTGCAATGATCAGCACACAGATGCTCTATGATAAGCTCTTCCACGGTTTTGGTTATGTGTTAGTGGCCATCACCAGTTAACGAGATTGCTATCTGTTGGTGAATAGATTTATGTGTCCTCTATCAAACCCTTTGAAGCATCATTTGAAGAAAATACATAGAAATATGCAGAAAATAGAAGCAGGAGTAGGCCATTTGGCCTTTCGAGCCTGCTTCACCGTTTATTATAATCATGGCTGATCATCAAATTCAACATCCTGATCTCACCTTCCCCCCATATCCCTTGGTCCTTTTAGCCCCAAGAGCTATATCTAATTTCTTCTTGAAATCACACTACTACTTTCTGTGGAAGTGAATTCCACACATTCACCACTCTCTGGGTGGAGAAATTTCTTCTCACCTCAGACCTAAAAGATTTAATCCTTCTCCTCAAACTATGACCCCTGGTTCTGGACTCCCCCCACCACCATCAGGAACATTATTTCTGAATGTACCCTGTCTAATCCTATTAGAATTTTATACAGTTCTATGAGATCCCCTCTCACTCTTCTAAACACTAATATATAAGATCCTAACCAGCTTGATGTCACCTCATATGGCAGATCTGTCATCCTAGGAATCAGCCTGGTAAACCTTCACTGTACTTTCTCGACAGCAAGAACATCCTTCCTTATCACCCCACCATACTTCTATAATCTCCTTGAGCCCATGATCCTCTGAAATATCTGTGTTTATCTAATTTCAACCACTTAAGCATCTGGTTTGGATTGTGTTACCATCGGCAGCCATGCCTTAAGTTGCCTTGGCCGTAAGACCTGAATTTCCTTCTGAATCTCTCCACCTCATTTTCCTCCTTTTATATATCCCTCAAAACCTATGTCTGTGACCAACCTTTTGACCATCTCTCCTTACATTGCCACATGTGGCTTGATGTCACATTTTGCTTTATGATGCTGCTGTGAAAGGCCCTGGAATATTTTACTGCATTAAAGACATTCTATGAATGGGAGTTGTTGTTGTGAACGCAGGGTCAATGGTTGCAGTGTAAATTTAAATGATTCAACAGAAGAAATGGAATGAAACAAATCAGTAAGTAATGTTATGTGAAGCCAACCTTGGGCTTTTACAGCCTCAGGATTGAACGAGGAGGGAAGGTCGGAGAGGAGTTCTGAGGGGAGATCAGAAGGGAAGTATGTGAAAGGTAAGAAGCTTGGCAGTTTGATGCTTTGGGAAAAAAGTATCGACGATGACTCATGATTTCAACACAATTGGCGGGATCTTCTGGCCACGCTCACCCCAAGGTCAGAAATTCTCACCTGAGGTCAATGGGCCTTTGCATGGTCCACTCCCGCCTGCTACGATTCCCATGGCAGATGGGACGGGAAATTTCCACCCAATGAGTTGAAACTAGAGTTTGCTAGATCAGTTTGGAGATGGTCTGGGAGGTTTTGTCACATGACCTGCCACATCCAATCCGCCCACCAACACACTCGCCCTCTCTTTCCCCCACATCAGTCTGGCCACCTGAGACGCTGTAAAATGAACAATCTTCATTCTGTGGTGATTGTCCCTCTAAGGGCAACACAGCAGAGTAAGGGTCATATCGGCTTGAGTGACCAATAGGGACTCAGAGGTGGAATCACCCCAATGGTGAGACAGCCTATCAGACAAAGAGGCATTTTGGGAGCTAGCTATAGCCATGAGGCTGCTGTACAATTCTTATGAATAAATACCTTTTGTGTTTCTGATGGTGTCTGTGAAAATATAGTTTTATAATTTCCAATTGGATAATTCTTGGCAATCAATGAAAGAACCTTTAACCCCAGTCTCCACTATTCATATAACCAATAAACTAAAGTGTTGGAAGAAATTGAAGAAGCCACCTATCTTTTGTCTTGCCCTATGATCTTACTCCTGGGTTGCTCACTTCAATGTCCAGGAGATCAAGGTGAATTGCTGGAGAACCCAGGTCATGGAGGGAATTGGCAGCCCCAAACTGAGCCATATGTTTTGTCCTCATCCAATACATTCTTATGCAGCTCTTTATTTAATTGATTCCAAAAAAAATCTGTGTCTGTGCGCAGTTTCTCCTCGAAATGTTTCTATCAGCCTTCTGGGTGGAAAGTATATTCGATAGATTCAGTGTTTGGTTTTTGTATTGATTGACTTCCTGTCGTTCAATACTTTAGCTGAAAAGACAAAATATTTCTATTTGAGTGGACTGTGAGCCCAGTCCTTTGGAAACACTGGCAGGATCATTTCAGGAGGGCATTTCCCATTGCTCTGTATCTGCACAGTTTATTGCAATGTATGCATCGAGTGAATATAAAACGAATGTTGAGTTAAATATATTATCCACACAACTCTTAACCAATCAACCAAGCCTAGAATAAGTAATTCGTTTTTAAAATCTTACATGGTAAGGATCTAGAAACGCTTGCTCTTTGGTAAGGAATATCAAATTTCTCCAAAGCTTTACCTTTCACACTCCAGTGGTGTAGCTGTCTTAATGACTAGTTACTTGGGTGACACAGTGGTTAGCACTGCTGCCTCACAGTGCCAGGAACCCAGGTTGGTTCCTTGGTTGACTGTCTGTGTGGAGGTTGCACTTTCTCCTTATGTCTGTGAGAATTTGCTCCAGACGCTCCGATTTCCACCCACAGTCCAGACATGTGTGGTTCAGGCTGATTGGCCGTGATAAACTGACCATTACTATCAGGTGGATTAGCAGAGTAAATGTGTGGGGTTAGAGGGACAGGGCCTGGGTTGTCGGTGGAGGCTCGATGGGCCGAATAGTCTCCTTCTCCCCTGTAGGGATTCAACTGTAATTTTTAGGTCTGTAGTAAAAAGCAGCTATTTATTTAAGAGGCTCAGGGTGCAGTTTCAGATTTGTTACCCCACTGGTGCTAAGGAAGCTGAGTGTCCACTGCTGATGGGTTGTGACTTTATCATGAAATGTACTCATGCAGACCTCCCCTGCGTACATCGGAAGCAGGTAAAGGCGGACAAGCATTAAGCTACACAGCCTCCCTGCTGACGCAGCACATATTTCCCAAATTAGGACCAGACCAGTCCATTCACATTTCATTCACCACGCATCCGGCTGCAAGAGGGGCCCACCGCAGTATTATTTAAAGGGACAGGCATCTAACCTGCAAGGCAAGGTGATATTGAATATTTTCAACCAACACAAAGTTTCTGTAAAGTTAAAAGCAAATTACTGCGGATGCTGAAATCAGAAACTAAAACAGAAAATGCTGAAAAATCTCAGCAGGTCTAACAGCATCTATGGGGAGAGAATGGAGGTAATGTTTTGAGTTTGGATGACTCACCTGCTGAGATTTTGCAGCATTTTCTGTTTTAATTTCTGTGAAGTTTCTTTTCTGTGTCAGGAGGCTGCCTGGCTAGTTAAGCCAGGCACCCAGCCTCTAAGTGTACATGCCCATGAGTGTACTCCTGTTTGTTGCCCCAGTGAGGTCCTCACCTGGATCCTCCTCAGCAGAAACTGTATTCTGACCTTATTTCTCCATGTCTGGCTGCAGTCCCATTATGCTAGGTGAATCATTAACAACAGAGCCCAATTCTAGTACTAGCCTCCTAGGTTTAGTTTTTTAAAAAGTTTTATTTATTAGTGTCACAAATAGTCTTACATTAACACTGCAATGAAGTTACTGTGAAAATTCCCCAGTCGCCACACTGTTCAGGTACACTGAGGGAGAATGTAGCATGGTCAACGCATCTAACCAGCATGTCTTTTGGGCTGTGGGAGGAAACCAGAGCACCTGGAGAAAACCCACGCAGACATGGGGAGAATGTGCAGACTCCGCATAGATGGCGACCCAAGCCAGGAATTGAACCTGGGTTGCTGGTGCTGTGAGGCAGCAGTGCTAACCACTCTGCCATTGTGCCACTCTTGTGCTGTGCCTATATTTGAGCTGTTGCTCTGAGGGTCAGATCAGATGACAGATAGATCATTTACATCAGCACTGACTGTCATTCTCCCTCTGCCTCCTGGGTTTACAGTTTCTGGGCAGGAGGCACCAGGTCCTTAGTGTCTGAAAGCAGGAAATCAGAAGGGGAGGTTGGGTGAGGGAGGTAGGGTGGAACACAGGAGATCCACGATCACATCCGTAGCAGCTTGCACATCCTGCTGGATAGCTGGGAAGGGATATAATATAGAAACATACCATCATCCTGAAAGTTCTCAATGACGTTAGGTATCAGTGACTCTGTTGCTACCAGCCGATGACACATAGAATCATATATTCTGTCAATTGTGGGCAATGCATAGCTTTGCCACCAGTGGCTATGCTCTGCTCCCTTTTATTGTGTAGCTCCTTATCCTGCAGAAGAGGGTGAAAAGCGTCAATGATTGTGCTTGAATGCTGTGCCTGCCATAGTTGATGTGAGATACTGGTGTTGGACTGGGGTAAACACAGTAAGAAGTCTCACAGCATCAGATTAAAGTCCAACAGGTTTATTTGGTAGCACACCTAAATTTGCACCCCTTTATTGTGGAGTCCACTAGATGTAGACAAAAGTTGTAGGTAGAAGAAGGATTGGAATAAAGCACTCACTGAGTGTTAAAATGGGCAGTGCGGGCTTGTGGGGCTGAAGGGCCTGTTTCCTGTGCTGTGTTGTTCTTTGTTGTTCACAGGCCACTAGCTTTTGGAGTGCTGGCGCTTCATCAAGTAAGTGGAGTTCTGTTCACAAACAGAGCATATAAAGACACAAACTCAATTTACAAAACAGTATTTGGAATGCGAGTCTTTACAGGTAATCAAGTCTTAAAGGTACAGACAATGTGAGTGGAGAGAGGGTTAAGCACAGGTTAAAGAAATGTGTAGTGTCTCCAGCCAGGGCAGTTAGTGAGATTTTGCAAGCCCAGGTTGAAGTGGGACAGACTGCCTTTAAGAATGAAAGGCTAGCTGCCCCTGCCTTTCCATTCTACATCCTCTACAAGGCAACCTCTCATCATCTTCACCTGAATTGCCCTGGCGCCTGTTATCTGACCTCTTGGCTTCAGACTCCCTCTCCTCAGGTATGTGCCCCAGTCTGTGCCACTTCTGTCCAGCTCCTTCTTTGCTTTTTCTCTTCTTTCACCTCACTCATTTGCTGCTCATTTTTACCTCATGACCTTCGTCTGTTTGTTTTCATTTTATTTTCAACTACTTCCGACTGCAATTGTAAATCACATTTGTTCTGTTTAATTTCCTGTACCGGATACTGTCTGGAGAGGATGGGACCTAGATACGGAAGAGTTGAAGCCTGGCAGACAGAGGTGGATTTACAGTGAAACACATCGTGCCGAGTCACAGGGCTCCAACCAATGGAGGGTGGGGGGACCTGTGCCGGCACGGTGTCTGTGGGCATCAATCAGAGCCTGGTAACACTGCTAATAGCTCCACAAGCACAAATGAGTCTATTTAAAGTAAAATCAGACTCTGGTTGGTCAACTCTGGAAGAGCAGGGGAGCAGACTGGTCTGAAAGTTGAGCATGTGTGTGCGCATGAGGAACCACAGAGGCAGAGGCAGAAGAGGCTGTGGTTGGTGGACACCTCCCCTTCCCTGCTCTTCCTCCAGGCCAGTAGGATAGACAACAGGTCCTCCTTCAGGGTCTGTCAGCCGGTGTTCATCACCTGGCCAAGCACAGCACAGAAACAGAGTGGTTTAACTGTCTCATTCAGCAATGTACCCCCGGGCCTGACCTCCACAAGAAGCTGCTGAGACAGGAGTTCAGGCTGATCCATCCCCCCAGGCAGAGGAGGCATCTGGAATCACGGTTTCATAGTTAAAAGATCAATCCCATTGTTTCAGAGCTGGAACCTGATAAAAAAACTTGGGATGGACTGCAAACACCTGCTCTTTCAAACACTTCATTAAAATCAAAGGCCAGAATCTCCACACCGTTCATGCTGGTGGGATTTAGCCATCCCATCGCAGTGAACGGATTTGGCTGGCTGCCAAATTCTCTGATCTCGCTGCAGCGGGAGTGTGGCATGGACAGCCGGTAAGATCACACCACAAGACAGTTCTTTAGCAATACCAATATCAACCCAGCAGCCAAACAGTGCAGGAAACTAAACTCAAGGCAAGAGGACAGCTTATCATTTTACTTTGAAAAGTTCAAAGCATTGAACAGTGTGCAAACATGTTTCTCCAAGTTAAAAAGTTGTGACCAATTGGTGCATCTTTGTAGCTTCCGCCTTTGCTTTCAATGGGGCGAGAGGGATGGGGGATGGGAGGGGTGTGAGGCTGGGGGAGGGGGTAGAAATGAAGATGAGTGCGGGGCCTCATGAACTATAGATCCATCTCTGATGGCAAAGGGGAAACTGCTGGGCAGGTTGGAAATTCAGCATGTGTTGCGTTTGGAAGGGTGGAGGTTCAGAACTCGACAGCTATCTAATTTGAATGGTTTTGGACCTGGATTGAATAGATTAAAACAAAATACTGCATACTAAAATATAATTTAGAAAGGTTAAAGGGACAGGATGAAGTACATCCTTTGAACACTGAAGGGCAAACAATAGAAACATGAAAATATTTCCCTTCCGTCATTTAATGTTACTCTAAATGATTTACTCTTGAGTCTCTGGAAAAGGCCAGTTGTGAGGTAAATCTGCCCATTTATTTTCACTAACAAATTCAACATCCCCATGAATGGTTCACCATTTGCAACGTCATTTCCACTATCAGTCAAAGAAAATAAAGATTTTACTCCAGTTAAATCAGTTCCAGCTATGGCCAGTACAGTGACACAGTGGTTAGCACACAGTGCATGGGACCTGGGTTCAATTCCAGGTCGGGTCACTGTCTGTGTGGAGTTTGCATGTTTTCCCCATGTCTGCATGGGTTTCCTCCGGGTGCTCTGGTTTCCTCCCACAGTAAAAAGTCTGACAACACCAGGTTTTAGTCCAACCTATTTATTTGATAATATACTCACAAGCTTTCGGGGTTAGCCCCTTGGTCAGGTGAATGGAGAGTTCTGGCCTCAGACAGAGCATATAAAGCACAGACAGTTTAGAGATTACTGATTAGAATGCGAATCCTTACACCTAACCTGCTGTTCAAGACCTGAAGTGGCTGATAATGTGAGTGGAAGGAGCATTGATCACAGTTTAAAGAGATGTGTATTGTCTCCAGACAGTACAGTAAGTGAGGTTTTGCAAACTCAGGCAAGTTACAGGGGTTACAGATAGTGCGACATGAACCCAAGATCCCTGTTGAGACCGTCCTCATGTGTGCGGAACTTGGCTATCAGTCTCTGTTCAGCGACTCTGCGCTGTCGTGTGTCGTGAAGGCCGCCTTGAAGAATGCTTACCCGAAGGTCAGAGGCTGAATGCCCGTGACCACTGAAGTGTTCGCCAACAGGAAGGGAACAGTCTTGCCTGGTGACTGTCGAGCGATGTTCATTCATCCGTTGTCGTAGCGTCTGCATGGTCTCCCCAATGTACCATGCTTCGGGACATCCTGTTGGCGAACACTTCAGTGGTCACGGGCATTCAGCCTCTGACCTTCGGGTAAGCATTCTCCAAGGCGGCCTTCACGACACACGACATCGCAGAGTCGCTGAACAGAGACTGATAGCCAAGTTCCGCACACATGAGGACGGTCTCAACAGGGATCTTGGGTTCATGTCGCACTATCTGTAACCCCCGTGACTTGCCTGGGTTTGCAAAACCTCACTTACTGTACTGTCTGGAGACAATACACATCTCTTTAAACTGTGATCAGTGCTCCTTCCACTCACATTATCAGCCACTTCAGGTCTTGAACAGCAGGTTAGGTGTAAGGATTCACATTCTAATCAGTAATCTCTAAACTGTCTGTGCTTTATATGCTCTGTCTGAGGCCAGAACTCTCCATTCACCTGACAAAGGGACTAACCCTGAAAGCTTGTGAGTATATTATCAAATAAATAGGTTGGACTAAAACCTGGTGTTGTCAGACTTTTTACTGTGTTTACGCCAGTCCAACGCCGGCATACCCACATCATTCCTCCCACAGTCCACAGATGTGCAGGCTAGGTAGATTGGCCATGCTAAATTACCCCTTGGTGTTGAAAGATGTGTAGGTTAAATGGATTAGCCATGATAAATGTGGGGGTTTGCAGGAATAATGTGGGGGATTGGGCCTGAGTAAGATGGTCTATCAGGGAGTCAATACAGACTTGATGGGTTGAATGGCCTCTTCTGCACTGTAGGGATTCTATGATTCTAAACAACTGCACTCCAGACTTAATAGGAATCAGATGCTTGTTTACTTAATGAGTCAATAGCTTGGTTACAGTCAACATGGTACATAATGACACTGCAAAGGATGGCTCCCATGGAGGGATGAAAATAATTGCCCTTGATATCTAAAGTTTACCTTTCTGCCTTGTTTCCTCACTGCCTCCCGATCTTATCTATCTATCCACACTGTGAGCAGACATGAAGGAGGGTAATTTTAATCTAACCCACTGGAAAGGAAGTTGTCAGCAGGTAGTGTAGTGAAGTAGGGCTCAAATTCTAGTTAGTCAGCTAACAATGGTTTGTTAATAGAATGACTATGCACATTACACAGCAAGGAAAAACCTCTTAAACGCTACAGGCCCAAAACTCTGAATCCTGGAATAAACCCAGGCAAGTCTTGGCTCCCAATTGGACCAACGGAACACATGACCTTTTCTGAGAAATCATCACTATAATCTTCCCCTTTAGGGTTTGAAATATATGCACAAGACCACATTACTGGCTATTTACAAAAATAATTTGAAAGTGCTAGGGCATTGCATACAATCCATTACAAGTCCAGTCTGGCCAGTGATTTCCAAACTCACTGGGAATGATGAAACTCCAAGGCAAGCCTATCTCTTGCTGGACCAATCGCTTCCCGTTCCTTGCTTCAAGGACTTCCCGCCAGTGACCAACCGCTTCGGCCAGTGCCCCCCCCCACTTGCCCATGCTGCCAATGTAATTCTCTTACTGGGTCTTGCACTTCATCCTCACCGTTACTGGTGTCTCCCACAACACTCCATCCTCCACATTCAGCTCCTCTTTTTGGCTTTAATAGGGCTGAAATCGTTCAGACCCTGTCACTATTCTAACCACAAAGGACCATTCTTTTTACCTTCCCCAGTATTGGGTCTCTCTGAGTCCACATCCAGGTTTGCTGTGTGAAAATCAGTCGGGTATCCAAAAGGTTCAGCTCTCAATCACTCTGCAGTAAGATCTGACGACTTAAGGTGACTGCGTTTGAAACTTGAGTACCCTGTCTGTGCTGGAGTGAGTATTTATAAGCCACCAAAAGCAGTGCCCAAAGCTGGACTTGGCTAAGGCAATGGGACAAATGGCCTTATCCTCCGTGAACATAAGAACATAAGAAATAGGAGCAGGAGTAGGCCATCTAGCCCTTCGAGCCTGCCCCGCCATTCAATAAGATCATGGCTGACCTGAAGTGGATCAGTTCCACTTTCCTGCTTTCTCCCCATAACCCTTAATTCCCCTGTCTATCAGAAACCTATCTACCCGTGACTTAAATATATTCAGCGAGGTGAACAAGCCTAATAACGGTGTGTGGTCCGTAACTATCTTAAGGTTCCACTCATATATGTACTGGTGAAATCTTTTCAAGGTCACAGGCTGCTCCATTTCATTTCTCATCTTGTATAACAGCATTGCCCCACACCATGCGGTGATGCATCACACACTAACAAAACCTCTTCTTTCAGGTCGAAATGCACTAACAATTCTGAGGATTGCAGGGCAATTTTGACTTTTTCAAAGGTCTCTCTCTGTGGCTCATTCCCTTAAAGGGCTACGACACCTCACAACATGTGGCCAGAACGTCAATGATTAGACACTTCCTGACAGTTCCAGCACAAGTACGGGTGGCATGGTAGCACAGTGGTTGGCACTGCTGCTTTACAGTGCCAGGTACCTGGGCTTGATTCCCGGCTTGGGTCACTGTCTGTGTGGAGTTTGCACATTCTCCCTGTGTCTGTGTGGGTTTCCTCTGGGTGCCCCTGTTTCCTCCACAGACTGAAAGACACACTGGTTAGGTGCATTGAACCGAACAGGAGCCGGACTGTGGCGACTAGGGGAATTTCAGAGTAACTTCATTGCAGTGTTAATGCGAGCCTTACTTGTGATTAATAAATAAAAAAAGTGTGAGTTTTGATTATGTGCTTTCATCTCTGGAAATGGGTAATGGAAACAAGAACACATTAGCTCTTTGAACGCACTAAAACAGACCATAATGCTTCACAAGAGTCCGCTCACCTGAGGAAGGAGCAGCATTCCGAAAGCTCGTGATTCCAAATAAACCTGTTGGACTTCAATCTCTGTTGTGAGAGTTCTTATTTCACAAGAGTGGTAGCAATCAGAAATCTGATGCAAAGCCACAGAAAAAGGTGGTAGGGGAAAAGGTGGTAGGGGACAAAGGAAATAAAGGCTGCAATCCGTTATCCCCCTGAAGAGATTAAAGAGAGTACACTTAAAAACGTTCTGGAAGCCTTTCACCACTCTCTGGCTGAAGAAATTTGTCCTCATCTCCGTTTTAAAGAATAGCCCCTTTAGCCTGAGGTTGTGCCCTCTGGTTCTAGTTGTTGCAGATTCCAAGGGCCAGGACTACATGCAGAGGGATGAGCTGAAGCTTGGGGCAGTCGCCGCAAAGGCACAATGGGGAAAGGGGTAACGCCTTTCAACGGAGGCAGACCGAGGGCCTGGTAACTGCAGAATACCCTCGGCCTGTGTAACTGTGTGCCAACCTGAAAAATAACAGCACACAGTCAAATCTGAGGCATGTATATAGTTTTAAGTTTTGAAATGTAATGACTGTAATTTCGTGTATAGGACTGTAAAAATGACTTTTTCTGCACTGTTTGTAATTTTTAGATATGTCAGTTTGCAATGGTTTATTTGGGATTTTTTATGAATAAAGTATATTTGTAAAATTAAAAAAAAACATTCTGGAAGCATCAGCTTTTTATTGTTTTTTGCTTGATGGGAATAAGTTAACTGCATCAATTTTCCACACCCGTTATCAGCTACCTTACTGTAACCGATAAAGGACAAAACCATTCTTGCCTTTTTACAGGCAATAAAGTGCATTAGCATCCACTAATTGATAGATACAGATCAAGTATTTTCATGGAGACATCACTGAGGTAAGTAAAACATAACTTTATTTGGTTATTATTAAATAAACAACATTAAAAAATATGTGCATTGACATTGATTGGAAGCTTAAATCATTAAAATAATCTACAACAGCAGACTTCAGTCAAGTGATAGAGTTGTGTAAGGTTCACCTAGCGAGCTCCTTAGTACCAATTGCCCTTCAGTAAGATATGTAATGAATATGATGGAGCAACCAGAGGACCGAAAGTTCTTCATTTTGAATTGTCCTCCGTGCAATGATAAAAGCCTGCAGTAAGTTATACTGAGGCAAGCCGCAATTAATAATAGAACCAGCTAGGCGAAATAAGGAGATACTGTTTTTCCAACAACAGTTTATGTTCTGTGTGGTGACTTGAGACCACAAAGTAAAGTAGTTAATGGAACTTTTTCATATAAATAGTGAAGTTTAACAGTAACGGTAACTCAGCAGAACTGAAATAACAGCAATAACTATGAAAACAGGGGCATTAGTGAAACAGGTCTTGCTTACAGTCATCCTCTTAAAGTTTATTTATTAGTGTCACAAGTAGGCTTACATTAACACTGCGATAAAGTTAATGTGAAAATCCCCTAGTCGCCACACGCCTGTTTGGGTACGCCAGGGGAGAATTTAGCATGGCCAATGCACCTAGCCAGCACTTCTTTCGGACTGTGGGAGGAAACTCACGCAGACACGGGGAGAATGTGCAAACTCCACACAGACAGTGACCTAAGGTGGGAATCAAATCTGGGTCTTTGGTGCTGTGAAACAGCAGTGCTAATCACTATGCCACCATGCCTCTTGCAAAAAAGACCACCAAAGCCCACATATGCTAGGAATCCTCAGCATTTGTGTTATTTATTTAAATGGTTGTATGATAACTTTAAGAGTCAGTCACATTAGATGGTGATACTATTGGAATGTTTCATAGGCTCCTACTTTAATTTCACTTTTGTCCTGCCCTGGCAACAGCTCCTATAATTAATCTGTTCTTGTTATTTTGAATTCATGTGTGCAAATCATAAGGAGAGACTAAGTGATTGTCACAAAAAAATCTAAGTGTTGAATTTGAGTGCCGGGAGATTTAAGCAGGGCTGGATTAGTGTGATCGGTGCTGGGTGTCTGACCCCAAGCGCATCTCCCAGTGCCGGATTCCTGGCACTGTCAGCTCCGCTCTGGAAATAGGCATGGAGCTGTATTACATATGCAGGGATTAATTTAAATATATTTTAAATATAACTAGTGGGCCTGGGACTGAAATCTCTGGGACTGCTAGCCTCCCTCCCCCAACCCCCCCACCAGGAGTGGTCCACTCCAGAGAGGACTACTATATCTCCCCACTTTCGGGGAGCTGGAGGCCCAACCCTCCTGGAGTGAAGGGGGGGCAATCAGGGCCGCCCAGGGAGTCAGGTGTCATGAGGGTTGCCCACTGGGCATTGGCAATTTGCAAGTGCCAGTCTGGGCTCCCTGGCACTACTGAAGGATCAAAGTGCCAATGCCTAGATGGCACCTTGGCACTGCCCACAGGGCATAGGGCATTGCCAAGGGGGAAGGATCTAATACGGTGGGGCCTGATGGGGTAGGGCCTGATGGAGCAATTGGTGGGTGGGGTCCAGCTGCCACCCTGCAGTTGGCATCGGTGGTGGCGGTTGCCCTGTTTTAGGGGAGGGATGGTGGTCTGAACTGTTAGTGGGGGTGGGAAATAGGGGGGTGGGGTGGAGAGAGCAGGAGATCAGGGCTGTAGGGGGGGGATCGAGGTTGACCTTGAAACTGTCCAGGACGAGGCATGCTCCAGGAGACCAGGGATCGGGCCGCAGGAAGTGAGAGGGCCAGCATTATGGGTGTCACGGGGCTCACCCATCCAAACCTGTTAGAATTGTGTAAGTTTCTATAAGATACCCTCTCACTCTTTTAAACTCTTGTGAATATAATCCTAACGGACTTAGTATATGGCAGACCTCCCATGCCTGGAATTAACCTGGTAAACCAAGTTGTCACTGAATCCCCCAGTGTCAACATTCTAGGACACCAGTGACCAGAAATTGAACTGGACTAGCCATATAAATATTGTGGCTACGAGAGTGGGTCAGAGGCTAGGAATCCTGCGGTGAGTAACTCACCTCCTGACCCACCCAAAAGCCTGTCTACCATCTACAAGGTACAAGTCAGGACTGAGATGGAATATTCTCCACTTGTCGGAATGAGTGCAGCTCCAACAACATTCAAGAAATTTGACACCATCCAGGAAAAAACTACCCGTTTGATTGGCACCTCTTCCCCAAACATTCGCTCTCTCCACCACTGACAAACCATGCTGGCCATGTGTTCTACCGACTAAATCCACAGCAGGAACTCATCAAGGCTCATTAGGCAGCATCTTCCAAACCCATAATCACTACCATCTAAACAGACAAGAGCAACATATACCTGGGAATGCCATCACCTAGAAGTTCCCCTCCAAGACACACTCACCATCCTGACTTGGAAACGTGTCACCGTTCCTTCACTGTCGGTGGGTCAAAATCCTGGAGCTCCATCTTTGAATAGCATTGTGGATGTACCTACATCTCAGGGACTGCAGCAGTTCAAGAAGGCAGCTCACCGCCTTCTCAAGGGCAACTAGGGATGGGCAATAAACACTGGCCTGGCCAGCGATTGTCACATTCCACAAATATAAATGTTAAAAAATACAACACTCGCTATTTTTAACCAAGATGTTCCTCTTAAATGGACTAACACTTGCATTAAAGTATCAGACACAGAGATGTCATAAAATGTGTTAAACATCCGTCTACTGAAAGGGCATCTTCTATTCTTTCATCTATTTTCTATCTAGATCTATATTAAGCACTCTGAATACTGCAGATCAGGTGGATGTTGACATACTAATGGAATATTGACTGAACTGAAGCATAATGTTTATTGACTGTACATCAGGGAATCTCTTATTATATTGAATGCATTGGCAGACACAAGGGTTTTTTTCCAGCACAAAGTGAACTAATTCCCAAAAGTAAAATTTATATGACAGCAACATCAATAGTTAAGGTGCCTCGGAAAAAGAAAACGGAGCAATCTGTTTGTTCATTGTAATTACAGCATTTTAAGTTACTGTCATACTCAAATATCATACGGCATGGTAGATTGCACAAGGCTGGCTCCTTCGTGCAGGACATACATTTCATTTACAGTATACACTGTGCAAATACACTTTCTACCTGCTCGTTCAATGCAAGGAGATTACACACACGCTCCAAACACAATCACAGTGGACCTTCCAACGCCAGGTATGGATTATTTCCTGTTGGAGCAGGGAGCTGACATTGTGTCATTTACATTCAAAATGCATTCAACCTTTGACATGGGGTATTCCAATTGAGCTTCTGGCATTGTACCTTCCTAGGTGGCAGCTTTGAAAGAATTAAAGACTAATTTTTGTAATGTTTTTTAATTGGGTGGGCAAGGTTGACTTTTATCTGCACTCCCCTAGGTGTTCTGAGAAGGTAGAATCATAGAATCCAACAGTGCAGAGGGAGGCCATTTGGCCCATCAAGCCTGCACTGATTACAATCCCACCCAGGCCCCAAACCCATAACCCCACATACTTACCCTGCTCATTCTCCAGGCATGAAGGGACAATTTAACATGGCCAATGAACCTAACCCACACATCTTTGGAGTGTGGGAGGAAACTGGAGCACCCAGAGGAAATCCGTGTGGACACAGGGAGAACGTGCAGACTCCAGATAGATAGTGACCCGAGGCAGGAATTGAACCCCAGTCCCTGGCGTTGTGAGGCAGCAGCGCTAACCATTGTACCACCGTGCTGCCCAACCACCGCAAACTGTGATTTGAGACTGGCTAGCTAGGCTGCTTCAGAGAGTGAGTTAAGAGTTGGCCATCGGAGTCACATTTAAGTCAAACTGAGTAAGGGCAACAGATTTCCTTCTCCAAAGACACATGCATGAACCACTTGAGGTTTTATGACCATCCAAAAGCTTCATGTTCATTTCTATTGGTGCCAGTTTTGCTTACCAAAACACATTCAAATTCCCCCTCAGCATGGTGGGATTTGAGCTTGTTTTTTTCAGGAATATTGGTGCAGTACCATAACCACTACAATCTACTAAGCTGCCTCTTGGGATCAAATAGTTGCCTTATGAAGAAAGATTGAACAGATTGGGCCAGTACTGTTGAGTTTAGAAGAATGAGAGTGAAAGTGGGTGTCATGGCGGCATAGTGGTTAGCATCGCTGCTTCACAGTACCAGAGACCTGGGTTCATTTCCAGCCTTGGGTGACTGCCTGTGTGGAGTTTACTCATTCTCCCATATCTGTGTGGGTTTCCTTCCGATGCTCTGGATTCCTCTCACAGTCCAAAGATGTGCTGGTTAGGTGGATTGGCCATGCTAAATTGCCTCTTGGTGTCCAAAGAAGTATAGGTCAGGTGGATAGCCATGGGAAATGAGCAGGGTTATGTGGATAGGAAAGTGGGGGGAAATGATCTTGGGTAAGATGATCTTTTGGAGATTCGATGCAGACTCAGTGGGTCAAATGTGCCCCTTCTGTACTGTAGGGATTTGATGGATTCTAATTGAAACATTAGATTCTGAGGGTAGATGCTGGGAGAATGTTCCCCGTGTGGGCAAGTCTAGACGAGGGGACACAATCTCAAAATAAGGTCTCCCATATAAAACAGAGGTGAAGAGGAATTTCTTCTCTTAGAGGGTCAATGGTCTTTCGAATTCTTTTCCAAAGAGAGGAGTGGGGACCTGGAAACACTGAATACGGACAAACTTTAAACTGAGCAGGGAGTCAAGGGTTATAGGACACAGTTAGGAAAGTGGATTAAGGCCATAATCAGACCCTATTAAATTAATGCAGATTCAAGAATCTTTCGTCATACCATCTTAGGTTCACCATTGTGATAATGACGACAAAAAAGGTTGTCAAATACATTATGATATTCAATCTTCTTCACTATTAAAAATATCGAAATACAGTACAGCACGGACTCGGAACTGGAGGGAGCGAGTTACACAGGTCCCTCGTGGTAAGACTAAACCCTGTGAAAGCTGGGCTACTGATGACATCACTCAAGCACGCTAACGATATCAGTATATACATTCAAAAAGGGAGATGCTTACTATGTGGGGAGGAAGGTGGCACTGCTGCCTCACAGCGCCAGTCACCCAGGTTCAACTGCCTGTATGGAGCCTGCACGTTCTCCCCATGTCTGCGTGGGTTTCCTCCGGGTGCTCTGGTTTCTTCCCTCAGTCTCAAAGACATGTGGGTTAGGTGTTAAATTCTCCCTCGGTGAACCCGAACAGATGCCAGAGTGTGGCGACTAGGGGATTTTCACAGTAACTTCATTGCAGTGTTAATGTAAGCCTACTTGTGACACTAATAAATAAATTTTAAAAACTTAAACTTAAAAAAACCCTACAATAACCATAGAGAATGCTTTATCCAACGAGAGAAATGTGTGTTTGATTTGGTTTGTGCTAAATATTCAAGAGAAATTGTCTCAAAACAAAGGGGTGGGATTCCCACAAAGAAATTCTAAGTGTTGAACTTGTGTAAAAACTGGAGTAAATCCCATTTGTATTTTCAACGAGAGTTTCAAACTGAATCTCCCAAACTCTGTGCACTGCAGAGTGCATTAGTGTGAATCTAGTTACAAATCAGCGGGCAGGGTCTATTCCCTCTGGAGAGGCAGGCAGCATAGCGCTGAACGGGTCATTACATATGTGCCAATCTGTGAGCACCAAGACTGACACACGCGCAATAGCCTCGCACTTCCAGCCACCCAATCATTGGCCAGCTCAATGACTGGCCATCCCAGTGACTCTGCATCGCTGGCACACAGGCTCCCCTCCCATGCCTTGATTGCTGGCCCCCCAGACCCATCCAGGCCAGCCCTGACCTCACCCCCGCCCCCCCCACCACCCCCCACTTCTCACTCCCCTCAGCCCACCACAATGTCCCCCAGCAGTCTTAATCTCCTAATCCTACCACAGCAGTCCTGATGTCCTCCCACTGCACCCCTGACTTCCCCCACCCCGATGGCCAGCCCCAATAACAGTACTCCTTCTGCCAACGATCCCTGTGCAGAGTGGCAGCCGGACGCCCCACACCCCACCTATCTCCCTCACACAGAGGCACCTGCCCACCCTAATTTGGACCCACCCCCAGCCTGATGCCCGGTGGGCAATGCCAAGATAGTTCTGACCACCCCCCCCCCCCCATGCAAGGCGACCTCCTCTCCCCCCACTGATTCCAAATGCAGAGTGTCTGCTGGACCCCCCACTCTCACCGATTGCCCCATCAGGCCCTGCCTCACAAGATCCTGCCCCATCAGGTCCTGACCTCATTAGGCCCTGTCCCCTTTGGCACCGCCCTATGTCCACTGGGCATTGTCAAGGTTCCTCATGAGTGTTGCCACTTTGCCCTTGGGCACTGCCAGAGGACCAGGCTGGCACTGCCAGGCTGGCAATATCCAGGGGGCACCCCTATTACCTCTGACTTCCCGGGGGGCCCTCCATGACTTCCTTCACTGCAGTGAACTCCCTTCTACTGGAAACCCTACTGGAGTGAAACACTCCTGGTGGGGGAAGAGGCGTGGCTAATTACATGGTAATACTCATTTCAATAAATTATACAGCTCTGCAACAATTTCTGGTGCGGAACTGACAACGGCGGAAGTCTGGCAGCTGGAGGCTGTGGCATCCGGTGGGAAGCCCGCGAAATGGCCTCTGCCAGAGTCTCACGGCACACTGAGCTTTTTAATTTCAGAATTCAGAATCCCTACAGTACAGAGAGAGACCATTCAGCCTATCGAGTCTGCACTGGCCACAATCCCACCCAGGAACGACCCCCATATCCCTACATATTTAGCCACTAATTCCTCTAACCTGCACCTTATGAGCTGTTTTAAGAACTTTCAAGATATACCTTTTAACAATATCTCATGATCCTGGACCTGAAAATGTTTAACAAGGGCTTCTGATTATCTTCCATGTGATAATGCAGTATTCTTACACAATTATAAATGCCACACATTCAGCAAATTGGCCCTAAACTTTGGAATTAACTTCCTTAAACCGCTCGGCCTTTCTTCTGCTTTCTCACGTCCTTCAAGATGCTGCTTAAATCCTAGATTTCTAGCCAAGCTTTGATCACCTCTCCTAATGGGCTAGATTCACGGCCCCGTTTAGTATGATGGTCAAAGATAGAGGCAGCTAGTTTGAGCTTTCAATGTATCTTACTCCTGGAATGAGGGTGGCAAGGAGACACAGTGATTAGCATCGCTGCCTCACAGCGTCAGGGACCGGGGTTTGATTCCTGGCTTGGGTCACTGTCTGTGCGCAGTCTGCACGTTCTCCCCATGGGTTTCCTCCGAGTGTTCCAGTTTCCCCCCACAGTCCAAAGATATGCGGGTTAGGTGGATTGGCCATGCTAAATTGTCAGGGGGACAAGCAGAATAAATACTTGGGGTGACAGGGATAGGGTCTGGGTGTGATTGTTGTCGGTGCAGATTTAATGGGCCAAGTAGCCTCCTCCTGCACTGTAGAGATTCTATTCTATTCTTATTCATGAGCACCAACGGCTTACTACAATAAAGGAATGAGTAAGTGTGTTGAGACTGATGATCTTAGAGCAGCAGTGCCTTGTTTGCAAAGGGCAGTAATCTACTTATTAATTACATCTTTTTAAACAGAAGGCCAAACCCCCATGAGTTAAGTAAATAATAACACAGCTTCTATCTCCTCTGTAATTAGGTTACAAATTGCTCTTTGTAAACCAGGCAGCATTGTAGTAAACAAAACCATTACATGCTACCCATTAAGTCACACATTTAACAGAATTATCTCCTAACAGTATCCATGGGGATCTGCAGCAGCATGTGGACAATCCAGGAACACACCAGAAGCTCCTTCACACAACTCCAGGTCTGAACTTATTGTATTGCACAAATTCAATTGTTCTTCCCACTGTTACAATGCAGAAAATATCGGGTCAGAACCCAGTTTCAATCCTAGCCAAAACCATTTGATGAAATGGGAGTATCATTGCTCTTTACTTGGCAGCACAGCAGCTGTGACTGAAAGTTTGCACAATTTTGCATGTGGCAATAGAAGTTTCAATGTGAATTGTGTCATTGCTGCCATATGGCCAAGTAACTTAACAAAAAGTTCTGTCAATGATACCAGGAGAACTGGGGAACAATAAAAAGACAGCAACAATCTGTCATCTTGGCTCACAGCCCCTCAATCAAAAGTTGTAACTTCAAGCTCAACAATTGAAATTGCGAGCAGAATCCTTGCAAACATTTCAATTTATTACCTCATCCAAAAGGTAACTTGTGTAACACTGCAGCATTCCCCCAGTGCTGACCCTCTGACAGTGCAGCATTCCCCCCAGTGCTGACCCTCTGACAGTGCAGCACTCCCCCAGTGCTGACCCTCTGACAGTGCAGCACTTCCCCAGTGCTGACCCTCTGACAGTGCAGCATTCCCCCAGTGCTGACCCTCAGACAGTGCAGCATTCCCCCCAGTGCTGACCCTCTGACAGTGCAGCATTCCCCCCAGTGCTGACCCTCTGACAGTGCAGCACTTCCCCAGTGCTGACCCTCTGACAGTGCAGCACTTCCCCAGTGCTGACCCTCTGACAGTGCAGCACTTCCCCAGTGCTGACCCTCTGACAGTGCAGCACTTCCCCCCAGTGCTGACCCTCTCACAGTGCAGCACTCCCCCCAGTGCTGACCCTCTGACAGTGCAGCATTCCCCCGGTGCTGACCCTCTGACAGTGCAGCATTCCCCCCAGTGCTGACCCTCTGACAGTGCAGCATTCCCCCCAGTGCTGACCCTCAGACAGTGCAGCATTCCCCCCAGTGCTGACCCTCTGACAGTGCAGCATTCCCCCCAGTGCTGACCCTCTGACAGTGCAGCACTTCCCCAGTGCTGACCGTCAGACAGTGCAGCATTCCCCCCCAGTGCTGACCCTCTGACAGTGCAGCACTCCCCCAGTGCTGACCCTCAGACAGTGCAGCATTCCCCCAGTGCTGACCCTCAGACAGTGCAGCATTCCCCCCAGTGCTGACCCTCAGACAGTGCAGCACTTCCCCAGTGCTGACCCTCTGACAGTGCAGCACTCCCCCAGTGCTGACCCTCAGACAGTGCAGCACTTCCCCAGTGCTGACCCTCTGACAGTGCAGCACTCCCCCAGTGCTGACCCTCTGACAGTGCAGCACTCCCCCAGTGCTGACCCTCAGACAGTGCAGCACTTCCCCAGTGCTGACCCTCTGACAGTGCAGCACTTCCCCAGTGCTGACCCTCTGACAGTGCAGCACTCCCCCAGTGCTGACCCTCAGACAGTGCAGCATTCCCCCCAGTGCTGACCCTCTGACAGTGCAGCACTCCCCCAGTGCTGACCCTCTGACAGTGCAGCACTCCCCCAGTGCTGACCCTCAGACAGTGCAGCATTCCCCCCAGTGCTGACCCTCTGACAGTGCAGCACTTCCCCAGTGCTGACCCTCTGACAGTGCAGCATTCCCCCCAGTGCTGACCCTCTGACAGTGCAGCACTCCCCCAGTGCTGACCCTCAGACAGTGCAGCATTCCCCCCAGTGCTGACCCTCAGACAGTGCAGCATTCCCCCCAGTGCTGACCCTCAGACAGTGCAGCATTGCCCCAGTATTGACCCTCTGACAGTGCAGCACTTCCCCAGTGCTGACCCTCTGACAGTGCAGCATTCCCCAGTGCTGACCCTGTGACAGTGCAGCACTCCCCCAGTGCTGACCCTGTGACAGTGCAGCACTCCCCCAGTGCTGACCCTCTGACAGTGCAGCACTCCCCCAGTGCTGACCCTCTGACAGTGCAGCACTTCCCCCAGTGCTGACCCTCTGACAGTGCAGCATTCCCCCCAGTGCTGACCCTCAGACAGTGCAGCATTGCCCCAGTGCTGACCCTCTGACAGTGCAGCACTTCCCCAGTGCTGACCCTCTGACAGTGCAGCACTCCCCCAGTGCTGACCCTGTGACAGTGCAGCACTCCCCCAGTGCTGACCCTGTGACAGTGCAGCACTCCCCCAGTGCTGACCCTCTGACAGTGCAGCACTCCCCCAGTGCTGACCCTCTGACAGTGCAGCACTCCCCCAGTGCTGACCCTCAGACAGTGCAGCATTCCCCCAGTGCTGACCCTCAGACAGTGCAGCACTCCCCCAGTGCTGACCCTCAGACAGTGCAGCACTTCCCCAGTGCTGACCCTCTGACAGTGCAGCACTTCCCCAGTGCTGACCCTCTGTCAGTGCAGCACTCCCCCAGTGCTGACCCTCAGACAGTGCAGCATTCCCCCCAGTGCTGACCCTCTGACAGTGCAGCACTCCCCCAGTGCTGACCCTCTGACAGTGCAGCACTCCCCCAGTGCTGACCCTCAGACAGTGCAGCATTCCCCCCAGTGCTGACCCTCTGACAGTGCAGCACTCCCCCAGTGCTGACCCTCTGACAGTGCAGCATTCCCCCCAGTGCTGACCCTCTGACAGTGCAGCACTCCCCCAGTGCTGACCCTCAGACAGTGCAGCATTCCCCCCAGTGCTGACCCTCAGACAGTGCAGCATTCCCCCCAGTGCTGACCCTCAGACAGTGCAGCATTGCCCCAGTGCTGACCCTCTGACAGTGCAGCACTTCCCCAGTGCTGACCCTCTGACAGTGCAGCACTCCCCCAGTGCTGACCCTGTGACAGTGCAGCACTCCCCCAGTGCTGACCCTGTGACAGTGCAGCACTCCCCCAGTGCTGACCCTCTGACAGTGCAGCACTCCCCCAGTGCTGACCCTCTGACAGTGCAGCACTTCCCCCAGTGCTGACCCTCTGACAGTGCAGCATTCCCCCCAGTGCTGACCCTCAGACAGTGCAGCATTGCCCCAGTGCTGACCCTCTGACAGTGCAGCACTTCCCCAGTGCTGACCCTGTGACAGTGCAGCACTCCCCCAGTGCTGACCCTCTGACAGTGCAGCACTCCCCCAGTGCTGACCCTCTGACAGTGCAGCATTCCCCCAGTGCTGACCCTCTGACAGTGCAGCATTCCCCCAGTGCTGACCCTCTGACAGTGCAGCACTCCCCCAGTGCTGACCCTGTGACAGTGCAGCACTCCCCCAGTGCTGACCCTGTGACAGTGCAGCACTCCCCCAGTGCTGACCCTCTGACAGTGCAGCACTCCCCCAGTGCTGACCCTCTGACAGTGCAGCACTCCCCCAGTGCTGACCCTCTGACAGTGCAGCACTCCCTCAGTGCTGACCCTGTGACAGTGCAGCACTCCCTCAGTGCTGACCCTGTGACAGTGCAGCACTCCCCCAGTGCTGACCCTCTGACAGTGCAGCACTCCCTCAGTGCTGACCCTGTGACAGTGCAGCACTCCCTTAGTGCTGACCCTGTGACAGTGCAGCACTCCCCCAGTGCTGACCCTGTGACAGTGCAGCACTCCCCCAGTGCTGACCCTCTGACAGTGCAGCACTCCCCCAGTGCTGACGCTGTGACAGTGCAGCACTCCCCCAGTGCTGACCCTCTGACAGTGCAGCATTCCCCCCAGTGCTGACCCTCTGACAGTGCAGCACTCCCTCAGTGCTGACCCTGTGACAGTGCAGCACTCCCCCAGTGCTGACCCTCTGACAGTGCAGCACTCCCTCAGTGCTGACCCTGTGACAGTGCAGCACTCCCTCAGTGCTGACCCTGTGACAGTGCAGCACTCCACCAGTGTTGACCCTCTAACGTTGCAGCAGTGAGCTGGGAAGGAGTGAGAGTGACAATGTGTAGAATTCCAACATACCATCTGCATGAGTCAAACCAGCTGGTTGATTGGCATGTCTGTGGCTTTGGGTGTTCTGACCAATACATGTCCCTCAATCAATATCAGCAAAGCAGATTATCTGACCATTATTACTTTGTTATGTGTGGGAGCTTACTGTGCACAGGTTGGGTCTAACATTTCAGACATTACAACAGTGATTAAATTCCAAAGTACTCTATTGTCAGTGAAGCACTTTGGCACATGCGAAAGGTTTCTGTAAATGCTTTTGTTTTGATGAGATTTCGATATGAGATCTCTTCTCTGAGCAAAACCTCTTCCTCCTTTTGCTGCGCCTTATCTGTCGGTCTCAAAGGTCAGCAGTATTTACACTTTAACCTCAATCTTTCTGCCTCCTTCTTGCTTCTTCTTTGGTTGGTCTTTGCCTATTTCTTCAGCGGTATACACCCTGAACTGTGGTGTCATATCGCAGGAGCCATCTCTTATTGCTTTGTTAATTCAAAAACCCTTTCCTCACTTTTCTTTTACATTCATTCGTGGCACATGATGGCAAGTCCAGAGTTTATTGCCCATCCCTAGTTGCCCTTGACCTGAGTGGCTTGCTAGGCCATTTCAGAGGGCAGTTGAGAGTCAACCACACTGTTGTGGCTCTGGAGTCACGTGTAAGCCAGACCAGGGAAGGACAGCAGATTTCCTTCCCTAAAGGACATTAGTGAACAAGATGCATTTTTTTCTGACAATCGACAATGGTTTCATGGTCATCAGTAGATTCTTGATTTCAGATTTTTTTTATTGAATTCAAATTCCACCATCTGCTGTGGCGTGATTCGAACCTGGGTCCCCAGAACAGCAGCCGATTCTCTGGACTAATAGTCTTGTGACAATACCACAAGGACAATCACTTCCCCTCAACATGCAACACAGAAGGAGGCATTCATGCCTGAGAGAGCTGCTAGTCCATTCCCCTGTACTGCCCAGAAAATATACACCCCGCCCCAACTCCCCACCTTCTTGTTCGTCCAATTGTCTTTTGAAAGTTGCAACTGAATCCACTTCCTCCTATTCATGCATTGCATCCCAAACTCTAACAACTGGGAATGCAGAACACAACCTGACCTCCCTGCTAATTTTTAATCAATCAAACCACTCATGATTTTGAACATCTCTCTTTAATCACTGCTCCTCTAAAGGGAGAAATCTCAGCCTATCTCGTCTCTCTGCATAACCAATGTTCTTCCGTCCAGGTCCCACTCTAATAAATCACCTCTGCACCCTCTCTCAGGCTGGGATGGTTCCAAGAATTCAAGCTATCTGCTGCTACAATCTCCAGCCATTTCAGGACATCTAAAGGCTGCGCCAATATCTCCCAGCCCGGCACCTTGCTCCCACCTCATGAGTTTCTCATAGAAACACCAGTGGCTACTTAGGTTAGCCAAGCCCGCAGAGTATGAGAGACTCAGTGCTGTTGGCTTGCAGCTCCCAAACTTATTCCCTACCTCCAGGTTGCGGCACCTATTTGAATGGCTCCCATGTATCTGGGAGGACATTGGATGTCAATGCCCCCCTCTTATGTGTCTTGCACAGTGTATGACAGGGTCATTTATTTATTTATGCACAGCTATGGATGCCTGGTGTCTGAAGGGGACACATCTTGTGAGGGCCCTGCACAGTACCTCCTAGGCTGTTGCAAGGTTGCATATCTTATGGAAACCTATAAAATTCTAACAAGGTTAGACAGGGTATTCCTGATGGTAGAGGAGTCCAGAACTTGGTGTCAGAATTCGAGGAGAAGGGGTAAACATTTTAGGACTGAGTGAGGACAAATTTCTTCACCCAAAGGGCGGTGAACGTATGGAATTCACTACCACCGAATGTAGTTGAGGCCAAAACGTTGTCTGATTTCAAGAAGAATTTAGATATAGCTCTTGGAGCTAAAGGGATCAAGGGATATTGGGGGAAAGCCAGATCAGGATATTGAATTTGGTGATCAGCCATGACCAAAATGAATGGTGAAGCAGGCTCGAAGGGATGAATGGCTTCTGCTCCTGCTTCTATTTTCTATAAGAACAACTTACAGAGACCATTGGAGGGACCATTTTTTATCTGCCACTTCCCATGAAGCACTGAGGAATCCAGCCTCCCCCCTCCCTCCCACCCCCAGCCCCCAGCCCCCACTCTCCCCACCCCCCAACTCATTTGGGTTGAGATTGGAACCCCATCTCCTTGCTTAGGTTGGAACATGTCCACCTGACGATCCCTAAAAACATTCCTCACTGTCTAGCTGTTTGCAATGACTTTTACTATAGGAGATTACAGTGCTCCACCAAGGTCGGATCCTTCAAAGACAGGACTGAAACTGACAGGAATGTAATTGAAGTACTCTTTGACCTCCCAAAGGTGTGACAGGTGAAAAATTTAATACATTCATTGAGCATGATGACTGGATGTGCCGTCGAGGTACTGGATGACAGGAGAATTGGAGGAAAAGCAAGCTGAAGTGACAATGATGATGGCTTCATTCCTACAATGACAGATACATCCACCAGACTAGAAAATATTAGGCAAGGTCTAAAGAACACAGATTTTCAGGAGATCTTAACAGTGGATGTTTGAGTGTGCAGTCTGTGGAAGGTGTCATGAGATTAACTAATAAGTGGGAACAGATAAGGTCAAAGTGAGAGACTTGTTTGGAGCTAAGGTATTAAAGTCACAAGACTCGGAGGTATTTGGAGAGTAGGAAATACTGCTTCGGACTGCTGGCTCACGATTGCAAAACGCTCCCAGATAAAGGGTGTTTATTCAGGATCGCCTGATGTATGGGGTGAGGTGATTCCTGTTGAGATGGGTGAGTGGAAAGTTCTAGAAATACTGGGGATAAAATGCAGCTTCGGCATTGGGGCGAGGGGCAGATTGAGCGCCTGTTCCATATACTGCTCAAAAACTGGGCAGCTGCTCTGCTGGCATTGAATATATGTCGTTACCCTTGGTACATGCTTGTACCAGCGCTGTGCTCACCGGTGCCCTTCAACTTGCTGACTCAGTCAGTAGGTAGGAGGCAGTGGGCGAATCCCAGACACCAGCCTAGCTATCCATCTGAGAATGTCAGCACCTTCCTACGAGAGGGAGATGCTTTCTCCAACTTAATGACCCCCAGGCTGCCAAGCTCCCCCTCCCACACGCATGCCCACTCTCCTAAGCCTTCTATATACTTGCACCTTCTATATAAACGCAACGTTTGTTCATGTAGCAGCTGCATCGATCTGTATCAGTTTCATGATTACTGTATACAGAATTTCCATTTGAGAATCCTTTTGATCTCGAATACTGTGGAAGAGAAATAAAACAGGGACAAACAGTTCAATAGCATGCCACTGATGAAAGGAATGTATGGGTGGGAAGATTTCTGAATTAATAACTGTAATCATTTCTAACAATGATGTGACTGGGCTTGTTAGAAATTAGTACCAACAGGTAATACTTTTCATAATAGGCTTTCCAATAGAACTAAAAATTTAGGGTGGCACAGTAGCACAGTGGGTCACTGTCTGTGTGGGGTTTGCACATTCTCCTCGTGTCTGCATGGATTTTCTCCGAGTGCCCCAGTTTCCTCCCACAGTCCAAAGATGTGCGGGTTCGGTTGATTGGCCATGCTAAATTGCCCTTTAGTGTTCTGAGATGTGTAGGTTAGAGGGGTTAGTGGGTAAAATATGTAGGGATATGGGAGTAGGGAATGGGTGGGATTGTGGTCGGTGCAGACTCAATGGGCCAAATGGCCTCTTGCTGCACTGTAGGGTTTCTATGATCCTATGAGGGTTGTTTCCTCCAACTCAGTGATGGGCAAGCCAGGCTAGTGCATGGGAGCATGAGTGACCCTCCTTCATCTCAGTGGGCCGCAAGATTGAAATCAGGCTTGTTCATGAACTATGAGCCCATGAATAGGATTAAACACATTCAATACACTCTGAATATTTTGATTTATGATTTGATTTATTATTGTCACATGTATTAGTATACAGTGAAAATTCTTGTTTCTTGCGCACGATACAGACAAAGCATACTGTTCATAGAGAAGGAAATGAGAAAGTGCAGAATGTAGTGTTACAGTCACAGCTAGGATGTAGAGAAAGATCAACTTAATGCAAGGTAGGTCCATTCAAAAGCCTAACAGCAGCAGGGAAGAAGCTGTTATTGAGTCGTTTGATACATGACGACAGACTTCTGTATCTTTTTCCCGACGGAAGGAAGTGGAAGAGAGAATGGCCAGGGTATGTGGGGTCCTTAATTATGCTGACTGCTTTGCCGAGGCAGTGGGAAGTGTGGACAGAGTCAGTGGATGGGAGTCTGGTTTGCATGATGGATTGGGCTATGTTCATGGCCTTTTCTAGTTCCTTGCGGTCTTGGGCAGAGAGGAGCCATACGAGGTTGTAATACAACCTGAAAGAATGCTTTCTATGGTGCATTTGTAAAAGTTGGTGAAAGTCATAGCTGACATGCCAAATTTTCTTAGTCTTCTGAGAAAGTAGAGGCATTGGTGGGCTTTCTTAATTACAGTGTTGACGGGGGGACCAGGACAGGTTGTTGGTGATCTGGACATCTAAAAACTTGAAGCTCTCAATCCTTTCTACTTTGTCTCTGTTGCTGTAGACAGGGGCACGTTCTCCATTACGCTTCCTGAAGTTGATGACAATCTCGTTCATTTTGTTGACATTGAGGGAGAGATTATTATTGCCGCACCAGTCCATAACAAGAATAGCCAATGCTGTCCCATTGTTTAAGAAGGGCAGCAGGGATAATCCAGGAAATTATAGGCTGGTGAGCCTTTCGTCAGTGGTAGAAAAATTATTGGAAAAGATTCTTAGGGACAGGATTTACTCACATTTGGAAACAAATAGACTTATTAGCGATGGACAGCATGGTTTTGTAAAGGGGAGGTCATGCCTCACTTACATGGTCGAGTTTTTCAAGGAAGTGACAAAGATGATAGATGAAGGAAAGGCAGTGGATGTTATGTACAAGGACTTCATTATAGCCTTTGACAAGGTATCTCATGGTAGACTGGTATGAAAGGTGAAATCACACGGAATCAGAGGAGAGCTGGCAAGTTGGATACAGAACTGGCTTGGCCATAGAATACAGAGTGTAGCGTTAGAGGGATGTTTTTCTGAATGGAAGGCTATGACTAACAGTGTTCCACAGGGATCAGTGCTGGGACCTTCGCTGTTCATAATATATATATGATTGGAGGAAAATGTAGCTGGCCTGATTAGCAGATGACACAAAAACCAATCATCTTCATCACTTCCTTGAAAAATTTGATCAAGTTGTGTGAGGCACGAACTCCCCTTTATAAACTAGAGTGAGGGTCAGAGTTAGGCCTGTAAGACCAATATCTAACAAATGCACCTTTCAAATTGGGCCTCCTTTTTATAATACAGCATCAATGAGCTTGCCCAGATGTGGTTATTAAAGTAATGGACCAATGAGTAATCATCCCATCTTGCCCATTCGTATGTGCTCCCACTTCCCAAGCATCCACCTTCAGACCCAAAGCTACCCAAGCTTATCCCAGTTAACTTGCAGATGCAAACATGTTATTGTTTTGCTGGATCCAAGTTCATCCACACTGTACAGGCGTGATGGCATTGTCACTCTAAAAAACTGGGTTAAACTTTTTTCAAATTTATATCCAATCAAAAACCAAATTGGTCCAATTAAAGTCCCTGTAAGGGAGACATTACAGATCCAAGCTGACAAGACAGGCCCATTCTTCCTGTGCTGGGCTCAATCAACAAGATCCAAGCTGATAGGTGCAGGCATTACACCCACTCCACTGCTTGATCTGAGCTTCATCTTAGCCAAAAGGCCTAAATGGTGTTTAAAAAGATGCTTCAAATAAAGCCTCAGTGTAACCTCATTGACTTCTATCAAGTGTAAAATCAGCAAATTAAATTTGATCTTAGCCGATGTGCCGAGAAGTGAAAACTGGAGTTAAGCTATAAAAGGCCGAAATTCAAAATGCCTCCAACCAGACAATTTTGTGAATTCAGCTGTTTAACTCTCAAGAGAACAAAGACAACCTTTGGCTGATATTGACACAATGTTTGTCAGAGTGGGAGATAAGTGAAGCTTCATCGACACCACACACAAAAGAATGCAAATTTGGCCTTGGCAAGAACCGAAGAACTTGGCCACTTTTTAATAAAAACTGCGGTTGGGTGAAGGATCCAGACTGTAATTAAAATAATCACAATATCTTATTTGAGGCCATGACACTGATGCACAGGATACAGCAGCCATCTGGGCTTTCTATGGATATAGCAGGATATTCAAGCTGCTTGTCAGAGAGAGACATCAAGCCGGAATTCTCCCATCCCGCCACCACTGGGCAGGTTGTGGAGAATGTGAAACACCACTGACGGTCGCGGGGGGAGGAATTTCCGGCTTATAGACCAGCGTGGCCAGAGAATTCTACCCATCTTGAGATACAGACTGCTTCCTGTCAGAGATCAGAAAGGTCCAGTCAAAAAAACCCATCAAGCCAACTAGACAGCTAAATTACCCCAGTGCAGCACCTTGAGAAAGAGAAACTAAGAACTTCTGTCATCCCTCTCTTGTGACAGCCTTCAAATCTACCTGAGGAACCCAACTCTGGCAGATCAACCTCAGGAGCCGTCACAGCTGCTACGATCTCTCTGCATTTTCACAGCCTTCACTTCAGATAAAGTAATAACTGCAAAACATCAGGCCGACGTCGACTGAATTAACTCCATTCCATTTTTACAATTACTATTTTTATCTTCATTTTGTGTTTGTGTGTGCATTAGAGAGAGAGAGAGTGAGTAAGTGTCACAGAATGGCTGTGTTGTAGAAGGAAGGCATTTAGCCCATCAAGTCTGCACCGACAACAATTCCACCCAGGCCCTATCCCTGTAACCCCACATATTTACCCGGCTAACCGCTCTGACAATAAGGGGCAATTTAGCATGGCCAATCAGCCTAACTCGCACAACCTTCGGATTATGGGAGAAAACCAGAGCACCCAGAGGAAACCCACGCAGACACAGGGAGAATGTGCAAACTCCACACAGACAGTGACCCGAGGCTGTAATTGAACCTGGGCCCCTGGCGCTGTGATGCATCAGTGCTAACCATTGCGCCGCCCAGAGAAACAGACACTGAGTTCAATTCAATTTTTGCAATTATTGTTTTTATCTTCATCTGTAACTCATTTTGTGTTTGTGTGTGTGTGACAGAGTGTGTGACTGGGATGTAATTTTATTAATCTCTGGGGCAAAGAGTGTGAGAAAATAAAGTAACCTTTCCCTTTATAAATGCTTGCTGCTGGGTTATTTAAAATTGACTCAATTGCTCTGAGCGCAAGGAATACACACGCTACAAATACAAATGATCACAGGCCCATCTTAACATTGTTAACATCCAACTCCAAACTCAAGCCCATTACAATCTCTCCCCATCCCCACCCGGTGCCAGTCTGACACAGAAGCAATGAGAAGAACGGCTATGCTATAATTTCACTGATATCATGAGAGCAAAGTAGGCACTTCCCTGAGGGAAGCGAATATTCGGCATAGGAGCTCCACACTCACGACTGCAGATGCACTCAAGATTCACTTTGAGCATGGTTTTCATCTGATAAATGTCCCAAAAACTTACAGTCACAGAGCACTTGTGGCACAGGAGTAGGCCATCGTGTCTGCACCAACTGAAATCCTTTACGCCTGATAAAACATGGTAATGAGAGAGAGAAAGAAATCACACATCAGCAACGTAAGGGAAATAAATTTATTTGAATCCCTTGGAGCTTTACATACATAACAAAGACATTACTGTTAGCCATTCACATAAAGCATTGTTATACAATAACTGATAGAGCACAGAAGAGGATGAAACGCAAGACTTATTCTAATACCTTCAATCTTGAAATAACTTTTATATTTTTATGCCTTCCGCTAAATATGTTATCTTAAAGCGGTATGTTAATGAAAGCAGTTGGAATAGTCATTTTTCTAACATTTAAACACTTCGTACATTTGTTAATGATCATTCTGATCTTTTTCACAGACACTAATATTAACAACAATTAGAATGAAGTGAAAAACTTGAACTATTTCAAACACCATGTATTTATTTTTTTAAAGCTTATCCTTGGACCACTCCACCCAGGCAAATATAGACTTTTCACAGGTTTAAATTATAATCTCATATTTGTAATAAAGTATACTTTGGTGCAGTTATCGTGTTTCTTCTCTGATGTCAAACTGCCCTTTAATTTTTAGTTCTCTACATTATTTCATAGTTAACAAAAATACAGCAATCTGAATTTAGGATCTGAAAAAAATAATCATTTCTTAGTGAAAATATTAACTTGAGATTAAAGTGCCACTTATGAGAGAGAGAGATATGTTCAGATTTGTACTGGGTTGCCTCAGCACAGTCTAGAATTCCTGACTGCATGAGACAGCACTTAAAAGGACTGTTGGCTGTCCATGCAGGGGGAGGTTTGATTGAGGATTCTGTTCTTAAATGGGGTATTAACAGAAGTTTAGATATCAGAGCAAGAGAAACCCTCTTCCACACGAAGGGAGTTCACCCGTTAAACCTTCACATTCCAGTCTTCAAAAATATCTTTTTAAAGTTTATTGATTATTGTCACATGTAGGCTTACCTTAACACTGCAATGAAGTTACTGTGAAAATCCTCTAGTCGCCACACTCCGGCGCCTGTTCAGGTAACACTGAAGGAGACTTTAGCATGGCCAATGCACCCTAACCAGCACATCTTTCGGACTGTGGGAGGAAACCGGAGCACCCGGAGAAAACCCACGCAGGCACGGGGAGAACGTGCAGACTCCACACAATCAGTGACCCAAGCTGGGAATCGAACCCAGGTCCCTGGTGCTGTGAGGCAGCAGTGCTCACCACTGTGCCACCGTGCCGCCCTTTTTCATTTATACACACATCTTTTTCTTTATACACACATCATCCATGTTACATTCCAGTCAAGAATTCAGACGACAGATTTTATAGGTTATATATACTAGGCATAAAAATATTCAATTATTTTTATACATTTTCATAGCTACAAGGTCTGTTCAGTATTTACCTTAATATCTTTGGGCTCAAAAGTGCAAAGTTTGGATCAGGATACATTTCCCAAACTGAATGAATCAGATTTAGGCCTCCATTTTCTAGTGATTGTTGCATAGACCCATATAGGCCTGGATCTGGGAACTGAATTCAGACTCCAATGCCTCTTGCCTAGAGAGGGGGGAGTTAAAGGAGAAAGGAGTAGGATTTTGTGGTATTTGACATGAAATCTCAGTTTACTAAGCTGTGTGGTGGGAGGGTGAGGGATTTTCAGTGTGGGGTGGGGTCTGGTATAACTGCCATTAATATGGAAAACACCTAATTTTTCAATCCCATTGAATCCAATGGGGTCGAAAATAGGACAGCTTCTAAAATTGGAAGTTATGGCAATTGGACTCTAGGGCATCAGATGGATCATCTACCCCCATAGCTCTGATTGCTAATCTTTAAAGATACTTCAAGCAGGCCATTCCTGGTCAGTTAGCAAGTGCTAGGTCTCCTACTTCTATTCTTTGGGCATGGCACGTCCATTGATCTCAATGTTATTCCATCTGGAATAACATTGAGTACTGATGCACAGCACCACCAAGTGGTAAGAAGCAGGTCTGCATCAGTGAGTTCCCCACACACCCGGTTACTAATATGCAGGCCCAACAAATGCAAGAGGCTAAGTGGCCTCCAAAGGAGCAAAGGAAGGGAAGAAAGTTGAACAATTCCATTAGACTGCTGCACAGCTTCACGGAGAATGGGTTTTGAAATGTTAGCCATTGGGACAGGCCTACTTGCTGAAGACGTGTGTGTGTCTGTGTCTATGTATGTCTGTGTGTGTGTGTGTGTGTGTGTGTAGCATGTGGATCTAACAGGACAAACTTGTATTTAAGTTGCACTGTCGAAAAAGGCCCTAAGATGTCTTACACAAGGCACACAAGGAAAACCAAAAATAAGCTCGTGTTTATTTAGGTGAAAGCAAAATACTGCAGGTGCTGGAAATCTGAAACAAAAACAGAAACCGCTGCAAATACTTCTTAAAGAAAAATCATTTATGGGATGTGGGCATCACTGGCTAGGCCAGCGTTTATTGCCCATCCCTAATTGCTGTGGAGAGGATGGTGCAGAGCTGCCTTCTTGAACCATTGCAGTCCCCCTGTGGAGTAGGTACACCCACAGCGCTGTTAGGGACGGAATACTTAACAAATCTGGCAGCAACTGTGTAGAGAGAAACTGAATACTTCAGGCCTGTGAGGTGATGAAATGTCATGGACCTGAAACATTAAACTCTGTTTCGCTCACCACAGACACTGCCTCCTCTACTGAGCATTTTGCTTTTATTAATAGACCTTCTTGTCCTCAGGATGTTTCCTAGGGTTTGACACTCAGTGAAAGCGCAGTCACCATTGTTGTTTGGGAAATCAGAGCTGCCCATTTGGATGGCCGATACTCTTGTGGGCAGCAAATGACCAGTTAAGCAGAGTTGGGTGAAGTGTGAAGTTTTGGCCAGGACACCGGGGAGGTTAAAAAGGGAAGGAGATAAATAGATTGAAAGGCAGGCCGTGCATGTAGGAATTCTCCAGTTCACAACTAGGACTGCAGCCTCAAATGGTCACAGTCACTATTCTATTACCACGCTGATCTGAATGTTATACTTTAAAATGGTCCTCGTTTTCTTCATGGAAATCAACAAAAAAACAAATCAAATAGTAAATAAATCAAAACAGCATTTCTTATCAAAGCTGAAATTTTCTAGAAAACACATACCCCACTCTAATTCTCTTCCCATACCTTGTGGTGCTCTAAGGCAGGCTTTTGTCTATTTCCATAACTAGTTATTCCAGAACAGATCGCTAGTCTGTCACCAGGATTACAGCAGGAGCTTATAGGTAATAGTGTGGTGCCACTCCACACCATGGCTAACCAGGAGTCTCTCCCGCTGTTACCGCCAGCCAGTCCTAGAGTGGGACTTGAACTTGGAGCTTCTGGCTCAGAGGTAGGGACACAACCCAACTGCGCCACAAGACCTCCTAGAATACAGATAATCATCAGAATGCCCCACTAGCTCAGTAAGGATGTGTCAATTTGTGGACCTGTGAGATTATACATTTGCTTCTAGTATTCACACCATTTAACACAGGAGTGTGAGTCAAATTGACTGAGATTCACAAGGTTCCTCAGGTCTGGCCAATGCCCATTCCTTTGGCCAGATCACCTCCTGCGCAGACTGGGTGAGTGAGGTGCTTGAAATAGAAACACTGAAGGTGTGCCTGCCCTAAGTGTGTGGCATGGCTCTGTTGATGGACGCGTCACCTAACCAGGAAGGTCAGGGTTCAAAGGTCTACTCCTCAACCAACTGGTCATTGTTATATTGCCGACTGTACAAGACTGAGGATAATTGTAAAACAGCAAAGAAACAGGAAGAATTGGAATGTGCAGCCTGAAAGCATGGCGGAAGCAGATTCAGTAGTAAGTGATAAAAGACAATTGGTTATATGCCCGATAAATGTCGGGGAGTTAGCACAGGGGTGATGGGTCAAATTATGTTCTTCTATACTGTTAAATTCTAACTCACTGTATGTTTAAATTCCAGGACATTCTTCACTGAGTGTGTTGATTCATTAATCCACAAAGTTTAAAATAATTTGATTCTATGTCACCAGCGCACTGCTCTACCTCTGCAACCCTGACTATGGTAAGAATGTCTTCTCTTCAGGATAGCTAATGTTGCAATAATCAGCCAGGAAAGAGCATTAATGGAGATCAAGATACAGCTGGATATGAGGCTGATGGAGACAGAGGACCTGAGAGAGACAAATCTAATGGACTCAATGGCCTTTTCCTACCTTTGTCTTGCTTCTTTTGCTATTCCAACCTGTAATTTCTCTGCAAAATGCCAACTGAACTATGAACCCTCTGGTTCTTCTACATTTATTGGATTTCACGGAGTGCTTTGGGAAATCCTGAAGTCATGAAAGGTGCAATACAAAAGCAAGTTCTGTCTATTTTCTTGTGAGCTGGACAGCGAGTGTGGACTCATTCCCAGTCGGGACCTGCGCAGATGTTGGAAAAGAATTCAATTCTTTCTCACTGGGCCTGATTTTAACTCTAATTCCAGAGAGGAAACTCACAGAACCACCTTCACTCAATCTCTTACATTCACACCTCCTCTATCCATTGTGCCACTGACTGCATGTGATACAACTTTGGCATATTGCATTGCATTGGCACAAACTCCAGTAACAAACGCTAATGGAGTTTGGTGATCCAGAATTCTACCCTGAACATATAATGACACTTTTACCTGTTCTTTAATAAGCACCCTTATTAAATACTTTAAGATGGATGGTTGTGCTGAGATTTCAAGTTCAATACCATGTTATTTTTCCTCCTCCTCTCCAGAAGGTATAGGCTCTTGCCACAAGGCAATGTCAGGGTTGTAATTGCCTGTTCAATACTTTAGCCGAGTGGTGAGGCTAGACAGAAAAGGGGAGGAGGGGGGAATTCCTTCTTTCACCCACTGTAATGTACAGTCAAAGAACTAGGAAATTCTTAAGGGAATGGAGTCAAAAGGCAGTGATACTATTTTTCTCAGGGAATTTGTCAGGTGAACCCCTAGGGGAACTCATCCCCCCACCTTCTCACCCCCTCCAAGTATCAAAAGGACAAAGGTAGTCTTCCAAGTATCAAGCTGCTGAGTTCAGGGGTTGATTGAACCAGGGATAGGTTGCCAACTCTGCAGGATGCTCTATGGACCTCCAGATTAATCTCCAGAACACTGCTGTGAACATCCCGGAGAGAAAACCACGGAGGGGAATTGGGCAAAGAATCAAGGCTATTTGACTGGCAGTCAGGGGCCATGCGATTGGGTAAAGAGATGCCCATTCTCCTTCTGGCTGGCCGGAATCTACATGTTGGGTGACTTATGGTGGGGGTGTGGTGGCGGCATGACGGGGCAGAGGTCTCGAGGCGCCATATATCGAAACCTCCAGGAACTCATCCAACCAGAATTGGCAACGTAAACCAGGCGGCTCCACTAATCTCTGTGGCAAAATCCCATTCCAGGTTGTGCATTTATCCATAAGGCCATGGGGGGCAGGGGGGATGGAGGGTTACCAGACACATAAATTCTTTACCGTTCCGTTACAGCAAAAGCTAGGAGCATAACAAAAAGATGCACCTCAAAAGTGATTGTCTCTCGATGTGAACCTGAATACAGGAAATAGCAGGAAACCTCTTACACCAGTAAACACAAAGTGACCATTTTACAGACATTTCATCATTCACAATTGCCACAAATGATTACAGAAAGAAACCGACACATTGAATACAATATTGGCCTACAGTGAAAAGGTGGTGACACATTTCACACCACATTTCTTTCCGGTAAGTGAAGTTAAAAAGCAGTTGTTAACAGTTTTAGCGTTATCTATTTCGCAGTGTGATGTTCTTGCTAAATAAGCACGTTCAGTTTTCTGGTTTACTTTTTCTAAACTGGTGCGGAGCGGCAGTGATGGATTTTTCTCTTCTGCATTTTCTTTTCTGCAGACACATTAGCGTTAGGCTGCCATGCACGGATAATGAACCTGAAGACATGAACATAGACCATAACATATTGCACGACGTGCTCATGCTTGGTAATTTGCAGTATTTATATTCAGTTACTGTTATTCATCTGAGCTCAGTGTGTGTCAGCCCTCCTATCTCCCACTGCCCAGCCAGTCAACAACTCATTTACAATCCTGTCACAAACCTCCTTTCAGTTTTTTTCCTCACTTGGCTTTTTGGTTTCCTTTTCAGTCCTTCATTTATTCCTAATCTTCCTAAGTCTGTCCCCTTCTTTGGCTGTGTCCATTTCAGATAACGATTCGTGAAGATTCCCGTGGGGAAAAATTGCCTTCAGTGGGCGAACATTGAAACCATCAGCCTGTCTAAACCCTGGAGAAGATGCAGCCTCAACACTGGCACCTCCATTCCCCTTGCCGCCCTCTTCATCTCACCCCTAGAACATTACAAATCTTACTCCATTTAAAAAACATCAATCCAAGGACAAGGTGCCTAGCCTTAAAGAAGGGTCCCAGATTTTGATGGCATGTTTGTTAGACCTTTCCCATCACCCTTTGTTTCCAAAAGTTTTTGCCCTGCAATTTGTTGGAGGTGCAAGCTGGTGACAGGGCATCTTGTCCTAGAGGCTGACAGGCAATCTCTCCTTAACTAATGGCATTTATGGAGTCAGTGCAGAATAGATGGGCCAAATGGCCTCCTCCTGCACTGTAGGGATTCCATAAAGCAGGGATGGCAGAGAAGAAAATTCGGTCAACTAGAGTCAAATTATTTAAGAAACGAAAAGAGAAAATTTAAGGGTGGGTTAAGAGAAACAGAGAGACAAAGGACAGGGGAAGCAAAAAAAACAATTTTAATTTTTGAATTTTAACTTCAAGGGCACTTAAATCTCTAACAATTGCTTCCTAAGGACTGAGACTCCACAGTTTAAATTGCTTCCCTTCTGGGTCAGCATCAAGGGGAGTTGCAGGAATATACATTTCCTCATTTGGGTGGCACGGTGGCACAGTGGGCAGCGCTGCTGCCTCAGTGCCAAGGATCTGGATTCAACTCCAGCCCTAGGTGATTGTCTGTACAGAGCCTGCACATTCTCCCTGTGTGGGTTTCCTCCGGGTGCTCCGCTTTCACTCCCACAGTCCAAAGATGTGCAAATTAGGTTGATTGGCCATGCTAAATTGCTCCATAGTGTCAGGGAGGTTTAGCAGGGTAAATACGTGGGGTTATGGGAATAGGAGCCAGATGGGATTGTGGTGGATGCAGACTCAATGGACTGAATGGCCTCTTCTTGCACTGTAAAGATTCTATGAAAAGAATCCTTAACCACCAGCCCTAACTTTCTATGATGAATTTAATACACAAATGCAGCAAGTTCATGAACCTCATGAAGATGTTAAGGAAAAGCTGCCGTTTTTGTGAGGCTAATGGTGGCGTGGTGTAAATTTCCTGGGACCTGTGGAGATTCATAATTTAAGAGGAATCTCTTCCTTGCCTGAAGTTGCTGGATGGATTTGCACCATTAATGATCATTAAACACACAATTATTTTAACAGCATTTGGGCCATTATGTTCCGGGGTGGGGACTGGTTGTGGATAATCTGAGGATACAGCAGGTGCTTTGCAACTCCTTGCCAACCTGATATATACCTGATGTTGATGGAGTGAGCCAGTCACAGGCACACAGCCGTAAACAGCTGACAACAGCCATCTCCCATTTTTAATCGTAGTTACATTTATAAAGCAAAATCCTGGCCCTGTTACAGATCTACCCACATGATCAGTCAAACTGTGTTCCTTTCAGCCTCTCAATGAAAGCATTCCTCAAAAGTAATTTAGGGAAAGAAATTACCCTCACAAAATCCTGGAAACTGCAGGCTGGAGATTTTCAAATGTTGGTAGAGGTTGTGTCCACCTGTCCTAATCTACAGACGTTGCTCCTTTATTTATTTGTGTCACAAGTAGGCTTACAACTGCAATGAAGTTACTGTGAAAATCCCCTAGTCGTCACATTCTGGTCGGATACACTGCCAATGCATCTAACTAGCACGTCTTTCAGACTGTGGGAGGAAACTGGGGAGCAGCCAGAGGAAACCCATGCAGACACGGGGAGAATGTGCAGACTCTGGACAGGCAGTGACCCAAGCTGGGAATCGAACCCACGTCCCTGGCACTGTGAGGCAACAGTGCTAACCACTGTGCCTCCATACTGCACTGGAGGAATATGTGTTTGGATCACACACCAAGAGGATAGTATTATTGTTTTTGTATTGTATAGCAAAACAGTCCTGTTGTCCCTTTATTCACATTCATGTTGTTTCTGCCTTTGTGAAGCAAATATGGTGTTCAACATCCTGAGTCTATGTAACTGGAGTTAGCATATGTAAAAGTCTGTACATTCTGGGTGTTCTTTTCCCTGCTTGTCAGAACAGTGGGAAATTTTTCCATTTCGGAAAGCTGGTGTCAGTGAGCAGAATCTTGTGCCTTCCCTTGGCAGGATTGATGGGAAGTTTAATCGGGTGTGTGCGATGGGAGGTCACCTCTCCATCTCTAACCCTATTAAGTCCAGGCTAGGAAGGCTCCTGAATGGTATTCCCGGCCCATCACCCCTTAAGTAGACAATTAATACCCACTCAAGAGACTGCTCTTGCCGCCACTGGTATTAACCCAGAGGCAGGGCGAGAGACTCGGCACGCGAGGAACAAAACAAGCAAATCCTGCATGCATTCGCACGTGGGTGCCAGGTTGGGTAGGGAGGGTGGGGGGGGGTCCTGGTTCAAAAGCACCCAGTGACTGATTGGGGGATCTGGCATCAGGAAGGAGAGAAACCCCAGCGAGGCACATCTGTAGACCCCTTCCCTCACCCTACGTCTCCCATCCCACCATCCCCCACTTGTGCTTGGGTCCATCCTCGATCTGAGGGCTTGGTCTGTGCAGTACCGGAAACAGCCACCACCGCTCTAGTGGCACTGCTGAGCACAGAACAGCTGCAGCCGCTAATTGGCCGCTGCCCACTTGCCCTCAATTTTGAGGTTGGCAGGGAGTACTCAGGGTGGAGGGTGTGGGTAGGAGGGGAGCCTGGCAGAGAGAAGGTCATTGGCTTTAGGTAGGAAGTTGGGGGACAGGTCACCTCTCTCAAGGTCCCCTTTATCCCATTCAAGTTTTGCCCCTATGCTAATCTCCCTCCCCCAAGGCCTCTCCATCTTGACCTCTCTCCACCCACCTTGAGCCCCACCTCCCCTCCTCAACGTGTGCCTCTCCCTGCATGTACCTGGATCCTGGGGCTGAGAAACTGCTTGTGGTCCCAGTCCTGGCCATGCCTCTGCCAGCCAATCAGATTGGCTAGAAGTCCTCGGAGGCAGAACATCCAGCTGAGTGACCCGTCCCAAACCAATGGAACGCCACCATCCGAAAAATGCTCCGAGTGGCACAAGATGCCCCCAAAGGAGGCGTAATGGGGCTCTTGCCAGCTCTCCTGCCACCATCTCCACAAGATTCTGCCAGCTTGCTAACTTCCAGTTTAGGTGTAGCATGGGGTGAATGGGAAGTAAATCTTCCTCCACTCTACCCAAAAAAGGACCCTTTCTGTTCCTTTGAAAGAATGCCCTCTAACGGCAGCTGTGTTTTAGTTTCTGCCCATGCTAAGATTGACCACACAGATTTCTGATCAATTCTGTATCAATTCCCAAGCCTTGAGGTTGACCAAGTGTTAGGTTAGTAATAACTCTCAAGGTGGTGAAGGCGCTTCACTTATCTCAGCCAGAATTAAGCTCACATGTTGGAGGTGAAAAGACAGTTTTACCGCATTGCGCCCTTCAGCTGTAGAGCATCACACTGCATAATCAGTTGTAAAATGAAATATACACTGTCCAGCTTTAACATTGATTCTGACTCACGGCCCACACACAAAAAATGTAAATGTGAAGCCAATGATCTCTTACCGTAAGATGCACCTTGCAAAATCTTTTGCAAACAGACTCAAGCAACCTAGTGGGGCTGACTTGATTCATGACACTTAGACCATCTTAAATGAAATGGGGGCCACTTACTTTTAGTGGGAAGTACAACCCCTCCCATATGTACATTTAAAAGAGTTCCCAAACTCTCAAAAGTCCACGCCTTCCCTCTTTTACCAAAGAACGACTGTACACAAATACACAGGTATCTTAAATAAACATTGAGGACCACCAAGATTTGCAGTAAACACTCATACTTAGCCCAATGCGAGCTCTGTGCCTTTAAAATATTTTCCGAGCCCTCTCAACAAGCACTTGGTCAAATATCAAGCAATGGAGAGAGCTTCGTCAGAACTCACGAGTGTCACTGTGCGTGACCGGGGCACCCTCTCTAAATCTGACTCGTTTGCATGCAGCCATTCGGTTCGGCCAGTCTCTGCGTCATGCAGGTGTCCGGAAATCGACTCTTTTCCTGCTTTTGCTCCGTCGTGTCCTCGACCCCGTTGGACTTGCACGAGCACAGGACCTTCTGGAAACTCTTTTTGAAGGTGTCCGACAGGAAGCCGTAGAGCACGGGGTTGGCGCAGCTGTTGGCGTAGGAGAGGACCACCACAAAGAAATATATTCCCACCGACACTGGCTCCTCCGGCAAGGTAGAAATCAAATTAATAATGTTGAGGATGTAAAACGGCAGCCAGCAAATTACAAATACAACCACAATGACAATCACCATCCTGGTGACCTTCCTCTCGGACTTCCTCCGTTTGGTGGATCCCACACGTAAACCAGATGATTTGACTTTGATTATAATCAGTAGGTAACAGAGGCATATTATTAACAGAGGGCCAAAGAAGCCCAGCACTGCTGTATATATGATAAAGGCTGCGGACCAGACTGACTTGGGCTCAGGCCAGTTGATGTTGCATGTGTTCATCTCCGCGACGTCGGAGTATATGATAATCGGGAGAATGACCACGATGGACGATATCCACACCGAGGCGTTGATCATCTTGGCGACCTGAGGCCTGCGCCATTTGGTGGACCTGATGGGGTGAACCACTGCCAGGTACCGATCGATGCTCATCACGGTCAGGCAGAAGATGCTAGTGAACTGGTTGATGCCGTCCACGGTCAGCACCAATCTGCACATAAAGGACCCAAACGGCCAGTAGCTCAAGGCATTCTGGGCGGCAATGAATGGCAGGCCAAGCATAAAGAGTTCGTCTGCCACGGCGAGGTTCAGGATATAAATATTGGTCACTGTCTTCATCTTGGCATAGCACACGATAACATAGATGACAAGAGTATTCCCACTGAGTCCTATTGCACAAACAATGAAATAAATTACGGGAAGCACAATGGTGCTGACGCTGGACATAAATGGAATTCCACTGGTCCAGTTACTGGATTCATTATTATACGATGATACATTGATTTTCTCTGTGCTCGGTTCCCAAACAGGGACAGTGGATATCTTCAGAGGCTCCATCCCTTGCAGTGTAGTCCTCATTGTCTCGCTCTGTACAAAACTGTACTCATTTTGTCCAATGTGTCCCTGGGAAAAGAATTGAAGAAAACTTTGAAGGCGTGATCATTTTTTTTCTTCCTCTCTACCCTACTCCCTCCTGTAGCGGGGCAGGGGAGAGTCCAGAACGGGGTGGGGGGCTGTGTAACCTTACAAGTAAGAACACATCTTCACACAAAGGCTGTTGGAACTGTTAAAACTCTCTTCCCTGAAGGCTCTGGAGGCTGGCATTGAGAATTTTAAAACGGAGAGTGATCGATTTCTGTTAGGCAAGCTATTAATGGTTACAGAACCACGGCAGGTGGAATTAAGATACAGAGTCATGATCTAATCGGCTGACAGAGTGACCTATGTAACAATTTTCCATTTGTTAAATGTTAACCTGACGTGTGTTAAATTCAATCCATACAGGATGTTAATTCAGGATGCAGGACAAAGATGGCAAAGCTCCACTGATCTATGTCAAATCTCCCTCGTGTTCAAAATACACAATGCCTTTTGTTTTAATGTTGTAATCTTCTGGTGATCTAAACCCTGGGAAAGGAAAGGTGATTTGTGACAGAGAGAGGCAGAGACTGAGAGGGAGAGGCTGTTCGGGAATGGCTCTTGCTCAGAAATAAGAATCCAGTCAAGTAATTGATTGTGAAACACAGGCAGTTAGACTCACTGTGCCAGCAGCAGAGGTCTCTACGCTTACTACACTGTCAGTTAAGTCTTTATATTCTGCGCTGTGCTCCAAGTTACATTCTATTTATTCTCACAGCTTATGCAGCTTCTCTGAAGAACCCCGGACTTACCCATTTTACGAGGTTGCGCGTGTGTTTTTTTTTATTCATTCGTGGATGTTGCTGGCTGGCTAGCAGTTATTGCCCATCCCGAGTTGCCCTTGACTTTGTAACGATTGATACAACTGAATGTCTCACTAGGCCATTTCAGAGGGTAGCTGAGAATCAACCACATTGCTGTGGCTCAGGAGTCACATGTAGGCCAGGCCAGGTAAGGAGGGCAGATTTCCTTCCCTAAAGGACATTAGCGAACCAAATGGGTTTTTCTGACAATCAACAATGGTTTCATGGTCATTGGTAGATTCTTAATTCCAGATAATTTTTATTGAATTCAAGTTCCACCATCTGCAGGATTCAAACCTGAGTCCCCAGAACATTAATTGAGTTTCTGAATTAATAGTCTAGTGGGCCATCACCACCGTGTTGGAATGGGCAATCTCATGAGCCATGGCACAATGGATGTGCCTCAGATCTAAGCTTGTACACTGTGAGGTCAGGCTCCATGCCACAGCACGTGGGTACAAAGCAGAATAGTTATGTACAGGTGCCATCCTTCAGACGAGTTAAAGCGAGGCTCTGTTTGTTTCCTTGGCTGAATGTACAAGATCCCATGGATCAAACCAGCACACAAGTGTAGTTGGAGCCTGTACTGGGAGTCGACCAGCAGAGGGAAGTGGACAGAGACTCCTTGGAACCCAGTTTCCATTGCCTGGGTCCAGAAGTTTAAAGTTTATTTCTTAGTGTCACAAGTAGACTTATACAAGCACTGCAATGAAGTTACTGTAAAAATCCCCTAGTTACCACACACTGGCACCTGTTTGGGTACACTGACAGAGAATTTAGCACGACCGATGCACCTAACCTTTCAGACTGCGGGAGGAAATCCACGCAGACATGGGGAGAATGTGCAGACTCCACACAGACAGTGACCAAAGCCAGGAATTGAACCCAGGTCCTTGGTGTTATGATGCAGCAGTGCTAACCACTGTGCCTCCCCAGAATTGATAGGAACCTCAAACCACAGATACCAAACGTATGGTACTGATCTGGCGCTGAAACCAGTGAATTTAAGATGGGTAACAATTCCCACTGAGGAATTAATGATTCCGACATTGATTTAATTTTCAATAAATTAGAAGTCACCACGAAGAATCTCTGAAGGCAGCAATAATGTAATCTGATCATTAGTTTGTTTTTCCACTCATAACATTATTTTAATCAGGAAAAAGCTTTATGCATAATTCAATAAATGTAGCAAGTCTGTATGATTATCAATGGGCCTGTCAAAAACAAAGGGTGAAGCAGATGTAATAGTTTTACAGCCACTTCAAAAGCAGGCCAATCATCTGAACTTCACATCTCATCTTCCACCTGTTGGCTCCTGTCCCATTCCCACCTCGGCTCCTGATACACTATAAAAACACAAGTTTGCTCCACATTGCTGTCAGGTCTCTAACGCAACAGTGGAACAGTTTTAACCTCACCCTTCTGAAAGGCAGCAGACAATATTTACCAGGAGAATAAGAGGGGATGAGGGACTTCAGTCATACGCAGAGAGCGGAGAAGTGGAGAGATGGCTTTTCCAAGAGCAGGGGAGGTTTGAGGGGAGACTTTTCTCACAGGCTTGTGTTTCAGTTTAAGTTGTTTAAGAGGAGCTGAGGCGAAGCTTCTGTGTATAGTGAGTTGTTAGTTTTGTAATGCAACACCTAACAGGATGATAGAAACAGATATAGTAATAACGTTCAGCAGGGAATTGGATGTAGATACTTGAAGGAAAATGATTTGCAAGAATATGAGGATAGATCTGAGGAGATGAACTCTTTCAAAGAGTCAACGTAATCTCAATGGATTATTCTATAAGACATAGGAGCAGAATTAGGCCACTCAGCCCATCAAGCCTGCTCTGCCATTAAATCATGGCTGATATTTTTCTCATCCCCATTCTCCTGCCATTTCCCCAGAACACCTGATCCCCTTATTAATCAAGAACCTATTTATCTCTATCTTCAAGACACTCAGTGACCTGGCCTCCACAACCTTCTGCGGCAAAGAGTTCCACAGATTCCCCACTCTCTGGCTGAAGAAATTCGTCCTCATCTCTGTTTTAAAGGATCGTCCCTTTAGCCTGAGGTTGCGGCCCCTGGTTCTAGTTTTTCCTACAAGTGGAAACATCCTCTCCACATCCACCCTATCCAGGCCTCGCAATATCCTGTAAGTTTCAATAAGATCCCCCCCTCGTTCTTCTGTGCTCTACCATTCCAGGAGTCTATAACTGATTGCCATCAGATTTCCATTGACACCGGTTCTGTCCTTTGGATGAAATGTTATAATTGAGACCGGTCTGCCCTGTCAGAAAGGTCCCATTGTGCTATTTTGCAGAAGATGAGGGGAGTTCTCCCCGGTGTCCTGACTGATACTCGCCTCTCAGCCAATAATACTAAAACATGTGATTCGCTCATTGCCTCACTGCTACTTCTAGGACTTATTGCAGATTTTGTCTCACATCTCTGAAGTGAGACAGGAACCCACAATCCTCTAGCTCAGGGGCAACCAACTTAACCATAGTTGGCAGTTAATAAGCTATCAGACTTACTGGATAAGCAGTGGGAGGTTTCCTGAAGCTCTGTAAAGGTTACCTGTGTGGGCTGTATCAGCTGGTTAAATGCCTACATTCTTGGGGGTCACTTACATTTCTGTCTTTGCCAACCTGCACTTTAGCTGTCTGGAGCTTTACGAATGGTGTTTGTCACAGAATTCCATAAAATCCCTGCAGTGCAGAAGGAGGCCATTTGGCCAAACAAATCACTGACTCTCTGACAAAGTATCTTGCCCAAGCCTTCTTATCCGCTCTATCCTTGCAGCTGCACACATTTTCCATGGCTAATCTATCTCACTTACACATCTTGGGGCACTAAGGGGCATTTTTATACCATGGATAATTCATCTACCTGCGCACCTTTGGACTGTGGGAGGAAACCGGAGCACCCAGAGGAAACCCATACAGATACAGGGAGAATGTGCAAACTCCACACAGTCACCCAAGGCTAGTATTGAACCTGGGTCCTTAATGCTGTAAGGCAGCAGTGTTAACCACTGTGCCATCCTCAAACAGACATCAGGTTAATTGTGGGAACTTAGCGTCAACTCCAAATCTCCATATGTAGATATTGTTCCGTAGCTATATTTGTAAGTATTTCAGAGATTCCGTCTTTCAGTTGAGACTTTAAACCATGCATTATCTAAAGTAAAGTTTATTTATTGGTCACAAGTAGGCTTACATTAACACTGCAATGAAATTACTGTGAAAATCCTCTAGTCTTCACACTCCGGCGCCTGTTCGGGCACACTGACGGAGAATTTAGCATGGCCAATGCACCTAACTAGCATGTCTTTTGGACTGTGGGAGGAAACCGTAGCACCCGGAGGAAACTTATGCAGACAAAGGAAGAACGTGCAAACTCCACACAGACAGTGACCTGAGCCAGGAATCGAGCCCGCGTCCTTGGCACTGTGAGGCAGCAGTACTAACTACTGTGCCAAAAAAGATCTGATGGCACTACCTCAAATAACTCAAATAGTGTTCTCTGTAGTGTGCTGGCCATTAAGTATCTCGGTCCCAACATAATTCAAACAGATGACCTGGTTATTATCAAATTGCTGCTTTTAGAAGCTCGCTGTGTGCACATTGTCTGCTCTTACAACAATATATGTTATTTCAAATCCAAACCTACAAATGTCATGGATTCCTCCAAGAACACATGGACAATAATCACAGACTTCTTGACTCTAAGCCTGATCCAGTGACTAAAGAGAGCTGTCAAAACTGGTTACGCACAATGAAGTGCTAAATGCAATTGTTGCTATTGTCCTTCAATAGTTTAGGCTGGTAGAATCTACATTGTTACCAAGAACAGACTGTTAATTGCCTTCCATTGTGTATCAATGGACACTCATCGTGTTACTGAAACGCTTTGCTACCTTTTGGAGTCTCTTTAATGACAAAATCACTGCTTGTTTTTGATGCAGAACACACTAGCAACAGGGCTGCTGGCCTCTTTTCTCCCTCTCTTCAGCTGAAGTAAGTTTGAGTCCAGTTTGCTTATATCAGACTGCAGGAACAGACAGAGAAATTCGAAAGGAGGCTTTGATCTCCACAGCAGCACTGCAATAAAGAAAAACAAGGGCTGAAACTTTAAACTTTCAGCAGCTGAGATCCAAAGCTACAGCAAAACCAGCCAGCCATGTACAACAAATTAATGCTTTATATCTTTGCCTTCTCTGACTGAATCTTGATTTGGCCAAAAGTTAACCTCCTTTACTCTGTAACTTGTATTTTTGCATGTGTGTGTATGTGTGTGCGTACATGTTCTTGATTAACAAGATAGATTCGCGATTAATAAGGGATTGGGGTTATGGGAATAAGGCAGGAGAATGGGAATGAGAAAAATATCAACCATGATTGAATGCTGGGGCAGATTCGATGGGCCAAGTGGCCTAATTCTGCTCCTATGTCTTATGATTTTATGTGTATGTGTATATGTGCATGTGTGGATATATGTGTATACATGTGTGTATGTGAATGCATGTGTACATGCGTGTATGTATGTGCATGTATATATGTGTATGTATGTGTATAAGTGTGTGTATGTGTATAAGTGTGTGTATGTGTATAAGTGTGTGTATGTATATATATATATATATGTGTGTGTGTTGTGACCGAACTTTTTAAAATCCTTCAGCTGGGTGGTCTTTAGCACAATAAAAACTGACCACTTGCCTGTTGAAACTCAGGAAAACCTGTCTGCCTGAGTTCTTTGTGTATAATTCGGTACATACACTGGCTTGGTGCATTCATGTTTTTACATTGCAAAACTTGTTACGATCAAACGAGGGGTGTGGGAAAGAGGGGGAAATCCTTCCATTCACCCTCATCTAATTGTAACAACTTTAAAAGGACTAAGTTGGATATAAATGTAAACTCTTTCTCTGAAAGGTGGTGATATTAAGATACTACTATTGGCCTCAGTATTGAGGAGGGGACAATTAAACAGGGATCCTGCTCTGGTTTGATGGACAATGAGTTCTTTGTGGAAGAGGATTAGACTTGCCTATGGCGTACATTGCAAACCAATCAACACTCATTGTCAAAGGATAGGCACTTGGGTTAGTGGCTGGCTACTGGTGTTCATGGAAAGGAAACAAAAGCAAGAGCTTGCTAAGGCTCCTGCTCTGAACAAGACCACAAGAAACTACAAAGGGCCGTGAACGAAGCCCAGTCCCTCATGCAAACAAGCCTCCCATCCGTTGACACTGTCTACACTTCCTGCTATCTTAGGAAAAGCAGCCAGCATTATCAAGGACCCCACACAGCCCCAACATTCTCTCTTACACCTACTTCCATCAGGGAAAGGGACAAAAGTCTGAGGTCACATACCAAATGACTCAAAAACTGCTTCTTCCCTGCTGCCATCAGATTTTTGAATGGATCTACCTTACATTACGCTGATCTTTCTCTACACGCTAGCTATGACACAATTCCTGGCTTGGGTCACTGTCTGTGTGGAGTTTGCACATTCTCCCTGTGTCTGTGTGGGTTTCCTCCGGGTGCTCCGGTTTCCTCCCACAGTTCAAAGATGTGTGAGTTAGATTGATTGGCCATGCTAAATTGCCCCTTAGTAGCCCGGGATGCATAGGTTAAAGGGATTAGTGGGGTAAATATGTGGGGTTAGGGGGATAGGGTCTAGGTAGGATTATTGTTGGTACAAACTCAATGGGCCGAATGGCCTTTTTCTGCACTGATTCTGATTCGATTCTATGATTCTATGATATTCTGTACTCTCTCCTTTCCTTCTCCTCTACGTACTCTAAGAACGATATGCTTTGTCTGTGTAGTGTGCAAGAAACAATACTTTTCACCATGTCCCAATACAGATGACAATAATAAAAGTAATCAAAGATAAATCACTTCCCTTCCTAACAGGCAGCCTACCTTTAATGCTGTTCCACCCAATGCTAACCCACTAAACTTGAAATAAAAGCATGAGGAAAGGTAACTCTAATTTTCACTCTGAGCATCAGATGAATAGGAAGAAAGATAGTAACTGATAATGCCTGGAAAGAAATTGAAGAATATGAAGCAAATTGAAAGCAATTTTGACACTGTCGATGAAAATGAGATGTGGCTGTATTAACATTATCCATTTTAATCTATTACCTAAAGGTACATTGTTCCATTATTACTAGGAGGCATAGGGCCCGATTCTACCATCAAGTTGCACCCATTTTCTGGCACAAAAACTTGGTAAAGTTGGGCATGAGGCAAGTAGTGCAATTCACACCCACCTCTGTGCCGGTTCCCCCTTTATCAATTGCTGAAAATGGCTGCAGTCGGCACAGTGCCCGAAATGGGCACGATGTCAATTTAAATGCATTTGTATGCGGTTAAATTGACTTAACGGGCTGCATGTCCAAACTTACCGGCACTTCCCCCTTCACCGCTGCGTTCGCCCATCCAGGTTTGGCGCAAAACAGACATGGTTCGCAAAGGACTGTCTTGGGCGCTCCGGCTAGTGATGAAGTTCAGAGCTTCCGGCGACTCTCTGACTCAGATCGGTGGTGGGGAGGGGACAGGTCAGGTGGCTCTCTGGTGGTGAAGCAGGGGCAAGGGGTCTGCCGCCACTCTATGAGCGATCGGTTGGTGGGGGTGGGGGGGGTTCTGCTGCCACTCTGCATGTGATTGTTGGGGGAGGGGAGGAGGGTCCACTGCCACTCTGTATGTGATTGGTGGGAGGGAAAGGGGGCAGTGGGGCCTGATCGGTCTGGATAACGCGGGGGTGGGGGGGAGCTAAGTTACGTTCTGGGGGACAGGGGGAGGCATTATCCGGCCCAGGAGCGATGTGACAGGGGAGCATTTTTCTACTTTTGTTACTGCGCATGCACAGTTGGAGACACCTATCGGAGCTGCAGGGTTTCAGGCACGTTAAGCCTAGTCCATGGACTTGTGCAGCACAATTCAGGATCACTGATATTTTTTCAAGCAGAGTGCATATGGGGGAGACAGAGAACAGTCTAAAAGTTGGATCTGAAATACTCTCAGTTTCAAGTCCACCCAGCACTTAGAATCAAAATGAGGCATATAGTGATGGTAAGACCAGTAGGACACGTTCCATGCTACACATGCAGTCCGATGCAAATATGACAGATGAATAAAAGCATTAGAACATCAAATATCAGTATTACAAAAGCTTTACTTTCATCAAACCATTTTCTCTCCCTCATTTTATTTTTCAATTTAATAAAAGTATTACAGAGATGAATGTCTAATCATTTTCTCACATACCAGGGATTGATGTAAAATTCATGAGTGTACTTTACACTTGGAGAAGTACTCAGGAACTTTCACCTCTGAATCCTTTATCAAATCAAACCCAAGCTAATGGGAGGAAATTACCCTCTCTCTGCTGACCTGAGTGTCACAAGCAAATTGAGCTTGGCAATTTTTTGGCCAAATTCCCAAAGTGCCTGTGCCCAGCGCACAAAGATTTCCCTTAACATTGACACCTGTCACTAGTCTTGTGTATGCCCATTTCTCATGCTGTATTCCTGGAATCCAGCCTTGGCACCATTGGTAGCTCTCTTGCCCAAGTCGGAAAGGTAGGGGTTCAAGTCCCACTCTAGAGATTTGAGTAGATAATCTAGGCTAACACTTCAGCGGAGTGCTGATGCAGTACTGCACTGTGAGAGGTGACATCTTTCAGGAGAGAGGTTATACTGCCTGCTTTCTGTTTACTTCTGATGAAAGGTCATCAGCCTGAAACTCTGGAAACCTCGTTGCTCTGTCCACCAATCCCTCCTGATCTGCTGCATAGAATCATAGAATCCCTACAGTGCACAAAGACCTTTTGAGCCTGCATCGACAATAATCCCACCCAGGCCCTATCCGCATAACCCCATGTATTTACCCTGCTACTCCCCCGACACTAAGGGGCAATTGGCTAATCAACCTAACCCACACATCTTTGGAGCGTGGGAGGAAACAGGAGCACCCAGAGGAAACCCACGCAGACATGGGGAGAATGTGCAAACTCCACATAGTCACCCAAGGTCAGAATTGAACCCAGGTCCCTGGCGCTGTGAGGCAGCAGTGTGCCACCGTGCATTTTTCCAACATTTTCTGTTTCAAATGCATTGACTAGATTTGTACACTGTTAAGTATTGAAGATCCGAGGGTGATCTAAATCAGGCGTTTATGATGAATGAGGGGATTGATTGGGAGAGAAATGATTTCCTCTGAGAGTGGAGCCTAAGACAACGTTAAAATAAAAATCATGACTTGAAGCGATAGTGTCAGAAAGCATTTCTTCACACAGCAGTTAGTGGAAATCTGAAACTGTCTCCCCCAAAAAAGCTGCTGAGTGTCGGGCGGGTCAACTGAAAATTTCAAAGCCAAGGTTGATGTATTTTTGTTACACAAGAGATTGAAGGGATTTGGAGCCAAAGTGGGTAAACAGACTTCTAAAACAGATCAGCCAAGATCTAAGTGAATGGCAGAACTGCATGACTGAGTCTGGGAGGTCCTCCTATAGAGGATAAATGGATGTCTCATGTTTCTATGCTCCTGTATCTTGGATCAGTTGGATCTGAATCCAGGCTGTTACAGTGCAGTACCGAGGGAGTACAGAACCATCACAGGTAACTCTTTGGGATGAAACATTGAAACACAGCCCACTATCCGCCCTTTCAGGTGGATGTCCGAAATTTCACAGCACTATTTGAAAAAGGTATAGGGCAGTTCCCTGCAATGTCCTTGTCAGCCTTATCCCTTAATCAATATCACCAAAACAAACTACCTGGTTATTGATCACATTTGTGGGATTGTACAGTGGCTGCCATATTTTCCTTCTGATAAACAATAAGTTCACTTTGAATTTGTTCAATGGATTTTAAACACTTGGAGATGTCCTGAGGTCATGAAAGACAATGAATAAGAGCTTTTTATTGCTTTAGTTGATCAAAGATGAAAATAGAGATGCTAACATAATTCCCAATGTTGCCCTGTATTCCCTGCTGCTTTCAGTCCAGCCCCCAGCCTGCATTTATTACAGATCCCAGTCCTAATAGGAGCGTGCATTCCTTGCTGATCCCAATCCCCACATGGATCTGCATTCCCAATGATCCCAATCCCCACACAGACCTGCATTCCCAATGATCCCAATCCCACACAGATCTGCATTCCCAATGATCCCAATCCCACACAGATCTACATTCCCAATGATCCCAATCCCCACACAGACCTGCATTCCCAACGATCCCAATCCCCACATGGATCTGCATTCCCAATGATCCCAATCCCCACATGGTCTACATTCCAAATGATCCCAATCCCCACACAGATCTGCATTCCCAATGATCCCAATCCCCACATGGACCTGCATTCCCAATAATCCGAACACAGACCTTGCTGATCCCAATCCCAACAAGAGACCAGCATTCCCTATTGATCCCAATCGCAACACAGACCTGCATTCCTGCTGATCCCAATCCAATGCAGACCTGCATTCACAATTATCCCAATCCCAACATGGTCTTGCATTCCCAATGATCCCAACCCCAATGCGTTCCTTATGATTCCAATCCCCACAGGGACTTGCATTCTCAATGAGCTCAATCCCAACAAGCTCAATCCCAACTGACCTACATTCCCAATGATCCCAATCCCCACACAGATCTGCATTCTCAATGATCCCAATCCCAGCAGGGAGCTGCATTCCCAACGATCTTAATCCCAGCAGGGAGCTGCATTCCCAATGATCCCAATCCCAGCAGGGAGCTGCATTCCCAACGATCCCAATCCCAGCAGGGAGCTGCATTCCCAACGATCCCAATCCCAGCAGGGAGCTGCATTCCCAGCGATCTCAATCCCAGCAGGGAGCTGCATTCCCAATGATCCCAATCACAGCAGGGAGCTGCATTCCCAATGATCCCAATCCCAGCAGGGAGCTGTATTCCCTGTTGATCCCATTCCCAGCATGGACCTGTATCCCTGCTGATGCCAGTGCAGAGCCCGCGCTGCAGTCGCCGGTGACCTGATCCGCGTTCCCTTCTCACTCATTCATTCTCAGTGCTCCCGGACTCACTTCGCTCTCCACACTGAAGTAAGGAAGCGGGTGGTGTTAGCACGGGGAGCCTGCCTTCCTGCAGCGAGTTCAGCGGGCTGCTGCCATTCCTCAGACCGGCATTAACCCTACTGCAGTCGCTGAACGCCGGGACTGCAGAAACACCAGCTTCAGCTCAGTGAAGGCAGCATTGCCGGCTTGTTCAGATGTACCGTCAGCGCTACAATCCCCATCCGCTACAGCGCTCTCCCTGGGAACCGAGACTGAGTTATCCAACTTTCCAAAGCTTTTCCTTGTTTACCTACCGCCTTTAGTTCCAATCACCTTGCAAATGTAATCCGATTGGGATGTAATCTCTGTCCTTTCCATATAATAGGAAAAACAGTGGTCAAATAAGGCGGAATTTGACTGCAAATCCAGCCAACAATTGTAATTTACAGGTGCGGTACAAACTAGCGTCTGATCTGAAGGAAACTTGCTCCTGAACTATCTCCAGCAAGAACATCTACCACCCACCGACCCCACCGCCCCCCCCCCCCCCCCAAAACAGCCAGCTCACCATTCGGCTAAAATGATAAAATGGCACAGGAGGAGGTCATTCGGCCCAACGCGTCTGTACTGGCTCTTTACAGGAGATTCCAAGCAGCCTCCCTCTCCCGTGCCTCTCTCCCAACCCTCACCCTTCAAGGATTTTTAAAAATCCCCGCCTCCCCCCCCCCTCCTTTTGCAACAGTTATTAAACGGGGCACCGTTTAACCACAACAATATTTCTGATTCTCTGTGGATCCCACCAGAACCTGTCAGTTTTAAAGCAGGGACAACCGCCCTGTGATTTTAATATCGCACGCAGCTTGTTTTTTTTTGGTCATTTCAATTTCTTAAACGAAGACATCTTCATGAACCTGCGCGAGTGTTTTTACCTGCTGGGATATCTTCAACATTTCTGCCATCCACTCCTGGAGGTTGAAGAAGGATCCAACGAGGATAAAGGAGTCCGAGGAAAGTGTGAAGAGGAACGGGTTTTCAATGAGTTCTGAATGTTAAACTAGTCCGAGCAAGGTGGTCCAGGGCAGTGTGTGTGTGTGTGTGTGTGAGAGAGAGGCGGATCCTAGTGGCTGATGAGACAGGGAACAGGAGTTGTGGCGCCTCTCTGCTGGTCTTTAGACCCCTCTATTCAAAGCGAACTTGCAGCGTGTCTGTGCTTTCTGAGTGACAGTGAGAGAGAGAGTGGTTCTGTGTCGACAGTGATGTGTTGCTGCTGGAAGGAGGGAGGAAGGGGGGGGGAGGAATCGAGCTTGAGATCAGCATTCACTCCCCTCCCCAAACAAACCATCCAATCAGTAAATCAGCGAGAGTGAGCATGAGTCATCGAAGACCAGAATCAGAGGGCACCGAGCTACTCAAACTCTACAAATGCAACCTGATGCATTTATTCAACCATTCTGTACATGGAAACCAGAAAGTTATGCCGCCAGCTCAGGGCCCTCTTCGCTAACTGGGAGATATTTGAAATCACTAAAAAAAAAGTTTTTAAAAAGCACCTTTATGAGATGAGACTTGTACTATCAGGTTTAAAACAGAATTGGTTAAAAAAAATGTCACGGGGCATTCAGTTAATGTGATAACTGGCGCGAGTGTTTCTGTGGCTGGTGGGCGGGTTAAGGCGAGGAACAGTAACTGGTGTCTACCTGCCTTTCTCTTGCCTGAGGTTTGTCTCTCTCTGCTCCCTTTCTTTATATCTCCAGGAATCTCCCCCCTCTCCCCTCTAACTTCATGGCTCTTCAGTTCCAAGCGACACTTAAAGGGGCTGTGGGGGAGGATTGAAAGTGTTTCTTGGCATCTATGAATCTGACTGCCGGCCTTCCCACAGCTCCCATCCCCTCCTCCCCCCGCCAAAAAAGTATACCCCCCCAGCGCATGTATATTGTACCAGGTGTAATTAACTTGCAGTCAGCCCCGCTCCATCTCAGGCAGGTCTATTGTAATGAATTACAGTCATTCCTTCCACACACAACTCTGCTCTGATTGTTATTAGAGCAAGGGTTCCTTCTATTTAAATAACACGCCTCAAAACCAGTGAGATAGCTCTTGAAATGTAGTCACCGTTGTACAAATATTTTCATTTACATAATTATATATACTTATGGACTATATATATAGACAGTAATTGAGTTGTCATTTCCCGTTAACATTCCCGTAATACTGTCACCGAGTTGTACTCTACGTTTGATTCCAGTCTGATATTGCTGCCTCTCATATACTGCACTCAACTCGTTCGGTTAAAGTGTAATCACCTTTTAAAATCTGCGCCATCGCTTCAATAAAAGACAGTGTACATTAAAAAAAAACCCCTGTCAGTGAAACGGAGGGAGTCGTGTTTTATTCACATAAAATGCAAAAGAAAAATGGACCGGGCTCACCAATAACATACACAGACAGACCCACAAAGAACAAGCCAGCCCGGGAGTGCTGGCAGAATGATTTGGGGTCAGTTTGTCGCCGCTTCCGCGTGGAAGTCAGTGATGGAGTGGTGGAAATGTGTCCTTGCTGAGCAAGTGTCTCCAAACGCAATCAATGGCTCCATCTGGCGACCAGCGATCAGTTTATAATCTGTGGCAAAGCGACTAGGTGAGAGGGGAGAAGCGCACATTATAACAAGGCTACATCAAACATAAGGGTTACACTTGTGTGGGCATTTCAACAAGGTCATTTATTGCACTAGCTCCCCGAGAGAACGTGGGTATTATTATATCCTGCTGCCACCATCCTTATAGTGATGAAAGTGTCTCCCCACCCCCCTCTCTTCCACACACAGTGCTGGCAGGTAAGGAGTCTCAGATTTTTAGCACTGCTGCCTCGCAGCACCAGGGTCCAGGGTTCAATTCCAGCCGTGGGTGACTGTATGGAGTTTGCACGTTCTCCCCTTGTCTGCGTGGATTCCCTCCAGATGCTCCAGGGTCCAAAGATGTGCAGGTGAAGTTGATTGGCCGTGCTAAGTTGATGCTTAGTGTGGGGGGGGGGATTAGCAGGGAAATACATGGGGTTCCAGGGATAGAACCTGGTTGGATTGCTGTCAATGCAGGCTCAATGCACCAAATGGCCTCCTTCTGCTCTTCAGGGATTCTATGGGCGAGAGTTTCTGGTCTTGCTTGAGTGAGGTCAACCGATATTTCTGTTGTCTGCTCTTTGTCCACTCTGATCTCATAGCAGAATTGGCAGTAGATTTCCAGTGTATGATTCTATGAAGGAACAGTGATATATGTCCAAGTCAGAATGATGTGTGCTTTGGAGAAGAGCCTTGGGGGTGGTGGGGCGCAGGCTGGGGTAGAGTAGGTGTCTGCTTTCTTTACCTTCTGGGTGGTGGGGGACAGAGGTTTGCAAGAAGATTCTGGGAGAATCCTTGGTGAATTGCCATATCTGGGCAGCTCAGGGCACTGTTATTGAAAGTAAGGAGGTTTAATGTGGCAAGTGAGATGTCCATCTAGCAAACTGTTTTGCCCTGGTTGGTGTCAATGACACCCAGTTAAAAGAATGATGCTTGTATTTATATAGTGACTTTCACCATTCAGTGCCTCCCAATAAATGAATCAATGTGAAGGACAGTGACCTTCTTATCTGGGGAATAGCTTTGTGAAAAATCTCAGTTTCCGCATGTACATTTACATATAGACATCTCTCTCTTTCTTACAGCCACTCTTGACCCCTCCACCATCCCTGATTTGTCACATATCCAACTTTGGATGAGCGGGAAGTTCCTCCAACTATTTATTGGGAAGGTTGATGCCATTTGTCCTTGGCACCGGGATGAGCTATTGACCTGAGTACCCACTCTGCCATGAAGCTTAGGGCTTACTTTCGTAATATCGTTCAATTTTCATCCTGCCTCAGCTGAAACCCTCACCTCTGATCTTGCTAACTCTGGACATGACAATTGCAATGCTGCCTTGTCCAGCCTGCCATCTCCCACCAGTCTGCTCCAGTTCCAGCACGCCTTACTTTTAAAATGTTTATCTTTGTTTACAAATCCATCCATGGGCTTGCCCCTCTCTGTCCCTGTGATCTCCTCCAGCTCCATAGCCGTCCAAGATATGTAGGCTCCTCCAATTCTACTCATTCGAATATTGCTGATTTTAATTGCTCCAGAATTGGAAGTTGTGCCTTCAGCTGCTGCGGGCCGAATCTGAGATTCCTTCACAAAATGCCTCTGCGAACCTGCCTCTTTTAAGATGCTGCTTAACAATCTCCCACTCTGAGCTACATAAGGTATTGGAACAGATGACTGAAACATTGGTCAGAGTTAAGAATGTTTTTGTTGATAATGCAGTTGCTAAGCACATTGGGACATTCTGCTGCATTAAAGGCAGTATAAATTCACATTGTTATTCAGCAGGCAAATATGACAGCCATTTCTGCTCTGCAAAGAGATGAATTGTCAATTTGAAAGTGAGGATTGCTTACACCCTTAAAGGTTACTATGTTATGGACTATAAGATTTGGTTCAATGCCCGGCTGATTATCAGTGCTTCACTTGCTAATGTCGTACTGGTTAATTATGTTGCTACAATGAATCTGTTAGTTTTGTTGTATGTCAACATTGGATAGGATGTAGCACATTGACAGACTGGTGTCATTCCTCTCACCTTCACTAATCATTATTGTAAGGCCATCTCACTTATGCACCTCTCTGTACTGTTCCTTTAGCACCCACCAAAGTGTTTACTGAAGGCATTGGGTCATCCAATACCTCACTGTGTGGGTCCGTTCTCTTAGTGTCCCTTTCCTTCTAAAGTACAACTCCAAAATGCCAGCCCTCATCTTCATGTTCCTCTACAGCCTTGCTTCCCTACCCCTGTTGTCCCATTGTTTAAGAAGGGGAACAGAGACTTCCCTGGGAATTATAGACCGGTGAGTCTTACTTCTGTTGTGGGTAAGATTTTAGAAAAAATTATTAGGGATAGGATTTATAGTTATTTGGAGAGTAATGAATTGATTGGAGATAGTCAGCATGGTTTTGTGGAGTTTAGGTCGTGCCTTACTAACCTTATTGAGTTTTTTGAGAAAGTGAGCAAAGAGGTGGACGGGGGTAAGGCAGTTGACGTGGTATATATGGACTTTAGTAAGGCGTTTGATAAGGTTCACCATGGAAGGCTTCTGCAGAAAATGCAGATGTATGGGATTGAGGGTGATTTAGGTAATTGGATCAGGAATTGGCTGGCGGATAGGAGACAGAGGGTGGTGGTTGATGGTAAGTATTCGTCATGGAGTTCAGTTACGAGTGGTGTGCCTCAGGGATCTGTTTTGGGGCCACTGTGGTTTGTAATTTTTATAAATGATCTGGATGAGGGTATAGTTGGGTGGATTAGTAAATTTACTGATGACACCAAAGTCGGAGGTGTGGTAGATAGTGAGGAAGGGTGTCTTAGTTTACAGGGGGACTTGGACAAGTTGCAGAGCTGGGCCGAGAGGTGGCGGATGGAGTTTAATGCGGAAAAGTGTGAGGTAATTCACTTTGGCAGGAATAACAGATGTGTAGAGTATAGGGCTAACGGTAGGACTCTGAATAGTGTGGATGAACAGAGGGATCTAGGTGTATGTGTACATAGATCCCTGAAAGTTGGGAATCAAGTGGATAGGGTTGTTAGGAAGGCATATGGTGTCTTGGCGTTTATTGGTAGGGGGATTGAATTTAGGAGCCGCAGTGTCATGTTGCAACTGTACAAGACTCTGGTGCGGCCGCACTTGGAGTATTGTGTGCAGTTCTGGTCCCCACATTATAGGAAGGATGTGGAGGCTTCGGAGAGGGGGCAGAGGAGGTTTACCATGATGTTGCCTGGTATGGAGGGGAGTTCCTATGAGGAGAGACTGAGGGATTTGAGGTTGTTTTCGTTAGAAAGAAGGCGGCTAAGAGGGGACCTTATTGAAACATATAAGATGATTAGAGGTTTAGATAGGGTGGACAGTGATAGCCTTTTTCCTCGGATGGAGAAAGCTAGCACGAGGGGGCACAGCTTTAAATTAAGGGGTGGTAGTTATAGGACGGATGTCAGAGGTAGGTCCTTTACCCAGAGGGTGGTGAGGGATTGGAATGCCCTGCCTGCTGCAGTTGTAAATGCGCCTAGCTTGGGGGCGTTTAAGAGATCCGTGGATAGGTTTATGGATGGAAAGGGTTTGGATGAAAGGTGTGGATACTGTGGATGTGGTGAAGATGGGGACTAGGATCCGAAGGCACAGCCTCCGAGTAAACCATTAGAACCGAGATGACGAGGAATTTCTTCAGCCAGGGGATGGTGAATCTGTGGAATTTATTGCCACAGAAGGCTGTGGAGGCCAGGTCATTGAGTGTATTTAAGACAGAGATAGATAAGTTCTTGATTGGTAAGCGGCTCAAAGGTTACAGGGAACATGCGGGAGAATGTGGTCGGGAAACCTATCAGCCATGATTGAATGATGGAGCAGACTCAATGGGCTGAGTGGCCTAATTCTGTTCCTATACCTTATGCTCTTATGGTCACACATCCATTGTCCTTTTGCCTTTGGTCCACTGTGCATCAACTTCTCCCGATGACACACTCCACTTCCCCATCTCCCACTGTACTGTTCGGAATATGTTGGATTGTACTGGACAATTGTGAGACAATTTAAATCTGCTTCATCCCCCCTGAGTCAGAGGGTTATGGATTGAAGTCTGACTCCTGAGATTTAGCACTAATCTAGGATGACACTTCCAGGTACAATACAATGTTGTTGGAGGCACATATGTCAGAGGCCCCACTGCTCTCACAGGTGAATGTCAATGATCACATGGCAGGGAAATTCTCCCTGGAGAACTGAGCAATATTTATCCCCCCCACCATCCTCAGAAAACAGGTCATTACTTCGTTGCTATATTTATGGAACTTATAAATTAACTGCTATGTTTCCTACAGTACAATAATGAGTACACTTCAAAAGATTGTCATTTAAAGTGCTTTGGGACACCCTGCGGCTGCTAAAGGTGCTATATAAATGCTAATTCTTTCTTTACCATTGCATTCTCAAAAATTGATTCGCAAAACATTCTTTGATAAGTGAATGTTCCTGTGTCCAGTGGTGGCTTAGCTGTGGATAAGTATGAGATGATGGTGCTGATAGTTTTCACAACCATGATTATTTAGTGATTGCTTCTCTCTAAATTGAACTGCGTGTAGCTTCAGGGCTAACTTTATAATACATCCTTCGCCATTTATATTTTTATATTTTATCTTTTCATCTAATATTTCCAAACCATAAACAGTTGTAAATTTAGTGTATATCTTTTATTCTGAGCCAGAGGTGAGAATCCAAATTGTTATAACCAGTAGATTCTGCCTAGCAATAAAACTTGTTCATTTCAATAGAAATGGGAAGAAGTTAAACTCCGGCCGTCAGTCTTGACAATTGGCTGAAGCAGAGCCAGACCTTTCACAACCTTGGTGTTGTGTTTGAGCTTGAGATGATCTTCTAACTGTATACAACCCGACACATTCCAAACAGTACAAATGTCGCTTGGAAGTGGGAGACTGGGAAGTGGAGTGTGTCACCGGGAGAAGTTGGTCCACTGTGGACCAAAGGCAGAAGAGGAATAAGTTTCTCAACCTCATTGCTGGCTGCTTAGCTCAAATGGTTAGAGCGTCGTGCTAATAACACCAGGGTCTTAGGTTCGATCGCAGTATTGGCTGAATTGAGTTGTCTATCCCTGCGCCATCCTTTATGCAGTAAAAAGTCTGACAACACCAGGTTTTAGTCCAACCGATTTATTTGATAATAGACTCACAAGCTTTCGGGGTTAGTCCCTTCGTCAGGTGAATGGAGGGTTCTGGCCTCAGACAGAGCATATAAAGCACTGTTATGTGGAGTTTGCACATTCTCCCCATGCGTGCGTGGGTTTCCTCCAGCTGCTCTGGTGTCTTCCTACAGTCCAAAGATGAGCAGGTTAGGTGAATTGGCCGTGCTAAATTGCCCCTTAGTGTCAGGTGGACTAGCAGGGTAAATGTGTGGGGTTATGAAGATAGGGCCTGGATGGGAGTGTGGTCAGTGCAAACTCAATTGGCCGAATGGCCTCCTTCTGTACTGTAGGGATTCTGTGATTCTATGAGAAAGACTGCTGTGTGCATCTGATTCCTGATTCTGATCCTGCCCAGCTCATCTACAGCTGCAACCCTGATCGATTCCTTTGTTACCTCTAGATTTGACTATTGCACAGCTCTGGCCTCCTATCTTCCAACCTTCATGACATTGGGGCAGGCTCGGTTGAAAGGGATGAGTTTTATTCCGAGGGATAATCTTATGGTTATGACAACTTGAATTTTTACTTTCATAAACTTGTACTCATCCAAAGCTCTGTCACTTGGATCTTAACTCACCGCAAGTCTTGTTCACCTATTACCCCTTGCTTGTTGACCTATATTGGCTCCCAGTCTGACAATGGCACCGTTTTAAAATTCAACTTTTAATGTGTGGTGGGGTGTATTTCCATTGGAGGATCCTGCTTTTTTCTTTCCAAGTTGCTCCCTAGCCTCCCTCTCCTTATCTCTGAAATCACCTCCACCCCTACAAGCCTCCGAGGATCTCTACAATCCCTCAATTCTGGCATTTTAATTGTTTCATCATGGGTGGCCATTCTTTTAGCTACTATTGCTCCAATTCTTGCACTTCCCTCTGTAAACCTTTTGGCCACTCTGCCTTGTTTTATTTTTACAAGCTGTTTCTTAAAAACTACAGGTGAGATTTTCCGGCCTCTCCCATCTGCATGTCTCCCCTGATGGGAAGTGTTGTTTGCAAGTGGCGGTATTCCCTGGTCCCGTTGTTGTCAATGGGAATTCCCATTGATGTCACCCCATGCCGAGGGGAAATCCGCGGGTAAGGTGGGACTGGAGAATCCCGCTGGTGTGAATGGCTGGAGAATTCCAGCCTATCTCTTTGACCAAGTTTATAGTCATCTGCCCTGAAAGCTCCTTCCGTAGTTCAGTGTCAAAATTGCTCTTTATTAGCGCCTTGAGATATTTTGCTACATTGAAGGTGCCAGTGTAAATACTAGTGTGGACAGCACAGTGGCACAGTGATGAGTACAGCTGCCTCACAGCGCTAGGGTCCCAGGTTCAATTCCCGGCTTGGGTCTGTGGAGACTCTGTATTTCTCCTTGTGACTGTGTGGGTACCCTCTGGGTGCTCTGGTTTCCTCCCACAGTCTGTTGGGTGCATTGACCTGAATAGGTACTGGAGTGTACAACTCGGGGAATTTCACAATAACTTAATTGCAGTGTTAACATAAGCCTTACTTGTGACAAATAAATAAACTTTTTGCTTCAAATGCAAATTGTTGTTGCTGTTGTTGGAAGGAATCAGGTTGGGCTATTCAACCCCCTAAATCTATTCTACTATTCAATAAGAGATCATGACTGATCTGTATCTTAGCTCTATCTACACATCTTGGCTGCACAACACTTACCTGGCAAAATCCACCAATTTGCATTTTCTTAGATTTGACTTATTTTTGTCACGTATTAGTATACAGTGGTATTGTTTTTTGCGTGCTATACAGATAAAACATACTGTTCTTCGAGAAGGAAACGAGAGGATGCAGAATGTAGTGTTACAATCATAGCTAGGGTGTAGAGAAAGATCAACTTATTGTGAGGTAGGTCCATTCAAAAGTCTGATGGCAGCAGGGAAGAAGCTGTTCTTGAGTCGGTTGGTACGTGGCCTCAGACTTTTGTATCCTTTTCCCAATGGAAGAAGGTGGAAGAGAGAATGTCCGGGATGCATAGGGTCCTTAATGATGCTGGCTGTTTTTCCGAGGCAGCAGGAAGTATAGATAGAGTCAATGGATGGAAGGCTAGTTTGCATGATGGATCGGGCTCCAGTCATAACTGTTTGTAGTTTCTTGTGGTCTTGGGCAGAGTAGAAGCCATACGAGGCTACGATACAACCAGGAAGAACGTTTTCTTTGGTGCATCTGTAAAGGTTGGTGAGAGTTGTAGCGGACGTGCCAAATTTGTCTTCTGAGAACGTTGAGGCGTTTTTTCAAACTCCCAGCTGTGAGCTCTTTTTGCCACAATACCTTCATCGGTGTCAAGCTCCATTCCCAATTTTCTCCCCAGTTAAAATTGGGATCTAGCGCATATTGGGAGGGTTGGACATTAAGGTTATAACTGCAAAATGTCCCCTTGGTAGTTGAACCATCCATAAGTAGAATCCTATGATAAATTACCAGTTCAGTCTTCCTTCTCTGGTGTTTCATTCTGTCATTCTGGAAGTTATTACATTGCTGAGTACACAAAGTAATTTTAATCCATCAGTCTTCTGCAAAGGAAGAGACAGTTCAGCATTGAGTTAAGTGAACCGTGGTTTGGTTAATTAAATTATGCTCAATTCACTCTCTCCCCAGTGCAAAATTAAAAGTTGCGCACAGATTGATTTAGTTACCTTGTTACCTTGATTTAGTTACCTTGTTGACCATCTCACAACGTCAACTTTGTTTTTTTTCCAAACAGTAGAACAGGTTAGCATTTATTCCCTCATCCTAGGCTTCTGTTTGGCTGGCAATTGCCTGAGTTTACAAACACTGTCATTGATTACCTGCTCAGGTAGGTTTGCAATCTGCCATGATGACTCGTAGAAACCCACTCCAGCTTGGCACGAGGGTTGGACTGGCTTCACTTACTCAATCCGTGTGAATGAAGAGAAAAGCAGTAAGGTCCAGCCCTGAAGCAATCTATTGGGAGCCTGTCACTTTGGGTGTCAGATTCGCTTTGCATTGTAACATTAACAATATCCATAGAGCGAACTTTGATTTGCTTTACTATCGTCACATGTATTAGGACACAGTGAAAAGTATTGTTTCTTGTGCACTATACAGACAAAGCATACCACTCATGGAGTACATAGGGGAGAAGGAAAGGATCTGTTCTAGGATCCCTGCTGTTTGTCATTTTCATAAATGACCTGGATGAGGAAGTGGAGGGATGGGTTAGTAAGTTCACCGACAATACGAAGGTTGGTGGTGTTGTTGATGGTCTGGAGGGATGTCAGAAGTTGCGGCGTGACATAGATAGGATGCAAGACTGGGCGGAGAAGTGGCAGATGGACTTCAACGCAGATAACTGTGTAGTCCATTTTGGCAGGACCAACGGGATGAAGGAATACAATATCAAGGGTAGGAGTCTTAGCTGGGTTGAAGAGCAGAAGGATCTTGGGGTCCGGGTCCATAGGACTCTTAAATCAGCCTCGCAGGTGGAGGATGTGGTCAAGAAGGCGTATGGTGTACTGGCCTTCATTAATTGAGGGATTGAGTTTAGGAGTCGGGAGGTAATGCTGCAACTTAACCTTGTCAGACCCCACTTGGAGTACCGTGCGCAGTTCTGGTCGCCTCACTACAGGAAGGATGTGGAAGCTATTGAGAGGGTGCAGAGGAGATTTACAAGGATGTTGCCTGGATTGGGAGGCATGCCTTATGAAGATAGGTTGAGGGAGCTAGGTCTCTTCTCCCTGGAGAGACGAAGGTTGAGAGGTGACCTGATAGAGGTTTATAAAATGTTGAGAGGAATAGATAGGGTGGATTCTCAGAGGCTATTTCCCAGGGCTGAAATGGTCGCTACGGGAGGACACAGGTTTAAGGTGCTGGGAAGCAAGTACAGAGGAGATGTTAGGGGAAAGTTTTTCACTCAGAGGGTGGTGAGTGAGTGGAATCGGCTGCCATCAGTGGTGGTAGAGGCGAACTCACTGGGGTCTTTTAAAAGACTTCTGGATGAGTATATGGGATCTAATGGGATTGGGAGTTACAGATAGTTCTATGGCCTGGTAGGTATGGATGTGATCGGCACAATTTGTGGGCCGAAGGGCCTGTTTGTGCCGTAGTGTTCTATGTTCTATGAGAGAGTGCAGAATGTAGAGTTACAGTCATAACTAGAGTGGAGAGAAAGGTCATCTTAGTACATGATATGTCCATTTAAGAGTCTGTTGGCAGCAGGGAAGGAACTGTTCTTAAGTCTGTTGGCATGTGATTTCAAACATCTGTATCTTTTTCCCAATGGAAGAAGGTCGCTAACCATTTATTTTCTAAATGGGGAAATGCTTAGGAAATCAGAAACACAAAGGGACTTGGGAGTCATTGTTCAAGATTCTCTTAAGGTTAACGTGCAAGTTCAGTCGGCAGTTAGAAGGCAAATGAAATGTTAGCGCTCATGTCGGGTGGGCTAGGAGTCAAGAGCAGGAATATACTTCTGAGGCTGTATAAGGCTCTGGTCAGATCACATGTGGAGTATTGTGAACAGCTTTGGGCCCCATATCGAAGGAAGGATGTGCTGGCCTTGGAAAGGGCCCAGAGGAGGTTCAAAAGAGTGACCCCTGGAATGAAGAGCTTGTTGAATGAGGAATATTTGAGGATTCTGGGTCTGTACTTGTTGAAGTTCAGGAGGACGAGGGGGGATTTTATTGAAATTTACAGGATACTTCAAGGTCTGGATAGAGTGAACGTTGAGCGGATGTTTCCACTCGTAGTAAAAACTGGAACCAGAGGGCACAACCTCAGGCTAAAGGGATAATCCTTTAAAATAGAAATGAGGAGGAATTTCTTCAGCCAGAGAGTGGTGAAGCTATGGAACTCTTTGCCGCAGAAGGCTGTGGCGGCTAGGCCATTGAGTGTCTTTAAGACAGAGATAGATAGGTTCTTGATTAATAAGGGGATCAGGGGTTAGGGGAAAAAGGCAGGAGAATGGGGATGAAAAAATATCAGCCTTGATTGAATGGTAGAGCAGATTCGATTGTCCGAGTGGCCTAATTCTGCTCCTATGTCTTATGGTTTTATGGAAGAGAGTATGTCTGGGGTACGTGGCGTTCTTGATTATGTTGGCTGCTTTTCCAAGGCAGCAGGAAGTGTAGACAGAGTCAGTGGATGGGAGGCTGGTGATTTAAAGCTGCTATAAGAATGACAGAATGATACTGCACTGGGATTCAGGTAGCTCTTTCAATTAATCCCACTCCCCTTCACATTCCCCAGAGGTTAGAAACAGATATGAATGGGACAGTAGAGAGAAAAGAACAATTTTCTTCAATATACTACAAAGCCTGAAATCACACATCTCATGACTCTTACTCTAACCCACATGAAAGTTGAATTGAATCAGTGGCACTCTGTACTTGGTGGTAGGAATGGAAGAGGGTGCCATTTCTGCTTTTGCATTGGGAGCCAGCAGCCAGCCAACTCAGAAAAATGGAAAGGGCCAACAGCGGGTACACATTCAAATGTGTGGCAGCAGTGACTTTCCATTGGAGGACCCTGCCATCAGGTTCGGACCAGTTATAAAACAGCCACCTGGGCAAACAGAGAGGCTCTGCCCTCAGGCTGCAGGTTCCACGTCCACCTCCATTCCTCATGCAGTCCAGTCAGTTTGTTTTTGCAATTCATAACCCTCAACTGCATGAAACTTATTCCGCCCCATCACTTCCCCAGCTGCGCCCGACAAACAGGGAACAGTCTTGTTGGCCTCACCAGTAGAACTGGGAGCCATTGTGATCCCTGGGGTGGTTGCAAGCAAGGAGGGGTGCCCCTTGGGCAGTGCAAGCCTGGCAATGCCAACCTGGAACCTTGGCACTGCTCACCAGGCACCTTAGCACTACCCACTCAAGGTGATCAGTCTTAATTTAATCTTCATCTGTTTCATAAGAACATAAGAACTAGGATCAGGAGTAGGCCATCTGGCCCCTTGAACCTGCTCCATCATTCAATAAGATCATGTCCTCATTTAGAAGGTTACTATTTTCTGAGAAACAGAGGAATATTTGTGTTCTGGAGACTTTCAATATATACAGGGGGTAACAGATTGTTGAGATATGTTGTATATGGACAGTTGTGAAGTCAAGGATGGAACAGTGCAGCAGGTTGGGAGATTTTGGTCATTGCAGGCTGCTTGACTTAATGTACACTCACTGATGCATCAGTTCTTCTGGGTAACAGTCCTTATTAGCAAATGCTTGTGACAGATATCTACTCCTCTTCTTATTCTAGCAGATTCAGAGTAGCTCCAAGAGAGGAGGCTGGTAGAGGTTGATAGAATTCTTGAGCAGGCAAACCTGTCCTCGCAATGGGAGAATAGTCAAGTATGTTCCTGAATCTTGGACAAGATTGTCTCTAGTATCTCTGGCACATCTCCCCATGGTCCTGGAATCCATTAGAGATTCATGCGCCTTCATGTTCTGTTTCTGAGGCTCATCCCATTCATACTCACCCGAGGAGGAGGAGAATTGCTCCTCCCTGTTGTTCTGGTGGGAGGGTTAGTTGCATGGCATTGCTACTTTGTGCAGTGCATGTCATACCATGACTATCCCTGAAAAACTGTGCAATACATACGGCTGAACCATGATGGACCTGACAAAGCAGATGAAGTACATTTTTAACACACTAATGGTCTGTTTGATGATGGCTTTGATGAAGGTGTGGACTGCATTGTAGAGCCCTTCTGCTTGGCCTCACTGGTGCTATCATCCAGATCTGGAGGAGATATCCCTTGTCACCCAGGATCTGACCATCTTCAGCTACTTCATCAATGGCCTTCCTCCCATCATAATGTCAGGACTGGGGTCGTTCGCTGATTACCGCACAATGCTCAACACCATTCTCAATTTCTCAGATACTGAAGCAGTCCATGTCCAAATGTAGGCTTGGGCTGACGAGTGCCAAGTACCATTTCCGCCACATAAATGCCAGGCAATGACCATCTCCAACAAGAGAGGATGTAACCATTGTTTTTTAACATTGAATGGCATTACCATCTCTGAATCCCCCATTATCAACATCCTTGGGGGCTTACCATTGACCAGAATCTGAACTGAAAAAGGCACATGAATACTGTAGCTACAAAACAGGTCAAACGCTAGGAATCATGTGGTGAGTAACTTACCTCCCCCCCACATCCCCCCCACGCCACCCATATCCTGTCCACAATCTAAAAGACACAAGTTAGGAATGTAATGCAATGCTCTCCATTTGCCTGGATGGGTGCAGCTCCAACAACGCTCAAGAAGTTCAACACCATCCAAGACAAAGCAACTTGCTTGATTGGCATTCTTTCCACAAACATTTAATCCCTCCACCACCAACAGACCGTGGCAACCGTGTGTACACAACTGCACATGGCTGCCACTGTTGTCTTCACTGTGGTTAACCTGATGAATTCACTGAAATGATGGAAGGGAACATGGGTGCATTAAAGAGGCGACCAATGTGTGGCAGCCTGTGAATGGCACATATCACCAATGGAGCCCTGGATGCAGTTAGCAGAGAAAAGGTTCAGCGTCACGGCCTGTGGTTACCGTCAATTCCATCTGGTTGCAGGTCTCTCTGAAGGATCTGGCAAAATTTGGTGACTAGTTCCCAGGGCATCCTTAAGTGCCTCTGCATTGCCCCTCAGAGACTGAAGAAGGGGATTCCTAACCAGTTAATAAGATTTGTAGGCAGAATGCAGTCTTTCAGAGAACAGGGGATCAATAAAGAGTTAAATGCTCATTAGACAAGCTAACACAAACAACTTCCACATATGTGAATGCAGTTAGTGAACCAGAAGAAGTAGCTATGATTTTAAAACATATTGCTGATATTTTTAATGTATTGTTCACTTTGGTCAAGCAAAGTTACCAAAAGGCATAGTGGCAAATGTCATTAGGTTAAAACCAAAGGTCTGGGAACTAGTTAGTTCTCACGAGGGTACATATTCTGCAACATTAATAAATAGATACATTCACTGCCCAGATACAAGGATAGATATGTCCCTGGATGCAGGTACACATATCTATTCAACTTCACAGTGAGCCCGTGTGAATGTTCACTTTGACCTTACAGTAGCGTCTGCCATTACCAGGCAACTGGGATGTGGTCAGAGCCAAGAAGGGAAATGACATCCGGACTAGTTGGGTGAATAAGATATCACCAGGCTGTTAAATATCATATGATTGGCTGAGGTACTTGACAAAGATTTGTATTGATATATGACTACTAAATGAAATTGATTTTAAGCTAATGAAATGTGGAATTACTAGGAAAATCTATAATTAATCCATATTTGACAATATACTTCAGATCTTTCAGAGACGTTCTGTTGCTCTACTCTCAGAGCTATTTGGAAGTCTCGGTCATCTGTACATTTGTTTGTTCTATGTTTTATGTTAAATAAAGTGTGTTAGATCTTTGCATAATATTTGCTTTGCAAGTTTTGAATTATGTAAATTAAGAGACAAATTGACCTCCTTGAAATTTCCCCACAACAGAATTACCTGGAGATAGTTTCTGTGTGTTTTGAAGATGCAATGATGCACTTTAGTGCCTTCCTTGGATGAGTGCCTTCTAGACTATCCTTTCCCTCCAGTGGTGCTTGCTGCCAGTCTTTCTCGAGACTTGTTATCGATGACCTTCCTTCTGAAATTTACACTACCAAATCCAACTTCCTTGTAGTGAAGGCTGACTCATACACCCACAAACAAATGGGATGACGAGGTTGCCAGTAAGAGCGTAATAATAACCCTTAATAAAACACTGCTTTCGCCTCAGGTAGAGCCGGCCTAACTCTGAGTTCTGCACAGTAGGAATGATATCAATGTCTTGTGGCAGGTACAGAGCAGTTTTACTGGAATGTGGTAACAGGAATGAGGCTTCTGAATTATGCTGAGGGGCTATAGTGGAGTTGGTGTTGCTCCCTTTAGAACACAGAGGATTAAAGTGTATTCAGAGGTAATTAAAAACAAGATGGGTTTTGATGGAGTAAATAAGGAAAACCTGCTTCCAGTGGCAGGAGGGTGGGTAATTGGAGAACACAACTCAGGATAATGCACCAAAGAAATAAAGGGGAAATGGGGAGACATTTTTTAATGCAGCAAATGGTTATGATGTAGAATGCACTGTCTGAGACGATGATGGAAAATGCTACCCCTCCAAAGGGAATTGGATAAATAATTGGAAAGGAAATTTTGCAGGGCTGCAGGATAAGAGCCTAATTGGCCAGCTTTTTCAAAACAACAGCCGATTTGCCTGGTTTTAGGCCATTTGATTCTACAAAGAAGCTAGATATATGTGAATGCAAGTACTAACGATGTAAACAGAAGTTGCATTTGGTGGCGTTATTGCTCCGGACTGAGTGATCAGTATAACAAACACCTAAAGTTACTTTGGAGGCCATTTTCTCCGTTTCCTCCTGTGGGATTAACTGGTGGAATGGTTTGTGGAAGTTACCCGATCATCATCTGATTGATGGAAGACTCTCCACTTGCCTGGATGAGTGCAGTTCCGATGAATTTCAAGGACAAAGCAGCCGAATGGAGCTCTCCATTCACAAGTCACACACCATCTTGACTCGGGAAGTATATCGCTCTTCCTTCACTGTCATTGGATCAAAATCTGGGAACTCCCTTCCTAACAGCACTGTGGGTGTACCTACACCAGATGGACCGCTGCAGTTCAAGAAGTCTGCTCACCACCACCTGCTCAAGGGCATTTAGGACTGGACAATAAATATTGGCCTTGCCACAATCCAAGATACTTCTTTAGAAGTGGGTAGGTTCTAGAACGGGATGCAATTCACTCCATCAGGTTACTGCCCGGGCAAAGTTACAGACATGATCTTCCCAAGAAAGCAAACGTTTAGAAAACTAGATATTGGAGAGTAAATGGAGCAATGTCAAAAGCAATTTATATTTATATCGCATCTTTACCATAGGAAATGATCCCTAAGTGTTCCACAGTATGATCAAAATCCAAGACTGAGCCACATCAGGAGCTGCTGCAGTAAGTGACAAAAAGTTTGGTCAAAGTGGGAAGTTTTAACAGAGGCAGACAGACAAGGTTCTTAAGGAAAAAATATCAGGGCTTGGGGCAGCTGGGGACTGGACCATTAACAACGGACAGACATTTGTGTGGATGTACAAGACATCTTGGCCGGGTGGGTTGTAGAATTCCCACTGGAATGTAAGGGAGTTGGAGGAAATAATCGAGTGAGCGAGGAGGAAGGCCTTGAAGGGATGGGAATTTTAAAAATTAAGCATTGATAAACTGGGGTTCAGTGTAGGTCAATGAGCATAATATATTTGGTGGTGAATGATATTTGGTGTAAATTAGGACACAGGTGGACAGGCTGGAGGTTATGAAAGATGCCTGGTGTAACAGCATGAATTAGCAAGAGTTTATCAAAACTCTGGGTGCTTTGTTCAAGAAATCTGGCAAACTAAAGGCACCCAATTGGGTGACAAAGTGAAGCTGGGCAAACACAAAGAGCTGGCAGTTTGCAATAAGAACTGGTTCTAAACCCAAGCAGCCTCCACAGTGTGTCACCTGTAGCTGCGAGGTGGCGTTGGAGTTGGCGCCATGAGCACGCCAGCAGAACAGTGTGAAGCCCAGTCACTTCAGCTGTGGCTCCAAATCCTTGGCCAGGGAGATGCTGCAGGCTCTCGAAGGATTGAAGATAGTTGAGGAGGATCCCGAAAGTGGCCTCAGACTGACTCCACCACCCAGTGCAGAGTTCCTGGACCTGCATTGCTGGTCAGGCTGCAGCTGCAAATAAGAACCATTGAATGGGTGCACTGTGTTCTGAAGAATAATAAAAGCAGACAATCCATCATTCACATCAGAGCTTGTACAGGACACAGATTCACTCAAATCATCCCATCCCTCTTTATAATTGTGTTGGAAGTGAAGCTGGGTCAGGCAAATTGTACCAGACACCATTTCCATTTTGAAACCAGTTCATAGAAAATGCTAATTCTTCTACAGGAAGGCAATTGCAGCCCCTAAAGCTTTCAAATGTGCCAATTGTTTGACTGAAAACTGGAGCAGAATAAAAATTAAAAAGTCTATCAATGTGTTTGTGTATCCATATACCCCTCTGCATGGAATGGGTTTAAGTGTCAGTTATTAGGAAGCGTACTTGCCTGACAACCTTACAACAGACCAAAACACATAGGGTAGGATTTTACAGCCTCACTTGTCCCGAGAATGGAAACTCTCACCTGGAGTGGCACAATGGTTAGCACTGCTGCCTCACAGTGGTTAGCACTGCTGCCTCACAGTGGTTAGCACTGCTGCCTCACAGTGCCAGGGACCCGGGTTTAACTCTGGCCTTGGGTCACAGCCTGCATAGAGTCTGTACATTCCCTTGTGTCTGCATGGATTTCCTCCCACAGTTTGAAAGACTTGCTGGTTAGTTACATTGACCCAAACAGGTGCTGTAGTGCGGTGACGAGGGGAATTTCACAATAACTTCATTGTAAATGTTAATGTAAGTCTTAATTGTGACTAATAAATAAACTTTTTAACTTTGGGGTCAACTGACTTTGGCATGTTACGCCCCTCACCCAATCCAATTCTGGTGGCGGGCGGGCCAGTAAAGTTCCAACCACGCTCATAACTCAGCATTTCAAACATTGTCTGACATAATGTCTTTCCTGGTGTTGTCAGACTTCTGACTGTAATGTCTTTCAGCCAAGGCCTTTTTTTTGGTGGCTTAGGTAGATGTTGAAGATCTCTTTGGGTATTTGGAAGAGGACACAAAGATTTCCTGCTATTACAGACCAGCTTTGTTCCCGGTGAAATGTTAGTCTGCACAAGTTAATGCCTGTACTTGTCAATGTACCTCAAAAAATAATTGGCTGCCATCGTACTTTGAGATTCCCAAAAGGACATCTCCAAATACTCAATAAAAGCAAGTGCTCCCCTTTTTATTTCTCACCCACAGACCACAATCAACAAGGATAGGCAACAACACCTCCTCCACAATTATCCTCATCACTGGTGCCCCGCAAGGCTATGTCCTTAACTCCTTATTATACTCCTTTAACACATACAACTGCATGGCCAAATTCCCCTTCACACTCAATTTTCAAGTTTGCTGATGATACCACTGTACTGGGTCGGATCTCCAACAATGACGAGATGGAGTACAGGAAAGAGATAGAGAATCTGGTGAACTGGTGCGATGACAATAATCTCTCCCTCAATGTCAGTAAAATGAAGAAGATAGTTATTGACTGCAGGAAGCACAGTGGAGGATATGCCCCTGTCTATGTCAATGGGGATAAAAATGGTCGTGAGCTTCAAGTTTCTAGGTATCCAGATCACCAACAACCTGTCCTGGCTTCACCATGCTGACGCTATAGTTAAAAAAGCCCACCAACGTCTCTACATTTTGAGGAGGCTAAGGAAATTTGACATGTCCACCATAACTCTCACCAACATTTGCAGATGTACCATAGAAAGCATCCTTTCTGGATGTATCAGAGCTTGGTACGGCTCCTGCTCCGTCCAAGGCCAAATTGGCGTGAAACAGACAAGCTCCATAAAAGTCTGATTCAGGTGCTCCAGCAGTGAGGGTTAGTGAGGAGGTAAGTGCATAGCGTCTGATGCTGTGATCAGTGGAAGGGGGTCCGCTGCCATTCTGCCTGAGATCAGTGAGGGACGGGGTCGGGGGGGGGGGGGGGATGGGGAGAGGGGATCTGCTGCCACTCTGGCTGAGATCAGTGAGGGGCGGGGGGGGGCGGTAGAGGGGGGGGAGAGGAGGTCTGCTGCCATTCTGCCTGAGATCAGTGAGGGGCAGGGAGGGGGGTCTGCTGCCACTCTGCCTAAGATCAGTGGGGGCAAGGGGAGAGGCCTGTGATCAGTCTGGGAGGTGGGGGGTGGGGGATAAGAGGTCAGTAATGTTGTGGGGGTGGGACGATGTTTGTGGGGGCCAGGGGGAGGCATTATTCAGCCCGGGAGGGATGTGGCAGAGGAGCAGCATTCTATCTTCTTTCTGCGCATGCGCAGTTGAAGGCGCCCATCGAAGCTGCGGGATTTTGGGCCCATTAGGCCCTGCCCACAGGCTTGTGCAGCGCGATTCAGAGTCACTGATATTTTTGCAGGCAGAGTGTGTTTGGGGGTGCCTGAGAACGGGTCTAAAACACCCCCAGTTTCAAGTCCGCCCAGCACTTAGAATCAAAATGGTAGAATAGGGCCCTCTGTGCCTGTTGGAAGCAGAAGATTCCCTGGCCTGTTTCCAAGAAGAACTGGGGTGTTGTCATGGTAACCTGGCCATCTCTCAGCCAACAACCTCAAGAAATGTATTAAGTGGCCATTTATCGCATTGCAGTCCAGTATGATCCAGCTGTGCGTGGGCTGGATGCTTTGTTTCCCTCATATCATGGCATCTCATCACCAACTCATTCACCCGAATCCACCTGCTCTTCGCAGCCTGGTGGCTCTTTCCTTGAGATTTTGCAATGTAAATGTTTAAAAACTGTAAAAATAACACGCACAAAACAAAGTAGAATGGGAGAAATTTGGAGGCAAGTGCCTTTGGGTCTCATGAAGCAAATGAAATAGGAAATAACAGCTTCTTTCTTGTCTACCACAGATGAGTGAGTAGGGTTCTACAGAAGGAAAATAAGAATAGTCAGGAACAATAACAACATGGGCACTGATGGAGTAACTGATGGTTCTTAATCGTCTTGTGATTAGCCCCTGGGGTTGCTCTGTGGGGTTGTGTAAATTATAAAAGTTTACTTTTCATCACAATATCAAGAGCTTGGTTTGCCAACCCTCTAGGGTTGTCCTGAAGTCTTCCAGAATTAAAGAATAATTACCCAGATGCTCTTACGTAAAATTGGGGCAGGCGAGAATTAAAAAAACCCTATGAACATTTTGTTCCTTTAATAGAATTGTCTGCTACATTTTCTACATCGCAAACATAATTTGACTGTGAGGCCATGTTACATAATCATGTCAAGATATTATATTAATGCTAGCTGATATTTATTATCTTATTGTGTGCAACACCAAATCCACCTAATGTTATGTGTACAATCTACAGAGTTATATTGAATGTCTGGTACAGAAAAGGGCTATTCTGCCCAAAGGTCTATACTGGTATTTATGCTCCTCCAACCTCTCCTCATTTGACACTGTCAGTATATCCTTTGAATTCTTACTCCCTCACACATTTATTTAGTTTCCCCTCAATGCACCAATATCATATACCTTAACTACTCCTTGCCCTAGCGAATTTCATGTTCTAACCAGCTTCTGGTTAAGGAGCGGTGATGGCCTAATGGTATTATCCTGTTAATCCAGTAATGTTCCCAAGAGTGGTATGTGGTCAGAGAACTGACCTGTCATAGTTCTCTGCAGGTTTCACCACTTCATCCTCACTCCTCCACCCCAACATGACCCTGCCTCAATCGCAATGGTAAAAATCTCCCAATCCACAGCAGTAGGTCAGAGATACAGAAACTATGGAAAACTCAGTAAATGGATCCATTTAGGCTAAAAAAAAAAATCACAGGGAGAGTGTACAAAAATGACAGGACAGATGGTCTGAGGTATATTTGCTTTCACACACGGCAAATGACAGGTAAGGCAAATGGATTACCACGTGGAACTATGATGTTATGGCAATTACAGAGACTTGGATGAAAGAATGGCAGGACTGGCAGCTGAGCATTCCAGGGTTTAGATGCTTCAGGTGAGATAGAAAGGGTGACAAAAGATGTGGGAGTGTTGCTTTACTGATTAGGGAGAATGTCACTGCTATACAAAGGCTATAAGTGAGATGTTGCAAGCCCAGGCAAGTCACGGGGGTTACAGATAGTGTGACATGAACCCAAGATCCCAGTTGAGGCCATCCTTATATGTGCGGAAATTGGCTATCAGTTTCTGCTCATTCGCGGATGAATGAACACTGCTTGACAATCACCAGGTAAGACTGTTCCCTTCCTGTTGGCGAACACTTCAGCGGCCACGGGCATTCGGCCTCTGATCTTCGGGTAAACGTTCTCCAAGGCAGCCTTCACAACATACAACAGCACAGAGTCGCTGAGCAGAAACTGATAGCCAAGTTCCGCACACACGAGGACAGCCTCAACCAGGATCTTGGGTTCATGTCATATTATCTGTAACCCCTATGACTTGCCTGGGCTTGCAACACCTCACTAACTGTCCTGTCTGAAGACAATACACATCTCTTTGACCTATGCATAATGCTATCTCCACTCACATTGTCTGCACCTTTAAGAATTAATTAGCTGTAAAGACTTGCATTCTAATCAGTATTCTGTAAACTGTGTGTGCCTTTATATGCTCTGTGTGTAAGACCAGAACTCTCCACTCACATGATGAAGGGGCAAACCCTGAAAGCTTGTGGGTTTACTATCAAATAACCTTGTTGGACTTTAACCTGGTGTTGTGAGACTTCTTATTGGGCATAGAAAGCAGACAGTAGCAGTGGAAGGGTATTTTTCTAACTGGAGGTCTGTGACAAGCGGTATTCCACAAGGATCAACGCTGGGGCCTCTGTTGTTTAGAATATATATAAATGATTTGGAGGAAAATGATTAGTAAATTTGCAGATGATACAAAAATTGAGGCATAGCGGATAGTGAGGAGGATTGTCAGAGGATACAGCAGGATATAAATCGGCTAGAGAACCGGGCCAAAAGAAGGCAAATGGAACTTAACCGGGACAAATGTGAGGTGATGCGATTTGGAAGGTTTACTGCAGAAGGAAAGTATACAGTAAATAGGAATATTAGCATACAGAGGGATCTAGGCATGCAGTTCCTTGAAGGTATCAACTCAGGGTGGTCAGGGGGACAAGGTGGTCAAGAAGGCATGTGACAAGCTGGCCTTTATCTGTTGGGGCATTGAGTACGGGAATTGAAAAACCATATTGCTGTTGTATACGACTTTGGTTAGGCCACATCTAGAGTATTGTGTACAGTTCTGGTTGCCACACTATCAGAAGGTTGTTGATGCGTTGGAAAGGATGCGGAAGAGATTTACCAGGATGTTGCTTGGTTTGGAGGGTATGGATTATGAAGAAAGGTTGAACAAACTTGGATTGTTTTCATTGGAGCATCAGAGGATGAGGGGGGGAAACCTGATAGAGGTTTACAAGATTATGGCAGGCTTGGGTAGAGTGGACAGTCAGAGTCTTTTTCGTAGTGTTGAAGGGTCAATTTCTCAGGGGCAAAGGTTCAAAGTGAGAGGGGGAAAGTTTAAAAAAGATGTAAGGGGCAAGTTATTCACACAGAGGGTGGTGAATGTCTGGAGCATGCTGCTGGAGGAGGTGGTGGAAGCACATTCTACAACAACATTCAAGAAGCATCTGGATAGATACATGAATAGACAGGGAACAGATGGATGTGGATCACATTGAGTCAAGAAAATATTAGGTTAGAGAGGCATCTGTGTCAGCACAGACTTGGTGTGCTGAAGGGCCTATTCCTGTACTGTGCTTGTTCTTTGAAACAGTATATAAATGCAATTTTTCAAAAATGGTTTACAGTCAGACTCCTGATTATGATTAACTATGTTAAAAAAAAAATCATATCAGAATGCAAAGAGACCCTTCAAGCCCTCAAACCTTTCCTATCATTCCATTAGATCATGACTGACTGGTAACTTAGCTCCATTTACTCGCCTCAATTCCAAAAACCCTAATTTTATTGCTTAACAATAATCTATCAACCTCAGTATTGGAATTTTCAATTATCTTCCATTCTCAATGACATCGAGTGCGGATCGAGCTGTGGATTCCACTGCCCTTTGTGTGAGGAAGTGCTTCCTGACCATCCTTAACTAGCTTGGCTCCAATTTTAGGACTATAGGAGGTCCAAAGGAAATAGTTTCTCTCTGTCAACTCCACCAAGCCCTTCAATCATCTTGAATTAGAGTGCCTCTTAATCTTCTATCTTCATGGAAGTGGAAGTCTGGTGTATGTACCCTGTCTTTCTAATTTAACGTTATTAATTCTGTAATTGTTCATAGAATTCCTACAGTGCAGAAGGAGGCCCATCGAGTGTGCATCAACCACAATCCCATCCAGGCCCTATTCCCATGACCCTACATATTTACCCTGCTAATTCTCCTGAAATTACGGTCAATTTAACATGGCCAATCAACCTAACCCACACATTGCACTGCACCAGCTAAATGCTGCATGCACTCATTCCTTTTTGCTCCAGACATGTAGAGGAAGCTGGCAGAAGGAGCTTGGTGTCCCTGGGAATGCACAGTCCTATGAACCTAGAACAAATAATAGAAGCCAGGAAGATAATTGCAAATGCACAGGACATTAACCAGTTGAGTACAAGTCTCTTCCTCCCCCCCCAAGAGCAAAAAGCAACAGATGCAGCAACAATAACATCACTGGAAAACAAAATAAAGCAAGGATCTAGCTCGCTGGTTGAAGCACATTACTGCCGATTTTCTGTTACAAGATAGCACCATTTCGATGAATTAGTAACTGGAGAGAAATGCACAAAATTTAATCATAATTTCCCAGCCACTTTCGTAATGACTCAACTCTTCATTAAGTTGGAAAGGGAGAGATTTTTTTCCCCACAGAACTGATGTTCAACTGCTGCACACAAAATTAAAAGTCAGTTTGATCTGGAGAAGTGCTGATGGGAGATTTCACCATCGTCAGCACATTGGTTCCCCTGTCGCCCTGTTGGTAATGTTTAGCTGTGATCAGGGGCTAGCTTGACAGATGGCACTGGACAAGAGAGCAAAGAAAACGGAAAACAGAGTAGGCATTAAAATCCCTCGCACCGCTGGGTGGTCTTGGTGCCCAGTGCTTGGAAAGATGTTTGTGTCCCTGTATGACCCTACAATCCCCTCTTGTCATGACATCAAACAGCTGTGCTGGCTGATGTGACCCAGTTTTTCCAAACTTACACCTTAAAGGACCTTCCAATGTATCCACTTGTCACTCGCCACAAAACACGCATACAGCTGCAAGAGAAACTGCAGTATTAATCTTATCAAAAGATCATGCAGAGGCTATAGAGAGGGGAAAATCTATCTGATCCCTTCTGCCAAATGGAAGCTGGACTCCTCAATGCTCCTTGGCAGTGACAGGGGACTGGCCAATGTACCCATTTGAGGAACTCGGAGTCCCATGTAACAGGACTCACCTGTGAACTCATCCCCGCCAGTGAGTTTGAACATGAACCATCCTTCACCGATCTAGCTGCAGTTGAATCATGCTTGGTGACACACCAATGAACTGATCCCAACTCAATACTTCCCTCCAGCTAGGCCAATACCTGCGCTGGTGGCTGTGAATGTCAGATCAACCTACAAAGCTTTCTTTATTCATTGGTGGAACATGGCCATTGCTGGCTGTCCAACATTTATTACCCAACCCTAGTCACTCTTGAACTGAGTGGCTTGCTAGGCCATTTCAAAGCACAGTTGAGAGTCAATCACATTGCTGTGGCCCTGGAGACAGATGTAGGTCAGATCAGGTACGGATGGCAGATTTCTTTCCCTAAAAGACATTAGAGAAACAGATGAGCTTTTCCCGATGATCAACAATGGTTTTATGATCATCAGCAGATTCTTAATTCCAGATATTTTTTGTTGAATTCAAATTCCACCAGCTTCCGTGGTGGGATTCAAACCCAGAACATTAGCTGAGTTTCTGGATTACCAGCCTAGTGATAATACCAGTAGACCATCACCTCCCCTATATTGTTACTGTTTGTCCAGTGGTGTGCTGTGGACAGACGGTGTCAGCTCAGGAGAGCTGAAGGTAGAAACTCAGAAGAGAGAAGGTGGAGGATGATAGAATGAGGTTGGGTTGTGAAAGCAAGAGCTCCATTGTTGCACATCTGCAGCATACTCATCAAGACATAAAGCAGGATATAGGATGGCACAATGATTAGCACTGCTGCCTCACGGTGCCAGGGACCCGGGTCCAATTCCAGCCTCGGGCCATTGTCTGTGTGCAGTTTGCACATTCTCCGCATGGCTATGTGCGTTTCCTTCGATGGCTCCGATTTCCTCCCACAGACCAAAGATGTGCAGGTTAGGTTGATTGGCCAATGTAAATTGTCTCTTAGTGTCAGGGGGACTAGCTAGGGTAAATGCATGGGGTTATGGGGATAGGGCCTGTGTGGGATTGTGATCAGTGCAGACTTGATAGTCTGAGTGGCCTCCTTCTGCACTGTAGGGTTTATGATTCTAAAGAGCAGTCTGAGTGAGAGTGCAGGGGAGAGGAAGATCTGAGAGCTGAAGTCTATAGACATTAGCTAGCGAGCATGAAGACTGCAGACTCAGTGACAGTGACCTGGTTGGATACTAAGCACCAAGATGTTAAAGCAGGGATGACTTCTTCCAGAAAAATCATAGACAACTAAAACAAGACCGCAAAACAGCTGCAGTAACAATCCAACCAGAGATTGGGCTGATTGGTGGATAGCTGGTAAATGTCCTCAGATGATAGGCAAGTAAAGGCAGGAAACCTCAGCCCAGTGGAAAGCGTATCCTGTGCCACGTGGGAAACCGCGGATGCTTCTCATAGCTTGGATGAGCACATGCAGGAATAAATGTCTCCGCCTTTGGGTTTGGGATTTTGAGCAGTGGCTACAGGACTTTATGGATTGCACATTTCTGGAAGAGGTCACCCTATAGCTTAGAAACATGCAGGCAGTGAGGGACTGGGTGACCAGTAGGAGGACAAGAAAAGCCAGGCAGGGACATCTCCATTTTCAACTGATATTCAGTACTAAATACTGGTGAGAGTGACAATTCACTGGGGTGTGCAGGCCGTATCAAGTCCTCGGCACTTTGAGTGGCTGAGCTGTATGGGTGGGAGGAAGAAGGGTAAAGGAACAATATCAGGGAATTCTTTAGTGAAGGGAATAGACCAGCTTTCCAGTGGCCACAGATACAAGTCCAAGATGGCGTGTTATCTCCCTGGTGCCAGAGTCCAAAATGTCCCTGAGTGGCTGCAGGACATTTTGAGGGGCAGAGTGAATAGGCCGAGGTTGTGGTCCATCACCACCAATCACACCAGAGGAAAGAGATCTGTAGGCAGAAGTTAGGGTGTGAAGAAAGAGATCGAAATGTAATCTTCACTCCTAGTGCCATGTGTTAGTGGGTACAGAAATACAAAAAGAGAACTGGTGACTGGAGAGACGGTGCAGGAGAGAGGGTTCTCGATTCTTATAATATTGGGATTGTTTCTGGAAGATGTGGGAATTGTGCAGGACGGACAGGTTGTAGCAGGTTAGGTACATTGGCCATGCTAAATTGATCCTTAGTGTCAGGGAGATTAGCAGGGTAAATACGTGGGGTTATGGGGATAGGATCTGGATGGGGTTGTTGTCAGTGCAGGCTCAATGGGCCGAATGGCCTGTTCCTGCACTGTAGGGATTCTATGATTCTATCTCAACAGGGCCTGTACCACCTCCTCGCAAGAGGTTTTTCCTGGTTTTGTTCAGGAGAAGCTAACAAGGGAATGGGAACTCAAGAGTAGATTCAGAAAGGAGGAAAATAAAGTTGAAAATGGAAGGCACAAAAATTATTTACAATGCTGCAAAGACTATAAATTACATAATGGGAGGGGGGACGTTTTGCAATGCTAAATAGCATGTACTTCAATGTAAGTGATCTAGGGAATAAAGCAGATAAGATGAGAGCAGATATTACCACATGGGAGTACAATATTAAAGCTATTACTGAGACATGACAGGTGTAACGACTCAATATTCCTGATGGGGTGGTTTTCATAGATAGGGATTGAATTTGGTTGGGTATTTTATATTTAAGTGGAAACAGATTGCTTTAAGATCAAATATATCAAGTCAATAGTCTCCAGGATAAAAAGGGGAGTAGAACATAGAACATAGAAAAACTACAGCACAAACAGGCCCTTCGGCCCACAAGTTGCGCTGATGATATCCCTACCTACTAGGCTTACCTATAACCCTCAATTCTATTAAGTCCCACATACTCATCCAGAAGTCTCTTAAAAGACCCTATCGGATTTGCCTTGACCACCACTTCCGAGTACTCGGAAGCCAGTGAAAAAATATATACTGAATAGTCTTAAGTCCTTAATGTCTGCAAGAGAAATGACAGGTCAATTATGCACCATGGTTCATTCAATTAAGATAATGAATCATGAATTCCCATGTAGCGGGTTTATGTTACTTTGCACAAGTGAATAAATTTGTAGAAGAATTGCTCATACCAGGTTTTTCCAGTACACCCTATAATTTACTCCTGAGCTTGGTTCATCAAAGCAAAACAAGGAACCAAATTTCCAATAATCTGACAAAGATCTTTTGAAGAACAGTAGTCTCCAAAACCACTGATCATTGTGGAACGAGTCAGCTTCCCGAAGGAATCAAGTGGAAGCAAAAGAATTGCTCAATTTGTGGCAACCTTAAAAAGGCTGGCACAACATTGTGAATTTGGTGAGTCGTTAGAAGATTCTCTTTGAGATTGATTAGTTTGTGGTCTGCAAAATGAGGCTATCCAAAAAAAATTGCTCACTGAACATGCTTTGACTGTAAAGACAGCAGTAGAAATTGCAGGATCGATGGAACTGGCTGCTAAAGAGGCTTCACAATTTGGTGCAGGAATGAAGATCCACAAGTTGGGAACTATCCATAAGAAGTCAAAATGCGACAAGCGTGTCACAGATGGTCCGTTCAGCTGGGGCAAGGATAGTCAATGCAAGAATTGTACAAAAATGGGTCTCTTTGTTGGGCTAGACCAGCTTCCCTTGAGAAGAATATTCAGAAGAAGAATCTGGATACCTTCAAAAACAGGTTGCATTTTACGAAAATGCAATAGAAGAAAAAATTACAACTGTGAAGAAGAGAATGTTCAGAATTATGATGAGGCTTGGTTATATTATCCATCTTATCCATACAGGCTGAATTACATAGATTCTGTGTGATTCTGAAGTTATGTGGGCAACCTCTGCAGAACCTGCTCAGTTCTGCTTATGATGTTCTTGATGGTGTCGACCCACTAATATTCATGCTGTAGCAACTGTGTATTTACTCTTTCCCATCTCCTGGATCCAACCTCCATCTTAATATACAAGCCTGTACTTCATTGCTGGCATTGCTATTTGAGCTCGGGTGGCTCTGCATCCAATTATCTGGTTTCAACCAGTTGGGGTCTCCCAGAAATTTTGGTTTCCAGTCTCAATTTCAGTCTCGGCTTCCTGGAAACCGGATGGTTCAGTTCCCTTTCTCAGTTTGGGTCAGTCTGAAAAAAGCACACGCTTGGAAACCATAGATTCCATCGCATTGCTCAAACCACTCATTAAACCACAGCTCAAGCACAGAATGCCATTCAGGCTACTACACCATAGGAAGGATGTGATTGCTCTAGGGAGGATGCAGAGGTGATTTACCAGGACGTTGTCTGGATTGGAGGATTTTACCAACAGCCCAGCTTCATTCCCTAAAAACTAAATCCAGAATTGCCCCCCTCTTTTTGGGCTTTCCATACTTTTCATAGAATAGAATGCCTACAGTGCAGAAGGAGGCCATTCAGCCCATCAGGCCTGCACCAATAACAATCCCATCCTGGCTTATCACCACACATTTACCTTACTAATCGCCCTGACACTGAAAAGCAATTTAGCATGGCCAATAAACCTAACCTGCACATTTTTTGACATTCTTATTTCTTGATAAACAGGCCATGTGCTTGAAGATATTCTAATATTGCTTCTAAATTATTCAAGTATTCCTGTTCACTGGACCCTGTAATTAGAATATAATTTAGAAAAGATTAAATAGACTAAGGTTGTTTCTGTGGGACAGAGGGGGCTAAGGGATGATCTCATTGTAGTGTATAAATTATGAGGGGCTTGTGAATGAATAGGAAGGTCTTTTTTCCCTTTGTCAAGGCATCCATAACTACAGGCTATAGATTTGGGGTAAGAGGTAGGAGGTTTAGGGAATAATTGAGAGTGGTGGGAATCTGGAACTCACTGTTTGTGAGGGTGGTAGGGGCTGAAGTTCTCATCTCATTTAAAGAATACTTGGGTGTGCACCTGAAGAGGCATAATTTCCAAGGCTATAGCCAAGAGCTGGCAATTGGGGTTAGGTTGGGTGGCCACCAGCCAGCTGGAATGGACAAGATGGAGCAAATGTTTCTAGCCATTTCTATGGTTTCTATCGTATGACTCTAACATTGCTCTGCAAACCCAGCACTAATTTTAGGGTTATATTCCATCTTGTTCTGAGCTGGCCCACAAGAGGAAATCAATTCTCTCTATCTACCTACAGAGGGATCTTGGGGTTCAAGTCAATAGCTCCCTGAAAGTGGCCACACAAGTAGATAGGGTGGTAAAGAAGTCATTTGGCATGCTTGCCTTTATTGGTTGGGGCATTGAGTACATGAGTCAGGATATTATAAAACTTTGGTTAGGCTGCACTTGGAGTATTGCATTTAATTCTGGTCACCATATTACAGGCTTTGGAGAGAATGAAGAAGAGGTTTACCAGGATGCTGCCTGGATTAGAGGGTAAGGGCTTTAAGGAGAGGCTGGACAAACTCGGGTTCTTTTTCCCTGGAGCAGTGGAGGCTGATGAGAGACCTGACGGATGTCTATAAAATTATGAGAGGCATAGGCAGAGTTGACCATCAGAATCTTTTTCCCAGAATTGAAATGTCTAATACTGGGAGACATGCACTTAAGGTGAGAGAGGGGGAAAATTCAAAGGAGATGTGAGGGGCAAGTTTTTTTTTACACATAGAGTCTTGGTGTCTGGAATGTGCTGCAGGCAAATATGATAAGGGCATTTTTGAGCTTTTAGATAAGCACATGAATCTGCAAGGAATAGAGGGATATGGACCGAGGGCAGGCAGAAGGAAATAGTTTAATTCGGCATCACGTTGGGCACAATATCATGGGTGGAAGGGCCTGTTCCTGTGCTGTACTATGTTCTATGTTCTACCTTACAAAATTCTTCATCTTAAGTATGTCAATCAGCTCACCTTTAACCTCTCATATTCAGTGTAAACATCAGCCCTCTTTGTGAGTTCTCCACCCACTCAGTAGTTAGAAAGATATCTGACAGAGTGCAGAGCTGCTCATATTTCCAACTTATATCAAACCCAACAAGGTACATTTCAGGAAATAACTTTTATTTTTGCAGGTCAAATCAATGAAATTGTACTGACATTCTAACAATGGAAGTTGATTCAGTCTCCTTTTGTGTTCCATTCTGTTTGCTTACATTCCATGTTTGTTTTTAAGCAGATTAAAGGAGCCAGTTTGTGTTTGTTCAGCGCACCATGCACCGAAATCCAGACCATAATCATAAAACTGGCCTTTCCACATTTATCTGGGAATATATCATGGAAGCCACCCATAAAACCCATTTTGATGATTGAGTGAGCAAGACACTTAGAACTCCCTCACAGGCTAGGTAAGCACTTCCATAGAATCATGTTCCCCTTTTGCAATGTATACCATTGCAAGTCCCCAAAATAATGTCACCAAACGTATGTGGCAATTTGGTTGCTGCTTCCTTCTCTGACAGCCCATAGATCATCTTAAGTAGCGAACAGATTTGGATCAGTTTACATAAGCTGTGCTTTCACACAGGCAGTTAGAGAGCTCAAGTTCCACTCCAGAGACCTGAGCTAAAAATCTAGGCTAACTCTCCAGTGCAGTAACGTACAGTGGAAGGCAGTGCTACACATTCAGGGGTACCATTGTTTGGATGAGGCATTAAATCGAGGCCCTGTCTGCCCTCTCGTTAGATGTAAAAGATGCACACCCAGCAAACATTTATCTCTTAACCTGCACCTAGCAGCAGATGCCTAGGTGATTTATCTCATTGCTGTTTATGGTGATGTCAGGATATTGGCTGCCATGCTCCCCAACATGACAACAATGACATTTTCTGTAATCACTTATGGGTGGCGTGGTGGCACAGTGGTTAGCACTGCTACCTCACAGCACCAGGGACCTGAGTTCAATTCCGGCCTCGGGTGACTGTCTGTGTGGAGTTTGCACATTGTCCCCGTGTCTATGTGGGTTTCCTCCACGTGCTCCGGTTTCCTCCCACACTCCAAAGGTGTGTAAGATAGGTGGATTGGCCATGCTAAATTGCCCCTTAGTGTCCCAAATGTTCGGGTTAAGGGGATTTACGGGATAAATACATAACATTACAGGGTTGGGGGCTGGGTGGGGTGCTCTGTTGGAGAGTCAGTGTAGACTTAATGGCCTGCTTCTAACTGTAGAAATTTAACAAGGCCCATGATGTTGGCCTCTTGGAGAATGAGCTCCTTGATTGAGCTCATAAATGCCTGCCCAAACAGAGAGCCTCACCTGTATAGAGATATGGGAGCGTCAGATCCACTGGAACTCCTGATTCTGACTCCGTACCTGGAGCACTCCAAGAGTGGAATAGAGTTTCTAAATAAAGGGAATTTGGTGACACTGTAAGGCGTTATTCACTTTCAATCCACTTAACTGGTTGCAAAGTGCTTTAGGATGTCCTCAGACTGTGAAAGGCATTGTTTCAATGTAAGTTTTCTTTTTTCTTACAGAGACTGCTCTTAACCAGGTCTTGCAGCTTGTAAGTTCAACATCTGAATACATGCAGTCAAATCCAAAGGAGGAGCATTGTTAAGAATGAAATATTGAGTATTTTGTCTGCAGACTAGACCTATTATAACACTTATCTTCTTTAAAGGCTTTCCAAGGTTCTTTCACTGAGAAAGCTATTTAAGTAACCAAGGGCCATTGTGAAGACAGCACCAAGGTTGTGAAGAATTAAAGCATTCATAAAGTCTTGGTTGGGAGATACCAGGCAAGAAACCTGTGTGTCTTTTTTTGGATGTAGGTGTTGAGATTAGAACTTGTCTGCATTATAATCGGGCAGTGCACACATTTGGTGTACCCACTTCAGCTGCTTGTTTGAGGGGGTCTCAGACCACTTCCTTTCTTTGTGCTCCTGCTGCCACTGTGCTCAGTAAGGGGATAAGCAGTGTTATACAAATGTCACGTGCTGCAGACAGCCTGGCTTTCGTAAAGGCAACTTTTTCATTCCCCATCCCCTCACATTCTTCCGCCTCTTTGCAGGAAATGGCACTCCATTACACTGGCAGGGCATAATGGTGGAAAAGTGAATAGCTGGTCAGAGAGAAGGCTCCAGGTGACACATATGGCACGGAAGGCATTTAGTGGTGGATACAGGACTGACAGCATGGTCCTATGGGGGAGCAGCGGACCCTTGGCAGCAGTGCCACATGAAGTCTAATCACCTCAGGAGAGAATGTGAATGCACCTTTACATGATATCTCCTACCCACCACTCCACCAATTTATTTCATGTTTTCCAATGCACCACGCCACCCTGGTAGAGATGGGTTGCCTCACACCCTTTAAAAAGTACCTGAATGAGCACTTGGCACAACATAACATTCAGGGTTATGGGCCAAGTGCTGGCAGATGGGATTAGGTGGGAGTTCAGACGTTTCTAATGTGTCAGTGCAGACTGGATGAGCTGAAGGGCTTCTTCTGCGCTGTATGATTCTATATTTCAATGATCCTGCGACGAAAGAGACTCGTTCCATTCTTTTCACAATCTTACCAGCCACTCATGTCGGTCCTGTTGTAAAGTTCCTGTCCTGAACTGGATTATCAACGTGGAAAACTATCCATTTTCCTCAAGTCATGGTTTTCATTCTGGGAGGCTTGCCGAGCCTCCAACTTGCCCACAAATCCTGGAAATATTAAATCAAAACAGGTCCGTAATGGAATCCCATTAACAATTCAGGGTGTGACCCATGTGATGGCATTTGGTGTGGTTCTGTATGACAATGAGAACCTTGCTAAAAGTAAAGTAATGGCCTATTAGTTTGTTTCTTTCATTGATGATTTGAGTGTTTGTACAACTCATTCTGCTAACCCATTGGAAGCTGTGTGATAAGATGCTGACCGAATATAGCACATGCCATTGAACAAATTTTTGAAATTCATCCGCTATAAGCGTTGTGCCAATGTCTGACACTAAGACCTCTGGGATGCCATGGATGGCAAAGATCTGCTTCAGCTTGTCAATGGTGGCTGAGGCCATTATGGCCTTCATTAGTTGGATGCCTAACTATTTGGAATGTGCATCAACCAGGATGAGAAACATATGGCCCATGAACGGTCCTACAAAATCATAGAATACCTACAGGACAGAAGGAGGCCATTTAGCCCATGAGCCTGTACTGGCCACAATCCCACCCAAGCCCTATTCCCGTAACCCCACACATTTACACTCCTAGTCCCCCTGACACTAGGGGACAATTTAGCACGGCCAATCCATCTAACCCGCACATCTTTGGAGTGCGGGAGGAAACCGGAACACCCAGAGGAAACCCACACAGACACAGGGAGAATGTGCAAACTCCACACAGACAGTGACCCAAGACCTGGGTCTCTGACACTGTGAGACAGCAGTGCTAGCCATTGTGCCACCATGCCAGACTCTACACACTCTACACACTCTACGCAGTCTACTTGGCCATTCACATGGATGCATACTCAGCAGTGATGGCAATGCCTGTTGGGTTTCACAACTTGGGTACTAGCTGACGGTTCTTTCGATTTCTTTATTGATGCCTGACCACCAAGTATAACTTCAGGCTAGCACTTTCATCTTACTTTGTCCAGGGTGTGCATCCTGCAATTCCTGTAATAAAAACCATCACCCCCTGAGGTGGTACATTAACAAATCCACCCCCCCCTCCACACTAACAAATCCCCCCCACCCCCACCCCTCCCAACCACCCCCCCACCCACCCCCCCCCCCCACCCACCCCCCCCACCCACCCCCCCCCCCCCTCACCCACCCACCCCCCCACCCACCCCCCCCCCCCTCACCCACCCACACACACTAACACACCATGATATCTCCATCCCACGCTGCTGGTACTGTTTAAGTTGCTTTGAATTATCATATCACCATCCGTGCATCATCATTCTTTTAACTTTTGGTAACACTGGGTGTCTTTCAGTCCAAGTTATTGTGTGATTTACTGAGACCGGCAAAGGCTCTATCAAATGTGGCATCAACACTATTTCTTGTGCTGCTAAAGGCTCTGTCTGTGGCAGAAGGAGGCAGCTGACTGTGTCTGCATTTGATATTTGTATTCCTGGCCTATGCTGGAAAGAATAGATGTAAGCAGCTAGCAGTACAATCTATCTCTGTACCCTCACAGAGGCAATTGGAGACGCTGGTTTATCCTCTCAGAATAAACCCAACAAAGGTTAGTGATCTGATACTATGGTGAAATATCTACCATGTATATATACATAATTGATGAAACTTCTTCACCGCATAAATTTCTGCCAGATTTTCCTTGTCAATCTGGGAACACATATTTTCTGTGCCTGATAATGTTCTTGACACAAATGCAATTGGCCTTTCCACCTTGGGGTGGCATGATGGCACAGTGATTAGAACTGCTGCCTCACAGCACCAGGCACCTGGGTTTGATTCCTGGCTTGAGTCATTGCCTGTGCAGAGTCTGCACATTCTCCCTGTGTCTGCACGGGTTTCCTCTGGGTGCTCTGGTTTCCTCCCACAGTCCAAAGATGTGCGGGTTAGGTAGATTGGCCATGCTAAATTGCCCCTTAGCATCAGGGGGATCAGCTAGGGTAAATACATGGGGTTATGGGGATAGGGCCTGGATGGGATTATGGTCAGTGCAGATTCAATGGACTGAATGGCCTCCTTCTCAGTATAGGGTTCTATGATATGCTTCACTCCATCTGACATCCTGTGAGACAGGACTGTTCACACTCCATCTGGTGATACATCACAAATAACTACCAATGGTTTGGCTGGATTAAAGTGTACAAGCAATGTCAATGACAGTGAGGTCTGCTTAACCTTGGCAAGTGTTTCATTTTATGCTTCCGCCCCCATTTCCATCACTGATGCTTTTCCAAAAGCTTGTGGAGTGGGGCTAAGTCTGTAGACACATTTTGTAAGAATCTGCCATAATAATTCACAATTCCTAGGAACCATTTTAGTTCCAATGCCTTTTTTGGCTGTAGTACTTCCTTTATGGCTTTAACTTTATCCTCCAAATGATGTAAGTGTCTACCCTGAAACGCAGGTATGTAACGTCATTTGCCTGCAAAGTGCATTTCCCTTATTTTAATGGATACCTGCTTCTTTAAATCTTCACAAATCTTCCTCTAAGTCTGACCTATGCTCCTCAGGTGAGATTCCTATAACATATGTGATCTAGATACACCACTGTGCTAGGAATGTCCTGTAATAAACTTTCCATCGTATGTTGGAGTATGGTACGAGCCGATGAGATTCCAAAAGATGAACGTGTTACTGGTACAGTCCCTTGAGGATGTTGATAGGAAACTAACTTCTGAGACCGCTCATCCAACTCTAGCTGCTGGTAGGTGTGACTGAGATCTAACTTGGTGTGCTTCAGGCTCCCTGCCAATTTCACATAGAGATCCTCAATTCTAGGAATAGGGTATGTATCTGTCTGAGTTCCCCGATTAGCAGTTAGTTAATAATCCCCACATATTCTTACAGCACAATCCGGTTTGAGGATCGGCACAATGGCTACAGCCCTATACAGCTTTTATGCCACCTAAACCTTCCAATCTCCCAATCTACTTCAACATGATGATGAAATGCATAAGGTCCTGTGTGGGCCAGAAAGAATTTTGATGCTGCCTCAGGATTCAGATAGATTTTGGCTTTAGCCCCTGTTATTCATCCCAGTTCCTTTTGAAAAATCTCATAGTATTTGCAAAGTAACTCTTGAAAACCTCATCACAAAGGTTTAGTATCTCCAGTCAAAATAATTTTATCTGCTTCAGCCAATCCCAACCCATTAGAGGCAAGTTCTGTGATCCTCAGTTACTGGAACAGGGAATGACGCTCTTTGATTTCTGTAGCATGGAGTAATTATTGCTGACCCTCCTGTCATCAATGTCTCTCTTGTATAATTGGACAATATGGCTCCTGACTCACTCTATCTCAAGGTAACAATCTGAAGGTAACAAAATGTCTGCTCCCCGATGACTGTTGCTGTGGTTCCTGTGTTGACTTCCATTTAAGAGATCTGCCATTTACCAAAGATATCTTGATAGGTGGCACCTTACTGAGTTGGACCAGGTTTAAGATATACAACTCAAGTCCCTTGTTGGGCTCCTCATCCAGTTTTTTTTTAACCAAGTTTAATTGGTTTTTTTTGCATGTTCTATCCTGAACGTTTCAGTTCCCACCACGCTTGTAGATGTATAACATAAAAGGTTTCTGCACCAGCAAGTTTCTTGTGTGTTCTCTCTCCCACATCAATAACAATTTCCACCCCCAATCCTGTAATCTCCTTATAGAATCATAGAATCCCTACTGTGCAGAAGGAGGCCATTCGACCCACTGAGTCTGCACCAACCACAATCCCACCCAGGCCTTATTCCCATAACCCCACATATTTCCCCTGCTAATCCCCCTGACACTCAGGTCAATTTAGCATGGCCAATCCACCTAGTCCACACATCTTTCTCAGGCTCTGTTGCATCCTCATTCAGGCTGTTCCTCGCAGCAGTCATTTCCCACCACAAATGGTTCACTTCGTTGGGCACTTCTTGGCGTTTACACCCTGCTCAGTGCATTAAGTCACCTGGGCCATTGCCACAGCTTTTTCTAAAGAGAATTTGTTCTCAGCCAATAACTTATTCTGTTTTACCCAGGCTGATTTATTCCAAAGACCAAACAGTCCCTTAACATCTCCCTGAAAGTTAGGCCGAATTCACAGAGCTCTGGTAACCCTCTCAATCTTGTGTCCTGTGGCTCCCGGACTGGAAAATAAAATTTATATCCCAACATGACGATTGAAGGTTGGGGGTGGAGTGGGGGGAAAGCGGGGGGGGGGGGGTGTGAGGCGAGGGTTAAGATGATTTTTGACCAATTTGACTATCTGGTCAAAAGATTGTGTCTGGAGCATCAGGCAATGTTGAACTTCACACTAAGCAGTAAGTTTGTGAGCCACAGACTGTGAGCAATATCACCTTTCATTTTTCCACTGTTGTGTTTTAATTAGCTACAAAGTAATAACACAGCTTTTCAACAAACTGCCCACAGTTTTCCACTTCTGGATTGAAAGACATTTTTATGTGGCGTATGTACCTTGCTTCTTTTTAGTTTCTATGCTCACTGTCTTTCCCCTCTAAAGTCATAGAGTCATAAAGATATACATCATGGAAACAGGCCCTTCGGCCCAACTTGTCCATGCTGACCAGGTTTCCTAAACCAAACTAGTCCCATTTGCCTACATTTGGCCCATATCCACCAAACATTTCCAATCCATGCACCTGTCCAAATGTCTTTTATGGTCTACCTACACACTGCAATCTCAAGATTACAAACAAAGGTTTTACCTCACCGCCAGTGTAGTGACTTCAGAGGTGGCTTGTTGTGGTTTCAAGTTATGAAGAATTCATTATTGCCAATATTTATATATGCGCAAGCAATTGTGTAACATCTCCCCCTTGGCTCCAACTGAGTTTCTTACCCGACCCCTAGTCACATGCCTTTGCACCTGATTGGCTCTGCTTTTCATGTTGCCTCTCCATAGGTTTGGCCCGATCACATGGCCCCTTTAAGGGGCTATGCTACCACAGCAGGGCTGTCAGGCTGCTGTCACTGCTAAGTAACATGGAGGAGTCTGGCTTCAGCATGGCAGGTGGGTGGTGGAGAACATCCACTCTTGGTAGTTCTCTCCCTGTCAGGCTGCAGAACCAGAGGCAGTGCCACTGCTGTCCCCATACTTCTTGTGATCGGTTTGTGGACTGGTCAGCAATCCACTGCCCTCCATGTCAGAAGACATTCTGTGCCACATTCAGAAACTCACCAACACCTCCAGGAACAATCTAGTGCATTGCCAAGAAACTTGCAACTGCAGAAATTCTGAAAAAAGTTCCTTACCTGCAATCTCGGTGCCTGCTCCTTTTAGAAATGCTCGTTCTAGATCCATCGTGCAGTTCTGTCTGCAGTTATCTGTAACCGTATGCTCCAAATTTGGAATCCTGTGTCATGTCAGTCAGCTGGGCTGTGCCATGTCAGATGGAGATGAATCACCACCTTCCAACGCACACAGCAGATGTCCCTACTTGTCCCTTTTTCCAGCTGGCACACAGGAAGCTGTGCATCGTGCCACAGCAAAGTGGCACTAGGCTTCCCTCACATCAACTCCAGTGGCACCACTGGGTTGAATTTTCTGCCCACCAAGTTCAAGACTGAAAATTCTCATGCTTAGATTGAAGGAGGAAGCAAAGATGAAGGAATTTAATTAATTCATTAGTTTGCAAATTACTTTGAAAGCACCATTAATATTCATGAGTTCCAATTAGATTTATTTTGACAATGTCACCAGAGGCAGGATCAATACTATCTTTCTAATTTGTTGGAACAGAGGTGTCCAGGTCTTTTGATATCCTTAGCATTAATAATCCAATTGATTTGCATACATAGAATCATAGAATCTATGTAGAAGGAGGCCATTTGGCCCTACAAGCCTACACTGAAAACAATTCCACCCATGTATTTACCCTACCAATCACCCCAACCTACACATCTTGGGACACTGAGGCATATGGAATGGCCTATATACCTAACCCACACATCTATGGACATCTTAGCTGCCAATATGAGCAGGTATTTATGAGACAGGAAGAAGGTATTTAGAGAAATGGGATGAATGAGCAGCCCTTTTGAAGAGTAGGTCCGGCGCACTGATAGAATTATGAATTAGATAATTCAGAGAAGGGACAGTGATACATTTTGATACAGAGAATGAGGGGAGGCAATTCTAAAGAGGTTGCAGAAGCAGAAAAACCTGGGGGTATAAGTGTACAAATCACCGAAGGTGCTATTCAGCCCACCAACTCAGTGCCGGCTCTCTGAGCAACTCAGCTAGTCCCACTTCCCAGCTATTTCTCTGTAATGCTGCAGCTTTTCTTTTTATCTTGAGGTTATTGTAATCTATTTTTGAAAGTCCAAATTAAATCAGCCACACTCTCAGGTTGTGCGTTCCAGATTGTGATTGGTCCTTTTGCCAATCAGCTTAAATTGGTGTCCTCTGGTTTTTGAACCCCCTGCCAATGGGAACAGTCTCTCCCTGTCCACTGAGTCCTGTCATTTCATGATTCTGAACACCTCCATCAAATCTTCCCTCCTCTAAGGAGAGAACCTTGGAATCACCAACCTATTCTTGTAACTGGTGTCCCTCATCCTGGAATCATTCTCTTAATATTTTTTCTGCAACTTCCTTAGAACCTTCACTACCCGGAATTGGATGGAATACTCTAGTTAGGGGATAAAGTACATCACAACTTTATTGTTTTTATGCCTCTATTTATAAAGCGCAGGATGACATATGACTTATTAACCACCTTCTCAACCTACGCTGGCACCCTCAGTGCACTTATATCCCCAGATCTTTCTGCTTTTGAAACCCCTTTAGAATTGCCTCTCCTTATTCTCCGTATCAAAATGTATCAGTTTTCATTTTTCTGAATTGAATTTCATTCCACCAACCAGTCTGTGTTCCCCTGAACTCTTCCTCATGGTTTCATTCCATGGGCTTAGATTTTGCTGACATGTGATGTTTTTAAATATCCTTTGGAAGTCTTATCTACACTACACTACCCTCATCAAACTCAATCAAATTGGTTGAATATAATTGCCATTAATAGGATTATGTTTTTCTTCCTTAATATATCCAAGTGACTGCCAGGATCTTCTGATGCCAACGACGAATGTGGCATTTTATATGGTTCGTAACCTCTGTCACCAGGGTAACCACCTCGGGGAGTTGCCATTGGCGGGTCTGGAAGATTCTGCCAGCAGGAAGAGCTGGAAAACTCAGCCCTTTAGGCATTTGAAACTGTTCTGAATGGTTTCATTCTGTACAGTGTGGAGGGATGGGTGTGGGTAAATGTCACATTCTAATGAAAAACAGATGGAAAGCACAATCCAGTAAATAATAGGCCAATCAGATGTGGATAGGTTTCCACCATTTCAGATGCATTTCAAAAACATGAATATTCAGAGATTGTAAAAGATTGACGAACTTCACTGATTTTTTCTCTTAGAAATTCTAGTGTTTTTTTTATTCATTCACGAGATATGGGCATCACTAACTAAGTCAACATTTATTACCCATCCCTAATTGTGCTTGAGAATATGGTGGTGAGCTGCCCTCTTGAACCCCTGCAGTCTGTGTGGTGATGGTACAGATAAAGACAACATGATATATATTGTTTCTATGGATTTTCAGAAGGCAATTCATAGAAAGGAACACAGAGGTTTGTGAAGATTAAGGCATGTGGTATTAAAGGAAATATAACCACTTAGCTGTGGAAATCACAGAGTCACAGAATTGTTATGGTGCCAAAGGAAGCCATTTGGTCCATCATGTCTGCACTAGCTCTCCAAACGAGCATCGTGACTTAGTACCATTCCCCAGCCTTTTCCCTGTACCTCCACACATTATTTTGATTCAAGCAATCATCTAATGGTCTGTTGGATGCCTCGATTGAACCTGCCTCCACCACACTTCCAGGCAGTGCATTTCAGAGCCCAGCCAGTCACTGTGTGAAAAAGTTTTTTTCATAACACATTTGCTTCTTTTGCAAATATCTTTAAATCTGTGCACTCTTATTCTTGGTCCTTTTATGAGTGGGAACAGTTTCTCAGTATCTATTCTGCCCAACCTCGCATGATTTTGAACATCTCTTGTTGGCTTCCTTTGCTCCAAAGAGGACAATCTCTTGCCTGTTACCTTCTCAAAAAAACTCCAGCAAGTCAGTTAAACATGGTTTCTCTTTAGAAATCCATGCTGGCTCTTCCTAACCAACCCACATTTTCCATGCAGCTGCTAATTCTATCCTGAATAAATGTTTCTGGAGGCTTGCCCGTCACTGATGTTAAACTGACTGGCCTGTAATTGCTGGGTCTAGCCTTTTTGAACAAGGGTGTAACATTTGCACTCCCTGAGTAGCAGCTGCCCGCACTCAAGAGAAAATTGGAGGATTGTGGCAGTACAATGTTCACTCTCACTTCCTTCAATATCCTTAGATGCATGTCCGGATGCCATGTCAACTTTCAGTAAATCAATTAAAGTTAAAATGAGTGAAGATGGATGCTTCCCAGGTTGATAGGTGTGGGTAATGATAAGGATGATGAGTCTCAGAAGCTTCTTCTTTACTCTAATTTCAAGCATTCTCCTCAGACTGACAACATCTTGGCAAAAGATCAACACATACTTCACCCAGATGCCTGATGTTTGGAGAAGGGAGTGGGCTTGCGTAAAGCATTATGACTGGAATGGACTATCTGAGCTGAATGGTGTGCTTCTGTGCCATGCTTTGCACGCAGTACACTGTGCGTACAAAATGGAAAACTAGTTGTTGTAAAATGAGGATCCAATTTGAATTTGCGGTCCAAAAATCTCATTATGCTTTCATGAGATGGTCGTTTGGATGTCAGCCGTATACATGAAGACAGAAGAAGCATAGACTCCTCTCACTACACAATTAATCAATATTGTAAATTAGTTCTTGTAGTGCGATTTCATAAATCGCTCTGGGAACAATTCCATCAGTGTATAAATGTTCCATGATTCAGTGAGTAGTATAATAGGTTATTGCCGCATTAGTCAGATACATCGTGATCGATGAGTCCAGAAATTCTTTTTTTCATAATGTGTAACAATCCTATTTGGAAGTTACCTGGATAAGAGGGATAACTTTTGGAATAAATATCTTTCCATGTGGGAACCTTTTACTTCCTGAGGCAACCCTTTGACTGGATATATAAAAGTCACATTACCCAATTCAGATCCTCTTTCTTGACACCAGTTATCTGTATATCATGCTGAGCTTTTCCTGACACCTAATGGGAATAATAGAGAAAATTGGAGGCATTTACCTCACCTGAACCAATATGAGATTACTGTTCAGATTCCATTATAGAAACAGGCCATTTTGTCCATAAAAGTCTCCTCCAGATCCATTTATTTCATCTCATGTTACCAGCATTCCTCTATTTTCTTCTTCCTCATCTGCTTATCTAGTTTCCCCTTCAGTGCATCTATGCCATTCATCTCAACCACTCCATGGGCTAGATTTAATGAAGGTGACAGATTCTCACCCACAGGCAGGAGAGCAGGTGAGAACTCACACAATCGCCTTGGCCCGCTGAATGAGGCGCCTCTCATGCACTTGACTGGATAGCAGCGAGCCTTCTCTAGGATCAAGGAGCCTGGGATGGAAGCCCAGCCTGACAGCCCTCCCCTTTCTGATGCCAGGTATTTGATAAAAGACAATGAATGCCTTTGAACAAGGGACCCCATATCCCTCAGTTCTTACATGTATTTGCTTGTCATGTTTCCCGCATTTGATTTGATTTGATTTGATTTATTATTGTCACATGTATTAATCTACAATGAAAAGTATCGTTTCTTGCGTGCTATACAGGCAAAGCATACTGTTCATAGAGAAGGAAAGGAGCAAATGCAGAATGTAGTATTACAGTCATAGATACAGTCATAGAGAAAGATCAACTTAATGTGATGTAGGACCATTCAAAAGTCTGACAGCAGCAGGGAAGAAGCTGTTCCTGAGTATGTGACCTCAAATCTTAGTATCTTTTTCCCGACAGAAGAAGGTGGAAGAGAGAATGTCCGGGGGTGCTTAATTAAACTGGCTGCTTTTCTGAGGCAGCAGCAAGTGCCGACAGTGTCAATGGGTGGGAGGCTGGTTTGCATGATGAATTGGGCTACATTCATTATCTTTTGTAGTCCCCCAGCCACTAGCAGGATGAGGCCTTTAATTGAACACTAATTACCCACTTAAAGGCCTCAGTTGGTGGTGGGATGGGTACTGGCCACCCTTCCATTGACTTATTTGGGATGGAAGTGGGAAAGCAGCGGAAATTTTGGAATCTCTATAAGTGAAAACATCTTCTCTAAATGTACCCAATCAAACTACCTCAGAATTTTACAGTCTTCTGTCAAATTGCCCCTCAGTCTTCTGTTTTAAAAGGAAAACAGCCTTAGTCTGTTCAACCTTTTCTGCTAAGTATAATCTGTCAGTTCAGGTATAGCTTTAAAATCAGTCTGAAGAATATATTTTACGCTACGAGTACTGTTTAAAGTTTTATTTATCATCACAATTAGGCTTACAGTAACACAGCAATGAAGTTACTGTGAAAATCCCCAAGTCACCACATTCCTGTGCCTGTTTGGGTACACTGAGGGCGAATTTAGCATGGTCAATGTACCTAACCAGCATGCCTTTCAGACTTGCGGGGGGAAACCAGAGCACCCAGTGGCAACCCACACAGACATGGGGAGAACATGCAAACTCCACACAGACAGAGACTCAAGCCAGGAATCAAACCTGGGCCCTTGGCACTGTGAGGCAGCAGTGCTATCTACTATGCCACTGTGCCGCCCGTAAAGTCTAGGGTATAATTTGGTAGATCTTACCAAAATATTCACTGTAAGTCTTTATGAGCTACCAGAAGCTATATACATAGGTACAGTAAAGGTCCAAGCTAGCCTCCAAGCTTGCCTGTACACTCAACTCTGTCCAACATAACACCAAGTGCTAGTCATGTGTTCCCTACTATCACTGTGTGGGTGGTACTGTCTTCAGTCCTACATTAACCCCTTGTATGCCAAACCCTTATACTACAATGGAATGGTTGAGGATTCTGAGTCTGTACTCTTGGAGATTAGAAGGAGGAGGGAGGATCTTATTGAAACTTAAAGGATACTGCGAAGCCTGGATAGAGTAGATGTGGAGAGGATGTTTCCACTAGTAGGAGAAACTAGAACCAGAGGACACAACCTCAGGCTAAAGGGGATGATCCTCTAAAACAGAGATGAGGAACAGTGTCTTCAGCCAGAGAGTGGTGAATCTGTGAAACTCTTTGCCGCAGAAGGCTATGGAGGCCAGGTCACTGAGTGTCTTTAAGACAGAGATAGATAGGTTCTTGATTAATAAAGGGATTAGGGGTTATGGGAAAAAGGCAAGAGAATGCGGATGAGAAAAATATTAGCCATGATTGAATGGTGGAGCAGACTTGATGGCTCAAATGGCCTAATTCTGCTCCTATATCTTAAGGTTTATGGTCTTAAAACTGCCCACCCTCACCCACTCCCCAAGCTCTTTATCCAATGTATTTACAAGTTATCCCAATTTATCCCCTGCATTTAAATCATCACAACTAGCCCATCTACCCCTTCTCACAACTCTGAGTTAATAGGTTCAGACAGTCTGGAAACCTTACAACCCTCTCCTGCCTTGTACTCACTACTGTTAGAGGAGCAGTAGGCTCTGTCACTGCAGGTAAACTTTGTTGAATCGTGGGTTCTTCTGAGTGTCTTCTCTTCCTCTCTTTCTGTTCTTTGGCATTGAATCACTCTCTGTCAATTCTCTGATTGTAGTAATGGACAATGGTTGCTTTATCTTTATGGGGTGGACAAACTCTGGACTCATTTCTGTCATGCTTCCTTTTCTTCTTCTTTCATGTGGTTCACCGTGATGCATGCTGGTTTGGAAGAGGGTTTAACTTGGCAGTGAACTGACCTTTGTGTTTGACTGTATGGTGTGCTGTTATTGATGCCTGTTTGCTCCTTGGTTCCAGTATGGTCTGTGGCACTGTCCTGCTGGCTGGAGACTGCAGCATCTGCTCTGTGGCCTGAGGGTTTATTTCTTCTACTGGTGCCAGAGCCAGAGGTTGAGGCTTTTCTCGGTGCTGGTTTCCCTTTTGACTGTTATCTACGCGAGGTGTCACAATAACCATCTGAGCTGTTGGCTGGTCTGATTCCTGAGGGGTTTCTGGCCCCCGTAATTAAAGTGGACACTAATGAAAGTGCTCTGTAAAGAGATAAGTCAGAACTGAAGTCGAGAGAATCTTTCTTGTTGCAACTCAGGAACCTGCCGTTCTGTGTAATTTACAATAGCAGTTGTCTTGATATTATTCTGCTGTTATGAGATGAGTCAGGGCTCCACAGGCATCTCTGTTCAAGAGGGAACAAGACTGGTATGAATGATATACATCAGCTTGAAGATTTGTCTGCCACCATACTTTAATGGTTCCAGAATCAGCCTATGACCAGAGATCGGATTCCTCTGGGTCTACAGAATGGTTTACCTGTTCTTTGTAGCCCGAGAACTCACAGCCACAGTTCTTTGTCCAATAGGACTGCATCACTAGCTCCTGTGTCCAACTTAAAAGATTAGGAGATGGCCACTAACCAAGATGCCCACATTCTAGAATGAAGCAGGGTGGCTGGTGGCACACTGGTTAACACTACTGCTTCACAGCTCCAGGGACCCGGGTTCGATTCTAGCCTCGGGTCACTGTCTGTGTGGAGTTTGCACGTTCTCCCCATGTCTGCGTGGATTTCCTCTGGGTGCTCCGGTTTCCTCCCACACCCCAAAGATGTGTAGGTTAGGTGGATTGGCCATGCTAAATAGGTGAGTTACAGAGATAGGCTGGGGGAGTGGGTCTGGATAATATATTCTGTCAGTTGGTTCAGACTTGATGGGCCAAATGGCATCCTTCTGTGCTGTAGGGATTGCATGGTTCTATGAAAAACCAGGCTCTTTGACCTCACTCAAGCAACATGGTTGTACATCCTCTTGGTGTTCTGTCTCAACCTCACAAATCCTCTTGGAGTCTTCTGTGTGCTTTGATGATTTGTCTTTACACAACTTCCCAAAGTGTCCTATTTGTTTCCATTGAAAACATTGGCCAGACATTGAACATAGAATCCCTACAGAGCAAAAGGAGGCCATTCAGCCCATCGACTCTGGACAGACAACAATCCCATCCAGGCATTATCCCCATAATCCCAGACATTTACCTCCGCTAATCTCCCTGACCCTAAGGGGCAATTTAGCATGGCCAATCCACCTAACCCGTACATCTTTGGGACTGCTTTGTTCACACTTGCTTTGTTCCACAGTGCTGGCATGGTTGCTCTGCCGTTCAAGTAGGGTAATGTTTGGTCTGGACTGCCCCTGTTTCTGTGCTGCTTTACTAGCTGCACAGTGGACTTTACTTCATACTACAGTTTGCTGTCTCCCCTTCATATGAACTTGTGCTGCCAGTGGATTTCAGATTGCTGGACAGTCTGGGTGGCCCTCTCAAGGGTTGTATCTACCTTCATTTGAAACATGTCAGTGTATCATCTGCCACTCCTACAACTATATCCCTGAATCACTCAGGGCTCAGGTCACCATAATCACAGCCTTCAGTCATTCTGAACAACTCATTAATGAATGAGTCAATAGGGTCTCCTCTCCCTGCACATGTTTATTAAATGTAGTCCTACAAAGCTTTTGTTACATATGAGGTTAAAACAAACAGTGAAGGATTTTAAAACCTCATCAAATTTTGAGATGGTTTGCCTAGCTATTATATCACTGGCCAGCAGACCTACTGAATAAAAACAGTGTGTTAACATGTTCAACTTCTGTCTTTTTGTCCAGATCTGAAGCAATCACATATCGAAGGAATCTTTTTTTCCAGAGTCCTCAATTTTCTGATTGATTTGAACCCTGTGTAAATCCAAATTGATCTGGAAGAGTGGATTCCTGTTCCACGGTCAACATTTATAAATTACAGGTTCAGATTTAAGAGTCTCCGAATGTCCAGGATGTTGCCACTATCGTTCCTGTGTAATGGATTTTCCCATGTTTGCCGGTTTTAGTGGGCTGGGCTCCTGTACTATCGGCATTCCTAATCTCCGTGTTCACATTTTTTCAACAATGTCTGCCTGGGTTGATTGGACAGAGTCTCCCTCGCTTTAGCACAATGTATTTGGGTCTTGAATCCTGGCTTTTGCTGCATTTCTTAAGCTGTTTACTCAGTCACAATTCATTTTTAATTAATTCACTGTGTTTGGCCGTCATTTGTTCAAGTGCCTACTCAGGTTTCTTGGACTGCAACTTAAGTGCCAAATAATGACCACTGCAGTATTCAATTATTTTCAGAGCTTGCGCTGTCCAAAAATTTAAACATTTTAGCTCACACTTATGACATCTGCTGACTCTGAACACTCTGGGTATTGAAGCTGGACTTCCACGAGATTCAATGGAATTTATTGCTGCAGTGAGGGATTTGATTTCTGCCTTCAGCTTCCAAGCCTTTCTTTGACACTTTTCCCTGGTGATTTCCTTCTGCACCTTCGTTTGAACTTTTCTTCAGGTCAGAATGCTTCTTTGCTTCTTCCTTCAGTTTTCCCCAGGATTTTACTTTACCTTGGCAGTCTCTGTGAGCTTTTTGAGTTGTTGCATTTGCAGCCGCTATATTGCATAGTTCATAAGGCTTTATTGAGATATTGATAGTCTTAGCTAGCTCTAAATAAGTATTATGAACTATTAGAAATTATATATATGGATACAGTGAAGGTTCAAGTTAGGATCTGTCTTCATGCTTGCTTCTACGCACACTATGTAGGTCATGTGTTCTCTTACTTCACTGTGTGGGTGTTACTGTACTCAGTTTCACACCAACTCTTTATATCCCAGACCATTGTACTACAAGTACCTCTCCCTTAGCTGTGATGACAGTCAGCAGCAGGGTATGGTGCATGTTTAGACAAAAGAAATAAAGAGAGATCAGAGGTAACGAATTGAGCTGGAATGTGCCAGGGTGACAAGGGGGCAGAGCGGAGGGTGAGAGATACCTCTGACTTACCTTAAAGTTCAAACTCCATCGCAGCTCATCTTCTCTGGGACTGCCTGCAGATCCAGCTGAGGTGATCACGTCCGGTATCACTGCTGGGAAGCTTATGCCTCCCATAAGCTTGGCCAGCAGCTTTTAGAGACAAAGCTCCCCCACAGTGGGGAGGGACATTGAAAGACCTGCTTCAAGCCAAGTAAGAACACAATGACTGCAGGATTAGCCAGCCAGGCGGGGTGGGCTTGTCCCACAACCCACCACCACCAAAACTGTACACTGCCCCATGCCCAGTAAAACTCAATCCCATATTTCTGAGCCAAACTTGAGCTCCATCCTCTGAAGAGATCATAGCTTCAGAGAGCTACTCCCAGTAATCTAAAAACTGCCAGAAAATTGTCAGTGCGACACGATGGTCTGAAATTGGCTTAGTGATGGTTGGAGAAGGATGGCTGTAGAAGGTTGTTTGAGTGATTGGAGGCCGGCGCCCAATGGCGAACCATGGAGACCAATGCTGGGGCTCTTATTATTTGTTATATACAGAAATGAAATAGATGATAAAGTTGGAGGAGGGGTGTGTGGGGGGAGATGATAAGCAAGTTTGCAGAAGACACTATGATTGCTAGGGTAGCTAATAGTAAAGAAGGAGGTCGTAGGTGACAGGAAGATATAGATGGTGTAGTCAGATGGGCAGAGCAGTGGCAGATGGTATTTAACCCTGATAAGTGTGAAGTGATGCACTTTGGAAGAAGTAGCAAGGCAAGCGAGTATTTAATGAATGACAGGAAACAGAGGAACAGATAGATCTTGGGATACTTACTAATAGGTTTTTGAAGGTGGAAGAGCACTTGAATAGGATAAGTAAGAAGGCATTTAGGAAACTTCCTTTTATCAGTCATGGCATACTGTATTACAGCAAGGAGGTAATGTTGGAGCTAGAATTTTGGCTAGGTCACAGCTGGATTACTGTGTGCAGTTCTGGTTGCCTCATTATAGGAAGGATGTGATTGCACTGGAGGAGGTGCAGAGAAGATTCACCAGGATGTTGCCTGTTGAGTTATGAAGAGAGACTGGGCAGGCTTGGATTGTTTTGTTTAGCGTAGAGAAGGCCGAGGGGAGACATGATTGAGGTGTATAAAATTATGAGGGGTATGGACAGGGTAAGTAGGGAGCAGCTGTTACTCATGATTGAGGTGTCAGTCATGAGGGGGCATAGATTTATGGTAAGAAGCAAGAGATTCAGAGGCGATTTGAGATTTTTTTAATTCATGCGTGAATCTGGAGTGCACAGCCAGGGAAGACAGTGAACGAGCACCTGAAGTATCATAATATTCAAGAATATGGAACAAGTGCAAGGAAAAGGGATTTCTGCACCTTTAGCGGTAGTTATTGTAGGTGCAGATTCGATCGACTGAAGAGCCTTTTCTGCGCTGTACAACTTTATGACTCTATAACTTGTGACTTGAGTCCTATCTAAAAACTATGTTAATTTTATTTGAAATGAACTAGACCTTCCTTCTGTCATTCTGTCTGTTCGCTCGCTGCAGTCAGACTTTTATCACGTGTGCACTTGTCAAGGAATAAAACAGTATTGAATGTGAAGCGAAAGATGAGTCACCTCAATGATGAGAGGAACATGTGGGTGGCGATAAGTGCACACTTTAATGGACGTGCCTGCTTGCTGAAAGAAAATGCATTTGCTTGTGATAAAGGGACCAATTTGTGTATTACTTGAAAAATGACAGAAACAAGAGCTTGTCAGGAGAACTTCTGCAATTAGAAAGCCAAGTGAAAAATGTGCCACTAGTAAATCAAAACAGGATGCAGCTGGACTGGTCCACGCTTTGATGGAATGCATTTCAAAGTACAGTTGTTATACAAACACATACAAAGAGCAGGTGTAGGCAATCCAGCCCCTCGAGTCTTCTGTGCCATAAAACGTTTCCCCCGATCCTCAGCTGACTAAATTGTTGTTGGGGCAGGTGGATCAGGAGCATTACTTTGTGGGACTCACCCCATGAAGATTTCCCCAAAGTCACAATCTATTTGGCAGAGAAAGCCATCAACGCTGTTTTTCCCGTCCAAGATCAGGGTTTGCCGATTTCTGGGAAAACCTCATCCACAGACTCAGACCCATTCCGCTCTCCCTCAAACTCAATGTAAAATTCAATCGTGTTAGGATCGCTGCTATCTGGGGGAGCCTTCACTATGAGATCATTAATTAAATCCTCTCTAATTGCACAATACCAGGTGCAATTCGCTTGATCTCTGGTTGCCTCCAGAACATGCTGTTCGAAGGAACTATCCCACAATATTCAATTAACTCTTCACCTGGGCCACCTTGACTTTTCCATTGACTTTTCCAGTCAATGCATAAATTTAAATCCCCCATGATGATCACCTTGTCTTTCTGACAAGTTCCCATTATTTCTTCCTTTATGCTTCATCCTAACATGTGGTTATGATTACGGGGCCTGTTTTTGACTCCCACAAGTAATTTTTCCCTTTACCATTTCTTACATCTCCTCAAACTGTTTCCACACAAAAACAGAAAATGCTGGAAAATCTCAGTAGGCCTGACAGTATCTGTGGAGAGAGAATAGAGCCAACATTTCAAGCCAGGATGAGCCTTCATCAGAGCTGGAATTTTCCACACCCTGGTTTCTTGAATTTAGGTCATTCATCCCTAATGATGCTAATACCATCATCAACTAACAGAGCCACTCCTCCACCTTCTCATCACTTCCTGTCCCTCCTAAATATCTTGTACCCTTCAATATTTAGGTCCCAATCCATTTCCTCCTGCAGCCATGTCTCTGTAATGGTTATCAAATTATACTTAATAATTCTACGCTCTCAGTTCATCTGTTTTGTTTTGAATGCTACGTGCATTCAGATACAGATCTTTTAATTTTATTCTGTTACTCTTTTTATAATCTCTAGTCTCATCTGTTGATTTGCTGCTAGATTTGTAATCTCCATCCATGTCGTGGTTTTTCATTTTCTGGAATAATAGCTTTCTCTTTCACCTTGACTCTGCTTGATTCCCACATCTTCCCAACTGTGTACCCTTGCCCCACTGCTTAGTTCAAAACTCTCTCTACTTCCCCAGTTATCTGGCTCACTAGAACACCTGCCAGGTTCAGGAGTAAGCCATCCGAACTGTACAGATGCCACTTTACCCAATACTAGTGCCAGTGCCCATGAACTGGAACCCACTTGTCCCACATCAGTGTAACAGCCACATATTCATCTCTCTAATCTGATTTATCCCATGCCAATTTGTGCATGGTTCAAGTAATAATAACAAGATTCCACAGAGTATCTACAATGCAGAAGGTATTAATCCAGACAAATGTGAGGTAATGTATTTTGAAAGGTCTAATAACGATAGGAAACAAACAGTAAATGGCAGAACCCTTAAGAGTATTGATAGGCAGAAGGATGTGGGTGTACAGGTACACAGGTCACTGAAAGTGGCAATGCAGGTGGAGAAGGTAGTCAAGAAGGCATACGGCATGCTTGCCTACATCGGCCGGGAAATTGAGTTTAAAAATTGGCAAGTCATGCTTTATGGAACCTTAGTTCAGCCGCGCTTAGAATATAGTGTTCAGTTTTGGTCGTCACACTACCAGAAGGATGTGGAAGCTGTGGAGAGGGTACAGAAAAGATTTACCAGGATGTTGCCTGGTATGGAGAGCATTAGCTATGAGGAGAGGTTGGAGAAGCTTGATTTGTTCTCACTAGAACAATGGCAACCTGATAGAAGTCTACAAGGGGCATGGACAGAGTGAATAGTGAATAGTCAGAAGCTTTCTCCCAGGGTGAAGCATCAATTACCAGGGGCCGTAGGTTTAAGGTGCGAGGGACAAGGGTTAAAGGAGATGTACGAGGCAGGTTTTTTTACACAGAGGGTGGTGGGTGCCTGGAACTGGCTGCCGGTGGAAACAAATATGATAGTGAATTTTAAGGGGTGTCTGGACAAATACATGAATAGGAAGAAATGGAGGGATGTGGTCTCTGGAATGGTAAAGGTTTTAGTTGAATCAGGCAGCATGGTTGGTGCAAGCTTGGAGGGCCAAAGGGCCTGTTCCTGTGCTGTAATATTTTTGCTTTTTGTTCTTCGTTCATTCAGCCCATCAAGTCTGTACGACCAGCTAAAAGAGCGTATTATTCAGGCCCACTTCACCTGCTGTATCCTGTAATCTGGTGCATTGATCATAGCCAATCTACCTAACCAATACATCTCTGGACACTAAGGATCAATTTGGCACAGCCAATCAATCAAATCTGCACAACTTTGGACTGTGGGAGGAAATCGGAGCACCTGGAGGAAGCCCAACACAGACATAGGGAGAATGTGTAAACTCTACACAGTCACAAGGCCAGAATTGAACCTGGATCCCTGTGAGGCCTCAGTGCTAACCACTGTGCCACCTGTTCTGCTTCTTAATTTTGTAGTAATGTCCTCATACTGACTATGCAGAAACTCCTTCTTTGCATTGCCTATGTTCCTGGTACCTGCATGGACCATTGGAACTGGGTTTTTTCCTCCTCCTCCTTTCATTGCAGGTTTCTCTCCAGTCCCGAGCAGACGTCTGGAATGCTGGACAGGCAACACAGCTGTCTGGAGTCTCGTTCTGCAGAGAAGAGTGTCAATCCCTCTCACTATACTATCACCTATTCCAACTACATTCCTCTGTGCTCTCCCCACCTGAATGGCTTCCTGTACCATGGTGCCATGGTTAGTCAGCTCATCCACTGCCCTCACCCCCCAAACTTTCATCCTAACAAGCTGAAAGTCTCACAGGCCCTTTGGATAATTGTAAAGGCTGAGGCTCCTGCGCTCCAGCCCTTTGATTCCCCTCAGCTCTGATGAAGGGTCATTCAAACTGAAGACATCGACTCCATTCTTTTCTCGCAGATGCTGTCAAACCTCCTGAGATTTTCTAGCATTTTGTTTCAGATTCCAGCATCCATAGTATTTTTGTCTTTATCTGAGTCCCCTTGCCTGCCTCACCCACACTCACTCTTTGCTGTCCAAGACCACTGACCAAATCAGAAGACCTTGCCTCCTGGTACAAAGAATCCAGGAAACTTTCCCTGATATTTATTAGTCACAAGTAGTCTTACACTATACTGGTCTTACACCGCAATGAAGTTATTGTGAAAATCCCCTAGTCCCCAGAATCGAGTGCCTGTTCAGGTACGCTGAGGGAGAATTTAGCACAGCCAATCTATTTAACCATCTATTTAATTTTTTTGGATTGTGGGAGGAAATCGGAGCACCTGGAGGAAACCCATGCAGACACGGGGAGAATGTGCAAACTCCACACAGACAGTGACCCAAGCTGGGACGTGAACCCAGGGTCCCTGGTACTGTGAAGCAGCAGTGCTAATCACTGTGTCACCATGCCACCCCAATTCAAAATGCAATAATTCAGTAATTCATGAGCAAATGTTCCAATCTGATGAATCACAGGGAGAAATTGACCTGTTATTTTCACAAGGGACATAATGACACAAATTGTCTGTAGTGATTTCCAAATCACCAAGGTATTTCTTCCTTACTATTTACACGTTAGTCATTCACACATTGTCGTTTCTTCCAGCAAAGCCTGGTCCATTATATTTCACAGAGCAGTTGCCTATTTTCCCTATTTATAAAGCAGTGGTAATTTTCATGATCTGAACTTTATATGATGATTATTCTGTGTCAGAGGTACACGCAGCAAATGGAACAAAGGCAAAAACAATAAATTGGGACAATTTAGTTTGTTTGAGTGCTAAATATGTCTACTGCGGTGGGTGTTTCTCTCAGAACACAGAGGCCCGGCATATTAACAATACTAATAATCCTGAGTGCCTGTCTGACAATTCCCACCTCCCACCTGTTGTATTATCGGCATAACCAATCTCCACCAGTATGCACTTGATACTTCTCTATTTACTCCCACTCTCCTACCCTCCAACTTCTTCTCATGTTACATACCAACGATAGGAGGTCTTGTGGCACAGTGGTTAGTGTCACTGCCTCAAGAGCCGGAAGTTCCAGGTTCAAGTTCTATCCCAGGATTTGCTGTCCAAGGAAGTGCATTCATAACACCTTCAAACAGGTTGAGTGTCAACCTGCAAAATCTTTTCACCAAGCCAATGGTTGGCAGTAAGAGTGAGAGAGATTCCTGGCCAGCCGCACTTGATATGGAGTGACAGCCCTCAAGCTATCAGCGTCTGGCGACAGACTAACGATATGCTCCTGCAAGGTGCTAGGTGTGGGAAGAGAATTACAACGTACCATTGGCTTATAAACTGAGCTGATGATTAGATGACGTGGATTCCCTTTGAGTTTGCACATGGTGAAATCGCTGAATTGCCATGGCAATTTTCCAATGCGCAAGGTAGCTTACCCAACACAATGATTCATAAGACCCATCCATCTGTCTTTGTGTGGTTGCGCCCATTGTAAAGCCCATGTGCTATTATTCATGGTCAGGCCCTCTAATCTAAGTTCCTCTTGGCCTTTGATATCCTCGGTGGGCTTCCTCTGGAGGGCAGAGACCTGGAGGGCCCTGGCTGACTTTCGGGAGTCATGAATGTAGCTGTGCCACCCCACACACTCACACATACACACACACACACACACACACAGATGCTCCCCCACCCCACACAAACACACACACACATGCACCCCCAACCCCACACATACATATACACACACAGGTACCCCACACACATACACACACACACACAAACACACACACACACACACACACACACACACACACAGATGCTCCCCCACCCCACACAAACACACACACACATGCACCCCCAACCCCACACATACATATACACACACAGGTACCCCACACACATACACACACACACACAAACACACACACACACACACACACGCACCCCACACACACGCACCCCACACACACGCACCCCCACCCCACATTATTAAATGTCTCAGCCATTAGGAAGTGAAAGAAAAATTGTGATATCTTTGTATTAATAGGTGATCCATTTCCTTCCAGCCAGCTGGGAATAATAAATCAGATGGCCTTTGTATAGCTCCTTTTAAAAGTTGGGCTGTTGTCATGAAGTTGAGTTTGTGAAGTGTGGCCACTTTAAAAGCTGATTTTGTGTTCAGTGCTTGGATGTTTAAAATGCAGGTGCACACGGGGTATACAGATTGCAACATTTGTAACAAGGACCAAGCATCAGGGTTGCCTTTGTTACAGACTTTGCAGGCTTTTGAATTTCAACAGCCTATCAGTTTAAAGAAGACACTCAGCTATCAGGAACCTATCAAGTTTGAATGTGTTGTTGTTGACAACATCAGACCAATCCTGGGGTAGGAAAGCTGATCACAGTTATAAAGATAGGAACTCAACTGCCAGCCAGTAGTTCAACTGAAAGGCTGCCACCTCTCAACACCTAGAGAGGGAAAGAATGTCTCGCAGCCAGCATAAAAGATCTCTTAAGAGAACCCTCCAACTATCTAACGAAGGGCACCAAGTCAGAGCTTACAGACAATGGAATTGACAAAAAAACTCCAAAGGTTTTCAAAGCCAAAACAGCTAGTTGTACAGTTTTTCAGAGTGATTTTTTTTTTGTTAATGAAAGAACTTTGTATTTATTTGAACAGCATTCCAGTAGAACCTTACTTTAATCAGTATGTTACCTGTTGATTTAAGTTCCTGACTGGTTAGATGTTTTTAGCTCCTTGAAAGTGGAGTCACAGGTGGACAGAGTGGTGAAGAAGGCATTTGGCATGCTTGGTTTCATCAGTCAGAACATTGAATAAAGGAGTTGGGATGTCTAGTTGCAGTTATACAAGATATTGGTAAGACCACACTTGGAATACTGTGTACAGTTCTGGTCACCCTATTATAGAAAGGATATTATTAAACTAGAAAGAGTGCAGAAAATATTTGCTAGGATGCTACTGGGACTTGATGGTTTGAGTTATAACGAGAGGTTGGATAGACTGGGACTTTTTTCTCTGGAGCTCAGAAGGCTGAGCGGTGATCTTATTGGAGGTCTATGAAATAATAAGGGGCACAGATCAGCTAGATCGTCAATATCTTTTCCCAAAGGTAGGGGAATCTAAAACTAGAGGGCATAGGTTTAAGGTGAGAGGGGAGAGATACAAAAATGTCCAGGGGAGCAATTTTTTCACACAGAAGGTGGTAAGTGTCTGTGGAACAAGCTGCCAGAAATAGTAGTAGAAGTGGGTACAATTTTGTCTTTTAAAAAGCATTTAGATAATTACATGGATAAGATGGGTATAGAGGGATATGGACCAAAATGCAGACAATGGGGATTAGTTTAGGGGTTTACAAAAAAGGTAGCTTGAACAAATTGGGCCAAAGGGCCTGTTTCTATGCTGTAAACCTCTCTGACTCTATGACTGTAAATAAATAACTTGTTAATTGTTCACTTAAAGTGGGTGTCAGGTATTTCTGTTCATGAACCTCTAAACATTAATGAAGAACAGTTAACACCTTCCCAAACACTTATAACAGATTACAAAGTGAGGGATTCCTCTTTTGGTGGGTTTGGCGAGGTTTCTCAAAAAGGGGTCAACCTCTGCATTGTAAAACTGTGCGGTGTAGAGATGGTCATTCGTGGCTTCTCAGAGATTACAAGGAGGCAAGTTTTACCGAAACTGCCTCTTTTGTTCAGGAGTTGCAGATAAGCATCAGTTCAGCCATTTTAAAGGCCTTGGTTCAGTTTTAAAATTTTAGAAATAGCAACAAGAATATCTATGTATAATATATAGAAATACATAGGGTGAGTTCTTAGTCCTTCACATGCTCCAATCACAAGGCCCTGCCAAAGGCTACTGCTCCATCTTTCTGACTGACTCGAGTGGTGATGGTTAGCCTCTGAACGCAGCTGGCTATTGGTTACCAGTAATTTTGTGGAAACTTTGCCACTCCTTCTTGTGACTGTCCATTGGTCTGACTGTGAGTTAAATCCATTTATCCAACCTTTTCAGGATGGACTTTAAACAAAAGCCTATCTCTGACTTCCCTCTTACCCATTTTGACATCTTTGCAAAGCTGGTGGCAGCAGCAGTAAAGGACGAAAAGTCCAATTGTTTCCTCCCAGACTTCTCGAGTTTCCTGGTGTTCACTTTCTGGCTTCAGACCAACACCCAGTGGGAATATGTCAAAGAAAATTGGTTTCTGTCTCTGTCCTAGGATAAAGTGACGAATGGCAGCCCACTGATCTGGTAACATTTACTCAGCTGCCTGCACTCACACGACTGATATAATACTGTACGCTCCAAAATGACAATGAGAAAAGGGCAGAACATTTATTCACCAACATGCAACAGTTTTTGAACAGTTGTCTGCAGTGCTATGAAGGTACAACACGGTTACCTGGTGGATGTTGCAAAATGCTCACCATCCAATCCATAGCCTGGGGGTCAGAGCAGAGAGCTGTTTACAATACCCAACAACAGAATTCCAGCAGAACCACACTGAATTTGCCTCAGTATAGGGGGAACAGGAGCAGATTGCATCGGGAGTGGGCAGCACGGTGGCACAATGGTTAACAATGTTGCCTCACAGCGCCAGGGACCCAGGTTCAATTCCCGGCTTGGGTGATTGCCTGCATGGAGTTTGCACGTTCTCCCTGTCTCAGCATGGGTTTTCTCCGGGTGTTCCGGTTTCCTCCCACAGGCCAAAGGTGTGCACGTTAGGTGGTTGGCCATGCTAAATTGCCCCTTAGTGTCAGGGGGACTAGCGAGGGTAATTGCATGTAGTTATGGGGGATAGGGCCTGGGGTCAGATTATGGTGAGTGCAGTCTCGATGGGCTGAGCGGCCTTCTTCTCCACTAGAGACTCTATGATTCTATGAGTTTATAACATTGACCTGAGCAGTCTACTCTAATCCTAGTGATCTTTAAGAGCTCTTCCTGGATCAAGATCAGGTCGACAGATTTTAACTTGGATCAATGCATTCACCGGGGTATTGAATGAAAAGTAGGCAACAAAGCTGAAATAACCGGCCTATCGTATGTTCCCTGCAACCTTGGAGAATTATAAACCTTGCTCGGATAAACTGTTGACTTTTGAATGATTCTCCTAAAGAGAAATGTGTCTAATTAAAATCAGGATGGTCCCTCACAGGAATTTCTAAACTTGTTCTCACAGTTAGTTGTTGCGTATAACAAAAGTCTCCTCATAATAGCTGTGCATGTTCCAAAGCACTCAGAGAACTACTCGTAGAATCTCTACAGAACAGAATGAGGACATTCAGCCCATTGTGCCTGCACTGACAACAATCCCACCCAGGCCCTATCCCCATAACCCCACATATTTACCCTGCTAATCCCCTTGACACTAAGGGGCAATTTAGCATGGCCAATCAACCTAACTCGCACATCTTTGGAATGTGGGAGCAAACAGGAGCACCCGGAGGAAACCCACACAGACACAGGGAGAATGTGCAGACTCCACACAGACGGTGACCTGAGGCTGGAATTGAATCCAGGTCCCTGGCACTGTGAGGCAGCAGTGCTAACCACTGTGCCACTGCGCCGCCCATCACTTTCTAATATTCTACATTCCTTACATTCTTTTTGAAGTGGTGGAGGCTGCCTCGCTAAATATTTTTAAGACGCGGGTTGATGGGTTTTTGATAGGAGAGGGGATTAAGGGTTATGGGGAGAGGGCGGGAAAGTGGAACTGAGCAGCGACAGATCAGCCATGATCTTATTGAATGGCGGGGCAGGCTCGAAGGGCTAGATGGCCTACTCCTGCTCCTATTTCTTATGTTCTTATGTTATTATTATATATGAAAGGGTTTGCATTTATATAACATCTTCCAAAACATCACAATGTCTCAAAGTGCTTACCTCTAATGAAGTAGTTTTGAAGTGTAGCCACTCTGACACAGCATCCCATTTGTGCAGTTTAAGCTCCGACAGACAGTAATGAAATAATGACGAGATAATCCACTTCAGGAATGTTGGCTGAGGGTTAAACATCAGTCAGGCTAACTCGGGGAACTCACCCAGTCTACCTCGAAATGAAGACTCTTTGTGGGGTTTCCTATTCAAACTCACTCTTAACTTTAAGCTCCATTGTGAGATTGGGACTAGGAGGAAGTCTTTGGCAGCGCATTTCTTGCGGTTTTCAAAAGAGCAAAGTGAGTTGCCATCTCACTGACTCAAGTCATCCTCGGTGGCAATAGGCGACTGAATGGTCTGAGAGTGGGGGCACTTCCATAACATTCACTCTCATATTGCTGACTCCCCCACCCCACCCCGAGTCCCATCACCCATTACAAAGGTCAGGTTCAAACCAGTCAATCAGATTGGCCAGCACTCCTAACAGTTGCAGCAGTTGGAACTCAGTAGTGGATGCTTCAGGACTGTAAGCAGGCCCAGGAAGAGCAAGAGATCTCAGACTATGTTAAGTCCTGGCCCACTGTCTGTATGGAGTTTGTAGTTTCTCCCTGTGTCTGCTTGGGTTTCCTCCAAGTGCTCCGGTTCGCTCTCACACTCCAGAGATGTGCGGGTCAGGTCGATTGGCCATGCTAATTTTTTTATTCATACGTGGGACATGGGCGTTGCTGGCTGGCCAGCATTTATTGCCCATCTCTAGTTGCCCTTGAAGGGCAGTTGAGAGTCAACCACATTGCTGTGGCTCTGGAGTCATATGTAGGCCAGATCAGGTAAGGACGGCAAATTTCTTTCTCTAAAGGACGTTAGTGAAGCAGATGGGTTTTTCCAGCAATCGACAATGATTTCACGGTCAAATCTAATTCCAGATTTTTTTATTGATTTCAAATTCCACCATCTGTCGAGGCAGGATTTGAACCCAGGTCCCCGGAACATCAGCTGAATTGCTGTATTATTAGTCTAGCAATAACACCACTAGGCCATTGCCTCCCCTTAACTTGTCCCTTAGTGTCCGGGGATGCATAGGTTAGAGGGATTAGTGAGGTAAATATGTGGGGTGAAAGGGATAAGGTAAAGTTTATTTATTAGTCACAAGTAAGGCTTATATTAATACTGCAATGAAGTTATACTGTGAATTCCCCCCCCCCCCCGGTTGCCACACTATGATGCCTCTTCAAGTCAATGCCACTAACCAACATATCTTTCAGATAGGTTTTGTTGGGATTGTGGTCAGTGCAGACTCGATGGGCTGAATGGCTTCCACCTGCACTGTGGGGTTTCTGTGATTTCCATGATTTAGGGTGGGAAGGGATCAGTCACCTGAGGGAGGGGGTATAAAGGGGCAGCTTTTGGACATTAGGCAAGAAAGCACAAACTGGGGCATTGTGTACTGGGCACCACCCAAAAGATGTGCACAATTTCAGCCCCTTCCTTTTCCTTAAAGAAAGGAAAAGCATTGGCTATTCTCGAATCCTCTGGGATCTCCCCTGTAATCAAGTCTCAAGGATACAGACAATGTGAATGGAGAGACCGTTAAGCACAGGTTAAAGGGATGTGTATTGTCATCTTTTTAACCAGTTCTTAATGCTCTCCACTATTATTGTCTGTCCCTTTGAGACTTGATTAGCTGTAAAGACTCACATTCCAACCAAATTATTTTGTAAATTGAGTTTTGTCTTTGTATGCCCTGTTTGTGAACAGAATTCCCACTCACCTGACGAAGGGTTAGAGGCCCGATAGCTAGTGGCTTTTGCGACCAAATAAACCTATTAGACTTTAACCTGGTGTTGTGAGACTTCTTACTGTGTTTACCCCAGTCCAAAGCCAGCATCTTCACATCATGTAGCCAGTGAGGATACATAGATTTCTCTCAAGGCCCCAGCAATTTCCTCCCTTGCCTCTCTCAGTATTTTTGGCTACATCCCATCAGGCCCTGGGGACTTGTTTCATGGTCATTTCTTTGAATTGCAGCAATGGCATTCAGCTGAAGCCTGCTGGGTTCAGGACACGAAGGAGAACTCCTGCTACCCTTCGACTAATACCATGCAACCCTTTTCACTCCAGTCGAGCAGACAGAGCCTCAATTTAACACTTCATCCTAAAGATGGGTTAAATAATATGTTGAAAATAAAAATCTAAATCTAGGTTGCTGTTGTTAGTAGATATACCAACTAAGATCATATCGTGTCTTGCGGAGACATTAGTAAACAAAGCAGTGCTAATTGACTATTGATTTTTCTGAGGCCTTAATGGATAACTTATTTTGAGCATGGTCGATTGCTAATTAATTGTTGCTGTGTGGGCAAACATGTCAGAAATGTCTGAAGAAATTATGTATAAAGAGTTTACAGACGCACAAATTAAAATTCCAGGCCACAACCCTTTTTCTTTCATCCTTCCAACCCCCATTCAATGGCCTTCTCTTGCTTCCGCGCATGTCGTTTTCCTCCCACTTTAAGTCAAGAAACAAAGGCTGGAGTTTTCCAACTGTTTGTGCCAGCGGGATTTTCCCATCCTGCTGCAGTGAACGAAGGTTGGGATTGTCGCTAAAATGTCTGTCTCCGATGCAGCGGGTGCGTGGCGCAAGTGAACGGCACCCATGTTCTACCACCTGAGTGGCAAAAATAACATGGTCTTAGATGCAAAATTTAATGAAGTCAATTTTTTCAAGCACTTCATTATTAGCGGCCAATCTAGCACATCAAGCCTTGCAATTCAGAGACATCAGCTGTTATGGTAATCCCATTTTATTTAGACATCTGAAGATCAAACTCTTCAGTAGTAACTTGGCTATCAAACATTTTGGAACGTCCTGTCAGAAAGGTGCAAGTTGTTCCTTTTCCTTTTTAGGAATGGGAATTAGCAATTCAGTTCCTCAAATCTGTTCCACTATTCAATGAGGTGATGGCTGATCTGAGACTTAACTGCTTAAACCCGTCATTGCCCTATATCTCATAATATGCTTGCTTGACAATATAGATATCAATCTCGGATTAAAACGTGGGCGAGGATTTAGCATCAACATACTATTTAAGGTAATGAATTCCATACATTTGCTGCCCTTTGTATATAGAAGTGTTTCCTAATGTCAGTCTTGATTGCCCTACCTCTATTAGATAGACTCTGCTCCCTATTCCTACACTCTCCATCCAGTGGAAATAGTTTCTTTCTGTCTGTCCTCTCTGTTCCCCTTGATTATACAATCATAGAATCCCAGAGTGCAGAAGGAGGCCATTCAGTCCATCGAGTCTGCACTGACAACAATCCCACCCAGGCCCTATTCCGCAATCCCACATATTTACCCTGCTAATCTCCCTGATACTTAAAGGCAATTTAGCATGGCCAATCCACCTAACTCGCACATCTTTAGACTGTGGGAGGAAACTGGAGCACCCGAAGAAAACCCGTGGAGACACAGGGAGAACGTGCAAACTCCACACAGTCAATCACCCGAGATTGGAATTGAACCTGGGTCCTTGGCACTGTGAGGTAGCAGTGCTAACCACTGTGCCGTCGTGCTGCCCAATTATGATTAATGATTTGCTTTCCAGGGAATGCAATCCAAGGTTGTGTCACCTCAATGCGTCATATAACTCTTTGCATTCAGGGATCATTCTGACCATCCTATGTTGCATTCCCTCCAAAGCCAATTAATTCTTTCTAAAACAGTGTGGAGTCCAGGACTGCTCAGAGTATTTCATTTGATCTAACCAGGGCTTTCTGCTGCTGAAACATGACTTCTACACCCTTGTATTTGAGTTTTGTAGATCTACAGATCAACATCCCATTAGTCTTTTGGATTCTTTTCTCTGTCAATACTAAAATTGGGACCATTGCACCTCGTCATTATGTGACCAGGATTGAAAACTATGTTTAATGTCTGGAGTGTCATAGTATGTAAAATTGCCATTTACACATTCTGATCTCTTCATGTGCTGCTATCACCATTCTTAGCCACGATTACCACCATTTAGAACATAAGAACATAAGAAATAGGAGCAGGAGTAGGCCATCTAGCCCTTCGAGCCTGCCCCGCCATTCAATAAGATCATGGCTGATCTGTCGTGGCTCAGTTCCACTTTCCCGCTTTCTCCCCATAACCCTTAATTCCCCTCGCTTATTACATTCCCATTGTCTTTTTGACCATGACATCTTTGTCAATCCCCCTCATCCTAACAGTATAAATCTCATCCTGTATGGAGGGAGTACAGCAGCTGTTTACCAGGCTGATTCCTGAGATGGCAGGGCTGCCATATGAGAAGGGCCTAAGTCAGTTAGGATTATATTCACTGGGGTTTAGAAGAGTGAGAAGGAAGCTCATAGAAACCTATAAAATTCTAACAGGATTAGACAGGGTCGATTCAGAAAGAATGTTCCTGATGGTGGGGGAGTCCCAAACCAGGGGTAATAGATTGAGGATAGGGGATAAACCTTTTAGGATTGAAGCCCCTGAATGTGCACAGGTATGGGAGTTCTGGCTGCAAGGATGGTCTAAATATCACCTTGCAGATCGCCTCATCCGTAACTCTCATGAACTGCGTAGCCACTTGGTCATCGTGGATGACATCTTTGTCTATGAGGCAGGTACAATTTCATCTTTTAAAAAGCATTTAGGCAGTTACATGGATAAGATGGGTATGGAGGAATATGGGTCAAATGCGGGCAACTGAAACTAGCTTAGTGGTTAAAAAAGGGTGGTATGGACAACTTGGACAGAAGGGTCTGTTTCCATGCTGTAAACTTCTATGACTCTCCGAAAGAGCGTCTTACCCAGGTCCATCCCCTACCCTAACCCTATAACCCCACACATTTACCTCACTGATCTCCCTAACCTATACACTTTGGAACACTAATGGGCAGTTTAGCATGGCCAATCCACCTAACCTACGCATCTTTGGATTGTTATTGAGCCATTCTAGTGAATGGATTCACTCCAATTGAATTGCTCGTGGGTTGACATCTAAAATGCATCTCCCTCTATTGCCAGTGAACTTTCAACGTAATGTTGCCTCTGCTCACCACCAGAGGGTGAAAGAGGGGGAATCAAGCATCGGCGAAAAATAGTGATTGGTATAATGCTCAACACTGAGCCAAAACCCAACCGCAATAACTCCTGTCCAGAGAGGTTGGATCCAGGAGTGCAAGACAGCCTTACCAGACAGCCTTACCAGAACGGAGCATCCATGCTCATACTTGGTCCAGACATAATTTAATATCTTTCCATAGATCAGGAGAATGCTTATTGAACTCTTTGATTACCACAATATGGGAGATGAAGGAATACCTCGAGAGGTGCTGACCCACCCCAGAGCCCATTCCCGGACCACTGCCCTCATGGAGTAGTCACAATAATACAGTCTGGAAGGTTCTACAGGCACTTAACCTCTAGTTAGGGCATACTCGGGGGAAGGAGGTGCCAGAATTAATGGAATGTAAATAGTTCAGAAATAAACGGAATAGAAATAGTTGGTCATAGTTAATAATGTTATCAAAAAGTGGATAAAAATGGATGGTATACTTAGAGAGAGGTGTACTGTAAAGGGTTAATGGAATAGCTGCCTGATGGGTGATATTGACTATGAAGCATCTGTGACATTAGTAGTTTTATGCTTGAGGAGTGCTGCCCGGGGGCCACATGAGGCCCACTTGACATTTTGTTGACCATGGCCCCCATGCCCAAGGTTGCCACATTCTACTAATTTCTGTCCATGTAGTTTTTTTGCTGCTGCTATGGCTGAAGTGATACACATGTAAAGCAAGGACCAGTGAAGTAAGGTGCGTGCTGATTCCACACAATGTTGACCCTGAGAGCCGTGGGCTCCCCTTGGCCAGAGTTTTACTGAGGCTCGTAAGATCGGGCCCGAGGTCAATGGAGAATGCCGCTCTGTGAGCCGGGATGGGCGTGCTGTTAAAATCAGCGCCCTTGCGTCCAAAGTGTAAATATTACTTTTTTTTTAACATTTGAAGTTGTTGAAAGTTCTGTTAATATATAAATGATTAAGTATTTTCTGTGACTCATTATCAAATATTTGCCGTGCATTAAAGATATTTAATCTTATTTATGTGGTCATGGTTAGCAAAACAGCCCAATTTTCAATCTTGCGGCCCACTGAGATGAAGGAGGGCCACTCATGCCTCCACTCACTAGCCTGGGTGGCCCACCACCGTGCTGGAGACTCTGTACAGCAGAGAGGTAACCCTCAGAGGAGATATACCTACTACATAACCCATCCTGTACATATTGTACACCGTGTAAATGAATTAGTTTCAGTGAACACCCTAGTCTGGCTATAATTGCTCCTCAGACAAGTTAGCTTTCCTCGTTGATCTGGTCCAGCGTGACTGATTTGGAAATTTACCAGGTTAATCCAAATTCTTGGCCAATTAAATCTTACTCTGGATTTCACTGTCTCTAATAGCAAGTGAGGAGGAGAATGAGATGGAAGCAAAATAAAAGCAAAATACTGCGGATGCTGGAATTTGAAACAAAACCAGAAAATGCTGGAAAATCTCAGCAGGTGTGACAGTGTCTGTGAGGAGACATTAGAGCCAATGTTTTGAGTCTGGATGAGCCTTTGTCAGAGCTCTGACAAAGGGTCATCTAGACTTGAAGCGTTGGCTCTATTCTGTCTCCACAGATGCTGTCGGAAAATGAGATGTGTTCATTATCCGGCGTTTAACATCAGGCTGGTGAACCTTTGTTTGTCTTAAGGGAATAGCCAAGGCCAATGTATCCAGCTGCAGGCATTCGTGTTTGTTGGAAATGTCAGTTAAGGAATCCACGCTCAAGCTTAAACATTGACCATATGAATAATGCAGGGGAAATGTTCAATGGAATAACCTGAAATTATATTAACATAGAAAAGGGCCCAAAGCACTCAACACAGAGAAGATGAAATGTAAACAGATGAAAGCAACAACGGAATGGATGTCAACCGATAGTCTGAGAGTTAAGAAAGATGATCGAAAGGCTTGTTGAAAAGGTGGGGTTGTACAAAAACAGAGAAGGGAGTATGGAGAGAGAGGGGCTCAGGGAGGCAGTACCAGAGTACCAAGCAGTATCAGAGGCAGTACCACCTGGAAGACAGTTAAAGCAATAGTGTGACTATGGGGGATGCATGGCAGGCTAGAGTTGAGGTGCAGGAGACAATAGAAGATTGGGAGGTGTTGCAGAGATAGCATAGCGCAAGAATATGGAGTAATTTGAAAAATAGGAATGCGAACTTTCAATATAACAAGGGCAGATCTGGTCTTTGTCTGGTAGCAAATAAACCAGAAAGAAATCTCACAACACCAGCTTAAAGTCCAATAAGTTTATTTATGGCTTTAAGCTGGTGTCGTGAGATTTCTTTCTGTTTTACCCCAGTCCAATGCCAGCATCTCCACATCAGCAAATAAACCACCCATTTTATCCCTAGCCTGATTCCCTGTTCCAATAACTTCAATGGAACAGAGGGAATGGGACAAAGCTGAGAAGTCAGTGGCTGATTCATCACCATACATTTTACATTCATCATCATACATCATCATACATTTTACATTCATCATCATACATCATCATACATTTTACATTTACCCCAAATGTGTTGAAAGAGAAAACCAATGTTGGCCATCAAGAGAGGGACTGAGGACAGAACAGGATGTATACAGCTAGATTTTATGGAGCTAGTCGATGGCTAATGCAGGATGAAAAGTTAATGAGCGCTGAAGTAATGGAGTGTGCAGATGCTATGGATAAGATTTCCAGGACAGTGCATCTGCGGTCCCAGCGGAAGCCACAGTAAGTGGTTTTGCGATGGATAGACTGCTTGCTTTGAATCTCAGCTTTGGGAAAAAAGGATGCCGAGATTTTTATTGTCCGGTTCAAACTGAAGAAGTGTCTGAGGAGGCAAATGAATGAGGCCAAAAATAACACTTTCAGTCTTTCTAGTATTCACCTTTTGACTCATCCATGATTTCAGATCAGACAAGTGGTGTTCAGGGAGGTGATGGAGACTCAGAGCATTGATCTGGATGATGACCCCATGCCTAGTGATGTATCACTGACAGCAATTGCTGGAGGAAGGATACTGGGGACCAAGGACTATTAGAAGTTGATTCAGTTGAAATTTGTTACAACACTAAAGGAAGGCTCAAGAATTACTCTGCAGCAGGCTTGCATTGTTTGGAGATCGTACCCACCTTGGTATGAACTCAGGGATGGAGAATTGTATATTAGTAACTTGCAAAGTTACAGGTCAATAATCAAAATTCTTTATAAAATAAAGTGATAGACTGCCCAAGGTAAGCAGGGAGGCTTTAGGGTGTTGTGAGAGGAGGTAAGTGGCTTACCCTCTGCTTTTGGAGTCCAAACTCTTAAGATTTAGCTCCATAACACTTGGGTACTTGCAGTAAGGATCCGAAATTAAAAAGACACCCCAGCCTTCTTAGCAGAAAGATTCAAAAGACAAGCTAAACTTCTTGGCGCCAAGATTTCCCGCCATGTCCATAAATGGGTTAAGACTTTGTGCCCCACTTGCAATTTGGAATGAGCATAACGGAGTTGACTACGAGTAATTTTGTTGGCCTAATTGAACAATGTGATTGGTTTCCAATTATGTCATTGGCTGAGTGCTAGAGAACTTTCTGCAAGATTGGAACATTTTGGGGATTAAAGGTATGTCTTAGCCTTTGTCTTCAGTGGTGACTCAAGGTCAACTATTGCAAGTGTGCCCTGAAGGAACATCTTCAGAGTAGAACAACGGGGATGAACCTACATCCAGAACGGACTTGGCCACTTTGTCCTGAATCAGGTCATATCCATTTTCAGTTAGAGTTTCAATTTCAGAACAAGGGTTAAAGTTAAGAGTTCAAGTGCGAGAGTTAACATATTGCAACTGTTGTAAGTTTAAGTTTGGTACCTAAAGTGTTAAATAAACGATGTGGCATTCATGGCCTGAAGTGTCACGAGTGTAACTTTCGAAAGAGTGGCACAGTGGCAGAGTGGTTAGCACTGCTGCCTCACAGCGCCAGGAAACCCTGGTTCAATTCCAGCCTCAGGTCACTGTATGGCATTTGCATGTTCTCCCTGTGTCCATGTGGGTTTCCTCTGGGTGCTCCGGTTTCCTCCCACAGCCCAAAGATGTGCAGGCTACTTTGATTGGCCATGCTTAATTGCCCCTCAGTGTCAGGGGGCTAACATAGAATTAAGGGAATAGTGCCTGGGTGGAATTGTTGTCAATACAATTGCAATGGGCCAAATGGCCTCATTCTGCACTGTAGGGATTCTGCAAAACCACCTTCATCCCCCCCATTATCTTAAAGGTATTTTGAAAAGTACTCCAAGTTTAAGTGCAGTGATTTCATATCATGATGAATCTTGCTTTGTATTCTAATTTAAATGCAGGAGGACTATGATTGCTAATCCAATCTAAGTAGTTAACTAAGATTAGAAAATGATTCATGCAATAAATGTCACAACAAATTTAGCAGCAGCTAAACACAATTTATTTGATACCATAGCATTCTGCACACCCAAGCATGTTCAGTGGCTGTTCAGCCCAAGTTTTAGTCTAACCCTGCTGTAAAAGTGTTAAAACCAAATGGCCCACCCACCATGTAAAATTGCATTCAATTGGCCCCTTGATGGACTAAATCGCCTGCTTGATTGTTGGCAGGCATGCTTCTGACACTGGTGCATGCCGCCAACTGAAATATTACATAAGCACACGTGAGGTCAGGACATGCATTTAAATTATTTAAATGAATTTTAAACAATTTACTTTGAACGTACGCAAAACATCGGGTGGAATTTTCCCGACATGGGAATCATAGTGGGTGGGATTCAGACCATGCAAAGGTCCGTTAATCTCGGGTGGGATTTTCCAATCTTGGGGCAATCATGACTGGAAAATCCCGCCAATGATATATAAAGCAATATTGTTTTTAATAGCTCCTCAGAGGCCTCAGACTGTAAACCAAACACCACTCTCTGATCCAAGTTGAACTGATCCCTCATTCTATGTGCAGTCAGATCTATTCTTCACTGAATGGCTTGTCTTCATTCAAAATGTGTCATCCGGAACGATGGAAGGAAGAAGTTTGACTGTTAACAAAGAGTAAGATCCATGTATGCTCCAAGAGTTCCAGGAAACAGCATGGGGACGTTTTTTGTACATTTGTGGACATGGGCGTCACTGCCTGGCCAGCATTTATTGTCCATCCCTAGTTGCCCTGGTCCTGAGTGGCTTGCTGGACAATTTCAGAGGGCAGTTGAGAGTCAACCACATTGCTATGGCTCTGGGGTCACATGTAGCCCAGACCAGGTAAGGAAGGCAGATTTCCTTCCCTAAAGGAGTTTAGGGAACCAGATGGGTTTTACCAACAATCGACAATGGTTTCATGGTCATTAAGCAGATTCTTAATTCCAATTTTGTTTTATTGAATTCAACGTCTGCAGGATTCGAACCCTGAGGGCCCTATTTTACTATTTTGATCCTAAGTTCTGGGCAGACTTGAAACTGGGAGTGTTTCAGATCCGACTTTTAGACCTGTTCTCAGGTGCCCCCATATGCACTCTTCCTGCAAAAATATCAGCAATTCCAAATCATGCTGCACAAAGCTGTGGGCGGGGCCTAACAGGCCTGAAGCCCTAAAGATCCGATCAGCATCTCTAACTGCACATGTGCAGAAAAAATAGATAGAACGCGGCTCCCCTGCCACATCCCTCCCGAGCTGGATAATGCCTCCCCTAGACCCCACAGACATTGCCTCACCCCCAGAACATTACTGACCCCCATATCCCCACACCCCCCGCCACCCAGACCGATCGTGGGCCCCTCCCCTCTTCACCCCCACCGATCTCAGATAGAATGGCAATGGACACCCCTTCCCCCTCACTGATCACAGGCAGAGTGGCAATGGACACCCCCTCCCTTCAGCAACCCCCCCCCCCACTGATCTCAAGCAGAAAACCATGAGACCCATCTCCCCCCAACCAATCTCAAGCAGAGAGCTGTCAGACTCACCTTCCTCCCACCTCCGCACCCCCCCCTCCCTTCCCGCTTGGCATTTACCTCCTCACTAACTGCAGCGCCCAAATCAGACTTCTGTGGAGCATGTCTGTTTCGCGCTAATTCTGGATGGGTGAATGCAGTGGTAAAGGGGGAAGTACCGGTAAGGTTGGACATGCAACCCTTTTTTCATTCATTTATGGGACATGGGCATCACTGGCTGGCCAGCATGTTGTCCTTGGGAAGGTGGTGGTGAGCTGCCTTCTTGAATCGTGATGTGGAGATGTCGGCGTTGGACTGGGGTAAACACAGTAAGAAGTCTGACAACACCAGGTTTAAGTCCAACCGATTTATTTGATAGTAAACTCGCAAGATTTCGAGGTTTCCCTCTTCATCAGGATTCACCTGACGATTCAAATAAATCAGTTGGACTTAAACCTGGTGTTGTCAGACTTCTTACTGTTCTTGAATCGCTGCAGTCCATGTTCTGTGGATTGACCCACTATGCCATTAGGGAGGGAATTCCAAGATTTTGACCCAGCGACTGTGAAGGAATGGCGATATATTTCCAAGTCAGGATGGCAAGTGGCTTGGAGGGAAATTTGCAAGTGGTGGTATTCCCATTTGCCTGCTGCCTTTGTCCTCCTAAATGGAAGCAATCGTCAGTTTGGAAAGTGTTGTCTAAAGATCTTTGGTGAATTGCTGCAGTGTATCTTGTAGATATACACACTGCTTCTACTGAGTGTCGGTGGTGGAGGGATTGAATGTTTGTAGATATGATGCCAATCAGCAGGCTGCTTTGTCCTGGATGGTGTCAAACTCCTTGAATGTTGTTGGAACTGCACCCATCCAAGCAAGTAGGGAATATTCCATCACACTCCTGATTTGTGCCTTGTGGATGGTTGTTAGGCTCTGGGGAGTCAGGAGGTGAGTTATTCACTGTAGTATTCCTAACCCTGATCTGCTCTTGTAGACATTGTGTTTATGTGGTGAGTCCAGTCGGGTTTCTGGTTAATGGTTACCCAAATGATATTGACTGTGGGGGATTTGGTGATGATAACACCATTGAATGACCAGGGGCAGTGGTTAGAGTGTCTCTTATTGGTGATGGTCATTGCCTGGCATTTGTGTGGCGTGAATGTTACTTGCCACTTGTCAGCCCAAGCCTGGATATTGTCCAGATCTTGTTGCATTTGAACGTGGACTGCTTCAGTATCTGAGGAGTTGCGAATGGTGCTGAACATTGTACAATCATCGGCGAATATCCCCACTTCTGACCCTATGATGGAGGGAAGGTCATTGATGAAGCTGCTGCAGATTTTTGGGCCTAGGACACCACCCTGAGGGACTCCCGCAGAGATGTCCTGGAGCTGGGATAAGTGACCCTCCACAGCCACAACCATCTTCCTATGTACCAGGTATGACTCCAACCAGCAGAGAGTTTGACCCCTGATATCCATTGATTCGCTAGGGCTCCTTGATGCCACACACAGTTGAATGCAGCCTTGATGTCAAGGGCAGTCACTCTCACCTCACCTCTGGAATTCAGCTGTTTAGTCCATGTTTGAACCAAGGCTGTAATGAGGTCAGGAGCTGAGTGACCCTGGCGAAACCCAAACTGGGTGTCACTGAACAGGTTTTGCAGAGCAGGTACTGCTTGATAGCACTGTTGATGTCAATTAAGTTAATTTAAATGGCTTTCGGACGCAGTCCCAATTGTGACCAATTTTGGGCCTTGGTAAAAGGGGAACCGATTTAGAGGCGGGCACAGATCGCGCTACTCACCTCACACCCACTTTACCAAGTTTTCTCACCTGAAAATGGGTGCAACTTGACAGCAAAATTGGGTCCTGAGTTTCTCATTCATAGTCCAGCGGTAATACCACTGGGCCATAGCCTCCCAGTTTTGGTAACACTGGCAGATGTACAGTGTCACAAAATAGGGTGATGTGAATTAGCAGCCCACTGTAGATCCCAATAAGCAATAGAAATGTAAACTGGGCAGTTTTTCAATTGTGGGCAGCTGACCCTATACCAGCTTCACAACCATGGAAGAAGCTAAAAATCTGTCCCTGCGTATTTAATGCAGATGGAGAATTGAGCATCTCACCTATGTTCTCCGAGCATCAAAATGTAGATGGTATGTAGATGATCCCATGCTTTGATCTTCATGAAGAACATACTGGAGTTATCTCCGGTGTCCTGGCCAATATTTACCCCCAAAGAAGCATTGCTAAAAACAGAATAGATGGTCATTATCATGTCGCTACTTATGGGAGCTTGCTGTGTGAAAATTGACTGCCAAATTTTCCACATTAAAACAGTGGGCGGCACAATAGCACAGTGGTAAACACTGCTGCTTCACAGTGCCAGGGACCTGGGTTCAATTCCCGACTTGGGTCACCATCTGTGCGGAGTCTGCACATTCTCCCCGTGTCTGTGTCGGTTCCCTCTGGGTGATCCAGTTTCCTCCCACAGTCTGAAGGATGTGCTGGTTAGGTGCATTGTCCGTGCTAAATTCTCCCTCAGTGTACCTGAACAGGCACCAGAGTGTGGCGACTAGGGGATTTTACACAGTAACTTCATTGCAGTGTTAATGTAAAGCGACTCGTGACACTAATAAATAAAGACGCTATGCTTCAAAAGTACTTCACCGATTCTGAGACACCTTGCGATTGTGAAAGTTTCAGTATAAAGGCAAGTTCTTTCCTTCACTAGTCTGTCATTTCCATTTCCTGCGACAAATCCTGAGGAAACCTTATCTTTTGTTAAGGTTAAGATGAAATGACTGCTTTATAAGAACCGTATTGAAGCTGCTCTCACTGATTTCACCCTCTTTCTTTCACACACATTACACAGAAACGCATATCACATTGAAAAGCACTTTAATGTAGACCACTTGCTTCAAAGGAATTTGGAATCGGGAAATGCAAGATGCCCAATTGTAAGTAAATCAGAAAAGAATCCTGGCGAAAACTAACAGGCTTTATAATTCAATGTCTGAAAACACATTTTCAGATTAAAACTTAATTTGGCACAGCAGAAACAAATTGCTAATTTGTCTTTAGGTGCACATTTGCTTGCATTCTGATCTCTGAGTAATAACATTGAATGAATTACCCATCTCCTTATCAGTCAGTTGTTGACATTCAAGCACATCTTCATTGTGATGGCTCAATGTGACACTGAGATGATAGTAACCATTCTGAGCTGCACAATTAAGGTCAAATCACGATACTGGGAATTTTCTGCTCATCAAGGACTATCCATAGTGTGAAAATTACAGGCAGTGATTCCAAGTTTCCTGACATCCCCAGGTCAAGTTTCCAACCAGCTCCAGAAATGGTGAAACCCAAATTTCTCACTGCCGGCAATGCTTTGCCATCTCCAGGCTATTTCCAAAGGGGGCTGGGTCAGAGGCAGACTGGTTACCCGCGGGCAATTGAGGCAACAAAGAAACCTAATAAATGCCCCTCTCCCATTTCCAGTTGGCAGGTATCACTGCTGAAACCAGAATGATGTCCACAACCACTTGTGATGGTTTTATTGCAAAGTAAATGTTTATTAAGAAATAGGAAGTAACAGAATTGAGCTTAAATAAGGCAATGGCTTCACACAGATACCAATACTTAAACAGTACCAAACAATGTTAATTTATCTAACTTCAGATCTAATCTTCCTGTTTCTGTTCAGGAACTCCATATAGATTTTAAAATCAATAATTTATACCACATAGTGCCTTTAATATATCTTGGGGTGTCATAGAATTCCTGCAGTGCAGAAGGAGGCCATTCGACCTATCGAGTTTTCACTAAATACTAACACATTCAGGCCCTATCCCCGTAGCCCCACACATTTATCCCGTTAATCCCTCTAAACTACGCATCCTGGGACACTAAGGCATGGTCAATCCACCTAACCCACACATCTTTGGACTGTGGGAGGAAACCAGAGCACCCGGGGGAAACCCATGCAGACACGGGGAGAATGTGCAAACTCTACACAGACAGTGACCCAAGCCAGGAATTGAACCCAAGTCCTTGGGGCTGTAAGGCAGCAGCACTAACCACTGTGCCACCGTTAGTTAGGCTGCACTTGGAATATAGTGTTCAATTCTGGTCGCCACACTACCAGAAGGATGTGGAGGCTTTGGAGAGGGTACAGAAAAGATTTACCAGGATGTTGCCTGGTATAGAGGGCATCAGTTATGAGGAGAGACTGGAGAAACTTGGTTTGTTCTCACTGGAGTGTCGGAGGTTGAGGGGAGACCTGATAGAAGTCTACAAGATTATGAGAGGCATGGACAGGGTGGATAGTCAGAAGTTTTTTCCCGGTGGAAGAGTCAATTACTAGGAGGCATAGGTTTAAGGTGCGAGGGGCAAGGTTTAAAGGAGATGTATGAGGCAGAATTTTTACACAGGAAGTGGAGGGTGCCTGGAACTCGTTGCCAGGAGAGGTAATGGAATAGTGACTTTTAAGGGGTGTCTTGACAAGTATATGAATAGGATGGGAATAGAGGGATATGGTCCCCGGAAGCGTGTGGGGTTTTAGTTAAGTTCGGCAGCATGGTCAGTGCAGGTTTGGAGGGTCGAAGGGCCTGTTCCTGTGCTGTAATTTTCTTTGATCTTTTGTGTCCTCTGAGATTAACAGCAATTGGCTTTTCAGATTTGGCTTCATTCACATTGCGTGCTGGGAGTCAACAATCTATTTCTGCTGTCTGCTGAGATCTAAAACAGCTACTCCCTAGGTTTCACTATCTCCTTAAATATATTCTTTCCCTTTTATCTTTCCATTCCCTGCCCAGTTTCATTAGAACTGCACTGTCCCAGAATGAATAACTTCACCTCTTTGCTTTAGCTTGTAGAATTTCAAAGATCAGTAAACTTTCCCTGTCCAAACTTTACTTATGATACCTCTCTGTCACACCTTGCATATCTTATCCTTTGAATTAGAACAACCCATTCAAATCTATCCTGTCACCATCCTTATTAAATTACCCAAGGTAAACATCTGTCTGAATTCCTGCTGGGCTCATGGACAAATCCGCCCGGCAGTTTAAATTTACAGTCATTTAAATTTACACAGTCACTCTGTCACTTGCTTTATTATCACTGACATATCCTCGCACTTTAAAAATGTGTCAAGAACACTACCATCAGGAACATATTGCAATTTCATGAGTTTTCCTGACAAGTTTTCTTGACACAGCTGTGGTGATTTTAGTTTCCTAACTTTTTTAAAGTGCTGAGAGGCTGCTTGCATCTTGAGGTCCTTCTCCCTCCCTCACCCGCAAGGACAGTCTGCCACTCTCTCAGTGCTGTAGAGATTTCTAATAGCCCTTCAGCATTGGAAGCCTACATGCCCACCATCCTTAGGTAGGCAGTGACCCACTCTCTGGTCATTTACTGACCAATCCTTGGAAAGTTATGTCTGCTGACTGTTTTCATCACCGTGTGGGGTCAGGACCTGTATTTGATCCCAGCTTCAGGATCCTGACCGCGAAACAAAGCTCCTGCTTCTATTCCTGGTGTTATGAGGTGCGAGCTTCAACTTTAACAGGAAGCGAGTGTCAGGCTCAGCTTAACATGACTTCCTGAAGCTAGGAGCAATTTTAACCTTTGGGCCTGACTCCTGCCTAAAGCCAATGCCAGTGGTTGATGAGAGCCAGGCAGGGTGCCCTCCAGTAATCGATTAAATGGTGGCAGGTTTGGCAGAGTGGGGAAGAGGAGGGAAAACTGTCACAACTTCAGGAAGTTACAAACTGCTTTAAAGCCAGTGAAGACTATTGAAGGATATCTAACCCTCTCTTGCTCTGGACACCTATGTTTCCTTATGGGACTTGGAGCTGAATCTTAGGAACGTAGAATCTCTACAGTGCAGAAGGTGGCCATTCAGCCCATCGAGTCTGCACCAACTCTGTGACAGGCAATCTTACCCTGGCCCATCACCCACCCCTTAACCCAACTAACTCCCGTAACCTGCACATTTTGGGACACTAACAGACAACTTACCATGGCCAATCCACCTAAGCAGCACATCATTGGAGCATAGGAGGAAACCAGAGCACCCGGAGAAAACCTGTGCAGACATGGGGAGAACGTGCAAACTTTGCACAGTTACCCAAAGCCAGGATTGAACCTGGGTCCCTGGCGCTGCAAAGCAGCAGTGCTAACCATTGTACTACCGTGCCGCACTTCATTGTGGCTGAATAAAAATCTGGGACTCCTTACCTGCCAGCACTGTGGGGGGCTGAGGGCAGGGTGGGGTGGGGGGTGGGGTGGGTGGTGGTGGTGTGAGGCACTTTCTTTCACCACAGGGATGGTGGCAACAGTTTATAAGAAGAAGACCCAGAACAAGGAAATGTTTCGAATAAATGTCAGTTATCTTATTGTTGCTTTCCTGTGTGTCTGTTATACGTGTTCCCAATGCAGCCAATACTGGGCGCCAGGTGTGGCTTCCAGAGTTAAAATACAAGTGAGGTCTGACTGAATAAATAGCACAGTGGTTAGCACAGCTCCAGGGACCGGGGTTCAATTCCAGCTTTGGGTGACTCCTTGGAGATTATGGGATTTAATGGGATAACTGTGTGGGGTTATGGAGATAGGCAGGGGGTGGGCCAAGGTCAGATGTTCTGTCAGAGTCGGTGCAGACTCGATGGGTCAAATGGCCATTTTCTGCACTGTAGAGATTCTATTTTATTCTTAGAGAATTTGCACTGTACACCATCTACAGCAACAGCTTAGAGTTCTACAGCATCTCTAAATGCAGTTAAAAATGCCCCAAAGTGTTTTGCAGCAGCAATTGTCAAATAGCATATGATACTGAACTGCTTAAGGAGCTATTAGGTCCAGTACTTTAAAGAAAGCAAGCGGGGTCAAGAAGCTTAGGTTGTGAATGAAATTACAGCAAAAAGTACACCTTTACTGGCTAAAAAGCACTTTGGACATTCTTAGGTCATAAACGGTGTTCTGTAAATGCAAATCTTTCCTTATTCCTTTAGGGAGAGAATTCCAGAAGTTAGAGCAGCTGAAGGCACAGCCACAAATCTCTAATTCCTCCTTCCTGAGATGTAACTCCTGAAACTAGATGCATTGAGAAGTGATACCTTAAGGAGTTATTTCATTCCTACGTGGGTGCTGTGCTAATTTGACAAGGCTGTTGGGTTTCAGCACACAATTCTGGTCCGAAATGCTGATTGCAATTATTTGAACATGTCTGGATGCGCGAAAACAGACATCTGCAGGTTTAGTACACAAATGGTACTTCAATACTGTGTTAATGTAGCAGTGTGGATGTGGACTCACACACCAGTCCAGGAAAGGTGTGGACTGCGCTAGCTGACACTCAGGAGCAGGTTTGAAGATGGCTCAAGGTTAGTGTGAGAGATTGCACACGGGTTTTTGGAAACAGCATTTCTGGAAGAGACTCAGAAGTGGAGGGAACTCTATCCACAATGCAGAAGATGTCCGCCAAATCCTCTATCTCTCTCTCTCTCTGGCAGCAGCTGGTGCTGTTCTGCCTGTCTTATCTTCTTCCATTCTTTCTTTTATTCATTCATGAGACATGGGTGTTGCTGGCTGGCCAGCATTCATTGCCCATCCTTATTAACCTGAGGGCAGTTGAGAGTCAACCACATTGCTGTGGCACTGGAGGCCCATATAGGCCAGACAAAGTAAGGACGGCAGATTTCCTTCACTAAAGAACATTAGTGAACCAGGTGGATTTTTCCAACAATTGACAATGATTTCATGGTCATCAGTAGATTCTTAATTCCAGATTTTGTTTTTATTATTGAATTCAAATTCCACCATCTGCTGTGGTGGGATTTGAATCCGGGTCCCCAGAACATTAGCTGAGATTCTGGATTAATAATCCAGTGATAGTATCACTTAGCCATCACCTCCCCTTCCTCCTGCAGACTACGAGAGTTTCCCCTAGCTAGATGCCCATTCCCATTTCGTCCTGATGACTCCTATAACATGTTCAATGAGATGATGTATCACAGCTGTTCAGGCGAACTCCGAAGATAATTTCCAAAATAAACATTGAGAGTATTGGTGAAGTTTTGACTGTCTGATGAAGTCTCGCAATGTGTTTCAAAAGTCCTTTTTAAACCATCAATAGCAAGGAAACACTAAAAGGTGATTAAAGCCTTTAAGTCGCACTCAAGATCCTCTGCCATGTCTCACTTACCCCCAACCAGTGGGTTGCTATTAGGAGAGGGTGTTAAGTCAAAGGGTAACTATCAAGATATATGACATGCTGCTAATGAATGCCAGGGGATTATTTAAATAAAAATCAGTCCCTTGACAATCCTCCAAGGAACAGCTTCTAACACAAGCTTCAAGCTTTGTACCAGGAGGTAAATCTTGCATTAAATGCAGGCTAAACAATCATTTCACCTTACACTTCACCTCAGCCACCACTTTCATACCTGACATAACAAGTGGAAAGTTGCCTCCTAAAACTGCCTTAGCTTCTAAACATCAAACTTCTTACATTAATTATAGAATTAACACATAACTTTGTTATGCACACAGATCATGTCTCAGCATTTGAATGGTTGATTTCAGTTCCGTTACTAATCAATTTGTGCCATTGTATCAAAAGATTCCCTTGATTGAATTGGAAGCTGTACTCTTTGATGTGAAGCAGGTGTCTTCCCCTGCATCGAAAAATTTCATGCAAATTAGAAATAAAAGTGAGAAGAGCTGGAAATAGTGAGAAAGTCTGGCGATATCTGTGGAGAGAGAAACAGAACGACAGTTTCAGCTCTGTAACCCGTCATCAGAATAAGGGAAAAATAGAAATGGACAAATGTAGACATGCCTTACTGAGATATGTGGGATTATCCAGCCGCACTCACCCTGTAAAATCCCACCCCAGGACCTTTGCATGGTCCGTGTCCTGTCCGCTACGATTCCCGTGGCAGGTGGGACGGGAAAATTCCGCCCGTGATGTTCCTGGTTCTCCAGTTTAGGGAAAGACAAAATAATTGCCGTTATATTTCATGGAGGCTCCCAATACTTTTCAGGACTTGCACGAAACTCAAAGTAGCCGTGGTGCTGACCGATATGTACTGGCTATGGATGAAGCCAAGCTGGATATGGGACCTTGTGCACGTTGGGATGTTAATTCACTTGTTGTGAATATGCATGAGCTGTTAGATGTTGTGTTGTTAAAACCATTTTTTAAAGGAACCTTGCACAAATATGATCGTTAAGGGCAAAGAGTTCTGTGAAATTCTGCTCTGCATTTCCTATTCACACCTCCATATTGTGTTTCTTTACTGATTCTTTCTGCCTTGCACCATTACCCATTTTATCTCTCTTGCCTTCCACCTGATCACAGGCCTTCCCATTTGATCTGTTCCCTCCTCCTTTCCCTGTCTGTGCACTGTTTTTTAAATTCATTCATGGGATACAGGTGTCGCTGGCTGCCCATCCCTAGTTGCCCCTTGAGAAGGTGGCGGTGAGCTGCCTCTTGAATCGCTGCAGTCCATGTTCTTTGGGTTGACCCACAATGCCGTTGGGAGGGAATTCCAGGATTTTGACCCAGCGACTGCGAAGGAACGGGGAAACTTGTTTAAAACCTCCTACGGTGCTAATTTCTCCCAGTTCTGATGAAAGGTTACCAACCTGAAACATAAGGGGCGCAATCTTACTGGTCGGTCAGGCCACACTCGTGCTGCAGCGAGGTCGGAGAATTTGGTGCCCAGCCAAATCTCCGTTCACTGCAGTGGTTTGAGAAAACCCCACCAGTGTGAACGGTGGTAACAAACCAGCCTAACTGGTGCCTGATCCACTGAGTAGTTTCAGCATTTTTCTCTAATTTCAGATTTCCAGCAACCTCAATAGAGAATCCCTAAAGTGCAGAAGGAGGCTATTCAGCCCATTGAGTCTGTGTCAATCACAATCCCCATCCAGGCCCTATCCATTTGTATGGTAGCCCCATGCATTTATCTTGCCAATCCTCCAGACGCAAGTGTCAATTTAGTTCGGCCAGTCAACCTAACCCGCACATCTTTGGATTGTGGGAGGAAACCAGAGCACCTGGAAGAAACCCACGCAGACATGGAGAGAATGTGCAAACTCTACACAGTCAGTGACCCAAGCCAGAAATACAGCCCGGATTACTGGCGCTGTGAGGCTGCAGAGCTAACCACTGTGCCACCATGCCAACCATATGTGCCTTTGCATTGTGGAAGGTAATCTAATTAATTTTTGAAGTTCATTGCTGTACTAAAGGCACTTTCTCAACAAATGCTGCTTCCTGTGGTTGAGAGGATGGTGTTAGAACATTGAGAGTAATTGCATACAAAAGCTGAAACTGCAACAAATTATCATCACTCACTCAACCTTGCAGAACATATTCCGCAACAGATCAAAATTAGTTTTAATTACTGCTCTGTTGTGAGCTGGATTTCAATTGAAGTTGCAGCCAATATTGTCTGAATTATTAAGAGCAGCACAGGAGCTCATTCAGTATGATGTTAACGTGTGCAAATTCAACCTTGTCAGCAAACAGGAAGAGTGTAAGGGGGGGATTCACCAACCCTATTCGCCGCTGGTGGGAGTCTGAATGTCCCACTAACTCAGGCATCGGGGTTAAAACCGGATTCCTGCCATGCAGTAACCCTGTTGGTATTCACACAGCCTTCCCCACTGGTCAAGTTTTCACCCAGACAGGGTGGGAACCCACTGATTTGCATTTCACTATCGGGCTGGAACCTGATTCAGTGACCTCCCCCGATGTACCCGCCTCCACAGCAGGAACTACACCTGGCAGGTTTTGGCGATCGGCCTGACATTTGTGGACCTCATGAGGGGGGTCAAGAATATTAGTGCAGTGTCCATTTACCCCTCTGCTACTGCAAAGGTCTGGAGGTTGGGTCGGGTCTCAGACTGGGGAAAGGGAGTTGACCTCATGACCCTCCCCTGGGATGGGGTCTTGTGACTGGACAGCTCTTCTAGTCATGGGAAACCCCAAAATCACTCTTGGCACGTTGATTTCTGGCAACTCTCTGATCCAAATCTTCATTCTGCTCAGTGGACTGTGAAAACTTTGAAGTGGCTGGCTCAGTTTAATCTCCATGCCCCCTGGACATCTGGAAGGCTTCTAAATCCCAGCAGCACTCCATTCTGCAGCAGGAAATTCCCTTTCTCTCTCTCTGAGAAGCTGCAGGTGTGAGAAGACCCCTTTGAAGTCCTCTGACTGACAGAAGAAGTCACTTTCTCCAGGGGAAGGATTCCCTCCCCCACAGCTGCTGGCTCAGACCCACCCTTGTAACAGTGAATTTGTTTCACGTCTCTGGACAGAAAACAGCAAAGATTCTAATTCTCAACGGATTCTCAGTGATGGGAATTTCTGGGCTGAAATTCTGATGTGTGATTCCACTCACTTTGGGGCTTGAATTACTTGCAAATTAAGCACAATATTATTATAGAAAGGATATTACTAACCCAGAAAGAGCACAGAAAAGATTTACTAGGATGCTACCAGAATTTGATAGTTTGAGTTATAAGGAAAGGCTGGATAGACTGGGACTTTTTTCTCTGGAGTGCAGAAGGCTGAGGGGTGATCTTATAGAGGTCTATAAAATAATGAGGGGCATAAATCAGCTAGATAGTCAATATCTTTTCCCAAAGATTGGGGAGTCTAAAATTAGAGGGCATAGGTGAGAGGGAAGAGATACAGAAGTGTCCAGAGGGGCAATTTTTTCACATAGAGGGTGGTGAGTGTCTGGAACAAGCTGCCAGAGGTAGTAGTAGAGGCGGGTACAATTTTGTCTTTTAAAAAGCATTTAGACAGTTACATGGGTAAGATGGGTATAGAGGGATATGGGCCAAATGCTGGCAATTAGAATTATTTTAGGAGATTAAAAAAAAGGACTGACATGAACAAATTGGTCCAAAGGGCCTGTTTCCATGCTGTAAACCTCTATGACTCTATAATCTTAAAAATGACGAAGAAAACCAATGAAACAACATCTAGCAGAAGGGGTGGCACAGTGGTTGGCACTATTGCCTCACAACACCACGGACCCAGATTCGATTCGCGGCTTGGGTCACTGTTTGTGTGGAGTTTGCATGTTCTCCCCGTGACTGTGTGAGTTTCCTCCAGGTGCTCTGGTTTTCTCCCATATTCTGAAAGACGTGCTGGTTAGGTGCATTGACCTGAACAGGTGCCTAAGTGTGGCAACTAGGGGAATTTCACAGTAACTTAATTGCAGTGTTAATGTAAGTCTTACTTGTGACTAATAAATAAACTTTTACTTTAATACCATTTTGATATGACAGCAAAAAAAAACCCAGTAAAATATAGTCTCAGAGGGAAAGTCTGATATTTTATCCTTTGGTCTGACTTTCAGTCTGAGTAGCAATTAAACTCCAGCTGACCTTTTCCTGCACACGTCTCCTGCACTTAAGAATGGAGCTCAGCTTGGGTGTGGCAAATAAATATTAAAAAAAATAAAGAATGGCAACAATGGCCCCCTGCTACTATTGAATACGATCCCTCAAACTCTGCACAACTTTTACTTGACGCTGTTTACTTAACGACAATTTGACGTTGTGGTCTTAAAGAAACAGAGCTCCATTTTAGATGGTCAAAAGTAAGTTGTATGGGTTAATACAATGGACGGTTTTCATCCAAGAATCATTTCAATCACTACCCAATCCCATAGGGTAAAAGCATGAGGACATCAAGAAATATTTATCTCAGGACATAAACTAATAGAATCAAATAACATAGATAGAGACCATTTGGCCCTTTCTGGTTGTACCCACTCTTTGAAAGAGCCAAACGTTCGCCTGCTCTTTCCCTCTATTCTGCTTCTTTTTCTCTTCAAATAAATATAAATCGATTTCCTTTCTGAATATTAGTTTAAAGTTTTTAAAGTTAAAGTTTCAAGTTTATTTATAAGTGCCATGAATAGGCTAACATTAACACTGCAATGAAGCTACTGTGACAACCCCATACGCGCCACACTCTGGCGCCCGTTTGGGTACACTGAGGGAGAATTTAGCACGGCCAATGCACCTAATCCGCATATCTTTCTGACATTACTTTTGAAGCTCCTTCCACCTGCTCTTTCAGCCAGTGCATTTCTAAATCAGAACAACTCACCACCTAACTGCAGCAATCTTTATAATACTGACAGCTCTATTGCTTCATAGTTTAGTCTGAATATTTCATGTTCCATTTTCAGCACATGGTGCTGAGTGTGTGATTAAAGCTCTGGTGATTAAAACTTTAGATTAACACACACTGACTAACACAGGGAAAAAAAAATAGAGCAGCAGCCAGCCTTTGATCAGTGTCAGGGTGAATTGCTATAAATCTGTCAATTTGTGAGATTACCTGACACAAAATTAAGATCCATTTTACACATACCTTCACAAATTTCAACCTTCTATGTGGATGTATTTATTTCCTCCTTTGGCTGCCTGTTGGGATCCTGAGTCATGAAGACACGTAACCCATGGACTGCCAAACTATTCCCAATGCCATTCTAAATGAATACAAAGAATGTACATGACAGAAATAGATCATTCAGCCCAACTTGTCCCATGTGAGTCTTCCCCATCCTGCTTCATCAAGGGCCCTATTCTACCATTCTGATTCTAAGTGCTGGGTGGTCTTGAAACTGGGAGTGTTTCAGATCTGACTTTTAGACCGGTTCTCAGGAGCCCTCATACACACTCTGCCTGACCAAATATCTTAGATTCCGAATTGCACCGCACAAGCCTGTGGACAGGACTTAATGGGCCCGAAATCCTGCAGCTTTGATCGGCACCTCTAACTGCGCATGCACAGAAAAAAATAGAAAAACACTCTCCTGACACATCCATCCCAGGCTGGTTAATGTCTCCCCTTGGCCCCCACAGACATTGCCCCACCCCCCCCACAACCTTACTGACCCCCTTATTCCTCCCCCCCTCCACTACCCAGACCAATCGCAGGCCCCTGCCCCCTTCCCTCTACCAACCTCAGGCAGAGTGGCAGCAGACCTCACTTCCCTCCACAATCTCAGACAGAGTGGCAGCGGACCCCCTTCCCCCTCACTGATCACAGGCAGAGTGGCAGTGAACCCCCCCTTCCCCCTCACTGATCACAGGCAGAGTGGCAGTGAACCCCCCCTTCCCCCTCACTGATCACAGGCAGAGTGGCAGTGAACCCCCCCTTCCCCCTCACTGATCTCAGACAGAGTGGCAGTGAACCCCCCCTTCCCCCTCACTGATCACAGGCAGAGTGGCAGTGAACCCCCTCTTCCCCCTCACTGATCACAGACAGAGTGGCAGTGAACCCCCCCTTCCCCCTCACTGATCACAGACAGAGTGGCAGTGAACCCCCCCTTCCCCCTCACTGATCACAGACAGAGTGGCAGTGAACCCCCCCTTCCCCCTCACTGATCACAGGCAGAGTGGCAGTGAACCCCCCCTTCCCCCTCACTGATCACAGGCAGAGTGGCAGTGAACCCCCCCTTCCCCCTCACTGATCACGGGCAGAGTGGCAGTGAACCCCCCCTTCCCCCTCACTGATCACGGGCAGAGTGGCAGTGAACCCCCCCTTCCCCCTCACTGATCTCAGACAGAGTGGCAGTGAACCCCCTCTTCCCCCTCACTGATCACAGGCAGAGTGGCAGTGAACCCCCTCTTCCCCCTCACTGATCACAGACAGAGTGGCAGTGAACCGCCTCTTCCCCCTCACTGATCACGGGCAGAGTGGCAGTGAACCCCCCCTTCCCCCTCACTGATCTCAGACAGAGTGGCAGTGAACCCCCCCTTCCCCCTCACTGATCTCAGACAGAGTGGCAGTGAACCCCCCCTTCCCCCTCACTGATCTCAGACAGAGTGGCAGTGAACCCCCTCTTCCCCCTCACTGATCACAGGCAGAGTGGCAGTGAACCCCCCCTTCCCCCTCACTGATCACGGGCAGAGTGGCAGTGAACCCCCTCTTCCCCCTCACTGATCACAGACAGAGTGGCAGTGAACCCCCTCTTCCCCCTCACTGATCACAGGCAGAGTGGCAGTGAACCCCCTCTTCCCCCTCACTGATCACAGGCAGAGTGGCAGTGAACCCCCTCTTCCCCCTCACTGATCACAGGCAGAGTGGCAGTGAACCCCCCCTTCCCCCTCACTGATCACAGGCAGAGTGGCAGTGAACCCCCCCTTCCCCCTCACTGATCACAGACAGAGTGGCAGTGAACCCCCCCCCTTCCCCCTCACTGATCACAGGCAGAGTGGCAGTGAACCCCCCCTTCCCCCTCACTGATCACAGGCAGAGTGGCAGTGAACCCCCTCTTCCCCCTCACTGATCACAGACAGAGTGGCAGTGAACCCCCTCTTCCCCCTCACTGATCACAGGCAGAGTGGCAGTGAACCCCCTCTTCCCCCTCACTGATCACAGACAGAGTGGCAGTGAACCCCCTCTTCCCCCTCACTGATCACAGGCAGAGTGGCAGTGAACCCCCTCTTCCCCCTCACTGATCACAGGCAGAGTGGCAGTGAACCCCCTCTTCCCCCTCACTGATCACAGGCAGAGTGGCAGTGAACCCCCTCTTCCCCCTCACTGATCACAGGCAGAGTGGCAGTGAACCCCCTCTTCCCCCTCACTGATCTCAGACAGAGTGGCAGTGAACCCCCCCTTCCCCCTCACTGATCACAGGCAGAGTGGCAGTGAACCCCCCCTTCCCCCTCACTGATCACAGACAGAGTGGCAGTGAACCCCCCCTTCCCCCTCACTGATCACAGGCAGAGTGGCAGTGAACCCCCCCTTCCCCCTCACTGATCACAGACAGAGTGGCAGTGAACCCCCCCTTCCCCCTCACTGATCACAGGCAGAGTGGCAGTGAACCCCCCCTTCCCCCTCACTGATCACAGGCAGAGTGGCAGTGAACCCCCTCTTCCCCCTCACTGATCACAGACAGAGTGGCAGTGAACCCCCTCTTCCCCCTCACTGATCACAGGCAGAGTGGCAGTGAACCCCCTCTTCCCCCTCACTGATCACAGGCAGAGTGGCAGTGAACCCCCCCTTCCCCCTCACTGATCACAGACAGAGTGGCAGTGAACCCCCTCTTCCCCCTCACTGATCTCAGGCAGAGTGGCAGTGAACCCCCCCTTCCCCCTCACTGATCACAGGCAGAGTGGCAGTGAACCCCCCCTTCCCCCTCACTGATCTCAGACAGAGTGGCAGTGAACCCCCCCTTCCCCCTCACTGATCACAGACAGAGTGGCAGTGAACCCCCCCTTCCCCCTCACTGATCTCAGACAGAGTGGCAGTGAACCCCCCCTTCCCCCTCACTGATCACAGACAGAGTGGCAGTGAACCCCCCTTCCCCCTCACTGATCACAGACAGAGTGGCAGTGAACCCCCCTTCCCCCTCACTGATCACAGACAGAGTGGCAGTGAACCCCCTCTTCCCCCTCACTGATCACAGGCAGAGTGGCAGTGAACCCCCTCTTCCCCCTCACTGATCACAGACAGAGTGGCAGTGAACCCCCTCTTCCCCCTCACTGATCACAGGCAGAGTGGCAGTGAACCCCCTCTTCCCCCTCACTGATCTCAGACAGAGTGGCAGTGAACCCCCCCTTCCCCCTCACTGATCACAGGCAGAGTGGCAGTGAACCCCCCCTTCCCCCTCACTGATCTCAGACAGAGTGGCAGTGAACCCCCTCTTCCCCCTCACTGATCACAGACAGAGTGGCAGTGAACCCCCCCTTCCCCCTCACTGATCTCAGACAGAGTGGCAGTGAACCCCCTCTTCCCCCTCACTGATCACAGGCAGAGTGGCAGTGAACCCCCCCTTCCCCCTCACTGATCACAGGCAGAGTGGCAGTGAACCCCCTCTTCCCCCTCACTGATCACAGACAGAGTGGCAGTGAACCCCCCCTTCCCCCTCACTGATCACAGGCAGAGTGGCAGCGGACCCCCTTCCCCCTCACTGATCTCAGACAGAGTGGCAGTGAACCCCCCCTTCCCCCTCACTGATCTCAGACAGAGTGGCAGTGAACCCCCCCTTCCCCCTCACTGATCACAGGCAGAGTGGCAGTGAACCCCCCTTCCCCCTCACTGATCACAGGCAGAGTGGCAGTGAACCCCCCCTTCCCCCTCACTGATCTCAGACAGAGTGGCAGTGAACCCCCCCTTCCCCCTCACTGATCACAGGCAGAGTGGCAGTGAACCCCCCCTTCCCCCTCACTGATCACAGACAGAGTGGCAGTGAACCCCCTCCCATCCCCCCCAACTGATCTCAGGCAGAGTGATCCACCCTTGCCCCTCAACCCTACAGATATCAGGCAGAATGATCTCCCTCACCCCCATCCTGGCCCCTTCCGCACAAGGTCCCCATCTCCTCCGGACTCTGATGGCTGCGTGACACCTCCCAGTCTCTCCCCTGTCCTCAATCATTGAGGCACTCATTCACCAGCTAACCCCCTCCCTATTAGCCCCTCCACTGTGGGTACGTCCGCGGCCGGGTGTCCCTGGAGAGGGAGCACGCGGTGTCCGCGGGCACTGTCGAGGCCTTCCGTGCCCGTTGGGCACCGCAGGGGCTGAGGTGCCTTATAGACCCCAATAATCACATTTTGATTTGACGTGTCTTAAGTTTCCATTGTACTTTTTGTTTCCGTTCGGGCCGTTCCCCCTCCTTTTGGGGAGCTGCCCCCTTTTTCTTTGTCCGAACGTAATTTAAGTTTGTTTACTTGGTTCGACCCACCCAAAAGACCGACCCGAAACAGACCCCCCTCCCCTACTTGGTTTGACCCGAAACAGGACCCCCACCCCCCCCCCCACTAGCACACCTGCAAGTGCTCACTTGTCTGCCTCTCAATGCTAACTGCATGGAACTTGCTGGAATGTTCTGCCAAACTGCCTGCAGCTGATCTGCCTTAACGAGGGGCAGTTCCATTAAAAACTCGAGAATGAACAGACAGGCAGGCATTCCTACCGAGACCTTGGGAGGCTGCTGGATGTAGTAGAGGTGAGCTGGAACACCCTCTTCTTTTTCTCTCTCTCTTCCCCCCCCCCCCCCCCCCCCAAATTGGGAAGTAGTGCTGAAGAAAAGTCACACCTTATCCATGCAGCAAGGGTGAGTGCTGAACCCCATCTTGTATCTTCCTCCAACTCTCCCCAAAATTCTCCTGTTCCCAGAACCTTACATGCTTCTAGCTCCTGGCCCCCAAGTACCTCCTCCTTATCCAGCCCCAAGAGCCCCACTGCCCTTGCCCTCTAAGGACCACCATCTGATACTCTGCAGGAGTTATGCCACCATTTCTGTCATAGCAATGAAACTGTGTGCTGGGGTATCTTGTGCAGACATGTGTAATGTTCATATTGTGGTTGCACACTAGTTTAATATTAAGGGAGTGGAACCCCTTCCTGTTGATGGACCTTTGTGGATTCTGCAGGGGGGCCTTGAGGGTGATGTGGGTGCTGTTGATGCCCTTGGATGTTGGGCATCCCTGCAGCCTGGGCATCCTGATGGGCCTGCTCCAGGTTAACTTTAATGTACTGCCCAGCCTGGGCATACAGGGCTTCTGTGACCTACTTGACACAGGTGTATATGGCAGAGAGAGATATACTACAGACATCTCTGCTGGGGGCTGGAAGGAGCCTGTCCCAAAAGTTCAGCATGTCAGTCAATTTGACAACCACCAAGAGTGGGTGCACCCCTCCTAGGTGCCAGATGTGGAGCAGTCAGTGACAGTGTCTGACATCTGTTCAAATGATACTTGTACACAAACCTGCTGGGTTTTATGTTCCCTCTTTCTCCTGCCCACCCCTGCTCCTTAGTAAATAGTGGCCACCTCCTGCCTCTGGTGTTTGGCTCCCTCTACTCCTGTAAGTGGTAAGGCTTGGGCCTCCTGTGCCTGCAACTCTTCCTTTGCTTCTCCTCAGCTCCAGCAGCAACCAAAAGAACAGCAAGATCAGTTAGTTACATTGCAAAAGGGGTTGGGGGAGAGGGGTGGGTGCTGGGCTGGGGAGGTAGAGAGGCAGATGGAAAGGAACACATGTAGAGGTTAACAAATGCTGCTTGATTGTAACACATCAACAGTCACAGTCCACACACACCACCCTGCAATGGCTGCAAACCCTGCAGCTCAGGCTTCCAGGTGGGCCTGCTCCAGGTTAAATTTGATGTACTGACCAGCCTGGGCATACAGGGCTTCTGTGACCTGATTGACACAGGTATACATGGCTGATAAGGAGATACCATAGACATCTCTGCTGGAAGGAGCCATTCCCCCAGCCATATGCTCCCTACAATCTCAGCCCTGCCCCCTGCCAATTCCCCCAGCCACATACTCCCCACAATCTCAGCTCCTGAGAGATTGCAGCAGTGCCATTTGCAAGGGCTTTGTGCACATCCTTCAGCTGGAAGTGAATTGAGTGCACTAGGACTCAGCAGCACTGCAAGACCCAAGGTCAGTGCTGCAAGTCAGACATTAGAGACCCTACTGAGCAACAGCACCCCCCCCTCCCCACAACAAACTGAGCTGCCACCAACCCAAGACAGAAAATGGCTGTAATGAAAGGACACCTGTGAGCAGCAGAGCTGTTGGCCACTATGCACTTTCCTCCTCACTACTCACTGGTGGAGTGCCTGAATTGGAGTTTTCTGGGGCATGTTTATTTTGTACCAATTTGGAATTGGGAATGTGGTGGTAAAGGGGGAAGTGCTGGTAAAGTTAGGCCTGCAGCCTGTTAATTCAATTTAAATGGCTGTTGCACCTGTTTTGGGCACAGTCCCAATCATGTCCATTTTCAGACCTTGGTAAAGGGGGAGCCAGCACAAAGGTGATTACCTCACATCTGACTTTACCAAGCTTTCCTGCCTGACAATAGAGACAACCTGATGGTTAAAATCAGGCCCTAACTTTTCTATAAGTAAAAGGCCCCAACCGCTCCCATCTTTCCTGATGGTTTTGAAGTCTTCAGTTTTAGTATCATCCTTGTAAATCTAATTTTTATACCTTCAGTGTCTCTATGATCCAGTTGATAATATGGAGACCAGAACTATGCATATTACCAACATTTTACTGTTTCTTTAATGTGAAGAAAACTCACTGGCCAAGGTCCAGAAAGGACTTCAACTACATTAGAAAAGGAGAAAAGACAGTAAATCAACAACTGGTTAGGTCAGAGTCAACACCTGAAGGTTGCATGGGGAAGGGTAACTGGAGAGGGTTTGATTAATTGGAGAGGTTATCTAAATGTTGAGAAAAGAAACATTTTGGCTGAAACTTTTATCCTGTGCTCATCAGAACAAGCACAAGAATGCCAAATCTCAAACTGTCGTGGCAATTTGTACTGTAGGAGGAAAGGCTGCTGCTGATTTGTGAACAAGTTGACACTGATGTGCTGCACTGTTGCCCTGGCAAAAGCAACAGGGAACTACATCTCCTCCATCTCCTGGACAATTCAAAAAGTCACAAGGTTTGAACATATTCCTCATGTCTGCAGAGTCCATGTATACCCCACTGAGCCACACACTATCCTGACTTTGAACTATAATCTAATTCCTTCACTGCCGCTGCGTCAAAATCCTGGAGCTCCATTAGAACATAGAACACTACAGCACAAACAGGCCCTTCGGCCCACAAGTTGCGCCAATCACATCACCTACCTACCTACAGACCTATCTATAACCCTCAATCTCATTAAACCCCATATACTCATCCAGAAGTCTTTTAAAAGACCCCAGCGAGTTCACCTCCACCACCACTGACGGCAGCCGATTCCATTCACTCACCACCCTCTGAGTGAAAAACTTACCCCTAACATCACTTCCGAACCTCCCTCCCCGCACCTTAAATCTGTGTCCTCTCGTAGCGACCATTTCAAACCGGGGAAATAGCCTCTGAGAGTCCACCCTATCTATTCCTCTCAACATTTTGTAAACTTCTATCAGGTCGCCTCTCAACCTTCGTCTCTCCAGGGAAAAGAGTCCCAGCTCCCTCAACCTAACTTCATAAGGCATGCCTCCCAGTCCAGGCAACATCCTTGTAAATCTCCTCTGCACCCTCTCAATAGCTTCTACATCTTTCCTATAGTGAGGCGACCAGAACTGCGCACAATACTCCAAATGAGGCCTGACAAGGGTCTTATAAAGTTCCAGCATTACCTCCCGACTCCTAAACTCAATCCCTCGATTAATGAAGGCCAGTACACCATACGCCTTCTTGACCACCTCCTCCACCTGCGAGGCCAATTTAAGAGTCCTGTGGACCCGGACCCCAAGATCCTTCTGCTCCTCAACACTACTCAGACTTCTGCCCTTGATAGTGTACTCGTTCATCCCGTTGGTTCTGCCAAAATGGACGACTACACATTTATCCGCGTTGAAGTCCATCTGCCACTTCTCCGCCCAGTCCTGCATCCTATCTATGTCCTGTTGCAACTTTTGCCATCCTTCCAGATCATCCACAACACCACCAACCTTCGTGTCATCAGCGAACTTACTTACCCATCCCTCCACTTCCTCATCCAGGTCATTTATGAAAATGACAAACAACAAGGGTCCCAGAACAGATCCTTGAGGCACTCCGCTGGTGACTGACCTCCATTCAGAAAAAGCCCCATCCACAACCACTCTCCCTTCTGCAGGCAAGCCAGTTCTGGATCCACAAGGCCAAAGGCCCTTGGATCCCATGCCCTCTCACCTTCTCATTCTTAAAGCACTGTGGGTTCACCTACACTACATGGACTGAAGCAGTACAGCAGCAAATTCTGAAGGACAGTTGGGGATAGGGTATAAATGTTGGACCAGCCAACAACCCCCATTTGGTCAAATAAATTAAAAGGAAATTTGTCCTGAGATCCACTTCACAGCTTTTCATCAACTCTTTGACATTTCCATGTATCTTTTGAATACCAAAGATAACTAATTGCTGCTTTCGTGAAGACTATCCCTGTGTGCTCTGATTGAAAAATCCTCAAACAACCTCCAAACCTTGGTGGGATAATAAATGTTAAACCCTATAGGAGATGGTCTTAATCTACACACTTCTACATGTGAAATTCTCCTGTGGTTTCACATCGCTACATTTTTTAGGCCAGCATTATTGACATGATGATGCAGTCTAAAGAACACAACATTCTTACAAATCTTTTCCCTCATTTCTCCAGCAAACACTGGCATGTCACTTGTGTGTAAAGTAATTCAACTGGAACTCAGTGGCTAAAAATGAATCAGTCATTGCCACCATGAGGCTATACTTGTGCTTTTAAGCTCTGATGCCAAGTTCTTGATGTCTTTGCTCATGGTTACTGTGGTAGCGTGATTTGCAATAGTGTAAATTCAGGAATGTGGAGCAGTGGTGGAACTCAGGACAAAGTGCAGTGGTTGAACGCGAGTCCAAACTCTTGTCCTGTAGAGGTGGAGTACGAGTCCAATCTGGCATTGCCATGGTTAAAGGGCAATGATTGAAGATTAGCAGTTGAGCCCTGATGATTGACCCTTGGGAATTGAAGAGTAAGGGGGTCTTCATTCTCTTCCTTTGTAAATAGCTCACTTTCATAGAATCCTACAGTGCAGAAGGAGGCCATTTGGCCCATCAAGTCTGCACTGACTACAATCCCACCCAGGCCCTATCCCCATAACGCTATGCATTTACCCTAGCTAGTTCCCCTGACATTAAAGAGCAATTTAGCATGATTGATCAACTTAACCCACCCACTTTTGGACTGTGGGAGGAAACTGGAGCACCCAGAGGAAACTCTCACAGCTTCAGGGAGAACGTGCAAACTCCACACTGACCCAAGCCAGGAATTGAACCTGTGTCCCTGATGCTGTGAGGCAGCAGTGCTGACCACTGCTACCATGCTGCCCACAAATACAAAATTGAATACATAATTCAATTTCTTTCACATGTCAAGTAATTGAAGAGCTTCATAATTATTACACTTAAATGCTCTTTCTCTGTCTTACTGCTAATTAGAATTACACACCTTCTGTCTCATTTAGTGCCTGATACCTGACACTCTAGAACATTATGACAGCAACAGGCACCCCAACTGGTAACATTTTGTACTGGTACAGCTGTGTGCAAATGGTAATCATATCCTTAGTCTTATTAGTTAATTCTAATCGCAAATATGCATTTGATAAATCTGTCTTCCTGATCATCTTTCCTGTTGGCTAAATTAAAGTTCTTCACTGGTAGGCAGTGGATAAATATCAATCTCGATCAACTTGTTTACTTTTTATAATTGTCACAAATCCAAATGAACTTCCACAATGGGTAGAGTTTCCCTGTTTATCCTAATCTATTCAGTTCTTTACTTACTGCTCCTAACTGTGCATAAGGAACTGGCCTAGTCTAGCAAGATATTAGCTGTACGTCATCCTTTATCTTGACTTCTGTCTTGTGATGTTTCATTTTATCTTTGGTCCTATCTCACTAAAGACTACTTTGTGATCTCTTCATTCTAGCTCAATGCCAGCCATACAATTACCAATTCCCCACTGCAAATAACTAATGCTGCACTTTCAGAGACTTCATTAGTGAACAACAAAGGATTTATTAACAAGCCACATGGAGCAGCTGCATGTTGGCAGTTAGTTCTGCTTTAGCTGTACAGAACTCCTCCCCCTGGGGTGATTCCCCACTCTGAGTCCTGCTTGGTCACCCAGGCCAGTAACCTTTACTCAGCTGTGATGCCTTTAAAGGGACAATCACCATTGTATCTTCTTAAACCAACTCTCTCCCACTGGGGAGGCTGTTTCCTCCAACTAGTAGCAATTAATAGTGTATTATCTTAATCTACCCCAACATTAACTTCACCAAACATTGGAATACTATTAGAATAACTAGTCAGCTTCACACCAGTCTTGCATAAGGCAACGTGACTTAGGGACTTCATGTAATCTCCCAAGATAATAGACACGGCTACAATGAAAGTAAGTTGTGAATCTCGGACTTTCATTTCTGCTGTGGGTGCTGGAATTATATTTTCAATCCTTTTACACTCATCTTCCATGTGTTGTTTTTCTATTAATCTGAGTACAACTCTTCATATTCCCACTTAACAATCTCAACCTTTCTTTCTGTACATGCAGTCCAGAATTTCCAGACTCCTGAACTAACTTTAAATCCACTACAACCTTGACCTGGTGCCTGGCCATGATCTGGAGCTTAAATTCAGATTTTATTGATGTTTTGGAAATTTCAAACTAAAATTCCAGTCAGATTCAGCATTACTAATCATCCTGGCAGACATACCTGCCATCCCCATGGTGCAAAGCAAGCTTCAATCTTCCCACTATCCAGGATGAAATTGTTCAGATTCAGGTATTAATCTATGCCTCTGTAAGCTAACTTACTTGATAGTACCATGTATAACATTTGTGTTGCCATTCATCATTATGGACGGCACAGTGGTTAGCACTGCTGCCTCATAGCTCCAGGGACCCAGGTTTGATTCTTGGCTTTGGGTCACTGTGGAGTTTGCACATTCTCCCTGTGTCTGCATGGGTTTCCTCCAGGTGCTCTTGTTTCCTCCCACGCTCCAAAGATGTGTGGGTTAGGTTGATTGGCCATGCTAAATTACCCCCTGGTGTCTTGGGATGCATAGGTTAGAGGGATTAACAGGGTAAATATGTGGGGTGACAGGGATAGAGCCTGGGTAGGATTGCTCAGTGCAGACTGGATGGGCCGAATGACTTCCTTCTGCACTGTAGGGTTTCCAGGATGACCCCTTTGACTTAAAGATAATCCTATTCTACCCCTCAACATTATAACCTGAACATGGACTTTGGCTTATGCACTGCCAGCTGTCTGAGCTGGCATTCTGCTCACCAACTGCAAATAGATTGCCTAGATGTTCCTGGTCCTGGGACTCTGTCAATCTACCCAGTCATTGGCCATTCCTGCTCTCCTCAATGACACACTTATCAATCTCAACCATTACCTCTGGGGCTTTGATCTCTGACAGAATTCCACAATGCTATACTGAGGCATAATGAAACTAACTCTGTTAAATATATAGATCTACTTAGCATTTTGCAACATTCTGACACAGGACACTTGAACAAATCTGGAACAACCTCAAGTTCAAACATTTAGCCAGTTAAATAATTGAATCAACAAACTTTATTTGTTCATGGGATGTTGGTATTGCTGGCAAGGTCTGCATTTATTATCCATCGCTAATTACCTGTGTTCAGAGGGTATTTAAGAGTTACTGCATTACTGTGGGTGTTGCTCCTCCAGAAGTAACTCCTCAGTATAGGCAATAAAATAAAAGCAAAACTTACTCCAGCTTATAAATCAAAAAGGTTTAATAAAAGAACTTCATTACTCTAACACTTAAGGTCATTCCAAGCTCCCCACAACTCCCAACAAAATCTTATTTATACTGAGTCAGCTGACCACAACATCATTTTGTCATTGGTTACATAGTTTATTGGGTCAGCTGACCCTGATAGCTTGATATCATTGGCCACAATACAACAGATCCACTGTTACGTTCTAACATTGGTTACATTCTAACACGAGTTTGGAGTCACATGTAGAACAGACCGGGTAAGGTCGATAGATTTCCTCCCCTGAGGAAATGTTTTTTTTCACTGAATTAAAATCTCACCCACTTTCAGGGACTGGTCTAAGTGTTTCTTGTATCTTGCAGGAAGAGTCAAGAGATCAAATAAATTCTCTTATACCCTGGGCCAGGAATTATGGAATAAAATGATTCATTAATTTGATGGACACAGGCAGTTCATTTTTATCACAGCTCATCAGGTGCAGTTTAGCCTCAGATGTGTTATATATTTTGCAAATTGTGTTCTTGCTTTGTCTTATTCTTTAGAGCAGAGGTTGATGGAGCCTTTCCTGATGTTATCACAAAGCAGCCCAGCTTATCAATCCATCCAGGCACAAAAACAACAAAGGTGTAACTTCTTTCATGTGGTCAAATGTCTGTGTTTCACAGAAATTTAACCAAACCAAATTTAACATTTCTCCACAGAAGAAGTGAGGACAGGTGGCCAAAAGCTTGGTTATAGCAGTAAAATTGGGAGTACGGAAGGGGCTAGAATTGGTCATGATCTTGGAGACTTGCAAGGCTGGAGATGGATAAAGAGGAGTGAGTCTCTTAAATACAAGGAAAAGGAACAAGTAACAGCTGTAAATTCAAGTAACAGACCCCTAATTCCATTACCTCTGACCAGCTACTTCAATGGTGTCATGAACAATACCATCCAGCATTGTACAACTCATCTCAACTGGCACGTGCACACACAACAATAAAGGCACAATTTTAATTCTTCATTCTCAGTAAGAAAAGGAATTAGAGGTAAATAGTTAAAATGGGGCAGTGGTAACCTCCTTTTAATAATGCAGATCAGGATGGGACCTGGGATCTCAGTGCACTTAACAAGTCTTGAGTGGTATGTCCACTTAAGGGAGGTGATGGCCTAGTGCTATTATCAACCCAGTAACTCAGCCAATGTTCTGAGGACCTGAAACAATCCTGCCATGGTAGATAAAAAATATCTGGAATTAAGAACTACTGATGACCATGAATCGATTGCTAGAAAACCCCATCTGGTTCACTAATGCCCTTTTAGGGAAGGAAATCTGGTCTGGCCTGTATGTGATTCCAGAGCCACAGTAATTGGCTCTCAACTACCCTCAAGGGCAACTAGGAGTGGGCAATAAATGCTGGCAGCCAATGGAAGTCTAATCTTTTCCTCCCTAAATCAGGCAGGCAATGCTGGGAGTAGGAGGAGCAGCTGGTGTTCATCCAGATCCTCAAAGGAAAATTGAAACCTCCTCCAGCCTGAGCATCTACCCACCCTCCATGGGAAATTTTTAAAGCTCTTCAGGACTTACTGTCCATGTGGACAAACTGTCTCTTGATGCCAGTCAATGGCCTCCTACTCACTTGAACTCCTGCATTCTGCACATTACTGTGGCTTTGGAATCAAATGCAGGCCAGACCAGGTAAGGACAGATTTCCTTCCCTAAAGGGCATTAGTGAACCAGATGGGGTTTTCTAGCAATCGATTCATGGTCATCAGTAGTTCTTAATTCCAGATATTTTTTTTATGTGCTGTGGTGGGATTGTTTCAGGTCCTCAGAACATTGGCTGAGTTACTGGGTTGATAATAGCACTAGGCCATCACCTCCCCTAAGTGGACATACCACTCAAGACTTGTTAAGTGCACTGAGATCCCAGGGAAAAGGCTGTCTTTTCCTATGGATGGGGTAGGCTGTTATCAGCATGTCTCTAGAAGGGAAATGATGTATGCTCTGTGTTCCAGTTTTACACTCATTTTTGCTTTAAGCAGCAGAGCAAACTCATCTCCTAATATCACACTAAAGAATCATGGAATCCCCACAGTGCAGATATGGCCATTCAGCCCATCAAGCCTGAGCCAATGCTCTGAGGGAGTACCTTACCTAGGCCCTCCTTCCCACCTTAACTCCACAACCCCACACATTTAGCATGGCTAATCTATCTAACCTACACATCTTGAAACATTAATGGCCATGATAAATTGACCCATCAATCTAACCTGCACATCTTTGGACTGTGGGAGGAAACCCATGCAGACAGGGGGAGAACATGTAAATTCCACACAGTCACCCAAGGCTGGAATCAAACCTGGGTGCCTGGTGCTGTGAGGCAGCAGTGCTAACTATTGTGTCACCGTGCCCCTTAGTGCACAAGAAGATTGCTCTCAGCTGTAAATGATCCCTCAATGAGTTTAACCCCTCCTTTGAGTGAGTGGTGCATTGGGTCTTATGCACATCATTAGAACACAACATATAAAATCAGGGCTGATGCGGACACTTGCATACACCAAGGAAAAGTCCAGCTTTCCATCAATACCGTGGGACATGTGGTCAAAAGGACCATTGACAGCAACAGTGTGCTAGAGCAAAGGCAAATGCAGCTACGAAGAGCTGTGCACTGAGTCAAACAGGAGCATACACAACAGGTACCTTCAGGCTATAAGAATGAGTGTTCATTAGCCCTTCAGAAACATATACAGGAGGGACTGATAAAGCAGAAAATAATAGTGATGTACAAAACAAGATGAAGAATGATGAGCATATGTTTCATACTGTCAGTCTGGTGCAACAGGTAGAGCCATCACACCATTGGAAGCTTTTGCCAAGATCTAAGTCAGCTGTCCTAAGAAAGTTGGTAACTCTTCATTGTTGACTAAGAGAGGCACAGAGGTAAGTAGTGACCCACTACCTCAGTGAAATCTAAAAGACATTTACTCATAGACATGGAAGGCCATGATAAAAGATGCAGCTGAGAATATTTCAGCGTACAGTTCACTAATTCCATATGCAGGATCCAGAGTCCTGGAAACCAAAGACCCGGCAATTGCAGGTCAAATCTCACAAGGCATACGGGTCAGCAAAGCAGAATTCTTGTGAGTTGATATCACTCACACATGGGCATTGATTGGACAGGAAGACTCGCAAGAGACAACAGTCAATCGGCTGGGTTTGAACTATGATATTGCACAAAGTGCAAGTCATGGTGGCACAGTGGTTAGCACTCCTGTCTCATAGCCCCAGTGGCCCGGGTTTGATTCCAGCCTTGGGTGACAGTCTGTGTGGAATCTGCACATTCTCCCCATGCATGGCATTCAAATGTTAAGGGCGTTTGAATGGTCAGTGGATAGGCATATGGATAACATTGGAATGGTTTAGGTTAGAGGGTCATTAGATTGGTTCCACTGGTCAGCACAACATCAAGGGCTGGAGGGCCTGTACTGCGCTGTAATGTTCTATGTTCTACAGGTTTCCTCTGGGTGCTCTGGTTTCCTCCCCCCAATCCAAAGGTGTGCAGCTCTGGTGGATTGACCGTGCTAAATTGTCCTTTAGCATCCCAAGATGTGTAGGTTAGAGGGTATAGCAGGGTAAATATGTACGAGAATATATCTGGACAAAATGCCATGTTAGAGAATCTTTGCAGACGTGATGGACCAAATGGCCTCCTTCTGCACTGTTGGGATTCTATGACTTCAAGAGCATATACCAAGTCAGAATAAAGAACCATTGATTCCATCTGAAATTCTGACCCATCCTTAGTCCAGGATCAGTTCCAACCTCTTTCATATCCATGGCGCTGACTTTATCATCATCACTGACTACTTTTCCAAGTAGGCCATTATTCCACAATGGCACGATGCATCAAGCATGACTTTATTTGGTGTGCCTAGAGAGATCACAATAGATAACAGTCTGCAGTTTCTTGGCAAATCTTTTCAGAATATGTGTGAGAAGTAAAATATTGATCACACTACTTCTCCTCATTACCCTAGATCTAACAGCCTGCCAGAATGAATGATTCACACAGTCAAATCCCCAATTCTCAAATGTAGACAGACCAAAGATTTGCACACATCACATGGTTACTCCTAAAAATGACACCTTAAAGTACAACTGTTCTATCACTGGCAGAGCGCATAAAAAAACAAAGAACAACCCAGCACGGGAAACAGGCCCTTCGGCCCAACAAGCCCGCGCCGCCGCATCACCCTACACCTATTCTACCCTGCATGTCTACGAATGGGACCCTACTCCGTCAGATTCAGGGAAGAAATAGTGTCAATTTGGTAAAAACCGATTAGCCTAAGAGCACATCTTTGGGGTGTGGGAGGAAACCGGAGCGCCCGGAGGAAACCCACGCAACCACAGGGAGAATGCGCAAACTCCCACAGACACAGGCCCAAATCCATGCGTCTGCACAGCCAGCAGTGCTAGTCACTGAGCTGTTGCGGCGCCCGTCTATCGGTCCAGGATCAAGCACACACACCGACATGAAGTACTAGGCCACTCCTGGACTTCCAAGAGCAGCCCACGCACGACCCGCCGTGTGCATGCCCCTCGCTTGACACGAGGTGGACCTCCACCTGTGGAATAAAGACAAAAAATATTAATCATACAGCCTGCCCTTCCGGTGTCTCCCGAGGTTTAACCCTATTTAATAGCCCCTACCATATCCCTCCATTCTCATTTCACTCATGTGCCTATCTAACTGCATCTTAAACGAGTCCAACGTTCCTGCCTCCACCACCCTACTCGGTAGCGCATTCCAGACCCCCACAACTCTCTGCGTAAAGAACCTTCTTCTCACCTCCAAATTATACCTCACCCCCCCCACCCTTAAATGATGACCAATATGTATCAACTCTCACCCAATCAGTTCTCTCAAAAACCAGAGAGCAACTGTTAAAACCACTCAAAGGGAAGATGGCCAAGGTGTACAATAAAAATGCAACTACCGAATCGCCAAGTTTACAGCTTGCAACTAAGATTCCACAGAAGGTACATGGCAGCCAGCCAAGGTGAGAGGATTTGAACCCAACCTCAAGAATCTCAATCGCTGGGGCTCCATGCAGCCAATTTGGGCATGCTTGCTGCTTGCCCCATTTCCCAATGGTTTTACACACATCGCCACTACCCCATAGCACCACCTGCCACACCTGATCCAAGCCCCTGTTTCAGATCCTCATGGTTCCTGACATCTAAGCTGGGTTTCATGGTCTTGACAACACGGACTCTCACTCGAATTCCATAAACAGTTGGTGTGGGAGGATGAAGTGCAGAATGGGACAGAGCCTTGCTCTACCTGATTGTCTGCTGTGCCTGGAGATCTACTTTTCTCCAATTTCTTCCTCTGTGATCCACTGTGGGTGACAGTTCAGACTATCTTCACATCACTCCTACATTTGCAGATCCCTCTATTGTTCACTTGATGCATTTCTTGGCATTTCTTATAGATGCTTGGGTGGAAAAAGCAGCTGCTCAATTTTTATTGTTGCCACAGTGAGTGGGTAATACTACAGCTTTTAAGGGTGACAGCACTTATTTTATATTTTGATACAGCGCACAATTTGCACCAGACACATCAGGCACTAAAGAGGTGGCCAAGGTAGGGTGTGGGCTGAAATAATAATTTAGCCCATGCATCGAACAAGATACCATCTTAGTAAAGGAGTGGGAGCCATTGTTCAGGACCATCCCCAAGAGGTTTGGTAAACAGCTAATTGCCACTTTAAGTGCTTGTTAGGACTCGTGAGTAAAAGTTGCCTGGCACATTGCTGCACTAATGCTCTCTTGTCCACCAGGACCTTCTGTGGTTTTCCCCTGACTCCCTAAGCCATCCCTTATTTGTACTTCACTGTTGCCTGTTTGCTGATTAAATCCTAAATCAGAACAGTGATATTGGTTGAAGAATAAATGCAACCAAGAAAACAGCTCAATTTTAAAATCATCACCCTGGTTTTTGAATCTCTCCATGCCCTCACCTTCTTTTGTCTTTGTATTTTCCTCTGTGATCTCTGGGTGCTCTGATTCTGGCCTCTTGCGCATTCCCGATTTTAGATTGCTCTGCTGTTGACAGCCGTGTCTTCAGCTGCCAAGGCCCAACACCCTGGAATTCCATCTCCACTTTTCTCCTTTAAGATGCTCCTGGTGTTACACCTCCACCCGGGCTTAATATCTCCTTATTGAGCTTGCTACTAAATTTTGTTTCAATCCTGGAATGGTTCAGTGCTATCATAGTTAACGGTGCTATATAAATGTGAGCAGTTGTTGCTTTTATTCAAATTAATGCCACATGAATACAGGGTAAAATTGTTTCCCTTGGTGGGGAATTCTAGAACCCAGGGACATAGACTCAAGGTGAGTGGTAGTAAGTGTAGAGGGGACGTGAGGAAGAACTTTTTTTTAACGCAGAAGTTGGTGGGTGTCTGGAATTCAGTGCCCAAGTTGGTAGTGGAAGCAGAGACCCTAAACTCTTTTAAAAAGTACCTGGATGTGCACTTTAAATGCTACAGGGCTACAGGCCGGGTGCAGAAAGGTGGGATTAGAAAGGGCGTCCTTGGGCTGGCATGGATAAGATGGGCCAATGGCCCCCTTCGGTGCTGTAACTTTTCTTTGGCTTTCTGATTGTTGGTATGAAGCTGTTGAGAGGGTCTCAGTCTAACGCCTGATGGCTTACCAATTGTGCATTTTGCAAACTTTTCTGGATTACACTTCTCAATTCATCCCTCAATGAGCATGGAAGAAAATTAACTCTGTAATTATCACAGACAATCCCTCATTGATACTACTCTTGTATTTACAACATTTGAACATTTAAAATATAAATGAATTCATCTTTTCTCTTCACTGGAAAAGTAACCTGGCTGGTAATGATTTGTCTTCAATAATTGAGAAGGAAAAAATGAATGCGCCTTTGAGAACATTTGATTCATTTTGAGAACATTCCACATTGCAAAGTGGACCCCTCTAAATCAGAACTTTTTCAAAGAACAAAGAAAATTCCAGCACAGGAACAGGCCCTTCGGCCCTCCAACCCTGCACTGACCGTGCTACCCGATTGAACTAAAGCCTCCTATCCTTCCGGGGACCAGATCCCTCTATTCCCATCCTATTCATGTATTTGTCAGGATGTCCCTTAAAAGTCACTATTGTATCTCCTTCCACTACCTCTCCCGGCGGCGAGTTCCAGGCACACGCCACCCTCTGTGTAAAAAAACTTGCCCGTACATCTCCTTTAAACTTTGCCCCTCGCACCTTAAACCTATGCCCCCTTGTAATTCACTCTTCAACCTTGGGGAGAAAGCTTCTGACTATCCACTCTGTCTATGCCCCTCATAATTTTGTAGACTTCTATCAGGTTGCCCCTCAACCTCTGTCATTCCAGTGAGAACAAACCAAGTTTGCCAACCTCTCCTCTTAGCTAATGCCCTCCATACCAGGCAACATCCTAGTAAGTCTTTTTTGTACCCTCTCCAAAGTCTCCACATCCTTCTGGTAGTGTGGCGAACAGAATTGAACACTATATTCCAAGTGCAGCCTAATTAAGGTTCTATAAAGCTGCAACATGACTTGCCAGTTTTTAAACTCAATGCTCCAGCTGAATAAGGCAAACATGCCTTCTTGACTACATTAGAAGTGGCTGTCAAAAAGACCAATCTTCCTGTCCCAGTTTTGATTTCAGCAACAATAACTGAGGAGAGGGAAGTTGGTGCTGTGGGGGGGACCTCAGATCCAGGCAGGACCATCTTTCCTTATCCTCCACCTTTCCTGAGCACTCAACTGTGCCAGGAATCTAATTGTTAAGCTCCTGTGCCTCACGCTCTTAACTGCCCCAGCGGGAAAGAGCTGAGCTGACAAAATTCGGAATTGAGGAAGCAAGAAAGGTTTTTGAAAAGAGAGAGGGCCCAAGAAAGCCTCGGTGCACTTACTCGATTGTCTTGGAGCTGATCTCAGCCATCCTTTACCCTGTGTTCATTCAAACTCCCGTGAAATAATGGAAGTAGGAGATTGTTCCTCTGGGCTAGATTCTGGTTATTGAGGTGCTGGTGGGGTGAGGGGGAATGTCCTACATATGGACAATCACTCTTAGAAGCAAGTCAAAGTATTATAGTTGGTGTAGATACCCAAACTATATCAGGGCTTTGCTTTTAATGCTTCGCACTACCCACTATTTTCATACTTCAGGCAGCACCCTATTTGCACCAAATTTAGGACCAGTTTGGAATCCCTCCCTCCAGCCCACAAATGAGGGGCTACTGAAAATTTGGCAATTTTTATTGAATTTACAGCACAGAATTATACCATTTGCCCCGGCTGGTATCTACTGCTCCACACAAGCCTCCTCTCAATCTTATTGGTAGATCCTTTCTCCCTTTAGTTTACTTAAACTTCTCTGCAAATGCTTCTGTAATATTTGGCCTCCATGTGGTTTTAACCTCCACAGTCCAACCATTCTATATCTGAGGAAGTTTCTCTTGAATTCCTTATTAGACGTATTTAGTGATTGTCTTAGATTTACCGTTCCAAAAGTTCATAGATTCCCTCCAGTGCAGAAGGAAGCCATTCGGCCCTTCAATTCTGCACCATTAGCAGGATTTTGTTTTGAACTCCAGAGCTGCTGGCATCATTCAAAATGTCCACATTTACAGTGTTCAAAGGAGAGAGGTTAAATGTCACCATCAAGTGTTCCTGACAAGACTCATTTCTGACAAAATGTCACTGGTTTGAAGCGTTCACTCGGTTGTACTCTCCGCAATGCACCTTGACCTGCCCAGCTTTTACCAGCCCTTTGTTTTTATTTTGAGAGTGCCCACTACAACTGCAGCATTAAGCAGATGATTGAAACTTGCTTTAAAGGTTACACAGCAGTTCCTCATCCACAACTCAGCGCTGACATTTCCAGTTCTTATTTCAGTACTGTCAGAGTGGGTTGTGTAAGTCAGCTTGCCAATGTGCTAATGATTGATCCTTCAAAGCATCTTTCAGAGCTTGGCCTCACACTGACAGGGGAATGGATTGATGAGCACCACGCTCAACTTATTTCAGTCTTCTATGGCCATGGGCGGCAAGCTGGCACAGTGGTTAGCACTACCGCCTCACAGCGCCAGGGACCCCGGCTCAATTCCAGCCTTGGGTCACTGTCTGTGTGGAGTCTGCACATTCTCCCCATGTCTGTGTAGGTTTCTTCCGGGTGCTCTGGTTTCCTGCCACAGTCCAAAGATGTGCAGATTAGGCCAATTGGCCATGCTAAATCACCTCTTAGTGTCAGAGGGCCTAGGGTAAATACCTGGGGTTACGGGGATAGAGCCTGGATGAGATTGTTGGCTCAATGGGCTGAATGGTCTTCTTTTGCACTGTAGGGGATCTATGATTCTATGGCCATCAGGCAATCGAGGTGGCAGCCTGGTAGCACCTCACCAGCTCTTGAGATCACAAGAGAACAGTGTTAGATGTGAAATGGGACACTGATGGAAGAGATGTGGGAGAGGGGGTCACTTTTCCATGGATAGAGGTTGGGAGATAGATTCCTGAGTGGGGGGAGGAGGAGGAGGTAGTGGGGAGGCATGCCAGCAGCAGTGATTTCTTATTGCGTCGCCAGTGTGGGAGGCACATAGCACTGCCACTCTCACACTCAGTAAGAAGTCTCACAACACCAGGTTAAAGTCCAACAAGTTTATTTGATAGTAAACCTTTCGGAACGCTGTTCTTTCATCAGGTGAGTGGATGGTTCTGATCAGAAACAGGGCGTACAGAGGCACACACAGTTTACAGAATACTGATTAGAATGTGAGTCTTTACAGCTAATCTGCTATTCAAGTCTTAAAGTTGCAGACAATGTGAGTGGAGGTAGTATTAAGCATAGGTTAAAGAGATGTGTATTGTCTCCAGACAGGACAGTCTGGAGATTGTCTCTGCACTGTGAGGTAGCAGTGCTAACCACTGTGCCACCATGCCGCCTCTTCCCCTGCTCCAAATCTCTTGACCTTTAGTCCCAAGAGCTACATTTAATTTATTCTTGAAATCCCACAGCATTTTGACCTCAGCCACATTCTGTGGTAGTGAGTTCCACACATTCACCACTCTCTGGGTGAAGAAATTTCTCCTCGGCTCAATTCTAGAAGATTCATCAATTATCCTCAAACTATGACCCCTGGTTCTGGTGAATGTCAAGGTGAAAGGTTGTCAAATATGGCTGCTGAAGCATTTGTAGGTTATGTTTAGATTGTCTTAGCTAAACTGAGGAACTGTGGGCCGTTAGGAAGAAGGATAGGAAATCGGTACCAGCATCAGTGATCTTAACAAATATCCAAAAATATTGTCACTTGGTGGCCAGCTCATTTCACTGGAATTAAAGAGCTTCTTGCCGCATGATGTGATTGGCTTACAAAGTTGGGCTCATGCTCTCATTGAAATTACTCAAAATTACTCTCTCCCATAGAATCATAGAACCCTAGACTGCAGAAAGAGGCCCTTCGGCCCATCGAGTCTGCACCAACTACAATCCCACCCACATATCCCTACATATTTCACCTGCTAATTCCTCGAACTTAAGCATCCCAGTACACTAAGGGGCAATTTTAGCATGACCAATCAACCTAACCCGCACATCTTTGGACTGTAGGAAGAAACTGGAGCACCTGGAGGAAACCCACTCAGACACGAGGAGAATGTGTAAGCTCCACACAGACAGTGACTCAAGCCGGGAATTGAACCCAGGTCCGTGGAGCTGTGAAGCAACAGTGCTAATCACTGTGCTTCCGTGCCGCCTACTGCCCACATTAGAATACTGGCGCCCACTTGCTATTGGTTAGATATCAAATGAACCAATCCCTTTTACTTTCCATTTGAAGTGAACAAGTTATGACTTTCACATCTTTTACAAGTGTGGGAACCAGCTGTGCCGGCCACTGGGACTCAGTCCGGCCCACAGTCATGGCACACTGGTTAAAAAAACCACTGCAGGACCTGGCTGATGACCCTTGTCAGGAACCCTTCCGCTCATGCAGGGGGAATGTGCAAATGGAACCATATAACCACAAAGGCCACAAGCCACTGAGTTGCCAAAGATGAAGTTTGGATCTTGGCGATGCCCTTAGCGTGCATCAGTAAGGGTATTGAGAATAGTAATGGTCCCTTGGCCCAACAATTAGGCACTGAGACTGTGAGAGAAATGGGCAGGAGGAATGTGTAGCGCACTCGGCATCCGAGGAGGGGGAGGAAGAGCCCGATCCGGTTGCGATGCCTGCAGCTTTCACCTGAGACGCTCCAACTGTCAAACACAAGGTTTTATCATGTCGGCACTCTGCATTTGAGTGGAAATGTGCAAACAGGGTGTCATGGTTGAGTTAAACAATGCCACAAAGCCCATTTCTTCAATGATCAGATTCCTGACCTACTGTTGCATCCATTGAATCATAGATTCCATAGACATCCTACAGTTCAGAAGGAGGCTATTCATCCCATTGAGTATGCATTGACTCTCCAAAAGAACATCTTACCTAGGCCCATCCACCAATCCTGGTAATCTCGTGCATTTACCATGGCTAATCCACACGTCTCCAGGCACTAGGGGCAAGTTAGCATGGCTGATAGTTAAGTAGTTATGGGGCAATTTAGCATGGCCAATCCACCTAACCTGCACATCTTTGGACTGTTACATTGGCCCACTGAGAGTGGATCATTCGATTGGAATTTCTGGCCAGTGAGCTAGTGGCCAAACTCTGTCAGGTCTTGTAAAATAAACATGACAAAGGGTTATCCGGACTCGAAACATTGGTTCTATTCTCTCTCCTCAGAGGCTGTCAGCCCTGCTGAGATTTTCCAGTATTTTCTGTTTTTGTTTCAGATTCCAGTATCCACACTATTTTACATTTATCGTGAGAACTCAGTGCCCTGGTAGACAATGGCCCTGAAATTCAGGCTGTCTCCCCTGATGGGGAAATCACTGGGGACTGAGGACAACAGGTAAGCAGTCCCATAGTAGAAACAGGGAACAGGCATAGACACATGTGCTGATTCCGATTGGGGGGGGGAGAGGAAAAATGGGTAAGGCTTGGGAAAGAACCGGATAAATCGCTAACATCAGAACAAAATAGTAAAGATGAATTGGGAGAAATGGATTATAATAAGGAAATGATGGGAAAGATAAGAAGAGATAAGAAGGATAATTTGCAAAAGGCGGGAGGGGGGATAATTAAATAAGGAACATGGTTAGAATAGAAAGAAAACGTGAAAATAGTGTAAGGGATACAATAAAATTCCATCTGAATACTACACTGTTTAAGTTAAGTTAATATTAATATAATATAATTATATTAAGTTAATTATTAAGTTAATGTTAGTATAATATAATTAATATAAGTTATGTTAATATTACTCACCTTCAGATTTTGGGGCCTTGCACCTTCCCTGAAAGCTGCTAGCATTTTCTTCCAATTATAATTTGGTTGAAAACAGAAAAGACTGAAAAATCTCAGCCGGTCTGACAGCATCTGTAGAGAGAGAATAGAGCCAACGTTTCGAGTCTGGATGACTCTTCGGCGGAGCCAAAGCCTTCACAGTGCCAAGGATTTGAAACTGGGTAAGTGCACTTTTAGATTCTGTGGGAGCCAGGCTTTTAGGAATTGACAGAGAGAGAGGAATAAAGGTAAGGTTGGTGCTTGGAGTCTGCCCCACAGCCATGGCCACGGCACACTTGCACACCAGTGTGCCACAGCACGGATGTTGTAAACCACTGTATAGGGCACTGATGGAGACTATTCAGTCCATCAATTCCTGTGCTGGATCTTTGAAAGGACTATCCAATTAGTTCCATTCCCTTACTCCTTCCCCTGCTATTACGAATATTTTCTTCTCGCTTGGCGGCACAGTGGTTTGCACTGCTGCCTCACATCTCCAAGGACCTCGGTTCAATTCCAGCCTGGGTAACTGTGCAGAGTTCGCACGTTCTCCCTATGTGTGCTTGGATTACCTCCTGGTGCTCCGGTTTCCTCCCACAGTCCAAAGGTCATAGAATTGCTTACAGTACAGAAGGAGGTCATTCGGTCCATTGAATCTGTTCCAACCTCAATCCCACCCAGGTCTAATTCCCTTAACCCTGCACATTTACCTGTTAACCCCTCCCCCCTGACAATAGGGTCAATTGAGCATGGCCAATCAACCTGATCGGCACATCTTTAGACTGTGGGAGGAAACCGGAGCAACCAAAGGAAACCCACGCAGACACGAGAAGAATTTGCAAACTCCACAGATGTCAGCTGTGCGTATTAGGTGGATTGGCATGCTAAATTGCCCCTTGGTGTCAGGGGGACTAGCTAGGATAAATGCATTGGGTTAGGGTCTGGGTGGGAGGTTCAATGGGCTTAATGGTCTCTTTCTGCACTGTAGGGATTCTATTCTTCTATTTAATCGATTCATTTTTGAAAGTTGTTATTGAATCTGCTTCCACCAGCCTTTCAGGCAGTAGATCATAACTAGCTGAGCAAAAATAAACTCCTCATCTCCCTTTCTATTCTTTCATCAATTATTGTAAATTTGTGTCCTTTGGTTAAATACCCATCCTTCTGAAATAGAGTAAATCAGGAGATATTATCAAAATAAATTAAAACCATGGGGCAGCAATTCCTGCAGTGCTACCCAAAAATGTTGACCTAGATATTGCTGCTTAAATCTCCAGAGTGGCTTTTACAAACTGAAGTGTTCACAGGCAACAGAATAATGTTCAAAACCTTGCGACCAGCATTCACTGAAGTGAGAGAGGGTGCATCGCAACAGATTACTGAGCTGCTGCTTGCTTGTTTGCTGCCAGAGACACCAACTGAAGATGAAGGTACAAGAACTGGAGAAATTTACATATCTTACCACCCTGCTTGTCAGTGTGTGTCCTGAAACATTTATTTCATTGAACTTACAGCTCAAGTTAACTCACAGTAAGTGAAGCTTCAGCATCAGTCTTAGATACCACTGGATCTCTGAGTAACCACATGTGCGCTATATTAAGGTACTCATCAATCACTAATGACCCACTTTGCATGCACAATGAACTTTCAATATCCAAACCACTTGGGAGCTTCAACATGCATCCTGGTTGTTGGAGTTTGAAGGATTCTGGAATCCCAGCGCATTCACCACCTTGTGAATGTACCGAGGCGTTATCTATGAGGTAAGACGTTAAACCAAGGCCGTCATCTGTCCACTCAGGTGACCGTAACACATTTCAAAGACAAACTAGGTGAGTTCTCCCCAGTATCCCAGCCAATACCCTACTAAGGGGTGGCACAGCGGTTAGCCCTGCTACCTTGCAATGCCAGGGACCCGGGTTCAATTCTGGCCTCGGGTCACTGGCTGTGTGGAATTTGCATGTTCTCCCACTACCTGCATGGGTTTCCTCTGGGTGCTCCAGTTTCCTCCCACAGTCCAAAGGTATGCAGGTTGGATGGATTGGTCATGCTAAATTGCCCATAGTATCAGGAGGATTAGCAGGCACTGTGAGAATGTGCAAACTCCCAATCTCCACACAGACACTGAGCCGATGACAGGCCATTCAACCCAGTAAACCTGCAACAATCCCACACGTAAGGCTTACATTAACACTGCAATGAAGTTACCATGAAATTCCCCTAGTCACTGCAGTCTGGTGCCTGTTCGGGTCAATGCACCTAACCAGCACACCTTTCAGACTGGAAGGAAACTGGAGAACCTGGAGGAAACCCATGCAGACATGGGGAGAACATGCAGACTCCACACAGACAGTGACCCAAGCAAGGAATCAAACACAGGTCCCTGGCACTGTGAGGCAGCAATACCAACCACTGTACTATTGTGCAGTACATAGCTTCCATTAATAATTTCATTCACCCTACAGGACAGGTCACTGAAGACATTAGGAAAGATGAAACACAGACTTTGTTTTGGTAATGTGAATTATGGTGAACACATGGCAAGTGTGCTTATCCAGTTTGGAGGTTTCATGTAATTTTAATAATGAACATGCCCATTGAAAATGACTTATTCAACGGATGCACCCTTCATCACAATGTGTTCATTGTTGTGTTTTATACCGCTTTACCACACCACTTAGACAACATAATGAATTCATGGCCTTTTTAGGATCAAGTGCTCAGCAGTTTGTTTGTTCATGTCAGCAACTATTCATCCAAATTAGCTTCCATTTAAAGTATTTTTCTGTTATTGAGTCAAAAAGGATAAGTACCAGATATTCAGTTCAATCTGCAATAACAGAACAACTAATAGAAACATAGAAACTAGAAGCAGGAGTAGGCTATTGGGCACTTCATGTCTGCACTGCCTTTCATTTTGCTCATGGCTGATCATCGAATTCAATATCCTGATTCCCCCTCCTCCCCCCCCATATCCCTTCATCCCTTTAGCCCTAACAGCTCTATCTAATTTCTTCCTGAAATCAGACCTCAACTAATGCAGATTCTACAATGATCTGTCAAATAGCCACCGTATCTGTTAGTATGAAGTGCTATCATCTCAAAGCACAAATGTATTCATTTTCAATTGTCATTTTATTCAAATGTAGTAAGGGAAACTTTTTCAGCCCTGACCGTCCCCCCACCCTCCACCACCAACATTTTTACTGACTGACTGCTTCAGTGGGCCCAGAATAATGCACCTCTCTGAACTCTGGGAGTTAGATCACATGAATGGCTCAATCAGATGCTTTTATTTGTTCGTGGAATGTGAACATTACTGACTACCCCAAGACTTATTGCCCACCCTTAATTGCCCTTGTGAGGCACCTTCTAGAACCACTACAGTCTATCTGGTGGAGGTAGATCCAAAGTGCTGTCAGGAAGAAATTCCAGGGTTTTGATTCAGCAACAGTGAAGCAATGGTGATGTAGTTCCAAGTTAGAACAGTGTGCGGCTTGGAGGGAAACTTGTAGGTGGTGGTGTTCCCATGTGTCTGCTGCTCTAGTCCTTATGAATGGTAGTGGTCATGGTGTCTTGGTGAATTGATGCAGTGCATCTTTATAGATGGTGCACACTATTGTTACTTGCACTAGGAGTGGAGGGAGTGAATGTTCAAAGTAATAGGTGGCGTACCAATCATCTTGGCTGTTCTTTTTGGGATGCTGTCAAGCTTCTTGAGTGTTGTTGGAGCTGCACTCATTCCAAGCAAGTGCAGAGTATTCCATTATATATATGGACGAGCCATATGAATACTGTGTCTATAAGAGTACGTCAGAGGCTAGGAATTCTTTGACAATATCTTGCCTTCTGACTCTCAAAGTCTTTCTACCATTTATGAGGCACAAGTCAGGAATATAATGGGATACTTTGCATTTGCCTGGATGAGTGCAGCTCCAACAACACTCAAGCCTTCCTAAGTATGACTCTAATTAGCAGAGGAGTTTCTCCCTAATTCCCATTGACTTATTTCTGGGACTGAAAGGTTTGTATTATATGAAGAGGCTGGGTAGGCTAAAGCTTTTTTCCCTGGAGCTTAAGGGGATGAAGGGTGATAAGATAAGATGAAAAGCCAAGGTCTTTTCCCTAGGGTAGAGGGGTCCAAAATTAGAGGTTTAAGGTGGGAGGGGGAAAATTTAAAAGAGACTTGAGGGGCAACTTTTTCACCCAGAGGGTGGCGCGGATATGGAATGAGCTGCCGGAGGAGGCGGTAGAGACGGGACAATTACAGCGTTTAGAACACATTTGGACAGGTACATGGATATGAGCCAAATGCAAGCAATGGGACTAGTTCAGTTTAGGACACCCGGTCGGCATGGACGAGTTGGGCCGAAGGGCCTGTTTCCATGCTGTATATCTCTATAAGTCTATGACTCTTAAGGAATCCTTGATGCTTCACTGGGTCAAAGCCTGCCTTTGATATTCGGGGCAGTCACTCCCGCCTCACCTCCTGGAATTCAGCGCTGTTCTGGACTGACGTCTGGAGACGAGCACTCAGCACAACCCAAACTGAGCGATTGCTGAGCAGGTCATTAGAGACTGAAGAGGCAGTGCCACACGATCATTCATTACTGACCTGCTCTCAGCTTGTCAGTTTAATATGAAATGCTGACCTGGCCACAGGTTTGAAAGCAGCAGTCAGAAAGCTACAAGGACCAATAACCTGGAGAGAAATACAGCAATGACCTTTGCAGCCTTTCTATCACTTTGATCCATAGGAACCTTACAGTGTAGAAGGAAGCTATTCAGTCCACCGAGTCTGCACCAAAAATAATCCCACCCAGGCCCTGTTATAGAGTCGTAGAGGTTTACAGCATGGAAACAGGCCCTTCGGCCCAACTTGTCCATGCCGCCCTTTTTTTAAACCCCTAAGCTAGTTCCAATTGTCTACATTTGACCCATATCCCTCTATACCCATCGTACCCATGTAACTCTCTTTTAAAAGACAAAATTGTACCCGCCTCTACTATTAGCTCTGGCAACTTGTTCCAGACATTCACCACCCTCTGTGTGAAAATATTGCCCTTTTGGACCCTTTCGTATCTCTCCCCTCTCTATCCTTATAATCCCGAATATTTACCCACTAATCTCTCTAACCTACTCATTCCCGGGACACTAAGGGGCAGTTAGCATGGCCAATGCATCTAACCTTCACATCTTTGGACACCTACACAGACATGGGGAGAATGTGCAGACTCCACAAAGGCAATCAGTCAAGCCAGGAATCAAACCCAGGTCCCTGGTGCTGTGAGGCAGCAGTGCTAGCCACCATGCCACCGTGCCGCCTTTGTTTCTTCAGTTTGAGAAACCTTTCAATCACTGAACAAGTAACTCTCTCCCCTCCTTTCAGACCAAGTTCAAAGCCTACTACATTGACCAATCTTGTGGTTGCCCTGCTCATATCTGCTTCTTTATCCATTTTTGTTCGCGTTTATTGCATAAAGTACCTTGGGGTGTTTATCGGCAATATATCATTGAAAGTTGTTGTTATTTTAAATCGCTCCCCCTCCCCCACCAGTCCTGTTTATTTTTAAATGTTGTTAATCCCTCCAGTTCTGGAGCAGGGGTTTAACACTCAAAATAATAGCTTAGATTTAACATTGGGGATTCCTTGTGTGTTTTTGGCATTGCCTGTTTGTGATTCACAAAACGCGCCGAATCTCATTCAATTTGATGCTCAGGTGCATCATGGGATATACCTTGGCATATCTAATTTTCCTTAATCCGATTATCATAAAATCAACGTCAAAATTAAATGGCACAGCTATCAATTCTCTTGAAGTAATCCTATTTATCCCAGTCACTGTTGTCTGAAGCCCATCGCTTCAGTCTCAGGGCTGGAGTCCTTTGTTGTCCTCTGATTCAGGAAACTTATTCTCCCCCACTCATGTTTGTCTCCTCCCAGTGCCTGCTTTCAGTTACTGAATATTCATAACTTCTGTTGGTCGATGGAAATGAAGCTTGAGGAAGAATGTACATACATGGCAGTTCTGATATTGCACATTATAAGCTAAGTAAGTAAGTTTATTTATTACTCACAAGAAGGCTTCCATTAATGCTGCAATGTAGTTACTGTGAAAATCCCCTAGTCACCGCACTCCAGCACCTGTTTGGGTACACTGAGGGGGTATTTAGTATAGCCAATGTACCTAAGCAGCACATCTTTGGTTTATGGGAGGACACTGGAGCACCCAGAGGAAACCCACACAGACACGGGGAGAACATGCCTACTCCACACAGACAGTGACCCAAGCCGCGAATAGAACCCAGGTCCTTGGTGCTGTGAAGCAGCAGTGCTAACCATTGTACCACTGTGCATTCTCTATTGGCTAATTAGCTATTGCTAGTTACCCAAAATCAGAGTAATTCCCACACGCGTGTCAGGAGAAGCAGCACAAAAAGGAAAAAGACAACTTACATCCTACACGTCGAAGAATACAATTTATCTCCTCACACAGCATGGAATTATTTGCCTAATTCCATTTTTCTTCCATCATTCTTTCTCACCCTTCTCTTCCCAGTTCTTGTAGTTTTTTTTATCTCATTTATTTCTCATTCATTTGATATGGGTCTCTTCCCAAATGTACGTCACTGGAGATGCTCAGGCAGCAGTTTATTGGCTCAATGCAACTCTTAGCTCCAGGCAAATGATGGTTTAATTGGCTGAAAGCTTGAGGTGGCCAGGGAAGCAATTTATTGACCTGGGGCAACTTTTCTGTTCTTTGTAGGGGTGAGAGGTGGGGGAGTGGGTAAGTGGGTGGGTACAAGATATGGAGCAGGGCAGGGATTTGTCGGTGAGGGGAGCAACGGCAGAGTAAAAGTGCTTAACCACGATGCTACAGCCAGCATGATGCGTATGTTCATTTTGTCTGCCCTGGCTGAATTTTGTGGGCCTTCAAGCTTGGAAAACGGGGGCTTAACTTTGATTGCATGGACCACTCTGTAATCTTCTACACTGCCTTCACCACCCACACTAGCGCAGTGCATTGTGGAGAGACCAAACAAAGCTTAGGTGACTGCAGAATACTTTCCTCCATTTGTAAGTGTAATCCCAACTCCTTATCGCTTGCTGCATCAATTTTCTAACCAATTACTGTTCTATTATTAGAACAATAAGTTGGTTTACAGTTTATGAACATAAGAACAAAGAGTAAGAATAGGCCATTCAGCTTCTTAAACCTGTTCCATCATTTAACAACATCATGGCTGATCTGATAGTGACCCCAAATCTGCATCCTGCCAAGTCCCAACAACCTATCACCCCATTGCTCATGAAGAATTTATCCACTTCGGCCTTAAAAATGTTCACAGACTCCCATTCCACCACCTTTACAGGAAGAGAGTTCCAAAGACTCACGATCCACTGAGTAAAAACATTTTGCTACACCTCCATTTTAAATGGACGACCCTTATTTTTAAACAGTGATCCCTAGTTCTAGACTCTTCCACCCCATCAGCATGCCAAAGGAACTTACAGGTAGGATTTTCCAGTTGCGCTTCCCCCCCCCCGAGGTGAACAGCCTTTTGCATGTTCCTGTCCCGCCCGCTATGATTCCTGTGGTGGGTGGAATGGGAAAATTCCATCAAGTCACCTCTTACTCCTCTCAATTCCAGCAGATATTAGCCTAGTCTGTCTAGCCTTTCCTCACAAGATAACCCACCCATTTCAATATTAGTCTGATTAATCTTCTCCAAAACTGCTTCCAATGGATTTACATCCTTCTTTAAATAAGGTGACTAATACTGTACTCCAGGTGTGGTATCACTCGTGCTCTGTATAACTGAAAAATAACCTCCCTAATTTTATATTCTATTCACTTTGGAATAGATGATAACATAATTAAAGGGCCTGTTCATGATTCTAACAAGTGATTTCTTATTTTTACTATTTCTTATCTCTACCCAAACCCCATTTCCACATCCTGGTTTCCTGAATTTCAGTCATTCATCTTTATTGTGCTAATATTATCATGAACAAACAGAGCCACCCTTCCATCTTTTCCTGCCTTCTTGTCCTTCCTAAATATCCTGTACCTCACAGTATTCAGGTCCCATCCATTGTCTCCCTGCAGCCATGCCTCTGTAATGGCTAGCAAATTGTATTTATTTATTTCAATGTGCATTCTCAGTTCATCGGTTTTGTTTTGCAAGCTACATGTATTCAGATACAAATCCTTTAATTTTATTCTATTATTCTTTTTATAGCCTCTAGTCTTCTCTGTTTATTTGTTGTTAGATTTATACTCTCTATCTGTCCCTGTCACAGTCTGACTTTTCTTTCCCATAATAATACCTTTCTCTTTAGCCTTGTCTTTGCCCTTTGGTTTTCATATCTTCCCAAATTTGATCCCTTGCGCCCCATTCCTTAGTTTAAAACTCTTTCTAATTCCCTAGTTTGCTAGAACATCTCCATGGTTCAAGTGTAAGTAATCCCAACTGTACAGATCCCACTTTACTCAGTACTGATGCCAGTGCCCATGAACTGGAACCCACTACTCCTACACAGTTATCTCACTAATCTGATTTATTCTGTGCCAATTTGCACGTGGCTCATGTAATAATAGAGATTATGACTTTGAGATTCTGTTTCTTAATTTGGTTCCAAGCTCCTCATACTGACTATGGTCTTCCATATATCATTGGTATCTACTTGGACCATGAAGACTGGGTCCTCCTCCTCCCACTACACATTCCTCTCCAGCCCTCAGCAGGTATCCTGAAACCTGGCACTGGGAAGGCAAGATGTGGGTATGCCGGCGTTGGACTGGCGTAAACACAGTAAAAAGTCTGAAACCTGGTGTTGTCAGACTTTTTACTGGGAAGGCAACACAGCCATCTGGACTCACAGAACAGTGTCAACCCCTTTGACTATACTATTCTCTATAACAACTACATTCCTTGTTACTCTCCCTTGTTTGAATGGCTTCCTATACCATGGTGCTGTGGTCAGTCAGTTCATCCACCCTGCAGACCGCATTCCTCAACCAAACAAGCTGAAAAATACCTCAGACCTGTTGGACAATTGTGGAGGCTGAGGCTCCTGCACTCTTGCCTTCTTGTCCCTTTTCCTGCCTCACTTGCAGTTGTACCTTTCTGACCCTGACAACTGACTAAATCAGAAGTCCCATTCATTGAACCATCGAATCCCTACAGTGTCCATTCAGCCCATCGAGCCTGCGCTGACAACAATCCCACCCAGACCCTATCCCTGTAACCCCACATATTTACCCAACTAATCCCCCCCCCTCCGATATTAAGGGACAATTTAGCATGGCCAATAGACCTAACCCATGCATCTTTGGAATGTAAGAGGAAACCGGAGTAGCCAGAGGAGAAAGTGCAAACTCCACACAGACAGTTACTGAAGGCCGCAGTTGAATCTGGATCCCTGGTGCCATGAGGCAGCAGTGCTAACCACTGTGCCGCCCAAAGCTGCGACCATCTCCTGGAATAAAGTATCCAGAAAACTTTCCCCCTCCCTGGTGTGCCTGCAGCTCTATCTCCATTTCAATAAAATTCTGAGCTGAAATTCCTGCAGCCATAAACATGTCCTGCAGATGTGTTTGCCCTAGATCACATTGGTAGCCAGGAGCTCCCACATCCTGCAATTCGCTGCACATCACCTGCCCTGCTACCCGCAATATGGTGTTAATTAATTAATAATTTCTTAATAATTAATTGGTAAGTGATAATGCCTACACCTCCCAATAGGTTTGGCACTGCCAATAAGCTTTACAACACTGGTAAAACAACACAATACTTACAACACTAATAAAACTTACAGTTTCTCATCAGATAAATTAATAGTTAATCTGCTGCACCAGTGTGGAAATCAAATACTGGAGGCTCATAGAGGGTATAAGGAAAAAACACCACCCCACATCACCCACACAACCCCCCAACCCACCCACCCCCCACCACCACCACCGCCAGACATTACATTCTATATCGTGTCTCAAATAACTCACACACAGATCAAGGAATTCCAGTTTATGAATATCTTACACATCTGTCTGTAATTGTACAAAACTAATTTAGTAGGATTGTCAAGTTTGTGTTTCAAGGGAGTTGGAGGTTTGGCTGAATTAGTCTAAATGTGATATTCAGGGTCTGCGCTGCTCCAATTAATCGTGTCCATTCATTTTCCTGCAACACAGGTGTACCATATGTGTAAGATCCTACCCTGGGAGCGATCAGATGACAATCAACTTCCAACATCCACCAAGGTGAGGGAGGGTGTGCATTCATCTCCATTCGCCATAACCTTAACCATTGATTATCTCCCTCTGAATCCCATAGCTCACTGCTGCTGTCACCTGAACCTGCCACCTCCATTATGCCCATCAGTGCAATGGAAGGAAACAAGGTCCAGGACTGCTGAACCTTCCTTGTGCTGGCAAAACTGGCACAAAGACAGTTAGCAATCAAAAGCAGTGGGGGCAAATTTCCTCCTCTCTTCCACACAGGTGCAAATGCTGCTTTGGCCACAAATTCTGACGAGATGGCCATCGTGGGATTTGCCGGGATATCTCAGGATGAGACCTTTCTGAATAGAGCATTAGTGAGACCACATCTGGAGTAACATGTACAGTATTAGTCTCTTTATTTAAGATTAGAAGCAGTTCAGAGAAGGTTTACTACACCAATGATTCCCGACCTTTCCAGTAACACAGCACACTTCAATGAGACAAACAATTTTGCGGCACACCCACGTTTTATCAGCTGAATCGATTGCTCAGAAACATCACATTTACTATGGTTACGATTTTACTAGAGAGGTTTGCAGCATACAATTGAAATTCAATGGCTATGCTTTGTATTTTCAATGAAAATACAAAGTTGAGTAAATAGCAACTTAAGTAGCAACCTTTGCCAGGAGGAATCAATTTTAACCAAATTAATTCCAATCACAAAAACACACAAAACAAAACCTGAATGACTATAACTGTCTCAACAATATTATTCAATATCCAAGGGCAACTTGAAAAAAGGATAAATAAATCAACTACAAAAGCGAGAGAGATTCCCGAGCAGAGGAGCTTGAACTAATATCTACTTGTCTTTGAATTACTCTTCCAAATATTTGTGAAGTTGCTAAAAGTCACTTTACAGCCATGATGGGGTGAAGTCTTTGAGTTTTTTTATTTGAATGCAACAAATTTATCCCCACACAAAGATGCAGCATTTTAAAATATTGGAAATGCTTAAAAAAGAAAAATCACTCGAACAGATGGACTGCAAAGGGTCGTGAATGATGCCCAGTCCATCACCCAAACCAGCCTCCCTCCCACTGATTCTGTCTACATTTCCCACTGCCTCAGAAAAACAGCCAGTATAATTAAAGACCCTAAGCATGCCAGACATTCTCTTTTCCACTGTCTTCCGTTGAGAAAAAGATACAAAAGTCTGAGATCACATACCAACCGACCCAAGAACAGCTTCTTCCCTGCTGCCGTCAGACTTTTGAATGGACCTACCTCACATTACTTTGATCTTTCTCTACACCCTAGCTATGACTGTATCATTACATTCTGCACACTCTTTCCTATGAACAGTATACTTTGTCTGTATAGCACACAAGAAACAATACTTTTCACTGTATACTAATACATGAGACAATAATAAATCAAATCAAAATCAAATCAAAACATTCTAGGATGTCGACGGAAGAAAGAGTGGAATTAGGCAAAGCAATTATCACAGTATTTCAGACACTCTGATATGTGAGTGGTCCCGGAAGACTGAATGATCTGAAATTTTTTACCTGGGTCCAAAAAGCACAGAGTGATAAACCCAAGATATACCCAAGATGTCAGCTCAACACAGGGTTCTTGCAAAAATTTGATTGTTAATAATGCAAACAAAACTAACTGGCACCTAGCAAATAAATGTCAATAACTGCCAACAAGCACAGATTGTTAAAGATGACTGCCTTATTTGATAGAGAAACTGAGGTGATTGTTCAGGGTGGTGCAAATGATGTTTTGTATACAGACTCCGAAATGTTATTTGTTAAATCATCCACACTGAAGACATAGAATCATAGAATCCCTATAGTACAAAGGAGGCCATCTGAGTTTGCACCAACTCTCTTCCCCAATCTACCCCCATAACCCCATACATTTAGCATGGCCAATCCCTTTAATCTACGTATCTTGGGACACTAAGGGGCAATTTAGCATGGCCAATCCACCTGACCTGCACATCGGAAACTGGAGCACCCGGAGGAAATCCATGCAGACATGGGGAGAGTGCACAAACTTCACATAGAGAGTCAGTCACCCAAGGCCGGAATTGAGCCTGGGACTCTTGTACTGTGAGGGAGCAGTGCAAATCACCATACCACAATACCACATGTCAGCCAGATTAAAAGGAAACCCACAGTGTTGATACAAGATTTGGAAAGAGACAAAAAAACAATGAATAATGACTCAGTTCCTGATTGGAATCAAGTGTTTACAGGTGTCACACCTAGGCAGTTGTAAGGCTGATAAATATTATTGATTTGAAATCAATTGGGAGACTTTCAAAGGCTGTTAATACTACACAATTTGTAATTATAATTAACAGCCAGCCATGGGTACAGAGGTTAACTGGTCAACTGGATAGATGCATGGCAGAGAAGTAGGTGTTCTGTGATGCACTCAGTCTGGAAGAAGGCAGAGGAGTAACATCAATTAAATGATAACAAGTTTAAATTGATGCTGAGCACAGAAGGAACTGGGTTTGCATGCACATAGATGTTTGATGGTGCAGGAAGGTTGAGATGTTTCTTTAAACTGCAGTTTATTGGTCTAGTTTATGTATCAATGAGGTATAGAATGAATCACAGAATCATAGATTGATAGAATCCCTACAATGCAGAAGAGGCCATTTGACCCATCGAATCTGCACCAACTCTCTGACAGAATATCCTACCAAATCCTTCCCCCCACCCCCCGCTCTATCTTTGGAACCCCACACATATAACATGGCTAATCCATCTCACCTACCAATCTTCTGACACCTTAAGGGTCAATTTAGCCTGGCCAGTTCACCAAACCTGTGCATGTTTGGAGTGTGGAAGGAAACCGGAGCACCCAGAAGAAACCCACATAGACGAGAGGGAGAAGGTGCAAACTCTACACTGACAGTCACCCGAGGCCAGATTCGAACCCGGATTCCTGGAGCTGTGAGACAGCATTGCTAACCACTGTGTCATCATGCCAGGTAAAGTCCCCACAATTATATTAGTATTTCCTGCAGCGTGTACATTTTTCAAATAAATGTGTTCCAACCCTGCATGTCATACTTGCTACGGAAATGCACTGACCCTAACACACATCCAATAGGTGAAACTAACAGAGGCTTTGACAAGAAATAAATATAAGCACTGAAAGAGATATAGACAGATAGTTCTAGTGTATTTTGAAGTAAAAAGGACTGGCTTGTTGTTATGCTACATGAGGTGGGTGCTCGTGTCCGGCAGCTGTTGGGAAGAAAACAAGTATTGAAGGCAGCATTTCAGTGGCAGCACAGCAAGAGCCAGGCAATCATTGAGAGAAATTGCTTGTTGAAGGGCACGTGTTCGGGAGTATTGGTGGCCACGGCACACTTTCACCCTTCTCGTGGCACTCCAGTGTGCCATGGCGCAGCAGTTGGGAACCACTGTACTAGAATAATACCAGGAAGGAGTGAGTTGTCATAGAGTCATAGAGATTTACAGCATGGAAACAGGCCCTTCAGCCCAACTTGTCCACGCTGCCCTTTTTTATTTAAAACCCCTAAGCAAATCCCAATTGCCCGCATGTGGCCCATATCCCTCTATACCCATTGTACTCATGTAACTGCCTACATGCTTTTTGAAAGATAAAATTGTACCCACCTCTATGACTACCTCTGGCAGCTTGCCCCAGGCACTCACCACCCTCTGTGTGAAAAATTGCCCCTCTGGACACTTTTGTATCTCTCCCCTTTCACCTTAAACCTATGCCCTCTGGTTTTAGATTCCTCTACCTTTGGGAAAAGGTATTGACTATCTATCTAATCTATGCCACTCATTATTTTATAGAGCTCTATAAGGTCATCTCTCAGCCTCTTACACTCCAAAGTAAAAAGTCCCAGTGTATCCAACCATTTTTATAACTCAATCTATCAAGTGCCCAGTAAATCTTTTCTGTACTCTTTTTAGTTTAATAATATCCTTTCTATAACAGGGTGACCAGAATTGCACACAGTATTCCAAGTGGGGCCTTACAAATGTCTTGTACAACATCAACAAGACATTCCAACTCCTATATTCAATGTTCTGACCAATGGAACCAAGCATGCCAAACGCTTTCTTCACCACTCTGTCCACCTGTGACTCCGCTTTCAAGAAGCTATGAACATGTACCCCTAGATCTCTTTGTTCTGTAACTCTCCCCAGTGTCCTACCATTAACTGAACAAGTCCCGCCCTGTTTCAATCTACCAAAATGCATCACCTCGCATTTGTTTAAATTAAATTCCATCTGCCATTCGTCAGCCCGCTGGCTCAATTGATCAAGATCCCGTTGCAATTGGAGATAACTTTCTTCACTGTCCACTATGCCACAAATCTTAGTGTCATTGGAAACTTACTAACCATGCCCCCTATAGTTGAAAAATACTCTGATGCACACTGGATACAAGTCAAGTCGAGCCTGAAGGCAAATTCATTTACATTAGCGAACCAAAATTCAAATTCGACATTTAAAACATCTGCTCGCTGCTGGAAATTCTTTAGCTCCCCCATACTTACCACAGGGCAGTTTACCATCTACTGTGGTGGGATTTGAACCTGGAACCTCTGAGCATTGCCCTAGGTTTACAGATTACCAGTTCAATGTCCTATACCACTAGACCACAGGAGAAACAGTCAAAATTACGATCTGCTACTGGATAACAGCAGAGGATTTCTTCTTGATGCAAATGTGAATGTAAATAGCAGAGGATGGTCTTGATCCATCAACCTCTCAGTTATGGGCCTGGTACAGTTCCATCTCACAAAGGCTCCCATACTGACAAGTGATTAGCAGTCAATTCAACAACCTTCTGGATTTACAATACCTCCAAACAGTCTGCATTTAGTGCAATTGTTAAGGCTACAATTGATAGTATTAAAAGTATTGTGAAGATGAAAATAACAGCAATGATTTGCAAATACAAAAAGGTTGTAAAGAAAATTTAAATTTATACTGGAAGGCCTGGGTATCGTGAGGAAAGATAATAATGATTGGTTGATGAGAGCAAGCAACCAGTCTGAATATTGAACTTGAGGCAAAAGGAATTTTTCAAAGAGGCAGGAGGAAAGGCTGGAGAGCTTATGTGGTATCTACCCAAGTCTAGGAGAAGAAATGGTGCCAGATGGCCTACTCCTAGTTCTTATCTTCTTATGTTTATACTCCAAGTCTCCTCCCGGTTGAGGTCCATTGTTTCCTCGCACCTACTTTTGAAACACTTACAGACATTGCTTTACATTAACTTGAATGGAAGCCTTTGCTGCCTATGGAGTGAGGTCCAATGTGAGTACAACTCTTCCCCAGTGACTGATACTTTTCCTTTTAGCAACTTTTTAACTATTGATTGTTTCGTCCTTGGAATTTTTGGAAGAAAGGTGGCAAGAGGTTTTGCAGCAAGCTTTTACTGGATGTTGGCAGAGATGTAGTAGCTATTAGTGAATGGTTACAAGGGAAGGGAAGAATCTGTTCTACACTAAGGCAGTAAATAACTGTTTAAGATACATATTAATCCATTGATCTGCAGCAAAACAAAAACTCCATCCCTCTAGCAATGAAGGACAAAATTCCATTTGTCTTCTTAATTACCTGCTGCACTTGCAAACCAACTCCTTGAGATTCCTGCACAAGGACACCCAGACCTCTCTACACAGCAACATGCTGCAATTTTTTACCATTTAAATAACAGTTCATTTTGCGTTATTCCTACCAACATGGATGACCTCACATTTACCAACATTGCACTCCATCTGCCAGACCCTTGCCCACTCACTTAGATTATCTGTGCAGACTTTCAGTGCCCTCTGCACACTTTGCTCTACCACTCATCTCAGTGTCATCTGCAAATTTTGACACATCGCACTTGATCCCCAACTCCAAATCATCTATGCAAATTGTAAACAATTGCAGTCCCAATACGGATCCCTGAGGCACACCACTAATCCCTGATCGCCAGCCAGAAAACACGTTTACCCCCACTCTTTGTTTTCTATTAGTTAACCAATCCTCTATCCATGCTATCCATACAGTGTAGATGTAATATGTGATTAAGAGGATGTGGATTAATAACAGTGGAGGCAATGGGGGTGCAGAATCTCATACAGGATAGGATGCATGCAGCAGTGGTTAGATAGATTGCAGTTTATGGAGTGTAGAAGAAGGAAGGTTGCAAGGGAGAGAAGTGGAGCGGATGGGCTGGACTTTTAATTGCCGGTGGGGTGTTAGGAGTGGGTGAGCACAGGGTTCGGCATGCGTTGAAAGCAGTGTTCCTGATTGTGGATCCCGCTGTCTCCATGACACAAAATGATTTTCAGAGAGTGGGTGGGAGGGCCGGCATCGGTGGGAAATCAGAAACCTACGTGTCCTCAGTGTTGTTGAGCTCATTGTTGTTCTCGGTAAAAGGCATCTGAGCAGCTGATTCTAATTTTCACTTGGGGGCAGGGGGAAAACACAGGGCACGATCTTCCCAAATAAAGGTCGAGGAAACGGGAATGCTCCGTGCTGGTTTTTTTTCGAGGAGCTCAGCACTGCAATCATCTGGCACTGTCAATTTTTTTGACAGCTGGGAATTTTGTGCTGGTATGGGGGCTGGGGGGCGGGGAAGGGGGGATGGAGCCTAAATAAGCCGGTGAAGCAGGCTTCAGAGCACTCGGGTGCCATTGCGCATAGCCTTCTCCATATATGGTAAGTGAGGTGCCAGTGACTCTGGCCTATACTAGCAAATGCAAAATGTCCTTATTTGGTCAGGGCTGAGCACTTCCAGTTCCCAGCTTCCAGGAGAAGTCCAGGCTTGATGTGGAGATGTTGGTGTTGGACTGGGGTGGACACAGTAAGATGTCACACAACACCAGGTTAAAGTCCAACAGGTTTATTTGGAATCACGAGCTTTCAGAGCGCAGCTCCTTCATCAGGCAAGTCCACGATTACCTTCTGACCTGTGTCTGCGTTTAAACTTGGCCTGCCCGAATTCCCATCAGGCCTGGTTGTGGAGGCTGTTGTCTGTTGTTTAAATGAGAGTGTGCGATTCTGTATCCGGCCTAGCTGCTCAGGCTGTTGTCCACTTGGCCACAGAGGGGACTCCTGATGTCCATCCAAGGACTCAGACAAGAGTTGAAGTGAGATGCTACAACCAAACATGACCAGGCAAACCCAACATGAACCAAAGAGTCCGTTGGCAATTTGAAAGCTTCCGTCCATGCAAGTCAGCCTGTGTGACTCATAGTGTGGGCATTCGCTACATGATGCCCAACTTCACAATACAAACAGGCCTGGAACTGGATACAGAGGAGGGCCTGGAATGCCCCTTCTCCATGGAGGAGCAGTGGATTATGGAGTGGAGGAAGAGAACGAGGATGAGAAGAATGGAACCAGCATTTCAGTGGGGCACAGTGCCCAGGCATTGGTGGAAGAGTGCCAAGGCAGTCCCGGGACTCATGGCAATCGGCAGGTTAGCATGGCTGCAAGGGTCATACTAACACAGCAACGCAGCCATTGGAGCATCTCCAACCCGATGACAGACGATGTTGCAACTGACATTCCATCAGAGAGAGGAATGGTCCAGCAAACACCTACATCTAAACAATCCCCCAAACCATTGAGAATGGGGTCTCCATCGTCAACCCTCTTCAACATGACAGACCATGGCAGTATGGCAAACCCGGGGTCCCCACCCTATACCCAATACCACCAGCCACGCCCCTCCCCCACCCCCAACCCCACCCCGATCCTTGACATCAAGTACTTAAACACACAACTCTGATCAAGAGCAGAAGCAATTATTATTACAGACAAAGTAAATGAACAATCAAATTAAGGATCCAGAACCCCAGTAACTCTTAAACTGCAACAATCAGCCTGACGCCTTGTGTTCAAGCCCACTTCTACAGTGTGGCTGAGGGTGAGGTGGAGGCAGCCTTCTCCCTTGTATCTTCCCATGTCTGAGATGCCCGTAACTTCCGTCCTAAGTGTGGAGGTGGCCATGGGAGCACCTTGCACTTTGCAGACACAGCCTCCACGACCGAACCTTCTGGTAAGGATACTTACTGAGTTGGAGGGAACCATGGAAGTGCCAGATGGCGCCTCTGAGGGTTAGTCTCCTCAGATGCTCCTTAGCTCTTCCTTGGCCCTCTTGTATGTCAGGTGACATCACCAGCTGGGGCACAGCTGCCACCCGGTCCAGGCATTTTGGCACCATCAGCAACACTGAGTGGTATTCAGTACATGTCACCATGCTGCATGAATTCAGAGTCATGCTGCTTTGGCTTTCCAAGATGTATGGCCACTGGCCAGGATTCTCCCATCTTGTCCATCTTGCCACTGCTGCAGTGATGGAGAATTTCATAGAATCATAGAATCTCTACAATGCAGAAGGAGGCCATTTGGCCCATCGAGTCTGCACAGACAACAATCCCACCCAGGCCCTACCCTGGCAACTCCACACATTTAACCTACTAATCCTTTAACCCACTAATCCCCTTGACACTAAGGGGCAATTTAGAGTGGCCAATCAACCTAATGTGCACATCTCTGGGCTGCAGGAAGAAACCAGAGCACCCGGAGGAAACCCATGCAGACACAGGAAGAATGTGCAAACTCCACACAGACAGTGACCCAAGGTTGGAATTGAACCAGGGTCCTCGGGGCTGTGAGGCAGCAGTGCTAACCACTGTGCCGTGATGCTCAGCCAAGTCTCCATTCACTGCAGCAGGACAGGAAAATCTCAGCTGATAGGCGAGGTCAGAGGATCTGGGCCACTGTCTCAATGGGAAGTTCATCTCATCTGCTCCAAACTCTGAGCTATGACAGATCAGATGTGCTGCATAGACCCTTACATTGTCTGTTCATGTTTGCAAGCGGACAAAATTTTTTTTTCCCCAGGAAAGCTGTTTCCTTGAAGCACAATTTTCAGGAAGAGAGTTAATTGTCTAGATTCTTAGTTCCATCACATGGAGGCAATCTTGTATCAATTAACTCTGTAATACCCCATGGTTTGCATAATGATACATACTATTAATAATTCAGTCATTGATTAATCTTCCTTCTTTTGGAATGTGTTTGAAGTGTTCTTTTATGACGATCAAATCTTGGTGAAATGGCTTGACATTATGTTGTAGGATCATTCTAGTGGAGCAGCTGTTCACAGCATACATCTGGCCGTGGGGGTTCTGTAGACGGGTGCATTTCTGTTGTAAATAAAACTGCAGAATCATTATTCCAAGCCATATAAAATCTGCTGTCCTCCAAATAATACAACATATTAAATTACCGCTCTGAGCAAAACATATTAATAAGCTTTTTTCTCAAACTTTAAATGGATTAATATAACCAATCTTGGTGTCTTTACAATTCTATTCCAAGTTCCTGTAGCTATTGATCTTGTGCCTTTGTTGAGTGTGGATGTGTGACCCAAATGAATTAATGGCACAAATGAATCTGTTCAGCACCGTTATAAATGTAAAGATCTAGTGGAATGCTCACTTACTTGTATATCTATATTAAAAATTAAAATACATGAGTCTCATTCTGGATCAAAATTAAATCAGTTACTTGTGCCACAGGGCATGCTAAATTGCAATGCAATTTAATAAATGATCACTCTAAGAGACAGAGCTTTGCATGAATCTTATGAGTGGATGAATTAATGAGTGGAAAATGAACCTTAGTTTGGAGAGCCTCAACATACTCTCACTAAAATCATTATTGAAACAGCAAGTGGCAGTCACAGTATACATTTATTAAACCTTTTGCATTGATGAAATCAATGGAGTATGATAAAATACTGTGGTTTGCAAGCTGTGCTCTTCACTAATTTTGGTTTCAAAGCCTATATTTTTTGAGATAATTCCTAACTGGAAAAGAAACCAAAACTTCAGGTTTCTGGGAAAGACTAAAGTTAACCCTGGATTCCTGGCTGTGACGTCAAATTGTTAGGGAATTGGAATCCCATTAGGAAAACAGACACAAGGCTCTTAGATATAAACTTTCTGCAGGGAATCATAAAATCACAGAATAGGATCCCTACGGTGCAGAAGGAGGCCATTCGGCCCATCAAGCCCACACTGACAACAATCCCACCCAGGCCCTATCCCCATAACCCCATGGATTTGCCCTGCTAACCACCCCCAACACTAAGGGGCAATTTACTATGGCCAATCCACCTAACCCGTACGTGTTTGGAGTGTGGGAGGAAATCGGAGCACCCAGAGGAAACCCACATAGATACGGGGCAAATGTGCAAACTCCACATGGACGGGCACTGGAATTGAAACTGGGTCCCTATCGCTGTGAGTTCTGATGCCATTTTTGTGAATGTATTTTCCTCATTCAACAGTGCCTCTGGAACCTTCTCATAACATGGGGATCAGAACAATGCAGAGAACTCCAAGTGTATTCTAACTAAAGTTCAATACAGATTCGAGCAATAATTACTTCACCACAGGGAAACCACTGGAGATGATAATGTGCATCTATCTGCCAAGCATTTCTTGTCAAATGAAAGTGCACACAGTCATCCTGGTGCTACCTGTAGTTGGTGCTTACCAGTAATAAATAAAAGACAACGTATTTCTCAGCGTCACACTGTCACACCAATGCTCTAGTTTGGAACCACATCAACATCAACATAAATTGATCACCATCCTTGGCATCGTATTATTCTCCTTAAATGAGAACAAGGTTTGTTCAATATTGCATAACTTAAAATCAATAGCAAATCTCTTTGCTGTTAAGTGTTTTGGAGTGCTTTGAAATGCATATTCAATCTCTTTTTCTGCTGACTTCACAATTCTTGTTGCCTTTAGCACCAGGAGGTTTATTTTTATGTGGCTCTGACACATGCACAATGGAGCAAACCTCACACAACCAATGACCCTGATTTGTACTTGCACAGAATTCTATCTCCAGTAAGTAAATTTTCAATGGTATTTATTTTGCCAGCAATGGTCATGCTGCCCCCTGTCTGAGCCCAAGCTAGCTAACCCCAGAGGTGCCAACTGTGGCTCAATGGGTAGCACTGAAGCCTGAGTCAGTTTCACGTGCCTGCTACGACCTCTTCAACTTTTCTTTCTGGTTGTTATGGCTCCTGCTCTGTCCAAGACCACAAAAGAGTCATGAACGTAACCCAGTCCATCGTGCAAACCAGCCTCCCATCCATTGACACTATCTACATTTCCCGCTGCCTCGGCAAAGCAGCCAGAATAATTAAGGGCCCCACGCACCCTGGACATTCTCTTTTCCACCTTCTTCCTTTGGGAAAAAAATACAAAATTCTGAGGTCACGTACCAACCGACTCACGAATAGCTTCTTCCCTGCTGCTGTCAGACTTCTGAATGAATCTATCATATATTAAGTTGATCTTTCTCTACACCTTAGCTATGACTGTAACACTATATTCTGTATTCTTTCCTTTCCTTCTTTGCTATTTACTCTATGGCCGGAATTTTACCGGCATGCCTGCTCCGATTCCGGGGTGAACAAGGCTCACAGGGTGGCATTCTCCATTGGCCTCGGGCAGGGTCTTAGGAACCTTGGCAGGCAAGGCGGTAAAATGTACTGTACGTTTTGTCTGTATAGTGCGCAGGAAACAATACTTTTCACTATATGCTAATACATATGACAATGATGAATCAAAATCAAATCAAGTCTTCAAATTATTGGTTCAAGTCACAGTCTAGCCAGAGAACTATGCATAAAGTTGACATTCCTGGTGCAGTCCTGAAGGAGCACTGTCTTTTCAACTTTCCAATAAAACATAAAAGAAAGACCGCAGATATTGGCCGTGATTCTCCCATTACGCTGCACTAATTCTTGAATTAGCTGATTCGCAGGTTTGCGCGCACATTTGTGCCCCACTAGCATCTCCCTGTGTCGGATTTCCAGTAGCATCTGCTCTGCACTGGAAATTGGCGGGGAGACGCAAAGACCATTAACACGGTCATTTTAATCTAATTTCAATCGGATTAGCGAGCCCGGGGCTGAAATCTCCAGGCCCGCTGACATCTTGCCCCCGCCCCCTTGCCAGAATGGTTCATTCCAGCAGGGATTACTGTAGCACCCGCTTTCAGGGAAGTGTGGGAGATCCTTCTCTGAACACTCACTGAGGAAAACCAGCCTGAATTACTCCAGTTTTCCTGCGAATTCAACACTGAGAATGTTTTTGGGAGAACCCCACCCATCCTCTCTGATAGATAACAACTTCCATGGTCGCAGGTCTGAATGTTACATTGGGCCAACCGCTGCTACTCCCCAGATCTCACAACACCTTTCACTGAGCTGTACATTACAAGAGCGGCTAGAGAACAGGGTGATTTTGCAATTAGCGTAAGTTAGCACACTGAAACTAATGACCCACTATTCACACTGAGAAAGCTTGGACCTTGCATTCTCAGGCAGTAAGGGGCCTCCTCTCCTTTTGCAAATGAGGACCCCACACCAGGAAGAACCTGTTCGTTCGTCAAAAGGATTCAAGTAAATGATTTGTTTTGAAAACTTATCTGACTCTATAAGTGGCCTGGCTGAGCTGCAAGTTCTCTAATTGGGCTAGCAGCCATGGGAGAGAGGCAGCCACATTCTCAATCAGACAGCAGTCAAAGATCAATACAACATGGGAACAGGCCCTTCGGCCCACCAAGCCTGTGCCCACCCATGACACCTTTCCAAACTGAAGGCCTTTTGTCCTCCGCAGTCCGGATTCCTCTATTCCCTGCCTAATCACATATCTGTCAAGGTTCCTCTTGAATGTTGCTATCGTATCTGCTTCTATCCCCTCCTATGCTCGTGCATTCCAGGCACTTACCACTCCCTCTGTGTAAAACAATTTGCCCCTCTCACATCTCCTTTAAACTTTCCTCCTTTTACCTTAAACCTTTGTCCCCGGGTAATTGACATTTCCACCGTGGGAAAAAGACTGCGACTATCCATTCTACCCGTGCCTCTCATAATTCTGTAAACTCCTAGCAGGTCGCCCCTCAGTCTCCAACATAAGTGAAAACAAACAAAGTTTGTCCACTCCCTCCTCAAAGCTAATACCCTGTAACCCAGGCAACATCCTGATAAATCTTTTCTATATCCTCACCATAGCCTCCACATCTTTGTCATGATGTAGTGATCAGAACTTTGTTCCAAATATGGTCTAATTAAAGTTCTATACTTCTACAACATAACTTGCCAAATTTTAAATTCTATGCCCTGACAAATGAAGGCAAGCGTGCCATATACCTTTTTAGCCATCTTATCTGCTTGTATTGCCACTTTCAGGGAACTGTGAACCTGTATGCCTAGATCCCTCCATCAGGGCTAGACAGGGTAGATTCAGAAAGAATATTCCCAATGGTGGCGGAGTCCAGAAATAGGAGTCATAGTTTGAGGATAAGGGGGTAAACCTTTTAGAACTAAGGTGAGGAGAACTTTCCTCACTGAGAGGGTGGTTAATGTGTGAAATACACTACCACGGAAAATAGATTTAGCTCTTGGGGCTAAAAGGATCAAGGGATATGGATGGGAAGGAGGATCAGGATATTGAATTTGGTGATCAATCAAAATGAATGTGGAACAGGCTCGAAGGGCCGAGTGGCCTACTCCAGCTTCTGGTTTCTGTGTTTCTTCGTTTCTATGTTAATACTTGTAAGGGTTCTGCCATTTCCTATACATTTCCCTCCTGCATTAGCTTTCCAAAATGCATCAACTCCATCTGCCATTTCTCTGCCTGAGTCTCCAGCCTATCTATAGCCTTCTGTATCCTCTGGCAATCCTCTGCGCAGTGCCCCCCTCCCCTCCAACCCTCCCCTACCCCAGGCAAGAGGAGACATAATTACAGAGTGGATAGCAGGAAGAGAGATGGAAAAGAAACACATCTGGTAAAAAAAATTTCCATCAGAAGTTTCACCAAAGGACAATGAATGAATCAATACCATCAAATGATTAGCAATGAACCTTCAGCAGAGTAATGTTACAGTGGACCAAACTGACAGTAACATATACACCTGTTGCGTTAAAAGCTAGTTATTAATTTCTTCAAGTTCCAGGATGTTTCATATCATTTAAATATTGGGTTCTGGTTGTCCAGGTTAATAATCAACAACTTCTCAAAAGACTTGATAATAATTTATGGCAAATGTTGATTTTGTAAGGCCTTCTTGATTATAAGTCAGGTTTCTATCAGCAACTGAGAATGCAAAGTTCTTATCTGAGCCATGACCCCTGAAGTCATCCTGTGCTTATTATTTTTACGCAATCATATCAAATCTCTTTCTCTGTGAAAGCATTGATGTGTTGTTTTACCTCTGAGGGACCTCAGATTGATGTAAAGAGACATTAAAGATGTCTGTGAATACCCCAGCCAGCTGGTCCTCACAGGATCGGAGTGCTCGTCTGGGTACCCCAATCCGGGCCAGTCGCTTTCCATGGCTTCACCTTCAGGAAAGCTGCTCTGATGTCTGTGATGGTGACCTCGGATACAGGTTCGTCCGATGCTTCCAGGGTGGGGGGCATGCTGTCACTGTGAATCATTGCAGAAATCAGTGGACAGGGCCTATTCCCGCTGGGGAGGCCGGCTGCGTAGCACTGAGTGGGCCACTGCGCATGTGCCAGTCTGTCAGCACTGAGATTGGCACATGAGCAGTGGCCCCACACGGCGGCCTCCCAATCGACAGCCAGCTCCGTGATCTTCGCATCACCGGTCATGTGTACCCCTCGTGACCCAATCGCTGGCCCCCCCAAAGCTTTTTCTCAGGATGGAAGAGTCAGTTACTAGGGGGCATAGATTTAGGGTGCAAGAGGCAAGGTTTAAGGAGATGTATGAGGCAAGTTTTTTAAACAGAGGATGGTGGGTGCCTGGAAGTCGCTATTGGGAGAGGTAGTGGAAGCGAATACGGTAGTGACATTTAAGGGGTATCTTGACAAATACATGAATAGGATAGGAATAGAGGGATATGATTCCCGGAAGGGTAGGGGGTTTTAGTTAAGTCAGGCAGCATGGTCAGTGCAGGCTTGGAGGGCTGAAGGGCCTGTTCCTGTGCTGTAATTTTCTTTGTTCTTTGTTAACATGCCCAGGGCATTCACAACAAACACCCCACAGCCCCAATCTCCTGAAACCAGCCCCCCGCAATCATCCTCCCTCCCTCACTGGCAGACCAGACACATTCCTTCCCCCCCAATCCCCCCAACCAGCCCTTGGCAATCCCAAACACTCCCAGCAACCCTGACTCTCCCAGCAGACTGACTCCTCCTCCCTCTGTCACTGCAGAGTACAGAGTGGCAGCGGGAGCCCTCACCCCCACCAACTGCCTCCCCCAGATGCCCAGATCCATTGTGCCCCACCCCCCATTTGGCTCCATCACCTTGGCACTTCCCCATTCCTGGGCAGTGGCACTTTACCCCTTGGGCAGTGCTGGGAGACCCAGACTGGCACTGCCAAGGTGGCAATGCTCAGAAGGTACCGTACCCTTTGCCCAACCCTTTGTGAGACTCCCATTGTCCCCCCCACTTCACGCCAATGGGGTCAGGCCGCCAACTGCCCACATGTGGGTAGGTATACTAAACCCGCTGTATTGAAATAATCCTGACAGACGGGGGAGAGGCTAGCAGGCCCAGAGACTTCAGTCCCGGGCCTGCTAATGGCATTTAAATTATATTTAAATTAGATTCAGAATGCATTAGACAGCTCTGTGCCAATTTTTGTGGTGCCCAGCAGGGAGCACTAGGTGTCCGTTAGAGGCTGTCAGCCCACTGCGCTGCTTTTGGGAGAATTGCCCTGATAGTATTTTAGTGTCACAGTGTTACCATCATAGCGAAGGTGCGAAGAACAATCAGCTTAATGTATGGTAGATCCACTCAAAGGTCTGACGGCAGCAGGGAAGAAGCTGTTCTTGAATCGGTTGGTGCATGACCTCAGACTTCTGTATCTTTTTCCCTATGGAAGAAAGCGGGAGAGACAATGTGCGGGGTGCATGAGTTTCTTAATTATGCTGGCTGCTTTGCCGAGGCAGTGGGAAGTGTAGACAGAGTCAATGGATGGGCGGCTGGTTTGCATGACGGATTGAGCTACGTTCACAATCCTTTGTAGTTTCTTGCAGTCTTGGGCAGAGCAGGAGTCATACCAAGCTGTGATACAACCAGAAAGAATGCTTTCTGTAGTGCATCTGTAAACATTGGTGAGAGTTGTAGTGGACATGCCCAAGGACTTGCAATTGTCCTGTTAAAGGGCAGAAGTACCCCACAATGCATGTGCAGGGAAAAGTACTGATACTTTGATTTTTTTTTAAGACTATAAACGTGACCCCTTTCAATTTGCAAGTTTCCATTTACTAGGTCCAACGCCATCCATGTAGCACAGTGGTTAGCACTGCTGCTTCACAGTGCCAGGGATCCGGGTTCAATTCCTGACGTGGGTGACTATCTGTGCGGAGTTTGCAGCTTCTCCCCATGTCTGTGTGGGTTTCCTCCAGTTTCTTTCCACAGTCCGAAAGACATGCTGGGTAGGTGGATTGGCCAAGCTGAATTCTCCCTCAGTGTGCCCGAACAGGTACTGCAGTGTGGCGCCTAGGGGATTTTCACAGTAACTTCATTGCAGTGTTAATGTAAGCCTACTCGTGATAATAATAAATAAACTTTAAACTTAAAAAAAAGGCTTCCCCCTCTGAAAGATGGGGGTAACACACCAATCTTGGAACTTCGAGGGCAGCACTTTTCAAACATCTTTTTCCTGGGACCCACTTTTACCAACAGGCCAGCCTTGCCACCATTCAATTACCTTTAATATGACAAGTGAGCTGGTTTAGACCTCGTGATCTCACTCCAACCAGGGTCACGGGGTGAGAGGACAAATCACCTACCAGGAGTAGCTGGATCCTTTGTGCAGTCTTCGCCTTTGTGAGAATGGAAAACCCCATGTCAGGTATGTGGGTCACCATGAAGGAAAGTAGCAACAAGACGTTTGTTTTATTCAGCGCTGGATACTGCTGAGAGATGCTAATCCAGAATGATGATAACCTCGTGGACCTGTGGCATGTTTTTAATGTGCTGTCACATGTCAGATAGAGCAGCTCAGTCTCCTCATGTAGAGTCAGCTGTAAGTTCATAACTGACTCTGAACTCTCAAACTCAAAGAGACTTTTCATCCACCTCTTTCAGAATCTGAAACTTCTCTGGAAAGTCATGACTAAAACTATCGATCAGCGCAGCTAGGTGCCACTGAATACAACTTGTCAGTCCACTGACAGTTCCCTTACTAACACTGTTTTCTTCGATGTGATGTGGGAGCTTGGGGAACATGTAGGATTTCTGGCTTTTTACACACACTTGCCAAACTTTAAATGACTTTTGGAAAGTATCCACTTGTTTCCAGTGCCAAAAACAATCAACACCCTTTCCTTGCGGTTTGTTCAGAATTGAAATGATGTCTGCAAGAGAAGACAGAGTTAGCATCCAACTTTCATCATCAAACAAACTAGCTCAAGGGGATGAATTCTCAAGGAGAGATGTGTGGATTTCATACCGCAGATCATAAACTCTGCCAAGCATCCAACCCCTTGACAGCCAACATACCCCTGTGTGGAAGAATAAGCATGTGTTTCGAATTGCAGGTGCTGGAATCCTACTGCCCCGTCCACCATCGGAGTGGGTGAGGGGCGGACAATGGAAATGTTCGTTGACCTTGACTGGGAATTTCTGGCTTTGCTCGAGCCAGGCCATAAAGTCCCACCTCGAGACTGGAAAGCCTGATACTGAGTGTGCTATGTTTAATGAAGTTCACAACTTTCACAGTTCCTTTCAACACCACTTCAAGATTGGATGGAGTTCCTATCGATGCCAATGCTCCCCAGTGAATAAAGCAATGATTCCACACAATGCCCTGACCAGCTGCCTCCTTGTTCCTTATTAGAACTCCACTGCTTTTCCCAGTCATGTTGGCTGCCCCATCGCTTGTGATTCCTCTGCAATGAACCCAACTGAGCTCGCACTTTGCTATCATGCAGCCATTCACAGATCCGTGTGCCCCAGCCATGCTGGTTGGTAATGCCAAACAGCACAGCATACCCTCAAACAATTCATTGTGCCAATCATGTTGAACCTAAACTAGCAAGGTTACACAATCTGTAACGTCTGTACTTTCATCCAGCTATATCCAGGACTCCCGTGCTAACTTTAAACAAGAAATAAGCTGTACTTCTAAATTCTCAGCGATATCACTAATTCGGTGAGCCTCTGTATTATCACTAAATGGGATACATTTCAGTTTTTCAGCTGACCTCTCGTTTAGGACGATGTGAGCTGCTGCAGGAAGGATTTATCTCTCAGCGCCTCTGGGGCATTTTCTAAAGTAAAGTTTATTTATTAGTCATGAGCAGGCTTACATTAACACTGTAATGAAGTTATGGTGAAAATCCCCAAGTTGCCACACTCTGGCGCCTGTTCAGGAACACCAAGGGAGAATTTAGCATGGCCAATGCACCTAACCAGCACATGTTTTGGACTGTGGGAGAAACTGGAGCACCTGAATGAAACCCACGCAGACACAGTGAGAATGTGCAAACTCCATACAGAGAGTGACACAAGCCGGGAATCAAACCCAGGTCCCTGGCACTGTGAGGGACCAGCGCTAACCACTGTGCTACCGTGCCGTCCTTTAGCTACATGGTGAGCTACCAGTGTAAGAGGCTAATTGTGCTTCGTCATGTTGCTGAGAACTGGTGATTCCAGTTCTTGCTGCATCCTTTGAAAAAAATCCGAAGGTTTGTTCTCGAGATTGCCATCCTTGTCTTTGCAATTCTGAGAGTTTTCAACTCTCATTCACTAGTACTTGCCGACTTGTAACACTCACAGGCTTTGCACTGGGGCAATTAACAAAACCATACCTCAAGAAATCATTATATGCCGCTTTCTTCCTGATTTCAGTTCCTCCTTTGTCAGCTGTCCACTGGAGGCCTGGTGTTTTATCTACAGAGCTAACAGTGACACTGCCCTCTCCTGCCTTGGACTGTATGGAGCAGCTCTCTCCAGCCAATTCTGATGTGTGATCCTGGTCAGTAGGTACACTGCCTATTAATGTCTCTGCGTGTCTTTAACGAAATGATCCATGTCCGCAGTCTTTTTGGCTTGCTCGCAGGTCAAAGAAGCTCACATTCAGGTGAATTTGCAGCAAAAGCACATGCATACAAGGGTGTTTGGTGCTGTGTGAGCGCGAAGGGCATGTTTATCTACTCACTTATGTCTCTTCTGGCTGGAGGCTACTATTTAATCATAGAATCCCTACAGTGCAGAAGGAAGCCATTTGATCCATTGAGCCTGCACCGACAACAATCCCAGCCAGGCTCTATCTCTGTAATCCCTTGTGTTTACCCTGCTAATCCCCTGACACTCGGGTCAATTCAGCATGGCCAATCCACCTAACCCGCGCATCTTTGGACTGTGGGAAGAAACCAAAGCACCCAGAGGAAACCCAAGCAGACACAGGGAGAATGTGCAAACTCCACACAGTCACCCAAGGCTGGAATTGAACCCAGGTCTCTGGCGCTGTGAGGCAGCAGTGCTAACCATTGTGCCAATGTGCCATCCCTAGAATCATTGAATTCGATGTAGTAGGAGGCTATTCAGCCCATTGAGTCTGCACCGACACTCCGACCAAACATCTCCTCCTGGGCCCACTCACACCCTATTCCAGTAAACTCACACATTTATCCTGCTAATCCCCCCAACCCCCCTCAACCTACACATCTTAGGGAGACTAAGTGGCAATTTATTATGGCCAATCACCTCACCTGCACATCTTTGGTTTGTGGGAGGAAGCTGGGTCACCTGGAGGAGACCCACGCAGAAACGGGGAGGACATACAAACTCCACTATTATGTTTATTTCAACTTTCACCGCATGGAACTTGGCTTCTCCAGAAGCTATTACTAAATCTCTTCCACTTCTGCTTGAGAAGAGCACCCAGAGGTGTCAGCCCGTCACTCTGTTCATCCCCTGAATGGATCATAAACATCATTTCCAAGGGACTAAAAAATTGGGACAATGGGGTTTGGCCACAGTTTGAGGAGTGTGCAGTTCTTGGAACCTAAATCAGATGGATCTTTGGGGAACACCATGACCCTTTTTATATACACACAGCAGATCTCAGAATGGCCCCAGACTGAGTGAGAGGGAACACAAGCCCTTTAAAGTGGAGGAGGAGGAGACTCAATGGAGCAGGAGCATTCCCTCAATAGGAAGATGTTTATCCACCTGATCCGCACACCACTCACTATTGCAATAGCTGGTGCTGTTCTTTCTGACCCTCATCCTGTTTCTCCTATGGATCAGGGGTGCCGGCGTGGGGAGTGGGGGCTTCCTGGAAATGTACTGATGACCAAGATCTCCCTTTTTGCCTGATGACTCCCATAGGGTGTCCAGTAAGATCATGTTTTACAACTAATTTTAGTGGAGAACTCCAAGCAAGTTGCAGAATAAATGGTAAAATTGACAAAGTACCCTAGAAAGATCTCCTGATGTGTTTTAGAAGGTTCTTTTCAAACTGTCAGCAGCAAGTGAAGAATTAAAGGTCATTAAGACCTTTCAGATTCCTCTGCAATAATTCATTTCCCTCCAATCAACTGATTGTTGTTAGGAGAGGACGTTGAGGTCAAACAGTCTCCACAAAGGGAAAGTGTAATGCAGCATTGTTAATGAACCCTCATTTGCAACTGAAGTATCAATCAGCTCACACTCTCAGTATCACTTTCCAACACAAGTTCCAACCTCATTAGCAAGATGGCATTTTGTCTTAAATGTAGGTTAAATTAGCATTTCAGCATCAGATCCCATCTCAGTCATCTCAAAGAGTCTTCAGTACCTGTGATGTGGAAATGCCAGTGTTGGACTGGGATGGGCGCAGTAAGAAGTCTCACAACACCAGGTTAAAGTCCAAAAGGTTTATGTGGTATCAGAGCTTTCGGAACACTACTCCTTCATCAGGACTTCTTACTGTCTTCAATATCTAAAGCACCCAGGGCAAAATGAGCTCCCAAAACTGTAATTGTTACCTTGCTATCAGTGCACCTGAACAAGGTGCTGGAGTGTGGCGACTAGGGGATTTTCATAGTAACTTCATTGCAGTGTTAATGTAAGCACACTTGTGACTCTATTAAATAAACTGAAACTTACAACTTATCACATAACTCTAATATGCAAACAAGTCACGGTTCATCCAGTCATTAATTGATTTGTGTCTTTTGATCCAAGCATTTCCCTTGGTTAAATTAGAAACAGCATTCTTTTGATTTGGGAAAAAAAACAGTACAGTCCACTGCTTAGATCTTGTTCATAAAACCATCATGCAAGTTAGATAAAAACAGAATACTGCAGATGTTGGAAATCTAAAATAAAAGCAGAAAGTGCTGGAAAAGTTCAACAGACCTAGCAGCATCTGTGGAGAGAGAAACAGTGTTAACGTTTCGAGTCCCATATGATTCTACTTCAGAGAAAACTGGGTATGTTTATTGGGATACTTAATGTTCCAGGTTACATTTGTGGAGTTTCCTCAATGCCAGTGAGGACTCACATAAAACAATCATGTATTGGCCACATTTAGTGGCATTGTCATTGTGGCTCCCAGTGTGGAATATTTGTGTGTGATGGAAGCCATAAATATTAATAGACAAGACCCTGTCCTTAACAGACAGAAATAACAGGTGCACGCATTGCACCTGTTTCAACTAAACAAAATAACTGACAACCATTTGTCAATTTATATGTTCCCCAGAAAAGCCATGACCAATCAGAGTCTGGCTGTCTGGTTTAAATTTCAAACAATGCTTGGCAGTTAACTAACTGTCACCTTCACCTGGTGCAGTCTCCATGCAATACCATTACCAATTAGAGTCCATTCACCTACCACTCAATATTCTCTGCTCATACAGTATAACTTGTTATTTTCTCCTTACCCTGGTATTCTTGCAAAGTGTCTGATGAGCACAAGATGAAAAGTTTTCTGCAATACTCATGTTCTGAAAAACAAACAAACAATCATAAAGTTACTTACTTCTGTAGAGATTACCCATTTGTATGCTATAGTCCTTTTGGGGAATTTTCCTCAGCTCCAGCTATTCTTCGAGGTAAAATTTTAATTTAACATCTATTGACTGTGGAGACTTCAGACACTGGTTAATTACAATTCAGAACTCCCAAACAAATTTACCTAATTACTGCATTTTGCAATAAGACACTGTGAGGCTGACTGTAGATTCTCCAAACAGCTTTAAAATAGACTCTCTTCCAGCTTTGGTTACCTCACAAACTTCAAACTGTCACTAAGCCCCATCTGCATTTCACATGGTCAATGGTGACATTAGTTCTTTACTCTGCTTACAGTGCAGGACTATTGAATTGTCATTTACAGTGTGACCGGCTCCACGGACAGTGGCAGGTGGGGAGTTTGACTGGGGCGATACACCTGTCACACTGTAAAGCAGGTGCCCTAAGATGAACCCAGAAAGGACAGAAACCTCCCATGGAGCAGAAGGCTAATTTCTCCCAGTGAACTGCCAACTGCACAAGGTCCAAACGGCAACTGAAAACTCCCAGAAAACACTGAGATAAATTGAAACCAGTGGAGTCCTCTAAACTCCAGCCATCTCCATAATGAAGCAGTCAGCTCTGGGCTGTCCTCAAACCAACCTTTAGGTAAATTATCCCTGATTTACAATGTCTTCTTTGATCTGATGAAGTAAAGGGGTTCTGCAACTTCGCTCTCCCTTGCTAAACAACTCTCTGGAATGCACTTAGATCATATCATAGAACCCTACAAGAAAGAGGCCCTTCGAGTCTGTACCGAACACAATGCCACCCAGGCCCTAACCCCATATCTCTACATATTATACCCACTAATCCCTCTAACCCACACATCCCTGGACACTAAGGGGCAATTTCTTAGCATGGCCAATCAACCTAACCCGCACATCTTTGGACTGTGGGAGGAAACCAGAGGAAACCCACACAGACACGAGGAGAATGTGCAAACTCCACACAGACAGTGACCCAAGCCAGGAATCGAACCCAGGACCCTGTAGTTGTGAAGCAGTAGTGCTAACCATTGTGCTACCATGCCGCAAGCATTACAGACATCACAAATGGAATCTTGTTTAGATGTCTGTGTCCAGTTTACTGGTTGAAGGTGAGAAACCCACCATGTTTTTTACTGGGAAGGGCCACCAAACCACAAGCCAGTCAGGCAGCGACAAGGCCACTGGCAGACCTTGCCCTGGAATCAAAGGCTCGGGGACAGAAATTCTATCTACTGAGAACCGCCAGCTGAAGACAAGCCGCTAGCATTTGTGCTCAGCAGTGCCACTGAGGAGCCATGGTTGGCGCTGGAATTACAACCCCCAACCTTCCTGCCTGCACCAGAATTAAGTTCTGGGCAGGAAGGCCCACATGCGACCTTCCTGCCCCAACTCATTTGAGGTCCTCAAGTAGCGAATTAAAGACCACCTAAGGGCAGAATACCACAAGCGCTGGAATTAACTCCACTGTAAGTGGCCCTATTGTCATGTAGCGTGCATGACAGCTGAACCATAGATTACCTCACCCTGGGGTCAGTGGGGGGTGGTGGGGGAGGGGTGTGGTGGAAATCAGGGTGGGGGGAGGGTCCCGGGATAATGAAGGTCCCAGGATACAGGGAAGTATTGAAGGGGGAGGAGGTATTAAATGGGGTGGAAGTTATGGAGAGAAGGGGTTGGGGGCATCAGCGGTAAGGAAATAGAGTGACTCTCAGGGTAAGGGAGGTAAGGGATTGGAGACATCCACACCTTCTTGATAAGCAGTTTGTCCGTCAGGCACCGATTGCCTGTGAGAGAAGTATGGTGAATTTTTATGCATTTTCGATTGAATAATTATTCCTCCTGGTTCCCAAGTCATGCAAATTCAGGCCATTAACATCTCCCTACAACTAACATCACCCAAAAGACTTAGGATGAATGGAGGTTTAAAATAACAGACACAACTTCACAATTCAAGCTACTTAATAATGGGTGAACTATACCCACACATTTGTGACCAAGTATCACAAGTAGGCTCACAGTAACACTGCAATGAAGTTACTGTGGAAATCCCCTAGTCGTCACACTCTGGCACCTGTTCAGGCACACTGAGGGAGAATCTAGCCTGGCCAATGCACCTAAGCAGTATGTCTTTCAGACAGTGGGAGGAAACCGAAGCACCCGGAGGAAACCCACACAGACACGGGGAGAACATGCAGACTCCACACAAACACCCAAGGCTGGAACTGAACCCGGGTCCCTGGCACTTTGAGATAACGGTGCTCACCACAATGCCACCATGAAATTGTTGTTAGAAACCTGATCCAATTAGAGAAGGGAACCTGTCAAATCTACCCACTCTAGCCTCCACTGGACACCAGTCTAACACTGTGTAAAATAACCTCTGAAATGGCTGAGTGAGCCATTCAGCTGGCCAATGATTGCTTCGAGAAGAGGGCTTGTCACCACTGCTTTCTAAGGGCAGGTAGACATGGGCTGTAAATGTGGCATTTACCGCCTACACCTTGAAAACAGAAGGAGAAAAAAATGTTAACACCCACGGAGTTTGAGATAGATTGAGTTTTTAAAATATATATATTGTTTCAAACTTTTCCCCTGAAGTGAAGAGTTCTGATTCACAAATCCAAATTGTCATATTTTTCAAACATATCATTGACGGTTTTATGAACGCCATAAATTTTCTGCAATCAAGTCTGTCACCGTAAGTGTACAATTAATTCTCAAGCTGCCCGATCTCAGCAGAACAGTTTCTGTGCATATTCTGCTTCATGACACTAATAACATTATCTACATGATAGTTAGTAGACATTATTCTTTGCTCTGAATTTGTTGAATTCTTTTTTGTTGCTTTGCTACTTATAAACTCTGGCATTATTAGCTTATTTCTTACCAAATAGCAGATTCAGATCTTGGGACTAAAGGGATCAAGGGATATGGGAATTTTGGGGGAATCAGGATATTGAATTCAACGAGTAGCCATGATCAAGATAAATGGCAGAGCAGGTTCGAAGGGCTGAATGGCCTATTCTTGCTTCTATTTTCTACATTTCTATGCTTCTAGATCCTTATGTCAAATCAACACAATAGGTTGCTAAAAAGTAGACTTTTTTAAATTAAAAAGTCCAACCTAATGTGGAAAAGCCTAAAGGACAAAGTGATCAGCTCTCATTGGAAACCTCCTTACAAAAAGGGGCATTAGCTTTCTTTTCATAGAGAAGAATTAAAACTAGTTTGGCGGTAAAACATTTTGGCTTTCTGAGTTCTATTATGCCTTCAATACTCTACACACAGAAGTAGGGGGTTGTCCTTGGGTCAGTGTCAGAAAGTTGTGTGCTCAAGTCTCACTCCAGACACTTGACCACCTGATCTAGGCTGACAGGTCAGTGCAGAGGCAGTGCTGCACTGTCGGATGTGCACTCTTTCAGCTGGAATGTCAAACTAAACACTGAGGGTGGAATTTTCCATTCCACCCGCCATGGGAATTGTAGCGGGTGAGCCACGCAAAGGTCCGTGAACCTCGGACGGGATTTATCGGCTTTGGGGTGAGTGCAAGTGGAAAATCCCACCCTAAGTTTAGAATTTAAAGTTTATTTATTAGTGTCACAAGTAGGCTTATATTAACACGGCAATGAAGTTACTGTGGAAATCCCCAGTCGCCACACTTCAGCGCCTGTTTGTGTACACTGAGGCAGAATTTAGCATGGCCAGTGTAACTAACCAGCATGTCCTTTGGAGTACAGGAGGAAACCGGAGCACCCAGAGGAAACCCACGCAGACAAGGGAGAACGTGCAAACTCCACACAGACAGTGACCCAAGCTGGGAATCAAACCCAGGTGTCTGGTGCTGTGAGGTAGCAGTGTGACACTGTGACACTGTGCCGCTTGGGACTAAGGAGGAAGTGTCAGTTCATTGCCTGTTTGAGCCTGCTTTACTGAAACACTGAGCAGGATTTTCTAGCCCTTCCAGCTGACAGAATCTTCCAGTCCCTTCAAAGGTGCCCCCCCCCTCCCTTCCCCCACAGTGGTGCAGCCAGTGACTGACGCTGGAAAATCCGTATAGGGTGCGCAAAATCCCAGCCACAGTTTTCCACAGTGACAGAATGGTTAGTGCTGCTGCCTCACAGTGCCAGGAACCCGGGTTCAATTACCAGCTTGGGTCACTGTCTGTGTGGCATCTTCACGTTGTCCCTGTGTCTGTGTGAGTTTCCTCCAGACGCTCCGCTTTTCTCCCACACTCCAAAGATGTACAAGTTAGGTGGATTGGTTATGCTAAATTGCCCTTTAGTGCCCAAAGACGTACCGGTTAGGGAGATTAGTGGGGTAAATTTGTGGGTTTATGGGGAAAGGGTCTGGGTGGGATCCTCAGTTGGAGAGTCAGTGCTGACTCAATGGGCCGAAAGGCCTCCTTCTACACTGTAGGGATTCTGTGAACAATATGAAAGATTCCGTTGTTGAGGTTGGGCAGTAGCATTCTCACTGGTGTCCTGGCCAATATTTATCCTCAAGCAACATCACAGAAGAAACACGTATTATCTGGTCATCATCACATCACACTGCGCGAAAATTGGCTGCCATGCTTCTGACATTGCAACAGTGACGACACTTGAAGACTGCGGGCTACATTGAAGCGAATGGTCACAACTTCATTGACTGTGAAACAACTGGAACAGCCTGAGGCCAAGAAAGGCACAATATCAATATGAGTCTTCCACTTTTAGAAATGAGAAAGAAAAATCAATCAAATTAGAATAAAATATTAATTGCAATTATAATTTGCAATAAAAAGCGATTGAGGCTGAGCTCTGTGATATGTGGGTTAAAATTACAGGAATTTCAGCCGCACTTTCGATTAATAAATCATATCTAATGCAGAACGTCAACTGGCTCTGACCTCACAAACTTCTATTTCCTGATGATTAGAGAATCCTGCCCTTTGCTGGTTTGCTACCGCTGTCGCTTCAGTAGCCAAATTTCACTGATTTTATGGATCTCGACCTTATCACATCCGGACTGACTGTTTAATTCAGCGGTTTCTAAATTAATTTTCCATTCACATTATAATCACTCAAGTAATATCCTGCCTTCTTACAGTGACTTCAGCATGCTTCTTTTCAAATTCACTCGTTATGTGACAAATTAAATCCCGAAGCTTTGCACGAACGTGGGAAGCAGTTCCTAAGTATGAGTGAGGTGAAGCCAGGAGTGAAATTAATTAAAATACAATAAACACTGACTTTGGAGACAATCAGCTTTGTGTCATGGACAGTGCAGGGCGGTGGTTCCAAAACCGATCAAAATATTGATGTTCGTCTTTAAATTTGAGCTTTAGATTCCATCAGACTTTTGAATGGACCCACCTCGCATTAAGTTATGATGTGGAGATGCCAGCATTGGACTGGGGTGGGCACAGTTAGTGGTCTCACAACGCCCAGGTTAAAGTACAAGAGGTTTATTTGGCATCATGAGCTTTTGGAGTGCCGCTCCTTCACCAGGTGAGATAGAATGGATGTAAATCTGAGTTACATACATTTGAATTAATTTCCATGTTATTAACACACCCCTTGCTGTATATTGACCATCCCACCTATCGTATGTTCACACTGTGCCAATGTGATGTCATGTCAACACGGTTTGCAACAGGTTGACCCAGGCATGGTGCCAACTTGTGCTGGAGGCAGTGCCAGGGACAGAATCCAATGGGAGCCTTTTGGGGGAGAGATTCATTTGTATGCGGTGGTGGCCAGGAGCGGATGTGGGAGTTGGGGGTGCCGGCGATAGCCGCTTGCCAGGGTGCAGGTGCCAACATTGACTGTGCGGGTTGAGTATCGTGGGGGAAGGGATCTGACGACGTTCGGGGGTATGGGGGGGGCGGGGGGGGGTGGTGCGGGGGCGGGGTGGTGGTGTGGTGGGTTTGTTGGCAGTGCAGCCTGAAGGTGGCTAGGAGCGGATATGGGAGTTGGGAGTGCGGGAGAGTTGCCGACTCCGATCAGAGGGGTAAGGAGATGAATACCAACTCATTCGGGGAGGGGGATGGGGGGAGAAGTCCATGAGACCTCTATAGTGGGTTGGGGTGGGGTGGGGGGGTGGTGGAGAATCATTCATGTTCTGGTCAGAGCACTCTTTAAAAATGGTGCCCCAATCTCAATGCAACCAATCTTTGCCAGTGCGATTAGGCCCCACCCCCTGCATGATGGCATGAAATGTGCCCAGTTGTTTTTTAATGACTGAGTTTGGTAAGCTCTGGAAGGAAAAGCGACCTGTTCCTCTGGAGAAAAACACACCATTTTTCTTGCCGGAACCAACACTCTGCCAAATTCTGGTAAGATTACCACCAACCCCCCCACCCCCCCCTCCCCCCCCCCCACACCTCCTCCACCCAGCTGAAAGGCAAGAAAACACAAGAAGAAACAATTGAGCAAAGAAAAGGGAAAGCTTTTGACTGAGCTTTCCACATTACAAGGGTCCCTCGGGCCACAGTTAGCTTCTCTTCACAGTTTTCCACAGAAGCAAAGTGTTTTTAATCTCACGGCGAAAGAACTCATGAGCTTGTTGATAGTGAAATGTTCATCAAAGGCTCAGGTAACTTCGCTGAACAAAGACCTGGCCAACAGTGAAACCAAGATGAAGGACAAGGGCAAAACTCTGTTGCAGGTGGAGAAAGAAAGGACAGAAATAAGGGAGGGGGAAGGAGAAGCAATTCTCCCAAAAGTGCTGAATTGGCAAGAAAACTGGTCTAGATCACAACAGTTTTTTCAGTGCAACTTCAGACCCGAATCTCCCCACTCTGCGCACTGCAGCGGTTACAATCATAAATCTCATTAAAAATCTTGTGGGGGGTGGGGGGGGCAGGTGCAGTCCGGTTCACACCGGAGTTTGACAGCTCCAGAATTCTGCACATGCGTAGTGGCCCCAGTCTGGCAGTGGAGCACCGCCTCCACCAGCCCGTCCCAATCGCTGGCCTCCCTCCAGCCCAGACCAATCCCCATGCAGAGTGGCAATGGGATTCCACCATCCCCACCAATCATCCCTAGGCCCTGCCCACAATAGGCCTCACCCCCTTGGCACTGTCTGATGCCCGATGGGCAGTGCCAAGGAGCCCCTGGACATAGGCACTTTGCCCTTTGGGCAGTGCCAGAGAGCACAGGCTGGCACTGCTAGGGTGCCCAGGCCCAGGGGGTAGCACCCCTAGCTGCCCGACCTCCTGCGGGGCCCAAGTTGCTCCCTCTTCAGTCCAGCGGGGTCTCCCACTAGTTCCCAGAATGCGGGGAGCTATTCTAAACCCCGCTGGAATGAAGTACTCCTGGAGGTATGAGAGATGCTTTTGGACCAGGCAAGTTCTGTGCAGTACCCAATAATCATATCTAAGCCACATTTAAAACAGATTAAAATCACTTACCTCCCTTCTTGCCAGTTTCCAGCGTGGTCCCAACTGCGCCTGTTCTCAGGTTCTGGGAGATGGGAACATTTGCACGAACCCCATGAAATGCCCAGCACGTGCACCTCCCAACCTCCCATAAAATTTGCGGGTCGCGATGCAAGAATCACCCCCAAGGTTAGAAAACATAGATCTGAAGCTGCAGATCAAGGAACTAGAAGAAAGAACATTGTGTGCCTCAAATTTACTGAGAACATTTGACTTGTTGAGGGAAGAAATTACTGAAATGAAAAAAGAACCTGGATTGTCACGAAAAAGTTGAACAATTGCATGAGAAAAATAATAGTTTTCAGAAAGGATTGTGAAGATTCTCAGAAACAACCAACGGAAGTTACAGAATGTGAGCTTGAAGGATAGCAGAGAAATTAGGTTACGGAGAAACTGTTCAGTGTAGAGAATCAACTGTCACATACAAAAGATGAGTTCTAATGAAAACAGGAACTGGGGACAACAATGGAGTGTCAGAGGACTTTGAAATGTCTGAATGATAGACTTGGAGAAGAACTTGACAAACTTGAAGTATCAGAGATCCTTATTAAGTGGTGAGAAAAATGCCTGCGGCAGGAGAAGGGATTGCTGATGAGTCAGAACAGTTGAATGCAGAACTGACAACAAAAGCTGATGAAACATTGGAACTTTGATCCAAACCGAACAACAAGAAAGACGAGACCTGCAGTATGAAGAAGGAAATCCAGAGTTTAAAAGCAGAGAAGGAAAGTTCTAGAAAGTGGGTATGACAAGAAGATTGAAAGAGTTTAAGGAGAAGCCTTAAAAGATTCTCCAAGGAACCGAATGTCTAGGTGAAGTTGGTAAGTTGAAGGTGAAATAATTCCTCAGAGGCCAGTGTCCTTTCATCAGATTCCCTTTATTTACAAACTCCTAGAGTGATTCAGGTACAGAGTCAGAATCAGGAGCGTTAGTAACCCTGACACTCCTATTTTTTTATTCATCTGTGGGACATGGACATCACTGGCTGGCCAGCATTTATTGTCCATCCCTAGTTGCCCTTGAGAAGGTGGTGGTGAGCTGCCTTCTTGAAACGCTGCAGTCCATGTGCTGTGACATTAGGGAGGGTATTCCAGGATTTTGATCCAGTGACTGTGAAGGAATGGTGATATATCTCCAAATCAGGAAGGTGAGTGGATTGGAGGGAAACTTTCCAAAGAATCTGCTGCCCTTATCCTTCTAGATGGAAGTGGTCGTGGGTTTGGAAAGTGCTGTCTAAAGATCTTTGGTGAATTGCTGCAGTGCATCTTTAAGATAGTACACACTTATTTCACTGAGTGTCGGTGGTGGGGGGAGTGGATGTTTGTAGATATGGTGCCAATCAAGCGATTTGCTTTGTCCTGGATGGTGTCAAACTTCTTGAATGTTGTTGGAGCTGCACCCATCCAGGCAAGTGGGGAATATTCCGTCACACTCCTGACTTGTGCCTTGTGGATGGTGGATAGGCTCTGGGAAGTCAGGAGGTGAGTTACTCACTGTAGTATTCCCGGCCTCTGACCTGCTCTTGTAGCCATTGTGTTTATGTGGTGAGTCCAGTTGAGTTTCTGATCAATGGTAACCCCATGCATATTGACAGTGAGGGATTCAATGATGATAACACCATTGAATGTCAAGGGCGGTGGTTAGAGTGTCTCTTATTGGTGATGGTCATTGCCTGGCATTTGTGTGGCGTAAATGTTACTTGCCACTTGTCAGCCCAAGCCTGGATATTGTCCAGTTCTTAATGCATTTGAACATGGACTGTTTCAGTATCTGAGGAGTCACGAATGGTGCTGAACATTGTGCAATCATCGGCGAACATCCCCACTTCTGACCTTATGATGGAGGGAAGGTCACTGATGAAGCAGTTGAAGATTGTTGGGCCTAGGACAACACCCTGAGGAACTCCTGCAGAGATGTCCTGGAGCTGAGATAAGTGACCCTCCTCAGCCACAGCCATCTTCCTATGTACCAGGTATGACTCCAACCAGTGGAAAGTTTGCCCCATTGATACCCGCTGATTCCAGTTTCGCTAGGGCTCCTTGATGCCACACACAGTCGAATGTCTTGATGTCAAGAGCTGTCACTCTCACCTCACCTCTGGAATTCAGCTCTTTAGTCCATGTTTGAACCGAGGCTGTAATGAGGTCAGGAGCTGAGGTGAAAATCAAGCTGGGTGTCACTGAGCAGGTTATTGCAGAGCAGGAGCTGCTTGATAACACCGTTGATAACCCCTTCCATCACTTTACTGATGATTGAGAGTAGGCTGATGGGGAGGTAATTGGCCAGATTGGATTTGACCTGCTTTTTGTGTATAGGACTACCTGGGCAATTTTCTACATTGTCAGGGCGATGTCAGTGTTGTAGCTGTACAGGAAAAACTTGGCTAGGGAAGCATCAAGTTCTGGATCATAAGTCTTCAGTACGATTATCAGGGCCCATTGCCTTAGCAGATATCCAGTGCTGCCAACTGTTTTTTGATATCACATGGAGTGAATTGAATTGGCTGAAGACTGGTATCTGAGATGCTGGGGACCACTGGATGAGGCCAAGATGGATCATCTACTCAAGCCTTCTGGCTGAAGATTGTTGCGAATCCTTCAGCCTTATCTTTTGCTCTGATGGTCTGGGCTCCTCCATCATTAAGCATGGGGATATTTGTGGAGCCTCCTCCTCCAATGAGTTGTTTAATTGTCTACCACCATGCACAACTGGATGTGGCAGGAATGCAGAGCGTAAATCTGATCCATTGATTGTGGGATCACTTACCTCTATCTATCACTTGCTGTTTGCCATATAAGTAGTCTCATTCAGTTATTTCATCAGGTTGACATCTCATTTTTAGGTGTACCTGGTGTTATTCCTGGCATACCTTCCTGCACTCTCTGTTGAACCAGGGTTGCTCCCGTAGCTTGATGGGATATGTCAGGCCATGCGGTAGCAGATTATGCTGGAGTACAGTTCCGCTGCTGTTGATGGGCCACAGCACCACATGGATGCCCAGTCTTGAGTTGCTTGATCATTTCGAAGGCTATTCCATTTAGCACAGTGACAGTGCCACACAACACAATGGAGATTATTCTCAATGGACTTCGTCTCCACAAGAACTGTACAGTGGTCACTCTTACTGACACTGTCATGGACAGATGCATCTGTAACCAGCAGATTGATAAGGATGAGGTCAAGGATGCTTTTCCATCTTGTTGGTTCCTTTACCACCTGCTGCAGACCCAGTCTAGCTGTTATATCCTTTAGGACCCAACCAGCTTGATCAGTGGTGCTGCTGCGGAGCCACTCTTGCTGGTGGACATTGAAATCCATACCAGGTAAGGACAGCAGATTTCCTTCTCTAAAGGACATTAGTGAACCAGATGTTTTTTTTTTGACAATCGACAATGGTTTCATGGTCATCTGTAGACACTTAATTCCAGATTTTTAAAAAATTGAACTCAAATGCCATCATCTGCCGTGGCAGGAATCGAACCCGGGTCCCCAGAACATTAGCTGAGTTTCTGGATTAATAGTTGAGTGATAATACCACTAGGCTATTGCCTCCCCAGGTGAAGCTCCCTGATTGATCAGGCAATTATGACCTCAATCAGGGAGCTCATACTCCAAGTGTCCAACCCTATGGGCCTTATTGAAGTCATTATATACAGGTCTGCAAATAATTCTGAAACAAAGAAAACTGAACTCATCAGAGTAGTTGTTGAACTTAATACAATATTTAATAAGCTTCAAAAAGACCTGGACAATAAGAGTGTAAACAAATATTTCAATAAAATTGTGAAAATAATGGCATTCATTTTTGAAACACCAACTTCCAGGAAGAACATGGCAAATCCTGTGGGAGAACAATCACTGTATGAACAATTGGAACAAACATTCTCTCTGGATAAGCCAATCAAAGAAGGTGGATTGTCAGTAGAGAAAAACCTAGCATTAAAGAGCACAAGAAGTGAACTAGATGTGGAAGCCTGAGTATTTGGAACACCAAGTTTTACAACTTCAATTCCGAATCAACAAAGTCAGCCCCAAGCAACTGAGACTACCACATCTTCGAATGCAAAGAGAATGAACACAATCCAAGAGAATTGTCAAGCTTCCAGACCAGTTCAATCTGTAGAGTTAGGGATTTGGGTCTGGACGAGGTAGCATGGAAATATAATATTGTAAGCACATTTGAGTGAAGACTTGGGGAGAGGTGTAGTAAAAGGGTGTTTGTGTTAATAAGGGTTCATATGGAACTGGGGGAAACTAACACCCACATTATGATGCGAGTGGAGTCACTTGACTAGAGTAGGAGTTCCGTAGTGGACTAGTGGGCATCTGGTAGAAGCCAGCATGAAGATAGCACCTAGATAGGGCCATACCTTGGAGGTATTTATACAGTCGTTCATTAAAAAGACAGTTTTTGTTCAGCCAGATCTCTTTGTGAGACACCAAACAATCTTAACAACAGTTAGGGCCAGGACGATGGTGGCAGGTTTATTCATGGCTTTCAAATGGGAACTGAACAAGCACCTGAAAAGAAACAAATTTGAGGGCGAGAGGGTGGGACTGGCTGATTATTTCTTGCAGCAAGGCAGCATGGACAAAATGGGCCGAATGTCCTCCTTCAGATCTGCAACCATGCTATGACTGTCCAGGAGGGAGGGGGACAAAGCAATCCTAGTGTGCCAGATGGTGAACGTGGAGGAAAGGGGTTCAGGAGAGAATCAGGACATTCCTTTGCCTCTCGGCTGAACATTCAAGTATGTACGTTTTTAACAAACTCGCCTTTGTAGTGGTGAGCTGTAGTGCTGTCTCTAACCATCAGTGGTTAGGCTGCCCATAGACTACACTTTCCTGAATGCACTTGACCCACACCCAGGATCGCTTTTGCAAAATGGGACTCAAGGAGCTGTTAACACCAATATTTCTATGTTTCTAAAATGGTAGGTAGAGAAAAGCACAAACAGCGCCACATGAACATTGCCTGCGATATTGTTAAAGGCAGAGAAACAAACATCAAAGGCACTCATCACAGATTATGGAGCTATAATGTCTTGCTGAATCACTGTAAATTGTGGGTGAAAAGACTCACAGTGCCGACATTCCAAAGAATGTAAATTCTGCTTGTGTCACCTTCCAGTCCACTAACTTTCGATTAATCTGATAAATCCAGGGCCATAACTTCCATTTCTATTTCCTTATTTCCGTCACATATAAACTCAGTATTCGGAAATTGTTGTTTGTGGCTTTTAGCATGACTTCTCAGTTTTACTGTGTTGAAATTCACCACTCGCAGCCACCAAGCCTTTTTTTTCTTCAGAATTTTCAGTCCTCCCAAGGTACATGTCATTATGGGCATAATTTCCAATTATTTACTTTCCAGTTCTGTTCAATAGCTCCCACTCTTTTTTGTAAATTTAACTATCTTACCCTTCTTGTTGTTATTACATACACAGAAGAGATATGTGCATTTATATTGTGATTTTCAAAATGTCAGGATGTCTCAAGGTACCTACCAGTCAACAAAAGTGCAATTTTTTAAGTGTATTCGCTGTTATAACAGAGGGAGAGACAGCAGCAAGCTTCCACACACAGCAATATGACAATGGCCAGATAATCTGTCTTTCAAGAATGCTGATCTATGGATAAATACTGACCTACACAACATTTTATATGACAATCCAAATTCCTGTTATTTTCCTACAATAAAGATCTGCCACTAACTCTTAGCTTTTCATAGGATTAAAAGAAATCGACTATCTGGCCCTTGAACCTGCTCCACCATTCACTAAGATCATAGCCGATCTGATTGTGTCCGTGACTCCACTTTCCTGCCTGTTCCCCATAACTCTTAACTGCCTTTCAACCAAAAATCTGTCTAACTCTGTCTTGAGTATATTCAATGACCCAGTCTCCATAACTCATTGAAGTAGAGATTTCCAGACACACAACTCTCTGAGAGAAGAAATTCCTCCTCACCTCTTTTTAAAAACATGTTTTATTCATTCATGGGACATGGACGTCGCTGGCTGGGCCAGCATTTATTGCCCATTTCTAGTTGCCCTTGAGAAGGTGATGGTGATCTGCCTTCTTGAAACGCTGCAGTCCATGTTCTGTGGGCTGATCCACAATGCCATTAGGGAGGGAATTCAGGATTTTGACACAATGGTTGTGAAGGAATGGTGATATATTTCCAAGTCAGGATTGTGAGTGGCTTGGAGGGGAACTTGCAGGTGGTAGTGTTCTATTTATCTGCTGCCTTTGTCTTTCTAGATGGAATTGGTTATGTGTTTGGAAGGTGTTGTCTAAGGACCTTTTGTGAATTGCTGCAGTGCATCTTGTAGATATACACACTGCTGCCACTGAGCGTCAGTGTTGGAGGGATTGAATGTTTGTTGATGTGGTGCCAATCAAGGGGGCTGCTTTGTCCCGGACGGTGTCAAACTTCTTGAGTGTTGTTGGAGCTGCACCCATCCAGGCAAATGGGGGTTCAGTGATAGTAACACCAATGAATGTCAAGGGGCAGTGGTTAGAGTGTTTCTTATTGGTGATGGTCATTACCTGGCATTTGTGTGGTGCGAATGTTACCTGCCACTTGTCAGCCCAAGCCTGGATATTTCCAGATCTTGTTGCGTTTGAACATGGACTGCTTCAGTATCTGAGGAGTCACGAACGGTGCTGAACATTGTACAATCATCGGCGAGCATCCCCACTTCTGACTTTATGGTGGAGGGAAGGTCATTGATGAAGCAGCTGAAGATTGTTGGGCTTAGGGCTCTACCCTGAGGGACTCCTGCAGATATGTCCTGGAGCTCGGATGACTGACCTTCCACAACCACAACCATCAGCCATCTTCCTGTGTACCAGGTATGACCCCGGCCAGCGGAGAGTTTGCCCCTGATACCCATTGATTCCAGTTTTACTTGGGCTTCTTGACGCCACACACAATCAAATGTGGCCTTGAGTCAAGAGCTGTCAGTCTCACTCCACTTCTGGAATTGCATACCCTAGCTCTAGAATTCCCCATGAGAAATGTGCGGTTTAGATGAATTGGCCACATTACAAAATTGCCTCTTAGTGTCAGGAGGATTAGTAGGGTAAGTACGTGGGATTATGGGGATAGGGCCTAGGTGGGATTGTTGTTGATGCAGGTTCAATGGGCTGAATGGCCTCCTTCTGTACTATAGAGATTCTATAATTCTATGTATCTATTATCCTCCCAACCTCTACCCTGTCAAGCCCCTCAGAATCTTATGTTTCAACAAGATCACTTCCACTGAGTATTGGCCAAGGCTGCTCAAACTTTCTGCATAAGATAAACCCTTTAACTCAGGAATCAACCTAATGAACTTTCTCTGAACTGCTTCCAATGGAAGTATAGTCCAGGACACCAGAGGTGTATGTCATACTCCATGTGACATTTCACCATCTGTACAGTTATAGCCAGACATCCCTAGTTTTAGATTCCATCCCCTTGCAATAATTTGCAACATTCCATTTGTCATCTTAAGTACTTGTTGTACTTGAACGCTAATGTTTTGTGATTCATACACAAGGACACCCAGATCCCTCTGCACTGAAGCATTCTGCAGGCTTCCTCCATTAAAACAATACTTTTCTTTTCTTCCTGTCAAAGGGGAGAACCTCTCATTTTCTTACTTTATACCCCATCTCTGTTTTTTTGCCCGCTCATTTAACCAATCTATGTCTCTTTGCATCCTCCTCAAAACTTGATTTCTTGCCCTGCATCATCAGGAAACTTGGCTATAAGACAATAATATAGATTGTAAATAATATTTGAAACCCCAGCATTGACCCCTTGGAACTCCCCTAGTTACAATTTGCCCACCTGAAAATTAGCCACTTATCCTGGCTGTGTTTTCTGTTCTTTAGCCAATTTTCTATCCATGCTAAATATATAAATACCATCACCATGAGTCCTCATCTTCTGCAGTAACCTTTTATATAGTGCCTTATTGAATCACTTTTTGACGATCCAAATCCAGCCTTTATCCACCCTGCTCATTATATTCTCAATGAATTCTAATCACTTGTTGGGCAATATTTCTCTTTCACTAAACCATGTGGACTCTGCCTGATTGTGTTGTAGTTTTTTAAATGTCCTGCTGTTACCTTAATAATGGATTCTAGCATTTTCCCAATGAAAGAACTGGCCCTTAGTTTCCTGCTTTCTGTCTCCCTCCTTTCTTGAGTAGTATTGTTCCGTTTGCAGTTCTCCAATCCACTAGGACAATTCCAGAAGATTGCAACAATGCATCTATTATCTCTGCAGTCACTTACTTTAAAACATTAGGATGCAGGCCATCAGCTCCAGGGGACTTGACAGCCTTTAGTTTCACTTGTTTTCCTTGTACTTATTCTCTATTGACCATGGCTGTTTTAAGTTCCTCCCTCCCTTTTTCCTCTTGATTTTCTACTATTCTTGGCATTTTTTTGCCTTCTCCTGTAAGTAAAGTTTATTTCTTAGTCACAAATAGGCTTACATTGATATTCAATGTGAAAATCCCTTAGTTGCTACACTTTGTCGCCTGTTTGGGTACACTGAGGGAGAATTTAGCATGGCCAATGCACTTAACCAGCACATCTTTCGAACTGTAGGAGGAAACTGGAACACCTGGAGGAAATCCACACAGACACGGGGAGAACATGCAGACTCCATACAGGCAGTGACCTGCTGTGCCACCATTCCATGATGTCATGACAGATACAAAATACCTGTTCAAAATCTCTGCCCGTTCCTTTTTCCCATTATTAAATTCCCAGTCTCACCCTCTAAGGGACCAATGTTTCCTTTAGCTACTCTCTTCCTTTTTATATACCTATATAAGCTTTTCCTGACAACTTCTATATTTCTTGTTTGTTTTTTCTCATGAACCAATTTCTCTCTCTTTACTACTTCTTTGCCATCCTTTGCTGGTTTCTGAAATTTCTCAATCCTTTGGGCTATCACTAATCTTTGCAGTGCCCCATGTTTTTTTTCAAGTGGATACTGCCCTTAACTTCCTCACTTAGCTACGGTTGGTACATCCTTCTCATAGCATCTTTCTTTCTCATTGGAATTAATCTTTGTTTATAGTTTTGAAATATCTCTTTCAATGTCTCCCACTGAATCATCTTCACTTTTAAACTTTTTTTCCAGACCACTTTAACCAACTCTGTCTTGATACCTGTGGAATTGCCTTTATTTAAGTTTAAGACACTAGCTTCAGACCCAAATTTTTCACCATCAAACTGAATATGTCATTCTATCATATGTCATCTACAACGCTCAGTGGGCGGCACAGTGATTAGCTCTGCTGTATCACAACGCCAAGAACCCGGGTTCAATTCCTGCCTTGGATAACTGTGTGGAATTTGCATGTTCTCCCCATGTCTGTGTGGGTTTCCTCCAGGTGCTACAGTTTCCTCCCACAGTCCAAACAAGCAGGTTAGGTGGATTGACTATGCTAAATTACCCTTAGCGTCAGGATTAGCAGGGTAAATATGTGGGGTAATGGGGATACGGTCTGGGTGGGATTGTGTCGGTGCAGACTCGATAAGCTCCTTCTGCACTGTAGGGATTCTATAATTCTATGTAAGCCCTTCATGAAATTAGAACAGAAGGTACTGCAAACAGGGCCTGACCTTCCTGTAATATTTAAGGAAGATTATATTACTAAAATCATAGAAACCCTACAGTGCAGAAAGAGGTCATTTGGCCCATCAGGTCTCCACCATCTACTCAGGCCCTCTCCCCATACCCCTACATACTTATCTGCTAATTCCCCTAACCTACGCATCTCAGAACACTAAGGGGCAATTTAGCAATCAACCTAACTCACACATCTTTGGACTGTGGGAGGAAACCCGAGCACCCGGCGGAAACCCACGCAGATGTGAGAAGGATGTGCAAACTCCACGCAGACAGTAACCAAGCAGGGAATCAAACCCAGGTCCCTGGAGCTGTGAAGTAGCAGTGTTAACCACTGTGCCACCATGCCGCCCTAGGGGAATGAGGTCCTGTAATTGTCACTTTGTAGTTATCACTAGTTGGAAGAGACAGTAGTATAGCACAGGAACAAGTCATTTGGCCCATTGGTCAATGCTAGTATTAATGCCCTATATGAGCCTCTATCATTCTATCTTACCTCACCCTCTCTGCATATTCATCTATTCATTTTCTCTCATGTGTTTACCTTGTCACCCCTTAAGTGCAAGACATCACTAATGTCATTTCCAATGTTCAAGTGCTCCATTTGATTCGCATTAATTATGCTTCTGGAAGTATACATTAGCAATTACACATCATTAGAAAATCACACATTCAGCTCATTATCCTCAATTTGTTCCATAAAAGCCCTGACAAGACAATTTGTAAGTTATTTTAACTTCCACATGTGTCCTTTGATTCACATGGGCAATTTCTCGTCCTGATGCATAAAATTAGGGGACTTGTTTCTCTGAGCAGAATTCTCCAACCAGTTTATCCTCAGTGAGAATGACAGCTGAGAGGGCATGACTGACCTCCAATAGTGCAGCACCCTCTCAGTATTTTCATTGATATGTCAGCCAAGGTCAAGTGAATGATTTTTGCCAAACACTGCTTTAGGTATGAAAGAAGTGCCAAAATAAGGCTTAAAGCTGAAATGCCATTTCAGCACAGGATGACACTTGCGTAAAGGGGTACAACAGACAACTGTCTGGAAGCACGTTAAACAGTTGATTGCCACTTAAGATATCTGCTGATACTCATTTAAGATGCTGTACAGCAGTTTAGTGGCTAAACCTTAAACTGGCACCCTCTCACAATACTGAATTTAACTTCACACTTTGCACACAAGTGTTACCACTTTAAGTGATATTTAGCATTTTGTGTTCATTGCCGTTGAAGCTTTGAAGAGGATCTTGGAACCACATTGGGAGACTTTCTGCACCCCTTTTGCTGCAATTCTCCAATCTTGCCTGTGGCAGGGATTCTCCGGCTCCGCTGCTGTGAAAGGGGATTTGGCTGAGCGCCAAATTCTCTGTTCTCGCTGGCAATAGCGGTGGGGTGTACAGCATTGGAAAATTCCCGTCTTTATTTAGATTTCACCAACATTTGGCCAACACTTATTCTTTAAAATTATCTGGGGGCTTCATGGGAAATGAATAAGAGTTGTCCTAAAGTACCTGATTGGATTCAACAGAAATAAGGCTTTACTTGTCATGAGTAGTTCACTAGGAGGCCCCTTTGTTCACATAGAATGACAGAATTCCTACAGTGCAGATTTGGCTTATTGAGCTGGCATCAACAATAATCCCACCCAGGGCCTATCCCCATAACCCCATGTATTTACCCTGCTAATCCCTCTTACACACTAAGGCACAATTTAGCATGGCCAAACCACCAAACTCACACATCTTTGGACTGTGAGAGGAAATCAGAGCACCTGGAAGAAACCCACGCAGACACGGGGAGAATGTGCAAATTTCTCGCAGACAGTGACCCAAACCGGGAAATGAACCCGGGTCCCTGATGCTGTGAGGCTCCGGTGATAACCACTGTGCCACCGAGCTGCCCCTTTAGGAGGAATGGGAGGTAGAGGTCAAGTAGAGCAGCACCAGCTGATGCAGGAGAGGGAGACAGCAGGGTGACGTGGCATGTATCTCCCACCGTGAGAACACAATACTCCTCTTCCTCTGGAGTGAAAATCCAGTGCCATGCATGAGAGCATATACACACTTTCCCACAATGCCTGAGTCATCCTGCAACAAGCCACTGTGTGCAGGCAGAGCTGTACATTTTCAAAAAGGTGTTTTGCTCAGTTTAAATCCAAATGTTTGTCTTGATTGCTTTGTGTCTTTAGCTTAGATGAACAATGTGATTAAGGGTTTAAGACTGACAGGGAAATGTTCAGTTTAAGTTGGGAAACTCTTTTCCTACATTGAAGAGGAATAATTAACTGGTAAGGGATCAATATATTGGAAATGTTCTTCACCCTCATTCTGAGGAGATGTAAACTGGCCTGATTTTAGATTTTATTTTGGGGGCATTTAATGTGTTTGCTTAACCTGGCCATTTTGTACTCATACATGATCAGAAAAAGAAATCATGAATCATAGAATCTCTACAGTGCAGAAGAAGACAATGTAGCCCATCGAGTCTACATTGACAACAATTCCACTTCGGCCCTTTGCCTGTAACCCCATGTATTTACCCTGCTAATCCCTCTAACCTACGCACTCAGGACAGTAAGCAGAAATTTAGCATGGCCAATGCACCTAACCTGCACATTTTTGGACTGTGGGGGGAACCAGAGACTCAGAGGAAACCAACACAGAAACAGGGAGAATGTGCAAACTCCACACATTGACAATGACCCAAGGCTGGAATCAAACCCAGGTCCCTGGAGCTGTGAGGCAGTAGTGCTATCCACTGTGCTGCCGTGCCACCCACAAAGTCATGTTGATGTTTCTAACATTTTTCAACAAGCTAACTTGAAGTGGTCACTGACTAGCAACAGATAATTTTATTAAAAGGAATTGCCTCAATGACTCTGTAATTGAAGAATAAGTAATCAATAATGAAGTCAGTCAGATTTCTGTGCTTTTCTGTTAATGCTCCTACATGAGGATTAAAAATCCTATTGCAGAATCTGAAATCCACCGGACCCTCTTATATCAAGAACATATTGGCTTTGACTTGCTCAGTGTTAGCTCGACGAACAGGATTCTTGCAAAGGCATTAAGACAAGATGTGAAACCCAAAATAGCCATAGTTTAAGGCGATTTGTGCAATTAGTGAGAACCAGTGATATTAAAACCTAAATGATTGTTGACCAATCAGCCATTTCAAACAACATTGGCTAGGGTAGTGTGATGACATCTTTTAGATCAAAAAGAGAGAATTATGGGAGCCATCCTGACTAAGTGAATGGAAAGCAGTTTAATCTTTAGGGACAGAGGTGATATGCCTGTCAGCGTGGTTCTCAGGGAGGTCCTGTGTCCTTCAGAGGCAGAGGTTGTTTCCACTTCTCCTGAACTGGACACCCATTTGAAAATGCAGAGCCTGTGGATTTTATCAATAAGTACACTTTACTTTGATTTCCTCTGGTTATTTAGTTGGTAAGTTTTTAATTCATTAAGTAAAGTCGATTGATCAGTCTGCAGTTAAGTGATTAGTGTCTGATGGTCCGATGAGTTTCAGTGTCTTAGTCTTTCCTGAGGGTTATATCTCTGCTGAGCTCAATCTGTTTAGAGGGGTAACTTGGATCCAGTAATTAAGCTGTATGCCACTAAATTTAAGTCAAGTCTAAATTAATGAACAAGAGCACTCCACTCTGAGTGGAAGTGGATACAAGCCGCTTCAAGAAAATTGCTTCTAATCAGTACTTGAGTGTTAAACCTGCAGATATCAGATTTTTTTTGTATCTTTAGGATCATATTGGATCTTAAAGTTTATTTATTAGTGTCACAAGTAGGCTTTTATTAACACTGCAATGAAGTTGCACAGAGAGAGACCTGCCAGCCCAACTTGTCCCTGCCAGTGTTTTTTAATCAATTCAAGTCCTCATTTCTTTTCTAAATATACTACTGTAACCCGGTATTGCCTTTTCCTCTCAAATACTTATCTTGTTTCCCCTTCAACTGCATCAATACTATTCACTACAACCTTTCCCTATGATAGTGGGTTCCACGTTCTCACCAATCTTTTGGATAAAGTTGTTTACTTTATTCTGTCATCAGATGTGGGCATTATTGGCTAGGCCAGCATCTGTTGTCCATCCCTAATTGCCTTTGAGAAGGTGGTGACGAGCTGCCTTCTTAAACCTCTGTCTACTGTATGGTGTAGATATACCCATGGTGCTTTTAGGGAAGGAGTTGATTTTGACCCCAAGACAGTGAAGGAATGGCAATATCGTTCCATATCAGAATGAATGAGCCAGCACAGAGATGATGGGCTGAGTGACCTCTATCTGCATCATAACCTCCCAATGGTTCTATAATATGTGGCTTGAAGGGGGACTTGCAGGTGGTAATGATCCGATGCACCTGTTAACCTTGTCCTTGTAGGTGATAGAGGTCACAGGTTTTGAAGGTGCTGTCAAAGGAGGCTTCAGTGCAGCTTGTAGATGGTACACTGTGGGGGAGGAAGTGTGAAGGTTGAAAATGGCAGATGGGCTGCTCTGCCCTGGATGGTGTCAAGTTTCTTGAGTATTGTTGGAGCTGCACTCATACAGGCATATGGGGAGTAGTCCATCACACTCCTGACTTGTGCCTTGCAGATAGTGGAAATACTTTGGGAGTTAGGATGTGCTGCAGAATTCCTAGCCTCTTGTAGCCAGAGTATTCATATGACTGGTCCAGGATGTTAATAGTTGGGAATTCAGCAATGGTAAGGCCACAGTGTCAAGAGGAGATGGTCATTGCCTGGAACTTGTGCCCATGAATGTTACTTGCACTTATCATCCCAAGTCTGAATGTTGCCCATTTCTTGCTGCATATGGACACAGGTTGCAAGTACCTGAGGAGTCATGGATGGTATTGAACATTGTGCAACCATCAGCAAATATCCCAACGTAGGTAGAGGGAGTCATTGATCAAGCAGCTGCAGGTGGTTGGGCCTAGGAACTCCAGCAGTTATATTGGGACTGACATGATTGATGTCCACCACAATTAGCTTCCTTTGTGCCAGGAATGAATCCGACCAGTGGAAAGTTTTTGATTCCAGTTTTAAGGTTCTTGATTTCAAACTCTGTCAAATGGTACCTTGGTGTCAAGAGCAGTTGCACTCACCTGACCTTTTCGGCTCTACTCATGTTTGGATTAAAGTTGGAATGAGGTCAGGAGCTTAGTCACTGTAGTGGAATCCAAACTGAGTGTTAGTGAGCTTGTCATTACTGAGTAAATGCCTCTTGACAGCACTGTCGATAATACTTTCCACCACTTCACTGATGATCAAGAGTGGATTGATAGGGCAGTATTTGGCTGGATTGGATTTGTCCTGTTTCCTGTATACAGGACATACCTGGACAATTTCCACATTGTTGGGGAGATGCCAGTGTTGTAGCAATGCTGGAAGAGCTTGGCTAAGGGCACAGCAAGTTCTGGAGCACAAGCCCTTAGTACAATTGCTGGAATATTGCATAACCTTTGTAGTACCCAGTACCTTCAGCCATTTCTTGACATCATATGGAGTGAATTAAATTTGCTGAAGATATGGAGCTGGATTTTCAGGCTGCACTCACTCAAACTGGAAAATCCCACCTGGGGGCAGCAGACCTTTCCATGTTCCACCCCACCTGCATCCCCCCATGGTCTGCTAAGATTCCTGTGGTGAACAGAACAGGAAAACTCTACCCCCTTGGGTATCTGTAATGCTGGCCACCTCTGGAGGAGACCAAAATGGATCATTCATTGGACATTTCTGGCTGAAGATAATTGTGAATGTTTCAGCCTTATCTTTTGCATTGATGTGCCAGGCTTCTCCTCCATTTGAGGATGAGATATTTGCAGTGCTTCTGCCTCCAGTGAGTTATTTAATTGTCAAGTACCATTCACAACTGAATAGAACTGCAGTGCTTAGATCTGACCTGTTGGCTGTGGGAGCATTTAGATCCATAGAATCTCTACAGTGCAGAAAGGCCATTTGGTGCATGGGGTCTGCATTGACTCTTCGAGAGCATCATAAGCAGGTCACCCCTTGCCCTATTCCTATAACCCCTTGCATTTACCATGGCTAATCCACCTTGTATACACATCTTTGGATACTAAGGAACTGTGGCCAATCCACCTAACCCACACATCTTTGGACTGTGGGAGGAAACCAGAGCACCCAGAGGAAGCCCATGCTGATACAGGGAGAATGTGCAAACTCCACACAGTCACCCAAGGACATAATTGAACTCGGGTCCCTGGTGCCGTGAGGTTGCAGTGCTAACCACTGTGCCACCGTGCAGACCTCACTGCAGCAAGTCTATCACGTGCTGTTTCCATTGTTTAGGATACAAGTAACCCTGTGTTCTATCTTCACCAGGTTGTCGTTCATTTTTAGGTATGCCTATTGCTGCTCATGGCATGTCCTTCATTAAAGCAGGGCTGAACCCTCACCTTTATCATTAATGGTAGTGCTGAGCTATAAGGTTACAGACTGCATTCCAGGAACAATTTTGCTGATGTCAATGGCCCACAGTGCCTCATGGATGCCTGCAATGTGAAGGTGCAGCTTTCTGTGCAATGGTCACTCCTACCAATACCATCATGGATAGATGCATCCGTAATAGGTGATTGGTAAGGACAAGGTCAAGTGGGTTCTTCCCTCTTGGTTCCCTCTCACACCTTAGCATTCTCAGTGTTTTTTCTAAGTAATGTACTGACTTAGCAGCAGAGGTGACTGGGGGAGAAGGCAGTAGTGGTAATGAGCAGTAGGTTTCCTTGTCCGATGTCTGTAAGGTTTATCTTGTGAATGTGACTAAGTCAGGTTTTTGTCCAGTCTGTGGGGCAGCTCTCCCAATTTTGATGCAAACCCCCAGATATTTGCATTGTGGATTGATAGCACTGGATTTCCTGTCCAATTAATTCCTTATTTACTTTTTCTATAGCTTCTTGATATAACTGATGGCTTGCAAAGGTTACTTAAGAGTCAACCACATTGCTGTGGATCTGGAGTCACAGGTAGACCAGACCAGGTAAGGACAGCAGATTTCCTTCCCTAAAGGGTGTTGGTGAAACAGGTTTCATTACTGAGGATGGCTTTATTTTCCAAATTTATTAATTGAACTGAAATTCCATCAGATGCCATGGTGGGATTTGAATTTGTGGCCCCCAAGGCATTAATGTGGGCCTCTGGATTACTAGTCCAATAGCACTAGCACTACACCACTGCCTCTTCTGAATTCTGTGTTGGATTTTTAAAAATTCATTTTTCCAGGATGTGGGCATCATTGGCTAGGTCAGCATTCATTGCCCATACCCAACTGCCCTCCATTTCAGAGGGGAGGTGAGGACTTCCTTTCCTAAATGACATCAGTGAGCCAAATGGGGTTTTTCCAACAATGATTTCATGATCATCATTAGACTTTAATTCCAGGTTGTTATTAGGCTCAAATTTCACTATTTGCCATGCCAGGATTTGAACCCACATCCCCAGATCTTGCTCTGGCTCTCTTCTAGTCTCGTGCCAACGCAACTATGCCACTGCCATCTTGGTGACTGTCTTATATTGATGGCCTCTAGTTATGCTTTATTCCAGTCGAGGAAATACTCTCTGAATCCACCCTGCCAAATCCTGTCATAATTTTAATTACTTCAGACCCAGTCTATCAACCTTTCCCTATTGTGTTTACCCATGCAGTTCCATGTCATCCTTGCATGCTTCTCTGCACCATCTCCAGTGCCTCAATGTCCTTCCATCCATTATGTCCATAATATGGTGACCAGAACTGCAGACAGTACTCCTCAGTGTCCTCCTAAGTGTAGTCTAACCAAGATTTGATACAGGTCTAGCATAAACTCCCTCCAGTTCAATTCAATCCCTCGAAATAAAGCATAGGCAATTTCAAATTATATTCACAGCAAATAGAACCAAAATTGCATGCCACTTCTGGATTCTCAACCATACCAGTTTTATAAGCATCATTTTGTGTTGTTGTCACCCTTTTGCAAAAGTAACTTCCTCCCTGTAAGTTTCTGGAGTGGAGGTAGTGCGGGGGTTGGCTGTTTTAAGCTATAATCCATGTCCACAGAAGCAAGTATGCTGGAACTGAGCCAAGGTTGTTGCCCTGGAGCACTGTTAGGGATTGTGGATTAGTATCACTGAATTTCAAACAGTGCATCGACTGTTAGCAGTCAAAGCTACATGATGAAACTGTTATTAAAGCAAAGCACTTTTACAAATCTGTGATAATGTGATTGTTACACCTCAGAAATAAATAACATATATTGGTTGAAATGTAATTATCATAACAAGGGACATTTAAAACTATTCTGTGATATAACGTAAAGAGTTAAATCCATTATGACAGCATGCTTAACGCAGAGGGGATGAGAGCATATTCTATACAGTAATGGTAGCCCAGCTATGAACGGCCTCATCAGACCAAGTTTTGAATTTTGAAGAGACCATATCTTGTGTGTTATGAGGACCGTGGTGGCTAGCAACACATGGCTGTTAAAATTGCACATGTTGATAGATCTGCGAGGTCCAAATGAGTGGTCTCTGCAAGTAGCTTAATCCTTCAAACAACACATGATGATGAACAGCAGAAGGAATGGAACACTTGGTGAACTGTGTATCACAAGCTGTTGTGCAATGGACCAGGCACTTCTGAGCTTTTCTTCACCTGCCCTCACAAATAGAATCAATGAAGATCTGACCTATCGATTTCCTACTCCAACAAGATTTCTTTTGCTGTGGTGCCAGGGCATGTGCAGAAGTTGTTGTTCTGCAATTTACAGGATAATCTCTCCCACAGTGGTGCTCATCCATAATCATCTTCTAAGATGATAATTAGGTCTTTGTGTCATCCTTCCTGTCCCCACTCCCACACTTCCCCACCCAATAGGAAGTTTCCAGTTTTCAATGTGCATGGTGGCACAGTGGTTCACACTGCTGCCTCACTGTGCCAGGGACCTGGGTTCGATTCCCAGCTTGTGTCACTCTGTGGAGTCTGCACGTTCTCCCCATGTCTGTATGGTTTCCTCTGGGTGCTCCAGTTTCCTTGCACAGTCCAAAGATGTGTAGATTAGGTGGATTGGCCATGCTAAATTGCCCCTTAATGTCAGGGAGACTAGTTAGGGTAAATGCATGGGGTTGTGGGGATAGGGTCTAGGGGGGATTGTGGTTGGTGCAGACTGGTGGGCCAAATGGTACACTCCTACACTGTAGGATTCTATGATTCAATGCAATAATCTTACCATATGGTGAACAAACAGTCAAGTCCAATGTCAAACAATGCACTAAATGCAATTTGTGTTCAGCCAGGACTACTTTTCCCCAGAACTCATTACAACCTTAGTCCAAACATGGGTTAAGGAGCCAAAATCCAAGGATGAGGTGAGAGTGACTGCTCTTTATATCAAGGCATAATTTGATCAAGTATGGCATCAAGGAGACATAGTAAAATTGAAGGAATGAAGGAGAAAACTCTGCTGGCAGGAGTCATACTGAGTACAAGAAAGATGGTGGTGGTGGTTCTTGGAGGTAAATCATGTTAATCCCAGGACATGACTGCAGAAGTTTTTCAGGGCTGTCCTTGGCCCAGCCATCTTCAGCTTCTTCATCAATGACTTTCTCTCCAATACAACATCAGATATAAGAATGTTCACTGAAGATTGGACAGTGTTCATTACCATTCACAGCTGCTCAAACATTGAAGCAGTCTATGCCTGCATGCAGAAAGACCTGGACCACATTCAAGCCTGGCCTGATGGGTGACAGGAAACATTTGTGCCACACAAGTGTCAGCAATGATCTTTTTCAGAATTATCATTTGAGTTTTCCAACAACAAAATTGTGGGCGGCAGTTACATTAACCAGCAACTTAACTGGACTAATCACATATATACTCTGGCCAGAAAAGCATAGTAAAAAGTCTGACAACACCAGGTTTAAGTCCAACCGATTTATTTGATAGTAAACTCACTAGCTTTCAGGGTTAGTCCCTTTGCCAGGTGAATGGAGAGTTCTGGCCTTAGCTTATAAAGCACAGACAGTTTACAGATTACTGATTAGAATGCAAATCTTTACACCTAACCTGCTGTTCAAGTCTAAAAGTGGCCGACAATGTGAGTGGAAGGAGCACTATCTACTCACTTCCACACATTGTCGGCCACTTTAAGACTTGAACAGCAGGTTAGGTGTAAAGATTCGCATTCTAATCAGTGATCTGTAAACTGTCTGTGCTTTATATGCTCTGTCTGAGGCCAGAACTCTCCCTTTGCCTGGCAAAGGGACTAACCCCGAAAGCTAGTGAATTTACTATCAAATAAATCAGTTGGCCTTGAACCTGGTGTTGTCAAACTTTTTACTGTGTTTACCCCAATCCAACACCGGCATATCCACAGCAGAGATGGGAATGTTCTGCAATGAGTAACTCTCATTTCCAGGCTCCCCAAAGTTTTTGCATCATCAAAAAGACACAAGTGAGGAGTATAATATAATGTCCACTTTCCTGAACGAGTGCATTTCTATCTGCATTTGAGAAGCTCAACACCATCCAGGACAAAATAGGCCATATAATTGGCACTGCACCCACTGTCTTAAACATTCATTTCCCCCCACTATTGGTTCACTGTGGCTGCATTGTGTCACATTTATAAGATGCATTGTGGCTGGTCTCCAAATCTCTTTTGGTAGCACTGTCCAGATCTATGACTTCTGCAATCTAGAAGACAGCAGGTGGCACAGTGTTAGCATTGCTACCTATCAGCACCAGGGACTCGGGTTCGATTCCAGCCTTGGGTGGCTGTGTGGAATCTGCACATCTCCTTGTGTCTGCATGGATTTCCGCCAGGTGCTCCGGTCCAAAGACATGCAGGTCAGGTGGATTGGCCATGCTAAATTGCCCCTTAACGTGCCAAGGTGTGTGGATTAGTGGGGAAAATCTGTGGAGTTACAGTGATAGGTCTCCTTTTGGAGAATCAGTGCAGACCTGATGGGCCAAATGGCCTCCTTGTACATTGTAGGGATTCTCTGAGATGCACAGGGACACCACCACCTGCACATTTCCCTCTACATCACACATTATGCTGACTTGGGTCACTGTTTTTCTCACTGTCACTGGGTTAAAAATCCCAGAACTCCCTTACAGCACCGTGGGCTGGAGCAATTCAAGCTGGCTATCAACTTAAGGATGATTTAGGGGCAGCTGATACAAGCTGGTCTTGCCAGTGACGCCCACATGAATCAAGAAACACACCTTGGCGCACTCGTGTACGACCTTGCACACATTGTGCTTCCTATATATCCAGCTCTGTGCAAACCAGCCAGCAGACTATCATAACACTTAACTAATGCAATTAAGGACGTGGAGTGCTCTGGGGTATTTCTGAAATGTAAGAAACCATCTAAATGCAAATTTTTCCTTTAAAATTTGTTTTGTCTTAATTCCAGCATTACAGGGGGTTGGGGGGGGAGGGGGTGGAAGATTAATGTTGGTGGCCAGAAGCAATTGTCTCTGCATTATTTCTACCCTCAATTTACTTTGGATCTATGTTTATAATGTCTGTTTCTAATGATGAAATATTATTAAATTCTTTCTTAATGATTCACTGGCAGAATCCAGTGAGAGTTTTTCTGGTTGAGTCAGCAGCTGAATAGCAAACATGCCAAGTGAAAATGACTGTGCTTTATCCTGCAGAAGACTTGTGTCATTTAATACAACTGGAAAAATAAGCCATTAGCATACATTTACAACTTGATCAGGATGACTGCCCGAAATGCACAAATCTCATCCGTTTTGCTTTTTTTTTGCCCGTTTGAGATCATAGAATCCCTACAGTACAGAAGGAGGCCATTTGGCCCATCAAATCGCACTGACAGAAATCCCACCCATGCCCAATCCCCATTACCGTACGTATTTACCCTGCTTATCGCCCGATACTGAGGGTTTATTTAGCATGGCCAATCAACCTAATGCGCACATCTTTTTACCAGTTGCGGTGAATAGTGTAGATGTCTTTGAAGTGATGTCAGATAAGTACCTGAGGAAGGAAAGGAATAGGAGGCTGTTAGGAAACATGACCACATGTCAGCTATGGACAGTTGGGCTGAATGGCTCGTTTCGATGCTGTACACTTGATGTAAGCTTTGACAGTGCTGTACTCCCTCAGTATTGCGGAGCTGAACTGAAGATTGGATTATGTGCTAATATTTTGGAATGGGACTTGAATCTACAAGTTAGGAGGTAAGAGTACAGTCAGAAAGCCATTACTTGCATATGAATCGCACCGGCAAAATTAGAAAAAACAACTACAAAATCTATAATGACATTATGGAATTACTCCAGATTTAGAAAGATTCTGAACGTTCATAGAATAGGCTGCTTAGATTTTATACATAAGTAATTATTTAAAATGTTAACATAAATAACCCTGTTGCACTAAACCTCAACCTCCCCTGATAGTGTCTTATCAATGCGTTTTTCTTAAATCAGTCTTCCACATATTGAGGGTAATATGAATGAGCAACATTCAGTGGACGTGATTCCACTGTCAGGCTAATTATTGCCTCAAATCAGGAGCCTGGCCTTGTCTTTGAGTCAAAATTTCACCAATGTGTGGGGAAACTGATTCAACAGGTGACCCAAAGGAGGGATGAGAACTTTGACATTCATAATGTGAGAATCTGCTCAGTCTGTGATTTTACTGGTATTCATTCCACATTGGGTAACTAACCTCTGATTTACACCATATAGAATGTATAAACGGGCCATCAACATTTACACTACACTCTCTCCCATCCTTTTCTAACTCAATCAGCACAATCCTCTATTTAATGCTCCCTCCTATTTATTCATCTCACTCCCTCCTTCATAGCAAACTTCTCCCAAATTACACAGGATTTGATATGACTTCTCGTGAGAGTCAACACTTGACACACATTCATATTCAAGATTAAAATAGTTTCTTCAACAAGTGGATGAACTCCACATATTAGTCGCTGACAATATCTACTGAGCAAAGCAGCATTAGTTGGCAGTTGGTTTAGCTCAAACTCAATGGCTGTAACATTACTAAATATTGACCAAGAATTCACCCAGGAAGAAAAGTAATAGGGTGCCACACTCAAGGGTTAAAGTCAAACCTGATGCAGGATTATTGAGATGTTGTTGATCCCAGGTGGATATGCCTCAAAAGTCTGCAAACGCCTCTGCTTACATCATCAAATCTTACAATCCCTACAGTGCAGAAGGAGGCCATTTGGCCCATTGAGCCTACACCAACAACAATCCCAGCCAGGTCCTGTCCCTGTACCCCCACATATTTACCCTACTAATTCTCCTGACACTAAGAGACAATTTAGCATAGCCAATCCACCTAATCTGCATATTTTTAGACCGTGGGAGGAAACCCGAGCACCCAGAGGAAACCCACGCAGACATGGGGAGAATGTGCAAACTTCACACAGACAGTGACGCAAGCTGGGGATCGAACCCGGATCACTGGTGCTATGAGGCAGTAGTGCTAACCACTATGCTACCCCTACAGGTCACGTGACATTTTACCAGCAGAGATGTAACCGCTTTTAAATACACAACATTTATGGAGGAAATCTTTAACATTAAGGTGCTTTCTTTACCAACCAAGGGCGGCACAGTGGTTAGCACTGATGTCTCACAGCACGAGGGACCCGGATTTGATTCCTGGCTTGGGTCACTATCTGTGTGGAGTCTGCATGTTATCTCTGTGTCTGCGTAGGTTTCCTCCAGATGTTCTGGTTTCCTCCCACAGTCTGAAAGACGTGCTAGTTAGGTACACTGGCCATGCTAAATTCTCCCTCAGTGTACCCGAACAGGCATTAGAGTGTGGTGACCGGGAGATTTTCACAGTAACTTCATTGCAGTGTTAATGTAAGTCTACTTACGACTAATAAACTTTAGTTTCAAGGAAGTTCAGCTTCAATCTGACTTGCTTCATCTCATGACGTGACGAGTTCACCCCCACGTCCCATCTTCTAAGCAGAATCCTCTATATTGTCGCACCCTCAATAGTGAAAAGTGTGGCTGTTCACCCTTCCACGAGTTATTTTTCAGGGAGGATTATTTGAAAAATGGAAGATTGAGTTTAGTCAGCAGATATAAATTAACACAAGGTGGTGTCGCATTGGTGCCATCTGACATGAATCAGAAAGGATTTATAAAACTATTAGGGAAACAACATGAGAAATAATGAATTATAAACGAAATACTTAAATGTTTTATGGATGAATGACAAACTAGCTATGAAGCAATAATAGTTTCAGAGCTCCTGAATACTGAATGAATATGCAAAGCTTCTATAACAGGCAATCTGTGCTGTCTATAATTTGAATGCATTTACCTATTAATATAACATCTCTGCGTGTAATCAAACAATTTCTTATCCCTCATTAATGAAACTGTTTCATTAATTACTGTTATTAAATTAAATTGAAATAGCTGAACAAGCATTCCTCATCAAGGAGGGCTCTCTAATGCCTGGCATATCTTGGCAGACCAGGCATTTCTTCCATTCAACCCTTACTTTCATCTGAGTTTGATGGTCTAAGCCAGGGTGACATTGTAATTCTCCTGAGTGCACCAAGGCGGGAGATGGAGAATACACCAAGGCCCCTTCTCTCAATCATTGTCTAATGACCCTTCTAAAAAATACATGTCTATCAACGTTGTGTTAAACAGCCTGGCAATTGCAGAGGTTCATAGGGGAGGAATGGGGACTTGCTGAGATCAGGAGCTGAATTATACACTGACGTGAATCTGAAGCTTAAGCAGAGGAAGAATGAGCACTCAAATGACAAGGAATAAACCTTGCAAGTGAGATCTTGTGGCACAGTGGGTAGCACCTCTGCCTCTGAGCCCGAAGCTCTAGGTTTGAGTCCCACCCGGGATATGGTGGCCAAAGAAGGTGCATTAATAGCACGATCAAAGAGGTTAAGAGTGTCGAATTGAAAATCCTTCCAAACACGCCAATAACACTGGCATAAGAGTGGGAGAGACTCCTAGTCAGCCATGTTTGATGTGGAGTGGTGTCCCTTACACTATCAGTGTCTGGCAACAGACTAGCAATCTGTTCTGGGAATAACTAGCTATGGAAACAGATGAAAGTCTGTGTTAGTGCACCACCAGGTGCGGGAAGAGAATGGAAAATATTGCAAGGTGGAAAGATCAGGAAAATTTAATGATTACCCTTTAAATAATAGTGAACAATATTATGAAGTGGAATTTACAGGATCATTCAAAGGAAGCATTTTCTGATTCAATGCCAGCAGTGGAGTCTATCAGCTATTGCAACCAACACTTTAAAGAATGTTCACAGCAAATCTTTGTCACGATGAACAATTCAATGATATGAGGACTGCTGAATGAAAAGGCTTGTTGCTGTTAAAAATTTACAAGTTGCACTCATCAGAACTGATACAAGAGTGCCAAATATCAAAGGAAGCAATAATTTATACTGCATGAGAAAAGGGTGCTGATTAATCAGAGTTGACTTGCCAATCAAGATTGGCAAGGTGAATGCAAGAGAAATAGTGCCCCCACACATTCAAATTAAAGAATTGGTGCTCCCACAAATTCAAAGAAAGGTACAATGCCTGAACATATTCCTTTTGTTTGCAGAGGTCAGGTCCCTGTACATGTAGTTTCTAGCAAGCATAAGTGAGCCACCTTGTCAGCCTGTCGGCTAATCTTAAATTGGTTGTTAGTAATTAGCACACTTGGAATTGATTAGCAAGTGCTGCCCATTCACGAATCATATCTAACATTAGACATCATGGCCGGGATTTTACGACCTTGCTGGGATGAGGCTCGTAAAGTCTCATTCTGTGAGGTGATAAAATTCCAGCCTATGTTTTGAGTTCTGCGAGCACAGGCTGGTTGAGCATGGTTAGTCCTCTGCCTGCATTGTACAGCCTTGTCCTGAAAGATACTCCTGTCACGTGTGTATGTGGAGACAATGAGAAGTGAGTGTGAGACTGGCAGTGTTGGTAGTTGTGAGAATCTGGTTGTGATTCTGAATGTTACTGAGTGCCTGGGAGTGCTGCTGAATGAACGAAGAAATATGGTGCATTTAGCAGTGTGAGAGGAGATGTTATGTGAAGATGCATTCACTTCCTTTGACTATTGCATGAGGTTGTTAGACTTTCTGTAGCACTACCATCAGGGAGTTGCCTTACCTGAGACAGCTCACTGCTGAGGATTGTCCTTCAGGGTCTTCTCATCCCATGCAGAGGCTCCCCCTCCTTCCTACTCCACCAGAAAGGCTTCCAGCACTGCATCCATCCTTAAGGATCTTTCTGTTTGTTCAGTTTGCAAGAATTTCCACTGTAGCACTTTTATTTGTGAGGCTCCGCTTTAAGGGACAGCTTGCCGTTAAGAGGGGCAGATTGAGTGCACCATGTGATCTGTAAACAACAGTGCTGGTGTCCCCTGCCATATACAGAGAAGCAGAGAGCAGTGCTGATGGTGCATTAGATAGCTTTCCAATCGTTCAAACTCTGCACAGTTCCCAACTTGATTAGGTGGGGAAATCAAAAATCAGGGCAATCCAATTTCTACCTCCTAAATGACTCAACCTTTCCAACGCTTTGGGGATTTTACTGACCAATTACAGTGGGAAATTTGAATGAATGCTCTCGGAAGATTCAGCTTGAAATTTTGTACCTTTTTTTGCGACAATAAGCAGCAACTCACTGGGTCACTACTGTTAGTCTAACCGGTAATGATTACAATTTGGCAATGCAGAGTTCTGGACACAAGAAGATTGACACACATGTCTCCAGGACAAAGGAAGTATCCATAATCCTGTGAGAATAGATCTGTCCTTATCTTTTCCAAGCATTTTGGGGCAGGATTTTCTAGGCCTATCTGCCAGCAAGACTTTTCAGTCTGTCTGAAGGTGACCCCCTGTGATTGGGTTCCCTGGAGGCAGATGAGTGAACCACACAAAACGCCGTAAACATTGGCAGGCCCGACCACCCCACCAGCAGGCAATTACGAGCCATCACCACCACCAGGAAACGTGTCATGGCGGCAGCCCAGAAAATCCCACCCTTGATGTCAGCTATGGCTCAGTTGTTGACACCTCAACTCTGACTGAGAGTTCGGATGTTTACGTCCAACTGCATTTCATCTGGGTTGAATCTCCAGTGCTGCACAGTGGGAGTGCTGTCCTACTCTTTACTATGAGATGTTAAACCAAGGCCACATCTGCCAGATTAAGTCAATGTGAAGAAGCCTCTGGCATCATTCAAAGAAGTCATGATGTGCAGATGCTGGCATTGGACTGGGGTAAACACAGTAAGAAGTCTCATAACACCAGATTAAAGTTCAACAGGTTTATTTGATAGCAAAAGCCACTAGCTTTTGGAGCGCTGCTTCCTTGTCAGGTGAGATCGCCACTCACCTGACAAAGGAGCAGTGCTCCGAAAGCTAGTGGCCTTTGCTACCAAATAAACCTGTTGGACTTTAACCTGGTGTTGTGAGACTTCTTACTGTATCATTCGAAGAAGAACAGAGCAGCTGTCCCCAGTACCCTGACCAATATTTAGCCCTCAAGAAATGTCCTGAAAAGTTTCTGTGGTCGTTCCCTAATTACTACTTGTACAAACTCGCCATCAATAAATATGTCGCCATGATGTCTACATTTCAATAATGATTCATTTCAAAAGGGCTTCATTAGCTGTAAAGTGTCTCAGACAGTCCTGAGATTGTGAGAAAACACTTCATCATTAATACAAGTCATTCTTCCATCCTCATCTATACAGTAATGAATAAATATTTATTCCATGTCTGAGAACATTGCAAATATCATAGAATCCTGTAGTGCAGAAGGAGGCCATCCGGTCTGCACTGACCATAATCCCATCCAGGCCCCATCCCCAAAACCCCATGCATTTACCCTAATTAGTCCCCCTGACACGAAGGGGCAATTTAACATGGCCAATCCACCTAACCTGTGCATTTTTTAGACTATGGGAAGGCACCGGAGCACTCAGAGGAAGGTCATGCAGACATGGGGAGAACATTCAGACTCCACACAGACAGTGACCCAACCTGGGAATTGAACCTGGGTCCTTGGCATTGAGAGACAGCAGTGCTATCCACTGTGCCACCTTTCCGTCTGAAACACAAGTTTAATTTTGTTGCAGGGGATATCCATCATTGATTCAGTTCAGTATATGTTAAACTGGTGTTTGTACCTCATAATATCTGTTCCAACTCCCATCTCGGCATCAATCAAACTAGACAGGATTTTGTTTTATTTTACAAGTTTGCATGCATCATCACTTTGTAGAAATTTATATTGGAAGTTAAAATAACTTTATCACGGAATCCCTACAGTGCAGAAGGAGGCCATTCAGCCCATCAAGCCTACACTGACAACAATCTCACCTAGGCCCTATCCCTGTAACCCCATATATTTTCCGTGCTAATCCCCCGACACTAAGGAGCAATTTAGCATGGCCAATCCCCCTAACTCGCACATCTTTGGACTGTGGGAGGAAACCAGAGCACTTGGAGGAAACCCACGCAGCCACAGGAGGAACGTGCAAGCTCCACACAGACAGTGACCCAAGCCAGGGATTGAACCCGGGTCCCTGGCGCTGTGAGGCAGCAGTGCTAACCACTGTGCCACAAATCAGCAAATGGAAGAAATTGCAGGCCACATATGAATGAAAAGCTTCACCAACTAAGAAAAGCAGCATTCCAGGGCAACTGGTTTGTCTTAAAGCTCAATTCCTGGAACTTTATAGAAGAAAATCTCCAGCACAAATTGAGATAATATATCTACCAACCAAGTAAGTTCACCTCCAATGTTAACAGTTTCATCATTTGATGTGACAGGTCCACCTCCATGTCCCTTCTCATAAGGAAAGCTTTTTCTGTTATCTCCCTCAGGAGTGAGGGAAGTGACTGCTTATCCTACCGTGATTTATTTTTTTCGGAGAGGATTATTTGCAAATGGAAGATGGAGCAGGCTGCAGATATAAATTAACATAGGGTGGTGTCACAATGATGCCATTTGACATGAATCAGAAAGGATTTATAAAACTATTAAGGAAACGACATGAGAAATAATTGATAATAAACCAAATACTCAAATGTTTTATGGATGAATGACAAGCTAGCTATGAAACAATAATAGTTTCTCAGCCCCTGAATATCGAATGAATCTCCAGTTTCTGCCCTGAAGCTTCTAAAACAGGCAAAATATGTTGTCCAGCGCTTGAACCCATTTACCTATTAATGCAATGACTTTGCATGTAATCAAACAATTTCTTACCTCTCATTAATGATTTAGGTTTGACTAATTGTATTTATCAAATTAAACTGAAAGTGCTGAGCAGAGCTTCATCATAAAGAATAGTGTCTGCTGTCTCAACGGACTGGGGATTGCACCCCGCCCCCGAGTTTGAGCTGATTTTAATGATTATGGGAAGAGTGATGTTCGAGGCATTACATTTAGCTTCAGGAGAAAGAAATTATCTGCCAAGGTCCTTCTTCGTGACCACAATCTAAACATCATTTTAAAAAGTGCATGTGTGATTAGACATCAATTGAACAGGTTGTAATGACTTCAGTCAGGCCATTGAGGTTGGCCTTTGGAGTATGAGTTCCCTGATTAAGGATCCAATTGATGGGCCAATCAGGGAATCTTTGCCTTGTATTTATCCAAGAGTGTCGGTTCCTCTGACACTCCCCGGAGATAGACTGCTAACTACTAGCGCTCTGTACACTGCTGTTAGAGTTTATAAATGAAGGGATTGTGGTGAAGGGACTTTTGCCCCCAAATGCTTATTACACAGCTCTACGTTTGATCACAAGTCCCAGTTGTGTACATATAAAATAAATCCTTGAGTTTAAAAATTAGTATTTGCTGCGTAAACATCAAGAAACCAACCATGCATTGGGGATTGGTTAACACATTATTTGTAGGTTAGTTTATTAAGAACCAGGTAAATGAAAGCAGTTTTACATTATTACCAAGCATGGAAAACATCTGAGACTAAAGGGTATGTTAACGTCAGAGGGAATTCCCGGCCAAGGCAGATAAGTATCCTAAATTCCACCCTAAGCCTGAATCACGTGATAGGCTGCATCACTTCCCTTCTGGTGATATGCATATCTATTCCTTAAAAGGTATCCCACAACGGTCCCCGCCACCTTCTCCCACCATCAGCCATAATGTCTACAGAGTGGTAATCACGGTTGGATTACTGTTCTGCTCCTGGTTACTTCCCTGAAGTGCAGCCGTACCTTTACTGCCTGATCTTCCGACTCGGGCTCAGTGAGAATGGCACAGTGCAGCTACTTCACAAGGCCTTCTATCAAGCCCAATAGTCAGGGGAAAGGATGGCAAACCTCGGCTGCAATTCTCCCATCCGAATCCGCAATTTTTCTGGCGAGTCGGGATGGGAGATGTGCGTCACCGGCCTTGTTCCGGGATTTGAGCATGCACCGGGAATGCATGTGCATCTCCCAGAGCCCACCCCGCCAGGAATACTTCACTCCAGTGGGGTTTACAGTACTTCCCCACATTCAGGGATCTAGCTGGAGACCCCGCTGGAATTAAGGGTGGGGGGGCAATTGGGGGCCCCCCAGGGAGTTGGGCAGTGGGGGGAAGGTACCCCCTGGGCATGCGCACCCTGGCAGTGCCAGCCTGTGCCCCCAGCACTGCCCAAGGGGCAAAGTGCCCATGCCCATGGGGTACCTTGGCACTGCCCAGCAGGCACTAAGCAGAGCCAAGGGGCCGGGGCCTGGGGCGATTGGTGGGGGTGGAGAGTCCTGCTGCCACTCTGGATTGGTCTGAGATGGAGGGAGGGCAGCTATTGGGACAGGCAGGGGGAGGTGTGGTCTGCCACAGGGGTCTGCCTCCCCTGGGGGGGGCGGTCAGCGGGAGGGGGGTTCTGCTGGGTTGAGGGGGCTGGGGGGAATCACCACTGACGGGGGAGGGTGGTGGGCTGGACATTGGGGCGCTTCATGGTGGTGGGAGGGGGTCAGGACTGGCCTGGGAGTTGGTGTAGGGGCTGCAATTGGGACGTGGGGGTGGCTGGAGGGGCAGCACTGTGGTGATCGAGCAGGCCTGCAAACGGGGAGACTGACCGATCGGGAACACTGTACATGAGCAGAGTTCCAGAGTCCAGCGTGAACAGGCCTTGGTTTTTAATGATATTCACGATTGTGACCTCTGCATTGCACAGAGTGTGGAGACTCAGGTGAGAAGCTAAAGTGTCAGAACAGTCAGGATCGAGAACAGTTTTCCCACCAATTCAGCGCTTTTGGGAGAACTGCAGCCCCCCCTAACTCTCTCAGACCAGGTAAGTTTAAAGGTCCAGCCACTTTGCGAAGTGAGGCAGAAGGTGAATGGATAGAATGGGGAGGGTGGGTTAGGATGTGTCAGAGGTGGGGGGTGGGGGGGAGGAGATAGTAGGATTGGAATGGGGGTGTAGGACGGAAGATGAGTGAGAAGAATGGGGGGGGGGTAGGTTGGGGGGATTGGTTGGGTGAGGCTGGGGAAGGGGGGTAGTCAGCAAGGGTTGGGAGGTAGTCCAGTAATACACCAATAAATAAGCCTTTTCTTCTGAGATTCCACTGTTTGGGGATGGAGCTTTCTCCGAAAGTTGCTGCAGGAGAGTTTGTATGTTTAAGTCCCACTGCAGAGCACAGCATCTTTGGTTTATATGCTAACTGGGTCTAAAATGTCTATGGGGGGATACTAATAAATTGGGACAATAGAGATAGCGAGCAGTTAAGAATTATACTTTGTCATGTGTAAGTATTTATGGTAAAACTTGTGCTGATTCTTTTTGTTATCTTCTAACTGCATTCTTAAACAAAGCTTCCTAGTGGGTCACTTGAAACACCTTTAAGGTCAAGAGACAGATGGGCTGGTGTGGAAGGGAGGGAATGGGAGGGTTTTTGTATTGAGATAATAAATGTATGGGATATTCAGAAATGAGCTGGAGGAGAAAGGTCACAGTCTGAAGTTGTTGAACTCACTGTCGAGGGCTGTATAACGCCTCATGAGATGCTGCTCAGTCTTTTTAATTTTACAGTTGTTTTGGAGGTGAAGGTTGTCACAAAATCATTGTCATCAAACGTTTGCCAGTTTGTAGGTAACAGGTTCCACAGACAGTAAGTAGAATAAATAACCAGTTAACTGTATTTGCTTGCATTGATTCTGGGATAAATATTGGCCAAGACCACAAATAACTTTGCTGTTCTTGTATTCATGTGGACAGAACCACATTTTAACATCTCATCCATTCCACCTTCAGCAGTCAGCACTCAGTATTACATTAAAATGTCAAGGCTAACTATCTCCTCAAATCCTAAGAACAAGATGACTTTCTCAGTTGTAAGAGCATTAAGCCAAGCTGATACCTAGCACCTCACCATTCTAAACAGACCTCTTTGCCAAAGATATATTTTCAAGTCAGCAGTCTTTTGAAGCACCAGTTATCCTAAAATATCAAAGACAGAAATGTCTGCTTTACTGACCTGAGCCAACAGCTGCTGAATTGAGCAGTTTAATATCTGGAGACTGTCAAATGGTTTGAGGCAAGAAGCCTCTCCATCCCTTTGATAGTGCTCGTTACCATTGGCTACTGAATGTGCTTGGAAATGGAAAGCGTTTAGTTCAGTTGCACAGATTTAGTGTTCAGGCCTCTGATGGTGGATGGTAATCGGATCACATTATGAATTTGTATTGCTGCACATGCCGACGGCTGCCTAGAGGGCAAAGGATTTTTACTTTAGATTAGAAGCCTCTAAGGCCTTGCCAATTTTAATTGGCTGTAGATTGTTGGAGAGCTTAAAGAAGAAACCACTTAGCACTGATGATAAATTGTGTGTTTTTTTTTAAATTCTGTCATTGGATGTGGGCAACATTGTGGCTTGGCCATTTCAGAGGACAGTTAAGAATCAACCACATTGCTGTGAGTCTGGAATCATGTGTAGGTCAGGCCATTTCTTTTCCTAAAGGATGTCAGAGAACCAGATAAGTTTTTACAACAACCAATGACAGTTTCATGATCACCATCACTGAGGCTAGCTTTTAAATCCACTTCATATTTCTTGAATTTAAATTCTACCAGCTGCCATGGTGGGATTTAAATCTATATCTCTCTGGGTCTCTGAATTATAGTCCACTAAGATTACCATCAAGCTATCACCACTTCCCATCTAGCAAGTAAGCTTCATAACATTCAAGAACATTAAATTACCACAGGGGCAGGTTCTATGCAAGTTTTGAATACTGCTTCCAAAGATGGGTGAATCATTCAGTATGAAACTTTTATCAAAATATAAATTACTACATTTGAACTTGTCGGATTCTTCTTTTTCACCCCTAGCTTCCAGGCTTTCTCTTTCTTATCCCATCGACTGGAAACGTTTTATCTGTTATGGGACAAGCAGAAGATTTCTCCAGTTAGATATTAGGAAGAGTGAAACAATTGTCTTTGGCCCCCGACCACAAACTCAGTTTCCCAACATTTTCTCTATCCCTTTCATAGAATCCCAACAGGGTGGCAAGAGGCCATTCGGCCCACTGAGTCTGCACAGAGACAGCATCTTACCCAGGCCCATCCCCCGCCCTATGCCTATAACCCCTCTGCTAATCCACCTGACCCACACATCTTGGGACTCTAAGGGTCAATTTAGCATGGCCAATCAACCTAACCTACACACCTTGGGACACTAAGGGACAACTTACCATGGCCAATCCATTTAACCTGCATGTCTTTGGACTGTGGGAGGAAACTGGAGCACCTGGAGGTTAAACCCACTCAGACACAGGGAGAATGTGCAAACTCCACACAGACAGTGACCCAAGACCAGAATTGAACCAGGTCCATGGCACTGTGAGACAGCAGTGCTAACCAATGTGCTACCGTGTTGCCCCCTCACCACTGCCTGGCTGCATCAGACTGGAGCAGGTGTCATATATGACTCTGAATGAAACCATATTCTCACCATCACCACAATGGCTGACTCTCGCCTCTGTAATGCTGCATCCCTGCCTTACCCATAGCCGTGAATAACTATCTATCCTACTGCTGGTGTTCACTGCTTCAGGCTGCTGAACACACTTGGACATTTCACTTTCGGAAAGATAGAATCCCTACAGGGCAGAAGGAGGCCATTTGGCCCATTGAGCCTGCACTGACCACAATCCCACCCAAGCCCTATTCCCATAACCCCACCTATTTAACCTGCTTAATCCCCTGACACTAGGATAAATTTAGCACAGCCAATCAACCTAAGACATGAAGGCAGTAAAGAGCTTGTTTAGAAGACTGATTCCAGGGATGAGGGATTTCAGTTATCTCAGTAGATTGGGGAAGTCTGGATACTTTTCCATAGAGAAAAGGGGGTTGGGTGGAGATTTAATTGTGGTGCCCAACATCATGAGGGGTTGGGACAGAGTGGATAGAAATTTCCCACTGGCAGAAAGGTTGAGAACCAGAGGACACCACTTTAAGGTGAACAGCTCAAGAACAAAAGTCAACAGAAGGAAAAACCCCTCTGGTGCAGTGTCTGGTTAGGATCTGGAATGCCCTCCTGGAGCAAATGCTGGCAGCAGAGCCAAACATAGCTTTAAAAGGATATTGACTCTGCAGGATGGTGGAGAGGGACAATCTGAGTTGCTCTTTCAGGGACAGAGTATGGACATGATGGGGTCAATGGCCTCCTCCTTGCGCAGTAATCATTCTATGATTCTAACTGAAAGAGTCACCTCCAGAGCTCATTTATATTGACTAATCCCAAGTTTTTGACATTTTCTCTCAACAACATGATGAATACTGATAAAAGCCCACTGTGACCATAGTGTGTGTTCAAAAGCTCCCATGCGTGATATGTCCTTACAGGCAAATTCAAAGTGGCAGTTTACAGTAAATAATGTGGAAGTAAAAAAGCACAAGTGATATAATTTATCTTGAAGTAAGAGCTTTCTCGAGCAAAAAAGGTCAGAGGAACCGGAGGTGTAGGTCATCCAGTTGGATCGTGGCTGACCTATTTCTTAACTCCCAACTACCTGCCTTGCTTATTAATACTCCTTAATGGCCTTCCCTGACAAAAATCTATCAAAAAAAGGCAAAATACTGCAGATGCTGGAATCAGAAACAAAAACCAAAAGACTGGAAAATCTCAGCAGGTCTGACAGCGTCTGTAAGAAGAGAATAGAGCCAACGTTTCGAGTCTGGGTGACCCTTTGTCAGAGACCTATCAACCTCAGTTTTTATTTTGATCAACATCACCCACAGCTTTCTGGGAGCAGCGGGTTCCAGATTTTCACCATCCTTAATGCGAAGAAATACTTCCTGATTTCACCCCTGTGAAAGCCAAGCTCTTAGTTTAAGATGATGCCACTTTATTCTGAACTCCCCATGACAGGAAACAGTTTCTCTCCATTTACTCACCTTAGGTCATTAAGTGACCCTTGTTCTCCTAGTCAGACATTTTGCTAGCTTACCTGTATATCAGCATCTTCCATAGTCCTTGACATTATCTTTCCTCTGTCTTATGCCCTATATATCCTTGTCACAATCTCTCCTAGCTCCCACCTATCACTGCTCCTCTACTTTCCTCCACTCCCTTATAACTATATATATTCCATCACCTTTCTTACTCTCTTTAACTCCAAAGAAAAGTCAAAGGGGCTCAAAACAATACGTCTGTTAATCTTTCCGCAGATCTGCCAGACTTTTACTGGGTGGAATTTTTCCATCCCGGGAATGGTTGTGGGTGGGGACGGATCATGCAATGGTCCATTGACCTCGGGCAGGAATTTCTGGCCTTGGGGGTGAGGGCAGCTGAAAAATCCCACCCACTGAGTCTTTCCAGCATTTTCTGTTTCTATTTCAGATTTCCTGCCTCTGTAGTATTTTGTTTTTATATCGAGGCCCATTAAGATCTGACAACTATTAATGTCACCTCCCTGTCTCCTCATCAATTCACTCAACCCTTTCTCTTGGTCTCCTGATCTCGTTTTAAACTGCCTGTTTCAATGACCTTTGCTGATAAGACATTTTGCACTACTATTAACTTCTGGGTAATTAGTTCTATTTGACATTTCATCTGATTCATGGTTGTTAATTTGTGATTTGTCTCTTCATTTTAGTTGAAAAAGTCCTTGACCAGTTCGGTTAATTGTCTTTCTAATGTGGAAAATTTTAAATAGGTCACTTTGATTTCCCTCTTTTACAAAGAGAATTAACTATCTTTAGCACTTGACAATGAGAAGAAATTACTTCATACAGACTGAACACCTTGAGGAGTAACCTGACAGAGGTCTTTAACATTGTACAAGGGTTTGGTTGGATAGATGTAGAGAAGATGTTTCCATGTGGGAAAGGTCATAACTATAGGCTATAACATAGGATAGTCGCTGCTATATCCCAAAGAAGGGATTTGGGGGAGGTGATGGCTAGGTGGTATTATCGATATGCTATTAATCCAGAAACTCAGTAATGTTCTGGGGACCCAGGTTTGAATCCCACCATGGCAGATGATGGAATTTGAATTACGTAAAAAATATCTGGAAGTAAGAATCTACTGATGACCATGAAGCCTTTGTCGATGGTTGTTAAAAATCCATCTGGTTCACTAATATCCTTCGGAGAAAGAAATCTGCCGTCCTTACCTGGTACGGCCTGTGTCACTCCAGAGCCACAGCAATGTGGTCGACTCTCAGCTGCCTCAGACAACTAGGAAAGGGCAATAAATGCTGACCAGCCAGTGATGCCTAAGTCCCATGAAGTCTGAGTCATGAAAACGTGGAACTCACGTGGAGTATTTCACGTGAAAAAGGGCGGCATGGACAAGTTGGGCCAAGGAGCCTGTTTCCATGCTGTAAACCTCTGATTCTATTGCCCTATTTGAGGCAAATAGCAGAGAATGTTTAAGGGGAAGTTGGATAAGCACATAAGGGGTAAAATAGATTATAGTTAGATGAAGAGGAGTTGGAGAAGGCATGAGTAGAGCATTCACACTGACATGGAGCACATAGTACATGTGGCCTATTTCTGATCTTGTTGATTCAGCTTTTTTAAAAAAAACTTTAAAAGATTAATTTGCTTTTATGTTAGAACTGTGCATATTGCTGTCTGACATTTTGACTGAAGGATAAAACATTAATGCCATTGATAATATTTCAGTTCTGAAATCCTGTTTGAATTTGATTAAGTAATTCCATTTGAGGTTTAGGTCTTAAATGCTGAGGAGGAAGTCCCCTCCCAACCATTCAAAATGTGATTGCTTCAGTTTGAAGTGCAATGGTGGTTACACATCAGCCCAAAACATTTTCTTTCCCCAACTACAGCCTCACCAATCATGAACTAAATGGTGAGTTCACCTTTCAGGTTAAATCAACATTTCAACCAAAGGTTTATGTTTGTTTGTTTCTTGGTTGTTGAACAAAATGAGGGCCTTTGAACAAGAAGTAGTCGTCTAGGGTGAACTGTGGCATAGTGGTCAGCACTGCTGCCTCACAGCTCCAAACATCCGGGTTTGATTCCCAGCTTGGGTCATTGTCTGTGTGGAGTTTGTATCTTCTCCCCATGTTTGTGTGGGTTTTCTCTGGGTGCTCCAGTTTCCTCCCACACGCCAAAGATGTGCGGGTTAGGTGGATTGTCTGTGCTAAATTGCCCCTTAGTGTCAGGGGGACTAGCTAGGGTAAATGCATGTGGTTAAGGGGATCGGGCCTGAATGGGATTATGGTCATTGCAGACTCCATGGGCTGAATGGTCTCCTTCTGCACTGTAGGATTCTATGATCTTTCTTTCCAATGAAGCATCTATTAAATGCAATGTTCCCCAGTTGTTCTTGTCCTCCAAAAGAATGCTAAAGCCTTGAATGAGATCCCAAAGGACAGATGCTAATTACTGGCCAGGATTTTCTGTTCCTCCACTGCCCCCACAACAATCACTGTCCATCGAGACAAAAATAATCAAGAAAAGAAATCTTATTATCCGTTCAGCTTAATTTTAAATGGTAACACACTGCAGAATTCAAAGTCTAATCACTGGGAATGCTAAGGCACCACTGGAGACCAATGATCTGTTTATTTTACTGTCCCCTGTCAAAAAGAATCTCTGTCTGCATTAAAATAATAAGAGAACATGCATTTGTATTGCATTTTTCACGAGCTCAGGACATCCCACTGGGCTTTAATTAAGTACTTGTTATTGAAATGGAATCACTGTTGTAATGTAAGGAACTGCCAATTTATGCACAGGAAGTTCACCCAAACAGCAAGGAGATAATGACCAGGGAATATTGTTTTGGTGATGTTGATTGAGAGATAAACCATTCAAAAGACATTTTGTCATGATGACAATTGTTTAAGTTTAAAGTTTATTTATTAGTGTCACAAGTAGGCTTACATTAACACTGCAATGAAGTTACTGTGAAAATCCCCTAGTCGCCACACTCCAGTGCCTGTTTGGATACACTGAGGGAGAATTTAGCATGGCCAATACACCTAACCAGCAGGTCTTTCGGTCTGTGGGTGGAATCTTCCATTTTGTTTTCCTTCTGGACTAGGAGAGAAACGTTTGCACCTTGCAGGCTGCACAGCCATCCTGTCTCACCATATTGTCCAATGCTTCGAAGGAATAAATCCATCGCGAAGGTGGAGTCTGAAAGACCCGCAACATTGGCTTTCTAGAAATTGAAGCATCCTTTTTAAAGGATATCCCAAGCTCCAGTAAATGCAAATGAAGAACCCTTTCCCGCCCACATAGATTTAGTAATACCCAGCCCACCCATCTACACAAAGACAGCCCCCACCCCCTCCCCACCATGGATGCAGAGATCCTCCCACCAACGCACACATGAACACCCCCCGCCCCCGACCTCCCCACCATGGAGCTCCCCAGAGGAACCCCCCAACACTGCCCTTTGGCACTGCCGGGGGGGCATTGTCTGGCCATGCCCCTCTCCCCCCTGGAGGGGCTGTATTTACCTGTGCCCCACTGGTATGGTCCCTTAACCTGCTACGCATTGCTCCAGACATGTTGTAAACATTGTCGACGTGGGAAGGCAGGGGGTAAATCCCAGTATGGTGGGACAATGCAGCAAGGAAGGCCGCAGTCCACTAATGAGTTGATAATGTATTTCGGTGAGTTTCCTGACCTTCCTGGCTGGGGTGGGAACCTTATTATATCAATGGTGGGGGCAGGTGAGGTGGAGACAATCCTATCATGAGATCTCACTGGTGAGAATCTCGTTTTTTGGCCTCTTGTGGGATTTTGCACCCACATCACCACTTGCAGGTGCAAAACAGTGGCCAATGTCTAGAATTCTTCCATCCTGCCCCCGATGGGGTTGGTGGTGGGCAGGAGTGGAGAATCTGGCGGCAACCAAAAAGTCAGAAACCCATTAGTTGCAATTCTCCCAGTGGTGAGTTAATAGTGGGTTAGTCCTGCTGCTGCCTGAAAGTGTAAACACCATGCATCTCATGAATGCTCATTAACACAGTCGCCCATAGAATCCCATCAGGCATTCCAATCTTGTGTCGCATCAGTGAGAAATTACCTCAGATTGATCAACACTGGCATGTACAATGGGTCCTCAGTTCACCAGGGATTTTGAGGTGAGTGCAACAACCTTCTGCCATAATGTTGCATTATTCCTGATGTGCTATTCACCATTATGCCACGGCAGACCAGTCCCTGCCCACCATCTCCATGCCAAGCTGGTCTTCATGAACAGCACCATTATGTTGGACCCATGCTCCCTCTTGCATCACCATCTTGGTTCAATACTCCACCTGGAATTTAAGTTTGAGTTTAAGTTTATTTACTAGTCACAAATAGGCTAACATTAACACTGCAATGAAGTTACTATGAAAATCCCCTAGTTGCCACACTCTAGCGCCTGTTGGGGTACACTAAGGGAGAATTTAGCCTGGCCAATGCACCTAACCAGCATGTCTTTTAGACTGTGTGAGGAAACCGGAGCACGTGGAGGAAACCCAAGCAGATATGGGGAGAACGTGCAGACTCCACACAGGGAGTGACTCAAGCCAGGAATCGAGCTCGGGTCCCTGACACTATGAGGCAGCAGTGCAAACCACTGTGCCATTGTGGGGTCGGGGAGTACAGGGGTCCCTGGTGCCACACACCAGTGTCTACCTAGGACAGCACTGTGCTGCAGGATGAAGTAAAATGGGAAGCAGCTCATGTGGAGCCTAAATGCTGGTATGATCTGGTTCCATATTGTACATCCCATATAATTCTATGTGAAACCTGTCAAAGTAGGCAGTCACTCTGTACCTGATGACTGCTTCCGGTAACTTCCCGCGATTGATATTAGAATCGAGAGGATAGACATATCAGGAAATGTCAAACAAGTTAGGTCTTATTTTTATAGAAGGAAAGGTTTCGCTGGTCTGTCAGATTATGTGAGTCACTGATGGGGCAAACCACTTGTTTGGTCTCCATTGTTTGAACCTCTCAGTTGTTGTAAAGCAGACACAAATTCTGTTTTTTCATAAAATAGTTTTATTTCTTTGAACCAACTTCACACACAACTCTCCGCCAATACCCAATGCCACCTGTGACCCCTTTATACATCAGTGACTTCTATCAAACAATTGTGTAAGGCCACAGTTGGAATATTGATTTCAGTTCTGGTCACCCTATTATAGAAAGGATATTAAACTAGAAAGAATGCAGGAAAGATTTACTAGGATGCTACCGGGACTTGATTGTTTGAGTTATAAGGAGAGTGCGTAGACTGGGACTTTTTTCTCTGGAGCTTAGGAGGCTGAGGGGTGATCTTATAGAGGTCTATAAAATAATGAGGGGCACAGGTCAGCTAGATAATCAATATATTTTCCCAAAGACAAGAGAGTCTAAAACTACAGGGCATAGATTTAAGGTGAGAGGGGAGAGATTAAAAAAAAGTCCAAAAGGGCACTTTTCTCATAGAGGGTGGTGAGCATCTGGAACAAGCTGCCAGAGGTAATAGTAGAGGCGGATATAATTTTGTCTTTTAAGAAGTGTTTAGTTACATGGTAAGATGGGTATTGATGGATATGGGTCAAACATGGGCAATTGGGACTGGGTAAGGGGCTAAGAAAAGGGGTGGCATGGACAAGTTGGGCCGAAAGGGCGGTTTCCATGCTATAAACCACTATGACTCTATAATTGACATCAAATTAGGACTTAGTTGGAAGGTCTGTTAACCCATTCCTAACATCCGTAACGAGAACTCATAAATATAAAATCATCACTCATGAATCCAATCAGGAATATCAGGAAAAGCTTATACAGCCAAAGAAAGTTTATTTAATCAAACTCTGCCTAAGGGTTATCCAGACAATTCTCCCAGTCTGCTGTGCTGATTTAGCGGCTGGGAGACTCAAGCAGAGGCTGTTTAGTGAGCTTCCCGCTGGGCGCCACAGCCTCCGCGAGTTTCTGGCCACCAGATTTCTGGCACTATCAGTTCCACACCAGAAATCGGCAGATATCTGTATGATTTTTTTTTAAATTAGGATTTGCATATAATTAGCCAGGCCCAGTAGAGTCTCCCCATCACGCCAGGAGAGTTTCGTTCCAGTGGGTTTTACAATAGCTCCCCACTTGTGAGGAACTGGCAGTCTGAAGGAGTTAGGGGCGGGTCCCTCTGGGCACTTCCAGTGTCAGTGCCAGCCTGATCCTCTGCACTGCCCAAAGGAGCAAAGTGGCAATGCCCAAGGGGCATTGGATAGCGTGAAGCTGGCAGGGCCAGAGTGGGTACAGGGCCTTTGGAAGGGGAGCATTGATATGGGTGGGGGAGTCCTGCTGCCACTCTGCATTTTGTAATGATAGAGGGAGGAAGACCAATGATTGGAGCTGGCCAACGGGGTGGGGGGAGGGATTGGGATAGAGGAAGGGAAAGCAGGAGATCAGGACTGCCAGTGGAGGAGATCAAGGCGGGTGAGGGGATGAGGCTGCCCTGGGCACGTCCGGGGGGCCAATGATCAGGCCATGGTGGGGGGGGAGTTGGAAGGGCAGCAATGCGGGGGTCACGGGACTAGCTAGCAATTGAGCTGGCCAGTAATCGGGAAGCTGGCAGTGTGGGCCACTGCGTATGTGCTGATCTTATGGCCCGCTCAGCACTATGCTGCTGACCTCTTCAGTGGGAATAGGCCCTGCCCACAGTGTGGGAGATTCATTTTGAAACTCCCGCTGAAAATACCAGCGGGGTTTACTCCAGTTTTTACATAAATGTGACACTTAGAATTTTAACTCTATTTTCTCGCCACAGATGCTGCCAGACCTGCTGAAGTTTTCCAGCATTTTCTGTTTTTGTATAGCCAAAGAATGGGAGGATTCTAGAATTTTCTGCTTTGGGAGCAGTTGAGGTGAAAACACATGTTTCAGGAGAAGTAAGATAAACATCAAGAAAGGAACAAAATTATGCCTTGATAGCGTTAGAAAAGTGGGAAGAGGCTTGGTTCAATGCTGGCATCAACCCATAGGGTCAAATGGCCTTGTCCTGTCTAACCATGATGTGGAGATGCCAGCTTTGTATTGGGGTAAACACAGTAAGAAGTCTCACAACACCAGATTAAAGTCCAACAGGATTATTTGATAGTAAACCCACAAGCTTTCAGGATTTGCCCCTTCGTCAGATGAGTGGGGAGTTCTGATCACAAACAGGGCATATAAAGGCACACACGGTTTACAGAATACTGATTAGAATACAAGTCTTTACAGCTGATCAAGTCTTAAAGGTGCAGACAATGTGAGTGGAGATAGCATTATGCATAGGTTAAAGAGATGTGTACTGTCTCCAGACAGGACAGTAAGTGAGATGTTGCAAGTTCAAGCAAGTCATGGGGGTTACAGATAGTGTGACATGACCTGCCGAGATTTTCCAGCATTTTCTGTTTTTATACAGTCAAAGAATGGGAGGATTCTAGAATTTTCTACTTTAGGAGCAGTTGAGGTGAAAAAACACATATGTTTCAGAAGAAGTAAGATAAACACCAAGAAAGCAACAGAAAGTTAAAGAGGTGGGAAGAGGCTTGGTTCAATGTCAAATGTTGTGAGACTTCTTACTGTCTAACCATGACAGGCTGTATTCTTTGTTTCTTTCTTCCCCTGCCCCATTCTTAAATAACAGAGTGGCATTTTTACTTTTCCAATTCACAGATATAATTCCTGCATTTGGAGCATTTTGGGAAATGACTAACACACCTGTTTCTTTTTAATACTGTGTTAAAGCCCTTTAGTCCTGGACACTTGTCTATTTGAAGTTCCATTATTTTCCCTGTTACAGTATTGTCACTTATCATAGAATCCCTACAGTGCAGAAGGAGGCCAGTTGGCCCATCAAGTCTGCACTGATTCACCTACAGAGTATCTTACCCAGACCCTATCCCCATAACGCCACATATTTACCTTGCTAATCTCCCTAATCTACACATCTTGGGACACTATAGGGCAATTTACCATGGCCAATCCACCTAAACATGGGAGGAAACCGGAACAAACCCACACAGACACAGAGAACTCCATAAAGTCACCCAAGGTGAGAATCGAATCCAGCCCCTGGTGCTGTGGGGCAGCATTGCTAACCACTGTGCCACCATGCCACTCCCAGTCCTTGTCCCATCTTTGTTAAACCTGGAAGTGGACAGGTTTTTCCAGATTTATATTATGTTAATATCTTACCTGGCTACTTTTGAGTGTTAAAATTAGAATCATATAATCCCTACAGTGCTGAAGGAGGCCATTTGGCTCATCGAGCCTGCACCGACAACAATCTCACCCAGGCCCTATCCTCCATAAACATATCTATTTACTCTGCCAGCCCTCTGACACCAAAGGGCAATTTAGCATGGCCAATCCATCTAACCTGCACATCTTTGGAGTGTGGGAGGAAACCGGAGCACCCGGAGGAATCCCACTGTGTCACCATTGCCATCCTTTATGTTCAGTAAGTTCCTGCCTGAGTTATTTTTGGGTTCCCGTGTTAAATTGGTATTTTGTCCTCATAATTCATCGAGTTGAAAAGCATCCTTTAAATAAACCTGCCATTGTCTTATTATTGCCAATCTTTATTGAGTTTATAATGCCCTTTACCATTTTCCTCTTAATAATATTTGTTCTTAGCTTTGATATCCTGTAACAACTTTGTTCACACCCTGTTATTATTTCCTTTGTTGCTTTTTATAACTCTCCCAGCCCACTAGATTTCCACTATCTCTTACATTTGCATACATGCTTTCTTTTAGCTCAGTATGGTCTCTTGCCTCATTTGTTACTTTGTCACACCATGTTAGTTCCTGCCCTAGCTCCTCTGCCACCAAGTCAGGGTCTGTTTGTGAAACCTTTTCATAAGGCTAAAGACACTATAGGATTCAAGTTATTGTTACATCACTTTCTGAACCACACTCATAGATAAATTGAACAAATAAAATATTCCATAAAATGAACAACAAAACTTCTACTTGTATATCACCTTTAATGTAATCAAATGGCTAAGGAGCTCCATAGAAGTGATACAAAGGAGAATTGGACAAAGACTCACATAAGGAGAAATTAGGACAGTGATTATAACATTGGTCAAAGAGAAATTCCTCCCCCTCCATGGTGTGTTTTGCAGCGCTGGCATCTTATGGTTCCACCTTTGTCCCCCTGACCGCACCTCTCACTGTCAGGAAACCCACAGCAGGGGTGTGCCGTCAGCAGGCACTGTAAGATTCTGGCAGTGTAAAATGGCAGCAAGATTTTAAGGATCGTCCTGAAGAATGAAAGTGCATTGGACAGGTTCAGAAAGAGAATTTCAGAGCTGGGGACCCAAAGTGGCTGAAGGAATGGCCACCTATGATGGAACGATCAAAATCAAAAAGGTTTAAGGGGCCAGAATTGGATGGATGCATTTACCTCAAGGGTTATGGGGCTGGAGGAAATGACAGAAATGGGGAGAGGCAAGGGTGAGAGAGATTTGAAAACGAGGATGAGAGCTGTATTATCAAGAAATTGCTGACTGGGAGGCAACGTCAACCAGTGAGCACAGGGGTGACAGACCAAAGAAACTTGATGTGAGTAAAGTTTGTTTATTAGTTTTACAAGGAGGCTTACGTTAACACATTAAGTAGTTACTGTGAAAATGTCCTAGTTCAGGTGCATTGAGGAAGAATTTAGCATGACCAATGTACCTAACCAGCACGTCTTTCAGACTGTGGAAAGAAACTGGAGCATGTGGGGGAAACCCATGCAGACACAGGGAGAACGTGCAAACTCCAAACAGACAGTGACCCAAGCTGGGAATCGAACTTGAGTTCATGACGCTGTGAGGCAGCAATGCTAACCACTGTGCCACCATGCTGCCCCTGGCAGTGGGATTTTGGATGATGGCAGGTTTACGAGGGTAGCATATGGGAGAGCTAGCTAAGGCTTTTTAAATGAATGAGAGTTTCAGGAGTGCAGTCCACGTAAAATGGAAGGTAAGTTAACATTTTCAAATTATGCTGTAAATTGCTCACCAGAATAGAAAAAATAGATTTTGGACGTGGATGAATATAACTAGTGTAACACATTTCTAGAATTATAATGTTAATGACACTTAGAAAAGTCACAACAATAAATTCATAGACAATTGATCCCAGCCCTCCCAGTCTCAACAAGAACTCACTGCCGTTCAACAGGAGAGTTATGTAGAAATACCTCCAGTTAAATCTTTATTCAACTCTCTTGTCATCTTGTTTGCCCTGAATTAGCGGCACCCCATATTCACCCTGGCTCGCTTTGTTAGTTATATGTGATAATGATGTTTGCCTAATCATATTATCGACAGTGGTAGGAAACTGGCACTGGCGAGTCACGATTTAGGGGATTACGAACAGTGAAATGTTGTAGTTAGCTGGGAGAGTTCAAGAACACAAAGTTAGCAGCTGCTTGACATAACTACTAGCCAACCAGAATTACAAATTGGTCGGCCGTCATTTCTGATTGGGGAAAAGTAATTGCTTTAGAAGGGCGGGGTTCGAAAGTTGGGGTGCTGTTTCAAAGAGAGAGAGAGATGGATGGCTGGATTATTCCTTGCATCAGTCCAAGGAGCCCTCTGAGGAAATGTGTTCTGGCTGGAGCTTTGACTCAAGAACTTTGTGATAATTAACTTCGGCACTTACCGTCCGAGGGGAGGTCCGGCACCGAGCTGCTGGCTGCAGCAAGAGCAGGCAAGTGTTCAAATTCCAAGTGTCTTCTCTGCCGAGACAATTCCCGGTCCTTCGTTGAATCCGCTTCCTTGCGCATTGCAAAAGTGCATTTCGGCTGCTGAGCCTGTTTGATTCCACCGGCAACCTTATTTCTGCCAATGCTTGGAAAACATCTCTCTTTTTAACAAGATTTCTACAAAGATTCTTTATAGAATTCTCTACAATGCAGAAGGACACCATTCTGCCCATCGAGTCTGCACCAACTTTCCAATAAAGTATCCCACTCAGGCCCTACCCCCTTTGCACCATGTGTTTACCCTGCTCATCCCCTTTGACCCACATATTTTAGGACATTAAGGGGCAAATTAATATGGCCAATTCGCCTAACCTGCACATCTTTGGAGTGTGGGAGGAAACCCATGCAGACACAAGGAGAATGTGCATTCTCCACAGTCACCCAAGACTGGATTTGAACCTGGGTCCCTGGTGCTGTGAGGCAACAATGAGTGGCACAGTGGCTAGCACTGCTGCCTCTCAGTGCCAGGAACTGAGTTCAGTTCCAGCCTTGGGTCACTGCCTGTGTGGAGTTTGCATGTCCTCCTGTGTCTGTATGTGTTTCCTCCCACAATTTGAAAGATGAGCAGATTAGGTGCTTTGGCCATGCTGAAATTCCCCCTTGGTGTCAGGGGGACTAGTAGTGTTAATATGTGGGGTTCTGGATTAGGGCCTGGGTGGGGTTTGTTGTTGGTGCAGGACTGATGGACTGAATGGCCTCCTTGTGTATTGTTGGGATTCTATGATTCAGTACTAACTACTGTGCCTGTGTGTTTCAACTAGATATTTAGAGGGGTGTTCACATTTGTTTCCTCTCTGGAAATGAATTATTTGATTGTGATCTAATAAAGACCACCCCCACCCAATCTGGCTATGTTGATTGTCAAAGATGTTTTAAAACAAGATTTCAGTCCACTTTAAATGAGGAGTTGCCAATCCCCTGAATTATAAAGATATAATCTAATCTAAGGTTTAAACAAAACACAAGCGGATTACAAATATCCTTTAAAACTCCAGATTGACTTAATGAAATGACTTCAGTATAAATATTTGTCAGAAGTACACTTAGCCTTCAGAATAAAATCATTCAGTCAAGCAATCATTTCTTCTCTTTTTTTGAGATTTGTATGGAAACTGTCATGTTGAGAAAATAATAGCTCTATTGTTAATCTTGCAAGCTGTGATTTACTGTCCGAAAACCCCTTCCTCAGTAAGTCATTCTGTACGGACCATTTGCAATCATGTGGACTATTTAAGACCGAGCTAGGGAGTAATTTCTTCTCAAGGGTAGTGAACCTGTGGAATCGTTTACTGCAAAGGCTGGATTGTTAAATATGTTCAAGGTGGGAATAAACATTTTTCAGTCAGTCAAGGCATTTGAGGGTTATGGGGGTATGTTGGGAAAGTAGAGTTGAGGATTATGATGGGTCTGTCACTATCTTATTGAATGGCCTACTCCAGCTCCTATGTCTTATGGACCACACTGGTGTTCTGTATTACTCACTGCTTTTTATATTCTGAAGTTCAGTGTGGTGAACCTCATTTGAATTGAGAGATTATTGAGGTTGCTTTTGCACACCTTCGATTGTATTGGAAGGTTAGATCGTGCTGCAGATGTGATGCTGCTATCTTGAAATCGCCATGGCAAAGGCGGTACAATGGACATTCTTTCTGAAAATGAAGTGTCCCTGATTTTCATTAGTCTGTCACTGGTGGATGTGCTTTCAGCTACTCTGCTCTGTAATTTCTTTCTTAAACCACTCAGTCCCTCTCCCATGTTTAAAACCTACCTCACTGGCCAAGCACTTGATCACCTGTGTGAACACCACCTGATAAGGTCCAGCAATGACTTCTGTTTGAGAATGCTGATGTCCTTGTGACCTTTTGCCACATTAAAAGATACATTTTCATTGCATCATGTTGTTTGTTGCCCAAGATCGGACTGTGGTGGATGAGCGCAAACACTGCAGATTCTGCAAATCTGAAATTAAAATTGAAATTCTCAGGTCAGTCAGTATCTGTGAAGAGAAACAATTTAATATTCTGGGTTGCTAAAAGGATATTTTGTTTATTAGTGTCACAAGTAGGCTTACATTAACGCTGCAATGAAGTAACTGTGAAAATTCCCTAGTCACCGCACTCTGGCGACTGTTGGGGTACACTGAGGGAGAATTTAGCATGGCCAATGCACCTAACCAACACACCTTTCAGACTGCGAGAGGAAACCCATGCTGACATAGGGAGAATGTGCAGACTCTGCACAGGCAGTGACCCAAGCCAGGGATTGAATTTGTGTCCCTGGCACTCTGAGGCAGCAGTGCTAATAGCTATGCCACTCATAAACGTTAACTCTGTATCTGTCTGCGCGAGTGTCACCAGATTTGCTGACTATTTCCGGTTTGTTCTGTTTTTTTGGTTGTGAACTGATGAGCATTGTAGTCAGTCTCTTGTTTCTGTGACAATGATATTTTACTTCATTGCACCTGAAGATGACAGTGTGAACCATCCCGGGACCTGAACTGAGGACATCCTGGTTTGGATATCAGCACTCAATGACCTGAGCTACCCCGATGCTCCCTAAATATATTAAATCCACAAACTGGTGCTCTCAAATATTCTTTCCTTTGCAAAGTAGTGATTCACTGGTAAGCACAGAAATAAAAGCACATGTTATATAATCCTTAGAGCTTCCATTGCATAACATAGTGCAGAAGTACTTCTGTGAAACATTTGTCATAGAGGTTTACACATGGAAACAGGCCCTTTGGTCCAACTTGTCCATGCCGCCTTTTTTTAAACTACTTTTAAACCCTCCTGGATGGCTCTCGCAAATTTCCCTGCCAAGATGTTAGTCCCCCTCCAATTCAAAAGTAACCCACCCCTCTTGAACAGATCAGCTCTTCCCCAGAAAAAGATCCCAATGATCCAAAAATCTAAATCCTTCCCTCCTGCACCAGCTCTCAAGCCAGGCATTCATCTCCCTAATCCTCCTCTTTTCTACTCTCACTAGCACATGGCATTGGTAGTAGTCCTGAAATTACTATCTTTGAGGTTCTGCATGTTAGCCTTCTGTCTAACTATCTATATTCACATTTCAGGACCTCATCCCTCTTCCTACCTATGTCGTTGACTAACAACACATTGTATATATTGGTACCAAAGAGGAAAGGAGAAATAAACGTGTGCATAGGATCTTCTCTACCTTGTAATAAGATATATGCAGAATGTAACTTCCATCTACTAACTGTATATTTACCCTTTAGAATTGCTATCTGGTTAGCAGTGGCAAAGGAATACCAAGTACACCTCCTTCCATTCCATCTCTGTTTGGCATTGTTATGAAAGCCTGAGTTATGATAAGAATTCAGGAGAACCATACGTGTCAACTTGTAATGTGCAAATCCCAGAAAACTTAGATCAGTATCATCTGTAATTTCTTATCCATTGAAGCTTAATTCTAAACAGTTGCAGCAAAGTGCTCAGGATTTGCCTATTTGTGCGCAGGTCTTATAACTAATGATTAGAAATATAATTGGTAGCTTAAGGTACAGAGTCTTGAGAACCATGAACTTATTTTTTCCTCACCGCATCTAATTATACCCCTTTTCTTTGTATTTACTACTGAGTGAGTCTAGTCAGTTTTCAATCAGCCTTGGTCCTCAAGTGTCACTTTGCTGTTGGCACCAAAGACCCTCAAAAACCCACATTAGATAGAATTTACATCTGAAGAACTGGTTCATTTGAGCCCAGTAGACTTGTTCTCCTGTTTATGCTATGCATAATATTGCTCTGTTTGCTTCATCTAGACCAGTGCCTCTTTTGTTGCTCTCTAGTTTATGGTGAGTTCCATGTTTTCACCACCCGCTGAGTAAAGATGTTTCTCTTGAATTCCTTATTGGATTTATTAGTAACTATTCATATATTCTTGGTTGAGCAACATCCATCTTGCTGTCAGAATTATGTGGTAGACACTGTGATCCATGTTTCAATTATGCATGAGTTTTGAAGCATCCATAATCTTGTGTCTGGTTTTAAAAAGGAAGACCAACTCAACTGTACAATGCTACCTCAAAGTAAGGTAATTAAATCCCTTCCAACAGTTGGTTCCTACTTCATCCATGGAAGTCACTTGACATCCCAAAAGATCAATCTAAAGGGTGTCTAGCAAATCAGTCAGTGTTTGGAGATGGCTTCAGACTTGCAGGAAGAAAGGAAGTGGGTCAGTGTTCATTGTCAGGGCAGGAATTAGTCTGCATGCTGTTGAAATAAGGATTCTGTGCACATTTCTTCCATTTGACAAAAATGTTAATTTTGACCTTTTTAATCCAAGCTGAAAGCATCAATCGTTTATTCAGTGAATATGTTCTCTTTTTTTGAATTTTATCTTGCCTGTTGGTAATCTGGTTGTTTTCAATAATATCTAACTGCTAACATAAAATATATGAAATCAAATGCTCCACTTTCCCTCTGTGTGTTTCCTCCAGGTGCTCCAGTTTCCTGCCACCGTCCAAAGATGTATGGGCCAGGTTGATTTGCCATGCTAACTTGTCCGTTTTGTGTCGGGTGGATTAGCTGGGTAAATATGGGATAGAGCTCAGGTGGGATTTTAGTTGGTGCAAGCTCAATGGGCTGAATAGCCTCTTTTTGCACTCTCTGCATGGTATGGTATTATGAATGTCCTGTGGCACAATGGCAGTGCCAGGGACCCAGGTTCGATTCCCAGCTCGGGTCACTGCCTGCATGAAGTCTGCACGTTCTCCCCATGTCTGCATGGGTTTCCTCCGGGTGCTCCTGTTTCCACTCATAGTCCGAAAGACATGCTGGTTAGGTGCAATGGCCATGCTAAATTCTTCTCCGGGGCACCCGAACAGGTGACAAAGGGATTTTCACAATAACTTCATTGCAGCGTTAATCATAGAATGTATGGTGCAGAAGGGGGCCATTTGGCCCATTGAGTCTGTGCCTGTGACGATCCCACCCAAGTCCTATCCCTGTCACCTCATATTTACCCTGCTAATCTCCCTGATACTAAGGGGCAATTTATCATGGCCAATCAACCTAACCTGCACACTTTGAGTGTGGGAGGAAACCAGAGGACGTAGTGCACAAACTCCACACATACAGTCACCGGAAGCTGGAATTGAACTCAGGTCCCTGGCGCTGTGAGGCAGCAGGGCTAACCACTATGCTGCCTACTTGAGCCACTAATAAACTTATTATTTTTCCTCGTTTGTTTGGTTAACCATACCTCTACATTGGGGACCTTTTTCAAGTTAGTTATCTACCAGCCCAGAAATTATATTGACATTTGAGGTATTAAGTTCATAGTGACAATTCAGATAACTTGGTTAAATTTGAGGATTGGAGTTGCACCACTTAAGGAATCTCCTGAGACTTCTCAACTACTTATTTAGTGAGAGGTATAATCCACTCCATTAGATACCTATTGTCCTATTGGTTCATGCACAAGTTTGCTAACATTCATTTCTTCCTGTGCATGGCAGAATTAAGTTGATTAGAAATCCTCAGATTTTTGAGTGACTGACAGTGATTCAAGGCACCTGGTCATGGTTAGATCAGGACACACAACTGACCATTTTGCATGTACATTTGGTTCAGGTAAGAATTTATGTCCTGAGACATGCCATAAGTTGTAAATCTGGTCCACTTTTATATTGACAATGAAGTTGGCCACATCACAATTCTACAATTTGTCAGTAAAGTTTTTTTTTACGGTATTGATGTTTCCCCTGTCATGTCCATCAAAGGCTTGTCATATCCACAACTCTTGCTCCTGTCAGGTGGCTGTTGCTTATTCAAAACACTTGCACATCCATTTAATCCAGGGTGAGTGCCTCTCCCTGCAGTGGATGTACCAAGGTGTCATATCTGTGGAAGTCACGTGTGCCATTGTTCAAAACTTACTCCAAAAAACCAAGTCAATAGACAGGAAAGCTGGTGAGACCGGTTATTCACGAGCAAGTGTGAAAGGCCACCATCTATTTCCTATTATGTGGTGGTGGTGGCTTTGGACTTCCAAACCATTTTTTTGAATGAAAATACTCACCACTTTCCATAAAATATACTGATTGATTGCAGTCAGTTACGGGAAGAGATGCATTCTGTCTGTGACACTCCAGTGGATATCGACACTTAGTAGGCTGGAAGAAATAAGTTCCTAAAGTGGGTTAGACCAGGACGTGCGCTATGTTTTGGGTTTATAGCTGAATATAAATTATTTATTAACAACTTGTAAGTAGCTTTCTTTGCTATCATCTGTCAATTTCCTGGTTGCACAAGGGCTTTGTGAGCACTGTATGTAGCATAAAATTACAGAGATAGTAAATCATGGCTTAGGAATCAGATTTATAACATAGTAAATTGTGAAGTCACCCGCTTTGCTCCTGAAATGGATAAAACAGGGTACTTTCTGAATGATACAAAGCTGGAAAAGTGAAAGACCAAAGAAACTTGGGAGAGGGTATATGGGTTATAAAGGTACAATGAGCATCTGCAGAGGATAATTGGATGCTGGCCTTTATATCGGAGGTCCAGAATACAAGGGGTTGAAGTCATGCTTCAAGTTGTACAAAGCCCTGGTTAGGCCATAGTTGGAATACTGGTGAGCAGTTCTGGGCATCAGACCTTAAGAAGGAGATATTGGGCTTGGAGGAAGTGGAGTGTCGATTATCAGTGGGCCCATGAACAGGGATTGCACAAACTAGGAACCCATTCCCTGTCATTTTGAAGGTTGATGGGTTAATTGATCCAAGTTTTAGGACATCATTAAGGAGAACAGATAGAGAACTATTTCTGGTAATTGCAGAAATTATAAGATACAAGCAGAATTAGGCCATTCAGTATGATCTCTTTGACTAAACTTTTGCTTAAATGCCTTAATATCTTCTGTGTGGTTCAATGTCAAATTTTGTTTGGTAATGCTCCTGTGAAGCACATTGATGTTTTACTATGTTAAAGGTGCTATATAAATGCAAAAGATCTCCTATTAGTGCATTTTGGAGAAGGAAAGAGAAGTTAATGAAAAATATTTTTATTCTGTATTGTCTCCTCTCTTTCTAGAGAGGGTGCCTTTCATTAGAACAGTGAAGACTTGGAGATCTCATTGAAAATTTATGAATAGATGTGGAGATAACATTTCTACTTGGGGAATCCAGAACTGGGAGCCATATGTACAAGATATTGACTAATTAATCCGAGAAGGAGAAATTTCTTTACTCGGTTAGATAGAATCTGGAACTTGCAGGAAGTGGCAAATAGCTTAGATGCTTTCTGAAGAAAGTTGGACAAGTTCATAAGAGAAATGAAAGATGTGCTGAAAGATTGGATGAGGTATGTGGAATAGGTGGAAGCGTGCGTGCAGTATTAACACCAGTTGAACCAGGTCTCAGACACTGGCATTCAAGCAGTTTGAATACAGAATGTTCTCTCTTAAACCACAGTTTGTTGAAGCGCATTATTACTGAGATTATCCAAAGCACAAAATTCAATTCAGATAAAGTCAAAAGACATTTGTGTAACGTCTGAGTTAATTTCCATTCTATTGCCCTCCTGTACCTGTTGTGTGATATAGTCTCCCAGAATTACGCCAATACCGTGCTACTTGAACTTGCACCACACGGACAGAGAAATTGTATAAATAACCTAACTCTTTGCAAAGTGAAACTTATTTTGCTACTAAAACCTGCATTTTTTTGCATCAGTTTTTGACTGGCATTAGCTTTGAGTCTGCAAGTCTTAAAATCCATACTCTCACTCAATGAACTCTTCCAGCGGAGGTTCCTAACATTTAATGTGACAGAGTTGCCTGAAGGAGAGATCAGACTATTTGATTCAAACACACAAATATTGTAACAAATATTGACTTTTTAAGTTGTTTCAACTTATTGGATCCAAGAGGATTAGTTCTGATGAATTTGATGGGTGAGAAACTAGGAATCAGCATGGACCTGCACCTTTGTAATGTTAAACTAATTACAAACTATTATGTACAAAGTCGAGCCAATTTATTAACTCTTTTTTTAAAATTGCCTGTAAATTCTGAACAGCAATGCTGCACTGATTTCATCTGTCCTCTACTGTCAAAGGAACATGCTTCATGGCAATCCCCTTGGAACCCTTTTTGTTTTTGGATGTAGAGGTGGAGAAAGAGAGGACATGCCCCCCTTTTTATTTTACAGCACAAGCTTGCATGTTCTAGTAGATATTTAAAGGTACAGTCTTTTATTAAAACGTGGGTGACAATTAAAAATGTGCTATTGAAAATTAGCCTTAATAATTAAATCATGGTTATCATTACTATTTAAAACAACATCTGGTTCACTAATACCCTTTAGGAAAGGATCCTCTGCAATATGGTTGATTCTTAACTGCCCCCTCTGAAATGGCTAAGCAAGCCACTCAATTCAAGGGCAATTAGAGATGGGCAACAAATATTGCCCTTATCAGTGACACTCATATCCCATGAAAAGAAATAAGATGGTAGGTTGGGTGAGTTGTGGTCTGGTTGGGGGTGGTCTTCTAGGCAGGATGGGATGGGGTACTGGGATCTATCCAAGGGTTGGTGGTACTTAGCCAGGTGCTCAAGGGGCATGGTTGACTTGGGGGGGGGTGGGGGGGGGGGGGTGCAGAAATGGGTGCTGGCTGTGGAGTTACTCAGGTATTTGTTGGATGAGTTTTAAACTGCCTGGCATTTACTGGGTAACTGTTGAGCCAAAGCTGTGTGGATCTGTCAGATCAATTGCAGCTCAGGATCACAGACTTTCACTTAAGTTCCTGAGGAGTAGGAGAATTTCCCATTGGAAGATTTGGACCATCATGTCACTGCCACTTTTCACTTGGTTTTTGCCTGCTAAAGTTCCTGGAGTTAAAAATCTGAACTAAGGCGCAACAGAAGATTATTTTAGCACTTTCTGAACGAAAGAGACTTCATAATGGTACAGAAGGATGGAACTATTGGGCCCAGCATTCTTCTGCCAGCTCTTACCATTTCAATTAGACCCACTCCCCAAGGCCTTGCAAAGTCTTTCACTTCAAATACTTACTCAGTGCTGTTCCTGTTTCTATTTGACCTATTTCCACCACAACGCAATACATTCCAATGTGAATGACTCGCTGTGTAAATAAATCTTCATCTTCACAGCAGGTTCTTTGGCCAATTGCCTTCAATCCCTTCCCTCTGGCCATTGACCTTTGTGTCTAGAAATAGTTCCTATTAACACAATCCTTCATCGGACAACTTCTACTCAAAATCTTTTGTTGGTGTGTGACAAAATCTGCAGAGAGCAGTCTGTTACCTGGGCAATTTGAATTTCACCTTGATGCAGAGGGACAAAGACTGCAGATGCTTGAATCTGAAAGACAGAACACGCACATCTCCCAGGTGCTGTCTGCCCTGCTGGCTATTTCTGGCATTTTCTGGCCATCCTTTACCTAGACGTTTGAGGAGAAAATGCTCACCACTGTGCCACCTTGGCATTGTCCCTCTTTCTTGTCTTGCCAGAACTGGTTATTTACAGTGGGAAGGGGGAGGGGTGTTTATGCTCCCTCACCCTTTTTTCATTTTGAACTATCCAACTAGTGCGGATTCGATAGGGTCTTTTTAAGAGACTTTTGGATAAGTATATGGGACTTAGTAAGATAGAGGGTTATAGATAGCCCTAGTAGGTAGGGGTATGTTTGGTGCAACTTGTTTGTCCTATAGGTTTTCTATGATCTAACCTTCTCTTCCTTTTTTGCCTTGTGTGTTTATCTAGCTCCCCTCATAAATATATCTATGCTGGCTACCATTACTCTGTCAACTGGGCTATTTCTACATAAACGCAGATCTATTGATGTGAACTCCCCTACAAGATCTAAAGTGGACACAAAGTACGGAAGCTTTTGGATTTTCTGAAGTGTGCTGTTATTGGTTGGTTGCTTGTTAAGCTTTGTGTAGCTCAGTCATTCCATATTTCCCTAAGTTGGTTCCTTGTCTTTTGACTTTCTGAATTGAATTTTGTGCTTTGGATAATCTCAGTAATAATGCACTTCAACAAACTGTGGTTTGCGAGAGAACATTCTGTATTCAAACTGCTTGAATGCGTGTGTCTGAAACCTTTACACAGAGTTCACTTGATGTGTTTAAGTTTTTCTCCCAGAGTGGTAAACTGAACGGGCAGATTGTAAACTGTGAGAAGGAGCCTTGCAATTACTTTTTGAACACAGTTGTCATTTATTAGTCTTTAGAGAATAATGTTGTGTTTGTTCAGCTTTGGATGTTAAGAACCAGTCATTGCACTACAAGGGACAGGCTGTAGACCAATATGAAATGAAGCCCTGAGTTGACCCCAGCTTCTCTGTAAAGAACATCTTCTGTTCCACCAAAAAACATCATCTTGTGAAAAGAACTGTGGCTAAATTTGATTATGTATTTGTTTCTGTGTCACGAGTAGGCTTACATTAACACTGCAATGAAGATACTGTGGAAAATCTCCTGGTCATCACACTCTGATACGTGTTTGGGAGAATTTAGCATGGCCAATGCACCTAAGCAGCACATCTTTTGGACTGTGGAAAGAAACCCACATAGACATGGGGAGAATGTGCAGATTTCTTACAATAAGTCCAGCCGAGTATCAAACCTGGGTCCCTGGCACTGAGGCAGCAGTGATAACCACTGTGCTGCCCATAATGTATGACCTCCATTTTCTTCCATCCCTCAACAAACCTAAATGTAAGTTTTAAAAACTGGTTTTGACCATGTTATATTTTTCACACTGCAGACTTAATAGTATTGTTGCCAGACATAAGTATACAAAAAATCCTCATTTAGTGCCTGTCTGTAGTTTCTGTGGGGTCCTGTGGGACTGGTGTGCAGGTTCAAACTTACAAGAGCATTTCCATTTAGAAATAAATCAATTGGGTCCTTTGTTTAGTGGTTAACCACAGATTGGAACAAAGGAACAGTTTTTAGCCAGTCTGGTCACATTTCAATCGGTGTAAAATATGACATGGCATTGAAACTGACGTGCAAATTTTTATAAATTCTACTTTAACAGCATAAGTTTAATGATGTACGTACTCCAGTTACTCTGGACAATTTTCGTTTACGCAATTAGAAATTTAGATACATCTGTAGGTTCATTGTCAGATGTTCCTGGAGCGGGATATTACCAACTTAGAACATAAGAACATAAGAAATAGGAGCAGGAGTAGGCCATCTGGCCCTTCGAGCCTGCCCCGCCATTCAATAAGATCATGGCTGATCTGTCGTGGCTCAGTTCCACTTTCCCGCCCTCTCCCCATAACCCTTAATCCCCTCTCTTATCAAAAACCCATCAACCCGCTTCTTAAAAATATTTAGCGAGGCAGCCTCCACCACTTCAACGGGCAGAGAATTCCAGAGATTCACCACCCTTTGAGTGAAGAAGTTCCTCCTCAACTCCGTTCTGAACCGCCCCCCCTTTATCTTGAGGCTGTGCCCCCTAGTCCTACTGTCTTTTTTGAGCGGGAAGAGTCTTTCCACCTCTATCCTATCCATCCCATTCATCATCTTATACGTCTCAATGAGATCTCCCCTCATTCTTCTAAACTCTAACGAGTACAAGCCTAGTTTATTCAGCCTCTCCTCATAGCTCAACCCCCTCAACTCCGGTATCAGCCTAGTAAACCTCCTCTGCACTCCCTCCAAGGCCAAAATATCCTTGCGCAGGTGCGGCGCCCAAAACTGCACACAGTACTCCAGCTGCGGCCTCACCAATGCCCTATACAGCTGCAGCAAGACCTCCCTACTTTTATATTCAATCCCCCTCGCTATGAAGGCCAGCATCCCATTCGCCTTCCTGACCACCTGCTGCACCTGCAGGCTGGGTTTTTGCGACTCATGCACAAGGACCCCGAGGTCCCTCTGCACCGTCGCCTGCTGCAGTTTTTCGCCACGTAAGTAATAGTCCTTCCTACCATTCTTCCTACCAAAGTGGACCACCTCACACTTGCCAACATTAAATTCCATTTGCCATTTCCTGGCCCATTCGCCCAGCCTATCTAGATCCTTCTGCAGACTCTCCACACCCTCCGCACAATTTGCCTTTCCCCCAATCTTGGTGTCATCAGCAAATTTCGACACCCTACACTCGGTTCCCTCCTCCAGATCATCTATATAAATGGTAAATAGCTGAGGCCCCAGCACCGACCCCTGGGGCACCCCACTAGTCACCATCCGCCAATCCGAATAGCACCCATTGACCCCCACTCTCTGCCTCCTATTTGACAACCAATCCTCTATCCACGCTAACACCCTACCCCCAACTCCATGTCCTCTGACCTTCTGCAGTAACCTCTTGTGAGGTACCTTATCAAACGCCTTCTGAAAATCCAGAAAGACCACATCCACCGGCTCTCCTCTATCCACCGCCCTAGACACATCCTCATAGAACTCCAGTAAATTTGTCAGACACGACTTCCCTTTAAAAGTTGATCCTTGCTCCATCTTCTCTTATCTGTTGGTGTGTGTCGATACCTGTAGTTCTTTAGGTCAAACCTCCCATGTGTTGTTCCAAGTGTGCTCTTTCACTCTTGTCAAATGTCAGATCAGGTTAACATAAGACAAGGTGTCATTTGGTTTGTATGTTTTTTTTCATTCCAATGCAAGCTGAACAAAGTATGATTGTCACTTGGTCAAATTAGTACAACCTCTGCTTGCATACCATTGCCAAATAAAGAACTCACATTTGGTAAACTGTTTACTTGAACATTTGGTTTGTGGTGTCATATCTCTTTGTTCTGCCCCACTTCTGCAGCCTTCGGTGGGGCTGATTTAATTTTTCCGTTCCTCTACTGTCCTGCTTGGCTTTACTATAACCTATCCAGTTGTACCTAGTGTTCCCCAGAACAGCTCCTTCCCCCTCTCCCACACCCATATTTCCAAGGCCATAAAGGACCTATCCCTTTTCTCCCCTTCATTTTACATGTTACCAAAAAGCAGTATCATCCCAGGCACAAGGTAAGGTTTCAGATGTAACAGCGCACACAACTACCTTTTTCACCACCTCTCCTGACCCCTCCACTGCCTCTGTCAGACTAGTTAAAGAAATGTAAACTTGCCCAAGAGTTTTGGTGCATGTGCTGGCAAGGTGATTGGCCGTGTATGCTCAGGATCTTTGGGCAAAGATCATGAGTGCCCCTGTGTGATGATGATGGCATGGTAACCTGACCATGTGACCCACAGTGGTAGGGAAAGGTATGCCATGTGACTGTATGGGAAGAAGAGGCTCCAGGCAGTGAGGGCTCGGAGCTCCTGGGGAGTTGAAGTGGCAGAAGGTCCCTGGCCTTTTGAAGGAATTTGGAGACTTGCGCACCCTCATGAGGGAGTTTACACAAGATTGTATCTCACTGTGGACCGTGATATCTTGGTTGTTTGCTGAGGAATTTCTTAGTCACAAATTGTCTAGTTTGGGTTCGACATGGTTTACCTGTTAGTTCATATTGGCATAGTGTTAATTCTGAATGTTAAACTACAATATACTGTAAATTGTTCTGACTTTGTAAAATGTACACTGACATTTTTGGTTGAAAACATGGGATCTTGTGGCTGTATTCTCTTTGGTACCTGGGAATTCAAACTTCCTCTGATTTTAAACAGTGAACTGATTTTAATTTGATTATTGTCATGTGTGTTAACATAGTGAAAAGTATTGTTTCTTGTGTGCTGTACAAACCATACCATTCATAGAGAAGGGAAGGAGATTGCAGTATGCAGTGTTACAGTCATAGCTAGGGTGTAGAGAAAGATCAACTTAATGCGAGGTGGATCCATTCAAAAGTCTGATAGCAGCAGGGAAGAAGCCGTCATTGAGTCGGTGCCTAACTATTGGTAATGAGTGCCTGTTCAATGTCGGGATCTGTACAGAATGAGTCGGGAAGCTGCAAGATTCAGCATAGTGCTTGTTGATTCAACTTTTTAACTGGCTTTTTAATTCAACTGAGGCATCTGACTTGTGGTTTTCCAAACAATTGTGGTGTGGTGACACCCTGCTGCAGTCTCTTTCAGTTCTACTTTTTACAGGAATGCTGCCACTGTCAAAATGGAATGATACCAGAACTGTGGCAACAACTGGAGGGTCAGTATTCAAAGTCTGTAAGCACAGTGCTTTTCCTGCACGTGGTGCTGGGGCTGCACGTGCCCGCAGACAGGCTCTTGGGCAGCAGGAATATGGGAGAGACAAAGAATTAGGTGCACATGGCTGCAAGTGCTAGACAAGGTGTGTGGGTGGGGGGGGGGGGGGGTGGTGGTGTAGAAAGGTACAGTAGAGATAGCAGGACAGTACAGTAGATTTGGCACATTGTGAAACTTCTTACTGTGTTTACCCCAGTTCGACGCCAGCATCTCTGCATCACAATAGAGATGTTTTTTTTTTACGTAGGGTGCTGGGGGCCTGGAGGGCACTGCCAAGTGGAAGTGGTTGAGCCCGATTAGATTAGTGACGTTTAAGATTTGCCTGGATAGGCACATGAGTGGTTGGGGGTGGGGGGGAATGGTAGAGAAGAATACAGGTGGTTGGTCTAGGTAGGACAACTTGATTGGCATGGACTTGGTGGGCTGAAGGGCCTGTTCCTGTGTGGTACTGTCCTTTGTTCATGGCACATTCTTCTGTTAAGAAGTGAGGAAAAATTTAAGATTTAGAATTGAGATTGGAATATAAAGGGAAATTGATAAGTGCAGCTGTCAGAAGGGGTCTTTGATCTGTAAATTAGCAATGAGAAAAGCAAGTGTTTACCAGTGGCTAGGGGAGAACAATGGAGCAGACATGACCACAGGTTGGAGAGATAAGGCAATTGTCACTTGTGGACCTGGCTTTTAGCATACAAAGTGTGTAACATCAAAGGGAAAGAATGATATATCCATAGCTAGAGAAGGGCACACAGTACAAGCAGCTACTGTGATGACCACACCCAGCTGCAGAAAATAGCTTCTTTAAGTCATTGCTAAAAGGTTAAAATCCCAAACCTCAAACAAGATGATGCTTTTGCTGAGACTGAAGACGGTTCTCCCCAAATGTGGACAAAACCTGGGTGTGGGTAACTATCTGGATTTAATTCATAAAGTTGTATAATACTGAATGTTTGGGGGACAAAAAGGGGTGCCTCAGTTCAGGAAATGTGGGCAATTGAGACACTTGGAAGAAAATGGACATGGTTTGTACAGGGAAGGTCATGTCTCACTAACTTGATTGAGTTTTCAATAATAGAGGGAAGGGCTGTGGATGTTGTTTATATGGACTTTAAGGCATTTGACAAGGTCTCTTGTGGCAAACTGGTACAAAAACTAAAATCACATAAGATTCAAGGTGGGCTGGCTAGATGGACACAACTGGTTTGGTTATAGAAGACAGTAGTGGTGGAAGGATGGAGATCTGTAGCTTATGGTGTTGGTGGTCTGGGTATGTAAGTTTGTGGATGACATGAAGATTGGCAGAGTTGCTAATAGTGCTGAGGATTGTTAGAGAATGCAACAAGATGCAAATTGGAAACTTGGGCATAGAAATGACAGATGGAGTTTAATCCAGACAAATGTGAGTTGATGCATTTTGGAGGATCAAATTTAAGTGTGCATTATCCTGTAAATGGCAGAACCCTTAAGAACAGTAACATATAGAGGGATTTGGGTGTGCAAATCCACAAGCCACTAAAAGTGGCAACACAGATGGCCATAGTAATTAAGAAGGCAAATGGCATGTTTGTCTTCATCAGCCAGGGCATCGAGTACAAAAGTTGGCAAATGTTGTAGCTATATAAAACCTTGGTTAGGCTGCGTTTGGAGTATTCCGTGCAGTTCTGGTCACCACATTGTCAGAAGATGCAGAAGGTTCACCAGGATGTTGCATGGCCTTCAGAGCTGTCAGCTGAGATTGAATAAATTAGGATTGTTTTCACTGGAAAGACAGAGGTTGAGGGAGACCTGATAGAGGTCCATAATATTGAGAGGCATAGATAGGGTGGAAAGTCGGAGGCTTTTTCCAAGGGTGGAAGTGTCAGTTACAAGGGGGTGGAAGTTTAAGGGAGATATGCAGGAGAGGCTTTTCATTGGTGGGTGCCTGAAATGCACTGCCAGAGGTGATGGTGGAAACAGGCACATTAGCAAGACATGTGGGTGGGCACATGAATAGAGGGATATGGACTGAGTAAGGGCAGAAGATTTGTTTTTAGTTAGGGCAACATTAGCACGGCTCGTTGGGCTGAAGGGCCTATTTGTGTGCTGTACTGTTTTGTTCAAAGGTATAAGTTCATGTAATACTGTGTGTATAGCCATCAATGCAGTTAATTGTCACCCCTCCTACTATTTTGACATGATGACTTTTTTCTGATTTATGGCTACAAGAACAGGTCAGAGGCTGGGAATCCTGCAGCGAGTAACTCCCCTCCTGATTCCCCAAAGCCTGCCCACCATCTACAAAGACACAAGTCAGAGGTGTGACGGCATATTCATTTGCCCGGATGAGTGTAACTCCAACACTTAAGCTTGACACCATCCAGAGAAAACGGCCCACTTGGTACACCTTCCACAAACATCCACAGCCTCTGTCACCAATGCACAATGGCAGCAGTGTGTACCGTTTACAAGATGCACTACTGGATCTCACCAAGCATCCTGAGGCAGGACTTTCCAAATCTATGACCATGACCATCAAGAAGGATGAAGGCAGCATATACCTGGGGATGCCACCTTTGGAGGGTCCCCTCCAAGCCACTCACCATCCTGACTTGGAAATACATCACCATTTATTCACAGTCACTGAGTCAAAATCCTGGGACTCTCTCCCTAACTGTGGGTGTACCTACACAACATGGACTGCAGCAATCCAAGAAGGCAGCTCATCACCACCACCTTCTTGAGGCTTCTTCCCTGCTGCCATTGGATTTTTGAATGGACCTACCATTATATTATTCAGCTGATCTTTCTGTACACCCTAGCTATGACTGCGACTCTATTCTCTTTTCGCTTCCCCCTGCACCCCCACCTTTCCTTCTGCTCTACGAACAATGTTTTGTCTGTATGGCGTGTAGGAAACATTTTACGCTGCATCCCAACACGTGCTAATAAAATTAAATCTTAAAAAAATATGTGTAATAGATGCTAGCCTAGCCAGCAGTGCCCACATCATTGCATAAATTTTAAAGTGAATTGTGATGTGTTTTTCTACAGTTTAAATGTACTGTATGCCTCTTGAGAAACTCATTAACAATGTACCTCATTTGAAAAGGGCACAACTAACCCACTGGAACAAAAGAACTTATTAATTCAAAAAATTACATTCCTGGGACTAACGTACTCCAGTCACGTCAGCGCCCAGCAGTGTGTTCACAGAAGCAGCTGCAATGGCGAGGTGGAGAGGCAGGCAGTCAAGCTTTAGACCTCTCAACAGCCTAGGTCTACCTTGGCCAAGCCCAGGAGCAGTCAGACAAGGTTTCCTGATCTGCCTCTTTCCCTCCAAAGGTGCTATATAAATGAACCCTTCCTGTGTAAAAGCCTTTCTTCAAAGTAGAGTAGAAATGAAAAAGTCAAGGTGCTAGAAATCTTCCTGACCTGGCTAACCGTTGTGCCGGACAACTGTCCATTCTGCATCTTAAATATTCCTCATTTAACTGAACGTGGGCTGCCTTTTGAAGGCAGCCTTGTAGGGGGAAAACATGTTTTTTTTTCAAAAAATAGCACTTTCAGTAGAAACGTGACTAAAGATGCCTGAGCAATACCCACTTTAACTTGAACACAACAATTAATCCATTTCTCATAACCTGGTGACAGATGTGTAGCATAAACACCAGAAGCTTAGTCAAGGACACCACACTGCTAGAATCTGAATTAAAAGAACATCAATACTGATTTTGCTGTGGTCTGCATGGTGAAAATGGTACTTTGTGACTTTCCTTTTTGAAAGAAAACCGAGGGGAGGGACATTCTACAAGCTGAAAGACATTGATTGGGGAAAGTCCAAATATCAGTGTCTGGATTTTAAATTAGCTGACTCCCTGCGGGTGGGTGGGAGGGAGGAGAGTTAAGAGAGTGTAGAGAATACGTCAGTAAAGCACCGAGACACAGCCAGCATTCCTCTGTGTGCAACATCATAACCAGTTCCCCACCTGTAAACTAGCCTGATTAGTGATGGCCGAAGGAGGAGGGGCCAACCTGGGTAAAGGGAGGGTGATCTCGGGTTTAAAGTTTATTAGTGTCACTATCTCCATTAGCATTGCAATGAAGTTGTTGTGAAAATCCCCTAGTCGCCATACTCCAATGTCCAGGGGTACTGGGGGAGAATTTAGCAGAGCCAATGCACCTAACAAGCATGTCTTTTGGACTATATGCGTTAAGACCTTCCTTCACTCAAAGGGTGGTGAATCTCTGGAATTCTCTGCCCATGGAAGTGGTGGAGGCTACCTCGCTAAATATATTTAAGTCACGGTAGATAGGTTTCTGATGGACAGGGGAATTGAGGGTTATGGGGAGAGAGCGGGAAAGTGAAACTGATCCACTTCAGATCAGCCATGATCTTATTGAATGGCGGGGCAGGCTCGAAGGGCTAGATGGCCTACTCCTGCTCCTATTTCTTATGACCCAGAGAAAACCCATGTAGATACGGAGAATGTGCAGAATCCGCACAGACAGTGATCCAAGCCAAGAATCGAACACAGGTCCCTGGTGCTGAGATACAGCAATGCTAACCACTCTGACGTCCATGATGTGGGGGGTGGGGGAGCACACCCATATGAGGGACTCTGATGCCTGTGAAGGTGAATATACAATCAGACTGGGAAGACAGAGTTCGATAATCAAAAGCTGGGAGTTTGAGGTCTCGAGTCAGTGTGGGGGATGTTAGTTCCAATAATTGTGTTGAAGAATGAGTCTGAAGTGAACCTTGCCATTGAAAGATTTGTTTCAAAGACAGCAAAGTAAAATTCACTCCCAATTCTTTCTCTTCTCAGTGTTCCAGCTGTCCCCATGTATACTCTAGCAAAACAAATTAACAAATCAAGGACATATTAAAAGGGCAGCCCCTTTTTGAAGTGATACTGGAACCAAGAAGCAAAAATGCAAAGGAATCTTTAGAAGTGTTAATTTAAGTGTGGTTATCGTGGAATCCTACAGTGCAAAAGGAGACCATTTGGCCCATCGAGTCTGCGCCAACCCAGGCCTACTCCACATAATCTCATGTATTTACTCTGCTAGTCACTAAGGGGCAGTTTACCATGCCCAATACACCCAACAAGCTCGTCTTTTGGAGTGTGGGAGGAAACCAGAGCACTCAGAGGAAACTCATGCAGGCACAGAGAGAACGTGCAGACTCCACGTGGACAGTGACCCAAGGGTGGAATTGAAACTGGGTCCCTGGCACTGAGGCAGCAGTGTCAGCTTAACATCATAACATTCACAGTACCCAGCAAGCACATATCTGTCCCCTCCCCATCCCCTGTCCTCCTCCACAGTATTTCAGGTTACAACAAATGGACAAATAACAAAGTTAAAAAGGGAAAGCCCCTATATGGGAAACTGCAGTAAGGTGTTACATGAATATAACATGTCCCAAAGTGATTCAGAGCATAAAATATAATAGTGACTTACATCAGGGTCAAAACCCTGTTTTTGATAAGAGAGGGGATTAACGGTTATGGGGAGAGGGCGGGAATGTGGAACTGAGCCACGACAGATCAGCCATGATCTTATTGAATGGCGGGGCAGGCTCGAAGGGCTAGATGGCCTACTCCTGCTCCTATTTCTTATGTTCATATGTAAAACCTTGGTCAAAGAGATAGTTTAAGGAGAGGTGGAGACATTTTGGGAGAGCATTCTGGAGCTTGGGATCTAGGCTGCTGAAGACAATGTCACAAACGGTGGAGTGATTTTAAAAATCGGGGATCCTCTAGGAGTCAGGAGCGCTGAGATGAGAGTTGTAAGGCTGGAGGAGGTTAGAGATTGACAGGGGAGAGACGATGGAAGCACTTGAAGATGTGTTTAAAATCAAAAGGTTCTTTGACCAGGAGAACAATGTCTTTCTGACCAAGGGAACAATTTTGTTCCATGTGCAGGTTAGGAAATGGAAATAGTGTGGAAATGTGTTTGCAAGCTTTCACAAGGTCACAAACAGGCTGGTTTTATCTGTGTTGCCAGGGAGAGGGATGGAAATGGTAGCTAAGGAATGGAGTTTGTTGGGAGTGGGGAACTAAAGACATGGGTTTCAACATCCCCAATATTTAATTGGGAAAAAATTCTTCTCATCCAATCCTGAATGTTAAAGTAGATAAGAGATCCAAGACACTTTTTCAGAATAAAGCCACAAGATTCCCATGTATTTTAGATAAATACAAAAACTTTGTGATATCAGGTCAGAAAGATAAAACAATATACAATATCTATCTTGTATGCCAAGGTAAATATGAGGTATATGAATTAATAGGCAAACTATGGTCAAATACTCCATTCTGCACACTAGATGGCAAATGTGACCAAGGGAGTCCATGGATTTTGCAACAATCCATGCAGACATCAGTAATACTGAACAAACCAATCTTATTGAAACTCTGGATGGGATTTTCTGGCCCTGCCATGGCAGGTTCTCATCTAGTGAATGCCACCAGCTAGCCAAAGATCCATTCACTTCACTTTGGTGGGAAAAGAAGATCCCATTGGTGGATAAGGCCAGAATCTTGCGTTCTGGAGATTTGATTCCAGTATTTGCCTTTGAAGATCTCACCTTTAGGATTCTCTAAGTCCCTACAACTCAGATATCATGAACAATGGCCCATTTCACAGGATTTTGGTCTCATCTTGTCTCAAGATTCTATTCGCTAGTTGGGTCATAACTTTCACAATATACATTAACAATTTGGAGGAAGGAACTGAAGGCACTATTGCTAAATTTGCGGATGATACAGAGATATGTAGAGGGACAGGTAGTATTGAGGAAGCAAGGGGCTGCAGTAGGACTTGGACAGGTTAGGAGAATGGGCAAAGAAGTGGCAGATGGAATACAATGTGGAAAAGTGAGGTATGCAATTTGGAAGGAGGAATGGAGACACAGACTATTTTCTAAATAGGGAAATGCTTAATAAAAACAGAAACACAAAGGGACTCAGTCCTTGTTGAAGATTCTCTTGAGGTTAACTTACAGATTCAGTCAGCAGTTAGGAAGGCAAATGCAATGTTAGTATTCATGTTGAGAAGGCTAGAATACAAGAGCAGTGATGTATTTCTGAGGCTGTATAAGGCTCTGGTCAGATCCCATTTGGAGTATTGTGCACAGTTTTGGGCCCTTTATCTAAGGGAGGATGTGCTGGCCTTGGAAAGAGTCCAGAGGAGGTTCACAAGATCCCTGGAATGAAGAGCTTGTTGTATGAGGAATGGTTGAGGACTCTGGGTCTGTACTCGTTGGAGCTCAGAAGGATGAGGTGGGGGCATCTTATTTAAACTAGTAGGACACTACGAGGCCTGGATAGAGTGAACGTAGAGGGAATGTTTCCACTAATAGGAAAAACTAGGACCAGAGGGCACAACCTCAGGCTAGAGGGATGATCCTTTAAAACCGAGATGAGGAGGAATTTCTTCAGCCAGAAAGTGGTGAATCTGTGGAACTCTTTGCTGTAGAAGTCTGTGGAGACCAGGTCATTGAGTGTCTTTAAGACAGAGATAGGTACTTGATAAGGGGATCAGGGGTTGTGGGGATGGAAAAATATCAGCAAAGATTGAATGCTGGAGCATGCTTGATGGGCTGAGTGGCCAAATTGTGCTCTTATGTCTGACGGTCTTCACATAGATTTGCACACCTCCACTTGAGCATCAACTCGTGAGCACGATACCGGCTCCTCTGGCTGCACCAAGCAAAGCATTACTGTTCCAAAGGAGTTCCTTTTATCACAATGGTTCACAGCATGGAGTCACCTTTGTCTTCCTGCATCTCCCAGGTTTCTCTTGTACCCACCAAACTTAGTCTGCTAGCCACAGCCCTTTTCCCACTTTTAACTTAACTGGGACCTCTCGCTATCCCCTGCTGGGACACTTGTTTTCAATGGCACTCTGCTCCCAGTCAAGTGCTCTGGACTTTTGTGCCTTTCCTTGTTGCTGGACTGTGCACATGTAGGCTGCTCATGGACAGAAGATCCGAGGTCTGTCGGGCTCGCTTCCCGACCTCTGCTCGTTACCCAAGTTAACTTGAGAGCAACAGTAGAGAACTTGAGGCATTGGTGAGGTGGAGCTGGGTGTCCTCAGCATACAGATATAAAAGTTTTGGATGATCTCTCCAAGGAGCAGCATGTAAATGAAAAGTAAGGGGGGGGGGGGGATGAGAAAGTCAAGACCGAATCCTTGGGGGACCACCAGAGGTCATGGTGCTGGAGCAGAAAGTGAAGATGTGTTAAGTGATTCTCTGGCTATGATAGGTTAGATAAGGGTGGAACCAGGTGACAGCAGTCTTGCCCAACTGAGTGACCAGCAGAGAGGTGTTGGAGAATGATGTGATCAACCATGTCAAAGGGTGCAGATAAGAGGAGGAAAGGTTAATGGTTCTCACAGTCACGTGACTTTGGGAGCCATTTTGCTAACTGTCTCAAGGGTGCAAATGGAATTGGAGGGACTCGAACATGAGTTCTGGTGAAGGTGAGCACAAATCTGGGAGGCAACAACATGTCATTTGCAGGAATGGTAGGGGTTCCTTATTGAAAACCATAGATTTAAAAGAGAACCATTTACAATAATAGCTCATGTGGAGAGCAGGAAAGGTATTTGGGTCATCAGTTTAGTGGAAATAGGTCCACGGGAGCTGGAGGCGGTTCTTATGAACAAGAGAGGAAGAATGAGGGCGATTCAGGAGAGGAAGTGAGGTGCAGTTGGGTCAAATCATTAGAGAAGTTGTGGTGACGGGAGGTTAAAGGCCTGGGGTTTTGACGATGTAGTTAGTGAACTGGGGGATAGTTTATCCAGATGCGCGCACAGAAGGAGATGAGGTCGGAGCGTGAGAGAGGGATGTGGATATTGAGTGATGCAGAAAAGTGATCAGAGACTACAACTGGGACAGCACAGTGGTTAGCACTGCTGCCTCAGCACCAGGGACCCGGTTCAATTCTGGCCTCAGGTCGCTGTGTGTGAAATTTGTACATTCTCCACGTGACTGTGTGGGTTTCTTCTGGGTGCTCTCGTTTCCTCCCACAGTCCACGCTCCAAATGTCTAAGGTGGATTGGTTATGCTAAATTGTCCCCGAGTGTCCCAAGATGTAGAGGTTAGGGGGATTAGCAAGGTAAATATGTAGGGTTACAGTGAGAGGGTCTGGGTAACATGTTCTGGAGAGTCACTGCAGATTCAATGGGCCGAATAGCCTCTGTCTGTCAGTGTAGGGACTCTGATTCAAAGGTCAGTTTTTGGATGAAAGGTGAAGGGAACAAGGTGAGATGCAGAAAGTATGAGTGAGTGTCAGCTGAATGGCACCACGTGGCGGGGGGGAAAGCAATGATTCAGGAAGGGGAGTCATCACCACCTTCTCGGGAGAACTTGGGGATGAGCAAAATATGTTGGCCCTTGCCAGTGATGTTCACATCAAATTAGTGTTTTATAAATTCAACTTGGATTTTCTGAAACATCAACTCGCCTGTTTTTGATTTTGGTGATTTGTTTGAAATGCTATTCCATTGGTTGTTTCTGTTGCGTAATTACAAAAATGATTCACTATCTGCAGCAATAGCATTTGATTAACTGGCCCTGGTCCATACTATGTGTAAGGACCCCCTCACACACAAGTTGGAAGTTGAATGTGAGTGATAAGTGGGCATTTGCCACCCCCTAGAGACCAATACTGGTATTGAAAAAGTAACTCGCTGAAAAGAAACAGGGCACAGTTCAGGGCAATGAGCTGTAAATCGGCTACTTTTTTTCAGTTGCTTGGGCATAGCTGAGATTATTTGGATGTAATTAGTGTGTGCTAATGTCTTTTTCAGGCACTGGGCCATTATTTTTTGCTTTTAGGGTAGATTATGCTTTCTGTGCCGGGCGCAATAGTTTTGGGGAAATCAGAGAATCCTTACAGTGCAGAAAGAGGCCATTTGGCCCATCAAGCCTGCACTGACAACAATCCCAGCCAGGCCCTATCCCTGTAATCCCACATACTTACCCCACTAATCCCTGTAACGTATGCATCCCGGGATTAAGGCACAATTTAGCATAGCCAATGCACCTAACCCGCACGTCTTTGGACTGCGGGAGGAAACCCACGCAGACACGGGCAGGACGTGCAGACTCCACACAGACAGCGACCCAAGTCGGGAATCGAACCCAGGTCCCTGGCACTGTGAAGCAGCAGTACTAACTACTGTGCCGCTCCAAACGTCCCTAGAGACAGGTGGATCATTGGAAATACTTGTCAGATTCGGCAGGCACCATCACAGTTTCGTTTTCTATATCCTCCCCTTGTGATGGAAAACCCCTCAATTTGGATATTTTGGCAAGTTGCAGTAATCCTCATCCCAAAGCTCCCTTTCTGGAGAAATCCATCTTGTTGAATACTGCAAGCAAAGGGGGAAGCCAGTTATCTGTCAAAAGCCCAGGCACTGATTGAAATATAACAGCCAGGCTCCAGGAGGCTAATAAAGTTTAATATGTCTGCTCAGGTTCAACACTGAACTTTCTTTCTCTCGTACAAATAGTCCTCGATACCATTGCAATCTCGGAACTGCATGAATTGAAACTGAGAGTCACACATGCTGAGCCTTTACCTTATTGCAGCCACAAATAGAACTTTCTCATTTGGTTCTCCCCTGGCATCTTGTCTCCATCTCACGCACAGTTCAACAGATACAATTGTTGTGAGATTAGTGGTTGCATCCTCAGGTGAGCGCAATATGTTATTGAATGGTTTTATAAACCATCATCTCCAACACTCTCAATCTCACGGCCTTGCGATCTCAGCTTCAATGAACCTCATGTTCTTGCGTGTTTTATGAACAATGATTTAATTCCATTTGAAAATGAGCAGCATGCTGCTTGAAGCATCTGACCTTGATCAAAGGCTCAACATCCCATCATTTGAAGTTAAGATAACATGCACATTCATTACATTCACTGGCTCCAATGTGATAAGTTCAAGTACTTTGGATTCAACATCAGAAATGGCAATGAGCACTTTACCACACACACACACACACACACACACACACACACACACACACACACACACACACACACACACACACACCACCCCCAGTTAAAGTTCACTCTAGGTTGCTCAGCTTGGCACTTATCACAAGAATGATTAGTGTTCTGTGTTCGCTGGTTTGGTGTGTATAGCTGATTTTACCTCCAGAGTAATGGAGGGATAGCACTGCTGCCTCTCAGCACCCGGGACCCGGATTCAATTCCTGGCTCAGGTGACTGTGTGGAGTTCGCACGTTCTTCCCATGTCTGTGTTTTCCTCTAGATGCTTCAATTTCCTCCCACAGTCCAAAAGGCATGCTGGTTAGGTGCATTGGCTATGCTGAATTCTCCCTCGGTCTACTCAAACAGGTGCTGGAGTGTGGCAAAGTATCAATTCAGGCAGTGTAAGCCTACTTGTGACAAATTTAACCTCCTATCAGTTTTATTTGCAGTACCTAAAATAGCTCAGCAATCACAGGATTTCTATATACACAGGCTCATTGGCCTGGATTGGGGAACCTTCTGTATAAGATCAGTTACAGTTCCACCTGCAGCTTAAGCAATTAAGCACAGTGAACTGAAATCAATGACCAGATTAGCATAATCAAGCACAGATCAATCAAACAATTGACCACGACAGTGGGGTGAATGGTCACCTCCTGTGCTGAAATCCATTAAAAAGACTGATTAGGCTGAGGTTTTATTTTGTAGAAAAGAGAAGGCTTGAGGGGTGGCGTGTTAGACTCTTTACATCTGCCTTCTCGAACCATGTTTCAACTTTGTGGGAGTCCAAAAGTTGAGATCAATGAGTTTCCTATTGGATTGATTGAGAGAAAATTATTCACCCAAAGTGGTGAGAATGTGAATCTCACTACAACAAACAGTTTGGGCAATTAGCTGAGTGTATAACTAATTAAATACATGAGGGACAAAGGAATAGAAAGTTAGCTGATAAGATGAAGAAAGATGGAAGGAGGCTCATGTGGAGCATAGTCCTGTTGGGCCAAAAGGCCTGCTTCTATTCAATGTAAGTATGTAAATGGACATAGCCACTTCCTATTTTTTAAAATGTCACTAAAACATTTAAACATATATAAATACCATTGCTCAAGACATAACATGTTTGCTTTTCCCATTTTTAAAATCTAAAGCTGTGCTTCACAGAGGTAGTGAGGCCTTCTATTGATCCACTACAGTGACTATGGGTTCCTGTGTAAGAATGATGAACGTGGCAGAGAATGTTAATGCATCATTGTAGAGACACCTATTGCTCAGTCTCTGATCATTTCCTCAATGGCAGAAATCCATCATATATTTCTCACCAGTTGGTTTTGCCACATTCACTGATTTTCATATCCCTGCCTTTCAAATCTTACACAAGGTAGTGAGATATTGGCATGGATCTGATACTAAGGCAGGACAGGGCTGACTATACATTGGACTAAGAACTTCCAGGTTTTGTTACTTCTTGGTCTGTTTGTTACATTTCCCTTCATGTGTATACCTGTTTTGAGAGAATGTTCCTCCCCTAATCTGAAAAGAAACGAACCACAAAGGTGAATCAGGTGATTCAAAAGCATCAAGTCTCACCCCAGAGATTTGGGCAAATATACCAAAATCTTGTTGGCATTCACAGGGGGCGGGGGTGCAAAATTGTAGGTACCACTTTGTAATCAACCTACTCCCCCAGTTCAAAAATTAGCCCCAGCAAGTACAAAGATCAGCTGGCCCAGAGGGAATATGTCCCTGAACACCCCAGGATGTAAGGATAGAAATTACTGAGGCATTGCTCACAATCTTCCCAACCCTCGGGCAAAGAAGTGAGGCCAGGAGAATGGAAAATTACAAATGTTCAACAATGGTAAGAAGGATAGACCAGCCAACAACAGGTCTTCAGGTTAACTTTGAGATAGGGTAGCTTTTAAGAAACAAGAACAACTTGGACAAACATGTTCTCATGAAAACCAGCACTCATTCAGGGTGAATTGTCTTTGGCTAACTTGATTGAGATTTTTTTGAGGTAACAGGGAGGCTGAATGAGGTCAATGCAGTTGATATTCAAGTCACAGGGGACTTTGCAAAGATATTTAATTATTCCGCATATACATTAGACTTTTTAGCAAGATTGAAGATTGTGGGATTTAAGGAGCGGCAGTAGCTTGGATACAAAATTGGCTAATGGCAAACTGAGTTGTGATGAATGGCTTCTTTTAGTACTTGGAGGCATAGGGTGGAGTTCCCCAAGGTTCAGTATTCAGGTGGCTGCCGTTTTTGATATGTGGTGGAGGAGTACAAGGCATGCTTTTGAAATTTGCAGATGAAGCAAAACTTGCAAGTGTAGTAAACAAGAGAGACAGTAATAGACTTCGACAGTAATAGAATGATCACAGTTGATATCAGAGTGGGAGGTGATGCGTTTGATTGGAAGCATGAGGAGTGACAATACAAAAATGTTAGTATAATAGAAGGTTCAAAAGCTAGTTATGGGGGTATTTGAGCAGAAATCCTTGAAACTGGCAAGTTAACAAGTTCATGAAATTTTGTTGGGTTTTAAGTGTATTTATAGAGGATTAAATCCAATTGGTTTCCTTGCGCAGTTCAAATGATGTGCTGGTTAGGTGCATGGGCCATGCTAAGTTCTCCCTTGGTGTACCCAAACAGTGTGTCAGAGTGACTTAATTGTAGTGTTGATGTGAACATGTTTGCTACACAAACTTCAAAGCTAGGTTACTGTCAAATTCTGGGCACCACACTTTAGGAAGGACGTCATGTTACGAAGAGGATGCAGAAGAGATTTACTGGACTGCTTCCAGGTATGAGGGATTATAGTTAGTTACTTAGACTGAGGAAGCTGGGCTTGCTCTTTAGAGTAGAGGGGATTTGAACAGTGTTCAATATCATGACGGTTCAAACTGTTTCCAATGACTAAAGGGTTAAAAACAGCAAGAGGGCACCAGTGACATATGGCAAAAGAACCAGAGGGGACATGAACATTTTATCCCAATATGCATTGGGAGGGGATTTGGAACACTGCCTGATAGGAAGGTGGACATTGGATTCAATAGTGGCTTTCAAAATGGAGTTAGTTAAATACTTGCCAAGTGGGATTTGGGGCAAGAATGGGTCTGGGTCTAATTCTTTGAAAGAGAAGCACAGTCTTGATGGGCTGAATTGCCTCCTTTTGTTGGGGCGGTTGGGGGGAGGGAGAGAGAGAAATCATGGGCCCTGGACCTCCCCTTTTTGTGGGCCCCTTATTCCAGCATCACTGCCTCAATTTCTTCCACCCCACCCCCACCCAACTACTTCGCCTTTCAAGATCCTTCAATGAATTTGTCAAACTATCTCCTTTTTGGTCCGAGTAAAATGGTATCAGCTATCGCTGGCATCTGGTTACAAATATCTTCTGATTTATACGTGCAGTGTATGTCATTAATATTAACAGCGAAGCCAATAAAATGCAAAGTTAGTTTGTGTGCACCCCGTAGGGGTTCCTACCATCACTATTAAAGAGACGAGAGAGTAACGTTTTTATTTTAACAGCACTGTCCGATGTTGTTAATTTGACAAGAAAACATCTCATTAGTTCTTTCTAACTCTCTATAGGCAATACTGATTACAGTGACTGCCTTAGTCCTCATTAATATGTTCTGCGCTTTGGACTGTATGAATACCATGATAAATTAATATCTTGGGGAAAGATTCAATACTGGCAATCCAAATAAAATTGCACAAGGTCTTTTGCATTCTGTAGAAGAATTAGAATGCTTTCTTCTGCCTCAGATGCATGATATTCAATATAATTATTTAATACAAGGAGTGTGATTTGGATTCTATTTTATCAGCAGTCACACAGGGTAGAAAGATCAAATCACTCTTGAGCAAGAAAGTGGGATGTTTAAAAATCAATCTTCACTGTAAGTGAGAAGCATTGGAGTCCCCAGGTGTCTGTGCAGCATGAGACCAGAGAGCGAAGATTGGTTCACAATTCCATCCTTGTTTTCACTGAAAACTCTGTTACTCCTCACAACAATATCTACTGTACAACACAACTTTATCACAATTTCATTCCTCAACTTATTAAATAGGTAAGTAAACAAAATGGCAAGACTGAAGTCAGTGGAAAAACTGAGAATCATGTGCAAAGATAACTGATTCACTCTGAACTCATTATGCATGCATGTCCTGGTAAACTCTGTCTGCTCACAGTAAACTTTCATTTGCAACAAAATAAGCAGAACTTCACTCCAGCCATGATTCCACTACGACAAAGGCCACATAGCCCAGCACATCTTGCACATCCAGAATGATATGCATATTAGGAACATGAGTAAACCATTCAATACCTTGAATCTGCTCCACCATTTGATAAATGTAAAAAAAACTGTCTGCTGGAATCAAACAAAACTTGATAACATTGGAGTTGTACTCGCTGGTATAATGTAGACAATGGATTTAAATCATGTGTTGAAGAAATGTTGGTTTTGTCTTTTTGATTATATCTGCACGCATTTGGCAGAGTGACTGTATCATTAGTGACATTGGATACCCAATGCTGATTCTCCATAGATTATTAAACACAGAGCAATCAAGTGATAGGGATTTCTTCAAAGAGAATTCCCTACATTTACAACACAATTCGACTCTGTAGCTAATACAACCTTACCATTCTAACTTCTCTGGCACTAACTCACAATAGACCCAAAATGGCATCTGTTCCTTTTATGTTAGAGTATTCTAGGATTTGTGAATCAGACATCTACCAGCAGTTCAAAAGATTTAGATTAAAGTACTGCCCTGAATTTTTCAGGGAACAGTACATGATGTAAAAATTCAGTGCAGCCAACTCAAGAACAAGATGGTTTACCCTTCCCCCTCAATGTCATCCAAGTTAGATTATACATTGTGAATTTAAAGCCTAAAATTGGAAAAAATATTTAATAAGGAAACTCCCACAGCAAAACAGCAATATCCTGAAAGAAATTGTCTCTAGAAGCAGCCAAGTCATAGGATTGAGTTGTTATAAAGGCCCTTTAAGGTAGAAGTCTTATTTACTGTTCCTCTGGGATTTCAAATTTTTTTTTTGCCACAACTACAATGGGTGATCAGGAATCCTCCCCCAGAGAAAGTTTAATCCCACAGTGTGACCACCATCTGCTAGTTTTTAAACTGGATGATGCAGGGTGAGGGTGAACCCAGGGCAGTAGAGATTTGTAAAATCTTTTTTTAATTTCAATGAAAATAGAAACTTCACTCCCAGAGTTTGCAAGAGTGATTTAAGATGGGCGATAGTCCAGTTTTGCATCAATCCAGGTTTTTAATTTCTCGCATTTTATTTCTTTTGAGGTCCAAGATTCTCGAGCCTTGGGTATATCAGTATATCATCTGAATTGGGGCAGAATGAACAGTTAAACCCCTACTTATATGCTGGTGTAAATGTATACGGTGTTAAATTTTATGATACTTAAACCCTACGTGCCCCCATCACCCCCAGATCCACTGGGTGTAAAACCACTAGATATTTGCCTCACCATTTTCAGCCAAGGACATGCTCGGTTGTTGCACCAACGCTGACTTTTGGCAACTTTGCAATTCTCTAGTGAGCTTTTTCCAGATAAAGCTGAGAATGACAAAGCTGCCGGAGGGTTAGAATCAGCAGAGCAGCAAACTCCGTGAAAGTGATCTGAAAGACCGGCTATAAGGAAGAAAAAAGCCAGGAATCTCAGCCTGACTATCAAGACCATCATTTTGGGCCTGCAGCCCCTCTGACAGGTGCCAAGATTGCCGATGACAGCCACTTGGGTCACCTGTTTGTCACCCATCTGCAAATCCTCTCCCAGGCCCAGTCTCGTGTGCAGAATTTGGTTTCGAGTGGGAGAATTGTCAGTTCTCTCCAAATTGAAATTAACATCAAGTGGATTTGGTGTCCTGGGGATGCAAGAGACGGTTTGTAGACCAGGATTGACATTGACTTGCATTTTTTTTCTTTTGAGGTGTCAAACCAAGTGCTGTTGATTTGATCTGCTCTCTTGTCTCATTTGTGAACAGATACTAACTGGTATTTTCTATAAGCTTAGTATTAGCCTGAAGCACTTTCATTTTTGCATGGATGTTAGCATTCCTCTAACATCTGTGCAAAAAAAACCCCTCCATTTTAGCAAAGATATTAAACAACAGCCTCCCCGCTTGCTCCCCCGCCTTCTCCAAATGGGTCCAGCTGTTGCCATGAGAATATAATTTGAAGGAGAGGGTGGTGGTGATGGGGGCTACTTTAGCCTCCCCCGGATCCATGGAGCTATCAGCAGTTTTCTTTCAACGTGCAAACAGGTGGAATAAAGTGATGGAGCGAAGAGAGAGCAAAGTCTTTCAGCACATTACAGCCATGTGTTATTTACTGGAAACAGCGATGAGTGACGTGCTCTCGGAGTTGTAACACCGTCCCACGTCCAGCGCAGCCGTGATGACTGGACTGGCCTCCAAACAAGTAGTCGTGACATGGATATGCTGGCGTTGGACTGGGGTAAACACAGTAAAAAGTCTGACAATGTCAGGTGAATGACAAAGGGGGGTAACCTCAAAAGCTAGTGAGTTTACTTAAACCTGGTGTTGTCAGACTTTTTACTCTTCAAACAAAAGCACAGCCCTGCCTGTTTAGGGTAAAATCTTTGCAAGTCATCAGAGTGAGATTGAATATTCAATGCTTGACCTTTTTTCTATGTTATCTGCAGTTGCATTAGTATTTTCAGTTGGCGAGAAAATGTTCCTTGACGTAATGATAGTTAAAACAACAGAGTTTTTATTGAGGAAAAAGCAAGAACTTGCATTTATAAAGTGGCTGCTCCTCTATTTATAGCTGATGATTTTGGAATGCAGTCACTGTTGCAATATAAAATGTGCAGGCAATTTGTGCTCAGCAAGCTTCCACAAACAACAATGTTCTTTATAGAAGCTATTTCTACTGGTTGGAGAATCTGGGGGGAATAGTGTAAAAAATTTGGGCCAGGCAGCTCAGGAGAGATTAGTAGAGGTTTGGAATTCTCTTCCACAAATGGCTTATGTTAGATCAGGAACTCGTTTAAAACCTTGAGATCGATACATTTTTGTTGAGCAACAGTATTAAAGGGTATGGGCCAAATGCCATGGAGTTCAGCCACAGATCAGCCATGATCTCACTGGCACAGAACAGGCTTGAGGGGCTGAATGGCCTACTGCTACTCCTATGTTATTTGCTAATGACCAGGCAATCACTTTTGTGATGTTGGTTGAGGGATTAATGTTGGAGATTTCCTCTGCTTCACAATAACACCAGGGACACCAGGCTTCTGTTTCACACTGGATCTGAAAGCTACACGTCTTCCTCATTACTGCAGTGTCAGCTCGGATTTTGCATTCAAACTTCTGGAGAGCGACATACTTTGGACCCCCTCCATCCCAAGCACAACAGTGCTGAGATTGCAAACTCTGGCAGAGTGGCAGCAGGATTATGAGCTGCAGAGATCTCCAGGCCTCTGTCTCAGTAAGGAACTCAAGAAGGTTCTGTTCCTGTTACCCATTCTGAACACTAGAGGGCAGCATTTAGCCAAGTTTGTTTTGGGGTTTCTACCTAACTTTTTGATTTTCTTGGAGTCAGTGTTGGGTACTGCAGTTACAATGCTCAACAGATCCAGACTCTGAATTTCTTCAATCCTGCCTGCAGGGAATCATGCCAAATCTTTGCACAATTTTTCTGGTGAGCTTGTTTACCTTGGATAGAGATTATAGAAGAACCCAGCACAAAAGCAGAGTGAATTAAGAATTATGATCTTGCTTTCTATATTCTAAATGACTGATTGGAAATTTCAATCAGGTCCGTAAAAAGTCGATCAAAACTTTCTCTAGTGTATGGGGAGCTGGGCATATTCCCATGTGTATATGGAGGGGGGGGGGGAGGGTGTTGCTGGGGCTTATGCCCTTGTGTATATGGAGTGGTGGGGGAGGACATATTCCCTTTGAGCCTATTCAAGTGAGCGATCAATAGATTCTTGGATGCTGAGAAAATCGGAGGGAAAGGGTTTAAAAGCAGCATTGATGTAATAGGTCAGCCAGGATTGTATCGAGTAGCTGAGCAGACTTGAGAGGCAATAAAGATACCGGAGTTGAGGGGGTTGAGCTATGAGGAGAGGCTGAATAAACTAGGCTTGTACTCGTTAGAGTTTAGAAGAATGAGGGGAGATCTCATTGAGACGTATAAGATGATGAATGGGATGGATAGGATAGAGGTGGAGAGACTCTTCCCGCTCAAAAAAGACAGTAGGACTAGGGGGCACAGCCTCAAGATAAAGGGGAGGCGGTTTAGAACGGAGTTGAGGAGGAACTTCTTCACTCAAAGGGTGGTGAATCTCTGGAATTCTCTGCCCGTTGAAGTGATGGAGGCTGCCTCGCTAAATATTTTTAAGAAGCGGGTTGATGGGTTCTTGATAAAAGAGGGGATTAAGGGTTATGGGGAGAGGGCGGGAAAGTGGAACTGAACCACGACAGATCAGCCATGATCTTATTGAATGGCGGGGCAGGCTCGAAGGGCTAGATGGCCTACTCCTGCTCCTATTTCTTATGTTCTTATGTTCTTATAACATCCATTCTTCCTCTTAATGATCTTCCAAGATCCATTTAAATAACAACTAAAGGTGCAACAGTTACCGAGACATGTCCTTGTAGGGAATGTCTTTGACCATCCTCCTGAGCAGATTGCATACCCTCGTGTTGTGCATCTGGAGTCTCAGTGCAGTTTTAGAGCTGACAGTTGGGTAATCCACATGGTTTTCTCACTGACCATTACAGGTGAAGTGTCTCAAACGGTGCGGGCCACCCTGCATTGCCTTCCCAGGCCTCACCTGAGGCCTCCGATCTTGCTGGCAGAGACAGACCCTTCAAACTGCAATAGAAAATGTGCTGCCCAGCTAAACTCCTGGACACCTTTTTAACTACAAGAACCTGCACTGCTCCATCAGGTACAATGGAGCAACATGGACCCAGCAGCAAACTAACTGAAACTGCACAGCCCCATATGTTCCAGGTATCTGTTCTCAACAGCTGTCTTTACAATAATGAAGTAGTGGTACCTTATGCAAGGCAAGAAAAGAGGCTGAGAAACTCTTAAGTTCGTGACTTCAGATGAACATTGCACATCTCTTGACAAGACAAGAAGTGGATGTACACCAGTGTGTAGAGATCCCCGCATGGTCTGCTATGACTCCATTGATCAGATAGGTGATGGCCACATTCTCAAAGACATGCTCTAGGACAAACTTGCACAAGGAAAGCACAACCCCTAGGGCTGCAATACAATATACGCTATCTGCGAGCAAGACCAAGTTGACTGGCTGGTAAGTCCTTACTACTCGTTGGAACCGGGAGACGAGCAGTCAGGAAGGGAATGGAAAACGTACAGAGGGAAGAAATGACCAGATGGTGGAAAAGTCTGCCTGTTGACTGAGGATCTACCCAGGGTCAATGCTCCAGTTGTGCCAACACTGGAAAGGTTGGTGTCATGGGCTTCTACAAGCATGGTAGAGCATGGGTGAGATCTTCCAGCTGCACATGCTGGCAGGATCTTCCAGTCCCGCTGATGGCACACCTCTGCTACGGCTTTCCCAGTGGCATGGGGTGGACTTGGTGGGAAATCTCACTGCTGGGGGAGGTAGTGGAAGCGATAGTGATTTTAAAGGGGCATCTGGACAAATACATGAGTAGAGGAATATGGTCCCCGGAAGGGGAGAGCATTTTTTTTTAGTTCTGACAGGCAGCATGGTCAGTGCAGGCTTAGAGGGCCAAAAGGTCTGTTCCTATGCTGTAATGTTTTGTTTCTTGTTCAATCCACAAGTGATGTAATTGGCTAAGGTTTGTTTCACGTTGGGTTGTCTTAACTACAACTTCAATTCAAATCTGAATTCTTAGAAAAGCACTTTTAAATAGGAGGTACAAATAATAAAAATGGTGTGGTGTACCCAGCACAAAGATTCTTAGAGGATTACTCCATTCTTGTGCTACAGTTACACTGAAAAGTTCCAGGCATTTTCAGAACGCGACATTTTCCAGCACACACTCAACACCAAGTTTAATATGTACTGTGAACAGAGAAAACTTGAATTTCAAAAACAGAGACCATATTAGACTCCTGTTACATACAAATGTATTCCTGACCCAACAACTCTTATTTTCACAACAAAGCTCAAGAACCTGACCACATTTTGGTAAAGTCATTAAGATCAATCAATGGAAGTGCACTTTGCATTGTAACTGTGAACTTGATGCAAAGCTGTTAAAGACATTAGGAACTTGGAGAACGTTGACAGGTGTGACTGGTTTAGTTCTAGGCTTTCTCAAACTGGGCTAGAGATTGTAGGAATGTCTTTGGCCATCCTGTGAGGAGTTTGCACGTGCCTGTGTAGTGTATCTATCCTGAGTCTCAGTGCAACTTCAGAACTGACAGCTGGCCAGTCCACCTGGTTTCTCACTGGCAGCTACAGGTGGAGTGTCACAAACAGTGCTAGCCACCCTACATTGCCTTCCCAGACCTCATTGAGACCCTTTGATCACAATGTGGAGATGCCAATGTTGGACTGGGATAAACACAGTAAGAAGTCTCAACACCAGGTTAAAGTCCAACAGGCTTATTTTGTAGCAAAATCCCGATGCGATGACACACAAGGCAAACACACTGAGCAGTCCCATCGTACCAATGGGACCTTGTGCAAGAACCTCTCCGGCTACGTCAAGGGCATCCTGAAACCTGTTGTACAAAGAACCCCCAGCTTTTGTCACAACACTACGGACTTCCTACAGAAACTCAGCACACGCAAAGCAGTTGAACCAGGAGCACTTTTCATCACAACAGATGTCCCAGCATCCCCCATGACGATGGCATTGCTGCAACTGCCTCAGTACTCAACGGCGACAACTGCCAATCTCCAGATGCAATTTTACAACTCATTCGCTTCATCCTGGACCACAATGTCTTCACTTCCAATAACCAGTTCTTCATCCAGACACATGGAACAGCCATGGGGACCAAATTCACGCCTCAATATTGCTAACAACTTCATGAACAGGTTCGAATAGGACCTTCAACCAATGCAATACACTAGGTATGTTTGATAACATTTTCTTCCTTTTGGACTCATGGTGAACAATCACCTGAAGCAACTATATGATGACATCAACAAGTTCCATCCCACCATCGGACTCACCACGGACTACTTTCCGGAATCAGTTGCACTTTTGGACACGCGCATCTCCATCAAAGATGGTCATCTCAGCACTTCACTGTACCACAAGCCCACAGATAACCTCACGATGTTCCACTTCTCCAGCTTCCACCCTAAACACATTAAAGAAGCCATCCCCTACGGCCAAGCCCTCCATATACACAGGATCTGCTCAGATGGGGAGGATCACAACAGACACCACCTAGATGTAGAAAGATGCCCTCATAAGAACAAGGTACGGCGCTCTAATCATCGCTCAACAGTTCCAACGCGCCACAGTGAAAAACCGCACTGACCTCCTCAGAAGACAAACACAGGACATAAGAACATAAGAAATAAGAACATAATAGGAGCAGGAGTAGGCCATCTAGCGCTTTGGGCCTGCCCTGCCATTCAATAAGATCATGGCTGATCTGTCGTGGCTAAGTTCCACTTTCCCGCCTTCTCCCCATAACCCTTAACCCTTAATCCCCTTGCCTATCTACCCGCATCTTAAAAATATTGAGCGAGGCAGCCTCCACCACTTCAACGGGCAGAGAATTCCAGAGATTCACCACCCTTTGAGTGAAACATGCTGGACAGAGTACCCTTCGTCGTCCAGTACTTCCCTGGAGCAGAGAAGCTACACAATCTTCTTCTCCAGAGCCTTCATGTCATTAATGAATATCTTGCCAAAGCCATCCCCACACTCCCACTTTTTGCCTTCAAACAACCGCACAACCTCAAACAGACCATTGTCCGCAGCAAATTACCCAGCCTCGAGAACAGTGATCACGACACCACACAACCCTGCCACAGCAACCTCTGCAAGACATGCCAGATCATCGACATGGGTGCTGTCATCTCACGTGAGAACACCATCCACCAGGTACATGGTACATACTCTTGCAACTTGGCCGACATTGTCTACCTGATATGCTGCAGGAAAGGATATCCCGAGGTATGATGCACTGGGGATGAATGAACACTGCTCGACAATCACCAGGCAGGAGTATTCTCTTCCTGTTGGGGAGCACTTCAGCAGTCACAGACATTCAGCCTCTGATCTTCAGGTAAGTGTTCTCCAACACGGCCTTCACAACACACGACAACAGAGTCGCTGAGCAGAGACTGATAGCCAAGTTCCACACACATGACGATGGCCTCAACCGGGCTCTTGGGTTCATGTCACACTATCTGTAACTCCCATGACTTGCCTGTGCTTGCAAAATCTCTTTAACTGTCCTGGCTGGAGACAATGCACATCTCTTTTAACCTGTGTTTTAACCCTCTGTCCACCAATAGTGTCTGCTGTATCTTTTTAAGACTTCTTTACCTGTAAAGACTCGCATTCCAACCATTATTTTGTAAATTTGAGTTTACATCTTTATATGGCCCATTTTTGAACAGAACTCCCACTTACCTGACGAAGGAGCAGCTCCAAAAGTTAGTGGCCTTTGCTACTGAATAAGCCTGCTGGATTTTAACCTGGTGTTGTGAGACTTCTTACTGTCTTTGATCATGTCAGCTGAGACAGCCCCTTCAAACTGCAATGGAAAATAGGCTGTCCGGCTGATCTCCTGATTTATCTTTTCTTTCTATGGGTGGCACAGTAGTTAGCACTGTTCTCTCACAGCACCAGGGTCTCGGGTTCCATCCCTGCCTTGGGTCACTATGTGGAGTTTGCACGCTCCATATGTGCATGTGTTTCTTCCAGGTGCTCTGGTTTCCTTCCACAATCCAAAGATGTGTGTGTTAAGTTGATTGGCCATGCTAAGTTTTTCCTTTTTAGCGTGAGGGGGATTAGCAGGGTAAATGTGTGGTGTTACAGCAATAGGGCCTGGGTGGGATTGTTGTTGATGCAGGCGCAATGGGCTAAATAGCCTCTTTCTGTAAATGTAGTGATTCTACGAGAACCTGCACTGTTCCATCACTTACAAAGGAGCAACATCAGGTGCTTTCTAGATTGGCAACATGGACCCTGCAGCAAACTAACCAAAAATACAAAGCTCCATATGTTCCAGGTATCTGTTCTCAGCAGCTGCCTTTATAATAGCAAAGCACTGAGATGACTTGAGCATGCCAAGAAAAGCTTTTACTTCCATGACTTGAGATGAACATTGGACATCTAAGACAGTGCCAAATATGGTTGTACACCAGTGTGCAGAGATCCTCACGTGGTCTGCTACGAATCCATCTGAGGCGAATAGGTGATGGCCACATTCCCAAAGACATGTTCTAGGGTGAGCTTGCATGAGAGAAACAGAAGACCCACAGTACAAAATAGTGATCATTGTCACCGGCAAATCGGATGCCTTTTCTTTTGGCCACAAAATGGCATTGGAATGGGTGACTTTCCACATCCCTTACACTCCCCCAAGAACTCCAGAAATACATCTGTCCCCACGCCCAGTCAGTTGACACCTAAAATGTTGAGGATGGCTTCCAAAAATCAGCTTTATCCTCTTTAGTTTGGCTTCCAGAGTGTTACTTTAGTTTAATGGTGGCATTCTTGTCTCTGAAACAGGTCTTGAGACTATTTTATTTAACGTGGCTGGTTATACATTCCCAGATCCAAAATAGTCTGATCTCTAGCTGGCTCCATAATGCATTGCTCCCGGAAAACATCCTGAATGTACTCTTGAGCCATTTCCAATTTGGTTAGCTCAATCTCCACGAACCCCAGTGTAGTAGATTTGGTGGCTCAGCCAAAAATCCCAGTGGTGGGATCTTTATCTGCATAATTGGCTGCATGTTTCTTGCACTATAACACCAACGTAACACAAGCAAGAAATAAAAACAGAAGTGGGCCACCAGGTCTTTCACGTCTGACTGGCCATTCAATGTAATCATTGTTAACCTATGCTGGCCTAGCTCCTTTTCTGTGCCACTTCCCCACAGCCCTAACTTCCTTTAATCTATCAAATATTTACCCATCTCCACTTTTAAATACTTCTAATGATCCAGCCTCTGGGATAGACATTTACCACCCTCTGCAAGAAGACATTTCTACAATCTCAGATTTAAATGATCAGTCCTTTTATCTTTTTAGTGCTTACTCTCCTGCTAGTGAAAATCTCTCACCATCTACCCTGTCCAGCTCCCTCAGGATCTTCTTGTTTGAATAAAGTCACCCCTTATTTTAAACTGCAAGGAATACAGATCCAGACTATTTAGTCCCGAAAGGACAACACACTTATCCCAGGAATCTCCATTGGACTGCCTCCAATGTTACTACATCCTTTAAGTTAGGGAAGCAAAACTGTACGTGGTACGTGGTATTCCAGTTGAGGCCTCACCAACACCCCGTACAATTGCAGCAAAACCTCCCTATTTTTAAACTCTGCTTTGCAATAAAGGCCAAAATGCTATTTGCTATCTTTAACTACTTGTTTGACCTGCTTGCTAGCTCTTTGTGATTCCTGCCTTGATCCCTCTGTACTTCATTCACCTCCATTTAGATGATGATCTGCCTTTTGATTCCTTCTACCAAAGTGCATGACCTCACATTCCCCATATTAAACTCTATTTGCCAGTTTATCACCCAGTCTTTCTCTATCCCATTGCAGAATGCAATATCCTCATCACGCCATGTCCTTCACATATCTATGTATCATGGTGAATTTGATAACCTTGCAATCCATTCCTTCCTTCAGATCATTAACTTTAAGGTTTTTTTTCCCCCACCGAGGGTGGTGGGTCCCTGCAATTCACTGCTAGTGAAGGTGGTGGAAGCAGGCATGATAGCAACATTCAAGGTCTATTCTGATAGACAAATGAATGGGAGGCGACCAGAGATACAAACTGTGTATTGGCGCAGGCTTAGTGGGCCAAAGGGCTTGTTCTTGTGTTGTTTTGTTCTTAATTCTTTGTTCTAAATAGTTACTTGCAGACCAAGAACTGATCCCTGCATTATTCCACTAATTATACCTTTCCAATCAAAGAACCCATTTATTCGACCGCTCTGTTTTTGATGTAACAGCCAGTTTTGAATCCATGCTAAAACGCTGCCTCTAATTCCATTACACTGTGCACTAACCTCTTGTGTGGCACCTTGTTAAATGCCTATTGGAAATCAAAATGCACTACACCTACAAGCTCCTGTCTTTGCCCCTGTTACATCTTCCCTAGAATTCAAGCAAATTTGCCAAACATGATTTATCCTTCATAAAACCACGTTGACTGAGTTTGATTTTATATTCAGCTTTCCTAAATAACTTGCTCTTTTTCCTCTTTGATTATTGACTCCAGTATCTTGCCAATTACTACAACAGTAATGAAGGAAATAATGGCACTAAAGAGTGACAAATGGCCACGACCTGATCATTTTCATCTTGGAAATGTTCACAGTTGCTTCCTTTTAAATGCCCTAACTTGTTATCATTCAGGTCAGAAACTCTAGTGTTTTATGAAGTTTTGCAATTTGAATTTGGCTAGGGTAAGCATGAGATGTTTCACTTCAGGTTCGATTCAAAAGACCCACTAGGGAGCTTTCATCGAACAAAGTTTATTTAAGAATACAGTTAACATGTTGAGAAAGAAAATTAGCAAGAGAGAAAATTGGTTAGAAGTTCAAGATGGGTGCAAACATCTAAATAACCATTCAGGAGATACAATAAAAGTCTGCACTGCACGCGTGATCTTTGATGTATTTTCGATCTGTATTGGGGACAAAATAATGAGGGGCTCCTGAATTTTTCACTTGCTGAATTTGTCACATTTACCAAAAAGCAATTTACTTGGTCACCTGAGTCTCTGCTGTGGCTTGTACAAACATGACGTGAAAATTGGTTTAAAAGATTATTTTTAATGTTTTACCTGTGTGTTGCATGTCTGTTTTGTACAGGGTCGTGGGGGTGGGGAGTTAGCTGATGCAAGGTACATGATTGTGTAGGGGTGGGGGGGAATATAGTTTATGATATCAGTGTGTTTTTGTAATGAAATTGTGGACATCAAATCCACGTTTCCATGTCTGCTGTAAAACAAAAAAAATTCTGGCAGAAAACATGTAAGCATTCAGTATAGGGGCCAGTGAAATATGATTTTTATTTTCAGTCTTAAGACCAAGACTGATAACTCGGGAGCAACAAGTGGAAATGATTAGCATTTTACTGGCCCCTGAAGCATATCCTGTTTAACGTGCTTGGGGCCAGATGGTTTCCAAAAGAAATGAGAGTGCTGACTGTATCCTCACTGCAATGAAGTGTTGTGTCCATTGGACCTGGAGAGAGTTGACCAGTGAGAATCAGTGCAATGGGAAGTGTTGGCATGTGGGTTAGAATTGGTACAGGGTTACATATTCCTGGAAGTGTCATCACATGATCTAGGTTCACCCTTCAGAGGCAGCCCAATACTGAGTGAGTGCCACATTGTCTAAAGTTTGGTATTTTGGAGGAGTCATGAAATTGGGAATCCCATTTACTAGCCTCTTGCCCACTGTTGATCCTGTGGCATTAGGGCAGTTCTCTGTGGGTGTCCTGGCCAATATCCGTTCCTCAAGCAGCATCACTAATACATCAAATCCTTTCTTGAAGGCTGCAGGACCATCCTAGAAGATTGGTAACTAGATATCAGTAGTGCTCCACTGTGCTTGCACGTTTGGGCAAGGGAGTGACAACTTGCATTGTGGGCCTGTGCGGGTCTTCCACAGATAACATCCAAGAATATCTATAGGCAGCTGTGACGCATGACACAAGCGGGACTTGGAAAATCTCAGTTCCCTCTTGGAGAAGGCAGCCTTTAAAAAATGGTGCCCCGATCTTTGAGGAGCTAAGTTGCTGCTAATGTTACATTGAGGGATTGCCACCTCCTTTTTGTTTTGAACGATACAGCAGAGAAAGCCGTACCTGCTGCTTTCAGCTTCAATGCCACTTTCCCACCCACTGTCGGCTTTTGCCGCTATCTGAGATAACGTTACCCACTGTCTCTCCATCATCAACTCTTTAATTCCCAATTCTTCTAGGGAGGTGAGAAATGGATGAAATACTGAGGTTTACCTTGGGACCTCAGTGTGGTGATACTGTGCCTTAAATGTAATTACATGTCTCTTGTGAGGGGTATGTTTGGAATTCAGCTATTTGACATGGTGCCAATTTGTCTGCAAAGTTCACGTTCTGAGAATGCGGGCTAATCTTTGATTTTAGCTTGGGATTTGTTTTTTTAGTCTGAGGCAATGCATTTTGTTTGCTTCTTCCCCTGGGGTTTCGGTAGCATTTTGATTAGGTTGATCATGTGCTTAAAGGGAGGAGCTAAACTTACAAGGACAAACAGTTATTGGTAGATTCTGAAAGAAGTGAGAGGGCTTGTGCGCTCATTGTTAAGAATTGTATCTTGTGTGTTTGTTTCAGTTGGAAAAGTTAAGCAAATTAATTAATTAGTTCTAATTAAACTGTATTGTTGAATAAATTGGGTTTTGATTTAAAAATTTCCATTGTAGGTCAATAGAATTGCACCTGGAGTGAAACATCTTATCCTCACACTAATGCCAAAACAGAAAACTGTTGGGGTTCCAGTCAGGCTTCATACTATACTTTGAGGTTTCAGCTCTGAAACCTTAACACCAGCAAGGAACTTCTTTGAGAATCTGCAAATGCTTTTTGTTTTTGCATGGCATGACATGAAAAAAATAACAGGGTGACAAAGGGGTTGGAACAACATGACAGGGAATGGGCATGTGAGATGGGAAGGGAACGATAGAAGAGCAGTCAAGGTCTGTGATACACTGTGGTGGAGGCAGATTCAATCGATGCACTCAAAAGGGAACTGGGCCGTCTTCTGAAAAGGAAGAATGTGCAGGGCTAAGGGGAGAAAATGAGAGAATGGCACCAAACAAATTATTAGTTTGGAGAACTGGTGCAGACTTAATGGGCTACATGGCCTCTTTCACCATTGTAACAATTCTGCGATCTTGTTAAAGGAAAGGCAAGAGAGGAATAGTAAGAGGAAGGATGGAATGTCCTGAGATGGAGCAAATCCCCTCTAACGTTAAAGATACAGCATCAATGGCATTTATTTTGCTGGTCTCTGCTAGCTTTGGCCATAATTTTTAGAAGTTAATATTCTTGGCCATTATATTCCTCAGGAGTAAAAATCTAACTTTTTAATCGCGTTTGTTCCAGAGAAAGGGACCAAAAGGTACTATAAAGTATGTAAAGTAATCCCAAAATGTTTTGGGTACTTGGAATCCTGTACACAGAGTGAATGATTAAAATAACCAGTACTACTTCCAGGGAAGTTTGTTGATGTAAGCTTATCAGTACTGTCTTTAGGGATCGAGAGCATTTGGTACAGCATGTCCAAAAATATGCACCTTGGCTGCAGTTTTCTTAATAAGTAACACACAAGGTTAGCTCTTGTAATAATGAAATAACAGAACAATAAACAAATGCAAATGATTTACGAGTTGATGTCATGCAGATAGTATCAGCATGATTTTGCTGTACCCATTCTAGCCTCTGCATCCTCCCAGACCGGCTAATGAGTCGTCCATTTCATCTGCAACTCCTCAAACAGCCCATCTCCAGCACTCCTTCCAAGTGAACTAGTTGGTGTTCCAGTTCCAGTCCCACTCACTGGCCTCAACTGTCCGTTCCTTCCCTCAGATTGTTTCCCAATCATAAAAACGTGAGGCCATTCAGCCCCTCGAGCTGTTCAGGTGAGATCTTAGCTGGTCAGAACCTTCATCTACCCTGTTTTCGTTCTGTCTCCTATTTATACCTAGAGGAGACCCATTGCTTTGCCGAGTCCCGTGACTGGGCACCCCCTTTGCTCTCCAAATCAAACGACACGCTTTGCTGCTTCTGTGGAACAGGAGTGTGATTGTCTTTTGAGTGCTTTGGGGCTAGCAAATGGGATTATGGAATAAGATGGTGCAGAAGGAAGGCCATTTGGTCTGTCATGCCTATATTAGCCCTTTTTTAAAATAGTGACTTGGTTAGCACCCATGTTTTCTCAAAGTCCCCGTTCAACAATAATAACTTTTTTATATGATACCTTTAACATAATAAAACAGGCTATTCCCAAAAGCCTTACAACAAGGTGCCAAACCACAGGAGGAGGTAGTAGGTCAAGTGCCTAAAACCTTAGTTTGAGGTATATTTAAAAAGTGTATTGTTACAGAATCACGTGCTACAGGCAGCCGTCACTTAACAAGTTTATTATGGGTGGCACGGAGGTTAGTGCTGCTGCCTCAGTGCCAGGGACCTGGGTTTGATTCCCAGTTTGGATCACTACCTGCACATTCTCCTTGTGTCTACGCAGGTTTCCTCCCACAGTCCAAAAGACGTGCTGGTTAGGTGCATAGGCCATGCTAGATTTCTCTCTCCATGTACCCAAACAGGTGCAGAAGATACAAAAATCTGAGGTCATGTGCTAACTGACTCAAGAACTGCTTCTTCCCTGCTGCCATCAAATTTTTGAATGGACTGACCTCACACTAAGTTGATCTTTCTCTACACCCTAGATATGTCTGTTACACTCATTTTCCTTCTCTATGAACAATATGCTTTGTATAGAGTGCAAGAAAAAATATTTTTGACTGTATACTAATACATGGAAGGGTGGTGGGGAGCGGAGGCCTCAGCATCTCAATCTGCATAACAGGTTTGCGGTTCTTGCTTCCAGTCTGGACGAGGACGAGGGAGGTGAGGTCGGTGAGCAAACTGCACACAGTAGTGATGCAGCAGGACATAGGCAAAGAGAAGGTGAAAAGGAACGTAGTAGTGATTGGGGATAGTGGGGTGAAGGGTATTGACACTGTCCTTTGTGACAATGACAAAGTCCACAGAAGGGTGTGTTGTGTGCCTGGTGCTCGGGTCCGGGATGTCACATCTGGGCTGCAGAGGAACCTGGAATGGGAGGGTGAGAATCCGGTCATTGTGGTACATGTGGGTGCCAGCGACGTAGGCAAAATGCAAACTGAGGATCTGGGGAGGGAATATGAAAAGCTGGGAATGGAATTAAAAAGTAGAACCGACAAGGTGGTTATCTCTGGGCTACTGCCTGAACCGAGTGCAGACAGGCGTAGGGTTGACAGGATTAAGGAAGTGAATGGGTGGCTCAGGGATTGGTGTGGGAGGAATGGGTTTGAATTTATGGGGCATTGGCATCAGTATTGGGGTAGGTGGGATCTGTTCAGGCGGGATGGGGTGGGTCTGAACCGTGCTGGGACCACAGTCCTGGCAAATCGTGTAAAGAGGACTGTAGACAGGGCTTTAAACTAATTAGGGGGGAGAGGGTGCGAGGGTAGGTGACATTACGAGGCCTAAAGTTAAGGAGAGGGTACAGGTAAGGGTGGAGGCCGAGGATGTCCCAATAATAAAGGGAGTAGGGGGCGTGAGTATGAATAGGGTCCAGGTGAAGGCTGGGATGAAGGCACTTTATCTGAATGCACGAAGCATTCGGAATAAAGTGGATGAGCTGGTGGCGCAGATCAGCACAAATGGATATGATCTGGTGGCCATTACAGAGACGTGGCTGCAAGGTGACAGGGACTGGGAGCTGAATGTCCAGGGGTATCAAGTGTTTAGGAAGGATAGGCGGGAGGGAAAAGTGGGGTGCGTAGTTCCGTTGATTAAGGATAGCATCAGGGTGGTAGCAAGGGATGATATTGGAGCCAAAGAGCAGAAAGTGGAATCGTTGTGGGTGGAGATTAGGAACAGCAAAGGGAGGAAGACGCTGGTGGGTGTCGTCTATAGGCCCCCAAATAATGATCTGGAGGTGGGGCGGGCTGTTAACGCGCAAATAAGTGCGGCGTGCAGGAATGGGACGGCCGTAGTTATGGGGGATTTCAATCTACATATTGATTGGTCGACCCATGTTGGACGCGGTGGGCTCGAGGAGGAGTTCTTGGAATGCTGCCGGGATAGTTTCCTTGAACAGTGTGTGTTGGAGCCGACGAGGGAGCGAGCTATCTTGGATCTGGTGCTATGTAATGAAGCGGGTAGAATCAGGGACCTTGCGGTGAAGGATCCTCTTGGGGAGAGTGATCATTGTATGGTGGAGTTTCTGGTGCAGATGGAGGAGGAGAAAGTGGGTTCCCGGACACGCGTCCTTTGTTTGAACAGAGGGGAGTACGGTAGGATGAGAGAGAAATTGGCGAATGTGGACTGGGGGAGCGCGTTCGAAGGTAGGTCTGCTGAGGAGCAGTGGAGGATTTTTAAGGAGACCTTTCTTGGTGCTCAGCAGAAATTTATTCCAATGGTTAAAAAGGATCGTAGGAGGAGAGGTAATAAGCCGTGGATAACGAAGGAGGTGAAGGAAAGTGTTAAATTAAAAGCGGAGGCGTTTAGAGTAGCTAAGAGTAGTGGGCGAGAAGAGGATTGGGAGAGGTTTAAATGTCAACAAAGATTGACAAAGAAATTGATAAAGAAGGGTAGGAGAAACTATGAAGCTGGGCTAGCGCTTAATATAAAAAAGGATAGCAAGAGTTTTTATAAATATATAAAAAGGAAGAGGCTGGCTAGGGTGAACGTTGGACCCTTAGAGGATGAGAAGGGGGACTTAGTGGTAGGGGATGGGGAAATGGCTGAGGTCTTGAATAACTTTTTTGTTTCTGTCTTCACGGAGGAGGACGTGAATAATTTGCCGGGTGTTAGAGATGGAAAGGTGGTAGGACTGGAGGGTCTCGATGACATTACTGTTACTAGAGAGGCAGTGCTCGACAGACTGGAGGGGCTGATTGTGGACAAGTCCCCAGGACCGGATGGAATGCATCCGAGGGTTCTGAAAGAAATGGCGGAGGTGATAGTGGATGCCTTGGTGGTTATTTTCCAGACGTTGCTGGATTCCGGGGAAGTGCCGGAAGATTGGAAAACGGCTAATGTTACGTTGTTGTTTAAGAAGGGTGGCAGGCAAAAGGCGGGGAATTATAGGCCGGTTAGTTTAACGTCTGTTGTAGGTAAAATGTTAGAATCCGTCATCAAGGAGGAAATAGCGACGCATCTTGAGGGGAATTGCTTGATAGAGCAGATGCAGCACGGTTTCGTTAAGGGGAAGTCGTGTCTGACAAATTTACTTGAGTTCTATGAGGATGTGTCTAGGGCGGTGGATAGAGGAGAGCCAGTGGATGTGGTCTTTCTTGATTTTCAGAAGGCGTTTGACAAGGTACCTCACAAGAGGTTATTGCAGAAGGCCAGGGGACATGGAGTTGGGGGTAGGGTGTTGGCGTGGATAGAGGACTGGTTGTCAAATAGGAGGCAGAGAGTGGGGGTCAATGGGTGCTATTCGGATTGGCGGTTGGTGACTAATGGAGTGCCTCAGGGGTCGGTGCTGGGGCTTCAGCTGTTTACCATTTATATAGATGATCTGGAGGAGGGAACTGAGTGTATGGTGTCGAAATTTGCTGATGACACCAAGATTGGTGGAACGGCAAATTGTGCGGAAGGTGTGGAGAGTCTGCAGAAGGATCTAGATAGGCTGGGCGAATGGGCCAGGAACTGGCAAATGGAATTTAATGTTGGCAAGTGCGAGGTGGTCCACTTTGGTAGGAATAATGGTAGGAAGGATTATTATTTACGTGGAGAAAAACTGCAGCAGGCGACGGTGCAGAGGGACCTCGGGGTCCTTGTGCATGAGTCGCAAAAACCCAGCCTGCAGGTGCAGCAGGTGGTCAGGAAGGCGAATGGGATGCTGGCCTTCATAGCGAGGGGGATTGAATATAAAAGTAGGGAGGTCTTGCTGCGGCTATATAGGGCATTGGTGAGGCCGCAGCTGGAGTACTGTGTGCAGTTTTGGGCGCCGTACTTTCGCAAGGATATTTTGGCCTTGGAGGGAGTGCAGAGGAGGTTTACTAGGCTGATGCCGGAGTTGAGGGGGTTGAGCTATGAGGAGAGGCTGAATAAACTAGGCTTGTACTCGTTAGAGTTTAGAAGAATGAGGGGAGATCTCATTGAGACGTATAAGATGATGAATGGGATGGATAGGATAGAGGTGGAGAGACTCTTCCTGCTCAGAAAGGATAGTATGACTAGGGGGCACAGCCTCAAGATAAAGGGGGGGGAGCGGTTTAGAACGGAGTTGAGGAAGAACTTCTTCACTCAAAGGGTGGTGAATCTCTGGAATTCTCTGCCCGTTGAAGTGGTGGAGGCTGCCTCGCTAAATATTTTTAAGAAGCGGGTTGATGGGTTTTTGATAAGAGAGGGGATTAAGGGTTATGGGGAGAGGGCGGGAATGTGGAACTGAGCCACGACAGATCAGCCATGATCTTATTGAATGGCGGGGCAGGCTCGAAGGGCCAGATGGCCTACTCCTGCTCCTATTTCTTATGTTCTTATGTGACAATAATAAATCAAATCTCCCGGTTTCAGCCCCAGTCACTGGCCCCGCTTCCCCTCCCCCCTGGAATGGCAATAAGAACCCCAGCATGAAGGGATTTTCTTGAGGAAAGGTTAAGCAGGTTGGGTTTCTACTTTATTGAGAAGAATGAGAGGTGATCTCATTGAAACATATAGGATTCTTAAGGGACTTGACAGGGTAAATGCTGAGAGGATGGGAGAGTCTAGACCAGAGGATACAGCCTCAGAATAAAGGACACCAATTTAAGATTGAAATGAGGAGAAATTTCTTCTGAGGGTTGAGAGTCTTTGGAACTCCTTGCCAAGAAACTGTGGGACTAGAGTCCTTGTGTATAAAGTTATGAGAAAGGGCAAGAAAGTGGACATAAAGAATATTCAATCAGCCATGATCCGATTGAATGGGTGAACAGGCTCAAGGAAGCCAAACAGCCTACTCCTGTTCCTATTTCTTATGGTCTTAATGGATTCTTTCCATTGTGCACCATTAGCTCAATCATTGTACGTTAGTCTCTTAAATCCAGAAATCTGCTAAGCCCTTCTCTCCATAGTTTAAATGAGATGTTGATAGGGTGCCCTTTCAATCAGCCATTGTTTTACTGAATCCTCCCCTGCATCCTCAAACTGCATCATTCTTTGGTGAATGAAAAAATGGTGCTGTTGAATTTAACAAGTGAGGCATGCTTCCAACCGCCCCGTCATTCACAATGTTCCTGGTCCTCCATAATCACCACCACCTCATTCCCATTCTTCCTGTCACTCTTGACCTCATCACCTGCTCATGTAGAGGTTCCTGAACCCTTCAATATTAATGTCCCCGTGGTGTTTGTCGAACTGACCCTTGCCCTTCCCAAGGCCACATACATCTCGACTTCTCAGGAACCCCAAACCACACCCCCCCCCGCCCCCATATGAGACCATTGAAGTCTCCTCTTCCAACCTCTAATATTTTAGCTACTGAAAAACAGGCCACTGTGTCCCCTGAACCTTACTGTGTCCTTTTTATCTTACGATACCATGACTCAAACCCCCAGAATCAAATGCCTCGTGTGACTGGCCACACCTTGCACTCTACACACTGAATGATCATCACTGCCCAGAGAGGCCCAGGACTGGGGACAAAGACTTGCCCCTGACAACATTGCCTCAGCCCCAGACAGTCTTGTTATTCTTACCTGAGACAATTATTCACTGTTGCACTCTGATCACTCCCTAGTCTTGCCTGCAGGGTGACTCTGTGGTTAGCATTGCTGCCTCGCAGCATCAGGGTCTTGGTCACTGTGTGGAGTCTGTACATTCTCCCCATGTCTGTGTGGGTTCCTAACTACCAAGCCTGCTAGTTAGGTGTACCGGCCATGCTAAATACTCCCTCCGTGTACCCAAACAGGCACCAGAGTGTGGCAACTATTGAGGCTTTGGGATGGAAGAAGAGTTGGGTCAGGGAAAGCCATAAATTAATTCCCAGTTACCAAAATAGGCTAAAAGAGTTGAGACTCTACACTTGGAGAGAAATGTAGGCTTGGGATAACCTGATTGCTTATTCCCTTATCATCTAAACCTGTGTTCTGGCTGACTGTTTCAATTCAACAGATCAGATTTTTAAGTTGTAGATGGTTAGATATAGGAGGTGCTGCTTTTCCCAGAGAATAATGAACCTCTAACAGCTTGCTGACTTGCGTGGTGGACAGTGATCTGCTGAATACCTTCTTGAATGCTCATATCTGCAGTGTAGTTATACCCACAGAACTGTTAGGGAGGGTGTACCAGGATCATGGCCCAATGACATTGAAGAACGACGATATAATTCAAGTCAGTATGGTGAGTGACTTGGAAGGGAACTTCCAGGTGGTGACATTTGGTGTTGCTGTCCTTGTCCCTCCTAGATGATGGTGACAATGGGTTTGGAAGATGCTGTCTGAGGAGCCTTGGTGAGTTCCAGATCATTTCTAGATGGTACACCCTGCTGCCACTGTGCAAGGTTGGGATTACTAGCTTCTGACCTGCTCTTGTAACCAGTGTTCATATTGCCAGTCCAATTCTAGTCAATGGTAAACCCCAGGATATTGATTAGTGGGGGATTTGGCAAAAGTCATGTCATTGCCATTTAGCTCTGGAAAATTCACAAGTCATTAAAATTAACTCGGGTTCAGGTTGTCAGAAAAATCCAAATAATGTCCCCTGGGGTGGAAATCTGGCATCTTCTTCCAGTCCCGCTCATGTGACTGCAGTCCATACACCAACATAGCTGATTTCTTAACTGCTCCTCGGTGGCCTACCAAGCCATTTAGTAAAACAGGTCAATCAATTCAAATGCCCCTACTTCAGAACGGGGTGGCATGGTAGCACAGCTGCCTTACAACTCCAGGGACCTGGGTTCAATTCTGGCCTTGGGTGACTCTGTCTGGAGTTTGCATGTTCTCCCTGTGCTTGTGTAGGTTTCCTTTGGACGCTGTGATTTCCTCCCATAGTCCAAAGGTGTGCAAGTTAAGTGGATTGGCTATTCTAAATTATCCCTTGGTCTCCCCAAGATATGTAGGTTAGATGAGTTAGCCATGGGAAATGCCAAGGGTTACAAGCATAAAAGGTCTGGGTGGGGTGTCTGTCGGAGAGTCAGCGCAGTCTCGATGGGCTGAATGGCCTCTTCTGCACTGGATTTGTTTTATTGTCATGTATTAGTATACAGTGTAAAGTATTGTTTCTTGCATGCTATACAAAGTATACCGTACATAGAGAAGGACAGGAGAAGGTACAGAATATTGATTACAGTCCATTCAAAAGTCTGATGGCAGCAGGGAGGAAGCTGTTCTTGATTCGGTTGGTACATATCCTCAGACTTGTATCTTTTCCTGACGAGAGAATGTCTGGAGTGTGTGGGATCCTTAACTATGCTGGCTGCTTTCCTGAGACAGTATAGGTAGTATCAAAAGATGGAAGGCTGATTTGAGTGATGGACTGGGCTTTATTCAGACCCTTTGTAGTTTCTTGCAGTCTTGGACAGAGCAGGGGCCATACCAAGCTGTGACACAACCAGAAAGAATGCATATGGTGCATTTGTAAAAGTTGGTGAGCGTCATAGCGGACATGCCAAATTTCCTTTCTCATCTGAGAAAGTAGAGGCTCTGGGGGCTTTTTTCTAGTGTCAGCATGGAGGGACCAGGAAGGTTGGCGATCTGGACACCTAAAAACTTAAAGCTCTCGATCTTTTCTACTTCATCCCCATTGATGTACAGTCTCCACTACGTTTCGTGAAGCTGATGACTATGTCCTTTGTTTTGTTGACATTGAGGGAGAGATTATTGTCATCACACCAGTTCACCAGATTCTCTATCTCTTCCCTGTACACCATCTTGTCATTGTTTGTGATCTGACACACTATGATGGTATCATCAGCAAACTTGAAAATCAAGTTGGAGGTGAATTTAGCTCCATAGTCATCAGTTTATAAAGAGTATAGTAAGGGGCTGAGGACACAGCCTTATACGGCACTGATGTTGAGAATGATCACAGAGGTGTTGTTGCCCCTTCTTACTGTTTTGAGGACTGTGGGTTAGGAAGCTCAGGATCCAGTCACAGGGATGAGCCGAGCCCCAGCCACGGAGATGGGTTTTGTAGGAATAATGGTGTTGAAGGCTGAGCTGTAGTTGATGTCTTTGTTATCTAGGTGTTCCAGGGTTGAGTGCAGGGTCAGGGAGAAGGCATCTGCTGGTGAACTGTTGTGGATCCAGGCAACTGGGGAGGCTGGAATTGATTTGTGCCATGACTAACCCTTCAAAGCACTGAGCCCATCAGTCGATGGTCATTAAGGCACACTGCCCAGCTTTTCTTTGGTAGCGGGATGATGGTCATTGTCATGAAGTATATAGGGACTTCAGATTGTTGTAAAGAGAGGTTGAGATGTCTGCAAATACCTCTGCCAGCTGGTTTGAGTGCTCGTCCACATATCTCATTCAGGCCAGTTGCTTTCTGTGGATTGACCTTTTGAGAAGAGTGCTGTGATGTCTGCAATGGTGACCTTGGACACAGTTTTGGGGTAGAAGGTATGTATGCTTTCACAGATTCTATGATCAGTAATGATAAATCATCAGTCTAGTTTCTTACCTGGTTTCTGTCGTTTCTTTCAGGCTGGGAAGGATTATTCACACTGTGTGGTAGGATAGTGATCATTGGTAATCTTCAACATGGGATATGCACATCTGCAGAGGTTTTAACACCTGCTTCTGTGCTTCCTTTGCTGGTGAAAGCAAGCAGAGATTTGAGAAAATAACCAGTAGGATTTGAGAGATTTTCTCAAGTGCCAACATGCAAGAAGCTGTATTATGTCCACTGTGCATTGAAGGTGGTCCTAGAGTCTACATTTTTGTGGTGTTTTGGGTGTTGTTTCCCCTGTATTGGGGAAAAGTTGCAAAATTGAGTAAAGATTGTGTTCACCACGCTTTGGGCAATTTGAGTTCTGACATTACGTTGGCTCCCTACACACCGGTCACCCCAATAGGATGAATAACTCTCAAATTAAAGTTTGTTAATTGTACATATCTACAGACCTTGAAGAGAGGTGACAAAAATTAAGTTGAAACAGCAGTTAAGTCTGGAGCAGAATAGATACTTTTTTATTTTTAAAAGGTTTTAAATTTCTTTTTAGTTTACTTGAGGAACTGATTGCAATATCCTAATCTGACTTGAAAATAGTTCATTTTCAATCATTTAAATTCCGTTTGCTGGTGCACTGATACAATTTGAAATGCTTATATTACTTTGTGAATACTTTGCAGCAGGGATCCAAATCCAGGCCAAATCTGTGTAGGAATCACGGATTGTGCCCAAATGGATCTCAACACCACCCTCCCCAGCCCCTGTAACTGGAGGTTACAAATCTTCCTGCCAACAGGAAGGTCCACATATCACTCCCTTTTTTTTTAAGGTTCACATGGAAACATATAACTCAGCACTGACTGAAAAGATTTGGAATTCATGTAATTTGATGAGCAACATTAATTTTGTGTGTGAAACAGTGGTATTGGGAACACTTCATTAATTACCAAGGATTTGGTATTATTAACTCGCCTGCAGGCAATTGCTGTTTCTGTTCACAAGTTTGTTCCATTTGAGAAAGTCAGCCAGAAAATCGAGGCAGATTAGTGCTGGTTTTGTCAGCTATTTGCTATGGCAGCAGTGCATTAGCAGAATACTTCTGCCTCTCTCTCCTTATTTGCCACATATAAATATCATCACAGAATATTGATTTACAGAAACAGGTCTTAAAAGGCCAGGGGAGAGAAAAAAATCATTCACTCAGTCAAAAGGTTACATTTTTGCCAACATTCTTTATTTTCATTTAAAGAGCCTAGACTTGGAAAAAGAGTATACTTTTTCAATATCTTGACTGCACCCATAAAGTGGTGACATCTCAAGATAGGAAGAAGTAAACAGCTTTGGTCTCTTGTTTCTGGATATCTAGCTAGCCCCCACTGCTTGGAGCATACACCTGGATATCCAGTGAGATCAACTGTAGCTTTTTCCTTCACAGGCCATCCAGTAAGCTGCCAACATCCTGAGAATAGGATGCAGTCCATTCCTGGTCACAGTGGAACAGAAGTTTTCAAAGTATGACGCAGCACCATTTTTATCGAATTTCCCCTCCTTTTTTTCCTTCCTTCCTGTTCCTTCATGTCCTTAGCCCTCCTCTCTCCCTCTCCCTCATCCTTGGCCCTCCTTTTTCTTCCTCCTCACACCCCCTCTCATCCTCGGCAGCCCCTTGTTTCTTCTTTCCACCCCACCACCCCCCCCCCCCCCCAGTCATTTTCCTCCCACGCCCTCCCACCAAGGTGTTGACTCCTTGCTGAGGTACGATGCCCTCTGGTGCATAGCTCGAGCGATAATTGCTCCTGTGTAAACGGCGGTGAGTTGGCAATGTGCAAGGACAGCACACCTCATGGCAGCTCTGTTTTTATACATCAGTCCGTTTCAGGATGGGGTTTCTTTTGCCCTGTGATAAATTTGCATCTCTGTGGCAGCAGACCATTGTGTTCATTTTTATCAGTTTTAATTAAATGAGCCTAATAATACCCCAGACTTCACTTTCTGAAGGATAAGCACGTGACTGAGCATTTTTTGTTTGCAAACTGATATGCCTGGGGGGGCCCCAGTCCCTGGTTCCCACGCCTTTCCTCTCTCCTGATTCAGTAATTTATAAGCTGGAGGTGTATTTGAGAAGCGCAAGTGCCAGTTTATAACAAAATGCTGGTAATTTATTAACTTCCACTGGGCCACATGCCTGGCCCTTTGGACAGGGTGATTGACAGCAGAGTCTGGGCTTATCTCTCTGTGAACGTAATGGCATTAACAGGAGTTTGCAGGGTAGGACATGTGCACATGTAGAACCCAACGGATCAAAACAGACCTCCCTCTCTGGCCTGCAGCTCTGAGCACTGCAGAACTGAACAGGATAAGGTTACTGTTAGGCAAAGTGAAGTTGGCAGCATTCCTGCAGATTGATTAACCCTTTGGTTTGCCACTCAAACCCAAACGTTAACAGAACTATACATTCAAGATTAGGAGAACAATGCTTAATAAAGCTGTGACTTTTTTTTAGATCAGTGATCAACAACAACAACTTGTATTCGTATAGCACCTTTCCACGCAAAACATCCCCACAGGTGCTTTTGAGTATTATCCAACAAAACTTGATGTAAAGCCACAAGGAGATATAGGGATGGGGGCCAAAAGCTTGGTCAAAGGGTTGTAAGGAGCATCTTAAAGGAACTGAGGGAGGTGAGGAGTTTTAGGGTTGGAATTCCAGAACCTAGGGCCGAGGCAGCTGAAGGTACAGACACCAAGGGTGAAGCAAAGGACATGGGAATGCACCAAATCTGTTACACCGGGGAACGGCTGGAGGGAGCTTTGTTTTCCTGCCTACCTGACACTACAAGAAAGGTAGGACCGGATGGACAACCATTCCCAATGCTCAGTTCCCACATCCCTGGCTTTTCGAAGCGCTGAATGTACAGTAGCAGCATGCCTGATTAAATCTGAAACTCCAAAGAAGAAGAATTTAGTCCTTGAATGGTTAAACATGAGCCTCTGGACATAATTAATGGATCTTTGTGAATCCCATAAGCTCCTAGTACCAGCTGATACATTGGCTCTGGCAGCTCAGCACCAAGTATGTATCCTGTGTGGCATGGAGAGCTATCATGAGTGGTGCAGTGGGTAGCACAGCTGCTTCACAGCTCCAAGGACCTGGGTTCAATTCCCAGCTTGGGTCACTGTCTGTGTGGAGTTTGCACATTCTCCCTTTGTCTGCGTGGGTTTCCTCTGGGTGCTCCGGTTTCCTCCTGCTGTCCAAAGATGTGCGGGTTAGGTTGATTGGCCATGCTAAGTTGCCCTTAGTGTCCCAGGATGTGTAGGTTGGAGGGATTAGTGGGGTATGGGGATAGGGCCTGGGGTGGGATTGTTATCGGTGCAGACTTGATGTACCAAATGGTCTCCTTCTGCGCTGCTGGGCTTCTATGATCTTTAAAGGATCCCACAGACCTGAGCAGCTTTGGCTGGATCAGACCCAATATGTATTGACAATTAGTGGATCTCTCAAAACTTTGCCCATGGAAATTTAGGACAAAACTAATTGTCCATACACTATGGACAATATCTAGATATTTACCTACAATACCTGGTGTGCCTGTGGGTGGCACACACTCAGTGGTGAGTAATTTCATTGGTGTTGGCTAACATTGTAAGATCCTAATGTTACCATTGCACTAACTGCTAAAACAAAAACAAGAATTGCTCGTGTAGCAACTAAGTGTTCCTACTTCTGCAGTGCCCTCACCTTACACACTGTAAACAGGGCTCCTGTGTCAGCTATGGCTCAATTGGTGCTGTTGCAGCACAGGATTCTGAGTTCAAGTCCCACTCCAGCACAGTGGTCAAAGCTATTGCTCCAGTACAATACTGGAGTACAATACCTTGTTTTGGTTAAGACTTTTCACCTGCCCTGAACCATCACCTCAGGCTGGTTTAAAAGATCCCGTGGCACTATTTTGAAGCGAGCAGGAGAGTTTTCCCTGGTGCAGTTAGCCGATATTTATCTCTCTGTCAACATCACTGCAATCTGGCCATTATTGCAATGCTGTTTGTGGGAGCTTGCTGTGCACATGTTGGCTGCTGCAATTTCCCACATGCTTGTTACTGTCGGAAAGTGCTTTTGAGACATCCAGTAGCCACTTCTGGACCCACTTAGTTTCAGAAGTACTTGATTGTCCACTTCCTCTGATCCGTTGTGGGACATGTGTTGACTGGGGCCACGTTCCAAAGACAGCTCCTCCAACAATGTAGCACTCTGTCAGTTCTGTCCCAATTGAGTACAGAGGGCTAGAAGCATATCACAAAATAGATAGAAATGTACCTGAGGTGCGTGCACAAAAATCCTTGTTGGCCCAAGTGGAAAACTTACTTTTGAAATAAATATGTTTATGTTTTCTTTACACGACACCAGTGTGGTGGGAGAAGAAATATTTCACGATGTTGATGAGCCCCTGTCGAGACAAAGGAGTCTTGGCACCACGTTTGGGAGATCAGTTTACTGTGGTGCTTTAGGAGGTCAGCAGTCAATAGTTCTGTTCTTGGCCCTGTCGTACTGGGCTTGTATGTAAATGTGTCACATCACAAGATCGATGATAGAAATATTCTGCGCCTGGTAGCACTGAGCAGGTGAGGAGCGCTGTACTAGATTCCCTCCAATTTTTTTTAAGTTCTGGCCCAGGGCACATGTGGCTTAATGCGACAGCTATCCATTGCAAAAGTGGGATTAGATCCCAACTGTTGACGGAAGTGTGCAGCATCTGCGGGCTGAATGTAATCGATCCTATGGAAATGTTTTTCGGCTCATTATCAAACTCCGCAACACTTCTCTCGCGCTCGGGACATCTGTTGTTGTGGAGTTGGCTGCAGTTAGTTTCAGTTAAGCAGACAGCTGCACCATTGGAAGCGTTGGAAGATATGTGTGACCTTTTGCAGTTGTTCCTTCTGATTTGCACTGGACTTTTGACTTGGGGGGAGCATTTCAATGTAAATCATATTCTGAGTGGATTGAAAATGGCAAGTGCCACTGTGGGAACTAATGGAACTGTGCAACGACATTTTATTCAAAGTCCTGCACAAGTTAGATTCTATGAAGCCTTCCAAATGTGCAAATAAGCAATTTATAACTAAATGATCTTGGTCTTTATAAAATGTTGTTTGTGGCCTCAGCACAGACTCTTGCAAAGAGCAACACACAGTATGATATTTCAAAATGAGTTTTTGTCTGGTCATCAAATAGAGGCCATTTGTGAACAGTATTCACCGGGTTTGCTATTTATGAAATCCATTCCTGTTTGCAGTTGTAGACTCATTGGACAGGATTTTCCAGCCCCATCATGAAGGTTTTCCAGCAGAGGTGGCTTCCCATTGGCATGATCTTCTGGTCTTGCCAACGTCTGCGGTGTTTGTGGTTCAACTATCTCATTGCTTCTCGGCCTTTTGGCTAAGATCAAGTGTAGTATTGACATGTTGCGCTCGGTTGAAGTCATTAGGTTACATTTTAGCTTCATTTGAAGCAATTTTTTCAAGCGGCATCTCAACCTTTTGGCTAAGATGCAAATGAGATCAAGCCTTGGAGGAGGAGTTATGCCTACTCCGATCAGCTTGGATCATGTAGATCAAGCCCAAGACGGGAGGTGAGAGCCCTGTCTTATCAGCTTGGATCGGCAGTGTCCCAACTTGTTGGGACTCTGGATTGGATTTGATTGGATTGGAATAAAGTTTTTTTTTAAAAAAAGTCTCATCGTGCCTGGGAACCCTTTTAGCTCAAGGCTCAGTAACAAGGGGGCATAACATCAATGTGATGGGCAGAAGGTATAGAGGGGAATGTGAGGACAAACTTTTTTTTTACTTAGAGGGTGCTGATGGTCTAGAATATGCTGCCTGGGAGGGTGGTAGAGGCAGGTTGCCTCACATCCTTTTTAAAAAGTACTTAGGTGAACACTTGGCATGTCATAACATTCAAGGCTATGGGCCAAGTGCAGGCAGATGGGATTAGACAGGAGTTCAGGTATTTCTAATGTGTCAGTGTGGATTTGATGGGCCGAAGGGTCTCTTCTGCCTGCATGATTCTATGAACCTGCCAGAGATGGTCATATTCAGTGGGTCCAGAAAGTCCCATGGGCAGAAAAATCCTGCCCAGAGAATAACACAGCACAGGAGTCCCACTGTGTCTGTACCACTTTTTGAAAGAATGATTGAATTAGTCAATCAAACTATTTAATGGGGAGTGTGGCATCAAGGATAAACAACTTCAAAGAAGAATCTGACTGGGATAATTGGAACCATGACCTTGGTTTTTATTAAGGATGTGGATGGAGGGAAAGTTATGGCACTAGAACCCTACCTGTTATCAACCACGGCTCCAGGATCATACTTTAGACTCCAAGTCAGAGGGTTGTAGATTGGATGTCGCGCTTCACGATACCCTGGCGCAGGGAACGCAGCGCTGTTGGAAATGTCATCTTTTGAGACACTAAATTGGGCTCCTGTTTATGCAATTGAGTGAACATAGAATCATAGAACCCTTCAGTGCAGAAAGAGGCCCTTCAGCCCATCAAGTCTGCACTGACCACAATCCCACCCAGGCCCTACCCCAATATCCCTACATATTATACCCACTAATCCCTCTAACCTACGTATCCCTGGACACTAAGGGGCAATTTCTTACTATGGCCAATCAACCTAACCCCCACACCTTTGGACTGTGGGAGGAAACCGGAGTACCTGGAGGAAGCCCACGCAGACATGAGGAGAATGTGCAAACTCCACACAGGCAGTGACCCGAGCTGGAAATCGAACCAGGACCCTGGAACTGTGAAGCAGCAGTGCTAACCACTGTGCTACCGTGCCACCACATAGACAGATCCATGATGGTATTTTTAAAAAGAGCAATGGAATTATTCCCAGTGAATTGATCAGCATTTGTCGCCCCACCATTGTCAGTAAAACAAGTTGTCTGGCCATGGTTTTGTTGGTGTTTGTGGGATCTTGCTGTGCAAAAATGGCTGCTGCACTTCCAATACTACGACGGTGACTCCACGCCATAAATATTTCATTGGTTGTACAGTACTACAGAATATCCCAAGGTTGTGAAAGACGCTATATAAAAGTAAGTTGTTTTTTCAATCTTGCTGGTTCATCCAGTACACCTCGTACTGACCCGGTCCTTGCATTCTTTTTAACTGATTTCCTGACATTGTGCAATACATCCGATGCCACGTGCGTTCCTACCTGCAGGCGCTTGGGGATGGAGTTTAATTTTTATTGCTTTTAACGTACATAAACCTCTCCCTAGTTGATTTACCAATCAGCGGAGGCCAGGAGATTTTAGCTGTTGGCCTACCTCGTAGTGGAAGGAGCGTGAGCTTAGCTCAGAAGAGCCCTCAGCAACCTCCCCCACCCTCAGCTTCCCTACCAGTAACAGAGAGGGGAGGGGTGGGGAAGGGGTCGAGGGAAAGTCTTGTAGTTGGAAGCAGCAACCAGAAAAGTGACAGCTCGCTCGGGCTCCACAGAGGAACGTTATGGACTTTCTATGCCACTTTTATCTTCAAACATGGTTCTGACTAATGATGAATCTACTCCACTCAGGCCCCAGTTTAAAATTACATCAACTATGTGAAATAAAAGGGCCCAATTTGCATACATTTAAAGGCTTCTACTTTAGGTGGCCACCTTATCTGCCTGCTAAGCTCTTGGATTAACCTCGCAAGTGGCCAGGATCTGTATGGATAAATAACCCATTTGTTCTGAAACTGTCTGCTTGTCTAATTTCCATTGGCCGGATACTGTTACGCTTAACTCTTTGAATACAGTGTGGTGGTTTTGGGTATTGGCTATCAATTGGGTCTTGATGAAGTCTTTAGTCTTAAGTACGTTAACTATGTGTTTATTAATCAGGCCTATGCACATATAGACAGTAAAGGATTCAAGCCAGGAGCTGGCTCCGTGCTTGCTTGTGCACATGGCTCTGTCCAACACTACACTGATCCCCAAATGTAGGTCATATGTTTTCTCATATTACTTCTGTACTCAGTACCACATTCAACCTGTATGTGCCAGACTCTTGAGCCATAGCGGTCACCTTGCCTGCTGCCCTTCTCTCTTTGCTTTCTGTTTCCCCAGTGAGGGAAATGACAACGCAGGGTCGCTGAACGGATTCTGATAAACAAGTTCCGCACACATGAGGATGGCCTCACCCGGGATCTTGGGATCATGTCACACTATCTGTAACCCCCACAACTTGCCTGGACTTGCAAAATCTCACTAACTGTCCTGGCTGGAGACAATACACATCTCTTTAACCTGTGTTCAACCCTCTCTCCACTGATAGTGTCTGCTGTACCTTTTTAAGACTTGATTACCTGTAAAGACTCACATTCCAACCATTATTTTGTAAATTGAGTTTGTGTCTTTATATGCCCTGTTTGTAAACAGAACTCCTGCTCACCTGGCAAAGGAGCAGCACTCTGAAAGCTAGTGGCTTTTGCTACCAAATAAACCTGTTGGACTTTAACCTGGTCTTGTGAGACTTCTTACTGTGTTTTCCCCAGTGAGTGCTCAGTTATCAAGACTTCCCACCTAACAAATAGGGTGGCACAGTAGCTAGCACTGCTGCCTCACAGCATCAGGCACTTGGGCTCAATTCCTGTCTTGGGTCACTGTGCAGAGTCTCATGTGAGCGTGGGTTCCTTCTGGGTGCTGCGGTTTCATCCCACATTAAGAAAGTCGTACTAGTTAGATGCATTGACCATGCTAAATTCTCCCTCCGTTGATCCAAACAAGTGCCAGTGTGTGGTGACTGGGTGTTTTCACAGTAACTTTGTTGTTCGTGTTAGTGTCACAAGTAGGCTTATGTTAATAAATTTAAAGCTATTTGTTCAATGTCATGAAATTAGCCAAAAACTACACGAGAAACATTTTGATGATAGTTACTGACTAAATTTCTATTACCAGGAGTGAGGACTGTCTCGGTCACACAGTTGACTTCACAGGAATGATGAGACCTTGCTCAGGAATCTGTGCCATTCTACAAGTCAATGGGGCAGGAGGTAATATTTTTAACCAGCATCAAGCAAATATTGACTGTAATTTGCAGCAAGTATAATGGTGCCTTCGAGCTAAAGCATTAAATATAGAACAAATCAATGGGACTGAGTGCATTTGTGTAAAGGGAAAGTGGGATCTTAGATTACACCAGTTGTCATTGAGTGAAAAGACACGGACTGTTCTGTGACTACATCTAATCGTTTAAAATAAATGACTGTTAATTCTTATTGATCCCTATTGACTTAAATGTTTCATTTATTTGCAAATAGTTTTCAAAGGACTAATGAAAATGTATCAGATAAAGGTCTAAATGGTTCCAGTTTTTGTCTGATTTCATTTTGAAGTCGAATTGGCATACTAGTGAGGGGGAAAGGTATGTGGGTATGAGTGTGTCATCGCTGTGGGTGGTCCATACTCCATTCTTGATTTTGCATGCCGTATATTATCTCGCATCTCAAGTCTGCACTCTGCATTCATTTAACGTGACTCTGCAGAGTATCCCAGAGAGATTTGATTGGAACACTGGGTTTTATTCTATTGCAGCTGCTTTGTTGAAGAGTTTGAGCATCCAGTGTGATGATTTGATTTGGATAAGATTAAAGCATAACATTAAATAGACTCTCCACCATCTGCTGGAAGATGCAGGAAAATGGAGAACGGCTATAGTCCACTAATAGCGCTCACTTTGGCATCCCATTTGAGTTTTTGATACCTTGTCCAGAAAGGCTGACAATTATTGATGATTTTATTACCTCAGCACTCTAATTCTCTGAAACCCTCACTGCCAACTTCTGTTTTCCACCCTTTTAACTTGGATTTTCCGAATGTCCATCTACCATGCTTTGTCCAGCATTAAGTCCAGAGTAGCTCATTGCCCTTTGCATGGGTTCACTGTGTTTCAATTTAAATAGGAGCAGAAGTAAACAGTTTCACTCCTCAAGCCTGATCAATTCTTTAAAAAGGTCATGGCTGATCTGTTTTTGTATCAAGTTCTACATTCTCATCTACCCTTGGCTGAGCTCCTGGCGAAGAGTCATCCAGGCTCTGATTGTTGGCTCTACTCTCTCTCCACAGATGCTGTCAAATCTGCTGAGGTTTTCCAGCATTTTCTGCTTTTGCACCCCCAGTAGTTTTAGATTCCCTTGCCTAACAAGAATCTGTCAACCTCCACGTCAAAAATATTCGGTAACCCAGCTTCCACCACTTTGAGGCAGAGTTCCAAAGTTGTACAACATCAGAAAAAAGCTCTCCTCATTTCAAAGGGTGACCCCCAATTTTAAAACCGTGCCCCCTAGTTCTGGACTTGCTCACAAGAGGAAACATCCTTCCACGTCCACCATATCAAGACCATTCAAGATCTTTTATACTTCAATCAGGTCATCCCTCATTCTTCTAAACCCCAGTGGAAACAAACCCAGCCTGTCCAAATTTTTCCCCATAAGACAATCCAGTCATCCACTCATTCTAGTAAATCTCCTCTAAATTGTCTCCAACACATTTACATTCTTCAGGTTACATAGGAGATCAAATTTGAACACAGTATTCAAGATGCAGTGTCACCAATGCCCTGTATAACTGAAGCACAACGTCCTGACTTTTATGTTCAATTCCAGTCATAATGAAAGCATTCCATTAGCCATCTTAATTACTTGCTGTACCTGCATGCTGACTTTTTGTAAACTTGTGCACTAGAACACTAGATCCCTATGCACTTCAACAGAAAATAGTTACAGAATTCTGAAATTGATGGCATAGTGGTTAGTACTGTTGCCTCTCAGCATCAGGAATCTGGGTTCAATTCCTGGATTGGGTCACTGTGGCGTTTGCATGTTCTCCCCACGTCTACTTGCGTTTCTTCTGGGTGCTGCAGTTTCCTCCCACAGTCCGAAAAACGTGCTGGTTAAGTGCGTTGAGTCATGCGAAATTCTCCCTTCAGTGTACCCGAACAGATGCTGGAGTGTGGCAACTCGGGGATTTTCACAGCAACTTCATTGCAGTGTTAATGTAAGCCTACTTGTGGTACTAATAAATAAACTTTATACTTTTTACTCTATTTTTACAATCTTACTACCAAAACTTCACATTTTACTCCATCTGCCAGATTTTTGCCCACTCATTCTATCTTTATCCATCCATCTACAACTTCACTTTCCTACCTATTTTTTGTGCATCCTGCAAATTTACCTACCATGCCTTTACTCCCCTTATGTATGTCATGCACTTTGAAGAAGAGAATCCAGGATATTTGACCTTGGCGAAGAAACATGGGTTGGGTCCTTTCCCTGACGTGGTACCTCCATCTCATGGGTTGTCTTGTGATCCTCCGTCCATCTGGTGATATCTTTTGAATAGCTTTCTGAAGTGTCTCGGTGGAAACACTGCACTGAGTTTGCTGGACATTGCTGTCATCTGTGAGGTCACTCGACTCCACATGGTTGCCCAATATAAGGAGTGCACACTCCTGTTTTACTCATACTGTCTGTGCTTGACTTTAGGCATTTATAAAGGACAAATTTTCATTGGCTTTAGGCTCAGCTACAAATGTTTTAATTAACAAAAAACAGTCCACTCCTAATACTAGATATTTAAGCTAATGTAATGGTGCCATACAACACTCAAAACGGTGTTAATAAAAAGCCTCCATGGAGAACTCCATGCTACTGTCTCGACCTCAACTTGAACCCCCTCAACATTTATTTATTATCCTTAAGATATTTTTAAACTTCAACTCCCAATATTCCTCATCTGGCTCATACTGACTACTCCCTTTGCGGTTGGTCCTTCCAGTTGGAGCTGTAGGCCATGAATCAGGGTGACTATTCCTGACCCTCCCCTCTGACTGCAGCCTATGACTCAGTGGTCTTGCCCTTTTTTATTACAAAACGTTATCAAAGTATCAAAGCACATTCTGGGGATGGTAAATGCTTAGCACCTTTTTAATCTTTGTGCAAGGTTCCTGCCTTAGTCCAGATAAACTCATGATGATGTGCCCGTGACTGAACATTGGATCCCTTCTAGGAGTGATGTCTCTCACTCCCAAGTTAATACGTACGTGATAAAATCCATTTCTCCTTGGCCATTGTTGATGTTTGTTTGTATAATGGCTGTTGTCTGGGGTTATCAGCTCTAATAGTCACCAGTTTCTTGGATTTGGATTGTCTGGCTACTGCAACGTCGTTGAGACATGGGGTGATTGTGCAGACTCCACACAGACAATCACCCAAGCCTGGAATTAAACCCAGGTCCCTGGTGCTATGAGGCAGCCATGCTAATCACTGTGTCATCATGCTGCCCCATTCTCTAATTCATTCTAGAATGAGGCTGTTCTGTCCATCCAACTTGTGCCTGCTGTTTTGAAGAGTTATCCAATCAGTCCCTTTCTCCATAGCCATTCACATCTTTCTGCTTTTAAGGATATAGCCTGTCCCTCTTTTGGATGGAGCTGTTGAATCTACTTCCAGTACGCAGTCAGGTAGTGGATCATCAGATCTTGCTGCTTAAACAAAATTCTCTTCATCACGACCTGGTTCTTTTGCCAGTTGCTTCGTTTTTGGGCTACGATTGCACTCCTTCCCCAAGTTAAGTACTTCTGAAGTGAATGGCTGAGGCATCGCACATTTTACCACCTGTACTCTGCAGTTGTTCCTAACTGCTTCCGAGTTTGGGCATTTTGAGACTGTCCACAGACAAGACTCCAGTAAAACAGTGCAAGTGTTTGCTAGTCTACAACAGTGCTGCCAAATAGGAGGGACCAGGAATTACCAAACCGGAAAATGAGATGACAATTGCATGTAAGTAATGATGAACGAACAAGGCAAATGTGGCACAGAGCTTCTATTTGTATCTAGGTGGATGGAGAATATAGTACTGAAGTAGGGAGTCATTCTCATACCTGTTTCTAAATGCATTGCCTGTGGCTCCATCTGAAGAATAAGTTTTTTTTTTCTTCCCCTTAGCCATACTGGGAATCTAGGAAGTTGTAGCTAATGAAAAGAGATGTCAACTTCACAGCATAAGCAAGCAGCAGAAGGGTCAATATGTCAACACATTTCCAGATGATGTCAATTTTCAATTCACAAGTGAAGGTTATCAAAAAGCTGCCAAATTGTAAATGTCACCAGTACATGGCACCAGCTCCTGACGCACATGTCTTGCAGTAGATAGTAACCCCTAAGTAAACTGACAGATTCATTCATTCCACTAGTGAAGAAACCTACATAAAAACTTTAAAGAAACTAGAAGCTAGAGTAGGGCAATCTGCCCTTCAAATCTGCTCTGCCATGAACTTTTTGATCGTGGCTGATCATTAAATTTAACATCCTGATCTCCCACAACCCCCTCTATATCCCTTTAGCCCCTTTAACCCCAAGAGCTATTTCTAATTTCTTCTTGAAATCATGTGTTTGGGCTTCCACTATATTCGGTGTTTGTGAATTCCACACGTTCACCACCCTTTGGGTGAAGATGTTTTTCCTTACCTCCATTCTAAAAGGTTTATCCCTTTATCCTCAAACTATGATCCCTCGTTCCAGACTCCCACGCCATTGGGAATGTTCTTTTTTGAATCTGTCTAATCTTGTCAGAATTTTTAAGTTTCTGTGAGATCCCTTCTCATCTTCTAAATGCCAGTGAATTATTTAGTCTCTCCTCGTATGATAGACCTGCCATCCCAGAAATCAGCCTGGTAAACCTTTTGCTGTTCTCCTTCTACAGCAAGGATATCCTCAGGTTAATGAGTTGGTGGAATATTTGCACATCTCTACCAGTATATTTCTATTGACCTCCAAGTTGTGTCTCTCTCTTCTCCAAAGAAAAGAACACTTGCATATGTATATTGCCCTTCGTGACCTCCAGGATGTCTCAAATGGCTTTACATCCAAGAAAATATCTTGTGGAATGTAACCACTGATAACATAGGGCAGCACAGTGGTTAGCACCTGGGTTTGATTCCCAGCTTGGGTCACTGTGTGGAGTCTGCCCATTCTCCCTGTGTCTGTATGGGTTTCCTCCAGATGATCCAGTTTCCTCTGTCTGATGGACATGCTGGTTAGGTGCATTGGCCATGCTGAATTCTCCCTCTGTACCCGAACAGCCACTGGAGTGTGGCGATTTGAGATTTTCACAGTAACTGTATTGCAGTGTTAAAGTAAACCCACTTGTAACAGTAATAAATTAACTGAAACTTTAGTAAACATGACAGCTCACTTGCACACAGCAAGCTTCCACAAAGAGTGATGACCAGATAATTTGTGGTAATGATTTGAGGGGTGAATATTAATCATGATACTGGGGAGATCGCCCCTGCTGTTTGGATATTACATATCCAATTGAGGGTACAGGATCAGTAGTTCATGAACAAATGGCTTTGTTTGCATGAAAATTGTATTTCGTGGAAACTTCTAACATTCTGAAGTTGTTTCTTTGCACCACAAAATGAAAATAAGAGATGTAATGCTCTGAATGCAACTTGTATTTGGGTGGATCTTAGTCAGTTGTGTTTTGTCAGCTATTACATGGTGCAGATGTATTGGGCAGGAAGCAAAAGTTTCATGATCCAAGGGTGACTTCATAAAATGATATCATTCTTGTGTTTAAAAGTTGAGGCTTTTACAATAGTTTTTAATTGAAATGTCTAATCAGCTGCATCTAAACATTGATGACTAACTGTACTGGTCATTGTATTTCAGTGCACATTGTGATTAAATCCTGCACGATGCCAATAGAACTTGGTAAATTTAAGAAATAAAAGCAGTAGTCTTAATGATGTTCTTGAAATAATCTGATTAGCAAAATGATAAAATCAAAATGTGTTCTCTTCCAAATGCAGTTGATGCTCTGTTGGGTTAGGGAACCAGAGGGATGAGGCTCGATGGGACTTATGACCATTTCTTGCCCCAGAGGTGTTGATGCAAACACATGGGTGGGGCTGGGGTGGTGCTAACTGTATATTTAACTGACGTACTGGGCTGGATTCTCCAGTCATTCACACCCTGTCGGGGCAGGCAGAGAGAATGGTGAATATGTCACTCAGCTAAATCTCTATTCACTGCAGCAAGACTGGAGAATCCCAGCTGCAGGTGAGGTGCGCAAAATCTAGCCCACTGTGCAGGGTTCCCTGATCTCGACTGTTGCAAGTGAAAAATGAAAAATTTGTATTCCAACCAAAGCTATTCACTTTCAGCTGCACCGGAAAGTCCCAGCTGAGAATGAGAACATCAGATTTTGATCCTTCATTTAACCCGTGCTATTGTAGTTGGAAACAGGCCTATGAAAACACAAAAAGAATCAGAGCCAACGTGAAGCAAAATTTTAATTATGCAACGAGTGGTTAGCGCTTGAACACATAGGGTAGGATTTAACGGACTCCCACCTCGCCCTTCCCCCGTGGCTTCTGGCAGCAGGGGCAGTTCACCATTGGTCATTGATAAGATCTTTTGTCCTGCTGATGTTTTGTGGGACTTGCCCATCCTGTTGCTGAGGAAAAGCTGCTATGGGGTTGGGAGGGGGGAGCTTGGGGCTTGCCTTTTTGACAGGACTGGAAGACCCCGCTGGCAGGAAGGGCTAGAAATTTGGCCCACGGTCTGATAGATTGGTGAGATGACAAGCTTGAGGGAAAACTCTGCATTTGGTAATAATTTTCAAAAAGAAGTGGATAATGTTTGATGGAGGAAATAATAGCAGGGATACAGGGAAAGAACAGTGGAGTGGGATTAGGGCTGATGCAGCCAACTGGCTTTCTCCTGTGTCTGTAATTCTGTGTTCCTGAGAGTTGCCTAGGGGCCCTCAGTTTAATGGCTCACCTGAAACATAGAAAAATCAATGGTTTTCACGGCAATGCAAAATTGTGGCATAGTGTGGAAAAACCAGTAATGTTAGCTAACAAAAAAGGATTCAATGAATTAAGATGCAAGAGAAGATGCTGACCAAAAATGGCAGCCATGAGTCATTTGATATTGGAATTGTGTTGACTTTTTTGGAAAACTTAAAAATGTGAATTCTTGGCTGAAATGTTGATCATGCAATTACATATCTGGGGGTGTTGAGGCCTTCTTCATGAAGGGGCTGTTGAGTAGAAGGCCCCATATAAATGCAAAGAGTTGGATTTTAATCAACTGTAATTCTGTCAAGGCAATGGAACTGCTAACTAGCCAGCTACCCAACAGACATTGTGAACCCCTTGTGGACGGTGAAAAAACCCTTTTCCATTGGTTTCTACTATGCTGGAATGTCAAATTTGAGATGAAAGATCAAACGTTTGATTACTTATCCAAGATACGTTAATCAAGTTCCTCCTTGAAATGTCCAGACGGAAGATTTAAGAACTGGTAGTGCCAAGCCAGAAACTGAAAATAAATGTCATCATATATATGTAATCTAACTGGGCCAAAATAGCAATTTAACCCAAATTACTTAGTTAACTGCCTTCTATGAGGAAACACTCTCTAGATTGGAATCAAATTATTAATATACCTAAGGAAAGGATCTTTAAAGATTTTATTTTATTTAACACCTTTAAGTGTTACTGGAGCAGAAGTGAAGAGGGCAGGGTTGTGTAGTCCTGGGTGATAGAAAAGGTGGCATTTTGATAAACAGAAAATCTTGGGCAAAATATTCAATTATCAAAAAACTCTAGTCCACATCTCTTGGTGTCCCCAGAATGGCACAGTTAAGCTTTACAGTTTTTAAAAAGTTTATTTATTAGTCACTAGTAAAACTTACATTAATACTACAATGAAGTTACTGTGAAATTCCCCTAGTCGCCACGCTCTGGGGCTATTCGGGGCAATGCACCTAACCAGCAAGTCTTTCAGAAGGTGGGAACAAACCGGAACACCCGAGGAAATCCGCGCAGACGCGGAGTATGTGCAGACTCTACACAGTCACCAAAGTGGGAATCGAACCTGGGTCCCTAGCACTGAGGCAGCAGAGCTAACCACTGTGCTGCCCCTACTGTGCCATCATGCTGTCCATGTAGAGAAGGAAATGTGACCACAATGTGACCAGCTTCACTGACACCAATAACGAAGAGCAGATGTATTCACTGGTGTCACTTCAGCATCTCAACTCCAGGAATGACATTCCCCATAGAGTTAAAAAAACAGAAAATGCTGGAAAAACTCAGCAACTCTGACAGCATCTGTGGAGAGAGAAACAGAGTTAACATTGATTCTTCATCAGAACTCTCTATACGGCACAAATAAATATTTTAAGTTGCAGTCATTGTGCCCAAATTGCACCGACAGATCAGTGAAAATAAGAGAGAAAGAGGTGACTGGCCATTTATGCTTGACTAATGGGAACTCTGCTGGAATTAGTGATGGGGATTGGTGGGAGAAGATCACGATAAGTGAACCATAGAATCCGACAGTGCAGAAGGAGGCCATTCAGTCCATCAAACCCGCACCAACCACACAACCCCATGTGTTTATCCTAGCTAGTCCCTCTGACACTAAGAGGCAATTTAGCATGGCCAATGCACACATCTTTGGTTGTATTTTTTCCATGGATAGACGGATAGACTGTCTTTTCTAATACAATGTCTGAGTAGCATTCCAGCTGTGGACTCACTATCGATGCAGCCTGATACCCGTACAGATTTATCTCTGACTTTTCCATTATTCAATGCCCCATATATGGAACACAGACTATTCCTTTTTTTTTGTATATGGCTTTTTGCAAATGCAATGTAGTTTTAAAAGGTTGGTGCATTTGCACCTCCTTGGACTGTTTGCTATCTACTGTTCAGGGTGCCACTAGGACATGTGTCTATTCTCTTCCCAAAAAATATTCTCACTCATAATTGACTGATTTTCTTGAATGATCCTGATGTGCCTGATCTTGTCTAAGCACAGAGGGTGCACCATTTGAAATCAGCCTACTGCTTTGCAACTCTGCACAAAAATATCAAACCCACGCCCAGGGCTTTTGTAAAAGTACAAACTTTTTAATGAAAGTACTAAAAGGGGCACAAACCAACTGGATGGACTGGTGGATGGATGTTAAATATATCTTGAAGGACATGTTGAGGTGTGACAGTCAGCCAGGGCTAACACTGCTGAATACTATTTAGTGACCCTTATGCCAGAGAATACACAGGTCAGATTACCATGCAAGGATAGGTTCAGGTGCAATGTTCCTTGTTTGAACTGAAGAGCCAACTGTCAGACTTGTGTACACAGCATTGCCAATTAAGAGAATAATCAGGGGATTCTTGGACTTGCGAAGCCAAAGCCTTGAGAAAATTAGCCCTTCAGACTGGGGGAGCAGGGTCAGAATTTTGGGGGGGATAAGATCGAATTTTTTGAATTCTGAAGGCTGTGTCGTTTAGCTGCTTGAAATTTGAACAAACTTTACTGGGCTTGGAAGCTTTTCACTGCTTTTCCACGCTCCCTTTTTTTCCCGCTGTTGCATCAGGTTTATCTGTATCATTTCCAAAACACTCGCCAACTTCTTAGAATACATCCGGGCTGACATAAAGTACAACTTGCCCTCCGCAGGTTCAATTTGACTACTGCAAGTGGTTTCCTGTCCATCTATGAGGAAATTAGAGACAGAATTAGCTGAAACTTCATGCTGTTGGGTACACCCACCTCCAGTGAATTCCTTGCAGCACGCCGACACACCCTCAGTACGACTGAGCGTTTAGTATTTCTTTTTCTTTTCACATATGTGACAAACTGATCTTCATCGCCCTAGATTCCTTTTGGCATTCAAAAATCCATCAATCTGGGGCTTAAATGTTTGCAATAATTGGGCATTCACAGCCTCATGAGGTAGAGGATTCCAAAGATTCATAACCCTTCCAAGTACAAGTGTTTCCCCCTTTTTTTCTCCTCATTTCAATCCTAAGGGGCCATGCTTAGTCTGAGACCATGCCCCTTGTTCTAGACTCTTCTGCTGGGAAAACCACCTCTTAGCATCTACCCCACCAAGCTTTCCCAGAATCTTGCGTTTCAATGCTGCAAGGCTTCCTTATTCTTATTCTTATACTCTATGATGCAGGCCAATCTTTTTAATTGCTTGACGTGCCATCATGTGAACATTTGTGTTTCGTTTAGGAAAACACCAAATCCCTCCAAACAGCAACATTTACTAGTAGTGCAATTTAAAAATGCTTACTTTTCTGTTCTTCCCATCAATTGCCTAACCTCTTATTTCCGACATGACACTCGATCAATCACTTAACGTGTCTATAAACAGACTGCTGTCTCCCACCTCTTAACTAACTGTCTCACTTAACTTTATATTGTTAGCAAGCGTAGATGTCGTTCACTTGGTTCATTAATATAAAGGTGAGATTTTTCTGGCTCTTCCTGTTGGTGGGATCAACCATCCTGCTGAAGTTGACTTGATGGTTTGAGTTATAAGGAGAGGCTGGACTCTTTTTCCCTCTGGAGTGTAGGAGGCTGAGGGGCGACCTTTATAGAGGCCTATAAAATAATAGTCAATATCTTTTCCCAAAAGTAGAGGAGTCTAAAACTTGAGGGCATAGATTTAAGGGGAGAGATACAAAAGGATCCAAAGGGGCAACTTTTTTTAAACAGAGGGTGATGTATCTGGAACAAGCTGCCAGAGGTGGTAGAGACAGGTACAATTTTTAGTCTTTTTAAAAAAAAATTTAGACGGTTACATGGTAAGATGGGTATAGAGGGATATGGGCCAAACGTGGACAGTTGGGACTAGCTTAATGGTAAAAACTGGGTAACGTGGACTAGTTGGGCCGAAGGGCCTGTTTCCATGTTGTAAATTTCTGTCTCCTGCCATGGATTCCCCAGTGTGGGATGGGGCAAGCCATGCAAATTGCCAGCATCCTGCCAGTGGCCTCCGCCTTGGAGGGGAAAACTCGGGGGGGGGGGGGTTGGGGGAGAGAGAAAGAATAGTGGAGGAATGGAAAATTCCACTCAAGATTTTGCGATACATTATAATTAGCTGAAGGCCCAACATTCGATCTTGTGGCAAGCTCTGAATAGTGTGATGCCAATCTGAAAATGACCCATTCATTCCCACTCTGTCCTGGCCTTCAACCAATCCTCTCTCGACACCACCAACACATTACTCTCAACCCCAAGAGCCTTTATCTTGTGCAACAAAGCTTAAAGGAGGGAAAGTAAATGTACGTATTCAAAATTCTAGAAAGTTTGATGTGCCAAACATTTGAATTATTTTCACTTTTTGGTAAATTTCCAAAGGGATGGCATAAATTTAGGATTACACTAGAGGCACGAGCAGAAATGGAAGGAATTTGAAATTGGTGCTAGAAGTGTAAGGGAGGAAAATGCAAGCGATTTTCTTATTGTAAGCTTGTGGGTTGATTCTAATGGGGAATTCGCGATTTAACATTTACAAGAAGAAAATAACAATAAAGGGTGTGTGTATAAAAAATCAAGGAAATAGGCTGAGAGTTGATGGCTCTGATCTGGAGCTGGGACAAAGTAATTACTTCATGTTGAAATATCAATAATATTTTTCAGTGTGTATGTAGAATGACTCAATTTTCTTTTCATGTGATTCCTAGCCTTCTCTAAGTTGCCTTCAGCACTTTTTCTTCTTGTCCGATTTGCTATTGTTCAGATTGTTCCACATAAAGTTTGACAAAGGCCTCTCGACACAGTCTTCGCAACTGACTTTAGTTGGATGCCTACTAGCTTCAGTTGCCTGAGGCTGTGTTCTTTACTTTGTTTTTGTTTCAAAGGCAAATGACCCCACATGCATACATATCCACGAAAGGAAATTGTGTAAGGCTCCAATGGTGAAATTAATGTTTCACCCACTGGAATAAATGAGTGTAAGGATCACAGGGTTGAGGTTGCCGGCTTGTTGATGTAATGTTAATAACTGATTTGGCCCACTGCAGAGGTCAGAACAAATTATATTTTCCGAGGTCTATGCCTTGGGTAATTATAGGCTCCAGAATGAAGAACTCTCCCGGTTTAGCCTTCGACTTGCAAACAGTGCTGATAAGGAATATGACAGACAAGAGTAACATGGCAGTGGCATCATTTGGAAACACACCATTGCTAATCAATCGGTTGGTTTCATGGTTTGTGTGTTATTCATGCTATTCCAATCAGTGCAATTAATGAGCAGATTAAAGATTGAAATATCACTGTCAATTTAAGGAATTCAACCCATTTGGGAGATGAACTTTAGTAATACATAAGCAGTGCAGTAACCTAGGCTGGCACAGTGGCTAGCATTGCTGTCTCACAGCTCCAGGGATCCAGATTCGATTCCTGCCTTGGGTGACTGTGGAGTTTGCACATTCTCCCCATGTGTGTGGGTTTCCTCCTGTAGTCCAAAGATATGTCGGTTAAGTGGATTGGCCATGTTAAATTGCCCCTTAATGTCCCATGCTAGGGAGATTAGTGGGGTAAATGTGTGGGGTTAAGGGAATGCATAATATGCCCTGTCAGAGTCAGTGTAGACTTGATGGGCCAAATGGTGGCCTCCTGCCCTATAAGGATTCTATGACACCTCAGCACAGCACTGGAGGTACCCTCTTTTAGATGAGATGTTAAACCAAGGTCCCTTTTGCCTTCTCAGCCAGATTTGACCAATCCCATGAGACCACTTCAAAGAACAGTAGGTAAGTTCTCCCCAGTATCCTGATCGACATCCAGCCCTCAGACTAAGACCTTTGTCACTAAAGTGGATCATTAAGCTGTTAACTTCATTGTTAATTGTGGGTCCTTACTGTGCTACGTTCTTAACATTGCAATACTTGAGAATACTTCAAAGTATGTGACAAGGTGTCAAACGTTTTGGTATTTTTGAGGTCATGACAGATGGTTTTGAAAGTTGTCAATTTTCTTTGAGAAGATGATTGCAGCCAGAATTGTGGTCAAGAGCCATTTCCAAGCCCAATCTCGAATGGTGCAACGTCTAATATTTTTAACCTGTCAGCACGGACGTTCATTGTGTAAAGTACAACATCCTGTTGGCATGGTTGATTTAGACATAAAAGATCTCAACCCACAGGCTAATGTGCAGGGGAAAGGAGATGATGAGGAGCGGGTTGTTGGACAATGCCAAGCTTGGCATTTTCAATGTTCTCAGAACAAATAAGTAAAGAGTTCCACTGCTCTGAGGTCCTGGAAAAGCTGGCGTCACGGAAGTCTAATTGCCTCCTTAGGACCTCCAATGTATTTTATAGCCAAGAGATTGCCTTTTGAAATGGAACCACTTTAGATGATAAGTCTCATGACACCAGGTTAAAGTCCAACAGGTTTATTTGATAGCAAAAGCCAGTAGCTTTCGGAGCACTGCCCCTTAGTCAGGTGAGTGGGAGTTCTGTTCACAAACAGGGCATATAAAGACACAAACTTACAAATTTACAAAATAATGACTGGAATGCGAGTCTTTGTCATGCTCTTTTAGATGTACATGATGACAGCTAATTTGCATGTACCAAGCTTTCACAGCTACTGATCATACTATCTGTGGGCCACCTTACCAGCCATACAGACCGCACCATCACTGCAAATGAGCATGGAGAATTTGACACTGAGCCAAATCCCTGTTTGCCGCAGTGGGACCAGAAAATCCTGCCAGCATTGAGTGCCAGAAAATTCCACTCTCTATTTTTGATGGTCTTAAGATTTCTCCCTCAACTAGACTCTAGGAGAATTCCCTGCACTTTTAATAGTGCCATTATATCTTTTTTGCTAAAAAAATTATCTAATGTCTTTCATGACCCCTCAAAGCTCTGTACAACCAATGAAGTAATTTGTCAGTGCGAGAATGTGGGAAACATCTACCTGAGCATGCAGGCACAGCCTTGGTTTAAAACCTCCTCCTGACAGATAAATCACTTGTTTAATACTGCACTAAAAAGGCCATGTTTTCAAGGCCACATTTGGCACCTTAGCCTTGATACAGTACAATGAGTGTACAATGAGACAACAATACGTGAACTTGGGGATGACAACTTGGGAGTAATGAGAGAGCAAAGTTCAGGGTAGCAATAGCCATTGCAGTCTAGATAAAACACAGACGAGTATAATTGTGACATATGGACAGAAATTGTGGCTGCAAAAGTGGAGGATTAGCCATCAGGAGCATACTGATTTAATATTTTAATCCTATAAGCCCAGTGATCTTATTACTGTTGAGGTGGGAGCCTGTATGACTGCCAGGTCCGCCTGCCTTATGAATTATATGTTCCAGTCCTACACTGGTCTCCTCCCTCACCTTTCCTTTCAGAGGCATTGTTATTATTCAGGTCAGAAACTCAAATGTTTTGAGGCCTGGCTGGACCATAAGTTTTGCAATTTGAATGTGGCTAGGATAAACAGGAGGTGTTTCACCTTCTTGCTTTGATAAAAGCTCCCTAGTGAGTAAGTTGAATCAAAGTTTATTTAAGAATATAGTTAACATGTATGGAAAAATAATTTAGCAACTTTTACCAATGACAAACAAAACAACCATGATAATGTATAACAAGAATGTCCCAATCAAACAAAACTTCCCATAGGCAAAAACTCTCTTTCCACAAGTTTAACGTAGCAAAGACTAAGGCGCACGTGATACTGGGATTTGGATGAATGCTGCAGTTTTCCTGAGAGAGACACAGAACAGCTTCCTAGAACACCAGGGAGAGACTCTGGTCGAGCCACCAACAGTAGATTCTCTACTTCAGGAAGGCAAGAAGTCTTGCTTTCAGCTAACGAGCAGAACTTCCAAAACTAGAGAGAGAGAGAAAAACACTACTTTCAGCTTGATATCCCTTCTAAACTAAAACTGCTGGCAGCCAAACAGAAAATAAAACTGTCCAAAACACATGACCTGCCTCCTAACAATGCAGGGTCTTAAAATCAAATCCTATTTAAGTAGCAATAAAAGGACTTCTACAGACAACTCAACATTGAGAGCTGCAAAGACTAAAATGGTTGTTGTTGGGTTAGGAGGTAGATGTTTTTAATGTGCTAGTCTGTAAATAAATAGAAGCATGTCAGATTGCCTCCAGTTCTGATCTTCAGTTGGCTTTCTGGAGCAGGACACTTCACTGGGGAGACCAAACACTGATTGGATGACCATTTTATAGTACACCACTGTTCAGTAGCCCTGAGCCTCCACTCACCTTTCATTTTAATTTCTTGCCATACTTGCACTTTAATCTCCCCAGTCCTTGTTCTGATGAGATCAAAAGTTAGCTCAAGGAACAACAACATCATCCCAGTTTAACAATTTCACCTTGTAACCTTTGCCCCTTTTTGGTAGATGGTGGTTGTTATGATTTTGCTATTTCACTTGCACCACCTCCGAATCCATTTTTGTTTCTCCACTTGTCACGTTACAATCTCTGATTTCTTTTGCCCTCCACCCTTTATTATTTAATCCTTTCTGCCTTTTATCCTATTTTTCTTTCCTTTTTTGTTCTTCCCTATTCCCTCACTAGACCGCCAACATTACCGAGTTGTGATGAAAGGCCATTGAGCTGAGGTGTAAACTCTGTTCCCCTCTTCAGACAATGCAGACCTGCTGATTATTTCCAACAATTCCTATTTTTATTTCTGCTTCCCCAGTATTTTTGGTTTTGTAACTTATTGTGCCAGTGATGGTAGTGGGAGACTGTTTTGTTATTTTGAGGATCTTCAAATTGTAGGTGGCTTCATTGTCTTCTGTGGGTCGTCTTGTGGCTGAAGAGTCCAATGTGAGATTGGCATGAGCATCAGGCAGGTTTAGTATGGATTGTGATTGGTACAGACTCAAATGGCCTCCTTTTTTACTGTAGGGATTCTGTGGTTGTCAGAGATATTTCACATTCATGTACTTGGATACGGGAGTGCTGAATAAAATGTAATCTGAGCTCTTGTGGTGGGTTACGGGGGTGCATTTTGCAGTAGATGGCAGTGTGGTTCTATTTCAGCGAGTCTCACTGTTAGCTTTCACACAACGTAATGTAAACTGAAGACTTTTCCAGAGTTAGGCTTTTTATTAAAGAACAAATTGGAGAGACCCCTTGATAACGTTACCAAGCCTTTCAGTGGGATTAACTGCATTACGGGGCACATTTTGGAAGTGGAACCCCATCTCTCCTCAGATTTGCCACATTAATGACCAGACTTTAACAAAAGCTGAGTCTTTGCATCGTGAGCATTCAGCTGCACAGAATAACCAAAGCTTGGAGGCTTTGGCTCTTGCAGTTGGCAGTGGGCTGAAATTGAAGCAGGCTAGGGAAGTAGCTATGGGCCAGAACAGGAGCTTTCCAGCCAAATTATTAGCTATAAACCCGAGCAGAACAAAATCTCCAGGCTACAAGGCTACACAACAGCCCAGTGCCTCTTGCTCATCGATAACAGACAGTAATCGATAACTCTCAATGAAATCTCCAGTAATGCTGATTTGACTGACTGGAGCATTGCTGAGGCTAGGAAAATGGCAAGTCTCATGATGTTCCAATTTTCTATTAACTGATGTTTCAAGGCTTGACTCAGTGCTGCTCCTAACTTGTTGTGTAGTTGATTTTGTGTTGCATTCAGACTTATGAGACAATGGATGTTGAAGCTTGTATTTGTTGGATGATGGGATAGTTTCTGCTATGGATCTTGAACTTGACGTTCTCCAATGGAGAAAATATTTATTTGCCTTTTTAATTAATGAAGCAGAGTGGCCATACAGCTGCAGGATTAAGGAGGAGGAAGTCATTGGAATTTGAAATGAATATTTGTTTATACCGGGGATTTTAGCAAGGCTTTGGCAGTCGATTGTTTTATCCAGCCATGGTGCACTTCTTTAGCCTTTTAGGCTAAACCTCACATTTTTTGAATGCGCCACAGATAATTGTGCCTTCAGCACTCACCAAAACCCAAAACTTTACAATCAGTTCAGGTAAAACTGGCACTCAAACTCTTCGAATACATGCAGAAGGATAATTACATTGCAGCTTCTTTGTTTCCACAAGACTCTTCAACAAATAGCTGATTTAAAGAACTTTGTTTGATTTTTACCCTATGAAGAGGTGAAAACTCTATTTGGAAATGTGCATTAAACTCTGACCTTTTCACTCTCACCTTTTTACTCCTCCACCTTTTTGGAATGATCAAGTAGCCCAACAGATTCAGCAACAAATTTTTATTGGTTAACTTGTGACTCGAATGTTGTCTGCTAATGGAATGCAGTGCTGCCCTTTCCACCCTGTCAGTTGGCAGATGTTTCTTCAGCTTCATTTCAGTAACTCAACTCCAAGAAAGAGGGGAGTGCCCTGCTCCCAACTGGCACCTTTTGTGAAGGGGCACACCCTGAAATACCAACATATCCTGTCTGGATGTCTGAATCCACTCGCAGCATCTCAGTAACAAATTTTCCGTTCAGTTGTTAGTAAATGATTTAGGACCCTTTTTTAAAATTGGTCTTGGTCAAGAGCAGCATGTTACATTATTGAGTTGAAGTTAGAAGGAGAACACTCTTGAATCATCTAAACATCTTTTGTCCTCCACTTTAGAATCATAGAATCCTACAGTACAGAAGGAGGCCATTCGACTCGTCGAGTCTACACTAACTACAATCCCATCCAGGCCCTATCCCCACAATCCCTTGCTTTTACCCTATCTAAGACACTAAGGGGTAATTTAACATGGCCAATCTCCCTATCTGTGTGTCTTTAGACTGAGAGAAAACCGGAACACGCAGAGGAAACCCACACAGACATGGGAAAATGTGCAAATTCCACACAGTCACCCAAGCCGGGAATCGAACCCAGATCCCTGGTGTTGTGCGGCATCAGTGCTAACCACTCTGCCACCATGCTGACCACTTCTTGACATGAATCTGGATTAACATACTTGTTTAAAAATAACAATGGAATTTCATTCAGACAAATTACGTTGGTTGCTAATATTGCTGTGTGACATTGAGAGACTTGAACATTATCTTCCCTGCTGTCATCAGACTTTTTAAATGATCTGATCATCTATTAAGCCGATCTTTCTCTTCTGTAGCTGCAACGCTGTATTCTGCACCCTATCATTTTCCTCTTTTCTGTGTTTTGTCTGTATTGTGTGCAGGAAACAATACTTTTCCCTGTATTCAAGTACATGTGACAATAAAACAAATCAGACAAGTTTTTGGGAGTAATTTGCACTTGAGTGTAATTGTCTTTCAGTAATGTACATTTATATATAATATCCATTTTAAAAGCAACAGTTCCATCAGCATCTGAAAGAGAAAGATAGTTTTGCACCGCGGACAAGCTCTTCATCAGTGACATGTTAACCAATCTTTCTGATGCTGGCTTAAGTTCCTTTTCATTTCCAGCTGTTTGTTTCTCATTTAGCTTCTGGTGTTTCTTTGCTTTTCTTCCTTTGACTGCCCTGAACTAGATAAAGGGTTCCAATGCAGCAAATTTTTGTTCCTTTCTTTATCAGATGAGCGATCTATAAACTGACGACATAAACATGCACGAATGAATGGATTTATGGACCTATAAATGCTGACTTGTGACCTCAATAAGTTAAAGACTTCATTAGAATTTAACCAAACACTTAAGTGACTTCCCCTCATTAGGCAGTGTGCTAGTTTTAAAATAAGATTTAAACTGCAGACTGAGAACTTTCTGTACTGTGATTGCGAATGTAACTCATTAAACCCTGCTCGATGCTGTGGAAACACCATCTATTACAGCTGATATAAAATGTACATTGTGAAAGCGGGTATGTAAACATGGAAAGTGCACAGCAACTCGAGTGTAAATCATCCTACATTTTAGAGGCATTCAGATATACAGTATTATGCGGTGAAAACCACCAGCCTTTCAATTCAGGCTGGCTTACAAACGTCTATATTGTATTTTTGACGTTCAGTTGATTCTTGCAGTCTTTCCTTCATTAACATTCATTAGAGCAGAAGGGTGCCCATAGCTCCCATCCTGAAATGAAGTCTTCCAGGAAAGAAATGTATGTTGCTCCTCTTCACAATCCTGGGTGTCCAAAGCACCCACTGCCAGTAAAGTACTTTTGACAGGTAGTCACTATTGTAAATGAGAAATACAACAATCAATTTAGTGGAAGGTAATGGCCTAGTGGTATTATCACTAAACTATTAATCCAGAAACTCAGTTACTGCTCTAGGGACCTGGGTTCGAAGCCTGCCATGGTAGATGGTAGAATTTGAATTCATTATAAAATATTTGGAACTAAGAATCTACTGATGACCACAAAACCATTGTCAATTGTCGGAAAACCCGATCTTGTTCGCTAGTGTCTCCTTTAAGAAAGAAAATCTGCCATCCTTGTCTGTCACACATGTGACTCCAGATCCACAGCATGGGGTTAACTCTCAACTTCCCTCCAAGGGCAACTAGGGATGGGCAATAAATGCTGGCCAGTCAGCAACGCCTATGTCCCACAAATTAATAAAGAGTGCCTAGCAAGGTTTTGCAAACAGCAGCACGTAAAGATGAGGTAGTCTATTGTGATGTGCTGAGGGCAGCTGGAACCCTAGTTGGAAAAATAAAGCTGCATCTCTGGCAGTGCAGCTGTCCTTCAGTTCGGCACTGATTTACCAACCTGGATTACATATCTGGAGGAAGGTTTAATTGGACTTGCAACCCTGTGATTTGGCTACCAACTGTGCCAAGGCTGATGATGGAGAATCAGGGACCTGTCCTGAGAGCTCAGGAATAGTTAGACATTTGCAATGGGTGACGGGTTCAGGTACTGCTAACTATGGATGATTACCAGTTTAAATCGGGAGTCACTATATAACTACACCCTAAGCAGTCGCCCCCAGACCATGGACAATATTTTATACATACTGCATATTCTGATTGCTTATATACAAATTATTTGAAAAATTGGCAGAATTACTGAAAGGGTTAAAGTAGCCTTATGCCAATTTAACTAAACAAAACCTTAATTTGAATATAATTCAGTTAGTGGTGCAAGATCTGTTTGAACAACACCACTATATCTAACTGGTTTAATTAATACTTTGTTAACCATAGTAATTGGGCCATGTGCAAAAAGATCCTTTCTTCAACAAAGCCTAATGCTTTATTGTCATTTAAAGCAGAGCCTCTTGTTTTATCTTTGTCCAGTTGCTTTTAAAAGGCGAAAGCTTTAGGGACAGAACCTCAGGGTTTATCTCATACGTGTTCGGGGCTCGTTGCTGAGCAGCTACTGAGAGCCAACTCATTTAATTTGTAACTGCACCACACACTTTTGGAGAAATGGGGTCAAGCTTCATGGCAGGCTGGGGTGGGGGGAGGGCGGGGTGGGAATGTTCAGCTGTTGAGTTCCAGAGTTGGCGTCCTTCCAAGCTGGTGGAGTTGGCATGTTGCAATGTTTTCTTTTAATTCTCAGTGCAAGTTACTGTAGTAACCATTTAAGACCCTGTGGCAGACATTGCTTGCCGAGCCTCAGTAAGATTGTTGCCAACAGCAGGTTGTGTTTCAGGCAGAGCAGGCTATTTAGTGGCAATGAATACTGGGCAGATAAGATTGGCCCCATTTCAGATTCCCAGACGGCATTTTTCCAAACTAAGCAAAACCAATGTAATTTTTTTTTTAAAGATTCTTTCTCGTGTGGGAGAAATGAACTCTGGGATACATAAGAGTGTTAACGTTTTGGATGTTTGACTGGAGGTTTTATTGCAGGGCAGCCCACTTCCAACTGTCTTGAACATAATTTTCCCCATGTCCCTCCCAATTTCCATATTTTTACAACAAAGTCAGTGAAGAAAGTACATATTTTATTTTCTCCCCCCACCGTGTATTATTCTGCTAAATTGTTACAACCCCAGGAGGTTAATGTTATTACTCCGATACGTCGCTGGCACTGGAGGGTTGGCATCCCTTGGGAAGTAGGTTAGTAACTGCTGAAACCATTCTGGTTGGTAACTCCAGACCGCCCACACTATGAACTTCTCAAATGTGACTCTTGATATCTGTTCCAGTCCTTGCGCTTAGCCGTTGACTTTACCAGTGACACAATGACACAAGTGTGTGCAATCCATTGTAAAACTGGACAAACTGGCTTTGCAGATACTTTGCCTGTCAATGACATCCAATAAATACAACATTTCCAAACAGCAGCTGAAAGGGTGCAGTATATCTATGCATGAATACAGTTCAGAGAAAGATAAATGCTAACTAGTCTTTCTCTGTCTCTCTCCCAGATCTCCAGCATTTTGTCTTTGTCAGATTGTTGGATCGGGAGTGTTGTTTTAAAACTGTCCCATCTATTCAGTCATGACGTTCCTGGCTTTTGGCATTCCCTCTCAAAACCGTTTTGCTCTGTTACCTCTGTCCCTAACTTCAGAACCTCCTAAAGCTTAACCCCAGTCCTTCACTATCCACAACACATTCCTACCCCTCTCCTCCAATCCCAAGTCAATAACCTCCCCCCTCCCTCCATGATGATAAACTTCTTCTGTACATTTCATGCTACTTAAAAACAAGTCTTCATCAAACTTGGATCAGCAGCCTGGATTAAAATGCCTGCTCATTAGTCGCTCTTTTTCTCTGATCAGTGGTGGCCAGCCGGGGTTGGGACCACTGGATGTGTGTAAGTGGGTCTGTTTAAGCAACAAGACCCAACTTGGTGGGGCTTTCCAAAGCTGCTTTGCTTTCTGCTTTCCAAGGATGATATTCTCCAGAACTAACTTTTCCTGCACAGAAACAGGAGTGATTATGATGTATCAAGTATCTGTGTGATATGTAATGCCACCAGGTATCTGAAATCCCCATTTCTCCATCACCAAAGGTCATGCACTCGGCTGTTCTCCAGAGCTTCCTTCTCCACAGCAGTCAGGGTGGCTGTCACTGTAGAGGCAGCCCTGGTCTTTCTCTTCCTGGAGTCATGCACTTCGGGTTTTAGGTAGGGTTCTTTGGGACTTGTCCACTCTCCCAAAATGTTGGTAGTTTGTTAAAAACATTACTCTTACAGCTACTACATCCATGTTAAGACCTCAAAAGGCAGGCCTCTCCTCCGTCCAGGCCTCTTATGTCTATTACATCAGCATGTGCTGCAGATATTAAACTTTTATTCCACGTCTTTCCAAAGTCTTTATCCCTATCTTTTATTTATATCTTCCTGCATCTCCACCCAAAGCCTCAGATTTCACAGGGCTAGTCGCCATGGTGCACTGACCAATCACCCAGACCTCATACAGATTTCTTCCAGAGGTTGAGGATATTCCATACTCTCCCTCCTATCGGTACGCGTGTTCTTCTCCTGGGTGTCAGTACTTTGGCTTCATTCTCTTCAGGATGAGTGGTAAGCCCAAGTTTCTATTGACCGTCTTTCCAAGGGTAATGAGAGGCTGTTGTTTCTCTTTACTGTACCCTGATCTCAATCCTGCTCGACCTTGCTTCTTTTGGTGATTGTGGTTTCTCTGTTAGTTACTTACCTACATTCTCTACCCAGGCTCCAGCACCGGCAACTGGTGTGCTCGGTGAGTGTGGTTAAAGTTACCAGCCTACTATTTTCTCTTTACAGATTCGTAGAATCCTACAGTGCAGGAGGAGGCCATTCAGCCCATCAAGTCAGCACAATCCCTATCCCCGTGACATCATGCATTTACCCTAGCTAGTCCTCTGACACCAAGGGGCAATTTTAGCATGGCCAATCCACCTAACCCGCACATCTTTGGACTGTGGGAGGAAGCAGAGCACTTGGAGAAAATCCATGCAGACTACGGGGAGAATGTGCAAACTCTACACAGTGATCCAAGCCGGGAATTGAACCTGGGTCCCTGGCATTGTGAGGCAGCAGTGCTAACCACTGTGCCGTCGTATGTTTTGTCCTCTCATGAACATTCAGGGTGGTATGGATTTATGATGTAGACTTGCTGGCATTGGACTAGGGTAGGCACAGTAAGAAATCTCTCAACATCGGGTTAAAGTCCAACAGGTTTATTTGGTAGCACAAGTTTTCGGAGCGCTGCTCACCTGATGCAGGGGCAGTGCTCCAAAAGCTCATGCTACCAATTAAACCTGTTGGACTTAAACCCAAATCCAATATGAAGTCTCACTACACCAGGTTAATGACAGAGATGGAAATTTGTTCTGAATCTCCTTCCAACTGAGATGGTGAGAACCATTTTCACGGTGTGGCTGTTCTGTCATTGGTAGCTAGTAAACAGTCAGTGACTGTTCAAAAATATTCACCATTTTGCTGCTGTGCTTGTTTATGTTCCTGCAACTTTTCTACACCTATACGGGGGTGTCAGTGGTTGGCACTGCTGCCTTACAATGCCAGGGACCCAGATTCAATTCTTGGTTTGGGTCACTGTCTGTGCAGAGTTTGCACGTTCTCTCTGTGTCTGTGTAGGTTTTCTGCAGGTGCTTCAGTTTTCTCCCACTGTCGGAAAGACATGCCGTTTAGGTGAATTGGCTGTGCTAAATTCTCCCTCGGTGCACCCAAACAGGCGCTGGAGTGTGGTGACTAAGGGATTTTTCACAGTAACTTCATTGCAGTGTTAATGTAAGCTTACTTGTGACACTAAAATAAATTGTGCCCTCTTGTCTGTAAGGAGAGAAGGTAGGGAGTTTTGAGAATGAGATGAATTTATAGGGAGGGTGGGGAGTGATCACGTGGAAGGTGACTTTGAGGCGAGAGGGTGAACATGAGTGTTTGTACAGATGGGAATGTGAGGAGCCTGGAGAGAGGAGAATGTGTGTGTTGGCCTGAAGAGCGCCATGCAGGAGGACCCTGGGAAAAGCTGAGTGAGGGGGTTGGGTTGATATCTGATGGCATTCCCCTTTTCCTGCCCTCCTGAAGATGTTGAACATCTTGTGGTACTGAATCCAGATTTGAGGGGCTGCTTCCTTCTGCTGCTGCTCTCCTCTCTGGCCACTTGTCCTGGTCACTGAAGCCGGCATTACACTGTGGTCCTACAGTCGGACTGCAGTGCGGATGCTAACCATGTGGCCAAACTAAAGAGCCACAACACCGCCTACTCTAGCAACAGTCATTGCTGATCTGGTGCCAACCTCCACACTAGGCAGCTTCAATTAAATTCTCTCCAGTATCTCTTACTGTGAGTCAAATTTTGTTCACTGCTCTTGTGAAGCACCTTGATGTTTGATTGTTAGTCACTATGTAGATGCAAGGTGGTGGTGTGACCCTGCACCAATATGCCCCAGTTTGTGATAAAGTTTTTTTTTTGTAGTATGCGCTGTGGTCCTTTGCTCCAGAGACGGTCGTTCTCAAAGACTCATTACCCGACAGCATCTTCCCACTGTGTACCGAGTCTAGGATATACTGAGTGCCTTAAACTCTGGCAGCAAACGTTGTAGCACTGTTGAAATGGATCTTGGCTTTGTTGAAGATTAAAGCAGGAATAATCAATCCAACTGGATCATAGGATATTGTTTTTGGTTAAATTCTTTTCACCAGGATTTTTTTTTCTTCCAATGCCACCAACATCATGGATGGGACAGGCAAATCTGGTGTGCCCAAAATCCAGCCCCCCACTTCCAGGTGTTACCTGAAGTGACCAGTCCACTATTTTCCATCCTTTTCTGCTAAGGGAATACCAAATTTTTGTTCGATGCCGACTACCCCAGCAACACAATTGGGAAATGTTCTTATCTATCTTATGTGGAAATGTCTGCATTTCTGTAGCATCATTCATATCCCCCAAAGTGCTTTACCACCAGTGAAGTACTATTGAAAGGCAGTCAATGTTTGTATGTCTGAAGCTGGAATCTACCCGAGTTCATGACTGCAAAGGAAAACGGGAATATCTGCAGAGGAAATGAGGCAAATTGGATGGCCGTTTCAACAAACGAGCACAGGCCAAATAGCCGCCTCCTATGCTGTGGCTCGACAAATATGAGGACCATCCAAACTCGATCATTCAGGGCAGCTTTCAGCCTTGGTGCGTTTTCCCAGCCATCTGTGATTTTTTTTTTAAAACATCTTTTTCCCATAAACGTAAGTGAGTAGCTATGCAAGTGTTCTTTAATCATTTTTCAGTGTAATTTGTTATAACTTCCAAATTCCTCAATTAATTGGAAATGCGCAAAAAAATAGCCAGCAGTTTTAGTTTTGTAGATCTTGGCTTTGCCTTTCCTCTTTTTTAATTAATTGTCTTTGCAACAAGGCATGGCGCAAAGAAACAGAACACAACCCCATCATGCTGAATCGATCAAGGTCGATTTGGCATTCGCTCAGCAAATTTAATATTCTGGAGAAGGAGACAAAGGACAAATTAATTTCCTTTTTCCCATTTCACCTACAAGTTAGGAAAATATTTAAAGCTTGGGTGGCACAGTGGTTAGCACTGGTGCCTCACAGTACCAGGAACCTGGGTTCGATTCCTGGTTTGGGTCACTGTCTGTGTGAAGTCTACAGGTTCTCCTCAAGTCTACGTAGGTTTCCTCCGGGTGCTCCGGTTTCCTCCCATGGTCTGAAAGATATGCTGGTTAGGTGCATTGGCCATGGTAAATTCTCCCTCTGTGCACCTGAATAGGCACCGGAGTGTGGCAACTAGGGGATTTTCACTAACTTCATTGCAGTGTTAATGTCAGCCTATTTGTGACACTAAATAAACTTCAAACTACCTGGCAGGTTTTATAAAAGACATCGTCTTGACAGTAACAGAAAAACACCTGGCTATATCCCATGTTGGAAGGGTTTTTTTTTTAAGGGAATGTAATTTATTCCATCAAAAATATTTAAGATTCAATTATGCTGCGACTTGAAGGAATGCAGGCACTGCCTGAAATGCATAATGTCTTGGAGTGGGAGGTATGAAAGAATGCTGTGGATGTGGAAATTGAAATGAGACTGAATAATCAAGTGGTAGCACATTGAGTCAAATCAGGCACCGTATATCGCAAGCAAGTGCCTTGCATGCGTATTCAACACTGAGACTGAATGAAAGGCATTTAATATAACACAAACTGCCTTAGTTTGTCGTCTTTGTTTTGTCACCCTTGCTACATGTGATCAAATTCCAGTTTAAATGTATTTGTTCAGTGGCATTGTCTCCTGCGTTTGTGTGTTAGTGCGTAGACTGTGTTTCCGGTTCACACTTCTGTGTATCAAGTTAACATGTATGTGGCTGGAATTTCGCATAGCAGGGTAGGGGCAGCACAGCGATTGGCACTGCTGCCTCACAACATCAGGGACCCTGGTTCAATTCCAGCCATGGGTCACTTTCTGTGTGGAGTTTGTACATTCTCCTTATAGACGGCACGGTAGCACAGTGGTTAGCACTGCTGCTACACGGCTCCAGGGACCTGTGTTCGATTCCCGGCTTGGGTCACTGTCTGTGTGGAGTTTGCACATTCTCCTCGTGTCTGCGTGGGTTTCCCCTGGGTGCGTGGTTTGCTCCATTTCCTTCCACAGTCCAAAGCTGTGCGGGTTAGGTTGATTGGCCATGATAAATTTCCCCTTAGCGTCAGGGAGACTAGCAGGGTAAATATGTGGGGTGACGGGATAGTGCCTGGGTGGGATTGTGGTCGCTGCAGGCTCGATGGGCCATATAGCCTCCTTCTGCACTGTGGATTCTATGAATTCACGTGAGAAAATGTCGGGTGTGCCTCCCGATTGTTATCAGGCTGCCACACCCATATTATGGTTGGGTGCACGTGGGAGTTGGAAACATGCCCACTGGCTAACTGGCAGTGAAGCACATTCGAAAGGCAAGTAATTGGAATTTTAAATGGCCCACGCGATTTTTTTTGCAGGCAGCTATCCCTTTTTCTAATTGAAACCCCATCCAGAATGGGCCAGAACCATGGCAATGTGAGTTGTTCGGAGTTTAGGTCCGAGTTGGCTATAGGTGGTTTCCTGACAGTTCATTACATTCTGTTTTCTAGAGGACACCTTGGCTTCCAAGCTTTGAGAGGCTTTCCACTGAATGCATTCTTCAGGGCACATCCCATGCCATCTGTATTCCAGGAAATGGGAAGGAGAGCGGGTCCAGTGTCTGCAGCACCTTCCCAGAGAGTGACCTGTGGAGGTATTGACATGGTGGGTGTGGAGCGGATTTTTCCTCTTGTCAGAGAATCTAAAACTAGGGACCACTGTTCAAAAATAAGGGGTTTTCATTTAAAACACGGATGAGAGCTTTTCCCCCCCCCCCCCCCAGGGCCATGAGTCTCTGGAACTTTCTTCCTCAAAAAGCAGTGGAAGCAGACTTTGGTTATCAAGAATCTATCTAGCTCTGTTAACCTTTTCATCCCTTTGAATATGTCTATCGGGGTTGGAAGGAATACGAGGTTGAAGTAAAAATCAGATCAACCATGCTCTTATGAATGGTGGAACAGGCTTGAGGGTCCAAGTGGCCTAATCCTGCTTCTGATTTGTATGTTTGTACGTTGACTATATACTTAACCAATATAATGTCTAACCATAGTTGTGGTTCTGTGATTGTCAACACTTGCTGAATAATCCTGACTGCACCAAGAATTACCTTAATAACCAATTTATGATTTATTAGTTGGGCTCAGTGTAGCTCACCGACACTTGCCAAAGACTCCATATATTCATGTGCAAAGACCTGTCTCCTGCAAATAAAAAGATTATCTCTAGGCATTGCTCCTTTTCTGAATTAAACAGAAGCATAGGGGAGCACTCGCTCCCTGATGCTTTTTTCAAGGTGAAGCCTCAATCAAAGCTGATTTATCAACCAATCAGCACCCGTTGCTCATGCAGCATTATATTGTTGTTCTCTTTGAAATTTGGCATTCTTGTGTCTATCCTGATGAGTGTGAGATGAAAAGCTTTGACTGCATATCTTTTTTTCAGCCATACTCGAGTTCTGTTCTAGCGAGTGACTAATTCTGAACTCTTGAGATTCTCCAATTTTAATCACTTCACTATCTATAGCTTCAGTGTCTTTGATTGCCAAAGCTCTAAAGCTCTTGAATTCCTTCTTTAATCCTTCCCTTCTCTTTCTCTCTCCACCTTTTTGTATGCTCATCAAAACCTTTTGACCCAGCTTTTGATCACCTGTCTTATATTTCCTTATGTGGTTCGGGGTTGTAATTTTGTTTGTAGTTCTGCTGGGAAACGATTTGGGAGCTTTACATTGTTAAAGGCACTACACTAGTGCTGGTTGTAGTACCAGTTCATTGAATCATAGAATCCCACAGTGCAGGAGGCAGCTGTTTGGCCCATCAAGTCTGCACCGACCACAATCCCACCCAGGCCCTATCCCCATGACCTCACGTATTTACTCTAGCTGGTCCCCTTGACACTAAGGGGCAATTTAACATGGCCAATTCACCTAACCTGCACATTTTGGGATGTGGGAGGAAACTGGAGCACCTGGAGGAAACCCACACAGACTTGGGGAGAACATCCACACAGACAGTGACACAAGTTGGGAATTGAACCCAGGTCTCTGGCACTGTGAGGCGGCACTACTAACCACTGTACCACCATGCTGCCCAAAGTTGTGGATGCAGAAGCCTGTGGGTAGTTGCTGTGATTACTGATATCATTCCTCACGTTTCCACATGGATATTGTCCTCTGTATCATGGATAATGCAATTCGGTCCCCAGCTGCCACAGAAGCTGATACGGAGATGCCGATGTTGGACTGGGGTAGGCACAGTAAGAAACCTCGCATCACCAAGTTAAAGTCCAACAGGTTTATTTTACCAAATACCTCGCACTGTGCCGCAGAAAAACAGAGGCTCCTCAACCAGCATAAACGGCACAGAACATAAACTGGCACTGCATGAAAACCTCATTAAAAGTATTAAATTGAAGAATCTCAGCTTTGAAATGATGGCCTTTAGGCTCAGGGTCAGTACCATTTTCAGTACAGTATCCTGCACCATGCATTCGCTACTCCTGAATGGCCTGTCTAATTAATTCATTGAGTGCCAAGTTGATGAGTCCATTGCTGAGAATAACTGTTTTAAATGTTTCTGATTTCATTCAGGCAGATGGTCGGAGCCATGAGTCAGGCTGTAAAGGCAGAAAATACTCAGCAGGTCAGGCAGCATCTTTGGGGACAGAGGCTTGAGTTAACACCTCAGTTCACTGATGTAGAATCAAAACCAGAAAATGTTAAAGATGCAACAGGTTTTAAACACACAGATATGAGGGATATGAAAAGACAAAAGAAAAGGTCTGTGATAGGTGGAAGGCAGGGGAGATTAAGTATCAGAAGGGATAACCAGAGAAGGCAAGAGTGGGTGGCAAATGGTTTGTTCATATTTGATTTCCAGCTTTCTTTCTGAGCAAGGCACAGTGGTTAGCGCTGCTGCCTCACAGCACCAATGACTTGGGTTCGTTTTCCAGTTTGGGTCACTGTCTATGCTGAGTTTGCGTGTTCTCCCTGTGTCTGTGTGGGCTTCCTTCCTGCTGCTCTGATTTCCTCCACTGTCCAAAGGTGTGCAAATCAGGTGGATTGGCCATGCTGCATTCTCCCTCGGTGTATCTGAACAGATGCCAGAGTGTGGCAACTTGGGGATTTTCACAGTAACTTCATTGTAGTATTAATGTAAGCCTACTTGTGACTAATATACTTTTTTATATTTAAAAAAAATTGTTCACCTTTTGAGTAATCTTCTCGTCAGCTCCCCATTTAGACTGTCTCCTTGAAATTAAGTGAATGAGAGGTGCATCTCATAGGAATGTATAAAATTCTAACGTGATTAGACAGGGTAGATGCAGGAAGAATATTCCCAATGTTGGGGGTGTCCAGAAACATCGGTAAACCTTTTAGGACTGAAAATGAGGAAATTTCTTCACCGAGTGTGGTGAGCCTGTGGAATTCGCCACCACAGAAAGCAGTTGAGACCCAAACCTTAAGTATTCAAGGAGTTGGGTATAGCACTTGGGGTCAAAAGGGATCAAAAGATATGGGCAAGGGGTGGGGTTGGGGGGGAGGAGGGTGGAGATGGTGGAATCAGTCACATTCGATTTTGATTTATTATTGTCACATGTATTAAATACGGTGAAAAGTATTGTTTCTTCTGTGCTGTACAGACAAAACATACTGTTCACAGAGAAGGAAAGGAGACTGCGGAATGTAGTGTTACTGTTATAGCTAGGGTGTAGAGGAAGATCAACTTAGTGCAAGGTAAGTCCATTCAAAAATCTGACAGCAGGGAAGAAGCTATTCTTGAGACGGTTGATACATGACCTTAAACTTCTGTATTTTTTCACGAAGGAAGAAGGTGGAAAAGAGAATGTCCGGTGTGCATGGGGTCCTTAATTATATTGGCTGCTTTTCTGAGACAGCAGGAAGTGTAAACAGAGTCAATGGATGGAAGGCTGGTTTGCGTGATGGATTGGGCTACACTCACAACCTTTTGTAATTCCTTGTGGTCTTGGGCAGAGTAGGAGCCATACCAAGCTGTGATAGAAAGTGTTCTTTCTGGTTCTATAGTGTAACTGTAAAAGTTGGTGTGAGTCACAGCTGACATGCCAAATTTCCTCAGTCTTCTGAGAAAATAGTGGCATTCGTGGTCTTTCTTAACTATCGTGTTGTTCATTCGTAATGAATGGTGGAGCAGGCTTGAAGGGCTGAATGGCCTAATCCTGTTCCTATTTCCTCTGTTTCAATGCAAATGACAACATGGCTCCTGATGTGCATGGCACAGGGAGGAAATTCAGGTATTTTGAATGGCTTTCGAAGCAAATGCAAGCACCACCAGTCTGTCAGGCCAATCCGGAATAATAAGTCTGTGATGGGCTTTCTGACATACTAAACGATGATCTTATCATTTTGCTGCTTTAACATCTGAATGCAACTTTTATTTGGATGAGCCATCTCCAGATGTTCATTATCAGCTGTTTCATCATGGCCTGTTTCTGCAGCTGATAATGGAGATCATTCCAGTAAGGCCAATCTTATGGGACTAAGAAATGATCTTAACTAATCCCCTCACAGATGTTTGTGCTCAAAACATCGTGAATGCTGCAGACCTCCCTGACGGAATGTTCCTTAAAGGACATCATCTTGCCTCAAGGTGAGAGTTGAGTAATATGACTCAGCTGTAACTCTCTTCTCAAACAATAATCATCTAAAAAGGTTCTTGAACACCCTGCTGGAAGATCTAACAATAGCTACTGCTTCAGTGTAGACCTCAGTAGTTTCGTCTTGGGTTGGGTTAGTTGACCAGAAATAATTTTGGCTTCTCCTGCTTTCAAATGTCCTCAGTTGATTGACCACTGACAGAACACCAAATATTCTGTTGTTTTAAAACGTTTCACTCTGTGAGACACAGTGGCAACTAGTTATAAGACCACTTATTCTGCATATGTGTTTTAATACATTCAGGGACTGGTGTGATCACAGTTTCATAAAGATAACTAATTACTTACATATGCTAAATTTCTAATGGCTGTCTTGAGAGAGACTGACCACCACCACATCTTGGAAGATCCTTTGACCATTTTGTTGTGTTTACCCATTAAACCCACACCACTCCTCAAAAACATTTAACAATGAAATAAATAAGTCTCATTTTAAGAAGAACTGCTTCCCTGCTGCCATCAGACTTTTGAATGGACCTCCTTGCATTAAATTGAGTTTTCTGTACACATTAGCTATCACTGTATGACACTACATTTCTGCACCTTCTCTTTTCCTCCCCCCCCCCCCCCCCACCAAGTACTCCATAAACAGTATGCTTTGTCAGTATAGTGCTCAGGAAACAATACTCTTCACTGTATCCCAATGCATGTGACAATAATCAATTTGAAAAATATTTTAGTCTGGTGCACCCATCAAATCAAGGCTGGATGCTGATATAATCTGCTTAATGTCATCCCTCGCGCCCCCCCCCCCCCCGAACTTCAATTTTCCCTCAGCAATAAAATCTCGGCGTCCATGACTGAACAATGTGTAACTCTTTGGAGTTAGAAGTGTAAGGGTCAGATTTTAACTCCTCTGTTTAAGTTTCACTCCAGAGGCAGACTTCTCCCATTTTGAGACTGGGTGCTGTGGCAGGGGCGGGAATGTGAACTGTCTCTGCCGAGGAGACCGGCAGGAAAACCAAATCTTCCAGCCTCGACTTTATCAGTTACACACTTGGATGTTTTATACTGTATTCGGTGGCAGGGCAGTTCCGTGTGGCGCATAGCCTATTTTTTGTGTCCGGCTGCCTTAGTGAAAGGATGCCCAACATCACTGACCGACTATTGAAGAAAGAAGGTGGACCTCCTGAAAATGACGATGGATCTGTGGGAACATTCTGAGACAGGGAAATGAATCTCCTCTGAGAACGAAGATGGATCTCTGGGAGCACTGAGACTGGGAGATGCTTTTCCAGGAACATTCTGAGGCTGGAAGATGGACCTGCCCCAGGATACCTGCAGATGCACCTGTGACCCATTGCTCTGGTGTTCCAGGGTTACAGGCAGCTTCCATTCTGAACTCTAGAGGCAGCCCCAGGCATTGTTCAGTTGAGTCCTGACATCTGCACACCATGTTGTTTGGAGCATGTTTCACATTGGCATGTTTGCCTGCTGTTATCATGGAGGATCTGGTGTGGGAAGGTAGACATTCATCTGCATCCTTAATGGGATGTGAATGAGGTTCATGGCAGCCTCTATCAGGTTTTACAACCCAACACAGCACCAGCAGAAGATCCCACTGTAAATTCACACGGGCGGATCCAATTTCTGGGCTTCCTGCAATATTCTCCCGTTTTTCTGCCTGCCATCGAACCCATTGGTAGGGATTTGGGAGAATTCTGTCCTAGGTCTGGCCAAGGAAGATGCATTCATAACGCAGCCAAACACATTGGATATCAGCTTGTACACCTTTTCCAACGTGTGCCAATGGCAGGCAGTAAGTGCAGGGAGATTCCAGGTTAGCCATGTGATGGAAAGAAACTACAGCCATCACGATATGTTATTTCCAGTTTCCAATGTGCAAAATTAAAAGTGGATGTTGCCACAGCAACTTGGACTGCTTTTGGCAGGCATTATTTGCTCAGCTGAACAGTGGTGTGGATCAGATTTTGGCATCAACAGCACCAGGGGTTTGATCCTGATGACAATACTGTACTTTTAAGAAATTTGTTTTGCCATGTTCTTGTGCATGATCTGTTGAAGCAGCTCTAGGCACTGAGCCATTTTGTCTGGATTCAGCAGGACTATATTGTTACTGCAGCAGCATAATTACTTCCAGTTGCTAGAATGTTTGTTTAAAAATGGACTAATGCCGTCCTGCTGTTGGTGTTCCCCTGGGGTTTTGCAGGGTAGCGCTTGATTAGGTTGACTGACAAGTAAAGTCACGTGACTGGGTGGAGCTAGGTTTACACAGAATTCGAGCTTTGATGTTGTTTTGAGTCGAGAGAGCAGTGCCTTTCTTTTCCCTTCTCTGCCAGCTCCCAGTTTTCAGAGACTCGGGTGGTACTCTGAAGTTCTTCTGTTTTTAGGATATATCATTCTTTGGATACTGCTGTCTGGATCTCTGTCCAGAAATGTTAAAAGGCTGGAAATTCAGCATCACATGAGCATACTTTTTTTTTCTACTAGCTAATAAGAACATAACATAAGAAATAGGAGCAGGAGTAGGCCATCTAGCCCTCTAAGCCTGCCCCGCCATTCAATAAGATCATGGCTGATCGGAAGTGGATCAGTTCCACTTTCCTGCTTTCTCCCCATAACCCTTAATTCCCCTGTCTATCAGACACCTGTCTACCCGTGACTTAAATATATTTAGCGAGGTAGCCTCCACCACTTCAACGGGCAGAGAATTCCAGAGATTCACCACCCTTTGAGTGAAGAAGTTCCTCCTCAACTCCGATCTAAACTGCCCCCCCTTATCTTGAGGCTGTGTCCTCTAGTCCTGCTATCCTTTCTAAGCAGGAAGAATCTCTCTACCTCTACCCTATCCATTCCCTTCATTATCTTATACGTCTCTAAGATCCCCCTCATCCTTCTAAACTCAGAGTACAGACCGAGTCTATTTAGTCTCTTCCAATGAGTACAGACCGAGTCTATTTAGTCTCTTCCAATGAGTACAGACCGAGTCTATTTAGTCTCTTCCAATGAGTACAGACCGAGTCTATTTAGTCTCTTCCAATGAGTACAGACCGAGTCTATTTAGTCTCTTCCAATGAGTACAGACCGAGTCTATTTAGTCTCTTCCAATGAGTACAGACCGAGTCTATTTAGTCTCTTCCAATGAGTACAGACCGAGTCTATTTAGTCTCTTCCAATGAGTACAGACCGAGTCTATTTAGTCTCTTCCAATGAGTACAGACCGAGTCTATTTAGTCTCTTCCAATGAGTACAGACCGAGTCTATTTAGTCTCTTCCAATGAGTACAGACCGAGTCTATTTAGTCTCTTCCAATGAGTACAGACCGAGTCTATTTAGTCTCTTCCAATGAGTACAGACCGAGTCTATTTAGTCTCTTAATTTGAAAGAAGGATGTATATCTACAGGGATATTGCTTTAAATTTAACAACAGAGATAGCTAGCTGTTACGAATTGTATTTTGTCATGTGTAAGTATTTTAATTGCTAAATGTTATGCTAATTCATTTGTTATATTCTAACGTTTTAAATAGTTTTGATAACTTCCTAGTGGGTCAATTGAATCATATCTGGAGTGAAACACCATATGCTCATCCTAATGCCCAAATCAAATGCAAACGTTGGAGTCTAGGCTAACTGCATAAAATACCTTGAAGTTTCTGGTTGGGTCTCTAACATGCCCATTCTGGTTGGAATGGACATGTTAGAGATTTGGGTCCTCTCTCCTTGCCCTACCTGTGGTGAAGGTTGTGATACTCTGGGCCAGGCCTGCCTTTTGGCAGAAAACCCAAGAAGATGAAAGAATGGTTTTAAAATCTGGCCCACAATGCTGTAATGAAAGAGCTCTGGGGCGTGTGATCTGCTGAATGGGGGTGGTTGTAGAATATGATTATCAGCAAAAGAATAGGTGGAATTAGTTGATGAAATGAGAAGGATATTGACAAAAGCAAAGACCAGATTGCAAGAGAAGCCAATTCTTAGAATAATGTATAGAGAGTCAGTTTTCAACACAAGTTTTTCCTGTTTATGTTGCATTGGTTCCTTTTGTAATAGATGCTCAACCATTTTCCTAGTGCCTACTTTAAAGCTTTTGTCCCTAACACACCAAGATTGGGCGCAGATATATCAGAATTTTAGCCACAAGGTTGAAAAATGATCCAGGCAGTTTGATTCTGCCATACTCTGCGGTGTGTTGGCACTGTCATCGATGGGCATCTTAATGAATTCATTGAAAGTTAGGCCTGCACCCTGTGTGAAAGATCTGGAAATATTGTGTTTCGTTCATAAGGTTGAACTTGCACTTTCACGGTCATCCTCTCTTTATTCAGGGGAAAAGCTGAGAGAAAATGAAATTGAAACTTATAAGGGCAGATTTGCCAGGCCAGAAGTTGCCTTTTATTCTTTCAGGATATTGTTCCTTTCTTGTGAGACTTTTTAATGCCGTTAAACCAATGGTGCCTTGGACAGTGTTGGAGCATTTCCCGGATATTGAGTTGAATAATTAACCAGTTCACTTAACCTCCAGTCTGAGAGTCTTCCTGCATTCTTCCCTTCCTTTGCTGAGCTGTTTTGCAGTTGCTATGGTAATATCTCCACAGTTGCTCCATGTGAATGGAAATCACTCTGACTGAAGTGTGTTGATTTATTAGTCTCTGTTGGTGGCTCCCACTGGAAACAGTATAATGGGTATAATCGAGTGAAAGGTATGCTGTTAACTGACTGGATAGTCTGAATGACGAGGGCCATGTTTGGCTGTAACAAAAATTTGTATCCGCCGCTGTTAGTTAGACCTGCCCCTGCACAATACAGCTCAAAAGTTTTTTGCCAGCTTGGTTGTTGAAGGTATGAACTGATGGCAACGTAGTGAGGGGAGTAGAGCATCTGGGGGACCGGAGTGAACAAGGCAACAACAGGATACCTCCTTGGCCAGTGGTAGAGTATTGTGAAATAAACTGTGCAGGACTGAGACAAGAAGGAAACTCTGTCACTAGGGCAGTTCAGAATTGTTTAGGAGGAAGTATTGCAGAGACTTTCAGCATTTAAAGTTAAGTCCCCGGGACCGGATGTGATGCATCCAAGGATGTTGAAAAAGAAGCGATTGGAAATTACACAGTCACTGACCATAATCTTTCAGTCTTCTCTAGACTGGGCGGAGCTGCCAGAGGATTGGAGAATTGCAAACATTACACCCCTGTTCAAAACAGTTATAAGGATAAGCCCAACAATTACAGGCCAGTCAGTTTAACATCAGTGGTGGGAAGCTTTGAGGGATAACTGTTTAGGATAGAATTAGTAGTCGCATGGAAAAATGGAGTAATGGGCAGAAAAGATGAAAGAAGGATAATTTTGCACCCAGGCTTTGTTGGAGTGCAGTCCTTGTTGGATTCACAGGTTTCTGCATTGTTGCAAAATATTTATCTTAAGGTGACATTTAGTGTGGGTCTGCATGATAAATATAGTGAAAGAACTCATGGGTAAATCCCAATACTTCCTGCGCGGTGTTTGAAATGTCGCTGAATGATTAGTGCATGCATGAAGTCTTCAGAATAGGCCTGTGATCATCTGAAAATACTGGGTTTTTTAACTTGGCTATTTTTATCCCATTTTATTAATAGTCCCTGACAACTTGTGACTCATTTCCTTTTCAGCAGGATGATTTCCAGTTGTCAGTCATAAAAGCATTACTTGCTCGCATACAGTTCCACAATCCGAGACAAATCATTGAAGCCAATAATGAGTTGTGTGGCTACTGTTTCGCAGGATTCCATTGTTCGAGTGATAGCTTAAAGGCAGAAATAAATTGGGCAATGTTCCTTCAGACACAATCATTTACCTATTTTTCTGCTATAAAGGCAGTTCTGAAGAAGAGCCATTTTGGACTCAATGTTAACTCTACGTTCTCTCTCCACTGATGCTGCCAGACCTGCTGAGTTTGTCCGCTGCTTCCTGTTCTAGTTTATTAGCCATTTTCCTGCTTTCAGTTTTAAAGGGATAAAGCATTTTGCTTTAAAGATCTTTGCATTTGCAACAAGCCTAAAGGATCAAAATAATGAGGGGCATTGATCAGCTAGATAGTCAACCTATTTTCCCAAAAGTAAGGGAGCCTAAAACTAGAAGGCATAGGTTTAGAGTGAGAGGGGAGATGCACAAAAAGGTCCGGAGGGGCAATTTTTTCAGAAGGTGGTGAATGTCTGAAACAAGCTGCCGGAGGCAGGTACAATTTTGTCTTTTTTAAAAAGCATTTAGACAGTTACATGGGTCAGAGGGATATGGGCCAAATACAGGCAATTGGAACTAGCTTGATGGTTAAAAACTGGACAGCTTGAACAAGTTGGGCCAAAGGGCCTGTCTCCATGCTGTGTGGCTCTATCATATCTCTATGACTCTAGTGGTTTGAGGATTTGAATTTATTTTTCACTGTCCATAAGTTACCACAAAGCTATCAAATTGTCACCAAGAATGCCAGCTCATTCACTAAATGTCCTCTTGATGGAAGTAACCACCTATATTTACCCAGTCTGAGTCTGTATATATGATTCCAGTCACCAAACCAATATGGTCGACTCTTACCAACCCCCTGAAGTTCCTGGCGAGTAACTCCATCCTTAAAGTTACAAAGCCAGTGCTCAGAATGGACCGGGCAAACACAAATCCATTCCTTGCTCCAAAAACAAACCAAATACAATTCATGGTTCCCACAAGGGAGCCAAACAAGGTGCAAGTTGATAAGGTGAGGCAAAAAAATGAGTTACTAGTTGCATCAAAACACTGAACTGCAGCGATTCAAGAAGAATGCCACTTTTCAGGGCCAGGCAAAAAAATGTCAGCCGTGTCAGCTACATCCCGACAATAAATAGGTAGAATCTTTAAAACTATTACAGCACAGAACAGAAGGAGGCTGTTCAGTCCATCTAGCTTATACCTTCCTTACTACTGGCATTCAAACAAATGATCATTGAACCATGAAGTAGGTTTTTAAAAATTTTATGGGATGTGGGTGTTGCCGGCAAGGCCAGCATTTAATGCCTCCCCTTCCCCCCCCGTCCCAATTGCCCTTGAGAAGGTGGGTGGTGAGCTGCTGCGGTCCCTGTGGTGCAGGTACACCCACAGTGCTGTTAGTGAATGAGTTTTGTTAAGAGTGTGTTTTTGAAAGTCTACAGATTGTACGTTGAAGAGAGAGCTGACTGGGTGAACAAGTCTTTTGAGTTTCCAGGCTCATTGTAGGCAGATCAGGGATGTGTCCAAATCTAACGTTTCTTGAGAGGTAAGAGTAGATTCATTTTAAATCCTATCACTGGAATCCAGTTGGCAGAGTAGTGGCTGGGAATATGGTTGTTGAAAGATTTCACTCCTGAAAATTGATGGGCTTTCTCAAACTGGCACCAAAACCCTGGTGGCAGACCAACAGAAGCTGCAGTATAAACAGCAGCATTGACATGCATTTATATAGTGTCTTTAACATAGTAAAGCATCCTAAGGTGCTTCACAGGAGCATCAAGTGAATTTGATGCCAAGCTACAAAAGCCGATGTTGGGACATGTGACCAAAGCTTAGTTACAGGAGTGAACTTTTTATGGAGCAGTTTGGAGGAAGTGAGAGAGATGGATAGATTTACAGAGGGAATTCCATTGCATAGGGCCTGAGCGATGGCCAGCATGACAGGCCATGATTAGAGAGGCACAGATTTCATGCAGCTGGCGGGTTGGAATAGGTTACAAAGATGGGGAGAGATGAGGGAATGGTTAGGACTTGAAAACAAGGGTGAGAATTTTGACGTGTGTGTGTGTGTGTGTGTGTGTGTGTGTGTGTGTGTGTGCGCACGCCTGTCTGTTCTCGCCCAACAATCCCTTCTATGGTTTGTGGAGATGTGAATGTGAGGCTTGTAGTGCTGCTCAGGTGAGTGAGGTGAAGCTCGGAATGGTGGGTGCAAGTGGTGATCAGTGAAAATTGTTGATAAGTGAGCATCTCTGCTGCTTTCCACCTCCTCCAGTGCAGCATCCAAAATCCTGAGTTGTGCCATTGTTCACTGTTTGCCAGGCCAGATTTACTTCACACGTGACTGCTCCTAATGCTTCAGACACAACAGACCTCTAGTGCACGTTGTCTGCAGACAGCACGTACTATCTTTAACTGGCCTCAGTAAGTAATGATTTGGAGCCTGCTATGCTGATGGCTGCAGCCAATGAACAGCGCAGGTACCCATTCAAATATATATATAGAATCAAAGTGCAAAAGGAGGCCCTTCAGGCCATCAAGTAAACTCATCAAGTAGGGCTGACGGGGAACTGGAGACTGGCCCTGGGGGACTCGATCTTTACTTTGACAACCCCTTTGCTTCAGGCTTTACCGTGACTGGACATGTTGCTGCTATTCTGGTGTTTTTTAAAATTTTTTTACTCTATCCTTAACATTACAAAGCCAATGCTCAGAATGAACCAGGCAAATCCATTCATTTCTTACTTCAGAAACCTATTTCAAAATCCAATTTGTCTGTGAAGAGAGAATAGGGCTAGTGTTTTGAGTCTGGATGAAGAGTCATCCAGACTTGAAGGCCAGAATTTTACCACCTTGCTCACCTTGATTCTGGGGTGTACAAGGCTTGCTGAACGAAAATCTCCGTTGGCCTCTGGCAGGATTTTATGATCTCGCCCGAGCAAGGTCGTAAAATCCTATGCAGATGTTGGCTATAATCTCTCTACAGATGCTGTCAGACCTGCTGAGATTTTCCAGCATTTCCTGTTTTTGTTTCAGATTTTCCAGCATCCACAGTGTTTTGCCTGAATCCAATTCAGGGTCCCTGCTAGGGAGATGCACAGGATTCAAGCTGCACTCCATCTTGGGCTTGATCTTAGCCAAAAGGCTGAGAAGTGGCTCTCATCCCAGGACAACCCCGTCAACCCAGGAATTTGCAAACCTTCACTGATCTTGCCCATTGACAGAAACTCTCCAATTTAGCACCTGATAACTGAACTTGCACCTTATTATTGTGCATAGGCCATCAGGTCTAACAAATCTGTTTTTCATTGATTCACCACTTAGTCACCTTGTTTGTGACATCCACCATCTCTTCTCTCTCGAGGAGAGTCTGTTTCACATTTGTTTGCATTATTGGAAATTTTTGTTTGCATGAATGGAAATTTATTCCACAGTCATAGTGTCCTTCTGAACAAAAAGACTTCCACCTGACTTCTATTCTTCCACCCAACCTCTTCATTCTGCCCTTTAAGCTCGTCATTGAGGTAAACAAGTTGCCTGGATCCAGTTCTGTTAATTCCCCCCACAGTCATGAACGCTGGATTAGATTGACTCACAAACTCACTTCCCCAAAAATAGGGCCAGCTTTATAAACCTTTCTGCACCATTTAAATGCTTGGAATGATCTTTGACTGAAAGGTAGAATAAAAGTTGAGAATCTTTAACTGACCAATAGTTAAGAGTTTTATTTAAGAAACTTCCTTTTATCGCAGATTAAACCCACCCAACATTTTTTTTTCTGATAGAAATGAAGGTCTCTGAAATGTGCAGAACTGCTGCCATAAAACATCTAACCGCCCCGCTGTATGGACGACCTGATGTTGGGGCTCCTGTTCACCAATGCTTCACCCCTATCGTCAATGTTATTTTGGCAAATGTATCGATTGTTAATTTAACCACGGGTCTATCTCAAGCCAAAGACTGAATAAAAAATTACTTGGAAGGTGGCAGGGCAAGTTGATGAAAGCTTTTGAATCCTGTGCTTTGTCGGCAGAGGCACAGAGTACAAAAGCAAGGAAATTGCACTAAACTTTGACCAGTCACTGGTTGGACCTCCGCCAGAAAACTGCGTCCAATTCTGACACGATTCTTTTGGAAAGATAAATGCTTGGAGAGGAGATTTACTGGATTGGGTCTTTGGTTATGTGGAGATATTCAAGAAATTGGGATTGTACTGCTTAAAAAGATTAAGGGTTAATTTTACAGAGATCTTCAGCATGGTGAAGAGTTTTGAATGGTGAAGAGAAACAGTTTTCCCTGGCAGCTGGGTTGGTGACCCGAGGTTGTAGATCGTAACATTTTTTCATAAAACTAGTAGGAAGACCAGTAGCTTGATGTGCGGGTGAGGTGCATTGGCCATGCTAAATTACTCCTTAGTGTCCCGGGAAACATTAGAGAAATAACAGTTGATAAAGTTATCGGTAAATTATCCGGTGGCTGAAGGAGCAAGTTGAAGATGAACAAAAGGATTTTAAATATATAGTTATTTTCGGAATGCACACTGACTTGAAAGTTTGGGGAAAAAAATGACTGATTTGGAAGCTACAACCCAGTTGGGCAATTAGAGACTTCCTGCATATAAAATTGTGAAATTAAATTTGGGAATACTTGCTGATCAACGTGAAATGTGTGGAAGAATTCCATGAAGGCAACATTGCCGTAACACGCACCCTCTGAGTTTAAAAGAATAACTATTCTTGGATTATGGGCTGTGGGAGCAAGGCTGACATTTATCAATAAATTCTAGTTGCCCTTGAGAAGGTGATAGTGAGCCACTTTCTTGAATCACTGTGTTCCCATGTGAAAATACTCCCACAGTGCTGTTAGAGTTTCCAAACATATTCCAGTGCAATACACCCTCGTCGTTCCTAATCAGTACTGGGAAGGGGTAGTCAGTCCTTGTGTCTCAGATATTTCCAAAGGTTTCTGTCTCTCCCTTTTCTCTTCTTACCCTCCCCATTTCAAACCTGGGCCGCAAATCTTCCGCCCTCGTTTGCAGCTGGGATTTTCCGGTGACGCTGAGAGTTTGGCTGGAACACCAAATTTTCCGTTCTCGCTCGTGACGGGTCCTGTCACGGACCAGATCGGAGAATCCTGCCCAACTGTGCATGCAGCAGTGGTCAGTTCCCACCTCGCAAGATGCAATAAAAGTTGCGGTAAGGAGCTCACTCCCAAATGAGGCAATTTTTCTGCCTTATCCCAGAGTCAGCAACAACCGTGGAAGGTGATCCCCACAGCACTGGGAATCGGCCGCACAAGCATTCCCCTCTCCTTACCAGAGCACCCAGAAGAACCCACGCAGACACGGGGAGAATGTGCAAACTCCACACAGACAGTGACCCAAGCCGGGAATCGAACCCAGGTCCCTGGAGCTGTGAAGCAGCAGTGCTCACCACTGTGCCGATGAGACAAGAAGCAGGCAATGCAGTCAGTCGCCAGAACATATCCAATTTCCTGAGGTGGAATGCACTCTGGTTTACATACTTTGCCAGTGCCCTCCCCGACCCTGCCCCCAATTTTTTTTCCCCTCTGGTAGCTCCCTGCCTCTCGTCACTCATTCCATGTGGAACATGGAAGTATTTTTGTTTAGTTCATGTCTGCCATCCTTGAGAGAGTCTCTTCCTCAGAGCCTTGGGGCCTGTGCATAGTTCAAGATAATCATCCACTTAACTGGAAAGGTACCCTCTTTTTTGATATATATATATAGAAAATTTCAACCAAAGGCTAGAGCTTGGCAGCAGATATGGACCATATCCCTTGTCTAAAACATTGTGACCTCTGTGTCGTCTTTCGTTCTCACGCACCTTTTATTAAACTTTCTAATCGAGGCAAACATGTTTCTTGTTTCAGTATATTTAAATGTTGCTTTTAAAGCTGTACGTTCTTCCCAGCGGCTGCAGCCACCGATCTTCTTCTTGCCATAACCACTTCCGAATCAACACCCATCTGCAGTCTAAACCATCCGTCTCCCTTGCTTTATTCCGACAGTGCTCGCCCCCGATAGCCAAAGAGCATCCCCGTGAAGCTTTTCAGTGCTTCCGTGCTGAAGCTATCGAATGCCTCCAGGTTCTGCTGTGAGGGTACTGTGACCTCTGCTTGATGACTCGGTTAGCCGCCAAATTACAAAGCCGTTTTCGGAAATCATAAGACTGGAAACCGTGGTTTAATAAGCAGACATGTGTCGGCAATTACACAAATGCAAAAAACAATTATGATTTGACTGTGGGAAGTAAAAAGAGATTGTATATTATAAAATGTTGGCAAAAAAGCAGCAGAATAAAGCTGCAATAAATTAGCAAGATGCCCTTGATTTTATTCAACCAGAATTTTTCCTGTTTCTCCTCAATTAGAATCCCTACAGCGCATGGAGGAGGCCATTTGGCCCATCAGTTCTGCACTGATTCACCGTCAGAGCATCTTGCCCAAATCTTATCCCCAAATCCCCATAAATATATCCTGCTAATTCCCCCTAACCCAAACATCTTGGGCGCTGGGGCAACTTAGCATAGACAGTCACTTAACCTGCACATCTTTGGAGTGTGGGAGGAAACCCACACAGACACGTGGAGAATGTGTGGAGTCTGCACAATGTGACCCAAGGCTGGAATTGAGCCCAGGTACCTAGCATTGAGGCAGCAATGCTAACCACTGTGCCATGGTGCTACCCTGCTCAGGAATGTTGCTTTTCCTTCCTTTGGTGGGACAATGTAGAACCCCCCCCCCCATTCCGGAGGTTTGAGCGTAAAACCCTCTGGTGCAGAACTGAGGGAGTGCTGAATCCCTCAGTACTGTTTATCAGGTGAAGCATAGCACCAAAGGCCTGGCTTTCTGAATAGATTTTCTGGAGCTAAGACTGGATTATATGTTGAGGCTGGTCTCTTTGCAGCGATGTTGGACAGGGATGGAAACCTGGGGAAGATTATTGGGAAGGCAGCCAGTGACACTCCCTCTCTTTCACAGGCCAGCAGCTCAGAGTCCAACCAAAATGGGTTGAGCGTGGCCTCTCATGCTGCCCATGTAATCGGAGCAGTGGTAGAATGAGCACCTTAGTTAGGTATTAATTGCCCAGCTGGGCTGTGGGTGGGCAGTCCCTCTGGCACCCCCATCCCCTACCACTCATTAAATCAGGGTGGGGGGGGGCCACATAGGCAGAGGGTGAGCCTGAAGCAAATGGCACTTTGTGGGTGCATCCACTAACCTTCCTGCCCACGGTGGGGGGCAATAAAATCCAACTCTTGGTCTGGCTATCTGTCATGGCCACTGTTGACATGAAATTATGGCAGGAAACATATTTAAGTAGCAAGTGAGTGCTTAACAGAGGGGAGTACGGTAGGCTGAGAGAAGAATTGGCGAATGTGGACTGGGGGAGCGTGTTGGAAGGTAGGTCTGCTGAGGAGCAGTGGAGGATCTTTAAGGAGATCTTTCTTGGTGCTCAGCAGAAATTTATTCCGATGGTCAAAAAGGACCGTAGGAGGAGAGGTAATAAGCCGTGGATAACGAAGGAGGTGAAGGAAAGTGTTAAATTTAAAAGTGGAGGCGTTTAGAGTAGCTAAGAGTAGTGGGCGAGAAGAGGATTGGGAGAGGTTTAAATGTCAACAAAGATTGACAAAGAAATTGATAAAGAAGGGTAGGAGAAACTATGAAGCTGGGCTAGCGCTTAATATAAAAAAGGATAGCAAGAGTTTTTATAAGTATATAAAAAGGAAGAGGCTGGCTAGGGTGAACGTTGGACCCTTAGAGGATGAGAGGGGGTCTTAGTGGTAGGGGATGGGGAAATGGCTGAGGTCTTGAATAACTTTTTTGTTTCGGTCTTCACGGAGGAGGACATGAATAATTTGCCGGGTGTTAGAGATGGAAAGGTGGTAGGACTGGAGAGTCTCAATGACATTACTGTTACTAGAGAGGTGGTGCTTGACAAACTGGAGGGGCTGATTGTGGACAAGTCCCCAGGACCGGATGGAATGCATCCGAGGGTTCTGAAAGAAATGGCGGAGGTGATAGTGGATGCCTTGGTGATTATTTTCCAGATGTCGCTGGATTCCGGGGAAGTGCCGGAAGATTGGAAAGCGGCTAATGTTACGCCATTGTTTAAGAAGGGTGCCAGGCAAAAGGCAGGGAATTATAGGCCGGTTAGTTTAACGTCTGTTGTAGGTAAAATGTTAGAATCCGTCATCAAGGAGGAAATAGTGAGGCATCTTAAGGGGAATTGCTTGATAGAGCAGACGCAGCACGGTTTCCTTAAGGGGAAGTTGTGTCTGACAAATTTACTTGAGTTCTATGAGGATGTGTCTAGGGCGGTGGATAGAGGAGAGCCGGTGGATGTGGTCGGTCTTGATTTTCAGAAGGCGTTTGACAAGGTACCTCAGGTTATTGCAGAAGGTCAGGGGACATGGAGTTGGGGGTAGGGTGTTAGCGTGGATAGAGAACTGGTTGTCAAATAGGAGGCAGAGAGTGGGGGTCAATGGGTGCTATTCGGATTGGCGGTTGGTGACTAGTGGAGTGCCTCAGGGGTCGGTGCTGGGGCCTCAGCTATTTACCATTTATATAGATGATCTGGAGGAGGGAACCGAGTGTATGGTGTCGAAATTTGCTGATGACACCAAGATTGGTGGAAAGGCAAATTGTGCAGAGGGTGTGGAGAGTCTGCAGAAGGATCTAGATAGGCTGGGCGAATGGGCCAGGAAATGGCAAATGGTATTTAATGTTGGCAAGTGCGAGGTGGTACACTTTGGTGGGAATAATAGTAGGAAGGATTATTACTTACGTGGAGAAAAACTGCAGCAGGCGACGGTGCAGAGGGACCTCGGGGTCCTTGTGCATGAGTCGCAAAAACCCAGCTTGCAGGTGCAGCAGGTGGTCAGGAAGGCTAATGGGATGCTGGCCTTCATAGCGAGGGGGATTGAATATAAAAGTAGGGAGGTCTTGCTGCGGCTATATAGGGCATTGGTGAGGCCGCAGCTGGAGTACTGTGTGCAGTTTTGGGCGCCGTACTTACGCAAGGATATTTTGGCCTTGGAGGGAGTGCAGAGGAGGTTTACTAGGCTGATGCCGGAGTTGAGGGGGTTGAGCTATGAGGAGAGGCTGAATAAACTAGACTTGTACTCGTTAGAGTTTAGAAGAATGAGGGGAGATCTCATTGAGACTTATAAGATGATGAATGGGATGGATAGGATAGAGGTGGAGAGACTCTTCCCGCTCAGAAAGGACAGTAGGACTAGGGGGCACAGCCTCAAGATAAAGGGGGGGTGGTTTAGAACAGAGTTGAGGAGGAACTTCTTCACTCAAAGGGTGGTGAATCTCTGGAATTCTCTGCCCGTTGAAGTGGTGGAGGCTGCCTCGCTAAATATTTTTAAGAAGCGGGTTGATGGGTTTTTGATAAGAGAGGGGATTAAGGGTTATGGGGAGAGGGCGGGAATGTGGAACTGAGCCACGACAGATCAGCCATGATCTTATTGAATGGCGGGGCAGGCTTGAAGGGCCAGATGGCCTACTCCTGCTCCTATTTCTTATGTTCTTATGTTCTTAACCCTAGCACCACCCCCCACACCCCCATTCCTGGCCATCAGTGTAGCAATCCATCAGTATTGCCTGGATTTGTAAATGGAGGTGTGCTTCTTGCCGCCATCTCTGAAACACTTATTTTCTCATTCGCTTTTTACGTTAGATATAGAAATTGCTCCCAAATCCAAGTTAGTACGACAGCTAGCAAAAACACCAGATACGATGGACAGAATAACACGTCTCCCCTCCCCTTTCTATGCTAAAGGGTTTTGTGATTGGGGTATGGTATGTTTCTTTTTGTTGAAAAGTGAAAATTAATGGACATTGCAGGAGTCACCTTCAGAGTTGAACAGGGTCAGACAGAAGATGTGATAGTGACGGTGTGATTGAGAGAGGCCGAAACATGGCTTGTGAATTGTAAACAGAACAAGCGACTGGGGGCCGGTTTGGAATTTTAACAGTTTTGAGAGTTAGAGAGGAAGGGTGGGCATTGAATCTTCAAATTGAACAAGAAACTAAAGGACAAAGAGGCATTGATGAAAATGGGAAGAAAGCTTGCCGTGTGGAAGAGAACATAAGCTGGAGGTGGAAGAAGAATCACCACTGAAATTGCCAGGATTTTCTCTTGTATTCAGATCGTGAGTTTACGAAGAAAGCCATCCTCCATATGTAAGTTTGGGACAGACCTACCTGAGAAGTTGCTGAGGAAATGAAGTAGTCTTCCAGCTTGCTGGAAGAAAGTGAGCTTCTTGGACGAAGATTTTGCCATGGTCGGCAGAGATGTGGATGTTCCATCTGAGACCAGAGGACGCAGTGAGGCCAAAGGTGTGAAATGAAGGAAAACAGCACATGCAGTGATTGAGTGCATTTGGAGCATTTGGTGTACATGGGTTATTACCCATGGGCAGATGAAGATTTCAATTTGTTGATGAGTGTATATAACACGTGGCCCAAGCAAGAATGAAAAAAAAATTTATATCAGTAGCACTTGAGTGACTGCAACAAAGTGTTGTCAACAATCAGCTGGATTTACCAGCCCACTGGAGAAGGGCTGGGAGGTAGGAATGTTGGCAAAATGGAGGCTAGAATCATCAGGAGGGGAGCCCAACACCTTCCTTCTACCAGGGCATATCACCAGGAATGGAAACCCCAGCCCAAACTACTGATGTGGCACAGTGGTTAGCTTGCTGCCCCCCAGCATGAGGGACTGCTGCAGGAGCCCCAGTGATGCTGGTCACCCCTGTTGTTACACGACCAGTGCTAGAATGTGGCAGGCCACCTCTATCAGCGCCCTGCTGAGCTGCCCAGGAAGGTAGGGCCACTGTCCTGGATTGAGCAGCAGTCCAGACACAGCCTCTCAGTTAACCTCTGCCAGTTAAGGCTGCCCAGTGTCCAGCCATCTGCCCACATGGGCTTGGGTCCCACCTATGATCCGACAGCTGGACTACTTAAACTGCTGGGGTAATCTCCTGAAGAATGAAAGGGAAGCAGGTTGGCAGAGCACATGCTACATTTCTACAACCTGTCCTTTTATACATGATTCCTTTAAGCCCCGGTATTGTAATTGTGCATCCAGAGGGAGTGTTCCAGAGCGTCAGAAACAAAAGCAACAATTACGTGCCATACCAACTTGAGGGTTTATTAAATATGACACCACTCATCACTTTTCCTGTTTGTAAGTCCCTCTCCTGGCTATTGCTTTCCACTGGAATTCTGCAGAATTTTAAACATGGGAGTTTAATCATCACTTGTGGAACAAGAAGTGCTGTATCACTTGTCTGGGCTGAAGAAATGCCACTATATTGGTATTTCAGGAGAATTTCTTGCATTTTAACCACCGTGCCTCAAGTGCATGGCAGTTCTGCTGCCTCATGGGTTTGATTCCGGCCTCTGGTCATTGTCTGTCTGTGTGAAGTTTGCACGTTCTCCCCGTGTCTGCATGGGTTTCCACCGGGTGCTCCGGTTTCCTCCCGGAGTCCAAAGATGTGTGGGTTAGGTTGATTGACCATGCTAAATTACCCCTTATTGCCGGGGGGCTAGTAGGGTAAATATGCAGGGTTATGGGGATAGGGCCTGGGTGGGATTATTGTCAGTACACACTTGATGGGCTGAACGGCCTCCTTCTGCACTATAGGGATTCTATCATAATCGTACTTGGCGATTTTCTAAGTTAAAGTTTTTTTATAGTATCACAAGTAGGCTTACATTAACACTGCAATGAAGTTACTGTGAAAATCCCCTAGTCGTCACGCTCCAGCGCCTGTTCGGGTACACTGAGGGAGAATTTAGCATGGCCAATGCACCTAACCAGTATGTTTTCATTTGCCACTTATTACAGTCACAAAGAAATGGGTCTCCCTTTCCAGTAAGTGAGCAGGACTTCAATAGATCAAAAAAATAATTGCACTTGTGTTTCGAGAGAGAAATAATAGCGCCCCTCGGTTTCTCTTTATTTTGTGCCTTCTGTTGCTAGGTGAGGTTGTGGTGCTGTAACATTACCGATTTTGTTTTGAATTGATGCCAGTGTTGTCATATTTTTGGCATCAGGCTGGTAATAGCACACCACAGTGGAGCACGGTGTTAGAAGTGAGTCCTCCCCCAAGAGTCTGGTTCCTTCCTGACCACAGGAAAGGGCCAGACTAAACTCACCTTGGCATTGGTGTGGAGAGTCTGCAGAAGGATCTAGATAGGCTGGGCGAATGGGCCAGGAAATGGCAAATGGAATTTAATGTTGGCAAGTGTGAGGTGGTCCACTTTGGTAGGAATAATGGTAGGAGGGACTATTACTTACGTGGCGAAAAACTGCAGCAGGCGACGGTGCAGAGGGACCTCGGGGTCCTTGTGCATGAGTCGCAAAAACCCAGCTTGCAGGTGCAGCAGGTGGTCAGGAAGGCGAATGGGATGCTGGCCTTCATAGCGAGGGGGATTAAATATAAAAGTAGGGAGGTCTTGCTGCAGCTGTATAGGGCATTGGTGAGGCCGCAGCTGGAGTACTGTGTGCAGTTTTGGGCGCCGCACCTGCGCAAAGATATTTTGGCCTTGGAGGGAGCGCAGAGGAGGTTTACTAGGCTGATGCCGGAGTTGAGGGGGTTGAGCTATGAGGAGAGGCTGAATAAACTGGGCTTGTACTCGTTAGAGTTTAGAAGAATGAGGGGAGATCTCATTGAGACGTATAAGATGATGAATGGGATGGATAGGATAGAGGTGGAGAGACTCTTCCCGCTCAGAAAGGACAGTAGGACTAGGGGGCACAGCCTCAAGATAAAGGGGGGGCGGTTTAGAACGGAGTTGAGGAGGAACTTCTTCACTCAAAGGGTGGTGAATCTCTGGAATTCTCTGCCCGTTGAAGTGGTGGAGGCTGCCTCGCTAAATATTTTTAAGACGCGGGTTGATGGGTTTTTGATAAGAGAGGGGATTAAGGGTTATGGGGAGAGGGCGGGAAAGTGGAACTGAGCCACGACAGATCAGCCATGATCTTATTGAATGGCGGGGCAGGCTCGAAGGGCTAGATGGCCTACTCCTGCTCCTATTTCTTATGTTCTTATTGTTCAGCTTGGCGCAGCACTTCAGGACCCTGTGTCCAGCGTAATACGTGCAGTTGCCTGGTGAATGCACCAAATGGTGCCTGTCTGTTCTCCAACATCCTCCATTCTGGCACTCGGTCGACATAAATTATACGTCTATTTGCCTCAAACCATGCTGGCAAAGGAAACAAAAACAACTGTGCTATGTGAAAGTTCAATGTTGTACAGACAAGGGGGGCACAAATTGTCTCGTGTCACTCAACCCATTCTGATTGGTGTTTTGTATTTGTACTTAAACCCTTCAAATCACTTTGTCTCCAGAGACTTGTCACCAAGTTTACTGATTACCACGAGCCAATCAGCAGCCATTCTGTCATTAGCAAATTCCATATATGGTCTTGGTCAGGGCCGGCTTGAAGCTCAGCTAACTGGGCGGTCACCTGGGCAACAATGTGCTGAGGGATGCCGAGAAAGGGAAAGAGAAACAAAATAAATGAATGGAAAATTAAATTATTTAAGGTATATGGTACTGCATTGCAATCTTAGTTAGCATTATTTAACTTCGTATTAGCCAATAGTATGCTTAAGGTGGCCTTAACCTCATCATGTGACTTGGCATGGGTGAGCATGGGAAGGGCATACAACATATACAAATATTGTAGATATTTAAGAAGGATTCATAAATGTAGTTAGTATTGTTGCTAACCACACAATTTGTTCAATTATAGGCATAACTAGTTGGCATTTATTGCCATTCCTCATTGTCTTGATGAGGCATTTAAGAGTCAACCACATTGCTGTGTCTCCGGAGTCACATGTAGGCCAGATCAGGTAAAAATGGCAGATTTCCTTCTCTAAAGGACATTCGTGAATCGGATGGGTTTTCACAACAATCATCAATGGTTTTATGGTCATCATTTGGCTTTTAATTCCAGATATTTTTACTGAATTCAAATTGCATGATCTGCCATGGCAGGATGGTCCCCAGAGCATTACCTTAGATCTCTGGATTTACTAGGCCAGTGGTAATGCCACTACACCACCATCCCTTGATACTAAAACGAGTGGTGATATAAGCCATATGATGAGTAAGGCAGGTAGTCGGTAGATATTTTTGCAGTGTATTTTCCAGTCAGCCACCATTTTCTTCTTTACCATATAATGGTTTCATTCTTGCAAATAGTAAATGCCAATCCATTGCCCAAGGAAAAACCAATAATTTATAGATTTACATGTCTGGTGTTGCATTTGATTTTAGCTTTTTGTTTTTATTTGTACAGGTAGTAACTTCAGTTCTTTTAGTCCCTTCTATCTTATTATAATGAAAAATTGTAGAAGTCTTAAGATGATGTACATATTTAACTTATTTTACCTGTAATAAACTCTTTATTGTGATATTTGTAATTCTGAATGTTTTTTGTCATTTTGAAAATGGTAAACTGCCTTACAAGCACTGAAATTCAATTTGCCCGCCACACTAACAAACCTCAAGCCAGCCCTGGTCTTGGTGCCAGTAATTGGAGGAGGAATCTTGCCCAGGATATTGGGAGATCGATGTAGGAATCTTTCACTACTTGGCACCTTTCTCATGCATATCATTCACTGACACAGGCAGCTGTGGGGTAGGTCTCGGTTGAATGTCTATAACAACAGTTTGTATTTGTATAGTTGCTTTTTAAAACATCCCAAGACACTTCACAGGAACACTATGAAGCTAAACCAATTAAGGTGCTAGATGGGGCAGATGGCCAAAAGCTTCGTCAAGGATCTAGGATTGTAAATGAGGAAAGTGAGTAAAGGTGCTGGAGGAATTTAACAAGGGAATTACAGCGGTTGGGGGGTATGGGCAGTTGAGGCGCAGGTCCAGTGATGAAGTAATTAAAATCAGGGATGATGGGCAGCACAATGGCACAGTGGTTAGCACTGCTGCCTCACAGCATCAGGGACCTGGGCTCGATTCCTGGCTTGGGTCACTGTCTATGCGGAGTCTGCATTTTCTCCCTGTATCTGCATGAGTTTCCTCCCACAGTCCGAAAAATGTACTGGTTAGGTGCATTGGCCATGCTGAATTCTCTCTTGGTGTACCCAAATAGGCACCAGAGTGTGGCAACCACGGGATTTTCACATTAACTTCATTGCATTGTTAACATAAGTCTACTTGTGACTAATAAATTTAATTTAACTTGGCCAGAGTTAGAGGAGCTCAGATATCTGGGAGGGTTGTGGAGCTGGAGGAGGTGGGGCGGAGGGGAGGGTGAAGCCACGGAGAGATTTGAAATTGAGGATAAGAATTTAAAAATTTAAGATGTTGCTTGAACAGGAACGTAGGTAGGTGAGTGAACACTGGGATGGTAAGAGAGTGGGAGATGATGCAAATAGAGACACAAGCAGCAGAGTTTTGGGTGACCTCAAATTCATGGGGAGTACAATGCGGGAGAGGCCACTGGCAGGTAATGCAGCGAAATGAGTTCCGGTCTCGACGTAACTAAAGATGAGGGTTTCAGCAACAGATGGATTGAGGCAGGAGTAGAGTCGGGTGATTATAGAGGTGGGATAGCACAAACGTGTGGGCGGACGACTGGTGTCAAGTATGTGACCAAGGTTGTGAGCAATCTTGTTCCAGGTTCCTGTGACAATTAGTCATAGAATCCATGCAGTAAAGAAAGAAGCCATTCGGCCCATCGAGTTTGCACCAACCACAATTCCACGCAGGCCTTACACCCCCGCCCCTCCCCAATCCCTACATGTTTTACCCACTAATCCCTTTAACCTACGCATCTCGGGACACTAAGTGGCAATTTTAGCATAGCCAGTCAACCTAACCTGCACATATTTGGATTGTGGGAGGAAACTGCAGCACCCAGAGGAAACCCACACGGACACGGGGAGAATGTCTGCGTGGAGTTTACACAATGACCCAAGCCAGGAATCATACCCAAGTCCCAGGAGCTGTGAAGCAGCAGTGCTAACCACTGCTACTGTGCTGCCAGAATTGCCAGGAGGAGGAATAGAGTTGGTAGTGAGGGAATGGTGAGCCACACCTTTGGCAATCTATTCCAGTCTGTGTGTCTCGTCTACACACTGAATATGTGTGCCATCTTTTTCCTTTGGCCCTTTCAGTACCCTTTAGACTTTGGGCAATAGTTTAAAATGGGCCCCTGGGAATCAGTCACCTGTTGTGCACCTCCTCCAAATTTCACTTCCATTTTAAATGTTGTGGCTGAATCAATAGTAATCTCCTGATCTCAAAATGTCTCTCTAGTGTCCTGTGGCCAAAGTGTTTTCCTGTCTGAAGAGCTTATAACTGGCATCCACTGATACCAAATGGGATGGTGATGAGAACTGGGCAGTAAACTTCTTTTTCAGTTCTTAACTCTGACGTACTTCCACTTCAGTATCGATGCAGAGTGGTTTTGGGTGTGCGTCAATGTGAAAGCAGCAGTGAAACTCTAAAAATAATAATATAAAGTGAAGCACTAATGCCAAGAATTTGGAAGCAGCCTCCCATGATACCACCTCATATTGAATGCCTGAAATAAGAGCAATGTACCTGCTACAAAGCCAAGTATGCAAGGTTCTTGAGTCAGCCAGGGGATTATTTTAAACGCCGAGGATAATTTATCTTCTTAAAAATGGATGGGTTTGGATTGAATGGGTGATTTTTTTTAAAAAAAAATACTGCCAGCCTGCCTCAAAACTTCCAATATGGGCAAACTGGTAAGATTCTTAAAGGAATTTCTAACTCGTGTTGGTTGGATTTCTGTGCATCGCGAAGTCCAGCGGATAAAGGAGAAGTGTGGGTCCCGCCAGCAGAACATGTGGGCTAGGGGGAACGGAAATGTCTCATCACAGCCCAACAGACCAATGCTGTAAACATGGCCACTTCCTCCCACCACTCCAAACAACCAGCCCCATACACATTGGGTTATCATTTTCAACACCAATGTTCAGAAGTCTTCCTCCAATGTTTTAAAAAAGAAGGTAACCTCCTAACACTCCAAGCGTTATCATTGTGAATCCGAGTACGTTACAGAGACTGCGTTACGTTTGCCTGCCAGAGACTGTCAAGACTTGGTCAATCAATAGATAAAATTGGGGCGGTACGGTAGCACAGTGGTTAGCTTAGCTGCCTCATGGCACCAGGGATCTGGGTTCAATTCCAGCCTCAGGTAACTGTCTGTGGAATTTGCATATTCTCCCCATGTCTTCGTGGGCTTCCTCCCACACTCAATGTGTGGGTTAGCTGCATTGGCCATGCTAAATCGACCCTTAGTGTCATGGGATTAGAAGGGTAAATATGAGGTTACAGAGATAGGCCTGGGAGAGTGGTGATGGTGCAGACTCAGTGGACCAAGTTAGCCTCTTTCTGCACTGCAGGAATTCTATGATAAAAATAAGATTTCCCCCTGTTATTTTACACCACACGTCCCTGAATGGAAGCATCTAGCCTAAATGCTCGACCAAGGTGAGAAACTTGCCATAAATGGAATTGGGAGTGATTTGTGACATTCTACCAATAACAAACGCTAAGGCTCTGTAATATTGCATCACCTTGCTTAAATATTCTATAAATATACATGAGGCTTGATGAGCTAAACAGTGGTTAAAATTGGCTTTTGCAGAGTCACTCAAGTGGGCTGGGGTTGAGTCTTAATTGTGTTGAGCCATTCAAAATCATGATGGAAAGGTTTTATATTCATTGTGGAATTGGAGTAAATGTTCCAAATACTTAGTATAGTATTGCACTGCACTCAGTAATTTTCCAGTTGCTTTCTTCACGGGGTATATCTGGTTTCTTCACAGACAGTGACACAAATTACTTGCTGTGAGGTCCAAAGAAACTTTGTATTTGTTTTGGAAGTACTCAAAATAAATGTTAGAACGCTTCCTTGTGGTCTTCGTATTTCGCAATCCTAAGGGGACATTAGGCAGGGTCTGTACAGCATATTCCCTGCAGGATGTGTTGGCAATTCCTTGATTTCTAACAAGTGAAAACACTGGCCTTGCTTATGGGAGGGCTTTCTGAATCCCTGACAACCACCTGGATTTGGGCCAAACAGCCACTAGACGCCCAACTGGAAAGTTATCCTACGTCTGAAACCCAAAACTATACACAGGGTATTGAATTCATTCGTCACTGACAGTGTCTGCTCCTCTTTAAAGGTGTTTTCTCCAATTTATCATCGCTTTTGTTGAAATTATTGTACTTTTTTTTAAAGAAAAGACAACTTGCATTTATACAGCACCTCTAATGGTGAAATATCTCAAGGCGCTTCACGGGCATTGGTGGAATTTTCCAGAGGCAGTCTGCCATTGGCTGGTGGCAGGATCCTCCACTCCTACTGATGTCTGTCTATGGGGTTTTGTTTGCCCCACATTTTCACTGCCAAGGAATGTGCCGCAGTGCATCACCATCTGCAGGGCCAGAAGATTGCACTGATGGGATGGGCTGGAAAATTTCTGCCTTTAGCACACAAATAAATTGACATGAGATTTCATAATACAAGTGACCACAATGTTGTTCAAAGGGGCTGGTTTTGAAGATGATACAAAGAGGAGAGAGAGAATTAGAAAGGTTTACGTTATGTTCTTTTTGATTTATTATTGTCCCATGTATTGGTATAAAGTGAACAGTATTGTTTCTTGTGCGTTATAAGAACATAAGAAATAGGAGCAGGAGTAGGCCACCTAGCCCCTCGAGCCTGCCCCGCCATCCAATAAGATCATGGCTGATCTGTCGTGGCTCAGTTCCACATTCCCGCCCTCTCCCCATAACCCTTAATCCCCTTGCCTATCAAAAACCTATCAACCCGCGTCTTAAAAATATTGAGCAAGGCAGCCTCCACCACTTCAACGGGCAGAGAATTCCAGAGATTCACCACCCTTTGAGTGAAGAAGTTCCTCCTCAACTCCGTTCTAAACCGCCCCCCCTTTATCCTGAGGCTGTGCCCTCTAGTCCTACTGTCCTTTCTGAGCGGGAAGAGCCTCTCTTCCTCTATCCTATCCATCCCATTCATCATCTTATACGTCTCAATGAGATATACAGACAAAACACACCATTCATAGACGACATACAGGAGAAGGGGAGGGTGCAGAATACAGCATTGCGGTTACAGATAGGGTGAAGAGAAAAATCAACTTAATGTTAAGTAGGTCCATTCAAACAGTTGATGGCAGCAGGGAAGAAATTGTTCTTAAGTGGGTTGGTACGTGATCTCAGACTTTTGTATCTTTCTCCTGACGGAAAAAGGTATGTCTGGGATGCATGGGGTCCTTGATTATGCTGGCTGCTTTTCCGAGGCAGTGGGAAGTGTAGATGGCATCAATGGACGGGAAGCTGGTTTGCTTAATGGACTGGGCTACATTCAATGTAAGTGTACCAGTCAGAAATGAGAGTTGATGAAATAATAATGTGGTACTCTAATTGAAGATAGAACCACCTACAGATAATTTTCACTAGGAGTCTGTATTGCACCTATCTGACCTTGGCAAGCACCGGTTGTCAACTAACTACAAATCATGGGATTAAGTGCATCATATCCTGTCAATGCATCATATCCTGTCAAGTCATTTAAGATACTTAAAGGTATATGCATATCATATCACAATCCACATCATTTCATCACACACAATTATAGATTTTAGCATTTTCCCTATGGCAGATGTTAAGCTTACTAGCCTGTAGCTTCCAACTTTCTGTCGCCCTATATTTTTTTTGAATAGAGGAGTTAAATTCACTGTTTCCCATTCTGATGCGACCCTTCCAAAATCTAGGGAATTTTGGAAAATTGCAACTCGTGGAGGGATTATCTCAGCAGGCACCTCTTTTTAAAACCCTAGAGTGAAATCCATCAGGAATTGACTACTTGTTAGCTTTTCATCCTAATAATTTTCTAACTATCCTATTCCCCGGTGATTTGAATTATTTGAAGTTCTTCCTTCCCTTCAACCTTTTTTACAATTATTTTAGGATGTTATTTTTATACTCCACTATGAAGACTGATGGAAAGTATCTGTTCAATTCACCTGCCATTTCCTTATTTCCCATTATTAATTACCCGAACACTTTCCAGAGAGAGAGAGCGAGGACCAGTGGTCACTTTACGACTTCCCATACTAAATGTTTTTTTTAGCTGGTTTTTCTCTTGTACTCTAACTCTTTTGGTTATTCTTTACTGTTTTCTATATTCTATCCAAGCTATTAATCGTTACCAAACTTTTTATTCAATTTCATAGGATCATACAGTGCAAAAGAAACTCTTCAGCCCATCGAATTTGCATCAAATTTGATACTATCTTTAACTTCCTTAGTCGTCCACAGATGGCATGGCCTACTCCCGAAGTGTTTCTTTCTCACTGGAGTGTATCATTACTGAATGTTATGAAATATCTCCCTTAAATGTCTGCCACTGCATCTCTACTAACCCTTAACCCCTTAATCTAATTTCCCAGTTCACTTTACCCAGCTCTGTCTTCAAACCATTATAAATTGTTTGTTCTTATGTTTAAAACATTAATCTTGGACCAACTCCTCTCCCTCAAACTTAATGCAAAATTCGATCAGTTTATGATCACTGCAGCCTAGGAGTGTCTTTTACTATGAGGTCATTCATTAATCCTGCCTCATTGCACGTTACCAGATCTGGAATAGCCTACTCTCTGGTTGACTGTGGAACATGCGACACCTAGCAACCATCTTGAAAACGCACTATGACCAGGCAGATGGTGAAATTTGAATAGAGGTAGGTATTGTTAAACTTGATATGGAGAGGGGCATGCCCTCAACTATGCTTCCTGTAGTCGATGACTGTCTCTTTCATTTTGTTGACGTTGAGGAAGAGATTATTGTTGCTGCACCAGTTCACCAGATTCTCTCTTTCCTGTACTGTGTCTCGCCATTGTTTGAGATCCAACCCACAACGGTGATATCATCAGCAAACTTGAAAATCACATTGGAAGAGAACTTGGTCATACAGTGAGAGGTTTATAAGGAGTTTAGTAAGGGGCTGACGATACAGCCTTGCGTAGCACCATTGTTGAGAATGATCGTGGAGGTAGTGTTGTTGTCTACCCTTACTGACTGTGGTCTGTAGGTTAGGAAGTCTAAGATCCAGTTGCAGAGGGAGGGGCCAAGCCCCAGGCATTACTGTTTGGAGATGTCTCATAGGAGTAATGGTGTTAAAGACTGAGCTGTAGTCAATAAATAGGAGCCTGATGTAGGTATCTTTGTTATCCAGACTTGAGTGTAGGGCCAGGGAGATGGTGTCTGTAGTGGACCTGTTGTGACAATAGGCAAACTGTAGTGGATCCAGGCAATCTGGGAGGCTGGAATTGATTTGTGCCATGACTAACCTTTTGAAGCATTTTATAATGATGGATGTCGGAGCCAGGTTCTATTTCATGCAACAAATTCACCGATAAAGATTCTCAAGTACCTCAGCTGCATTTTTGAATTGGTTGGTGATCATTTTGATTACGTGTGCAGCTCTCCTTCACATAAAAAACCTAACTGGGGCACTCATTTATTTCAGAGGTGTTTGTAACCCTTGCTTTTCAGACCCGCACATGTACACACCTTGGAAATTAATGGACGCAGGAGGGATCAGCATGTAGCCCATCAGTGGCTTCTGTTGCTTGTGACACAGGGGGTGATCCATGCCTCCCACTGATCAGAGATTTGTCTTGCCTCACATCCATCAGGCTACTTTTACCCACTATTAATGTTTGTCTGGAGCGCGTTTTGTTCTATTCTTTCGTGGGATGTGAGCTTCACTAACTAGGCCTACATATGTTGCTCTAATTGCTCTTGAAGGTTATGGTTCATAGAATCTGTAGAATCATAGAATCCCCACTGTGCAGAAGGAGGCCATTTAGCCCGTTGAGTCTGCACCAGCCACAATCCCACCCAGGCCCCATCCCCGTAACCCCATATATTTACCCTCTGATCCCCCTGACACAGGGTCAATTTAACAGGGCCAATCAGCTTAACCCACACATTTTTGGACTGCTGCAGTCCATGTGGCATACGTTTTACTCACGATCTTGTATGGAAGAGGAGGATTTCTTGAGGTATTTTACAGACAGGTTATTAGCATGTGTCACCACCCACTTTACCCACCAATGATAGCCTTGACTTCAGGAGGCTTTTGAATGGTTCTATCATAATATTAAGGTGATCTTTCTCTTCACCCTACCTGTAACTGCAAGACTACATTCTGCACCCTTTCCTTTCCTTCTCCCCTATGTAGTCTGTGAATAGTATGTTTTGAAATTTGATTTTATTACACACATTAGTACACAGTGAAAAGTATTATTTCTTGTGCGCTATACAGACAAAGCGTACTATTCATCAAGAAGGAAAGGAGAGTGCAGAATGTAGTGTTAGAATCATAGCTAAGGTGTACAGAAAGACCAACTTAATGCAAGGTAGGTCCATTCAAAAGTCTGATGGCAGCAGGGAAGAAGCCGTTCTTGAGTCGGTTGGTACATGACGTCAGACTTTTGTATGTTTTCCCGATGGAAGAAGGTAGAAGAGAGAATGTCCAGGGTGTGTGGAGTCCTTAATTATGCTAGCTGCTTTGCTGAGGCAGGGAGAAGTGTAGACAGAGTCAATGGGTGGAAGGCTGGTTTGCATGATGAACTGGGCTACACTCATAACATTTTGTAGTTTGTTGCGGTCTTGGGCAGAGTAGGAGCCATTCTAAGCCGTGGTACAAACAGAAGGAATACTTTCTATGGTGCACCTGTAAAAGTTAGAGTCATAGCTGGCATGCCAAATTTCCTTAGTCTTCTGAGAAAGTGGAGGTGTTGGTGGGCTTTAACTGTAGTGTTTTGTCTGTATAGTGTGCAAGAAACAATACTTTTCACTGTACCCCAATACATGTGACAATAAATCAAATCAAATAAACTCTAGAATTCCCTCCTTATATCCCTCCACATTTAAAAATGGTCCTTAAAACCTGCTGCTTTGACCACGTTATTGGTCACCTTAATACCTTCTCAGTTGATGTCAGTTCCATGGTAACAGACCTATAAAATACTTTTGGGTATTTCATTGTTGAAGGAGCATATGAATGTTGTAGTTAATTGTTATGAAAAATACTGTATGTTGCAATATATACTGTATGTAGAAATATCAATTATTTTAAACCATTGTCAGCACTCCAGAAGCAAGAGTGCTGACAATTCAAAAGTAATTAGTTGATTGTAAATGACTTTGGGACATCATGACACATGCAGCGTGCTGTATAAATTCAAATTCTATCTTTCAGTCTTCTGTTTGTTTCTCTATTGTGTCAAAATTAATCCTTATCTTGTTAAAACCACCTCAATGCTGTGAGAAAGCCTTAAGCTATCTTGATGTTACAAGGATGTGGGAGGGATTGTGACTTAATCTTATAATGTGAAGATAAATTATATCTTGATTCAAATCTCACCGCGAATTCTCAACTTATTCCTTTTTTTCCCTCTCTGCTGATGCATCTTAGTTTATTCCAAAATATATTGTCCTTCATTGAACATTAGCTTGGGTTAGTTGGTTTAAAAAGAGCCTGGCACAATTCCAGGTGTGACCAACCAACACTGTTCCCGACTTGCTATTGGAGTTTCCCATTTTTGAAGTTTTCCATTTTTTTTGGAACGGATTTGTGTTGCTTTCCCGTACTTCTGAAATTGTTAATTCCTCCTGCCTGTCCTCGGGTGCCTTTTAGACGAGTGTATATTTTTCATGTGCGAGCGACAACAGACTGTTTCACTGTGGAAGGTATCACAACTACGAACGAGGTCCCATCCTTATTCGATACATCCTAACGAAGCCATTGGATCATCATTGTGCACGGACGACAACAACTTGCATTCATATAGCACGTACAGCACAATTAAAGCATCACGGGCAGAAGTTTCCGATATCGACTCTACGTGCTGATACTTGCACGCAGCTCCCCAACTGCAGAGCCAGCTTTCTCACCAGGCAGTGCAGCACTTAGAGTAAAAGAATGCTACAGGTATCTCTGACATCATCACATTTGCAGGGGCTTGATAGAGCCAGGAATGCTGCCCATCATGTGCCCTCCCCAAGGGGCTGTACTTACCAGAACACCCCTGGTGACCAAAAGAGAGAGTGCTGGAAAATCTGACAGCATTTATAGGGAGAGAAGAGAGCTGACATTTCGAGTCCAGATTACCCTTTGTCAAAGCTGGTAACCTGGACTTGAAACATCAGCTTTTATCTCTCCTTACAGATGTGTCAGACCTGCTGAGATTTTCCAGCATTTTCTCTCAGTTTCAGGTTCCAGCATTTGCAGCAATTTGCATTCACCTCAGAGTTCCCTACAACTGATTCACGTTTTTAAACCCTTTGACACACAGCCTCATCAGGCAATTATTAGTGCTGAGGCCCGAAGCTCAGTCAAAGGTAAGCTGTAAGGAGCGAGAGAGTTAGAGAGGCAGAAAGGGCTGGGGAAGGGAATTGAAGGCTGAGGGGCTAGGTAGGTAGGCCACTGGTGGAAAAGTGATCGCTTCAGACCAGAGTTGGAAGAATTTGGAGTCTTGAAGAGCTGGAAAAGGTGATAGAGATTAGGAGTGACCATGCCATGGAAGGGTTAGCAAAAAAGGATGAGAGTTTAGATGATTTTTTTCCCCCTAACCCACCAAGCTGAGGGACACAAAGATCAAAAGTAATACGCATGGAGCTGATGCTGAATCTTCAGGCCTTTATGGCTTGGTATCACACTAGGCAATGCCTTTATTGTGCTATGGAGTGAATGAAACTATAACAATAGGTGGCATGGTAGCACAGTGGTTAGTGTCCTGCCTCATGGCACCATGGCACCAGGGACCCAGGTTCAGTTCCTGCCTCGGGTGACTGTCTCCATGGGTTTTCTCTGGGTGCTCCGGTTTCCTCTGACAGCCCGAAGATGTGCAGATTATGTGGATTGGCCATGCTCAAATATCCCTTAGTGTTTAGATTGGGGGGATTAACAAGAAAAGTAGAGCATAGGAAAGGGCTTTCGGCCCTTCAAGCCTGTGCCAATCTTGATGTCCTAACAAAACTAAGAAAAAACCTTTGTAATTGCTCAGACCATATCCCTTTTGTCCCTCCCTATTCTTATGCCCATCCAGATGCCTCTTAAATGTAGCTAATGTGTCTGCTTCCACCACCATCTCTGGCAGTCCATTCCAGGCATCCACCCCTCTCTGTGTGAAAAACTTCCCCTGCACATCTATTTTAAACTTTTCCTCTCTCACCTTGAACCTGTGCCCCCTTGTAACTGATACTTCCACCCTAGGGAAAAAGCCTCTGACTTATTCACCCTGTCTATGCCTGTAGCAGGTCTCCCCTCAGCTTCAGTCTTTCCAGCGAAAACAATCCCAGTTTATTCAACCTCTCCTCACAGCCAGTGCTCTTGAGACCAGGCAACACCCTGGTGACCCTTCTTTACACCCTCTGCAAAGCTTCCACGTCCTTCTGGTAGTGTGGCATAGAACAAAGTTGTGGGAATAGGGTATGGGTGGGATGTTCTTTTGGAGAGTCGGTGCAGACCTCTTGGGCCGATTGGCTTTTCCTGTAGTGTAGGAATTCTAAGATGATTGCAATGTAGAATCATCTTGGGACTTGCATTTTAATTACAACCTTCTGCACCTAACAAATGGTTTCCATGACAACCTGCTCACTGCCACCCAGCTACTCCCCTCCCCCCCCCCACCCCACCCCACCCCCAAGATCATCTTCCGTACCCAGCTATACTGCTTCATGAACCATTGTAAGTAAAATTAGGCAAGCAAAGGCCAATTCCCTTTTTCCTTCCCAGGTAAGGATATCAGCCTGGAATGCTGCTGTTCTTAGTAGATCAGTTGTGCATTGACTCAACTCGAATCTGGTTTCCAGTTAAGGGAGCCTGAGTGTCTGGATGCCCTGAGGTCGATACCATGACTGGACAGGAGCACTCAACTGCTTAAGCTGCTGAATCAAGTCTGTTAAACTTTAATCCTGACCTTTCATCTGTGTTGTACAGTTCAAATATTAAAAACTATTGTACTGCCAAGTTTTGTCTGTTGGGTAGATCTGCATTGACTTGTGCAAGCCTTAACTTTGTGCAAGCGTACCGAGAGGTGAGACTGGAAATTGCCACCCAAAGTCAATGGAGTTTGGTCGCTCTCCAAATCTTCCTGTCCCACCGGTTATCACTTCTGCTGTTGGCAAGACCACAACATCCCAGCCAGAGAATTAAAATACTAACTTGATACTTCAAGTGAAATAGAGTTAAACATAAAATTAACACTTTCGGAGCGAGTTGTATCTTGAAGAGTTGAGGAGGGATAGGTGGCATAGTGGTTAGCACTGCTGCCCTGCAGTACCAGAGACTGGGGTTCAACTCCAGCCTCAGGTCACTTTGTGTGGAGTTTGTACATTCTCCCTGTGTCGGCGTGGGTTTCCTCTGGGTGCTCCGGTTTCCTCCCACATTCCAAAATGCCCGGGTTAGGTGAACTGGCCACGCTAAATTACTCCTTGGCGTCAAGGCGATGAACAGGGTAAATACGTGGGGTTGTGGGAATAGGGCCTGGGTGGGATTGATTTTGGTGCAGGCTCGATGGGCAGAATGGCCTCCTGCACTGTAGCGATTCTACGATTCCCAAATAGATCAGAGAACATTTAGGAATGAGTTGATTAGGTGGTTGAGGGACAGAAAATGAAATGTTAATCAAGTGGGCTGAAACTGTAGCTGTTGGGTTTGAAGGTGGATGCTTGTAAGATAAACTTTATAAATAAATGCTTACACAAGTGTGCAATGATTGGCTCAAGTTCTTTCTTCACCAGCTGCCTGCCTGGATATTAACAGAGGGTTGTTACATATTCTGGATACAAAATCAATCCCAGCCATTAATTCCTGGGCTTTTTGAACCTGACCTAACCCGACTCTTGGCCCCGTGTCACTGCCTGTGAATATCGGGCAGGGGCTAAAATGAGCTGCTGATTCATTATAAGCCATTCAGCTCTTCCATGCAAGGACAAGTTCACCAACAATATATTTACAGCAAACGCTTGGGTGCAAAGAGAGAGGAAAGTGGCAAATCCTCAGAAGACGTGATAATTATGGGGGGCGGGGGGGCCCTTTAGATCAAATGAAATTGTGTGGTTGAAGAGAATAAAGTTTGAAAGGTACTTCAGGCTGTGACTTGAACTTGAGCCCACTAAATAGGGGTCCAGTATTCTATTGTAGCAATTATTGGGTGACCCCCACCACCCGCGCCCCCCCCCCCCCCCCCCAACCCAGCTCATAAAAATATCCAACTTGGCAGAGTCATAAATTAGAGTAAAATGCTTCTTGTGACACCATCCAGTGTGTTGAAAATTTCACTTGTGTTTTGCTCATAAATAAATTGGATCTGTTTGTCACTCTCTGTTAAAAGCGTCCCACACTGCCAGCACCCTGGTGCATGCTGGGTAAAACAGAAGCCAAGCACAATACGTCTATCCAATTTGGTTCCGAACAATGAAGTTTCACAACTGGCCAATCAATCATGGGGCTGACCTGTTTTGAGCATTTGAGCCAGCTGGCTGCCAGGCTGGCCGGTGACTCATTTGAAGTCACCCCTTTAAGGAAGCAGCTGAAGTTTCCCATGCGTCCCCTGTCATAAATCTCCCTTTGTACAGGCCTTGACCAATATTCACATGAGCTAGCTCAAGAAACGCAAACCAGATTTTGGCATTGTCTTCACTGCCAAAAAGTGGATTGCCGACCTGGACCCCGTTTAGCTCCAGGAGAAAGACGACTGCAGGGAGCAAATGTCATTGGGTGCTAAGAATTTACACTTTGATTTGCCATTCGGCGCTTTTCATTAGCCTGTCTCCTGAGAAATCTCGCTCAAGATCATTGCAAGTGGAGGAATATTAACTCTCCATTCGCTCAGACCAGCAAACTGTAAGTCTGATGATATGAAGCAAACCAATTAACTCGCACTACCAGAAGAATGTGGAGGCTTTAGGGTACAGAAAAGATTTACCAGGATGTTGCCTGGTATGGAGGGCATTAGCTATGAGGAGAGGTTGGAGAAACATGGTTGTTCTCACTGGAATGACTGAGGTTGAGAGGGCAATCTGATAGAAGTCTACAAGATTGAGAGGTATGGACAGTCAGAAACTTTTTTCCAGGGTAGAAGAGTCAATTACTAGGGGGCATAGGATTAAGGTGAGACGGGCAAGGCCTAGAGGAGACGTATGAGGCAAGTTTTTTTCATAGATGGTGGTTGGTGCCTGGAACTCGCTGCCGGGGGATGTTTTGGAAGCAGGTACGAGAGTGACTTTTAAGGGGCTTCTGGACAAATACATGAATAGGATGGGAATAGAGAGATGCAGTCCCCAGATAGGCAGCATGGTTGGTGCAGGCTTGGAGGGCCGAAGGGCCTGGTCCTGAATGTAATTTTCTTTGTTCTTTGTTCATGGGTGGTTCCACTTGATGTGATGGTGGTCACTTTTTACAGACTGATTGTGGGCTGCATTTTATTTCTTTATCATTTCTACCAAGCTCCTGCTGGACCTGGAGGAGACAAAGGAGAGGTTTTGTACACCTTTCGAACAGTGTTTTCTTGAACGTTCCGAGTCAAAAAAATGTGAATGCAAATCACCAATTGTTGACCATCACATGACTTGTTGTTGTTCTAGGATGGTGTCAGTTTATCCCCTATTAGTGTTTTCCCACACATTGCAGCAGCTCCCAAAGGTAGTGGACAATTTGAGCTTTCGCCACAGTAAGATTTAGATTTTTGTTAGGCACAGGTATCACAGACTCTGAGGCAAAGATGAGAAGATAGAATTGTTGCGCAGGTTAACCACGATCCAACTGGCAGGGCCTGAAGGGGCTGAGTGGCCTCCTCCTATATTCTGCTCAAATGGTTAGAGCAGTGTTTCCCAACCTTTTTTATATAGGCGGTATGTACAGTGGATAGCACGGCTGCTTCACAGTGCCAGGGACCTGGCTTGGGTCACTGTGGAGTTTGCACATTCTCCCCATGATCCCTAAAAGTTGGCACGCAGGTTGATAGGGTTGGTAAGAAGGTTTACGGTGTGTTAGCTTTTATTGGTAGACGGATTGAGTTTAGGAGCCATTAGGTCACGTTACAGCTGTACAAAACTCTGGTGCGGCCGCACTTGGAGTATTGCATACAGTTCTGGTCGCCGCATTATAGGAAGGATGTGGAAGCTATTAGAAAGGGTGCAGAGGAAATTTATCAGGATGTTGCCTGGTGGAAAGGTCTTATGAGGAAAGGCTGAGGGACATGAGGCTGTTTTCGTTAGAGAGAAGTAGGTTAAGAGGTGACTTAATAGAGGCATACAAGATGATCAGAGGATTAGATAGGGTGGACTGTGAGAACCTTTTTCCTCGGATGGTGAGGGATAGCACGAGGGGACATAGCTTTAAATTGAGGGGTGATAGATATAGGACAGATGTCAGAGGTAGTTTCTTTACTTGGAGAGTTATTAGGGTGTGGAATGCCCTGCCTGCAACAGTAGTGGACTCCCAACATTAAGGGCATTTAAATGGTCATTGGATAAACATATGGATGATATTGGAATAGTGTAGGTTAGATGGGCTTCAGATTGGTTTTCACAGGTCAGCACAACATCGAGAGCCAAAGGGCCTGTACAGTGCTGTAATGTTCTATGTGTGGGTTTCTTCCAGATGCTCCAGTTTCCTCCCACAATCCAAAGATGTGCAGTTAGGTGCATTGACCATGCTAAATTGCCCCTTTTGTGTCCTGGGATGAGTCGGTTAGAGTGATTAGCAGGGAAAATATTAGGATTACTGGGATAGGGCCTGGGTCGGATTGTTGTCAGTGCAGACTTGGTCTTCTGAGACACACCTCCTATGTTCTCTGTCATATTCCCGTACTCAGAACTTCATTTTAATTTCTCCCCATCTCTCGCTTCCCAAGGAGTTTTGCACCCTTTTTGAGTTGTCGCTTTTTTGTGCAAGTGTATGTGACGTTTGTCTTCAGCTCCAAGTCCTGTTGTTCAGGTACCTGTGCCTGACCAAGGTAAAAAAAAACCTAAACCACAGCTTTTTCCTGGCTAGCTCATGCATGGGAGGCCCTAGATTCATTGGGTCTTGGAGATGTCAGTCACAGAGCTATAACAATTGGGTTAGAGGCACAGTAGCACAGTGGTTAGCACTGCTGCCTCACTGTGCCAGGGACCTGGGTTCAATTCCCGGCTTGGGTCACTGTCTGTGTGGCGTCTGCACGTTCCCCCCGTGTCTGTGTGGGTTTTCTCTGCGTGTTCCGGTTTCCTCCCACAGCCTGAATGATGTGCTGGTTAGGTGCATTGACCTGAACAGGTGCTGGAATATGGTGATTAAGGGAATTTCACAGTAACTTCATTGCAGTGTTAATGTAAGCTTTACTTGTGGCGAATAAATGAACTTTACTTTAGAGGTCTGTTATCCAGACCATCCTATGGCTGTATATTAAGATGATTGCAGGTAGTTGACTGTAGTGCTCCAGAGTAACATGGTCACATTAGAAAGATCACAATCGGTATAAAATGTTGACAGAAACTTAACATTTCTTTACACACTGCGCATTGCCGCTCTCCACCACACAAGCATTGGAATTCAATTCTCACTTCCTGTACCTTGAATTCAATGTTACCTGCACTGTGCTGGACACAAAGTCTCCTCTGGTCATCATTAGTGCAGTCAGAAGGATGTCCACTGACGCAGTGCACTGTAACACCACAAAGTCCTCTCTCCAATGACCCAACCAAGAAATAGTCAACATGTTGATTAAAGATGAGATAGGAAGCTGGCGACCATAACTGAGGCATTCCTGCAGCCATGCTGCCGTCATTTCTCCTTCCTTTTAAAAAGAATCTATTTGACCTTTAAAACAATTACGTGATCAACCCCTTATAAAGCCATAGCAATAGATTTTCTCATAAAAATGTCAGCAGAATTTATGGAGGTTAAAAGCCTTCTTGGCAAGGGTTCAATGAAGCAGAGCGACCGGGCGAGGCTAGGCAGTGTAATGACCACTAAAGATTTAAGCATCTGCTGGTACTTCAGTCTCCAGGGAGGGCTGTGTTAGATTTGGAAAGGTAGGGGTTTTTTTTCAGCCAAATATCAGGATTGGAGTAGCTGCTTATGAAACATTTCAATTAGCAGGGCAAGCCCTGACAACAACAAAGCAATTAGAAATGCTGAAGAAATTAAATTGTTAACCTGAAGGTTTGGATTTCCGTTGCCTTTTAACCTAAATAATTGGGAGGTGCAATTTTTAAAAAATTTGCTGCTTTCTTTTTCGCGTAGCCCGCCAAGATAGGGAGAGAGGAGAGGAGTGGGAGTAATTGAATATCTCTCTGAGTGCCAATACAAGCTAAATTCCTTCAGCTGTTTGCTGGGAGTCAGTGTGTAGCACCCTCACCACTGATTCAAACTTCTGGTTTGGGTGGCAAGGTGGCACAGTGGTTAGTGCTGCTGCCTCAGTGCCAGAAACCCGGGTTCAATTCCCAATTTGGGTCACTGTCTGTGTGGAGTTTGCACATTCTCCCCATGTCTACGTGAGTGTCCTCCTACAGTCCAAAAGACATGCTGGTTAGGTGCATTGACCCAAACAGGTACCGGAATGTAGCAACTAGGGGAATTTCACAGTAATTTCATTGCAGTGCTAATGTAAGCCTTATTGGTGACTGAAATAAACTTTAAGTCTCACTTGAGCACAAAATCGAGCCCAACTTAGTCATTGAATCCCTCCCAGGCAGTCCTGAGGGAAGTCTGTGCTGTCAGGGTGCCATTCCTTTGGACAAGAGGCTGAATCCAGGCACCATGCTCGAGCTTACGTGGGCACAAATGCCAGAATCTTCCAGCCCTGGGCGATCGTGCTACGGTGAAGGGCTGGATAATTTCAACTAAAAGATTCCATGGCACTATTCAAAAGAAGAACAGTGAAGTTCTCCCTGGTACCCTCACCAGTATCCCTCAAACAACAACGTCTGAACGGGTTATCTGCTCATTATCATATTGCTGTTTGCAGCTGCTTGCTGCGCACAAATTGTCAGGTTTCCTACAGCAGGTGATTCTCGAACTTGGGGGCCCTTCAACCTCAATTGAAAGAGACTAGTAATCATGGACCCCCAACTCATTTATTTGGGCAAATAAATGGCAGATGGAATTTAACCCTGAAAGGTGTGAAGTGATATGCTTTGGAAGGAGTAATTTGACAAGGAAATACTCAATGAGCAGTTGGACATTGGGAAGTTCTGTGGAACAAAAGGACCTTGGTGTGTTTATCCATAGATCTCTGAAGGCAGAAAAGCAGGTAAATAGGGTAGTAAAAAAGGCATATGGGACACTTGTCTTTATCAGTCGAGGCATAGATTTTGGAATTGTATAGAATTTGGATGAGGCCACAGCTAGAGTACTTTGTGCAGTTCTGATCGCCTCGTTATAGGAAGGATGTGATTGCACTGGAGGGGAATGTCCTAATGAAACCATTGGAGTCCACAGTTTGAGAACACTGCCCTACGTTACAACAGTGAGCAGACTTCAGAAACATACCTTTTTGAAAGATGCAACATCTAATGCAAATCTTTCCATTTCCGTTTTCCTTCTATGCAATTTGATACTATACAGTGGGCAGTCAAAAATGCATGAGTAAGAAGGACGAGAGAAAACCAGCAGTAATATCGAGCACATCCCCTCCTAGTAAATGTTATAATGTTGCACACTGTCCACTGATCCTCAAGTAATGTCCTTTCCTCAAAGAATTATAAAGAAATATGTTCAAGTCAAGTAAAACTTCACCCTGACTAACGGAGACAGTTACACCAGAAAGTAGGTGTCCAACAATGTATTACAGTCTGAACTAACTAACTGTATTACATTCCTCCAACAATATATTACGATCTGAACTAACTATATTAGCCCTCCAGCAATGTATTACAGTCCGAATTAACTAACTGTATTTCAGTCCTCCAACAATGTATTACAGTCTGAACTAATTGACTATATTACAACCCAATGTCCTTTCTCTTGGGCACTAAAATTCCCTTCTGACGGAATCCAATGCTCACTGCAAGAGTGGACATTTGATCAGAAGACAAAAATAAATACTGCTCACATCTAACCTATAGATGCCTGCTGATTCTGAAGCCCTGGCAAGTGATGTAATGAGTATCGTTACTGGACTAACAACTGACAGTCTGAATGATTGATTCCATGAATTCAAATTGCACTGTGCCTGTTTGATCATTTGAATTAAGTTTTGTTTAACAGAAACACTGAAAATGAAAAGCTGACATGAGTAAAAGTGACATTGTTATACCATCTCAAAGCTGTCATTGTTATACAATCTCAATTGGGTTCATTAGTATTCTTTTGGGATGGAAACCTACTGCCCTTACCCAAACTGGTCTACATGTGACTCCAGTTCTACACTATGTTGGTTTTAGCTCAGTTGGCTGGACGGCTGGTCCGTGATGCAGAGCGGCACCAATACCGCGGGTTCAATTCCTGTACTGGCTATTCACAAAGGCCTCACATTCTCAGCCTTGCCCCTTGCCTGAGGGGGAGTGATGCTCAGACTAAATCAGCACCAGTCAACTCTTCCCCTATCAAAGGGGAGAGCAGCCTATGGTCACCTGGAACTACAGCAGCTTTACATTATATGAAAAGGATGGGATCAAGGTGCCTAATGATGGGAAATATATGCTGGCTACATCTCAGAGATGAATTAAAATTATATCCTCTGCCTCTCCTCACCCTCAGCAGTTTCAAATCGTCTTCCTTATTGGGTTTGTTCCTTAAAAATGTCTTCCACCATATCCCTTTTAACTCTAACCTTCTTTCCCGAAAGCAATCTATCAGGAGCTTTATCAAAAACTTTTAGGAAACGATGGTGACCAGGACTGGGTGGATTACCTTCATTCTCACACTTATTATTTCCTCAAAGAACTATATCGAATCAGTGAGACAAGATGCTGTGCTTTCCAAAGCCATGTTGATATCCTTAATAATCACTGTACTCTCCAAGTGATCACATGTCACAGTGCACCAAGCACTTTCTCACAGTTTCCCTGTAGCTGAGGTTAAGCTCATGAGTCTAAAAGTTTTGGGGTGTGATTTCCCCCTCTTTGTTAACCAACCACATCAGTCACCCTCCAATCCTCAGGAACCAACTTAAACGTCAGCATGTCATTGAACATGTGAACTTGAGGCTCATCTGCAACTACCCTACAATACACTCCATACAACTCTCCATCTCCATGCCCAGTCTAAATTACATTAAATGCTTCAATCTTAGATGCTTTAATCTGGCCAAAATTAAAAGTTTAAAGTTTATTATTTATTAGTGCCACAAGTAGGCTTACATTAACACTGTAATGAAGTTACCGTGAAAATCCCCTAGCCACCACAGTCTGATGCCTGTTTGGGTGGCATGGTGGCACAGTGGTTAGCACTGCTGTCTTAGTGCCAGGGACCTGGTGTCTATTCCCAGCCTTGGGTCACTGTTGGTGTGGAATCTGCACGCTGTCCCCATGTCTGCATGGGTTTCCTCCGGGTGCTCCAGTTTCCTCCCATAGACCAAAGATGTGCAGGTTAGATGCGTTGGCCGTGCTAAATTCTCCCTCCGTGTACCCGAACAGGCGCTGGAGTGTGGCAACTAGGGGATTTTCCCAGTAACTTTATTGCAGTGTTAATGTAGCCTATTTGTGACACAAACAAATAAACTTTGAGCCACACTGAAGAACAATTTAGCCTGGCCAATGCACAATAATCAGCACAACTTTGGACTGTTGGAGGAAACCCACACAGACATGGGGAGAATGTGCAGAATCTACACCGTGACCCAAGCCAGGAATCGAACCAGGTCCCTGGCACGGTGAGGCAGCAGTACTAACTACTGTGCTACCATGCCCTGCCCCCCCCCCCCCCCCCCATTCCTCAGCTTGCAGTCGATTTTAGCTCAACAGTTATACAACACAGAGAGTGTGGTGTATTGAAAGTTATTTAATTTATCAGCCATTATCTTTATACATAATCTAACCTTTTATTGGCCCAATGTGATCCTTGATTATTCTCTGCCTCCTAATCTAACTGGGGGAAAAAATGACCTTCAGAATCTAAATTACCCACTACCCCTTTTTATCTCAACATTCCTAACACTGGTTTTATTTATCATAAGCAGTTTTTTTGTAATAACTGTTCTTATTTTCTGACCATTCCACTCTTTATACTTAGTAAAATAGTTTTCATAGAATCTCGACAGTGCAGGAGGCCATTCAGCTCATCAAGTCTGCAATGACTCTCTGAAGGACATCCCACCCAGACCCACCAACCCCCCCACCCCACCTCTGTAAACTTGCACATCCTTCATAACTAATCCACCCAACCTACACCCTGGGGTATATTCTCACATACCTTCCTTAAATGTGTCCCCAGAAGTAAAAATTCAATTCTTCTGAAGTTAATCACAACCATCCTATTAGCAATTTGATTATATCACTATTACAGCTAGAACTGAACAAAATAAGCATGATAGCCAAAGTACTGTCCAACAATGTCCAGTTCTTTAATTCATTCAGGGGATGTGGGCAACGCTGGGAGGGCCAGCATTTGTTGCCCATTTATAATTGCGTGATTTGTTAGGCCGTGTCAGAGGGTATTAAGTGTCAACCGCATTGCTGCGGATCCAGAGTCACATGTAGGCCTGATAGGGTAAGGACAGCAGGATCCTTCCCTAAAAGAAGTTAGTGAACCAGATGGGTTTTTCCAATTATTTCATGGTCATTGAGAGACTGTGACCGCCTGACTTGTTTTGCTTTTGGCTCACTTATAAGTACTACATTGAGTAAGATATCATCTAAAGGCACCCTTTCTAAAATGTTGCATGTGCTCCCATCCCGTAAACAGCAGCTTCCTGTGAATTGGTTGTCCCATATTGGAACATAACAGTGGACAGATAGCAAAGCTGCCCTGTTACAATGCAACAGCCTTCAGTTGCTCTTCCACTGTGTCAGCTGTGGCTCAGTAAAATGGCAGCAACGTTCCTTCTGAGTTAGAAACATTGTGGGTTGTCCTGAAGTCTTCAGCAATTGAGGTTTAATCTTGAGACCACTGCTGGGAATGATTCAGAAAAATCGTAGGAGCAATGGTAAGTTTTGGAGTTGCAAAAGAGAAGGCTGCTTGTTGGTCAGTCAGTCCTGTAATAAAGGGTGGGATCTTCCTGTCCCATCAGCAGTGGGAAGCATGGTGGGCGGGACAATTTAATTAGGCACGAGCCCAAAAATCAGTTCCATGACTTTGGGATGAGCCGACAGAATCCTGTTCTCAGGACTATAAAGATGGGTCAAGCTTCCTGACGAGTTCGTTAATAAAACAGCTCACCAGAGTGAAGTTCCCCTCAGGAATTAGGTTGCCCACCAGTAGGAAATGAGAGCTTTCAGTTTGATGGATGTGGCCAGCTCCATTTCTTCCACTCATAATTTCACTGCTATTAGGTGCCACTGGCACAAGGTTTGGGGGAGAGGTTGGTATGGTGGAGCAGAGGCTGGGCTTGAGGGGAGGGGCAAGTGGCTGTCTAGGTGCCCTTCAGAGATAGTACCTAGACCTTCAAATCCATGAAGTAATGATGGATGGGTGACGTCCTGTCCTCCCTGCTAAGCAGTTTGTTGTGCTCCCCATGGATGCAAAAGTCATGATGTGAATGGTGCAAGAGGGCCGCTGTCCCACCCTTCAGTGGGAATCACTCGTAGTTCTGTGCCCACCACCAAATCAATACTTCAGCGCAGAAGATTCTGCCCAAACAGTCTTTTGCTGTCTAGTTCATACTGGAACATGTTGCCTCATGAGAAGGGGGGAGGGGGAGGCATTGGTGGAGGTGGTGATGGTGGGTGGGGGTGGGGGGGTGAAAGCACTGATGGAGATGGGGGCAGAGGGAGGCATTGGTGGAGATGGTGATGTTGATGGTGAGGAGAGGAGGCATTGGTGGAGATGGGGGTGGTGGGGCAGTGGGAGGTGAAGGGGCAGGGGGAGGCAGTGGGCATTTGGGGGAAACAGCACAGTTGGACAGAGGAGGTCATGTGATGAAACCTCCAAAAATACATCCAGCCAAAAATGGCAAAGCCACATTTTACCAGGATGGCAATCTGGCTATTGTCACGAACTGTGCTGATGTTACCTGTGAGAATGTACCAACTTGAAACACCAGTTGGTGATGGGGTTGGGAGTTTGCGGGGAGAGGGGAAGAAGAACCTGTGAATGGAACGGAAGATCCTGCTGGCTGGAAGGGCCAGAAAATCTCGCCTATAGGTGTTATTTTGAACACTGGCAGAGGAGCTCTCCCCAACTGCCTCCCCAATATTTATCTCTTAACTACCAACACTAAAAACCGATCAGCTCACCATTTATCACTCTGCTGTTTGTGGGATCTTTCTATGCACAAATTGACTGTATTTTCCCCCACGTAGCAACAGTGCTATACTTCAAATTGCAGTTTATTGGCTGTGAATCACTTTGCAATGTGGTCTTGAAGTTGCAAAAGGAGCTGTCAAAATACAAATATTTTAGTTTTAAAGTTTTAAGCCTGTTTATTAGTGTCACAATTAGGCTTACATTAACATTGCAATGAAGTTATTGTGAAAATCCCCTAGGTGCCACACTCCAGCGCCTGTTCGGGTACATTGAGGGAGAATTTACCATAGCCAACGCACCTAACCAGCGCATCTTTCAGTCTGTGGGAGGAAACCAGAGCACCCGGAGGAAACCCATGCAGACACGGGGAGAACATGCAGACTCCACGCAGACAGTGACCCGAGCTGGGAATCGAACTCAGGTCTCTGACACTTTGAGGCAGCAGTGCTAACCACTGTGCCATTGCGCTGCCCTGTCTCATTCAAAAATGTAATACGTAAAATATGCGGAAGGCACAGACTCTGAAACGTACACCACAGAACAACAGCCAGGTCTTGCTTCAAGAGCCTTGCAGGCTAAAGATCTCCCCATATTGCACTGATGCCTATTTCAGCAGGATTTTTATTTTAAACAATACAAACTGGGTGAGGAGTGCACTCATTTTAGAAAACTGTATTGCAGTCAAAAAGAAAACTTTTCAATATATGAAAATAAACTTTTCTCAAAAGCCAGAACTAAGTACAAGAAACGCTATCCTTTTGAATAGAGTTCTGGTAAAATGATTTTCAACTCTTGAGCTCGTTTTCACAGAAATTATCATTTTGGCAAAGTACTCCAGTTTGTAGCGATACCTGTTTAACTCTTCATGTGCTAAATATTATTGATGAATACATATTTAACTCGCAACTATGATTGTTTACTGATCGCCATGACAACCGGGTGCATGGAACAAACTGTTCAGTCCAAGATTTAAAATAAGTGACAAATAAATAAATTTATCACTTCAGCATTGAATTTTAATGTATTGGAGGCCAGTGGACATATTAATCATTTGAAATTGCTGTTAGTTTTCAAAGCTGTTCCATTCTCCTTTTGTTAGACTAAACTCCCGGGGAATACAAACTGGCGAAGCAGTCCCTCACGCTTTGCATTTCTCTATCTTTTCACAATGCAGTCACTTTAACCCAACTAAGCAACTGGGAGGAGGGGGGGAAAAATATGGGGCATTGTCCCGTTTTTGATGGGGCGTGAGCAGGTTTGAGACCGTATGTTTTCCCACGCAAGCTCGTGAAAGGATAAGCCGAGAAAGCCTTTAAACCATTCCAGGCGCCTTGTTGATACCTGGGTGCTCACGTGAGATACTCCGGTTCTCCTGCCACACCCCAAAGATGGGCAGGCTCGGTGGATTAGCCATGCTAAATTGCCCCTTGGGGTCCCAAGATGTGTAGTTTATAGGAATTAGTGGGGTAAATGTTTGGAGTTATGGAGACAGTGCCGGGTTGGGTTGTCTGTCAAAGAGTTGGTGCAGACTGATGGGCCAAATGGCAGCCTCCTGTACTGTAGAGATTCTATGACAACAACTGCTTGCATTTATAGACCACCCTGACCGTTTAATGGACTGAGCTACTGGGGATAGTGAATCTGTTTTCTGGGTGGGGCTGGAGATCAGGGTGGGCTAGGGGGTGCCTGCTGGGGGTGTGGGGGATGTCTGCCCAGGGTGGAGGGGGGTTGGAGGTGAGGCGGTGTTGGTACTGCGGGTGGGGGGGTTTGCTGGAGACAGGACCCTTTTGAGATGGGGGCAAGTCAAGGTTGGCCTGGGAATAGTCAGGGGGACTGCGATCGGGCTGTTGGGGGCTGAGAGAGGCAGCACTGTGGGGGTCCCGAGCTGGCCAGCAAATGGGTGAGCTGACAGATCGGGGCCAGTGCGCGCGCGCAGAGTCCCACCGGTTTCAGCTTTCCGGATAAGAATAGACCTGGCCCCCTGAAATGTAATGATATTCATGTTGGTGGCCTCTGCATTGCACAGAGTATGGGAGATTCTAATGTGAACTCCCTCTGAAAAAAAAAGTGTGAGTTATTCCAGCTTTCCTGCGAATTCAACACTTAAAATTTTTTTGGAGAATTCCGGTCTCTATCTCATTCCAAGTCATTGTTTGAGGTCCAGTCCACTATGGTGGTGTCATCAGCAAACTTAAAAATCGAGTTGGAGGGGAATTTGGCCACAAATCATAGATGTATAAGTATAGTAGGGGGCTGAGAACACAACCTTATGGAGCACCGGTATTGAGGATGACCGTGGAGGAGGTGTTGTTGTCTATCCTTACTGATTGTGGTCTGTGAGTTGGGAAGTTCAGGATCCTGTCACAAAGGGAAATGCTGAGGCCCAGGCCACGGAGTTTGGAGATGAGTTTTGTAGGAATAATGGTGTTGAAGGCTGAGCTGTAGTCAATAAATAGGAGTCTGACATAGAAGCCCTTGTGATCTAGGTGTTCCAGGGTCGAGTGCAGGGCCAGGGAGATGGCATCTACTGTGGACTTGTTGTGGTGGTAGGCGAACTGTAGTGTATATAGTGTAGTGAGCTATGAGAGCAATAAATACAACACTTCAGTATACAGTGTTAATAGCATACAGCAATAAATACATCAGAATACAGTATTTGGTATTCATTAGTATACAGGAGTAAGTCCTATACTTTAGGTTTTAGTACATAGTAAGCAGAAATGAATGTTATACAACACTTTGGTGTACAATATTCAGAATTCATAATATACAAGAATAAGTACAATGCAACATTTCAGTGCTTTTTCTATTAATTCAGTGCTGTGAATCTGGAGTCATATGTCAGCAGGCCAGGATTCCTCCTCTAGCGACATTTTACAACAACTGGCAATGGTTTCAAGGTCATCATTTGACTTTTAATTCCAGATTTTTGTTGAATTCACATTTCATCACCTGCCAAGGTGGGGTTAAAATTTGGATCCCAGAGCATTACCCTGGATCTCTGGTCTAGTGCCAATATCCCCATGCCATCACATCCCCATATACAGTATTCATAGTATACAGGAATGACTACTGTATGACACTTCAGTATACAGTCTTCCGCATTCATAGTATACAGGAGTAAATAACAAACAACACTTCAGGCTCTGTAAACTTGGTTGTTTCCTCAGATTTATTGTTGCATATCTCTTTTGCTGACATGCTGAGAGTTGAAGCAAAGTTGAAGTCAGTTCTGCAAAGGTACAATAGGGTAGATTTAGACTGAATGTAACAGTGTAAAATGGGTGAGAAGCAAGTTTATTAAATTAACAGTGAATATACAATGACGTGATTAAAATATATAGTTGAAATGTTATCAGCTAACTCTAAGAAAAGCTTCCAAATTTTAGTTTATTTATTAGTGTCACAAGTAGACTTCCACTAACACTGCAATGAAATTACTGTGAAAATTTCCAAATCACACTTAGGCGCCTGTTCAGGTACACTGAGGGAGAACTTAGCATTGCCAATGCACCTAACCAGCACGTCTTTCCAGACTGTGGGAGGACACCGGAACACCCGAAGGAAACCCACGCAGACTCTGCACAGAAACTCACCCGAGCTGGGAATCAAGCCCACATCCCTGGTGCTGTGAGGCAACAGCGCTTGCTCACCCCTGAACCAACTATTTATTCTCTGTATTTAAATAGATAATCATGCTACACATGAGAGCTAGCTCAAGAGTGCCTGCCTTTCAGTGATGATTTCAGTTTGTCTGATTCAAATTTTTCTCTTTCAGTCCTCAGCTTTAGCCAGGACTCATAAAAAAAATGGCTAGCCTTTGGTTCTATAACTAAATCAAGTCTTAAATCTGTATGTATTTAACCTCCTCTCAAACGTGTACCCAGGCGTAATGAACTGCAAATCATATGCAAGGACGAGAGGCCCAGATTGTCAATGTAACCTTTGTGCTTTATGCCTGATTTAAAGGAACAAAACAGGATAGAAGGAGAATTCAGTACTGCTGGAAATATGAAAAGAAAACAGCAAATACTGCAAGCACTCATCAGATCAGGTGGCGTCTGTGGATTGCAAAGCAGAGCTCCTTGATGATTCCTAATGGTGTCTATTATATTTCAGAGTTATAACTCAATCATCAGTATCTATGTCATTGCTCTTGGGCTCCCTGAGGGCGATGGCTAAAAAAAACCTGAGAAAATTATTAGAATGTTACCATGTACGACATAAAGGCAAAGGTGCCTCGATATGTTTCATGCTGGTGGGGTATGTGATTAATGGCAGATTGATTTAGTCCCATAGATAGTGCTCAGGTAGCTAATGAATCTACCATAGCTGTTCAAAATTGACACTTGAAAGAAGAGCTTCAACCTCTTTCTGTCGGATTATTTTATACAGTCCATGCAAAGAGAGACGCCCAGATCTCTATGGTATCTGTTGTTACCATTTGTTAAATAACTCCAATGGATGCCACATTTCACCACTCCACCCAGCCAAGTTCTTCAGGTTCAAAGCCTTTCAATCGAGTAAGTGAGACCCTTGCAAAATTGTGCGGATGATGCATTGATCAGGAAGGGCCAAATGGTTGTAAACCTCTTAAATGTGATTCGAAGGGGTGGCTAACGTTATTTTTATGACTCTCACTAGATCACTTTGATTCGCATTATCTGCAAGATCATCTCCACTATCAATGTGCAAGTGATATAACGGATGGGTAATGATGGTAACATCTGGACACAATAGAACAGTTACAGTGAAAACATTTCCTACCTCCAGGGTAGAATGGATAGCATGACCGTAATTTTCTTTTCCTGTGCCCTTTTAACAAATTTATTAAGTTCAGTAGCTTTGAAATTCCCTCCCTAAATTGTTCTCCTTTTCAATGTGGCTCCTTAAGCCTACCTCTCTGAGCAAGCTAGGTCCTAATATCTCTTTAATGTGTGGATCGTTGTTTAATAGTTTTGCTATGAGACAAACTGGGGCATTTTGTTACATTAAAGGCATGATAGAAATGAAAGCTGTTTTACCCATTTTCTTGTGTCAAGGCAGACTGCAGGTTAACCAGAGTGCTCACGGATGTGTAGTGCATTCCCTACATTTTAGAAGCATTATGAAGGATAAATTGGGCTTACGTCTTCATGCAGTGTGCTGGGTTGGACAGGAAAGGCAGGTCAAAGCCTTAATGCAATATAGTGTTGTGTGTGTGTGTGTGTCTGATTTAGACAGGAATGTATTCCACAGTTACGGAGCATTACTAAAGTATCTGGGCAGCTATCCTCCCATTTTTTGTGCTTTCAGAAGCAGTATTTATTACAATGAGAGATTGTGTCTCTCAACTGGAGCCAGTACTCCCAAATAATGCAATCAAAGCCAACTTCTTCATGTTTAAGAGTTATATTATCCAGATTAATATGCACAGTTAGGGCTGCTGAGTTGATGGATGGATTTGACCATGGGTAAATATGCAGGTCTGGTGCTGGCCTTGGTAGTGCCTTGCTGGGAGAGATTTTCTTGGTGCCCAAATTGCACCTGAAAAACTGATGCTGTGTGCAGGAAAATGTGGCACTGAGTTTTTTGCGTGTCCCCCACCCCCAAAATTTAGTGTCACATTTTTTCTGCAAACAGCATCAGTTTTTCAAGTGCAATTTGGGCACCAACCCCAAGAAAATCTCTCCCAGCAAGGCACTACCAAGGCAGCACCAGACCTGCATATTTACCCATGGTCAAATCCATCCAACAACTCAGAAACCCTGCTGTTTGTGTGTGAAAGCACACTGTATAACAGTTACCTACAAATGAATGTTAGCCATATCTTTGTCAGACAGTGCTTTGACAAAAGGCCATCTGGTCTCTCAACATCAGCTCTTTCATCTCCTTACAGATGCTGCCAGACCTGCTGAGATTTTCCAACATTTTCTCTTTTGGTTTCAGAACTGCAAAACAGATTTCCTCTAATCCCTCCAGGGGCATATGAGTGGCATAACCGTCTACTCCTCCCACAGCTGGCACATGGATGCCAACTGTCTGAACAGAATAGGCTAATATCCTCAGGAAAAAGCCTCTATTTTGGATTTTTTAAATTTTACAACAAAAACTGAATATAGTGACACTGCAAGTCCTGGCAGAAGGAAGTGGCTGGGGTGATTTTCCAGAAGTTATTTCTACAACGTAACTGGCCTTCTCTGACAGCTGGAGAGATAATGGCACTGTGGTCTGTTTGCTGTCATTCTGGTCATCAGTGCAGAGATGTTAAAACTGCAAGGCTACAACTTGTTGGTTGACACAGTGCTGTCAGCATTCACCTTGTTGAAAAGGAAAGGTTTTTCTGCCTATGTTGTGAGTCTTCTACTGCCCCATACATTTCCCAGTTCTGCTACGTGAAATCACAGTACTGCCCTTTTACAAGTTACCCCTCTGAGATAGAATCTCTCCAGGACCGAATGAGGCCAAGAGGCCCACTGAGCCTGCACCAACAACAATCCCACTCACGCCCTATTCCCATAACTCCACCTATTTACCCTGCTAACCCCCCTGACACTTAAGGATCAATTTAGCATGGCCAATCATCTTTGGACTGTGGAAGGAAATCGGAGCACCCAGAGGAAACCCACACAGAGACAGGGAGAGCGTGCAGACTCTGCACAGACAATGACCCAAGGCCGGAATTGAACTTGGGTCACTGGTGCTATGAGGCAGCAGAGCTAACTGGTGGATGGCAAGAGTGTCCGACCAGGGGTACTTCTGCCATCCCAGGTTTGGCATGGGAGACTAGGTTCAACCTGATGAATTTTAGACCTGGGCATGTTTCTGGCACTCACCGGGAACATGCGACCGGCGGGCTTGGAAGTGGATGCAATATGCTTTTCTGGTCACATCTGAACCGCGATTTCATGCTTGTTGGCATATTAAGTATGAAACGTGTGCCTCAAAGAATGAGAGGTGATCTCATTGAAACATATAAAATCTTTTAAAAAGCTTGACAGAGCGGTAGATGCTGAAAGACTGCATTACCTAGCAGGAGAGTCTAGAACTTTGGGCCCTGAGTCCCAGGATAAGGGATTGACCATAGAACTGAGATGAGAAGTTGCCTTATCAAGAGCAGAATAACCCTTTAGAATGAGCAACCCAGTGGGCTGTGGATACTCAGTCAATGAGGATACTCAAGACTGCGGTGTGTAGATTTTTGGACACTGAGGGATATGATGATGATAATGCAGGAAAATGGAGTTCATGTTTTAAAAAAAATCAGCTGTGAATTTCTTCAGTGGCTTTTGCAGGTTCATGATGCTCTATTGCTCCTGCTCCAATTTCTTATTTTTTTTGGAAAGACTGTACAGAATTGATGGGTTGAATGGTCATCAGTGTAAAGATACTTGAAATCATAATGTTGTCCTTTTACGAGCTATCTTCCCCTAGCCAGAATCATAGAATCCCTGCGGTGTGGAAGGAGGCCATTCGGCCCATTGAGCCTGCACCAACTACATCCCATGCAGGCCTTATCCCCGTACCCCATGCATTTAGCCTACTAATCCCCCTTACACTATCCCATGAAAGGATTCTATGGATGATGGAGCAGAGAAATTCTGAAGGAGATTCCTAGTGGCTATATTCAAATGTTGAATAGCGCCAATAAATCCTGGGAAGAGAAGGTGCCGTTTTTAGAACAGAGTTGAGGAGGAACTTCTTCACTCAAAGGGTGGTGAATCTCTGGAATTCTCTGCCCGTTGAAGTGGTGGAGGCTGCCTCGCTAAATATTTTTAAGACGCGGGTTGATGGGTTTTTGATAAGAGAGGGGATTAAGGGTTATGGGGAGAGGGCGGGAATGTGGAACTGAGCCACAACAGATCAGCCATGATCTTATTGAATGGCGGGGCAGGCTCGAAGGGCTGGATGGCCTACTCCTGCTCCTATTTCTTATGTTCTTATGTTCTTCCCCCAACTCTGTTACTCACTAACAATTATTTCCTATGGTCGGGGCTTGAGAGTCAAGTGAATGTCTAAGCAGAGGTGTGTGTACTTTTCGATATTAAACTCACAAGTAGTTCCCTGTGTCAACAGGTGTGTAAAGCCTGTTTAAAAAATGAATATTGCTGACACTGAGCAGTTCTACTTGGAAAGGACTCACTGCGCATGTGCAAACTGCACCCATCTCACTCCTTCACTATTACTGTGGCAGAAAATTTCAGCATGAATTTTCAAATAAATCTATAATTCTGAAGACGCTGGACAGGACTAATTGTAAATGAGAATGACATTTACGTCAGTCTGATTGCCAGCAGTCTTGCCAAGCAATGTTACGCAAGCTACATACTTCAAACTTTACTAATCTTACTGACGAGTACGTAAAGCAACAAACACAGCAACAAAGGGAATTCAGTGGCCGTGCTTGAAGTCATCAAAATTATAGTGATGAGTGATTTAAAACGGAATGTGGAACATAAAAGGACAGCAGAAGAGAGAGAGGAGCTCATTAGACCTCAGGTTCCAATTCCTTCTATACTTCCCCATCCTCTCTCAAGTATTTATCTCATTCTCATTCTAAAATTGTTCTGCTTTGCGTTCTATCCCCCTATTTGCAAAATCTAGGGCCCGTATATGCTTTTTCGACTTGTCTGCTCACTTGTAAAGATTTCCCAGTTTGAGCTGTTATCTGTTCCTTTAGTTTTGAGGGGTTTCTTTTGCCCCATTCAGTGTATATGTCCTGTCCTCCCTCACAAAGTGTATCATCTCCTATTTCGCTGGACAAAAGCCATCTGTCCACGCTGCCAAGCTGTCTATGACCTCGTAAAGTTGCCTCTCATTCTCTTCACTGTTGACCATGGTCGGAATTTTGCACTGCCCCCACTACCCTTCTGGGGGAGAGGGGTGGGGGGGATAAATTTCATGGCATTCCCCCTAAGATCGTGCACGTCCTGATCCAGACTCGATTTTACAGGTGGGGTAGGCAGGGCCTCAGATAAGCAACCCACCCATGCCCCTAATTAAAACCTTTGTGTGGCCACTGAGTGGTCTTTTCCCACCCAGCCTTAATTCTTAAGCTGGTACGTGCCCAATGGCTAAGAAAGGGAAATTGATAAAAGTTCTCATTCTTGACCCCACCTGGGAGGGTGGGCACATCAATTGGAAGACCCTTTCAGACTGGGGATGTCTTCTCAAGGGCATGAAAGCTCTGGTCCTACCATCCCATCCTGGACACTATCCCCTCCACAGGACCTTTGGTATTAGGAGGCTTGGTACTAAGTGAGGAATGCAGCCCGGGACCAAGGCCTCAGGCATGGCATGTTGTTGCAGTACCTCATTCCACCACTGCAGCGCTGTGTTGTCAGCTCTCCATGGTAGAACTTCTGTCCCAAGTGTGGGCAGAAATCCCGCCTGCTGCCAATCAACGGCCTATAAATGGCAACAGGCCTGCATCATTCCTTGCCAACAGTCAGGATGATGGGTGGGGTAGAAATGACTCGTATCCAAATTCTCCCTATGGTATATAATAATGATCAGGATTCTGCATATACACCAATCCTTAATGCCAACCTTGCCTTTCCTGCTTAGCCAAGGGAGTTGGATGCCCAAAGAGGATGGTTTCCCACAGAAGGTCTTACTGATTTCCTGAGTGTGTGCCTTGACGCCTCTTTCAACTCACTGAACTTACCTTCTGAGACTTTACTGAGGAGCCCAAAGTCTATCTGCACATATAGATAGATTTTGTATACCAAGGATCCCAACAGACTAAAATATGCCAAAACTTGCCACACAACCTGGGGGAACCAATAATAAAGAGAACTAACTTGTTCCTTGTAGTTTGGGCTTGAAATCAAAGATATGGTGCAACTTGATGATACTGAGTCAGAGCAAAGGTTGCGTTACTACCCTGAGCTTAATAAACACAATGTTATTTACTCAACAGTGCTGGCACGTGAAGAAATTGGAACATAATTTGATAATTACTGTCAGGATACAACAATTCCCTGCGGGGATATACCTTGAAAATGGTGTTCCCATTTCATGTGGAAAATATTGGCTTGTTTCAAAACATTCCATGTCCCAATACACCTCGTAACTCCCTTCCAACAAAGGACACATGCAGCAACTGTTCACAGAACTAGAGATTGGACAATTTAGTTTTTTAAATTCCCTGATAACCTTATGCTAGAAAGATGCTTTCTATATTTGAGATGTTGGCAGTAGATATTTTCAAACGTGCACATCTTGATAATGTAATCCTTGTTGATAAACTAATCGTAATTATTGGCTTCGAAATAGAAATCTTCCACACTTGTCTAAAGCTCCCATCAGCCTTTGTTTTTATCTTGTTGCCAGGGCAATTATTGTTAGCTAATCTCACATTCTTCAGACCATAGCTGCTATGGTTCTGACTTTTCGGGCCCTGCAAATACTCTTCTGTTTCTTCCAGTTTTTCTCTTTCTCCTTGAGAGTAGACTTTTGTACCCTTGGGCCTTGCATTGGTTGTCATGGTGACCGATAGCTCTCTTTAATAGTATACAGAGTAAATGCAGCCTTCTCAGGGATATCATGCAACAAAGGCCATGAAAGTCCTTTATTGCAAACCTCACCTCCGACAGGATCATTTTACTTATCGGTTCACATAATCTCTTTCCAGAATGCTGAGCCAGGAAATGAAGGAGGAAGATACAGCTGACTGCGCCGATAGCTAAAATTACTGGAGATGAGGATCTGATCACCACTGGAATATCTGGAAACATTGCCACCAGGTATTTAATGCAACTCGATCATGTCAGCTATAGCTCAGTTGTAGTACATGTGACTCTGAGCCAGTAGCTCATGGGGTCAAGAAGCACCCCAGAGACTTGAGCAGAAAACAGTAGGTACTCAGTGCAGTACCTACAGAGGAGGGAGTGCTGCATGGTTGTCTTTTGGGTGGGGTGGTAAGCCAAAGCTCCGTCTACCCTCTCGGATGGACATAAAAGATTCCATGGTGCTATCTGAAGAAGAACAGACGAATTCTATCCAGTGTCGTAGAATTCCTGCAGTGCAGAAGAAGGCCATTCAGCCCATCGCATCTGCACCGACCACAATCCCACCCAGGCCCTATCCCCATGCATTTACCTTAGCTAGTCCCCCTGACACTAAGGGGCAATTTAGCACGGCCAATCCACCTAACCCGCACATCTTTGGACTGTGGGAGGAAACCGGAGCACCCGGAGGAAATCCACGCAGACGGGGAGAGCATGCAAACTCCACACTGACAGTCACCCAAACCGGGAATCAAACCTGGGCCCCTGGCACTGTGAGGTAGCAGTGCTAACCACTGTGCCGCCCTGTGCTGTGTCCTGGTCAATATTTATCCTTCAGCCAACATCACTAAATAAAGATAGTTTATGTGGTTATTATCATATTTTGAAGCTTATTGTTTTTAGATCATGCATTACAATTTTAAATATACATCGTTAGCTTTGGGACATTCTGAGGCACTATACAAAAGCAAGTCTTTCTTGCAATGAAACGAGCAAAAATATTGCCATACAACAGTTTGGAGTCATGCCTCCTTATTCTGAAGCACTTTGAGATGCCCAGTGGCCATGAAAGGTGCTATATAAGTTCCTTCCAATTCTCTTCCCAAACCTTGTGGTGCACTAAGGCAGACTTTTGCCTGTTTCCACAGTTAATAATTCCTGGAACAGGTCGCTAGCCTAGGCTTAGAACTTGAGGGGTGCTACTCCAGCTACACGAATAGATTTCATGAACTGTCTTTGGTTTCATTTTTTTAATGGTAAAATTTTCACCTTTTCTCAAGTCCAATATTGTTCGAGACTCAAGGAGGTGGTGGCAGAGAGCATGACTGGGGCTTGAGTTCTGCCCGTTGCTTTGCTGCTGATTAAAAGTTCATTGAAAATCTCAATAACCTGCAAACCATAGTATAAAACCAGACCGTTCATTTTAATGATCCTGGATGTCGAGGGTGACATGTAGATCAATTCAAATATCCTGCTCGGAAGCACAGTCCCAATTCAAAATGGAACAAGTTGCCTGCAGAGACCAAATGGATCATTTACCATGTTATGCTTTATTTTCCTCCTGAGTATTTAATTAGGTTTGCCATTTATTTAACCTATTCTGTGAGAATGCAAGTGCTTTTGAGGTTGGTAGGATAACTAACCCATCGGGATTGGTCTGGACTCTCCAGGGATTTAATCTCCTATGATATTGCTAGACAAAAGCATCATATTTCTTTTTGTTTTCTTTGAATACTTTTGTTTATTAGTTCTGAAGTGTTGGGTGGTGCGGTGGCACAGTGGTTAACACTGCTGTTTCACAGCACCAGGGACCCGGATTCAATTCCCAGGCTGTCTGTGTGGAGTTTGCACATTCTCCCCATGTCTGCATGGGTTTTCTTTGGGTGCTCCTTCCACAGTCCAGGAGATATGCTGGTTAGGTGCATTGGCCATGCTAAATTCTCCCTCAGTGTACCCGAACAGGTGTCAGAGTGTGGCGACTAGGGGATTTCACAGTAACTTCATTGCAGTGTTAATGTAAGTACTTGTGACACTAATAAATAAATTGTAAATGGAGATAGGGTGGTGGGAAAATCAGGGCTGTTTGTTCAGTCTTCGTGAAACATTTTTTTATTCATTCATGGAACATGGCTGGCTGGCCAACGTTCATTGCCCATCGCTAGTTACCCTTGAGCAGGTGGGGGTGAGCTGCCTTCTTGAATCGCTACCGTCCATGTTCTTTAGGTTGACCCACAATGCCGTTAGGGAGGGAATTAGAGGATTTTGACCCAGCGACTACGAAGAAACGGTGATGCATTTGCAAATCAGGACGATGAGTGGTTTGGAGAGGAATTTGCAGGTGGTGGTGTTGTTGGTGGTACTCATCCAGGAATATGTCCAACTAGATCTGGTAACCCTGAGGCATCTGTGCGTGGTTTCCTTAATGAAATTGTGGAAAATGGGAAATATTTTCGCCCATATTTTAAAATCACAAGATGTGGATAGAGTTCCTTGGAATTCTAAGTACCACCGTGTGTTGAATGCTATTAAAGGTTGACCACAAAACATGGTCACTCTGTTTAGTGGAGGTACTTGATTGGACCAGCCACCCTATTGTGTGAAGTTACTGCCCATTCCAGTATTGAAGGGCTGTCCACTTTTGAGAAAAATATGAATGGCAGTATTAGGCATTGAGTTTGTTTCTTTATAGTGAGGTGGCATGCTCCTCCTACACATGCTGCCTCTTACACATCCCTGATTTTAGTCCCTCCACCATTGTGGCCGTGCCTTCAGCTGCCTGAGTCCTCAGTGCTGGAATTAATTCCCCTAAATCCCCAGCACACACTCCTCCTTAAAACCTGACCTCTGCGAGCAAGCTTTTTGATCACTGTCCTCATATCTCATGATATGATTCCTTGTCACATTTTTTGTTTGATCATGTTTTTTGTGAAGCCTCTGGTGACATTTCAGTACATTACAGAGTGTCATGTAAGTGTGAGCTGTTGTTACCTGGATAGCAGACTGATTCACATATTTACTTTTGCTTGACATGTAACTGAATAAATAATGAAAATATTGTTTTAAGCAGACATATAGATATATACAGATGCTTAAATGCTAGTTCTTTGCAATCAATATTGCAATTCTATCTTGGAGCAAGACAGTCACTCTATCCAGTTCACTTAAATCAACATACCTTGTATAATTTGCACTGTTGTAGGTTGTCCTGATTGAATATCCTGAGGGAGGTGAATAATGCCTTTCATCCTGTTTCCTATAAGTAATTAAATTGACATAGCATAACTTGTCTTGCCACTATTACCCAAGGTAAATCATGCACTCCCAACTATTATCCTTCCCATGTCTGAGGATATAGCCAAATCCAATAACTCACATCGACCTTTTTGAATTTCTGGACAGTAAAATATTGTCACATTTTTAAATTTTTGAAAGAAGGAATTTGGGGTAACCTATATTCAGCTAGTTCATTACTACTAAGATAAATTTGAGTCACAACTGATTTGACACATAAAGCACAAGCACCTAAGGACCCAAATTACAGCATAATGAAACACCCATCTGGAATTCTTTCTTTTTTCACATACTCTGCCCGCTTAAGATAGTGAGACTCATCAGTATTGTACGCCTTGGGGGTTAATTGGGTGTGACATTGAAATGGTTTAATTCACAAGTACAAAACGTGAGATACTGCCAGTGATCATAGAATCATTGAATCCCTACAGAATGAAGGAGGCCATTCAGCCCACTGCTTCTGCTCCAACTACAATCCCACCCAGGCTCTATTTCTGTAACCCCCACATATTTACCCTGTTAATCCCCTGACACCAGGGTCAATTTAACATGGCCAATCAACTTAACCCGCACATCTTTGGACAGTGGGAGGAAACTGGAGCACCCAGAGGAAACCCGCACAGACACAAAGTGCAAACTCTTCACAGTGACCCAAGGCCAGAATTGAACCCGGGTCCCTGGCGCTGTGAGGCAGAAGTGCTAACCACTGTGCCATCATGCCACCCAAGTGGGGAAACTTAATGTCCAAGCCTATGTGAGGAAAGGTGGTTGATAGATTGTTTGACATATTCTCAAACCCAGAGGTGAAAGGAGGAGTTAAGAGAGAGATTTTTGCAGAGTTGGGAAGACTTTGCAGATCTTTAAAATGAATGGAAGTCCTGCACCGCTTCTGATACATCCTGTTTTTCCTAGCAGGGTGAGGGATAAGCAAAGGGGAATGGGGTGCAATACAATTCACACAGGAGGGAAACCAGAACTGAGCAAGGCCATTTAAACCTAGCACCCATTGAAATAGACCCCATTTTGACTGTTGCAAGGCCCTTAATTTACAGTATGGGAGTCACAAACTGATGGAGTAGACACAAATGCTCCTTAATATGGAATAGGACTATATAATTGTCATGGTCTGAAGTTTCTTTAAATCACTGTTTCTTCAAACTTAAAAAGAAAACAAGCCACAACTATCACTAAGAATGTAAAAAACAACCTCCCTCTATAGGTTTCTTTTAATTGACAATTCATCTGTTTCAGGTTAGAAAATCAAGTGGCATCTGTTTATGTCATTTCCATAAAGGTCTTTGTTGATATTGCTTCAAGGGAAATGCTATCGTGAATGCTTGTTTGAGTTTCAAAAACTACAATTATCACAGCAGGGTCCCAAATTCACAGACTGAACAGTTTACGGAGGTTATTCAAGGATTAGCTGCCTTTGCTATGTGGTCCGAAAAGATGTCTGTTTATATTTGTATGAGATTAATTATTTGAGATTTAAAAGCTTTGAATGGGTTCTATGAATGAGTATGAGACCTGTATCAGATTGTTAGCTTATTTCTTTTCATCTTCACATACTCCTGAAGTCTGCCCATGATGGATAATCGGTGAGTGGCTATGCGTCAGGGTATCAGGGACCATGGGGCATTGTTGGGTACAATGTAGTGGTTTGAAGGTGTAAGGGGTGAGGGCTAGAGTGCCCGCCAGCTTCTGAAACAACTGGGACAAAGCTCTAGAAAATGGAGATGATCTTTCTAACTCACCCACCTCAGGATTCACCTATTCCTGTGGCCACTGACATTCTGCTTCTGGGGTCCATTCACACACACAGCAAAATTCATGCAATTTGGGGTACATTTTACCAAGGCAGATATGAGGAATGGGGAAATTTCCCAACGTGAGCCATCCAGCTCAGTAGTGAAAACCTGGCTGTAAGCTTCGGCCTCCAGTGTCATTGGGCTGAGTTGAAAGAAATCTTGAGCATGAGCCAGGTATAAAGGGCGAGATCACTCCTCTCGCATTTAATGCCATTCAGTTTCACACAAATACTCATCAAGAAATATTACAAGACGGCAACAGATTGGATTAAAAATTAATTGTAACATTATTCTGTTAATTCATGTGTAATATTTTTAAATAGATTTGCTTGTTGGTCTATGAATGGCCTCCTCTCACTCTGGAAAACATTAATAACCCTCGGAATGATTAGTGAAACTCTTGTGGGTGAAGTTTCCAGTTCACATGACAAAGGTGTAATCAACAAGGGGACATCATTGAGAAGTGCTTTCGTTTATGTTCACAGTACGATTAGAAATATAGAAAGTGGAAGCAGGAGTAGGCCATTTGGGCCTGCTCCACCATTCATTCTGGATCATGGCAGATCATCGAGTTCAATGTCCAATACACTGGGGCAGAAAGGAAAGATTTCTGAGTGTAAGGTATGCGGGGCCTTCTTCCAGCAGAAACCATGATGTTGTGATGATATTTACCCTGAGGTGGTATGTAGTATAAACCCAAAGTATCTACCCAGTTTTCTCACCTATGTTGTGCTGTATGAAGCCGAAACTCAGCCAAGGTATAGATAGGCTGTTGAGATCCTGCCATGATGTGGCTGGAAAACCCCAGTATAGTTTAGCCCTTGCATTGTAGAAAGGGCAGGACTAGAGGAGGAGGAGAGAGAAACTAATCCTGTCCTAGGAATGGAACTAGGTGTCCTGCTTAGCCTCTGATCTTTCTTTAATTTGGACAAATTTATTTCTCCTCTGCTCTCCCCCCACTCCCCTGTTGCAACCGTTCCTCTCCTAGGGTGTTTTTCCAGGGCACAGGGCATATCTGACTTGCATTAGATCCGATTCAAGGAGCCAACTGCTGCCAGTGAAGACTAACTCTTTATGTCCCCACAGAGCGTAGCCATGTTCTCACTCATCGTATCCAAGTGTAGGCTTCCCTTTGGGCAGGCTGTGTGGTAACCAGGTGTGCATCAATTGTGGCTACCAGACCTGCAGATGTCAACTAACTTGGTACAGATGGCAGATCAAACCTGGGGCCCTCACTATCTGTGTGACAGAGAGACAACTCACTGGCGTCTCTCTTTCTCTCTCTTCTCCCTCTGTTTCATTGTGCCCCCATCATTTTGCATCTTGTTGTGATTTCCAAGTTGCCAGTGCATATTTTTGGTGAAACTTATTATTTCAAAATGTGGTTTTCACTTTCAAGGCACACTAGATCCGCATATGTTTCTTCATGACTTATTCTAAGTGTCTTTTAAAACAAAGCCAATATTTCTAGGGAACTAGGCCACATATGCAAATATCTACATGCAGCCGTGAGGCAATTCTAGTTAAATGTTAAAGACACGCCAAGCTTCTTTCGCTGGATTCCCTCCTTTTTGTCTCTAACTGTGATTTATTTTGCATTGTTCAGATCTCCGGACTTGAGCTTTTTTATTACTGTAACCCAGTGTGAGTTAGGGCTACGATCCCAGTCAGTGCCTTGCTCAGCGTGCATTCTCTGGAACACTCTGCACGTTGCCCCATGCGGTGACAGAAGTCGGATCTGCTTCTGTCGTCCCCTGTGCACTGAAATCTGCCCTCCCGCTGTGGGCAGTGACCAGAGGAAACTTTTACAAAGGAAGAGGGAACAGAGCATGCTGGAGTAAGGTTGCCAATTCTGGGTTGGATATATTCCTGCATGCACTGCCAAATGACTTCCTGTCTGTAACGGCCCCGCACTATTGCCATTTGTTTTTTTTTACACAAAAGGTGGCGAGTGCCTGGAACTCACTGCCGGGGGAGTAGTGGAAGCAGATATGATGGTGACTTTTAAGGGGTGCCTGGGTAAATAGATGAATATGATGTGAATAGAGGGGTATGCTGCCTGGAAAGGTAGGGGGTTTTAGGTCAGATGGGTAGCATAGTCAGTGCAGGCTTGAAGTGCTGTAATTTTCTTTGTTATGTAAGTGGGGCATTGCCCCTTTAAGAGGATGGGTCAGGTGACCTGGGGTGAGAGATGACCTGCCCGGGAATCCACCCCCAATGAAGCTGAGGGCTGGAGTGCAAGAAAAGCAGTTTATTAATAAACTCTATTTACTTCTGTGACTTACCTCCATGTGCGTTCTTTGGAGCTACCCCTCCCACCTCCCATTAGCCTCAGACTTAACACCATTGGTCTATTGTTCTGGCCACCTCTGCATTCCCATGGCCTATTGGAAAGGCTTTGTTGTCCAGTGGAACTAACTGTTTGTGAGACAGCCTTTTTTCAATATTGTTCTGAAAGTGTTTGAAGAAAATGGAGGGGAAAACAACACAATTATTGCCCCTCAGAATTTTGTTTCCTGGAGATTAGGTGGCACAGTAGCGCAGTGGTAAATGCTGCTGCCTCACAGCGCCAGGGATCCGAGTTCAATTCCAACCTCAGGTCACTGCACGTGTGGAGTTTGCACATTCTCCCCATGTCTGTGTTGGTTTCCTCCGGGTGCTCCGGTTTCCTCCTACACTCCAAAGATGTGCGGGTTAGGCTGATTGGCCATGCTAAATTCTCCCTCAGTGTACCTGAACAGGTGCCAGCGTGCGGCGACTAGGGGATTTTCACAGCAACTTCAATGTGGTGTTAATGTAAGCTGACTTGTAACACTAATAAATAAACTTAAAAACTTGTTTTCAAGTCTCCACCCTTGTGTCAGGAGGGTTAGCAGGGTAAATATGTGGGGTTACAGAAATAAGGCCTGGGTGGATTGTGGTTGGTTCAGGCTTGATGGGTTGAATGGCCTCATTCTGCACTGCAGGGACTCTGTGATTCTACCATTCAGTTTCAGCTCCCAGAAACTTCAGGAGGGTTACCAACTCTGTGTTAAACCTATAATTCTGCATTCAGCAGGGGGTCTTCCACTGGTTGTCGAGTTAGCTCTGCCTCCTACTGCGGTCCCTTGGCTTCTGGTGCAGAACAGCAGGGGAAAGAAGTGAGGCTTTGAGTGAAAGACTGAGTCCCAGCTTGGTCCGCAATCCTTCAAAGAGCAGAGGCCGCAGTTCTGAGCCGGGCTTTAAGCAGAAGGGGAAGACAGGCTGCGAGCAGGCCCGGATATTTTATCTGCAGCAATGTTGCCAATTTACATTGCTGCCTCTTAACCCCTTAATGCCCACTTCAGCCTTATTCCTGCATGATTTACACACTCAGTTTATTTATACCGTTCTTTGGCCTGGGTTTGTTGTCCAGGGCGCGCCCGGAGCCAGCACGGGACAGGAGCAGATGTGAAACCTGCTCGCGATTGAGTTGTTAACATTACACTGGCTGGCCAATTAACAGCCATCCATGCAGCGTCAAACTGAGTCAAAGACTGAGTGCTGCCAGGGAGGGGTGGCAAGAGGGAAGGCGCTGAAAATAGGGAGGGACCAGCCTGGCACTCCAAATGTGCTCCCTTGGGGGAAGAGGGCCACTGCGGATCTGTGTGAGGGAACTGCCCATCTGTGAGAAATAAAATACCAGCAGAAAAACTACACCATGAGAGTCCAGCAGCACAATCAGACCTCCGTCACCAGGCACATTTGTTAATTTTATTTGAGCCCAGACACTTTATCCCACCCTGGATCGAAGTCAGAGCTCCAAAGTGGAGGCCTCCTGGCCAACTGGCCTGTCCGCCTGCCAATCGTAAAGGCAGATGGGCAACTGGTGTTTAATTTAAATTGGTTTCTTGATTGTCGTCGGGCACTCATCCAACTCGCACACTCTCCCGACATCATCTCGTCGGATTTCACACGCTTCCGCTCCTGAATTTTATCAGTAACATTCTGGCCCACACCTTAGCCTGTGACAGGAACAGAGGGCTGGATTTTCAACTGCTGGGGATGTCTGAACCCCAGCCAATCTTAAAAATCACAGTCCCAGAACCATCTCTTCTTCCTGACACTTTCAAGACAGCCTGCAATTGCTAAAGTTAGGACATATAATCACTGCAATGCAGAAGAAGGCCATTCAGCCCATCGCATCTACACTGACTCTCAGGCAGGGCACCCCACTCAGCCCCCATCCCCATAACCAAACGTATTTACCCCGCTAGTTCCCCTAACCTACACAGCTTGAGACACAAAGGGACAATTTAGCATAACCAATCCACCTGACCTGCACATCTTTGGAGTGTGGGAGGAAACCAGAGCACCCGGAGGAAACCCACGCAGTCGTGGGGAGAATGTGCAAATTCCACACAGCCAGTGACCCGAGGCAGGAATTGCACCCAGGTCCCTGGCGCTGTGAGGCAGCAATGTTAACCACTGTGCTACCGTGCCTCCCCAAAGGTCAACTGGGAGGGAATGGGGAACTCGCTCTCTTCCGATTAATGGCAGCTTAAGCTCCTTACGAAGTTTGTGAACAAACCAGTGAGAGCAGCAATATGACTTTCAATGGTGATTCCGGGAAACAGTCTGGTACACGTTAGTATAGCTGTCGGGTTCACTGCAATTTAATGCTTAAAATCCTCAAACCCTGATGTATCCTGCGCTCAATCAGAGAAACATCGAATCATAGAATCCCTACAGTGCAGAAGGAGGCCATTCAACCCATCGAGCCCACACTGACAACAGTCCCACCCAGGCCCTATCCCCGTAACTCCACATATTTACTCTGCTAATCCTGCGACACGAAGGGAGAATTTAGCATGGCCAATTCGCCTAACCTGCATTTCTTTGGACTGTGGGAGGAACCCACAGCACCCTGAGGGAAATCCACACAGACACGGGGAGAGCTCCACACAGGCAATCACCCGAGGCCGAAACGGTGAGGCAGCAGTGCACCCATTTCTGCTATCCGCCCTCTCGGGAGCTGCCAGCTGTGGGAGAGGGCGGGCTTTCTTATAGCTGCCGCCTGTGTTTGCGGCTGGCAGCAGGCAGATCACTCCCACCTCCCGGAGAGGCCCGGCACCACTGACTGTACACCCAGCTCACCGCCTGGCCAACCATTTACATTTAAAAATAACGCTGAATCGGAGGTTGAGGCGTGGGGTCTGGAGCGGGAATTCACCCAGAAGTCCAGTTCCCGGCCGTGCTCCGAAAGTCCGACCAGGATATCAGTTTTACTGCGCTATGGCTAGAAGCAAAACTCTGGATCAAGCCCTGAAATGACAGGCAAATCGAGAAGGAATGTAAGGCAGAGCAAAATTAGCCTCACCAAGCACTGTGGTGGGGGGGGGGATCTTAGCTGCAAAGAACAAGGCAAATAAAACTAAATCAGAGGCCTTCAGAATCCAAAGACATATGCTTAATAATAGCAATGGGTATATTACAAAGGAAACTCTGAAGGGTTCAAGCCAGGGCATGTGAGCGGGGAGTAATTGTGTGACTTTGAACAGATATCAGTCAAGGGTTGGTATGAAGTGTAGGAAAATGTTCAAGTCTCTTGTTTACAGAAAGAGTTGCCTCATTTTATGAACTGGTTGAGCTGAGTTGGAAAGAAGTGAAGGAAACTTTTCCGATCTGAGGTGGGGTGGCCCCTGCTCTGTGCAGGTCCAGCGCTGGACTTTGTACTTTTGGGAGGTTTGAGCATAAATCACTCGGAAAGGTCAGGGGTCAAGACCATGAGCACAGAGGGAATGAGAGATGATCACACAGGAAGTCCCGATTGCATAACCCTGTTTACTTCGCTCACTTGCCATCTTCCAGGCAGTTTCAGCTCCCACACAATGACCTCAACATCACTTAGTCTTTCCTGTCATGTTTTTGCCATTTTCATTTTGTTTGCAAGACAAGTGAGGGGGCGGGGAGAGAGAGAGTGTGTTTGTGGGGGATGCTGGGAGAGCTAGTTTCCTTCCATGTTCACCGGGCACATGATTTTAAAGACTTTTATTTTAGTGATTTCACTCATCAAGTTCTCCATTGTCTAGTCGTGTGCTGAGAATAATATCTCTTATTTGTATTTAAAATGTGTAAAATGTAAATGAAAAAATGCTACGCATGGGTAGCATTGATTTAGTAGAGCAAATATATAAAATATAGATTTTCAATTCCTTCAGCACCTTGACGATTTAAATCTCCTCAGATCTGGAAGAATGTCAAAAGCCACAGTCCTTTAAAAGGAAGAATGCCAATCGGACACTGATAATTCATTGCAGCAAGCAGTGACTCAGTCTTCTTCTGGGGTCAGTCGTTTGTGAGTTTGAGGTCCGCACTGGAGACTTGAAAACAAGTTTTTAAGTTTATTAAGTTTATTTATTAGTGTCAGCTTACATTAACACTGCAATGAAGTTGCTGTGAAAATCCCCCAGTCGCCACACTCCAGCGCCTGTTCGGGTACACTAGGGAGAATTTAGCGTGGCCGATGCACCTAACCCGTACAGCTTTGAACTGTGAGAGGAAACCGGAGCACCCGGAGGAAGTCCACACAGACACAGAGAGAACGTGCAAACTCCACATAGGCAGTCATCCAAGCTGGGAATTGAACCTGGGACGCTGGTGCTGTGAGGCAGCAGTGCTGTGCTACTGTGCCGCATGAAGAATTTCTCATGCCATTTGAGGAAGAGTGGGTGTTCTTCCCGGTATCCCATCCAGGGGAGGAAGAGGAAGGAAAGCTGCAACCAAGATAACCACTTTATGGCCAGTCTGTTCAAGAAAATACTAATTCAAGTGTCATGCCATTAACCTCAATCCTAATCCTCCTCCACTGACAGTCCCACACTCCTCTTCCTTCTGTCACTGAACATCACTGGTCAGAAATAAAAAGCCTACAGAAAATAACCAACTTCATAAAGACACCTTAGCCATACTGCAAACAAAATAAAACTAATCACTCTTATGGAGTCCCTGATGTGTCTTTTCCAAGCCTAGTGCTCCTACAAGGTGAAATCCCAGTGCCTGCAACAAGGCTGGTGGAAAGAAGTTAACTTTCAGTGGTGGAGACCACAGAAGGCCATTACCAAGGAGTTCTAGGCCTGGAGGACCAAACTGCAGACTTCATCATGTTCGCCCTGATAGTAGCAATCTGGAACTGGCTGGCAGACCACAGCAGGGCGATTGGTGGAGCAGCAGCGATGGGAGGGCAAAGTCTGTCTTCTACACAGAGGGCAGTGGGTGTGAGCTCCATGGAACTCCTGTCTATCCCTCGGGGAAACATAAGTAATCTGTCAGATGAGAGTTTCCTGGAATGTTTGACACCCTTTGACACTGGTGTCCACAGTGTGGGTGGCAGTAGTTTGAGCTGTTGTGAAAACACTCAGATGTTGGTGGCTCCTGCTCTGTTACATTGGAAGCTGAGACAGCAGCACAGTGCAATGGTTAGTACTGCCACCTCACAGCACCAGGGACCCAGGTTCAGTTCCAGCCTTGGGTATTGACTGTGTGGAGCTTGTACATTCTCTCTGTGTCTATGTGGGTTTCCTCTGGGTGCTCCGGTTTCCTCCCATAGTCCAAAGATGTGTGGGTTGATTGGCCATGTTAAATTGTCCCTTCGTGTCAGGGGTCTAGGGTAAATACCTGGGGTTATGAGGATAGAGCTTGGGTGGGATTGTTGTCGGTACAGGCTTGATGGGCCAGAAGGCCTTCTACTGCGCTGTAGGGGTTCTATGATTTTATAACTGAAGTGTCTCATCTGCCTCTGTGCTTGGTTAGACAATCGTGCTGATGGAGTTGACCACCTTTCCCAGTGGAATGATGGACTCCCAAGTTGTGCACAAAACTCTGTGCCAAGTAGGCACCAGACCCCTTCATTACCTTCAATATTTACACAAAGGCTTTCCGGCAGACTTTTCCATGGTCAGAGCATTTGGGAGTGTACCAATTACCTTCTGCAGCCTGAACAATTGAACTTCTCAACTGGGTCCTCTGCAGCACAATCTGTGTACAATCTCATTCTCATCCTCTGGCAAGCTGCCACTGTGTTATCTGTGCCCGAGCTGCAGTGTGCTCACATGCAGCATCTCACTGCATACAGAACCCTCTCTCTGCTATCTGCTAATATACACATAGGGTCAGTGTCAGAGAGCATGAGAGTGAATATAAAATCAAGTGATGGCGTGTCTTCATCATCTGTCATACTAGTCTTTGCAAACTACTTCTTGGATGGGCTGCATTTTTTTGAACATCTGAAAGGAAGGAGTCACAAGGGTAAAAAGTGGAAAGCATGGCTACAAACCTGCATCTTGTAAGTGTAGGATGAAGGGGAAGTGGGTTGTAAGAAGGAGGATTAGTGATGCGGTTGTCACCACCTTCAACTAAATCAGCCCAGCACTGCCCTCAGCTATGGGTGGCCCCACAATGGCCAGCATTGCCCCACTCCCACCCCGAGTGAGGTTTGGACATGTAGGCATGCCTCTCACCTTCTACTTTCTTCCTGCTGCCTCTGATCTGTTCACCAGCTTCCTCTGTCAGAGAGAGAAAGTATGTCAGTGAATGGATTGCATTCTGGGTGATGTGGCTGTCATGGCTGAGTGGCTGAATAGGTGGCTAGCTGGCAATGTGTGTAACCTGCTGCGGGAGATCTGCAGCAATGCCAATGGTGTGAGGGGAGGCAATCAGGTGAATGATCATAGAATCATACAGTGCAGCAGGAGGCCATTCGGCCCATCTGATCTGTACTGACTCTCCCGACAGCATCTTAGCCTGGCATTATTCTTGTAACCTCTTGTATTTAACCCACTAATCCCCCTAACCTTCACATTCTGGGGCAATTTGGCATGGCCAATCCTAACCTGTGTATCTTTGGAGTGTGGGGAGAAACCGGAGCACCCAGAGGAAACTCACACAAACATGGGGAGAATGTGCAAACTCCACACGGATAGACACCTGAGGCTGGAATTGAATTGAATAGATTCTATGATTCTATGAGGCATTTCGAGATATGGCATTTGGAGTTGTATTCACTGTCCTTGACCACTCACATGAGGCCATTAAACTTTATGGGGTGCTGCATTTAGCTCCTTGTGACTTTATTATTGGCATTGATTTCCACCCACTGGGCAGGATTTTCCTACTCCCTCCCCCACCTCGTGATATGTTTTCTGGAAGTGGAGGCAGCTTGCCACATTGGCCATTTGTGGGATCTTCCAGTTCCGCTGATATCTACGCCGTTTTGTGTAGCTCACCCATTGAGCCATGAGGGAACTTCCAAGGAGGTGGTGGTGGTGGGGTGGGGGAACGGGACGGTGGGGGTGTGGGAGGGTGTTTTGGGGGAGGTAGGGGGAATGGTGGTTGGTTGCCTTCAGTGGGACTGGAAGATCCTGCCAGCGGGAGGGTCTGGAAAATCCTGCCCACTATCTTTGAAACAAGAATGGGTATCCAATACCTGATGAGTGATAAACAGGCGACAGGGCAACTTCACACTGCCTGCTCATCATCTGTGACACTAACAACACTGTTCAGTGGCTACACACATCTGCACAGGGGTCCCAATAGTTTGCCCTACTTAAAGCTAACCTGCATTTCCGAAAAAGGAGGTACGTTGGCTGGAACTCTATCACCTCGCTCGCCACAGAGTTGGAGTGGGCAAGGGTGCAACAAGGAAATCACCGTTGACTTTAGGCGGGTATTTCTGGTCTCGCCTGCATGAGGCCGTAAAATCCCGGTGTCTGGCGAACCTCCTGAACCCAGCAGGTATCGGAACACCCTCATTTCCATCTCTGGCACCAACAGGTAATGCGGTATCTCAAAACATGGTGCCTGACCTCTTGCGCTCTCCCTCTCTCTCTTCTCTCTTTCTCTCTCTGTCAGTGTCAGCCATATTTCACTCTGTCCAAGTCAAATTCAGTTATGTAACGGCTAACAGCACATACTGTAGCCACAATGCGCCTTCCCTCTAAGCGCTGCATTGTAATGGGTAGGCTGAGTGAAGTTTTTCTGTCCAATTCCTCTCGATGGGGGCTAATTATATCACACAAGGCGACACCCATTTGCAGCAGCTCCCCAGTCTCACCCCGCAGTCTCCCCTTCTATTCTCCAATCTCCAAGCTTTTAAAACCCACCGTGTCCTTACTGCACGCTCTGTTTTCAACCCCAATGATGGCCAACCTGATGGGCCTTGGGCCTGTGATCTCAGCACCTCCAGCAGCCCCAGTGTATCTTCCCTTAAAGCAGGGCAGGCTAGCTTGAAGTGGGGTTGGCAAGTCACGATATTGGGCTCCCTGCTGGTGATGATTGCACGCAGTGATCGTTACAATCAGCAGACACAACAAAGCAGACAGGCTGTCTGCATTACGCTGAACGGGCACATATTAATTATGCATCATGATCACCGCATCCTTTTCTTGGGTGCCTACATTACAACAGTGACTGCATTTCAAAAGCATTGCATGAGCTTTCAAAAGGTGGTACATTTTCACAATAACTTCATTGCAGTGTTAAATAAGCCTACTTGTGACTAATAAATAATTGAATTCTTTTGTGAAATGGGTCATTTTCAGAAACACTGGTGTAGACGTTTGTAGATCCATTTTGGTTATTTCTGTTGTCCCCTGGTCTCATTGCTTCTTGTAATTGCTGCCAGCCTCCTGCAGTGTGACGCCAAAAATATAATTGCTATCCTGCCTTAAAGATTATCCATAATCATGCTGATGTCAGCTTTAATCCAGCCTGCCGCAGATTCTGTTCACCCTTCTCCTTTATCCTTAACAGGAGAAAAGGTTGGGAAAGAAAGATTGGATTAAGAAATGGAGAGAAAGGAGGCTGAAAGGGAAAGTGAAGAAAGGAATGGAATTTACTATTTTGCATGTTTAAGTCTCCAAATGCTGGAGGAAGTTGTGGGGAAGAGGGGTCACTGTTTGTAGTGAAAAGTTTAGAATGTTAAGAGGGAATTTACTCATCAAAAGGATTGAATGGACATTTGATGTGTGTAGCGTGTGCAAGGACAACAACTGAGGATAACAGCAAATTACTGTGGATGCTGGAATCTGGAAACCAAAAGGGAAAATGCTGGAAAATCTCAGCAGGTCTGGCAGCATCTTTAAGCCACAATGTGGAGTTGCCAGCATTGGACTGGGGTGGGCACAGTAAGTAGTCTCACAACATCAAGTTAAAGTCCAACAGGTTTATTTGGTAGCACGAGCTTTCAGAGCGTTGCTCCTTCATCAGGCTGTGAGACTACTTACAGCATCTGTAAGGAGGGAAAAGAACTAATATTTTGAGTCCCGATGTCCCTTTGTCAAAGGATTAGAAATGTCAGCTCTCTTCTCCCCTTACAGATGCTGTCAGACCTGCTGAGATTTTCCAGCATTTTCTCTTATGGACAACAATTGTTTTTGTGAAGCTGTTGGCAAAATGGTGCATCTTGGATAACAACGGTTTCTACATTTAATAGCAGTATCTTCCCCTTGCCTGATATTACTGTCACAGTTGTGTAGTAATAAAGGTAAGTTCCAATCACCCTGCCGTTACTGCGACAGGGCTATTGTCATGTCCAGTCATCATGGAGCAGCAACCAGCAAATAGAATGGTGGACACTAACCAGTTGCATGTCAGTTGGAGGTTGCCCTGCTGAAATCTTACCACATTCCAGTTAAACTGTATCTTGAGCTTTGTGTCCATTTCTTGGTCATCAAGATGAGGAGGAAACATCATTCCCTAAGTGAGTAAAACACAAGGGTGAATGTTGTTGTCAGTAGATTAAACTTGAAGGGAAGGCTGGAGAAAGTTGGCATCATCAGTTTTTCTTTGAAAGGACAATTGAGGGGATAAGTTTTGGAGGTATGGGAGATAGTAAATGACATATCCACAGCACTGTTCTTGAGGTGACCAACTCCAGCAAGTTCTTCATATTTGGATATGAATAGAACAGGCACTTGGGTTCAGTCCCCGGCTTGGATCACTGTCTGTGAAGAGTCTTAGTAAACTGAACGTTTGTATTATTTTAACACAAGCTGAGATTGGATGGAGCGCCTTGTGGGGGTAAATGGACTAACTGTGAAGATACATTGCTTTATTAAACTTGCTTTGCACCATTTGCAGTTCCGGTGCCAACCTCGCACCACTGTCTAAGTTCAATCTGGAGCAGGTCACACTTAGCATTGAGTGCAGTAAAACACTGTGCACAAACATAAACTGTGACTGTCCAAGTATGTTCTACTGGACATGCCAAAATAGTTGCTCAAGACAAAAAAATCTTCCCAAGCTCCAACACTCATGGAGCTAAACTTAGAAAGAACCCGAGTCAGATGCTTCAAAGGTTTTTCTTAAGAAAGTCTTTCTGTAAATTATAAGTTTGAATACAAAGGGTTTCACAAAGAAAGAATTGATCCACCACAGAACCAGAGTGAGATCTGGGAGAGCGTTGTTACATAATGCATGCAGAAAAGCAGTTATGAATGTGGCCTCATTTTAGTGGCAATTAAATTTGTGGGTGGAAGAGACAAAAGCCTCAATAAAATTTCCAAACTGTCAATCTGTTTGTGTTAAAATTTGGTTAAACTGTCAGCCAAGAAAAAGACAGAAGTCAAAACTATTATCTCCTCAAAGCTGAGTGCCATCAAACATTCCTGCCCTTGTGCCGAATCCTACTTTCTTTAACTGGGATCAGTGAGTGAATCAAAGACCTCAGAAAGCCAGGAGACATTGGAGATCTTGGAGATCACTCATCATTCACAAGCCGACCATCCAATCTGGAATGAATTATATTTTCCTTCCTGTTTCATTTAACATGATGGAACAACAAATTTAGCAGAAATACACAGGGAGGTGATGGTGTAGTGGTATTGTCGCTGGACTAGTAATCCTGAGACCCGAGGTAATGCTCTGGGGACCTGGATTCAAATCCCACTATGTTGGATGGTGAAATTTGAATTTAATAAAAATCTGGAATTAAAAATCTAAACAATGATCAATGAACGATTGTTGGAAAAACCCAGCTGGTTCACTAATGTTCCTTAGGGAAGGAAATCTGCCTTTCTTACCTCGTCTGGCCTACATGTGACTCCAGACTGACTGCAATGTGATTGACTCTCAGCTACCCTCAGGAATTGGCAATAAGCGCTGGTCCAGCCAGCTATGCCCACATCCCATGACCAAATTTTTTAAAACTATAAAAAGTTTTACTTCTTTCATTTTCCAAAGATGACCAAAGCTAGGTGGAGCTTCAGCATGTTGATATCAATTCTGACTGTGCCAATCCAAAGAATTTGATTCTCAATAACCTCTTTGACTCTGTGTTAACACTGTCCTGTTTTCATTGGGCTGGGGTCATTTGCTGTCGATGACCCAAGTTACCTGGCACATTCATGTCAATTCTGACTGTACTGGTCCAAAGGACTTGGCTCACCATAACTCTTTGACTCTATGCCAACTCTCCCGCCTTTTGGGCTGGGGGGGGTTTCATATGCACAGCAGGTTTGCAGGTGGGACCCCCATTTGTCAATAGGGACCCTGACAGCGTCGCCAATGAACAATGGATGACACTGCCACTAAAGCAACTGCAGAGGCAACAAGCCACACTAAAGGGCACGAAGAGGCTTGAAAATGGAATCTTCAATAAAAATTCCAAGCTGTCATTCCGTTTTTGTGTTGAAACTTGGTGAGCCGAGGTCAGAAACCAAAGTGAATAGTTCCTCAAAGAATACTAGAGTTTTTAGGCTTGCAAAAGGAAAGCAGTATCTGCTGAAAATATCTGACCTCCACCACCCAAACTCTCCTGAAGCAAAGGAGGTAGAAATCTGTGAAGAGCTGCTAATCTATTGCAACAGGACCTTCACAACAGCAGTTAGCATCTTTTGGCCCCAGGATGTGCCATATTATCAGAACGAGACTTTGTGGAATCATTCCACTTTAGCAGCAATATAATAAATTGTGAATTACATAGTACAGAGCTCTGGTCTTCCGTGGAACAGAAGATCAGGCAGGGTTACGGACTGCCAATGTCCCATGCAGTATTACCGTCTAAAACCAATTTCATCCTCTCTACATCCTTGGACTTGCTGCAAGCAATGCCCCCGGAGGTCTATTATATTTTGCATGTAGAATACATATTGGGGATGGATAAAAAGCAGAAAATAAGCAACTCACTTCATAACCAAACTACCTCACCCACTCTGGTACCCCTCCACAGTCCCTTTTCCTCATCACTAGCCCCTGGTTTATATCCTTTATATAATAGGTTCTTCTTTAATATTCGTCTTTCAGTCTTTAACAGTCTTAAAGTTAAAGCCGGAAATCACTTTCCAAAGTAATGGGCAGAATACTCCCAATTCTTTAAGTGCCAAATTTGACTGAAAACTGGAGTAATTCGCACTGTTTTCTTCAGTGGGAGTTCAGAGCAGAATCTCCCACACTCTGTGTACTGCAAAGGCCACCAGCGTGAATATCATTAAATTTCAGAGGGCACGGCATATCCCTGCTGGAGAAGCTGAAATCAGCGTGCGTGGTGGGTGGGTTGGGGCGGGGGTGCCTACAGTGCATGTGCTGATCTGTCAGCACCGAGATCGGCAAATGTGTGGTGGTCCCACACCTCCCAATCGCTGGCCAGGCCCAAGACTCTGCAACGTCGGCCCTTGGCCGCCTCCCCTCCTCATCACAGCCCGATCGCTGGCCCCCGGCCATTCCCAGGCCCAGTCCTGATCCCGCCCACCCTGCCTCGATCTCCAGCCACTCCCACCACTGATCTTACCCCCCGCACCCCCCCCGCCCCCCCCAACAGTAAACCACCCCGCATTCCTGACCGCATTTAAATATTTACTCCACCGATCTCCGGTGTGGAGCGGACGCTGCTGGAAATCCGGCACTGGAAGACACTGTCACACGTTTGAATCCCGTATCGCCCGGTGCGAGATTATCCCGGATGGGAGAATCACCCCCAGTGTTATCTCTTATATGTTTCTAAGGTGTGCAGTGTCAGGAAAATAATTTAATGAGCCCACTTAAATGAGCCACTCAAGCCTTCTGAAGATTTTGATTTCTGATTTCCCACGGCATTATCTTCAGAAGTGCAAGTTGTTAAGTACCCACTTAGCCCATCACCATTTAGCTTCTTATCTAACCTGCCCAATTAAAGGAGGGGGGTGTGCTTAAAATGCCACCCGCAGCATTTCTGATGTAAAACACCCCAAGGTGATTCAGAGGAGCAGTATCAAACAGAGTCTGACACCCCACAGCAGGAAATATTAGGACAAAGTATTTTAATTTTAAGGGCCATCTAATAATTGGCTTCACCAGTATCCTGTCCAATGTGCTGATTTTATGTTTCGTACAATTCTGTGCTTCTTCTGGCACTTGTGTGTTTATAACTCAAAAAGCAAGTAAGTGCAGCCCTCAAATGGTTCGATGGTTTTGAGAGTAAATCTTGTCTCAATATTTTCCCACCCTTCCTGTGGAACGGTATCTCCAAGCTTTGCGTTAAGTATGTAAAAAAAAAACTGCTGCCTCATGCCACAAATAGACCCTTAATGTTCCCTGAGAAAAGTATTCCTCTGTGTTAAATCACTGATTTAGTTCCTACCAGGATTCTGAGTTACAAGTTGGCTAAGTTGTCAGCGCTGGCGACACTGAAATATTAGTGGTTAAACCAAAATATTACTTGTGAAACCTCACCCCCCTCCCCTCACTCAAAGTCAATCTTAAAGCCAGTGATTTCCCTTCCAATCCCCCAGTGGCAGTAGCATTTCATCGGCATATTGTAAAGGGAATATCTCAAACCCGATAAAGCGAATGGCCGACTATGCCTTGAAAGCAGTTTCTAGTTAACAGTAAATGATTGTGGAGCAGGTTTGTATCAACTTACCACAGCCCTTTGAATTGTTCTCTTCAGGATCTGTCTACGCTCCAACTAGACTTTAGAAAACAATCTCTTAACAGGAGGAGAGGAGGAAGCATGAGATCAAAAGGGTCCAAAGAACTCACTTCTTCCAAAGTTGTCTGGTGAAAGAAAGATTTGCTTACCAGAGCTCTGGTGTGATTGAACTGTGCAAGGAAACTATATTAAATGATGGACTGTCCGCTGTTGCAAAATTGTTATGTTTGTAATGACTGTCAGGGCACACACAGTGTTTCCTTCGAACTACAGCACATTCTTATTGTACTTTGCAACAACGAATAGTTGCCATAATTATATCCTTCAGATGTGCTGAGGTTAATGTGTTGGATACTATTTTTAGCGCAGGCTAGGGATGAGCAGTATAATCAGGGCAGCCAGGCATTCAGAGAAGTGCAGAATCAGTTTGGGTTTAAGTACCTTCTCATCTCACATTATTTGCAGGCTACTAGTAGGTATAAGTTACTGTTTCGAGTTCCAGAGTTTCATCCTGGTGGTATGAAATATGTTATAGAAATGCAACTCTGGCCGCGATGTTCAGCATACCTTCCTCCACCCCCCCCCCCCCCCCCCCCCCGCCAACTTCCCCCAGCCTCCATGGTGATGGCTCACTGTTGCCCGCTGGTGAGAATTTCCAGCCCTGAAGAAGTTGGTGGCCATTGCCGCTGGGAAACTTACTGGCTGATGCTAACCTGCTTCTGCTGCTCCCCAGGGTGGGCAGAAAATCCCGACCTTTGTTTCTTCCTTTACCTCTATCTCTCTCAAGGGTGGCATGGTGGCACACGGTTAGCACTGCTGCCTCCGTGCACCAGGGGTCCAGGTTCGATTCCGGCTTGGGTCACTGTCTGTGCAGAGTCTCCCCATGTCTATGTGATTTTCCTCCAGATGCCTTGGTTTCCTCCCATAGTCCAAAGATGTGTGGGTTGGATTGATTGGCCATGCTAAAATTGCCCCTTAGTGTCTGGGGGGGTTAGCAGGGTAAATATGTAGGGTTACAGGGATATGGCCTGGGTGGGATTGTAGTCAGTTGAGGCTTGATGGACCAAAGTTGAGTTTGCACATTCTCCAAGTGTCTGCATGGTTTCTTCTGGATGCTCCAGTTTCCTCCCACAGTCCAAAAGATGTGCTGATTAGGTGCATTGGCCATGCTAAATTTTCCCTCAGTGTCCCCAAACAAGAGCTGGAATGTGTCAACTTGGGGATTTTCATTGCAGTGTTAAGATAAGCCTACTTGTGACATTAATAAATAAACCAGAAATATGATATGATAGTTTTTGTTTAAAACCACAGAATTGAGCGCAAACAGTTAATACAACTCTTCCCTATTAACAAACTGATTTGAAGTACTACCTTTTAAAACAAAAATAAAACTCCACTGTTGTATAAGAAAGCATTATCTGGCAGAAAATAGAATAACATGTATTGAAAAAAGTGACTAACACTGAATGACTTGTTAAACTTTCTCAAAACTACTCCATTAGCTGCTCAGATTGCTTGAAGCAGTCTTGTAAAGGTTAAAGATAGGAAGGCTATTTTTCGATGGAGTGTTCATTTTCTTCAGTAAATATTTAATTTGTTACCATGCAAACATTTCACCAAGTGTTTCATTGAGCCTTCCCTCCCAATGGTTATTTTCCGAGAATTTGAACCAGGAGTTCCAACGACTACGAATTCCAATTCTTGGGATAGTTTTGTTAATGGACTGGACGCATATATCAAAAACAGACTGTTCAGTAAATTGGAAACCTTTGAGAGTTTTATAACAAGTGAATGTTTAGGAGGTATTATGATAGGTGATCGGGCGTATTGGTAGATCCCAATCCCACTTTTCTCTTTCAGTGCTTAAAGCAGGATGAATTACATGCCTGCGGAAAGGTGCCGAGAGATACAGGATTGCAGAAAAAAGAATACAATGACTGTTTTGCAGGAGAAACGATCATAGAATCCCTACAGCATGGAAGGAGACCATTTGGCCCATTGAGTCTGTACTAACAACATTCCCACCCAAGCCCTGTTCACCATAACCCTCATTTACCCCAATAACCCCCTAACGTTAGGGTCAATTTAGCGTGGCTAATCAACCTACTGGCACATCTTTGGACTGTGGGAGGAAACCGGAGCACCTGGAGGAAACCCACACAGACACAGGGAGAAAGTGGAAACTCAACACAGACAGCGACCCAAGGCCCGAATTGGACCGGGGTCTCTGGCGCTGAGGCAACAGTGCTAACTACTGGGCACCATGCCACCCAAATGACGTTTTTAGATTAAAGCTATAGCTGAAGAATTGGAACAGCACACTTCAATACATGAATAGACAGGTGTAAAAACACCTCCTCACAGGGGGAACGTCATGGAATCACATCAAATCTCTCCCCCTTGCATCTATGAATCATAATCATGATTAAGGCATAACCTTAGAAACAGATCACTTGGAATTAAGTTAGGAAGTAGTGGATGTCTGGAACACTCTCACCCAAAAAATTGTTGAAGTAATTGGAAATGTCAAAACTGAGATCAATTGATTCTACATAGGCCAGATTTGAAGAGTTAAAGTTTATTTATTAGTGTCACAATTAATTTACTGTGAAACTCCCTTAGTCACCACACTCCAGTGCCTATTCCGGTTCGCGCAGGGAAAATTTAGCATGGCCAATGCACCTAACCAGCACATCTTTTGGAATGTGGGAGGAAACTGGAGGAAGCCCACACAGACATGGGGAGAATCTGCAGTCTCCACACAGACAAGCCGGGAACTGAACCTGGGTCCCTGGCGCTGTGAGGCAGCAGCGCTAACCACTCTGCCACCATGCGCCCAAGATTCAAAACTGTGGTTAACTAGTTCTGTACTGCTAAGTTTTGGAGCTACTAGCAAACATAATATGTTTGATTTATCCTGGGATCTGTTGTGTGTGCAGTTGGCTGACATCACTGAGGAATTGTGAAATACGATGGTTTACAATATTGGCCAACGTTTCCCGCCATTTCCACTGGTGGGATCTCTCACCCCTAGTCTAGGCAAATCGTTCCAGAAGGTTATGTGCTGGGTTTTCTGCCCCTTCCCACTAGTGGGCTTTTCCAGTCCCTCCAAAGTCGAACCCCCACTGTGGGTTCCCGGCAGCATGGGGCAAGCCACGCAAAAACGCCATAGGCATCGGTTGGGCAGGAACATCCTGCCAGCAGCCTCCACTGCTGGTAATCGTACTGCGGGGGCACTGGAAAATCCCGGCATTTTAACATCTTTCTGTAGGAAGATGGCCAATGAGAAGTTAGAATCAAAGTGAAAAAAACAAGTTGTTGTGCCAAATTACTGTTTTGTTTTCTGAAAATTTCTAATCATGTTGCATAACTATTACGTTGGTGAAATGTTGCATCATGTCATTATACCAGAGTAAACTATGCTACAGAGTTGTAAAATTCAGTGTGTATTCAGAATTTCAACAGAGCAGAGCTGATCTGCCTCATTACTGGGATGCTTCAAGTACAGAATCACTAAAAAAAGAGGGAAATTAGCCAAGGAATCATGAGTGGGACAAAGGAAAAATAACTTTGTTGAGGATTAACAGTGAGCTTTATTTCATTCCTTTAAAAGGCTACATTTTAAAACGTCCTATTTTACACACACTGTTCAGTTGTTTCTTACAACTGAAATATTCAGTCCTAAACTTCAAACATCCCTTATTATTAAGTGAGCACTTTCACTCAATGTGCCCCCAGTGGGAGGCGGCTTGTAGGCTAGTCAGAGACACAAGAGCTCCAGAGATCCTACAGGAGACTGCAGCAGGTACAGGACAGACTGAAATCAATGTGCGCACACACATACACACACACATAGACAGCAAGTGGTCTGAGGGTTTAAACTTCTGTGGAATGGAAGTGTTCACATATGTGCAATTAATTCCAGCAAAACCACTGTCAGGGCAACTCCAATCTCTTTTCAGTTTTACCCACAGGTGATAGGCATTTGAAGATATATACCTGGCTTTATCCACTCACAATTTTGTCTTTCTCAAAGATGATCAGTTAGTCGTTTGTTTTCATATCCAAATTGAAAGGAACGTGGAAGGGACCCTGGATGAAATGTTATCGGGTGTTACATAGTGACTAATTGGGAAAATTGTGCACAGTGCATTTGGGGAGCTGTTTTATCAGCTTTGGGAGAGGGGAAGGGGGGTTGGGGAGGGAGGGAGTTGGTGACCTGCAATATGTGACAGGAGCCCAGCAGCCCGCCCTAACCCCAGATGGAGAGTAGAAATTGGCGGACAATCAAGTTTCCTCAAAGTCTGGTCTTCCATATATGGCACAATAGCTTAGTACAATACAAATAACAAGCAGCACATTGTGTAGTCCTAGTCACCCGGAAAAAAGAATGCAACACACGGAACAAAGGAAGCTGTCTAATGAGGCAGTGTGTCCCACAAGATATTGTCCTGTGAAAATTCTGGTGGATAATTAGGATGGAAGACAATGGGTGGGATTAATGGAGGTCCCGTTATCATTTTTGTTTAATATATTTTTGAGGGCATGGCTCTTTTGAAAGGTATTTTTCCCTTGCTTCCTCTTGCTCTCTTTCCAGGCATATTTCTCAAGAGAAGATAGTTGGCTGACTGGTTATGCAATGTTCCTGCTTTTCATTCAGTTGACTTCTATGGAGAAGAATATTGGCCAGGGAGGTCAATCTAATACTACACATTTGATGCTGTCACTCAAATTAAAATGAGCTCCCAGCATGTCTTACATAGAATAACATCACTATTGAATTAGTTACAAAAGAGCATATGCTCTAATACACCCTGCATATAAACAAGGGACTGTTTATATATTACTGTCAATTTGATAATATTCAGATATTTCTATAGAACTGGCATTACTTTAAAATTCTCATCTTTGTTTCCAAATCCTCCCATAGCATCATCCTTCCCTATCTCTGCAACCTTCCACAATCATCTGACCTTCACACTCCACATTTTCTAGCCTCTTTGCATCCTCGATTTTCTCCTGGCCTTACCATCACCTTCGTGAAACCTGAGCTTTTCTTGTGCCAGCCCTGGTGCAGTGGATCGCACCCTCACCTCTGTCCCTGAATTGAACATGGGTCCCTGGCACTATGAGGCAGCAGTGCCAGCCACTGGGCCACCAGGCTGCCCTCAGGAGAAACTTCTTTACTCAGTTAGTTAGAAGTAGCTTCGTTGTAATGTAAGCCTACTTGCGACTTTAATAAATAAACTTTAAAAAAACTAATCCTGGCCTTTTGAGCATCCCCAATTTTAATCCTTCCACCATCGATAATCATGACTTCAGCTCCTGTGGTCCCAAGCTCAGGATACTCTCTCTCAACCTTTCCACCTCTTTATCCCATTCTCCTTGGTCAGGACACCCCTCAAAGCCTTCCTGACCAAGCTTCTGGCTATGTGTCCTAATATTTCCCATGTGGCTTGCTGTCGAATTTTGTCTGACTATGCTCCCCTGCTTTGTGCAATATTACTATGTTAAAAGTTCATGTTGTTGTTGTTGAATTTTCAATCCTGGCATTGCGATCGCAGACTGAGATCAGCTAACCCAATACAGACTTGGCATCAACTCTGGCACCTTATATGTATGACTCAGTACTGCCCCACACCATCAGAACAAGATGTTCAATCCCAAGTGTGTTCCTTTGAGGTTTTAAATGTCAGGGAATAAAACTACCTCCTCATCATGTGGGTTTACATTTTACAATAAAGCAATGGGCTATTCAGCCCAACTTGCATGCCATATAAGCCTCCTGCTACGCCACTAGATCTAACCATATCAGCAAACTTTCCATTCTTTTCTCCGTCATGTTTATCTAGATTCCTCTTACACATATCTATACGACTGACTCCATTCAGCAGCAAGATACACATTCTAACCAACTGAGTAAAGAAGTTTCCCCTGAGGGCAGCCTGGTGGCCCAGTGGTTGGCACTGCTGCCTCATAGTGCCAGAGACCCATGTTCAATTCTGACCATCTGTTTGCATGTTCTTTCTGTTTCTGCCTGAGTTTCCTTCGGGTGCACTAGTTTCCTCCTGCAGTCAAAAGATGCACGGGTTAGGTGGATTGGCCATGCTAAATTGTCCCTAAGTGCCCTAATATGGGGTTACAAGGATAGGGCCTGGGTAAGATATTCTCAGAGAATGGCCTCCTTCTACACTGTAGGATTCTATAATATCTTTATTGGATTTAAGAGTAACTATCTTATGGTATAATTCAGGTCAAAAACTCCAAAGTATTGTATGAAGTCTGCCTGGATACTGTGATTTGCAATTTGAATTTGGCTATGGTAAGCACGAGATGTTTCACCTGAGGTATGATTCAAATGACCCACTAGGGAGCTTTTATCAAACAAATTTATTTAAGAATATGTTAACGTGTATAGAAAGAAAATTAGCATTATCTTTTACCAATTACAAATAAGAAAAAAATGATATTGTATAAACCTTAATAAATATTTGAAATGTTCCAACCAAATAAACTTCCTTAAACAAAACCCTTGCCATAGATTTAGCACAGAAAATACAAATGCTCATGTGATGCTGGAACTTAATCCATTGATTGGATGCTGCAGTTCTCTTGATGCACACACAGACAGCTTCCCAAAACACAAGGTAGAGGGCAAGAGGCCCTAGACAAGCCAACCACTAACAGCGGAGTGAAAATAAACAATACCCTATTTAAACTATTGAAGCAGCAGACAGCTCGGCAACAATGAAACCAAAAGGTCTGTTTACAACTGCAGAGAATATGATTTAAAAAAAAAATTGCTTGAAGGTATGCTGAAGTCACACTTTGATCCCAGGTATTCAGAACAGTAATAGTTTGAAGGGAGGTTATCTTCCATGGTATTCTAAGAATCTATTACAGTAGGAACAAAGAGCTCTGATTGTCCATTTCCTTTCTTCTGTCCATTTCTTTAATGCCTCCTCGAATTCCTCTCCCCTCTCCGCTGAACTCTCCTAGTCCCTTCCTGGCAGACTCTTCCATAAGCCTAGGTTTGCCAACTAGTACAATGGCCAGTGTAATATAATGACCAAGTGTTTCACACTTCTGTGCTCCCACCCTACTCCCCATTCTCCATCAGTGTTTCACACACATGCAGTTGCCAGCTGGAGCTCATCATTTCAGCAGTAGGAACTGTGGCTTTTCTCTTCTCCTCTCAAGAACGTTCCAAAGCCATTTGTGGCGGCCCTACCACCAACTCATTCATGATCTGCTAACTCAGCACACATTCGGGCAGCCGAGTTCCATCCATACTTTGTCTGCTGCATGTTTTCTCTAATAGTTCTTGTCTGAACTGCAGTTTTACCCTTGAAGATTCTGAAGCAGCTCCCTATTAAAATTATTAAAAACCCAGGCGTCAAGCCAATGGGGGGTCTTCAGACTTGTTCTCAGCTAGCTCCGATGTCTTATAAAAATTCTATGTGCTCACTCCTTCTGATTCTGGCAAACATCTTTTACAGGCTTGGGGGTGAAATACTGGTTTAGGGATAATTTATGCGGCGACAGTTTATACATTCAGCTAATTAACTAAATCTGAAATGAAAAGCTAGTGTCAATAATGTTGACCATGAAACTGCGGGATTATTGTAAAAGCCCATCTGGTTCACTGCTCTGCAATGATCCAGCAAGTCATTCAGCTGTAAGCAAGATAGTATCAAATATCATTGGCTCACCACTACTTTCTGAAGGGAAATGAGGGAGAGGCAATAATTCCTGGCCTTGCCAGCAACACTCACATCACCATGAGTGAAATAGAAAAAAATCTAATAGCCACAAAGAGAACTATTAAGTGGCCTTGTGTGAACCATTGGAGCAGGTATTTGGGGCCACACTCAGAGCATCACACTTCCTCAATACTAGAGTTTTAATCTATACTCTGAGTTTATGGTCTGGAGTGGAACTGAAGTGTTGAATGGGAGAAGCTCAGTACAATAGAATGACAGTACAATAGAAAATCTTTTGATTTCAGTACCCTACACATAAATACACAAACATATATACACATACACACAGACACCCATGATTGAACAGCTGCGTGCGCGTGTGCGCGCACACACACACACACACATATGATACACACATGGAGGGGTCATTAGTTTTTGGTCCTTCTACTGCCAGTAAGAAGTCTGACAGCACCAGGTTTAAGTCCAACCGATATATTTGATTGTAAACTCGCAAGCTTTCGAGGTTTCCCTCTTCATCAGGTGAATGAAGAGTTCTGGCCTCAGACAGGGCATATAACAGCACAGACAGTTTACAGATTACTGATTAGAATGCGAATCTTTACACCTAACCTGCTGTTCAAGTCTTAAAGTGGCTGACAATGTGAGTGGAAGGAGCACAGGTTAAAGAGATGTGTATTATCTCCAGACAGTACAGTAAGTGAGGGTTTACAAACACAGGCAAGTCATGGGGGTTACAGATAGTGCAACATGAACCCAAGATCCCTGTTGAGACCGTCCTCATGTGCGCAGAACTTCCACTGCCCACATTGACTTGCACCTTTCGTTTAATTTGCTCTTGCCCACAGTATCAGCAAGTATCTCTTGACCCACTGACACTCCTCAACCTCTCCCTCCATCGAGAAAGCACCCCTCATCCTGTCAGCTTTGAAAATTCAGTGCTAATGTTAAAAATGAAGGTCTGTTCGAACCTCATTCTCTGAACCAGTGGATGCAATGTAAGGTAACCTGGAATCTGCTGTACCCCAAGAGAGCATTTGAAACTTGGTTGTCTTTAATAAATAACCCTTTTATTCATTAGCTTACTGAAGGGGTTAAGCGTTGTGCTCATACAGTCAAATTTCATTACAGCTACGATTGTAATAACAGACCTCCCATTGTCCCAGTGCTTTCTCTTTCACTGTTTCAGATATGTGCAGTGAAAGCAGCTAAAGCCTCCATAAGTTTGACTCCCCATAAAACAACATTGCCAGTCCCTGTGAGCTATAGGTTAACTTTTCAGCATTCCCATTTCCCTGTCAAAGATAATGTATTATAAAGTACTGAATTCAACCATTAGAGATTGGAACTCCTCAAGGGAGATAGAAAACCCAATCTCTACAGCTTCATCAAAGAAAGAAGAAAAGGCCTTGCATTTATATAGCGCCTTCAATAACCCCAGGATATCCCAGGACATGGGTGGCACGGTGGCACACTGGTTAGCACTGCTGCCTCACAGCGCCAGGGACCTGGGTTCAATTCCAGCCTCAGGTCACTGTCTGTGTGGAGTTTGCACATTCTCCCCATGCCTGCGTGGGTTTCCTCTGATGCTCCGGTTTCCTCAAACAGTCCAGAGATGTGCGGGTTAGGTTGATTGACTGTGGCAAATTGATCCTAGTGTCAGGGGATTAGCAGGGTAAATATGTCGAGTTACAGGGCTTGGGTGGGATTGTGGTCGGTACAGACTCAATGGGCCAAATGGCCTCCTTCTGTAGTGTAGCGATTTTATGATTCTGCCCCCCCAAGCACTTTAAACCAATGAAGTACTCTTTAAATGTATTCATGTAGGAAACTCGGCAGCCAAATTATGCACAGAGAGATCCCACAGGCAGCAATATGATATTGACCAGCTAATCTGTCTCAGTGATTTCCTTTGCCGGATTAATATCGACCAGGAATTTCACTGCTCCTTGTTGGCAGGCACCTCGGACAGTGCAGTGCTCCCTCAGTACTGTACTGGGAGTGTGCCAGCTTGGGGGAGGCGCTGGAGTCGCCTCAAGTCCCTGGAGCGGAACTTGAGAGCAGGGCCAGGATCTTCCAGTCCTGTCCAGCGATTTGGCAAATTGGACCGGAAAATCCCAGCCCGTGACTTTCCGACTCAGAGAAAGTAAGGTGAGGAACACTAGGCTATGCATCCAAGTTTGGCCTTGATAGATAGGTCTTTGACATCACTGTGCGCATGGCCACAACAGTAGTGAATTATTGGGCCTGTAAAATGGTCAGTGGAGCTCTGCTTTGTGAGGTTTTGGCCAAACACCTATGACCCTTAACTTAGGTGCTGACAGATACACTGAAATAGCCATTGGACATCAACTGCAGAATGTGGTCAGCAATGGGGACAGCTCAGCTTTTAATTTGACTTGCAAGCAGCTGAATTTGATCGGGAAGTGTCAGCCAGCAGTCTGTATTACTGTCAAATATTCTCCCTGTAATAGACTGAGGCTTTCATTATATATATATTTGAATGAGTTACCTTATGCTGCAGACAACTGGGCAAGGTGGGTACTTTTCCTCTTCATTTTGGTCCAACGTAAATGAACCGCCGGCCTCCAGCCACTTTCTAATGAAACCACTGACTCCAGCCCTGGGCTGAACATTTGACTTGAGCATTGACAGGCTGCGGTTGCAACACAGTAAAGCCTCAGTCTCCTGCTGCCTTCTACTGAAACCCCTGTGACCTATAGCAAAACCTGCAAAAGAAAAGTTAAGTATGTTAAGAGAAACTGGTTGGACTTTTAATTGCCATGAAGTCTGAATTATGAGCAAACCACATTCAAAAAACACATTAGGTCTCATTATACCCAATGAGTGCTACGTTTGCTTTATGACATGTTTCTCATTGACATTCTGCCTCTGCCCTTTGAACCTTGAGTCATAGTTTTGGAGTGTTGTTGGTCATGATCAGTACAGGCTTAAAGGGCCGAAGGGCCTTTGCCTGCGCTGTAATTTTCTTTGTTCTTTGTTTTGTGGAACAATGGCTATATTACCTTTCCCGTGCACTCATCTTCAGGTTGCACGCCCTCATGTCTGCGTGGGATTCCTCCGGGTCCTCCATTTTCCTCCCACACTCCAAAGATGGGTGGGTTCAGTGGACTGGCCATGTTAAATTTATAGAATCATAGAATCTGCGGCATGGAGACAGGCCCTTCAGCCCAAATTGGTCCATGCCGAGCAAAATGCCCATCCAAGCTGACCCCATTTGCCTACATTTGGCCCATATCCCTCCAAAATTTTCCTATCCAGATATCTGTCCAAATGCCTTTTAAATATTGTTAATGTCCTTCCCTCAACCACGTCCTCTGGCAGCTCATTCCACGTACATACTTACCTCAGTATAAAAAAGTTGCTCCTCAGGTTCCCATTAATTCTTTCCCCTCTTAACTTAAACCTGTGCCCTCAAGTTCTAGATGCTCCCACATTAGGAAAAAGACTGAGTGCATTCACCCTATCCACTCCTCCCATGATTTTAGACACCTCTATAAGCTCATTCCTCAGTCTCCTACACTCCAAAGAAAAGAAAAATTGAGCCCCAGGATGTGTAGGTTAGGGGTATTGACGATGCAAAATTGTCCCTTAGTGTCTCAAGATATTTAAGTTATGGGAATTAGTGCAGTAAATAGTGGGGTTACAGGAATATGGCCTGGGGGGTGCTCTGTTGGAGAGCCATTGTTGATTCAATGGTCTGAATAGCCTCCTTTGGGACCCTATGATTCTATAGCCTTCATCATTGAATTTGGGACTCCTGAGACTAAAGAAGTAGACGTTGTTTAAAAATAAAGAAAAACAGCAAGTAACAATATTTCGTTTAGAAAATAAAATAGCCTCAGAGAGCTTGATCAGGAGTGTGAAGACCAGGAGATCAGCATTGTTGGATTCAATCGCGTATTTTTTTGAAGAATTGTTGGTCCAATTCAGTGCTAGAAAAGGGGAGAAGATTCCTGTGTTCAGTGGGAGAAACAAGCCCTCTGAGGTTAGATGTAGAATAATCAGATGCAGACAAAAACTCCCTTTGCATTGCTAACATGTCTGGTGTCCAGCTTCCAAATGCAGTTACTGACACACTTGCCTCTGGGTTAGAAAGTGGTGGGATCTAGCCCCACTCCTGGACATGAACACAAAGCTTAAGCCGACCATTCAATGCAGTGCTGAGGGAGTAATTACAGAGGGGCAGCCCTTCCGGAGAGATACAAAAGTAAAGAAACTTCACCTGTTCAAGTACACATTGCAAGTCCCATGGATTTGTTAAAAGAGCAGGCTTCTCTCGGTGTTTAGACCAACATTCTTCCCTCATAATTAACTCCATTACAAATGCAAAGTTTCCCAGATTATATTTTGGGATTGTCACTTTAATTTAGGCTAAAATGAAGGAATTAAGTGAGTCATGTGACCTACTCAACCATAAGCTTAGGTGGCTTGGTTGTTAAAGGTTGGGATGACAGACCAAGTTATTTTACTGGGAATAAGATGAAGATATTCTCATCTGTCGGCAATAGTAAGAGCATCTATGATGACTGGGTAGACTATTAGTCTTCGAGTCTCAAAGGAGGAGTTAGGAACATTGGATTTTATAAATGGTTTAAATAGTCTATTTAATTTCAAGTTAGAATAGAGTTGGGGGTGTAGAGGATAGTAATTAACATTTCCAGCTGTGTATAGGGCACATGATTCCCATTGCCATGGAGATGGGCAAGAGTCCGTTTGGTTACAGGGTTTTTCTAACATGTCTCTGAATCTCACAGAGACAATTGATTCTACAAGAAACTGTACAAGAGAGAGGGAGAAAGAGAACTGTGAGGTAGAGACAATCAGTCCTGCATCTGAACCAGAGAAAAAACTGTCTTTATTATTCAACATGCAGAAGGTGGGTGGGAGCTTGCACGCAGATTGAAGAGACTGGGTGGGATTGTATGGCATTGCTTATCCCAAAACCTTAAAATTCCATCTGAGGTCAATAGACCTTCCCATTGTCCACCCCTTGCCTGCTCTAATTCCCGTAGCAGTGAGGCAGTAAAATTTCAGCCACTAAGGCTGGACAATTTGCCTAGCTTTGGCAGAGGAATCTCCAAGGTCACCCACAGGTTAGCCAGCGAAGCAAGGTAAAAGGAATCGGGCTATCTGCAGTGGAAATTATCTTTAGATTGGTTCAGGACAGTGTAAAATATAATTGTAGTGGGAGATTTTAGTTACATTGAAAGTTAAATGAGGGAAACTTTTCTGTAGCCTAGTTTAAGTTGCTTCTAACAATCACGTTTAGTCAATTTTGTTTTTCGTTTTTTTTACAAAAGAAGTCTAAAAACGTGAAATCTTATCATCTGATCCTTCAAGTCAGTCACTGGAAATTCAAGTATCTTTTTAGAAGTTGTCAGTCTCTACGTGGATTGTAACATCTCATCATTTGCGCAGTATAGCTATCATATCTTCACGTACATAGCAGTGACTGTGGTTAAAAACAATTCATTGAATGTGAAATGCTTTGACGTTGCAAAGGGAAGTCCTTTCATCCCAGATCTGAGTAAAAAGCTAAGAAAATTGTTTCCTACATAAGCCCTCACTTCCATCTCTAGCTTCTTTGAGTTAAAGTCCTGATTTGTGCCAAATTCTGTGCAGTTTTATTTTCGCTGTTATCCCACGCACACCCAACTGCATAAAATCATTTCAAGCTATTTGCAAAGATTAAAGACCCATCCCATCCATATGGATTGAAGTCGTACCCACATCCCAGACATAAAAGAACAACATGCTGCCATCGCTCACTCATTTCAAACTACTCATTCCAATATGTAGGCATATTTCAATGCTGTTCAACCAGCCCAACTTTGGAATGCTGTTCATGAATTCTAAAAGTTCATCCAGGGCAGATTCTATTCTGACTAACTATTATATACTTGTTGATATATAAATAGATATTGTACATCAATTCAAAAAATACCTTCAAGGAATATAAATTGACATTTTATTTTACTCATTTTTGGGATGTGGGCATCTCTGGCAAAGCCAACATTTATTTCCCATCCCTAATTTCCTTTGTGAAGTCAGTGGTGAGCCATATCCTGAAGTGTTGCGGTTCATGTGATGTGGGTACGCCCACAGTGCTATTGGAAAGGTTGTTTCAAGATTCTCACCCAGCAACTGTGAAGGAACCGTGACATAGTTCCAAGTCAGGATGGTGTGTCACTGGAGGTGGCAGTGTTCCCTTGCATCTGCTGACCTTGTTCTTCTTGGTGGTAGAAGTTGGAGACTTGGCAGGCACTGTCGAAGGAGCCTTAGTGAGTTGCTGCAGTCAACTTGTAAATGGTCCACATTGCTGCTACTGTGCGTTGGTGGTGGAGGGAGTGAATGGTGAAGATGGTGGATGGGCTGCCAAGTAAGCGGACTTTGTTGTCTTGGATTTTACCAAGCTTCTTAAGTGCTATTGGAACACCTGTCATCCTGGCAAGTGGAGAGTATTCTATTACACTCCCAACTGGTGCCATGTTGATGACGGACAGGCTTTGGGGAGTCAAGGGGGCTGCAGAATTTCCAGGTGATGTCCTGCTCTTGTGGCCACAATGTTTAAGTGACTGGTCAATCTCAGAGGATGGTTTTGGTGAGGAATCCAGTGATGGCAATATTGTTGAATGTTAAGGAGAGATGGTTAAATTCTCTATTGTTGAAGATGGTCATTGCCTGGCAATTGTGTAACTTGCCACTGATGTTCTTGTTGCAGGCCGACACAAACTCCTTCATTATCTGGGGAGTTGTGTGAGGTGCTGAACACTATGAAACTATCAGCAAATATCTCAAAGACAGAAGCTCGATAATTAATGAAGCAGCTAAATGGTTGGACCCAGGACATGATGGAACTCCTGCAGCAATGTCCTGGGGGTGAGATTACTGCCCTCCACCAGACGCAACCATTTTCCTTTGTTTATATTTGACTCCAGCCAGTGGAGAATGTCCCCCAATTTCCACTGACTTTAATTTTGCTAGGGCTCCTTGATGCCACCGTTGGTCAAATGCTGTCCTGACATCAAGGGCTTTTATCTCTGGAATAAACCCCTTTTGCCCTTGTTTGGACCAAGGCTGTAATAAGGTCTGGAGCTGAGTGGCTCTGGAGGAACCCAAACTGAGCGTCAGTGAGCAGGCTGTTGCTAAGGAAGTGCCAATGTCGAGTTCATCTTCCATCTCTTTTTCGATGATTGAGATTAGACTGAAAGAATCGTAGTTGACTAAATTTGATTTGACAGTGATGGATGGGTGACTCCCCCCCAAGGTTGAATTGCAGGTGGATGCAGCCCTAGAAACTTCTATACAGCATCTACTTCAGATGTCATGGAGCTAGTTTAACTTGGTGAGTGTTTGAATAACCTGCTCCACGAAGGTCTGTCATTTTAATATTTGAATAAGACTCCATTCCTCAGATCTGACAGCTTTTTTAAGTTAATAGCTGCAAAATACTCAGCGACTAAAAGGGAACAGTGCCACCTGATCTTCTTCTGTATATGACAGCGCAGGTGGGAACCACAGTTTAACGTCTCCTCTGAAAACCACACCTCCAACTGTGCGGCACTCCCTTTATCCCGCACCAGAGTGTTGACCTAGCTTTCCTGTGAAGTTGGATCTGGAGCCTCCTGACTCAGAGGCGGGAGAGCCGTTCACTCAGCCACAGCTGACACCTGCCCAGGGCTCCAACTCTGATTTAATTCAGAGGGCCGGCGAATGAAATTTAACTTGTTGTTAGCTAGTTCTCAAAATATTTTTTTGCTGCCCGTCAGTTCACACAAGCGCTTGGTCTGTTGGCGGCTGGTGTGTCATTTGCTATTAAGGCTATCAAAATCTAAAGACTAGTCAGGCCAGATTTATCAACAGAATAAATTGCTGCCTGGGCTTCTGCAGTGTCCATGGGGCGTCATTTAGAGATGAATGAAGTGAGGGGATGCTACAGTTGCAATTAGCTATTCTTCCCTGCTTTGTTTCAGGAATTTGCATTCTCATAATGAGCCCTCGAGACAAAAGGAAGATTAGCAACAATAAAACTGCGGATTGGGAATTATGGTGTCAAGGGCATCACATCTCCCAACCAACCAGTTTGAAATTTAGGCACACAGCTCTAAAAAGTATGGGCAGAATATTAAATTCGAGGAGCGTTTAATTCCACTGTGCGTATCTTCCCAAATTTTCCAGTACCGGTATTTTTAGTCAAATGAGAGTTATTGCATTATTTTGGCTTCTGCTTATCAAATAAAGTTTATTTATTAGTGTGACAAGTAGGCTTACATTAACACTGCAATGAAGTTAGTATGAAAATCCCCTAGTCGCCACACTGTGGCGCCTGTTCGGGTACATTGAGGGAGAATTTAGCATGGCCAATGCACCTAACCAGCGCATCTTTTGGACTGCGGTTTGGAACCAGAGCACCCAGAGGAAACTCATGCAGATACAGGAAGAATGTGCAGACTCCACACAGACAATGACCTAAGCCGGGAATGGAACCTGGGTCCACTTAACAGCTTCAACTTATGATCATATAGACCTTCGATGAAGGAGCATTTGCAGACAATATTTGACAATAAGCAATAAGGGAATATTAGGATGGATGACCAAGAACTTTTCAAGAGGGAAGGAGAGGTCAAGAGGCCGAGAGGGGTTCAGTTACGTAATTCCGTTACTTTAGGGCCTTGGCAACTAAAGTATACGGCTGCCAGTGGTGGAGGAATTTAAATCCACAATGTTCAGGAGGCCAGAGTTGGAGGAACATTGGGTGATGTGGGGCTAGAGGAGATTATAAAGATAGGGAGGGGTCCATGGAGGGATTTGAAAAGATAAGAATTTTAAAAGCGAGGCATTGTATAGTTGGAAACCAGTGCATATCAGCAAGCCTAGGCAGGTGGAGAAACAGAATCTTACGCAAATCTGACCACTCTGACAGCAGAGTTTCATGCTTCCCCATTTCATGATGGCTGTCATTGAAAGCTGAGGAGATTAAATTTGTGTCCTACCCATGCATAGTGACGTGCTAGTTCCCAAGGAAGCTGCAAGCCTTCATCCAGTGTCTCCCATAGCTGAGACTGAACCTGCTGTTATGATTTGAGTGGGCTATAGAAAGGTTACCAAGCCCAGTGCTAAAACCTGCTTCCCATAAGTGAGCCTGTTCTCCCTATCAATGAGACCTGTCTGAAGTGGTTGGTTGCAGGGTGTGACAAAGAAATAGGGTCCCAGGACATCTTAGGCAGAGGTAAGACACCCTTTAGGATTGTTAGAATAGGATGCATTAGTGTGTAGTTTTCATGCATAAACTTACTGGAACTGTCAACCTGTCAAGGAAGTGTCCAAGGATATATACTCTGCAGAAGCTTTCTCTCACCTTAGTTGTCAAACTTCTCCCATCTTAGTTGTCAAACTAGATCTGAACATTTTTGTTGCATTCTCCCTCGTACCCAGGCTGACATTGGCCACATCTCACCTTGGGCCAATATTTGTGATGTGAAGCTTACACACGAGATGAGATATTTGGAGGATGGTCCAGAGAGTACTGGCCCTTAGCCAGCTGGGAAGTTAGAGACTCACTATTGGACAGCAGGAGATTCCCTCCGTAGCTTTAAAGTCCCATCTGGGAGAAGTGAGGACACCATACGATTAACCTTCCAAATTAGCACCACTAATCAAAGAGGTTGCCCAGGAGCGCAGTAGACTTTTCTGATCGAATGGGTTGATTTTTCATGTAGCCCTTTGCATCAGGTGAGTGGTGAGATTTTGCATCGTAACAGAGAGCCAAGCTCCAGTCTAACCTCCAGACCCAGGGAAGTTATGCAACATTGGGCAGCTTCACGGCCCATGTTTAAGTTGGATGCTCTCCCAAGTATTCTGATTCCATGTGCGACCTACATAGTATTATTGAAAGCATGCCATGGATTTCTTCTGTTCACTAACTCAAAATTCAGGTTGCTATTCCGGCTGATTAGCTTCATAGAATCCCTACAATGAAGAAGGAGGCCATTTGGCCCATCGAGTCTGCACCGACTCAACATCTCATCCAGGTCCACCCCTGCCCTATTCCTCTATCTTCATGTATTTACCCCATTAATCCCCCAAGCTTACACATCCTGGTACACTGAGGTGCAATTTAATACAAACAATCCACCTAACCTGCACATCTTTGGACTGTGGGAGGAAACCGGAGGAAACGCACGCAGACATGGGGAGAATGTACAAACTCCACACAGACAGTGACCCAAGCTGGGAATCAAACCCGAGTCCGAGGCTGGAATTGAACCCAGGTCCTTGGCACTGTGAGATAGCAGTGCTAACCACTGTGCCACTGTGCTGCCCAGTAGAATCTTATAGAATCTTACAGTTTATAGAATTATATAATCCCCACAGTGCAGAAGTAGGCCATTCGGCCCATTGAATCTGCACCAACAACAATCCCACCCAGGCCCAATTCCGGTCTCCCTGCATATTTACCCCACTAATCCCTCTAACCTACGCATCCCAGGACACTAAGGGGCAATTTAGCATGGCCAACCAACCTAACCCACACATCTTTGGACCATGGTGTGTGGATTAGGAACACCCAGAGGAAAGCCACGCAGAATCAGGGAGAATGCGCAAACTCTGCATGGTGACCACAGCTGGGAATCGAACCAGGTCCCTGGAGCTGTGAGGCAGCAGTGCTAACTACTGTGCCACTGTGCCACCCCTATATGCTATGCAATAGAATCAAACAACTATTCCTTCAGCATCCTTTCCATCCTTTCTGAATCTGGTAGAAAAAAGTGCCAGCAATTAATCATCTTTAAGTTATTCAAAAATATCTGATATTCATGCAAGGCATTCTTCGTGAAATGAATGAGCTGAGTATTACAGTCCCTTAGATTGACTGCTGCCCAAAAATCCAGTTCAAATCTCAAAGGAGGCAGAAAAATCCTCTCCAGATCAAAACCAAAATAGTATTTTTACACATGACAATGCTGGAATATTTCTCTTAAGATTAGACTGTAACACTATTAAAAAAGACCCAGTTGGCATGTTTATGAGGTGAGTGTACACAGGCCTAGAATGTCCACAGGGGTTCTGATTCCCCACTGCAACTTCGACCCAAGATCAGCAGAACGTCCGAAGCAATGATATCCAAGAATGTTGTTTGGAATTTTAGCTGGTTTAACAATTTGGTTGTCAGCAGCCAAAGACTTGCAAAACCTGATGAGAAACTTTTTGCCTGATTGGCAATAACAGTCTAAAAGGCAAAGTCCTATTCTTATGCACTTCCAAAGATGAAATGATGGTTACGCAGATACAGAATCATTTGTTAAGGCTCAGTAGGAGACACTACCGTCTGACTCAGAAGGTTGGGGGTTCAAGTCTCACCCCAGAAACCTGAGCACAAAAATGCAAGTTAATGCTCCAGTAAAGTGCTGAGAAAGTGTTGTACCGTCAGAGGTGCCATCTTTTTTGGAGAAGATATTAAACCAAAGTCCCGTCTGCCTTCTCAAAAGATTCCATGACACAACTGCAGTGGATTCATACCCAATTGCCCTGGCTTGTTCCTGTGCACAAATGGCCACACTTAGATTTTTTTTTGTTGGAGGAGATGTGACTTTCCTCTGCATTCCATGCTGCAGCCCGGGAATGCCTAATGCACATGTCCCCCTGCTGAGGTCTGGTTCCCAATTTCAAATATGGAATGAAAATCAGATGTCCGGTTTCGCCGTTATTCCGTCTGGAGATGTGGGGGTGGGGGGGGCGGGGCAGGTTGAAAGGCCATTAAAATCACACTAGGTTTGGGAGTTTGTGAAAAAAATAAACAGCCTGCTGAGGAGGCAGGAATATTCTGAAAGGCAAGTGTCAAATGTTCTAACATCTTCAAGTGTCACTGTTAGGTAATGTGTTATAATATGGGTGTGTTTTTAACACTCTGATTCAGCACAGGGATCTGTCCTGCAAAGATAGCTTTACCCCTCCATTGACCAGTATTGTGTAATTGTACACATGCATTGCAGCACTTTTCCAATGGAGAAAGTGTCTTAATGTGTTTTTTTTTTAATGTCTCTTCTCTGATTTAGTTAGGTTGGCAGTTTTGGTTGCTTTAAAATCCTGCTTTTGAATGTAGAAAAAATGATCTCCCCTACCTTTGGTAGACAACATACTGTGCTTTGAAATAGAAATGGATATTTGTTTTGTCAGTGTGGATGGATGCATTAGCTATTGCACCTCTTTCATTATGAATGGTTGATAAGATTTCCATTCAGCAGGTGGTCATACTAATCCAAGAACTAGTGAACATAATCATGGGGAGGCGATGGCCTCGTGGTATTATCACTAAAAGGAGAATGTATCGAGGCATGGGGGAATGTGTCAGGGCCTGGGGGAATAAGAGGTGGCAGAGAAGTGGTGGGGGGTGAGGTGGGAGAGAATTAGGGAGCCTTTAATAAAGCTGAAAGCTGGGCTGCTGTATGGAGAACGAGGGAAGTCTTCTACCTGGCCTGACCTGTATATGCATTCCTCAGGGGCTCCATCCTGGAGCCTGACCCATGTGTTAAAAGACAAAAATCACAAAGTCCCACATTGGTTGGGCGTGCATTATTGAGAGCTCCAGAAGGCTGGGTTTTCCAAACCCAGACGAAAATCTGTCCCTTCAATTCCATCTTCGATTTGGATTATATTACATTCAAAATGTAAATCTTAATTGAATCTTGTACTATCCTTTCTTTTGTCACAAACATTTTCTGAGTGCTTGTTAATGCTGGATTTTGCTCCACCGTCCAGCTAAAAATTGGGCATGATTGTAACAGAAATTCTGGGAATGGGATGGTGACATCTCCCCCATCCGAACGCAGCTTCATCCCTCTTGCCAACCTGTGCTTCCCTGTCCCTGCCGCTGCTCCTGCCTGCTTTATGCCTTTCCTGATGGAAGCATGAGGAACACTCCTATTCCTTATGCACCTATTAGGAGCACCATAAACTCTCTTCCTTTATTTCCTCTGACCATGGTTCCCCAAGTCCCTTGGGTTGAGAGTGACAGTGGAGTGATATTGGAAGCAATGTTCTCAGTATCCACAGGTTGACAGAATGAACCAGATAAAGGTCTCCTCTCCTGCCAATTTGATCACCAAAGCTCATCCTCTGTTGCTCATGGCTTCTGGGCACAGTCTACAGAAATGGCAGTTCCATCCTTCTTAGGGGACATTCTGCTGCATCAAGGTCTCTCACCAACCCTCGCTGTGTGCCCACCCTGCAGGCCCAATCACCCCAATCCCAGCCCAGGGGAATGGGTTAGGGTTTGCAGCAGGTTTGGAGGGAGGGGTAGACATCCCACCCTAACACCAGCAAGAAAATGCAGGCCCTTGCAGTGGAGCTGGCAACCACGAGGTTAAAATACAGCACATATCCCACTGGTGCTGTGGCTTTCTCCAGACCCCACACACTACAGTTCCCAAAGCCTTCAGAGTGCAGACCTACCAACACGATTCCCTTGAAGCCCTAAGCCATAAGCTTTCTAACCTCATTATTACAAACCCGTGGTGACCAGTAAAGTAGTTAGGAGATCATCTGACTGAGATTTAAGCTCCTCTATGGACTATAATGGAGTTTAGCTGGGGGCAGGGAAAATTACAATAATAAGTTTGTAATGACAGAGTCTGCAAAAACATGGTTCCAATACCACCAAAAATGCTGAAACATGCAAAGCAACTGAGGCTGCAGTGACATCTTTAATCAAACCTCACTTCTATCTCCACCTCCACAAATAATACTTCATTTATGCAACACACGATGTGTCTCATGCCTCTCTGACCCAGAGGCAATGGGGGTAAAAGATTGCTGTTTCAGAGGGGCTAAAGACAGAAAGTGTGCTCCCAAAATCATCAGTACTTGGACCACTGTCATTCCCAATTTATATCAACAGTTTACACTTCAAAATCAAAAACGTAATTTCCAAGCTTATAAGAGGAGTAGCCCGTACTGAGGGGGACTGCGACAAGTTACAAGATCGATCAGCATCTAAATTTTGGTAAGAAAAATGAAGAGCCCCAGTTTCATAGAACCCTTACAGTGCAGAAGGAGGCCGTTTGGTCCATCGAGCTTGCACCAACTCTCCGATAGAGCTTCTTACCCAGGCCCTATCCCCATAAACTCACACATTCATCCCTAATTCCCCTAACCTATACATCTTTGGACACTCAGGGGACAATTTAACATGACCAATCCACCCAACCTGCCCATGTTCGGAGGGTGGGAGGAAACCAGAGCACCTGGGGGAAACCCACGCAGACACGGGGAATGCACAAATTCCGCATCGTCAGTGACCCTAGGCTGGAATTGAACCTGGATCCTTGGCAGGCAGCAGTGCTAACCAATTGTTACTTGGAAGATGAGAATCAAAATGGGTTGGGGAAGCAAGGGAATTTGGGAGGAAAACTATAGGAATCAGTACTCACCACGAAATAGGCAATTCAGAAGAAACCTCAAGTGTCATCCAAATACAGAATACATTGTGGAGTCATAGGACTGGATCTTCACCATTGAAATGGGAGTCAGGAAAATTCCTCAGGAGCAATTGCCCACAAGGACAGGATTTCTATTGCCAAGGGTGGGTACAGTCTGTAGTCGAGCCAAACGGCCTGGCAAAAAGTTTGGTACGGAGTCAGGCCATTAAAAAACCCACCTTGGTGCTGGGGAACTTCACCCCAGTTATAATCGTTCCTCTAGCCCTCTCGCCTAATGTTTCCAATGCCAAGGACTGCCCTCCACTCAGCCCCATGACTCCTCATGCCAAAGTACGTGCCCCACTCACTCCATATGATGTCTTGTGCCCTCCGTGCCAAGCTATACACTTCTATGCCCATTTACCCATTATACACTGTATAGAACAAGTAAACGCAATAGGGACAGTAAACACTGGAAAAAAGCTTTGGAAAATCAGTGGTTCATTAATAAATTATCACTTTCTTTAAAAAGCTCTACTTTAGCCCAAAAAAAATGTCAATCATCCAAACCCCTTAAACTACCAACAGTATAAAAGTTAAAGCCTCTTCATCTTGTGTAAGTAAAAATTGCACGATGAACCACATAGATCTGAGAGCCACAGGTATCAATCAAGCAGTATTTTGCCTGGAATCATGTGTTTCAACAGGCTAATAGATTATTGGGCTTTCAGCCAAGCCTCATTAGAATTCTTAGCCTTTCAGGTATTGTGAACCATAGTCTGCATGAGGGAATTTCAGAACAATAAGTTTGAAATGGCCTCCTCATGCCTCCAATACAAGGTCATTCCGACTTGGTGAAAATCCAGCCCATGGAGTGATTTTTGACATAGCATGAGGGCAATTCAGGTGACTGAGTCCCTGCTGACTCCCCACGGAGCAATCCAGTCAGTCTCACTTCACAACTCCATCCTCTTTGTTGTCATAATAACTAATTGAGTTGAATAATTTAGATGTATTTAAGAACAATCTCGATAACACATGAAAGTGAAAGGAATAGTTATATGCTGACAAAAGTAGAGAAGCAAGGGAGGGTGGATGGACTTGGCACAGCCATATGGACTGGTTGGGCCAAGTGGCATGTTCCTATGCTCTATGCTAGTGGTAGGCAACCTGTGGCCCAGGGACCACATCTGGGTTCTGAGTTCCACCCATGTGACATTTTGTCGACCGTCGCCTACACAAGGTTGCCACATTCTGCTGATTTCCATCTGTCAATTCTTCTGCTACCAGCATGACTGAAATAATACGCAAGTAAAGCAAGGGCCAGGGAAGTGAGGTGACATGCTAATTGATCACATTGACTGTGAGAGCTGTGCGTTCTCTCTGTGTCCAAAGTGTAAATATTTATTTTGTTTTGACCATTTGAATTTGGTCCCGATTACCAACAACCTGTCCTAGTCCCTCCATGCCGACACTATAGTTGAGAAACTATACTTTCTCAGAAGATTAAGGAAATTTGGCATGTCCGCCACGACTCTCACCAACTTTTACAGATGCACTATAGAAAGCACTCTTTCCGGTTGTATCACACCTTGGTATGGCTCCTGCTATGCCCAAGACCACAAGAAACTGCAAAGGGTTGTGACTGAAGGCTAGTCCATCACTCAAACCAGCCTCCCATCCATTGACTCTGGCTAAACTTCCCACTGCCTCGGCAAAGCAGCCAGCATAATCAAGGACCCCACGCACCCCACACATTCTCTCTTCACTTTCTTCCATCAGGAAAAAGATACAGGAGTCTGAGATCACATACCAACCGACTCAAAAGCAGCTTTCTCCCTGCTGCCATCAGACCTACCTCGCATTAATTTGATTATTCTCTCTGCTAGCTATGAGTATAACACTATATTCTGTAATCTCTAATTGCCTTCCCTATGTACGTTATGCTTTGTGAAGTGCGCAGGAAATAATAATTTTCGCTGTATGCTAATACATGTGACAACAGTAAATCAAATCAAAATCGTGATAGTTCTGTTCTATATAAATGATTAAGCATTTTCTATAACTCATTATGAAATATTCAGCATTATTTAATCTTATTCATGGGGGTCAAGATTAGTCAACAAACCAGATTTCAATCTTGTGGCCCTGAGATGAAGGAAGGCCACTCACCATCCTAGATTGCCCATCACTGCTCTATGCTGTTTGAATATTCGCACCTTCCTAGGAGATTACAAGTGATAGGTTTTGTGATGAAACATGGAGGGATCCTTTCAACCAGAGTTGGGATCTCTGGTCTGGGCTTGTTAGAGCCTGATTTCCTGTACTGATTAGTTCGCCATAGAATTCACCAGCACCTCTCCAGAAAGAAGGGCATTGAATTTCATTCTTAATCCCACCTTTTACTCTCGGAATATCCAGAAATATTTTGCAGCCGATGAATTAATTTTGCAACATTGTCACTTTTCTTACAGGTAGTATTAGAGAAATAGTGGGGGGCACAGTGGTTAGCACTGCTGCTTCACAGAGCCAGGGACCAGGGTTCAATTCCCAGCTTGGGTGACTGTGTGGAATTCTCCCCATGTCTGTGTGGGTTTCCTCTGGATGCTCCGGTTGCCTCCCACACTCCAAAAATGGGCGGGTTAGGTTGATTGACCATGATAACTTGTTCCTTCATGTCAGGGGGACTAAGATGGTAAATAGTGGGGTTATGGGGACAGGGGGTGGGATTCTTCTCGATACAGGCTCAATGGGCCAAATAAGAACATAAGAAATAGGAGCAGGAGTAGGCCATCTAGCCCTTCAAGCCTGCCCCGCCATTCAATAAGATCATGGCTGATCTGAAGTGGATCAGTTCCACTTTTCCGCTTTCTCCCCATAACCCTTAATTCCCTTGCCTACCAAAAACCTATCTACCCGTGTCTTAAATATATTGAGCGAGGTAGCCTCCACCACATCAACGGGCAGAGAATTCCAGAGATTCATCACCCTTTGAGTGAAGAAGTTCCTCCTCAACCCCGTTCTAAACTGCCCCCCCCCCTTATCTTGAGGCTGTGCCCTCTAGTCCTGCTGTCCTTTCTGAGTGGGAAGAATCTCTCTACCTCTACCCTATCCATCCCTTTCATTATCTTATACGTCTCTATAAGATCCCCCCCCATCCTTCTAAACTCCAACGAGTACAGACCCAGTCTGTTTAGTCTCTCTTCATAGTTCAACCCCCTCATCTCTGGTATCAGCCTAGTGAACCTCCTCTGCACTCCCTCCAAGGCCAAAATATCCTTGCGCAAGTGCGGCGACCAAAACTGCACACAGTACTCCAGCTGCGGCCTCACCAGTGCCCTGTACAGTTGCAGCAAGACCTCTCTGCTTTTATATTCTATCCCCCTCACTATAAAGGCCAGCATCCCATTCACCTTCTTGATCACCTGCTGCACCTGCAGACTGGGTTTTTGCGACTCATGCACAAGGACCCCCAGGTCCCTCTGCACCATAGCATGCTGCAGCTTTTCTCCCTTTAAATAGTAATCCCTCCTACTATTATTTCTGCCAAAGTGGATAACCTCACACTTGCTAACATTGTACTCCATCTGCCAGCTCCTTGCCCACTCACTCAGACTATCCAGATCCCTCTGCAGACTTTCCACACCCTCTGCACAATTTGCTTTTCCACTCATCAAATTGCATCACCCTACACTCAGCCCCCTCCTCCAGATCATCTATATAAATGGTAAATAGCTGAGGGCCCAGCACCGATCCCTGCAGCACTCTACTAGTCACCAACCGCCAATCAGAATAGCACCCATTGATACCAACTCTCTGCCTCCTATTAGACAGCCAATCCTCTATCCACGCTAACACCTTACCACCAACTCCATGCCCCCTAACCTTCTGAAGCAACCTTTTGTGAGGCACCTTATCAAACGCCTTTTGAAAATCGAGAAACACCACATCCACCAGTACCCCTCTGTCTACCGCACTAATCACATCCTCATAGAAATCCAATCAATTCGTCAAACATGACTTCCCCTTAACGAATCCGTGCTGCATCTGCTCTATCAAACCATTCTTTGTTTGGCCTCCTCCTGCACTGTAGGATTTCTATGATGTGTTACAAAGTTACAAGAAGACAGCTATCCAACAGGTAAGGGCAGCATGGTGGCACAATAGTTAGCACTGCCGCCTCACAGCGCCAGGAACCCAGGTTCAATTCCAGTCTTGGGTCACTGTCTGTGTGGAGTTTGCATATTCTCCCCATGCCTACGTGGGTATCCTCCCATGGTCTGAAAGATGTGATGGTTAGGGTGCATTGACCGCGCTAAATTCTCCCTCAGTGTACCCGAACAGGTGCCAGAGTATGGCAATTAGGGAATTTTCACTGTAACTTCATTGCAGTGTTAGTGTAAGCCTCCTTGTGACACTAATAACTAAACTTTAAACTTAATTAATTTGCATTAGGGAAAAGTATACAGTAATGACTATATTTTTTGAATTGATTTTGTTTCAAGGATAAATTTTGCAAGAATTCTTCTGCTCTTGAATTAATGTCGCACCTGAAAGACAACACCTCACACATTGCAATACTTCCTCCGTACTACACCGGAGTGTCTGCCTGGATTATGTATGGAATGGGCACAGAACCTACAGTCTTCTGACTGAGGAACATGAGGTGCTACCCCTGAACTAAAGCTGACAGCCAGGACCTTTAATAGCTGCTTGAGATGGCGGTTACGGGGTTGGGGCCACAGTGGGATTGTTAGTAAGGAAGACTCGATGGGCCGAATGGCTTCTTCCTGCACTGTTAGGATTCTATGATCCTATGAATCTGTTCTATAATTCTAGGAGGCGAAGCCACAGTTTAAACTCTCACGTAAAAGATGCAGCCTCTGTGATATGCTATTGGCTGTTGTGTTGTGTACTAACTCTGTCCCTGCAGCCCCCTGCGCAGACATAGGACCTCAACAGTGCAGGAGGTGACCCGTCAGCCCATTGAGTCTGCACAGGCATTCAGAAAGAGCATCTTACCCAGACCCACCTCCCCAATCTGTCCCTGTAACCCCATTCATTTACCATGGTCAATTCCACCTAACCTCCACATCCCTGGACACTAAGGGACAAGTGAGTATGGGCCAATCTACCTAACCTGCACATGTTTCGACTCTGGGAGGAAACTGGAGCATCTGGAGGAAAACCACACAGACATGGGAAGAACACGCAAACTCCACAGTCATTTGAGACTGGAATCAAACCCAGGTCTCTGGCACCGTGAGGCAGCAGTGCTAACCACTGTGCCACCGTGCTGCATGTAATCTCCTGGGAGAGACAAAAATCTAAAGTGGGAAATTCCACTCAGGGATAAAGGGTATGCCTGTAAATTCCTCTCCTGACTTCCTCAGAGCATCAAAACTACTCCAGTAGAAATATGGTCCAAGTGTTATAGATAAAACATCTATCTGATGTGGTGCCTATCCCAGTCAGAAACCAACCCAGCTTTGCCTAGAAGACAAAGTCAGGACCCTCCACAGCAACCAGCAGCACATACCAGACGCTCATTATTCTCCGGGGAAGGAAGAACAGCCCAAAATGTGGTTTATTTTACTCTTCTTTAACAATTTTGTTTAAAATTACATTTCAATTTTGAAAATGTAATTTTTTTAAAAGCTTAAATATTTCACCTTTAGCATCCTCAAGCTTCAGAAATCTACCTTGCATCTAAAATTACTGCTATAGTTTATCTAATTTTAACTTTACTTAGGCAGCATTTGGTTGCCACACTACCGGAAGGATGTGGATGGTTTGGAGAGGATGCAGAGAAGGATGTTGCCTGGTCCTGGAGAGTTTTGGTTATGAGGAGAGGTTGGATAAACTTGGATTGTTTTTACTGGAAAGACGGAGGTTGAGGGGTGACCTGATACAGGTCTACAAAATTATGAGAGGCATAGATATGGTGGATAGTCAGAGGGTTTTTTTCCCAGGTTGGAAGGGTCGACTGCAAGAAGGCATAGATTTAAAGTGAGAGGTGGTGAGTTTTTCACATAGAGGGCGGTGGGTGCCTAGTGGAGAATGCACTGATAGAGGAGATGGTGGAAACAGGCACTTTAGCAACTTTCAAGGCATATCTTGATAGACACATGAATGGGAGGGGAACGGAAGGATAGAAACCGCATATCGGCACAGGCTTGATGGGCCGAAGAGCCTGTTCCTGTGATGTATTTTTCTTTGTTCCAATTATTATTTCACGTGAGCAGGAAGATTTCCAAGGCTAATTGGACAGGCAGGAGAGAGGAATGAATTGTACAAACCCTACCAAAGATCCAACACTGCCTCGATGGGCAGAAAGACCTCCTTCACTGCTGTCAGGCTCTGTGATTCTAGACTTGACAAATGGTTAACATATGATTGAAAACACATCATATCCCAAATATTGCATGGGATTTTTTTTAAAAAACTAAAAGCAGCTTATCCCAGTGCTGTAATTAGAGATGTCCAACTTCCCTCAGTCGTTGACAGAATGATGGTTTTGGTCATGAGGTATGTACCATAATTACCAGTGTTTCATTATCGTGGAACTGAAGACTGCCACCGAGACCCTCCTCACTGCTCATGACAGATGGCAAATGCCTGCTCTCCCCTCCCACGTGAAGGCCACCTAGTGCATTGCACACACGAGTTCTGAAAGTTAGAGCGTGCCCAGAACGCAGCACATATACATCACTGTGTTTCTGGGAAAAATAACACAAGACCCTCAACATTTATCTTTTTTTTCAGTTAACAGATGCATAAAATAACACAACACAGGGATCTTAACTGAAAACTCAAAATGCAGGCTATATTGCATTGGTGTCTTGGGTTCTAATTATACCCAGAATATTCAGTCTGACAGGAATAGTGGAAACAGATTCAATAGTAGGTTTCACAAACAAATTGGATAAATAGATGGGATAACATAGAATTTGCAACACAGAATTCTGCCCAATTGATCAGCTCTGGAGTTCCTCTTCTACCCACTACCTCATCTAACTCCATCAACACAAACCTCTATTCTTTTCTTCCTCGTGTATTTATCTAACCTCCCATAAAAGGCATTGATGCTTTTTCACTTCATCTACTCTACAAGTCTCACGTTCCAAACAAGCTCTCAATAAAGCGGGTTCCCCTGAATTAGTGACTTGCACTTATAGTCTCTAAAAGGTAAAGACATGGTCGCCTCAGATGACCATAGGATGCTCTAGCCTTTGGGGAAGTGGGGGGAAGAGACAGGGTGGACTGGCTGGTGGTGATTTAACCTGAGAATCACCACACCGGTTGAGAAGGTGGACTTTCATGTCGGTATGGGAATTGAACCCATGCTGTTAGTGTCGCTCTGCATCGCTCAACAGCTGTCCGGCCAACTGAGCTAAGCCAACCACAAGCCAAGACACAAGCAGCAGAGTTGTGGATAACCCGAGGGTAGAGGGGAGGTGACTAGCCAAGTTTACATTGTGACCAGTGAGTGTGAAAGGTGACACAGGGATGGATGAGAGTTCCGGCAGCAGGTGAGCTGAGAGATGGGCAAAGTTGGACAATGTTACAGAGATGGAAATAAGCAATCTGAGAGATTACATACATGTGAGGATAGGAACTCATCTCAGGATCAAACGTGACAGCAAGGTTGTTCACAGGCTGGCTTATTCTCAGACTGTTGCCAGGGAGACGATTGGAATCAGTAGCTCAGGAGTTGAGTTTGGGCAGTGGAGTAGGAACTGAAGACAGTGGCTTCAATGTCTTCCAAATATTTTATTGGTGGGCTCCAAAGATGTGCAGGTTAGGTGGACTGGCCTTGCTAAATTGCCCCTCAGTTTCAGGGTGTTAGCAGGGTAAATATGTGGGGATATGGGGATAAGTCCTGGGTGGAGTTGTTGGTTCAGGCTCGATGGGTCAAATGGCCTCCTTCTGCGCTGTGGGGATTCTGTGATGCTATCTATGATCATCCAGTACTGGACGTTGTTTAACCAGTCTGTTAATTTAGCAACAGTGGAGGAATCGAGAGAGATGGTGGTGAGGTGTTGTTGGTGTTGCAGGTGAGAGCTAACACCAGGCCTGTGGATAATGTCCACGATTGGCAGCATGTCAGTGCAAAATTGGGAGCAAAGATGGGTCCTTGGGGAGACACTAGAGGTAATTGTGTGGGAGCAGGAAGAGAAGCCATTGCAAGTGATTCTCTAGCTACGATAAGATAGATAAGGGTGGAACTATTCCAGAACAGTCCCACGCAACCAGACAAGTGGAGAGATGTTGGAGGATGTGGTCAATATGTCGAAGGCTACAAGACAGGATGAGGAGGCCCACAAGGGGTTCAGAGCCAAGTAATGTTTTAAAACCTAACTGGGCCTTTTTCAGGCTAGTCAGCTCCTCCTACCATGTTAATGTTGCCCGGCAACATTATGGCAACCTTGTGTTGAAATCAAAAATACAGCACGACTTATGAATCCAACAGAGGCTGCCACCTGCTCTTATCAGGACCTGGTCCAGGGTCTAAATCAGCACAGTTAATATTACACTGGGCAGGGATGGAAATTAGATTTATGTATTTTTTTAACTTAAAAACCTGCCTGGACAGGATGTTTAAAATCAAAGGTAATGTACTATTCATGGAAAGCTGTACTGATAGTGGGACCCATGCATCACAGACGTGCTACTGCGTAGAAATCATTATTTCATCCGTGTCCCATGATCCAATATGATGCTTGCTTGCCTCAGTCAGTACATTTTGGTCGTCCTGAGGGAGTACAAGTTACTTCTGAGGCAAGTGCAAGTTATTTCTTTTACTCTGGCCTCAGAGTTAGAAGATTGTCGGTTGGATTGTTCTACTGGTAATACCAGTAGAATCTACTGGACGCTAAGTTACTGATCAAAACATTGGATAGAATCCACTTTCACCAATTTACATCCAACATTGAATTTTACAGCACGGAAACAGGCCATTCATTCCAATAGTTGATTCTGTCCCTCCTGAGCCAGACTGATTTTGGGATGGATATGGTACTGGATGAAGGGCTGCCAACCTGGTAAGGTCCAAACAACAACATAACATCCAGCACACTATTCCCATCACTTCTCCCCGATTAGTGGTTCCACTCCTACATTTTCAGTGGACTTCTTTGTTGACATTTGTCCAAGGGAAATTATGAAGGCATTATTTGATTGGATTTGATTTATTTTTGTCACGTGTATTGGGATACAGTGAAAAGTATTGTTTCCTGCACTATATAGACAAAGCATACTGTTCATAAAAAACATAGAGGGAAGGAAACGAGAGGTTGCAGAATATAGTGTTGCAGTTACAAATAGAGTGAAGAGATACATCAGCTTAACATATAATAGGACCATTCAAAAGTCAGCAGGGAAGAAAGTGTTCTTTAGTTGTTTGATCTGTGTTTTTATCTTTTGTATCTTTTTCCCAATGGAAGAAGGTGGAAGAGAGAATGTCCAGGATGCATGGAGTCCTTGATATTGCTGGCTGCTTTTCTGAGGCAGAGAGTCGTGTGAACTGAGTCACTGGATGAGAGGCTGGTTTGCGTGATGGACTGGGCTACATTCCCAACCCGTTTTAGTTTCTTGCGGCCCTGATCAAAGCAGGAGCCGTACCAAGCTGTGATACATCCGGTAAGGATGCTTTCTATGGTGCATCTGTAAAGTTTGGTGAGAGTCGTAGTGGACATGCTGAATTTCCTTAGCCTTCTGGTAAAGTAGAGAAGTTGATAGGTTTTCCTAACTATAGTGTCAATGTGGAGGGACCAGGACAGATTGTTGGTGATCTGCACAGCTAGAAACTTAAAGCTCTCTGCCATCACCGTTGATGTAGACAGGGCATTACCTCCGCTATGTTTCCTGAAGTCAAAGACTGCCTCCTTTGTTTATGAATGCTTGGCTCAGTTTTAAAACTTGATATTATCCAAGTAGAGGATTCTCCATTCACAATTTGACAGTTTAAAGAGGCAGTTAAAGGATTAGATGTCATTGATGTGGAGTGTGAACAGAAGTTTGTTTTTATGAGAGACTAACTATTTGGGATATAAGAGCTTTGAATAGATTTCAGGAATGGGAAATTTTTTCACCATGAAGTGTGTTTGGGTGAGAGTTGTATTGGATTCTTGGAAGCTTTTTCTGTTATCTCAGCATGCCCCCTGATGTCTGCCCATGATGATAACTAGGCAAGCAGCTATGGAGGTGGCATGGGGAGCATAGGGTGCGTGCGGGTAGGGGAGGCCATAAGTTGTCATGGAGAGGTCATTGGGCTGGGTGGGGGCAGTATGAGGGATGAATGCTAGAGGGTTTAAAACAGCTTTAAAACAACTGGGACAAAGTCTTAGAGAACTGTGAATGGGCATCTAACCAGCCCACCCCGACATTCGCTACCCCTGTGGTCATCTACAATCTACATCCAGGATCAGCAGACCAGGCCTATCACAGCCCCATCTGCCCAGAGTGAAAATTGGTTCTAAAGGGACCCTTTGAACTGAGACCGGTCAGCCTGGTCTGAAGATCTCCAGTCATGAGCTCCCTGCCTCGGTGGGGAAAATTTGGCCGCCTGTCATTAGGACAAGTCATGCAAGCCCTCTCAAGTAAATATAAAAGATATATAATTGAAGAAGGGCAGGAGAACTATTCTGGCCAATTCTTATCCCTCAACAATCACCTCAAACAGATCATCGGGTCAGAGTACATGTTGGACCTAGTTGTGTGCAAAGTGGCGCCATCTTTCTTAGAATACAGCAGTGGTACATTTCTAGTCAGTAGATAATTGGCTGTAGATAGGGTCCGTGAGGGCTGGGTGCACAAGTGCTGTAACACCAGGACCAGGGGGCCAGCTCTAGTCCTCCTTTTCTATATAAAAGGTCAAAGTCGTTCATCTTCATTCCAAAGTGAACTCTTCATTCCTGCTTATTTCCTCCATCAGTGATGAGTTTTGTGAATGGTGGATTGCCATAGAGAGTTGGGGAGGTGGGTTGCGGGGGGCGAGGGGGGGCGGTGGTTGGGAGTGGTGGTTGCTTTGCTTGATTGGCATCATGTTTCAGCTTTCCATTGGCCCGCATGGCACTGTCCATCAATCAAAGACTTGCTCAGGATGCCACCTCCATCCAATTCAAACACTTGCACACAATTGATTGGGCTGGTGTGAGCGGGTACGGACGTATGTGTGGCAAGCGGAGATGTTATGGTGTTAGATGCACAACACGAGGCATTGGGAAGATAAAATATGATCACGGGCAGGATTTCCCAGGCGCGCTCACCCCAAGAGCAGAAAATCCTGCCCAAAGTCAACAGACCTTTGCCTGATCCACCCTGCTCCCACCCACTACGATTCCGGTGGCAGGCAGGATGGAAAACTCTACCCCTTGAGTCTACAAACCTGCTTAATTCTTTTAGATTTCAAATGAACCACATCATGTATGCCAAGGATTCAGACAAATTCTGAAATTTAAAAAGGGATATTTGAATTGCTATTTGCCCTCCCAAATATTTAAGCCTGTAAAATGTAACTTGCTGTGACATTTGGACAGCATATTGCAAGGAATTCACATGGTGATGGGGTTTTCTTTTTCTCAATTGGACAACCCCATATGATGCATTTTAAGTCATCCTGAATACTCAGCTCCTGTAGGTAACAGTAGATTGTGTCTGTGTGGACTTTAATTCAAAAACTGCAGCTTACAAAGCCCTCACTGGAACAGTTCCCAAAACTAAATAAAACCAGCTCTATTTTTAAAGGAAGCAAATAACTGATCCTTGGGTGATTGCTGCTGTTCTTTTATTCTCGTGGATGCAGGAGCATTTTATAGAACCCAAGCAGTGGAAACCCAGGCCATTGTTAAATGATAAAAGTGCATTCCCTTTTGAAGCTGTGTTACAGTTAGTCAGAACACGCATGATTTATCCAGTGTATATCAATGCAGCACTTGGCCATGGAAACTCAGCTTGAGGTTGAATAGGACATGAGATTGCAAGCTGCTTCAGTCAATAGCGAGCGAGATGCAATGCTGCTGTTTTAACGTTCCTAGCTGAAGGATATTACAGCTCATTTAAGACTGGATCTCAGGTGAGGAGCTGGTATTACAGTGGTGGGTTTTGGGGGGGTATGGTGTAGTGAGAGGTGGTAGAGAGGGTAGAGTTGGGTGAGCCCCATCAACATAGCATAGTGGTATTATTGCTAGACTATTAATCCATAAACTCAGCTAATGTTCTGGGGACCCGGGTTCAAATCCTGCCTCAGCAGATGATGGAATTTGAATTCAATAAGAAAAAGAAAATCTGGAATTGAGAATCTACTACTGACCATGAAACCATTGTCGGTTGTCGGAAAAACCCATCTGGTTGACTATTTTAGGGAAGGAAATCTGCTGTCCTTACCTGGTCTGACCTACATGTGACTCCAGAGCCACAGCAATGTGGTTAACCCTCAACTGCCCTCTGAACAAAGGCAAATAGGGATGGACGATAAATGCTGGCCAACCAGCGACGCCAATGTCCCACGAATGAATAAAAAAAAGGGAGTGAATAGAGTGCAAAGTTAGGAAGTTACTCTCAATCTGTTTGAAATACTAGTTCACCTCTCTTGGAGTATCACATTTGATTCTGGGCACCTGTCATCAGAAAGGATGTACAGGTTAGATGGATTGGCCATGCTAAACTAATCCTTAGTGTCCCAAAATGTGTAGATAGATGATTAATCATGGTAAATGTATGGTGTTATGAAGCTATGGCAGGGAGAGGGCCTGGGTAAGATACTTTCTGTTAGAGAGTTGGTGCAGACTTGATGGGTGAAATGGTCCGTTCTTCCTGTGTCTGTGTGAGTTTCCTCTGCATGCTCCGCTTTCTTCCGAAAGTACAAGGATGTGCAGATTATATCAATTGACCATGCTCAATTGCCCCTTAGTGTCCCAAGCTGTGTAAATTAGTGTGATGAGCGGGGTAAATACGTGGGGTTACGAGTAGGGCCTGGGTAAGATACTCTGTCAGAGAGTCGGCAGCCTTTGGCTGTAGAACAATTTGGGACATCCCAAAGCAGTGAAAGGTAACTGTAAACTCACTCTTCTTGAGTAAAGGACTGAGTGGGCCAAGATAAATGCTTGGATAATGGCTGAGGCAAACTCAGAAAGGTGCTGGGTTTGTGATTCCATTTAGTTTAAGCCATACCAGCACCTTGAGCTGGATAGGCTGGAGTGACCAGGTCCAAAGTGGACCAGGACCTGGCCAGCAGTTGCAGTAATTTGTTGGACTGGTCCTCGGTTGTGATCTAAAATAGGGAAAGTTCTTCTGCAGAAGTTAAGATTAGGAATGGGGGGACTGAAGTGCGACCTGGAAAGTTTCTCCTTCCAGTTGTATCACAACCTCAATCATCTGATAACAGCTTTGTTTCAAAATATTATCCTTCAGCTGCTATAGGCTCCTCTTTGATCAAGATGGCAAACCACTTTTATGCAGACTTCAGGGCAACTTCAGCTAATTATTTGCACGTTTTATATATACTTGTGCATGCGCGACTGTGTAGCTCAGTTTCAGTGACACACCATATAAGTGAAAGCAGTATAATGCTGATGCTGTGAATTCAGTGAAAATGCAACTAAAAAGCAAACGGGTTCTGTTCTTTTCTTTGACACAGTTGTTGCAGAAATATAACTCTCAAAGGTGCAGTAAATAAAGATAAATGGTGATTGTTTCCCTGCCCTTTCACTCTTGTTTCACGTTAAGGTGCAGTTCCCCAGAACCAAGAACATATTAGTGTGAGTGCTTGGGAATTGGTAGCTGCCAGTGGCTGACAGTTTACTGTGTGATAGCTGAATAAATTGCCTTTTAACAAGAAGAATATAGAAGCAGTGGAGGGTGATGGCTGCTGCGATTTACCACACATCAATACAGAGGAAATCTATAAATTGTTTGACCCATTGACACCATCTTAACCAAGCACTTCCCAGCTCCACTCTGTCTAGTTGAGCTTAAAGAATGAGCAAGATGGACACTTCCATTTTTTACATCAATTTTGGCGTTTGTCCCAGCCCGTTTTTCTTTCCCATTACCCACTCTCTTTTATAAATACAATGGGGAACGATCTTACCAGCTCGTCGCGTTGGTCGATCGGCGTGATGCGTTGGTAAAATCGAGAGAGAGGTGAGAAGACCAGGTTCACGCTGGGAAGGGCGCGAGGCTGATTTAAATATTTATAAGCTAATTTAAGTCTGATTGACAGCCTCATCCGTGCAGGCTTTTACCAGCAAGGATCACATATGGTCCCAACCAAATGGGGACTTGTGGGCACATGGCACAGTGGGTAACCTTCCCACCTCTGAGTCAGGAAACTGTGGGTTTGCCAGACCTGAGCGCCAAAATCTGGGCTGGCACTCTGTCTCCGTACTGAGGGAGTGCTGTCAAAGCTGCTGTCTTTCAGACGAGGTGTTAAACTAAGGCTTCAACTGCCCTCTCTTGTGGGCATATAGATCCCATGGCACTATTTCAAAGGAGTGCTGGACAGTTCCTGCCTCCGTCAACCATCATCATTGAAAAATGATCTGGTCATTTCTAAACAGCTTTTGTAAAAGCTTTCAGTAACGCATCAGAGGGTTGGCCTGGTTTGTACAGTCAAACTGTTTTGCGGAGCTCTTCTGGATCAGACAGAGCAGCTGAGGAACAGGGAGAGTGACAGCATTGAACCCCCTTTTAGGAAGCCAATGCACTGTCCTAGTATCAGTGCAGAGGTGCCCAAACCAGGGGAGAGTCTTGCTCCGCTACAGTTCACAGTCACCATGAAGCCTTGACCCTGGATTGACACTGCAGTATCACTCCTGGTACAAACCGCTTTTTGCCAGCACCAAGGCTACATTGTAAATGCATCTTGAAGGGTTACTGCAACAGCTATCACACTACTGTTTAAACAGAGAGTTTAACAGCTGTTTGTTGCATGTGCAGTGAACATGGCAAAGCACAGTGGTTGGGCACGCATGCCAAGTCTTTCTTTGCATGTCTGTACAGCTGCTTCCCAATAGTCATTACAAATGTTGGAAGAAACCACATGGAATTTAAGAAGGTCACCGCAGCAATGCTGGAAAGAATATTGTGTGGTCATTTTCACATACATCACCCAGATGGGCAGCGCTTGAAAGAAAGATTAAAACTCAGTAGTTGGTATGGAAGAGCCATTATTACTTAAAATGCAAAGCAACAAACCAGTACATTTAGCCCATCTAATCGCTGCCAGTGTTTATGGTCCCCACGAGCGTCCTCCCAGCCCTAACGTATCCTGGTATTCCTTTTCCTATAATGTGCTTATTCAGCTTCCTTCTTCTTAAGTGCAGCTATGTTATTCGCCTTACATGGTCAAAGATTCCACATTCAAACCACTTTCTCCAAAATTCCTTACTGATTTTTTTTTAGTGACTGATTTAATTGGATTATCACGTTTCTTCACACAATGCCCAGTGAGATTCTCCAGAGGGAACTTTCTGTTCAGCATACATTCTCGTTGAATTCATGGAAGGAGTTAACTCATAACAGGCTGATGTAATGAGTACAAAAGACAAATTATGGTTTGCAGATAATAAGCACGGAGGAGGATCGTTTTAAACAAGTTGCAATGTTGCAATCTCATGTTCTCCTTCTGTTTCTGTCACAGATATCCCCTGCTACAGGTTTTTAGGTTGGAGTCCCACTCAGCACCCCAGATAACCACAAGAAAAAAGCTTTTGATGGCATTTATTTTCTTGCACCAACACGACCGCCCCACCTACCCCCCCCCCACCCCACCCATCCCCTAGCATTTCATTTGACTTGTTAAAACAAAATTCTCTCCAATTGTAGACCCACACTACTTTGATCTCAAGCGGAGGAAAACTATTGGGAATTGTATAGCATTGTCAGAGAGGAGTACCCAGTCACCAACAGCTCCAGGGAATTACTTACTCCCCTGGGCCAGCCCCCTCCTCCCACCCACCCCCTCCCCATTTTCAGTTTTGAAATGATTTCAGCTCACTGTTCATTTGTTAAAAGCCTAGACGATGGCAATAATGCTAGTGGAATATCAGGAGTAGCTTTATGGCCACAATCTTACATGCACGAAATTAATGTAACAATTTTAAATACTTCTCCTTTAAAAATCTCGTCTTTTCATTCCATTACAATGTGGCATCATGCACAATTAAAGTACAGAAAAAGGCCATTCTTAATGCCTCACCCTTAACCTCAAGCTTCCATGAAATAATTTTATGACCCTTTTGCCTTGTTTAAACTTGAAGGACAAGATTTTCACTAGGACAGAGAGCCTCTCCATCGTGACAAAAGATGGGTTGGATGTGGGGCAGCTGACCCCGGAATGAATGAGCAGTTTGCTGGATGCGGAGGCAGGCTGGGTGCAAAGTTCCAGTGCTCCAGCGCTGTGTTTAAATGAATCAAACATAGAAATAAAGCAAAAGCACCCTCCAGCCATCACCCTTGCAAACCCCACACACTTACTATTTCCCAGCCATACCTCCCCACACATCTCCATTACCTTCATACATCAATGCCAATCCAGGCTTCTTTACCCACCCCCTGACCCCCAAACCCCTTATAAATTAATGCCCTTTTAGTGTCATTCCATTGTCTCATACCCTCTGTGCCAACTTGCTGTCCACTCATGTCGACCCATGCCCCCTTCCACCACCCTTTTTTCTTTTCCCCTCCATGCCAACTTGCCTAGTATCCTTTGAAACTTCATGGACAGTTGTGACACTTTGTGGACAACTCTTTAATGATTCATTGACAACTTGACTGTTCCATGACAGCTGGACAGCTCTTTTACAGTTTCTGGACAGCTGGACATCTCTTTATCAGCTTGAAACTCCCAGTGAGCTCATGCATAAAAAGTGCATAATCTTGTTTGCTTTTAACAATCCCAAAGGATACCTTGCCTCTCCTAAAGTAAAGTTTATTTACTGGTCACAAGTAGGCTTACATTAACATTGCAATGAAGTTACTGTGAAAATCCCCCAGTCGCCACAGTCCAGCACTTGTTCAAGTACACTGTGGGAGAATTTAGCATGGCTAATGCACCTAACCAGCACATCTTTAGTACTGAGGGAGGAAGCCGGAGCACCTGGAGGAAACCCACGCAGACACGGGGAAAACGAGCAAACTCCACACAGACAGCGACCCAAGCCTGGAATTGAACCCGGGTCCCTGGCGCTGTGCGGCAACGGTGCTAACCATTGTGCCACCGTGTCCCAGGACCCTATTCAAAGAGGCACCCTGGCTCTCCAGATTAACCCATCAAGTTCAGACCTCTTAAAGTCTGGATTCCTCATTTCTGTTCTCCCAAAGCCCTAGTTTTAAATGATTTAAATGACCAGCTGTTTCTGTAAAACAACCATAATCCAACAGATTGGATTGAAAGGGCTGAATGATCTACTCCTGTTCCTATGTACAAAGAAGATCATAAGAAATAGGAGCAGGAGTAGCCATTTGGCCCATCAAGGCTGCTCCACCATTCGTTAAGATCACGGCTGATTTGATTGTGGAACGAATGGCACTTCCCTGTCTGCCCACTCCCCGTAACCCTTGCCTCCCTTTTCATTCAAAAACCTGCCTAACTCAGCTTCGAATATATTCAACGACCCAGCCCTTTCTCTTCTCTCTCACACGTAGGCTGCCACATGCTGCAGTACGGTTCCACGGCTTTCCCCAGCTGAGCCATCATGCACTCTGCAGCAAGAAGCCTGTTCCTGTAAAGGGCGGGGGGGGCCACTTGCATGAGATTAAAGTCTGTCAAAGGTGAACTCTGTTAGCTCAGTGCGGATCTCGCGCCTTCTGGTTTGTGTGGCTCTAGTGCTACGCCGGGAGTGATCCATCCCACTGAGGCTATCGACAGAGCTGAGTACACAGTGTTTATGGACAGCACAGGTTTCACCCACTCGGCGCCATTATGATTAAAATGCAGTGAACTTTGCTGCTGATTTACTGGTGTTCGTACTTCTGTAATGAGACACAGTCGCCCACTGGCAGGCAAGCATTTCCTCATCCATTAAACCTAAGGCTGGTGAGACCCATTGAACCCATTTAGAAAGTAATACTGTAATTCAGATTAGTAATATATAGACTGTTAATGAGATTCTGATCCTGTTGCAGGCATTCAGAAGCTGGGTTCAAATAAAAATAATCCAACCTGCAGCCATGGTTCGTTTCATATACTTCAATAAAGCTGAAGGTTGTCAACTGAGACAAGCGCAGGGCTGTCGGAATGGCCAATTGGAGTTTGCCTTTGAATTATTTAAACCATATTTGGGGCAGCTTTATGGAGCACTTCTAGGAAATTTGAATCACTTTCTTTTTTTAAACACATGCATTTTTATCTTTAAGAGGATTTGTTTTTGACAGTCTTAAATCATTTCAGAGGATGGGATTTTCCACACGTATCCACCTGGACCAGCCGAAAATCAGCAAAAAAACATAGAAACTAGAAGCAGGAGTAGGCCGTTCGGCCCTTCGAGCTTGCTCCGCCTTTCATTTCGATCATGGCTGATCATCAAATTCAATATCCTGATCCCGCCTCCCCCAATCCCACCCCCCCCCCCCCCCCCCCCCCTCACCCCCATACTCCTTGATCCCCTTAGATGGGCTAATCAGGGAGTCTTTTCCTTGTATTTAACAAGGGTGTCAGTTCCTCTGGCACTCCCTAAAGTAGACTGCTGACTGCTAGCACTCTGTGCATTGCTGTTGGAATTGTAAATAATGGGGATTTTAATGAAAGGACTTCTGCCTCAGAAGGCTTATTATAGAAATCACACAATGTTTTGGCCTCAACTACATTCGATGGCCGTGAATTCCACATGTTCACCATTCCCTAGGTAAAGATATTTCTCCTCACCTCAGTCCTAAAAGGTTTACCGCTTATCCTCAAACAATGGCCCCTAGTTCTTGATTTCCTCCATCCCCACCCCCCCACCCCCCCCCCCCCCACCCCCCCAGTTGGGAACATTTTTTCTGAAATCAATGAACTTTTAGCTGGCCCAACAAATCTCTCAGGGCAAGTCTCCTCATGATGGGGCTGAAAAATCCCAGCCTGAGTTTTATCTTTTTAAGAAAGAGGCAGGTAACCAGAAGCTTCATCAATCTTGGGTTTTAAGGAGGATCCTAAAAGGAAGAAGGATGGGGAGGGAGGTGGAGGGATGGAATTCCAGAGTTTTGGGCCTAGTTGACTAAAAACCTGGCCAACAGTGATGGGTGAAGTGAGCCAGAGCTGTCACATAACCAGAATTGGAGGTGTGTAAAGATTGCAATGGCTGGTTGCGAGGGGCAGGGAAACGCTACAGATTAGAGGGGCAAGACGTCGGTGGAATTTGAATATGAGGATGAGATCTCAAATTGAGGTGTACAGGGATAAAACAACAAAAATTTAAACGGGTTTAAAATTAAAATAGTAACAGCACCTCATGCAGATTAAAGTAAACATCAAGTAGCACTAGAAAAAGAAGAGGCGATGAAAAAAGGAATTTGGGAAAGGTTTGTAGTTCGGAGTGTTTTCCTTAGAGAAAAGAAGGCTGAGGAGATTTGATGGGAGGTATTCAAAATCACAAAGCCTTTGTACAGAGGAGATGGGGGGTGGGGGACTTTTCCCACTTGTGAAAGGATCGAGAATGTGAGGGCACAGATTTCAAATAATTGGCAGAAGTGATATGAGAAAGAAACTTTTCCACATGGCAACTGGTAAAGGTGTGGAATGCACTGCCTGGGAGTGTGTGTGTTGGGGGAGAGGGGAAGGTTCAAAGAAAGCATTCAAAAGGGAATTAGACTGTAGCCTGAAAAGGAAGAATGTGAAAGGTTATGGGGAGAAGGCAGGAGAATGACACTGAATGAATTGCTCATTCGGAGGGTAGGTACAAATACAGTGGGCTGAATGGCCTCCTCTTGTGCTTTAACAATTCTGTGAATCTTTGTGATTCTGTGCAGAGTATGAAGCCAAGCTGGCTGAAGGTTCTGACACACCAAAGCTGGTTCTGTTTTGATGACCTGAATGCAAAGTTGTTCTGGCAGTATAGCTTCCATCTATCAGCCGTGCCTTATCCCTAATCAGATACCAACCTCGATTCTCCAAATTGACCCAACGTCTTCAGAAATTAAAGATTAATCTGTAAGACTCTGCTGCAGGAAAGAAAGCCCATGAGAAGAAACAGTGGGGCCATTAAAAGAAATTGTGATTTATTTTCCATTTCCTTGGAATATTTCCATTTACTAGTTGTAAATCACTGGGATTTGGGAAGTCTTGTGGCACAGTGGGTAGTGTACCTACTAGAAGCTTCGGGTTCAAGTCAAATGCTAGGACTTGCTGGCCATGTAAGGAACGTTCACAAAGCGGTTCAACGGCCAACAGGGGAGTGGGTGAAGATCTGCTAAAAATTGGGGAATGCTCAGTGAAGATTTTTTGATTGACAGTCAAGAATTATTCAACTGGATACTAAAGAGTTTTTTTCACTTTCCACTCCAACATGAGAAGGCAGGGGTCTGCAGTGATGAATATGTCAGATGACCTATGGTGTGAGCGTGACAGCAGGGCAATTGATGATAGGAGGTCATGTGATGAAATCGCCAGAAAGAAATTTGATTTTTTTTGATTTATTATTGTCACATGTATTAGTATACAGCGAAAAGCATCATTTCTTGTGCACTATACAGACAAAGCATACCTTCATAGAGAAGGAAAGGACAGGGTTCAGAATGTAGTATTAGTCATAGCTAGGATGGAGAGAAAGATCAACTTAATGCAAGGTAGGTCCATTCAAATGTCTAATGGCAGCAGGGAAGAAGCTGTTCTTGAGTCAGTTGGTACCTGACCTCAGACTTCTGTATCTTTTTCCCGAAGGAAGGAGGTGGAAGAGAGAACGTCCGGGGTGCGTGAGGTCCTTAATTATGCTAGTTGCTTTGCGGAGACAGCAGAAAGTGTAGACGGAGTCAACGGATGGGAGGCTGGTTTGCGTGATGGATTGGGCTACATTCACAACCTTTTATAGTTCCTTGCAGTCTTGGGCAGAGCAGGAGCCATACCAAGCTGTGATACAATCAGAAAGAATGCTTTTTATGATGCATCTGTAAAAGTTGGAGAGAGTCGTGGATGACATGCCAAACATCCTTAGTCTTCTGAGAAAGTAGAGGCATTGGTGTGCTTTCTTAACTATAGTGTCGGCACAGAGGGACCAGGACAGGTTGTTGGTGATCTGGAGAACTAAATACTTGAAGCTCTTGACCCTTTCTACTCCATCCTCGATGATGTAGACAGGGGAACTGGCATCTATCGTATATTTCTTCCCTTAAAACAAAAGGACACATTTCCCTTTTAATCTTAGTACTCTGTAAATTAACAATGTGGAAATTATGATGTCAACTGAATCTAGAATAAATCAGCTCAACTCATTTCGTCTTTGCCATGTGCTTCTTGTTACTGTGCAAACTCCAATGGTTAATTAGTGCAATTTCAGAAAATCCCCCTTCCCCATTAAACAATTTACTGTATCTGTTGCTGTTACTGCAAATGAACGGAGTTCAAGTTTCCTTCTTGATTCTAATTCACAGAAACCAAGGCTCAGATCATTTTCTTTTTAAGTTATTGCAGTGAGCAGTGAGAGCTACCACTTAACCTCGAAGTCGTGCAGCCACAGCAGCCACCATGCTGTAGCCACAGCTTCCTTTCCCCGAGTTAATTGTCTTTGCAAGCCGTCAGTTCGAAGCAGCCTTTCAGGTAAACCACTCCACTGATAGTGGTGGAGGGAGAGACAAAGAGAGGTTTGAGGGAAGGGAGCAAAGGCAGATGAAAGGTCTTCACACGCGTACATTAGGGGAAGTATTTAGAAGGCTCCCAGCAGAGAGATAGGGTTTCTGCTATATTACAGCTCAAGCATTTGAGAAGTACAATTTGCTGGTTGTGTGGTATTTAGAGAGGCTCAGTTGTAATTACAGCAGGCACATACTTTGTAACATACACGTGTGTACACTATAACAAATACAGTAAACATGCACACATACTAACATACCAATTGACATGCCCAAACATACAAATGCACGAACACATACATCAACATGTGTATACACACAAACCTATGAACGTGCACCCAACACACTGCATTGTGCTTCTTAAATTTGACATCTCCAAATGACTTTAGTGGCAGAAGCATGGCAGTTTTGTGCACAAGAAGTAGCACCCTTGCCCCTGAGCAAGAAACTCTGGTTTAAGTCCCACTCCAGACCTTGTTGGCCAGGGAAAGAGTGGTTCACGATGCTGCTCAAACAGATTTATCATCAGCCTGCTAATCCGGCCAACATTTCCCCACTATTCCCCCGACTAATCCTGGGGGTGGAAAGTGCATGTGAAGATACCAAACAAACAAGGCCAGATGTTTATCTATTGCTTTGTACTCTGTGTTCAAATGATCTGGATCCACTGAAGGAATAATTAGGAGAAAATTGAATCTAAATGTTCTATTCCAGATCACTGGTCTCCACCATCTTAATGAGTACAAACATTTAGTCATAAACATACTTTTAAAAAGTACAAGTTGATGGGGATTGCTGATATGAAGAACAGAAGTATGGGGATAGAAAAGGCCATCCGGTATCCCCCACATCGAGCCATCTCATCATCAAATTGGCTGGTATATGCTTCTCACAAAGGAGTGGATGGATTCACCAATTTCAGTCCCAAAACATACCTAAAATTCCATTTAATGAATTGGAATTTCATTCATCCATTCAACAATTGCAAAACAATTGCCTTGTGAACCCTGTGGTGGACAAATCCATTCAACCCCTTGAGGGCAGATTTTGCAAAGTTTTTCCCTTCCTAACCTCACCCACCAGAAGCCAGTTGAGTGCCAGCTTGGATGGGTGGGTCGTGCATACTTTGATTCGGACTGTTGTGGGTTCAAGGCCCACGTCAGGATCCGACCCTAACCCTCCATTGCAGTACTGAGGGAGTGCTGCACTGTTAGAGGTGTTGTCCCTGGAATGTGGACACCTCCGTCATTCCGAGTAGAGACAGGAATTTTTTAGTTTCCCTGTCCAATGTTCTTCCCTCTGCTGCTATCATTAAAGCAGAGTATCTGCTCATTCTCTTCGTTGCTGATCCTGTTTGCAAAACAACATTTGCTTGCATAAGAACATTTGGTGTACTTCAGAATAAACAGTCATTCATCATTTTGAAAGGTTTCTGAGAATCACACTGCAGCAAATGCAAAATCTCTCCCTTGAGATGAAATTCTGGAATATCTATCAAACTCTGTAATCTACATTCTTCACTGTTCCTTTTCATGGTTTGACATTTACCACAGTCACAACATCTCAGTGTGTCACGGTGGTTGGCACAGCACCAGAGACTCGGGTTTGATTCGCAGCTTGGGTGACTGTCTGTGTGGAGTTTGCACATTCTCCCTGTATCTGCGTGGGTTTCCTCCCATCATCTGCACATCTCTGGACTGCGGGAAGAAACCGGAGCAGGAGACTCCAGTTTCCTCCCACAGTCCAGAGATGTGCGGGTTAGGTTGATTGGCCATGCTAAATTGCCCCTTAATGTCAAAAAGTAAATAAATAGGGTCATGGGTTTAGGGCCTGGGTGGGATTGTGGTCAGTGCAGACTCGATGGGCTGAATGGCCTCCTTCTACACTGTAGGGATTCTATGATGCTATGATCTCGCCAATTGCTGCCAGCCTGTCGGATACTTTACTGTCCCAATCTGGATCTGTTTGTCAATCTTTTTACCAATCAGATTTTTATAAATTTTTTTTCAGAGAAATTAATCAGCACATTAAGTTCAAAATTCTTGAGGCCTTGACAAGGTAGATAGTCAGAGGCTGTTTCCCAAGGTTAGAAAGCCCAGGACTGGGGTCACATGGGCAGAATTTTCCACCCTGGAGACTAATTCTGGTGGCAGGTGGGAAAGACAGCACGATTCCGGTTGGGCAGCGGGATTGCTGGAATCGCATGACCTTCTGCTTTTCAGCTCATTATTTATGCATCTGTGAGGAGCTCAGCAAATCCTGTGGTGGGACGGGCAAGAAGTCACTCGCCCCATCATGGGGTCCAAGGTTCTGGCACCATTTTAAAGGGCATCAGGACAGCAATTCGATGCAAAGTGTTATTCCTCCAGGGTCCTTGTGGCTGCAGCTCATACTGGAGAAGCTGGCAGATTTGAGCAACCATACCCCACCTTTCGCTCATCTCTAGATGAGAGCATTATCAGTGATACACCCATGGTGAGGTCAGTCAAGCCAACATCTTGACCTTCTTGAGGTCCTGCTGTCTCTTGCTGCTCACGCCCTCCCTCTTCCTGTCACTAACGTGCGAATATCCCTCCTTCTCCTGCCGCTATGCCAACATGTGATCGACCCTCCTTCTCCTCCCTGTATGCCAACCTTCAATGAACCTTCCTTCTCCTCATCTTGGTGAGAGCCATTAACAAGGCAGAGTTCTCTGCAGCCCTGCATTAAATGATACCTCAGTGGATGTGGAAATGAATTGGAGCAATAAATCCAGTGAGTGTGTCCTTTACAGCTTTCCCTCCATATCAAAGCTAACAGGCCAATGCCAAGCTCTTCACCTGGCCTCGATCTAGACATGGCATTCCCACTTTCAGGCAAGGGTCCAGAGATGAATGTTCATCCCATTAATGCAGTACTGTGTATGCAGACATTGCTGTTTAACCAGGGTGATGAGAGCCATCTGATGTTATGAGGATGTGTCTAGGGCAGTGGATAGAGGAGAGCCGGTGGATGTGGTCTTTCTGGATTTTCAGAAGGCGTTTGACAAGGTACCTCACAAGAGGTTATTGCAGAAGGTCAGGGGACATGGAGTTGGGGGTAGGGTGTTAGCGTGGATAGAGGATTGGTTGTCAAATAGGAGGCAGAGAGTGGGGGTCAATGGGTGCTATTCGGATTGGCGGTTGGTGACTAGTGGGGTGCCCCAGGGGTCGGTGCTGGGGCCTCAGCTTTTTACCATTTATATAGATGATCTGGAGGAGGGAACCAAGTGCAGGGTGTCGAAATTTGCTGATGACACCAAGATTGGGGGAAAGGCAAATTGTGCGGAGGGTGTGGAGAGTCTGCAGAAGGATCTAGATAGGCTGGGCGAATGGGCCAGGAAATGGCAAATGGAATTTAATGTTGGCAAGTGTGAGGTGGTCCACTTTGGTAGGAAGAATGGTAGGAAGGACTATTACTTACGTGGCGAAAAACTGCAGCAGGCGACGGTGCAGAGGGACCTCGGGGTCCTTGTGCATGAGTCGCAAAAACCCAGCTTGCAGGTGCAGCAGGTGGTCAGGAAGGCGAATGGGATGCTGGCCTTCATAGCGAGGGGGATTGAATATAAAAGTAGGGAGGTCTTGCTGCAGCTGTATAGGGCATTGGTGAGGCCGCAGCTGGAGTACTGTGTGCAGTTTTGGGCGCCGCACCTGCGCAAGGATATTTTGGCCCTGGAGGGAGTGCAGAGGAGGTTTACTAGGCTGATACCGGAGTTGAGGGGATTGAGCTATGAGGAGAGGCTGAATAAACTAGGCTTGTACTCGTTAGAGTTTAGAAGAATGAGGGGAGATCTCATTGAGACGTATAAGATGATGAATGGGATGGATAGGATAGAGGTGGAGAGACTCTTCCCGCTCAAAAAAGACAGTAGGACTAGGGGGCACAGCCTCAAGATAAAGGGGAGGCGGTTTAGAACGGAGTTGAGGAGGAACTTCTTCACTCAAAGGGTGGTGAATCTCTGGAATTCTCTGCCCGTTGAAGTGGTGGAGGCTGCCTCGCTAAATATTTTTAAGAAGCAGGTTGATGGGTTCTTGATAAGAGAGGGGATTAAGGGTTATGGGGAGAGGGCGGGAAAGTGGAACTGAGCCACGACAGATCAGCCATGATCTTATTGAATGGCGGGGCAGGCTCGAAGGGCTAGATGGCCTACTCCTGCTCCTATTTCTTATGTTCTTATGTTCTTATGTTCACAAAGCCTCCCTCTAAAGTGTACCTCAACGACCCTTGAGATTCAATAGAGAGGCAATAGTCTTGTCAGCTTAGAGAGACTTCCCATCAGAACCCTTGGCACCCATGTCCATTCATCTGGGAAGGTGGAGTTTTTGGGTTGTGAGTTGGCTGCCGTCCACCAGCCCTGCTCTGTGGAAGCATCCACCTCCCTCCCTCCTTCCCTCCCTCCCTCCTTTCATCCCTGCCTTTGACTGTAGCCAATGGCGCAGAATGAATGATGGCTCCACATCTCACTGGGATCTCGATGTGATGAGAGCCATGAGTCAGAAACTGACCTACTGCTCTCTGGGCTTCACCATAGAGAAGAGAATGCAATGAAGCATGATTGACATCCAGTTGCCTTGGTGTCCCTTTAGTCATCACTTGTGCTGACCTTGAACTCCTCCAATCTGAAAATCCTTCCAGTTCAAGGGCTCTCACTGACTAACAGCATGGCCAATGTCAGACTGGAACAGTGGTGTGCCATCACCTCCCAGACTCTGCCCTCCCCTGTTATCAACCAACTACCCACAACACCCTAAACCCACCCAATATCATCATTCCTCTCCTTTCCCTCAATCCTCAAACCTTCCCATGTTACCCTGGACCTTATTGCCATCCATCTTCACATGCCACCCATCCACTCAGAGCTGGCACCTGTTAATGTCCGCTGGCTCTGCCCTCTCACATTATCCAAGCCACTTATCTAATACCCTTCCATGACACCGCCCCCCCTCCCCGCCTGCATGAGACCTTCACCTACCAGATTCTCACCCTGAACCTGCCATTTAACCACATCCCAACCCCTTTGTTGACTATGACTGTTCCCTCCTATTACCAGTTCCATCCTCCCCCCCCCCCCCCCCACCCCACCCGAGTCCCATCCCCAGGACTCCATAGTCAACACAAGCGACCATGCCTTCAAAGACATTGCACCCATCCCTTTCCCTAATACACAACCACCCCCCTCCACAACCTCTTCTCCAGACAATCTCTCCTGCACTTAGCTAACCTCTCCTGTCCAGCTTTTGCTCCACCCTTCCATCCTCATCATTCTAATTTGATTTGATTTATTATTGTCACATGTGTTAGTATACAGTGAAAAGTATTGTCTCTTGCGTGCTATATAGACAAAGTATACCGTTCGTAGGGAAGGAAAGGAGAGAGTGCAGAAAGTAGTGTTACAGTCATAGCTAGGATGTAGAGAAAGATCAACTTAATGTGAGGTAGGTCCATTCAAAAGTCTGATGGTAGCAGGAAAAAAGCTGACCTTAATGTCGGTTGGTACACGACCTCAAACTTTTGTATCTTTTTCCTGACAGAAGAAGGTGGAGGAAAGAATGTCGGGGGTACGTGGGGTTCCTAATAATGCTGGCCGCTTTTCCAAGGCAGCGGGAAGTACAGACAGAGTCAGTGGGTGAAATGCTGGTTCAGGTGTTTCACTGGACTACATTTCTTGCAGTCTTGGACAGAGCAGAAGTCATACCAAGCTGTGATACAACCAGAAAGAATGCTTTCTATGGGGCATCAGTAAAAGTTGGTGAGAGTTGTAGTGGACATGTCAAATTTTCTTAGTCTTCTGAGAAAGTAGAGACATTGGTGGGCTTTCTTAACTATAGTGTTGGCATGGAGGGGGGACCAGGACAGGTTGTTAGTGATCTGGACACCTAAAAACTTGAAGTTTTTGACTACATCTACTTCATCCTCATTGATGTAGACTGGAATTTGGAACAATTTGGAATGGGAATGTGATTCCAGCGAGTTGGCATTTTAATCCATGAGATACAAATGCATGGAATTATTATCCCCAACATTGTTCAGAGGGAAAGTTGATCTGCCTTCAACCCACTCTGAAAGCCGGGAGGACAAAATTTCAAACCACTTTTCTGCTGACGGAAAACTGACCTTTTCATTCATGCCAAGTTATGTGACCATTGCCTGCCACAATTCCTGGCATTGGCAGGAGCAAAAAATTCTGCCCATGGTCTCAGAATAAGAGGTCTCAGCCATTAAGAACTGAGATAAGGAGAAATTTCTTGACTCATTGGCTTGTGAAGCTTTGGAATTACGTACCCCAGTGAGCAGTGGTTGCTCAGCTGTTGACTGTAGTCAGGAATGAAATCAATAGGGGTTTCCAGGGTTATAGGGATAAAGTGGAGAAGCAGAGTTGAGGTCGAAGGTCAGTCATGGTCTTACTGAATGCCAGAACCAGCTTGATGGGCAAATGGCAAATCACTGTTCCTATTCCTTAGGTTCTGAAGTAAGCTTTGGCTAGAGTATGTTCCATATTTCCAATGTGGACTCATTAGGTGTGTATAGCCAATGAGATTCTTTCCTACCAGTGGCTACCAGTAATCAAATTTACCACTCGCCAATGAAAAGTTTATTTGTCTATTTATTTATTAGTCACAAGAAGGCTTATGTTAACATTGCAATGAAGTTACTGTGAAAATTCCCTAGTTGCCACACTGCGGTGCCTGTTCGGTACATTGAGGGAGAATTTAGTATGGCCAATGCACCTAACCAGCACACCTTTTGGACTGTGGGAGAAAACTAGAGAAAATTCACGTAGACACAGGGAGAACATGCAAACTCCGCGCAGTTAGTGACCCAAGCCAAGAATTAAATCGAACCTGGGTCCCTGGCGCTGTGAGGCAGCAGTGCTAATTAAACCAACACCCTCCCCCTCCCCCCGCTCCCAACACCACACTTACATTGCATTTTCTATCTTTTGCTGCTGATTATTTCAGGTGTTGGTCAATTAGCTTGTTTCTTAATTTTGTTTCTGCTTTGTAAACATTGGAGAAAGATCTGCATTTATGTGATGTCTTCCAGGGCCTCGGGAAGTTTCAAAGAGCTTTACAGCTAATAAAGTATTGTCTTGGAGTGTAGTTACTACTGGAATGTAGGCAATCTGAAATAGAGTAAAATAGAGAATGATATAAATACACCATAGGTTGGGTCTCCACCTCAAAAGTAATTTTGTATTTTGTTTTTGTTGCAGATCCTGGTGAACCTGCTGTGGATTTCCAGAGTCTGCAGTTTCTCCTTTGTCAAGTCACCTAAAAAATGATTGTGCAGTTTGGATGAAGGTAATTTTTTATGCTGTAGCAAAAATGAGGGACACCAAGAGTCAAGCTAATGAACTTCCTCATTGATACATTAGTAAATGTGGGTAGCATCAAACCATTCTGTGCTGTGTTACCAACCTCAGCTGCAATAGAAGTAGAAGTGTTACAGTGAAGTGTCAACTGCGCTTCATATGCTCACCTGATCCTGATCCTTGTTCAGCCACCTCCACTCAATGTGCTGGCTTAGGCTGAGCTAACTCCTCCCACACCCACCTTTGCACTGAAAGTCCCCCACATTCCCTAGGTTCAAATATGTTCACTTGTCAGATGGCCAGTGCACAATAAAGAAATTTATCCTATGCATTGGTGCCGGGGGAAGTTAAGAAGACGAGGAAAATGATAAAACATATCTGATGTAAGGCAATCTTAACAGTAACTCATTTCATTGTATTTGTATTCTTCAAGTTGAATGACCATGAGATTAAAGTTTCGCTTTCTCTTCCAGACCCTGTAACATCGCCCCATTGCAAACCCTGTGACATCGCCCCATTCCAAACCCTGTGACATCGCCCCATTGCAAACCCTGTGACATCGCCCCATTGCAAACCCTGTGACATCACCCCATTGCAAACCCTGTGACGTCACCCCATTGCAAACCCTGTGACATCACCCCATTGCAAACCCTGTGACGTCACCCCATTGCAAACCCTGTGACATCACCCCATTGCAAACCCTGTGACATCACCCCATTGCAAACCCTGTGACATCACCCCATTGCAAACCCTGTGACATCACCCCATTGCAAACCCTGTGACATCACCCCATTGCAAACCCTGTGACATCACCCCATTGCAAACCCTGTGACATCACCCCATTGCAAACCCTGTGACATCACCCCATTGCAAATTCTGTGACATCACCCCATTGCAAACCCTGTGACATCACCCCATTGCAAACCCTGTGACATCACCCCATTGCAAACCCTGTGACATCACCCCATTGCAAACCCTGTGACATCACCCCATTGCAAACCCTGTGACATCACCCCATTGCAAATTCTGTGACATCACCCCATTCCGAACCTTGTGACATCACCCTATTTCAAACCCTGTGACATCACCCCATTGCAAACCCTGTGACATCACCCCATTGCAAACCCTGTAACATCACCCCATTCCAAACCCTGACATCATTCCATTCCAAACCCTGACATCATTCCATTCCAAACTCTGAAACATCACCCCATTCCAAACCCTGTGACATCACCCCATTGCAAACATTGTAACATCACCCCATTCCAAACCCTGTGACGTCACTCCATTCCAAACCCTGTGACGTCACTCCATTCCAAACCCTGTGACGTCACTCCATTCCAAACCCTGTGACGTCACTCCATTCCAAACCCTGTGACGTCACTCCATTCCAAACCCTGTGACGTCACCCCATTCCAAACCCTGTGACGTCACCCCATTCCAAACCCTGTGACGTCACCCCATTCCAAACCCTGTGACGTCACCCCATTCCAAACCCTGTGACGTCACCCCATTCCAAACCCTGTGACGTCACCCCATTCCAAACCCTGTGACGTCACCCCATTCCAAACCCTGTGACGTCACCCCATTGCAAACCCTGTGATGTCACCCCATTGCAAATTCTGTGACATCACCCCATTCCGAACCTTGTGACATCACCCCATTGCAAACCTTGTGACATCACCCTATTGCAAACCCTGTGACATCATCCCATTGCAAACCCTGTGACATCACCCCATTGCAAACCCTGTAACATCACCCCATTCCAAACCCTGACATCATTCCATTCCAAACTCTGAAACATCACCCCATTCCAAACCCTGTGACATCACCCCATTGCAAACATTGTAACCACCCCATTCCAAACCCTGTGACGTCACCCCATTGCAAACCCTGTGACGTCACCCCATTGCAAACCCTATGTAACTTCACCCGACTCCAATCCTACCTAATTTCATCTGCTGTTGAAACTGTCATCCATGCCTTTGATATCTTTAGTTTTCACCGTTCCAGCACTCTTTTGACCATCCTCCAATCTTCCACATTGCCTAAACTTGAGCTCCTCTGTTGGGTCTCAGATTTCCAATGAGAGATAAAGTCCGATAGTAAGTTTGGATCAAGTTTTATTGCTTCACACAAGATGGCTAGATTCCAAAAGGTGAGAGAGAGAGAACTCTATATGGTCATGCCTTATATATGTATACTTTTTGGTAATACCACTTCTTAGTCCCCCAGCAACACTGAATTCCAACCTTCTGATTGGCCACACCCATCTGTGCAATTTATGTCAGTGCTTGTGTCTGCAGTAGATCAATTACTGCACTTTGGTAGCTTGGTTTTAAAGGTTAATGTGTCACTGAGTAGATTCAGTATCTTCCACATCCTCCAAATCCTTGCTGCCCCTATTCTGATTCACACCAACTGAGCCCTGTGCTCACTGAACTAAATTGGCTCATGGTCAGTTAGAATTCCCATTTTTGTTTTCAGGTCCGTTGGACCCTGCCCTTCCTTATGTCTGTAATTTCCTTCAGATCTGCAATCCCTGAACTACCTGCAGTTTTCAACTCGCATCTCCTTCTGTAAATGTCTCCTCTCTTCTGCTTTAAGATCCTCCTTAAACCTACTTCCTTGACCATGCTTTTGGTCACCCAGTCTTCTATGTAGAGGTTTTGGGATTACTAGTCCAGCGACAATACCACTACACCACCACCTCCCCCTGAATTGTTACTGTCTGTCTCACTCTGTAGCAAGTTTTTTGTCATTCCTGTGAGACTCTCAACCACATCAAGAGAATAAAAGTTGGAACTGGCCTCCATTGAGCAGAGAGGATTGAGAGGAGATTTGATGGAGGTGTTCAAAATCGTGAATAGTTTTGATGGAGTAAATGGTGAGAAATGGGTTCCAGTGGCAAAATGAGATGTCTTCATGGGTTATTGGACCAGAGGGCACAGATTTAAGTGATTGGTTAAATAAAACCACAGGCGACATGAGGAAATCTTCTTTTGCACAGTGAGTTGTTGTGATCTGGAATGCACTGCCTGAAAGGGTGGTGAAAGCAGATCCAATAGCAACATTCAAAAGGGAATTGGATAAATATTTGAAGGGAAATAATTTACAGGGCTGTGGGGAAAGGGCAGAGCAGTGGAATTAATTAAATAGTTCTACTAATAGAGTCGGCACAGGAACAATGGGTGAATGACCTCCTTTGGTGTAGTCTCATTCTCTGGTTTTATGCCTGTTCTTTTTTTCTGTTAGCTTAGGGATTGCAAGTATCACCATTGATGTAATACAACACTCGGCGCTAACCAATATCATCAGGGAATTGAACCAACGTTAGATCATTGGATCGAATCCAGGAAAAAATGATCTCGGTCCAGTGAAAACAGGCCTCACACTAGCAGTCTGTTAGCATTTCATGCCTGCTGTTCGAGAACTTTCTAAAAACGGAATTAAATTAATTGGTGCCTTCGCAGTATGTGACGGCTGGTATGTCGCGAATAAATAAATTTGTGAAAAAGAAATTGGACTTGTGTTCTGAAGGATTGATTGGATCCCATTCATCCGTTCAGACAGGGTCGATTGAAAAAGGTAAAACTAAGATTACCAAGCAAGTACATTAGGCCTTGTGGAACCAAGATGGTTCATTGGGAGATAAGGTGCTTGCAGAACATTGAATTGAATTGAATGGATTTATTATTGTCACGTGTATTGGGATACAGTGAAAAGCATTGTTTTTTTGCAAACTGTGCAGACAAAATATACCATTTGTTGAGTACATGGGGTAAAGGAAAGGAAAGGGTGCAGGACCTAGTGTTGAAAAGATGGAATTAGAAGGTGTGCTGGGGATAACTCGCAAGAAGTTACCATGCTGCAGCACCCTGAACCATGGCCTCATTGAATGGCAAAACAGGCTTGTGGAGCCAGTTGAACCTTTTCCTAGTCATATGTCACAATCTTCTCCCTGGTCTCTGCAAGCCATACACTATGCCCATTTGAAGGCTTAACCAGAGAATTGTCCTAATGTGGCTCAGTCTCCCGTTAGTAGTCTGCTGGTAGGGATAACTTACCTCCACCCACTACCATCCTATAACAGGGCTGACATAAGGAACTCGCTGTTAAAAGGATTGTCAGCAAAAACTGTTCCTTTTTACCCACTTGGATCATTCTGAAACATTCATGATTCCTAGAATCTTCAATGCAGAAGGAGGCAATTCGGCCCATTGAGCCTACACCAACAACACTGCCATCCAGGTCCTATCCCTGGAACTAGACATATTTACCCTCCTAATCCCCCGACACTAAGGGAGAATTTAGCATGACCAATCACCCTGCACATCTTTGCACTGTGGCAGGAAACTGAACATGGGGAGAACGTGCAAACTCCACACAGACAGTGACCCAAGGCCGGAATTGAACCTGGGTCCCTGGCACTGTGAGGCAGCAGTGCGAACCACTGTGCCAGTGTGCCGTGGACAAAGGCAGTTATTTAGAATAAGGCAACTTATTAGACAGTTATTTATTATTCAACTCATTGAATGGTGCATTGCCCTTTCAGCTCCCCAGATGCTCAAGAGCCAGGTAACGAGTTTCTAAGTATAAACATTAATGTGATGGGGACAATTGTAATGAGCATAAGATGAATGAACAGCCAGCCTGTTTTTGGTGATTTTGGTTGAGGGTAAATGCTGGTCAGAGTAACAGGAGAATATGACTGCTCATTTTTGAATTGTGCCCTGGGAGCTTTAGCATTCACCTGAGAGATCAGACAGGGCTTCAATTTGACGTTTTATCTGTCCATAAAATGAATAGAATTAGAACTCTCAACTTTCTGAGTGCTACAACAACAGCTTATATTTATATAGCGCCTTTAAGCTAATGAAATGTCACCAGTGATAGAATAATTACAATTGCGAATGCACAAGAGGCCAGAATTGAGAAGACCCATATCTTTGATTTGATTTATTATTCTCACTTGTATTAGTATACAGTGAAAAATATTGTGTGCTATACAGACAAAGCATACCGTTCATTGAGAATGAAAGGAGAGAGTGCAGAATGTAGTGTTACAGTCATAGCTAGGGTAAAGACAAAGATCAACTTAGTGTGAGGTAGGTCCCTTCAGAAGTCTGATGGTAGCAGGGAAGAAGCTGTTCTTGAGTCAGTGGGTAGGTGACCTGACTTTTGTATTGTTTTCCCGAAGGAAGAAGGTGGAAGAGAGAATGTCCGGGGTATGTGGGGTCCTTAATTATGCTGGCTGCTTTGCTGAGGCAGCGGGAAGTGTAGACAGTGTCAAGGGATGGGAGGTTGATTTGAGTGATGGACTGGGCTTCATTCACAATCCTTTGTAGTTCTTGCAGGCTTGGGCCAAGCAGGAGCCATACCAAGAGATACATCCAAAAAGAATGCTTTCTATGGTGCATCTGTAGAAGTTGATGAGAGTCGTATCGGAGGATTGGAGGAATTTACAGAGATAGGGAGGGGCAAAGCTATGGAGGGATTTGGAAGAAAGCATGGGAACTTTAAAATCAAGACATGACTTGAGCGGGAACCAAAATAGGTTGGTGAGCACAAGGGTGTAAGAGGAACAGAACTAACTGTGAGTTAAGATGCAGGGTTTTGAATGACTTCAGGTTTAATTGCTACTCACTGAGTTGATACCAAAGGTCATAACTTCCTCAGAGTGGCAATCAGTATCAGATTGCCCCTCAGTGCCCAATGAATTAATGAGGTTCAGTTTCTCCCAATCCTGCCAAGGGGTGGAGGCGGTGCTTGGGTCAGGTGGGGCCTGCAGGATGCAGGACTTTAGGGCAGTGGGGGAGGTTAGGTCTGCTCAGTGAATGGGTGGGATCAAGCCGTGATGTGGGAGTGAGAGGAATCCCATGCGATTGGAGTGAATTCCATTGGGCATCGGGATGTGTGGGAAGGGGGGATGGCCTGGGGACTGCCATGGCTGGGTGGGGATGTCTAATCAGGGGGATGGGGGGGAGCGCTGTGTCGGGTCAGGATGGTGGGGTGAGTCCCATGTGCAGTCAGGAGTAAGGGGGGAGTTCTAAGGGGTGGAGTCGTCCAGATCTTTACATTGGTGTCCCAGAAGTTAGAAGAGGTTTTAATTCTTCTAACTTTTTCTAGTTAACTATTGGTGTAACTCTGTTGGAATCATCTAAAGTTTGTGGTTTGAATTGCATTTTTGGGTGGTTGCCAGTGCAGGACAATGGTCCAGAGGACGTCTGTGCTTCTGGGCAATTGCCATGCAAGCCCTTACCTGTGAGGTTCCAAGCAGGGTTCTCCAGTGCAGCTTTGGGGTGCCCCCAATCTGGTATTAGATGGCTTGGAAATTACAGCTCAATATTTCACTAGAATCACTGGCGTATCTTTCAAGTGGCAGTTTTTGTTTGTCACTCAAGTCAGCCGGCAATTGAACCACTGGGGTAAATGAATCTTTGCCAAAGTGCCAACTGCAGAATTGAATGATAATCAGGGACATGGTAGTCATTCCGCCCGCCCCCCCGGAGGAAATTGTAGCCTCTTTACTGCTACCATGACTGAGAGTAGCTCACTCAGCATTTATCCAGAATTAGACATTCATGGTGTATACAGGACCTCCTTGTTATTTACCTCTGAGTCACCAGGGAAAATTGGTACATACTACTATTTTCTTTAAAAAAAAATTGAATTTTACAGTTTATTTTTTGAAACGGAGATATCTTTAACTTAAATATTTCTTTCCCATTAAAAAGTGCAATTAAAAGACAGAATGTGCCTGACAATTCCATGACATAGACAGTTGAGTAAAAGAACGTGTAAATAAGTAAATGATTAAATCCTGGCAAGCATTAGTGTACAGTAAAATGCTACAGTCCTAGATCAAGCTTAGTGGTTACATCTCAGTCACAGTCTGTTGGCAAAGGTCCATTATGAATCCTCTGAATATTTTCTGTAGCTGATTAAAACATCGGGCTTTAGCCTCAGTGCCCGGGTGCACCACCATTAAAAGCAATTAAACTCCCCTGCATTCAGCTTTTATATCAGATGTGAAATCAGGGTCTCATCAAGCCTCTTAGGCGAGCATGAAGAATCCCACACCATTATTTCGAAGTTTAATTCCACAGCTGAGGTTCTGCTCATCATTTCATTATTGATTTCTAATCAGTAAGGGAATTAAGGGTTGTGGGGATAAGACGGGAAAGTTGAGTTGGGCAGCATTCCATTAAATCTCATTGAATGGCGGAACATACTCGAAGGGCTGAATGGCCTCCATCTGCTCCGACCTCTTATGGTTTTCTAGACTGTGTAATCTATCATCTGGAATCTATTTCATTCTGGTAACTCTACTCTCACACTTTTAAGGGTGGCACAGTGGCACACCAGTTGGCACTGCTGGCTCACAGCGCCAGGGACCCGGGTTCAATTCCGGCCTCGGGTTACTGTCCGTGTGCAGTTTGCACACTCTCCCTGTGTCTGCGTGGGTTTTCTCCAGGTGCTCCAATTTCCTCCCACGTTCCAAAGACGTGCTGGTTAGGTTGACTGGCCATGGTAAATTGCCCCTTAGTGTAGGGGGATTAGCACAGTAGTTAGTGGGGTTGTGGGGATGGGATCTGGGTGGGATTGTTGTCGGTGCCAGCTCAGTGAGCCAAATGGCCTTCTTTTGCAAGGTAGATTCTGTGACTCTCTGTCCAAGCTCAGTATATCTTTCCAAAGGTGTGGTGCCCAGAATTAAACACCAGATAACAAAATCCTTGCTCATGACAAAGTATTTTATCCTGGCATGGCAATCAAGAGAGTCACTGATGTACGCCCACTGAGTGAGCTTGGCCTTCATAAATATAAACCCAATGTCTATTCGACCTGAATAGGATGAGGAAGATCCTTAGAGCACAGCAATGAGATATGGAAATATTCAGATAACCCCTGTGAGGCTGTTTAAGGCCCAAGTCCACCTTTTCTGGGGGAGTGGGTGAAATATTTGGTCTGCTTCGGACACCCTGAAGTGGGCTTCCAGTCTGGAATATGCCAACAACAAGTCTTTATTAACAATGCATAACTATGTACATATTTACAGCAGAATGTGCAGACCCCATTCTAGGTCTTAACCCAAATCTATCCATCTCCATACTGCCCTGGCTCTGGTTCAGGTGTCGTCTTATATCAGTGTGTGGGCACTACTGTCCTCAGTCCCAAATTAACCCTTTATATATAAAAACCCATCTACTACAATCCAGAGCACTCTGTCCTCCAATTATTGGATTAGAGAGAAGGTGGGATGATGGGCTATGTTTAAAATTTGCACTGGAAGATTTGTACCACACTTTATGCTACAGCAAATGTAAAATCTTTAAGATCCTGAAGGGTATTGACAGGCTGAATGTGGAGAGTATGTTTGCTGTTGTCAGAAAATCTCGAACCAGAGGTTACTATTTAAAAATAAGGAGTCACTCATTTATTTTCTTGGAAAGCCTTGAGTTTCTGGAATGCTCAAGAAGCAGTGGAAGCAGAGTCTCTGAATACTTTTAAAGCAGAGCTGGATAGATTCTTGATAAACAAGGGGGTGAAAGGTTATCGGGAGTAAGTAGGAATATGGGGTTGAAGTTACAATCAGATCAGCCAAGGTCATGTTGAATGGCAGAGCAGGCTCAAAGGACTAAGTGCCTACTCCTAGTCCTAATTTTCTCTGTGTATGTATCTTTCTGGACATTGGTTTGTGTTTATGCTGTCAGTTATGCTTTTGTAGACTGCCATTCAACCCAAAAAAATGTAATTTTAAAAATATTATGATCATACACTTGAATGTGGAAGCAATAGGTAGAAACAAATCTGGCATTTCCCACACATTAGATGGCAATTGCAGGACTGCAAAAACTTGAGACCAGACTGATTAATAGTCAGTTGCAACACTGCAGCATTCTATCTCCAGAGTAACTGGCTCCTCCTCAACAGATTTGGCAACACATTTGTACAAGTGAATACATGTATACCATAGCATTAATCATCCCAATTTCAGCTGTACAACAGTTTAACTTCTTTTTAAATCCTATTCATAAAAACTATTGTCACCAGAGTTACTTCAGCCTGGAACCAGCAACCTTTAAATACATTTACTCAGTAAACAGTAAGTAAAGCTTTGCAGTTAATGCGTCGCCACTATTCCAGCAGTGGATACCAGAGTGGAAACTAAGTTTGAACACAGGCACAATGGGCCAGTTGGCTCCCTCCTGTGTTGAATGACTCTAAGTGGATTAATAATTCAGTAATTTTTCCCTGTGAAGCACTTTTAGAAATGTTTTGTTGGGGTTGGAAGGTGACATGTAAGTTAAGCTGTTAAGTGTTTTTCATCTTTACAAACTGCATTTGAAGTTAAGTTTATTTATTAGTGTCACAAGTGGGCTTACATTAACACTGCAGTGAAGTTACTGTGAAAATCCCCTAGCTGCCACACTCCGGTACACTGAGGGAGAATTTAGCATGGCCAATGCACCTAACCAGCACGTCTTTAGACTGTGGGAGGAAATCGGAGCACCCAGAGGAAACCCACGCAGTGACCCAAGGCGGGAATCGAACCAGGTCCCTGACACTGTGAGGCAGCAGTGGCATCCCTGACAAAATGAAATATTTACTCTGTGGTGACTGTAACTGATTAAAGTAAGCCTGGGTTATCTTGATCAGGGTACTTCAGAATAATAGTAGAGAGCACAGTGTTAACTCAGTACTAGTTAGAGAGGGGAAAAGAAAATCATTTTGTTTGGCTGCTTGGGGGAGGGTGGGGAGAAGGGAAATTAGTACTCCTTGTATTCTTGTGGCATTGTTCACCCTAATTGCTTAGATATCTGGAGTTGGAGCTTAAATAGTTTGCATTTAGTCTGAAGCACATTAGTAGAATGAAGGCTGTGCTCTACATCTCAAATCACCAATTTCAGAAGTGATTCACTGTATAAAGCACTCTGAAACATAATAATGTGAAAGCTAGCTGGATGCAAGCATTATTATTCTCGATTGACAATTTTAATCGGAGAATAATAATAGACAAGTGCAAAACGAAACTCTAACTTTACAGTTAAGACAGACTTGGAGTGTAAATGATCTGGGGGTTCTGTTATTGTTGCGATGTCTCAGAAGACATCTTACTTCAGTAAGAGATCTGGCTGAGGGCAAAGCTCTTTCCTTAAAAGTACTTTTCTTTACGTAACTGACTTTATGTAAGATTACAGAATGTCTGGATGGAGCCCCTGCTCCTCTCTCAGATTCTTCTCACTCATCTGTCTCTGAGTTGACATCATTATGACTTAGCTCCTTAAACATATGGTCAGCAGCTGGAGAAACAATTTCACTCTGAATTCGGATAAGTCCATATCAAGACATTGCCATGGTCTAGGTGGGAAAGAGAGGGAAATAGTGGCTCTTTCTGTTCCTGTCTGTGAATGGCGCAGGTGACACAATTGGAGACATTGGTGTGGGCGGGGGAATTAGCTGCTGGAGAGGAATTTTTAATCAGTGTCCCAAAACGTGGTCCGCACTGGTAGGATTTCCCATAGCAATTCATCGCACCCAGCAATGATGTAACTGGAGCCCAAATGTCAGGATTGCCATTGGAATAAATTTAAATGTCATCATCAGGCGTTCCCCACCTCTCCCCACTCCCCTACCATCCCCTCTGCCCCCAACCATTAGATTATTATCCATTCACATCAGTGTGAATCCTGACAGCTCTTCCAGGGTGTGAACCTGGGCCAGCAGAACCCTCCGGAGGGGTTTGGGTGACTGCATTGCTCAGGAGGAGAAGGCCATGCTTGGGAGCTGCCCCGGCTCTGCCCCCCCAGGCAGTATTCCTTGAGAGGACGGGGGCAGTTCTGCATGGGAGCAGGTTACATAGGGAGGGTGTTCTATGTGGGAGAAGTTGTTTGGGGGAATGGGTGTTGAGGGGAGGGGTGTCCGAAGGGGTGCTCTTTTAGTTGGGGAAAAGGGCAGAGTTCTTTATATTAAGGGAACCCTGATCTTTTAAAACCAAAATTGTTGGAGGGGTAGGCCTCTTCATTTTCTTTTGGCTATAAACCAAATGATATGACAGGAAAGCCGCCATTGTGTCTGATGATTTCCCCACCATTTTTCCTGCCCGATGTTGGGCGGAATTGGGGCGGTACTGTGGCACAGTGGTTAGCACTGCTGCCAAGCACCAAGGACCCAGGACCACAGCACCAAGGACCAAGGTTCAATTCCCAACTTTAGGTGACTGTCTGTGTGGAGTTTGCACATTCTCTCCGTGTCTGCGTGGGTTTCCTCCATCCGGGTGATCCGATTTTCTCCCACAGTCGAAAGATGTGCATGGGTTACGTTGATTGGCCATGCTAAATTGCCACTTGGTGTCAGGGAGATAAAATACATGAGGTTATGGGTGTAGGGCCTGGATAGGATTGTGATCGGTGCAGGTGCAATGGGTCTCCTTGTGTACTGCAGGGATTCTAAGATTCTCTGATGGACTATGAGACACATGGCCACCATATGGACTGTTGTGCCCTGACCCGACATTTGATAATACCCATTTGTCCTTGGTGAAACTTTTACGGAACTTCAAGGCAGAGCGCTGGTACCACCAGTCACGACCAACAATGCGAATGTGACGATATTGTTTAAAGTGTCGCCTCAGGATTGGGTAATTAGGCAAATACTTTGGCCTCCTGGCAAGGCAGTCTGTGCAAATCTGCATACATTCTTCATCCCTCCTTTGAGCCTCTTGAAATTGTTGCACATTCTGCTCTGTTGCTGGCAAGCACTGAGTGATTAAAGTCATGAAAGCCTCAACTTCCCTCAATGAAAGTTTTATCTTCTTGTTCTGGGTCATTAGTTGGTATTCATGACAGAGTGTTGGCTTAGTTTGGGATTTACCCCGCACTTTGTAGTAGTTTTGTATTATGAGCCTCAATCTGAGTCGCTGGGTTCAGGATGACATCTCTGTGATTTCTTCAGTGTTCACACAATTGTGGATACCCACAATTTGTGATGAGTTCTTGATCTTGAACTACAGGCCCAAGATGCATTCAAAAAATGTTTCATGTGCCCAGGTCACTGTGAGAGCTTCTTTCTCTATGACACTGTTTAGCCTCAGTTAAGGACCTTGCTGCATAATGTACAGATCTCTTTGTTCTAATACTCTACATCTGAAATAACACTGCTCCCAATTCTGTTGCTGATGAAACCAACACTTTGGAAATTCAGGGTTACAGTGAACCAGGGTCTCCAAAGCTACCAACAGAATTGTGGTTTATTCAAAGGATTGCTTTGATGCTCAGTCCATCACCAATCCTAGTCTTGTCACAAAGGTTGTCTTAGAAGTTCAGTTCTTGTGGAATGTGGGGTAGAACTTTCCCAGTTGGTTGACCATTCCCATAAACCTTTGTGACTTGGTGATATTCCTGGGCAGCAAGAATTCCCTTCTAAATTCTGTTTTCTGTGGCTCTGTAGTGATTCTGGTTGCCTGTATAATATGGCCCAGGAATTTTATTATGGGTTTGGAAAATTCTCACTCATCAAGTGTTAAGCCAGCAACCTGCAGTGTTCTTAATATTTCTCTTACTCTGCTATTTTGCTCTCCCTTTGTTGAGTTCCTTTGTTAGAACATCCATGTGGCATTTGGTACTATCTTTACCTTCATGTTAGGCATGGTCCTTTGTGCTGACATGATGCCAAAAGACAGACAGTTGAAACAATAACATTCAAAGGCTGCTGTGAAGTTGGTTAGAAGTTTTGACTTCTGACCCAGCAGTAATTGCCAGTATCTCCTGTTTACATCAAGTTAGGTTTACGTCTATCAACACCTTTGGGTGTAATTCTCGTTCATTGCCTTACAGGTTTAGATGGAGCCATTTGGCTTTGGGACTGGTACATATCAGAACACCACTTGGTTGGTTTAATAACTGGTAAATTAACCCCCAATGTTGAAACACTGCCTGGGGTGGTACGGTGGTACAGTGGTTAGCACTTCAGTCCCACAGCACCAGGGACCCACGTTCAATTCTGACTTTGTGTGACTGTGTGGAGTTTGCACATTCTCCCAAGGTGTGCATGGGTTTCTTCCAGTTTCCTCCCACAGTCCAAAGATGTGCAGGTTAGGTGGATTGCCCCTCAGTGTTCCAAGATGCGTAGGCCAGGAGGGATTAGTGGGGTAAATGCGTGGGTTGCAGGGATAGGGTCTGAATAAGATACACTGTTCGAGAGGCAGTGCAGGCTTGATAAGCCAAGTGGCATTCTTCTGCACTGTAGGGGTTCTATTCTATTCTAATATCATTTCTTATCTGTTTTAGAAGGGGGTGCATGACCTTCTTGGGTGTAACTTGGCAAATAGGTTTTGTCGCTGTTCTGAAGACGATGTGGTATACAATTTTCAATTTTTCTAAGCCTCCAAAGAGTTTAGGAAATTTTCTTCTAAATTTGTTGCCTTGTCCTTGCTTGTCAATCTCATCCACTCCAAGGATTAGGTTCAGACACATACAGCCTTTCCTGCTCAACGAAGAACATTCCAGTTCTGAATGACGTTTAGTATCTCTGAGATTTTGCCTTCGTTCTTCAGCCTACTCCATCAAATGTACAGCTCTTTTTAGTGTCAGATGTTCACAAGATTGTAGAAAGCCTGACAGGATTTCTGCTAAAGTCCCAGATACCATTCTATGTCTCATCTATTCATCTTTTAATGTTCAACAATTGTAATTGACAGCCAAATGGTAGAGATCATTTATGAATCAATCAATTCCTTCACCTTTTGGCTTCATTGGCTTCATCGATTAAATTTTGCCAACTCTTTTGCAATGTTTTGACAAAGAGAAAAGTATGAGTCAAAGACTTGGATGAGCTGTTCATGGGAAGCTGCCTCCTCATTCAACCTTCCTAACCCCAGCATGTCATCTGTTATTGTTGAGTTGTCTTACAAGGCTTTGGATGTCTCACTCTAGTAAGAGATCTGGCTGATTGAAAAGTACTTTTATTTATTTAACTAATTATATTTAAGATTACAGGCCAACAGAATAGATTTATTACCTCTCTTTTAAACTCTTCTCACTGATTTGTCTCTGAGTGATATCATTATAAGAAGTCTCACAACATCAGGTTAAAGTCCAACAGGTTTATTTGGTAGCACAAGCTTTTGGAGTGTTGCTCCTTCTTCAGGTGAGTGAAGATTTGTGTTCAACAGTGAACAACTCTTCACTTACCCAAAGAAGGAGCAACGCTCCGAAAGCTTGTGCTACCAAATAATCCTGTTGGACTTCAAACTGGTGTTGTGAAACTTCTTATTGTGCTTACCCCAATCCAACACCGGCATCTCCACATCATGATATCGTTATAACATTGCTCCTAATGCTCTGTTTTGATTTTATTTGATTTGATTTATTATTGTATTGGTATATAGTGAAAAGTATTGTTTCTTACACACTATAGAGTCAAAGCATACTATTCATAGAGTGCATAGAGGAGAAGGAAAGGAGAGGGTGCAGAATATTGTGTTACAGTCATAGCTATGGCGTAGAGAAAGATCAACTTAATACGAGGTAAGTCCATTCAAAAGTCTGATGGCAGCAGGGAAGAATCTGTTTTTGAGTTAGTTGGTCCTCAGACTTTTGTATCTTTTTCCCGACAACAGAAGGTGAAAGAGAGAATGTCCAGGGTACTTGGGGTCCTTGATTATGCTGGCTGCTTTATCGAGGCAGCGGTAAGTGTAGACAGAGTCAATGAATAGGAGGTTAGTTTGCGTGATGGACTTCATTCACGACACTTTGTAGTTTCTTGCAGTCTTGGACAGAGCAGGAGCCATACCAAGCTGAGATACATTGCAGCGCAGTATTTGAGTTCGCCCTTTACTCCACTGGAACTGGTATAAAATGGACAGGCAGCATATTTTGCACTGCGCCTGTTTCACGCCTATTTCATACCCTGCCTGTTTCTATGTATTGTCGATATACACCCCACTCTTTACATACTGTCTCTGATTTTTTTTTAAACTTGGAAATGGCATAAACCGAGCTGACAATTTTGCAATAAGGCCTTTTTGCACAACTGGAGTGAGCTAATTATATACCCTATCCCTCTGCCCCAAACTGAGAGCTTCCCTTACAGTTCGTTGTTGTTGGATCTGTTTGAGGATTGCTTCATGTCGACATAACTCCAAATTGGAAAAATACTCCGTCGCCCAGTGTTGACATATTTACACCTTTATTTGCACATCTTCTCCAAACATTGGACCGAACAGACAAGAGACCATCTGGACGATGGATTTGGATCCCTTTTAACTGGAATTCAGTGGGGGTTTGCCAAATTCAAGCACAGCTGATTATTTACTTGGCTTGGAATGCACAGCAGGCAACAGCAGAACGTTGCGTATGTAGCAGAAAGTAGGATAAATCAGTTCCACAAACAAGCAGCAATGCAAACACAGTAGAGGGAAATAACAGTTACAGAGAATTCAGTCTATTAGCACTGCAATGCACACTATGATTACTATTGAAGAACAAGTGTTGAAGGTAACTTGATAAGGTGAACAAGGAAAGCAAGACAAAAATGGGTCAGATTAAATTGAGCAATAAGTTGCTCCAACGACTTTGGCCTTTGTAGACCCTAAGTTCATTAGGGCTGTGAAGGGTTTAATAGACAAACAAAATCTGGATCAGCACAAATCCAAAAAACAGATGGCATTTTTCACTTGAGGATAAGAAGGACGACAAATTTCAGCCAGTACTGAAAGTTAAGACTTACCCTGTGCTCCCTCGTGCAATCCATGATCCAATGGATTGTGCAATACCTACACACAACTTAAACCACAAAAGTGAAACCAGGAAGACTCGCCCTTTCTCTCAGGACTGAAAAATAGATGGCTTTCTATTTATAATCACGTTTACAATAACCGTGATTGGACTTCAGAGTAATTCATGGATGTGAATTGCTTTGGAATGCCCCTGTGAGGCCCGGAAAGGTATTATATACTGCAAGATCTTCCTTATATAATGGCTTAATTATGTCAGTGGTGCCTCAAAATGCTTTGCCTACATTGCTCATAACAACTCATCCCACAATAGCAATATGAATAACCAGTTAAGTTATTCATTAGTGAATAGAGAAGAATGTTGGGTCAACGCACCAACTTTTCGAAGAGTGCTATGAGATTTTGGACCTCTATCCAAATTATCTGAAGAGGCCAATGATTTAATGTCCCATCTGAAGACAACACAACACTCCTTCAGTTCTGCTTTGATGGTGTGTGTAAACCTGATGTGTAGCTGAACCCAGAACTTTCTCTGACTCAAAGACGAGAATGCTACCAAATGAGCAAGTGAAAGATCCGCTCTAATTCAACATGGAACCAGTGTAATTGAACATAAAACGACTTTGGGGGCTTTGAGTGCCATGTTTGGATTGCAAACATCCAATCAAAGGAGCAGGTCTCCAAGCAAAGCAGCCTACCAGGAACAAATTGTTGCCAGTTTAAAATGGCCATCACATGACATTGGTTTCTGAATGCAGTGTCCAAAGGAAGGTGCTGCTGTGATTAGTTTTAAATAAAATCCTCATCCTGGGGCCACATGTGTCCCTCCTTGCCCTCCTCTCCCATCCCATTTGCTCCCCCCCTCCCACCCCCGGACTAAACCAACTGACCTGTTCAGCATGGGAGCTGTCTCACTTTTCACCTTCTCATGAACAGTGAGCTGCGGGAGGCCATCAGTATGACTATGTTTAAATAAGGCACAAAGCCACATATAATTCAGACCCCCCAGCAATGCTTTGGGTGAGCATTGCCATTACTCCGCTAGTTCACCCCTTGGATGGAAGGTGGAATCTCACCCTTTCCGCCCCATCCCTGACCCAAACCCCACCTAGAGCTCAGTTCCCCACTGGGTCATTTTTCAGCAACAAGGTCATCAACAGAATTGTAACAACTCAGGAGTCAGCTATAAAAGAACAGTGCTTTATTGTACAAAGTAAAAGTAAAGCAAGTTTCATTATTCTTTGTGGGATCTTGAAGTGAACATATATGACTAGCTAGTTTACATACATAATAATGGATGTGCGGGTTGGCCATGTTAAATTGCCCCTTAGTGTCAGGGAGACCAGCTAGGATAAATGCATGTGGTTATGGGGATGGGGGTTATAGGTGGGATTGTTGTCAGTGCAGACTGGATGGGCTGAATGGCCTCTTTCTACACTGTAGGATTCTCTGAGTCTAACTGTCGCTGCCAGTCAAATTAATTCATTGCGTGTGAAGTGCTTTGATGTTTGAAATGGTCCTGTAGGATTGCAAGTCTGTCTTTTCTCAATTTTGTATAGATGGATAAAATAAAAGCAAGTGTTTGCTTGTCATCCAATGTGATTGTTAATGAAGTCAACTCATTGGGCAGGTCAACGTACCAAGGTCAACAGACATTTCTATGGTCCTTGCCTGCTCCAATTATTGTGGCGGGCGGAACAGGAAAATTTGCCCCATTATATTCGCATTTTGAAACAAAAGTCAGAGTGTTAAATGACAATCCTCATCAGCAGTACACAAGTGATGCAGAAATCAGATTTACTGTGCAATATATTCATTCAAATTCTTTGACATCTGTACCCATTTTATAGAGTTCTGTTGGCATTTTGAGTGCCCCGGTCTCGGCTGAACAATTTTATTTCAGTGAACCTGCTGAGCTGATTTCTATTGCAGTCCCACATCAAGTTAATCTCAGCCAGAATGGAACTGATTGAGCTATTCCTCCATCAATGAGAGCTGAAGACAGCACTGGTGTAAGTGGCTGCGATGAATTTCACTCACAGAGGGCCAGATTTTTGCAGAGTTGGGAAAGCTCTGCGGTTCCTTAAAAAGTGGGACCCGGATGCCTAAGATCCGTCCCATTTTCGGACAGATCCCATTTTTGGGCAGTTGGAGAAAGGGGTAGTGCCTAAGGCATGATTCACACAGCAGGGGAACTCAAACTCTGCAGGGTTTGAACTTATCACTGGGTTTAAGGAAACCCCATTTTGGCTATTCCAAAGACCTTAACCTGCGGTATGGAAGTCACAAATAACCATAGTAGACCTAAACCGCAGTAGAACATAAAACAGTACAACACAGGAACAGGCCCTTCCACCCATGATGTTGTGTCAAACATGATGGCAAATTAATCTCATCCCTTCTGTCTGCCTTTGGTCCATATCCCTCTATTTCTTGCATATTCATGTGTTTATTTAAAAGCCCTTTAAATGCCCCTATCATATCTGCCTGCACCACCAACCGTGCCAGCATGTTCCAGACATCTGCCATGCTCTGTGTAAAAAAATTAAGATTGTGATTTAATATTCTGACCTTTGTTTCAAAGTGCGAATATAATGGGCCAAATTTTCCTGTTCTGCCCACCACAATAATTGGAGCGGGCAAGGGCCATGGAAATGTCTCCTTTAAACTTACTCCCCTCACCTTAAGTGCATGCGCCCTAGTAGTGTTCATTTCAATTCTGGGAAAAAGGTTTGACTGTCAGCCCTATCTACGCCTCTCATAATTTTATAGACTTCTGGCAGGTCTCCCCTCAGCCTCCAGAGAAAATAAACCTAGTTTGTCCAGCCTCTCCCTATAGCTCATACCTTCTAATCCAGGCAGCATCCTGTTACACCTCTTCTGCTCCCTCTCCAAAGCCTCCACATCCTTCCTGTAATGTGGCAACCAGATTTGAGCTCCATACTCTAAGTGCAGCCTACCAAAGTTTTATAAAGCTGCAACATGACATCCTGACTCTTGTACTCGATGCCCTGACCAATAAAGGCAAGCATGTCATATGTCTTCTTTACCACCCTATCTACTTGTGTGGCCACTTTCAAGGAACTAGGGACTTGAACCCCAAGATCCCTCTGTACATCAATGTTGTTCCAAGACCTGCCATTAACTGTATACTTCCCCTCAACATTTGATCTCCCAAAGTGCAGCGCCTCACGCTCATCCGGATTAAACTCCACCTGTCATTTATCTGCCCATATCTGCAATTGATCTATATGCTGCTGTATCCTTCGACAACTTTCTATACTATCCAGAACTCCATCTATTTTTATGTCGTCTGCAATGTTCTTGAAGGGCAAAAAAGATTTGTTTAAGTGTCATGATCTGAAATTTCTAACATGCCCTGCTCCTTAAACATTGAAAAAGTCATGTTAACTTGTCGTTGAGGGTTTTAAAACAAGTCCTATACTGGACTGATTTGATTAGTAGGCCATCTGATGTATGCTAGGAAAATAAAGAAGCATCTGATTAAGCAGGTTCAACAGAGTTCCTTATTGACATTTTCCCAAGGGCTATTATTGTGTCCTCATGACTTCAAAAGCTACAATTAACTCAGCAGGGGATTCTGGTTTGATGTTTCTTTGAAAATTTAAAGAAGTTATTAAAAGATTCTCTGTCTAATGTTGGGTCTGAATAGTAGTTTGTTCATTTTTATAAAAGATTAACCACTTGTGATTTAAAAGCTTTGAATGGATTTCATGAATGGGAGTTATGTTTCACTGTCACGTGTAAAAGTGAGAGCTGCATTTGATTGTTAGTTTTATTTATCATCTCCACATGGATCCTGAGGTCTGCCCGTAGTGTATACTGGGTAAGTGACGATGGAGATGGCATGGAGCTATGAGAGGGCATGTGTTGGCATTGAGTTGGCATTGGAGCCATGAGGGAGTTTGCAGGTGGATGGGAGGTGAAATGGCATGGAGTTTTGAGAGGGCATGAAGAGTGGGTGGTGGTGAGGGGTTCTGCAGAGTGAGGGCTAGAATGCCTAACAGCTTCGGAAGCAATTGGGATGAAGTTCCAAAGTACCAAGGTAGGCCTTCTAACCAGCCCACCTCAGCATTAATGCACCCCTGTGCAACCTGGTGTTGTGACATTTCTTACTGTGCCTATCCCAGTTCAACACCAGCATCTCCATTCATTTGAGGAGCAAGTGCTGGCCCTGCTGGAGCCTGGCACATCCAGGAGCCTAGACAGCAGTGAGATTGGAGGAGGCCTGGTTTTGGTGAGATGCCAAAAATTATTGGACTGGTTGGTAAGAAGAGATGGTTAGTATTGGTTTAAAGGAGTTTTGGAAATACGCAATTGAAGAATAGAGTTCACACAGCAGAACCACAGCAAGTTTCCTGATCAGAAGCTTCATATTGTTATGCAAGGTTTCATGGTGTCTGCTGAGTTTGTTTGTACATGTCAGGCTGTGAAAAGGTTGATGTGAGTTGGTTGGTAGGGGTGATGCATCAAGTAATCTGATACACAATTACCCCCTTGCTGATCTCTGTCTGCTATAGGAGAAGCCTCTTCAATAAAGGCTGCAGCAGAAACTGTACAATAACCCTCAGAGAGCGCAGTGTCACGCCCTCTGCACCCGGGACTATTGCCCGGGGTTCCCCAGGGTTCACAGGGATCAATCACACACTGGTAGGGCCCTTCACGTGTTCACGTGCGGCTGCCAGAGAATGTGATGGAGCAGATTGCGGGAAGTTGCCAGAATGTCCGAGGTGATCCAGGGACTGATTCCGAGCCAGATAATGAGCCTCTGGAGACTTCCGTAAGGTGGCAGATACTGGATGTTCAGCATGAGGTCCATGAAGATTTGGCCGGTTATATCAGAAGGGTTGAGTACTGTGGCCCAGACACTCTGGGTGTCCATTCAGGCCATGTGCACTGCAGTTATCCACTCCTCAGAGCGCCAAGTTTCCGCCTGAGACAGACTTGTCTATGGGTTGCGCTCTGACCGCCACACCCAGGGAGGGAAGATATTTCACCAAACCCATTATTGCCCTTCAAAGCTTATGTCACCCTCTGCATCAAGTCTCACACAGTAGCTGGTGGTTAAATCACTGCCTGTATACCCTTGGGGCAGTTTGTGTGCATATCCCAATGAGGGTTTCTAGGTTCCTTCTGACCATTGGGCTGTGGCTGTTCTCTGTTTCCTTCCTGAGGACCCAGAGCATCCTGAGCCACCCCAAGGCCCTTTATTCCTCTCGTCTTTCTCCTGTTCCCCCTCCTCAATCCTTCTATCCTCCTCACTGGGGGGAGTCTCTCCAACAGAGACCAAGATTTCCATCTGTCTCTGAGAGTGTTGCTCAAAGCAATAGATGACCCTACCAGCCCAGTAACGTCGTGCATATTTATGGTTTTGGGTTTCAGTTGGAGTCCTCGCGGTGACTAAGATGTTGGGTTGCTAGTCACAAAAACAGCAACCGCGATTTTATCAAAAGTTGGCATAAATTAGCATAGCTTGTGCCCTCAAGCACTGAATAGTTGCTTCAGAGGTAATTATGGCACAGTGAAAAGCTTCACACAAATTAAATTATACATTAACACAGCTCTGTACCACATCCTGTATCATATTGACAATGTACGAGGGGGAAATGGTTATACCAGCCTCTGAACTTCCTCGTTTAAGTTAAGTAAACATTTGGTGCACTTTTTAAAGAAAGAATCTTTTTTTAAGATCTTTGGTGCAGGGACAAAAGCAGCCACTGCAATAAACAAGACCGCTTCACATTTTAATATCTATAGCGGCACAGTGGTTAATACTGCTGCCTCACAGTGCCAGGGATCCAGGTTCAATTCCTGGCTTGGGTGACTGCCTGTGTAGAGTTTGCACATTCTCCCTGTGTCTGCATGGGTTTCCTCCAGGGGCTCCGGTTTCTTTGCACAGTCCAAAGATGTGGATCGGCCACGTTAAATTGTGCCTTTAGTGTCCAATGTGTGTAGGTTGGGGGGATTGGCCATGGTATGGGGGTTGCGGGGATAGCGCAAGGGAAGTGGGTTTGGATAATCATGGAATCTCTACGGTACAGAAGGAGGCCATTCAGCCCATTGAGTCTGCACCGATCACAATCCCATCCAGGCCCTATTCCCACAATCCCATTTATTTACTCGGCTAATCCCCTGACGGTAGGGTCATTTTAGCATGGCCAGTCAACCTAACCTGCACATCTTTGGACTGTGGGAGCAAACTGGAGCACCCAGAGGAAACCCACGCAGACACAGGGGGAATGTGCAAACTCCACACAGACAGTGACCCGAAGCCAGAATTGAATTCGGGTTCAATTGAGGCAACAACGCTAACCATTGTGCCACCGTGCCACCCCATGCTGTTTTGGAGAGTCGGTGTAAACTCAATGGGCCAAATGGCCTCCTTCTGCACTGTAGGAATTTTATGTTCTTTCATCAATTATTTTGACTCTCTCACTCGCCAAGCAGGTTACTCAAGTAGCCAGCTGCCTAATTCCCTCTTGAGTTTGCTGACACAGTAAAGGCAAGTTTAACCTAAGCCCCTTGCAGAGTTCCCAACTATCCAGGATAGGCCTGGACTCTGCAGGCCAACCTCCTAGACGCTGGTCCATGCAACACCCAACAGAAGTCATTAAAAGGTCAAACTGATCATGTTGTCTTTCATTTTCACTGAATCCTTCCAACCTTTATGAAAATAATTAGGGAAGAGGGAAAATGGTTGTTTAATTGGATGGGCTGCCAGGAAGTACAAAGTCATGTGACAGAGCCTCCAGGAATATGGTCAATCAGAATCGGCAAGCCTGCCCGCCTGGCAGGAAACAGAGCCGATTGACTGCAACACTAGTTTCCACCCGTTTGATTTTACTCCTGGTTTTAAGTCAACAAGAAATAGGACAGGTTTTAAAATTAGAACACCTCCGCCCCACACCCCCCCTCACCAGCAAATCCACTGGGCATGTCAGATTTAAATCATCTCTCTCTTCCAATCTGTTCAACATGTAGTAAGTCTGGAGAGACCTAAACTGGCTTCTAATTGACACTTCCTTGAAGTTTTATGCTGAGGAGTATTTCTTTTCACGGTAGATTTTCGAAGCTCCTTTGCTTGTTGTGTCAGCTTCATGAATATTGCGAAGACTCGTCAATGCCTCATTGGTTCGACATAGTGGATATCGAGAGGGTACAGGATGTATGGGGAGCATTCAAGGGGCATGGGGATTTGAAGGAGATATGGGGGCATGGGAAAAATGAGGAATGGGGGGGGCATTAGGGACCATGGAAGGGGCATTTGACTTATGGAACATGGTGGAGACATGGGAGATATGAGAGGGCATGGAGGGTGCACCTCCCCTATTACAAAAATATGCCGTTGCATTATTTATTATGGCGTCAATAGAGCTGATCACAAAAAAAATTAATCTGCACACAAAAATGTTCTAGGTAAGCAGTGTGAAGACGTCCTGTCTCAGAACGGTCAGAAGCTGGTACTTGACTTAAACGAAAACATTAGCAGCAGAAACTGAGTAGCTGTTACAGGGAGTAACGAACAATACTTGCCTGGAAATAGAGCCAGTCCTGAGGTGACAGCTTATGAGATTTTAATTCTTTAGCTCCATAAACAGGAAGTCCTTTGTGATTAACTTAGCAAGTGAGCCTGGGACTTTAACCAGATCAAGTTGCATCCAACCTTAAGATTGATTTGACACCCATGTATGAGAAGTGATATTTCCTTATTGCTTTGTTCTTCCCCAGTCAGTTGTTTATTCAACAGTTGTTTGAAAGATTAGTTGGGGCAGGAAATCCTTGAGTGACACTATTCTTGAAGGTTAATTATTTCAATCAGTTCCACATTTAATTGTACTGTGGAAATTCCCATTCAACCACCTCACTCGTACTGAAGGTGAGTGCGGCTGACAATCGCAAAATATTTCACTGATTGTAATGCCTGTAGAGTCTACAGTAACTGTGCCCTCTGTAACAGACATAGAGGGCAGATTTTATGGCATTGCTTGTCCCAAAGGCATAAAATCCCGCCTGAAATCAATAGACCTTTCCATGGTCTGCCCCTTGCTCACTCCGATTCCCAGAACGGTAAAATTCCAGCCAGGAAATCCTGTGGCACTATTTTTAACAAACAGTGAGGGAGTTCTCCCTGGTGTCCTTGCCAATATGTATCCCTCAAGCTATACCACTGAAACAGGTTATCTGATCATTGTCAAATTGCTGTTTGTGGGAGCTTACAATGCCCAGATTGGCTGCTGTGTTTGCTACATTGCATATGGTTACATTTCAAAAGTACTTCAATGGCTGTGAAATGCTTTGGGATGTCCTGAGGTCATGAAAGGCACTACATAAATGTAAGTCATTCTTTATCGATAATTGTTTGCTACCAACTCACAAAGCTGTCAGGAAAGAATCTGTTATATTTTGCTGAGTGCTGCCTGTCGCTGAAGAACCCTGTTTCAGACATCATGAGATAAAGGTGAAGCCATGGACACTAGACAGACTCATCTGTTCCACCACAAAAATGTGCTTCACCATCCGCAACGTTGGGATCACTTGTCGGCCCTTTGACTAAGATTATGTGTCAGATCAAGGCCAAGATGGGGCCCAATGCCTCATGTTGACAGGTTGGATCTTATTTGTCTTCCTTCTGGGGACCTTGAATTGTACTCAATTGGATTTTGAGTTTGGTTTTTGGAGTAAGCAGGGAACTGATTTGTGCTTGCCCGGTCCATTCTGAGCACTGGCTTTACGGATGGAGGAAAACAAAATTTTACAAATCTTCCACTCCCATAATCTGACATTTTTGTTTCCCACAGAAGTTGCCTAAAGGCCTTTCATGATTAGGTGACCAGTTCAATGCCAATTAGCACTGAATGGGGCACTTTTTTGCATGGGCCCCTGGCCACTATGTACTGAACTGAACTCATTCCACGTAGACCTCTTGCAGCTGACAGACAAAGGAAACTTTCATCTTGTCAGCCTGGAATGGATTTGAACTTGGATTCCAATGGCTAAAGTTCCAGTACAATGTGAAATGAACCCTCTTAACATTCTGGATTGTTAGGGACTTCAGAAGAAAGGTACCTCTATGTACAGCTGAGGTTTATTTTTCCAAGGGACCTCTATTGCAATTCAAAGAAATGGAAAACTAGGAAGCCCAGCAGATTATTCACAATGTATTTTGTTAGTCAAAGTAGTCAATGCATTCTCTGAGAAAATCATTGACGTTTTTGGGCCAACATTAGAAAGTAATTGATTGAGAATAAGCAGACCAGTTTTGATAAGATGATTGATAATTAATAATAACTGGTGAAATAATTGGGTTTGGTTTAAATCCGAAGGGAACACCTGGAGAATGGGTCGTAGCATTTCACTCACTGCTAGGAATGCCTTTGATCGATTGGAGTGGGAATACATCTCAGTCGGGTAATATTGATGAGATTAGAAGAGAAAGAAAAAGAAAAATAAAGGATTACATTAATACAGTACCCTTTGTGATTGTAGGATTTTCCAAATTGCTTTACAGTCAATGAAGTGTTTTCTGTTGAGTGTAGTTATTGCATTGTGGTGAACAGATCATCTATTTTTAGCTGTTGATTAAAGGACAAATTTTGGCCAGAACAATGCGGAGAACAACCATACCTCCCCTGCTCAGCTGCTCTTCCTCAAAATATTGCCAAGGAATTTTTTATACCTTCACCTCGCCAGAGCACACAAGGCTATATACCAAGTGCTGGAAAATGGGATTAGGACAGATAGGTGCTTGATGGTTGACGCAGACAGGATGGGTCGAAGGGTCTCTCTCAATACTGTAAAGCTTTATGACGCTATGGAACTTCAGTTAAATGTCCCATGAGAAAGATGGCAATTCCAATCAATGCAGCATTCCCTCAGGAACAAGAGCGTAGACTCAAGAACAGCTTCTTCCCTGCTGCCATCAGATTTTTGAATAGACCTACCTCGCATTAAGTTGATCTTTCTCTACACCGTAGCTATGACTATAACACAACATTCTGCATCATCTCCTTTCCTTCTTCCCCATGTACTCTATGAACGGAATGCTTTGTCTGTATCATGCACAGGAAACAATACTTCTCACTGTATTGCAATATATGTGACAATACTAAATCAAATCAAATCAAAAAGTTACCAAGTTTTCTGGAGTTGGACTTGGACCTGGAAGCTGCTGAGAACGTTACCCGTGGCTGTAAATGAATGATTAAAAAAGGTAAAGAATGATACAAAAAACTGTAGATATCTACCAGTAAATGGATATTTGTCACGTTCAAAATGCTGTGTGAGTTGGACAATTGGAGAGATGGATTTCAATGGCCTTCTCATATCTGGCTCATTCTGATTAAACTGAACAGTGTTAATCAGAAGCAAAGATTCAGAAGGTTGCAAGTCACTTCTTCAGGTTGGAAGATCTCAGTGCAATCCTCAAAATAGCTAATGTGTGCAATAACTTTGCTGGTCTCATTTATCCTGCATCTTTTGATTTGATTTGATTTTGATTTGATTTGATTTATTGTCACATGTATTAACATACAGTGAAAAAGACTGTTTCTTGCACGCTATACAGAAAAAACACACCATTCGTAGAGAAGGAAAGGAGTGCAGAAGGTAGTGTTACAGTCATAGCTAGGATGTAGAGAAAGATCAGCTTAAAAGTCTGACAGCAGCAGGGAAGAAGCTGTTCTTGAGTCGGTGGGTACATGACCACAGACTTTTGTATCTTTTTTATCTTTGAAAACTGTAACATTCTCCTGGCATTAGAGACTCTGATGGCCTTTCCAGGTCACATCAGGACATGTATTTGTTTTCTGTCCAATCATTTATTGTTATTGGCTTGAGATTTCTACTGGCTACAGGACCTCATTGACAGCAGTTGGTATATTTTATACAGAAGTTCACACAGGAAATCATGCAAACAGTGTGCTACGTATTAACGTTTGCAATGCTGTGGATGGAGATTTTCACACTTTGCTGCTTGTAAGATCTTCACATTTATCAAAAGCAAGATACAGCGGATGCAGAGATTCTGAAGGAAATGCAGAGAGTGCTGGATATGCTTCGTAGGTCAGGCAGCATCTGTGGAGAAAGAATTATCATTTGAGGTCGATGACTTTTCCTTCTGACCAGATGCTAACTTTGCTTCTCCCTCCATGAGGCTCTCCCCTTCCCCGCATTTCCTCCCTCTCCAAGGCCAACAATCACTGCAGCAATATCAGCAGTGCTCCCCCCCCCCACGCAATGCCCCCACTGTCCACTCCCCTCAATGCCCTTAATTGAAAGACCACCGCCCCCCCCCCACCCCCACCCCCCGCCTCACCACCATACACAGTGGGAACCACCACCCCCCCCCCCCCCCCCCCCCCGACAAATTGGGCTGCTGTTAGAGCCTGCCCCCGGCACAGGGTGGCACCGCTGAGGCAACCTGTGCCAAGGGCAGTGCCAAACTGTGCCAGTGCACATGGCAACCTGTGCCAGGTAGCAGTGCCAACCTGTGCCAAAGAAACATGGCAACTTGTGCCAGGGCAGTGCCAGCCTGTACTAGTGCACATAGCAATCTATGCCAGGGACATGGCAACCTGTGCCAGGTAGCAGTGCCAACATGTGCCAAAGAAACAAGGCACCCTGTGACAGGGCAGTGCCAACCTGTGTCAAGGCAATGCCAAGGCACAGCTTGCCCTCTCCCCACCACCCCCCCCCCCCCCCCCCGATACTTTGTGTCTCTGGGGAGAGCCCCTCAACTGATTCACGACTTTATAAACCTGCATCAAGGGTTTGCATTGAGGCAAGGTGTGTATGGGATATTAATCCCATGTATGGAATATTAATGACTCCCCACTCTCCCTCCCCATCAAGCTTTTGCTGTTAAATTTGCTTATTTTTGTTGCAACCTTTCACAACTCTAACACATTCTTCCTTCCTTCAGTTCCGATGAAGAGTCAAAGGCATTTGAGAGGGTAACTCAGTTTCTCTCCCAATAGGTGCTGCCGGCCCTGCTGAGCTTTTCCGGTATCTTCTGTTCTTGTTTCAGATCCCAGCACCCGCAGTATTTTGCTTATTTTGGCAAGTGCAGCTCCCCGTTGAGTTCATCTCTTACGCTGGTTGTCATGTCATTGAGGGGGGAAGATTACTCACAAAGACTGCAACTTTGCAGCTGATCCGCGTGGATGATTGCTGATGCCAGCAGCAACTCGAGATTAATAACAATCGTAGTCATGGCAATGGCGATTGTTTAAAGCCCAGGGGTATATTCTGTTTATACGCCTGCTCACCATCAATTAGATAATCTTTATTTGCTGGCTCCTTGTTCTTTTTTCAAAAAAAAATTATTCTCATTACTTGGGCAAAATCATTTTTGCCAAAATTCCTTCATTCCAGAGGGAGTATTTTTAACAACATCTCAACATGTTTGCAAAGTATCAAGCAAAAGCAAGATTGATGCCTGATCTAATTCTTGGCAAGTTGCACACTCGGGCTATATTATAGTAACTAAAGACAAACTTAATGAAGTGGAAACAGTGAATCCTGAAACAGCAGAACAGATCAGTCAGTCCCTGAAAGCGGCGAAGATGCCAGGTTGCAGGAAGGGCCCTTCAGCTCAGGGGGATGTTGTGGCGCAGTGGGTAGCGCCCCACCTCTGAGCTGGGACTTGATGACCAAGGAAGGTGCACTCTTCACACCGTCAAACAGGTTGGGTATCAACCTACAAATCCTTCCAGTGAGCGCCAATGGCAGGCGGTAAGAGATTCCTGGTCACCCACAGGTGGACGTACAATGAAATACACCAGCCAATGGGGGGACCCCAAACTGAGAGGTGACTGTGACAGCACCAATCAGAGCTCTCAATTTGCTGATAGGCTCAGGAAATTCGAATGCACTTATCAGTGGATATTGGAGAACAACATTGGGATCTGATTTGTAGAGTTTGCTTAGAGTGGTAAACGTGGCCTGTCCCGGGGGTGGTGACTTGAGAGCAGTTTGGATGGAATCTCTTGATCGTCTGGCTGGTCTGGAGTTTCTGAACTTTATTCTGCTAGTAAAGCACCCGACCGACATTCAGGCAGGCAGTCTGAGGCAACAGTGAGGTCATCGACCATACATCGGGTGTGAGCCTGTGAGGCCTTCACTGAGGATTAAGGTGGAAGTGCCAGCCGATGGCCATCGTGGGGAGCAGTGGCAAATCTTGACCTCTAGGCCAGGGCTGAGGAGGGCAGGCAACCAATCAAAGAAAGAACAAAGTCCAGGCCAGTCCAGACAGTGACAGCAGCAGCCAGCCAGCTGCGCACACAGTCATTGACATCAGAGCGAGCAGTTGGGACTGGGAGGTACGAGGGTCAGGCAGGTGCTGGCATGATTTTTGGGGAGCAGCGAGGCATTTCAACCAGTGGTCGGAATTGAGAGTCAGAGGGCTGGGTGGTAACCTAGAGAGCGAAAGCAGAGGCCAAACCAGATAGACAGCAGCAGCAACCAGTGAATCACCAGCACACCTACAAGCTGAGGTCGTCAAGGAGAAAGGCTGCAGCAGGGGCAACTGGACCCCCCCAGGCCAGGGCTGAGGAGGGCAAAGTCACATTATCAAAGGGAGGGGCACAATGTCACCAGGGGCCCCAGCATGAGGACACAGTATGAGGCCCCCAGAAGTTAAGTCCGCTTCTGTTGTCACCTTTTCAATGGAAAACAAGTTGGTGCCTCTACCATCACTATTCATTACTCCAGACTACAACATGTGCATAATAATGCATGTTACCGCAGCAACCTGAATTCCTGAGTTTGCTGCAATAAACTACCACCTTATCCTAAACTGAAAATCTCATGCAAAACACTAAAATATCTCTCCATTTCAGACACTGGTGAGCCTATTAAGTGATTTTACTAATCTCTGGATCTCCCTGTACATAATCCGTCCTTTTGTTATCCAATGACTCAGCAATTATTGATGTTGTTATTTCTGCAAATATAGTTTTCCTTTTCATAAATTCCCTACTGTACAGAAAGAGGTCATTCGGCCCATCAAGTATGTACTGACCACAATCCCACCCAGACCCTATTCCTGCAACCCTACACATTTACCGTGCTCATCCCCCTGACACTCTGTGGCAATTTAGCATGGCCAATCCACCTAACCTGCATATCTTTGGACTGTGGGAGGAAACGGGAGCATCTGGAGGAAGCCCAGACACGGAAAGAATGTGCAAACTCCACATAGACAGTGACCCAAGGCTGGACTTGAATCCAGGCCCCTGGCGTTGTGAGGCAGCAGTGCTAACCACTGTGCCACCATGTCACTGTGCTATTCTTATTGCTTTGTCTACAACATAATATCAACATAAAATTTTCCACCTTAAAAGCCTTCACAAATTTGAATGTTGTGGATTTGCATAGTAATGCTGGTGGTTGTAAGAGAGATAATGAATAGGTTTCCCCTTCCAGTAAATTTGCAGAAAGAAATTTGGTAAACAAAGTTGTTCCCAGAACATTGTGCAAGTACATGTGTGTGTGTGTGTGTGTGTGTGTGTGTGTGCATGTCATGTGTGTTTGTGTGCATGTCTGTTTGTGTGTGCGTGCGCACGTCTGTGTCTGTGCATCACACGTGTGTTTGTGTGTGTGTGTTAAGAACAAAATAACACATAACGCAATATAATAAACAACCCCAGCAAGATCTGATAACATAGACAGCCTTTCACAATCTCACATGTCAAAAGCTAATAACATATTTTTGAGGTGTAATCACACAAATAGAAATCATTTCTTCTTTTGGAGAATGTTGTTATAACAATTTAATCTTAATTTATTAAAGGGTTTTGAGGGATATATGGAATCGAGGCAGATCAATGCAGTTAAGGCACAGATCAACTGTGAATTGAATGGCAAAACAGCTGAAGAGGCTAAAGTGACCAAACTGTGAACTGAAGTGTTATTGGTTAGAAAGGAACTCGGGAATGCCACACCATTAGGACTATCTTCACCCAAAGGAGAAGGAATTCATAGGAGGGTGCTTTACTGATGATGATTGGGCCTGTGGAGCTTAAAGGTAAAAGCTGTTGCCACACAGAACTCCTAACCTATCCTTCACAAAGTCCATGGAACTGTCCAGAACCAGGTTGCAATCTTACCGGCTCTTCCTACCATGCTGACGCTGTAATGAAGTCAGAGAATTAGGTGGCCAGCCAAACCTCCGTTCGTTGCGGTGGGATGGGAAAATCCCACCAACATTCTGGCCTGAGGATGTGGAATGAACCTTTTCAGACTGAGATGAGGAGTAATTTCTTCACCCAGGGAGTGGTGAGCCTGTGGAATTCTCCACCACAGAAAACAGTTGAGCCTAAACATTGCATGTTTTCAAGAGGGAGTGAGGTATCGTTCTTGGGTGCGAGTTGGATGATCTCCATGATCACACTTCATGGTGAAGCAGGCTAGAAGAGCTAAATGGCCTCCATTTGCTCCTATTTTCTATATTTCTATGAAGGAAGAAGAGCATATTGTGGAACTATGTGGTGCCATGTTTGTGGTTGAGTGTCAACTGTTTTGAACTTTCAGTTAAAGATGTGCCTTAGCAATACATAATAGATTTCCTGCCAAAAAATGAAAAGAACTTATACTTATATCGTGGCCGCAATTTTCTGGGCCCATTTGCTGTAGGCACAAACCCTGTTACGGATGCTAACACTTGCGAGCGGGCCACAACAGGATTTGCACAGAATATCTCAGTTTGAGATCTTCCATGTGACCCCTACCCCCACCCTACCACCCCACTGCCGGTGACGTAATGAGGCTCATGCCCTGATTAGCATGAAATTGAATACATTTCAATGTTTTTGAATGGCTTAATGCCAATGATTCCAAGGTCATCAGATACGCACCCGGACCCCCCCCCACCATCGCTTGCGTGACATCATACCGACGGGCATCACCACTGATTTCCAAACACGGAAATCAGTCTTGCTGACCGTTCCAGGAGCTCATAGGTGAGTATAGCCCCTCCCACCCACTGAGGGACATGGGGCAGTGCCAGGTTGGCAATACCATCGGTAGGGTTAGGGCAAGGGGTGGGGCCTCTGGGAAACCCCATTGGTGACGAGGTTTCTGTTTTTTGGGGGGAGGCGCTTTATTTTGCCTTTGAGATCGGGGCGCCCTTTAAAAGTGATGCCCCAATCTCTGTGGAGCTGGGCTTGCCAGCCCTACCAGGTACCGCTGTGCCAAAACATGCCCCACCTGTTTACCTTTGGGCAAAGCGCCAATGAAAACCTGGCTGTATTTCTGGGGAGAAAGCCAATCAGAATCTCACACTTTGCTGTTTTTAGGAGAATCCTGCCCCATGCTCACCAACTTTAAGTCAGTGGATAGGCATATGGATAACATTGGAATAGTTTAGGTTAGAGGGTCATTAGATTGGTTCTGCTGGTCAGCGCAACATCGAGGGCCGAAGGGCCTGTAATGTTCTATGTTCTTTGCCTTTCAGCTCCTCAGGACACCCCAAACAGCCTCACTGCAAATCAAATACTTTTAAAGTGAGCAACCAAAATTCTGCGGATGCTGGAAATCTGAAATAAAAACAGAAAATGCCAGAAATAGTCAGCAGGTCAGTCAGCATCAACAGAGAGGGGAAATGAAGTTAGCATGTTAGATTGATGACCATTCATCAGAACTGGAAAAAGCTGCAATAGGAATGAGAGAGGCTGGGAAAGGTATGGATAAGGGAAAAAAAACAATACTTTTAATGGTTGATGGTGTAGTGTAGAGAAATGCGGCAGCCATTTTGCACAAAGCAAGGTCCCACAACCTGCAATCAGCTAAATGACCAGTTATTTTCAAATGTTTGTTTAGTCTGTTGGATGTTGTTGGTAAGACGCTATCTATTGCCAATCCCACGTTGCCCTAAGGGCATTAATATTCAGCCAATTGCCATGTGACTGAAGTTACAAGGAGGCCCGACAAGGTAGAGACAGCTGGCTGCTTTCCCTTTCCCGTCCTGACATCATTGTGCTCTTGTACAGTATTTGGGTCAGAGGGCACACACGCAAGTTGGAAGCTGACTTGCCAATCAAGAAGCCAATTTAGATTAATGAAGCCCCAGTTAACCTGGATTTTATGTTGTCCGTCCGCCATTACGGTGGGTGCTCGGGTGAGTGACCAGGTGGGTCTTTACCTTTCAACTGCAACGTCGATCCAGGGCGGGATGAAGTGCCAGGGCTCAAATAAAATTAACAAATGTGCCTGGCGACGGAGGTCTGTAGTCCAGACGCTCGTGACGTAGCTTAACATGAACATTTATTTCTTGTGAGCCAGCAACTCCATGAAACAGCTTAGGTGGGCTCTCCCCCTGAGGGAAATACCAGACCACGCCCTGCGTTTTTTTGGGGTGCACCCTTGTCCCACTCTCCCCGACAGCGCTCAGCCTCTCACAGAGAGCAATTCACATCGGATGGCTGTCAACTGGCCAGTGAATGTGAACTTGCGCTCCTGGGCCTTACCCCCCTCCCCGACCCCGCTTCCAGGCCCACCAAATGCGCCTGCCCGATGGGCAAAAACTTCAGGCCGACCAACGTCTCTGAAATGTGACTTGATCTAACAGTTAATGACTCACAAAATGTGACATCAACTGAGAAGCTACTGCATCCCAGGAGTGTGTCCTGAATCAAAACCAGTGGACGCGGTCTTATCGGCAGTTCATGCCACAATCCCGCTGCAGAGAATTTGGCCCCTAGCTAGATCTCCGTTCATTGCAGCGGGATTGGAAAATCCCACCAATGCAAACAGCTGGAAAATTCCAGCCAAGATCTGTAATTTTCCACACAGCAGAATATATCTTTCGGGCTGGCTTTGCTCGTGTGAGGTCACACTTCAAGAGAATGCAGCTCAGAGCATTCAATAAAGAACAAAGGCCTGTGACTTGTCCTGATTTTTTCACTCCTGCCACAAGCTTCCATCAAGGTTCAAGTTTGGGTGCAGCTTTGAGATCACCTTAGAGTCAAACCATCCTGAACCAAACTAGCCATTTCAGCAGGATCGTGCAGATTCCTGTTCATTTCCATAAACTCAAAATATTTTGCTTTCAGTTGACACCTGATGCTTGTATTAAAATTCATTCAGACAAGCAACAACACTGAGTTATTGAGTACAGTCCAACATCCATCAGATCTGTGGAGATTGGGTATCATTAGAGTGCAGTGGAGACCTAGATTCATTTGGATATTATATACCCAAAGTGTATTTAAATGTTTTCTCTCCAAAGTTAGGGAAATGTACTGGTACCTGTTTTATCGGAGAAGGCAACCCTCAGGAAGAGTCAGAAGTTAGATTTCTCGGCGTAAAATATTTTGAAGGCAAATTGCTGGAAGTGCGAACCAATATCGGGATGGCAAGGGCATTTGGTAGCCTGATCCATTATGGGAATGTTTAATCTTCTATCTCCTTAACCCATATAAAGGTTGAGGGAGCAACAGAGGAGTGACATGATAGGAATGAGAATGAATTTGAGGCAAGTTAGATCCAGAGAAGGAGGGAACCGAGTGTAGGGTGTCGAAATTTGCTGATGACACCAAGATTGGAGGAAAGGCAAATTGTGCGGAGGGTGTGGAGAGTCTGCAGAAGGATCTAGATAGGCTGGGCAAATGGGCCAGGAAATGGCAAATGGAATTTAATGTTGGCAAGTGCGAGGTGGTCCACTTTGGTAGGAATAATGGTAGGAAGGAATATCACTTACGTGGCGAAAAACTGCAGCAGGCGACGGTGCAGAGGGACCTCGGGGTCCTTGTGCATGAGTCGCAAAAACCCAGCTTGCAGGTGCAGCAGGTGGTCAGGAAGGCGAATGGGATGCTGGCCTTCATAGCGAGGGGGATTGAATATAAAAGTAGGGAGGTCTTGCTGCAGCTGTATAGGGCATTGGTGAGGCCACAGCTGGAGTACTGTGCGCAGTTTTGGGCGCCGTACTTACGCAAGGATATTTTGGCCTTGGAGGGAGTGCAGAGGAGGTTTACTAGGCTGATACCGGAGTTGAGGGGGTTGAGCTATGAGGAGAGGCTGAATAAACTAGGCTTGTACTCGTTAGAGTTTAGAAGAATGAGGGGAGATCTCATTGAGACATATAAGATGATGAATGGGATGGATAGGATAGAGGTGGAGAGACTCTTCCCGCTCAGAAAGGATAATAGGACTAGGGGACACAGCCTCAAGATAAAGGGGGGGCGGTTTAGAACGGAGTTGAGGAGGAACTTCTTCACTCAAAGGGTGGTGAATCTCTGGAATTCTCTGCCCATTGAAGTGGTGGAGGCTGCCTCGCTAAATATTTTTAAGACGCGGGTTGATGGGTTTTTGATAAGAGAGGGGATTAAGGGTTATGGGGAGAGGGCAGGAATGTGGAACTGAGCCAAGACAGATCAGCCATGATCTTATTGAATGGCGGGGCAGGCTCGAAGGGCTAGATGGCCTACTCCTGCTCCTATTTCTTATGTTCTTATGTTCAATAGTGAGAGAAAGAAGAGGCAAAAGGGAAGGAAGAGTAAATGTAAAATGACAATGTGTTCCACATCATTTGCTACACAAAAAAAATTCTCATCTTATTTCTGGCTCAATTACCATTGTCCCTCTTATTATTGTTCTTAGAATAAAATACCTACAGTGCAGAAGGAGGCCATTTTGGCCCATCGAGTCTGCACCGACCACAATCCCACCCAAGCCCTATTCCGTAACGCCACATATTTACCCTGATAATCCCCTGACACTAAGGTTAATTTAGCTTGGCAAATCAACCTAACCAATAAATCTTGGACTGTGGGAGGAAACCAAAGCACCCAGAGGAAACCCATGCAGACATGGGGAGAGTGTGCAAACTCTACACAAACCGTAAACCAAGGCCAGAATCGAACCCAGCTCCCTGGCACTGTGAGGCAGCAGTGCGAGCCACTGTGCCACCATGCCGTCCACTTTGAGTTCTTTCAGAAAGTAACAAGCAACATGGATAAAGGGGAACCTGTGGATGCACTGCACTTAGATTTCCAGAAGACATGACAGGATGCCACATCAAAGGCTACTACACAAAATGAGTGCAGGGCTAACATACAAGAATGGATAAAGGATGTTTAGCTAACAGGAAACAGTAGGCATAAAAGTACATATGTTGTGGTTGGTGAGATTTGACGAGTGGTGTGCCACAGGGGTCAGTGCTGGACTGTCAGCTATTGACAACTTATATCAATGACTTAGATGAAGGGACTGAATGTGTAGTTGCTAAATTTGTTGATGACACAAAGATAGGTGGGAAAATAGTTATAAAGTGGACATAAGAAGCCTGCAAACGGACAGTTCGGTTAAATGAGTGAGCAGAAACGTGGCAGATGGAGTAAAATATGGGAAAATGTGAACTTGTCTCTTTGGCAGGAAGAATAGAAAAGCAGCGTATGGTGTAAACCAGGAGAGATTGCAAAGCTCTGAGGTACAGAGGGATCTCAGTGTCCTGGTACATCAGTCACACAGAGGTTGGTATACACATGCAGTCATTGATGAGTGAGACAAATGGAATGTTTTCATTTATTGGAAGTGAAATGAAATGTAAAAGTAGGAATGTTCTTGCTACAGTTATACAGGGCGTTGGTGAAACCACATCTGTCCCTTACCGTATTTAAGAAAGTATATAAATGCACTTGAAGCAGCTCAGAGAAGGTTCATGATAACTGGGATGAGGAGAGTTGGACAGTTTGGGCCTGCACCCATTAGAGTTTAGAAGAATGGGAGGCGATCTGATTGAAACTTGAAAGATGCTGAGGGAATTTGACATGGTGGATGTTGAAAGGATGATTCCCAACCCAACCCATGCTAGGCCTGCCCCCGATCCATCACTACTTCTGTGGTGGTGGTGGGGGCGGTGGTTGCCTGCCCCAACTTCTACTCTAGCTTGTTCCCAGGACTAAAAAATTGAAAGTACAGGCAGGCATTTTTAAAATATTGAGTTCACAGCGCCAAGAATTCTTCTGTGTAACCGTCCTGGGTGTAAAAACCTGGGTTCCTTTGAGATTAATATGGTATCAGACTCTCAGACTACAGTTTAGATTTAAAGTTTATTTATTAGTCACAAAGTAGGCTTACGTTAACACTGCCATGAAGCTACTGTGAAAATCCCCTAGTTGCCACATTCCAGCGCCTGTTTGGCTACACGGAGGGAGAATTTAGCATAGCCAACATACCTAACCAGCACGTCTTTCAAACTGTGGGAGGAAACCGGAGCATCTGGAAGAAACTCACGCAGACACAGGGAGAATGTGCAGACCCTGCACAGACAGTGACCCAAGCTGGGAACCGAGCGCAGGCCCCTGGCACTGTGAGGCAGCAGTGCCAACCATTGTGCCACCGTGCCTACATTGTTGACCATAAAGATTGAGCCGAAGGTTAGAATTTTATGGGTCTCACTGCGCATGCTTGGCATGAGCTTCCACTCACCATGTGGTCAAGTACAGATCATGCCTAGTTTTGTGAAGTTAAAATGTATACTCACTTGCAACATCAGTGTGCTTGCGTACATTCAGTGCCCCCCACTCTATTGTTTTCTCCTGGCTCCCTTCATGCAGTCTGGCTGCATAGAGCTTCTAATTTGCTAACTTGTTATCTCGACCAAAGGATTATTTGTTTCTCTTTGGGAACATGGAATCATTTGGAACTGGCGAAAGCATTCCGTTCCTGGCACCGATTCCTTCTGACTGGCCTTGGATAGTCTGTGTTTTTATTGACTTCATTAATTTCCTGAGGGAATAGGAATAATCACAGAGTAACACGATGAAAAAGCAAAACTATCATCTGAACCCCTCCCCGCTACCCATCTCCAAAACTAACGTGAGCAAAATGATAAATCAATGTTATCTATTTTACACTGGTCAGTGCTAATCAACTACATGTCGCAGGGTTCGATTCATAGGGTCATTACAACACCAAATGAGGTCATTCAGCCCGTCTAGTGCATGCCGCTGCTTGTAAAGCAATTTTGCCAGTGCAATTCTCCCATTCTACCCCTGGAGCCTTGTAAGTTTGCTGCCCTCAAGTGCCCGTCCAATTTCCTTTCAAAAATCATTCATAGAAACATAGAAAGTCGAGGCAGGAGTAGGCCATTCGGCCCTTCAGGCCTGTCTCCATGGCTGATCGTCAAATTTAATATCCCGATTCCCCCACCCCTCCCCCACTATCCCTTGATCCCTTTAGCCCCAAGAGTTGCATCTAATTTCTTCGTGAAATCAGACAACATTTTGGCCTCAACTACATTCTGTGGTAATGAATTCCACACATTCACCTCCGAAGAACTGATAACTTTTAATAAGAGGTTAATTCCTCAGCGACCAAGGTAAATAGCCAAAGGACAAGATTTTGTGTTTGAAGATATTTATTGCAACAAGATATCTAAAATCAACAAAGACTAAACATTATTAATAAGCAACTATTTTATCAAACTAAAGAAAATGTATTTCCCTGGTAACTAACTAATACAACCAAATTCTAATTTAGCACATTTTTACTTTACAGATGTGTAGCCAAAATGATTAAGTTCCAAGCTCCCCCCAGCTTCCTTCACCCTGACATCTGCCATACATGGGAGAGTTATTCAGTGTCGTTTAAAAATCATTCTACTCAATCTCTTGAAGGTTGCTGAATTGACTTCCAGCAACAAGGCCCATTTTGGGTCATGGTGTGGAGTGGTGACTCTCAAACTATGAGCCCCTGGCGACAGACTAGCAACCTGTTCCAGGAATTAATAGCTCTGGAACAGACAAAAGTCTGTCTTAGTGCACCATTAGGTGCAGGAAGAGAATTGGAGTGGATTATTTTGGCAGAACTGTAATATCTCACTAGGTGAGTGGGACTGTAAAATCCTTGGCCTAGAATACCTCAGTCTTGATCTCCTCATTTAAGGGGGGGGTATACTTCCAATAGAGGCTGTTCAGAGAGCACTCAGTAATTTATTCTCACAATGATTGGGGAAAGGTAGAGTATTTATTCATTGGACTTTAGAAGAATGAGGGGTGATGTGATTGAAATGTTCTGAAGGAGCTTGACGGGGCAGATACTGAGAGGATTCTGGGGGAATCTAGCTCTGGGGGGGCGTTATTTCAGAATAAGGATCCCCCATTTAAAATGGATATGTGGAGGATCATGACAATTCTCTATCCCCAGAGGGCTGTGGATGCTAAGTCACTGAATATACTCAAACTGAGATAACAGATTATTGAAGTATAGGGGTGCCAAGGAGATCAGCAAGAAATTGGAATAAGATCAAAATCAGATCAGCCATAATCTCATTGAATGGCAAGCTTCAGGCAATGTATGGGTGACTCTGCTCATGTTTCTTGTGTTATTTTTATTCTCATTAGACTGACATTTCTTGGTAAAGTATTTGCACCAAGAGCAATTCAAAATGGCTGTACATCAACAAGCAGAAAATTAATTCTGAGTTCATGGTTAGCAATTAAAGTGCAAGAAAGGCCAAACATTACAGAGACACAGGGCTATCAGGTTATGTTCTGGACAATATTCATACTTTAACTAAAAAGCCATTTAAAGGACCATGCTTTGTGTAAGATCCTTTAAATAGCTTTTTTAGTTGAAGTATGAATATTGTCCAGGACATAGCCCGGATCGGCAGCACGATGGCACAGTGGTTAGCACTGCTGCCTCACAGCGCCAGTGACCCGCGTTCAGTTCCTGGCCTGAGTCACTATCTGTGTGGAATCTGTACATTCTCCCCGTGTCTGTATGGGTTTCCTCCAGATGCTCTGGTTTTCTTTCACAATCTGAAAGACATGCTGGTTAGTTGCATTGGCCATGCTAAATTCTCCCTCACTGTACCCGAACAGGCGCTGGAGTGTGGCGACAAAGGGATTTTCACAGTAACTTCATTGCAGCGTTAATATAAGCCTACTTGTGACACTAATAAATAAGCTTTAAAAACTTAAATTTACTGCTGTGTTTCCTCCTTAATGACAATTACTACACTTCAAAAAAAAAGGTCTTTATTGGCCAAGAAGCACATTGGAATGTGCTGAAATTGTGGAAGTCACAATATAAAATTCAAATCTTTCTCTATGTGCTTTCCTTGCGAAATCAACAACTGCATTCTGCTTAAATTGTCTGATTATTGGGAAGCACTGAAATATACCTGTAGCTGAGGCCAGAACGTTGTGTGATTTTAAGAAGGAATTAAATATAGCTCTTGGGACTAAATGGATCAAGGGATATGGGGGGAAGGCGGGATCAGGATATTAAATTTGATGATTAGCCATGATCAAAATGAATGGTGGAGCAGGCCTGAATGGCCTTTCTATGTTTCTACACTTGTAGAAGCTTCAGATTGATGATGTTGCAGTGGATAAATGCACGGTCGAGTAACAATGCTACAAATGTGTGTCACTGTCTTTCAGAAATGTTGATCCATCGCCCGTTTTGCCTGCTGTAAAGTAAATCCACACTTTCGCTCTTCTGTTGTTTCACTGGCCAGCCATGCGTCCCACTGGCAAACCCCACATACATCAGTAATTAGGATAGCTGAATGCTTGCCAGGTAACAGGAGAAGCAACCAGTTGTTGTAGATTTAATATCATGATAGCCTAATGCAAATTGACCAGATGTTGTAAGTAATTGTGAACTCAGTTTATGCCCCGAGGCATGAAGCTTTGAAGGAACACATATGGGGAAACTAATATAATGGTGTTTGTGCTTTATTACTAAATGAACATATGAAAATTTTATTCTGAACATCCATTTGGAACTAAGGAAATTAAATGAAATATTTCCTTTTGAAAATTTCTTGCACAGTTAAGAACTGGAGCTCCTTTTTCTGTTTCAAAAGCTACTGAATAATAAAATTAAATCTTAAAGTCTAGCTAACTATCATTGAGAGCGTAGAAGCAAAGAATTATAGGGGTAGGCAGTGTACTATCACTGGACTTATAATTCAGATATCCAGAGTATCTGAGTATCCGGGTTTGAATCCCACCATGGAAGATGGTGAAATTTAAATTCAGCAAAAAGAAATCTCGAATTAAAAGTCTAAACCATAACGATGAAAGCATTGTTGATTGTTATTAGAACCCATCTGGTTCATTCATCTATGATTCTACCTGAAGTGGCCTAAAATGATCAGTAAACATATCAGTTCAGAGTAATAGTCAAGTTGCAGCTTTAGCTGGCACCCGAATTATTAAAGTATGATAAGCATTCAAAGCATCGACCAGTTTTGAAGTTTGCTAAATTGGATGACAGCTGACTCTACCAAAGTGGCATTCAGCAAGTACTTAACTGCAAAATTAGAATCAGCAAGTTTTATAACTGCATAATGTTGCCGAGCTGGCTACATGGGCACATGCTAACCAGCTTAGTGGGAAGGACCTAAACGGGAAATATTCTAAGAATGAATCACAGCACCAGATACTCCAGAAGCACATTTAGACCCCTTCAGAAATCCCACAGCAAGACTCCTACCATAGGATCCCTACATTGCAGATAAAGGCTATTCTGCCCATCAAGCCTGCACCAATCCCAGGCCCTATCCCCATGTATTTACCCTACTAATCTCCCTGATACTAGGGAACAATTTAGCATAGTCGATCAACCTAACCCACACATCTTTGGAGTGCAGGAGGAAACCGGAGCACCTGGAGGAAAACCACGCAGACATGGGGAGAACGTGCAAACTCCACACAGAGTGATCCAAGGTTGGGATTGAACCCAGATCCCTGGCGCTATGAGATAGCAGTGCTAACCACTGTGCTACCGTGCCGCCCTGTTGAGAAATCTTCAAGCTGACTCTAGGGGAGCTAAAATGTTTCTCATTTAGCGTTATAGATAGGCCTGGTAGGTATGGATATGATCGGCGCAACTTGTGGGCCGAAGGGCCTGTTTGTGCTGTAGTGTTCTATGTTCTAACTCAAGACCTTGTCTACAATCACTTCACATCTAATTCATTGCATGGCATTTCTAACAAAAAAAACTTTATGGGGATGCAGGTGGTTGTCCTGGTAGCCCAAATAAATGAATTTGAAGGGAGTAAGTGTTCAGTGGAGTAACAATGTGATAAATTAGTGCCACTAAAGGCCTCACTTTCCTTTGAAAATGTTGCTCCAGTTTCCAAGGAAAAATGTTCCTGATTTATTTCTACCAAGCAATCTTTTGTTTCTGTTTTGCTGTCTTTATTTATGTGCAGCAGACATTACTCTCAGAAGCAAAGTGTAATGACTGAAATGCAATATGTAAAAAAGATTCTGTTCATAATTCTTTTTGCCTGGTGCTGCTACCAGTTGAACTGTGTTGTAAATGTCTTCTCGGCCTCATGCCAATGCCATACGGGCTGATAAGGAGGAATGAATGATTACTTTCTGTACATCTTCACCTCTGCAGCTTCATACAGAACTGCCCATCGTCCTTGTTGTTGGATTCTGTGAGCGGTGTTGAAAACCAATGTTATTAACACTCCCACCAGATGTACGGCCCTGCCCATCCCCCACTGCACTCCTGCCAGTGCAACACTGAATACTATAATCTCCCAAACAATACCATTACATATCATTTGCACCATCCGAGCTATTGCCAAACTAAAGATCAAATTCTTACCAGGAGAGAACCATTTTATTCGCAAGTCACCTAAATCTCCTTGAACATTCAGCTTCAGAAATTATTCCAGCCCTCCTCACTAACAGAGCTGGCTGCAGTGTTTTCTCCAAGGTCAGAGTCTCAATGTGTGGACGTACAAGGGATCTCTTTATTCTTCATTCTTTCCCAGAGCACCTGCAGGAAACCCACGCATACACGGAGAGAGCGCACAGACAGTGACCCAAGCCAGGAACCGAAACTGGGCATTTGTTGCCCATCCCTAATTGCCCTTGAACTGAGTGACCATTCCGGAGGGTAGCTAAGAGTCACCCACAATACTGTGGGTCTGGGGCCAGACTGGATAAGGACATTAGTGAACCAGTTTAGTGAACAATCAATGATAGTTTCAGGGTCACCATTACTGAGACTAGTTTTATATTCCCAAGTTCAGTTCCCAGCTTGGGTCACTGTGTGTGTGGAGTCTGCACATTCTCCCTGTGTCTGTGTGGGTTTCCTTGGAATGTTCGGGTTTCCTCCCATAGTCCGATATACTGGTTAGGTTCGTTGGTCATGCTAAATTCTCCCTCAGTGTATCCAAACAGGTGTCGTAGTGTGGTAACTAGGGGATTTTCACAATAACTTCATTGCAGTGTTAATGTAAGCCTATTTGTGACAAATAAATATACTTTTACATTATATTCCAGATTTTATTAACTGTCGTAGTGGGATTTGAATCCATGTCCCCTGGCTTTCAGGCCAGGCCTTTGGATTACCATTATGCCACCATCATCCTCAGTGGCTTTTTGTTGGATGGGGTTCAATTCAGCAGAGGGGCCCCAACTTTAAGAGAAGAATTGGTGGGAGGAAAGTGCAGTGGAAAATTAAACCTGTGCATCCTTCCAGCTGCTCTTCTTGTGTAGCTTAAAACCTGTACAATCATGTGTGACCCCTGGACAGAGACACTCAAACTGGCGCAAACTGATCAGGAATCCTTTGAAAATCATTTTGCCAATCCACAGATCTTTTAAAAAGGGAATGAAATAGGTCAATTGCAGTAATGTGAAACTACCAATGACTCAGCAACCTGTTTTACCAGGCCTGGTTTACTTTACCATTGATACATTGCCAATATACAATCAGACACTTTTGCACTACCGATGTTGACCATTAACACAGTGGCACAGTGGTTAGCACTGCTGCCTCAAAGTGCCAGGAACCCGGGTTCAACTGGGCAACTGTCTGTACTGAGTCCACATGTCCTTTCCTTGCCTGCGTGGGTCGCCTCCGGGTGCTCCAGTTTCCTCCCATCGTCCGAAAGATGTGCTCGTTCAGTGCATTGGCCACTCTAAAACTCCCTCAGTGAACAGGCATCGGAGTGTAGGGGATTTTCACAGTACCATCATTGCAGTGTTAATGTAAGCCTACTTGTGACACTAATAAATAAACTTAACACCATCCGTGCCTAATCCTCCACCCCGCCATCGCTAACATCCCCTCTCAGCTGCAAAGTAAATGACAGATAAATGGATTTGAGATATAGATCAGCCGTGATCTAATTAAATTGCGGAACATGCTGAATGGCCTATTTTTGTTATGGTATTGGTTGTTGTTGATACTGTTATTAACTAATCAGCAGTATTAAGGATCTACTTTGACCCTATCTTTTTCCCCTCGTGAATAAGTCAGAAAGCTAAGCAGCATGATCCGCTTATTTAAACTGTATCAGTTCAGATCAGCTGCTCAGCTTCCTGACTTATTCACGAGGGGAAAAAAAAATCAGCCTGTGGATAGGGTCTAAGTAAATCCTTAATACTTCTGATCAGTTAATAACAGCATCAGCAACAAAACGATATCATAACAAAAATAGGCTATTCAGCATGTTCTGCTGATTATTGTTAATTAGATCACGGATGATCTGTATCTCAAATCCATTAATCTGTCATTTACTTTGCAGCTGAGAGGGGGTGGTAGGGTGGGGGATTGGGCATGGATGGTGTTAAATTTATTTATTAGTGTCATAAGTTAGGCTTATATTAACAGTGCAATGAAGTTACTATGAAAATCCCCTACACTCTGGCGCCTGTTCTGGTACATTGAAGGAGCTTTAGAATGGCCAATGCACCAAACCAGCACATCTTTCGGACTATGGGAGGAAACTGGAGCACCCGGAGGAGACCCACGCAGTCACGGGGACAACTTGCAGACTCCACATAGATAGTCACCCAATCCACAAAACAGATGTTTTCACAAGAAAGTCATTGAAACAACACAGAAAAAGAGCATGCTTCATTCCACAAGACATTCCATGAAAGGAATTGTGCACTTTAAAGAACAGCAAAGGTCTGCCAACAATTACCAAGGTCTTCTTATTAAAACTGAACTGCAACAAACACACTTTGTACATGCAAGCCAAAGCTGCAAAATCCAATTCTAATTCTGAGCATCACTGAGCTATTCAAAGCAAAATTATTTTCATTCAAGTTGTTAACTACTTGGTGTTGTTCCTGAAAATTGTCTTGTGCTGGTCTAACTGTAGGAAGCTGAATATGAACTGGACATCCCTTTTTGTTGGAGTGTTACATTTGCCAATATTTCATTCTGAACAATATCACTGACCGCACAGCTTCATGTGATATTTATTGTTTTAAGCAGGGCAGGTCAAATGTTTCTCAGTCCCAACAGTTTATGGTTATGCTGAAAATTCAGAGGAATGGCTGCGTGTGCACATTCTAATTGCTTCCGACTGATTGTATTCATTCAACAACAAGGTTCAGCTCTTGTATCCAAAATGCAAAGCCTGATTGCAATCTCAACAAGTGACACTATCTGTAGCAAACAAATGGTAAAAACACCTCAGATATGGTCAAATCCATTTAACAGGAGGCATTAGTGTAGTGGTATTGTCACTGGACCAGTAATCCAGAGACACAGGGCAAGATCCGGGCACCCGGGTTTCAAATCCCTTAACAGCAGGTGGTGAAATTTGAATTCAATAAAACAATCTGGAATTAAAAGACTAATGATGACCACAAAAACCATTCTTGATTGTCTGTTTCACTCATGCCCTGTAGGGAAGGAAATCTGCTGTCCTTAGCTGGTCTGGCCTACACTTGATTCCAGCTGAGAGATTAGTTGACCCTGAAATTAGGGATGAGCAATTGCTGGCCCAGCCAGCAACACCCACATTCCATCAGTGAATTTTTAAAATTCTGTATGTTTCATATAGCATTCATTTCATCCTTTCTTTATGCAGTCCATCCTTCACATCAACTTCTGAACATACATCAGTTAATCTCCTGATTTTGTTTTTGCCCATGTTGATTGTAATGCACAAATGTTTGCATAATTCTGTGACTTGTAGGAGTTATTTGATTTGATTTTTTATTGTCACATGTATTAGTATACAGTATTGAAAAGTATTGTTTCTCACGCACGCTATACAAAGAATACTGTACATAGAGAATGAAAGGAGAGGGTGCATAATGTAGTGTTATAGTCATAACTAGGATGTAGAGAAATATCAACTTAATATAAGATAGGTCCATTCAGAAGTTTGAAGAAGAAGCTGTACTTGAGTCAGTTGGCATGTGACCTCAAACTTTTGTACCTTTTTCCTGGTGGAAAAAGGTGGAAGAGAGAATATCCAGAGTGCATGGAGTCCTTAATTATGCTGGCTGCTTTGTCAAGGCAGTGGGAAGTGTAGACAATGTCAATGTTTGGGAGGTTTGTTTGAGTGCTGAACTGGGCTTCATTCACGACCCTTTGTAGTTTCTTGCGGTCTTGGACAGAGCAGGAGCCATACCAAGCTGTGATACAACCAGAAAGGATGCTTTCTATGGTGCATCTGTAAAGTTGGTGAGAGTCATAGTGGTCATGCCGGTGGGCTTTCTTAACTATAACATTGGCACGGAGAGACCAGGACAGGTTGTTGGTGATCTGGTCACCTAGAAACTTGAAGCTCTCAATCATTTCCACTTTGTCCCCATTGATTTAGACAGGGGCATGTTCTCCACTACACTTCCTGAAGACAATGACCATCTCCTTCATTTTACCGACATTGAGGGAGAGATTATTGTCATCCCATCAGTTCACCAGATTCTCTATCTCATTCCTATACTCTGTCTCATCATTATTTGGGATCCTACCCATTACAACGGTGTCACCAGTCAACTTGGAAATCAAGTTGTGGGGGGGAGTTTGGCTACACAGTCACACGTGAGGGGCTAAGGACAGCCTTGTGGGGCACCAGTATTGAGGATAATCATGGAGGAAGTGTGATCTGTAGTTAGGGAGTCTGGGATCCAGTTGCAGTGGGAGGAGCCAAGCCCAAGGCCACAGAGTTTAGAGATGAGTTTTGTAGGAATAATGGTGTTCTGTTCTGTTTTCAAAGATTATTTTAAAACATTATTTTTGTGTAAAATATCTCTTCAAATTTTAATTATCCCTGGGATTTGGGGTGCCTCTTACATCTGTGATTGTTGGAGGAAGGGAGAAGGGATCATTTAAACATCTCTGGTAATTAGTGGACGAGGAGAAATGCTCTATTTCAATGTCTCTAGTGATTGGTGGATAAGGTGAAGTGATCTATTTCAATATCTCTGCTGATTGGTGGATGAGGTGAAGGCTGTTTTAGTGTCTCTGGTTATTTCGCATTTGGTTTCTTCATATTTTTTCTTCCGACTTCACCTTCGTGTTTGTTGTTTATCTTTTGTGGTCCAGGCTGAGGAAATTCAAACTCCAGGTTGTGCAAAAGCAAATATGTCTCATTTAGAACATTGTGTATCATCATGTAAAGAGTGAGTTTAAAAAAATATCAAATGACAAGGAAATATCGTGGACAGTAATTTAAACTGCATCATTAAGTCATCTGTCCTAATATTTCCTTAAGAGGCTCAGTGTCTAATATGGTATGATAAACTCCTGGGAAGCACTTTGGGATGTTTAATTATGTTAATTGCTACATAAATGCAAGTTATCATCCATTGTATAGCAAAGGCCAAAGTTAAATTTAACCCCCCGGCACTGTTTCAGGTTTTTTTTAATGTAACTATTACAATACTCAGTTGGTAGCTCACTAACATGTGAAAAGACATGTTTTTTGTTGTTATCTTAACCTTAGGCATTACACAGCAACATTTTGTATGCAGCACTTTCATTACCAACATTTTACTCTTGTAGCAAATCTTCCTATTTCGAAACTGTCTTTGCCAAAAGCTAAAAGGAACAGAACCTAACATTGTCAAAATTGCCTCTGGCACTGCCCCTGGTTCCATCCTTGGTAGTGTCAGCGGCATGGGCTTCTCTGGAAGTCATAGAGGGGAAGAGGGGGAGAGGTTCTGTGTCCAAGGGCTTATTCCTTTTCTTTTACGTTGGGGCTCAGGTGTCTGCCAGCATGTTATGGGACCCACCTCTCGGAAGTGTTTTTTTTTTCAAAGTGTTCAAAAATTTGGTGAGAAAAGCTGGCAATGCAAACGGTGGATTACACACTGCTTTTTATTTCATTCATTCGTGGGACATGGACGTCACTGGCTGGCCAGCATTTATTGATGTGGAAATGCCAGCGATGGACTGGGGTAAACGCAGTTAGAAGTCTCACAACACCAGGTTAAAGTTTAACCTGGTGTTGTGAGACTTCTTACAGCATTTATCGCCCATCCCTATTTGCCCGAGGACAGTTGAGAGTCAACCACACTGCTGTGGCTCTGGAGTCACAAGTAGGCCAGATCAGCACGGCAGATTTCCTTCCCCAAAGGACATTAGTGAACCAGATGGGTTTTCCTGACAATCGACAATGATTTCATGGTCGTCACTAGATTCTTAATTCCGGATATTTTTTATTGAATTCAAATTCCACCATCTGCCATGGCAGGATTCGAACCCAGGTCCCCAGAACATTAGCTGAGTTTCTGGATTAATAGTCTAGTAATAATACCACTAGGCCATCACTTCCCTGCCCCAGTTGGCACTAAAGAGAAAACAGAAAATTCCACCCCATGATTTACTTGTTCAGTTTGGTCAACTGTATTCACTGTTTGTGATGTGGTCTCCTCTGCACTGGGGAGACCAAATGCAGACTGGGTGACCACTTTGCAGAACATCCCTATTCTGTCTGAAATAACCAGAGTTTCCAGTTGCCTGTCATTTCGTTCTTGGCCTCGTGCACTATTCCATCAAAGTTCCATGTAAGCTTGAGGTACAACATCTCATCTTTCAATTAAGCACTTCTTCCCCTTCTGAACTCAACATTGTGTTCAATAATTTCAGTTTAAAACCTCTGACCCAGATTTTTACAGACAGTAGCTTTTGTGGTGTTTCTACTGATGCCATTTACACCTCTTCTCGGCCCATCTTTTGTTTCCTTGTCTGCCCATCATCATGATTGAGACCTGATGCATGTCTAACTTTACTCAGGTTGTCCATTGGAAACACTGGGTTAAATAATGGTTGCCGAGAAACATGTTTGCAGAAGGCACAAAGAGAATCTCACATCGATGCAGCTCCCCAACACAATCTTGCCAGCAGTGGTACAAGGCTAAGTATTGTTCAGTTGCTCACTAAGGGTCAAACTGGTGACATGGCTAGCATCTTTCTGACAGTGGAGGCTGTAATCCAACTGGAGGCAGCCATCTTGCGGCAGCTTGCATGGCCAGTTTGGGCTCCTTTAGACATCCCTGCTCCCATGGGTGCCAGAAGGTGATTGGCCCTCCACACTGATAATCTGGCACCAAATTCTTGAGCCACCCTGCATTCTTCCACCTACATCAGCAGTGCCCACCACTCCCAGTGGGCCGGCCGACTAGGTCCTTGCTTCTCCCCCTTTCTTGGTCTACCCACTATCCTTAAATGGACATTGCCCTCTGGAGGCAAGTTCTAAATTAGCTGCTTCCCACAAAGGTCACAGCTGATGTCCCACCACAACCGCTTCCAAGCTCCCAGCCCAAATCTGAACCTGATCACCCCTCGAAGTCTTTCTCTCCCGCCATGCATGCTGCGTGACTTGCTGAGTGTTTCCAGCATTTTCTGCTGTTAACCTCAGATTTCCAGCAACTGCAGTATCTTGCCTTTGCCAAAGGCTTCCTCATTGGTTTCACTGCCAAAAGCCCAAAGCAGAGTAACTCTGATGGTCAAGTACGTTATTGGTTCACTGTTTGGTGCCACATTGAATGGGAGAAATTTAAAATTATATTAAAAATGCAAGCTGAAAATAACTCAGAGACTGGATTCATCGACAAACAAATTACGTCAGAACATTCCAGCTAGCTTCACCTGTTGCTCAAATGTTTGAGATACTTTAGCCTTCTAGGGTAATCTGAGGTAGGCTGGGCACTGTTCTGTACCGAAGGTAGCAGCCTTCGGCCCATTGATGAGCTTGCAGCAAGCAATGATCTAATTGGGATAGCTATTATCCAACAAGATGCCTTTGGTGTACCCTATTTCAGCATGAAGCTTGCATGGTGAGTAATTGGCTCAAGTCTGTTTATGAAGTTGCCAATCATGTAGCATGTGGAACTGTAGGACTCCCAACACTCACATTGATCAATGAAGGTGGGCTTGCAGAAGACAGCAATAGAGAACCGATTGGCAGATTTCTCAATGAGCGTGTCAAAGAAAGGGAACTCATTTAACTTCTCCATTTCAATGATGAGTTTGAGCAACATGGAGCCCATTGAGGTGTGTAAGGAAATTGCTATTTGCGGCTGTGATTCAACTATAGCAAACCTGTCACCTACATATCGGAAATACGCAAGCTGTAGGACGTCAAAGATCACTCCATCAAAGAAACATTTCTCATGGAAGATGTTAGCAAGTATTGTTCTTTATTTCCCCTACCCTTTTTCCATGCTGTGTCCCCCCAATAATTTGTTGCATCATCCACAGGTTAGTGTTCTTGCCTCAGAGTCAGCAGCTTCCAGGTTCAAGTCCCACTGCAGAAGGCTTGGTAACAAAATCTAGTCTGTCTTTCCTGAGGGAGTGCTGCATTGATTGGAGTTTAAAGTTTATTTATTAGTGTCACAAGTAGGCTTACATTAACACTGCAATGTTACTGTGAAAATTCCCTAGCCACCACACTCTGGCACCTGTTCGGGTACGCTGAGGGAGACTTTAGTATGGCCAATGCACCGAACAAGCACGTCTTTCAGACCATGGGAGGAAACCACAGCACCCAAAGGAAACTCACGCAGACATGGGGATAATGTGCAAACTCCACATAGACAGTGACCCAAGCCAGGAATCGAATCCAGGTTCTTGGCGCTGTGAGGCAGCAGTGCTAACCATTGTGCCAAATAAGCTGTTCATTTGTAGCATCTTCTGAGGAAGGTTCATATATATCAATGTGCACAGATGTTGCTTGAATAGAGATAAACGTCTAAACCCATGGGAAATTAAGCTGTAATTTGCCATGAAAATGCTGCCTTGCCCTGCTGACGGAACCAATCCCTCATTTTTAATCTTGTTCTGATGGGGGAAATCGGTTCTGACTTAAGACACTTCAAGTAGCAACACGGTTTCCAGAAACCAATTGTGTCGTAAGGCCAAGGATTGCGTGCATTTAATTCTGATTCAAGAAGTCTGACGTCTAATTTACTTGGCAGCTGGAATACCCAGAGGTTTTGCCACTTGAGTCTAAACCACTTAATATGAGCTAAAATAGCCTTAACAATTCACATCCAATTTAATCAAGTGCAGTGTATGTGAGACCGACATTCTCCAGTTTCTATTCAGAGACTTTGCTGCCTATAAACTGTTGAATGTTCGGAAAAAGTGGGCAAGAGCACAACTTTTCTGATCCAGCACCAACGTGAAAGGAGTAAATAGCGGAATTAAATTTTGGTTGATTTCAGGGTGAAGTGGCTTGCAAAGAGGTTTGGGATAAGTGTCAAATTTTGTTCACTGCAAGTAAGATATGAGATGGAGAAGGGTAGATTTCAGCACAATATCATTCACAGGATGATGTCCCATTACGTAAACTATGAGGTCGGAAGGGGAGTGGGTTACACAGTCAAACATGGAGAACTGATTGTTTTCAGTTAAAGCATTCACAACAGGTTTCAAAATGTGGCCATAAGAACACATGTGCCTGCATTTATGACAAACAGGCAGGTTTAAAGAATGCACCAAAGGCTGACATGGTGAACATACTGAGCTGGATACCTGGTTCAGTCTTGCCAGGCATCTCGGGAAGGCCAATATTAGAACGAACGATAAGTAACAAAATCTGACCCTGAGGAAGAATTCTGCATTCTAAAGAACGAAAGCTGAAACAGATGACTCAAATTGGCCAGGATTTCATGACTATTCCCACCGGCAAGATCTTCCACTCCCAATGTTGGCCCCACTCTGCCACCGGTTGCCCAGTAACGGAGGGTGCAAACAACGGGAAACACCATTGACAGCAGCAGGACTGGAAAATCCCACCATCTGTCAATGACTCTCAGAATCACAGAATTCCTACATTGCAGAAGGAGGCCATTCAGCCCATCAAATCTGTATTGACCACTTTCCCACCCAGGCCCTGTCCTAATAACCTCATGTATTTACCTTGCTTAGGAGCAATTTAGGTGGGCAATCCACCTAACCCGCACGTTTTTGGGATGTGGGAGGCAACCAGAGCACCCGAGGACACCCATGCAGACATGGGGAGAACATGCAAACTCCACACGGACAGTGATCCAAGCTGGAAATCGAACCTGGGTCCCTGGTGCTGTGAGGCAGCAGTACTAACCACTGTGTCACCATGCCACCCTATAACGGCCATCTCTGCCACCACAGAACACATTGCGAGAGGGCGAGGGCAGCAAATCCCATCTTTAATGAGATATTATTGAAGGCATGTACACGTAACTATGTTTGGGTGTGTTTTGCTCTTCAGATCATGATTTGAGGATTTTGGGTCATCCAGTTCATCAGATTCCCTCACCCTGCCCGGGTCAGCATTTACAGTCGTCTGAAATGACAATATAGTTTACAACAGAATCAGAGGCAACTTATGGCCTAGTTTTTCATCCTCTGTTTCAAATGGTATTTTACAAAGACAGCAGATTAAGTGAGTGTTCCATCAACAAAATCAAAAATTGAGGCAGTGAAGGATAGTATCGTTTGGCTGTTTATGATGAATGATACTTTCAAATCTTTTATTTCATTCTTGTACTTTTTTGGAATAAATCTATTTAATTGAAGGTAAATTTAAATAGTCACTTGGTCACAAAGTTTTGCTGAGAAAAGAGACATGCTGCTGAAGCTTTTCATCATGCACTTATCAGGACAGTTCACAAGAACACCAATAATCATCACAGAATTGAGAAATTGTTTTGGCACAGAAGGAAGCCATTTGGCCCATCCTGTCTGCACCAGCTATCCAAATGAGCATCATGACTTTTGTGCCATTCCCGTGCCTTATCCCCATGCCCCTGCACGTTGTTTCTATTCAAATAGTCATCTAATGCCCTCTTGAATGCCTCAATTGAACCTGCTTCCACCACACTTCCAGGCAGGGCATTCCAGACCCCAACCATTCGTTGTCTGAAAAGGTATTTTCTCACATCACATCTGCTTCTTTCAAAAATCACTTTAATTCTGTGCTGTTTTGTTCTTGATCCTTTTACAATCTGCCACCAATCTGCCCACTCCACCAACTTGTCTATGTCCTTTTGAAGTTCTACACTGTCCTCTTCACAGTTTACAACATTTCCAAATTTTGTATTTTCTCCAGACTTTGAAATTGTCCCCTGCGCACCAAGATCTACATCATTAATATACACCAGGAGAAGCAAGAATTCCAATAGCGACCCCTGGGGAACACCACTACAAACCTTCCTCCAGCCTGAAAAAAATCCATTGACCATCCCTGTTTCATACTGTTCAGCAGATTTTGTATCCATGTTGCTACTGTCCCTTTTATTCCATGGGTTATAACTTTACTCACTAGTATATTGTGTGGCACTGTATCGAATGCCTTCTGAAAGTCTGTGTATACCACATCAACAGCACTATTCTCATTAACCTTTTCTGTTACCTCCTCAAAAAACTCCAGGAAGTTAGGTAAACAAATTTTCTCCTTTAGAAACCCATGCTGGCTCTTCCTAATCCAGCCCCATTTTCCATGTGATTACAAATTCTATCCTGGCTAGAAGCTTGTTCACCACTGATGATAAACTGATTGATCTGTAATTTTTGGGGTTGTCTTATCAAACATTTTTGAACAAGGGCATAATATTTGCAAGTGTCCAGTCCTCTGGCACTTCCCCTGACTGGAGAAGACAGGAAGATTATGGACAACACACAATCTTTCAGTTAGTTTCCAAAGGCATCAACAATTTATACTGCATGAGAAGAAAGTGCTGATTGGTTGAGAAGTGGATTATGATTGGAAGAGGTATTGCCATGGAGAATTACCTGGTTCATTCCCCATGATAATGCCTTGACCAATCAAGGTCATCCTACCTGGTTTGAAATTGGATCAGGAGCTTGGCAGTGAACTGTTCCATGGTGCATTCTCCATGACAATGCCTCAAACAATCAGAGTCCAGTTGCCAATCAATCACTCTCTTATGTAGCATAAATTGTTGTTCCCTTTACGACTGGTATTCTTGCAAGCAGTCCTGATGAGTGCAAAGTGAGATGAGAGTGACTGCTCTTGACATCAAAAGGCCTAGCAAAACTGGATCCAATGGGAATCAACAGAAGACTGATCCAAGCGAGAGAACATAAGAACATAAGAAATAGGAGCAGGAGTAGGCCATCTAGCCCTTCGAGCCTGCCCCGCCATTCAGTAAGATCATGGCTGATCTGTCGCTGCTCAGTTCCACTTTCCCGCCCTCTCCCCATAACCCTTAATCCCCTCTCTTATCAAAAACCCATCAACCCGCGTCTTAAAAATATTTAGCGAGGCAGCCTCCACCACTTCAACGGGCAGAGAATTCCAGAGATTCACCACCCTTTGAGTGGTGAGGACTGAAGTGGTGAAGGACTGAAGTCCTCCCGAGAGGACTGAAGCACACTGGCCTTTGGATCATTATGCTATCATTCGATAAGACCATGGCTGATTTGTACCTCGATTCTGCCTATCTGCCTTAGTTCTTTATCTCTTACTAACATAGCCATTGGTAATCAGGATAACAACATGGTTTTGGTCCACAAGTTCTTTGTTTATTAATCTTAATTTTCAATTGATCCCAGCTTCGATAGCTTTTTGAGGGAGAGAGCTAAAGAAGAGGTGCTTCTAGATATCCTCTGTGAACAGCCTAACTAATCTTAAAAAAAGACAGGATTTTACAGCTTTGCTCATTCCAAAACCATAAAATCCCACCTGAGATTAACAGACCTTCCCGTTGTCTGCCCCTTGCCCTCTCTGATTCCCATGGCAGGTAGGATGGTAAAGTTCCGGTCTATATTTTTGTTCTGTGTCCCACCACTCTTTCCACACCAAAGAAAAGAGATTTCCTAACATTATTAACTACTTTAATCACCCCGAACATCTCAATTAAATCACCCTGAATGTTCTATACACATGAGAAGCCTAGTCTATGAGACCTCATTATGCAACTCTTTTAGGCCCAGTTTGAATCTCTGCCCTCCTAGTCAGTGAATGTTTCCCGAGATGCAGTGCCCAGAACTGACCACCATACTCTAGATGGTAACATAGAAAACCACAGCAGGATGTTTGAAAAAGATTTGGGGTGCAATCTTACCAGATGTCCACATTCCACAGCCACTGCAAGTGAAGATGGAGAATTTGGTGCTCAGCTAAATCTCCATTCACTGCAGCAGAAAACCCCACCAGTGTGAATAGCCAGTCAGTTCACCCCTTGTGAATTCTTGCCAGTGGAAAGGGATACAGAGCTATTAGTTTTTATTAATGGGAGACTTAGAGGATAAGCTAATGGGCCGAAAATGTGCTGCCCAAAACATTACCCACTTGCAATATAAAGACTCATATGTTCATGAGTTGCACAACATGTATGCAATTGCCACTTCCAAGAAAATCTTTACATTGTGAAGAGCTATGTTGACATTAAGAAAACAGTTAATTATTTTGCAGTGAAACTCAGCTCCCTAACAGACCACTGCATCTTGCAAGTGCATTTGTGTTACTCAGTACAGTGGGCTTGTATTTTGCTCTCCTTCGAGTGGGACATTCTCCAAGCTTGAAAGCATTTCCTGATCTGTACGAACATATTGTTTAGCATTTTGGCTGACTAATCTCCAATTTAATAAGAATCTTTTTCTGGGCAAATGCCAGGTGCTTGGCTCTGGTGGTACTTCCTGTCATAAAACACATGAAGATATGGTTCCAGACACATTTGAAAAAAAAATTAAATACCACTATTAAGGGCGGAGCTCTTTTATCTTCAGTTTCTTAAGTCCTTCAAGTCAAGCAGTGCAAAAATGGCTTGGCACAGTCAGTGCAATGACTTATTCTTAATATGGTGTGACTTGATTCCATATAAAGTGATAGGTTAGAGAATATTAGTTACAGTGAGGATTTTAAGAAAAATTTTACAAAGTATCCATGCCTTATCCCCTCCATGCTAACTCACACAGCATCCTTTGACAGTTCTTTGACAGCTTTTCTTATAGTTTTTTAATAGTTTGATAGACACTTTTGACCGTTTCAATGAGTTCATACATTATTCTGCACAATCATGTTTACTTTTAACAATTCCAAACGGTGCTTTACCTCTCCCTAAAGGGCTGCGTGGGTCATATCCATTTGTGGGAGATGGTGACATACTGGGAATGTCATTGGTCTAATAATCCATATCCCAAGGCTAATGCTGTGGGAATACGTCCATCAGCTGCCGTGGTGGGATTTGAACCCAAATAATAGATCTGGATTATAAAGCTAGTCTCAGTGATGGTGAACATGAAACAATCATTGATAGTCATTTAAAAAAAACCCCACCTGGTTCACTTATCTGGTTAGGGTTACATGTGACTCCAAACCCATAGCAGTCTGGTTGACTCTTAACTGTTCTCTGCGATGGCCTAACAGGTCACTCAGTTCAAGAGTAATTAAGGATGGGCAATATATGCTAACCTGATGGGCCAGCTGGCCTCCTTCAGCACTGTAGGGAGTCTATGATGAACTAACTTAAAGTCAAAGCTTATGGTGATAATCACTTCACATGACTTCACTTTGTGATATTTATTTTCCTCGCGTTTTGTTTAGACTTTCAGCTCAGTCACAAAAATACTTTGCATTGCCTCACTCCCAGCCCTCCTTTTTGCTGTTCCACCCCCAGCTTTTTCTTTGACACTGACCTGCTCCTGTTATAGTTTTCTTTACTTCAACATAAACATACCAGCCATACACAAGGATAGGGAAACAAGGATGGATTCATTATTGAAGATGAGGCTATATAAAGGTATATTCACTGGGAGGCTATGTATAGCAGCATGATGGCACAGTAGTTAGCATTGCTGCCTCACAGCACCAGGGACCCAGGGTCGATTCCCAACTTGGATCACTGTCTGTGCAGAGTCTGCACTTTCTCCTCATGTCCACATGGATTTCCTCTGGATGTTCCGGTTTCCTTCCACAGTCCAAAAGACATGCTGGTTAGGTGCACTGGCCATGCTAAATGCTCCCTCAGTGATCAGGTGCTGCAGTATGGCAATTTTCACAGTAACTTCATTGCAGTGTTAATGTAAGCCTACTTGTGACACAAATAAATAAGGTGATTTCTTCCCCGCTGCTTGTTGACTCCCGAACAAGTTGTGGGACTAATAAATCGTATCCTGCTGAGGTAAGTACTGATTGACAGTGTTGCTTCCTTAAAGGTACATGTACATCATATCACAACATCCCCCTTTTTATCTACTTGAAGAGTAAACATGACAACAAAGGAATATAACATTGTGTATAATTGCACTTTAATACAGAGCAATATATTTACAAGCCGCTGAAATGTATCAGTGGTTTGTTTGTCTAGTCCAATTTAGCTGTGGTGATCTTTTCAGGGTGACATGGTGGCACGGTGGTTAACACTGATGCCTCACAGTGCCAGGGACATGGATTCAATTCCAGCCTTGGGTGACTGTGTGGCGTTTGCATGTTGTTTCCAAGGGTTTCCTCCGGGTGCTCCGGTTTCCTCCCACAGTCCTAAAGGGTTAATTTGATTGTCCATGCTAAATTGCCTCTTAGTGTCAGGGGAACTAATTGAGTAAATATGTGGGGTTATGGGAATAGGGCCAGGGTGCGATAGTTGTCAGTGCAGGCTCAATGGGTTGAAAGGCCCCTTCTGCACTGTAGGGATTTTATGAGGCTGCTGTATGTTTTCAGAATGCAGGTTACAGATGCATTGTTTGTAATGCCTTTTAGCCATGTTCTAGTCACAGTAGGGTTACTTGGTGTTTCTGATTGTGATATCGTCCTGATTTGGCATCTATTTCATCGCACTGACATTCCATTTGATGTGTATGATTGATATGATCTTGTTTCCGGGCATATGCTAACAATTTCTGCTGGATTCCCAGTATCAGAACTTTCTATTAATGTTCGGGTTGGGTCATTACTCGCATGCCAGTTGTTGGCATACTTCACTTTTCACAATCTGTCGAGCATGAAATCACGTACTTCTGGGAGTATTGACAAGTGATGACTGGAGAGATTTGGCCACATACATCTGCTGAATAGTAATTCCTCATTGGTTCCACCGCATGATGAAGTATGCATGTTCAGAATGGGCATACATTCTTAGTTCAAACTGAGCCACTCAGCCTTATGGCTGATGATCTGCATCTCAGAATTAAGTAATCTTCTCCCAGTATAAACGCACTCCGACACGGAGAGAACATGCTCCTTGAGGTCTCTCAACATCTTCATGCCTTGATGTTCCAGGAAGGTGACCATAGGACAAAGACAAAGGAGGCTCTTCGGGCCTCCAAGCCTGTGCTGAACATGATGTCCTAATTAAACTTCAAAAAAAATCTTCTGCCCTTACTTGGTTCACATCCCTCTATTCCCTCCCTATTCATGTACCCATCCAGATGCCTCTTAAATGTTGCTAATGTGCCTGCTTCCACCACCCCCTCTGGCATCACATTCCAGGCACCCACAATTCTCAGCATGAGAATCTTCTCCTAAACAGCTCTCTTACACTTTCCACTTCTCACTTTGAACCTGTGCCCCCTTCTAATTAACACTTCCACCCTGGGGAAAAAGCTTCTGACTATCCACCCTATCTATTTGTCTCATAATTTTGTAGACTTCTATCAGGTCTCCCCTTGGCCTCAGTCTTTCCAGTGAAAATAATCCTAGTTTATTCGACTTCTTCTCATAGTCAACACTTTCGAAACCAGGCAACATCCTGGTGAACCTTCTTTGTCGTAAGTGAAAATAAATTTAAACCACTCAGTGTTTTCTTGACAAAAACCTCAACCCTTTTTCATTTTTAGTCCACACCATTTCTTTCCGCCTTTCGCATTCAACTTGCTATGAATTCAGTGGATTCATATCAATCAGTGTATTTGCAACTAGTTCCTTGTTCAAAAGCCTTCTTCACAAATTTACACTTCTAGTTGTGGATCTTTGTGAATGTGGTAGTGGACAGGATCAGGGAACACATCTTCACAGATCAACTAAAGACTCGGGCAATCGACTACTGCAAGAGAGTAAAGAGAGAGCAAACATTGCAGACATAAAAGCAAAACGCTACAGATTCTGGAAATGTGAAATAAAAGCAGAGTGCTGGAAATACCCAGCAGACCTGGCAGGATCAGTTCGGAGAGAATCAGAATTAACCTTTCCAGTTGAAGAAGGCTGCAAGAAGGTAGAAATATGATGGGCTTTATGCCAGTTAAGGATAAAGAGGAAGGATCTGCACTGATTCCCAACCTATGGTCCATGAGGGTACTGCAGGTGATTCATGGGAACAAAAATACAATTATATGTATATCATATATAAACTAACACTTTTTTGAAGACATAACGTTATATGAAAATGAGGTAAAAGAAAAGTTGCGAAAGTATTCAGCGTACTTGGTGCTGTGACAAGGAGAGAGAGTCTCAAAGGTTCATTGCTGAATGGTTAAGCAGGATAGATAGACCTTTTACAGCAGACTTAAGGAATACGATAAGTATTGTTAGAGATACCAGAATGAGCTTGACTTTGACAGGTGCTGCAGTGCCATTGTATCCAGATCTCACCTGGTTCTGAAACAGGAGTTACACATACAGGTGGTTCCACTGGCTGCAGCACTAAGCTGGCCTTTGTGCTGGTTGTCTCTCGGAGTCTAAGGGACAAAAGCAAAACCATCTGATTCAAAAGCGATAAATGATAAATGGGATGGGAAGCGTGCAGAGCTTCACTGCAGTGCCAGATAACCAGTTATGTGATTTCAGTTGAGCTGTCAGTGGGATCTCGCACAGCACAGATGATGAAACTACAAAGAGATTTGACCTGACCAAATAAATGGTTCCCAAAATTGGCAATATGGTTGGAGAATAGAAGTGACACCTGCAAATCTCTCTTGATAATAAAGTAATGAGCATGGTTGAAGATCCATCAGTGGCCATTAAGCCCCAAAGGCAGATAGACATTCCCACCTATCGCCTCCAATGAACACATACAGGTAAACATTGAGTCAACACAGCTCAACTTCCTCAGTACTGCCTCACTCATCTGATCACAATGTGACGATTGCATACAGGAGAATGTAAAGAAGATCTCCAAGGGGAAATGTTAGTTTAAATGAAGGTTGTTTTCCAACTTGCAGCTGAAAGATGTCACCTCAAGTAAACTCATTGTGTGATTTCAAGGAGAAACTACATATAGCTCTTGAAGCTAAAGGGATATGTTTTAAGTTTATTTATTAGTGTCACAGTAGGCTCACGTTAATGTTACTGTGAAATTCTCTAGTCACGATACTCCAGCACCTGTTCAGGTACACTGAAGGAGAATTTAGCATGACCAATGCACCTAACCAGCATGACTTTCAGACTGTGGGTGGAAACAGGAGCACCCAGAGGAAACCCACGCAGACACGGGGAGAATGTGCAAACTCTGCATAGGCAATCACCCGAAACCGGGAACAGAACGCAGGTCTCTGAGACTGTGAGACAGCAGTGCTAACCACTGTGCCACCGTGCTGCCCTATGGGGGGAAGGTGGGATCAGGATTTTGAATTTGATGATCAGCCATGATCAATATGAATAGCAGAGCAGGCTCGAAGGGCCGAAAAGCCTACTCCTGCTATTTCCTGTGTGAGTACACAGGTGAAGCTCATGCCGAACCACCCATCATGGAACCTTAGCTCGATTACTTAGCAACGCAGATTGTATGGGAAAATCTGTTTCAAAAGCCGAAAGCAGGTCCAGAACTGGTCACAGCAACCACAATTCCCAAGAGCTTTTATCAACAAATACCACCTCCAAACAAACTAAATCCGGTCAACTGACTCTTCATTGTTCAGAGTTTGCAGATGGTGATGATAGGACCCAGTAGAGTTCGGCATCAATGTTCAACCCCAGGCAGTCTCGATCTGTAGATAACCTTAAGCAATGATTTTATTGCAAAATCAGTGACAGTTTTTTATGTGCAGGACAGAAGCGATGATCAAGAAATTAGAGATGTGGGCCAAAAGACTTGATTAGTCAAATTAAAACTCGTTTGCAAACCTGTCAGATTTTTTGGCCACGGCAGCAATGCAGCTTCCAAACAGTGTGAAACATGACATCAGAGAGCACCTGCAAAGCTTGATAACACAGCTACGCAAGTACTTCCCTGTTCCTGACATAACGTTCAACTGGATTTTTTTCTCTGGAGCGTAGGAGGCTTAGGGGTGATTTTATGGCGATCTATAAAATAACGAGGGGTATAGATTAGCTAGACAGTCAATACCTTTTCCCAAAGATAAGAGAGTCTAAAACTAGAGGGCATAGGTTTAAGATGAGAAGGGAGAGATACAAAAGTGTCCAGAGGGCAATTTTTTCACACAGTCTGTGGAGCAAGCTGCCAGAGGTAGTAGTAAAGCATTTAGACATGGTTAAGATGGGTAAAGAAGGATGTGGGCCAAATGCGGACAATTGGGACTAGCTTAGTGGTTAAAAAAGGACAGCATGGACAAGTTGGGCTGAAGGCCCTGTTGCCATGTTGTAAACGCCTTTGAATCTAGGATACAAAATCCCTTTGTGGGCCTTGATGATGACATCCTTGTAAGCCTTACCTTGAGAAAGCAAGACAGCCTTGTGGAACTGTCCTGTGACGATACATTAAAGCTGAATGTTTCTCAGAACTACCTGACTGACTCCTGGCTTCAAGTTGCTTCAGAGTACCCAGAACTGTCCAACAAGGCAGTGAAGTCTCTAATGCCTTTTCCTTCGCAATGCTTTCGCAAAACTGGATTTTCCGGGCTTGTCGGATTGAAGATCAAATATCGGTGCTTTATCTCTGGGAGTACAAAGCAAAACTGCCCAATGACGAGTCTGACCCCAGGGGGATCAGCGGGGGTGGGGGCTGCTGGGGTGAAGGGGCTGGAGGATTGCCACTGCTGGGTGTGGTGGGCTGTGCATTGACACGCTCTGGGGTTGGGGGGGCGGGGGGATGGGGGTGACAGGGCTGGCCTGGGAATTGTTGTGGGGGCCACAATCAGGCTGTGGGGAGGGGCTGGAGGGACAGCACGGGGGAGTGGTGTGGGCGGGGGAGGTCCCAGACTGGCCAGCAAGGGGGCTGGCCAGTAAACAGGGAGTCTGACAGCTCGGGACCACTGTGCATGTGCAGAGCTCCAGAACTGTCAGACTCCAGCCCAAATAGCCCCCCACCCCCTAGGTTTTTAAATGAGATTCCTGACTGGGACCTTTTCAGTGCACAGAGTGCGGAGATTCGGGTGAGAAGCTGAACTGTCAAAACAGTTGGGATTTAGAACAGTTCTCCCACCAATTCGGAGAATCACGGCTGTAATTTCCATAGCAATGTAAGAGACACAGGAGACAACTTGCACACAACATGCTCCCATAATCAGACATTGCTCCGATAATCTGTGTGTGTGAGGTTGATTGAGGAATAAATATTGACATTCATATCTATAATGGTTCAGAATTACAGTCAGCTTGATCACATCAATTATACAGCAGGATTTATTGCAATCATTCTAATCGTATGTAAGATTAAAGCAGCAGTATGCAATTCTTCCAAAAAAGCCTAAAATGGTCACAGAAGATTCTCCAATAGCTCTGTGAGTTTATCCGGTGTGTCGGTGAATCAGTTATATCAGGAGGTCTCGGGTGTGATCCCTGGACTATGGTGACTTTGCTAATATCACCTGAGGAGCATTGCACATTGTGTCCCAGTTCTGTAAACACAGCAACTTTTATATCAGTACATCATCGATGAGAAAACGATCTGTGCGCTTCAGAAAGAAGCAAGTTTCAATTTGATCTTGTGATATTTCATATGTTAGAGCTATGACCCATCATCTCACTAATTGCGGTGCTTTTGTTGACACTGGTGCAAATTTATGTATGGCACACCACACAACATTTAGTTATTTATTAAACATTTTTCATAGATGAAAAGCCACAGAAACTGCTAATTTCCGCAACTCATGAAGATAATGTAACTGTAGTCATTCATCTTGAATTGACTAATATTGAAATTGCCAGATCAAGTGTATTTAAATTAATTCTCAGGATGACTGGCGAGGTTGTTATTTATACCCCATCCCTGCCAGCCTGAGAAGGAAATGGTGGGCCTTATTCTTGTGCAATGATGGCGTTACCTCAGGGCTCTCGGGAGGAAGTTCCAAGATTTTGACTCTGTGACAATAAAGGAAAGGCGGTGTATGTGCAAGCCAGTTTGGCATATCACCCCCAATGATCATCCCTAGGCCTCACCCACAATAAGCCCCACCCCCTTGGCACTGCCAAACATCAGGTGGACAGTGCTGGGGGCACAGGCTGGCACTATCCAGGTGCCCATGCCCAGAGGGCATCACCCAATGTCATCCAACCCCTTGTGGGGGGGGGCCCCTTCATTCCGACGGGGTCTCCCGCTAGTTCCCTGAACATGGGGAGCTAGTCTCCTGACGGGGTGGGAGATTCAGGTCCCGATTATTAACTCATGTACATATTTAAAACATTAAAAAAAGATTCAAATGATTTACCTGTCTTCCCGCCAGTTTGCAGCATGGTTTGACCGGTGACTGTTCGTCGGCTCTGGGAGACGTTCATGCGTTCCTGGCGCATGTGCGTATCCCTGTTCAAGGCCGGAGACGCATCTCTCACCACGACCCGACAGAAAAGTTGCGAGTCGCAATGGGAGCGTCGTGGCCCACATTTCAAAAGTGCATCATTGGGTGTAAGGAGCTTTGGGACTTCCTGTGCTTCTGAAAGATGCCACATAAATGCAAGTCTTCCCTTCCTTTAACCAATTTCTGTCAATTTGAAAAAATAATGCATCCTATCTTGGCCTTTATACTGAGAAGAGTGGTCAGAAGGATGTGAAATGATTCACAAACACTGGAATAGATTTCCAAGCCGTTGTTTTAGTTGCTGTGGCCTTCAGGGCTGGGTGGTACAGTGGGTGAGAACGTTCCCCTTTCACCTCCAGGGGACTTGGTTCAGAACTAACCCTGAGTGATGGGATTATCAGCTTTACTCTCTGCCAACTGTAAAAAATCTCATGTCATCGCAATTCAGTTCCATGTGAACTGGAGTCTGTTGGATTACATCACCCTGTAAGTCAGCAGGAGTCTCCCTCAGATCAATCAGGAGGCTCAGCTGGTGTAAAACGGGCAAGTCTCACAAGGAAAGGGTCCACGTTTGGAGATTCTGTTTATGCATTTTAGTACAAACAGCAAATGCACACCTTTACCCTGCATATAACCCGTACAATGTCGGAGAAGAAGTTTTTGATGGCAATTCTGGATATAAAAATGGAAAATATTTCACCCCGTTTAACTAGAAACTAGAAGCAGGAATAGGCCATTCAGCCCATCAAGCCTGCTGTGCCACTCATTTTGATCATGACTGATCATCAAATTCATCTGACCCTGCCTTCTCGCCTATCCCTTGGTCCCTTTACTCCAAGAACTATATATAATTTCTCCTTGAAATCAAACGTTTTGGCCTCAACTACTTTCTGTGGTAATGAGTTCCCCGCATTTATCACCTTCTGAGTAAAGAAATTTCTCCTCACCTCAGTTCTAAAAGGTTTACCCTTATCCTCAAACTGTGACCCCTTCTCTTTCTGGCCCACCGTTGGGAACATTCTTTCTGAATCTACCCTATCTACCCCTATTAGAATTTCAAAAGTTTCTATGAGATTCCCTGTCACCCTTCTAAATTCCAATGAATATAATCCTACCTGACTTAATCTCTTGCATATGACATCCCAGCTGTCCCAGGAACCAGCCTGGTAAACCTTCACTGTATAAACCTTCACAAACCTATATAGCAAGGACATCCTTCCTCAAATAGGGACACAAGAACTGTACACAATGTTTGCAGGTGTGGTCTCACCAACACCCTATACAATTGCAATAAAACAGTCCTATTCCTATTCTAAAATCCTCTTGCTATGAAAGCCAAAATACCATTTGCCTTTTTTACTGTCTCCTGCGCCTGTGTGCCTGCTCTCAGCAATGCACAGGGACATCAAAATCTCACTGAGTGTCCACCTCTCTCCATTTATACCCATTCAAATATTAATCTGCCTTTCTATTATTGCCACCAAAGTGGATAACCTCACATTTATCCACATTGTACTGCATCTGCCACTTATCTTTCATGTTATGTAAGTATTAGAAATGGCCTCAATATTAGCCATCTGAAACTTCTTGAATGGCAAATCACTTTCTGAAACCCTGGGTACTCTTTCTACATGTTGGTAAAAAAAATTGGGCCAGGGGAGGACCATATGCAAAAACTTAGAATCATAGCATCCTACAGTGCCGAAGGAGGCCATTCAGCCCATCGAGTCTGCTCCAGCCATAATCCCACCCAGTTCTTATCACCATAACTCCATGCATTTACCTTGCTAGTCCCCCTGCCACTAAGCGGCCAATCCACCTAACCCGCACATCTTTGGACCGTGGGAGGAAACCGGAGCAGCCGGAGAAAACCCACATAGACAAGGGGAGAACGTGTAAACTCTACACAGATAGTGATCCAAACTGGGAATCGAACCCGGGTCCCTGGCGCTGTGAAGCAGCAGTGCTAGCCACCATGCCACCCCTTTGGACTGGGAGAGAGAGCAGAACAGGGAGTCAATTAAAAGATGAGTAGAAATGCAGCAGGAAAGAGAGGCCAGAGAGGAGCATCCAAACTCACTGCTCCGATCATGCCACTGATTCTGGGAAACAAGTTACAGCAGACCGCAGCTGAATGTAACCAGGATTGTAACCCACCTCCCCACCCCTCCCAAGCTCACATTCAAAATAAGTTGCAGCAGTTATGACCTAAGTTCCTTCCACCGCCTTCGCAACTGAGAGGAAGAAAAGAAAGTGCAAAGCAAAACATGTTGAAGCCTGGGAGTCCTTCATAAAAGTTGTAAAGTCTGTGGCAGGCGGCTGAATAATAAAATTCTTTCAAAATGGTAAATCATCTCTTTCTCCGTTTAATTAATGTTAGCAGCCCACGGATTAAAGATCATACGTTATTGGAAAATGCAATAGCTGGTGGCAGAATGTACATGTTCTGGAACAACATTCCTCAACAACTCGCTGTCCTTTCTGCAAAATAAAATGCAGTTGAAATTCCGCCCACATGTGCATCTAATCAGCCATACAGAAGGCATTAATGACTTGTCAGTTATATGTCCTGCCATTTTCTGTCCAATTAATTCCCACATTATGCACTGGATCAAAAAAATACAAAGGCCTTTTTGCACACAATGACCCATCATTAAAATTCAGCAGGTTCCCCTTAGTGTGTGCTTGGGTCTCTGCCAGGAGAGTACAGCCTGCTTTCCTTCTGTGTACTAACAATGCTTAAAATTCAGCTTACCCCAGCAAAGACATCAGTAACCATTTCCTGGAGTATACTCTCAAATTTTCCAGTGGCAGCATGGTGACTAGCGCTGCTGTCTCACAATGCCAGGGACCTGATGATTTTCCATGCAGAGTCTGCACGTTCTCCCTGTGTCTGCGTAGGTTTCCTCTGGGTTCTCCACTTTTCTCGCACGGTCCAGGTTAGTTGAATTGGCCGTGCTAAATTGCTCCTTAGTGTCTCAAGTTGTGTGGGTTAGGTGGATTGGCAAATGCTAAATTGCTCCTTAGTGTCCCAAGATGTGCAGGCTAGGCGGATTGGCCATGCTAAATTGACTCTTAGTGTCCCTGGATGTATAGGTGTGGGCAGGGGGTTAGCAGGGTAAATATGTGGGCTTACCGGGATAGGGCCTGGGTGGGATGCTCTGTTGGAGTGTTGGTGCAGACTCAATGGGCTGAATGGCCTTCTCGTGCACTGTAGGAATTCTATGATTCCTTTGTGCCCATTTTAGACATCTAATAAACCAGAAAATCATTGTACAAGTTTAAAACTAAAGGTCCAAAAAAATACTTGTAGACCATGTAAATGTGAAAAGTCTGAAGGTACATGTTAACTGAACCTTTTTGTGTTACTGGGTATTTAAAAGAAATGGATTGATGCATCATGATGTCATCATTTTCTTCATTTCCAGCTCTCCCACTTTATACGTTCGGCGCACATTCCTCATATTATGTGGTTTAAAATCAATGAAACGGCAGCATAAAAAGATTCAGTTGTTAAGCCGCTACATGCAGCCAGTGTAGGTCAGAACTTAGTGCATGCTATGACGTGGGCAGCAGAATACTTGGCATTTTCAATTTTATAGATAGTGCTGCAATATCATTACCATCTGTACCTAGTTTAAACTTCTTAAACTTCACTTCCTATGACAGCACAGGGCTAAAAGTTACATTGCTACTCAGCAGAGAACTATCTAATTCATTTCTGGCCTTGTGTTGTTCACAGTGGACATTGATCGAAGACTGTGGAGTAAGTGGCTCCTTATTATTATTAAGCTGATGACAGTAGGGTGTACAGCACCCCTAAGCTCAAGTGACTGTTTTCACTTGGATACACTCTCCTGCTGATGAAGGGTCTCATTGAGAGGAATTAAAAACTGCGGTGAACTGGAAGCAAGGGATACATGTTCAAATGTGACAAAATGCCTTGCAATATCATCTGGCTCATTGGAAAACTTTAAGGAAACAGGAAAAACATTGAATATTTGAAAGGTTTGCAATATCCCAGAATAAACCAGGGGTAATGATCTCTGAATAACTGTGGTTAGCACCGCTGCCTCACAGCTCCAGGGCACCAGGTTCGAATCCCGGCTCGGGTCACTGCCTGTGTAGAGTTTGCACATTCTTCCCATGTCTGTGTGAGTTTCCTTCGAGTGCTTTGGTTTCCTTCCACAGTCTGAAAAGCTCTGGGTTAGGTTGATTAGCCATGCTCAATTACCCTTTAGTGTAAAGGGGATCAGCAGGTTAAATACATGGTGCTACAGGAATAAGGCCTGGGTGGGGATTGTTGTCGGTGCAGACTCGATGGGCTGAATGGCCTTCTTCTACACTGTAGGGATTGGATGATTTTATGATCCAGAGGTAACAATGTTTAAAATCCCACAAGTTAATTGTTCACCCCGAAATGAGTCCAAAACTTACCTGTCAGGAAGGGAGCTGAACAAGCTGGACCTCTTCATATTAGAAAGGAAAAGGCTGAGGAGTAACCTGCGGGATCTAAGATTATTGGACAGTTTCATCGGCTAGATGTGGTGAACAATGTCAGAAATTGGAGCAAGAGTGGTTCATTTGACCTCATTTCTGCTCCATTCAATAGGATCATAGCTGATCTTATGGTGGCTTTCGGCCCATTTCCCTGCCTGACCCCTCATAACCTTTGAGTCCACTTGCAGTGGAGACCAAAGCTCCATAATTTTGTATGAAACTGTCTCTGGGGAATTCAGTCTTCCTCCAGAGAGTAGTTAGAATGGGGTACTTGCTACACCTATAGGACAGGATTTCAGAAGATCATAGAATCCCTACAGTACGGAAGGAGACCATTTGGCCCATTGAGCCTGAACCAACAACAAATCCACCCTATCCCCATAACCCCACACATTTGCTCTGCTAATCCCCCCGAAACTAGGATCAGTCAACCTAACCCGCACACCTTTGGACTGTGGGAGGAAATCATAGCACCTGAAGGAAACCCACGCAGACACGGGGAGAATGTGCAAACTCCACACAGACAGTGATCCAACCTGGGAGTCGAACCTGGGTCCCAGCGCTGTGAGGCAGCAGTGCTATCCAGTGTGTTACCGTGCTGCCCCTGTGCCACTATACTGTTGTGGTGTTTCTTGCTGGTGGGATGGTCCGATCCCACCGATGGTGACCTCCCCCCACCTCCATGGAACCCCATTGACAGCAGTGGGCCAGGAGAAAATCCCACTACTGGCCAATGGGGGGCCCCCTACAGCACCACAAAACACGCCACGGGGAGAGCAGACAATCTCGACCATAATTTTTTAAGTGAAGAGCATAAATATATTGAAGAGGAAGCTAGACAAATACATGGCAGGGAAAGGAATAAAAGATCATGTCAATGAGGTGAGATGAAGACTAATGGGAGGAGACTTTAATGGAGCATAAATCTCAGGATGGAGCAGTTGGACTGGAAGACTTCAGACTGAACTGTACATTCCCAATCTACTGGGGCATTAGAGCGATGTATAGCACAAAAATACCTGGGCTTGGTTACCCAACATCACTCACTGAGATTTCTTCATTGATATTTATATTAAGCATTAGGTGAGATCAGGGGGAGTGATTGTTGGTGTGTGTAGAGGGGAGAAAAGGAAGAGGGGCTAAATATAATTCAACGTTTAAACAGGTCTCGGTTTGATTAAAATGTGGCGAAGGTTGTACTGCAGTGCCACAACTCTCCTCGTTCCTGACAGCCAAATCATTTGCCAGCTCCCCATGGTATGTTTATGTAGCCTTGGTTTATCTGGTTGCAGTTTTATGTGTCTCTATACACAAGGACACTTTGTACAGAAGGGAAATTGAATAAGGAAGGTATTCAGACTCGCAGTGTTGGCTGTTAGGCTGTGGGGTGGCCCCAAACAGAGCGGCGAATGGTGCATTCATATTGCAGCACGGGCTTGAAAGAGGTGGCTAGTATAAATGTGGCACCATACATGCCTGAGACACAAAATATCATTTTGTGAGAATGCTTGACTCTGTGGCTTCACACTTCTGGTGCCAAACATAAATAGCCACCTTCTCCTTGGCTCTATATTGTCAACCAATCCCCAACCGTTATCTGGTTGATTCATTCTCAGGGTGTGGTCACTGCTGGCAAGGTCGCCAGGTATTGCCCAACCCCAGTTACCTGGATAACTGAGAGGCTACCGCGGGCACTTCAGAGGAAAGCTAAGAGTCAACCATGTCTGTGTGGGATGGAGTCGCGTGTAGTCCGTACTGGGTTATGTGGTTTTTGGATTAGTGGCTTGTGTAGACCACCCACCATAAATGGAAGGCACTGACCGCCATCCCAGAGGAACTGTGCATTCACTATTATCACCATTACCACTGAGGCTTCATCTCAACTTCAGAGGACAAACAAACTGCATTTATATAGCACTATTACCACGATGTCACAACAGACTGTTATCAAACAGAATATGACCAAACCATATAAAAAAACATAAGGATCATAATATCCCTACAGTGCAGAAGGAGGCCATTTAGCCCATCAAGTCTGCACCAACTTTCTGACAGAGTATTTTATCCAGGTCCGATATCCATAACACCATGCATTTACCTTGGTTAATCCAATGAACCTACACAATTTTTGGACACTAAGGAGCAATTTAGCATGGCCAATGTATCTAACCTGCACATCGTTTGGAGTGTGGAAGGAAACTGAAGAACCTGAAGGAAACCCATGCAGATGTGGTGAGACAGTGACCCGAGGCCAGAATCAAACCCAGGTCCTTGGCGTCATGAGGCAACAGTACTAAGCACTGTGCCACCATGCTGTCCATGATGGATGGTGACCAAAGACTCGTTGAACTTGTAATACAACTTGAGCGATTGCCAGGCGTGGAGGTTTAGGCAAAGATTCCAGGATGTAAGGCTTAGGCAGCTGTTGGCACAGTCATCCACTGGGAATGATTAAAATTAGGAATGCACGAGAATTCCGAATTTGAGGAAGCAGGAATCCCATTGGATTGTAGAGCTGGAGAAGATGAGAAATAGGAAGGCCTGAGGCCCCGGAGAAATCGGAAAACAAGGATGAGGCTTGAAAATGGAAACTTTTAGGTCTGTGAGCACAAGCAGTGAAGAATAGAGGAAACTCAGGGCAGCTTAGGAAATGGCCAGCCTTGCTTTGGACGGGATTGAGTTTACAAAAGGTGAACCTGGCCGGGGGAGGATTGAAATAGTCAAACGTGAATGTAATGTTGATCCCAGTTGCAGCCGAAATCCACTGGGAGTATCTTGCAATGTACAAGGGGTGCAAGATGGACAGTTTCAAAAGCTGTTTATCCGTCACCTGTGTCCATCCACCTGCTGCTGTTTGGAGTAATGACAGTTCCCAACTGCACCACTAGATGGAGTGCCTCACCTTGGTGAGACATTAAGGGGCATCTTAAAGTTCATTTATTAGTGTCACAAGTCGGCTTACATTAACACTGCAATGAAGTTACTGTGAAAATCCCCTAGTGACCACACTCCAGCGCCTGTTTGGGTATACTGAGGGAGAATTTAGCATGGCCAGTGCACCCAACCAGCACTCCTTTTGGACTGTGGGAGGAAACCAGAGCACATGGAGGAAGCGCACACAGACACGGGGAAAACATACAGTCTCTGCACAGACAGTAACCCAAGCCAGGATTTTGATATGGTCATTAACTTTGTGTAAGCACATTGCCAGACAAAAGATTGTGATATTACTATTGCCCTTCATGGTACTGTCTGTAATTTGTTCTGCTGAACCAAGTGTTCTTTTGTTCAGGTGGGGAGAGGGAGGGTGGGGGGAAAGGATTATGGAATCAATGAAATGTTGTCTACACTTTAAAAAATGCTTCGTGGGCTGTACAGATCTTTGGGACATCCTGGACTTGTGAATGACGCTTTAACATTGGGGAGAGAGAGAAATCTTTTTAAGTGAAAATGGAAAATATTAACAAAAAGATGGGGGCTGCTGTGGTGACTCAGACAGTACAACATGGCTTTGACTTTCCATAAAAGCTGGTTGGCCATTTGAGGAGAGATAACTTCTTCTGAGGTGAGAAAGAGCCACGTGTGACTGAGAGAAGCTTTGGTGTTTCACGAATTGGTAATGATAGTGTTACAACTGTGGAACGAGGTGGGACCTAACTCATAAACCTGGCATGGATCATGGAAGACAGGTGTGAATGTGGATTGGCCACAATTCAGTGGAGAAAATAGACAGTAAAGCAAAGCCCAGGAAACATTCTGAGGTGAGTAAAAGATAATGCTTTGTTCTGATCACCCTTCCAATCAAATATCCACTTAATCTGCATTTAACAAAGATATGTGCAAATACTCCATACACAGCAAGCACGGCCCATAAATGTTAATGTAACAATAAAATTGAATTTCAGTCCTGATGAAATGTTATCTCCTTGTCTCTCTCTCTCTCTCTCTACAGATGCTGCCAGCCTTGCTGAGTATTTCCAGCACTTATTGTTTTTACTTTAAATAGAATTGAATACTGGAATATCTTTTGGATAAATATTTTAAAAATTGAACATTTTTAACTTGATTCCATTAAGTCAGGTCCAGTCCTTGTTCAAAGTTCATTAAATGCAGTGACCCCTATATAAAGCTATGCTCAGCCATTGTGATGGCATTTAAATGTTTTACTTTGCAACAGAGCAACCTGAATTATGCAAACTTGCTCACTCAACTTCTAGTAATAAATACCAGCATCTGACAGATAACTGAAAAGACGGTTATCTTTGCTCTTATCCATTCAGGTATCAACTACCGACCAGTGATAGCACATGCACCTCTGATGTTGTTGTTTTAGGTCCCGCTCCAGGAACTGAAACATAAGATTTGGTTGAAGGGTCCGTATAATGCTGAGGGAGTTCTGTCAGAGGTACTGTCTTTCAGATGAGATATTAAACTGGCGGCGTGCCTGACCTTTCAGCTGCCTGTAAAATATTCCACAATTGGGGAATTCTTCCCAACATTCTGGCCAATATTTATCTAGCATCACTGTAACAAATGATCTGGTTGTTGTTATTTAGACATGGATTGTAGGGCAAAACTGATGAGACAGGTTGATTACTGATCGTCTAGTAACCCTTTGCTAAACCTGTGTGTAAATATGCAGCAATACTGGTTCACACTGACCAAAAGGGAAAACTATCACATGCTGGATAACCTGCTTTATAGTGGATGAAAGCTATTCAATATGTTAGTTGTGCAAATAATTACAGCTTTCAGCTATCAAGCAAACTGAAAGCGATCAGGAACGTTCCATTGCTTATTACTCACTCAATACAGAAGAAACTTGTGGGTTCATGTATCATACGTGTATGTTTTTAAGACCCTTTCAGTTGCCTTGGGTGAACATAAAATATCCCATGGATCTATTCAGGTAAGAACAAGGAAGGCCTGGTCAATACTTATTCCTCAATACTGATAAGATGTTGTATTACCTCATCGTTATCATGTTATCGGATATTATGTTATCATAATTTGTGGGACCTTGCTGTGTGCAAATTGAGTACTGTGTTTCCTACATCCCAACAGCACTACAATTTTTTTAAAAAAATTAATTGGCTGTAAAGTGTTTTTGGATATCCTGAGATCCTGACAGGTGTCACACAAATGTAAGCATTTTTTTTGAGTGCATTTATTGAGTGTTGGAGGTCTAGTAATGCAGTGGGTGGCATCCCTGCCACTGAGCCAGAAGCTCTGGGTTCAAGTCCCACCCCAGGGCTTGATGGTCAAGGAAGGTGTGTTCATAACGCGGTCAAACAGCTTGGGTGTCACCCTAGAAAAGCTTTCCAAACACACCCATGGCTGGTGGTAAGAGCAGGAGAGACACCATGTTTGATGTGGAGTGGTGTCCCTCAAGCTATGAGCCTTTGGCAACAGACCGGTGACCCAGAATGACTAGCTATAGAAGCAGACAAAAATGTACCTTAATGCACCACTAGGTGTGGGAGGAGAATTGGAATACTTATTTCCTGTAAGACATTCTCCACTATACAATCCAATTATTATATTAAGAACTAATCTAAGTCACTTATGATGCGATGCATCTTGTTGTATACATCAGCTATATGGCTTATGAACCATATTCCCACATGAAAGCTATTAAAGCCTTTTTAAATTCACTTCTATTTCTTCATAGAATAAGAATGAAATGCCTCCATTCCTATGAAAATTTAAAATGAAGAAATACGGGTTTACTGAGAGAAAAATATCTCCCTTGAAAATTATACAATATGGTCACTGTGCTTCAAAAGTACTTAATTGACGATGAAACACTTTGGGAATTCAGAGGTACTATACACATGCAAGTCCTTCTTTATAAAACAAAAATGAACCATTTTCTTCAGTATTCTCCCATCCCCTTAAGAATTTAAAACACAGTTAACAAAACAATTGGAGCCCTCACGACACCAGTGACCTGGGGTTGATTTCCAGTTTAGGTCACTGTCTGTGTGGAGTCTGCACAGGTTTCCTCCGGGTGCTTTGGTTTTCTCCCACAGTCCAAAAGACGTGCTAGTTAAGAGCATTGGCCATGCTAAATTCTCCCTCAGTGTACCCGAACAGGCGCTGGAGTGTGGCGACGAGGGGATTTTCACAGTAACTTCATTGCAGTGTTAATGTAAGCTTACTTGTGGCACTAATACTTAAACTTCAAAAACTTTTAATTGGAGTATTTCAATCCATTACTCAAGATTTTAATGTTTTCAAAAGTCTATCATAATCAAAAGCCAAAAATGGAAATGACCTTTTGTGATATAATCAAAAATAAGTTACAAGTTTATTTATTAGTGTCACAAGTAAGGCTTACATTAACACTGCAATGAAGTTACCGTGAAATTCCCCTGGTTGCCACACTCCGGCGCCTGTTCGGGTCAATGCATCTAACCAGCATGTCTTTTAGACAATGAGAGGAAACCGGAGCACCCGGAGGAAACCCATGCAGACACGGGGAGAACATGCAAACTCCACACGGACAATGACACGAGCCAGGAATCGAAACAGGTCCCTGGTGCTGTGGGGCAGCAGTGCTAACCACTGTGCTATCGTGCTGCCCATGGAGTCTTTAGATGTTAGACCTCAGATTGACCTTCAGTGGACACAATAAATCGAGAAACTGATAATTTTGATTATTATCTTGGATCAGATTCCCTCATTCCAGATTTAACCCTTTCACTGTCCAACATATATTTTGTTTTAAGAAATATGGAACGTAATTCTTTTCTTTTAAAGTAGATAGACCAACAAAATACAGTAAAAAGCTTTGTTTTTAATTTTGACAAATTTTACCTGTACAAAAGTTAACATTGCTTAGTCAGGAATTATTCTGCATTCCTCTAACAGAAGTTTCTAGAACAAACACAGAATGGTTAAGTTACAGTTGATTTTTTTTCAAACTTTATACAGAAAACGGTTTGCAAAAAGAAAGGAATTCGCCAAGAATATCTTTGCCAAAATGAACACTTTCGTTTCCAAAAATAGAAGTAAAAATTAGCATTAAAAAATTATTTTTTTTTAGTTTTGCAAATATTTAAAGGCACGAGTTAGCGCTTAAATGGAAAACGAGTTCATATGCTCAGCATACAATTAAAACTGGAGAACAAAAGACAGTATTAGACTACACTACTTATCGGACAGCATTTGTTAATATAGGTGCAGTTTTATTGTGAAGGAGAATTAAAAGATTCACAGCTTATTGGCTAAAATATCTGGTCCCCAAAAGCCCAAGTTGAAAAGGAGCAAAATTTCTTAGAACTGCTCTGTTAGAGAAGTGTTACCATTTTCTCCAGAAATTCAGCAAAGGTGATAAACACGTGATTCCAAAGCATGTAACATGTTTAGTAAGGTACAGCGTCTGCTCTAATTTCAGAAAACACCAATCAGAATCAAGAACTATATCTCTTCCCATGGGAAATAAGTTAACAGACTCATTTTCCCTCAAGACACACTCTCCATTGTTACACGCAAATTCCTGATCCCATGTGAACGTCCAATATTTTTTGCCGCTGGATTTATTCCAGATAAACGGAGGGAAAAAAATACATAAGATAAATATACATTTCAACAACTTTCTAAAGGTTCAGAAATGACATGTTTCAAAGCTGAAGAACTCATCAACACTTGCAATATATCATTTCACAAACACAAGCAATAAAACAAACTGGGGGGGGAGAAATAATCAGTTTGCAGAATTTGACCAATTTCACTTCAGCATTCTTTGTCCTCACAGAGGATTTTAGAAATTCCTATTTTTTTTGTCTGTAATCAACCTGGAATCTGTCCGTACCAAAAGCTTTGTGTTCCTTCTTTTGTTGAAACTAATAAAAAAAGCAAGTGGTGGTTTTCATAAGCCAGGATTGGCAACCTTTTCAATCAGCAGGCACTTAAACTGGGATGGCACAGTGCTCCACTTGTTCAGTCCTTCATTAGTGCATAATGCCATGGAAGACTGCATCAGTCTCAAGGTTTCTTGAGTTCACTGTTTCCCCGACTACTCCCGACTCCTCGCAACCCCCACCCCATTTCGCTCCCCCCACCCCCACTTCCCTCCTGCCCCCAACCCAACACTTTTCTTGGCAGACGAAGACTTCCTATGGCCTGGTGAGGGTCGTGTAGACTGGCTGGTCCCAGTTGGTCGGACTGTGGGATGGAGGAATGGACAGAGTATTCAGGAGGGGCGAAGCATAAGGGCGACGGGATGAATGGAAATACGGGTACTGGTAGATGCTCGAAGGGTAGCCAGAATAAGGATTGTAGTAATTGGGGGTCTGGACATCTGAATAGTCACACTGGGAGCCAGAAAAGGCAGCGGTGGCAGCACTAGCAGGCGAGCAACCCTGGTTACTGTAGGAGCTATAATCGGTTTGCGGTGAAGAGCCATGCTGTTGGTCGTTGTAGTGACTTGGGCTGAGCTGTTCGGTCTTAATGTGAGGCCTTTGCTGACTCGGTTCACTGGAAACTGATGATGAAGGTGAAGAGGATGAGGCACTCTTGTGGTTCCAGACAACTTGGGCTGGGCTGCTGCTGGTTATGTAGGCGGCACTGTAGGAGCCTGCTGGGTTCGGTCCATGGCTGTGGTCAGCCGAGAGAGGCACCGCATGGCCATTCAGTGGTAGGTACTGGTCAAACTCGTGGACATCAAAGGTCTCCATGTTGTTGATGACCTCGCTGCTCAACTCGCTGATGTCCACGTTGCTGAAGTCGATGTTCTGGCGGCCATTCTCCGCCATGGGGCGCCCCTCCCTTTTCAGCTCATGCTTCCCTGCATGGAGGTCAGTTTTGGGGGTGGTGGGTGGTGTTGGGGGCCCTTGTGCATGGCCTGATTAAAAACAAAACAAAGAGACAGGCCCTTACTTAAAAGGTCAAAACTAAACCAATTACACTGTGGCTAACATTGGTGTCAAAAATTTAGTACTTACAGCACAAGAATAGATGGTGTGGTCCATCATGCCTCATCAGACTGATTCAATTATTAGGGGATTTTCACAATAACTTCATTGCAGTGTTAACTTGCGACTAATTTTTTTAAATTAATACCCACTCTCCTACTCTTTCCCTATAGCCTTGCATTCCCCCCCACCTTCAACTGTATAAGAACTTCCTTTTTGAGTGTTACTATTGAATTTGCATTCATCAGCCTTGTATACAGGATATTTCAAAGCATAAGTTAACAAAAGGTTCTCCTCATTCCTCTGAACCTTCAGCCAATTTCTTTATGCCCATTGTCAGTGGGAACTTTTCCTCCCTTTTTACTCTAACCAAACCCTTCATTATTTTGCCTCCCTTTATTAAATCTCCATTTAACCTTCTCTGCTCTCAGGAAAGCATTCCAGCATCTGAGTATCAACCTTTGTTCTATTAACACATCCTGCTATTGTACCTCACTGTCAGCACCTTCCATTGCCCTTCACACTGCCTTTAACACTTGCTCTGTCTTGTGCCCTACACATTTTTGTTGCAATCTCTCCTAGCTCCCGCCAATCACTGACCTTCCACTTTGCTCCTCCTACTGCACCCTCTCTCTAACAGTATAAAATCCCTCACATTTCCCCCCTTCTCTTGATTTCTGAAGGAGAGTCACAGGGACTTGAAATTTGAACTCTGTTTCTCTCTCCATAGAGGCTGCCAGACCTGCTGAGTTTATCCAGCATTCTGTTTTTTTTAATCCAACATCCCTGAACTCCTAACCTAACGAAAATGCTGCGTCCCCCGTACATTTGAAAACTATTAGCAATTCTGTGAAATGTTTTAAGACTCAAACCAATTGTCAAACCTTGTCCATTTTACACAGATATTAATATAAGTTAAAAAGTGGAAACTTTTCATTTTGTTGAGGGACTGGCTGGTCCTTGATGCATTTACCTGCCACGGTAGGTAAATGCATCACACGCAGGGCAGGGTAGGTGTAGGAGGATGCGGCGGCATGGGCTCGTTGGGCCGAAGGGCCTGTTTCCTGTGCTGGGTTGTTCTTTCTTTGTTCTTTTGTAGTAAGACACTTGACAAATACCAAGAGCTCAACCGAAACAGGGAGCAGAACTTTGGGGCAATAGAGGGTCTCACTCCTTAGTTAAGCATGGGACCACTTTTTTTAAATGGTCATCTCAATTTAATGCAAATGAACTGAAGCTCTCCTCAAAACTGCTACGGTACAAGCAAAAGACAGCAAATTTAAATCTTAGTCGTTCTGCTAAAATTCCTGGGTTTCATGAATTAGGTTGATATAAGTAATTGCAGTTCTACCGCTGTCCTGTTCAGAATTCCCTGCCCTTCTCGCTTTCTGCATTACAATTAATCAGAATCATAGAATCGCTACAGTGCAGAAGGAGGCCACTTGGTTCATCGAGTCTCCCACCCAGACGTTATCCCTGTAATCCCACATATCTACTGCTAGTCTCCCTGACACTAAGGCGTAATTTAGCATGGCCAAACAACCTAACTCACACAAGGTGGGAGGAAACCGGAGCACCCAGAGGAAATCCTCGGCGAGAATGTGCAAACTCCACACAGTCACCCGAGGCTGGAATCGAACCCGGGTCCCTGGCGCTGTGAAGCAGCAGTGCTAATCACTGTGCCACCGTGCTGCCCCAATTGAAATGGCTCTCTGCCTCTTTTGTTGAGTCCTATTCTGCCTTTCTCCCATCTAACTTGTAGTACACCCACTGTCCGCCCTCACCTGTGTGTTCAGACGGATGATGTCCATCGGGAAGCCCTCTCCCTCCGGGGAGGCTGTCTCCGGGGTGGCCGCCCTTGTACAGCTGGCTGACGGGCAGGTGGCTTTGCTCAGCGCCCTGCTCCGAGTCCGCCTGCCCGTTCTTCACGCTCTTCCTCCGCCGGGGCTGGTACTTGTAGTCGGGATGGTCCTTCTTGTGCTGCACCCTCAGTCGCTCAGCCTCCTCCACAAAGGGTCGCTTCTCGTTCTCGCTCAACAACCTTTAATTTTGTTTTCAAAAAGACAGACCACACACTCTTAGAGATGTCGAGCCTAAAAGAAGCAGCTCTATGAATGAATCATTCAATTATTTCCGCTCCCCCCCCACCATCTCCCCATCATTTTCCTATTCAAGTAATATCCGATTCCCTTCGGAAAGCTACCATTGAGTAAAACGAGCAGGGTATCTGCAGCCTCAACTCTCCTGTGAGTCTGTTCTCACTAACCTTCCAATTAAACAAACCATGCCTTATTGCCTTCCACTGAGTTTGGTGAGAAATCCCAAGTTTTAGAAACGAATTGGGTGACTGTGAAAGCACAGCCGCCCTTACTCACGTCTTAAGAAGCACTTGTGTGGTCTTGGGGAGGGGAGGGGGGCACTCAAATATGTAACCTGGTCTTAATAAAGAGATCAAGTCACTGGCAGGGTCTTGCTTCCAGATTAAAACACATCTTTTCTTTAAAAAAAACAGGGTAAAACTGCAATATCCTCGCCCCCCCAATCCGATTTCAATCTCAGGATGTAATGAGTATTATTTAATGAGCTAAGCACTACCAGATGGCTGCCTCCGAATCACAGAGGAGGGCAGAAGCGAAATGGAAGCAGGGGTTCTGGATGTAGACTGCCCCTGCCCTGATATTATTCAGCTGGAGAAGAGCCGGGGCGGTTCTCCCTCTCAGAGGCAACTCCAGCCTTCTGCTCATCGCATTGAATTTGCTGTCGAGCCAGAAGAGGGGCAAAACCGCGCCAAAGCCCACCCAACCCCTTCCAGCAATTAGAACCCGACTAGAAACTCCTCCGTTTTGAAAACCCTCCAACAACTTGGCCGCTTGGAACCGATTTCTCAAAGCTCCCCCCCGGATAACCCGTGTGTAAAACACCGAGAGTTCGGTCAAATCTGAACAGATTTAGAAATGAAGTGAATCTTCATCCGACGTGACACGGGCTATGAATAAAATAACCGAGCGCTTTGATCCTTATTCGCTGTGGCTTGGCAAATGTCTCCATGAAGCTATAAACTGTGATCGCTATTTCTAGGGAAACGCTACATTAACGAGGAGGACAATCCTTCACCCTCCCCCTCCCTTCCTCCCTCCCCCAGCCTCCACCCCCAAATAAAAATCGCCAGATATTGTCAACTGGGTTCATAACCTTTAGATTTAACGATGACAGAGCCGAATGAGTGGCTATTTATCAAAGTGAGGTTGAAATTATATTCCGGAGCGGGTATTTAACACTATTTATACTGAATAGTATCACTAGCATTTATTTCAGCTGTATCATATATTTATACTGTATCAGTTTATATTGTATCAGTATTCTCAGGTAAATTATCTATTAATGTTGCATATTGTATCAGTTTATATGAATATCCTATCGTCTCAGTTATATCATACATCTATATATCAATTTATACGTCTATTCTGTAAGTTCTCAGCTGTATCATATGTATATCAGCCTACATTTATATTGTATCACTTTGTATTTATGTTCTCTCAGTTCCCAGCTATACTGTATATTTAATTTGTATCAGTCTGTATTTATATTGTGTCAATTTATGTGTAAATTGTATCAGTTCGCAGCTATATTGTGTTCAACCAGTTTATATTTCTCCCAGTCCTCTCAGCTATATGATAATATTCATATTAAATCGGGTTATGTTTCCATCAGTATCCTCTGCTAAACCATACATTAATATTGTAGCAGTTTATGTTTCTATTAAATCAGTTTATATTTCAATCAACTCTCCAAGGCCATTCCAAACTAATGTATTGTGGGTTAATAATTGAGGTTGTTGATTTGGCGCCGTATTATCTGAATGGGGACGAGCATGGTAAAGGCGTTACTCACCGCCAGAGTTTGCCCAGGGTTTTGCTGAGCTCGGCGTTGTGTAGGTGCGGGTACTGATCGGCCAGTTTCCGGCGAGCTGCCTGCGCCCACACCATGAAGGCGTTCATGGGTCGCTTGACGTGAGGCTTGTTCTTGGAGGTGCCGTTTATCCGCACGGGCATGGGCACCAGGGTCCAGTCGTATCCCTTCAGCACCTGGCTCACCGCCTCTCGGATGCAGGCGGGGAAGCGCTCGTCCTCCTCGCCGCTCATCTTCTTGCCGTTGGCGGAGGAGAGCGGGCGGCCGCAGCCGCCGCCGCCGCCGTCCTCGGGCTCCGACAGGCCGGCGTGCTGAGCCTCGCTGTCCGACAGGGAGCCCGGGGAACCCACCGACTCGCTCTCAGAGCCGCTGCAAGCCGGACTGCACGCCCCCTCCGCCAACATCTTATCGTGTTCTTCCGTCATGTTCAGCATCGACTTGGCAAATCCGATGGGTCTGATTGCAGCCACAAATGTCTGATTTTTTTTAAAAAAAGAGACAAAACTGCAAAAGAGACGCTTTGCAATCCAAAACAAAAAGGCAAGAAAAATCTCTGCAACGATGGAATTAAAAACTGCAACGCAAATAATAAAAAAAAGTTCAACTTTGCGAGCTCAGTCCAAATCAGGATGGTATTTTAAAGTCATGCTTGGATTAGTGCATTTCAAACACAAGGGATGAAGTCCTCTGAGCAGGCAGACAGCTAGCGGGCGATGTCCATATGAGTCACCCACAGAGATGGAGCGCAGTGCGGGGCAGCCTGTCAAATTCCCCTCGGTAAGTCGCTGTGCTGCTGCCTCGCTGCAAACTTGCAAAAGAAACTTTTTTTTGCCAGAAGTTTGTTTACGGCTACAGTATATCAGTCTCTCCTTTCGCTCCCTGATTGGTGCAAGCTGCTATCCCTCTGATTGGCCTCTTCTATTCAGTGGGTGGGATTTTCTTAAAGGAACATTATCCTCGGTTTTTTTCTCTCTTTTCCCCCTCCCCGTCTCTTTGTAAAACTCCCCAGAAAATTTTTTTGTTTCCCCAAAAGCTATTTAAGTATTTTTTTTAAAAAAGTCAGCTCGTCCTGCCGTGGAGATGAGAGGAAAATTGCAACAGCAAACATTTCGGTCTATGGACCGTAATTAGATTTTCCGCTTCTTCCGAATCATAAAGCAAGCTGTGAGATTTCAAATCCCGCCGATTTCACCGGTTTGAACGACATATAAATATTTATATTCAAGGGTATGCATTCTTTAAAAAATAAGTTGCAATATACATTTTCCACACTAAGCGGCTCGCTACGTTTCGCCTTTTTTTCGAAATTTGTATCTAACTTGTTCAATTTTAAAGCATATGGGCATTCAGAGGATCCCATTTGTAAATCAGATCCATCTGAAATAAATATCTAATCACCCTTAGATGTATGGATCAGTCAATCGGCGCCAGCTTGCTAAAATATTGATGTTCCACCTCTAAATGAAATCCAACTCGAGGAAAACTATCGGCTCAACTTTCATTCACTTGGATTGTTTTATTGATGTTCAAAAATAAAACAAAATCGTAAGTAACTGACACGCAGAACAAATTGTGTGTGTATATTTTATGGTCCATTGTAGCGTTTAAACCCGTGTTCAGTACTGTGCATTTGAGGTGTATGCAAAGGGGGGTCCTTTGTTATTGTTTGGTGTTACCAAATTGGCTCAGTAAAATGATCGCTTAATTGCTCTATCACGCTCCGGCTGAGTTTACTAAATAGCAGACAATGTTATCAAATACTTGAAGCCACACTATTGTACAGGAGGGGAGTTGATGTGTAAACTGCCCCACAATTAAAATTGCGTTTTTTGACCTGGACTGTGCAATTTGGAGATTTCGGAATCTGCTCCGAAATTATTTCCAGCTTAGTGATAAAAATATGGAGAGATTTTCAGTTTTTCATGCAGTTAATAACAACTTAAGCGTTTTCCTTAAAAATACATACTTGGATAGTTTTGCGAGCTGAAGTCTGTGCTGCTAAATGATCTTTTTTTTAAATCTCAGATAGAAGACAGACAAGAATTATGTTCAGTCGTTTATTTAAAATTCGTTTTTCTTGCGCGGTTTCCAATTAATTTCACGTTAATTTCTGAAAGATTTGCGTTCGGATGTTTATCTGTGTTTCTCGTTTGTGGCTCATTTCATTTCCTCATTCCCCTCGCTATCGGACCCTTCTTACTCGTATCATCCCCATCTGGAGTCCTGTTGCTGCCGGAAATATTGTGAACAATCGCGATAGGACTATTAGGGGCGGTGGATTAATGTCCGAAACGATATTATTTTCATTCGAAGTTTGAGCACGGGCCTAAAAATAGAGGGCAGCGATCTTATCTTTGTTCGAATCTCATTTGAAAACTCTCCTCACAGCCTTTCAATTATTCGTTCTCGCACTCCAGTAACACCTGTTAAAGCGGCGGGATAAAACGCAAAAGAGTTTGGATAGTTCGGGGAGGGGGTTTGTGAATTCTCCTGCGCTCGCTCACTACTTTCTTACGAGTAACATTCACAATTAAACTCTGCAGTTTATTGTCTGAAGCGGGAAAGCCGGCGACATAGTTTAAACGACTTATATAGTTTATTTGAAATGCGAAGGACATGGAGGGAGCAACTGAAATATCACTGTCTGTTGACTAGTAAACATATAGCTGACACATGATTTATTAGTGTGGTTCATATACACCGGTAGTCTTAATGTGGTCTTTGTAATGTAAAGTTATGTTAATATATGCAATATACCCACAATACATTGGCTTATATGTATATTTCTGAGATGATATGAACTAAACAAATAAAGCATTTTAACCTAACGTGAATTTTCCTACCTTAAACCAGGTTGGATTTAATAGCGCGTTATAGAATGAATCTCATTGTAAAGTACTCTTGAAAAAAAAATTCAAGTAAAAAATAAGACAGTATATAGTAATTTATCAATTTCAGCTGATTTGTGCAGCACAATATAGAGGAGAGTTGAAAATGACAACCAAAGATTTTTATTTAATATTTTGTTCCTTTTTAAATTAGGAATCTTCATGATAAGACATGGTCAAATGTGTGTGTGTGGGAAGGTATGTGTGTCTGCCGGTTACCAAAACCGTGCCTTTAAAGCAAAAACCCTTAACCGATAGGAATGGATGAATCTAAACTGTATAGAGTCACAAGTTCCATTCAGAAACTGACTGACTGCTAGCTGAACAGTCCTGATAGTTAGCCCTTCTCTCCTCATGGAACTGAGAATCAAACTAATGGCGAAAAGAGTCCATCAGGGAGGAGTGTTCACCAATGCTATGCTTTAATATAATTTATAGGATGTATGGGGCAGAAATTGGCCGGGAAAGCACCGGTCTGTGAATGGAGGTAGTGCGATATTTCTGGGAGGACTGATGCTGACAGTCTTCAGCCAGGCTTAATTTTTAAAAATAAATTTTAAAACATAGGTCAGGTACGAAAGAAGTGCTGTAAATATCATTGACCCCCGCCCCCCGCATTACACATTGACTTGATTGTTAAAATCGGGCAAGAATCGATCGAATGCCTGCGAGTGAGTGCTGTGTCTGAATTGGAGATGGGTCAAGAGGAAACGGGAACCATCTGAAGAATCGCTGCTGCTGGGTTGCATAATGAATCTTTTGTGTTGACTTCCCATACTGGATGTGTCTGTGTGTGGAATAAACCACGAAACCCAAGCAGGCGACACTAATAATGTGTCATTGATCTTGGGGGTGAGATTGAAAAAAAGGTTGGGGATATCGGTTCGGAGGATGGGGACAGATCCTCGGGAAGTGTGAGTGGGGAGATATAGCCGCTGATAAAACGGCTCACACACTTTCTTCCAAGTTTCAGGGGAAAAATTTTTTCTTTACTCCTGTTCGATTTTTTTCCTGTCAGCTGCGTTTAAGTTTGATTTTAACATCGTCCCCGGGCTGCACTTTCTAGCCTGATATCACCGTCTGCTAGTTATATATTTTGGTCTATTTAACAATCTTGTCAAGAGGACGCAAGCTATAGGTTTGTGTTTCCTTGCAAGTAGAAATTGCGAGTGCACACACGCACAAAGCACATGTTCCCTGGGTCACACACTTGTGGCTGTTTGATGCAGTGGGGCCAGGTGTTGATGTTAATGTATGTCTAATTATCTCCCTTTGTGTCTGACAGCATGCCACCAGTGTCACGGCTCTTCACACGTTTTGTTTTGAGGATCTTGCCTGACCTGGATGTAACACGATGCTCAAATTTAAGACGGGTCCGGACTGCGAATACCTTTCGTCCCCACGTTCGTTCTTTCTTGCAAACTGTTGGACAACATCGCATCATTGCGGTGTAGCTTTTTAAGTATATGTATATCATACATACATCCGCAGGGAAGCAGGACTCCTACTACCGCACCGACTTGGCAACCAATCCCTTCCCACAAATTGGACGCATGCCTTGTTATGTTAAGCAAGTAAAAGACCAGCTCTGAAATAATAGAAACAAATGCGATTTCATCCTCCTGACTAGCTTCCAGCCGGAGTTACTGACAGCTCGGATCTTCAGCCCAGCCGTCGGAGTTTCAGAGCATACATTCCACAAATCATCTTGTGTTGTGACTGAATCCAGCAGCAATGACCCAGAACTAAAAACCCTTCAAGGATAATTCTTCCCCCCCCCCACCCCACACCCCCCACACACACACCCGCTACGGATCATCGTGGTTTACATTACGTAATATCATTTATTCAACAATAAACACAATATACATTTCAGTTTAAAATCACTGTCAGCAATTCTATTTGTCTTATTCCTTAACAATATGCGACTATTAACTAACATCCAGTTACTAATTGTGTGGAACCATCTCGGTATGCAAATCTAATCTATCCTTCTGTTTCTTTTAATGAAATCTATATTAAATGTAGGCTTTTATAAAATGTGTTCACTTCCCGCAGCCGAATCTGTGTGATCCTGTTTGGGATACATGCAAATTAGCAGTCTATTCTGTCTCAAACGCAATTCTGCTTACTTTTTCTGTTCAGGAGTAAATTTCCATTCATTTAAAAATTGGCTGTCAGGAGGCAATGTTTCTGCAAACTCTTCATGTTGTCCAATATTTTTCCCTTCAAATTTCAGGAGAAAACTAACGTCATCCTTACGAGAGCCCCTCGTGAAGAATAACTCAGTATAAACGGGCAGGCGAGAGAATTCCTGTTATTTTTACCAACTGTTCCAATGTTCTAATTCCCGAATCTGTTCACAATTAATTACTGACATTTAGTTTTGGATGAGGCCCTAAGCCTTCAAAAGCTTTATTTCACACAACGGAAGCCCTTTCACAAATAAATCTGTAAGGCACATACAACAAACAATGTTTAAAATAACAGTTCAGCTGCCAGGGGATGGCGGCTGTTTCTGGTTATTTCATGTATCAATGTTTGTCCCCCTACCTGGAATTAATCAAACGTTACATTGTGTTCGGTGGCAGAGCTTCAGAAAGGGATGTTTTGTCCAAATATAAAACAAAGCCTCCTTTTGTCAGAAATGCACTTGGCTTTATTGATAAGCATTTGCGTTGTGAGTTTTCTTTCTGAATTGTAAAACTGAAATCCAGTCACGCTGACTCGTGATGCTGTTTCCCTCCAGCTCAGAATAGACCAAGCATGAAGGTGGACGGACCGCACAGGATAAACAGCACTCTGTAAACCTCTGACTGGGAGCGAAGCTTGCGAAGGCAGGGGTTGTACTGAGCGATTGCAATCGCAAAAAAAAATCAACGAGGCGAACGGATTTCCTACATTTTTGCATTGCAGACATTGAATTGAATATGTACACAGAATGGAAATTATACGCCCGCCTACCTGCTCCTAACGCCTTTTTACTATTGAATTAAGTGCTGTGTTTAATAACGATATTTTAATTCCATTCTTCGATTGTAAATTTCAAGAAGGGAAGGACAGCCAATGATTAGAGCGAGAGAGAGAAAGAGGGAGATGCAGAACTTCTTTAACTGGGCCATTCACCGCATTCCCACCCCTCAGAAACACAACCATTAGATACCCGAGCGTTTGATGTCGGTCACGACAATAATGGAATGCTATTTACACGGGTTAACAACCGGGTCATCTCACTTAATGGCGACTGGGACAGATTTTGGTCGATCTGATCGTTCGCATGTGAGAGCGATCAAATGGAAGAAACTGGGAGGTAATTGGGTCTGCACTTAGAGGAGGGCTCTCAACAACCGCCCCCCCCCCACCCCCTACCCCCATCCCTCCCTCCTCCCAAACCCAATGAATGAATTTCCAAGTGCACAGGTGCCTAATATTTACGTTCTTGGGAAGCAGAATTTCGAACAATTTGTCCAGATCGAAATCAGTCTCGGGGAGTTCATAAACTTCTCAACCCACGTTGTTTCATTCAAAATCACTTCGTCAAGCAATCCGAAATAACAAGTTCGTACCTGGATAGATAGAGTCTCTGCCCTCCTCGGCTAAGGTTGTGCGTGGAGGGCTGTCATTCTGCCATTGCATTCAAATTCCCGTCACTTGGATGCCTCTCCCCCGCTTCGAGAGAGACACCCACGTTTCCAGCAGAAATACTCAGTGTTCACCAACCCTGTCCGAACTTACCTGTTTAAGAAAGGAGTCGTCAGCAATCCTCCCCAATCCTCGCAATAGGTTGATCACGGCAGAGATAAAACAGCGGTGGCGGCGGGAATAACAAAGGGAACTTTGAGATATTGTCAGCTCTCGTGAGTTCCCTGATTCATGTTTTCACTAGCTGGAGCAGGGTAATGTTTAAAGTGGGAATCTTTAGCATTTGGACAGGAAAGAGACTGCGAGCAACAAGGAATGCGAGTGGTTTAGTTTAGCAATGTGATTTCCCCACATCACGCTCCCTTTTTGTTTCTCATACCTGCCAATCTTTAGGGAACACTGATGCGCTTTAATCGTTTCATTACATTGTCTTGTTTAAAAAAAAGACAGTCAACTGGGTCTTTTTTACCTTTGTGCGGTGGGTTCCCTAACCCACTGACAGAGGAAAAAATGCTCAAAGTCAGTTCTTTCTGTCAATGAAAGTAAAATAGTTCCAATGCTAGACATTTGAAATTAAAAACAAAACAGGAAATGCTGGAGATACTTCTCAAGCTAGGCAGCATCTGTGGAGAGAGAAACAAGAGGTAATATCGGTGGTTATTCATCGGAGCTGGAAGTTAGAGATGTGATAGGTTATAACCTATGCAGAATTTTTCTATAGATATTGTATTCTGTAACATTAGCTAGAGAAAATACCATGAGATACAGGAACAGAATTAGGCCGTTTGGCCCATCGAGTCTGCTGCCAATTGACCCTGGCTGATATGTTTCTCAACCCCATTCGCCTGCCTTTTCCCCATAACCTATGATTCCTTTACCAATCAGGAACTTATCTATCTCTGTCTTAAATACACTCAATGACTTGTCCTCCACAGTCTTCCCTGGCAATAAATTCCACAGATTCACCATCCTCTGGCTGAAGAAATACCCCATCACCTGGGTTCTAATGGGTCATCCCTTTACTCTGAGGCAGTGCCTTCGGATCCCAGTCTCTCCTCCTAATGGAAACATCTTCGTCTTGTCCACGCTATAAGACTACATGGATAAACGTAACACGCACATAATGTACGACTCATAACGCTTGCTATATTTATTAAAACACAATGTGCTCTGTGTTATCATCTGCTTTCGCATTCAGATGGAGGTGCTCATTTTATAATTGTTGGTGATAATTATTTCTCGGAGAGAAACTGCGCACTTGGGAACCTGGGGGTGATGCTCACTGTTACAGGATGCGTCACGGACTGCAGGTACCGACCCTGAGTCTGATGAGGCAACCAGACCCAGTTAAAGTTACCTGTAGGCTGGGTGACAAAGCACTTCGGACACAGGGGAATCTGCATTCAACGCCCCCAATCTCGAAATGTTCTGACTATTGGCAGGAGTTGTGTTCCTGTCAGTTTGTTAAAATGTCAAAACTGAGCCAAGGAGCTCACATATCAACCTGGATATTTTTTAAAATGTGGCTTTGTAGTTATTTTGGGCACCAGAAACATTGACACAACAAGTAATAATATAGCCACTTAGCCTTAAAGTATAACAATGTCTTAAGCTAATTGTGTCTCCAGCATTGCTGTGCAGAACCGTATTTGCCAGTAAATTTCCTCGATCGGTAAAGTAAGCATTTTGCTTACTCCATCTATGTTCATGTCAGTCGGCTCTCACTTCAACATTTTTTAATTATAACCGTGCCACTCAGCCAAAGAGTAACTGCATGACACAATTCACCCATGACGAGTAGATGACAGTAATATGAAATGGAAGTCCCGGTGGCCTAAGTAAGCGAGGACACCGTGTTCTGACTAGCTGAGTGAGCAAGCAATTGACAACCCCAACAGAAACAGAAAGAATACATGGAACTGAGTGATTGGGTGTTGGATTCTATTTAAAAAAACCCAGGCCATTCGGCCCATCTGATGTGTGCCGGTGTTTATGCTTCACGCGAATCTTCTCCTTCCCCTTCTCCATCTAATCCTATCAATATAGCCTACTGTTTGTTTCTTCCTCATGTGCTAATCTAACTTCCCCTTAAACTTACCAATGCCCCTCACCTCAACCATCCACATCTGTTTTTCCTTGAGCTCCATGTTAAAACTCCTCCAACGAGTTTCTACCCCTGCCACAGCACCCAGAGGGCACTTATCAAAGTCACAAGTCATAATGTGTGACTGCAATTAAGGTGAATTTCCCCTTCTCATCTTTTCCCTATCTGCAACCGTTAAACATGGTGACCACACCATCCTCCTCCAACGCCTCTCCACTGTTGTCCAACTGGGTGGGACTGCTCCTACCTGATTCCATTCTTATCAACTTATTTATAGTCAAAGAATCACTTGCAATGACTTCTCTTTCTGCTCCTGCACCATTAGATCTGGTTCCCTCTATGGATCCATCTTGCCTGCTACCCCCCCACCCCTCCACACTTATCTACACACAATCCCTGAGCAACATCATCTGAAGGCACAGCACTAGTTTCCATCTGTCATTTGATGACATCCAGGTCTACCCCACCATCATCTCCATCAATTCCTCCACTATTGCTGAACTATCAGCCTATTCAACCTACATCCATTACTGGATGAGCAGAAATTTCCTCCAGTTGGGAATATTAAACCATTACTTTTGGTTCCTGCTGCAAACTCCAACACTGAGCTGTTGACTCCACCCTTCTTCCTGACAATGGTCTCAAATTATGTCTTCTGTCCACAACTCATGCCTTCATTATCTCTAGACTTGATTATTCCAGTGCACACACTTGGATGTAGATGGTCTCCTGCATTATATCCCACATAAACCTGATGTCATCCAAAGGTCAGCTGCCTCAGTTTTAAAACTCATACCAAGTCCCATTTCCCTACCACCCATCATTGACTTATATTGGCTTGTTCTTGATTTTAAAGTTCTCATCCTTTTTTTCAAACTCTCCTTGGTCTTGCCCCTATCACTGCAATCTCCTCCAGCCCCACAACCCTCTGATCCCTCTGGGTCATTTCAAATTATAATTGCTCTACTGTTGGTGTCAGTGCCTCAGTTATGTGAAGCCCAAACTTGGGAATTCCTTTCTGCACCATCTGTGTGGAGTTTGCACATTTTCCCTGTGTCTGCGTGGGTTTCTGTGCGTGCTCTAGTTTCCTCCCACAATCCAACAATGTGCAGGTTAGGTGGATTGGTCGTGTTAAATTGCCCGTTAGTGTCCAAAGATGTGTGAAAGTTAATAAGTTTATTTATTAGTCACAAGTAGGCTTACATTAACACATGAATTGAAGTTTCTGTGAAAATCCCTTAGTTGCCACAGTCCAGCATCTGGTCGGATAATGATGGAGAATTTAACATGGTCAATGCACCTAACCAGCATGTCAGACTGTGGAAAGAAATTGGAGCACCTGGAAAAAACCCACACAGACGTGGAGAGAAAGCGCAGGCTCCACATAGACAGTGACCCAAGCCAGGAATTGAACCCTGTCCCTGTTACTGAGAGCTAGCAGTGCTAACCACTGTGCCAGCCAGAGTTGCAGAGTTGTTACACATGAGAAGTGATCCAGGGTAATACAAGATGTTTCTGAATGGAGGCCATTTCTGAATGGAGGACTGTGACAAGTGGTGTTCCTCAGGGATCTGTGCTGCGACCTTTGCTGTTTGTAATGCGTACAAATGATTTGGAGGAAAATGTAACTGGATTGATTAGTAAGTTTGCAGATGACACAAAGATTGGTGGATTTGTGGATAGTGATGAGGACCATCAGATGATAAGCAGGATATAGATCAGTTGGAGATTGGGCAGAGAGATGGCAGATGGAATTTAATCGAACAAATGAGGTACTGCATTTTGGAAGGCCTAATACAGATAGGAAATATATAGTAAATGACAGAACCCTTAAAAGTATTGATAGGCAAAGAGATCTGGGTGTACAGGTACATAAGTCACTAAAAGTGACAATGCAGATGGAGAAGGTAGTCAAGAAAGCATGCAGCATGCTTGCCTTCATCAGCCGGGGTATTGAGTTTAAAAATTGGCAAGTCATGTTGCAGCTTTATTGAACCTTAGTTAGGCCTCATTTGGAATATTGTGTTCAATTTGGTCGCCACACCACCAGAAGGATGTGGAGGCTTTGGAGAGGGTACAGAAAAGATTTACCAGGGAGTTGGCTGGCTTGGAGGGCATTAGCTATGATGAGAGGTTGGAGAAGCTTGGTTTGTTCCCACTGGAGCAATGGAGGTTGAGGGGCGACCTGATAGAAGTCCGCAAGATTATGAGAGGCATGGGCAGAATGGATAATCAGAAGCTTTTTCCCAGGGTGGAAGAGTCAATTACTAGGGGGCATAGGTTTAACGTGCAAGGTTTAAAGGAGATGTATGAAGCAAATTTTTTACACAGAGAACAACGGATGCCTGGAACTCATTGCCAGGGGAAGAGGTGGAAGCAGATACGGTAGTGACTTTTAAGGGGTGTCTTGACAAGTGCATGAATAGGATGGGAATAGAAGGATATGGTAGGCTGTTTTAGTTAAATCAGACAGCATAGTCAGTGCAGGTTTGGAGGACTGATGGGCCTGTTCCTCTGCTGTAATTTTCTTTGTTCTTTAAGTGGAGCTGCCAGCATTGGACTGATGTAGGCAGAATAAGAAGTCTCACAACACCAGATTAAAATCCAACAGGTTTATCTGATAGCACGAGCTTTTGGAGCATCGCTCCTTCACTTACCTGAAGAAGCAACCATCTGAAAGCTTGAGCTACCAAATAAACCTGTTGTACTTGAACCTGATGTTGTGAGACTACTTACAGGATAATACAAGTGAGTGAGATCAGAAATGTCATATATTTCAGAATGCTACATTCCTCCACGTGGGGGTCAAGAGCCCTGGCAATGCACTCGTTTGTAACATTGAACCATGAGGCGCTGGCTTTAGTCCATTTTCATGTATTCTGGAACTGAAGCCTCAAGTAATTTTATCAACTCGCTTGAGTTCGGAACTAAAATGCTGTCGTGTTAATTAGAACTTTATCGGACGATAACATTTTCTGTCTGAATTTAACCACGAGTGTACCTCAATCAAATGTTTGCTTGTGCGTTCCACATTTTGAGATGGAATAGCCTGTAGCAGCTATATACAAAGTGATTGATCTGTCATCTAAAGGCATTTTTTTGGTGGGGGTGGTTGCAATGCCAGAAAGTATAAATCAGCATTTTATTTGGTTGAATTTTGGAGTAGACTTTGAACATCCTATACAGGGGAAATATCTTCTAATGCACTTTTTATATTTCTTTGTCCCCCATGGGACCATATTGAACCAAACTGGGCTGAAAACCACCCAGGTGAATTATGTATATCGCGGTGATCCATTAAGACATCATATACTTACTCATCATATACTTAAGACATCATATACTTTACTTACTCCTCTTGCTTGCTACAACGCTGGCTGGAAATTACTTTGTAAATTAGAACGGTGCCTCTTCGACCACTGTTTCAATCAAGCTATTAATCTACTCCCTAAACGTGTGTCCTTGGGCTGTGAGTGATGCTGGTAAAGAGACAACGACCCCTGTACACAATGGACAACCCCCACCCCCCACCAAAGAAGGGCAAATGAGTTTCTATTGTAACGTTGGTGTTTTCCCAAGGATGTTAAGTAGATCATTTAAGAACGTTAGTCCAGTAACAAACGGGACGTGTGTCAAAGCCGGATAGAATGGGGAGTTAGAGAATTGGAGATTCCGGTCTTCCCCTTCTATCCTCCTTTTCTATTCACGCTCCAAACTCATTCTGCCACATTCCGCAATTTTGTTTGACAGGGAGGGCTGTATATCAACGTATAACGATCCAAATGCCGAAAAATGGCATTACCACGCAGTATGATTTTGAAGCATGTGGTTTTATCCATTTTAACGATTTCCGAATTAATTTGCCCCACAATTTAGAGCCAAATCAGTTAACATAATCAGCGGTTTCTTATATACAGTTCATGTCAAAAGATTTTGGATTTGGGCAGGATCAATAAACCAGTCACAATCAGCAAAAGAAAGTACACACCCTGGGGCTAAAAGGCGACCTGTCCAAAGAGATTATGGAGTTATATTCTGCATGATCAGGTTTTTGATAAACCTCCCCCCGCCCCTTTGTAAAGATAGTGTTATGGCACAAATCAAATAAAAATGCATAATACCACTTGCAAACAAAAAACAGGTAGTTTTTACTTTGAAACGCCCACGCAAAAGACGAAAACCTATCGTGCAGGGCAGAGCCAAGGGTTAAACAGAACGGGAAGAGATGTTAAATCGAAAAGCAGCGAGAAGATGAAAGGAAGGCGGACGTGGAAGGTCTGAAGACGGTTGAGAGAAAAAAACCACAGAACTCTGGAGGGGCGGCAGGTCTTGGGACCGAGAGGCTGTGTCATTTTTTTTTAACTGAACAGATCGAGGATGCGGAGAGAAGCGTGCTGAGCGACACATTTGCATCTCGCGCGAAAGAGAGGGAATCTCATAGATCACTAAGAATAAAATATATGAGAAGGGTTAGAGACTGAAGGTGAGAGAAATCTAGTGCCTTACAAGTATCACTAATTTAGGGAAGTGCTTGCCGTGGATTACCTTAATTCTGCTTTTTAATGTTTAGGTAAGATTAAACAAGATTCTTTCCCCCTCATTCTCACTTATCCTACCTACCATTCAATGACAGCCATAAGGAGAAAGAACAAACGCAATCAACAAACATCCGCAAAAAAAAACGAATTTTGAAACAATCTGAAAGTTAGTTACACCAGACTTTAAACAATGACATTTTAATAATACGAAAAATACAAAATTCGTTATGTTTAACTTCAAAACAGCATTTATTTTGAGTTAAATCTTCAAACTGTTTCATTTGTTTACAAACAGTTGTTGCAAATCTGAACAAAATGTAAACAGTGCGGTGGTTTTGAACAGGCACATTGAAATTGGATACGTTTTCAACTTAAAGCGAATGATTTCACTCCCGATCGGTGTGATTTGGAAGTGTAATTAATTCCAAGACAGTGTATCCCAACTCCAATAAACTTGGTCTTGGTTTTTGTGTGAGATTGTCATGTTCAAAGTCCTGCGCCTCAAAATATGCCTCATTTGCGGTGCAGAGTAAACACATTGCTACAAAAATGACAAATACCTGACTTAATCTTGAAAGGAGATAGGAGGATAGAGGGAGTGTGAAAGGACGCAGAGACACAATGAGAATGGACACAGGGACACAGTGAGAATGGACACAGTGAGAAAGGACACAGGGAGAATGGATACAGTAGTAATGGGCACAGGGACAGTGGGAATGGGCACAGGGAGAATGGGCACAGGAGGAATGGACACAGGGTCACAGGGACACTGGGAATGGGCACGGGGGAATGGGCATAGGGACAATTGGAATGGGCATAGTGGGAATGGGCACAGGGACATTGGACACAGGGATACTGGGAATGAGCACATGTGGAATGGGCACAGGGACAGTGAAAATGGGCACAGGGGGAATGGACACAGTGGGAATGGGCACAAGGACAGTGGGCACAGGGACAGTGGGAATGGGCACAGGGACAGTGGGAATGGGCGCAGTGGGAATGGGCACAGGGACAGTGGGAATGGGCACAGTGGGAATGGGCACAGGGACAGTGGGAATGGACACAGTGGGAATGGGCACAGGGACAGTGAAAATGGGCACAGTGGGAATGGGCACAGGGACAGTGGGAATGGGCACAGTGGGAATGGACACAGTGGGAATGGGCACAGAGACAGTGGGAATGGGCACAGTGGGAATGGGCACAGGGACAGTGGGAATGGGCACAGTGGGACTGGCACAGGGACAGTGGGAATGGGCACGGTGGGAATGGGCACAGTGGGAATGGGCACAGGGGCAGTGGGAATGGGCACAGTGAGAATGGGCACAGTGGGAATGGGCACAGGGGCAGTGGGAATGGGCACAGTGGGAATGGGCACAGTGGGAATGGGCACAGGGGCAGTGGGAATGGGCACAGTGGGAATGGGCACAGTGGGAATGGGCACAGGGGCAGTGGGAATGGGCACAGTGGGAATGGGCACAGTGGGAATGGGCACAGGGGCAGTGGGAATGGGCACAGTGGGAATGGGCACAGTGGGAATGGGCACAGTGGGAATGGGCACAGTCACACTGGGAGCTGCTCTCTGTCACTCTTTGCTGGGAGGCGGCAGTGCGCAGGCGCGCTGTTTGAAGATGGCGGAGTTGAGAGGCCGGCGGCCGGGCCCAGCGCAGGGAGGCGGCAGCCCGCGGGAGCCTCCCCTCAGCCCGGGCACCAGCAGCGGCCACAAGGAGCAGGAAAGCACCCACAGGGCCGTGCAGCTGCAGCCAGGCACCTTCTGGCTGACCAGGATAGTCTTGCTGCGCTCCATAGCCTTTATTTACTGTGAGTGCAAACCGATTTAAATCGACTAGGAGTTCCCCAATCCCAGTCATCCCACCCCCCGCTCCCCCCTCCCCAACTCCTACCCCTCTGGCCCCCCCATTCACCCCTCTGCCCCCCCCCGCTCCCCCCCGCTCTCCCCCCCACTCCCCCCCGCTGTGCCCCCCACTCCCCCCCGCTGTGCCCCCCCCCCACTCTGCCCCCCCACTTCCCCCCGCTCTGCCCCCCACTCGCCCCCCTGCTCTGCCCCCCACTCGCCCCCCTGCTCTGCCCCCCACTCGCCCCCCTGCTCTGCCCCCCACTCGCCCCCCCTGCTCTGCCCCCCACTCGCCCCCCCTGCCCTGCCCCCCACTCGCCCCCCCTGCCCTGCCCCCCACTCGCCCCCCCCTGCCCTGCCCCCCACTCGCCCCCCCCTGCCCTGCCCCCCACTCGCCCCCCCCACTCACCCCCCCCGCTCTGCCCCCCACTCGCCCCCCCCTGCTCTGCCCCCCACTCGCCCCCCCTGCTCTGCCCCCCGCTCGCCCCCCCTGCTCTGCCCCCCGCTCGCCCCCCCCTGCTCTGCCCCCCGCTCGCCCCCCCTGCTCTGCCCCCCCCCCCCCCGCTCTGCCCCCCCCCCCCCCCCCCCCGCTCTGCCCCCCCCCCCCCCCCCCGGTTAGGCACTTTGCAGTGACAATAATATCCACCCCCACAGTCCTCCCAAATACACTTTCTCTGTCTCAGGTCTATTTGACATTCACTCTCCTTTTACCTGACTATGGGCAGCATGTCTGTAACCAGCTACGTCTCATAATCTGCACAGTGTCTGTCTATCCACTTCTTGTGACTTCTCCTTTAAGTGTCTCCTTAAAACCCACTATTTTGGACCATGCCTTTGGTCATTCTGTTCAATATTTCTTTTGTCTTGGTATTTATTTTGCTTGTTTATGCTTCTTTGAGACACTTGGAAGATGCATGATATATAAGTTATGACTCAATACTGCGTTAGACAATGCACTTGCAAAATGAGCTATCAGAGATATCCTGCCTTTATCTTGTTAGGCTTTTGTGACTTCATGTTGCCTTGTCCATAACTATTGCTATTTGACAGGCAAGCACCTAATTATATTTGTATTTTAGAACCTCATACTTGTTGTTCTGTTAATATCAATTAGCAAGTAAACAGTGGACATGAATTTCCTGTGACGGCTATTTTATTGTGGGTGGCACAGCTGCCTCACAATGCCAGGTAGCCTGCTCCAATTCCAGCCTCGGGTAACTGTGTGGAGTTTGCACATTCTCCCCGTGTCTGCGTGGGTTTCCTCTGGGTGCTGCAATTTTCTCACACAATTCGAAGATGTGCAGGTCAGGTGGATTGGCCATGCTAAATTGCCCCCTCAGTGTCAGGAGGCTTTGTGGGGTAAATACATGAGATTATTGGAATAAGGCCTGGCTAGGATTGTTGTCAGCACATGCTTGATGGGCCAAATGGCTGCCTCCTCCACTGTAGGGATTCTGTGATTAATTCTGTTTACCACCTGAGTCCAAGGGTATTTATTCCTTTATGCGTAGAATGCTGACATTGTGCACTGCATTTCAGTAGTTGCACATACACGCTGCACATTGAGTAAAATAAATGAGATCAGTTTTATCCAAATGTCCAGTTTCAAATCTTCCGTAACTTGTACAAGCCCCAAACTTTGTCCTCAAAGTGACCTTTGGACTCAAACCCACCTAACTGTAATCAGCAAAATCTAATATCAAGCTAAACTAAGTTGAAACCACAAAATCCTAATTGTTGGCCCATGGAAAAAAATGTAGACGTTCCAGTCCACTCAGATAGCCATCAGAAGCTCCAGGAATAGAGTTTATTGAAAAAAACAGCACTCGAGTCTTGAGTCACATGCGGATGGTCATGCACTGCCTGCATTCTCTCTCGATGCTGTACAAGCCTGGTTGATAGCTGATCATAAATATACAAAGATAACTATCTGATCTGGATTTACTGTGATTGCTGAAAGTGGCTTGCAAAGTCTCAAAAGTTTCTTTCCCAAAAGAACTTAATCCCTTTCCATTGATAAATTGAGCATTATGATAATTAACATGTAAAAGATGAACATAAAAGGTATAAATCTGCATGCTGTAGTTACTCCAGACGAACAGGGAAAGCTGGCACTTAAATGTTGTGCGGTGTATTAGTCATGTGGGTCTTTCCCAGGATTTCTGGTACAGTGTGGTCTCAGTGTCAACTGTGGTTCAGTAGGAGGCACTCTCGCCTCTCCTGTCAGAACTTATGGGTCCCGGTCCCAGTCCCACTCTGTGGATTTGAGTACAGCATTTAGTGATGCTCCAGTGCAGTACTGAGGGAACGCTGCACACTTGGAGGTGTTGTCTCTCAGATGTGACTTTAAGTCAAGGCCCTTTCTGATCTCAGTTGTCAATGTGGAAGATTCTATGGCACTCCTCAGTGTTGGTTACCCATCAGCCAGTACACCAAACAAATGATCTGGTCATCAACTGATTATGATGCAGGACCTTAATCTGCTACATTTCAACAGTGACTACACTTCAGAAGCATGTCATTTGCTGTGAAGTGTTTTGTGATGATCTCAGGCTGTTATACGTACTACACGTGCAAAAAGTAAAGTCGCTATAGTCACAGATGACTGGAGGTCGGTTTAGCTCTGTTAGCTGGACAACTGGTTAGAGATGCAGAGCAACACCAGCAGTGTGGGTTCAATTCATGAAGGCCTGCCTTCTCAAGCTTGCTCTCAACTGAGGTATGGGGATCCTCAGGTTAAATCACCCATCAGTTAGCCCAATGTTACCTGGGACAATGACAGTTTTTTTTACACAAATGCAAGTTCTTTCTTGCCTTCCAATCTATTAGTGTGAGTACGAAAATGTCAAATGAAAGGTGCTTCCCTAGTGCAGCAATTGGGGGTGAACATTAACCAGTCAGGAAGAGGAAGCTGAAATTAAAATACCAATGATCCTAGAAATCTGAAGCAAAAGCAAGAAACACTCACCCGGTCATGCACTACCCCTTGAGAGAATTCAAGTTGACGTTTTAGAATTGAATCCTTCTCCAGTTTTGAGAATTTGGTCAACACCCGAAGAGTTGACTCGTGCTCTCTTGACAGATGGTGCCTGACCTGCTGAGTGGCTCAGCGTTTTCTGTTTCTGTTTCAGGAAGAGGAAGCCAAGGTTTTTGCCCAAAGGGAGGAAGACTATGAAAATTGATGAGAAAATTGTATTCTACTTTGCAGCCATCTGATCAAGAATAGTATTGTCAGAGACTTGGGCACAGGTCATTGTCAGAGACTTGGGCACAGGTCATTAGCAAGTGATCTTGGGAGCACGGAGTGGGATACTTGCAGTGTTTCCATACATGTTTTGTGTTATGATGAGTTGGGTTTGGTTTCATTGCAGTGGGTAAAGTGCAAAAACCATTAAGGTATTCCATTTATAGCTTTACTTCAAAACCGCACTGATGCTACAGGCTACCAAGTATCTACTTTGTGAGGGATGCAGTTCTTAGCCTTCAGTTATATTTCTCTGCTTGCTTTCCTGTTATATGCACTCTGCGCATGATGCTTAAGTGCATGTATTTTCAGACGGAGAGGTGAGGAACCATTTTCTTACCAAGGGCCACTCACACATAGACAAAATCAGTCACAGACGACACAAGAGAAACAACTTATTGTTTTTAAAGAGGGAATACAGAAATGAATACAGAAACTACTCGCTCACTGATTCAATGTGATGACTAAATTTGCTTTTGCTTAATGAGTAACGCAACATCTGCATCTCAAGCACAATACTCCTAATTCAACTTTTTGCTTGCTTTCCTTTCCCATTCTCTCTCTCTTCCTTTCCAACTCTCTATCCCTCCCCTTTTTCAAAAAGTCTCACACCCAAACCCGCCCAAGGCAGTGACCCAATAACCCAAGGCTCTGGCCAACTATTTTGAGACTGCGCTTGGGCTTCTTGCTCAGTTTGCAGGGTCTGAATACCAGTGGGGGTGGGGAGGGGAATGAGTCATCAATGGAACCACGTGTCCAGCTCACTTTCTCCCCTGCTCTGGGTTACTTGCACTGCACTGTCCCGTCAGCAGCTGGCAGCTTCCCATTCCTGCCCTGTGATCTTGTTTTTAGGATCTTGGGCTTCATGCTCTTAAGTTAAAGTTTTAGTCACAAGTAAGGCTTACATTAACACTGCAATGAAGTTGCTGTAAAATTCCCCTAGTCACCACAGTCCAGCGCCTATTCGGGTCAATGCACCTAACCAGCACGTCTTTCATACTATGGAGGAAACCCATGCAATCGTGGGGAGAATGTGCAAACTCCATACACAGGCAGTGACCCAAGCCGGGAATTGAACCCAGGTCCTTGGCACTGTGAGGCAGCAGTGTTAACCACTGTGCCACTCAGACTACAAGCTGTGCCTCTCTCTTCACGAGCTGCGCCTCTGGTGACTGTGGCCAAGACTCAGACAACAGAAGAAGGTGCGGGGTGGGGGTGGGATTTGGGGGGGTGTGGTGCAGGACTGGATTTTGAAATCTCTCTGTGGGCTGGATCTGCCCCCCACCCCCTTCCCAGACCAGGGTGCCCCAACCCTGCTTAAGCTGTTGCATGTACAGACTTCTGCTCACCAGCTGATGTGGTTTCCAATGTCAGGAGTGAAAAGGCATTGTCATCACTTGTTTCCGAACATTAGAAACTATAAACCAACCTTTGCTTTTATAAAAAAAGGAAGCAGATTTGGTGTCTAGTTGCAGTTGTGCCACAGCCAGTGTGAAGCATAAGTCAGGCTAGTTATCACTGTGGAGAGATGGTTTCCAATCAGCAGTAATTCTTGATATAATGTAAGACTATTGCTCAGATAGGCTCTCTGGATTAGCTGTATTGTTGCAAAGCCAGTGTCTTTACACCAAACACAAAAATGCAGAAGATGTTTTTTATACAGAGAACAGGATAAAGTGGAGCATGATATTGGATTTAGTAAATTTAACTAGTTCTGTTTTTAATTTGCATCCCTTGGGTATGCGTTCACTGTGGCTGAGGAGCTGGGTAATTTTTTGTTGTTTACCATTGTCATTTAACACTGGTTGTTGAGAAGTGCAGTAAAAACACTTTTCCTCTCATTTATCCTCCCATGTGTGCAAACTTATAATTTCCAGTCTCCTTAAAGTTGCGTGGCTCAGATCAAGAATTTAGGTATCTGTGAAACCTCCTCCAGCACTTCTTCAAGGAGGACCAGGGTGTTCTCAGAATGTCTTGACCAACAGTCATTCCTTAATCCAACACCACGTGATTCAGCGCTGCTTATGAGACCTGCAACCGGCAAATTGGCTGCTGCATTTGCCTACAAAAAGAACAGTGACTTAATTTTAAAAAGAATACATATTATGTAAATACAGGTCTGTTTTTCCTCTGGTGCTATGACTTATTACTTTAATGTATCATACTACAGTGCCATTTCCTTTATTCTGTGTCAGGAAGTGACAAATCATTTTGTTGAATCTGTGCAAAAAAAACTGATCGATTGTTACTTTCAGCCTTTTGCATTGTTTTAACAGGTTTATAGTAAAAACAAAATTCACTAAAATAGAAATATGTTGGTTGTGTTGGCTTCATAAGATGGCAGTTAAGTATTCTGTTAAATACACGTCAATGCAAACTGTACACAATTGGCCTTTTCAAGTCCCACAACAGGACCTGGACACAAGAATCAAAATTGATTCTCTAATGCAGCATTGAGGGAGTGCTGCACTGTTGGAAGTGCTATTCTTCTGATGTGGCATTAAGCAGAGGCCCTCTCTGCATGCTTGGATGGATGTACGGATCCCATAGCACTATTTCTAAGAGGAGTCGGATGGCGGGGGGTGGATTTACCCTGATGACTGGGTGAACATTTATTGCTGTCCATCACAGAAACAGGTCATCTGATCATTTTCCAATTGAAATTTGTGGGAGTTTGTTATGTGCAAATTATCTGCCTGACTCCCTATACTGCAACAGTAACCATGCTTGAAAAGTATTTCATTGACTGTAAAGTGCTTTGAGACATCTGGTGGTCATGAAAGGTGCTTAGCTACATAAATACAAGACTATTTTCTATTAAAGTGCTTTTCTAGAAGTGGCTATCTTTTTTATGTTACAGCCAAGTTAGTGAACAGAATTCTAATTTCACCGGCAGGTGGAGGTTGGGAAGATTCTGAGTTTACCCACCTTTGACTAATGCGTAACTTAATAGACATTGTTCTGTTACATCCACATACAAAACTTTGCTTGATATGAAAGTATAAGACCTAAACCTTAACTCTATAAATTTGACTGTTTGCCTGATATATGCAAATCTTATTTCTATGCAAACAGTTTGACTTTCAAATTGATAACAGTTTTGGTGGCGGGCTTTAACATGCATATGAGCAAATAGCAAAATACTGTGGCTGCTGGAAACTTGAAATGAAAACAGCAACTGTTGGAAACTCAGCCAGCGTATGTGATGAGAACAGACAAGTTAATATTTCAAGTGTGGACCTTTTATCAGAACTGGAAGATGTTATGGATGAAGAGCACGAGAAAGAACAGAACAAGGAGAAGGGAGAGGGAAAACATGCAAACATATACTGAGATGGTTCATTGGCAGTGGGGATATTAGTTTTGCTGAAATTATAAAATAATAAACTGTTGAAAAGCTGAAGCAGAAATCAATGCCAATACCATTTCTGCCCATTTTAACCCTCTCGTACTTTTTAATTTATTTTTGTGTGTATATTTCCCCTTCCACTTGTCCTATTGCCTTTTAAATGCTGTTCGTCTGTAATAGCTTCCAGTTCTGATAAACAAGCCACATGAATTATAATGCTCCTTGAACTATTGATAACAATATTTGTTTTAGTTTACATCTACTTGCCTTTCTCAATGATTCATATTGCTTAATGAATACTGTACTCAAAATTACATCATGTAGTTCTTTCGTGTATCCAACAAATAAAACAAACTTAAATTAACTTAAGGACAAATTAAGAGGGGCAGCCCCCCAAAAAGGAAGGGGGGGATGGCTCAAACAGAAACCAAAGTCCAAAGGAAACTTGAAACATTAAATCAAAATGTGATTGTAAGGGTCTGTAACACACACCAGCCCCTGCGGTGCCCAGCGGGCACGGAAGGCATCAACTGTGCCCGTGGACACTGCATGCTCCCTCTCCAGGGACACCTGGCCGCGAACGTAGCTGCTGTAGAGGGGCAGGCAGTCGGAATGGATGGCCCCGTCGATCACCCACTGCCTGGACCTATTGATGGCGCGTCTCGCCAGGCCCAGGAGCAGGTTCACAAGGAGGTTGGCGTAAAATTACATTATATAAACTGTAGACAGTTCCAAGAAAGCAATTATCTGAAGGACATATTTAGAAAACTGTAAAAAAAAAAGTCATACGTTAAGGAATGACACAGGTGAAAGTAATGTGCTGGCAGGTCTAGTCTATTAGCTGGTTGTATTGTGGAGTAATGGACTGAAGATTTGCATGTTTAATTATTTTATAGTCTGAGTTTCCGTTTCAACAGGTTTCTGGATGGAACTAGTATGCAGAGAGCTAACATTTCCTCACCAGGAGGAATGGAGAATTGGCAGGCAAACACTTCCATTTGCTATAACAAAAGCAAAGTAATGTGAGTGCTGGAGATCTGAAATAAAATCTCAGCAGGTCTGGCAGCATTCATAGAGACAGCAAGTCAGTGTTTCAAGTTCAATATAACTCTTCTTTGAGGAAGAGTGATATTGGATGAGAAACTGGCAAACTCCACTTGCAGTGTCGTTATACATTGACCTAGATGTTTTGGCCTCCAGATGGTCAGAGACCAGAAATACTATGGAGGTATGATCTCGCTCGGGTGAGGCTCGTAAAATCTCACCTGAGCCCAACGGAAAATTCCATTTTGCGAGCTGTGGCTGCCCCAATCCAGCAAGATTCCAGCTAAGGACTCTGTGGGAATTGACTGGGAAGCTTAACCTTCTGTTGGGCAAATCCCCTATTCTCCGGGAAGCTCTGGAAATGTCAGGAACTTCGAGTTAGAGTCAGATATTCTGGACGGTTCTGTCTTAGTTACCCAAGGAGTATTAAACAGAAAAAAACCTGGTCCAACACCTGGGCAACTATACAACGGACCCCCCACTCACCCCCCTGACCCCTCGAGCCCTCACTACTCTCTTTTCTCACTCCTCCTCATCCTAACCTGTCTCTCTCCTGACCCACTTATCTACTCACCTGCCTGCAACCCTACCCAACTCAATCAGCTACCCACCCATCCCTTATCCACTTCATCTGCTTGCCACTCTGCTCACCTTGCCTACCAGTCATTTTATTTCCTTTCCTACCTTACCTATCCTACCCCCTTAAATGCTTACCTTCTCTTTTTAGCTGTTCTCAAGCAACTTTAGAACACTTTTTATTTACTGGAATATGGCAGCTACTGCCATGAAAAGGCAGAATAGTTCATGCATGGATTCTCTGCACGGCTCCTTGTGAGGTTTGTGGCAATGAGTCAGATGTTAAGGACCATCCATTAGAAGGTTGCTTCGAATAAATGGAGGAAGATAAATGTGTATCTTTTTGTCTGATCAGAGTCGAAAATAGAGTTTCTGATCCTGATTGGAAGATCTGGACCACACAGTTGCGCAGCAATGCTGGGAATAAGTGAACAAGCTGTTTGGTTAGGAAATTGTGCAAGCTGTTGTAGATAAAAATGGATAAACTTATCGTTCAGTGTGTTCCTTCCTAAAAGCATATGACCATGTCTGTCTTCACACCTTTGTTAATGTGGAGTAGGAGAGTTTCCTTTTGAATTCATAGTAGGGGTGGGGAGGGAAACACTAGTGTAGTCGTGATGTCACTGGGCTAGTAATCCTCTGAGGACTTGGATTCAAATCCCACCACGGCAGCTGGTAGAATTTAAATTCAATGAATAAACCTGGAATATAAAGATAATCGCAGTAGTGGCGACAACTACCATCAAATTGTTGTAAAAACCTATCTGGTTCACTAATGATCTTTAAGGAAGAAAATCTATCGTGGTTACTTGGTCCGACCTACATGTCACTGAAGATCCAAAGCAATGTGCTTGACTCTCAACTGCTCCCAGGCAACAAGGGATGGGCAATAAATGCTGGCCAGCCAGGGACGCCCAGATCCGATGATTGAAAATAAAAAATCTCCTCCTTGCAACTGTCTGAAGCCTAACCAGTCCATTTACTACTGAGGTGGGCTTCCAACCACACGTGCGGCCCACCACTAAATCAAATACTATTGATCAAAAAGAACCACATACAAATCAAGTATGCTTTGTATCATCACTTGACCCATCCTCCTGAAACACTGAAGTATCTCTTCGATATCTCTAAACCTGACTAGCCTCACATCTTCCATCTACATAAACTTGGGTTGATCCAAAGGTCTATGGTTCATAAGCCTTGTATTTCTTATATTACACCAATGGCTAGACTTCAAAAGTTCTTCATTATATTCAGATGACATCTTGAATATGGTGCTGTACAAATGCATGTTGTCTTTTTCATTTATCCACTACCCCTCAGCCTAGTGGCCTACTTTGGTTTTTGGTTAGGCAGTGTCTCAAATTCAAAATTCTTGTCCTTATTTTTAAATCTCTGTCTGGTCTTACTCCTCCATTACCTCTGTAACTTTTTCTGGCCCTGTTCTTGGGAGCTCTGCACTCCTGCTAGCATGCATCCTTGAATTTAATCACTCCATATTGGCCGTCTGACCTTCATTTGCCAAGACCCTAACCTCTGGAATTCTCTCTCTAAGCCTCTCTACTGCTTCAAGACATGCATTAAAACCTACTTCCTTGATCAAGCTTTTTGGTCATTGTCCTGAATTTGTTGTTTGGTGTCAAATTTGATATAGTTCCTGTGAAGTACTTAGTACCTTTACTACGTTAAAGGCATTATATAAATATAAATTGTTGCTTTGAATAACAACTAGGTACAGACAACTATAATTGTCATTCAAATGTGTTTTTTTCCAAAATTTGTCCACTCCTCTCCTTCAAAAACTGATTTTAATTTGTGCATTAGTTTTAGATAATGAGGAAAGTGAAGGTAGATTGTTTGTAGAACTAAGTGTTTCCATATTCCCTACAGTAAGGCAGTAATTAATCAGCATTACAAATGTATTACTAAAAGCAAACCTCAGAGTTATTAGCTACTGTGACTGATACATATTGAAGTGGATGTCCAGCACACACATGCAATCTATTTTTTTTCAATTCTTCTGCACATTGTAGCTAGAGCATTTTCCACTACTTGATTTTAAACTGTAGTCTTCTGTGCTAATGCACCTGTTCTAGGCATTACATAGATTAAATGTTGGGTTATCAAACACACAACCCTCTCTTCATACTTAGTTTATATCAGATGTTAGAACAATGGCAGTACACATACTGTACACAGTATGAATGAGCTATTTTTACTATTGTACTTTTAAAAGAAAGGTTTTGTCAGTTAACAGCGACCTTTCATCCAGTACAGCACCGGAGCTGTTTACTTAGCACTTTCATACAAGTTCAGGTACTTTTTTTAATGACAGCCACTCCTTACTGTTGGATAGGACACTGCAGACAAAAACCTACTTCGTGACACCTTTCTTGTTGACATACCAAAAGGTCCCTATATATAAATGTTCTGTATAAAAAGATAACAAGTTAATGGAAACGTGGAACGACAGGAAATAATAGCTGAACTGATGAGTTGCATTGCAAAGACCTGGCTGGTTTTGGAGAATATTTGTAAACCCAGAAAATGTAATTATGGATAAGAGGATGGCTGTGGTTTAAGAAGAAAATTGATGAGAATTTTTTGGAAGACCAAACTATTTTCCTGTAGGTAAGATCAGCTTATTGTGCGTGAAGTGATGATTTACATTTTGAAGTATATCCTTTTTTTCTCAAAACTATACTTAATATTATATATTCTATGGCAAGTTTGGGTCATGCTGCACTATGTAACTAATGTGTTTGATGTTTATTGCAAACTAACTTCTTATTGTAATCCAAGGTTATTTTGACTTGACAAGCAAGAATAGAGTGTATTATGATCAGCATTATAGCTGCCGTATGTTAGACCAGCTCATCCATAATAAATAATACTGCAAGGTGGTTATTGAAAATCAAGTATGAAAGTTAATTTATTGTTTTTGGGAGCTTTGTAATTAAGCAATCTGCATTAGATAAGAGCCATAACTAGTTCCTAAATAATCATGGAAATACACCAAGATGGATTATCTGCAATATCTCCCCAACTTGATCTTTCTTTTCATGTAAGGGGTCTCAAATGTGTTGTAATTAGTCACCCCTATATTTTCCTATTCTATCATTCCCTGTTTGAATTTCTACATGTTTCACCTTGCTTGTACCACTGAAGTTAACAGTAACATTTTTTTATGACTGAGATGTTAAACATTTGACAGCCAGATGGTGAAGTAGGAAAGCAGACACAAATCTTTTACTTAATACTAGATTGTGTACAGTGTAACATCACAAATGTCTGCCTCCTCCCTAACCAACCACCACTGTGGCAGAGTCTGTTCATACTTTTTGAAACCCGTAATAATAATAACTCATGCAAGTGAAAGGCCATTTTCTTTTTGAAAACAATCAGTTAACCTGATTAACTAATTGAAATCCTCTTAAAGGGCATTGTAATAAAGTGTCTCTTTAAACTCTATTGAGTGGAATAATTTAACAAATGAGCACATTAACTAATTAAATAATTAGCAGCTCCCTTAACAAGCACTGGGACAAAAAAGATAGAGCTCTACAGAAAACTTAGCAAATTAAATCAAAATCATGTTTCTGGAGCTGATGATGCACTCCAGCCTCTGTGTGGTGCCCACTGGTCCCAGAGATATTCTCTACACTTTTGAATACATCTATAACACTAATTAATTAAACATTAACAAATTAACAGCTTCTGAACGGTGGTGGTGGTGGGGGGGGTGCTCTTTTTATATATTGTGAGGGCACTTAATTAATCAGTGTCATCTACCTGTATGTCCTTAACATTAATAATACAATTAACATGAGACTTTGCCAGAATTTTGTAGGGGAGTGGGTGGTAACAGCATTCTGTCACTGTTGACTGTTGTTGCTCTCTGAGACTGACTGTAATTTCAGGGGGTTCACCATGTGCAGAAATCTTAAATTTGCAATCTGCCACTTGGGGCTCCAACAGGTGTGACTACTTAATCCTCCTCCCTGCTGTGGAGCCAGTGATCATGAAATCAATGAGAACTTCAATTTTCCTGCTCCCACTTTGCTGTTAGAAATCCCTTTAAAAATCTAACTTATTTATTTAGGAGTAACTTTGCTTGTGACAGCAAAATGATTAACAAAATGTCCTGAATGACTTTTCTTGAAAAATAATTTTGTATTCATGGAATGCTGTTATATAATTAGCAGATTTTTGAGCTAATTTGAAGCATAACACGTTTTACCAGAATATTTTAGCTTCTACCTTCATTCTGTGTATGTCCCAGTCTTTAATTTGTTATGTTATAAAGGTGATTTTTATTTTGCTACCTTTTCCTATTTGGGTGTCAGTGAAATCCTTTAATGTAATTGATTATTGGATAGGAAGAGAAAGTGTGGGTTCTATTTGGGACAAAAAAGGTGATTATATGGTCACAGGCTAAATTAGTTGATATCTACTTCATATTGGTATTTACAAAGGATGCTGACAAAATATTGGGAGAAGCAAAAATGATAGAGGCAATGGATGGAGTGAAAATTGATAGAAAGGATGTGCTGGAAAGACTGGCTGTACTGAAAGTGAATAACTCGCCTTGGCTTGTACCTGGGTTGCGAAAGAAAACGGGGTGGAAAAGGGTTCACCATAATCCTCCTGAGATACGTAGGTGATGCCAGAGTATTATAGAGTGTGACAAATGTGACACTCTTATTCGGGAAATGATCGTCAGAGTAATTGCAGTATAGGCAATTTAATATCAATGGTGGGTAAGATTTTAATTCAGTTGGCACTTAGATTTGGGTTAATTATGGAGAGTCAGCACAAATTAATAAAAGGTAGATCATGCTGACTAATCTAATTTTTTTGGTGAAGTAACAGAGTAGGCTGATGAAGGGAAAGTAATAGTTGGCTATGTGGATTTTTTAAAAACAGTGTTTGGTATGGTTTGACAAAATTGAGACTCGTGGAGTAAGAGAGTCAGTGTCGACTTGGATAAAAAAAAGTCTGGTTTAAGAACTGAAAACGGCAAATCTTGGTAAATGTTCTTTTCCGATCGGCAGATGGTAAATAATAAAGTTCTCCAAGGTTCAGTGCTAGGAACGCTGCTTTTGAAATATGTGTGTATATATATATAAATGATTTGGATATTGAAATATATAAAAATGCTTTAGATATTGGAATATGGAGTGATATTTCACAATTTGCTGATGGTACCAAATTGGAGGTGTATTAGATGGTGCGAATGATAGCAGTTGACCGCAGCAGGATGTACGTCAGCTTGCAGAATGGGCACATGAGTGGCAAATGGAACTTGATACAGAGACGTGTAAGGTAATGCATTTTGGCTGAGGGAGAGGCAATATTGATTTAATGGCACAGTTCTCGAGTATAGGACAGAGGGGCCTCGGGGCTTATGTGCATTTGTTCATTGAAGGTGGCAGGACATCTTGCAAATATGACATATGGGCTTAAAACAGGAAAGTCGTGCTGAGTTTTTGTAAAGCTTTGGTTCGGCAGCAGCTAGAGTATTGTGATGAGTTCTGGTCACCACACTTTGGAAAGATTGAGTATCCTTGAGAGATTGTAAAGGTGATTTGTCAGAATGGTTCCAGGGATCGGGGATTTTAGTTCTAAAGTTAAATTGGAGAAGCTCATGTAGTGCTTCTTAGAGCAAAGGAGACTAAGGTGTATTCTGATACAGGTGTATAAGATTATGATGGGTTTAGATAGGTAGACAAAGGCTGTTTCCATTCATTGATGGTGTAAAGACTAGTGACATGTATTTAAAGTTCAATGCAGGGTGGGGATGCATTGTTTTATACAGTGAATGGGAATGACCTGGAATTCATTGCCGTGAGGATAGTGGAGATGGAGATAAATGATTTCAAAAGCGTATTGGATGGGTATTTGAGGGAAATAAATTTGCAGAACAATAAGAATAGAGCATAAAAAAGTTCTGATTGGATTGGTCTACAGAGAGCTGGAATGAACTGATAGAGTGGAGTGTGACTTGGTCGATGTATAAGATCCTGAATGGTATTGACATGGTGGATGTGGAAAGGATATGTTCTCTTATGGGTGGGACCAAAACTAGGTGAAGGGCTAGTTTTAAAATTAGAGATCACCCTTTTAGAACTGATACGAGGAGAACTTACCTATTTTATTTTCAGGGCAGTAGATCTTGGAACTCTGCTTCAGAACACGGTGAAATCAGGGTCATTGAATATTTTTAAGGCAGAGGTAGATGGATTCTTGTTAGGCAAGGAAATCAAAAATTATTGGGGGTAGATGGGAATATGGAATTCAAAAAACAAACCCATCAGCCATGATCATATTGAATGGCAGTGCAGGCTGAAGGGGCCGAACGTCCACTTCTGACCCTATTTCATGTGTTCATATGACTGAATGGCTGCTTGGACAGCTTGATGACATCACCAGCTCCAATCTGGGAAATCCCTATTAAAGAATGCTGTAATCAGTACTGTTGCAGAGCCGTAGAGGTTGCATTCTTCCATAGAGATCACTAAATGTTTCAGTGAGACTTCCAGCGTCAGTAGCAAGCATCCTTACTTCATTGCTGACCATAAACTCCATCTTACTGACTCCAGTTCCAGTTCAGACACTGTGCATTGTTGTACAGTTCAGTCCATTTTGTAATACAAATTTCTTTCACTTTATTTTAACCATCTTTTAGCAGTCCTATTTATTCCTTGACCATTAATCTTCGTTCTTAATTTTGTCAGTCCTGTGCTTTCCTTTCCTGATTTGCATATATTGAGATTTGTTCTTGCTGACATGGGGGCATACACGTTCACATGCACGTGCACACCCTGAAAGAGCAAAGAAATAAAATGTGGGTGAATACTACACTTATCAACTTCTATCCTGTGATGCCACTGGATCTGGGAGTTGACCCAAACTGCGTGGATGCTGCTGAAAAATCTCACACTTTTCGAAACCTGATTTAGGATTCTTCATTCTTCATGTTTGATCCTCCTCCTATCAAGATGATTACCTTTCTGTTTCTTTTGAGGGTTATTTGGTTTTGTTTTTCACATGCTAACTTGCGCTAAGTGCTAACTTAAGCTTGCATGAACAACAAATGCTAAAGGCATTTTCCCTTTCTACACCACAGTGCTCCTCTCACCAATTTCTAATGTTTCCACTCTGTTCACTATCCATGCAGTTAACATTTTGACCTGTGGTTATACTCTGTGCTTCATGAACCAACAACGGTCTGAAGCTGGGCAACTTCTTAAAAAGTAGCCTGACTAGTAAATATTTCAGCCATTAAGTAGCTATCACACAGAAAGTGAAAATTAGTTCAAATTGCCAAATGTCCTTATATTCTGAATCACTTTCACAGTTTGAGCATACTTTCAGAGGAACTATTGACAGACTCGCAGATTAGATTGATCTTGAGTTGGGGATTGTTTTTGATGCTTGGGGTGATTTTCTGTTATAAGTTCAGTTATGTCAAAAATTAAATGGGATGTACATTTGTAAACCTGAATTTAGTATTCAAAATATGTTTTTATGAGAATTTAAAAAAAAGAGAATGAAGTTGTAAGGCTCAGCAACAAATTGCTGCTTAAATTTGGTGTTGAAGGAAGGGAATTTCAACACTAGCAATGTAATGCAATGAAGTTAATGTAAGCCTACATGTGACTAATGAATTAACTTTTTTTTAAACTAACCTGTCCTTGGCATGTATTATACTTTGAGCGAGAGAGCAGTTAGGCAATCTATTTGCAGCTTTTTACTGTCTCACTGCTGACCAACTCGACAAAAGACCTTTTGTTTATGTACTATTTTTGGAGTTCTCAGTCATTGCAAAATGTTTCGCAGATGATAATTGCTGTTGAATTGTGGTCACTTTTGGATAGATGGTACAGGCAATTTTCAAACAGGAGGGTTCAACAAAAAGCAATTAGATATATGATCGATTAGCCTTTATTTGGAAGTGTTAATTGTTGGTCAAGGCATGAAGGAACTTCCCTGATCTTTTCATAGTGCCGTGAAATTCTTTATGTTCCTGATTAAGCAAATGGCACCATGATTTATCCTCTTATAGGCAAGAGGGAATCTCACATAATATATTGTCTTCTCACTGTTGCATTGAAATAGGGCTTTAACCCATAACATTCTGACTTAGAAGCTAGTTGAATTGACAAGGAAATGAGCCTGTGATGAATATCCCTTTGATCTATATCTTCCCTCCTTTTCCACTGCTGTGGTACATCTCCTTGATTCCACCCAGTTGTCCTTTGCTATCATGTTGAAAATGAGAACTGACTGTATGGGGGATTGGAGCTTGCTTGTCTCAACTTTGCTCAATTCACTGCCTCTAATTTTTGTTGTAATTGCAGCATGCTGATATTCATCCTTGAAAGGACTTCAGATTTGTTATTGACACCATTCCCAATTAGTTTATTCCTCAATCCATTTAACACAAATGTATGTCTTGAAAACGCTTTATTATATTTTATGTTTGTGCAGGTGGCAAAGTGGTTAGCACTGCTGCCTCATAGCACCAGTGACCTGGGTTCAGTTCTGGCCTCAGGTCACTGTCTGGAGTTTGCACATTCTCCCTGTGTCTGTGTGGATTTTCTCTGGGTGCTCTGGTTTCCTCCCACAACCCAAAGGTTGATTAGGCTAAATTGCCTCTTTGTGGCAGGAAATTAGCAAGATAAATATATGGGAATACAGGGATAGGGCCTCAGTGGGATTGTTGTTTGTACAGGCTCAATGGGCCGAATAGCTTCCTTCTGCACTGTAGGGATTCTATTTTAAAATATTAGTTTTAAGGCTAATAAGCAAATAACATATCTACTATGTATGCATATGTGTACAATTTTTCAGCGCAAGTGTCTGGGTGCTTAACTCGGCAATTTTGGTAATTGAGTGAACTTGATGCAGTGAGGGAGAAGGTACTGTACTGGCTATTTACAAAAAAGAGAGGTCCAAGAGAGGTAGAAGGATTCATCGAGAGCTAAGGCTTAGAGGCATTGATTAGGGGAGCAACTAGGTGATTTGTGAGTTTTTTTATGTTTTTTGTTCTCTAAACTTTGGCAGTTGTTTAAACTTGTATTGCGAAGATGTAAGCAACATATTCACTTTATGGAATTTAACTAAGTATGCAATAGTGTAACAATAGATAGTCCTTGAGTGATATTTCTTACTTTGAAGTCCAATTAGTTAAGTAATATACAATAAAGATGGCAGGTTAGGTGACGTGTTGCAGCTGTAGCATGTGTGGGACTTGTGTGCTTCACGACAACTACAGCTGCAGCTCTAGAAACTTTGACTCAGAGTTGGAATCTGAGCTTCAGTACCATGATGCATCACGGAGGGATAAAGTTACCTGGATAATTTGTTCCAGGATGCAGTCACACCCCCGAGGTTAATTGCTTTGGTTTGGTCTGTAATCAGGGACGGCAATATTTGACTTTAAGAGAGGCGGGTATGGGGATCCAGAAAGTAGTAATAGAGAAGTCTCAGCTCTTGCAGTTGTCAGCTCGTTTGATGCTCTTGAAGCTTGTGTGGATGAGAGTATGGACTGTAGCAAAGACAGGCAAACTGACCACAGTACCGTACTGCAGGACACCATTCAAAAGGGGGAGTAAAAATGAATGTAATTGTAGTAGAGGACTTATAGTTCAGGATATGTACTGTTTTCTGTAACCAAAGTATGAGTTCCAAAGGCTGTGTGCTTGCCTGGTGCCAAGTCTAAGAACATTTCCTTGGGGCTCGTGAGGAGCTTGGAGGGGAAGGATTGAGTTGTTGTGGTCCACATGGATACCAATGGCAAAGGTAGGATTAAGGAAGAGGTTCTTCTGAGAGAGTATGAACAGTTAGGGACAATTTTAAAAAAATCAAAACTACAAAGATAGTAATCTCTGGATTACTGCCTGAGCCATGAACAAATTGGCATAGGTTAAAGCAGATCAAAGAGTTGAATGCGTGGCTTCAGTATTGGAGAAAGAGGGAGCTGAACTGTTGGGACAGCCCTTCCTGAACTGGGACTAGTGTCCTGTCGAACTGTATGACCAGAGCTGTAAAGAGGGATTCAAATAGTGGTGGTGTGGTTTGGGTTGGGTTCACATGAGGGGAGATTTAGAAAGTTAAAGAGAAATGACAACGCAGTAGTCCATGTTAGTGATATGGGTGATATAGCTAGAGTGTAACAAGGAGGGACAGAGTCTACCAATGTAACAGTGCACCAGCAAAAAGCAAGAGCAGGGAAAAAGAATGGTAAAATGACAGAATTAAAGGCACACAGCATTTGTAACAAGATGGATGAATTGACAGCACAAATTGAAATAAATGAGTAAGATGTGATTACTATTACAGAGGCATGGTTGAAAAGTGACCCCAACTGGACTGAAATATTCAAGGGTATTTGGCATTTTGGAAAGACAAGAATAAAGTAAAAGGAAGTGGGGTTAGTAACAGATAAGATCAGTACAATAGTGAGAAACAATCTTGGTTCAGAAGATCACAAAACAGACTCAGTTTGGGTTAAGATAACAGGCAGCAAAAGAGTTTGGGAATAGTTTAAACTCTCATCTCCCCGCCTCCCCCCCCCACAACTTTATTGTAGGATAGAAAAGTATTACAATAGCAATGGGCAATTTTATTCTTCATATTGATTGGATAAATCAAATTGGCAAAGGCAGCCTGGAGGATGAGTATGTAGAGTGGATTGAGGATAGCTTCCTGGAATCATGCTTTCTGGAGACAGGCAGGGAATCAGCTATTTTAGAACTGGTAATGTCTAATGATTAACATGGAAGCCCGTGGTTGCCCATGCATTGCTAGGTTATGGAACTTGAAGCGAGAGACAATGTGTAAAGAGGTAGAATTAAAGGATTCTCCAGGTAGGAGTGATCATATGATTGAACTGTGTCTTAAACTTAAATAAAGGTGATTACAAGGGTTTGAAGACTGAGTTGGTTAAAGTGGACTGGGAAAATTGGTTCAGAGATAAGATGGTAGAGAAGCACTGGTGGACATTTAAGGAGATTGTTGAGAATTATGAACTAAGATTATAATCCAGTGAAGAAGAAAAACTTTTGGAGAAGGAGGCAATTCCTGTGGCTAATGAAGTAATTTGTGGACGGTATCAAATTGTAAAAAAAAATGTCCAATGCTGCAAAGATTAGTGGTAGCTCGGAGGATTGGAACATCTAAAAAAAAACAGCAAAAAATGACTAAAAAATGGTAGAGGGAAATAGGACTAGCAGGAAACAGACAGTATAATTTTCTATGTGTACATAAAAACAAGAGTAGCTAAAATGAGTGTTGGTCCCTTAGAGAGTGAAACCAAGAAATTAATAATGGGAAAGAAGAAAATGACAGAGATTTTGAAGAAGTATTTTCTATCGGCCTTCATAGTAGAAGACACAAAAAGCATCCCAAGAAAAGTAGGAAAGCAGGGGGCAAAAGGCAGTACTGACTTAAAATATTCATGAAAAGAAATTGGAAAACTAATGGGACTAAAGACTGATAAGTCCCCTAGCCTTGATGGACTGCATATTCGTGTCTTAAAAGGAGTGGCTGCAGAGCTAGTGCTTGCACTGATGCAATCTTCCAAAATTCCCTGGTTTCTGGAAAGGTCCCAGTGGATCGGAAAATTGCAAATATAATGCCACTGCATCACTGTTCAAAAAAGACAGAAAGAAGGAAAGAACTGTAACCCGATGTATAGGGCATTGGTGAGATTGCATCTAGTGTACTGCGTATAGTTTTGTTCTCCTTATTAAAGAAAGGACATAATTGCTTCAGGAGCAGTGCAGCAAAGGTTTATTCACTCGACTGATTCCTGGGATAAAAGGATTGTGTTAGGAGGAAATATTTGTCAGGGATGAGCATCTATCTATTGGGGTTTAGAAGAATGAGAGGTGGTCTTTTGGAAACATGTAAGATCCTGAGGGGACTTGGCAGGGCAGGTGCTGAGATCATCTTTCCTCTTGTGGGGATATCTAGAACTAGGTGATCCAATTTAAAAATATAGGGTTTCCCATTCAAGACAGATGAGGATCATTTTCTTCCCTCAGAGGATTGTTAGCCTTTGGAATTCTGTACTCCAGAGAACAATTAAGGTGGGTCATTGAATGTACTCAGGATGAGTTGGACAGATTTTTGATTGACAAGGGAATCAAGGATGATGTGGCTCAGGCAGGAAAGTGGAGTTAAGGGGGCAATCAGATCAACCATGATATTATTGAATGGTGGAGCAGGCTTAATTGCCTGTTCCTATTTTTTATGATTCATGTTCCTATTTATTTTGATTTCATCATCTTAATATAGATATAATGTATATCTATATATAGATGTATGTGTGTATGCATACATGCATCTATGAAACCTGATGATTTCAATAACTTAAACTTAATACTACAGTAATTTGCCTATAATTTAAGCATTTAATCCAGCAGTCTGTATGAAAGAGCTGTTGATATGTCAGTAATTTACTTCAGAACTAAATTTATTGCAATATAATGTATCATCATCATAAGCCTTGTGGACAGATGATGTCTAAACATTCTGCAGACTCATGAGTGTGATTTCCTGAGCAGTGAGTTCATGACCTCAGGCGGATCAGGTGGGGGCAATGCTGAGTTGAGGTATTGCATTTATTTTACTTAGGTTTAGAGTCTAAGCACAACCCAATGGAAAAAAACTGAAGATGAATACTAAGCTGATGAAGGATCCACAGCTGCAAGGCATTCTCCCTTCCATCTGCAAACTTAATGAGTGGGTGACAGCTATCACTTTGGCCATTGGAATATTGATGCTTCAGCCTGTAGACTTTGTATGACCATTGTGCATGTATATTTTTCAGTGCAAATTACTGTATCTGGAGTGCGAATAATGGATAATTGCATTTCCTCTGTGGAGCCCAGTTGTATTTTAAGCAAAATGCAGTACAATTTGTTCAGGTTGATTGCAGTTCACACAGCATTGTTGTAAGGATACACCTTGGGCTTGTCCACATTGCTCATTCAGGACTGTACATTTGCTCATTGAGTCACTTGGGCAGTTGACTATATAAAATGTATTGCCATTCACATTTTCTTTAAATATGTCGTTTTTGTTCATGTGATTTTGAAATGTTTTGGAAATTGTGGCCTATCTCTCAATTTTGAAAACAGTAAGCATCATAGATAATTTAGGAGTAGAAAATATAAATTAAAGCCATTGTTTTGCATTGTTGTAGACTGCAACCATCCAAATTTCTAAGATGAACAGGTTGCTCTTACTCAAATATTGGAGTAACATTTATGCTCACTTACTGAACATCGAATTAGTTACCTCCTAATTATGATTTTTCATAAATAGCCAATGACTGAACTGTGTTGCACAATAGTGATGAACTCAGGGCATAGTTGAGTTTTCTTTCCTACAGAAAAATACCAAGGGGCTAATAGGTAGTTTGCTATTGAAAAACACTGTTCATCAACATGAGTGCATGCACATTGAGAGTGTCAGGCTGAAGTATTCTGAAACCTGCATCAATGATTGCCTGGACTCAGCTTTTGTTTCCATTATCTGGATGACCATTTAACTGTTCTTTATTATGAGGAACATTGAGAAACTGTACTTCAATGTCTGCCTTTCCTTATGTCTTTGTAAAGGTTCTTGAAATGTTATTCTATGTTAAAAGCAAGCTGTTGATCAAAATAACAACTGCTTCTAGGCAACATTTCTGTAATATCAACATAACTTGCCAATGGCTCTTCATGTTGGGATACCATAAAATATTCAAGGAAGAATGACACCACAACACATGGTTTTCAAGTTAAGGCATTGGCATTTTTGGTGCATTGTTTGCGCTTCTCATCAAATGATACCATGTGCAGTCACCCATGTTTTTCTCCTGGAGTGTGGAATATGTCCAAATTTATTTCTCCCCATTTATTGGAAAACTAGAATGTCTAGGGTCAACCTGCTGGTCGAAATAACTTGATGTTACGATGTGGAATAGATCGTTGTTGATCAGTAAGTGAATGCAAGTTCATTAATGCAGTAATAGCAAAACCCTTCTGGCTGTTCTGTAAGACATATTCACATGCAACTTGAGGAAGCATTATAGCATCATTGACACTGAAAATGAACAATGTAACTGAAGCCACAGCATTGTCTGTATATATTTGCTCATTATGCCTAGATTGTAATACTGTTGAATCATCAAAAGAATAGTAAAAGTTCCTGTACTGGTCATGTCTTTGATGTTTAGTTTACGTGCTTCCAGGAGGGCCAATTTTCCCTCTGCATATTTGCTCATTTTCTCTGCAGTTTGCTTTGATGGTAACTTGACCATTGACTTCATAATGGTGTGGTAGTACACAAATGATAATTTGGTTTTAAGAATCCTGTCATTCCCATCCAGTTCTTCATATAGTCACAGGACACATTAAAATTTGATTGTTTTCTTTATTGCTCTTTCTGATGCACAGTGGGAAAATCATGTGGTTTATGGAAAAGGTCCGTATGCCCAGTTGAATATTCGTCCAATGTTTACAGGGAATTCAAGAGATCTGACATTCTAACAGCTCAGTCCATAACCTTGTATTACGGTAATTTCCTTTTTATTTTTAAACCAAGTATAACTGACACGAAGAAAGCAGGTGATATTTAAAGATTCATTATGGATTGCCAGGTGTAGTTTCAGTTGTGAACTGAAAGTAGTTTTGACAGTTGAGGCAACCCTGGTTTATGTTACTGATTGGTGCAAAGGTTATTTGAAATGCAATCAGGGTCTAAGAAAATTTGTGCCAAACATTATAATTCAGCTATTCTCATCACTTGGGTGAGGATAGGTCTGCAGTTTTACAATTTCATATTCAATGTTCAAACATTTGCCAACTTTACTTAATCTTTTTTAAAAAAATTGGTTTGAAGGGCAGCACAGTGGTTAGTACTGCTGCCTCACAGCACTAGGGACCCGGGTTCGATTCCAGACTTACGTCACTGTCTCTGTGGAGTTTGCATATTCTCCCCGTGTCTGCATGAGTTTCCTCTGGGTCCTCCCACAGTCTGAAAGATGTACTGGTTAGGTGCATTGACCCAACAGACACTGGAGTGTGGCGATGAGAGGAATTTCACAGTAACTTCATTGCAGTGTTAATGTAAGCTTTACTTGTGACTAATTAATTAACTTTAACTTTAGTACATGAATGTGTCATAACATAATTCGGGGTTCAGAAGTTGCCAGAAACTCAGCAAGTTAAGGGAAGCTAACATGGTTTGTCAACTAGCATTGTCCTTGTGTACTGGTGTTTGTATCTTGTGTCAAACTTGGAGACGAAGACTGATCGAAGAAAACATGCTTCTTCTTTTCATGTTTCATTTATATGTATGTCAATTAAACTAAGTGATCAATTTAAACTGTTCAGATTGAATGAGGTCCTCCCTTCTCAGTATAAATCTTTACTCTCTTTGGACCACGTTGTAGCTTAGAAAGAGACAGGCAAACTGTTCCCAGACCATTGCCAATATCACCTTGAGTTACCTGCTAGGAGTTTTGTAAGGGAAGCGTGAGCACAACTGGACTTCTAATTTTTCCTCCTCCAGTTGGTAGTTGCTGGTTTCCCCTTGACGCTTTAAGGCTACAATTGGGGAACCAGGATGTAGGGTGAGTAAGCTAATGTTGGATCAAACCGGAACACTGAATGCTCTAAATTGCAATCTTAGTGTTAATTTTTCACTATAATGCTTTCTGGTGTTTTTTTAAAGTTTAAACTCCAAGAAATTGGCATTCAAATGAAGCTCAGGTATATTTTATTATTTATCCTTTTATGCGTTGGTATCACAGACTTGTGTTCCGTATTGAATAAATGCTGTCAACAAAATTGTGAATCTTGTGTTCATGCGGAACAGCCAAAGTTGACAAAAGATTGCTTCATCCAAAGAACACTTCAGCTAGTCCCAGTCCAGTATTCAGCTGTGTTTCAAAGTTATCTGATGCTTCACTTCACTTCAGCTAGTCCCAGTCCAGTATTCAGCTGTGTTTCAAAGTCATCTGATGCTTCTGGGACCTCTCTTTTAGCTGTTGGAATTTCCAAATTTTGATTTGATTTATTATTGTCACATGTACTGGGATACAGTGAAAAGTATTGTTTCTTATGCATTATACAAAGTACAGCGTTCATGGAGAAGAAAATGAGAGAGTGCAGAATGTAATGTTACAGTTACACCTAGTATGTAGAGAAAGGTTAATTTAATATAAGGTAGGTCCAATCAAAAGTCTAATGGCAGCAGGGAAGAAGCAGTTTTGAGTCGGTTAGTGCGTGATCTCAGATTTTTGTATCTTTTTCCTGACGGAAGAAGGTGGAAAAGAGTATGTCCAGGATGCGTGGGATCCTTGATTATGCTGGCTGCTTTTCTGAAACAATGGGAATTGGAGGCAAGGTCAATGGATGGGAGACAGATTTGCATGATAGACTGAGCTTTGGTCACAACCCTTTGTAGTTTCTTGTGGTCTTGCTCAGAGCAGGAGCCATACCAAGCTATGATTCAACCAGAAAGAATGCGTTCTATTGGTGCATCTACCAAAGTTGGTGAGAGTCGTAGCAGACATGTCAAATTGTTATGGCTCTGTCACTCATGATCTTTTGGTGCAGTCAGTTTAGAATTTATCTTAGACCAACTAAAATGCATGTCATTTTTGTACCAGTGGCTTGATGAAGAAATATTCTAAATTCATTGTATTTGTACCGTTTATGAACAAGGATCCCGGTAGCCTTGAAATTCTTTTTGAATGCTGTTGCATTGTGGCTAAATGGTTGTTTGATATCTTCTATTTGAAGAAGCTTGATATCGTTGCAATTTAAAATGATACATTTTTAGAGTTTTTTAGTAAAGGACTATGATTATACTGCATTTGGTAATTGCATTTTTATAGCAAAAAGAAATTTTAAGGGCTTTTTACTTGCCCACAGCTCAATAGAGCTGCGGAGTGTAGAATTGTCCTCATGGTTACACAATAATTTATATTCAGAACATTCAGAAGTTTGTTGAATCATGATATGCATAAATTTCCAATATAAAGGAAGGATATGATTGGCAAAATTAGCTATCAGTTATGTTCAAGTCCTATTTTGTTTTATGGTGCAACAGCCCTTGGAGTTTGTGTGAGGTAAGCTGATTATAGAAGAGAGACAAGACTTCATGATTTGATGAACATTAATGTTAGAAAGCGCACTAGCTTTTCAAGCTTTGTGCTAACTGTGAACACAATCTACAAAATTTCAAATAGTCTCAACTTGTTTCAAGATCGTGATACGGTACTGACATATTTGAAAATTGAATGTACACGTTGCCTTCTATTTAAATTTGGATTTCATTTCAAAAGACATTGCACTGATCTAACTAGGGTCAACTTGTTCTTTTCAATTGTCATGTTCAGCATTCAGCTTTTCTGGAAACAGAATGGATTATGAAAAAGAAATGTTATGTCTTAAATTTGTTGCTGCAGAGTTGGCATTTTTACCAACATCATTTATTTTTAGACACAACTTAATTTGATGTTTGATTTGATTTTATTATTGTTACAAGTATTAGTACATAGTGAAAAGTATTGTTTCTTGCGCACTATACAGACAAAGCATACTGTACATAGAGAAAGAAAGGAGGGAGTGAAGAATGTAGTGTTACACTCAGAGCTAGGGTGTAGAGAAAGATCAACTTAATGCATTAAGGTCTAACAGCAGCAGGAAAGATGCTGTTCTTGAGATGATTGGTATGTGATCTCAGACTTTTGTATCTTTTTTTCCCCATGGAAAAAGGTAGAAGAGAATATGTTTTCAGTGACCTGGGTATTGTGCAGTTGTTATGATTGTCATGACAATTAATGCACAGCATTTGCACTGTCCAATGTTCAATTATCTCTTGACAGTGAAAGATATGCATGATACTTTGTTTCTTTCATAATGTTACTGAGTATTGTCTGTCTCTCCTTTGCAGTTGTGGCCTTCTCTGTTGGCTATCACCAAAACAGACAGTTGCTTGGAAAAACAGGACTGCTACCAGGGAAACTGTATTTACAGAAAATTCAACGGTATGCTGGGGGCAAAGTTGGTTTCGAGGCTTTTAGCTATGCACCAACAATTCTGTGGTTCCTGGATTGGTCTAACATGGATGCACACCTTGACAATATTGCTTTGTTGGGAATGGGACTTTCAGTGTTCGTACTACTGACAGGATGTGCCAACATGATAATCATGCTTCTTTTGTGGATCCTGTATCATTCGTTGGTGAACGTTGGCCAAATCTGGTGAGTGAAGTGACTATAATATTGTATAGTTGGAGTAGAAAAAGGAATTTTATGATTACTTGGTTATATAATACTGTGTGTTGAATGGGAAAATGGGAAGTACAGCATCTTATAGGATGATGTATGCTATTATCTATTAGGAGCAGCAGTACAAGAGATTTTTAAAAAACCGTTAATAGAAAATAACTTTTGCATTTGTTTTCTGTATATGGTAAGAAAAGCTTTATGAGGCCCTTGTTTTCAATTTTATTACTGGAACATTCAATATAATTTTGTATGGAATCTTAATATTCCATATAAAGACTGACAATTGGAACTGTACAATAACCAGGTCACTGAAAAAAAAGTCTAAGAATAAATTATATTGCCAAAAATGCACTGATCTAGTTGGTTTTACCCTGTAGGTCTTGAAATAAAACATGAGATTGTGGCAATAGATATTATTCTAGTGTGATATCTGCCTTAATTTGGATGGATTGTCAAAGTCTAAAACTAGCTCTATATCGAGGCAGAGGAAGAGCTGCATTTGCGGCTTACAGCCTGCAAGTCAATGCCTGGGGACCAACAGAGTACCGGTCCGGGTTGAAGCAGCGGGTTTTAACCCCCCACTGCTAACTTCCCATTGCGTAAGCCTCTCGTCGCTCAATAAGGGAGTTCATACTTGACAAAGCTTATTGATGGTCACCTATGCGCTTTTTGGCCATCGTAACTGGAAGGCAAATGATATGTTGACCTTCATTGGAAGAGGACTTGCGTACAGGAGCCAAGCTGTCATAGTGGCACGGTGGCACAGTGGTTAGCGTTACTGCCTCACAGTGCTAGGGACCCGGGTTCAATTCCAGCTAGGGTCAATGCCTGTGCGGAGTCTGTAAATACTGCAGCTGTACAGGGATCTTGTTTCCACGCAGTTGGGAAACATGCCAGGGCATGCTTCCTGCAAAATCTCAGTTTGATTTTCCACTGGCTTTTCAACCACAATAGGCATCACTCCCACCTGTGATCCAGCTATATTGTTACCTAGGATAAACTGTACCCATGTCAACAAAATAAAGGACATAGTCATCGACTTCAGGAAGTGTGGTGGAGCACATGCCCCTGTCTACATCAATGGGGACGATGTAGAAACGGTCAAGAGCTACAGGTTTCTAGGTGTCCAGATCACCAACAACCTGTCCTGGTCCCCCATGCCAACACTATAGTTAAGAAAGCCCATTTTTGCCTCTACTTTCTCAGAAGACTAAGAAAATTTGATATGGCCATGGCAACTCTCTCCAACTTTTACAGATACACCACAGAAAGCATTCTTTCTGGTTGTATCACAGCTTGGTATGGCTCTTGCTCTGCCCAAGACCGCACAAAATTACAAAGGGTCATGAACAAAGCTCAATCCATCATGCAGACCAGCCTCCCACCCGTTGATAGTGTCTGCACTTCCTGCTGCCTCGGAAAAGCAGCCAACATAATTAAGGACCTCACACACCCTGGACATACTCTCTTCCACCTTCTTCCTTCAGGAAAAAGATACAAAAGTCTGAGGACACATACAAACCTACTCAGGAACAGCTTCTTCCCTGCTGCCATCAGACTTTTGAACTGATCTACCTCACATTTAAGTTGATCTTTCTCTACACCCTAGCAATGACCGTAACATTACATTCTGCACTCTCTCGTTTCCTTCTCTATGAATGGTTTGCTTTGTCTGTATAGCGCGCAAGAAGCAATAGTTTTCATTCTGTACCAATACATGTGACAATAGTAAATCAAATCAAAAAGTTAAATAAACTGTTTCATTTTGTTAGAAGTTTACTTAAACTGTGATATAAATAACATATGGGGAGACGATAGCCTAGTGGTATTATCACTAGACTATTAATGCACAAACTCAGCTTACGTTCTGAGGACCCTGGTTTGAAACCTGCCACAACAGATCATGGAATTTGAATTCAGTAAATTTATCTAGAATTACAAATCTACTGATGACCATAAAACTATTGTCGGAAAAACCTATCTGGTTCACTAATATCCTTTAGGGAAGAAAATCTGCCATCCTTACTGGTTTGGCCTATATGTGACTCCAAAACCATAGCAATGAGGTTGACTCTCAACTGCCCTCTGGCAACTTGGATAGGCTAGAAATGCTGACCAGCAAGTGAGCCCATATCTCACGAATAAATTTTAAAAAATCAAATTAAAGAGAGCACATTAAATAATAAAGGCAGTAATCCTAGTATTAGACAGGTCAGGCAAGAGCAGGGCAGAGAGCAAGAGAAATCCAGCTTAAACTGCATTTATTTCAATGCAAGAGGCCTGATGGGCAAGGTAGTTGAATTCAGGGCATGGATGGGTACATGGACTGGAATATTACAGCTCTTAGTGAAACATGGCTAAGTGAGGGACAGGACTTGCAGCTCAAAGTTCCAGGGTACAGCTGCTAAAGGAAAGATAGAATAGGAGGTAGGGGCGGGTGGGATTGTGTTGTTGATTGGAGAGAACATCACGTAGTATTGAGAGAGGATATTTCTGAGGTTTTGTCCACTGAGTCTATGGTTAGAACTAAGAAATAAGAAGGGAGAGATCACTTTGATAGGATTGTACTATAGGTCCCAAAATAGTCAAAGGGAAATTGAGGAGCAAATATTTTAGGCGATTACAGATGGGTCCAAGAAAAATAAGATGGTAATAGTAGGGGACTTCAGCTTTCTTAACATTGACTGAGACAGCCATAGCATTAGGGGCTTGGATGGAGAGAAATTTGTTGTGTGGTCAGGAGGAATTTCTCACTCAGTATGTGGATGGCCTGACGAAAGAGGGGCAAAACTTGATCTCTACTTGGGGAAAAAAGGAAGGGCAGGTGACAGAAGTGTTAGTGAGGGAATGCTTTGGGACCAGTGACCGTAATTCCATTAGTTTTAAGATAGCTATGGAGAATGATAAGTCTGGCCCAAAAGTTAAAATTCTAAATTAGGGCAAGGCCAATTTTGATGGCATTAGACTGGAGCTTTCAAAAGCTGATTGAGGGAGTCTGTTGGCAGACAAAGGTGTGGATGTGCCGGCGTTGGACTGGGGTAAACACAGTAAAAAGTCTGACAACACCAGGTTTTACTCCCACCGATTTATTTGATAGTAAACGCACAAGCTTTCGGGTTAGTCCATTCGTCCATTTGCACCTGACGAAGGGACAAACCCGAAAGCTTGTGCGTTTACTATCAAATAAATCAGTTGGACTAAAACCTGGTGTTGTCAGACTTTTTACTGGGCAGACAAAGGGACAGCTGGTAAAGTGGGAGGCTTTCAAAAGTGTGTTAAACAGAATTCAGAGTAAGCACATTTCTTTTAGAGTGAAGGGCGAGGCTGGTAGAAGTTGGGAACCCTGGATGACTTGGGATATTGAGACCCTAGTCAAGAAGAAGGATGCATGTGACATTCATAAGCAGCTGTGATCAAGTGGATCCCTTGAAGTGTATGGAGGATGTCGGAGTAGAGTAAATCAGGAGAGCAAAAAGGGGACATTCAAAGAGCTTCTACAAATACATGAAAGGCAAAAGGGTAACTGGGAGCGAGTAGGGCCTCTTAAGGATCAACAAGGTCATATATATGTAGATCTACAAGAGATGGTGAGATCCTAAATGAATATTTCTCACCAGTATTTACTGTTGAGAAAGGCATGGATGTTAGGGAACTTGGGGAAATAAATAATGACATCTTGAGGAGTATACATATTGCAGAGAAGGAGGTGCTGGAAGTCTTTGTGTATCAAGGGAGATAAATCCCTGGGACCTGCTAAGTGTATCCCAGGACATTATGGGAGGCTAGGGAGGAAATTGGGGGTCCCCGACCAAAGATATTTGAATCATCGATAGCCACAGGTGAGGTATCTGAAGATTGGAGGGTGGCAAATGTTGTTACTTTGTTTATGAAGAGCTGCAGGGAAAAGCCTGGGAACTTCAGGCCAGTGCACCTAAAGTCTGTAGTGGGTAAGTTGTTAGAAGTTATTCTGAGAGACAGGACTTCCAGGCATTTAAAGAGGCATGGACTGATTAGGAACAGTCAGCATGTGAGTGGAAAATCACGTCTCACAAATTTGAATTTTTTGAAAGAGTAACTAAGAAGGTAAATGAGGGCGGTGTAGTTGATATTGTCCACATGGACTTGAGCAAGACCTTTGACAAGTAACCGCATAGTAGGTTGTTGCATTAGGCTAAATCTCATGGGATCCAGGGTTAGGTGGCCCAGGTAGTGAAGAAGCAAATCAGCGTGTTTCCCAACTGGGAACCATGGATGAACAGGGATATCCACTGCTGGCTGAAGTCGGGGTCTGAGGCGTTTAAGTCAGGTGACCCTGACCTATACAAGAAAGCCAGATATGGTCTAAGGAGATCCATCAAAGATGCCCAAAAGACAGTACCAAACAAAGCTGGAGTCCCAGGCTAGCTACACAGACCCCCACCGACTATGTCAAGGTCTACAGTTCCAGTAGGGATCATGTATGAGTAAGGAAAACTCAAGCAAAAATACAAGAACATTTTTATAGGCCTGAGCTGCAGAATGGAATAGAGGAAATTCAGGATGATTTGACAGGTATATAATACAATGCATGTACAAGTGTATGTAAGAGTGTTTAGTGTTTGCATGTGCACTTCAACCCTTGCCACAAGGTAACTAAAGCAGATGAAAATCCTAAATTCTTCATTTTATTATTTGATTTTAGTGACTTTTATGGTTGAATGTCATTTACAGATTTTGTTTGCATATAGCTGTGGTAAATGTAACCATGAAAACTGACTGGCTGTCCAACCCTCACTGGCGGTATTCCTTACAAGACTCATTTATTTTAAAAAATATCTAGATCTGTAGATATTTCTTGAGCAAACCAAGGAATGTTTTCCCTGGTTTAAAAATTTGCAACCCACATCATGTTGCACTTTATTCCATGACGAAAAATATTCTTATCAGATTAAAGCACAGATTACATCGTGTTGAAATCCACAACAGCATTTTGAATGGTTCGTGTGAAAAGTCATGCTTGACACTGTGTGATTCCTGAAGGATGATGTCTTTGATCCTACATGATTTTGTTCATTCTTATTCACCCTGAAAACAGACCCTTTACAGATTTTGGTGTCTATTTTTAGTGACTTTTTAGAAAATGGAAAATTGCTGCTACTGGTTCAAAAAGGGTAATTTCAATGTGCTGCGTTTCCTTTCTGGATGCAACTTGGTATGTGCCATTTCTTGAAGTTAATGAGTATCGTCAGCTACACACACATTTTAGCATTTATTACGTCTGTATAATGGTAATAGAAATCTGTTAAGGAAGCAATTGTGCACTGTGCATACGTGCTACAGTTCACTCAAGCATAATTATTTTATTCATCAGTCATTCTGATATAGGTCATTGCATGGTCAAATAACACATTACCATGTTGTATGCCCAGGGACTTTACTGTTAACCCATCTGAGTACATTTTAATTATTTTTGAACACTATCACAGAAAGGACACATACTGCTTTAATTTCAGTTGTATAATAATTTTCCAGGTTTTGCTTGCTCTCCCATTATGTACTCAGTTAAATTAGTTGGTTATTTATTGTCTCAAATGATGCACAAATTAATTGTCTTTGCCTGCTGCTGTCATAATTCTCGGTAAGTACAACATATAAAATGAAGTGAACCCTACTGAGTATGTTGTTTGTTCAACTTTAGTGTGTTTGCCTTGCATACCGTTTAGTCCTTAATAAAATAATTTGATAGGGTAGACACAGAGTAGCTATTTCCTGTGGTGGAAGGATGAAGAACAAGGGGGTTGATGGGACAAGCTGGAGCTCTTTCTTTGAAAAAGAGAGACCTGAGGGGTGACCTGATAGATTATGAAAAATTTTGACGTAGTAGATGTAGAGAAGGATTTCCAGTTGTGGGCAGGAAACAAACTAGGGCCAGAAAAACAAAATAGTAATAAATCCAGTAGTGAATTCAGGAAAAGCTTCTTAGGAGGATAGGAAGAAAGTGGATAGAAAGTAGAACTTGCTACGACAGAGAGTAGTTTTAGCCTAGGTGTACCCAAGGCAAAGCTAGAAGCTTCTGAAGGAAATATAAACAGAAGGACATGTTGATGGGAGAAGGTGACGACTGGTGGGAGGAGGCTCACACTGAGCATAAATAACAATGTGGACCTGATAGTGTGAAAGGCTTATTTCATTGCTGAAAATACCTGGTAAAATTTGAATATTAAAATGTGATTTTGGTCCCTTCCCTCAAGGGTAAAATCAGGAAGCACTTTTTCACGCAAAAGTTGTAAATTTTTGAAACTATCTTCACCGCAAAAGTTGTGGATGCTAGTTAATTGGAGCTTTCTAGTTCCTGCAGATCGGAAATTTAAGGAGAGCGGGTCAGATTACGTGCTGAAGTCTGAGTAATTGTTGACTGCAGGGTGTATGATTAAATGGCAAGTTTTTTGTCTTGCAGGTACTTCTCTGTTTAATTTCGATTCCAGTTTTTGTTAAAACTGAAATGATGTCAGTGTGATGTTTGTAGTCATAGAATCAAAGAATCCATACAGTACAGATGGAGGCCATTTGGCCCATCGAGCCTGCACTGATGACAGTCTGCCCTAACCCCATAACCCCATGTGTTTATCTTGCTAATCCCTCTGAAAATAAAGGGCAATTTAGCATGGCCAAACAACCTAACCCACACATTTTTGGACTTTGGGAGAAAACTGATGCAGACACAGAGAGAATGTGCAAACTTCACACAGTCACCCAGAGTCGGAATTGAACTCAGGTCCCTGGCACTGTGAGGTAGCGGTGCTAGCTGCTGTTCCTCCGTGCTGCCACAAAAATATCCTGAAAAGAACACTTGAGATTTGTTGTTTTTAATTGTGTTTCTTCTAATAGCAAGGTAAAAGCAAAATACGTAGATACGTAAAAGATCATCTGACATTCTGACTGGTACAGTACTTGAATTTAGAGTTTGGCATTACCAGACTAAGGTGTTTCTGACTGCATCTTTAGCGGTCTTTTTGAATGCCTGCAATTGTGTAATTGTTCAGTCTTCACTTCCTCTTATAGTCTACATGCCTTTAAAAACCAAGATTTGGAATCTTCCGATTGGTTCCTGGCTTGCCTCATATTCCACTCTGCTCTGTTTTGACCTCAGTTGTGATCGTGCATTGTGAACATTTGTCCTTCATTCAGGCTTATTCACAAAAAAATGGATAATGTTTGTGTGGCATGAGAGTGCAGTTTTTGCACTTTAAGTTGTTCGTACATATTTCTGTCACTTCAATGCTATTGTTCCAAGATTTTTTTCTAACAATTAAATACTTATTAATGGCCCTGTTCCTATGAGAGTGAATTGGATAATGTTTAACTATCCACAAAGTACATCTTGGATAGGAAGAATATGGCAGTCTCCTGAACCATTTGCGTGTTGTTTATGCTTCAGGAAGCACAATTTCTGGTTCGTCAAGAATGAGCCTAGAAAAATCTGAAGACCCTTTTTAGTTAATCCAACCATTGAAATATATGGTACAAAAAATTGAAGCTTTCTTGAGCCACTCAGCCTGCAAAAATAAATTGTGATAAGGCAGCTTATTTTTTCTGTGTTGCAAAAATCAGTGACTTTCAAATAATGCTAATTTTTTATATGATTTTCTCATTTTTAATTTGCTTTTCTGTTGTGGGCAATGCTGGCAATTTAATATTTCATGTTCATTCCTAGTTAACCTGAGGATATTAAAAAGCAGCTGCATAGTGTGCAACTGGAACAACATACAGGGTAAAACCACATGGCAGGGGATGCATGTTTTCTTCCTTGAAGAACATGATTGAATCCAGTTAGCTTTTTTGATAATATATTCGCCCACAAATGACCAGATTTATTGAGTTCAGTTTCACAATTTTGTGTGGGAGATGTGAATTCTTGATTTCTGGGTTGCTGTTCCAAATAGGTTATAACACTCATTATTAATTCCTCTCAGTGCTAAAAATTATATTGCATTAGATTAAGGCAATGATTGGACATATCTCAATTAAGTCTTTGAGAAATGTTCAAATTTGGCATTATAAGCACATTTATTCTCAACAATATCCTCCACATTTGATTTTAATATTGTCACATATTAACATACAGTGAAAAGCATTGTTTCTTGCGCTAAAAGAACATAAGAACATAAGAAATAGGAGCAGGAGTAGGCCATCTAGCCCTTCGAGCCTGCCCCGCCATTCAATAAGATCATGGCTGATCTGTCGTGGCTCAGTTCCACATTCCCGCCCTCTCCCCATAACCCTTAATCCCCTCGCTTATCAAAAACTCATCAACCCGCATCTTAAAAATATTTAGTGAGGCAGCCTCCACCACTTCAACGGGCAGAGAATTCCAGAGATTCACCACCCTTTGAGTGAAGAAGTTCCTCCTCAACTCCGTTCTAAACCGCCCCCCCCCCCCTTTATCTTGAGGCTGTGCCCCCTAGTCCCTACTGTCCTTTCTGAGCGGGAAGAGTCTCTCCACTTCTATCCTATCCATCCCATTCATCATCTTATACGTCTCAATGAGATCTCCCCTCATTCTTCTAAACTCTAACGAGTACAAGTCTAGTTTATTCAGCCTCTGCTCATAGCTCAACCCCCTCAACTCTGGTATCAGCCTAGTAAACCTCCTCTGCACTCCCTCCAAGGCCAAAATATCCTTGCGTAAGTGCGGCGACCAAAACTGCACACAGTACTCCAGCTGCGGCCTCACCAATGCCCTATACAGCTGCAGCAAGACCTCCCTACTTTTATATTCAATCCCCCTCGCTATGAAGGCCAGCGTCCCATTTGCCTTCCTGACCACCTGCTGCACCTGCAGGCTGGGTTTTTGCGACTCATGCACAAGGACCCCGAGGTCCCTCTGCACCGTCGCCTGCTGCAGTTTTTCGCCATGTAAGTAATAGTCCTTCCTACCATTATTCCTACCAAAGTGAACCACCTCGCACTTGCCAACATTAAATTCCATTTGCCATTTCCTGGCCCATTCGCCCAGCCTACCTGGATCCTTCTGCAGACTCTCCACACCCTCCACGCAATTTGCCGTTCCACCAATCTTGGTGTCATCAGCAAATTTCGACACCATACACTCGGTTCCCTCCTCCAGATCATCTATATAAATGGTAAATAGCTGAGGCCCCAGCACGACCCCTGGGGCACTCCACTAGTCACCAACCGCCAATCCGAATAGCACTCATTAACCCCCACTCTCTGCCTCCTATTTGACAACCAATCCTCTATCCACGCTAACACCCTACCCCCAACTCCATGCCCCCTTACCTTCTGCAATAACCTCTTGTGAGGTACCTTGTCAAACGCCTTCTGAAAATCAAGAAAGATGACATCCACCGGCTCTCCTCTATCCACCGCCCTAGACACATCCTCATAGAACTCCAACAAATTTGTCAGACACAACTTCCCCTTAACGAAACCGTGCTGCGTCTGCTCTATCAAGCAATTCCCCTCAAGATGCCTCGCTATTTCCTCCTTGATGACGGATTCTAACATTTTACCTACAACAGACGTTAAACTAACCGGCCTATAATTCCCTGCCTTTTGCCTGCCACCCTTCTTAAACAACAACGGCGTAACATTAGTCGTTTTCCAATCTTCCGGCACTTCCCCGGAATCCAGCGACGTTTGGAAAATAACCACCAAGGCATCCACTATCACCTCCGCCATTTCTTTCAGAACCCTCGGATGCATTCCATCCGGTCCTGGGGACTTGTCCACAATCAGTCCCTTCAGTCTGTCGAGCACCGCCTCTCTAGTAACAATAATGTCATCGAGACCCTCCAGTCCTACCACCTTTCCATCGCTAACACCTGGCAAATTATTCACATCCTCCTCCGTGAAGACCGAAACAAAAAAGTTATTCAAGACCTCAGCCATTTCCCCATCCCCTACCACTAAGTCCCCCCTCTCATCCTCTAAGGGTCCAACGTTAACCCTAGCCAGCCTCTTCCTTTTTATATATTTACAAAAACTCTTGCTGTCCTTTTTTATATTAAGCGCTAGCCCAGCTTCATAGTTTCTCCTACCCTTCTTTATCAACTTCTTTGTCAATCTTCGTTGACATTTAAACTTCTCTCAATCCTCTTCTCGCCCACTACTCTTAGCTACTCTAAACGCCTCCGCTTTTAATTTAACACTTTCCTTCACCTCCTTCATTATCCACGGCTTATTACCTCTCCTCCTACGGTCCTTTTTAACCATCGGAATAAATTTCTGCTGAGCACCAAGAAAGGTCTCCTTGAAGATCCTCCACTGCTCCTCAGCAGACCTACCTTCCAACGCGCTCTCCCAGTCAACATTCGCCAATTCTTCTCTCATCCTACCGTACTCCCCTCTGTTCAAACAAAGGACGCGTGTCCGGGAACCCACTTTCTCCTCCTCCATCTGCACCAGAAACTCCACCATACACTGATCACTCTCCCCAAGAGGATCCTTCACCGCAAGGTCCCTAATTCTACCCGCCTCATTACATAACACCAGATCCAAGATAGCTCGCTCCCTCGTCGGCTCCAACACACACTGTTCAAGGAAACTATCCCGGCAGCATTCCAAGAACTCCTCCTCGAGCCCACCGCGTCCAACATGGGTCGACCAATCAATATGCAGATTGAAATCCTCCATAATTATCGCCGTTCCATCCCTGCACGCCGCACTTATTTGCGCGTTAACAGCCCGCCCCACCTCCAGATCATATCCATTTGTGCTGATCTGCGCCACCAGCTCATCCACTTTATTCCAAATGCTTCGTGCATTCAGATAAAGCGCCTTCATCCCAGCCTTCACCTGGACCCTATTTGCCAGAATGCCACCAACCATACTCAAGCCCCCTACTCCCTTTATTATTGGGACATCCTCAGCCTCTTCCCTTACCTGTACCCTCTCCTTAACTTTAGGCCCCGTAACGTCACCTACCCTCGCACCCTCCCCCACCCTGTTTAAAGCCCTGTCTACAGTCCTATTTACACGATTCGCCAGGACTCTGGTCCCAGCACGGTTCAGACCAACCCCATCCCACCTATCCCAATACTGATGCCAATGCCCCATAAATTCAAACCCATTCCTCCCACACCAATCCCTGAGCCATCCATTCACTTCCTTAATCTTATCAACCTTACGCCCGTCTGCACTCTGTTCAGGCAGTAGCCCAGAGATAACCACCTTGTCGGTTAAACTTTTTAATTCCATTCCCAGCTTTTCATATTCCCTCCCCAGATCCTCAGTTCGCATTTTGCCTACGTCGTTGGCACCCACATGTACCACAACGACCGGATTCTCACCCTCCCATTCCAGGTTCCTCTGCAGCCCAGATGTGACATCCCGGACCCGAGCACCAGGCAGACAACACACCCTTCTGTGCACTTTGTCATTGTCACAAAGGACAGTGTCAATACCCTTCACCCCACTATCCCCAATTACTACTACATTCCTTTTCACCTTCTCTTTGCCTATGTCCTGCTGCATCACTACTGTGTGCAGTTTGCTCACCGACCTCACCTCCCTCGTTCTCGTCCAGACTGGAAGCAAGAACCTCAAACCTGTTATGCAGATTGAGAGGCTGAGGCATCCGCCCTCCTTCCTCCGCCCCCTGCCATCCTTCCTCCGCCCCCCACCCTCCTTCCTCCGCCCAGCAGCCCCCTCTTGTTCCTGACCCTTAGAGTTAGCCACTCTAGGGGGGGGTGGATGTCACTTGCTCCCCATTGACAATGGCACCCTCTCTCCCCCTGATGAGCCTCAGTGTCTGTAGCTCAGAGGCTAGCTCATCTACCTTGAGCTGGAGCTCCTCCAGCAACCTGCACTTACTGCAGACATGGTCACTGGGAAGGACCCTGGGGTCCACCAGCTCCCACATCATACAGAAACAATACATCACAAGATCCTCCATTATTCACTGTAGTAATATTGAAAATTTCAACACGAACTTACCTGGCCCTTTTTCTCCCCAGCCCTTTTGCTCCTAAGCCCTAGTAGCTCACTCTGCTTCCCACTCACTCCACTGCCCGCTGTCTACACCAGGCCTCCTTTTAAACCTGGCACTGTTTTAAAGCCTGCTCCCCCACAACTCCCTGCTATCCACTCCCTTAGAATTCTTAAAGCGGTAGATACAAAAAGCCCGCAAAACTGCTTTTAAATGATTTAAACAGTTCTACAAGGTAAGTTCTTACTACGAAAGTGCTTTAAACTCATTTAAACAGGTTTTTAACAGGTAACTTCTTATCTGTCTCTCTGCTCCTTCACTCGCCTCCTCCAGCAAACAATGGAAGCACAGACAAAGGATAGCATTCATAGAGAAGGAAATGTAGTGTTACAGTCATAGCTAGGGTGTAGAGAAAGGTCAACTTAATGCAAGATAAGTCCATTCAAAAGTCTGACAGCAGTAGGGAAAAAGCTGTTCTTGAGTCAGTTAAAACGTGACCTCAGACTTCAGTATGTGACCTCAGATTTTTGTATCTCTTTCCTGATGGAAGAAAGTGGAAGAGTGGTGTCCTTAATTATGCTGGCTGCTTTGCCAAGGCAGTGGGAAGTGTAGACTGAGTCAACGGATGGGAGGCTGGTTTGCGTGATGGATTGGGCAACATTCATGACCTTTTGTAGTTCCTTGCGGTCTTGGGCAGAGCAGGAGCCATACCAAGCTGTGATACAACCAGAAAGAATACTTTCTTTGGTGCATCTGTAAAAGTTGGTGAGAGCCGTAGCTGACATGCCAAATTTCCTTAATCTTCTGAGAAAGTAATGGTGTTGATGGGCTTTCTTAACTTTAGTGTCAACATGGAGGGGCCAGGACAGGTTGTTGGTGATCTGAACACCTACAAACTTGAAGCTCTCAATCCTTTCTACTTCATCCCCGTTGATGTAGATGGGGCATGTTCTCCTTTACACTTCCTGAAGATGACCGCATTTGCAAACTAGTGTTGCTGGACCATGTATTGATTGTTACATTACTCCACACTTTCAGGCAATTTGCTTTGGGTAGTAATTACACTACTTAATTTACTGCTGAAGAATAGCTAGCTCTCAAATAGAATGTTTCCCTATTTTGTAAACAGAAAGAACCTTTAAAAGGAAGTCCAGTTTGGTATGCCCAACATGGTCTGGACAACATGCCAATGAGCTCTATAATGATGTAAATGAGCTTTGGAGAAAGAGGGATAAAAAAACATGATCTGGGATTTGAGTTGTGAAGAAAGACTGATAGGATTGAGTTTTTCAGAATGGAAAAGAGGCATCAGAAAGTTGACTTTATAAAGACAGAAGGGAGTATTAAAGAGCAGGGGATGATTTTTAAGTTGGAATATGAGTTGGAATTAAACTGCTGGAATCAGGTATGCACTAATATTAGGTATTTTAGACAGATATTTAAAAAAAGCTTTATTCAAAGAATTGATAAGAGAGTCATTGAAGTTGCTTCTTCGTGACATTTCAAAAAAATCTGTTTTTTTTAAATGTAAATATTTCTGGCAACCTTTTTGTAATAAAAGAACATGCCTGTTACAACAGCATAAAAAAGCCAAGCAAAAATTTCAAGATTGAGATGTATAGATTAAGTCATAATTGATTTAAAAACCTCAAATAGTGGCTGACTGCGCACAAAGCTCTAAATTATCTTCCTTAGATTATCCCATGCAGATATTTCAATTGTTGGATGATTCAGCTTAATGCTGTGATTCAACATTTTGAACATTTATAAAGGCCCAACAATGTCAATTGATCAACCACAAGATGACTTGTTGCACTTGGTAATCAAATTAGTTTAACATTTCTGGTTCTCATTTCAAGTTCAGGGTGGCGAGCAGGAAGGGGATTTGGAAATGAGTACTTTATTGCATTGAGTGACAGCAGGATTGAGTTATTTTTCTCTAATTGTTAAGACAGTAACTGAAAATGGGAGATGGTGGGTGGAAAGTTCAGTAACATATGTTATACATCTTCCTTGAGAAAATTTCTGGACAAGTGTGTGGGAAATTGACGAACAAGTCACCGTGATGTCTGAAGTTCACTTTAGATTTCAAGATGCATCTGAATATTGGTGCTTATTGGAACTAAATTTCACATTTCTTCTTGTGCACTGTTGGGAAAGATCAGGAAAGTGGTACTGATTGAATAGCACAGGTACAATGGATCAAATGGCCTCCTGCTGTTCCATATGGCCTCTTGCTGTTCCATAATATTCTATAATTTTGTAGAAACCCTATTTTTCTTTTGCCATCTCATTCTTGTTTTGGCTCTGCCTTTTCACATTTTGATTTGGTATTTTTTTGACAGAACAATATTCCACTCCATGATAGTCCCAAATCAGTTTCCAATTCTGAGGATACTATTGTTAAAAATGTACTGAAATCCAAAAGAAAGATTAATTTTGTCAAGCATTTTGACAGTTTGCATGGAGTGCTAAGACACAAGTACAACTGTTTTTTGTACGGCAGTAGCATTTTGTTTGCCTTATGAAATGTTATTTTCTGAATACTGGTTAATACTGATGCATTGTACTCGTGTTTTGGAGATTCACCCTTTTAGTTGATTTAATTTTTATAAACAAATGTTCAATTTTATTTGTCACGCTGTGGAGAAATCTGAACATTTAGCAGATGTAGGTCACACTGTTTCTGTGGTCACAACTTGGTTAGCTGTAGATCCAGATGCAATATATTTTTGCCAATACAAGTATGGTTTTAATACATGTATATAATCCTTTGCTTTTCTCCTATGCCTTTTTTTTAACAAATATTGTTTGTATGAGCAGAGCTATCGAGTGCTCAAAAAGAAAACTAGAGAGACGGTCATTTATCTGCTTGCAGTTGTTTTTTCACTAAATTATAGTAATTTATTCCCTTACCTGAACTCCATACACACCACCTAATTTAATTGATTTCTAAGAATTTTTCCTCTAATTTATTTTCTTAGGACTTGGTGCTCAAACACAAATTTTTACATTAAAAAATCTTGAAAGCTCCCTAGTTTATTTCATTGTTATCCACTCGTTTTTAGAATTACTTTTGCATATCTTTGTCGTATGCCCCTCCCTCAATTAAGGAGTTAGGTAGATATTTTCTGGTAAGTCCTATTGTGGCTTTGTTGCAGAGGTGTTGCCAAAAGTGACATATCTTCTGTTTTTAAAATTTTGATTATATCTTTGGACAAATGTCACAAATGAGATGATGACCTAGTGGTTTTATTGCTTAACTATTAATCCAGAAACTCAGCTAATGTTCTGGGGAACGGGGTTCAAATCCCACCATGGCAGGTAGTAGAATTTGAATTCAAATAAAAAGGAAATCTGGAATTGAGAATCTACTGATGACCAGGAAACCATTGCCGATTGTTGGAAAAACCAACCTAACTCACTAATGTCCTTTGGGGAAAGAAATCTGCTGTCCTTGCCTGGTCTGGCCTACATGTCACTCCAGAGTCACAGCAATGTGGTTGACTCTCAGCTATCCTTTTGAAATGGCTGAGTGAGACTCTCAGTTGTATCAATGGATCAATATCAAAGTCTCATGGACTGCAGTGATTCAAGAAAGTGGCTCACCGCCACCTTCTTAAGGGCAACTAGGGTTGGGCAATAAATGCTGGCCCAGCCAGTGACGCCCATGTCCCACAAATGAATAAAAAAGAATTCTCCCTTCTTCCCTTTCCAATACAGCAATGATTAGGAATCCACTGTATGGAAAATTTGAGCATTAAGTCTTTCTGCTAACAACAGCAAGCATTGATAGAGCACCTTTTAATGTATTTTAGTCTCTCGGTGTATGAACATGCACCACATCATATAAGGATGTGGCCCATGTGGATAGGTCAAAGTGGTGAGTTTTCAAGACCATTTTATGGAAGGCATGAATGATAAAGAGGTTTAACTGTTGAGGAATGAAATTCTAGAGCTTAATATTTTAGGGGTAGAAGGCTTGAGTTGGAGCAATTAAAATTGGGTTTGAACAAAAGGACAGATTTGAAGAAATGCATGCATCTTAGTAAGGTATTGCACTTTAAGAGGGGATAGATGTGAAGGGGTGCATCATAGAGGAACTTGGAAATAAGGTTGAGAATTGTAGGTCAGTGATCACGGGCGATGAGTACATGGGTCTAGATGTGAGTTAGAACACAAGTAACAGAGTTTGGGATGACCTCTCCCTGTCTGGAGAGTATTGGAGTAGTCAAGTCCAGAGTTAACAAAGGCATGAGTGTTTCAGCAGAGGCAGGGAAGAGTTGGGCGAAGTTATGAAGGTGGTATTTTTGGTCCTAATAATAGTGTGGATATGTGGTCAGATGCTCATTTCAGAGTCAAATAAGACACCAAGGTTGTGAGCAGTCTGATTTAGCCTCAGGGCATTTGACAGATGGATGGAACTGTGGCTGTGGATTTGAGTTAGTGACAAGAGCAATGAGAAGGGCTTTGGCTTCCCAATGTTTAGTTGGAGGAAATTTCTAATCATCCAGTAGGATGCCAGACAAGGAAGGGTTAAAAGAGGTGTAGAGGAGATAGAACTGGGAATTATCAACATACATGTGGAACCTGATATCTTTAGGATGATGTTACTGAGGGGCAACAAGTGGGCCAAGGATATATATTTCGGGGACTCAAGAAGTAACAGTTGGGGAGAGGAAAGATGAGTCTTTGCAAGTGATTTTCTATCTACAGTTGGATAGATAGGATGGAACCATTTGTAATCCTTTAATGAACCAATGTATCTCTTTGCCATGTTACATATTAAGGTTTGTTTCCTTCAAAATAACGTGAGATTTGTGGTTCCTCTAGGTTTCCCCTGTGAATAACATGACTTTTCTGCAGTGATTTGTTACAATTGAATGACATTCTGGATCATTTTAGAGGGCAGTTAAATGTCAACCACACTGCTGTGGGTTTGGAGTGATACGTAGGCTAGACTAGGTAAGGACAGCAGATTTCCTTCTCTAAAATAATGAACCAGATGGAATTTTACCCCAGCAGTTTCATGGTCATCAGTACTGACATTAGCATTAGCTCTTTACCCCAGATTTATTTTAATTGACCTAAACTTTTTGCAGCTTTTGGGGTGGGATTAGATCCCTTGTCAGGAACATTAATCCAAGCTTCTGAGTTTACTCAGCCAGTAACATTACCATTATACTGCCCAATCTTTAATTAGTTGACTCGTAATTACCATCTGAAATGACCTAATAAGTCATTCCGTTCTCTCAAACTGTTAGAGAAAAGTCAAAGAAGAATAATACTTGGGCTGACCACCTGACACCAACCAAGATACTGGATGTGGTAAAAGGCATATCGAACTCAGCTGACCCTGCAAATTTCTGTTCACTTACAACTGGGGATGTTTGCCAAAATTGAGGGAGTTAACTCGAGACAAATCAAGCAACTACTGATATAATCATCCTCATGAACATACCTTGCGAACAATGTCGCGGACCCCTCCATTTGTGGGTATGCCTGATCCCATCTACAGGACAGACCCTCCAGAGGTGGTGGTGCAATGGTATACGTTTGAGAGCAGGCATCCCTGGAAGTGCTGAATGTTGACTCCAGATCTCATGAAGTTTCATAGCATCAGCTGAAACATGGGCAAGGAAATCCCTTGCTGATTACTGTCTACTACCCGCCCTCAGCTGGTGAATCAGTACTCCATCAATACTGCATGTTGGCCACCACTTAGACGAAGCACCGAGGATAGGAAGGATGCAGAATGTACTCTGGATGGATGACTTCAGTCCCCACAAGTGAAGTTAGAACACCACTACTGACTGACCTGGCCATGATAACAGTAGGATTGACGACGCCCAGTCCTTGTGGAGACAAACCATCATGTTGTCTGGCACTATCACTGTGCTATGTTTGGGGCGGCATAGCTTTACAGTGCCGGGGATCCGGGTTTGATTTCCGGCTTGGATCACTGTCTGTGTGGAGTTTGCACATTCTCCCCGTGTCTGTGTGGGTTTCCTCTGGATGCTCTCGTTTCCTCCCACACTCCAAAGGTGTGTGGGTTAGATGGATTGGCCGTGCTAAATTGCACCTTTAGTGTCGGGTGGACTTGTTAGGGTAAATTCATCGGGTTTTGGGAATAGGACTTGGGTGGGATTGTGGTGGGTGCAGACTTGATGGGCCGCATGGTCTTCTGCTCTGTAGAGATTCTATGATTAAATGGGATAGATTCAGATCAGATTTGGCAGCTCAAAAGTGAGCATCGATGAGGTGCTGTGGGTCAGAATTGTATTCCTCTACAGTATGCAAGGTCATGGCTTAGTGTATCCCCCACTAGATTGTTACCACCAAGCCAAGAGGCCAGGCAGACCCAAAAATGAAGTGCAATCTGGTGAAACTATATCACATGACAATGTGTATACCAAAGAGCAGAAGCAGCATTCTATCGACAGAGCGAAGTGATCCCATGACAGACAGATTGGATCAAAGTTCTGCTGTCCTGTCTCATCCAGTTGTAAATGGCATTGGATAGTTAAACTTTCCATCCTCAATGCTGGCACAGCTCACTACATCAGCGCAAAGGACATTATTGAAGCTTTTGCAGCCATCTTCAGCTCTCAATGCTAAGTGGATGATGCATCTTAGCCGCCTTCTGATGTCCCCATCCCAGTTCCATTCATTCCATACGATAATAAGAAATGGCTGATGTTTGTTAATAGCAAAGGTGCTAATTGCCTCATTAATCTTGGCTAAAGACTTGTGCTCCAGAGCTAGCCATACCTCTGAGCTGTTCCAGTACAGTACAATACTGGCATTTATCTGACAGCACAGAAAATTGCTCATGTGAATGTAGATAGCATTCACCCTGGAACTGACAAGTAACATATGTGCCACGCACGGTGATCTGGTGGTTAGCACAGCTGCCTCACAGCGCCAGGGGCCCAGGTTCGATTCCTGATTTGGCTCATTGTCTGTGTGGAGTCTGCATGTCCTTCCCGTGTCTACGTCTATTGCCCCTGGTGCTCTGGTTTCCTCCCACTGTCCAAAAGCCATGCTGGTTAGGTGCAATGACTGTGCTACATTCTCCCTTAGTGTACCTGAACAGCGCTGGAGTATGACGACTAGGGAATTTGCACAGTAACTTCATTGCAGTGTTAATATAAGCCTTTTTATGACAATAAACTTTCACTCTTCAAGTGTCAGACAATGACCACCTTCAACCAGACAGAGCCTAACAGTCTTTCCTTGGCATTCAATGCAATCATAACTGAATCTCCACAATCAACATTCCAGTTAACACTATTGAGTAGAAACTAGTCCAACTGCATAGACACTGTGAGTACAAGAGCAAGTCAGAAAATGGGAATTATGTGATAACTCACATTCTGACCCCACTCCCCAACAAAATGTGTCTACTATTAACAAGGAGCAAGTCCAGAGTGTAACAAAATACTCGCCACTTGCTTAGATGAATGTAGCCCCAACAAAACTCGAGAAGCTTTTCACCATTCAGGACAAAGCAGTCAATTTGATTTGCACCCCAACTAACAGCATAACCGTTCGCTCCCTCGACCATTGGCATGCAGTGACTGCATCGTGGACAATTGACAAGATGAAGTACAGCAATTCTCCAAGGCTCTTTCAACACCAACTTCCAATCCACATCCTATACCACCAGAAGAACAAGACTATTGGTACACCATCACCTGAAAATTCCTCTCCAAGCCTCCATACCATCCTCACTGGTCAAAATCCTGGAACTCCCTTCCTTACAGCACTGTAAATGTACCTACACCACCATGGACTTCATTAACGTGGCTTCTCACCACTTCTGCCCTCACATCCGATGAATGATTTAAAAAAAAGAGCTTTCAGTAGGAATCTTAATTTTTGCCACAAATAAAGGAAGTCTTACATTTGTTTAATGCCATATTGCAGCTCTGAGATCTGAAAGTGCTTGGCGGTATATTGTGTGTGGACCACTGCTATTATGTTGTCAAACGTGAGAATTTTTGTTTGTTACAAACAACAAATTACGTATTAATAGAATTGAAAGTTAGTTTTGACACCGGCAGAGTTCCCTGATTGTAACTCTCTCTGAATGGTACCGTGAGAGCTTTGATTGCCTCCTGAATGACCGGAATCGATAAATCACACTTTTGCAGCACACTCTCAGTAATGCATAAAGCTCAGATTATGTGTTCAAATCCTGTAGTGGAGTTCAATCCACAATGTCCTGATTCAGAGGCACAAACTGAGCAGGATTGTTTACTTGGAGTAACTTGTTACTCCTTAAAAAGTTGGAACTTCTAAGTCTCCAACAGTTTCTATCTATGAAGGCGTTAGAATTTATTTTTGCAAGTAAATGGATTTACTGTTCAGTTACACGTAAGTTGAAAGCTAAACAAAGAATTTGGAAGTCATAAACAGTCTATTGTACAGACAATATACATTTCATGTTTAACCAAGTATGTGGAACATCTCCTAGTTTTCAAGTCAGCCACAACGAAAAGGAAACCATGTGCTAATGAAAGTTACTACAAGTGGTTCCAGTGACATAATCCAAAATAGTGAGACTTTGTGGGCTCAGTGTTTCAGTCTGTGATTAGTTCCACCATTCATCTTTTAATAATCTGTAACAAATGTTGAAATGTTATTTCAAAGTATGTAAATGATGTGGCTGGGGATGGATTTTGCCTTGCTTGCCACGAGCCAACACACCCTTTTCACACTACATGCCTATTGAAGAATAACATTTCTGAAGTTATTTCTGTGATATTGCAGGAGTTTAATCTGTTGTAGCTTCCTGGCTAATAAAACTAATTCATTTTAACAAATTCAATGACTTATGTTCCTGACAAGCAATTCCAATTGGCAGGAGAAAATGACCTGTGCGTTCCGTTTATACTTTTATAAGTATGTGATATAACAGTTACAATTTGTACAGTTTAGAGCTTTTGTGTATGTCATGAATGGAATAATAAATAGCAAATTATTTATTGTTTGAACTTGCTCGGAGTGGGGGGAGAGGCTTATATAATTTATTTTACCTCTATTGCTCAAGTAGCTGGTTGTCCAAACTCCAGTGAATATTTAGTTTAGCTTCTTTGTTCAATATTCATGTCACACGTTGTAGAAATTTATGTCACACCGGTGAAAGCGAAACTCATGGAGTTGTTGAGGTGAATAGGGTTGATGCACTTGAGGATAAGTTCATAAGGGAGAAAGGAACTGCAGGGGATATTCTGGAAGTGGATGAAGTAGGATGAAAGAGGCTTGTTTAAAGATTTAAAGTTTATTTATTAATGTCATAAGTAGGCTTACATTAACACCTCAATGGACTTACTGTGAAAATCCCCTAGTTGTCACACTCAGGCGCCTGTTTGGGTACACTAAGGGAGAATTTAGCATGGCCAATGCAACCAACATGTCTTTTGGACTGTGGGAGGAAACCCATGCAGACACAGGGAGAATGTGCAGGCTCTGCAAGACAGTGACCCAAGCCAGGAATCGAACTCGCTGTAAGGCAGCAGTGCTAACCACTGTGCTACCGTGTGTGGAACATAAATGTCTGCATGGATCAACTGGGCTGAGCGACATATTTCTATGCTGTTAATTCTGTGATACCACAGCATCACCATCTTTTGCAGTATCTAAATTTGAAGAAAGTGTTTCATTTACTTTGCCTAAAGAAGTAATCTGTTTCAGTGCAGTATGATTCTTCCAGCCTTGGCATTGTCATTGGTAACACATTGCTGTGGCTGTTGTTTGAAATGTTTGACAACTCTGTCTTGGAAAAGAAAATCAAACTTCTTCAGGTCAGGTGCTGTAGTTGATCCTGGCAGATTATTATGGTGTGCAGTTGTGATGTTGAGTGTTGACACAGAGTACAGGATATGGGTTACTGGATATGACATACCTCATCATGTCTTGGTCATGAGCGATAAGAAGCAAGATGATTTGCTAATGTCAATGTACAATTCAAAGTACTGTAAATGTAACCATTTGCTATGTTACATTTAGTTAAACCAATGTGCAAGTCCTACTGTTTTGTTGACTTCATAAAGCATAACTATTCTATTGAGTATTATGCATCATTTGCTGTAAATTGCGATGTATATTGTGACCCAGAGTATGAGACAACACCATTTTTGAGCTCCAAAATTAATGTTTTTGCATAAACTCAGCATATAATTTGACCCCCCTTTTCAGCTATGGGATGCTATACTTGCATTTGTTGTCAGTTTCAATCTTCCATCTCAAAATGCATGTTTTAGTCAGCTTACACTGTAAATTGGTGCAGTGGATGAAGCAGGCAATACTGATGGTGTTGCAAAGATGATGCATGGGAGTTTAAGACATGCCCACACACAGTAGACTGCTCATGAAATGCAAGTGACGAACAGAAGTGCATTGTCCAGCAAAAAGAATGACATACAAAGCTGTTTTCAAGCTAAAAATCAAATTTTTTAAAACTCGTCTGTAACTCTGCTGCAGCGAGGGAATAAAGTATCAGTGAAAAGCTGGTGCAGCAATATAAGAATCCATCCTGAAGACGAAGTAGCCCGAGACCAAATGTACCATTAGGATAGAGACCAGCCACTGACCTGATCTTGAGAGATATATGTGAGATCAAGGGTGCCTATGAAGAAGGAAGATCCATGTTGCATCTATACCAGGGGATCTAAAATCCATAGTTCAATCTTTAGATATAGGTCTCAACAAGTCATTCAAGAATCACATTTGCACCGAATGGTGGAAGTTTGGTGTAGAATAAAACCTTCACCAAGAGTGGAAACATGCCACAGTCCCACTTGATGTGTGATTTCATTATCAAATTGTTAGTTCACAAAGTGTCGTCAGATCATTCAAAATATGTGCAATATACATTTCAGTGGGTGGAGAGGAAGATGATTTGTTGTGGGGAGATGATTCTGAAATCCTGTAGTACCAAACCTGATCCAGCGTGGGATCCTATCAATGATGCCACACCCAAAGTGACTCAGACAGAATTCAATAAACCCTTTCCTTTGTCTTTGCTGAAAACAATGAATTCAATGGTTTTAAAATGCTTTGATTGGGTTAAAGATGTCTTGGACTATTAATTCATTCAACAAACAGCCCACAATAATTTAACCTGAATTGTTGGTTTTGTTTTTCACATTTCAAAATAGCAACCACCCATACCCATGGTTTACAATTCTGTTTCGTGATACGTCAAACCCCATCTTTGGAAGCATTTTCGATCTTCAAAGGTCAACTTTTATATTTCAGTTGTTAACTTGGGATATATTCATGGCTAGCAGCCTACAACATTGAATACAGATTCTTCTTAAAATACTTGGGAATGTTCAGAGCTGTTGTCTAATCTTAAGGCTCTGGAGACCATTTGCTATTGTGATTTTTGTTTTAAATGTGCTCAGAACTCCAAGAATAGATCAATTGCCCAGTTATTCATTTCCTGGTAGACATTGTACTCTGACTTTACTCATGTGGTTGAGTTGGTGTCAGGATGATGATCACTTGATAAAGTATTGCATACGTAACTGTTTGGGTGTTATTCATCTTTAATGAGATGAAGTGGACTTTCTCCTCTGAGGATCGTTAGCCTTCAGAATTTACTCCCCCAGGGAGCAGTGAAGGCTGGGTCATTGAATATATTCAAGGCTGAGTTGGAACAAATTTTTGATCTACAAGTGAAACAAGGTTATGAGTGACAAAAGAGTGGAATTAAGACCACAGTGATGGTCATCTTGAATGGCAGAGCAGCCTTGTGGGTCAAACTGCCAATTGCTGTACCTATTTCTTATGATCTTATGACTTAAGATTTTTTTCCAATAACACGTTAGGGGTTTGAATATTGACCTCCAGCTCACGCTTACAAAGTTACTCATATCACTGAATTTTATTTACTCACAACACCTTTAACTTCAGAACTTTGGAACTCTTCCCTTAATCTTCATTACTCTAATATTGTAAGTGTTTAAAAGTCTAGTTACAAGACTTGATTTATCCCAGCCTCTTCTCACTTTTTAAAAAAAATCCTTTATTATGTTCTCCATTCCGACCTAGACTGAGATGTTCCTTGTTAAAATGCTGTAAGTGATATCATTTTTCTTTCTTATTTTGTGGGATATAGGCATCACTGGCAAGGCCATCATTTATTGCCTACCTATAATTTCCCTTAAACTAATTGACTTATGATCCATTAAAGAGTCCAATGTATTGTTGTGGGTTTGGAGTTGCATGTGAGGCCAGACCAGGTAAGGAGGACAAATTTCCTTCCTTAAAGGAAGGATATTAGTGAACCTCATGGTCATTTACAATACTTGATGATAGTTGTCATGATCACCATTACTGGGATCAGCTTTCAATTGCAGATTTTATTAATTGAATTTAAATTCAACCAGACGCTGTGGCAGGATTAGAACCTGTGACCAGAGAATATTAGCAGGGGCCTTTGGATTACACGTGTAGTAAAATTAATGCTGCGCCATCCTCTCTTTAATTCCTCAAGCAATGATAACTTCACCTCACAACTTTGAATATATGGAATGGATTTTCTTTAACTTTCATGATTAGCCATGACCAAAATGAATAGTAGAGCAGGCTTGAAGGGCCAAATGGCCTCCTATTTTCCACGATTTCCATGTGTTTTTCCCTCCGCTGTAATGGAACGAGTTCTAACTTACCCCGTTCTCACTTTAGTTTGGAAGTTGCACGATTGTCTGCCAGTCAGCAGGTCCAGTGTTCAAGCCCTTTTTGGGGACCTGCAAATCTAGCTGACTACAGCACTTTGAGACTTCGTTGTTGGAGGTGTCATCTTTTGGGTGGTATGTTACACTAAGGCCTTATCTACCTTTTGGATGGACTTGGAAAAAAAAAATTCCATGGTGCTTTTAATTTATCCTCAGAATATGGGCAACGGTGAAAATAATGAAATTATCTGAGTGATGTTCAGTACAAATGTTAGCTGAATTCTTAGTAATATTTGGTTCATTTCTGGTGATGTTAAATAAATGTTTTCCTTTCTTTGGAAAATAAAATTCAGTTGTTTTCCCTCATTTTTATGTGGCAACTCCAGTTTTTTCCCCTCCTAAGCATTCCTGAGTCCCTGCTGTGTTGGGTGATTCAAGGAGACTATTACTGCCGGTTTATTAGAAAATAATTAGCAGTAAATTACAGGAAAATTCCATACACAGTATATATCAGATTGCAAACAGACTAGATGAATATGTGATTATGCGATATGCAGACATCGAAAAGTCTGAATTTCTGCCATGGATGAGTTAAGGACACATGTTCTCAATATGTTCTTAATAAAAGACAGTGGGACCAGAATTGGCATAACTCTGTGGTATTTAAAATGTCTTTAAAAGGTAATGCCCAAATTCTGTTTGATTTGATTGATTGATTACCATGTGGCAGAACTGTTTTGCAAAAAAAATTACAATGTTGTAAAAGGGCATATTTATTGAAACTCATTTGTACCGATTGACGTTTTTACTGATGGTAATTTGTGGGTTTCATCGTACCTAATTATGATTTTAGTAAACGTTAAAGAATCTGTCTTGACTTTTGTATTCTGCGTGTGACGTAGTCTTGTTCTTCTGCAATCGTGGATTCTTAGTAGGTAAAATGTTGTCCTTTTTAACCCATGGAGCAAGAGAAGTGACTAAAGCTTTAATCTCTGAGGAGGTCTTTGTAAAAGGTCAGAGACTGACATGATCCATGAATGGTTGATGAAAGCCACACTGTATGATCTGAATCACAAACTTTTACAGTACAGGAGGAGACTATTTGGCTTGCCGTATCAGTGCTAGCTCTCTGACCTGTGAACCTGTATTTTGTAGCCTGCCATTGGGCAATGCTGAAGAGACTGCAATTATCTAATTACTCAGAGTGGTGTTTAGTAAGTATTTGAAGAAGAATAGGGGATTTCCCCCCCCCCCCCCCCCCCCGCCCCCCCAAACTAGTTTTTTGGCCAAAACATGACCTTCAACCAACACTGCTAAAATATATTACAGTGACCGGTTTTTGCTGTATTTGGGATCATGCTGTGTTCAAACCCGTTGCCATGTTTACCTGCATAAGATCAGTAATGGCGAAGTACTTGTCCATGAAGCAATTTGGAATGTCCTGAGTATGTGAAAGGCGCTATATAAATTAAAATTCTTCCTTTTATCTGTTTTCATAAAGGATATTATTCCTCCTTTGTGAATTATCTTTTCCATACCCGTAGGTAGGCACCCAAAACTCAGCATAATACTCTAAATCAATGTGGAAAGTGTTGGCTTGGCAAAGATGTGGCTACAACGACACAATTTTAGCCTCACATGACAATTTTAGTTAAATTGCCTTGTGAAAATTCACACAATGCAGGCAGATAATTTCATACAAGTATTAACTTAAGCATCTACCATCATTCACTCTGATGCAAGTAAAACACAAAAATAAAAATAACCCATGTAAACTCTGCTTTTCGTCTTCTGATATTCACAACAAATGATCAAAAAAGCACTTCATATGCTGTGCGAATATGTATTAGAGATCAAATGTCCAACAATGTGTCTATTACTCATTCTGTATTTACTGATTAGCAATGCAACTAGCCACATCTGGAGTCCTAATTAGCCACATGTGGATACTGGGTAGTATATTGGACAACAGTGTTCCAACTGTAGCCAAGCTAATTTGTAAATATAAAAAAACTCATTTAATTGACACAGTGTGTTCCACAACATCAACTTAATTTAATCTTCTAACTCCAGCGATGAGGTGTTAATCAGGTAACAACTGCTGTCTGCTGTTTTGGAAAATAGTCATGTTAAGTTGAAATTAATTGCCCTCCCAGGCTATACCATGCTTCCCCTAATGTCATTGCTGTTTTGTATCCTGCCTGTGAAAGAAGTATTTTGTATAGTTGCCAGATGTAAAGTTAAAAGGGATAGGGAGAAATTTCATTCCATGGCATTGTCCTGTCTGATTGTACAAAACATACCCATGAATGGTTTGAAAAATTGAGGAGTTGGCTATAGCCTTGAATCTAGTAATAAAAAAAACAGCTTTGTGGGTTCATTCTATCCCCATAGAGGATGTGGGTTTGCCTGTCTCCTGTTTGAAATGCAGGAGAAAGGTATCTATTTTAGAATGGGCTTCAAGTTTGTCCAAAGTTCAATTGCATTTTTGGCCTCCACTGTGACTTTTATTAATGTGAACTTTTTCATAGGATTCTTATTGGATAAATGCACTTGTTAAAAGTTGACTTTAAATTATGAATATTGGGTGGTTTTGACATTCCATCAAATACGGTTGCAGTTTATGTTATTGTTAATTTAAATGCCTAAGAATATGATTAATGACAAAAAAAGTCAAATATGTTAAATAAGTTATATAATCTTATGAGGCCATGCTTAGTCAGTGTTCATCACCAGATTCTTTGTAAGCAATGGATGTGTTTATTGATCACTATTATTGTCGATTGTCCCTCAATTCATGTGAATGGCATCTACTCTGGGTCATGTATTTCTGCCACAGATGTTTTCATGTGACTGAACATGCTTCTTGTGGACTCAGATCTTTGGACACAAGGGGCAGGGTGTCCCATGAGGCAATGGGATCTAAAGTGGAGGATTTGCTTCCTTTTCTTTCTGTTTCTGCCCCTACTGTGCCTCATCGTTGCAGCATTAAGACTCAATGCGTGATCTAGCTTAATGGACAAGCAAGCTCCTCCTGTTCATTAAGGTCAACGCTACTGCACTTCAAGGAGACATTGTGAGTTTTTGAAGTATTTTCTTTGTCTTCCCCTGAAGTGTTAGTCATTTGAGAGTTGTGAAAACTGACAGGGGAGATGATTTTTGGTCATCCGGGTACCGTGTCCAACCATTGAAGTTGTTTTTGCAGGAGTTTTTCCTCAGTGTCACTGGAGCTGACTTCAAGAAGAGCATTACTGTTTGTTCAAAGGTCCTTCCATTTGGTCAAGCGGTGTGACAGAGGCATTGTTGATGGAAGTTCTCAATTGCTCTGATGTGTTGTTGATACACAGTCCATGTCTCACTGCAGTACAGGAATGCGGTGATGGCAACTGCTCTGAACTCTAGGAGTTTTGTTGATTTGCAGAGGTCTTTGTCAAATAAATACCACTGCTGTAGTTCATAGAAGGCTGAGCTAGCAAAACTAATCAGTGTTGGATCTCCTAGACAGCAGTGGTCTTCTGAGCGAGGTGGCTGCCAAGGCATCGGAGATGCTCAACTTATTCCAGAATCTCCTCTTCAACATATATTGGGAAATAGATTATTTGACTGACCAATCATGCGCATTTTGTTCTGGAAGTATGAATTCCTTTTACAGAATTGAAGAGGTGCCTTGCAAATCTGGTGCAGAGTGGGAAAAGACACTACAGTCATCTGCAGACCATGTGTGTCTATGATGGTCAGTTTAGTTTTGACACAGGCAACTGAGTTAAAGAGTCTTTCATCTGGCTGGTACTTAATACTCAAACCAAAGGCAATTATGAAGTGAAGAGCCACTGTTGGATAGATTGTTGATTAGTGATCGTTGTCTTGTCAACTTAAAAAAACAACAGGGCTCTCAAATTAGATCGATTGGAATATACCTGACTTTAGATGGATAACTTTTTCATTGAAGAGAAATGGCATTTGCTAAGATTTTGGAGGATTTTAATTATATTCACAAAAAACTTGAAATAGAAACAGAAAATGGTGGAATGACTCAGTAAGCCTGGCAGCATATTTGGAGAGAAACAGTAATAGTTTCAGTAAGGAAGTGAGATTAGGTGAGATGGTTTATAGAGGAATAGAACTGGTAAAGACTGATTAGCCTAGTAATCTGTTTCTGTTCATTGCTATTCAGTAATTCTAAGTATAATAATACGTTTGATTTGAAATATTAAGATGTATTACAAAATAGTTTTTAGTAACTATGAAGGCATTGTGCACATTCCTACATTCACTTTAGTTGACAAATGAGGAATAATTCTATATAATTAATATGAAACAGCATCACGTTTGCTTGCTTAAACTTATGGGAATTTTTAAAAAATTTTAAAAAAGGGAACAGATGTTCCCTTTCTGAATAACTCTTACATTTTTACTGTCAATGTCTACAAATGATTCTACACCTAAATCAAATATAAAAGGCACAGACTAGATGGTGGTAGGCAAAAAAACTAGATTGGCTCACTTGGAGTGAACGACAACCTATTCAACATTTCAGTTGAAGCATAGGAGGGGCCAAGTCCCGAAGGGTCACCCAACTGTCCTTCATAATCCTGGACCTCCTGGAACCATGCCATGATGAGGGCGAGACTAACCCTTCTGCCTAATGCATCCCTTCCTTTTCCTCTGGACACCTTTGGCACTGTTCTCAGTGTCATCTGAGGAGAGGTTCTTGACCTCCATTTCCTCCTGAGCAAGCTCCTCACCCTGTTGCAGTGCCAGGTTGTAGAGGACGCAGTATGCTACCACAATGTGGGGAACCTTTTAGGGCTACATTTGAGGACGACTCCTGTTCCGTCCAGGCATTGGAAACAATCTTCAGGATGCCAGTTTTCTGCTTGCGCACTGCACGAGTCGCAGTGTGTGCTTCATTGTAACAAGTCTCCTCTATAGTCTATGGTTACAGTCTGTGACCTCCACACAGGCATCATCAACCATGCTTTGAGAGGATAGACCTCGACCCTGACAAGCCATGCCTGTAGCTTTGGATGTCTGGGATCTGGGACTGGCCAAGGATATAGCTGTCATGAACAATCCCTGTGAAATGGGCAAACAACTGCATGATGCATCTTGTGTGGCCGCAGACCATTGAATATTAAGGGAATGGAACTTCTTGCGATTTAACAAAGGCACATCTAGTACTATGGAGAACAGAGAGCTTTGTACTTGAATGGGTGTAAATTGAGAGTGATGGATCGTCAACGAGACCTTGAAGTCCCTGTGCATCAATCACTAGAAGTAAGTGCGCAGGCAAAGAAGGCAAATGGTATGCTGACCTTCATAACAAAAGGATTTGAGGATAGGAATAGGGAAGTTTTACTGCAATTGTTTAGAGCATTGGTGAGGCCACATCTGGAGTATTGTGTACAGTTTTAGTGTACTCATCCAAGGAAGGATGTCCTTACTATAGAGGGAGTACAGCTGTTTACCAAACTGATCCTTGGGATGGTAGGCCTGTCATATGAGGGGAGACTAAATTGGTTAGGATTATATTTACTGGAGTTTAGAAGGGTGAGAGGGAACCTCATAAACATGTATAAAATTCTAACAGGGTTAGACAGGGTAGATTCAGAAAGAACGTTTGGTGGGGGGAGTCCAGAACTAGGGGTCATAATTTGAGGATAATGGATAAACATTTTAAAACTGAGATGAGGAGAAATTTCTTCACTCAGTGTGGTGAATGTGTGGAATTCACAAACACCAAATATAGTTGAAGTCAAAATGTTGTCTGATTTCAAGAATAAATTGGATATAGCTTTTGAGGCTAAAGGATCAAAGGATATGGGAGGTTTGGAGGATCAGGATATTGAATTTGATCAGCCATGACCGAGATGAATGGCAGAGCAGGCTCAAAGAGCTGAATGGCCTGCTTTTGATTCTATTTTCTATGTTTCTATGGAGCCCCCTCCTTGTTGGTGGTGGTGCAGCTGAAGAGGGGAAGGTGGGGGCAGGGTGCTGACTGCAGCTGAGGATTTGCTATCCCGTGGGTTTTATTATGGAAGGATGTGCTCCCTGATAGCTGCAGCTTGAGTTACCAGGGCGTCCATGAGCACTGCTTAGCACTGAAGGAAGAACCAGTTATGTCCAGTTAGTAAGCTGAAACTTATTCTTGTGACACTGGCCCTCGGGAGTTGAGCCTCAGTTTTCAATGAAAAGGCTAGCAAGCCTTTTGCTTTGGAAATAAGGGCCAGAAGTTCCTCTCTCCCCAAGGCATTTACAGTCAAATTGGATTCCTCCTCTATTTTCCAATGCCCACCTCACCAAATGTGAGTGTCCACGTGTAACCAGAAAACCCAAGTGCATCCTGAAAAATCCTTCAGTTGCCCCATGCGCTTGGATGGGCATCCTTAAGCGGATGGTCATCTGCAAGACTGTGCAGCTGACGGCTCATTCTAGAAACCACCGTGTTGGAGATGAGATGGGAATTGGTAGAAGTAATAAAGTAATTGGCCAATCTGAAGAACTTGATCAAGATTTAAAAGTAGTAATTAATTTTATGTTTTACTTCATGGCACTGTTGGCCATTTTGATTGTCGCTTTAAATGTCCTTAGTGTATTATTAAAGTGGAAATGGCTTAAACAAGAATGGCATTAAAATCATGCTGGTACCTAGATGAATAATAGATTGCACTGACTCTGTAATTGTTCACATTCTGTTTGTTATTTATTCTGTCAGTGAGGAATTATGGACTGGACAGTGGAACAGGAAGATTGTGATGAGTAAATTTAAGATTTTTTTCTGTGACCTGGGGAGTTCAGCGAGTAGTTGAATCTTATGAGCCTGTTGCTACATGTTTTAGGTATGTTTTATTCAAGGGATGATTTAAAACGTGCACTGATATCAACATATTGATCTTTTCTGTTGGAATACAGAAACATAAGAGATTTGTTATTAAAATCTGGAAGATGCACAATAAAATGCTATTTTTTTTCCCCACTGTCTTTGTTTACAGTGTAGATTATGTATTGACCTTTGGGCAAGGTTTATGGACCACTGCTGCAACAGTGAGATCCGACATCAGTACTAGTCATTGCAACTGTCTAGTTAATTACCTCTGCCTCAAACTGGCACACATTTCTGATGTAGCTTTTGAGAGATTTGGCGAATTGTATCATTGTTGCAGTGCCATGCGCACAAAGAATGGAGAAAACGCCTGACCAAGCTAGCTATTCACTCACATCTAGATCACTCGGGGGTTAGGCATCCCAATGCTAATCTGAGTCTATGTTCAGTGGTCTGCTGTGTTGATCATTTGGTGTTGATCATGTCAGGTAGAGGGAAAGGTGGGAAAGGGCTTGATAAAGGCGGAGCCAAGCGGCACCACAAGGTGCTCCGTGACAATATTCAAGGTATCTCCAAGCCTGCCATCAGGCGTCTGGCTCACCGCAGAGGAGTCAAGCGTATCTCTGGCTTGATCTACGAGGAGGTCCGCTGGGTGTTGAAGGTGTTTTTGGAGAATGTGATCAGGGACTTGGTGACCGACACTGAACATGCCAAGCGTAAAATGGTTACCGCCATGGATGTGGTGTACGCGCTAAAGCGTCAGGGGCGGACCCTGTATGGTTTTGGTGGTTGAGGACAGTGTAAATGGGAACAGACTCTCAGCAACTATGCCAGCACCTTGGGGTTCTTCACCATTCAAAGCGGGTTCCTGTAGTACCCACCTATTGTGTTTTACGTTCAAAACAACAAAAAGGCAAAGCGTTCACTGTATGGAACTCAACTCTCTGCTCTATTGAAGTTGCAAAGATTTGCTGCTGTGAAACTTCCTTCGATTTGAATTGTTCAATATTTAGTTATACAGTGACACCACTTAAATGTGGAGAAAAAAAGAAACAGAATTGCTTTGTGTCTAGGCTTGTTTGCTATTTTCTCTGACACCATGTTGTTTTGAATCTGAATCTATATGTAAAATTATGATCGAGATGCCTGCACTACACCAGTACTGTGCTCAAGAAATGACCTGGATCTCTGCATACTCCAGCTTAAATTGGCGCAGTAACTGAGGGGTGTGGGGTGGGTGGGGGAGTGGATTTAAATGATTTTTGAACATTTAACCATTTGCCCTCTTCAGAGTACTCTCTGTCAAAAACAGATTGACATTTGAAGCACTTATTAGGGGGTAAGGGCAAAAGGTTAAAGCTATTTAGGATGCCTCGTAATTATTACAGGCCTCAATGCCCTTGTTAAAAACTAAAAGTTGTGAAAATAATCACTCCGTGTGTTGGAATGGCTCACAGAAGGTCATTAAATAAACTATGCAAGTGGATTAGAAGGTAACTTTTTTTAAGGAAAATTTGAAAAACAAAACTTTTGCTTTATGTAAAGCATGTAACGAAAGACCATCATTAGACAAAGGAAAAATAATTTACATCTTCGACAGCTGTTTTTAGTTGGTGCCAAACCTAAATATTCTGCAACAGTCGTAGGGGAGGAAATAAGCTGGAATGGTGGTAAATGAAACCACTTGTCTGGTTTCAGCATTCTCTTTGTTGTGGTTGCAGTTCTCCAAACTGGGTTCCTAAACTCTGTAATTACACTGTCCATATTGCTAGGAAGGAAAAAGAAATGCAGAGGAAGCTTTCTCCTCTAGGGTATTTGATTATAGAGACGGAAGGAAGGGTCTTGCTGAAGAACTCCAGGGCACTGGTAATTGGAGAAATATTACCTTGCAGTGTACATGCTGTTTTTATAAACAAGAACCATAGTCAATTCATATAAACCTGCCAAAGTAAAGTAATTACAGGGTATTTTCACAAGTTTAGCAGTGTGGAGGTCTGACGAGTTGTTCTGTGACTTGGTAAAACTGAAAACCAAAAATTTCGAGAATTAAAAGAAATTGCAATGCAGACATTATTGGGCATTTATAATGTACACAAGTGTTAGCTGAAATTAACTCCTGAGTTGAATGATGCATATAAAACTGGTTGTTACTTTTCCATCTGATTTGGTTATGATGTCCTCTGGTGAAACTGGCTTCGTTAATTCAAGGTTACTTGGCTTTTATATGACTATCTTTCTTAACAGTGTCATTTTAACCATTGTGGATTTGGCTGTTTGGTAGGATGGTAAATATGTCAAAGAACAAAGAAAATTACAGCACAGGAACAGGTCCCTTGGCCCTCCTAGCCTGTGCTGATCATGCTGCCTGACTTAACAAAAACCCCTACCTTTCAGCAGACCATTTTCCTTTATTCCCATCTCATTCGTGTACTTGTCAAGACGCCCCTTAGAAGTCACTACTGTATCTGCTTCCACTACCTCCCCGGCAACGAGTTCCAGGCACCCACCACTCTGTGTAAAAAATCTGCCTTGTACACCTCTTTTAAAACTTGCCCCTCATACCTTAAACCTATGCCCCCTAGTAATTGACTCTTCAACCCTGGGAAAAAGCTTCTGACTATCCACTCTGACCATGCCTCTCATGATCTTGTAGACTTCCATCAGGTCTCCCCTCAACCTCCGTTGCTCCAGTGAGAACAAACCAAGTTTCTCCAATCTGTCCTCCTAGCTAATGCCCACCATACCAAGCAACAAATCTTTTCTGTCCCCTTTCCAAAGCCTCCACATCCTTCTGACAGTGTGACAATCAGAATTGAACATTACATTCCAAATGAGGCCTTACTAAGGTTCTATAAAGTATCAACATGACTTGCCAATTTTTAAACTCTGTATCCTGGCCCACGAAGGCAAGCATGTCGTATGCCTTCTTGACTACCTTCTCTACCTGCATTGCCGCTTTCAGTGACCTGTGTACCCAGATCCATTTGCCTATCAAAACTCCTAAGGCTTCTGCCATTTACTATATATTTCCTATCTGTATTAGACCTTCCAAAATGCATTACCTCATATTTGTCCTGATTAAACTCCATCTGCCATCTCTCCGCCCAAGTCTCCAACTGATCTATATCCTGCTGTATCCTCTGATGGTCCTCATTGCTATCCGCAAGTCCACCAATCTTTGTGTCATCTGCAAACTTACTAATCAATCCAGTTACATTTTTCTCCAAATCATTTATATACATTACAAACGGCAAAGGTCCCAGCACTGATCCCTGAGGAGCAGTACTTGTCACAGCCCTCCATTTAGAAACACACCCTTCCACTGCGACCCTCTCTTCTTTGACTGAGCTAGTTTTGTATCCACCTTGCCAGCTCACCTCTGATCCCATGGGACTTCACCTTCTATGCCAGTCTGCCGTGAGGGACCTTGTCAAAAACCTTACTGAAGTCCATGTAGACAACATCCACTGCCCTACCTCATCAATCATCTTTGTCACTTCCTTGAAAAACTCGATCAATTTTGTGAGACACGACCTTCACTTCACAAAACCATGTTGCCTCTTACTAATATGTCCACTTACTTCCAAATGGGAATAAATCCCGTCTCAAAGAATCCTCTCCAATAATTTCCCTACCACTGATGTAAGGCTCACTGGCCTGTAATTACCTGGTATATTCTTGCTACTCTCCTTAAACAAAGGAACAACCTTGGCTATTCTCCAATCCTCTGGGACCTCCCCTGTAGCCATTTAGGTTGTTGTTGGGATGATGTCATTCTTTATTTCTTTAAGTAGTTCTTTCATATATTTAATAACAATTTCACCAGTAGATCTAAACCCAAATATTTGTTTTCCTCTTCAGATGAACCAGAATAGTGGATATATGTGGTCACAAATCTATCATTTCAGTCACTGTGCTATCTGCAGACTAAGGGACATAGAATTCACGTGGAGCTGAGACCTGCAGTCTGGTCAAATTCCTGATGTGGAGATGCTGCTGTTGGACTGGGGTGGGTTCCTTCATCAGTGAGTGGACTCACCTGGTGAGGGTGCAGCGCTCCGAAAGCTTGTGATTCCAAATAAACCTGTTGGACTTTAACTTGGTTTTGTGAGACTTCTTACTGATCCTGATAGGACAGAAAGTAATTTAGACACACCTACTTAAGAGAAAAAAAAATCATAATTATATATAAAAGATATAGGGAGCTAGTGATTGACTTCTGCTGGAATCTCACCTGGAGTGAGAGAGACTTTGCCACAATACCATTTCTCTCTATATTCCAAGCTCCCTCAGGAACCATATACAACAGCAGTAATGGGCAAATAGGACCTGGTGGAATAAGTTATGGACAGCAGAATTGTGGGTGCGCCAAGTCTCCAAGTTTATGAAGAGTGAAGGATGGGAGAAGGAATGAAGGGTTCATCAATGGATGGGCCAAGATGTGGCAAAAGATTAGTGATGTTACAGAGGTGGAAGTAGGTGGTTTTGTAACGGCAAGGCTGGAGATCATAGGATGGGGTGAACCGCAGCTCCAGATTAGGCCTGTTCTGAATGAGACAGTGATTGGGGAAGAAAATGGAATCAGTGCCAACAAACTATTACAACTCCCCTCTGATTAATGTGAGAGGTGTATTAGTAATTATAACTACCTGGATTTGCTGGTTGATGGTGAGTGAATGGAATATGTTCACCTGACTAACATCCATTTCCAGGCAAGTATTATCAGATATTTATTGATTGCCACTTTTCTTTCTGAAAATTCTTCTTTGCCATTTTGGTTATATACTTGAAACAGCTTCTTGCCTCTACAGCATCTTAGAGCAGATGCAAAAAATTCTGAGATTTTCTGCTGCGTTTGTTAGCTTTTCATTTCAGAACTTGCCTCTGTCAATGCTTCGGTGTTGAAGGTGCCATTGGAAGATATCAATTACTTTCCCCATCAACAAACTATAAAGTTGGATACTTCTAATTGTCCTTTGAGAATCACAGAATCCCAACAGTGCAGAAGGAGGCCATTCAGCCCATCAAGTCTGCATTGATACACTGACAGAGTATCTTACTCAGGCCTTCTCCCCCTGCCCTATCCCAGTGACCCCACAGATTTATTACGGCTAATGCATACAAATCCTTTACATCTTGACACACTAAGCAGCAATTTAGTGTCGCCAATCCACTTACCTGGCACATCCCTAGAGCTTGAAGCAGCAGTGTTATCCACTATGCCACCGTGCAATCCCATTTTGCACTGATCATGAGATAACTTGACTATGTTACATAGTGCCTTTGACTGATTTTGACCTGCTGATCAAATTGGCAGTGTTGTTGGTGGGGAGGATAGAGAAATTACTGTTGCTTGATGATGCATCCTATTATGCCAATAAAGTTTAAATAGTTGCTTTTACATTATAGGTTATGCCCTGTACCATTCAACAAACATGGATAACTGAATTTCCTTAAGTGTCCTGAGGGGGAATGAAAGCTAATTTAGACTTGTAGAGAATTGGAGGGTTGTATTTTTTTGAATTAAGTTGATTTTTAATATTTGTTTGGAGAATTTGTTGATTAGTGGTCTTGTGACCGGCATTCTCCTTTATGTTCTGGAGGCTGCTTTTTTTTTTAACCTCTGGGGGATATACATTGGCTAATGTCATTTCAAATGAACTTGCCTGATTCTGACAAGCTGGCCAGTTTAGTGGGGGAAAGGTTATTTACCCATTGTTTCAGAGATCCTGTTTTATGGGAAAACCTGCTTGGTAGTTTTTTTTTCCCGTTTTTTGAATATTGCTTTGGTCATTAGAATCGTTAATAATTAGAAAGTTCATATTGTGTCCCGTTCATTCATCCCAGAAAGTAAAAAGGAAGTACGAGTACTTTCCCATAGCACAGTCTCTTTAGTAGATCTCTGCTTTGCTAGGCAGCTAATGAGCTGGAGCTTCTGGAACATTATGTACGAGACTGATTTCATGTGTATTCACTCTCTCAGCCACCTGGTCTAATTGAAGATCGTAACTTCCAAGGTCATCTAGGTTTTGAGACATTGGTATTTTGAAACAGGGACTTCTTAACTAAAGTTTTCTAATTTGACATTTTCTCTTGCAACTTTATTTGACACATTTGATTCGTAGTTGTAGTCTGAGGAATATGGTCTGTGAGAGCACTATTTGCTTAATATTGGTAGAGACGCAAGGCATGCAATAAAATCGGAAGCTACCCAATTTTGTGTATTTAATTGATCAGCCAAATGATTTGCTGTTCACTGTTTGGCCCACTGTCCGTTATAACATTGTGCATAACGTCACTTTTTTTGCTGGAAACATGGGCTAATAGTTAATATGAACTTCTGTGCTGGGAGTAGAAGTATTCTTTCCAATTTCCAAATTGTAACTGAGTCCTCATCGCTTAACTTTGAAAGCTGATGTAATTGTATTTGCCTCCTAACATTTCATTTGGTGTAAGTGATGTGTTTTCTTTATTTTGGGATTGGTAAAGATTCAGCTTTAACTGTGTTAGAATGCGCAGATTGACGTTTGTAAATCTATCATGTCGTGGGAGTGAGCCTTCATCACATCATGCCAGGACACCTATATTTTTTTCAAACCATGGACTCCATTACTATGAGATTTCGTAATTGGCTATTGCTAGTTATTTTCGTTTTAACAGGATGGTCGAAAACCTTACTGTACCTAACCTTTTAAAATGTTTTTTATGTATTGAAAATTTGAATTTGAAGATTTTGTTACAGATACCATTCATTGCCTGTTCTTGTTTTCCAGGTACTCGTTTGGTAAGTGGATGAAATTTCAGACATTTTGAAGATTATACGGTACTGATACAGTAAAAAGAGTATGGTTTTATTTTACAATTTTTAAACCATTACTTAATGACCTTTATGAAGAATATCAGTTGCTCTAATGATGAAAAATTAAATAGTCCACCTTGTGTGTTAATAGCTATCTGGCATTTCAGTGGATGTAGAAACAATTAATGTGACTGATTCAAAAAGCTGTGTTTCCCTAATGACCAGATTACACTTGGTAAAACATGTTCATTCATTTTGTTTGAGGCCTTAGATGCAGAAAGGAACCTTGATTATTAAACACTGATTTATCCGTTTCAGTTACACTCCAACTGTTGCATATCATGTGTTAAAGATTCTTCAAATAATGATGCACGTCCAAAGAATTAATTACATCATATGATAGACTATTGATGAGTGATATCTGTCTTCCCTGATATTTATGACTCTGTTCTTTGAGGGGTTGAGTGCCTTACTGTGAAAAGATATTTATTTATCTGCACTATTCATTATCAGGCATCTTCTGGAGTTTCTTACGACCGTTTTCTGTGTCCTGTAATTGGAGAAGGGAGACTCTCCAATAAAATCTTAATGCTCTTAACAATTGTCATTTGGGAGGCTGTTCAAACAATAGAAATTATGCAAGTTGGTACAGGACTATGGGATATGAGCGTTTTATTTGATCAGCTAAATGAGTGGCACGTCGGCATGTAGCAACACTTCCAGAACAAATTACTGGGGAATCCACACCAAGGGGAGGCAATAGCATAGTAGTATTGTTACTGGACTGGTAAGCCGGTGATGCTGTGGGAATCTGGGTTCAAATCCCACTACTGCAGATGATGACCATTGTTGGAAAAATCTATCTGGTTTGCTAGTGTCCTTCAGGGAAGGAACCCTGCCGCCCTGAGCAGAAATAACTCAACTCTGTTGACCCTGCAGTATCGTTCATGCTTAGATCTGAGAGCTCATGCCAAAATTGGGAGAGCTGTCTCAGACTGACACTCATACTCAGGAAATCATACCTTACAGCGAATGCCCTAGAAAACACCACCACTGTCCATGGATGTATTCTGTCTTGTGCAGCAGAGATGGCGGCACAATGATACACAGACAGAATTACCTTGCGAGTCCTTGACATTAACTCCTGATCAAAAAAAAAGTCATAAGAACTAGGAGTAGGTAATTCAGCTTCATGAGCCTGCTCCAATCATGGCTGATCTCTCAGCCTCAACTGCACTTACCTGCCCATTCACCTTAGCCTTTTAAACCTTTACGAATTAAAAATCTGTCCAACTCTTCCTTAAATTTACTCAAAGTCCGGCATCCACCATGTTCTGGGGTAGTGGATCACGTGGCTTCCAGTAAAACATTGACAAGAAAATCTTCTGCTGATTACTATGTACTGTTTTCCCTTCTCAGCTTATTTATGAGTTGAGGTTGGCAAGGGCACAGAAATAATGGTGCGTGGGTGGGTTGGAGCGGGGAAGGGGGGGAGCTTCACTGCACAATGCTTTTAGAGATGAATTCATGTTTTCACATTGAGGATACCTTCCATCATGCTGTGTGCCACTACCATTCTGCTAAATGGGATAGATTTGAACAGATCTAGCAACTCAAGACAGAGCATCCCATGAGGCAGTGAGGGCCTTTAGCTGCAGAATTATGCTCAACCACAATCTAACTTCAAGACTCCATATATCCCCATTTCATCATTACTACCAAGCCAGGAAACCAACCCTGGCTCAAAGAAGAGCGCAGAAGGGCATGCCAGGAGCAGCACCAAGCTGAACTAAGAATGAAGTTTCAACCTGGCGAAGCTACAACACACAACCATTTGCTATGCCAAATATATAAGCAGCAAGCGATTAGAGTGAAATGATTCTACAACTAATGGAACAGCTCAGTCATCCTGCCACATCCAGACATGTATGGTAATGGAGAATTAAACAACTCACTGGAGGAGGAGGCTCCATAAATATCTCCATCCTCAATTGGAAGAGTCCAGTATATCAGTACAAAATATAAGAATTGGCAAAAAGGGTAAATGTATACCAGAAGGGCAGTTCTATGTTTTATCATTAACAACATATAGCTCATTTTGCCAGCATACACCATCTTGGAGAATACAAATTTGTATTTACATCATATTACAGCAATACAGCTTAAACTGCTACAACGCACTAATCTAGTGTAAACTTTTTGATCCTGTCCATCGCAGTAGGAAGGAAAATTTGACAGACCATTTAAATATCCATTGAACTCAGACAACTGTGACCCAAAAATTCCTCCCTGGAATATTCTCCATTTGCCTGGGCAAATGTCATTCCGCAACAGTCAAGAAACTTGACGCATCTAGGAGGAAGAAGTCCGCTTGAATGGAACGCTATCTGTCATTTTAAACACTCACTCCCTCCACACTGGCGCACAGCCAAAGAAGTGTGTACCAAATGCATTGCAGCAGCCCACCAAGGCTCCTTCATCAGCACCTTTCAAACCCACAATCCCTACTCCCCAGATCACAGAGGAATAACCACCAAGTCCCATCCAAGTCACATACCATTCTCACTTGGAAATGTATCACCGCTTCTTGAGTCATTAGATCAAAACCCTGGAACTCTGTGTTAAATAATAGTATATGGAGAAGGAATAAGTCTGATGCTTGTCTTTTACCTTGAGAAAATTTATTCTTGCAACAGCTCAACACCCGACTGTTCCACCTGTGTCCATGTATTGTTTATCCCCCCCTCTGTTGTTATTAGCCCATTTAGGTGCATCTGCATCACTTTGGAATTATTGCTGTTGTCAATGTCAGGTCTCAAAGTTCTGCTTAAATTTTGTTTTTTATAATGAAATCTGTGCTTGTTGAAATGATTGAATGTAGTACTATGGAATGTAAGACTTTCAATTTCAAACATTTGCCTCTGTCTGTTCCTTCCCTTTCATATACAGATATTGGCATTCAGTAGGAGAGCTGGTCAGTTAGCCAATCTCCATCCTTCAGGTTACAATGTCAATGCCCAGAGTGGACTGGTGAAACCCAAATTCATTCTTTGCTCACTCCAAACTCCAAATTCAAATTCTAATTGAATATATAATAACTGCAGAAATCAGCTTTGAAGGAACTGTACTTTTATTGCACAAAATGAAAATAAACAATAACCATAAGCCTATGGTGAAGACAAAGTCCCGGTTGGGACTTAAAGATTAAAGGATCCTCTCAGGGTCTCGTTTTATACAGGACTTGGTATACAAGCTCCACCTCGTTGGTTAATTACCAATCCACAGGGAGCTTGTATGCAACGAACCCAACTGGGAGGCCAATTACTGATTTCCCCATGCAAATCGTGGGGGTTATCGCAGAATTCAATTCATGATTCTCACAAGAGAGACAAACAAGATCCAAGCTGATGAGATAAGGCATGTCAATTAGCCAGTCTTTCAGCTGAGGCAATAATCATTACCTGTTTAACAATGCACTTGGCTTAATGATGCAAAATTTTTTTTATTCATTTGTGGGAAATGGGCATTGCTGGCTGGCCAGTATTTATTGCCAATCCTTAGGTGCCCTTGAGAAGGTGATGGTGAGCTGCCTTCTTGAATTGCTGCAGTCCATGTTCTGTGGGTTGACCCACAATGCCGTTGGAGGGAATTCCAGGATTTTGACCGAGCAACTGCGAAGGAATGGTGATATATTTCCAAGTCAGGATGGTGAGTGGCTTGAAGGGGAGCTAGCAGATGGTGGTATTCCCATTTATCTGCTGTCCTTATCCTTCCAGATGGAAGTGGTTGCGGGTTTGGAAGATGCAGTCAGAAGATCTTTGGTGAATTGTTGCAGTGCATCTTGTAGATAGCACACGCTGCTGCTACTGAGCGTCAGTGGTGGAGGGATTGAATGTTTGTAGATATAGTGCCAATTAAGCGGGCTGCTTAATTGGCACTATATCCACAATTGCTAATACATTGACATTTTGGGCATATCTACATGGTTTGCAGTGGTCCAAAAATGTAACTCAAGGGCACCTTAAGCAATTGGGGATAGGCAGTAAATATTGGTCCTGTCAGTGATGCCCACATCCCGTGAATAAATGAAGAAAGATTCTAAATTGTAACATCTTAAACTAAGTCTACATGTATATGTGCATCTATTCAGTCATTCTACCACAAATAATGTAAGTGAAGAGAGTCTTTTTGCCCAACTTACTGAAAGATTATCAAGCTGAAACACATCTGTGGCAAGATAAACAGAGTTGTTGCCAGGCCTGCTCAGTATTTCCATTATTTTCAGTTTTGATTTCAGTTTTGCAGCATCCATGGTATTTTTTTGGTCATGCGACTCTTATACCTGGTTTTGACAAAAGACCAAGAATCGTGATAACGTATTGGTTTATTAGCATTGATCCGTCCTAATTCTCAATGTCCAATCATTCAGTACCAGGTTAGAAGTTGGAAATCACTAAGGTAGGTGCAAGAGCTTCACTTTGCTCATAGTTTCATAAGATAATTTTACAAAGTTGCCAGTGAGGTAAATCATTTCAGTGAATTAACAAAAAACAATGATATGCACCACTGGAGCAAGAAGAGGTTGAAGACTGTGGTGAGAAGGTGATTTATGTACGCTTGAGATCCAGAGAGAATGGCTCTGCTGGATTTTTCCTTTTTCAAAAAAAAATCATGTGCTACCAATCGCCTCCAAATTACTGGTGTTTATGGATGTTTCTGTGAATTATGAAAGTGAACCTTTGAAAGTTGTTGGAGCAAACTTGATAAATGTTGTAATTTACAGAAATCCTTTGTAAGTTGAATCTTCTGTCTGATGAAACTGTTGGAGATAATATAAATTGCCCATCAGGATATAATTATATAATCAAATCACTTGAAACAAAAAAGGTAGACTGATTATCTGCAAGTGAGGAGCAGCTGTACTAACACACAACTTGAACTGAATACTCCACTATCAAGGGTCAAGAATTTCCACTGATCTGAGGCCTGAGACCTGCTATTTTTAGGTTACGTCTTCCAGAATGCATTCCTTTTAAGTCCTTTTGCCCAGTTGATACATGGAAGGAGATGAATTTAAAGAAAACATTCATTTGTGATTAAGGTCGATAAACATTGATATAAAGAGCCAGTGGAGCAATGAAACAATTAAAATATATAAAGTAAAACTAGTAAGAAGGAAAATGGATGCTGAATATATTCTGGGTAGCCATGGTTAAAAAATGACTCCCAACTATTATAAGCTTTGTATTGAGGTCTTTGTTTAAAAGCTGCTTTGAGACCCATAACGTATGTTTGATTCCTGATTACGCAGTATTCCTTCAGTAATGTGTATACTCATTTCTTTTACTAGAAGATGTGAATTGTATTTTTTTTAGAACTCCATTTTTAAATCATTTGAGTGGATGTGGGTGTTGTTGCCTAGGCCAGTATTTATTGCCCATCCTTAATTAAGAACATAAGAAATAGGAGCAGGAGTAGGCCATCTAGCCCTTCGAGCCTGCCCCGCCATTCAACAAGATCATGGCTGATCTGAAGTGGCTCAGTTCCACTTTCCCGCTTTCTCCCCATAACCCTTAATTCCCTTGCCTATCAAAAACCTATCTACCCGTTTCTTAAATATATTTAGTGAGGTAGTCTCCACCACTTCAACGGGCAGAGAATTCCAGAGATTCACCACCCTTTGAGTGAAGAAGTTCCTCCTCAACTCCATTCTAAAATGCTCCCCCCTTATCTTGAGGCTGTGCCCTCTAGCCCTGCTGTCCTTTCTGAGCGGGAAGAATCTCTCTACCTCTACCCTGTCCATCCCCTTCATTATCTTATAGTCTCTATAAGATCCCCTCTCATCCTTCTAAACTCCAAAGAGTACAGACCCAGTCTATTCAGCCTCTCTTCATAGTCCGACCCCCTCACCTCTGGTATCAGCCTAGTGAACCTTCTCTACACTCCCTCCAAGGCCAAAATATCCTTGCGCAAGTGCGGCGACCAAAACTGCACACGGTTCTCCAGCTGCGGCCTCACCAATGCCCTATACAGCTGCAGCAAGACCTCCCAGCTTTTATATTCTATCCCCCTTGCTATAAAGGCCAGCATTCCATTCGCCTTCTTGATCACCTGCTGCACCTGCAGACTGGGTTTTTGCGACTCATGCACAAGGACCCCCAGGTCCCTCTGCACCGTAGCATGCTGCAGCTTTTCGCCCTTTAAATAGTAATCCCTCCTACTATTATTCCTGCCAAAGTGGATAACCTCACACTTGCTGACATTGTATTCCATCTGCCAGGTCCTCGTCCACTCACTCAGCCTATCTAGATCCCTCTGCAGACTTTCCACACCCTCCGCACAATTTGCTTTGCCACTTATCTTCGTGTCATCAGCAAATTTCGACACCCTACACTCAGCCCCCTCCTCCAGATCATCTATATAAATGGTAAATAGCTGAGGCCCCAGTACCGATCCCTGCGGCACTCCACTAGTCACCAACCGCCAATCAGAATAGCACCCATTGATACCAACTCTCTGCCTCCTATTAGACAACCAATCCTCTATCCACACTAACACCTTACCCCCAACTCCATGCCCCCTAACCTTCTGAAGCAACCTTTTGTGAGGCACCTTATCAAACGCCTTTTGAAAATCGAGAAACACCACATCCACCGGTTCCCCTCTGTCTACCGCACTAGTCACATCCTCATAGAATTCCAATAAATTTGTCAGATGCGACTTCCCCTTAACGAATCCGTGCTGCGTCTGCTCTATCAAACAATTCTTCTCTAGGTGCCTCGCTATTTCTTCTTTGATGATGGATTCAAGCATTTTTCCAACAACAGACGTTAAACTAACCGGTCTATAATTCCCTGCCTTTTGCCTGCTACCTTTTTTAAACAGCGGCGTAACATTAGCCGTTTTCCAATCTTCCGGCACTCCCCTGGAATCCAGCGAAGTTTGGTAAATAATCACTAAGGCATCCACTGTCACCTCTGCCATTTCCTTCAGAACCCTGGGATGCATTCCATCCAGTCCTGGGGACTTGTCCACCTCCAGTCCTGGGGACTTGCCCACCATCAGTCCTGCTAGTCGATCAAGCACTACCTCTCTAGTGACAGTAATCGCAATCAGGCTCTCAACTCCTACCGTCCTTCTATCTTTAATACCCGGCAAACTATTCGCGTCCTCCTCAGTGAAGACCGAGGCAAAAAACTTATTTAAGGCCTCAGCCATTTCCTTATCCCCCACCACGAAATCCCCCCTCTCATTCTCTAAGGGTCCAACATTCACTTTAGCCAGCCTCCTCCTCTTTATATATTTATAAAAACTCTTACTGTCCTTTTTTATATTTAGTGCTAGTTTAGCTTCATAGTCTATCCTTCCTTTCTTTATCAACTTCTTAGTCAATTGCCCTCAAGAAGGCAGTGGTGGCCTGTCTTCTTGAACCGTTGTAGTCCACATGGTATAGGTGCATCCACAGTGCTGTTAGGGAGGGAGTTGCATGATTTTGACCCAGCGACAGTTAAGGAACAGCAATATATTTCCAAGTCAGGATGGTGTGTCGCTCTGAGGGGAACTTGCAAGCAGTAATGTATTGATGCATTTGCTGCAGTTGTCCTTGTTAGGTGAGTGCCAGGCAAGTGGGTGAATCCTAACCTGGGCCTTGTAGATAGACTTTGAGGTCAAGAAGTGAGTTAGTTGCTGCAGAATTTCCAGCCTCTGACCTGCTACTGTTGTCACAGTATTTGTATGGCTGTTACAGTTTAATTTCTGGTCAATGGTAATTCCAGGATCTTGATAGGATGGATTTAACAATTGTAATGCTGTTGAATGTCGAAGGGAGATTTGTTCTTGTTGCAGATGGTTATTATCTTATGCTTGTGTGACGCAAGTGTCACTTGCCATTTATCAATGCAAGCCTGAATGTTGTCCAGGTCTTGCTACATATGGACACAGATTGCTTCAGTTCTGTCCTGTGATGTCTATGCCTCCAGACTATTCTCTTCTAGGTTCCTCTTTCCTTCATGCTCTGTCCAGTCTTCTGCATTTGCCATGTGGGGAGATAATTGAGCTATATTTTGCATTTCTGATGTTTCATATTTCCTATAAAATTCCAAGTTAACTGGCCAGTCCTCAAATGTGGTTGGTGGCTAACGTTATGTATTGATCCATCAACAACATTTGTCAAATATCTATTATGTCATTTACTACACGAGGAGATTGCTAAGTTATTGCTTATCTCGTTTTGTGACTCCACGAGCTACCAGGATTATATATAGAGTTATGAGGTACACTGAATTCCAACTGAATTGAGTCTTATTTTTGATCACTTCAGATATCAACCGTGAAGAGAGGTAGAGGAGACTATTGATGAGATATTTACAAGTTGTGAAAAAATGTTGCCTTGACTAACTTTCTGTGCTACACTAGAACATTTGGTCAGACTATTTGTATTTCTCATTTGAATGATAGGAACTAAGCTTGCTTTCACTTAATAGGTGCTGACAACTGAGTGGAATAATACCATTAGGATTTTCCTTGTTGTAAACCCTCATTTATTCCCTATTTGATAAATCACTTTACTCAAAGAAAGCTGTTGCTCTTTGTACAAGTGAATGACTTGGATAGACTTTTTAAAGTCCTTGGCCTAGATATCTGTTAGGCCAGTTTTCAAGCACCAAGTGGGAAAGGAAAGCAATTTCTGTGCTCCAAGATTGAGGCCCAGGCGTCTCAAGAAACTAGTCCTTGGACTAGATAATTTCATTTTTATCTAAAACATATGTAACAAGGTCAGATTTCTACATTAATATTTTGGAAGTACAGATTATTCACATTGGAATCAAATTAAAGATTGATCATCTCTGTTCCCGTTCAATGAGGGCATTAAAGCACTTTTTCGATTCAGCAGAAAAATGCATGAAGTATACAATTATGAGGATACATGTGATACTGGGATTTTTTCACAACAGCTTGGAAAGTTAAGAGGAAATTTATTGGAGACATTTAACATCAGGATGAGACTCATTGGGGCGAACAGGAAAAAAATGCTTCCTTTATTTGAAGTGACGGAGGTGAGGGGTCGTCAATTTAAGACTGTGATTAAGAAGTGAGGAGGGAGATTGTGGAAAAATGTCTTCAGTTGTTGGGAGATGGAACACTTTGCCAAAGGCGGTGGTTGAGGGAGAAATCATTGCATAATTTAAGAGGAAATTTTGAAGCAAAGTGTTACGGATAGGAAAAGGATTAATTTATACAGCACCAATTTTTTTTCTTGCCACCTGCCTGTCAATATTTGCTTCCCCCATTATAAGCAGTGGTGTATTTCCCAGCCCTTTGATGTTATCCAATTTCTATTAATAACCCCCCGCAAACTTGAGATAGGATGACGTCGAAGTTTATTTGTGCACAACCAAAACACAATAAAAGAAAGATTTGCGTTCAAAGAGTGAAAGAGGGACAGAGAAAAGAAATATTTATAGTTCCAAGACCACAGAGAAAATAAATGGTCTTTCACATGGGTCCCAAAGTCCAGGGTCAATCTCCAATGAGGTATTGTTTCACGGAAGTTGGCAGGCTGAAAATTAATGCAGGATATTCACTTTTCTGGTGGAATTGAGTTCAGGTGATGAGATAGGCATACAGAAATGAATTTGTCTTGTTAGCAATCGTAGAGAAGTTGCAGTATATAAATAGAGTAGATGGAGCTCCTCTTCTGCGAGGCTGGTAAACAGCAGACTGAGCTTGCAGTTCTGCAAGGCAGTATTATTGGATATATGGCTGGTTGGCCAAATCTGGGTTATGAAATGCAGATGGTCTTCATATAGTTTTCTTTGAATTTGGTCTCTGTAGCCCGCAAGTGGTCATTAACGTATCTTCAGAGATAATGAAGTGTCGGTTTCTTTGATACTGCTAGGTAGCTTCTTTTGTCTAAGAATCACTGACAGACTTGGCTTCAGCCATTTGTCCAGTTTTATAATTTTAGCAATTTCCATGAGGATATCTATATAATATATATATATTTATGAGGTTGAGGTTCGTCCCCTCACAAAAAGAATCAAGAGCTGCAGGAAAACCACAGCACAATAAAATGAGTTTTAGATTGGTCCAACAATGAGCTGGCTATGAGAAGTGCTCCTCTGATTATCAAAATATGGTAATGAGAAAACTCATTGTTAAGAATGTGATAACATGTTCAAGAATATTAGTTACAAAGGAATTTCAGAAATAGTTGTTTGCAATTGTCAACAATATTTGTTCGAAGAATGCGCCTTTTCTTTGAATGAAAACAATCTTGCCTACATTCTGCAGTGTGCATAACGGCTTTCTGCCCCATTGAGGAGTCTGATGAATGGTCTGTCAGTGGGAGATTTTTGTCCTTAGCCTGTTATCTGGTTCTGTTTACTGTCAGCTCACCACTCCTACCATCACCTCTGAAATCAATAACTGTCTAATTATTAGTTCTGCTGGCTCCGACAAATTTTGCCATCAGCACCACAATCAATCAGGTTTATTCCCAGGCGGATCCTCTAGCTTGAAACATTGCTGGGTTAATTGTCAAGTAATTTAGAACCAACAGACGATTTATGTTCATAATTAATTTTCTTAGGGATTCGTACTGGGAGGAATAAAACTCAAATCCAAGGCTAAGGTGTGTCGGGCACAGGAAACAATATATTAATGTTACTTTTACAAGTAAAGAATAAAGAGAACATGTATATTACTTCCTATTCCATTCTGATTAGAGCAGAAAAAGTGGAGACTTCAGTGTTACTTTAATTAGGGACAACGCTAATTGATGAGAGGATTAATTGTTTTCACAGCTATGGATTTGTACTTTGCAGTATTTACATCGTTAACCAAAGTGTAGCTTTTGTACTAGGAACTGACCCTGAGCATGAGGACTGAAGGTTGCAATGTCTTCTGTGATACGGCCTCAACAGCTAATTAAATAAATTGTATTTAATGTTGTTTTTGCCTTGCCTGTCACAAGTCATAATGTACCACCCTTAGCAATGTATTTTTGTATGTTTCAATAACACAAAATTTGTTCTACTTTCTAGTTAGTGCTTTTGATTTTCTCAGATCACGTGTCAGAAAAGAGGGTAACTGGCTTGCCCACTGAGACACTAGTAGTGTTGCTCGGAGCCTGATGTGAGGAACTGCAAGAGAGCACGATGAACTAATCTCCTTGTTATTGAACAGGGAGCTTTGACCACACCACTAGGTCTAAGCTTGATCGCACTACAACAATGTTAGTGCACCAAGGTAACAGGCCCCACTGTGTAGCTTCCTGAAATAGTTTGCTCTTGTAATATTTTTATTGTACTCAATGGGTTGCTCCTGTCTACTGTCATATTTTTAGGGCCTATGAAAATACATAATTTGTTTAATTCTGGAGCATCTGACATTTGATTTGAATTTGGTGCAGTAATACCATGTAAAACAAAATTGCTGAGAAGAGGTGCATATTAAAGCTTTTCATCTTGTATTCTCCAAAACAAACCTAAGAATGCTAAATTTCAAAAGATCACAAGGAATTAGGAAAAAAGGATGGAGGTTGTTAGGCAAAGTTGACTCTGGCTGAGGCATTGTCAAGAAGAAAGTTTGGCTTTGCAAGCTTCTGGGTAAATTAGAAAAGTGCCAGGCTTTGTTTGCAGAGAGTGAAATTGCATGTGGATGCAATACACTGATCCATGTTACGAGCTCAACTGTTTGTCTTAAATTGGTTGTTAGTGTAGCTATCAGCACACTTATGATTGTTCAGCAAGTGCTTTCACCATGGCCACACCAATCAGAGTTGGCTTGAAAACCATTCTTTTTGTAGTATAACTTGTCGCGATTCTATGAAATTTGGCATGCTTGCATTTGTCCTGACGAGTGCAAGATGAAAACCTTTGGCAACACAGCTCTCTTTTCAGCAGTATTCAAGTGGAAAATTAATGGATGTGTACAATCAGCATAAAATAATTATGTTTTAAAAGTACCATGTTTCATATTGTGTGCTAGGATGTTATTTTTATTTTAATTGGAATCACCTGAAGAATAATTAGTTATTTGTTTGGCATTCTGTGCTGCTGTGTTAGCCATGGAAGTTTAATTCTGAAATCGACCATTGCATTAATACAGGGACCTACATGACATTAGTGACCACTTCATTTTAGAACATAAGAAATAGGAGCAGGAGTAGGCCATCTAGCCCCTCGAGCCTGCCCCGCCATTCAATAAGATCATGGCTGATCTGATTTTGAATTTGTGTTTTTTTTTGTTCATGTGGCATTTGAGATTGGGGTCTGTTCGACGCGTCAACTGAGTTGTTAAAACCTAGATGACTCTAGTGGTTTATTTGCATAGGTTTGTCATACTAAGGACATGCATATGATTAATTTGGGAATTAAAGATCAAGAACCTACTTACATTAACTTCCTCTAATCTTCAAATTTGGCCCAGCAGTTGATTTTTAAAGTGTGAATTCAGGTTGAATGATTCACAAATAGGTGTTTCCTCCAGTGGGGAATTGAGAACAAGAGGACACAATCCTAAAACGAGACATAGGCCAAGAAGTGCATTTTCCAAAGGCTAATGGGAATCTGGAACACTTGTCCCCCAGAATGCTGTGGCCGTTGGATCAATTGAAATTTTCAGTTGTGAGGCTGATTGTTTTTCGTTAGGTAACCGTTTGAAGGCATGTGGAGCAAAGGTGGGTAAATGGAGTTGAGGTATAAATCAGCGATAATCCAACTGTTGGTAAAGCTTGAATAGCCAATTTCAGCTCCTGTGTTTCATGTCCAGAGCAATTTATGTCAGATTCATGAGACAGCTGGAGGAAAATGATGGGCAATTACCTTTTCTGTGCCAATATAAATTTGCTTCTGACTTTTATCACCTGTCTTGAAAAAGTATAGGTTGGCAATCTGACATAGACTGTGTTCTGACCCATGAACTTTGAGAGAAGCATTACTGACATAATCGGGTTTAAATGAATCCTTTAAAGCTGAAGAGAATGAACAAGATTACGTTTCTGGTACTATCATGTAAGATAACTCCATTGCTGCAGAAGCAAGTATTTGTACTTTATTTGCTGAAATGAATAATGAGGAATGTTTCATGTTTAGAATGAAGATTTTCATGAAGTATTTCATTGGATCGTTTTCTAAGCCGGTGTACAAGTGCATTTGAAATACTGATTTCAGCCCTTTATCTACATTTTTGTGCAGTGATTTGGAGTGTTATCAACTATCCAACTTCCACTAGTACTACCTTACTGTGGATAAAGTCAAGATAATTGTCTTATCCTGTTGAACAATAATGGGCATGACTTTGTGTCCTGACTCTCTCTGGCTTGTTTTGGAGTTTCAGCATTCCTTGGGTCTATGCCAAGTCTCTGTTTCTTACAATTAACCTGTTACCAGATTGGCTTACATGTTAGCCAACATGTTACAGTTGAGGTATATTGCTTAGAAATTTGAAGAAAAGTGCACTTTATTGAAATCAACGTCTTGTATATTTATTTTAATTATTTAAAATTTATTTTAATTTTAAGGAGTAGATCATAGTGCTTTTTTGCAGCAACAACATGTCAGAAGGAAGCATCGGTTAATATTTCATGCTGTCAGGTTTTTTTTGCGTTTGCAGTGATGGAATCGGATGTTTATATGGCCTGGCCAGTTGAACCCTTGTGTTTCTAATCATAACATCACCTTTGGAGAGTCGTTCTGTGTCAAATTCTAGTTTTGACCTTTCACCTCTTCTTCTCCTTTAATTTCATGCTGTAAAAACAGCATAATGAGGGGTTTACTGACCCAATTGGAAGTTTTAATAAAACCTATTAGTGCTAAAAGTTGTGCCTTAAGGAAGCAATTACTAAAAGAAACCCAGCTTGGTGCTGGCCTAGGTAATGGACATTCCCATTAAATGTTTCCAGATTGGTTGTTTAACTCTTGCACTACCTTCTTACTGATGTAAGTGCTTTCACTGTGAGCTCTGTCCACAAAGATCCTCTCTTGAACATCTGTGATTTAGTAACTGGAGTACCAAACTGAAACAACTGGCAGTTTTATGCACTGAGGCTGAACTCTAGCTTCAAAATTGGACTCAAAGTCTCAGACATGTATCTATGATCACTGCCACCCAATCCTAGGTTTCTAATTCCATTCCATCACTCTTGAGGAGCAATAACTAGATTAGGTTTATGCCACTTAATATTGTTTTGTCCCTGATAGATGTCCCTGATTTTTGGATCAAAAATTATGAACACTGGTTATCAGTCTTCGAAAGTAATAGATCTGGCACTAAACAGTACTTCTAAACCATTGGATGCTTCCTAATAAAACCTTCAATAATATAAATACTTCATGCTCTGCTTTTGCCAATTTATAAGGTAGTGGGAATTCTAAGAAAATCTGAGGAATCAATAACGTGGCTGAAGGAATGGAAGTAACACGGTATTGGTTGAGGAGTAATATGGTTGGAGAAGGAAGCAAGACTGAGGGGAGTAGCAAGGGGGCAAAACTTGACCTCCTCTTGGGAAATAAGGAAGGGCAGGTGACAGAAATGTTAGTGAGGGATCACTTTGGGACCAGTGACCAGGACTCTATTAGTTTTAAGATAGCTATGGAAAATGATAGGTCTGTCCCAGAAGTTAAAATTCTAAATTGGGGCAAGGCCAATTTTGATATCAGGCAGGAACTTCCAAAAGTTAATTGAGGGAGTCTGTGGGAAAGAAAAGGGACATCTGGTAAGTGGCTTGCTTTCAAAAGTGTGTTAACCAGGGTTCAGGGTAAACTCATTACTCTTAGAGTGAAGGGCAAGGCTGGCAGAAGTTAGGAACCCTGGATGATTCGGGATATTGAGGCCCTGGTCCAGAAAAGAAGAAAGAGGCACATGACATGCATTAGCAGCTGGGATCAAGTGAATCTCTGAAGATTATAGGGGGTGTAGGAGTAGAGTTAAAAGAGAAATCAGGAAGGCAAAAAGGGGACATGAAATTGTTTTGGCAGATAAGGCAAAGGAGAACCCAGAAAGCTTCTACAAATACATAAAGGGCAAAAAAAGACAACCGAGAGAGTAGGGCCTCTTAAGGATCAACAATGTCATCTATGTGCAGATCCACAAGAGATGGGTGAGATCCTAAATGAATATATCTCATCAGTATTTACTGTTGAGAAAAGCATGGATGTGAGGGAACTTGGGGAATTAAATATTGATGTCTTGAGGAGTGTATATATTATAGAGAAGGACGTGCTGGAAGTATTAAAGCGCATTAAGGTTGATAAATCTGCGGGATCTGATGAGGTATATCCCAGGGCATTGTGGGAGGCTAGGGAGGAAATTGCAGGTCCCCTAGCTGAGATATTTGAATCATCGATAGTCACAGATGAGGTGCTTGAAGATCGGAGAGTAGCAAATGTTGTGCCTTCGTTTATAAAGGGCTGTAGGGAAAAGCCTGGGAACTACAGGCCAGTTAGCCTCACATCTGTGGTGGGTAAATTGTTGGAAGGTATTTTGAGAGGCAGGATCTGCAGGCATTTAGAGATGCAAGGCTGATCAGGGACAGTCAGCATGGCTTTGTGAGTGGAAACTCATGTCTCACAAATTTGAGTTTTTTGAAGGGGTAACCAAGAAGGGAGATGACGGCAGTGCAGTTGATGTTGCCTTCATGGACTTTAGCAAGGCCTTTGACAAGTTACCACATGGTAGGTTGTTGCATAAAGTTAAATCTCACAGGATCCAGGGTGAGGTATCTAAATGGATACAAAATTGGCTTCTTGACAGAAGCCAGAGACTGGTTGTAGAGTTGTTTTTCAAACTGGAGGCCTGGGAGCAGTGCAGGGCCCACTGTTATTTGTCATTTATATTAATGATTTGGATGAGAATATAGGGGGCATGCTTAGTAATTCTGCAAATGACACCAAGATTGGTGGCATGGTGGACAGTGAGGACGGTTATCTCCAATTACAGCGGGATCTTGAACAATTGGGCCAGTGGGCTGACGAGTGGCAGATGGAGTTTAATTTGGACAAATGCAAGGTAATACATTTTGGTCAATTGAACCAAGGCAGGACTTACTCAGTTAATGGTAGAGCGTTGGGGAGAGTTACAGGACAAACAGATCTAGGAGTACATGTTCATAGCTCCTTGAAAGTAGAGTCACAGGTAGACAGAGTGGTGAAGAAGGCGTTCGGCATGTTTGGTTTCATCAGTCAGGACATTGAATACAGGTGTTGGGACGTTTTGTTAAAGTTGTACAAGACATTGGTAAGGCCATACTTGGAATGTGTGCAGTTCTGGTCACCCTATTATAGAAAGGATATTATTAAACTAGAAAGTGTGCAGAAAAGATTTACTAGGATGCTACTGGGACTTGATGGATTGAGTTATAAGGAGAGGCTGAATAGCTTGGGACTTTTTTCTCTGGAGCGTAGGAGGCTGAGGAGTGACCTTACGGAGGCCTATAAAATAATGAGAGGCATAGACAAGGTAGATCGTCAATATCTTTTCCCAAAGGTAGGGGAGTCTAAAACTAGAGGGCATACGTTTAAGGTGAGAGGGGAGAGATACAAAAGTGTCCAGAGGGGCAATTTTTTTTCACACAGGAAGGTGAGTGTCTGGAACAAGCTGCCAGAGGTAGTAGTAGAGGCAGGTACAATTTTATCTTTTAAGAAGCATTTAGATAGTTACATGGATACGATGGGTACAGAGGAATATGGGCCAATTGTGGGCAATTGAGATTAGCTTAGGGGTTTTAAAAAAAGGGCAGCATGGACAAGTTGAGCCAAAGGGCCTATTTCCATGCTGTAAACCTCTATGACTCTGAGTGCCCCAAAGATTGGTGTTTGTTTACCTAGCATTGCTAATTTGCACAAGTGACCTGGATTCAGAGCTCAATGTAACCCATCACATTCAGGGATAACAAACTGTGGAGAAAGTCGGATTTGTGGCAGTATCCAGCATTCAGAAAGCATGCAGAATGCCGAACGATGCACCCAGATCGCTTTTGAGTACAAAGCGATTCAGAACGTCAAGTGACAAGAGAGCTTGGGTGAGCAGCAATTCAGTTACCATAGAGATTTGTGCTTAGCTTTTGCATGATTTATGATCATCAAATCCGTTGGTATCTGTGGTTTGAAATACTGTAAATGCAAATCAGTGGGAATATAGATTCAAACTTTGTGAGGTTGTGTGATACCATAGCAAGTAAGCAGCCTCCAAAGCTAAAATGTTTGGACAGTCCTGCTGTAACATTTTGGTTTGTGGCATTTGGTAAATTCAATGCAGAGACAGCCAAACTGGTGTGGATGTTGAATGGTTATGTACCTAACTCTGCTCTGACAGAGTTTGCATATTTAATTTTGTTACAATCTCAATGGCAAAACAAACCAAAATAACTAAATTTAATGAAAGACCTGCAAATAAAGAAATTACCAACAAGATTCCACTTCCTATTGCTTTTACTTCAACACTAATCAGAATCAATAAATAAAACATATGATATAACAGGCGAATGATGCTTAGCGTGAACAACAAATTGCATGTGAAATAGCAGGTACAGCTGTTATGATCTTGAGGGAGACCATTAACTTTTGAAACAAAATCCAAACTACCACTGCATCGATGGTTATGGGAAGTTAGGGACATTTCTTTATTGTAGATGAAACAATGATGCTTTTTATGTTCACTTGTTATTAAATGTTCATATTAATATCAAATGTTGTACTTGTTACTCTGTGGCCACCTTTGAATTGCAATTATCAGCTTCTCACCAATTGCTTCCATCAACTTACATTTAAAAATCACAATCCCTATAGTGCAGAAGGAAGTCTTTTGGCCCATTGAGTCTGCACCAGCAACAATCCCACCCAGACCCTATCATTATAACCATAAGTATTCACCTTGCTAATTCCTCTGACAGTAAGGGGCAATTTAGCACGGCCAATCAATCTAACCTGCACATCTTTGGACTGAGGGAGGAAACTGGAGCACCCGGAGGAAACCTATGCAGACGTGGAGAGAATGTGCAAACTTTACACAGGCAGTGACCCGAGGTCAGATTTGAACCTGGGTCCCTGGCACTGTGAGGCATCTGTGCTAACCATTGTGCTGCCTTAAATGTCAGTCCCCAAACTAAAAAGTTATATTCTTAAAACATATGAATCGTAAAATTATACATTTTCGCAACACAAGAATATCTCATGAAATTCCAAGCATTTGCATCACCCCCTGCAGAATTGTTGCACTATGTACAATCTTGCAGTCTTTCCCACTGGCTCTCCAGAATGTAGAATCACCCACTTAATGGATTTGGCGCTTGAGTTACTTGCAAAAGTAGCTCGACTCTTGACATCTAAGTCTCCCAGAGACCAATGACATTTGTGAGATATGTGGAAAGATCAGGAAGATGCCTTTGAGGTAGAAGATCAGCCATGATCCAATTGAATTGTGGAGTTGGCTTGAGGGGCCTGAGCCAATATTTCTATATTCCAAACAGCAAATTCTGAAGAACCTCTTTGCCTAGATTCACAACAATCCGTATGGCAGAGATTCCCCAGAGACTCTCTTACCTGACTCCTTTAATAAACTTTATTGAACAATGTGGTTGGCTGGGGCATAGCGATAGAATTTCTAATTCATGATCTCTGCTCCAACTTGGTTTTCAGTTTTCTGTTCTTTTTATCTGTTATTACACAGCCAGCTCCTTGTAAATGTGCCTTCTCTGTTTTTCCACCCTTTCTCTGTCCACAGTACCTTAGCTGCCTTCCTGTTGGTGCTGCTCCCAGGTCAAGAATTGACAAGGTCACATGAATCAGTATTTCTTATTATTTGAGAAAATGACAATTGATCTCTTTACAACCGATGCAAGCATTTCAATCATCCTTGGAAACAATTACAGTTTCCCTACACATTTTCAAAAATTTACAGAAGTTCCTAATATACTGTTTCTGGGTCAAAGGGTAATCATACTTGGCATTTTGACACATTGTAAGGAACTATTCAATCTAATGTAAAATGCAGTCAAAAGCGAAACATAGATGAATATACAGAATGGCCTATCTAATGACAACCTTTTTCCACTTGAAATTTCCAGGTTTGGACTTCATGAATACTGCAGGAATGCTAGCTTCCTGCTCAGCAACTTGCTGTTATTACATTCTGTTCTTGGGGTGTAGATGACACTAACAGGGTACTGTAGTATTTATGATCCCTAACTGCCCTAAGGGAATTGTGGAACTGGAATCAGGTGCCAGACAGATCAGGTAGGGCTGATTAGAGAATTCTTGGCACCTTTTCACGACTAACCCACAAATGATCCATTTTATTGATTTTAGTTTCACAGATCACAGCGCTGAAATTTGAACTGATGACCTTTTGGGTTCTTAGTCCAGTTCTTAATCCATAATTGCAAGGCGATCTAACATCCTTGTTGACATGTGACCAGTGGTGTAAAATCTTTTCTGCTAACACAGCAATTGTGGCTGTATTGGCCTGGAGCAATAACCCAATGCATTTTTGCAAGAAATAATTGATACGTTATTGTACAGTACTTTGCATTTATAACGTCTGTGTTACTGCTAAATGTTATCACTTCTCCTGCAACCCCCAAAGCACATGGTACGTTTTTGATAAAGTCTCTTCTGCAGAGGCTCTGATTTATCCCAGTCCTTGTTAGTACATGTTGATTTATACATGAGAAAGTCAACCCCATCAGGTTTAATGTATAAAATATGCATCCCATTTGTCATCATGTCAGGTTTGGTATGTTTTTGATTTATTCAAATGGTTTGGTTATTGTTTCCATGCATTTACTTATCTGGTATTCCTGGATGAGATTTGTTGACAGTAATAATTCCAAAATAATGAACTAAGTATAGCAAGATTAGTTGACTTAGATTATGTTAATACAATTCTGACTCTTTTTAAGTAAATGTCAGGGACAATTAAACACTTTCTGTAAAAGGCCCTTTCTTTATACAGGATTATTTTATATTTTTCCTTCAAGTTATTTAGCTGTGTATATATGTGTGGAGGAGGTGATGATTGGTAGAGGATGAAGACAAATTGTGTTCAAGAGAGCCTTGTTAAAATTCCAGACTCTGTAGAGGCACAAAAAAATGTTCAGATTGACTGAAAGGGACAAATATGTGATTCCTGCAGCAAGACGTTATTGGCTATGAATAACTTTTTTAGATGCACAAAGGACCACCAAACTGAAGTAAATCCTTTTTTTTGTTAGATATGCTATCAAAAGTATAAATGATGAAATAACATCTTTAATTTAGGCATACAAATTTGTGTTCAGTAAAACCCATACGTTTTTGTTAGGATAATCAGTAATTTTCCTTTCCTTAAAATGTGGGTTCTTCTCAAATTATCTCTGGATGCTTAAGCGGAACCACATATTCTTGTATGATTTTTAGGTACCTGTGTTGTCGATGAATGAAGTAGTTCTGGTTTGCCATCTGCATCTGGTTGGAGTTACCCTGGCCAAATCTTGACTTCTTCCTTCCTTGTTAATACTGCTTTTTAAAATATAGCCCACCTCTCAGAAAAAGAGACTTCACAACACTAATGCACCAAAACATATGCTGTACAAAAACTCCTTCTCGCTGTTGGTGGTGGTGGTGGCGGGGGGATGCAGGAGAAGTGAAACTCCAGAAATCATCATCTTTTGCATCATTTTAAATGTGCAACACCACTTCCACCCCCGCACCCCACCCACCCACCCAAAGAAGACTGCTCCACACGCTCATGGTTGCAAGGCTTCTTGAGATGGACCAGGTTGCTAGGTGTTCGTTTGACTTATTGAGACTTTTACTCATCGATTTTTCAGGTTTCACCGGCATTTGGTGTGTTTATTTTGTTTTCCCTTGCTTTGACTTTACAGTAGAAAAAAGTGATTTGAAGTTTAATGGATAAATTAACCAGTATGAAATAATTACATACACGCAGCCTCCGGGTGGTCACATGGGTGCGGGGAAAACGCAGACGCAAAAGTTGTCATGTGTCAGGAGTGCAGGAGTTCTCCCCTGGATGCAAGCAGACCAGCAGCAAGTAAGGGCTGCTTAGTATTGTCAATAAATCACTTGTTGGTCCCTGATTGCCAGCTATTGCAATCCAGTACTTCTGCCTGGTGCCAGGAATTGGCAGAATGGCACAGGGACATTACCACATTGATGCACTTGTGTTTGATAAAAATATTACAGAATACTGGACAAACTTTGAGTGAGGGTGGAGTATCTAGCGAGACAAATCAAAGACGATACAGGCATATGCTCTTTTCAATTTAGCAAGCCCCGAGGCAGTCGAGAAATTTGTGTCTTTGGTTTTTCAAACGGAGGAAGAGATGGAGAATCCTGAGAAATTGCTAAAAAGTTTGAGCCCATATGCATGCCAGTAAAAAACATTATATTGGAAAGACACACATACACTACCAACCAAAAATTTGATGAATCTTTCAATCTTGTACAACTGTTCTCAAAACCCTAGCGAAAAGCACGTTTGGTATCCTTACCAGTGACCTTGTGGGAGATTGCATTGTGTGTGGGATCCATAGTGATGTTGTCCTCAAGCAGCTCCTTCACAGATTTAACTCTGGAATCTGTGGTCAACATCTTGATTTGATTTGATTTATTTTTGTCACATGTATTAACATATAGTGAAAAGTATTGTTTCTTGCGCGGTATACAGACAAAACATACTGTTCATAGAGAAGGAAATGAGAGAGTGCAGAATGTAGTGTTTCAGTCATAGCTAGGGTGTAGAGAAAGATCAACTTAATGCAAGGTAAGTCCATTTAAAAGTCTGACAGCAGCAGGGAAGAAGCTGTTCTTGAGTCGGTTGGTACATGACCTCAGACTTTTTTCTGTATATTTTTTCTGAAGGAAGAAGGCGGAAGAAGAATGTCCGGGGTGCGTGGGGTCCTTAATTATGCTGGCTGCTTTGTCGAGGCAGCGGAAAGTGTAGACAGAGTCAGTGGATGGGAGGCTGGTTTGCTTGATGGATTGGGCTACATTCATGACCTTTTGTAGTTCGTTGCGGTTTTGGGCAGAGCAGGAGCCATACCAAGCTGTGATACATTCAGAAAGAATACTTTCTATGGTGCATCTGTAAAAGTTGGTGGAAGTTGTAGCTGACATGCCAAATTTCCTTAGTCTTCTGAGAAAGTAGAGGCGTTAGTGGGCTTTCTTAACTATAGTGTTGGCACTGGGTACCAGGACAGGTTGTTGGTGATCTGGTCACCTAAAAACTTGAAGCTCTGGACCCTTTCTACTTCCATTCCCATTGATGTAGACAGGGGTGTGTTGTCCTTTTATGCTTCCTGAAATCAAATGAGCAGTCAGAAAGAAGCAATAAAGATATAAGTGAGAAACAGAGGTTTTTGCAGTACAAGAGATGATATACCCCAACTCACAGCAGAACTACATGTTTGAAGTTTTATAAACACTGTAACAAATGGACCCATTTTGTGAAATGCTGCAAATCCAAACCACAGCAGCCTGCCTGTGCCACCAGCTACATTGCAGCCAGTCACTGCTTCAGGGTTTGGTGTATGAACAGAGTAAATGAATTGGAGCTCAATCAGATAACCAAAGCGCTAAGCCTCCAAAAACATTAGGCTGTGAGAATGTTGACTCCCTCGTGGGGAAGGGTGAAATTTTCACCATGTTAAACATTGCCCAAAAAAAGTAAAACTAAATGTAAAGAGCGACACTGAAGCAGAGTGCAACATTCTGCCCAGGCAGTTGCTGCGGGAAATCGATCCATATATTGCACCAGATTTTAACACTGAGGTAGACCTCGTGGCATATGGTGGACGAACTGTCCGTATAGAAAGTGTGGCCACTCTCCCTTGCACACAAGGCAGTTTCCAGTTTCATGTCATTGACCAAAATGTAAAGCTGATTTTTGGGTCATTGGGAAAGCACCACACTGGGGCTAATCCACCTTGGTCCAAATGTACACACTCTGCAGCACCAGGCTCCAGAAATGATAGAATGTAAAGACCTATTCAACTGCAATATTACTGGTGTTAGGGACCAGATCAAAAACACCAAGATGTATTAAGAAGTTAGATTAAACACCAACTATTTTTGATTTAGCATTAGTGTGAGAATAAGATGTTTCGCTCCAGATGTGATTCTATTGACCCACCAGGAAGCTTGTATCAAAAAACTTTATTTAACGATAACAAAAATATTTAGTGTAACTTTTACTATTTGAAATGCTTAAACATGACCAGATATAATTCTTAACTGCTAACCTATCTCTATTAGTTCCAATTTAAACAATAATCCTCATAGACTCAAACTTCTCTTCAAAACAAGTTAGCAAAAACACACAGGCTTATGTGTTAGTATGTTTTAGCAGTCTTGTAGTCTTCTGGCTCTTCTGGAGAGAGATACCTATTTTCTAGCATGTCCCAACCAGCAATCTTCAGAGGAGAGAAGAGCCCCTGCATCTTTTGGACCCGAGCAACCAACTAAACCTGTCTTTTCCCTGAAAGCCTAGTTCCCCCCACTTATATGACCAACTCTTTTCAATCAACCCAACCAAACCCCACTCCAATACCTCAAGGGAAAAACAAACAATGCACCAGCTTAGATCAAAACAAACACCACCCTATCCAGAATCAACAATTCTTTTGCACTCTTAGCATGTGGGTGACCCAGTGCAGACAAATCAGCACCATAAACCAGAGTTAAACTACAAACACTGCTCACAAGAAACATTTAAAAAAAACTCAGAGGCATGGTATCATTCCATTGGGAAGCTACCTATAACATATCATATCAGGCTAGACAACTCAATTCCACCCACAGTCCGTGCTCCAGGAAGAGTTTCGACAATGATGAAGCCGAAAGTAGTTGATGAGCTGGATTGAATGACAACATTGGATGTCATAGCCCACATAGACAAGGCCACAAAGTTAGTTTCAGCAGTGGTGGCTGCAGTAATGAAATACAGCACACTCAGAATCTGCATCAACCCAGTTTACAAGGCACAGTGCAGACCTCATCGACCCATGACGATGGTTGAATAGGTATAGCTGACATGCCCAATAACAAAGTCTTCAGCATCTTGGGTGCGAAGTGTGGGTTTTGGCAAAACCGCATTGGATGAAAAATCCTTAAAATCCACTGCATTCATATCTCCTTCAAAAGGCCGATACCATTTCCTCCGCATGTCCTAGGGGATCTCCACTGGCAGTGAGGTCGTCACAGTGAATGGAGCAACTCTTTGCAGGACAATCCTGCAAAATCTTCTTTGATAACATCCTAGTCTGGGGTTGGATAATGTAAGAACACAATGCACGTCTTTGTTTAGTCCGCAACAGAATCAGGGTCATACAGTTAAAACTCAACCCCAGTTAAATTCCGTTTGAATCAACCAGATTTCCTACGTGGGTCACTTGTTCACAGAATAAGTGCACTTTGCGATGCTTCCTTAGTATGATGAATTGTCTTTCTAAATTTATTCTTGCTGCAGTGAAGTCCCATGACTACTACTTCAGCTCCTGCATTAAGGTGGGGTGGCATGGTGGCACAGTGGTTAGCGCTGCTGCCTCACAGTGCCAGGGACCGGGGTTCAATTCCAGCTTCTGGTAACAGTGCGGAATCTTCAAGTTCTCCCCGTGTCTGTGTGGTTTTTCTTCAGGTGCTCCTGTTACCTCCCTCAGCCTAAATTGTGCAAGTTAGGTTGTTTGGCAGTGCTAAATTGCCCCTTAGTGTCAGGGAGATTAGCAGGGTTATTATGTGGGGTTACGAAGATAGGGCCTGGGTTGTTGTTGGTGTAGGCCCTGTGGGCCAAATGGCCTCTTTCTGCACTGTAGGGTTTCTATGCTGAATGATGTTGGAAAGAAGACCATATTGTTGCGTTGAACTCTGAGCTCCTCCATGCTAAGATACTTTGACGTTCAAGTACCCATACTTGTATCAGCAGATGCCTCCCAGCACAGAATTGGCACAGTCTGTATCCAGAAAGGAGACCATTGGCCTTTGCATCAAGGGTCCTCCCTGACACTCAGATCGGTTAAGCCCATATTGAGAAGGAGCTCCTTGACCTCGTTGTCAGAAATTTCATGGTTTTATACATGGTCATGCTATAAGTGTTGAAACTGATCATCAGCATTTGTAAGTATCTATTCTTTCAAAAGCCCCTTCACACTGCATCTGCATGATTGCCATGCATGATGCTCAAACTACAGCCCTACAACCTCAGTGTCATCTACAAATGCAATGAGGAGGTATACCTTGCTAATTCCCTACCCAGATCCTTGATGCCCATTATGAAGAGGCAAATCGTGAGAACAACACGAACGTGGGTGGTGCACTCATGGAGCGGCAACAAAAGGGAAAGAAGTTTTACGATCGCAATATTCACAGACACTGCCCTTTAGAACCTGGTCAAATAGTCAGGATTCAGACCCCACACAGCCACGACAAACTGGCAGTGGTAAAAAAAAACCATGCCTCACAGCCAAATAGCAAAGTGGTTGACTCAGATAGTGGTCATTGCATATGAAACAAGCGTCACGTACTGCAGGATCTGAATTAAAACCATCAGCCACCATAGTAGCCCATGCATCCGGCATGCAATCCAGGCCCCAGTGGAACTGAAGGCTCACCCAGAGGCCAACACAGCAAACCCTGCAGGATATAAGGATACATATATCCTTATACATATAATTTTCCAGGACAGCAAGATACCCTTCGGCTCATCATGCCGGCCATTAAGAACCTATCCTAATTCCATTTTACAGCACTTGGACCATGGCCTTAGATACTATGGCTTTTCAAGCGTTCTTCTAAATACTTATTCAATATTGTGAGGGTTCTGGCCTTTTGCACCCTTTCAGGCAGAGAGTTCCAGATTCCCACCACCCTCTGGGTGAAAAATCGCCTCTCGATTTCTTGCCCCTTCCCTTAAATCTTACCACCTAGTATTGATCCCTTTACTGAGGGGTCAACCCAATCTATGTCCCTCAAAATTTTGTACGTCGTGATGAGATCCCCCTTCAGTCTTCTCTGTTCTGAGGTAAAGAACCCTAGCCTAACCAGCCTTTCTTCATAGGTGCAACGTTCCAGCCCAGACAACATCCTGGTAAATCTCCTCCAGAACTTTTTAGTGCAATCACATCCTTCCTTCAGAGCTGCACACTGTACTCTATCTGTGGTCTAATGAGCATTTTATACAGCTTCGTCATGATTTCCCTGCTCTTGTATTCTATGTCTCAGCTAATAAAGGCAGATATTCCATATGCCTTCTTAACCACCTTATCTACCCAATCTGTATTTTAGAAAACCAAATACAAGGTTCATGACTATGTGGTGAACTACCACATGGACCTTGCTTAATAAAGGGGAAGGAGATGCTACATGCTAAGTACCAGGTTCAGCAGCTCAATAACTAAATAGTTACGTGTTCAACTTATATGTTGTAAATGGTGACAGTTCTCTTGTACTGCTACACCTCAGTAAACCAGTTGTCCCAGATTAAATGGGGAAGATGTAGACTCGGTGATTACGTGGATGCTGGGATAAAGCAGGTACAAAAGGAATCTTGTGTCAGGTGCGTGGAAATTCTCCCCTGGTCACGGGCAGACACACTAAATGTAAGAGCTGTTCAGTATGACCAATAAGCCTGTATTATAGTTAGTCCCTGGTTGCCAGTTATTGCAACCCAGTACTTCTGCATCCTACTTATCAAAAGAAATTTTTCAGGACAAAAAACATTTGTTTTGATTATGTTTGCATACGATACATATTAATATCCTTGCTCCCCCCTCTCCCCCAATGTTCTCTCTCTACTTCAAACATTGTTGTTGAACACTGATCTGTTGTAGGAACCCTGGCTAATTTCTCTCTCCACCCCAACCTAATTGAAGGATGCTAAGGGTAATTTTATAACTAGCTAGGGTGAGGTCAGTGCGCTGAACACAAGCTATGCATCATATCTTGTTCTTATTGCTCGACTACTCACTGGGGAAATTCGCTGAGCTATTGGGTAACCAAGAGCCTATTTTTCTTGAAACAGAGCTTAAATCTATTTCCTGTAATTATAGAGGTTTCATCATATTTCATGTACACCTTTCATGGGTTGTGTCCAAGTTTCTATATTGTTAACACATCCCCATGGCATCACACGTTTCCAATTTTGGTACTTACTTTTGTTAACTGCATGAGTCGTCTTTCCATTCCTGTCTCCAGAGGATACAAAACATTCTAAACTGAGACTCTCTTCTTATGTTTTTAAAAAGCTCCACCTTTTGAGTGGGATTAATTTTGGGAACAACTGAGTGATATTTATGTATACTTTATCTTGCCTTTCCATGGGCATTTATTACCATTATTACCTTTGGGCACAAATGAGATCTCTATCCTTCATGATATTAGTCATTTGCCCAGGAGACAATACATCCCAACTCATGAACATGAAAAATAGACTAAGCCATAGGTAGGCTATAAACTGTAAAGATGCCTTTATATTGTGCCTAACTTCAAGATATATAGTGATCTAAGTGGTCTACTTCTGTACTGACAGTAGCTATGTGTTCTGGTGAGGATCTTGATGATATTGTTTCCAAACATGTAGTTCTTGTATCAGTGGATTATGTAGGAAGTAGTGAATGGAAACCAACATTTTCCTTTCTCTTTGGTCTCAGTACCAGTACGCTGTGACATTTACAAACTAGCTTTGGCCTGTACAGTTTTGGTGAATATCTGCATTGTAGATAGAATTATTTATATTGAGACTAATTGGAGCTATGTATTTTAAATAAAATTTATAGGGCTTTTAAATAATGAAATAGATTGAGCAGATTAATATCTGATGTCAAGGCTAAGAGCATGTATTTCATCCACATTTTTCTTTGGAAGAAAAATGTTTAACTGTCATTCCAAGAGAGAACATATACAAAGAAAATGTCTTTAAAGGTTGGCTCTGCGCAGGCTGCTGCTACCATCACCCTCAGCACTCGCACTTACATACTCAATAACAGAATACTGCACCCCTGTTTGGCCAAGATCATCACTCACAAATGCTCATACATGCACGCACACTTTGCAATGCCCCACACCTATCACTCCATACTGATCTATTCAGCCCACCCAAGGTACAACTCCCATCGAGAAAGCTAATCTGGAGCAACCCTCCCATGCAGGACATCCTTGCAAATTCCACCTGGATAAATGAATGGGAATCATTAGTCGCATCAAACAAGTACCTGGCCTCAAACCCAACCCAACAGCTGTCTGGTTTCAACTTTCCAAGGAAAGAGTGCTGCACCCTGAACAGGTTGAGGACTAGCCACAGCCCCTGCTTGGCCAACTTCCACAAATGGGGCATTAGTACCATTTTCTCTAAGTGCCTGTGGGAGAGAACAAGCTGTTCATCACATCGTAGATGAGTGTCCAATCTACAGACTCATCAGAGGCTGATCTGCACCCAGCACAGCAGGACCAGAAGAAACTGCTTGGCTTAGGGACTTAGCGCGTATTCACTAAATAATAAAAATAAATTGTTAATGTGTTCAGATTGACTGTTTTAAAGTTCATGAGAATAAATTCATATGAGACAAGTCAGTTAGAGGAAGAAAACATCAGTAATTGCAGGGTTAACTGAGGCAGACATCCAGCCAGCTGGCTACCATTTGCGGCCGTTTTTGTTTTACTGGCTCGTTTCTTCTCCTGATTGGTTTATCAGTAAGCTCCATGAGGTTTACAGCCTCTGAGGTGTGCTATGGATTGTATTTAGGCAGCTGGCCTCTGATCTCAGTCACCATTTATCCTCTTGGGGCAGTTATAATCACATTCTTTTATATTGTACGCACTTTATAAAAATACATGACTTAAGGGTTAGTTATGGAAGCTGCTGGTTCAATGCAGGAACAAACTTTTCCTCACTCTTATTTATGTAGGAAAGTTCCACACTTGTAATGATTGCCCATTGAAAATATTGCAGTCATGAGATTTTCTAGAAAATAGAACGTGCCCTGTAATATATTCTAGGCAACATTCTTTAGTTGTTCTCCTCGAATGTAGTATTGAGGTTCCGTGATACTGAGCAAATTTGTTCAGTTTCTGTGATACTGCAATATTTTGACTGACAAATGTAGATGTATTCCAGTCAGGGCTCATTTCATTATCTTCCAACTCTTTCTTCCTCGAACCTCCCCTTGTAGGTTCTTATCTATTCACAACTTTTTGATTTACTCATCTTCTTCTTTAGTCATTTCAAACTTGATGGTGTAATTTACATATAGTCTGTGACAATGTTACAAATGTATATTTACTTTTAAAAGACAATTAAAATATAAGTACACCCTTGGGGTGAGCTAGGAAGGGATTGAGGTTGCATTCCAATCTCATACTTTTACTTCTGATGTTCAAATGTAGCTCCTGTGTTTGTAATGGTGTCTGTACTGATGATGGCTGTAAAGTAAAATTTCAGAGAATCCAGTGCAGAAGGAGGCCATTCAGCCCAACGAGCCTGCAGTGCTAACAATCCCACCTAGGTCCAATCCCTGCAATCCCATATATTTACCTTGCTAATCCCCCTGACAGTAAGGGTCAATTTAACATGGCCACTCAACCTAACCCACACATCATTGGACTGTGGGAGGAAACCAGGGACCAGAGCACCTGGAGGAATCCCATGCTGACATGGGCAAAAAGTGCAAACTCCACATAGTCGCCCGAGGCAGAATTGAGCCCAAGTCCCTGGCGCTGTGAGGCAGCAGTGCTAACCACTGTGCAACCGTGCCAGCCAAAATTTGGTTAGCTTCAGCTCAGTTTGGGACAGGTACAATCAACAGCACAGAGCTGATTTCCGTAAAGCGTAAATGGCCACAATTGACAATCTTTCAATGACCATTTGGGCAGTTGTGGAAAATAGAAACACTCATTCTTTTGCGACTGAAGTTGTCATTTGAGGGGTTGCCCAACACCCATTGTTGGTGCAGAGTAGAGAGAGTTTTACGTGGCTGATGTGGGAGTACTTGATACTCATGTAAGCATCAAAAAGTGCATAAGTTTGCTCCATAATTAAATAATGAGTGAAATAACGTCCAGCTTTGATTTTGTATCCCTCAATAAATTCCAGGTAGTTAGATTGGAATTTTATTTCCAGATATTCATCTGGATCTTGTGTGGCACTTTGTACATACTTAGAATCACAGCTAAATGTTGGAGCTGCTGTGTTGTGATGACACAGCCTAAGGAGATCCACATGAAGTTCATTTGCATCGTTGACTTTTAAGGCAGTCTGTCTTGAGGCTGATTTGGTGGCATGTTCATTCTTCTTAATCTCACTCTCTTGAGTACTTATTTGAGAGTGTTCTTTATCCCCTTAAAGTTTTTAAAAAATGTTTATATTGTAAATGTACCGTCTTGCACCAGCCAATAAAATGTTTTTAGTTTCTGTTCATAAGGTGGACTTTAACAAAGATTTGCATATTGGAGTGAACAATGACTGTGGAATTGAAACTCTGAGGCCATATTTGCAGCATTAGACAAAATGATGGAAAAATACCTATTTTTATTGATAACCTACTAACAACTTTGTGGGAATGTGTGACTTTTGTGAATGTGGTTTCATTGAATATCCACAAGCAAAGGTAAAATAATTGACTTGCAGCTACTTAACCTGTTTGAGAGTGTAAACATTAGGTAACTATGGTCTATAATTTATGTACAAGATTGAGCAGAACAGAGGAAAGTCTGGTTTACAAACAAGACCCTGAATTGTTTATGAACTTTAATGGAGCAAAGTAAATGTGTTGTAAAAGGGATGGGACAAGAGGAAGATTGCCCCTCGCAGTGCAAAAAGGCAAAGCGGAAGCATGCAGAAGATAATTACACCAGCGACTCATCATTGAACATTTGGGAAAATAGGAAAATGTTGCACGTTTTTAGAGAAGTGCACACAAATTATGTAAAGTAAATTATGTTAAGTAAAGTTATTATGAAACCAAGTAGATGAGGATCATTTTTAGTTTGAACATAAGAACATAAGAAATAGGAGCAGGAGTAGGCCACCTAGCCCCTCGAGCCTGCCCCGCCATTCAATAGGATCATGGCTGATCTGTCATGGCTCAGTTCCACCTTCCCGCCCTCTCCCCATAACCCTTAATCCCCTTGCCTATCAAAAACCTATCAACCCGCGTCTTAAAAATATTGAGCGAGGCAGCCTCCACCACTTCAACGGGCAGAGAATTCCAGAGATTCACCACCCTTTGAGTGAAGAAGTTCCTCCTCAACTCCGTTCTAAACCGCTCCCCCTTTATCCTGAGGCTGTGCCCTCTAGTCCTACTGCCCTTTCTGAGCGGGAAGAGCCTCTCCACCTCTATCCTATCCATCCCATTCAACATCTTATATGTCTCAATGAGATCTCCCCTCATTCTTCTAAACTCTAACGAGTACAAGTCTAGTTTATTCAGCCTCTCCTCATAGTTCAACCCCCTCAACTCTGGAATCAGCCTAGTAAACCTCCTCTGCACTCCCTCCAAGGCCAAAATATCCTTACGTAAGTGCGGCGACCAAAACTGCACACAGTACTCCAGCTGCGGCCTCACCAGTGCCCTATACAGCTGCAGCAAGAGCTCCCTACTTTTATATTCAACCCCCCTCGCTATGAAGGCCAGCATCCCATTCGCCTTCCTGACCACCTGCTGCACCTGCAGGCTGGGTTTTTGCGACTCATGCACAAGGACCCCGAGGTCCCTCTGCACCGTCGCATGCTGCAGTTTTTCTCCACGTAAGTAATAGTCCTTCCTACCATTATTCCTACCAAAGTGGACAACCTCACATTTGCCAACATTAAATTCCACTTGCCATTTCCTGGCCCATTCGCCCAGCCTATCTAGATCCTTCTGCAGACTCTCCACACCCTCCGCACAATTTGCCGTTCCATCAATCTTGGTGTCATCAGCAAATTTCGACACCATACACTTGGTTCCCTCCTCCAGATCATCTATATAAATGGTGAATAGCTGAAGCCCCAGCACCGACCCCTGGGGCACTCCACTAGTCACCAACCGCCAATCTGAAAAGCACCCATTGATCCCCACTCTCTGCCTCCTATTTGACAGCCAATCCTCTATCCACGCTAACACCCTACCCCCAACTCCATACCCCCTTACCTTCTGCAATAACCTCTTGTGAGGCACCTTGTCAAACACCTTCTGAAAATCAAGACAGACCACATCCACCTCTATCAACCGCCCTAGACACATCCTCATAGAACTCCAATAAATTTGTCAGACACGACTTCCCCTTAACGAAACCGTGCTGCTTCTGCTCTACCAAACAATTTTCCTCAAGATGCCTCGCTATTTTCTCCTTGATCACGGAATCTCCTTGATCCCATTGTTTAAGCTGGCTGATATAAATGGCCAATGTAATTGACTCTAGTCCCTGAGTTAAGAAGGGAAAATTACCCATGATTATAACTTGTCATCATTATGTAAATGCAACTTTTTTTATTTTCTTGACCTGGTTTATGAGAGTTGATCCACACTTCGGTTTCTGCTGAAGGAGTGATTGTACTACAGTCTGCCATTAACCACATGATAACATTACTGGCAACTGCAAGGCTTTTGGCAAAATAGGGACAACTCTCTTGAATACTACCACATCTTTGTGCATGTGGAGAAAATGCCTGCTAGCAGTTATATGTTTCAAGTTGTACAAGTACAACAACTTGTCACCTATGTTAGTGTAGCAATGCTGTGGCACTTTGTTGGTCTCTGAAGTGCTGTGTCTGAAAGCAATATCCTGCAGCTTCTGATGATACTGTGCTATTAATATATTTTATGTTTAAGGGGAGACTGCTTTAAGATTCATTATTTTGTTACAAATAGTCGGTTTGTCAGGAAAGAATACAGCAGATGATGAAAAGCAGGATAACTGCTCAAATGTTTGTTTTTTTAGAAGGCTTAATGAGCTTTTGTTTTCCAAAGAAGAGGACTTTGAGGATGTTTTCTTGATTATATCATTGAATGTTAGAATAAAGTAACGGGAAGGTGAGTTAGGTATGCAGCGTCATATAATGATGTCATACTAGAAATGGGAGGAACTAGGTTTGTAGTGGAGAAAAACAGCTTTCTGAGTTCAGTTGTTGGAGAGGGCTGTTTAAAGATAACAGCCTATAACCAGCTCTCTCGCTACATAATCTGGAAGCTCTACAGCTGTTAACAAAGGTTGAAGCACGTATGCCTGGGTTTACTAAGTGTTTTTTAAAGTGGAGTTTAAGTCTATAAGAGGAATATTGCTAAATTGGAACTAAATAGTAATAAATTAGAAGTTAAAGGCTGTTTCTTTTCATGTATACTGGTTGTTCAATGATCAAGTGTTAAATTATTCCATGTTATAGTTATATTTAAACTGTGTCATAAATAAAACTTATTTTGATTTAAAAAAAAAGCCCAATTTGTCAGTGGGATCACCCTGAGGTGAAACATCCTTTCGTCATTGTTTCAGCTGGCTGATATAAGTGGTAGATGTAATTGAATCTAGCTCTCTGCGTTAAGGAAGAAAAATTGTGATTCCAACTTGTCGTCATTATGTAAATGCAATCTTTTTTGGTTTTTCAACCTCGGGCTGGCTTATGGGATTGACTCACACTTAGATTTCAGCTAAAGAAATGATTGTGCTGCAAGAATGAACATGCTACCAAATCAGCCTCAAGACAGAATGCACGAAAAGCCAATGATGCAACTTTGTATGGATCTCCTCTGATTGTGTCATCACAACATGGCAGCTCCAACATTTAAAAAGTACCACACAGAATTTATATTAATATCTGGAAATAAAATTCAAACCTGACTGGAATTTATGTCAAAAATAAAAAAATTGTTGGGGTCTAATTTACCTTGGGATTTCTGATCTGGCACCCTAACAAGTTAATCAAACAAAGGATACTAGACACTGATCAGCAGGTGTGCCGTATATGGTTGCAGGTAAACATAGTTTTTGTACTCCATAGACCCCATAGAATCCCAGCAGTGCAGAAGGAAGCCGTTCAGCCCATCAAGTCTGCACTGACTTAGCATCTTACGCACCTAATCCACTTAACCTACACAACTTGGGACAGTAAGGAGGAATTACCAAAGCCAATCTGCTTATCCTGCACATCTTTAGACTGTATGCAGAAACTAGAGCACCTGGAAGAAACCCACACAGACACGGGCAGAGCGTACAAGCTCCGCGCAGACACGGGCAGAGCGTACAAGCTCCGCGCAGACACGGGCAGAGCGTACAAACGTGCAAAGGCCAAAATTGAACCCACGTCTCTGACGATGTGAGGCAGCAATGCTAAGCCACCGTGCTGTAAGAAGCCTCACAACACCAGGTGGAACCTTCCACACACCTGACGAAGAAACAGCATTTCCGAAAGCTTGTTGGATTACTATCAAATAAACTGGTTGGACTTTAATCTGGTATTGTGAGGCTTCTTACTGTGTTTACCCCAGTCCAACGCTGGCATCTCTACATCATGGCAACCACCATGCCACCATGGATGTCTGAAATCTCACCACCATAGACATGAAGGACTCATCAGTAAGCAACTGTGAAAAATTCATGGTATATATATTAAATAAATTGAACATAAGTAATAGACTGAAGCACAAGATAAAATTTATTCATTTACTATGTCTTGAGCCTGTGATAGCGTATGACAAAAGGTAGTGAGAATAACTAAGAAGTACAATTAATGCATGCAGTGGAATAACTTTCTATATTAATCAGGTGACACACCAAAGATACAAGCTCCCTGAATTGCTGAATCTCCTCTTGGCCATAGGGTGACTGTGTTATAACACACCATCATATTCTATGGTAATGTGCTTTGTGTATTATGAATCTCCCAGATCCTTTTTCTCTTTGCCTGCTATGATGTAACTATTAGTGGCTGATGTGCATATGTTCTCTGACCCCAAAATAACCTTGAATGCCTACTGTTAGCTGGGTCACTGCCAGGATTAAAATCTCCAGATCTTCCTGTTAATTCAGCTCACCAATTTCAAGTTGAAAAGGAATCAAGTATTATTTTAATTTGACTTTGCAACTGCCAATTATTAGATGAGTTCTTATCAGTGGCTTTAATGAGAAATGCTCTTCTAACTTTTCACTAGTTGTTAACCCATTTTTAGAAGGGTAGGAATGCTAGAAGTGGTATTGAGCAGGGTTGTAACGTCTGGTGTTTCGTGATGGTTGTGTCTCACTGCATGCGCATACCAATTTTTGTTAACAAACAGATGAAAATAAAAAGCTTTTTAATCAAGAAAATTCCAAGATAAGTGTTTCAAGAAACAGCACCGACAGTACTTTTGTGGTTAGAAAGCCCTGTTGCCTCTGTTTACATTTTCTGGAAATTAAATTCCAAAATAAAAAGGCATGGCACAGTGGTTGGTACCGCTGCCTATCAGTGCCTGGGACCCAGGTTCAGTTCCCAGCTTAGGTCACTGTCTGTGTGGAGTTTGCACATGACTGCGTGGGTTTCCTCCCTGTACTCCAGCTTCCTCCCACTGCCTGAGGATGTGTGGGGTTAGGTAGATTGGCCATGCTAAATTGCCTCTTAGTGCCAGGGGGACTAGCTAGGGTAAATACATGGGGTTATGAGGATAAGGTCTGTGTGGAATTGTGGTCGATGCAGACTCAGTGGGCCGACTGGCCACCTTCTGTACTGTAAGATTCTCTGATACTATTCTATGAATAGCCAAAGATGCATTTTAAAAAAATTATGTACAATTCATAATTAGCATGAAAACAAAGCAAGAACCCTGGAATGCTAGATCACCCCCATTTTGACATATAGAAGTGAGTATTGGATGATCAGTGAAACAGTGCGGAGAAGGTTTGAGGTTGCAGAGCTGTGGGTTTGAGGTGAATAGTCAAGTTAACTTAGGTAAGTCACACTACCAATGAAGAACTGCTAGTAAGATCTGAGACCAAAAGAACTCTGCTAACCAAGATCGGGAAAAGGACAATAGGAATTTCTTGGGCGTGGAATAAGAAATCTAGGTTTAGAAAGTCTGAACTGATGGAAAATATCAATGGTAAAAGAGATTGAAATCTCTCTAAAGCACCTCACAAACTCTGAATGTACCATCAATGAAGATGATTCATGCTCCAGAGCAAGATTAGCATGGAGGTCCCTGGTCATCAATGTCCCCTTAGGGCATAGTGCCTGAAGAGAGAGAGGGAAACATGAATTGAAAACATGTAAAAGGTGTACCCTATGGTTTCTCATTAAAATTTTGATTTGAATTTGTGGATAGCTTGAAATAAAAATGAAAAATTGCCAGAAATATTTAGCAGGTCAGTAGCATCTGTGGAGAGAGAACAACAAGAGTTAGTGTTTCACCAAGCCTCCTTCAACAGCACTTCCCAAATCTGCAGCTCTGGCATCTAGAAGGACAAGAGCAACAGATGCATGGGAACTTTACCACTTGCAATTTCCCTTCCAAGCCACATACCATTTGTGACTTGGGCTTCAGTCACTAGGTCAAGATCCTGGAACTTCCTACTGAGTGTAATTACACCAGGTGGACTACAGTGGTTCAAGAAGGTTCAAGATCACCTTCTTAAAGGCAATCCAGGGTGGGCAGCCTTTCCATTGACACTCACATCCCATGAAAGAATAAAAATGGTTCTGATGAAAGGTCATACACTGAGAAGTTGACGTTTATGCTCCTTCCTCAAATGCTGCCAGACCTGCTGAGTATTACCAGCAGTTCTTAAATTAAAAAAAGTGGTCAATGACCTTTCAGCAGAACCAGAGCAAAAGCTATAACTAGTATAAAGCAAGTATGAAGCCAGGGAAAGTAGGGCAAGAGGGTGGAGTGGTGTTGGAGAACAATAGGGAAGATCTGTGACAGGGTGAAAAGCAGGTGAGATTAAATAACAGAATAAATGATAGTGAAAGACAAAGAGGCTGTAATTGGATAAGTAAAGAAACAAAAGCTGTGTCTGGTGGAAGTGTGATGAAAAAGAGCAAAATAATTTCCAGCAGCTGGTTCCTGAAACACAAAGAAACCTGCAGAAAAATGGGACATACAGTTATGATTTATAGCTAACTTGAATCTTTTTGAATAACAAAGTCTTTGAGATTACAGAAGTGAACTGTCGTTTCTAAATAATGTGAAAATGATGCATTCAATGAACTTTAAGTTTCTCAAAATAATAGGAAATTGATCAATTTAAAACTGACATAAAATAGGCTCAACTTGAATGAAATGGATGCTCATGGATCATCATTAAAAAAAGGATTAATATTATGTATGTTTTGGCATCCTTACAAAATGAATGTTTTGTGCCAGTTAATAGGCAACAGTAAAGCTGACACTGCATAAAAGCCAAAAATGCTGTGTATCTTATTAGAATTGTGTAATTTCTGCAGCACATGGATACCATTTATGCTCTGAGAATTCTTTACCTGAGGTTGACACAATTGAATTGCTGTCCTCACTAATGTAACTTTTTGTACTCTTGGGGACTTGGTTCTCAACTGTTGGCAGACTCACAAGTTATTGTATAAATGCATTTGCTGATAGATTTATGCAATAATACAGAACCAGCTGTGAGTGAATTGTTTTGCTTTAACTGTTTGTATGATACTGGTATTTCTATTTGATGTAAAGGGCTTGTTTTTGATATTCCGCAACCCTCACTCCACCCCGAGTCTCGGTCTCTTCAGGAGTGTACTGGAGGTTGTGCTTCAACTTTTTAAGAATTCATATGTCAGATATGGGCGTTGCTGGCTAGACCTGCATTTACTGCTAATCCGTAATTGCCTTTGAGAAAATGGCAGTGAGCTGCCTTTGAGAAGATGGCAGTGAGCTGCCTTCTTGAATTGCTGCAGCACGTGTTGTTACAAACCCTGTTGGCATTACCTACAAGAGTGTCTCAAAACCCCAAAGGATAACTTGAAACACTGGTTCTTAGTGATGTATATTTGTTTGGAATAATGACTGAAGGATAACTTGCAGTATTGGTTTTTAGTGGTGTACTTTCGTTTGGAGTAATGTGCGGAACAATGTACAACTCAGTGAGAAACGAGTCCAGTCATTGTTTAAATAATTAGAGAGTATTGAAGTAAAAGAAAAACACACAATAAGAAAAACTAATATAAACTATGACACTTAAGTGTACTAATAATTTAGCAGACTGTTTTATCTGAAATTAGCTCTTGCTCCCAAAATATGCCCTCATTCCCTGAACTCACTGTGATGCTCCTTTCAGCATCCAGTTTACTAACGATACAAGTCAAACCCAGCTCACAATTACTACACAACACAGCTTAGATGATCAGGTCTGGGGAAATGCCTTTTGCTGGTTCAGCGAAGGCACAAAACTGCAACTTTTAGAGGTGAATATCTGCAATCTGCCATGGCTCTAAATGTTAGATTGAACAGGCTTAGTGGCTGTGATCATGGATGGAGATGGTCTATCTGATCGTTGGATGGAAAACTAGCCTGCTTTCCCAGTTAAAATGTGGGCAGTTAACGGTTTGATATTCCACCCTGTGCGTTTGGTTGGCTGTCAACATCTCTCAATTTCCTTGTCTTTAGAAGTTATCATTTGTATAGCCCCACATATAGAAATTCGCACTTCAATTTCTCTGGATGCTTTCTAATCTTGTTACTTGTCTGTACTTTTGTTTTCATCTCAAGTTCAACTGTTCACCTCGTTAACATACCAAATTCCAAGCAATGTGGTGTCAGTGCACTCATATTACTGTTAATGAGAGTGTTCTGGATTTTGACCCAGCCACAGTGAAGGGAAACCAGTATATTTCCAAGTCAGGATGTTGAGTGACTTGGAGGGGAGCTTTTACATGGTAGTGTTCCCATGTGTCTGCTGACCTAATCTTTTTAGATAGTAACAGTTGTGGGATTGGAAGGAGCTGCCTAAGGAGCCTTGTCGAGATCCTGCAGTGCATCTCGGTGGTGGAGACCGTAGCACACTGGTAAACACTGGTGTAGAGAGTTGAGTATATTGCTGAAACTGTCAGAAAATGGCATAGGGAAGGTTCAATTTTTCAGCCACCCACCAGAGCCACAGAGTGCTGATGGGATTGAGATTTGTTCCCCAGCTCCCTCACTGCCCCGCCCCACCATGCCAATTGAAAATGGTGCTGCAGGTGTGTCTGAAATGCCAAAAATTTGTGGCATGAGATTTAAATTGATTCTAACCCTGGCAAGGGATACCAGAAGGTAGGAGCCACACTCCACTTGAGCCAAACTCTCCAAGGATACTCAATGATAATCAAGGTCTCTATTTTTACATCTGAATCTGATAACTATACCACAAAATCATGATCAGGTATTTTAAATGCATTAAGTCTTTCACAATGACACCTTATTTTGTTGAAAAGATACATTTAATGGTTAACTTATTTTGTGAATTTGGCCTACAACACATGCTTTAAATTTTATTGACAATTATTCAGAGCTTTGTATTGAATTTCACAAAACAATACACCAGAAAATGAATGACAATTACTTCTCAATCAATCTTGCTGAAAGATGGCTGTGCTGCTTGAGGATTTCTAAATATTTGCTAATATATCTTAAACCTGAGCTCTTTGGGACAAAATTAAGCCATCTAAAGTTTTCCTGCAGGGTTTTTAAATTCTGTGATAGCAAGTATATAAGTAGTGACAAATAATTTTACTGATAATTTATGTAGCAGCTCATAGTACAATACTCTGACATAGGTTTAGTTGCCAGAGGAGTCAAGCCATGTAATTCAAATTACAGCATGCTATGTCATTTGTCCAAATATTTGCAGCTTTTTGAATTTGATTTACCCAAATTTTGTTGGGACCCAGTTATAAGAAAAATGAGTTTAAAGCCAATAGGCTGAATATTGAGAGGTAAGTCTGCGAGAACTGATAATTTGTCATTGAAATGATAAAGTAGAGATGAAAAGCCAGTGGACTTTGCAAAGCCAGGGTTAAGAAATATATTAACTTGAAATTGTAGTGTTTATTTTCTAATTAAGTTATTTTTGGTGTCAAAAATATACACCTTCCGTAGAATTTCTTTTCACTTTTTTTTCCTCAGCTTTTCCATTCTTTCTCTCCTTTCTGGTGCCCCTCACACGACACTGCAGCCTTCTTCACAGTAATGTGGAATGGTCTGACCTATAAGCTTCTGTATGACCACGTCATTGCTGTTATGCAGTCAGCTGGCAAAGGAGTGTGATTATACTAGAACAAGATAAGTTATACAATTCTTTTCCCACTGATTCGCCTCGCGAGTAAATTGTTCTATCCAATGAACTCATGAAATTTGTTCAGTTGACTAGAGTAACTACAAGTTACATAAACGAGTTATAAGCTGGACAATGCACTTTGTATTTTGAGGTACCTAATTTATTTAGTTCTGTTGTTTGTCAATCATGAACTGCAATAGCTAATATTTTCTTGCATTAATAATATATTGGATTGCAAAGTATCTAATAAATGTAGTTTAGAATCATAGAATTCCTACAGTGCTCAGAAGGAGGCCATTTGGCTCATCGAACCTGCACTGACTCTTACCCAGGCTTATCCCACATATTTATCCCCCTAATCTTGGGATACTAAGGGGCAATTTAGCATCATCAATCCATGTAATCCACACATTTTTGGAATGCAGGAAGGAACTGGAGCAGACATGGAGAAAATGTGCCAACTCCACACAGTCACCTGAGGCCAGAATTGAACCAGGGTCTCTGGCGCTGTGAGGTAGCTGTGCTAACCACTATGCCACCGTGCTGTTGCGAATTTATTTTGGTGTTTTTAATTGATTAGAGATTTAATCTGTATCGGACCATTATTGTATCAGTAGTGGCAGCAGCTGCTGCTGAGTGGGAACAGTTGCAACCCTTAATATGGTACAATGTGATTTGGTCATGTTTGGATAGATTTTGTTTCAGTTTTTCTGGAAGGCAATGATGACAGTACTGTTTGGAAATAAAATGGTCTAGATTTTGAGAGACCTAAAGTAAATGCTCCTTTAAATCAGTAGTGTCTAAGATTTAATATGCCACTGTAGGATACTTAGCCTCTGGGCATCATTAAATAAAATTGCCCATGAATTTACACATGTCCTAGTTGCCAATATTCACCAGATTAGATTTTGGAGTTATTCAACAATGAAGGGTATCTTGCCAAACTTCAGGCCCACTAAAGTAAAACAGATTTACCCGCAGAGTAAGAAATACGAACACAAAATAGAAATTGAGTTGCTGTGATTCTAGATAAATTGTTTAAACATTTAAACTTATTTAGAAGGTGGTTATAGACCAACTCTTAGACCCACTGAACATCAATTTGGCATTGGCGCTGGATATGGAATTTAAGGGTAGTGTCCCATTGATAATGAAGGAATGATGGTGTATGTCCAAACCAGGGCAGAGAGACTTGATGGCCATCGTGTTCCCATGACTGCTACTCTTTTTCTTCTCAATGGTAGAGGTCAGGGAAGTCATGCTTTGAATTCATCAGCTTCAAATCAAGTTCAGTTTGAGAGGTTCATTGAGGTCCTAGTCCATCAATATTAACAATGAAAGCATGATATGTGAAGAATAAATATTTTATAAACATATTACTGTATGACAATGACCCACCAAACTCGAACATGCTTGTATTGAGAGGGTTAATAAGTAAGAGTGGATTAAATCTTCTTGGCAAACTTCCTGTGTTTAACTTCTTGCAGTACTTTACCATCTGTTTACTATTATTACATGTACTTATGATGCTTAACTTTTCCTCCAACTTGTATTCAACTTCAAAAGTAATATCATAGTCTATGTGTGGTTTACAAATTCTAACAAAAAGAATTATAAGTTTTATAAGGTTTTTATATTTTGTGACTATGCCTTTAAATTTAAGGTAAATGAAGAGTGTCATATGATCTGTTCTGAAATCTGTGTGACTGTAAGCTTGGGAAGTCTTATCCTTAGAGATCTAAGGAAGGTTTTGATTGTTTTACTGGGAAGAAGATGGAAGGAATTTGTGCTTGGAGACTTTGGCTGCAACCTGTGCATTAACAATGGAAACTGAGTCTCTGAAGTCCCAAGAAAGTGTAGAGAATGACAGGCTTTAAACTGACCATTTCATTCTAAGGTGAAAGAGAATTGGGCTGTCAAGGATTGCTAATTAACATTTCTACCTGGATACAAAGTCTGTGTGATCCATGTTGCCATGGGGAAGGCTGCAGAGGAAATCATTGTACAGAGCAGGTTACAGGCTTTCCTAGAATTTCACTGAATATCACAATGATTTGAATCTGCCTGAATCTAAGAGAAAGGGAGCAGCTAGAGGCCAAAAATATCTTTTGCTGCATGAATATAGGTGGAAGCTCATGCTCCGATTAGAAAGACCAAGGCTGAAACTTGCTGGCCATTCACGGGATCTGCTGGTCCTGCGGGTGGTGAACCCCCTGCTGTGGATTTTCAAGACAAGGGGTGCATTCAACAGGAAACCCCGTTAGCAATGGCAGGACTCACTGCTGGCCAATGGCAGGTGCCTCCTATTGCTGTGCAATATGTGGTGGGTTGCACAGTAAATCTCACCCTAAACTCCTGGGAGTTAAATTGAATCACCTAATTTGGGCTGGTTGGGGTGTCTTTGGGAAAAGAAAACTTCAATTGTGAAACCCAGTTCTAAGATTGCAAGTTAATAGACTGAGAAAAAGTTGAAGAACCCCTCAGGAGCTATGACTTACTTTGGATTAATTCCAGAAAAATTGAATGTCTACCCAAGGACAGTGTAAAGTAAACCTATGAGATGTGATTTTTTTGGTTGGGTTAAAATTGGGGAAGGGAGTATTCTGTTGTGTGATTTAAAGTACAAGTTGCATACAGAAATGGTATTTAGTTAATAGTGTTGTTAGTCATTTATTGCAGTAAAAGTCTTAAACATGAATTCTTGACATATTCATTGAGTTATTAGTTAAATTTAAATTTATTTTTAAAGGTTATAGGTCTCTGGGGATTGTAACAGTATTCAATTCCAAAAGTAATATCATTGGCCTAAGTATGATTTATAAATTCTACCTTTTTAAAGCTAATGTGCTACAGAAAGGGTCAGCAAAATAACTTTTTGTTGAATTTGTCTTCTGTTGCCCAAAATGGTTTTAGCATTCACAAAGTTATGAATTTTTATACATAATAGTGATTTAGCCAGCTCTAATCTTTTGCCACAAAGCCCGAGTATTTGTTTCAAACTTTCTGTTCAGTGTATACTATGAAGGCACATTCAAAGAATATATTTACTGCATAATGTTATAATTTTGAAATTTAATGATATAGTGGTTGGTGAAGTTGCATTTTCTTAGTTTGCCAACATTTCCTGATTTACAGGAATGAGAATTAGATTTCTGGAATAAATGTGTATATGCCCTGGAATTCTGTTTTATGCAATAGGTTGTGGTGGACAAGAAGTTGCTTGCATCAGAACAATTATAGTGTCACCCATAGTTAGTGCAGCATTGCCAGTTTATAGTAAATGTGAAATTATTATTACGGAAGTAATATGGATCAAACCCACATGTGCAATATGAAAATTTGGGTTCTTGACATTGGTGCCGGATAGAATTTTTTTGACTTGAGAAACCTGTTTCCAGTAGGCATATTCCACTACCAGGAAGGCATATCGATAACTTTTATTTATATTAATGGCTAGAACATCATGGACAGCAGATGTTTGAATTCCTAATGTTCTCTCCCAGCAGATGAAGGTTCTTATCAGGAATATTGTTCCATAAGCTCAAGCTAAATAGCTCAACTTGTTTTGCTTTTTACTTAGTTCAAATAAAGTTGCTGCATTCAAATAGCTAGATATTTTCTCATTCCACATTAACATTCCCACAACGTGACATGTTCAGTGTCAATATGGACAAGTTGGGCCGAAGGGCCTGTTTTCCATGCTGTAAACCCCTTTGACTCTAATATATAACTCTGAAGTTGGATTAGGCATGGACTTAGTGGACTAGCAACATGAAAGCCATATGCCAATTTTACATTAAATGGATACTTAAGCACCTTATATTCCAGGCAGTCATTCAATGGTGGATGTGGCCTGTATATATTATTGGTAAAGGCGCGTGAAATAGGCATGCTGCTGGCAATAGACTAAAACATTTGATAGCCAAAGTAATGCATCTTAAAAGGATGGTTGAAGACTTCTGGAAAAGCATGCTTTTTTTTTACTTTACCCACTTGTGGAGATGGGAGGAGGATTGCACCTCCCAGTTCCATGTTTACATTAATGGACTGCAGGTAATCACCCACTATTCACCACCTCAACCCCTCCCAACCCACTATTTGACTTTCTACAACCAGTGGTTGTACTATAACTGTTTGCATTGTGTTAATGCTGCATCTCGAGTGTAAATGAAGCCTGATTCCTGTGTCAACTTCCAAGGTGGCACTGAAACAGTGAAAAGCAAGATTTAACTTGTTGTGCTTTGGAATCAGTTATCCCCTTGAAGCCGAATATATCATCCCACATTTTGCACAGCATGAAACTGAATCTAACTGGCACTGTGCTTAACTTGTAGTTAAGCTAAAGTTTAGCATATGAAAAGTGCATTTCAGATGTGTGCCTGGTGTGTGTGTTTTTATTTCTTACGTACTTTTTATAAGATGCGCATTATCTATTATTTAAAAATATTTTCTATATAATAGCTATACTTGTAAATGTGTTGGAATTTTTAAGTGAACATATTCAAGTTCCAGTGTGGGTTAGAATTGATCAGGATGTCCGCATGTATTCATCCAAAGTTGTGAAGTGCCTACTCTTTAAGTACTTGTTTTTATTTTGAATTAATTTTGAAAAGATGCAATGCGGAATAGTATTTTTGTTATTTGTAGCAGACATTCATTTGATTTTCTGGCTTTAATATAGGGAGATTGCAAAATTCAAGATCTGTTGATAAGTGTTTGACAAGACAAGATTTGGAGACAGACACCAAGGACATCTAAACATGCTTTTTTATTTACAATTTCTGCTATCCTGTTATTTTCTCCTTATTCTACTATTAAAGCCGTTTTTTGCCCTGCCGAGCATTTGGAAGAGGTGACCTACACCTAGGCCTCTACCAATATTGGTTTCAACAGATGACATGGAGAAGTGTAATCATACCCCAGCAAAAACTGTCCCCCTCTGTTGTGTGGGAAGTTGCTCAAAGGTTGGACCTTCCTGTGGTGATGCAGGGAGCCTTGAGAATTGAGTAGAGTAGGGCAATCAGATCTCCCTCCCTCTTGGCAACGTAAAATCATCAGCAACAAAATTACATAGTTTGTAGATTTTTGTACATTTTTCTGTTGGGAACCATTTTAAATCATCTTGGCAGGAGTGTGGGGGTGGTGCGTGTCAGACTGTTTCAGTTTAAAATTTATTTATTGGTGTCACAAGTAGGCTTGCATTAGCACTGCAATGAAATTACTGTGAAAATTCCCTAGTCGCCATGCTTCGGCACCTGTTTGGGTACACTGAGGGAGAATTTAGCATGGCCAATGCGCCTAACCAGCATGCCTTTTGGATTGTGGGAGGAAACTGGAGCACCCGGAGGAAACCCATGCAGACACAGGGAGAATGTACAGACTCCACACAGACAGTGACCCAAGCCGGGAATTGAACCCAGGCCCCGGCGCTGTGAGGCAACAGTGCTAACCACTGTGCCACCATGCCACCCTGTGTTTTTGGAGTATGATTAGTTTTATTAAAGGTTGCTTTGAGGTGTATATTTGGGATCTTTCCCATTTGAGAAGTGTTGTTTGTCCTTCAGCTCTATCAGCAAGCAGTGTTCAGTTATTAAGATGTCTTTTTTTAATGCATATATTTTTGTGGACTTAGGGTTTTCATATGGCAGTTATGTTATTAAAGGACAAAAATTCCATGTATGTAAAGCATCCACCCGCCCTCTGTGATAAAATTTGCTCCAAATGTTTGTTCGCTGTTTGTGCTGTGAACGCAGAGGAAATTTCAAATCTGATTCGACTGACACAATGTTGGGATTACAAGATATGTCCTAAATAGCTAAAAGCCAAATACTGAGGATGCTGGAAATCAAAATAAAACGGAAAATTCAGGAAATTCTTAGCAAGTCAGCCAACATCTACAGAGAGAGAAACAAATGATGAAAGATCTGAAAAGTTAACTCTATTACGTTCCGTAAATTCTGCCTGACTTTTCCAGCATTTTCTGTTTCTGTTGCAAGTTCCCAGTTAGGAAAGCATGTTGTTGCAATAGGCAATGCAATAAACAGAAATGTTACAAAACCTGTTGTGAAGGTAAAATGTGGTGGTAAGGCACACAATTTCAAAGTGATTCAGCACATGGGGAATACTGAATTTTTCGCTGCACTAGTGCAGGATTGTACTGTCGAGGTCTGATATTTTTACAAGGGGAGAAAGAGGGAAAAATCTGACAGTTTGAACCATTTTCTATTAGTATCAGATGTATTCTGGTAACCGTTTATCTTACTTTCAGAATGTGGGGAAATAAATTGGTTTATGACAACAGGGGGCCAGAATGGAACTGTACAAATAGTATGGGTGCAACACCTGCATAGAACTTACTCGTTTCCTTTGAAAGAAGCCCTTCAAAAGATAAAAAAAACTATATTAGTATTTACAAAGTCATTTTGCTCTGTCTTATGTGTTCCAGAAAGACTATAAACTAAACCTTGAGAAAAACATAAATTAATTGTAATAAGCTGTTATATCAGAAACTATGCATATTCTTAATAGCTAGAAGACTAATAAAATGGTTTTATTTAAATTTCTGATAGGAATCTATTAATGTTTGTACTTTGTAAGAGCATACATCTGCAACAGATCAGCATACTTGCATATTACCCTAGAGAAACAGCTACATAGCACTGGGAAATATCAGACTGTTAATGGTTTTAAAGCTGTTAAGTCGTTTTAATGTAGGTAAATTTCTGCAGATGACACCAAGACCTCCATGTTACTGGTTTTAGTAGTTTCAGAGTCATAAAACATAGTTAACCCTTTTGATAAGGGAATACTAAATAAAGCAAATTTGTGGGTTGCAAGATCAAATGATGGACTATTATAGTCAGCTGTATAGGATTCACTTCAATGGAGGCACCCACTGGCAGATTATAGCTTAGAACAGCAGTTCCCAACCTTTTATGTGCCACGGCACACATTTATATTATAAAATATATTAAGGCAAATCTCCTATTTTTTCTGTTTTCTTATTGCGAACTTAGTTTTGAATGTTTCTCTGTCCTCTTGCCTGTTTTTTCTTTAAACTCTCCCTGTTTCTCTCACTTCTCCCAGAGTTTTGGCACCTTTGAGTATTAACTTTTTGTGCAGGCCCTTGGAACCTTTGTCTTCAGCTCCAAGTCCTGTTAATCATGCACCTGTGGCTGATAACACAAAAAATCTAAACCATGCATGTGCAACAATTTCTCGGCCAGTGCATGCATTGGAGGCCTAAGATATGTTGAGTCTTGGAGATGCTGAACACAGAGCTGAAAGTGAAGGTTAGTTTACTTTAATTACGTGCATTTTGAATCATCTTTCGCAGCACACTTGGGGGACCTTCACGGCACACAGTTGGGAACTATTGGTTTAGAGTTCTCAATTGTTATTGTTTACTTGGGAAAAGAATGAAAGTTAACAGAATACAAATACCAGAAGAGTTATTAGGCTATAATTTCCTGGCTGGAGAAAGTTGAAAGTTCCCATGTAAGGGTTTACCCGGCAATTGTCTAGAAGGGCTAACTTCCCCTGGGCAATTGTGCTGGGCTGGGAACCTCGACAAAGTGATTTAAATCACGACCTGTGGATGATTCTATTAGTGTCCTGCTTTGCTTGCTCCAATTGCACCTCACTACTGCTATCCCAGTCTCACCTGGCCTGAGTAAGAAAGGTCAGCCGAGACAGGCTTTGGGATTCCAGTGAAGATAAGGCAATATGGAGTGGCAATCCATTGGTGATTACCACATCAATGAAGTTGCAGTCTAGGAGGGGACAGAATATGCATAATACAAGAATCTGGATAATGACGTGATATTTCACTCAAAGGAATAATTTTGGAGGCTTTTGCTACATGTAATGTTTACCTTCACAATTATAAAATTCAAGCAATCACAAAAGCCAATGTTTTTAAACTGTGAATTATAGTGAACCACATTGCTTAATATTCAAAAATTGAAAAGCGAAAACTGTTTACTTTTTGAAAATGATTTTCCGTTTGTTCTATTGAGACCAGGGCTATTCGGGTTACTGAACTCATATTCTTGCGATGATAATGCTTACAGAAATTGACTGTAAGAAAATTGCTTCTTCAGGCAGGGACTGTCACCACAAGAGACTGCTAGTCTAAAAAAACTGTCTCTTCAAAACCTCAATTTGATGATGAATCTACACTGTGCTCTAAAAAGACTGCCATTGTCAGGCATCTTTGCCAGATGGTTTTGTTTAAGAATACCCTAAACAACGGGTTAGGAAGAGCATCTCCCTATTTGCGGTCCATGCACTAACCAAAAAACATTTTAAGGGCCATAACGTCTGAGCTCCAGGACAGTGAAATTGGGGAGTACCAAAGATGTGCTAGGAAACCCCTACCCCACGTGGACATTCCTGGATATGGTTTGCGTGGAAATTGCCTGGGAAGTACAAACTTCCCTTGGGCAATTGCCCTGCACTGGAAACCATCCGAAAGTGTGATTTAAATCATTAACTTTGAATGGATCTGTCTGTGTTTCACCAATAATTACTCATAAAAAGCTAAAAGGATTAAAACAACTTCTACCTTCTGGGTAACTGTTACACAGACTCACACTGACTCTCTGTAGGATTCATCCCAACCCCTCACAGGACCTACTTCAACCCCCCAACTATCTCCTCCCCGTTTTTCCCTTGCCCCCCCCCCTCCCCCCCCCAACACTCCTGCAGATGGAATTCTACCCCCACACGGGATTTCGCTGTCTATGGAGTTACTCCCACCCCATAACCGACTGGTCCTGAAAGCCCCCTCCCAATCAATACATGCTTATATGTCACTGCCTATACCACAAAATTTTATTTTCTGCAAATAACCTCTGCTGTGGCACACTATCAAATTCCTTCTGGCAATTTAATTCACTGGTTCCCCTTTACCCACAGCACATGTGACTCCTTCAAAGAATTCCAAGTTTGACTCTACCAGATGACCTTGAATTTTTCCAAATGCCCTTCTATGACATCTTTAGTAATGGCTTCTAACATTAAAGTTAAAACTAAAAGTCAAAGTTTATTTATTAGTCTCAAGTAGGCTTACATTAACACGGCAATGAAGGTACTGTGAAAATCCCCTAGTTGCTACATTCCAGTGCCTGTTTGGGTACATGGAGGGAGAATTTAGCATGGCCAATGTACCTAATCTGCACGTCTTTGGACTGTGGAGGAAACTGGAGCACCTGGAGGTAACCTACACAGACACATGGAGAACAGACAGTGACCTAAGCCAGGAAGCGAACCTGGGTCCCTGGCTCTGTGAGGCAGCAGTGCTAACCACTGTGCCACCATGCTGCCCCATGACACATGTTAGGCTAACTGATTTATATCTTCCTGCTTTCTGTCTCCCTTTTTGAATAAAGCAGTTATGTTTGCTATCTCCCAATGTAATGGAACCTTCCCTGAATCTGGGGAATTTTGGAAAATTAAAACCAGTGCATCTTATTAGCTACTTCTTTCCAATACTGCAGGGTAAAGCTCATTTGGACCAGGGAATTAGTCAGCCTGTAGACCTAACAGTTTATCAATGCCACTTCCCTGATGATTGTGAATATCCTGAGTTCTTCTCTCCCTTCCATTTCCTGATTAACAGCTGTTTCTGCGATGTTAATTGTGTCCTCTCCTGAAAAAAGATGCAAAATATCTGTTTAATTCATCTGTCATAGCCTCACTTTCCATTACCAGTTCCCCATATGCACCTTTATAGGACCAATGGTCACTTTGTCTATTCTTTTCTCATTTAAATTTCAAGAGAAACTTTTTCTATCTGTCTTTATATTACTGGCTAGCTTTCTCCTGCACTCTGGTTTTTCCCTCCTTAGTTTTTTTTAATCATTCTTTGATCTTTATATTCTTCCCAATCTTTAGACCTGCTTCTTGCCATTGTGCAAATATATTATTTTTCTTTAAGTTCAATACTGTCTTCAACATATTTAGTTAACTACAGATGATGGGCCCTTCCCTTGGAGTTTTTCTTTTTCATTGGAACATGTCTGTTCTGTGTATTCTGAAATATCCCTTTCAATGACTGCCACTGAGCATCTGTTTTTCTATCTCTTAAGCATATTTGCCTGTTCACTTTTGCTAGTTCTGCTTTCAGGCCCTCATAATTGTCCTTATTTAAATTTAAACTACTAGTCTTGGATGCATTTTTCTCTGTGTCAAACTGAACGTAAAATTCAGTCTGCGCTGTCGTGTGTCGTGAAGGCACACGAAAAATCACCAGGCAAGAGTGTTCTCTTCCTGTTGGGGAACACTTCAGTGGTCACGGGCATTCAGCCTCTGATCTTCAGGTAAGCGTTCTCCGAGGCGGCCTTCACAACACGTGACAACACAGAATCGCTGAGCAGAAACTGATAGCCAAGTTCTGCATACGTCAGCATGGCCTCGACTGGGATCTTGGGTTCATGTCACACTATCTGTAACCCCCATGACTTGCCTGGGCTTGCAAAATCTCACTAACTGTCCTGGCTGGAGACAATACACATCTCTTTAACCTGTGCTTAACCCTCTCTCCACTCACAATGTCTGTGCCTTTAAGACTTGATTACCTATAAAGACTTGCATTTCAACCATTATATTGTAAATTGAGTTTGTGTCTTTATATGCCCTGTTTGTGAACAGAACTCCCACTTACCTAACGAAGGAGCAGCGCTCCAGTAGCTAGTGGCTTTTGCTACCAAATAAACCTATTGGACTTTAACCTGATGTTGTGAGACTTCTTACTGTGTTTACCTCAGTCCAATGCTGGCATCTCTACATCAACACTATCAACTCCCCACTGTATCCTGATAGCCTTCCACATCTAAACTATCCTGGGTGGGCTTCTGAAATGAAACCAGCAGCCACGTGATTGAAGCTGGTTTCACCGACTGCATTCTTCTTATAACGAACTTAGTAGATCCATCAGATTCATCCAACTTGAGGACTAGACTCTGAAACGAACTGTGGTCACTCAGCCAGTTAAGGAGTTAAAACAGTGGGTTTGTGACCCATCTAGGCTTTGAAGATTCATGTTAATTCTTCCTTGTTGGAGGAAGTACTAGAACTGATCTCAGTGTGGTTTGTGTAAGAGAGTTAGTTACTACTGTAACATGCTATACTTAATGGTAGGTACCATCACTTCATGATGAACGTCCACCATCAGTCAACCCATTAGAGGAGAGAGAGTACTGGACCTTCTCAGTCAAGTGGACTGCACGATTTTGCAAGAACGAATTAAGACACAAAGCTTATATTTATGTGAGCTGTGCAAAATTATTAGCTTGACTGTCTTCAAGTCTTTCGTTTTATAACTGATCGTTGTATTAAAAAAAAGTCCTAAATTCATTTTTTCACTTGCTAACTTTGATGTTTAGTCAGGATCTATAAAAGCATTACAAAGGTTGAATAAGTGTAGCAGTATTTGAATTGTTTTTCTTCCATGGCCACCATTGATATCTACAATAAACTATGGCTGAAACTTGATATCCAGCTTTGTGCAGCTTTTCCCTTTTTCCCAAATGTTGCAAATGACCTTAAAAATCTTTCTTGTCACTTTCTTAAGTTAATATTAGGCTGTGATAGATTTTATTAGCCGCTACATTGTCTTTTTTTTGAACAGACCTTGTGCACCATCGTAAAGTAGAACTTGTTGGGGACATTGTATTTACTCTTGGCTTTACTAAGATCCTGTTATTGCTCATTAAAAGCTGCTGTTAGTGCACTTAGAACATACAATTCCTGAGTAACTGCTCAATATTAAATGCAATGTTTTGAGGACATTGTTACATCAGCAGTTCCCTTGTGCTCTGCTGATACCAGGTAGTAAGTAGTTTTCTGCTTAATGCCCATGCAGCTTTGACAATGGTGTGGCCATTTTGCACACATCAAGGTGGATAAGTTACTTGTAACAATTGTTTCCAGTGTTATGTATTAAATGATGTGGCTGAGTTTATACTGAAGTAAATTTTCACATTAGTTTGAGGATGTGTGTTTTGATTAAAATCCTGAAAGAATCAGAAGGCTTATCCCGAGGCATATGCCTTTGGCTATTCATGAGGATTTTCCATGAGCATTATAGAATAATGGACCATCATTTGGCCCACCGTACCCATGAAGATTCTCTGAAAGTATTGTCTTTTTCTCATTCCACTGTTCTTTGCTCATTGCTTTTGATATTTTGTATTTCTAGTGTTTATCCATTGCACTTTTAGAGATGATGTTCCTGATTGGGCATTCCATGTCTGAACAACAAACATCATCAGAAATTCTCAGCATTTTCCCTTGTTCTTTTCCTGATTATCCTAAATTTATGCTGTTTGGTTACCTACTCCACTGACCAGTGAAGTTAATGTTTCCTTCTTTACTTTATCAACATCCTTCACAATTTTGAACACCTCTATTAACCTTCTCTTTTTTAAAAAAGAGCCCTATTTATTTCACTTAGTGTTTTTTTTGCTGGCTGGGCCAATTTGTTGCCCATCCCTAATTGACCTTGAACTGAGGTGGCCATTTCAGAAGGTTTAACATTAAACCACATTGCTGTGGATCTGGAGTCACATATAGGCTAGACCAGATGGAAATGGCAGATTTAACCAGATGGTTTTTATGACAGTTAACAATCCTGGCTGGCCAGCATTTATTGCTCATCCATGAAGGCATTTAAGAGACAACCACATTGCTGCGAATCTGGAACCACATACAGGCCAGACCGGGTAAAGATGACAGATTTCCTTTCCTAAAGCACATTAGTAAACTACATGGATTCTTACAACAATTAACAGTGGCTTCATGGTCATCGTGAGATTTTTAATTACAGATTTTTATTGAATTCAAATTTCACCATCTGTTGTGGTGGGATTTGCACCTGTGTCCCCAGAGCATTACTCTGGGTCTCTGGATTACTTGTGCAATGATAATATCACTCTGTTACCATCTCCTCCAGTACTTAGCCAGCTTGGTTGGTAGCGGTGCTACCGAGCCACTCCTGGTAACGGACAGTAAAATTCTCACCCATCTGTACCCTTGTCATCTTCAGTGCTTCCTCCAAGTCGTATTCAGCTTGAAGGAGTACTGATTTGCCAGTTAAGGGGGTTGGGGGGTGGGAGTGGTACTTAGTAATAGGCAGGAGGTTTTGACCTAATACTATGAGACGTCAAGGGGAGCTGAGTCGATGTTGAGGAGTCACAGCGCAACTTCCTCCCAACTGGATACCGTTGTGCCACCGCCAGTATTGGGTCTGTCCAGCATACCCAGAAATAATGATGATGTTTTCTGGGACATTACTTGTAAGTTATGATTCCATCAGGATGGCATTGTCAGGCTGTTGCTTGACTGAGCTGTGAGACAGCTCTCCCAATTTTGGCATGAGCCACAAAAAATGTTAGTAAGGCGTACTTTGTACAATCGTTGGATCTCAGTTTGCCCTCATCATTTCCAGTGTCTTGGTTTGACTTTCATAAAGACAGTTGCAAAGTATTCATATTGTACCTTTACTTTGCCCTCTGTCTCCACGCATAAATCCCCAATTTGGCCTCTTCAACCCACTGGTTTTACCATCATTTTCTATTTATATTGCTATAGAAGACTTTGGGATTCTCCCTTATATTAGTTGCCAGTCTCTTTCCATGCTCTGTCTTTGCTTCTCTTATTTGCATTTTTATCGCTCTGAACTCCTTATTTTCAGCTTCGTTCTCAATTTTATTATCTACCTGACCTCTGTCATAAGCACACTTTATCTTTATCTTAATTTCGGTCTTTTTTATCAAGCAGGGAGCTCTGGATTTGTTTGCCCTACCTTTCCCTTTTGAAGGAATGTAACTTGTGTCCAAACTATCTCTTCTTTGAAGGTAGCCCATTGTTCAACTATCATTTCTCCTGCCAACGTTTGATTCTTGATTTATTCTGCTCACATTGTTTCCTACCTAATTGAAGTTGACTTTCTCCCATTAATTACTCTTTCTCTGAATTGCTGTTTGTCCTTTCTTCTTTGCCTAATATATAGTGCAGTGATATACTGTCCCTTAAGAGTTTTTATACTGACGCTTCACTTGGCCCAATTCGCTCCCAGGAACCAGCTCTAGTCGTGCTTCCTTTCTGATTGGACTGTGGAAAATCTTTCCGAAAACACTCTTGCAACTCTTGTACATCTCTGCCCTTTAACACAATTATTATCATAGTCTATAATCCAATAATTAAAGTCCTCCATTGTGACTATTCGCTAATTCTTGCACCTTTAATTTATTTGCAAAAAATTTATCCACTAAATCCTTCCCAGTAGTTGGTGCCAAAACACTACACTGAGCAATATAATTTCACCTTTTTTGTTCCTTAGCTGTAGCCTCTCTGGGATATCCACTCTCCTCAGCGCTGGCATGCTCTCTTTAATCAGTGTCTTTCCTTACTTTCCTATCTTTCTTCCTTTAACCTCCTTTACTAATTCTTGACTCATTGTTTCTGGACAAGTTTCCATAATTGCGTTGCCTCCCAAAATTAAGATGGATAACACTACAAAGGATTAATTTCTACAACTTTAAAATTGTTATTGCTTTTGGTGCTGTTATGGATATCGGTCCAGATGGAAAATAGGAAATGTACACCATTTATTTTCCACAAAGTTGAAGAAACAAGGTTGGTTTTGCTACATATACTAACTGAAAGACCCTGGGGAGATTTGCGTATGGTATGAGCTCCTTACTTTGGATGAAATAAATGAAAATACCAAATTGAAATTAGTGGATGTCCAAATGCACTATGGTGAACATCATCTTGGTGATCATTGCATGAGCTCTCCAATGCTAAGTACTTTAAAAGAAAATCCGTTTTGTACAACTGAGAAATGTTCCCAAGGGATTTATAATGAATAATAGATACCCGGGAGTGATTTCAAAGCAGTAATCTAATCAACCTTCAGAAGATAAATAGGAGAATGAAGCTTGAGCAGATTGAGTCGTTTGAACATAGATTATGTTGCAACCTTGAAATCATTCGCTGATATGTTATTATTTGTAATATATACCTTTTCAATTATTCATGGGGAAATTATTCTGTTTTTGCTGTTTTTAGTATGAGCTGTCTGTTGGTGTGAATTTAAACTCCGTTGAATGCACGATGATATTAGTCATAGGCAGCACAGTAGGTGGTGACTTGGCTCACTCTGCCCCTGCTGGTGCTTGCGTGAGAGAGTAACTATTGTGACATCATTACAGCCTGTTTATTGAGAAATATCATTTACCGGTTACGAGTGTGCAAACTGTAACAATCAAATCGGGAATTCTATATACATGCAAGCCAGCAAATTAGTTAAGGGGTTTGGTTGACATCATAGATTACAAAGGAAGATATGAGTTGTTCAACATTGTTGGATTAGTGTCGAGACCAGAGCAGTGCCTGAATTATCTCTACTTTTGTTTATAGTCTTTAATTAAAGCTCTCTAAAACTTGTTTCAAATAAGCAAACTCTTGCTTTGATTTTTACTTTTAGTGCTGTGGTTATTCTTTTTCCCTCTGTCTTTCCATTCTAAGTAGCTTTTTTTAGGCATTGTGAGTAATCATGTGCATATTCTTAAGTAGCATTAAGGCAAGGGAAAGTGAAGAAATGGAAAAGTGTGTTATTTTTGGTTGATATGTGCTGTTATTGAACTGTTGATGTTTTGGTAGAATCCCTGAGATACAATGATGAGGAGTTTGTTCTTTTGATCTTCTTGGCAGAATCTGAATTTAAGCCAGTAGTCCATAGGATGACAGAATTTTAAAAGTTGCACAATTTATTCTGTCAATAGTTCATTAGTGTGATTGTGATATACTTAAGTTGGACTTCTGGGTTTGTAGCCAATCCATTAACAAAATATTGAGACCCTTGTAATTTTTTTTTAGGTTTTATTTATTAATGTTATAAGTCGGCTTACATTAACACTGCTATGAAGTTACGTGAAAATCCCCTAGTTGCCACGTTCCGACACACCTGTTGGGGGTACACTGAAGGAGAATTTGGCATGGCCAGTACATCTAACCAGCACATCTTCTGGACTGTGGAAGGAAACTGGAGCACCCAGAGGAAATCCACACACACATGGGGAGAATGTATAGACAGTGACCCAAGCCAGGAATCTAACCTGGGTCTGTGGTGCTGTAAGGCAGCAGTGCTAACCACTCTGCCATTGTGTTTAAGACTTTTACTAAGCAATTAGTCAACTTGGCAACTAGCTCTGTGTGTCGGAAGCTCTTGTAGAAATAATTGGCTGCTGTTTGATTATTTGCGCGGACATATCCATGCATTATAGAATAATAATACTTGGAGTAAATTGGTCAAAATAATCAATTAAAAATTGAATTGAAATATGTGTGTTTCACTTTAATTCCTGCTGATCATTGGCAGTTTATCTGCTGCTGATTCAAGTTGCTTCTTCTCAAGGACACACTTAGTAATTTCACTATCGTATACTTTTTTGGAGAGAGTGAGGAGAAGCAAATTTCAGCAATTATATTTTCACTTGAGTAGATGGGGTAAATTTGGATCTTGTTTTAATCATTTATTACCCAGGTGCTTTGATGTCAAACATTAAATTTAAATTTCATCTGCCTGATCACATATGGAATTCTTCTAAATAACCATTTCAACTATTAAAACAAAGAATCTGACTTAAGATGACTTCTGGCTTTTGGAACTGCAAGTTGGCTAAGCTTCTGGAATCTTCTAAAAGGTGGATTAAAATGAACTGTTGGACCACATTTCTTGAGAAATATCACACCTACCTGAGGGAGGACTTGACCCAAAACAGCAAGGGCAAAAAGGCCTTCTGACTCCAGGTAACAAAGTTACCTGCTCAAGGGAAGTGCGAAAGACCCCTAATGGCCTCTATAATGGGTTTGATCATGGAAACTGGAGACTCCTTCATTAATATGAATAGACTATTGTTTATTTTCTATTGTGTAACAATGTCCAGTCATCACATGACCAAACTATTTGATTTTTGAAAATCTTTTATTACAAAACCTTGCTGGCTTGATAAGTAACATCTGAAAAGTAGACAGCACCAATAGCTGATGGCTGTCTGTCTTTCCCCTCTCTTTCAACTAACTTGAATGATGCCTGCTTATCTCATAATGTGGATAGCAGACAGAAAAATTCTAAAGAAGACTTCAAATTGTAAAGCAGCATTTCCAGGAGGGAAAGAAAGCAAGGACTGTAACGTTAAGAATGCCCCAGCCATAATGTACTTGCAATCAGTGAACTCTTTATTTTACTTGCCTCTTCTTGTTGAAACTTAATTTGGCCAAAAGTTAGCCTCTTCAACTTTGAAACTTGTATTTTTGAATGCTTTGCCCCCCTGTGTGTGTGCATGTTGCAACAGTCAGGACATGTGTTTACATTTTTTAATATTTTAGTATCTTCACCTAGGTGGATCTTCACAATAAAAGCTAATCCCTCAATGTGTTTGAACTCAAGAAAACCTGTCTGACTGAGTGTCGGGGGCAGGGGGTGGCAGAGTGGTTAGCACTGCTGCCTCAGCGCCAGGGACCTGCGTTCAATTCCCAGCTTTGGTCACTCTGTGCGGAGTTTGCACATTCTCCCCATGCCTGTGTGGGTTTCCTCTGGGTGCTTCAGTTTCCTCCCACGCTCCAAAGATGTGCGAGTTAAGTGGATTGGCCATGCTAAATTGCCCTTTAGTGTCAGGGGGACTAGCTAGGGTAAATGTATGGGTTTATGGGAATAGGGCCTGAGTTGGATTGTGGTTGGTGCAGACTCAGTGGGCTGAATGGCCTCCTTCTGCATTGTCAGGATTCTATGATTCATGAGACTACGTTTGCAGTCAGCATGGACATGTTTAAGTACAAAGATCGGATTGGCACATTTTTCCTTATATATTTCTAAAAAAAACCCCTGTTACAATCAACCAGGGAGAAGGAAAAAGGCAGGAGTTGTTGAACTCTTCTTCACCTGGTTGCAACACATTTGAAAAAAAAATTTAGTTGTTTTTCTTTCCTTCACCACTAGGATGGCCAAGCAATCCAGTCCCATGTGTCAGCTATTATACCACTAAGGGGCAATTTAGAACGACCAATCAACCTAACCCAAATATCTTTGGATTGTGTCCAGAATATACAATCATAGTCTGGTGGAGGGGTTCTTATGAGGGTAGGTTGGGTGACCGAAGCAAGCTGATCGTCTTTCCAGAAACAAGACCTTACAAGGGGAAAAGGCGCATGGAGTTGAATTTGTTTAAAGGCACCAGTCCCAACCTTGCAGTAGTTCTCAGTGTAGATGAAGGTCAGGCAATTCTACTTGGACAGAGCTCTTGCTGCTGTTATCTGATTGCTGAAATAACAGACGGTGCACGCTGCTACCTGCAGCTACTGATCTCTTCGGAGGTCAAACAGCATTTGAAAATAACATTGAATCGCAACTGAAGATAACTCCCAACATCTTAATTAAACAGATTCAGATGGCACACGTCTCAGTTGTGTGACAGCATGGGTAACTAACCAGGCCATTTGGGTGAAACCCATTATGCTTGGGAACAGGTAATGAGCCATTAATGCCACCTTGAGGTACCAGGAGTCACAAATTTTTGCTCTTAATTGGCTGGTTCACACATACCGTCTTTGGAAACTCTGCCTTAGAAATGGGAAAAAGTTTGCTAACTTTTCTCTAGAATTCCATTATTGGCTGGCACAGAAACATTACCACCTCTTTTCAAAGTAATGAGCTACCTGTTCATTTTCTGGAAGTTAGAAATTCCTCTGGTGTGAGTCGTAGGTAGTCATGGAAAGCCTTTTCGATTTTCAAAATAAAAATGACAATTTTACGGAGTAGTCCGGTTGACGTAGATTTGTATTTATTTTCCTGCCTGCCTCAATTGGGACAGTAGGCCAAAGAAGGAGCAAAATCACCTCCAAGTATGGAGAATTAATCAAGTATTGAAAATGTAATGAATCACACTTATATTCTTTGTACATATATTTCATACTGTTGGCTGTATGGTCTGATCTGGGATAATTGTAATTAATTCATGATTCATTTCCAAGGTTTCTTTGAATGCTTTACACATGACCAAGGTTGTGCGTTGAGGCCATTATATGAGGTGTGTTGGAATGCAATGACGCAAACAGAACTGTAATCTTGACTCCAAAGGTGGTATGTTACATTTCAGTTGGCGTTGATTGTGCTTGCACTATTACTCTAATGCTATGCTTAAAAAGTAGGAAAACTAGGAATTCATATTCCTGTCAGCCTAACATCAGTTGCTGGGAAATTAAGGATAGAGTGACTGAATACTTTGAAAATATTTAGCTGATCGGAGAAAACCAATATGGATTTGTAGATCATGCATGGCAAAGCTGATTTGAATTTGATGAAGAGGTGACTAAAGTGGTGGGCAAAGGAATTTAGTTGGTTGGATTTCAGAAAAAATTTGATAACTCCTTTAAAATGTGATGCTTCCAATTAACACAAATGCTCTGCACTGTGAGCCCAACTGATAATCTTAATTTGTTGTCAGAATAATTCTTAGCACTCTGAGAAACATTGAACAAATGTTATCCAATTGTGGAATCACGTCTAATGTTGGACATTCTGTTTTGAGTTTTGCAAGCATGGCCTGGTTGGATACAGTCTGTATCTTGCCTGTTTGCAAACAGCAGCTGGGACATGCTGTTTGACATGATGTACCAGTCTTTGGGACGTACAGCCTACATACCTAGCTTCACATTGACACTGAAATCCATATACCAAATTACTCATGGTGTGAAACATCTTTTTGACTTGACAGTTGCATCCTGTTAGTCCCAAATCTAACTTGTGTTGTTACTACATAGTAGCAGTGTGAACAGCTGGCTTTATCTGTTGCACAAATCTTTGAGATACCTGCCCTTTCAGGGTAATTTGAGGTAGGCTGGCACTTGTCCAGGCCAGAGGTGATAGCTTTCATCCTTCCATGAGTTTGTGTGATTTATTTGATTTGATTTGAGTTATTGGCACATGTATTAGTCTACATGTTTCTTGCATGCTGTACAGACAAAACATTGTGCATAGAGAAAGAAAGGAGAAAGTGCAGAATGTACTGTTACAGTCATGGCTAGGGTATAGAGAAAGGTCAATGTAATACGAAGTAGGTCCATTCAAAAATTTGGTAGCATAAAATGATCTGATCAGTATAGCCATCACACACAGGATGCCTTTGATGTGATTGATTTTGGAGTCAAGCTGCATGGTTTAAATTTCAAACAAAGCTTTGCACTTATCTGTAAGTCACCATCAACTGCTGCATTCTCCATGGCAACTTCTACTGATCAGCGTCCACTTGCCATTCAATCAGCATCCTCTTGTAATGCAAAATAAATTGTTGTTTTCCCATCATGTCAGTACTCTTGCAGAAGTCGGTACTCCTGATGAGTGCAAAATTAAAAACTTAGCCTTATCTCTCTTCTCAGCAACAATGCTGAGTTAATTCTTCATTCTTTAAGTTTATTTATTAGTGTCACAAGTAGGCTTACATTAACACTGCAATTAAGTCACTGTGAAAATCACCTAGTTGCCACACCCTGGAGCTTGTTTGGGTACACTGAGGGAGAATTTAGCATGGCCAATGCACCTAACCAGCACGTCTTTCGGACTGTGGGACGAAACCGGAGACCTGGAGGAAACCCACATAGTTACGGGGAGAATGCGCAGTCTCTGTATGGCAGTGACCTGAGTCGGGAATCGAACCCAGGTCCCTAGCGCTGTGAGGCAGGAGTGTTAACCACTGTGCCACCATGCCGCCCAACTGAAAATAAGTATACATGATATTTTGTATCAATACCCTTGCTTATTGTAAATTTGAAATCCTAAATCTCAACATATCTAAAAGGCTATTCTGTGTTCCCTGTTTTATTTGGCAGTTAGATTTGTCCCTTGACATTGTGCACTGATCTCAATTGTAAGCTCCACTACAGTAACTTATTCACCAGTGTGGTCTCTCAATTTGGATTGGTGTGAAGTGTGTACGGACCTAATGAAGAGTAATGGAAATCAGAATACTATTTTGCTCTCTGTTTCCTATGTAAATGTAATTAATTCAACTGAGTATGGTTAAGGGCAAAAACCATGCATTTACTAAAACTTTGGCTTGCAGACTGATTCCAATTTGCCTATTAGCATATTTTGTCTGATTTAGTCTCTTGATCTAGACCAGCCCAGTTGAAGTCCCTTCCAATCAAGCAGACTGGATAGAAAATGCAGTGTTTTGTAAGATGTGTGCCAGGAAAATCAATAACCAAATCAAATTGGTTGTTTTAGTATTTGTGTGGTTTTCCCGACATTTTTCTAAACTATAGTTCAAATATAGAAACACAAAGTTGGTTTGAAGGGAAGGATTATCCTATTCATTTTATTTTGATTTCTCATTTGTCTTGGGTATTTTTACAACATATCTCTAGTACCAATGTTAATTAACGCAACTGAGACAAATTCATACAATAATTGACTTGATAAGTTTGTGGGAGATGTATGTATTTTGCTTTCTCTTATTCGGGTCCCCTGTAACTGTTAACTCCTTGCTTGAGCATGATACCAGGTCCGTTGCATGCTAGCATCTTTTCTCCAAGTGACCATTATCCATTTGCACTCTCTAGCAGTGAACATGGACAGAGTATGTGACCATTGACTCGGGCCCATTACTTTCTGGTTCCTGAGCTTTGTATTTGGGGTTTTTAGAATCCCTGTAGGAAGTTCCCACATCGGAATTGTGCTGTGCTGGGAACCATTTGACAGAAGCGATTTAAATCGCTAACTTTGGATGGTTCAGTCAGTTTTTAAAAATTTGTTTGTGGGATGTGGGCGTCGCTGACTGGGCCAGCATTGATCGTGCATCCCTGAGGGCATTTAAGAATCAATCATATTGCTGTGGATCTGGAGTCAGATGTGGGCAAGGCAATGTAGAGACAGATTTTCGTTCCTAACAACATTATGACAATCGCTAGCGGTTTAATTGTCATCATTGGACACTTAATTATTTTTTACTGAGTTTAATTTCACTATTTGCCATGGTGTGATTTGAACCCAGGTCCCCAGAACATTACCCTAGGCCTCTGGATTACTAGCCTAGTGACAATACCACTATGCTACTGAGTTTTACCCAGACAATTTCTCTGAAAGAGTTACAAGGAAAAAAGAACACTTCTAACATCAGAGTAACTGTCTAAACACCCAGACCCAGCCTTGCATGGAACACAGCCCTCGAATGGACTCCCAGACTTACTCCAACCCTGACCAGGTCTGAATTTTGTAGATTTGTTTGGATAGCCAGGTCGCCTTTTTGGAGACTCTTTAAGTATAGCCCTGGAGCACCTTGGGGAGAGTTAAGGTAACCTTTTGGATTGTTAACAGTAGACAAGATTGTCCAAGCTGTCAGAGAACTGTTGAACCATTAAAGCTGTTCAAGAACTGCTCATGCTGTCAAACCAGTCCAAGAACTTACAACACTGTCAAAGAGCTGTCAGAACTCATTAGAACTGTCAAACAATCAAGGGATTTAACCCTGCTGGGCTTTAGTTTTTTAATAGATCATCAGTGCCTGATATTTCACTCTGTCTGTAAACATAAGCCAAAGGGCATAATAGGATTTGTGCTGCATGGATAATTTTACAACCTAACATTATATCATTGGGGTGCCTATTGAGCAAGTAGTTTTATTGACAGCTCAAAGTGGTTATAGAATAGAACAGTTAGTTTTCATAAGAAATGGTTGAAGGGATTTCGGTGGATTTAATTGTTATTGATCAAGGAGAGCTTTTTAAATGGTGATTTCATCAATACGCACGCAACTTTACTTTATGTCAGCATGGGTCCTGGAGTTTTCCTGTGTATACCAGACGAGTTGGCATGGAGGGCGTAAGGACAAAGGATGCAGGGTGGGGGCATTATTTGGCACTATGGTGTAAGAGCTATAAAGGGTCATGAGGATGAGAGGGGAATACGGATTGGCATAGGGAAAAAATGGGGGGCCTTGGGGGTGGGTAAAATGCATTGGGTGGCATGGCTGGGACATGGGGTATGTGTGTGTTGGGGTGAGGACTGTTTTTTGTTTTGCTCATTTCTTTAATAAATGCAACCAAGTGCCAAAGTACAGAGACAGGTATTCTGGCCAGCACACCTCTGGACCCAGCTGGCCCCGCACACGTTCCTAGTGTGGTGTGCCTGACTTGTAGCACCACCCTTCCACCCAACAATGAAAATCCCATCTGGGCCTCTTTTCCCCCGGTCGGTTTGTGGAGCCAGGAAATGTCCCATCCCTGTGCTTCAGATCCAAGATCAAAAATCCGGGCCCTAGTGTCTGAAACAGTGTATGTTCCATTATTCCCCACTAGTATCTGAAGGAAAAAACAAAAATGTTTATAAGAAACTGAAACTGTGTAATAGTATTCAAATACCATATTTACTATTCGAGGTAACTACAGTTATTGCTTCAATGGTTATCTTGAATAGTAAAATCTTAGTAAAATTTGGCATTTGAATAGTCTCTAATATACAACGCGTTGTCATGAGCTTGTGAAGAGGGCATGTATTCATTAAGTCCTTGTTAATTGGAGACCATCTTTATGCATCAATGCGCATTTTTGCACTTCATTATATTGTTGCAATTCGTAATTTTAAAACAAGATACTGGAAATATATAGCAGCTTGATCACCTGAAACAAAATAGTAACTGACAGGTTTTTTTGGAGCTAGTGCAGACAAGTATTTGGCTAACATTTGGGTATAACATTCAAGCATATCTGTTGACGATTGCTGATGTTAAAGCACGGCCTCGGATATAATTTAAAAGCGTAGACAAAATTCTTAAAATGAAACTGCTGAGGCCCTGGGAACTGGTGAAGTGTGGCAAGAATGCAGTGCAGAACTTAATGCAGTACAGGGGGTGTGCATAAGTTGTAGTTTGTAGGACAAAGTGGGGGAGACTGGCAGGGTGAGCATTTGAGAAGCTGAATTTTAAAGTGATGAAAGCTTGGATTAGGTTCTTGGCAATGATGAGTGAAAGCTTGCAAATTAGTAATGTTTCACAAGTAGATAACATGTTCTTGGCAAAAGATTGTATGTGGAATGCAACTACACCTGAGCCTAGCATAGGTCTTAATGTGGCTGTAAGCTCAAGTTATAGCGAGCTGTCCAAATTTAGCCTAGTTTGATGCACTCACAGGCACAGGCACATAGTGCTGGAGGAAACTGAAGATAATTGGGTTTTTGTCTCCACTCAAACTCTGCTCTGGCTATTTAAACACAATTATTCAGATTGCAGTGCTGAGACAGTTCAAGTCGACTTTTGGTTGAATTGGTAAACCAAGGTACTTGCTGCATGTACGTGATCCTGTTTGAAGAAGAGAAATGATATTTAATTGGGGTCCTGAAAAAGATCTATCTCTCAATCAGCATCTTCAAAATGGATCAGTTGGTCATTATCTCAGTGCTATTTGTGAGATTTTGCTGCCAAATTTTCTTGGATTACTTCATTGGGTAGTGAAATGTTTTACGATATTCTAGTTGTAAAAAGTGAACAAAGAAACGTACAGCTCAGGAACAAGCCCTTCAGCCCTCCAAGCCCATGTCAATCATGATGCCCTAACTAAACAACATAAAAAACTTCTGTCCTTATTTGATCCTTATCCCCCTCTTCGCCCCCTATCATGTTCCCATCCAGGTGCCTTTTAAATGTTGCTAATGTGCCTGCTTTCCACCATCACCTCTGGCAGTGCGTTCCAGGCACCCATGACACTCTGCATGAAAAATTTCCCCTGTACATCTTTCTTAAACTTTCCCCCTCTCATCTTGAACCTGTGCCCCCTTGTAATTGACACTTCCATCCTAGGAAAACGCCTCTGACTATCCAAGCAAATAACCTACATCTTTCTATGCCATGTAAATGTAGGTTATTTATTTTCTTTTGTGTACTGATGGTGAGTGAGATCAGATTTTGAGTATTCAAGTTGCACATACAATAGGCACTTTAGCACAAAACTTGCAGTCAGTGGATGGTGATGTTTCAGAATTCTTTGACCATTTTATCACAGGTTAAATTTGGGAAGAAAATATTCCTAAATGTTGAATTTAAAAAACAAAGTGGATTGTAAGGCTTTGGATATTTTTTGACTGTGCACTCAGTGATTAAAGGAATAATGTCAAATTAAACACCACCTTGTGTTTATATGGAGATCTTTTCAACCTTTTTGTCTGGCGTCATCTAATTCATTTTTCTTGTTTAATAAATACATGTTAAACGTTCATCAGCAGACAGCTGTGAGACTACTGTCTCAAAGTGGTGCTGTTGACCAGTTGGAAGGCACAGGGGAGTTATTATCATGACACATAGGTTCCCATCAAACAGTCATATCATGGGAGGATAGAATTACCCTTCCTGTTGTGCTTTGCATAAAGCTACTTCCAAAGACATGGGCCAGAAACCAATCCCAATGTCCTGTAGCGGCAGGAAAGAGGTTAACAAAAGCATCCATAGGTCAGATTTTTATCAAGAAAATGCTTTAAGAGCTTTTATTGCAGTGGTTTCAAAAGTCAGAAATACTGGAGAAACAGTGAGAAGACATCCTGTTCAAACCAACTGAAATAAGTGCTGGGTAGCTTTCTTGGCATGTTTTTTTTAAATGTCATAACCTGTCGATAAGTTGTGTAAATTAAAATATGAAATTGACCACAATTACTGCTCTGTATGGTGATCTTGGTGCAAATAAAGCAGCGTGCATATTTACATCAAATCTAGTCTCACCTGAACTCCGCAATTGAAACAGCAGTTTTCTACAATAGGTTCATCCTGTGCATGTGGAAGAAGTGGGTGCCAAATAACATGTGCTGTACAAGCAGGATTCGTACACAAAATAAGGCACCAGGAAAAGCCATTTTGTCAGTTAGATCCTCATTGTCCATATTATTATGATCCCAGTTGATAATATTGGACAAGTCAGACCCTAGAATGGAACTTGACATGATAGTTCCTAACTTCTTGTTTAGAAACAGTGGAGGAAAATTACTGAGCAAATTCACAGCTGTCTGCTGATGAACTCTTAACGTGTGTTTATTAAACAAGAAAAGTGAATGAGATCATGCCAGATAGGTTGAAATGATCTCCTTATAAACATAAGAAGGCACTTAAATTTGACATGATTCCTCTACTCTAGCATTATCTTTACAAGCGCATAAACCAGTAAAGAGTTACCACTAACTTGACACCAAAGACTTTTCACTTGGTAGACCAGTTGCAAGCATTTTTTTCCTGTGAATTTCTGGGCATTGGCTCGATGCTTTTCATCCAATTCACATCTTTCCTGAGCCACCCAAAAAGCTCACTCTAAGCTCACTCGTTCCTTAACAGCAGATTAAACAGATGAGTTCCCTGAACTCAGTCATCTGGCAGCACGTTTGCTAAACTTATCACTTTCCTGAGTTATGTAATTAATTATTCAGTCAACTGTTGTCCCTGATCAGAGAGCTTAAAATTCCTGTCTTCTTTCTCTGACACACTATTCCGACCATTTTTTCCTGAGCAACTTGAACGCTTCAAGGCAACAGTCAAGTTTTTTTCTACTTTGTGTTTACTTTCCCTGGATCACTAAACTTGTAGCTCCTTTTAATCCATCCCTTCAACTTCAAGGCTTGTAAAACCCTATATATATGTAAAATACCAAAAGATAACCTTTTATTCAGCAGTCTATCCAGACTCGCGGTATCAAGATTCATTAAATGAAACTGAAACAATTTTACTTTCCTTAACATAAATATATATATATTCAAGTTAAACATTTGACATTGTTCACAGCCACTTCCAATCTGTTCATGGACTTTACGCACTTAGTTGGATTAGTGGTTTTCAACCAGCGTGCCACAGCTCACTGTGTGCTATGAGAACTGTCCAAGTGTGCTCTGAATTTTTGTCCTCGCCCCAGAATAGTCATTAGTAAGACTTTCAACACTGCATAATTAAAAGATTCCCAGCTATTGGTGTGAGGGGTCACTCACTTCAACACTGATTAATCCAGTCAAACTAAATACTTTTTTCAAAAAAACAAGCCGCAGGACAGGCTGAATCATTTGTCACCATTGGCACCATCATTTGGTACATGGCACTTATTTTTAAAAAATATGTGGCAATTATTTTTTGCTGGACATTCTTTCCTTTAAAGTGGGAATAATTGCCTCCTGGGCACAATTGTCTTTCTTCATTCACAGATTCAGTTAGTGTGGAAAATCTGTATTTTTCTCAGGTTTACCATCATTCCATAATTGTTTTAAGAATCGTGGATCAGATCGCTCTGATAAGTGGCATTCTCTTTCATATTTTTAAACAATTGGTGGAAGTGGTCCAGATAGAGACAAAAGCCCAACTTGGAACCGTTCACTCCAGAACCCATCCTTCAAGTGAAATGAACCTGGATTATTTCAAAGGGAATCAGCAAGACTGAATTAAATTTCCCCAGAGCATCAACAAAACGGTCAAAGTAGGGATTGGAAAAAAAATACAGGTGTACGTATTAAAAAAAAATTTTAGAAAAGGCAATTGATGAATAACTAGCCCTGACTGAGACTTCAGAATGAATGATAATTTGAGTGAGCATCTGTTCTCTCTGCTGATCAACTCGAACTGAAGGCCTGAAATTGGAAGCACTTTGAAATTGAGTTTTGCCTGTTTCTGATTGTCAGTTGTTCGGTCCTTGTTGAAATTGGAAAGTGGTGTACTTTTGAAATCAAATCAGGGAAAGTGGGAGAGAATATATATTCAGCTACTCAGCTTTATGCTAAATGGCTTCAGTGAAATTTAATTTGCTCTGAGATATTTTGTACTTTTTAAAAAAGAAATACCATTTCTCTGGGTTGGAGCCAACTTTTTTTTATTCCAAAAAGGTTGCAAATTTTCTCAATCTTAATTTCCTCTTTAAATATTTCAGCGGCTCCTTTAAGAGTCCGAACCAAGCCTTGACATTCTTCAACATCTAACTCCGAAACAGTCTTTTCAATAAACATTTACTAAATATAAGCTTTTTGTCAAACATCACAGTATTGATTTATCAAACATTTGTTTTTTTTTAATCTTGAGTTTTTTTGAGTTTAAAATGGGCAGCTTTGAGGAAGGCACGAATTATTGGAAGAATTAGATGTCTTGCCATTTGCTTTTTGTCTTACCGAAGCCAAAATTATCTTGTATCCATCAATTTCAATAATGTCTTTATAATTATTTTCATGGAATAATACAGAAATCCACAACCACATTGAAAAATGTAGCCAAAAATAGGGATAGTCACAAATATTAACCAATTTAACAGAGTAGTTCAGGTCAATTTCAGAATGCAACACGTTTTGTCGATTTAATTTGCGAGTCATGGTTTGTAATATTTCCTTTTCATCCCCAACTGTAGCCATGTTTAATTTAGTTATTCTTAATTTAAGGTGGGCATTTAAAGAAAATACAGGTAAGTGTAATTCAAGATTGGTTACTGATTGTGATATCGCCTTTCCAAATCATTCTGTTTGACTGGCCTGAAATGACAAGTGCCCATGCAGTACCCGCCAAAAATGTAGCAGGTTCCAATGTTCTATCTCCATGGAGACAAGACATCTGGTGGCCCTGTCCCTTGTATGTAATTGGCCACTGTTGGTTTGCTACATTCTGGGGCATTTATGAGCAATTGATTCAGCTGAAAAAAAAAGTGGGTGCACCACTGAATTGTTTGTCTCGCTGAAATATGCCATGTTACTGAAAAGGTTGGGAACCACTGAGTTAGATCATTCAGTGAAAACTTCATATTTGACAAAGTTACTTTTTTCCACGTTAACCCTAGTGCCAGTAATAACACCGAGAGCTTTAAGAAAAATATCTCAGTCTATTCAATTTAATGCTTCTTTCAAAAGATCACACAATTTTAGCACTCTGTTTGCTGCACCTTTCTGTTCACATTGGTTAATTCTAATTATTGGATAAATTAATTTATCATAAAAATCTGTTCACATTATCAGGAATGTTTGTGCACAGATGGCGATTCAAGTAACAAACACATGAACAAATTAAAATTATTTCCAATTTCATTCTAACTTTATTTGTAAAAGGTCAGGTACCTTATGTGTGCTGATGATATCCCTGGCTTTGTCAATTTATTGTGGATTTAGGTCGAGCACAAATACCTTTCTGTGTAATCTGTCACTTCATTAACTCTCTGAGCACCATACCTTTATGAGAGTTGACTCGTACTGTATGTTTGCCTGACAACATAATTCAGGGATGGAATGGCAGTACTTCACTATGATCTGCACTATATAACCATCATATTTGCAAGACATCCTGGGCTCGTCTCCATATCCCATTTCAAATTTCCAGTAGACTCAAATGTGTTGGAGAATCATTGCAAAGGAACAACTGCCCAAGTTCTCCCTGACTGTTGGATCCGTACTTCAATTTCACCCCCAAAACAAAGAAATTGCTAGCCTGAAATATTTCGGTTTCACAAATATTCCCAACTCTGCTATTGATCATTTTCTGATACTTCAAATGTGTTTATGCTTCATGTCTGAGTGCAGACTGGGACTGTCAACAGCTTGTTTGCTGTAACTTTATTACAGCCTAGCCTGAACCAGCTTTACTTGATGGCAGCACACATGGCTTTGTAGCCAGTTTTGATAGATGAAGTTTGGGAAATGCCTCTTTTAGAGTATCATGTCAAAAATATCTCTCAATTGTGGGCTATTTCTGCTCTGAAGTAAGGCCAATTCTTGGCCCTCTTTAACAGCTGAAAACTAGTGTTCTTCTCCTGCTTCAAAATTGCCTTTGAGCTGTGTGTTACTTCGCCGGAATCTATTGACCTTAAAGAGCCCTGTGTTGCTTGGTTTAATTTCCTTCAAAAGGAAAAAATGTCTCAGATGGCTGTTTGACAGTAATAAAATTGACCAAGGTCATTGTTGTGGTTATTTCGGAACACCAGTCCTATACCACCTGTGTAGACCCGGGGCATACTGGACATCTGTGAGTGGGAATGCTGGTTGTTATGGAGACTGACTTTCAGTGAGCATCATGGCAGGAGATGAATTTGACTGCGAGGTTATGCGTGTGGGTGTTTGGGTCACCCTAGTCACTTCCTGTCTGTCTAGTCATTTGCAAAGTCTTTTAAAAATGTTAACAATTAACTCTGCCATTAATGGCACAGATGTACATCGGCATCGAAAGAAGTAGGAAAATGACAAAAGGAAAACGTTCACTCAGCAGAACCTTTATTCTCTCAATAATGAACACAAAACGCCGTTCATTGTCGGTCTTTGTTTCTTTGTACTTTCAATGGCACAAACATAGCTCAAATGTATCAGAAATTCTCATCAGCCCTTTAAGGGCTGTGGCAAATATGCTTGTAAAACAACAGCATAAGTTGGCTATTCTTTTTCCAAATACTTTCTCGGTTAATAATGTCAAATGGCTCAAATTCTGCTGAAGTGTTGCAGGCAAATTAAAAATGAGTTTCAGTATTAGCTGGCAATCATTTTAAAAGCAGCAAAAATATTTGCGACTCAAAACTTAACTACTGACTTGGTTTATTTCATCAACTGAGTGCAAGATAGCAGCTTATTGCCACATCACACTCCTTGCAGTGCAAACGCCCAATTTTCCGTGAATATTGGTGACCAGAGCCTATGATGAAGAACTCTTTGGCGTGATGTATGAAGCTTGTACAACTATATATGACCCTCACTGTAATTATCTGCAAGTATTGTGGAATTTTGTTCTATCGCTTGTACACTCTATTAAATCCTGTCCTAAGAGCAAGCTGATTTCTTGTAGAAAATTACACAAGAAACTTAAAAGCAGTGTTATGTGATCAGACGGTAATTCTCTCATCCTCCAGATTTTCACCCCCTCTGTTTTTTTTGAGATGCCGAGGGCATGGTTCAGTCTTTCATTCAGTTTGGCCGTTCTTTGTCTGTGACATGAATAATAAGTGATGGCAGGGTGTTCCACCATGGACAATATAGAGACAGATTAAATTCTGGTTTTCACATATATTGTGACTAAATACTTGCATTTTCTAGCAGGAGTCACTATGTAATGTTCTGGATTATAAGACATTGGCTGATTTCTTTCTTTCTTTCTTCATTGTTGTCTTATTCCCCTCACCCCCACCCTCCCTCCATGTTTGTTGCAGCTAAGTGCTGCTCATCTCAAGCCAGCTATGTTAAACAGATTGGACATTGGACTGAGGGCTGCTGGTCAGCATAGAGTAATATCTCATAGAATCATGGAATCCTACAGTGCAGAAGGAGGCCATTTGGTCCAATGGGTCTGCACTGACCACAATCCCATCCAGCCCCCATAATCCCAAGCATTTGTCCTAGCTAGTCCAAGGGGCAATTTAGCATGGTCGATCCACCTAACATGCACATTTTTAGACTATGATGTCTTTGTAATTATTTTTGTGATCTCCGTGCCATTCTTTTGGCACGAACTCCATAGCATCCCTACAGTGCAAAAGAAGAGCATTCGGCCCATCAAATCTACACCGTTTCTCTGAAAGAGCATCTTACCCATGGCCACCCAACCTACTGCCGCAACCCCATGCATTTACCATGGCAAATCCAATTAACTTGCACATGGTTGAGCTGTGGAGGAAACTAGAGCAAACACTGGGAAAACATACAATCGCCACACAGTAACTCGAGGCTGGAATCGAACCTGGGTCTCTGGTGCTATGAGGCAGCAGTGCTTGCCACTGCGCTGCACATGATTATTACTTAATTTTTTAGGATAAATTGTCAAGAATTTTTTTTTTTCTGTATGACAGTAATGTCATGCTATTTCTGTCAAAATGCGATCACAGCCATGTGTAAGATGAAGCCATCTGCCAGATTTGCAACGGGAGACTGAGAGATTTCCCTGATGGAATTTTTAGGACCTAAAGTGTTTTGATGGATCAACATTGAATCAGTATTCAAAGTGTATTATGACCAGAGTATGATATAATTTTATCAGAACTTAATGCATCCAAAGAAGAGTAAACCTGTTGCTTTGATTTAGTTTGGCGAACTTTGATAGAGACAATGGCCCATTTGAGAGGTCGGGCTGCAGGGGGCGGGGGGGTTGCTGGCTAGTGGTGCTTGTGGGTGATTCAATTTGTGGGAGGTGGCAGCGGTGCAAGGGAGTGGTTCAGTTTGTGGGGTGGGGATCAGGGAAAGTGGTGTATAAGGGGGGGTCAGCAGTAAGGACACTGTCTCTCAGTGGATACTTCCTTCCCAATTCTGAGTGCCATATGTGCGGGTACAGAGTGCCTTTGATTTAGGAACTCCACCTTCATCCTTGAGGTGACAAGCTGACCACACAGTTCTAGTTGTCATGCATGTTGCAGCTAGCTTAATAACAATGTCAGTGGAATGAGCTCTTAAATGGTCATGAATTGGCCCCGTTAAGAGCCTTATTCAGTGGCAGGGCGAGAAGGTCAACCATGGGCCTTTCCATGAAGATCTTAATTCTGGTGGAGGTGGGGGGGAAGACACTGGAGTCCTGGTAAGCTACCATCTCACCGAATTAAATGCCCTTACTGCCTCCAAGCTCACCACTGAGAGCAGAAGATTCTGCATAGAAAGGAAATGTATATGGATAACAAAATGTAGATAATGTTGAACATTGTGGGGAAGTGTGAAGTTATTCTCTTTAGTTGTAAGAATGGAACAGCAGAATATTTTTTCAAAGGTATGAAACTTGTAAATGTTAATATTCAGAGAGACTTGGGTGTGCTCTTATAAGAGAGACACAGCCAGCATGCAGGTATAGGAAGCAATTTGGAAAATGAATGGCATGTTAGCATTTATTGGGCAGGAATAAAGAAATCTTGCTACATTTGCACAGCACTTTAATGAGAGCACATGTGAGGTATTGTATGCAGTTTCAGTCTCCATATTTAAGGAATGGTATACTTCTGTTGAGGTAGTACAGCAAAAGTTCACTAAATTGATCCTTGGGATGAGGGGATTGTCTAATGAGGCTGAGTAAAATTGGGCCTTTATTCCCTGGAGTTTTGAAGAATGATAAGCAATCTTATTGAAACATATAAGATTCTGAAGGGGCTTGACAGGGTGGACACTGAGAGATTGCTTCAGCGGGCTGGGAATCTGAAATACGCAACGTATTTTTGTGGCGGTATGCCGCACACTGGCAGCAGGATATTATGATCCTGCTGCTGTCAACAGGGCTTCCCATTGAACCCAGGGAAATGCCAGCAAGATTTCAGCGACTGTCTCAGGATAAGGGGCATATTATTTAGGACTGAGATAAGAAATTTCTTCACTCAATTGGTTGTGAATCTTTGGTATTCACCTCCGCAGAGGGTTGTGGATGCTCCATCGTTGAATACGCTAAGGCTGGGTTTGACAGTTTTTTTGATGTTTTGGAATCAAGGGATATGGGGACCAGACTGGAAAGTGGAGTTGAAGACCAAATCAGCCATAATCATATTGAAAGTTGAGTGCTCAGTGGACTGTACGATCTACTCGTGCTCCAATTTCTTGTGTTATCCTCCTTACAAATCCCACCAGTTGTTTTTTTTTAATTTGTTTATCACCTACTGCTCCGTTTTATCTCTTGACACTGTAATCAACCTGCTATCATTGTCTGCAGAATGTATAAACTGATGTTCACCCTTCATATTCTGAAAACTCTGGGTTTAGTTCTAGTTTTTTTTTCACCTCAATTTATACTAAATTCAAAACAAATCAATTGATTTGCTTTTAAAGCAGTTCACCCCTGATAAAATAAAAGGGGTTGTGAACCATGGTTCTGAATTTTCTATATCAGTTATGTGAGATGAACAGAAATGAAGAATGGAGATTTTAAAAAAAACACTTGGTGTTTCCTATTATTGTTCTTTATTTAATTATACTTCTTTTGGAAGAAATTGAGTTTGTTACTAATCGCATACTGCTGCCACAAGTATTAAGTCTTTTCCACTTGGAGAGAATTTGCCTGAATTTGTCCACAATAAGAACACAGATTTTATGCATGATACCTAGTGAGAACATACAGAATGGGCAATTAAATGAAGACCTTACCTGCAGTTGGGGCTCAATAAATAGTCTGTGATGCTCAATGTAAAATTAACTGTACACTCCTTTACAGTGGAGATATTTCCTGGGCCATTATTGCAAAAGATGTAGAAGAGTTTTTAAAATTTGATTAGTCTGTATATAATCAGTTTAATACTTTGCTCATTTGTAACTTTAAGGATGCTTGGTTTGAAATTCAACAGTGACTTGTGAAGGCAGGACAGTGAAGAATCATCAGCAGTTATCTAATATATTTTTGGCTGCATCCAGGGTAGAATTGTTGATTGGTACTGTAGTCTTTGTAAAAGAGAATGCTCTTCGGGGATACAAGTCAGACAATGACATTCGTGACATTTGGTGCTCTTTTTGGTAGGATTTATATCTGACTCTTCAGAGTGAAGTAACAGTGGCTTATTGTATCGAACTGCAGCTGGCGTGTGGAGAAATCCAACTGGATAGAGAGGAGTGGGAGCAGGTGGACCAACAACACAGCCTGTTCTTTCCCGTAAATATCAAACTCCATTCGGGGTCCAAAGGGATGCTGCATTAAGTGTCATTAGGCCTTCCGTCCCCTCTGTGCAGTGTGAGAGGCTTTGGGACCTGCTTTCCACTGAGTACAGTCTCTTATCAGATTTAAGCTAGTTGCAAGTGTTTTGTTGATAGATCTCATCATTAGGGTTTGATGTATTGGGTTTCAGTAGTTTCCCTAGAGGTATGAATCACACAGTGGACTTTCTTTTCCTACTTAAAAAGTGAATGAGGTGTTTTGAACTGATTCTTCCACAGACCTTTTCTGTTCTGTTTTTTGGGAGGAGTATAACGAAGGGTGTGACACCATGAATTAGAAAATATTTGTGCTGCTGCTGTATTTTATTTGCCACAAGGTGTGTTTTTGTTATGGTCTTTCTCGAAAGTTGATAATTTCTGCTCTCCTGTGGAAGTTTTGTGTCTTTTGATAAAAGTTTCTGGAAAATGCCATTTTTTCTTCAGTTGGAAGAATTGAACTTTTGGACAAAAATCAAAATTTTAAATCCTAATGAAGAAACATTGGTCAGTTTTCACAAATGACTGCCTGATCCATAATGTTTTCCAGTGATAAACTGGAGATTCCATTGGTAATTGAAGGAGATTGCACAGATTTATTTGCAAGAAGTAGGTAATACTGAATAAGAATGTCAATGCATTGGAATGAGTCTCCTGTGCAGGTGGGTGAGTGAGGATACAGGGGGAGAGAAGGTACACAGAGTCTCTCTACAGTCTTTCAGCAACAGAAGACTAAATGCTAAAACAGAAAGCCACAGTTTGATCAGAAAGCTCTACAGGCATTTGGTATAAAAAGCACTGGTGCATACTGAAATGTACAGCTCCCACAGAACAACATGTCATTTACTCTCATTAGTTTTGCAAGATTAGTTTAGGCTTTTCTCCCCCGCCATTTTTGCTGTTGGATGAAACTTGCTCCCAGAAGTTGAAAGCTGTGTGATACTTTGGCAGATGAATAGGGCAGGCAGGAGAGCTTCAAGTTAGAGGAATATGATATGGGCAGCGGAGGCTTGGAGAGATCATGTTTATGTGTGAAAAAAGAAAAAGGATTCTTCCATTTAAATAGCGCGTGATGGTGGAGGATGGGAGGCTGGTGAGGAGAGCATTGGAATGGCCAAATCTGGAGATAACAAGGACATGAGGGAAAGTTTCAGTAGATGAGGTGAGGCATGGGGAAGGACCACTTGGTATAGGTATCAGAGGATGTCATGTAAATGTGAGCTATGTTGTAGCATGCTCATGACTTCTGGAGGGGAGAAAAGAAGACAGGTTGGGCAAAATAAAATTTTAAAGTTTATTTATTTGTGTCACAAGTAGGCTTACATTAACACTGCAATGAAGTTACTATGAAAATTAAATAAATCTGCAGAGGTACAATTAAATATTTAACTAATAAATAATAGATGACTTCAGATTCGTTGACTTTGAATTCCATCTGCCATAGTTTGATCTACTCAAGTCCGTCATTTTTGTAACTTCCTGCTCCAATCTACACAATTTTGTATCTCCAAACTTAGTGCCATCTGCAAATTTGGCTGGATAGTTCTCTATTCCTTCATTAAAGCCATTGATATATATGCATATAAGTATATATATAGTAATAAGTTGAGGCCCCAACACTGATCAACAACCTGAGTTCAGTAAAACATCCCAAAATGCTTCATAGGAGCATTAAAAACTAAATTTGACAACAAGTCACATAAAGAGCATTAAGCAGTTGATCAAATAAATGATTGATCAAGATGGTATGTTTTAAAGAGCATCTTAAAGGTGGATAAAGGCTCTGGACCACATGCTGGAAAATGGAATTAGAATAGGTAGATGTTTGATAGCCGGCACAGACATGATGGGCCAAGTGGACTCTCTCTGTGTTGTAAGACTCTATGGCCAAAATTTTACCATCCTGCCTGCCTTGGGAATCAGAGTGGGCGAGGGGTGGACTGTGGAAAGGTCCAATGACCTCAGATGGGATTTTACGGCTTTAGGATGAGCAAGGCCATAAAATCCTGCCTTACGAGTCTAAGCACAGTGGTTAGCACTGTTGCCTCACAGCACCAGGGATCCGGGTTCGATCCCAGGCTTGGCTGACTATGCGGTGTCTGCACATTCTCCTTGTGTCTGCTTGGGTTTCCGCTAAGTGCTCCGGTTTCCTCCCACAGTCCAAAAGGTGTGCTGGGTTGGTGCATTGGCCATGCTAAATTCTGCCTCAGTGTACCTGAACTGGTGCCAGAGTGTGGCAACTGGGAAGTTTTCACAGTGACTTCATTGCAGTGTGAATGTAAGCCCAACCTAATTGTGGCACAAATAAAAAATAAAAATAACAAGTTTCTTTATGAACATCAATATATGTTGTAACCTGGGACCATCAGCATGGAGATTATTAGTTTTCTTTTAATGGAAACTGAGAAACAAGGGCTTAATTTTCATAATCTCTTAAATTATTGCCAGTTCTTGAAGTAGCTGAGGAAAGAGAAATGTGGACATAGATCAATTAGGGGAAGTCTCTTTATTTGTATTTTATTCTGAAAAATGTTTGCTGCATAACAGGCACAATATCTGCAGTTAAGAAAGGCGTAATTCCACCCACATTCTGAATGCATCATCATCTCCTTTCGCTCCTTCCACCCACCCACACACCCCACTTCTGAAATTCTTTTCACTGATTCTCCATGTATTTCATGATGTGTTTGTAAGTTTCTGCTCATAGCTCTCATGAGACACAGCATTGGAAAGGGGCACAAACGCACAATAGTTGATTAGCTTTGTTACTTACTTGTTCATTTTCTTCTTTCTTTCACAGCATCTAAAGAAGGAACGTAGTAGTGATTGGAGATAGTGGGGTGAAGGGTATTGACACTGTCCTTTGTCGCAATGACAAAGTGCACAGAAGGGTGTGTTGTCTGCCTGGTGCTCGGGTCTGGGATGTCACATCTGGGCTGCAGAGGAACCTGGAGTGGGAGGGTGAGAATCCGGTCGTTGTGGTACATGTGGGTGCCAACGACGTAGGCAAAATGCGAACTGAGGATCTGGGGAGGGAGTATGAGAAGTTGGGAATGGAATTAAAAAGTAGAACCAACAAGGTGGTTATCTCTGGGCTACTGCCTGAACCGAGTGCAGACGGGCGTAGGGTTGATAGGATTAAGGAAGTGAATGGGTGGCTCAGGGATTGGTGTGGGAGGAATGGGTTTGAATTTATGGGGCATTGGCATCAGTATTGGGGTAGGTGGGACCTGTTCGGGCGGGATGGGGTTGGTCTGAACCGTGCTGGGACCAGAGTCCTGGCGAATCGTGTAAAGAGGACTGTAGACAGGGCTTTAAACTAATTGGAGTGGGGGGAGGGTGCGAGGGTAGGTGACATTATGAGGCCTAAAGTTAAGGAGAGGGTACAGGTAAGGGTAGAGGCCGAGGATGTCACAATAATAAAGGGAGTAGGGGGCGTGAGTATGGTTGGTGGCGTTCTGGCAAATAGGGTCCAGGTGAAAGCTGGGATGAAGGCACTGTATCTGAATGCACAAAGCATTCGGAATAAAGTGGATGAGCTGGTGGCGCAGATCAGCACAAATGGATATGATCTGGTGGCCATTACAGAGACGTGGCTGCAAGGTGACAGGGACTGGGAGCTGAATGTCCAGGGGTATCAAGTGTTTAGGAAGGATAGGCAGGAGGAAAAAGGGGGGGTGTAGTTCTGCTGATTAAGGATAGCATCAGGGTGGTAGCAAGGGATGATATTGGAGCCAAGGAGCAGAAAGTGGAATCGTTGTGGGTAGAGATTAGGAACAGCAAAGGGAGGAAGACGCTGGTGGGTGTCGTCTGTAGGCCCCCGAATAATGATCTGGAGGTGGGGCGGGCTGTTAACGCGCAAATAAGTGTGGCGTGCAGGAATGGGACGGCCGTAGTTATGGGGGATTTCAATCTGCATATTGATTGGTCGACCAATGTTGGACGCGGTGGGCTCGAGGGGGAGTTCTTGGAATGCTGCCGGGATAGTTTCCTTGAACAGTGTGTGTTGGAGCCGACGAGGGAGCGAGCTATCTTGCATCTGGTGTTATGTAATGAGGCGGGTAGAATTAGGGACCTTGCGGTGAAGGATCCTCTTGGGGAGAGTGATCATTGTATGGTGGAGTTTCTGGTGCAGATGGAGGAGGAGAAAGTGGGTTCCCGGACACGCGTCCTTTGTTTGAACAGAGGGGAGTACGGTAGGATGAGAGAAGAATTGGCGAGTGTTGACTGGGGGAGCGCGTTGGAAGGTAGGTCTGCTGAGGAGCAGTGGAGGATCTTGAAGGAGATCTTTCTTGGTGCTCAGCAGAAATTTATTCCGATGGTCAAAAAGGACCGTAGGAGGAGAGGTAATAAGCCGTGGGTAACGAAGGAGGTGAAGGAAAGTGTTAAATTAAAAGCGGAGGCGTTTAGAGTAGCTAAGAGTAGTGGGCGAGACGAGGATTCGGAGAGGTTTAAATGTCAACAAAGATTGACAAAGAAGTTGATAAAGAAGGGTAGGATAAACTATGAAGCTGGGCTAGCGCTTAATATAAAAAAGGATAGCAAGAGTTTTTATAAATATATAAAAAGGAAGAGGCTGGCTAGGGTGAACGTTGGACCCTTAGAGGATGAGAAGGGGGACTTAGTGGTAGGGGATGGGGATACGGCTGAGGTCTTGAATAACTTTTTTGTTTCGGTCTTCACGGAGGAGGACATGAATAATTTGCCGGGTGTTAGAGATGGAAAGGTGGTAGGACTGGAGGGTCTCAATGACGTTACTGTTACTAGAGAGGCGGTGCTCGACAGACTGGAGGGGCTGATTGTGGACAAGTCCCCAGGACCGGATGGAATGCATCCGAGGGTTCTGAAAGAAATGGCGGAGGTGATAGTGGATGCCTTGGTGGTTATTTTCCAGACGTCGCTGGATTCCGGGGAAGTGCCGGAAGATTGGAAAGCAGCTAATGTTACGCCGTTGTTTAAGAAGGGTGGCAGGCAAAAGGCAGGGAATTATAGGCCGGTTAGTTTAACGTCTGTTGTAGGTAAAATGTTAGAATCCGTCATCAAGGAGGAAATAGCGAGGCATCTTGAGGGGAATTGCTTGATAGAGCAGACGCAGCACGGTTTCGTTAAGGGGAAGTCGTGTCTGACAAATTTACTGGAGTTCTATGAGAATGTGTCTAGGGCGGTGGATAGAGGAGAGCCAGTGGATGTGGTCTTTCTTGATTTTCAGAAGGCGTTTGACAAGGTACCTCACAAGAGGTTATTGCAGAAGGTCAGGGGACATGGAGTTGGGGGTAGGGTGTTAGCGTGGATAGAGGATTGGTTGTCAAATAGGAGGCAGAGAGTGGAGGTTAATGGGTGCTATTCGGATTGGCGGTTGGTGACTAGTGGAGTGCCCCAGGGGTCGGTGCTGGGGCCTCAGCTATTTGCCATTTATATAGATGATCTGGAGGAGGGAACCGAGTGTATGGTGTCGAAATTTGCTGATGACACCAAGATTGATGGAACGGCAAATTGTGCGGAGGGTGTGGAGAGTCTACAGAAGGATCTAGATAGGCTGGGCGAATGGGCCAGGAACTGGCAAATGGAATTTAATGTTGGCAAGTGCGAGGTGGTCCACTTAGGTGGGAATAATGGTAGGAAGGATTATCACTTACGTGGAGAAAAACTGCAGCATGCGACGGTGCAGAGGGACCTCGGGGTCCTTGTGCATGAGTCGCAAAAACCCAGCTTGCAGGTGCAGCAGGTGGTCAGGAAGGCTAATGGGATGCTGGCCTTCATAGCGAGGGGGATTGAATATAAAAGTAGGGAGGTCTTGCTGCAGCTGTATAGGGCATTGGTGAGGCTGCAGCTGAAGTACTGTGTGCAGTTTTGGGCGCCGTACTTACGCAAGGATATTTTGGCCTTGGAGGGAGTGCAGAGGAGGTTTACTAGGCTGATGCCGGAGTTGAGGGGGTTGAGCTATGAGGAGAGGCTGAATAAACTAGACTTGTACTCGTTAGAGTTTAGAAGAATGAGGGGAGATCTCATTGAGACGTGTAAGATGATGAATGGGATGGATAGGATAGAGGTGGAGAGACTCTTCCCGCTCAGAAAGGACAGTAGGACTAGGGGGCACAGCTTCAAGATAAAGGGGGGTGCGGTTTAGAACGGAGTTGAGGAGGAACTTCTTCACTCAAAGGGTCGTGAATCTCTGGAATCCTCTGCCCGTTGAAGTGGTGGAGGCTACCTCGCTAAATATTTTTAAGACGCGGGTTGATGGGTTTTTGATATGCGAGGGGATTAAGGGTTATGGGGAGAGGGCGGGAATGTGGAACTGAGCCATGACAGATCAGCCATGATCTTATTGAATGGCAGGGCAGGCTCGAAGGGCTAGATGGCCTACTCCTGCTCCTATTTCTTATGTTAAAGTAATGTGTTTTCACCATTATGAATATTCATGTTAGTATTTTCTTAAAAGGGAACAACTTAACATTTTGGATTCAAAATAATGGTCAGGATTCTACCCAAAAAAATTCTAAGTTCCCAACGTGCAGGAAAATGGGAGTAAATCCCGCTGTTTTATTTTCAGTGTGATTTCCAGAATGAATGTCCAACACTCTGTGGATCATAGAGTGCCGGAGTGGGGATTCCCTCTGAAAATCTGTGGGAGAGGCCTATTCCTGCCCAATAGGCTGGCAGCATAGCGCTGAGTGGGCCATTGCGCATGTGCGTTACTGTCAGGACAGAGTGGCCACCCGTCCCCCCCTATTGTTGGTCTGCAGGTCGATGGCCAGCCTTGCAACCTTCCAACCCCTCCCTCACTTATCCCCCAGGCCCCGGATTGCTAGTCTCTTAGACTTCCGGAGGCAGCCCTTATATATCGTCGTTACCCCGCCTTCCTGGACAGGACTGACCACCACCCCCAATAACCAGCTGCGATGTTCCCCCCGATCCACCAGGCCAGCCCCAATCTTCCCCCATCCCCTGACAGTCCAAACCCCGCCAGCCCCAGTCACACTGATTCCTTCTCCCAGTGATCCCAATGCGGAGTGGCAGCTGGTTCCCCTGCCCCCTCAGCACTGCAGTGCCAGTTTGCCTCTTGGGCAGTGCCAGGGTGCTATGCTGACACTGCCCAAGGGGCACTCTCCTCACCCCTGGCCTCCTGAGTGGGGAGTAGCATCAATGGCTTCACTTTCTTCCAGCGGGGTCAGGCCGCCTGTATCCTGTTAGTGCAGAATAGTTGTAAATCCTGCTGGAGGAGAGATGCTAGCAGGCCTGGAGAATACTGTCCCAGGCCAGCTAATCATTTGGAATGTCAATTATCATCAGAAACCTTTATCGGGGAAAGGCACAGAGGGCGTGATGCCTGTGGGAATCTCACGAAACGGCTGCCACTAATGTCTCTATGCCCGTTGCGCTAGTTGAGCAGCACAGTGGGCTGAGATAATCGCCCCCAATATACAGGTTCATGTTTCAGAGTCTGTTAAAATTTCCTGTACCACCATAGTGAAGTGCTACCTGGGGGGGTTGACGTACTGATAATGATGGAGTGAAAACTGGACAGTCAGTGGTTTCAGGTGTCTTTTTGCACTCCTTGCTAGCCAACAATAGAGTACCATGAGTGGGGATCTGGAAATAAGGAAATATATTGCTGTCCCTTCACTGTGGTTGGGTCAAAATCCTGGAAGTCTCTCCCTAACAGTGTATGAACTGCAGTGGTTCAAAAAGGCAGTTCATTGCCACCTTCTCGAGGGCAATTAGGGATGAATAATGAATGCTGACATAGCCAGAAATGTCCACATCCCGTAAATGAATAATAGAAAGGAGAAAGAAAATTTCAATAGTATTAATACACTTATTTTCAGATGTTTTATAGCCTGCAGGAATTCATTATAAATAAATAATGAATAAATGATTAAATCAACCAATGGTAACGGTGTGTTATTCATTGTTTAATTCACGGTAGTTTCCAATAATACTGCTTTCTGTTATTTCAGCACTCACCAAAGCATTTTCATCACTGTACAAACAACCAAGATATTTGAATAGTAGTTACACCATGTGTTCCAGATCAAATTGCTTTTTGTACAAGGATGACTGCACTAAGGTTAGACAAATGCCATTCCTTTTCCCCAGAAAAATGTGTGTGTATATTGTTCAAGAAGTTTGAATAAACAGCAGTAACTGCAGGAACAAAATAAGAACAGAGATGAGACAATGCTCAAGATTAATTAACCCTAGGTTTTTGTCACCCCAAAGTATTTAAATATTTTTCATACCTTCCTTTGCCTTAGTCTCTTTGTTGTATTTCTCCCAATTATTCCAGAAATGAAGCATTTAATATATGCTCATGATGGCATAACAGAAATTGAGATATCCTTGTATGTAGATATAGATGCAAACCCACATTTTACTGCTTCTTGAAATACCCATTAAGGAGATGGCACTATACTGCAGCTATGTTTTACATGCTCCGTTCATCATAAGTTAAATGTGCTGCCTGTTTTGAAACACTTTCCATCTTAAGGTCCACATGTTTCTTATAAAAACCAACAAAGTTTTTTTTTGTTGTCGAATCTAAAAATAATTTTAACAGCTGAACTTATGTTGATAGTGTGCCTTTAATGTAATAAAACGTCCCACGGCACTTCATAGGTATATCATAAAACAAAATTTGACACCAAGTCGTGTAAGGAACTTGGTCAGAGAGGTAGGCTGTAAGAAGTGTCTTAAAGGATGGATGTGAGGTGGAGGGAGGATATCCCAGAGCTTGTGGTCTAAGCAACTAAAGGTGTGGCCACCAATGAGGTGGCATGGTGGCACAGTGGTGAGCACTGCTGACTCACAGCACCAAAGACCTGGGTTCAATTCCAGCTCTGGTAATTGGATGAGAAGTTTTCACATTCTCCCCTGTCTGCATGGGTTTCCTTTGGGTTCTCTGGTTTCCTCCCGCACTCAAAAGATGTACAATTTTGATGGATTGGCTGTGCAAAATTGCCTCGTCGGGGGAATTAGCGTGGTAAATGTGTAGGGTGACAGGGAGAGGCCTGGATGGGATTGTCGTCAGTGCAGGCACATTGGGTCAAATGGCCATCTTCTGCACTGTAGGGATTCTATGATTCAATGATGGAGCATTTAAAATCAGGGATGCACAAGATGCCAGATCATTGCTTTGTTCAGAACTGGATACATTTCTGACCTTCCACTCTCCTGTAAACACTTAAAGCATTTCCAGACTAGTAGCAGAAATGGTTTTTGGACTTTGACCAAACTTTTGCACCACTTGGCCCGAATTTGCCATGTGAGTTTGCAGAGGTCACGCAGAATTTGACCTGGGAATGTATGATGCTGCATCAGAGTTTGTGTGCCTTTGCATGCTGTAGTCTAACAAAGCCTGTTGCTGTGTTGGCTATTACACGACATGAAAATGTAAAAAAACAATGGCGTGATGTTGAGTCCATTGTTCCTGGTCAGAGTGCTTTGCAGGAGATGACTGCATTTCTTGTGTTTGTTACTTTTTGGTATTTGCAATATAACTGCCTTCAGAGCCAAATAAATTCCCATTAAAGCTTTTTTCTTTCAAAATGAATTGTGACTTTTTAATGATGCTACTTTCTGTTTGTTACTTTTTAAATACTGCATAATATTTTAAACAGTGTCAGTTACATGACTTAGCAGTGTAATTTTTTTTCAGTTTACCTGATTGCATTTGATAGTTTACACACTTTGACAACTGAGCAAGCACACACTATGTTGAGAATGTGCGCACCATCATATTCTTTATTGCCTCTTCCACTGTTGCAAATAGAGGTGGGGCATAACATTTCAGTGGTGTGAGGAAAAAATAAGGAGAAATTTCTTCGTATTAAAAATTGACTGGATCACCTTGCTTCAGACAGCCAGGAAAATTCACATGGAAGAAGTTCCTTGGAACTCAAGAAAAACATGTTTTACAATTACCTCTAATAGTGTTGTGTTAATGGTAACCACTAATTAGACAGTAACAGTCAATCGTCTAGTGTATATAGTCTGCGGAGAATCAGTAATTTTAAAAGATATTTATCCCAGCACTCTTGTGATTCATAAGTATGCTTTGATATGGTGTTGCAGAGTGTTTTGTTAGGTTGGGAAACTGTACCAAGGTAGATTTTATACTTAGTCAATTTTCACTTTTGGCAGTGTGGGGGGGGTGGAAAAAGAGAGGTAGTGGGTCAATTTGTACACTCATCCAGTTTTCCCTTCCATGGTTTTACCCCTCCACCTTGGCCAATAGTGAAAATAACCCGCTAGTATGGTCTGGGGCATAGTGTTTATTTGTGGGAAATATTGCCAGATTCTGTTTGTTTGTACATACTTGTTGCTTCCTTATGTTTGTGTCATGTTTTCTTTTGTTTGTAGTTCTTGAATGTGAGTTTGCATTTTTAATTGCTTTTCTTGATAACTTCTTAATTCCCACTTTTTGCATGGAGATGTTGACTCCTTGCTGGAGTATGGCATCAAAGAATCTGATTGCCCTCTTGATGCCTTGATATTGAGTATTAATATGCCATAGGAGCATGAGAAGACATGAAAAACTGAGCCTGATTTTGTCCAATTCCATCATCTGTACTCGCCTATTTCCAGCAGAGAACATTGGTTAGAAAGCAGGAATTGGAACCCATGCTGATTTTCTTCTTGTATCTTAATGCGCTGAGGTCAATTGCAGACTCATACTGCCAGTACACAATGGGGACTGAACCTGGCAGTTTCCTGGCTTAGCTCCTCTCTGAGGCATTTGGAAGTCTGATCCAGACATACTGAGATCAGTTGCACTTCATGAACTTAAATTGGTTAATTTGTGGGTAAAGTGTGATGTTTGTTTTGGCATATATTCTCAGTACATTGACCATGGCATGTCAGAACATACCTCATTTTAAAATAAAGTTTTAAGTGTTTGTATTCCCACATAGTACATTAGCAGCTATGTTGCAAGGAACATTAGGCTTTGTTTACACCAAAGTTTTAACAGGTAGGTATCTTTAATAATTGGTGAAAAAGAGGTGTTACAGATTATTGTTGCCTCACGCCTCTCTCTTTTTTCATTTGTTGGGCTATTGGTGATGGGAGCTAATGGTTGGCAGAATCACAAAACTGTGTTTTGTCAACCTTTACATAGTATGATATATCAGAGAAAAATGGAAAACTTGGATTGATCTAAGGATGCTTTCATCAAACGATTTTTTTTTAAATGTGGGGCTTTTACTACAGTTTTTAAATCAAAGTCTAATCAGTTGCATCTAAATTTTATGATAGGCTAACTGTGTGAGCAATTTTTCTTTCCGAAGTGGCATGTTATGGTTTAAGCAGAAATTGACAAATTTTTAAAAATGAGAGCAGTAGTTCTTAAAGATGACAAATAGGAATTTTTGATGCAGGAAGTGGATAGGAAGTATGGGAAGATATAAACATTTTTAATATCTTTTCAATGTAGCATTGCATATAAATAGAACATCAGTTGCACATTAACAGAATTAATTGATTTTGGCCAAATATCTAGAGGACAGTGGATTTTGAAGTTAATAATTGAGCCAAAAGTTTGTAATAATCTGCTTGGAAAAGTTGTAGAAATGCAGTTATGTTTTGATAGAATAGTTAGGGACATTGGAGGGGCAAATGGCCTTTTCCCATTTATTTTAATGCGGAGGTTGGGGAGCATTTGGCGCACATTCACTTGGCATATTAATTTAACTGTGCTAATGTAGTGGAAAACTACAAAAGAACCAGATGATGAGGATAAAAAAAACTCATACTAAATGAGTGGTTTGCATTTGTAACACACAGACTGATAGGTTGATGAATAGTAACCTTCAAAAGGGAATTGGATGGGAATGGGTGGCACGGTGGCACAGTGGTTAGCACTGCTGCCTCACGGGACCTGGGTTTAATTCTGACTGTCTGCATGGAGTTTGCACGTTCTCCCTGTGTCTGCGTGGGTTTCCTCCAGGTGCTCCAGTTTCCTCCCACTGTTCAAAGATGTGCTGGTTACGTTGACTGGCCATACTAATTTGCCCCTTGGGGTCAGGGGGACGAGTAGAGTAAATAAGTGGGGTTACGAGAATAGGACCTGGGGAGATTGTTGTCAGTGCAGGCTTGATGGGCCAAATGGCCTTCTCCTGCACTGCAGGGATTCTATGGTGTGCAGAAAGAGCAGGCCAGACTCACTGGATTGTTCTTCGAAAGAGCTGTTGCAGCTTCATGTGATGAATGACCTGCTGTGCTGTACAATTTTAAAATTCTACAATACAGCACAACAAACTTAAAACACAAAGGCCCTGGTGCTAATGGAGCACAGAATGTGGGTGAAATTTCCATCTGAAAAGCTCAGTAACAGTAGTGTATTTGTGTACTTCAAGCTATTTACAATTTAAGCTTATGATATGCATAACCACCTTGCTGACATTTCACCAGTTCACTTAACCCCTGAAGTGCTGTTTCAGAGTAGGCAGCAAAGATACAGAATAGTTTGAAGAATAGATTGACCAGACTGTTACTTTTGAAATTTCTCCATCAATTAATTTTAGCATTTGAAATAAATAACAAAATGGAGGCATGATGGTGCTGATTTGGTGAATTCTGTTACGGTGTCAACCTCCATTGAAACTTGAGCTCTGGTCTTTGAATCTAACTTGTCCACTGGGCAAATTTCACTAATTCACGAGTACAAAGTGTAGGATTGGAACAGCTCATAACGAAACCGACTCTTCAAGTGTACCACAAAATTAAAATGTGCCTTTTTTTTAGAACAGTTGACACTAGGGAAATGTGTGATTACAAGTTCTAAACAGGCAGTTTCAGTTGCAAGTATGGCTGTAGAAATTTTTGATGCAAAAACTGGGTAGGAAGTATGAGCAGACATAAACATTTTTAATATCTTTTAGATGTAGCATTGCAGATAAATAGAATATCAGTTGCAAATTTACAGAATATGATTGATTTTGGCCAAATATCTGGAGGACACTGGATTTTGAATCTAATAATTGAGCCAAAAATGAAAGATACTGAAATCAGTGTTTTAGCAGCAGGAAAAGAGGCCCTTCAGCCCATTGCATCTCTGCTGGCCATCAAACAACTATCTAGTCTAATCCCATTTTTCAACACTTGATCCACAATTTATTTGATTGCACCAACATTAGCAAACATTGAAATAATGCTTTCAGCATAGTAAACATTCCATTGTGCTCCATATGAATGTTACCAAGCCTGAAATGGAAATATATGGAACAATGACCAGAAAATTACCGGAATTTTTGAGGAGCCTAAGGGAGTGAGAGAAGAGAGGCAGAGAGGTTTAGGGTCTAAGTTGCAGAAGACACAGTGGCAAAGCCTTGGTGGAATTTGATATAAGGAATTGAATTTTAAAATTGAGATCTTACTTAATCAGGAGCACAGAGTAATAAAATGCATGGACTTGGTGCAAGTTAGTCCGATGGCTGAGAGTTTTGGAGTACCTCAAGTTGATGGAACATGACATTGTTTTTTCTGGTGGTGTCACCTGGGGGCAGCATGCTGATGAGAAGGAGACAGGAGCCAAAGATAGATGCTTGGTGATACCAGGGAGTGGAAGAGCAGCCATTCTTAGTCTATGGCTGCATCTTGATAGTTGAGAATGGAACTAGGTGAGTGCAGTCCTACCAAGCTGGGTGACAATGGAGCACCTTTGAGAGGAAGAAGGTGTGGTTAACTATGCCAAAGACTAAAGATAAGTAAAGATGGATGAGGATAGATAGTTTACAATTGCGAGTCATTGTAACTTTGTACTTGTTCAGGACTGTGGCAAAGACAGAAACTCGATTGAAGGATTCAATCATGGAGTTTGGGGAAAATGTATAGGGATTTGGGAGGCTGCTGCATATTTGAGGACTTCAGAGAGGAAAAGGGTGCACGGAAAAGATTGGTAGCTCCCAAAGGCCAATGCCTGCTAGAATACAGGCCTTAGCCGATCTGTGGTACTTGAGAATAATTTGACCTAAAAGCTTTCCCCCCACCAAAATTAAACTACTGGCCCGTAGTTGATGGGTTTATCCTTACACCCTGTGTTAAACAAGTGTTTAGAGTGTTTCAAGTTCTCAAGTTCGCTCACACAACTTTCGTATCTAAGGAGAATTGGAAGATTATGGCCAGTACCTCTGCAACTTCCTACCTTACTTCCTTATTGCTCGTCGTTTCATCCCATGCAATCTAGTGTTTTACCAACTTTGAATACAGCCTCTTCATTGGTTTTTAGCTCATTCAGTATCGCAAATGTGTTCTCTTTCACTGTGACTTTGACAGCATATTCTTCCATGCTAAAAACAGATGCAAAGTACTCCTTTATTACCTTAGCCATGCCTTCAATCTGATGTGTAGATCCCCTTTTTGCTCCCTAACTGGCTTCATCTCTACACTTAATGCACTTACAATTTTATAAGCCGATAGAAGACTTTAGCATTCCCTTTAATGTTCGCTGCCAGCTTCTTTTCATACTCTGTTTGGCCCTCTTTTTCCTTTTTCACTTTTCCTCTGAACTTTCTATAATCTCACTTGTATTATCAGTCTGACATCTGTACTATGCACCCTTTTTCCATTTATCTTTCTTGCACTCTCTTTTGTCATCCAGAAAGCTCTGGATTTGGTTGCCCCTTTCGAACATACTCAACCGCACTGAAGAACTATTTTCTCTTCCAAGGTAAATCTATGTTCTATTGCAGTTTTGCCTGTCAATCTTTAATTCCAATTTACCTGCAACAAATCTATTCTCACTCACTGAAATTGGCCTTCTCTATTAAGTATTGCTACTCCTACTTTCTCATGGCTAACTTAAATCTTATTATCCCTACTCTCTAATGTTCCCCTTCTGTCACTTGATCCATTTGATGTACCTCATTCATATGCCCATAAAACTTATTCGGAAGACTTCATTTTTTAAAGGCAGCCCAAAATATGGGCAGTTACCTTAACAAAAGGGAGTTGGCGTAGTGATATTGTCACTGGGCTAGTAATTCAGAGAGTCAGGGTAACTTTCTGGGGATGAATCCCACAGCGGTAGAAGTAGAAATTTGAATTCAATAAAATATATACAACAAATATACGAAAAGATGATTTCTACAGATGTGATATGTACTTAGATTAATGCCCTGAAAGTCAATATCACTCTGTTTCTCTCAAATGGTCATCAAAAATATTGCAGGCCTGAAAATTCTCTTTCAGTTCATTATAGAATAAAAAAATGGAGGCCAAACATTTCTAATAATTACCTCACAATAATAGTCCAAACAATATCAAGTTCCTGGTTTTTCAGTTGAGGTTGTGATATAGCCCCTGTCCTGAAGAAATGTAATCCTACAAATAAAACAAATTAGCCCCACTTCTCTGCCTATGGTGGATTTCAGGCAAAGTCCAATCTTGTGCTGGACGAGAGGTGGCTTCCCTCTAGTCTTCATATTCTAGACTAACATCCTCTGGGTTGTCTTTGTAGCTCAATAATGTACTTCCAGGCAGTTCCTATCATATACTAGCTTCTATCATGTGACAACAATTTCAATATTTTTCATTGTCCTGAATTCATTGTTCAGGAATACTTAGTACCCAATATTTAGTAACCCACCTTTTTTGAACCAGATTTTTGTTATTGCCGTAGCAACATATTTGTGCCTGCTTATTTACCATGCTTTGTGCATTTACAAACATGACCTAAGTTGGACCTTACTGCATTCCATCTTATTCAGACCCCACTGAATATTTTTTCTATTTCTTACTCTAGTACTAACTGTCTCTTTCTTTATTTACCTTGTTTCTTCTTTCCACTGCTACATCCTGGTTCTCACCCCCCTACCAAGTTATCTGAAAATTCCCCCAACAGTATGAGCAAATCTTCCCGTAATGGTAATTAATTCCAGTTCTGTTGAAATACAACTCGTCTGGTCTGGACAGATCCCATCCCTCCACTTTGGTTCTAATATCCAGGTAATTTAAATTCCTCCCTCCTGCACCATCTGTCCTGCGACAGATTCACCTGCTCTTCTTTTTGGGTTTTTTAATACTCACTAGTTTGTGGCACCAAGAGTAATCTGTTGATTACTATCTTTGAGGCCCGGCTTGCTTGTCTCCTTCACAGCTTTGCTTAACAAAACTTTCACTTTGATTATTCACCATTACTGCTACTTAAACTTTCAGATACAACTTTTAAAGTGGTTTGGATTACTTCATCTCAAGTTTTTTTTGACTTGTGTTTAAGTGTACTGCCTATCCTCTGTGTATTTACTTTGATATGATTGGTTCTTGCTAGGCTTATGCCTTGCAGCCACCAGCAGATTGTACCCATTCCTAATGGTGGGAAGATTTTACCATGCATGTGATCTTCTCAGATCAAGCACCTTACTACAATTAACTCAGTCTTACATTGATGGATGATGCATGGAGGAGTTGGATAATATGGTTGAAGTTGGACATTCTGTGGTTACCTTTTTAAAGCATTATTGAGTTATTTTGGGCAGCAAGTTACAGACAAATAAAAATGCTGGTCTGGTAGTGTGTGTGGAGAGAGAATCACAGTTTAGTGTTTTGAGTCCATAGAATCCCCTCAGTGCAGATGGGGCCGTTTGGCCCATCAAATCTGACAGAGTATCGGATCCAGGCTCTCTCCCCACCCTATTTCTTTGATCTCACTCATGTCTCATGGCTAATTCATCTAACCTACATATCTTGGGACACTAAGGGGCAATTTAGCATGGCCAATCCACCTATCTTTGGAGGGTGGGAGGAAACGGACGCAGATGTGGGGAGAATGTGTAAACTCCACATGGTCATCCAAGGCCGGAATTGATCGTAGTTCCAGGGACCCATGAGGCAGCAATGCTAACCACTGTGCCATCGTGCGGCCTCATAGTTCGTGATTTGAAATGTTAACTCTGTTTCTCTCTCCAAAGCTGCTGACAGACTTGCTGAGTCTTTCCAGCATTTTCTGTTTTTATTTCAGATTTCCAGCATTCGCAGTATTTTGCTTTTAAATTACAGACGGCCTTGCTTTCCATTGTTTTTTTGCTTAAGAAATCAAGGTCTCCTCTGGTACAAAATGACCTCTGTTAAGTTCAGCAACCTGATCACGACAAAATATGTTAATTTTGCATTAGCAGCCAATATGTTTATATGGGAAAGCTAAGATCAGATAAAAATGTGAATATTTTGCAAGTTAGATATGATTACTACACTAATATTTACATACATCAAGGCTAGCTGGTCTTTTAAAAAAATAGTATGCAAAGCAATATTTGCATTCTGTTTCCTGCTTCTGTTGATATTAGCACATGAGAAAGTGTCATGTTCTTCTTTTTCCAGAAACATTCTCTTACTTTATTTAGTTTTTGACCAAGAAGGTTTAAATGATGAATAAAGAAATATACTGAAAGGTTCATTGCTTTAGTCCATGTGTCCTCAGGACCTAGAAGGAGCCAGAGGCAGAAAAGAATAGTGAAACTTCAACCACAATTGAAACAAATCCAATTATTAGTTTTAACTTTATTTATTAGTGTCACAAGTAGGCTTACATTAACATTACATTGAAGGTACTGTGAAAATCCCCTAGTTATGACACTCCAGTGCCTGTTGGACTACACTAAGGGAGGATTTGTGATGGCCAATGCACCTAATCAGCACGTCTTTCGGACTGTGGGAGGCAACTGGAGCAGCTGGAGGAAACCCACGCAGACGTGGGAGAATGTTCAGACTCCTCACAGACAGTGACCCGAGCTGGGAATTGAACCCGGCCCCCTGGCACTATGAGGCAGTGGTGCTTATCACTGTGCCTCCGTTATTAATGCTGAAATATTCCGTTTCTGACAGCATTTAGTGCTAATCTTTTTCTGAGTATTGCATTCATCATGGTGAGGAATACTACTGCTAAGAAAGAGAAATTTTTTGTTTCAGACCGAAATACTGTTCATGCTGAGAAATTTCCAGTTCAGGTATAAGGTGGAAAGGTGTCGGTCATAGCTTTTGAGAAAAGAACCAAAACTCTGCATCTTGAACCTGCAGTTTTTGAGCTTATCTAAAGGTACACAAACTTAAGTCTTGTGCTGTACTCTACATATGAAAAGCAGGATAGATTTCCTTCCTGTTTACACTCCTCAGATGTTTGTGCCTATGGTTCCAATGGCATTCTGTGGGTGTACATGATATTTTACTGCCTCTGCAGCAGTTGAAGTTGATTTTACTGGCTAGTGTAATTCCAAGCCTTGGACCCTTGCCGAATTGAAGGCAAATCTCTGCTTTGGAGATTGTTACTGCCTAACCAGAGTATGGATAAATGACAAGGAATTGTGCTCGGTCCTCAACTACTCACAGGATTTATAATGACTGATAATACAACAGAAAGCAATATATCCATGTTTGTCAATAATAAATGACATAGTAAGTCATGCATTTGGAAGCGTAACTCTATAAGGAGGCTTAGTGCGATAATAGCGCAAAACCCTGGCAGATGGATTTTAATACAAGCTTGAGGACATACTTGCAGGAACAAAAATGATGAAAAGATAGAAGTGGAGATTCAAGGAGATATTGAGGCCCGTGCATTCAGATCACTAAAATATGGTAGTCAGGAGTAAAACTGAATTATAAAAGCTGATGGGTGGAATGTAAGCCCATGCAACTGGAGCAGTACAAGATAAAGGGGAAAATGTGTTGTTGCAACTCAACAGAACCCTGGGGTATTGTACAAGAGTTATGGTCACTGCACTTTTTTAAAGATATTTTGGCCTTGGAAGGAGTATGGCATAGATTAACCAGAATGTTACCTTTGGATCTAATACTGTAGTTACATTTATACAGGTAGATTACATAATCTCGGCTTGTAGTCCTGGAATATAGAATGTGAAGGGGTGGTTCAGGTTTTTAGGACTTTTTGGGTGATAGAATTTATTTTTATTTCTGCTGGCGGGGTGTTGAGAGCAAGGTAACAATGTTAAAATCAGAGCTAGACCATTTAGAAGTTCACGAGTTTTGTAAACTGTGGAGCTCCTCCCTCAAACTTGTTACTGTAAGATCTATTAATAGTTTTAAAGCTGGTATTGATAGATTTTAGCAGCAGTGTAAAAGGATGTGAAGCCAGGTTGGAGTTGGGATGAAGATGGAATACAGAACAAGCTAGAGAGGCTGAATGGCTTAATTCTGTTCTTATGTTCAGACCACATTAGATGGGCTATGCTGGCATCTTTGTATACTACACAGTCTTCAATATCCGTGGTTAATCTCAATCAAGAAATCTCTGGAGGAATTTAAACATTCTTACACTCCCACAGTGACATGTCCAGTGGTATAGTTGCTCAAGCGCCTTTTTCCTACTTTTAATTGGTGAATGGGAAAATGATACATTAGCAGCCCTTGAATTATCTCAGTAGTTGATGACATGAGGTAAATCCAAATTCTGACTCCAGCCTAGTTTGTTATTTTTTAATTACTTTGATTGTAGGAAGCCCTCAGGGTCCTCCTGATTCAGTTGCAGATCAAGAGAACTTATTTTAAAGATGCAATATTTCCGTTGCTCCTTTGAATCAACACATTTTTGCTTCCAAAACTGTGCGTTGGGAATAGCTCACCACTGGCCTGGATTACTACTTCCCCATGACACCATAGTCCAGTCATATCTTTATGATTAGAAATCTCTTCTGCTGCCTTAATCTCCAGGAATTGAAGATTAATCTCTGCACACTCTTGAGGGCATGCCTAGAAGAAGTCATCTGGGGAATAAAAAGGACTTAAAAAAAAATCATTTTCTTTGAAAGCTTCAGTTTATTAGTCACAAACCTGTAGATGATGGCAAAAAAAGGGCTGTTTATTCGTCAAGCATCACCCAAAGTTCTCTTGCTTCCCAATTCTCCAGGGAAAGGCTAAGCAGGTGAATGTATAGGGGACAAATAATGGGACATGGGGGTGGGCCATATGATGAAACCTTCAGTAATACTTAGAATCAATACTCACAAGAATTATCTATGTGGGACAGACCCTTTTCTGTGTTCTGAACCTGGCGACAATAGTATGTGAGCGTGATCTAGGACTTATTCCTACTAATTGTTGCCATTACGGCAAATTATCAGACATTTGTGCACTGTTAATTGTGTATTCTTGATCATTAGGCATTAATTTGGGTTTCACTTGAGTACACGTAGAATGCCTACAGCGTAGAATGAGGCCACTCGACCCATAGAAGTGGCGGCCCAGTGGTTAGCACTGCTGCCTCACAGTGCCAGGGACCCGGGTTCAATTCCTGGCTTGGGTCACTGTCTGTGTGGAGTTTGCACATTTTCCCTGAGTCTGCATGTGTTTTCTTTGGGTGCTCCGGTTTCTTTCCTTGTCGAAAGCTATGCGGGTTAGATGAATTGGCCATGCTAAAAATTCTCCTGCAGTGTACCCGAACAGATGCTGGAGTGTGGCGACCAGGGGATTTTCACAGTAACTTCATTACGGTGTGAATGTACGTCTACTTGAGATAAATAAATAAGTAAACTAGAGTCGACATCAACTCTCTCAGAATAGATATTTACCATAAATACATATTTGGTGAAACTGTGGGATTGAGTTAGGAGTTGAATACTTTGTGTTTAACCCTGTAAGTAAATGTAGACTGAGTGAAAAATTGAACTAATCTCAACTGTTTTGATAGAAGATGAGATATTATCTCTTTCCAGCACTACAATTGAGATCTAGTGTTCAATGGATAGGGAGGGTTGTTTATATCTTTCAGTGGTGTACCATGCCACCTACAGTACCAGGAATTATTTATAAGATGCAAGGTGGTCCTTCTCTGGCAACTAATTCCACACAACAACCACCCTTCACCACAAAAACCATAAAGAAAACCCTGTCTAAAAGTGAACTTCAGGTTGCAGGATAAATATGGAATTTAAAAATTTCTTTGCTATTAGGAGGAACAAGGTGCCTATTCAATGGTACAAAGAATCTCAAAAAACTTTTAAGATAGTTGCTGATAAATTAATTTCTTCTTAAAATGTGGCTTTTTTTGTAAAATTCTAATACAATAAGCAGATGTATGCAGTCTTTACAAGTTCAGTTTTTGCTCTATTTGCATGTGCAAATTCTAAATTTTCTATTTGGAATATAGTCTGCAGCAAGTTTTGCCTTTGTGCCGAGATGAGGAGCACAGATGAGTTTTTCGAAGTTATAGTTATCCTATTAATTGTTCCCTCCAGGCCCTTGTTTTGTTCTGTTAAAACATCGATGTGCCACTCCCAGGACTCAGCTTTCACCAAATAACCTGCCTGAGGACTTGTGGTTAAAAAGTGTTTGTTCGTAGTATGTAACAGCAATAAGTTTATGAAGAATAGAATCAGTTACTACCCAGGTCTCAGCTTGAGTGTAATTGGTAGCACTCTTGCCTTGAAGTTAGAAGATTGTTGGTTCAAGCCCAAGACTGAAACACAGAATGCAGGCTGACTATAATTATACTGCTGGGGGTACAGTCCTTCAGAGAGATACATTGCTATCTGTTCCAGTGGTTCAGATGGATGTTTAAAAATTACATTATGCTAATGAAGGAAGTTTAAGGAGATTGTTCATTATCTTGGCAAAAAAGATGAACTCATCTGACTTTTGTTTCTAGGGTCATGCTACGTGTAAGTTGGCAACTCAGTTTATCAACATTATCCCTTTCACGTCTAAGTGGCTCTCCCTTGGTGAAATGTTTGACATTTTTTCTGAAAGGTGCAAAAAGTGCTTGTGGAGGAAAAACAAAACTTTGTCTAGCTTTGGTTTGGTGGTGAAGTTCTTAAATCAACCATAACATATATAAGGATTTTAAAAAACATCTAAGGCAGAATCTTCTCCAGTTAATCCTGAGTATCAAGTTTCAACAGTTCATTAAATGGTCTGCCTGAAAGGGCGGTGGAAGCAGTTTCTTAGCAACTTTCAAAAGGGAATTTGCTCAATATTTGAAAAGGGAAATTTGTGGAGCTTTAGGGAAAGAAGAGGGAGTGGAACTAATCAAAATGCTGTTTGAGGAGCGAACGCAGATGCAGATGGACCAAACAGCCCCCACCACCTCCCACATAAGTCTGGAAAACATCCACTGACCACCACCATTTGCTTCTTGTCACTAAATCCATTCACTCACTTTTTCCTTAATTCCATGAACTTCCATCTTCTTAATAAACTTTCTGTACGAAATTTAGTTCAGTGTCTTCCAAAAGTTCGTATATATATTGCTGTACTTTGATCAACTTTCTCTGTTATCTGATCAAAAAATTCGAAGAAGCGTGTCAGACACAACTAATTGTGCTTTTCTAAATGAAAATTTAATTTTTCTCTGACAATAGTTTCCAATAACTTCCCTACTATTGATGTTAGGCTGACTAATTTCCTAGTTTATTCCTCTTACTTCCTTGAATGCCTTGAGTTCTTTAGCATGAGAATGGTAACATACTGGTAATGTTACCGGACTAATAATTAAAAGGCCTGACAAATGCTTTGGAGACATGAGCTCATTGATGGGTATGGGATGGCATGCCAGGAACAGAACCAGGCAAATCCAAAAATGAGGTACCAATCTTTGAAGCTATAATGTAAGATTGCATGAATGCTAAAACAGCTGAATCATGATACAAAAGAAAGAGCTAAGCAATTCCGTAAGCACACATTAGATCAAAACTCTGCACACTGTCATATTCAGTTGGGAGTGGTGGCAGATGATGAACTGGAGGAGAAGGCTCCATGAATATCCCCATTCTCAATGACAGGAGAGCCTAGCTGTCTGTGCAAAAAGCACGACTGAAGCATTGACCAGAAATTAACTGGACTGGTATAAATACTGTGGTTGCAAGAGTAGGTCAGAGACTGGGAGATCGATAGTGAGTAACTCATTTTCTGACTCCCCAAAGCCTGTTTACCATCTACAAGGCACTGGTCAGGAGTGTGGTGGAATATTCTCCACTTGTCTGGATGAGTGCAGCTCCAACAACACTCAAGAAACTCGTTCCATCCAGGACAAAGCAGTCTGCTTGAGTGTGCCTCCAACCACCACCTTGAATATTCACTCTCCTCACCAGCAGTGCACAGCAGCAGCAGTATTATCTACAAGATGCAGTGCAGTAATTTGCTGAAACTTCTTCAGCATCTTCCAAATCCCGGGCCTTTACTCTCTGGAAGAACAAGGGTAGCAGAGGCAAGAAAACACAATTGCTCTCCACGTCACAGAACATCGTGAGTTGAAACCATTTCATTGTTCCATCACTGTTGCTGGGTCAAAATATGAAACTTCCTCTCCGACAGCACTGATTGTGTTGCAGCAATCCAAGAAGTCAACACCGCCACTGCTTTGAGCAGTTTGAATTGGCAACAAATACTGGCCTTGCCAATGATGCTAATATCCTGCAAACAAATTGAAAAAGCTTTTATATCCAATGAAGGTTGAAAAGTGACCAATGCCTCTACCATTTCTATCTTTACTTTTATTTTTAAGCATGTGAATTATCATTAATGATCCTTTAATGCATCTTCTCTTTTGGTTATCCCACCTATAACTTTTACTCCCTGTTTTAGTGTAGCCTGTGCAGTTTCTGCTTCCTTTGGAAAGTGAGATGCAAAGTATTTGATGTTTTTGCCATGCTTTCTGTATCTACTTGTAAATTTCCCTTAGGCTTAAACTTTTTCCTTGCAAACCCCTTTTTGTTCCTATGTTTATATAATATTTTAGCATTCAATTTTAATTTTCTTTCTAATCTTTGCTAATGAGCTATCTTTGCCTCATATTTTTTTCAGTTAACTCCTGCACTTTCCATGGCCCTGGCCAGTTATTAATTGAATCTTGCTCCTGACCTTTTTCTGTTTTATTACTTTGTCATTCAACATGTTTTAGGTTTGGCTACGCTACTTCAGGCTTCTTCCCCCCCCCCCCCCACCCACCCATACACCCACCCCCCCACCCACCCATACACCCACCCCACCCACCCATACACCCACCCCCCCACCCATAGACACACACACACACACACACACACACACACACACACACACACACACAAAGGAAATTGCCACTTGGTACTGAACTATCTTTTGCTTGAATGTTCTTCATTTCCCTTACTACTTTATCTTGCAAACCTTTTCCAATCTATCAGTGCTTAGTCTTTTCTAAAAGCACTGAAAGATGGTCCAAACACTATCACAAGAGTTGTAATAAATAATTCCTAGTTCAAGCCTGTGAAATGAACTCAACTTGGAAAATATTTTGACTGGATTGTATGAAGGTGGGTTGTTTGGATGGAGAGTGTCTCAGTGTACTGCTAGGTACAGGTTGAGCTGCATTAGATGCTCTTAATTCACTTTGCTCGTTTGCCTGTTGCCCTGAAGTTGTACTTTCTGGAATTGCATTGTCATAGGTAATCCACAAGCTTTGTAGTGAATAATTCCCAGCTAAGTTTAGGAGATAAAATCATGAAAAATGTTAGAGAGAGCTATGGGAACAAATGGGTCATTTTGTGTTTGTGCCGCTGTGCAATGATGTGGAAGGCAGGTATCGAGACACAACAATGGCAGTGTTAACTAAAGTGGGTTAATGTCAGGGAGCTATCTGTATTACTAGGCTACCCATGCAGAAAGGCTGCAATCCAATACTGCACTTGTCCACATTGTGGCACAATGGAAATGTCCAGTGCAGTCTTACTGCTACATTTTTCACCTGACAAAATAGCCTATTTCTGGAATCATTTTGCACAATGTTCTACACAAGCGTAACTGTAATTAACCCATTTGAGTTGTGATTGCTGCTTTCAAAGTCCTCTCGATTTTTAGCCTGTGTATCTGTCTGGACTATTTCATGTAAAGAGTACTTGGATATACAGGCTTTGTGCTGAATTATTGGTTAGTGATTGTTGATTAAAGTATGAATCACTTCTTAGAAAAACATTAAGCACTTACGAATAGAGAACTTAAGGCAATTGTTTGGAAATTCATAAATGTGGCCTTTTTATGGTTAGCCAGCAAAAAGCCTTGCCCATTTGTCACCTTACTAACCTAAGGCATTGAAGACAACTAAAGACTCTCTATGATGATTACTTCCTCTAGCAGGGAGTCCAGAACATTGAAGCATAACCTTAAGATTAGAGCTGGACTATTTATGGAAAAGTTGTCAGGCAGCACTTTTTCACACAAAAAGGAGGGGAAATCTGGAACGCTCTCCACCCTCAAAAGCTGTGAAGACTGGGAGTCAGTTGAAAATTTGAAAACTGAGGTTGGTAGAATTTTGTTAGGTAAGTGTTACAGAACCAAGGTGGGTAGTTGCAGCTCATCGTCAGATTAGTTCTGATCAAATTGAATGGCAATCTGTAATAAGCTTGAGAGGCCACGTTCCTATGAAATCAGTGTATGTTTGGGACCTTCCTGACCTCTGTGACTGCTCTACAATGTACCCTGCATTTACTTACTGAGCCCTTCTGGGAGTGCTAATTCATTGGATTCTAATGAAGCTATCTACAAACACTAAATATGCAAAATCATTGGTTTGATGAGGCTTTTGTTCGTCCTAATTTTCTCATTGTATTGAATCTTTCTGAGAATTGTCTTGCAACAGTGTAAAATTGAATTTGAAAGCTGCAATGTGATGATTCACTTGTTTACAGCAAGATGACACACAATCAGCTAGTTGGACAGTTGTAAGGTGAAATTGCCTCCTACCATTGTGGCACACCATATTATTACAGTAGGCAAACTGGCTGACTCCTGTCTTACATTCTGACAGTGACTACACTTTAGTTACAGTACTAAATTGACTATGAAACACTTTGGGTTGTGAAATGTGCAATGTAAATGGAAATTGTTTCTTGCTTTCCTGCCCTCTTCCAGATTTTCTGTTGCTGCCAGTTCCACGATTGGTTCCCCCAGAAGAACCCAACCTGAAAGAGGGCTCTTTAGAAAATTGCTCTCAAGTAATCTTTCTGAACAACTGAAAACCGCACAGCTCCAACTGAAAACTTAAAAATAATTGTAAACTCCTTACAAACCTCTCTGGAATCAACCTCAAAACTCCAGGAGCTGAGTTTAATGTTCTCATAAATACTTCAGCTGAAGGTCAATCAGCTGTAGCCTGACCTTTTTGACCAAGCGGAACTTTCTCATTATGTCTGGTTATGATCATAAGAAATTACAGCTTTTGTTCCTGGATGGGGGAATCAACAGTTTGAGAAATGCCACAGTAGTTTTCAAATTCTTGTCATAATGTCAGAAGTTATTAAAGGAATTGCTGCAATGAATAAAAGGCTTGAGGAAACCCTCCGAGTTTAAAATGCTATAATTTCAGCTTTCTTTTGTTCTCTGTCCGTGAATGAGTCACATGGAAACCAACCGCACATAGTTGTTTGTGATGGACACTACGGCATGCAGAGGATTTGCGCCTGCCAGATGTGGCATATAATTTTTTGGACCACTCGCAAATCTAACCACGGAGCCAGTAAGCACGAAAGCCATGACTGGGTTAGGCTAGCCGGAGTCACAAATGTTCTCAGAATGACATTCTGACGTGGTCGTTGCACTTAGTGTGTGTTTGCAGAATGCAGTTATTGTATAAATGGCTTTCACACAGCATGTTTCAATAAACAGTGTCATTTGTAGTACTGTAAAATGAAGTATAATTTACCTGTTAACAAGCATTCAACTGTCTGAATGGTAACCACAAAGTAAATTGAGTATTATTACTAGCCCAATCCTCAATCATCTAATCTGATTATTTACTTACCATGGGCATTCAAATAAGTAAATTTGAACCTGTCAAGACTAAAATAAAGTTGACAGAAGAAGTCTCAAATTCTTTGGTCTGAAATAACATTTAATTAATATGATAATCTGAAGAAGGGAAGCTTTCTATTGATATAGCGCCTCTCATGATCTCAGGACATCCCAAATTGCATTATAGCTAGTGAAGTACTTTCTGAACCCACTGATGTGTGAAACTCAGCTACCAACTTCATGTAGCAAAGCTGATATTGGATATTAGTTAGGCTGCACTTCGAGTAGTGGGGTAGACTTTCTGCTTCGGGTGCAATCAACAATCTATGCAAAATTGCACTTGGTCTCCAAAGTGAAGTTATGATTCAAATTTTGGCTCAAACCCATTTGCATAACTGCAAATGTAAAGTTTTATGAGAACCCGCACCATGTGACAATGGTTTAGAATGTATTAAGTCAATTAGTGCCTTGCATTAAAACATTCCTTGTTTTATTTAAGCATGGCAAGCCAGTGCTGTTTTATTAATATAACTGAAATTGGGTTTAGCAAAAATTAAGCATTTTTAATCTGTCATCCAAAACCTGTGAATAGCCTGACTTTCAAAGCTGTACACTGGCCAGTTCCTTAAACATTAAGCAATGTTTAATGTGCCTAAAAGTTTTTAGAGTGCCACCTAATATGCTAAAGCAAGACATAAAGGGCACGATTAGTGGAAACTCACTATCCTGTCAAGACTAAAATAAAGTTGACAGAAGAAGTCTCAAATTCTTTGATCTGAAACAACATTTAATTAATATGATAATCTGAAGAAGGGAAGCTTTCTATTGATATAGTGCCTCTGATGATCTCAGGACATCTCAAATTGCATCACAGCCAGTGAAGTACTTTCTAAACCCATTGATGTGTGAAACTCAGCTACCCATATAGGGATGTGTCCAGTTTTGTAGGAGGGTCTGGCTTTCAGTGTAATGTTTTGTTTTAAGCTGGTACAGAACATTGCAGATACTCAATTGCCCGCAACATAACTTGCACTTTAAATTCCATGATTTTTTAAATGCTGGTTTGCAGGATTTCGAGTGAAATGTGCTGATAACTTAGTGGGAACCTATATCCATTGTGTCTAGTTAAGGGTATCTTAGTTTTAAGAGGGGATAATGATGATTGCACAGAACAGATTTAAGAATTTTATTAGAAGAGATTGGAGAAATTAGGGTTCATTTTATTCAGAACAAGAAATCCAATGGGCGATTCAAAATTAAGAGATCTTAAAGTAAATTAGGGAAAAAATAATTTTCACTGGTTGATAAGCCAATCAGTAGCCACAAAGCATATATTTAAGGTAATTAAAAATGAAGGGAGAGGTTAGGAGAATTTTTGGACAGGTAACAGTAATAAAAGGGGAAGCAGAATGCACAATGATTTTTAAAATAATATATAATTGTTAGGGCCAGTATATAACAGTTTAGAAAACAAAAAATTTAAAAAGGAACACTGCAAGGGCAGGGTGAACTACATTTGTCTTTTGGAGAGCCAGCAGTGAGAATGGCCCCCTTCTGTACTGTATGGGATGTGACCTTTGACTTCCATCTGCAATGGGTGGCAAACTGAGAAGCACCCTGCCCATGTATCGATGTCAGCTTCAGGCCTGACACTCATTATTATGCTGCCAGTAAATTCTAGGTACCAAGTTGGCATATAAACATAAACAAGTCTACTAGGGTTCAATATTACAACAGTGAATTTTAGTTTCCAATGTGATATTGAAAATACCTGGACTTGAAAATATTTGTGTAAAAGGAACTACTACTTCTTTGTCTCTTGATGAGCAGCATCTTAAATTAGTGATATTGGAACCAAAGAGATCTAATTTTCATTCTCCCCTAGTCTGAAGATGTGCAGGTCAGGTGGATTGGCCTTGCTAACTATCCCCTTCGTGTCCCAAGTTGTGAAAGGATTAGGTGTTGTGGGGATTGGGCGGACAGTGCGTAAAATGCTGAGTCAGTGCAGACTTGATGGGCTGAATGGCCTGCTTCTGCACTGTAGGGTTTCTGCGACACAAAGCCTTCTAAACTTAAACTATGTCTATTTATCAGAGTTGAAATACGTTATATTACTATTGGTATACAAGTTTGATCTATTCTTTTATTTCTCCCATTTTCTCTTTGCGCTTTTAAGCAATGTCCTTTTTAACTTTGAATTAAAGTTATGAGTTTAGTTCATTTGTTTGTTTTGTCGTTACACAATTGTTTGAAGCAAGCAATTGCCAGGAAGGGAAGATTATTTTTTGTAGCTTTCAACACCATGTTACTAGCATGTTTTGTTTGGTAGCTTTTATTTAGAAAATCCTTCATTTTGAATATGGAACAACAGCCTGTTCTTAGCTATGGAGATACTATTAAATGGTTTGCAGGACCCCCCTCAGTTGTGCCACGGTTGAGTAGATGGGCTGCTGAACTCTTCCCCCTCTCTGCTTGGTCACCAACGAATGGTTGCAAGAACGAAGCTGAATTAATTCACCTATGTGTTTTTTAGTCCTTGTGTGTGGAAATGCTGGGCCTTTGCTGGACATCTCATTAACAGCCAAGAGAAAATCTGATCTGAGAACTGAACATCCACAATCCACATCCTGCTGGTACTGGAACTCATTTACATCAAAGTTGGGTTCTGCATCTTGAGAACAACCATCGCACGTGTAATCTGGATCTTTCTTGTAGTTGGGGGACTGTGGTGCAAAAGCTGCATTGTTGGCCAAATGGACAAGACAGTACATTCATCTTGCAACCACAAAAATGGCAGAGTATTTGCTACCTACTATCTGGGGGTTTTCTCATCCTCTGGGGAGAGTCATGCTGTCTTATTTAAAATTATTACCATTTCAAGCAATAACACTAATATGTATGGTCTTGGAAAAGGCTGCTCAGTCACTCAGGCTGTTGAATTTCACTTCTGCTTTTCCAGTGAAAACAGCCTTATGGCTTGAGCCATCTCTGTGAGCTACAGCTCCCAGTGAATCTATTACGCCTGTTCTAATGTTGTTCACTTTCACCAGAGGACTTGTGATGGATATTGGATGAAGGATGCTAGGGAGATGATGAGTGTGACTTAGGTGTGAATTGAATTATGGCTAGAATTGCTGAACTTACCGAAGTGCATTTGAACAAACTTGAAAGAGTTCAGAAATGGGCATCTGATCTATTGTGGGCAACACATACCAAAGCTACTCTGACGCAATCAGATAACTGAAGGTGTTGCCTTGCTGAAAGGCAAAACACATTCTGTCTGAACTTTGCTAGAGAACTCTTAAAATCCACCTCCCATTACCACTATCTCACTACAACCATACAAAAGTAAATGTGTGACAGAATTAAGGAGAAAAGACACCATTCTGCAAATAAGAGACAGAACAATTAGATCACGAGCCTGCCCAATCCTCGACTTTATAAAAGTCATAAGTATTATGTAAATGATTGAAAATTTGTTGAACTCAACCTGAGAACATATATTGACTTTCGTACAAAACTCAGAGTGTAGTAGACACTTCATTTTTATCCTGGGCTTGAGGAGGCTTACATTTTACAAGGTACTGTAATTGTTTGCATATTTAAATGTTTGCAATGTGCAATCCCATTATTATTGTGTGCTGAATTTTCATTTTAATTGTCTGTAACTGTGTTATGAATTATAATTGCTTATTTTCTTTGTATTGTCATCATCACAATTCAGTGCTGGCCATGATCTATGTATCTGTCTACTCCATCGTTCTGACTTATCCTTGTTCAGTGATAGGACGGTTATAAATGGCTGGAGGTAGATCTGGATGCAGCAGCTGACCAGGACATCATCAGTGTCTTGTCAAATTCTACACATTCCACAACATTGCACTGACTTGCCTTCAAGACCATTAATCTTAGATTTGCCCACTCCAAGAGAACCATTCTTCCTGCGCCAGGGTAGATCTAAGCTACTGAGGGGAGGTGATCCATTGGCTACCCTCACCTGGTTTGACCCACCAGTCCAAGCAGTTTACCAGGTGTGACTGCTGTCGTATGCTCACAAATACATAGAGCCACAGATGAAAGCTGTGTGAAGGTTAGGATTAATACAGGATGAACTCACCTATGAGAGGTGCTACCCTGCCTTTACACACCAATTAGATAGTTTCTTACTCGTGACCTAGAATTAAACAGGGCAATAGAGAAGCTTATATGTTTTACTGGGTATGTGAACAAAAGACAGTTGCACATCTGCATGCTGTTAACTTTTTGAATGTTCTTGTCTTTTATCTCCTACAGGCTGGGAGTCTCAGCTCCTGGAAACTGGGTTCCTTGGTATTTTCCTGTGCCCTGTTCTAACTCTCTGTGCCATTCCACGTCATACACCACCATCCAAAATTGTCATATGGTCTTTCCGTTGGCTCATTTTTCGCATCATGCTGGGAGCGGTAAGAGTTTTTTAAAAAAAATCATTTTCTGCAGATTCTGGGTTTCACTGTAATCTTATGTCATGCAACATTAATTAGCAACAGATGCATTGTAAAGATGTACTGTCAGGGTGGCTGGCTTGCGAAGAATGAGGGGATGTAAGCAAGTTCTTCTAAAAATTATTGATTAAACTACTGAGAGAATAAATATAAGATGTTGTATTTGTCAACCAAAACTAAATAATGAGAATAGATGTGAACATGAACTACATTTAAAGGTGTATCCATAACCATCAGTTGCACACCTCTTTTCACAATCAGAACATTGTTAAATCTTTTATATTGCTGTCTGATAATCGCATATTCTAGTGTTAGCTGCAGCTTTTAACAAAATATTAAGAGCATGCAGGTCTTGTGTGTTACTATAGGTTGCGAGCCATGTACCCAATTACAGTCACTGGAAAATCTAATAAGGAATGCAGGTGAAACTTCTTACCCAGAGTGTGGGTAACTTGCAACCACATGAAGTAGTTGAGCCAAATATTCTAGGTACATTAGGCGGAAGCTAGATAAACACATTGAAGAAAGACAGTTGGAAATGCAGATAGGGTTAGATAAAATAGAGTGTGAAAATGGCATGTGTGGAGCATAAACACCAGCATATATCAGTTGGCTTGAATGGCCTATTCCTATGTAATTCTGTGTAAAATGAGCTACGAAAATATGATTAGAGTATTTTATTTTGCTTTTTCCCTCAAAATGGATGTTTCAACTGGTGGATTGCCAGAGAACTGATTCATTCAAACCTTCACCTTAGTTATTCCATGTTAATACTATCCATTAATTATAAATCAGCAGTTCATCAAAAACAGGTGAGAAGCTCGGGCTATTAATAAGAAATGATAATACTTTCAGCCATCTACTCGAACATTCAGTTACATTTGTTGCTTATGATCCTTTATTGTGGGTAATTGGGAGGAGTACATGTAAAGAGATCAAACTTAAAAAGGTAACCTCATGTGAAGCAACATATTTGCCAAAGTAACAGAATTTTCTCTGAATTTGACAATGAAGATGATGTAACCACAACTGGGTGTGCTTGGAAATCACCCACCAGATTAGTTGGAAGGAGTTGAGAGATAAGATTCAGAGTCAATTTATTGAGTTAAATCTCCAGACAACGATAGTCAGTAAAGGAAGATTACCAGCTACTGACTTTCCAGCTAAAAGTCGCTGTTATCATACCAACAAGAATTTGAGATCCTAAACGGCTCAGGAATAGAATCCCTACAGATCAAGAATAACTATCAGCTCAAAAAGCAAATTGGCCAGTTTCACGAAAAAAAAAATTACTTATGTACAGAGTTTGTTGGTTTGGGTAAAATAGGCCAGAGCAAAACTCTGCTTTGAGAAATGAGGCAATCATGTAGGTTAGCCCTCCAGCCTATACGGAAGGCTGAAACGTTCACCATGTGTTCTGAGTTAACTGAGCTTATGTCAAGGATTGTATAAAGGCTGTAGGTTATTGTTTAGAGGGATGGTAAATTGTATAATGACAGTAGTGTCATCTTTTTATAGTAATATTTCCATTATTTTTAGATGCTTTTAGCAAAGAAGAGTGGATATATTTTAACTGTTGACTTTGGTAGTCTTGGTCTTTATGTCAAAAGAATTTCCAATACACAACATTTCCTGAACTGGGAAGCATTCCAAAAAGAATTGTTTGTCTCGTTTTGCTGTTTAAAGATTGTAAAAATAGCCTTCTGTGGAAGATCTTTAAACTCTTACGGATTCATTTAATCAATATCCTCTCTTAAATATCTATACAACCAATATCTTACAACTCTTTCCTCCTACTGTAGTTCCCTTATAAAAAATTTTAATCTTAATCTTAGTTTGAACGTTATGGTCTGGCTTTATGGTGTGAACAAGCCTTTGCCTGCTTATGGGAACTGTTTTTTGACTGTGGATGCAAATTGGGAGAGAATCAACGTTGTAACAAACTGAATCTTACTAAGAGGAACACTACAGATTTGATGATTGTTTTATTTTGTTTCAATGCTGTCTGATAACATCACTATTTAAAAAGAAGTCTTGAGGATGCTGTCCATTTCAGAGCTCTTGTCTAACAATGGCATGAGCTGTAGTTCAATTCTCCCTTCTCAGGTAAGATGTTAGGGAGTGAATGGGTGACACCTGTAGGATAATATAAGAGAAACATTATTGAAGAAGAGAGCAAAATTATTTAACATACTAACCTTGTTGGAAGAACAAAGACTTTGAGGCATCTGATCCATCATGAGACTTTGAAACTAAGTTAGGTCAAGTAGTTTTGGTCAGTTGAAACAGAACTGAAAAAAATGTATACCTAAATCAACTTGAGCAGTGAAGAAAACAGGGGACATATAATAAGTATACAGATCTTCACAGAATAAATGTGAGAAATTAGCGGGCAAAAAACACAATTATCTTTTAATGGTCTGAAATAATCTGTATTTTTAATATTTGAAGGCAGCTTCTGTTCAAAGCATGAATATTATGGTAGCAAGTAATCTTTAGCCTCATTTCTCTGACTGCTGTTAACTTGCAACAAATTGCAGCTGTCTTATGTAAATGGTCAAGAATAAATTGTGCAGAGTTTATACTTGGATCACAACTCAAGAGTAAATGCCTTCACTTGTCACTGGAGTTGACCTCTCCTGCTCAGTGGGAGGTTTGCATTATGGTGATAGATGCACCCTTTTTGTCAATCTCTTTCCATTTACTGCAGGAAGAAACATCCAATGCGTGCTTCAAGCTCTTCATACAGACATAGTGCAAAAAGCTGGACATCTGCATGTGTAAACCTTGAGAAATTGAAATCAGCTTGAATATCATGACCTGAATATTTATTATGTCCACCGTTACTATACACGTAGACTTATTCTATTTTTGACTGTTTGTAGAGTTACACATTGGTGGGTCAAGTTACAAACCACTGAAATGGAGTGTGTTCATTTCTCGTTTCTTTTGGTCAAACGTATAGAAATACATCTCTATGAGCCTGGGGCTGGACATTCAACATCACATTCGTGATGAGAAAATGACTGAGTGATCCTAGTAATCCCCACTGATTACATTGATTAAGACAGTCATTAAATCATTGTCACTGACGGCATCAAATGAATTGGAAATATTGATTATTGCTTTGCTTTTTAAAGTAACTTCTAAAAATATTTCTGATACCTTTATGCTGACTTCTGATTTCAATATTGGCACATTGACCAATGTTTCTGCTTTGTTTTGTTGTGTTCAATTAAAGCAAAATTGAGATCTGAAAACCTTGAAAATCATTGTCTTAATAACATAAAAACTCCATCGCTTTTTTGAAGAACTTAAGTTTTAGCATTAAATGTATAGTTAAAACTTAATCTGATCTGTCCTGTTTGAGATCTGTGGAACGAGGAAAGATGGAGAATGGGAAAGAGGACCTGGAATCACTTAAAATGTTTCTCTGGGGGATTCTAGGGCTCTTTTCGATGGATGAATTGGGCCAAATGGCTTCCTTCATCCGTAATTACTTCATGATTGGCACTTTTTTGTTTATCTTACTCATCATCTACAATGTACAGCAAGGAGGCAACTGTTTTCTTTCAGTACAGTCTTTCTTTATGGTATAACTTTGCCAAACATGCACATTTATCAACTATGTTAAGGAAATAAGTTATTTAGCTGACGACAAAAACAAACTGTTGTAGTCTATTTTGCAGGAAAATATTTGCATACTTCATAAATGTACATATTCATGATAAATGGCTTTCAAAACACAGACTTTGCTCTTCCCTTCTTCGATACTATATTGCAAAATGAGAAATCAAAGGGCTACTTGCAAGGACTGAGGTACTGAATCCGTTAAAGCTTCGTTCAGCTTTGTTCTCAGTGACTTGCTGGACGTAATTCACATGATCGTTCATATATGTTATACAGGATTAAGAGATGTGGGGCAAGTTCAAGGAGTTTTTCAGTATGAGGTATCACAATACCTTGAAAGGTTGCTCCTTGCTGGAAATAACTTGTCTTTTGCACAGCTACTCTGCATATGGTCCTAGTTGCTACATTTCGATCCTTTCCAGCCTACACAGGCCAAAGTAATCCTTAGTCAAAGCGACCAGAAGTGGTTATTTTCTGTTGCCAGCAGTCAAGACTACCAGCAACGCGTAAATATTGCAAATCAGTTTAAGATGTCTAAGTGAAGTGCCATCCATCTGTTTAATGAGGCTTAGGACGTTAATGTCAGTGGGGGTGACCAATATAGTAAAATGTGAAATGTTGCAGATGGCTACCATTTCAAAGTTTGATTCTTAGAACAATCACAGGCTGCAATAGCTTATATTTCAGTAATGAAGTGGAATTCCTATGAATCAACTAAAAATATACAATTCCAAAACCCACTATCAAATTCATTGTTGTTTGGCTTAATCGTAGAATCTTGCAGCGCAGAAGACGACCATTTGGCCTATTGTGCCTGTGCTGCCTCTTTCAAAGAACCAGCCTGATAGCCTTATTTTCCTGCAATTTTTTCCTCTTTCAAGTATATATCCAATTTCCTTTTGAAAGTTACAAACATCAGCTTTCACTATCCTGGCAAGAAAACACAAAAGCAAATACTACAGATGAAGGAAATCTGAAATAAAAACACAAGATGCAAGAAATACTCAGGTTTTGTAATATTTCATCAGAACTGGGAAAAGTTAGAAATGTCACAGGTTTTAAGCAAATGAAACAAAATTCTTTACAGGACCTCATGAACCACATAAGGAATTGTTAGGGCAGATGACTAAGAGCTTAGTCAAAGGTTTTATGGTGCATCTCAAAGGAGGAAAGTGAGGTAGAAAGGTGGGAAGGTGTAGGAAGGGTATTCCACAACCTAGGGCATTTAAAATGGAAAGTCAGGATGCGTAGAATTGGAGCACCATAAATGTCATGGGAAGCTGTTGGAGGTAATAGAGATAAGGAAGGGCTGAGTCCTTGGAGGAATTTGATAACAAAGAGGAGAATTCTAAACCCGCAGGCTTAGCTGTACCAATGCCAATGTATGTCAGCAAGAGGTAATGGTTGAAAGATGACTTGATGTGAATCAGAATACACGTAGTAGGGCACAAGTTTATGGAAGGTGTAGATCGGGAGACCAGCCAGGAGTTTGATGGAATACAGTGGGTCCTCACTTAAAATAGTAGTTGCCTTCCCGAAAAGTTCAAAATCTGACGACTTTGAATTTTCTAGTAGTTTAATTCAGAATTCATCTGTGTATCCCTAACAAGTACTTGGTTGAATAGTGTTGTGAAGGCTGGAATAACAGGACGCGATTGAAGATCTTCTGTGAAACAGAAAATGTTAGTGAGTTTTGTCCTGTTTTTACTGCCTCAGACCTCAGAAAGGCAGTCATTTGAAAAATATGACAGAATGAAGAAAAATAATATCACTTAGCAAGTTAAGTTTTTTTCAGAGTTTAATTTACATTGGTATAATTTTAGATTTTGTCCTTCTGGATTCTCTTGTACAATCCCTATTAGGACATTCGTATATTTCTCATATTTGCAGCCACGTTTAGCCTTAGTGTCAAATTCTACAGTAATATTCTGTTCTAGTTTATGTTGCCTGCAATTAAATCACTTGTTCTTTTTGCCCTCATTATATTTAAACAATTTATTTTTGACCGTTCGCTTTAATTGTGGCCAAGTGAGTCTAGAAGTAGAACTTTTACCTCAATAAGTAGGACTAATCTTTGATGCACCTATTCTGTTATAGGTTATGACTTCAAGTGTTTACTCTACAATTTGAGCATATAAGGTAAACTGATACCATGATCCTGCGTGTGGCTTTGAAGCATACAGATTGGAATCATCTCTTCTCTGACCATTACTTTGTACTGCAAAACCTGGTATTATACAGGTTGTAAAAGGACACTTTATTTGGCCTCTGCACTCTGATCTAGGGAAGAAAAACAAAATGACCCCAAAAGAACATGCCTGGTATTACTGGTAATCTTACTGCAAAATTGTGCATGTGTGCAACTTGGCAGAGATAAGATTGAGTTGAATTGTGATGCCCATCACAGTCAAGTAATGCCAAAGCATTCTGACTATGCCCAGGCATGCTAAGCTTGTTCCTATGAATCCTTATTTTAGGCTAAAAGTGAGTGGATGTTAGGGGATGGGGGAGTATTTTGGCAAAAGGTAGAGGGTAGAAAAACCTTGTGCCAAATAGAAACACAGCACTGAATTACTGAAGTATTGCAGTGGTACATGTTGACTTGATTCAAACTTGCTGTAGATTCCAATATTATGTATTTGCCAGAGTTCTTTGTTTGTTTCTGATGATGAACTGAATGTCATTATCTGTATCAGTAGATGCCTAACATGTAGTACATAAATAATCTTGACAAATGTTGAACATTCTCAATCAATCATCTTATGCTTCTTCATCCCAAAGAGCCAGAAATACAAAAAGCTGTTTTTCCACAACTTAAGAAAGAAAATCAATTTCGTTTTCCTTTTTGATTTTTGACAAGTGTACGCATTTGGGGATTTTATTAAATTGTAGCCAAGAAATTACATCCAGATAGTGAAAGTGGCAACAGTGCAAGAATAGTGGTTTATCTGACGATGCCAGATATGCCTTATGTTATTTGGCTTCTGAGAATAAATGTTTGCATGTAAAAGCGGCCTTTTACTGTTCAAACCTGGCAATTCTTGAGAGTCAGCAAATGCCAGCCAATTCGTCTGAATTTCCCTCCTGAATATTGCTTACGTTAGTGCAAAAGTTAGTCTTGATAATTGTGGTATGTTTTGGGTTTAATCATTTGATTAGCCGGAATAGCAGATTTTGCAAGTTAGTACATCAGGAGCAATTCAGAAACTTTGAAATTTCCCACTTAAAATTGGGCCAACTTCCAACATCACTCAATCTTTATGACACATATTTAGAGTTTAGTGATATATATAATACGATGCATTGAGATTTTAAACTTATTTTTTGTAGTAAGTTATGACTAACGAAACCAAATTCTTTACTGTTTTGTTCCTTTCTCTTTTTCCTCCTTTCTCCGTCCTCATCTAAAGTTTTAATAGACAGCTCCCTTTCCTGGCAACTGAGTCATGCACATCTCTCCGTTTCTATGACTGATGGCTATAAGTGGAATGTGGGGATTTTCAGAACCTTTTTTAAGTTGATAACATTGCTAGTAATTTACTTCTCTCTGGTCTTGAAACATGCCTCCACTGTATTGTAATCTATAAAATACAGTTTGCCAATCAGTGTTTTATTATCTTGGTAGAAAATCCGAACATCCATCTGATGGATAAAAGCAAATTGCTGCGGATGCTGGAAAATCTCAGCAGGTCTGGCAGCATCTGTGAGGAGAGAAAAGAGATGACGTTTCAAGTCCAGATGGCCCTTTGTCAAAGCTGCCTTTTGCTGACCCTTTATCAGAGCTTTGACAAAGGGTCTCTTGTACTTGAAACATCAGCTCTTTTTTTCTCCTCACAGAAGCTGCCAGGCCTGCTGAGGTTTTCCTGCATTTTCTGTTTTGGTTACATCTGGTGGAACAGCTCGGTAAATGTTATGGGTGTTCCTGTTGTCAGACACCTCCTGGTGTCAAATTTGACAGAAAAATAGAGAAAGTGCATATTCTTCCATTGCATTGTTTAAAATCTCAAGTGATTTGGATAGAATGCAACTCTCGATAAACATGCAGTTGCACAACAACCACAAGATGTTCACATACACGTCTGAACATCAGAACAGTGTTTGAACCACTAAAGACTAGGGTAATTAATAAATGTTAATGTACTTTGTCAAATGAATGATTACTGTGAGCTGGTCTAAATTCTACTGTTGGCCCAAAAATAGGGACAAGAATAAATCCCTCCATTCTACTCCATCATTCAAAAAGATCATAACTAATCTTCTACAGCAACTCGATTTTCCCTCCCTCGTCACCATATTTCTAACTCTCTTCTTGCCTTGAATACAATCAATGGCTGAGCAGCCATAGTCCTCTGGATTCACAGTCCTCTAAATGAAGAAATGTCTCCACATCTCAGTACTAAGTAGCTTGACCCCTTATCCTAAGACCATGACTCTGCAACCAAAGGGAACTGCCTCTCAGCATTTACCTTATTGAGCCCTCATTTATATTTATCTTGGGTGATGGTCATATGTGTCATCTTATACTTGCTTCAACACCAACATAATGTATTATTTGCAAAGAATGCTAGTGACATCTAGTGGCTCTGCATCAATCTTTGTTTTTATTACTTTTTTGTTAAAGCATTGTCCAGTCTGGACACCCTAAAACCTGTCTGTGATGTCCAACTGGAATATCATTCGTCTGTTAGGCATGTGATCGACGCAAGTCAAGGTTGAGGTCTGTACGTAGTTGTGGAATAAAATGTGAATGCATTGAATGTTCTTGATTTTTTATTGGTGGCTTAGTAGGCTTTGACAGGACTTCAGTTGCTGACCATGGCACTGAAATGAGTAACTTGCATTTGATTTATGATTGTTTTGAAAGGCTGGGCACGCGGTGTCTTCTTTTAGAAAATAGACTGCTTAGGCTATATTTCACAGGACTATAAGCTGTTTTAGGAAGGAAAGGTCCTTGGAGATCAGTTAAATGGTTAATCTGTGAAAGGAGAAAGGGCTGTGATTGATGGGGGTGTTCATGTCACTGGTTATGAACATGACACACAGACACTTGTAGGATTCCTTCTGTGCAACGATAATGTGCTTGACAGGCATGTTAAAGTTAGTTTAATGCATGAAGCTCCCGTTTCCTTTGCAAAGGGGAGTGCACCTGTTAGGTTGCAGCCCTGAGTACCATGCTAAGCCTAGCAGGAGATGTAACACGTGCACTTCAGAAGAGGTTTCCCAGGGCTGGTTTCAAGCAAGCCACTGAACTTAGTGAGCCATGCATAACACATGTCCCAGTGAGCTACAAACCCTGATTCCATTTGACAGAAACTTGTAAAACTACTTCTTTTAAAAAGTATACATTTGAAAGTTTGCCCCTGTTCTTTTCTTCTAGTATGAGCAGGCTGCCTGGATTGTAAGGTTCTGTCACCTGTTTATAGAAGAAACATTTGAATCTTTCTAAAGAAGCGTGGCATTGAGCAACATTCCTATCAATGTTTATAACTACATCATTTATCAGTAAACAAGGAGCTAATTGAAATGTCATAGCTGTTATTTCTATTGGATTAATTTATTTCAAGAAAAAGAATCTGATATTATTATACTGCACTAACTATTTACTCTATAGTTTACCATTTCTGAAGGCAGTGTGCAAAACTAAGCCCTCCCAATTTGTGATAAGAATGAAAAGATTATTGACCAAGGGTTCAGATGTGGGCAGCAGGGTGGGGGAGAGGAATCTTCCAGCTGCATTTGAGATTAAGTTGTTGCTGAATACGTTCCTGTAATTACTGTTGCTGAAAACAGTTTGTACAAAGTGTGGTCGCTATGACCAATTCACAAAACACTGACATCAAGCTCATAGTATCACTGGGTTTTGTACAGCCCCATGTTAACAAATGACAATATGGACAAAAGAAAATACATCAGGCTGCTCCATTTCATAAACTGATGAAGACTTACCTGCTCAAAGCATGCGGAGTTATAAATTGGCGGCTTTCTACAAGCTCACTGAAAAATAACAGCACATTGTTTCAATAAGCATATTACTCGATACATTACTGGCAATGACAATACAGATGTTTATTCCATGCCATGATTTTCTACAAAAAATGTAAATGGCTTGTGCTAGCTATAGGCAAGATTAATATAAGAATTGAACCCAGGAAATATTTGTTGAATAGATAACAAGCTTTTGATTACAGTGAATTTGGAAAAAATGTAACTTAACTCATAATGCATAATCTCCTTTCATACCCTTGCCAAGCGATTATACACATAATAAATAACTTGATTTACTGAAGGAAAAATGTTCTTAATTAAAACAGGCATGGGATCAATAAGTAGCCTAAAGGGCAGCCTTAAATATATTCCCAGCACTTTCTCATTTGCTTATGCTTCACATGAAAATTGCAGGAGGAGGTAAAATTTGCCCTCAAATCTGACCTACGTGCGCTGTTACAAACTACCCAAATTACTAGTTCTTAATACACACCAGTGTAAACCAGACCTGACTACAGTGTAGGTCTTATGCTAGTCCAGCAGAGGTTAAAACGCAAAAGCCACTTTCTCAGTGCTGTTCTCCTAATATGCTGCTAAACATGCTCACTCTTGCTCTCGTGCGCGCTCGCTCTCTGTGTAATAGAAAGAAAGAGGCATCTGCGTTAACACAGCACCTTTCATGACCTCTGGTCTGTGCAAAGCACTTTAAAGCTAATGACTTACTTTTGAAGCCTAATTACTGTTATGACGTAAGAAGTATGACAGACAACTTGTGCATAGCAAGATCCCACAAATGGCCAAATAATGATGGGCTGATAATTTGCTCTTGTGGTGTTACTTCACAGCAAATCAAAACTTTTTCGTTAATATTTGCAGGTGCATTTTAAAAGCTCAGTTCTGATTTTGCTTTTGGATCTCATTACAACAAATACAACCAAAATATGTAGAAAGATCGAAGTGAATTGGCTATTTTTACATTGCTGTCTACTGTCTCCTCTGAATTGTTGTAATTATTGAAAGAATAATGCAGCAGCATCACAGACACCAGATACGAATTTCAGAATATCATTCCCAGCAACCTAACAAAATATCTGCTTCACCTTGGCTGGTTTGTGGTATGAATGAATCAAACCAGTATGGAGAAAATGTAAAGGGAGGCAGCTTGAGAACTAAGGTGTATAACAGGGTTATTTAGTTAATCATGAAGCAGTTTTGTTAAACACCTTTTCAGTACGCATACCTTTCATAAGCCTTCTGAATATCAATGATTGAATGGTTGAACTGAACAGTAGAGATTGTATTTGATACACCAAAACACATCTTTCTGCGACCTGTCATAATCTTAAATGAGAACACAAATCAGTCTCTTATCATGAAAGCCTGGTGAAGTTGCACTTTAGTACAACATCAGAAGCATCTTGTGTTTTCGAAAGTGAATAATAGCAACAATGGTATAAAGTTGATCTTTTCATGGTGACACTGATTTGGAAGTTTTCAAGGCGCTGTATTTAGATTTTGAAACTATAAATAGGAAGTCCAAGGTTACTGATTTTAAGAGTTGTAATTTATGATTGCAGGTACTGATCTTAAACTGACTTTAATGCTCAAAATTGTGAGGAGGCTGTATAGAATAGATAGGGAGAAACTCTTACTGATCGTAAGATGATCGAGAACAAGAGGACACAGATTTAAAATGATTTACAAAGGAAGAAAATATGATGTGACAGAAAACATTTTCACACAACGACTGACTTGGGTCTGGAATGCTGTGCTCGGAAGTGTGATTGAAGCAGGCTCAATCAAGGCATTCAAGAGGGCATTAGAATAGAATAGAAACAATGTACAGATATACAGGTAAAAGCAGGAGAATGGCACTAAACCACAATGCTTATTTGGAGAGCCGCTACAGACACGATGGGCCAAATAGCTGCCTCCTACACCGTAACAATGCTTTGATTTGGTGGTAAGAAAAATAGTCACTGAGTGTATAACTTTTAGTCCTCTGAGTAAGCGAATAGGAAGACCCCCATTCTTACTTCATTACTTACTAAAATCACAGAGGTACCCAGGAGGTCCAGTGAAATGCAGACAGATAATAGAAGCCAAACAGCGCCAAAGAAGTAATGGTGTTTCATGTGTCGCATTCTTCTTACTGCGCGAGGTTTAGCAAGGATGCAAAAGAAAGCACAGAAATGAACAATGTGATTATACAGTTGCTTTTAACCAAGTTGCGTCTTAAATGCACTGAAGTCAAATATATGAGTTTGAGGTACCACATACACTCATAATGGTTGATTTCGTATATAAGTTGGCCCTTATTTTTTCCAAAAGATCATCAATTTTTCATACATTGTGTGCAAATTGACTCCCGACTTCTAGCCAAAAATTCCAAACATTTTGTACTTACTACCTATTCCTTACTGAAGTCAAACTCACCTTGGTGTAAACCTACTGTTTGATAGAGCCGTAGAGTAGCACAGCATTGAATGCGGCTTTTCCATTCCTTGTGTCTGTATGCATCAACATGTGATAAACATAGCTTTTGGCTCGTCTTGTGCTACTTTTGAGGATGGATTGGCAGAAACAGTCTCTCTTTTTGCATGAAAAATCAACAGAAGTGAGATATTAAGCACAATCACCTCATTGTTGGTGTCATAATCCAAAATGTTTAAAGTAAGATACAGTAAGGGACTGAAAACGTTTTGTTTCACTGGACCTCCCTTGTACGCAGGACATATTATTAAATAAAAGGGTGAAAGAAGGGATATTTCTACTCGTTTGTTTGCAGGATTAAAGTTAGCAACTTTACGATAGTGAGATGATGGTGGATTTTAACATTTGAAACTATTATTTGAGTAAAGGTTGACCCCTTTGCTAAAAATTTAGTCTCAGAAACTTGACTTTTACATGAGTTTACACATTACTTGATTTACTTTTGTAAAGAAAAAGACTTGAGATTTAGATAGCATCTGTTATGGGTCAGGTTAGAAACTATGAAGTGTTTTATGAAGCCCGTCTGAACCATAAGTTTTGCATCTTGAATTTGACTAGGATTAGCATGAGATGTTTCACTTCAGGTATAATTCAAGTGACCCACTAGGCAGCTTTTATCAAACAAAAGTTATTTAAGAATATAGTTAAAATATATAGTAAGAAAATTAGCAAGAACTTTCTCAATTACAAGCAAAATCAAAACAACCACAATAATGTGGTTAATTAATATAGTATTAATTAATATAGTATATATACATACATATCAGATGTTCCAGTGAAGACCAACATCAAATAAGCAAAACTCTGTAAACAGATTTATCACTCCACAGGCTAAAGCTCTCACAATACTGGAATCCAGTTACATGGGTTAAATGCTGATTTCAAATGATCTTGAAAACTCAGAGCAGTTTGTTGTCATCCATTTCCCAAAACACCAAAAACATAGATTCTTTACTGCAGCATGGCAACAAGCCTTTCTTTCAGCTAACTGGTAAAACTTTCAAATCAAAACAGAGAGAAAAAGAGACTTATTTTCCAGCTTGCTTCTAAAACTACCGCTAAAACTGCAGCCAAAATGAAACTAAAAACAACCCTTGTCACCTGACCAGTAATTTTTTTCCTCCCACCAGTGACATCACCTAAGGCTGAGAATGATTTTTAAAAAGCCCTTTCTTAAAGGGACACTAACGTCACACGTCTTAGAACATAAGAACATAAGAAATAGGAGCAGGAGTAGGCCATCCAGCCCTTCGAGCCTGCCCCGCCATTCAATAAGATCATGGCTAATCTGTCGCGGCTCAGTTCCACCTTCCCGCCCTCTCCCCATAACCCTTAATCCCCTTTCTTATCAAAAACCCATCAACCCGCGTCTTAAAAATATTGAGCGAGGTAGCCTCCACCACTTCAACGGGCAGAGAATTCCAGAGATTCACCACCCTTTGAGTGAAGAAGTTCCTCCTCAACTCCGTTCTAAACCGCCCCCCCTTTATCTTGAGGCTGTGCCCCCTAGTCCTACTGTCTTTTTTGAGCGGGAAGAGTCTCTCCACCTCTATCCTATCCATCCCATTCATCATCTTATACGTCTCAATGAGATCTCCCCTCATTCTTCTAAACTCTAACGAGTACAAGCCTAGTTTATTCAGCCTCCTCATAGCTCAACTCCGGTATCAGCCTAGTAAACCTCCTCTGCACTCCCTCCAAGGCCAAAATATCCTTGCACAGGTGCGGTGCCCAAAACTGCACACAGTACTCCAGCTGCGGCCTCACCAATGCCCTACACAGCTGCAGCAAGACCTCCCTACTTTTATATTCAATCCCCCTCGCTATGAAGGCCAGCATCCCATTCGCCTTCCTGACCACCTGCTGCACCTGCAAGCTGGGTTTTTGCGACTCATGCACAAGGACCCCGAGGTCCCTCTGCATCGTCGCCTGCTGCAGTTTTTCGTCCCGTAAGTAATAGTCCTTCCTACCATTCTTCCTACCAAAGTGGACCACCTCACACTTGCCAACATTAAATTCCATTTGCCACTTCCTGGCCCATTCGCCCAGCCTATCTAGATCCTTCTGCAGACACTCCACACCCTCCGCACAATTTGCCGTTCCCCCAATCTTGGTGTCATCAGCAAATTTCGACACCCTACACTCGGTTCCCTCCTCCAGATCATCTATATAAATGGTAAAAAGCTGAGGCGTCTTGTTATTCAACTTCCAGGGAGGTGATGGCCTAGTGGTATAATCACTAAACCATTAATCCAGAAACTCAGCCAATGTCTGGGGACCCGGTTTCAAATCCCACCACAAATGATGGAATTTGAATTCCATTAAAATAAATCTGGAACTAAGAACCTACTGATGACCATGAAACCATTGTCAATTGTTGGAAAAACCCATCTGGTTCACAATGTCCTTTCGGGAAGGAAATCTGCTGTCCTTATCTGGTCTGGTTTGCATTTGACTCCAAACCTACAGCAATGTGGTTGACTTTCAACTGTCCTCAAACAACTAGGAATGGGAAATAAATGCTGACCAACAAGCGATGTTCATGTCCCATAAATGAATTTAAAACAAAATCACATGAAATTACTGCAACTAATATGTAGGCAAATGAGGCAGCCGTTTTATTGTCCTTCAAAGGCAGGATTGGATGAGTGATCAGCTGATTTATTTTTCGTGGTGGTGATTGCGAATGGAGTGTTGAACTCTTCAAATAGTGGGATCTTTAAAATCTATCTGAACCACCCTAGTAGGCGCACAACACTTGGTTTAGTGTCTTATCTGAAGGGTAAATACAGTAAGAAGTCTCGCAACACCACGTTAAAGTCCAACAGGTTTACTTGGTAGCAAAAGCCACTAGCGAGTCTTTACAAGTAATCAAATCTCGATTATCTGTAAAGATTCACATTCCAACCATTATTTTGTAAATTGAGTTTGTGTCTTTATATGCTCTGTGTACAGAACTCCCACTTACCTGATGAAGGAGCAGCGCTCTGAGAGCTAGCGGCTTTTGCTACCAAATAAATCTGTTGGACTTTACTCTGGTGTTGTGAGACTTCTTACTATGTTTACCCCAGTACAACGCCGGCATCTCCACATCATCTAAAGAGTGACAGCTCCAATGAAATGTCAATCTGGATTATGTGCTCAAGCCCTGGTATGGGGTTTGAACTCCCTTCCCAGTGTTGAGACTGCTACGAATTTAAGCTGACTGCCTGCAAAAAAAGCCACAGATACCATTTTTACCCAATTGCTGTAGATATTAAGAGAAATTTGGAACCTTTGTTTATTATTTGCTATTATTCATTGCTCGAGAGATGGAGTTTAAAAGCAGCGAGGTTAAAAGGTGCAGCTTTATAAGGTGCTGGTGAGGTCACACCAGGAGTACTGTGTGCAATTTTGGTCTCTTTACTTGAGAAAGAATATACAAGTACCGGAGGGGGTAAGGAGAAGATTCACTAGGTTGATTCCGGAGTTGAGAGTGTTGGCTTATGAGGAGAGACTGAGTAGACTGGTGCTATACTCATTGGAATTCAGAAGAATGAGGGACAATCTCAAAGAAACATATAACATTATGAAGAGAATAGATAAGATAGAAGGAGGGAAGTTGTTTCTGCTGGCAGATGAAACTAGGACTAGGGGGCATGGCCTCAAAATAATGGGGAGCAGACAGAGGACTGAGCTGAGGAGGAACTTCTTCATCTAAAGGATTGTGAATCTGTGGAATTCCCTGCCCAGTAAAGCAGTTGAGGCTACCTCATTAAAAGTTTTTAAGGCAAAGGTAGATAGATTTTTGAACAGTGAAGGAATTAAGAGTTATGGTGAGTGGACAGGTAAGTGGAGCTGAATCCGCAAAAAGATCAGCCCTGATCTTGTTGAATGGTGGAGCAGGCTTGAGAGGCCAAATGGCCTACTTCTGCTCCTAGTTCTTAAAATAAACATGTGTAAGAAAATATATTTCAGAAATGCCAAACTCTTGGCTAACATTTTAATAACAATGCAGTTGAATGCTGAAATACTTAATTTACAAATATGAATATTAATGAAATCTTTAACCATGTAGAAATGTGAAGTTACTTTAAGACTATATGCTGAATATTATAAGAAAAAATGATTAATGTACCACTCTTTTCCCTTGGTGACTGAACTTTCTGATTTTAATTTCCTAATTGTATAGTGAACGGGACATATTGTTCTTATTTTATTCCCTGTTTCTGCTACTTGATGTTCTTCCAGCTTAAGGTCTTGGCAAAAAAATCCCTTAGAATTAATTTGGTATGTTTTGCCAGACTTTATTCACAGACAAAGAGTCAATATAGGTATAATAGGTTGATGATCATTAATTTATAAAGCACATTATGTAACTTTAATATACAGCCATTAAGCTTTAGTGTAATGTGCCTAATGATTATATTACATTAATGTACATCATCAATTTAACCAATGACTTAGGTTCGGCATGTATTCCTTCAGTCAAACGATGAACTAGAAACTTTTTCACTTCATTGTTAAGCATGTGCTTAAAGACAAAAAACAATTATCAATGCTGATCAATGTGTTTCTACCTTTTACACGGAGCATTCAATTAAAATTAAATTTGCTGCGGTGCAAAATATCTTGCAGAAGTACAGCACTTCATTATGTACTTCAGGCATCCCAAATTGCTTTAAAATTTATGAATTACATTTGACCTGTACAGTGTTTATATGTAGCCCAGCAGACAGCAAATTTCTGCAAATAACAAATCCACAAATGACCAGAAAATCTGTCTTGATGGAGGTGTTAGTTGGAAGAGGATACTTTGGGCTAGACGGTGAGAGAGCCCCTTTCTCCTCTTTTTACTGTAACCTTTACATCAGGTAAATTAAACTGTGGAACAAAACAAATGCTAAATTTTCCTGAGCCGAGCGTATTGGAGAAGGAACTCACTATGCAAGAAAAGCCAGAAAATCATTTTCTGCATCATTTCATTTGAGTTCAAATTGGTTTCTATGATTCTGTTAAAATAACACACAAAAACTTAGAATATAAAGAGCAGAAAAATGATGCTCAGATGAAAGTTTTTAATGTGTCCTTATTTTGCTTGTTTTATTTACTTCAAATTAGAAAAAAAAGTATGAATGAACACAAATTTAAAAAAAAGATAATTTTTCCCTCAAGGTGAACGGTTTACTTTGAACATTCCATGTTACATAGTACTACAGGAAACTTCTCAAGTCAGATGGGGGAGATTAGTTCTAGCTATTTGATGTAGATAAATCTTATGCCAAAGGCTTCATAGCTACAAGGTGCCATTGAAATATAATGATGTTGACGGCAAATGTTGAGACCAACATTTCTCGCAGGACAATGGAGATTCTGGTAACTGGGCAACCACTGGTAAGTGGTAGACATCTCAGCGTAGGATTCATACATTTGTAACTCACCTTTTGGATAAAATGTTAAAGATTTGGGGAAAAAAAACACTACACACCATGGCTCTGTGGATGGCACAGTGGTTAACACCACTGCCTCACAGCGCCAGGGACCCAGGTTCAATTCCTGGCTTGGGTCACTGTCTGTATGGAGTTTGTACATTCTCCTCGTGTCTGCATGGGTTTGCTCCAGGTGCTCTGATTTCCTCCCACACTCCAAAAGATGTGCTGGTTAGGTACATTGGCCATGCTAAATTCTCCCCTAGTGTACCCAAACAGGCGCTGGAGCGTGGCGACTAGGGGACTTTCACAGTAACCTCATTGCAGTGTTAAAATAAACTACTTGTGACACAAATAAATTAAAAAAAGGCTGACAGCACCAAATTTCAGGAGACTTGAGGTGAATATAAATCAAAAGACCATGGGAAGTCGGATGACTGGAGGAATTTGCCCGTTTTGAGTAAAAAAAAAACCACCCCAAGAAACAATTTGAAGAGACTTTATAATTTGACAATAAGTTACAAAAAAGCAGAAAACTACAGAACCTACTTCTAAGATACAATATCGCAGAAGAGAGAACTTGACTTCATAGAATGCTTTATTGGATTCTTGGGATATCCCAAGTACTTCACAGCCACTGGATTATTTTGTTACTGTGTAGGCAAACTGTAATGTTATTTCTGTGGTTAAGATGTTGTTCTTTGCACTGCACCATTGATTTGGATCAAGCACGATGTACATGTGTTGGAATGACACGTGGGGGATAGTTTTCTCGCTGGTTGCACATTTTGGAAAGTTGCAGGGATCTTGTGGTTGATTTTTTTTTTGTCCGTGGATGGGGAATTGGGCAGTACGCCTGTTATTTCCCAATGTGTGCTGACAGTGGGTAAGCCTCCCTGCCAACAATTTGGAAAACTGGAATGCCTTTCCAAGCACGAAGAGATCAAAGGTTCAGATGACATCACAAGTTGATGAACAAAATCCAAGTAAGACTATTGATGCCAGCCTAAAACGTCTTGTAACCCATTTTATTTTAATCATAACATTCTTGAAGCGACTCCCCCTTACACCGTGGCCCAACAGGCTTACCTACCTCCAATTCCACGTTCGAAGTATGAGTCCTATGTTGCGATTTCTGTCACCTGTGAGGTGCCCACTGACTAGAATCTCCATTTTCCTGCTAGAAATCTTGGTCTTTACATTTACCCCAACTTCTTTGTATGAAGTCTTTGGCATAAGGTTTATCTACACCAAATACCTAGAACTAATTTCCCTCATCTGACCCCTCAGTTTTGTTCCACTCCCCAGCCTAGTGCCCATGATCTCTCACCTTTGACCACCATCTGTTTGAACACACGCGGCCGACCAGAATCTCCGACCACCTCCCTATCCACTCCATATACTGCCGGCTTTCCTGGCAGTTGCATTGACTGTTTCGTGCGAATCCGGAAGAAACAATTTAAAAGACAATCTGCAGTAAACATTTATCTGGGTATACCTACATTTCTGGGTTTACCTACATTTCTGGGTTTAAAGGCCACAATGGCTCCCAGCCTCGTGCATGCACAAATATTGGGGCCTGTATTTCTGTTGTATTGTGCAACTGGCTAAATACTGAACTGCAGCAATTCTTTAAATGCACAACATGTGCATTTAATTAATCAATTTTCTTTACCCGATTCTTTCCCCAGTGAGCTCCCCTACTTGTACAACTTCTTGGTATTTCTATCAGCATTGTGCCAGAAGGTGAACTAAGTCACAAGTAAATACTACAGAAGATCTGTATACAGTTGCAATACACTTATCTGATGCAGTCTAATTCTAATTGCTAATCTATTTTGGCATCTTATTTCCCTCCTTGTAACAAATCGGAGTGAAAGGTCACAAAAAATTCTTTGCTGAATTTAAGATTATAGAACCTTCAATCCTAGGTTGGCCCTTTCTTGGGTAAAGGTTTTATTAACTAGGCTGTTGATCTTAAAGAACTTATGTTATTTAACTCGGCGAAATTATATTTAAAGTAAGCCTTCCATATATGCTGAGATTTTAACCGTGTGTCACAACATTGAAAAATAGCAACAGATGTCAATGAATTAGTGTGACGGAATGAAGAAAGTGGGAAAACACAGCTGTTTCTGAGTCAAAGGGACTCTGGCCTCATGTAGTGTCGGTGGAGTCATCTGTGGCCAGTGGAGGACAAGAACATTCAGTTTTTACATGTTGCTTTTTGAATTCTGAAAAAACAATATTTCAAAGAGCATTTTCAGAATGTACAAAATCTGCAACGTTACTTAAGAAAAATCCTTGCATTGCAGGTAATAAAATCCTGCATTCTACTTTTTCTCACTTGGATTTTCTAGTTGTATTAATCTTACATCTTGCTGGGTGGATATAAATATAGAAGGGTCCTAATCAAAATAAAGCCCAGCAATCTAAGTAAAATTTATCAGTTCCTTTCCTTCCCAGATTCATATTTTTTCCTTTTTGTGCTCCTGGCCAATTACAAGATTGAATTGTACAGTCTCTGCTAATATGACAGTGATTGGTTAGTGACACGGACATATAAAATTGGCAGGCAGGAAAAGACCAATTGGTTCATCGGCCTGCTCTCCATACCATGATGGTGGAAGCATCTGGAATAAATACTCTTTCCCCTTCCCCTTCCCCTCACCCCTTCACCAACTTCCCCTGCATCCAAATAACCACATGGGAGAGACAAAAAAAAATTGGTAAAAGCCAAGGCCCAACAAAGGGAATGTTATGCTGTAAAAGTTTCCTTTGATCACATCAGATTATTGAAACCACTCTAGGAGATCATATGGACCAAGTATAATCTATAAAGGCAATCACAGTACCTTCAGCAATCTCTACTGCAGTTAGAAACTTGTCTAACTCCTTCTTAAAAGCGTGTTCTTAGAGTCAGTACCTTTCAGACCAACCAGAGGATCACTGCTCCCTGGGGAAAAGAGAATTCTAATCGTCAAAACAAGACGTTCTGGTGTGGTTTGGGCTCAGTTTGCCTACTGATAGCTTTTAAATTCAATATCCTATCAAATGTTGTACAGTCATGAACACAAATGTTCAATCTAATACTCTGGCAAATTACATAATATCATAATTTTATTTGAATGTTACTTGCAATTTCTAAAGGAACTTTAGTTCCTGCATTGTTACATGTATATGCTGCAGAAAATTTAATTCTTTTTTGCAATCTTTTCTCAAAATAATTATCTTTTTGAGACTCATATGGGAGTATTGCTTCATATAGTTCACCAAATGTATGACAAAATACAGTGGATGCTGTCCAGTGCCATCAGGGAGACAGATCCTTGTGAAGTAGAATCTCTTTGCAATATATTGCATATCCAATTAATGTAGTTTTCTTTCGCTGAAGGAACAGGAAATAATTAGGAAGCAAGTTAGTTAGCTGTGCAAAATGGTTTGCCAAGTTTGCTAATTAGGAGTCCTGTGATACCAGATGAATTGTGCTTATGGTTTTGTTGTTGGAAGCTTTTGAAATTTTCATTTGATCTCATCTCAAGAGCTATGAGTAGAAAAAGTTCCAACTTTTTGTGCAAAAGAGAGTTTTCTGGCATCACCCCTGAATGGCCTAGCTCTAATTTTAAGGCTCTGTGTCCTTGTTCTGGACTCCCTGCCAAAGAAAATAGTTTCTCTTTTTCTAGCCTATCAATTGCTGTAAACTCCTCAATTAGATTACTCCTTAATCTTTTATACTCTTTTGTCCACCACCCTTTCTGTGGGGAAGTGGCTTGACAATAGTTTCCATGAATAGACTAAAACTTTACTAAGGTAAAGGCAAAATACTGTGGCTGCTGAAACTTAAAACAAAAACTGAAAATGCTGAAAAATCTCAGAAGGTCTGACAACATCTGTGGAAACCACAATGTGGAGATTCTGGTGTTGGATTGGGTGGGCACAGTAAGAAGTCTCACAACACCAGATTAAAGTCCCAACAGGTTTATTTGCTATTACGAGCTTTCAGAGTGCTATTCCTTCATCAGGTGAGTGAAGGGAGAGACAGAGCCAATGTTTTGTGTCAGGATGACCCTTTGTCAGAGCTTTACTCTTCGTCATATTCAATCATGCTTAATACTCCTGGACTGTAGTAAATTATGTATTGGATAATGTGTAGGAGGCCTGTTGCATCTTTTTCTCTCCAACCCTGCTAAATACTAAATGCATGATACAATTGGCAGCTAAACACAATAGGATGGGCCTTCCTATTTCCCGGTCAATTAGAGAGTCAAGGTTTATGGGGGCAGTCAACTCTGCCAATATCTTAGTCGTCAGTGGGGCAGGTTCAACGGGCCTATATGTGACCTCAGATCCACAACAAAGTGGTTGACTCTTAAATGCCCTCAGAGATGAGCAATAAATGCTGGCCTAGCCAGAGATGCACATATTCCATTACTGAACATAAAAACCTCTGAGGTGCCATGAACTATGGCACTTTCAAAAGCTGGCCTGACTCCTTGAGAATTATGAAGGACCAGGATGTACCTATCTGGGTTAAGATTGCGAGGTGTGGGCTCACAACTAGAACCAGCCCTCACCCTTAAAAAGCATTCCTGAAAATCAGAAACCTTGGGAATGAGCTCAGGAATCCCAAAATCAGCACCAGGCTGCCATTCCCACCCTTTTGTGGAGTCCAAGGATCCAGTGGAAGATCCAATCCATTGAGAGGGGCTGAGGCAATGGAAGGATTTGTATGTAAGGAAGAGAATTTTAACATTGAGACAAGCTCAACAAAGAGCAAGTGTATGGAACTTGGTGCAAGGCGAGATGCAGTGGAATTTTGGATGAGCTTAAGTATCTGGAGGGTGGAAAATGGGACACTGGTCAGGAATGTATTGTAATAGTCAAATCTTGAGTTACCAAAGCCATTGATCAATAATTAGCTGTTTCCAAAATTGCCTGTTAGTGTATACTAATTGAATATACATGTCCATGTATATGTAATGTACATATAACAATGGGAAGGGATCTTCAAAAAGGTGGGTAGTGTCCCCTTCCTGTTTTTCTTTGTTTTGGCATCTGTTTGGAGAGGCTATCTATGTAACACTGCTGTGAAGGAAGTTTTTAAATCTGTACAGTAACATGATTTTGTTTTGCATTTTATTACCATGGGCTATATTAAAATGTTTTATGTTAAAAGTTACTAGGCCATGTCCAATTTAAGTGAAACCTCCAACTGCAGGTTTATGTAGTAGCTGTGAATGAACACTTATTTCCAACAGCTGCTTATGTTTTGTTTTTATAAAGAATTATTTTGTCGAGCTAGGTCGTTGCCTTTTGTCCGTCATGTAGCTGGTCACGGTTCACTTCAATGATCGTGAGATTCAGACAGAACTCTAATTCCACACAAATTCAGGGATAAATACTAGTAACCATAATATATATGAAATTGATGGTCTTTAGTCAATTCAATTCCTACATCTATTTGTCAGATATGATTATATTTGCAAATGGCCTAGTGGTATTATCACTAGACTATTGATCCAGAAACTTCGTTGATGTTCTGGGGACCCAGTTTCAAATCTCGCCAAGGCAGATGGTGGAATTTGAATTCAATTAAAATTTCATGGAATTAAGAATCTACTGATGACCGTGAAACCAGTCAATTGTCAGAAAAGCCCATCTTGTTCACTAATGTCCTTTAGGGAAGGTAATCTGCCATCCTTAACTAGTCTGGCCTACAGAGCCACAGAAATGTGCTTGATTCTCAACTACCCTCTTAACAAGGGCAACTAGGGATGGGCAATAAATGCTGGCCAGCCAGCGATGCCCATGTCCCACAAATGAATTTTTAAAATCATTTGCTTTGATAAGCAGGAAAAGACTGCCCACTGATGACTGGAGTATTATAGCTGAGCACTTTTGAAACCCCCACCCTTTCCCGAGGACCAATTAAGGGTCAAATTATTGCTGAATGTTTTTCTGATGCCCAAAGATGCTTTGATGATCACATGGACCAGGTTTTATTTGTAAACCAAAGGTGAGCTGAATGTTTGCCTTGGAACCAGGCAACAGGGGCCAGTGGGTCCCAAACCCGTCCCTACCCCTGGAAGTATTATGGAGGCACTCCCATATTTGGTATGGAATCAGGCTCCCTGTCTAATTAAGGACAACAGGCAGACTTTTGAAGCTGGACAGTCAATAGAGGACTTACAGCTTGAGAGGAGCAATCAGTTGCATTAAAGGATAGGTAACTGAGATGACAGTTCAGCATGGGATTGCCGTCTCATCAGCCTTTTTGGAGGATGACTGGGAAATCCAGTAATGTTGCTGTTAATGAGCCTAATTGGCTACTCACGCCCAAGAGATGGATAGCCTTAGCAGTCCCTGAACCCTCCTCCTATAAAACCGATGGGATCTGTGTGGGGAAACTGAAATGACATTTGGTGCTGCTATTACTGGGCCACAACTGCTTTCATTCCCGAACCTGGTGGGGCCTGAAAAGTCTGTTCAGTCCCTCTGTTGCTGCTAGTGCTAGAGCCTGAAAGCAAATGGCTGTCCGTCTTCCTGTCTTCCTGTCTTCCAGGTAGGTGGCAGTTGAATGAGGTAACTGCCACTGATGAAGTGCAGCCTGGTGATACACAATCAGGGAACCTGACAATGCTGCCCAAGAAATCTGCTGGAAAATTCATGTCAGAAACAAGGATTATCAAAGTGACTGCACTGCTGGCTCCCTGCGGTTGTGCAGCTGACTGCCCCCCATTTCCCATCTGCATCTGTTAACTTTGAGACACAGAAGAGTATTAGCAGTCTGCAGGATGTTGGGCTTTAGTTAGGTTGGGAAGTGTGTGGCGCCTTATTCTTAAATTTTTTTTGTATGCTGTAACAAATTGAAACGTGTAATATTCTTAAGGGGTTCAATAGTATATGTGTTGGGAGGATGTTTCCACTAGCTAGGAAGTCTATAACAAAAGGGACAGTCTCAGAAAATGAAATCTGCCATTTAAGACTGAACTGCAAGAGTGTGATCATCGGGATTCTCTATCCCAGATAGCTGTGGATGTTCTACTGTTGAGCACATTCAAGGCAAACTGCTAGATTTTGGATACTGGGGGAATTAGTAGGTACATGGATAGTGCAGGAAAGTGGAATTCAGTGAGAAGGTGAGCCATGATTGTGTTGAATGGTGGAACAGGCTCAAAGAACTGAATGACCTACTCATGCCTAATTCTTATGCAACTTACTTAACATTTAACTAATCAAAAACATGGCCTCACAAAAATTTATTACAGTGATTCATTTTTCTCCTTGTTCACCTCTATACATCTTTTGGTCAGTAAATTGTGAAGGAGCTTTGCCTGAATGGTCTAGACCAGGGTTTTCAAAACTTTTCCAGCCACTGAAACCCTCTTAATCTCCCAGGATTAGTGACAGAATCCCCAAGAAACATTTTTAATATATTGAAGAGTTAAACCACAAAACAATGTTTGGGAAACCCTGAACTTCACCACTGTTTGAAGCCCAACTGCATCTTGATAATGGCGTCTCGGCATTTCATGCAGATTTTGCAAATTTGTTGCAAAATTTGAACCAATGTCACAGATGGTACACTTGGGTTTGCAACATTTTAGTGGTTCTGGTTGCGTGCAACAAATAGATTACTGTGAAGTAGAACAACAGAAATTATCACCTTGTGTTCCAATTTAGTTGTCAACTGTTGGCATTTTTTTTAGAAGTAGTTCTTACTATGTTATTGGCAATTCTTCTTTTCTCATGCAAAACAATTTTAATGCATTGAAATCCAGAATTATTGCCATATACGTGTTATTGCCTATTTTACTAAATTATACTAACTGAACAGTTGAATGTTTCCTACAGTCATTCATTAAGTAAAATTACTTCCTGGCATAGCTATGTTGCCAACTTGACTGTACCATCTGATTGACTAATGGAAAGAAAACCTGGAAGAGATGGGCTTCCTTTTCCATGGCCTTGAGCTGTTTTTCAGAATTATCAGCAATCAGATGTACTTGTACATGGGGTCTGGTTTGATGCACTTCATTCCTTTCTAAAACAATCCACATGATTTCTTGAACCATTTAATGTGACTGTTTGTTTATGTATGGTTTTTAAATAAGCCAGCAACTGAAGATGGCAGATTGTTGCTATCACAATCACATTTGATAAAGTTTGATTTGAACTAATTGGAATAGACTAGCCTGATCCTGTAAGAAATAGGCCATTTGGCCCCTCAAGCTTGCTCTGCTATTCAGTAAGATCGCAGATGATCTGATCTTGGTCTTAACTCCACTTTCCCACTTGCCCTCTGTAACTTTTGACTCCCTTGTTGATCAAAAATCTGTTGACTCAGTCTTGAATATGCACAATACCCAGCCCTCATTGTTGTCTACAGAAGAACATCCTCTGCAAGAATAGGATTCTTCTCGTTTCAGTCTTAGGGGCGGCATAGTGACATCATGCTTAGCCCTGCTGCCTTGCAGCACCAGGGCCCTGGGTTTGATTCCCAACTCGGGTCACTGTCTGAGCGGAGTTTGCGTGTTTCTACCCGTGTCTATGTGGGTTTCTTCCGGGTGCTCCTGTTTTCTCCCAACTCCAAAGATGTGCAGGTTGTATGTATGCTAAATACTCCCTCAGTGTACCTGAACAGGTGTCAGAATGTGGAGACTAAGGGATTTTCACAGTAACTTCATTGCAGTGTTAATGTAAGCTTATTTGTGAGACTATTAAATAAACTTAAAAAAAAGGGAGTCCCCTTCCAGCTTCCCCTACGAGGGAAACATCCTCTTAACATCCACCTGCCAAGTCCCCTCAGAATGTTATGTTTAATTAAGATCATCTCTCCTTCTTCTAAGCTCCAATGAGTATTATGCCAACCTTTCCTTAAAAACCAACCCCTTCATCTCAGGAATCCGCCTGTGAAATTTTTCTGAATTGATTCAAATGCAAGTGTATCCTTCCTTAAATAAGGAGACCAAAAGTGATTACAATACTCTTGGTGCAGTCTGAGTACCTTACACAGTTGTAGCAAGACTTTCTTACTTTTATACTCCACCTACCCTCCTTGCAGTAAAGGCCAAAATTCCATTTGCCTTTCTAATTACTACTTAACTACCTAGATTTTTGTGATTCATGTATGAAGATGTCAAGCTCCCTCTGTACCACAGCATTCTGCAGATACTTATAGTTTAAATAATATTCTGCTTTTCTATTCGACCTGTCAAGTGGACAACCTCACATTTTCCCCACATTACACTCCTTCTGCCAAATTTTTTGCCCACTCACTTAACCTATTCATATGACTCTCTGTACCCACCTCACAAATTGCTTTCCTACCTGTTATTTTGTCGTTAGCTAATCTTGCTACAATGCAGTTGGTCCATTTATCCAAGACATAGATAAATGGTTGGCACAGTGGTCAGCAATGCTGCCTCGCAGCACCAGAGGCCCAGGTTCAATTCTGGCCTCAGGTGACTGTCTGTGTGGACTTTGGCCATTCCCCTCGTGTCTGCATGGGTGGTGGGCCTGTGGGTGCTCCAGTTTCCTTCCACACTCTAAAGACATGCGGGTTATGTTGATTATTGACTGATTATGCTGGATTGTTCATTGGGGTTGGGGGGGGGAGAAATAGGGCCTAGATGCTACTGTTGTTGGTGCAGGTGTGATGGGCCAAATGGCCTCTTTTACACTGTAGGGATTCTATGATTTATATACATCATAAATAGTTGAGACCCCACTACTGATCCTTTTGGAATTGCACTCACTACAGTTTGTCAAATTGGAAATTGCTCTTTTATTTTGCCTCTGTTTCCTGTCAGTTAGGCACTCCTCTATTCTTGCTGATATATCACCCTGACACCATGTGCTTTTATCTTGTGCAGTAACCTTTTGTGTGGCACTTTTTGAATGCCTTTTGGCAAGCTAAATGCACTATAGTTATTGGTACCCATTTATCTTGTTGCATCCCTCAAATAAGTTTGTGAAACATGATTTTCCTTTCACAAAACCATGTTGAGTCTGCCTGATTGTATTTTGATTTTCTAAATGTCCTGCTACTACTTCTCAATGATGGATTCTCATTTTTCCAATGACACATTTTAGGCTAATTGGCTTATAGTTTTCTGCTTCCAGTGTTGATAGATTACAACCAATACATCCACAGGATGCAGACCATCAAGTCCAGGTTACTTTCAAGCTTTTTGCTCCATTAATTTTCCCAGTACTTTTTCTCTTGTGATCATAATTGTTCTAAGTTCCTCCTCTTTTGCCTCTTGATTTTCTACTTTTCTTTATTTTTTAGATACACCCCTAATTTGTGATATTTCCCTTTGTCCATCCATTTGCTTTGCTGGTCCCTCCCTCCTCCTTGGTTCTTTGACCAGGTTAAGGTGGGTTAAGGTAGGGAAACGGTGAAAGCTGTTACCATTCAAATGCAAATTAGGTAGGTTTATTTCAAAAATATAATTCTGGGATGGAATATATGAGCAATTTAAGACACTGCATAGCATATTTGGGGGAGCAGATGAATTTGGGCTGATGGTTCCCAAAGCTTTCTGTCAATAGATTTCCTTGTGTCACGTTTGTGTCTGTTATAAAATAATAATTAATGATTATTTCATTACCAACTTCCTTATTGTTGTATTGTGTGACTACCAGGATGACAAAAGATGAACTGGATGGACTTTTATCATCTACTTTGTATGTTCCTTTGCTATTTTCATTTCTCCATCATACATAAGAAGCACAAAAGCCAATTTTAGCATTACTGTTGCTATGCTGACTTCAGCTTACTAGCAGAAACTGAGATGCAGGGACTCTGTGATTCAGTTCTTCACTAATCAGTAAACCTACAAGCTTCTCATTTGGATGGATGTTATGATCCAGGCCATAGCCTCACTATGTTTGCATATTACAAAGAAGATGTTGTACAGAAGTAGGCCATTTAGTGCAAACCAATCCATCTCATAATTTTGTTTTATTCATTCATGGGACTTGGACATCACTGGATGGCCAGTATTTATTGCCCATCCCTAGTTGCCCCAGGGCAATTGAGAGTCAACCAATTGCTGGGGCATTGGAGTCACATGTAGGTCAGAACCAGTGAAGGACGGCAAATTTTCTTCCCTAAAGGACATTAGTGAACCAGATGGGTTTTTCCGACAATAGACAGTAGTTTCGTGGTCATCAATAGATCTTTAATACCAGATTTCTTTTATTAAATTCAAATTCTACCATCTGCTGTGGCAGGATTCGAACCCGAGTCATCAGAACATTAGCTGAGTTTCTGGATCAATAGTCCAGCAATAATACCATAAGGCCATCACCTCCACTTGAACCGACTCTCATTGTGCCTCATCTAATTCGGTCAGTGAAGCTCTACATTTCCTCTCTCTCATATGCTCACCTGACTTCCTCTGAAATGCATCTAAGTTATTAGCCCTTACCAACTGTATTGTTGCGATTGGCTGACATGATGTGTGCTTCTGCAGAGTTGGGATGAACAAAAATATCTTTTCCATGTCTGTTCAGACAAGGAGTCAGCTGAGGATTGATGAGTTCTTTAAAACTGTGCACAGTTCTACTTTTTGTAATTGCAAAACTTTTGTCATAATCTTTCTTTTTCTGTCATTATTTCCTAGATTGCCAGAGGTTGGAAACCCTTCTAGTTTATTGTCATCTTTCAAATAAGATTCCAGACAGGGTCTCCATCTGGTTGTTCAACCAGGTGACACTATTTAAAAAATAGTGTGGAGTTTTCGAATGCCCTGGCTAATATTCACCCCACAGCCAGTGTCACCAAAGAAGGAGATAGCGTGGCCTTTTATTTTGTTCGTGAGATCTTGTTGTACTCAAACTCACTATCACTGTTACACAGTGCTTTTCAGGACTGCCAAACATCTCAAAACACTTTATAGCCATTGAAGCACTTTTTAAAGTGTCGTCATTGCTGTAGAGTAGAAAACGTGGCACCCTACATATGCAAAGCTAACTCCCACAAAACAGCAATGTGATAATGACTAGATAATCTGTTTTCACAATGGTGACAGAGGGATAAATATTAGCTTGGACACCGAGAATAACTCCGCCGCTTCTCTTTGGAATACAGCCATGGGATCTTTTATACCCACCCGAACTGGGAGGTGGGGGTCTCAATTTAACCTCTCATCAGAAAGACACTGCATTCTAACATTGCAGCACTCCCTCAGAACTGCAGTAGAGTGAGTACCTTGAATTTTGTACTCCAGTCCTTGTAGTGGGACTTGGACCCAGAACTGTTTGACTTTGAGGTGGAGGTGCTAACAACTGAGCCACAGCTTACAGTCCAATTACATAAATAACATTCACTGCATTTCAAAAGTAATTTTTGTGCTAGGAAGCACTTTGGGATGTCGTGAGGACTTGAGTGGTGTCAAATAAATGGAGTGACTTTCAGTTCCTGATTATTCGAAGTCCCATTGCAGTGAGAAAAGCATTTGCAGGGATGTTAGTTCCGTAGACAAGGTTCTCCACTGCACAGGCGATGGTCAAATTTATTGTCAGAAATAAGCACATTAAAAATCCTAATTTATCATCAAATACTAGTCTCAAAAATGTTCAAAGGGAGAGCAAATGCAGGGTCATGGCACGTATCTGTGTATATCCATATTGGAACTGGGACATAGCACAGATTGTGGACATTGCTGGAGTTTAACTTCTAAATTGGCGGCTTTATTATCCTTCATTCTCTGGCAGTTTTTCTCTTGCTATGCCTTTTATTTCTGTCAGTGGATTTTCTGTCTCTTATTTACATTCCTTCACAGCACCCATGTCAACATATGAAATGCTGTTTGGGGCAACACTGCTCTAAAGATATTGTAAATACTTGGTTAGAAAATTTGTCCTGGAAGGCTATATTTCAACTAGTTACATTCCGAAAGGATATTTCATACAGTCTTGCACATAAAGGTGTATATTGACTTAGGGTGATTCATTTTCAATGCCTGTTGGTATGAAATAAACTCTGGGGATTTAGCTTGTAACTACTGTTTTCTTTCAGTTGTGACATTTTCTAGTCATTGATGTTGTAAAGTAGAAAAAGAGGAAGTTTAAGAATGAATAAATGTCGCTTAATTGATGCTGAGAACTGAATATGCATAAAGGGGTAAAATCTTTCAGACAAGTCATGGTTTTATTGATGGCGGAAGGGCTGAGTGGCTTATCCTGTTCTGAATTCCTAAGTTCTGTTAATCGGATATTCCATTCACAGGCTAAAAGGAACCAGAGTCATTACCGCAGTAGTGAGGCTGTGGTCTGTACAGCAGTTCTGTGAGAAGATATGCACTGGTCTCCATGCTTTATAGGAGAGGAAAGAATCAAACTTTTACAGTTACTGCAGAAACTGGAATGATAGGGAATCTGTGGCTGGAGTTGTCGCTCCAGCAATGGGAGCGAGAGTGGGGAAAGACTCAAGCCTTTGGTCATTATATCACCAGTAATGGAAGCAAGCATGATGGGGAAAGGAGAACCAATGGAGCCGGAGGGACAAGGCTGGTCCTGTTGCAGTGGCATGGAATCATTGGCTCAGCTAAACTCCATAGAATTGAGAATGATTAAATCTAGACATGCATGGCGGTGGTGAAAGGAGAGGTGTGGCATAATTGACTCAAACCTGTAATGGGTCTGAAAGAACCTGAACAACTCTGCCCCCTCACCAGCATATTTAACAGCTGTCTGCTTAGTTTTGAAGAACACTCACCGAATCTAAAATTTGCATTTCTAATTCCAAACTTCCAAAGGAAAGCAATGAGAGTTTTTTGGCAGAGAGCTCATCCTTGTGTAAATGAGTGTTAGCTTGACTTGATTTGTCTTTGAATCAGGATGTGCAGGCTCAAGTCCCATCTCAGGTTATTGCATGGGCTAATGACTACAGTGCAGCCTTGAGGGAGCGCTGCACAGTCTGAAGAGCCATGTTTTGAAGGAGATGTTAAGCCAAGACTTTGGCTGTCTGTCCAGGGGCATGAAAAAGATCTATTCAAAGGGAGCAGGGGATTTTTTTTTCCAAAGTCCTGGCCAATTCCTCCTTGAATCATCACCAGAAAAGCAGATTAAAAGTGTTATTCATCTCACTTGCTATTTTGGGATTTAGCTGTTCAAATTGGCAGTTGTGTTTGCCTACATAATAACAGTGACTTCACTTCAAAAATAATTCATTGAATATGAAGTGCTTTGGGGCATCCTGAGCTTGTGATGAGGGTCTATGAATACTGGTTCATTCCTTCTAAATGATGCTTATTGATTCATTTGCCTAGAGGTGTGCTTGTTAAATGGGGGCAAAAGGCCACTCAACCATCATATGGAAAAAAGGTCGGGGGTGGGGGGAGCGTAAGAAATGCATTGTGTGCTGGTGTGACAGGAAATGTTCATCTTATTGTTTGCTTTTTATAATTCAACAGTCAGGTCATGCGTGATATTTATGCAACTTTCAACATTGCACACAATAAACTCAGCTGATTTTTTACTTTAATACACTTTGGAATTGATTAAAGAAGCTACATTTACAAGCACTACCTTCACATCATAGATAAAGCCCTCAGCTTCATCCCCCAAGTTGGGAAAACAGTACATGTTGACAAAATGTAACTTCTGTAAGGTTTGTGATATTGAATTTACAGATAAAATTTTGTGGACTTAATAATCAATGTCTAGAGGGCCAAGGAAATAAGAGACAGTGAAACATTAAACTGGATTTATTTTCATGGACCTGCACGTACTGATCTTTGTTGTTTTTGACATTTTTTAAGAATCTCACTTTGGAGTGCTCTTGGTCAGAATTGTTACTTCAGTGTTGACAGTAATACTTTTATAATTGGAGCAATTGTAAAATTTTAGATCTGGTGAGTGTTCTTCAAAAACACACCTAGAGAAAATGAGGTGCAATCCAATATGAAGTCCACCGCTCTGCAACTTTGCTGTGTACTGAATTTTATTTATTCAACCTTGATGTTGGTTATTAGCAAATTACTATTAGCCTGGTTCATCCCATTGCAAGTAATGGATGTTTATGGTTATATTTGCCCTTCAGAATCCTGTCACATTGCAGTTGTATGACCTGTTTTTTAAATTTCAGAGTTCTTGAACTGTATTTTGCAGAACTTTGAAAGCCTCATTGTCAGAATTTACTTTAGTGTGAATTGGCTTCTAGTTTTAAGTGCGAGCCAAATGTGCATGTTATGCTGCGTAGTGGGTCTCCTTTCATGGTCAGTTTTAAATGCAGTTCTAAAAGATGTATTCTCACATTTCATTTTCTTACATTAATATTCCATACCTAGCATAATGGCTGCAATGACCACTGGGAATATGTTGCCTTGGGTATACATATCAGTTTGCATTTCCACAATTTTGAATGGGGGAATGCTCAGATTTGGGTGTGTAACAAAGAGCTATTGATGGTGGGAAGAAAAGAGACATGGTTCCATTTTATGTTTACAAGCACAAACATATAACTAGCTGGATTGTTAATTAGACTTCGTGCAGTATGTGTGCTGTATATTTAGCACCAGTATCCACAATAAGCTTTCTGTTCTTCAGTAAGTGTGTGAAAAGAACACATGTTGAGGTTGACATTTGAAATTAAACAATTATTATTTGTGGGATTGTGCTGCACAATTGACAAAACCTCGTTTGAAAGTGCAGCAAGATAATATATGGGTATATGACTTAAGCATTTAAGGCTCAATTTTAACTTGGGATGTGAGCTTGGCTTGCTGGGATCAGTCGTCAAAATTGCATCATGGTGTCACAAAAGCTTTTAACAGTTCTAATGCTTTGGCCTTATTTAAATGTTAACCAGAAATCTTATGCCCGAATCCAGTGAGAATCATTACCAGGATCTGGGGTTGAAATTTTAGATGCCAGGAAACTTGTCGCCAGGAACAACTTCTTGCAAAAATTGGTGATGAGGGAGGCTGGTCCAGGATTGCTCATAGGAGGAGGACAAACCTAAAGTTTCCTTGTACAGCCTGGGTTAGAAGCCCTGTGCTAAAACACTCTTAACAGAGTGTCCTTTCTTTCTGAATTCTGGGACTAATCTACAGAACCAAAATCGACATTTGCAGCAGTGTATGTCTCTATCTTTCTACAAATGTTGAAATGACCTCAAATGGGTTAAAAATTTGGCATGCAGGAGCCTGTTTGACTCTTTGTGTCTGCAATAGCTCTTTGAAAGAATTATCCTATTGTCCCGCTCATTTCCCATCGCCATGTAGATTTCTCTTTTCAGTATTTATCCAATTCCCTCTTGAAAGTTACAATTGAATCTGCTTTACATTCCTGGGAATATTGTGTAGACTTATAAATTGGAGGTAGTTGAGCTAAGTAATTGAGGGATTTTTAAAATTAGTCAAGAAAACAAAGTACACATTGTAATTATTCTTTTGCTGCATTTTTAAATATATGTTTCAAATTGGGTCTTGGAAATCTATTTGGTTCAGATTGCATAGAAGATCCTTTATTTGAGCTGAGTTTTAAGCTGACATGGTAGAACGCTAATTCAGCAGTTTTGGGAATACAGCCATGCCCTCTCTGCTATGGGAACAGGATAAGGTCTCCCTGAGGCTTAAAGTCTGACCTTCCTACCCTTCCACTGCCACTGAATATCCCATTGCATCTTCCTGGGCTGACACAGGCTGTGAGACTATCCACTGGTGTTAGCTCCCATGCCACTTGGTAGGCACCTTTTTGTAGTTACTATGGGTTATTGAAATCAATATAATAGGGATAATTTTCCAAGTTCACGCTACTAGCAGGAGTCTTGCCTGCCATCTCCCCCATTAAGAGATTGTAGAGATACCAGCCATGATTTGTCGATCATTTGTATCAAAGATGCTCTGAACATGGAAAAAATCAGTCTTATTTTGCCAAGTAGTTTCTGCTAAGTAATAACCAATGCATTAGGAGTATCCCATGGCAACTATGAATGTATTTTTTTAAGTGGTTAGACATAATGACCTTTTATGCATTGTGAAAAGTTGGGATTTAGAAGTTTTCAAGACAATAAGTTTAATAGCCAAATGTCTACATATATTTATACTACAAACGTAATGGTGGTATGGTGCAGTTTTAGCTTTGCATTGATACTAACTTTGTGTAGTGTAAATCAGGACAGAACTAAGTTCTGAGGAAAACAAAGTGACACTCCCTCCTGCAAGAGGTCTTAACACATGTTCAATATAGCACTAGGTTGGGCTCTGCTTCCAACTGACTTTACAATCACATATAGTTTTGTGAAAATCAAAACTCCTATGCAAAATACTACAATTATCATATGAATGCATCTTTAATTATAATCACTCAACTGGTAGGTTTAGAAATGCCTTAAAATTAAATCTGGAGTTAAAAAGAATCTGAAATAGAATCTAAATATAATATTTTTTAAATTGCAGAACCCTGCTGTCATATGTGCCAAAGAATGTGCACATTAATATGACATGCACTATGTATCCTGGTTAGAAATTTCTGATCTTAGTGATTAAATCAGTTGTAGATGATACTCATCCCAAGTAACTATTCACAAAGTATCTTACAGCCTTTGGGCACAGAATATTGCATCATTGAAAGAGACTGTTGTGCCTGTATTGGTTCTTTGAAAGAGACATCCAATTCAGTGCACTCCCTCGACTCTTTACCCGTAGCCATGCAAATTCATCCATTTCTCTTTCGAAATAACCCTCTTCTCTTTTAAGGATATTCAGACTGGATCATACATCCTAGCGTTGCATTTGAGGGGTACTCCAAAGATGCGGTGGGGAATCCCTCCAGGACGTTTCCACATAATGGCTTACCTGGCAATTGTCCAGAAGGACCACCTTCCCCTGGACAATGGTGCTGGGTGGGGAACTCATATCTGACAATGCAATTTAAATTGTTAACTTTGGATGGTTCTGCCAGTTTTACATAAGACTCTGAAAGAATCAGAAGGAAAAGAAAAGAGCTTCTAACTTCAGAGTAACTACTTTAAAGACCCAAACCAAGCCTGCACGGGATCCTCTATACTTCTGAACCCCAAGGGGACCTCCACACCCTCCCCCTAAGTATCCCACACTCAATGTATTCTCCATACCCACATGGGCCATCCCCCTGCCTAGGCCACATGTCTCAGCCTACACCACCTAACGCCCACTCTCCAACCGACCCCACACTCCTGACCCAACCCGACCATCCTCTGACTTGGCCCCACACTTCCATGCCTGGAGCAGCACTGTGGCACAATGGTTAGCACTGCTGCCCCGCAGTGCCATGGATCCGGGTTCGATTCCCGGCTTGGGTCACTGTCCATGTGGAGTTTGCACAGTCTCTCCATGTCTCCCCATCTCAGGGTGCTCCGGTTTCCCCCCACGGTCCAAAGATGTGTGGGTTAGGTGGATTGGCCATGCTAACTTGTCCCTTAGTGTTAGGGGGACTAAATTGGGTAAATGGATGGGGTTATGGAGATAGCACCTGGGTGGGTTTGTGGTCGGTGCAGACTCGATGGGCCAAATGGCCTCCTTCTGCACTGTAGGATTTTATGAACTTTTGCCCCTGAACCAGCAACCTCCCCACAGCTCGATGTTCTACTCCCCTTCCCTTGGCTGCCAATGTCCAAATTCCCGTCCCCAAATCCCATTCACTTACCTTAAAAATTTATCTTCTCTCTTTCAATGGGACCTTTAACCTCGCCTGCTTCACTGCGGCTAGTGCAGTAAAATGGAGTGTCCTCCTTCCCTCCGCCCCTTTTATCCTTCACTACTGGTGAGTCAGGATGGTCATGTGAGTCAGGCATTTTACGATTTAAGCACAGGTAAATCATTCAGAGTGGCAATCCACTGCAGATTGCCACTCTGAGGAAGTTACGGGCCACTAGATCCTAGAAATTTGAAGTTATTGATTTGTTCTAGCACAACAGTAATTGTTAACTGGAACATGCACTGACTCCCTTTGGAGTGTCACTTTGCATACAATTTTGTCAGATTAAAAATCCATTCTTTTACAGTCTGTCCTGCCTAGACACGTTGCTCTAGGGTAGTTAGAACACAATGAAAAATAATGTCGACTAAACACTGTTGCAGAATTAAAACCTTATTTTTCAGTGACCTTGGAGCATACAGATTTTTCAGTGACATTGGAGCATACAGATTTTTAAAAAACTGCTGGAGAAGCTTGACTGAGTGAAAGTCCTATTGCTTCTCTGTACTGTTGAATTAGAAATCTTTACTATTGTGCGTAATTCCGTTGTGTTGCAACAAAAGCTAGGGGTTCTTTGTATGATGGGTTTCAGGATGCCCTCGACGTAGCTGGAGAGGTTCTCGCAGAGTTCCATTGCCCAATACGATGGGACAGCCAAGTTTGTTTGCCTTGTGTATCTTTGGGAGGCAGTAGAGCTCTCCAACATGGGGTGTACGTGGAATGAGAGCACCGAGGGTGCTCTGACGGTCTGGATCAAAGGTCTTGATCAGTCTGTTGAATTAACGGGTGTGTCTGTAGTGTTCCTCCTTGTTCAGTTTTCGGTACACAAAGCCGCAGTTTTGACAAAGGGTCATCTGGATTTGAAACATCAGCTCTTTTCTCTCCTTACAGATGCTGCCAGACCTGCTGAGATTTTGCAGCATTTTCTCGTTTGGTTTCAGATTCCAGCATTTGCGGTAATTTGTTTTTTTTGCACAATGGTCAATTGTATTTTGTGCAAAATTTAAAAAATGACTAACTTGTAGATTCATGATAACTAATCGACATTAGGCAAGTTTTACATTTCTTTTTGCCTTTAACCTTGTAAAATTTCTGCTCCTTTTAAGCAGTTGCCCTTTAAATTTGGTTGAATCTTGAAATGTAACAGCACTGGCCATGTTTCTTGCCGATTCTCTGAGAACTATTGTTGTTGCAGTTATAGTCTGTATGTCGCTGGTGTTCCTGCAATAACGGTAGGTAAGAAGTATAAAAATAATGATCCAGTGATGGTGGATGTAGGGCAGTAAGTTTCCAAGTCACACGGTTTATGAATCGGCTCTTCTTTTTGATGGCAGACATTGTGGTGGGGAAAGAAGGAGCTGTTGAAATAACCTTAGTGGTTTGCTGCAAAACATCCCATAGATAGCATATACTGCAGAGATGGTGAGCTGTTAATGGCAGAGATGGCTGTGACAGAGATGCATTTGAAAAAGTACCTTTCTAGTGGTGTTGAGGTTCCTGAGTCTTGTAGCTGCACTAATCCAAGTGAGTGGTGAGTGTTACATCACAGTTTAGGAGAGGTCTTGAAGTGTTAGGAAGTGAAAAACTTGCCACATAGTGTGATTGCATTATCTGTAGCTGTGATGTTAATATGGATGACCTTAAGCTTTTGCTTAATGGTGGAGCATGTCGAGAGTCCTTTCCTTAGTTATCATCCATGATGCTCTTCACTTCAGGGCAACAAGGTTGAAAAATAAATAACACTGGGGGGAAAAAAAGGGAATTAAATGTTTGTAAATGCCACTTCAAAACCACAATAACTAGAATGTCAAAGCCTTCAATTGTCTTATTACCCAACTGATACGGTAAGAAGAAAAAAGTAGGATTTCTTAGGGTATCAACTTACAGTTTCGACACAATCGCTGCCACATGAGCTTAAGAGGTCGCATGCACAACAATGAACATGCAAGCTCTTTAATAGGTCATGTGCAATATCATATCATGTGGATCAATTATACTGTCACTCGGAATAACTAAGCTCAGCATTAATATTGAAAAGTACTTCCCTAATTTCCTACCACAAAACTTTCACATTTTCACGTCTTGAGTTTCTGCCAGGGCTTCTTTGATATTTTACTACAGTCCAAAGCATTCTGTAACTGAAGAAATAACAGCTTTTTTCCATGATTAGAGTAAATAGCGTTTAAAAATCTCAGTACTTCGTAGTGTTACATGGTTGAGAAGACATTGTCAAAATGTTGGCTTTACAAGTAAACCATCTTGGCAAATTATTGACCATTATTTGATCTGATCAAAGAAAGTGTGGAAAGTCTGAAAAGGTTCAGACGACGGGTTGTGAATCTGGTCCCTGAATCTTATTCTGTTCTCCACCGGTGTTGTGTTTCCAATACTTTTTTTCTGCTTTCATTCCAAAGACTGCAAACTGTTTTCATCACCCCATTCTGTTTGCATTAGAAATTTGAGGTTAATTTCTACATGCATTGGCTTCTTCCAGGGAATTCTAATAGCAACAGCAAGATTACAGTGAAGTCTGCATCGCTTAGTTGTTTTCCTGGCAGGAACTGCCAAGTCTACTGAGACAAACAATTGATCAGACATTTGCACCAGAATACTTGTCAACCTGTCAAAAATTTATGCATTGCTTTACTTTGTTAAAAGAGCCACACCAGTGCAAATAGTTGTTGTTGCTGTTGGATCATCCCCATATTATAATTAAGTGTCTGCATAGCATAGTTTCAGCGTGGCAGTGTTGCAATGCATTGGAATACCAACTTATTAAGTGCAATGATGCTAAGATGCAAGTTAGTGTCTAATTCCCTAAGTGTTATTTTTCTATTCTTGACACTAAAGAAACATGCCATTTTGCCTATCAGTGTTAGCTGTGACTCAGTGTTGCTCAATCAGAAAGTTGTGGGTTCAGTTCCCATTCCAGGACTTGGGCACATCTTTCATGTAAAGCATTGGATGTAAACATCTCATGGCATAATCTTGAGGAAGAGTAGGGAAGTTCAGTTCCAACCTTGGGTGACTGTCTGTGTGGAGTTTGCACGTTTTTTCTGTGTCTACATGGGTTTCCTCTGGGTGTTCAGGTTTCCTCCCACACTCCAAATTTGTATGGCTTAGGTTGATTGGCCATGCTAAATTGCCCCTGAGTATCAGTGAGATTCGCAGGATAAATACATGGATTTATGGGGATAGTGCCTGGGTGGGATTGTTGTCGGTGTAGGCTCGATGGTCTGAATGGCCTCTTTTCGCACTGTAGGGATTCTATGATTCTGAATTATTACCAGCATCCTGTCTAGTGGTTATCTCTCAGTCAGTGCCACAAAACACGTTATCTGTTTCTTATCATATTGTTGATTGTGGAAGTTTGCTGTGTGCAATATGGCTGTTGCATTTCGCCTGAAGGGTCATCCAGTCTTGAAACATTGGCTCTATTCTCTCTCCACAGATGTTGTCAGACTAGCTGAGACTTTCCAGCATTTTCTGTTTTTGTTTCCGATTCCAGCGTTTGCAGCATTTTGCTTTTAGCCACTTTTCTGAGCCTGTTATATCTAATTTTCTTCCAAATTGACCAGATATCTCCTTTCCATTTTTTTGGCACTCCATAATAAAATCCCATTGACTGTTCAGTCTGCAACAGTTGAGACTGGTGTGAGTAGTGATTCACTGCACTAGTGCAATGGGGCAGCAAAGTTGTGCTTTAGAAATGTTCTTGATGCCATGTAGCTGACTATATGGTTCAAGAATTTCCATGGCAACAGAAGGTGGGGGGGTTGAAAATGTCTGGATACCTTCCTCCTCTAGGTTTCACCACTGCATGTACAGAGCTGCTGTACTTATGTCTGTGCTTGCAGTTTTACTGAGGCCATGACTTTTGTTGCCAATCTAAGGATACAATTCAGCAGTAGCAATTATGTTTTGAATACCACTTGAATTGAGTATTGCCAAATAAAAGAACCCAACTCGACCGGACAGTGCGCATCATAATTCGCTTAAAGTGTTACTGCATGGAAGTTGATTGTATGTCAGTGCAAATGAGTTTGTGAAAACCCAATTTTTAATTGTTGGCACAAAAATGCTTTGTGCATTGTTGATGCCCATCAGTTGTGTAAAGTGTAAGACTGCTTGCAATTCTCTCCTGTTGCTGGTTCTTACCAATAGTTTTACTTTGCAGCACAGTGTCAAAGTGAAAAGGAAGTTCTTCAAATCTAGTTGGTTTCATAACCTTCCGCCTTGAGTTTCTTTTTATCTTTTGCTGCAAAATAGAAGCATTGAGATTGTTCTGAGTGGAGTGCACTCCCAGTGAGGTGGAAATGTTAATACATTCTGAGGAAGAATCAAAGGGTTCATTTTCAAAGTGGTCAGGAATTTCCTGCAATATTACAATAGTAAATCTGATAGTCATGATCTCTGATCTTCTCGCACTATACAATTTCCCTGCTTCTCTAGCCCTTTCCCCTCTTTTAAGATGCCCCTTAAAGCTCACCTCTTTTGGCCATGTTTTTGATTGGCTATTCTAAAAACTCCTTATATGTGTTGCCATCAAATCTTGTTTGAAAATCCTCTTGCAAATTTCTTGGGGCATTTTGCTTTATAAATGCAACTTGTTATACTTGTCCTCCCTTTGTCTCCATTCCAGCAGACTGAGGGTGAAATTCAAGTTCAGTGGGAGTGCAGTGCTGAAGGTCATGGATTGATCATCTTGCATGATTCTTTTTCCTTCAATTGAAGTAAATTGAAGGCCTTGCTGACTGAATTTGCAAATAGGTCTTTTATATGAAGTATAAGAAATGGAGCATTTCTGATGGATAAGACCGTAAGACAGAGGAGCAAAATTAGGCCATTCTGCTCATCGAGTCTGCTCCACCATTCGATCATGGCTGATATTTTTCTCAACTGTCATTCCCTGGCCTTTTCCCATAATCCCTGATCCCCTTATTAATCCAGAACTTATCTATCTCTGTCTTAAAGACACTCAGTGATCTGGCCTCCACAGCCTTCTGCGGCAAAGATTCACCACTTCCTGAATGAAGAAATTCCTCCTCATCTCTGTTTTAAAGGATCGTCCCTTTAGCCTGAGATTGTGCCCACTGGTTCTAGCTTTTCTTACTAGTGGAAACATCCTCTCCACGTCCACTCTATCCAGGTGTCGCAGTATCCTGTAAGTTTCAATAAGATCCCTCCCTCATCCTTCTAAGCGCCAGTGAATACAGGCCCAGAGTCCTCAACCATTCCTCACATGACAAGCTCTTCATTCCAGAGATCATTCATGTGAACCGCCTCTGGACCCTTTCCAGGTCGGCATATCCTTCCTTAGATAAGGCAAAATTACTCCCAATACTCCAAATGGGGTCTGACCAGAGTCTTATGCAGCCTCAGAAGTGCATCCCTGTTCATGTATTCTAGCCCTCTCAACATGAATGCTAACATTGCATTTGCCTTCCTAACTGCCGACTGAACCTACATGTTAACCTTAAGAGAATCTTGAACAATGACTGTCAAGTCCCTTTGTGCTTCTGATTTACTAAGCATTTTCCCATTTAGAAAATAGTCTATGCCTCCATTCCTTCTTCCAAATCGCACTTTTCCACATTGTATTCCATCTGCCACTTCTTTGCCCACTCTCCTAACCTGTCCAAGTCCTTCTGCTGCCCCCTCTACTTGCTTGATACTACCTGTCGCTCTATATATCTTTGTAACTTAGCAACAGTGTCTTCAGTATCACCATAACTCAAACTCTTTCTTGCCGATGTTTGTCCACAAGATGTGAGAGCCATTTCCTCATGCATAGTGAGTGACAACCACCATCTTTCTCGATGGTTTTGTCCATCCTTGGCCTATGAATGGGGCAACATTTATGAAGTGATTAACTAGTGGTGGAGGTGAGCAATCACCACCCCTATGCCTTGATTATTCTTGACACATTGTTGTTCATGAAAAGGTGGGGCCGATGGCACTGTGCCAGGCAAGGTTGTAGAATGAAGATATGATCCAAATGTTGTTCGCTAACTTGACGAGGGGGGCATGAACCTGACTTCCGTGAATTTAAATATTCTATATTCACCATGTGCCTCCTCTCCCTCCACCTCTCCCCCGCCCCCCCAATCAGCATGATGTCATGCTGGCAGGAATCACTACTGGTTTCCAAATATGGAAACCACTTGTGAAGACTATGCCTTGGTACTCCCCCTGACAGTGTCAACCTGGCAGTACCTCTAGGGAACTCCATTTGGGGGCCCCCCAATATGTTGGGGCTGAGGGGGTGGGGGGAATTGTGTCTACATTGCAATGGTGGGGGGGGATTGTGTCGACGTTGCAATGGTGAAGGAAGGAGGTGTCTGCATGGTGGGACATTGGGAGAGGGGTCTAATACCCCAATGAATGAGTGAGGGGGTCTTTTGAATGGCAAAGTCTCAGGTTCTGATTGAAAATCAATGTTTCTCCCCGGAAAACTGCAGGTTTTCGTTTCAGATCTTCTGACACTGTTAAAAATAAAACAGCAAGGGCCATGTTTAACAGAGTCATTTCTGAGGCCTAAAGACGCTGGCGAGACTGGCTCAATAGGGATCGGGACGCCCCTTTTAAAGTTTGGTCCTGATCTCAAATTGAAATTAAAAACCCCCTGTCATCATCAGCATTGGGTGTCAGAGCCCAATGTAGGCATCTCCCCCTCATCCCACAACCCCCACCGTGCAGGCATTTCCCCTTCAAACCCTGATCCCTCCCTGAGGATTCCTTCCTCAATCCCCCCTGCCCCACGCACCCGCCCACCATCATCACCCCCCCCCCCCCCCCCCCACCCACCATCGTCACCCCCCTCCCCCCTACATAAAGGTAAGCCCCCAATCAGGTTCCCCTGGTGGCATCGCCCTGCCCCTGGCAGAGCCAACACAGTTTTGTTGAGTGTGAATGTGATGCTATTGACAGTGGGGGAGGCAGGGAAGATCTCATCTCTGAGCACAAATCCTGTGATGGCCCTCTCGAAAGTGAGAGCCGGAAAAGTGCCCCACCTTCATCATTTTTTGGGATATCTCGGCCCATAGTCTCTTGTAACCTTCAATCGATATGCGTTAAGCTCAATTTTACTGTCAGTGGCGTTGTTCCAATTTTCAGCCGAAAGTATGGACCTTTTAAAAATAAATAATAGATCAGAGAAACTGAGTAATAATGGTTTAATTGAATCACAGGTCTCAGATGACATCTGTAAGCCATTTGAGTTTTGCTGCTGCGCTTTATCACATTATCTGAACTTTTTGATTAAATTAGAATCTAATCAACCACTCCCAACCATGAGGAATCTCGGTTGTACTCTACAAGGAAACACAAATTTACATTCTCGTTCCATTGGTTGAACGCTAAGTAACTATTGTCTGTCTGTTAGCAACTGCATGCGCCACATTAAAATGATCTCCAGATCTGGGGATAAATAATTATCTGTTTTTAAACATTGTATTCAATCGGTTCAGTATTTGAAATTCAGTACTGTATACCGAAACACTGCTTGAAAGTTGCTCAGTATTTGAAATGGTAAGTACTTTAAAAATGTTGGCACGGAGCCAATGTAGGAGATATTAGAAGAGGTGACCAGAAATGTTGCTCAAGTGTTGGAATTGAAGTGTCTTAAAACAAAAGCTAGAGGTGGAGGCCCTCATGGGAGGAACTTCTAGACAATGGGAGCCAGTTGCTCCACTGGAGGCAAGAGGGCAGAGTTGAAGGAAAATTTAGAGTAGGCAAGCCCTCATATAGTGAGAGGAGATTACAGAGATGTTATAATGGGATGATTTAAACACAAGAATGTGAATTTTAAATTTGAGGCATTGGTTGAATCTAGGGCCAGCGTAGATCAGTAAGTGCAGGAGCAGTGGGACAGTGGAGCTGTGTTTGGGGTCGGATACTAGCAGTCGAGGTCTTAATGAAGTGAACATTTTTGGAGGTTGGGAGATGGAACACTGGTGGCAAGAGCATTGAAATAATTGAGCTTGGAGGTGACAAAAACATCAAGGGTTTCACAATGTGCCAGTATGGAGGGATTATGATGGCGTTAGGTTGTAGATCAGAAATAAAACATTCAATCAAATAGGACTCAGCCTCTTGGTAGGAAATCCAGTAACTCATCAGATCTCCACTCTGCATTTCCATACCGTAGCTTAGCTGCGAAAGGAATATTGTAGAGCAGAGAAATATGCAAATATGCAAAAATGAAAGGTCATGCGTGAGTACAGTCGCTGACCTCCAATACCATTTTCTGCTTTGAGTGAAATCTAATTTTTTTGTTACAGTTTTCAGATATTTGTATCAGGACGTTATGAAAACACATTTCAGAGCTTTAGCCTTGTGTGTCACTTGGTAGAACTGTCACTTCTGAGATTGTGGGTTCACGTACCACCCCCAGACTGCAGCACAAAATTAAGGCTGACATTTCAGTACAGTACTGTGGGAGAGTGTTGCCCTGTGGGAAGTTCTCTCATTTGGACGAGACATTAAACTGAGACATATAGAAGTTTTAATAGCACTATTTCAAAGAAGAATGGGGTGGAGTTATCCCTGGCATCCTAGGCAATACCTGGTCCTTAATTAAGAAATCAAATGATCCGGCTGTTACTGTTTGCGGAAGCTTGCTGAGCACAAATTGGCTGCCATGTTTTCTATCATGACTACACTTTAACATGCTTTGTTGGCTGTAAAGCACTTTGAGACATCTGGTGGTCACGTTAGGCACTATATAAAGGCAAAGCCTTCCTTCTCTTCCCTATCCAAGTTGATGGAAAACATGTTTATTTGTTCCAACCCGCAAGGGAAATATCAAACTCTCTGAACCAAACTATTTGAACACTCCACTGTTACAGTGATAGAATTGCTCTGCATTTCTCCATTCTTATACACTTAATGATTTAATGAGATAAATGTAGGAATGAACTGGTCTGTTGCTGTTGATAAATACCAAAAGTAACAGATGCATTTGCCATCCTGTTTATGTGCATGTCCTCATCCTGTATATTATGAGTCTTAAATTGAGAGTAATTATTCTAATTTGTTTTATTACATTAGTGTAGGTCGTATGAATAAAGGAGGCTTTATTTAATGCTTTATTATTATTCATAGGAGACGAGTCAGCTAGCCCAGACTTGTGACTTTTGTGCTGTGCTTCATGGGAATTTTTAGAAAATGATGTCTAAAATGCTCTGACCTGTGACCTTTCCAGCTGCAGCCTCTGCTCTCCACAGGAATCCCATACTTGACTCCTTAGAAAGTCCTTTGTAGTCGTTATCTTCATCCATTTGTTTTGCAGTAGCCTTTGGCAGCGTGATTTGATGCCACTGAATGGAATAAAAGGCGTAGAATCATTAATGCCAAGTTCTTTTCAAATCCCTTTCACCCACTACTTGAAGCTAGACTTGAAAGTGTCTGGATTGCAAAGAATCCTGTTTGGGCGCAAATACATTGACTATCCCAACAGATGGATAGAAGTTAACATTAAAAAACTTGGAATTGGTTTAATTTTTTTGTTGTGTTTTAGAAAAATGTGAGCTTGAAACAGTTAGGGGAATGTTGCTGTGGCATTAAAATGTGGCAGATCTGTGCATGCAAAATATTTTTTAGAAAGCTGTGACTTAATGGGCTGAAAAGACAATATTCAGTTTTCAAAATGATTTGCTTAATATAAGTGGCTATAACTGAGACTGTTCACTGGTAAAGTTTGCAAAATGTAACTTTTATATCCTGTTTTTCTAATATGCTGTACTTGGTAATTTTAAGGAGGTGTATTTTTGGAATCCAGATTTTAAAAAATTCAGGTTTTTTGTTGAAATCAACTTAAATTTGGGCAATACACATAGTCAGTTAAAGTGAAGGCTGTTCCATTATTTAAATAACATTTTTTCAGAGAGTGGTTGGAGCGTGGAGTGGAATGGACTACCTGCTGTGATAGTGGAGTCAGACACCGTAGGAACTTTCAAGCGGTTATGGATAGGCACATGGAGCACACCAGAATGATAGGGAGTGGGATAGCCTGATCTTGGTTTCGGACATAGCTCGGCACAACATCGAGGGCCTGTACTGTTCTATGTAATGGAGTGACTTGTGGTTGTCAAATAGGAGACAGAGAGTGGGGGTCAATGGGTGCTATTCGGATTGGCGGTTGGTGACTAGTGGGGTGCCCCAGGGTTCGGTGCTGGGGCCTCAGCTATTTACCATTTATATAGATGATCTGGAGGAGGGAACCAAGTGTAGGGTGTCAAAATTTGCTGATGACACCAAGACTGGGGGAAAGGCAAATTGTGCAGAGGGTGTGGAGAGTCTGCAGAAGGATCTAGATAGGCTGGGCGAATGGGCCAGGAAATGGCAAATGGAATTTAATGTTGGCAAGTGTGAGGTGGTCCACTTTGGTAGGAAGAATGGTAGGAAGGACTATTACTTACGTGGCGAAAAACTGCAGCAGGCGACGGTGCAGAGGGACCTCGGGGTCCTTGTGCATGAGTCGCAAAAACCCAGCTTGCAGGTGCAGCAGGTGGTCAGGAAGGCGAATGGGATGCTGGCCTTCATAGCGAGGGGGATTGAATATACAAGTAGGGAGGTCTTGCTGCAGCTGTATAGGGCATTGGTGAGGCCGCAGCTGGAGTACTGTGTGCAGTTTTGGGCGCCGCACCTGCGCAAGGACATTTTGGCCTTGGAGGGAGTGCAGAGGAGGTTTACTAGGCTGATACCGGAGTTGAGGGGGTTGAGCTATGAGGAGAGGCTGAATAAACTAGGCTTGTACTCGTTGGAGTTTAGAAGAATGAGGGGAGATCTCATTGAGACGTATAAGATGATGAATGGGATGGATAGGATAGAGGTGGAGAGACTCTTCCCGCTCAAAAAAGACAGTAGGACTAGGGGGCACAGCCTCAAGATAAAGGGGAGGCGGTTTAAAACGGAGTTGAGGAGGAACTTCTTCACTCAAAGGGTGGTGAATCTCTGGAATTCTCTGCCCGTTGAAGTGGTGGAGGCTGCCTCGCTAAATATTTTTAAGAAGCGGGTTGATGGGTTCTTGATAAGAGAGGGGATTAAGGGTTATGGGGAGAGGGCGGGAAAGTGGAACTGAGCCACAACAGATCAGCCATGATCTTATTGAATGGCGGGGCAGGCTCGAAGGGCTAGATGGCCTACTCCTGCTCCTATTTCTTATGTTCTTATGTTCTTATGAATGGCATCACCCATGGTCACTTGGTAAGGGGCTCTCAGAAGATGGTCTAGAAAACACTCTGTAAGCAGTTAGCCTGTATGGTGGAGCGTAGGAATTAGGAGTGAGAGTAGGCAATTCAGCCCTTCGAGCTGTTCCACCGCTCCATATGATCATCGCTGATCTCTATCTCATCCTAACTCCACTTCCCTGTCTTTTCCCCATAGCCCTTTATGCTGCCTATGATCAAATATTTATCTATCTCTTTCCTGAATCCATTGATTGATTCTGTATCCAGTGCACCCTGAGGCAGAGTGTTCCGTAGATTCACAACTCTCTGTGAGAAGTCGCTTCTCCTTAACTCTGTATTGAACCTACCCCCTTTTACTCTGCAACTATGACCTCTTGTTCTGGACTGTTCTAGAAGGAGGAAACATTTAGTTAACATTTACTATCAGTTTACTATCAATCACATTGAGTAATTTATATATCTCCATCAAATTCCCCCTCATTCTTCTGTACTCCAGCGAGTACAAACTCAAGCTACTCAACCACTTTTCATACGACAGCTCCTTTGAACCTGGAATCGATCGAGTGAACCTTTTTGGAACTGCCTCCAGCGCCACAACATCCTTCCTCCAAGAAAGTGACCAAAACTGAACACAATACTCCGAGTATGGTCTCACCATTGCCTTATACAAGTGTAACAACGCTTCTGTACTATATTCTAGACCCTTTGCAATAAACGCCAAGGTTTCATTTGCCTTCCTTATCACATTCTGCACCTGCATACCCAGTTCCTGAGGCTCATGCGCAAGGACACCCAGGTCTCTCTGCACAGACACCTTTTGAATCTGCTTCCCATTTAAACAGTAATTTTTTAAAATTTTTCTGGCCAAAATGGAAAACGTCACATTTATCCACATTAAACCCCATCTGCCAAATTCTGGCCCATTCCCCGAACCTGTCACTATCCATTTGTAAACATTTTATCTCATCAGAACCTGCTTTCCCACCTATTTTCATGTCATCAGCAAATTTTGCTATGTTACACTCTGTCCCTGCTTGTAGATTATTGATATAGGTTGTAAATAGTTGTGGCATGAGAACTGTATGTGCGGGATCCCACTAGTTACAGATTGCCAACTGGAAAAGGACCCTTTTATCCCAACTCTTTGCTTTCTATAAGTCAGCCAATCCTCAATCCAAGCCACTACTCTACCCATAACCCTTTGGGATCTAACCTTTTGGATCAGTATCTTGTGTGGCACTTTGTCAAATGCCTCCTGGAAGTCCAGATAGATCACATCCACAGAATCCCCATTACCTACCTTGCTGGTTACATCCTGAAAGAACTCTAGCAGGTTTGCCCAACAAGATTTGCCCTTCACAAAACTGTGCTGACACTGGTGAATTGAGCTTTGCTTTTCAGTCACTGAACTGTTCAGTCACTTTCTCCTTAATGATTGACTCCAGTAATTCCCACACCACAGAGATCAAGCTGACTGATTACTAGTTTCCCACTTTGTGCCTCTCTCCTTTCTTGGATTAGGGTGTCACATTATTATGTTTCCACCAGTACCTTTCCAGAATCCAGGGAATTTTGGAATATCATAACTAATGTATCCACTATTTCTGCTTCACATCCTTTAACATCCTAGGGTGTAGACCATCAGGTCCTAGGGACTTATCTACTTTTAAACCTGAGTACCTTCTCCCTGGTTATAGTAATTTCACCAAGTTCCACTGTGTTAACTGCAGTTTTTGGAACAGAATTATTATCTTCCACTGTGAAGACAGAGACAAAAGTATTGGTTTAGTGCCTCTGCCATAGGGCCAACATCTACTTTAGCTATTCTCTTCCTGTTTATGTACTTTTAGAAACTTTTGGTGTCAGTGTATATGGTCTTAGCTAGCTTCCTTTCATAGCCTACTTTAGCATTTTTGATATTGTATTTAGTCACCTTTTATTGGTGTTTGACATTCTCCCAATCCTCCATGCTGCCACTGACTTTTGTAGTATTATATGCCCATATTTTTGCCCTTACATTATCCTCAATTTTCTTATTAAGTCACGGATGATTTTTCATTTTTTTTCAATTCCTCTTCATCGCAGGAATATAGCTTAGTTGAGATGTCAACACTGTTAACACTGAGCTTTATCTCTAATACCGTCCTTCCCTTTAATACTCTTGCCCAGTCCACTTGGGCTAGCTCTTTTCTTAGGCCTGCATAATTACCCTTGTCCAGTGCTAAAACTCGAGTGTGCGATTCTGTCCTCTTACTTCCAATCTGAATTTGAAATTCTATCATGCTGTGATCACTCCTTCCAAGTGGATCCTAAACTACAAGGCCCTTAATCAATCCTTCCTCTTTAGATAATACCAGTTCTCTGGTTGGCTCCGTAACGTGCTGCTCTAAGAAACAATCCCTCGTACACTCTAAGAACCTTTCCTCATGGCTCCCATTGCCAAGTTGGTTAATCTAGTCAATATGCATGTTAAAGTCACCCATAATTACTGTTGTGCCCTTTTCACAGGCCCTCTTCATTTCCTGACTTATACTATGCCCTACTTCTAAAGTACTGTTTGGGGGCCTGTAAATTACTCCTAGCAATGTGTTTCTTTCCTAGCTTTTTATTTCTATCCAGACTGACTCAACGTTTTGGTCTCCACTGCCAATATCATTTCTGAATGCAGCCTTGATGTCATCCTTAAGCAGTAGAGCAACTCCACCGCCTAATCCTTGTCGTCTGTCCTTCCAGAATATTGAATATCCTTGGACATGCAACTCCCAGGCCTGATTCCCTTGTAACTACGTTTCAGTAATCCCCACCAGGTCATACCTGGTTGCCACTATTTGTGCTGTCAGCTCATCAGCTTTGTTTCGAATACTGCATGCATTTAGGAATAAGGTCTTTAAATAAGGCTTACTGACTTGTCTTACTCTCTCTCTGTCCTTATTTGTTGATCCCTGGTAACACTGAGCCTTATCTCTAATACTTACTCCAAATTTCAACGTGCATTTTGAATTTTTACATTTTCTGCCTGCAATATTGTTTTTCGACTGACTGTTTAATCTGTTGACTTCCACCTTCTGCTCGCCTGCTGTTTTGAATCTCACCTGCCCCCAACTGCCACCCGCTCCTTCCCCGCCCCCCCCCCCCAGGCCTTACAGTAAAATAATAGTTAAATCTACACATGGTCACATTTTCCTGCTAGGATGTTAGTGTCCTTCCAGTTAAGGTGCAACCTGTCCTTTTTGTACAGATCCCCTCTGCCGTGGAAGAGACCCCACTGGTCTAAAAATCTGAAGCCCTTCTTCCTGCACCAACTTTCAAGCCACTTGTTAAGCTGCACTATCTTCCTATTTCTTGCCTCGCTACCACATGGCACAGGGAGTATTCCTGAGAATAGAACCCTAGAGGTCCTGCATGTTCAGCTGCCTCCCTAAATCCCCTGGACTCATTTTGCCGGACCACATTTTCCTTTCTACCCTACATGAACATACCTTTCCACTGTAAATATACATTTTTTTGTTTTCCCATTTTATTTTGCAACCTCTGTACATAAAGGCACAGTAACACAACAGAACAATGTGCAAGGTCTTCTCATAACCAGCATCCAAGGTGCCTCTAAATTGTTGGCCTCAGAAAAAGATGTATAAGCAGAAGCAGCAGGGTCTATTTGCCATGTAAGATTTAACAAAGCCTGATCAGTACCACATCTTCAGCATTTGTTTAGCTAGACCTCTGCCTCATCTTTCATCTTTTACACTTCAGCCTGCACATAGGCTTCTTCCACCACTTAGCTCTCATGTCGACCAGGATCTCAAAGCCCCAGTTAAAGCCTACCAGTAAAGGTCTTTATGATTAAACATACAAGTCTGAAGATCTCTTCAATAAGCCACCTCCACAGCAATAGAGAGAACCCATATTATAGAGAGGGTTAGCTTAAAAGTAGAAAGGAAGATCCTTGAATTTGAAAGAAGACCTCTAACTATTTGAAATGAATAATTTACTCCGTCCCACATAATGTAATCTGTAAAATTTTATACCTGTGCTAATAAAACTTGCAATGGAATTAATTTAATCAGCATTTTTGTTATAGCAACACAGGTTGTAAAATATACTCAGTGTAGTTTTAAATGAAATGGAAATTTAGAAATATTGAACCACATTGGAGACAATAACACCCAGATTATAATTAGATCAGTTTCTACAGCTGAAATTACAAATTGCAAATCAGCCATAAGCTTTAAGCATGCATGATCCATTCCCAAGGTCACATTTGTCTTTGCACAGTTAGCACAGTAAATACTTTAAAAGATACTTTGTTGACCTGATTTGGTGCATTCCCATTTGAGATGTTCATTGCCTTGAAACTAATTTAAAATGATACCATCTTATTTATTTATGGCTGTGCAATTCCCCAGTGGGAATGAAAAACCAGAAACAATAAAAAAAGACAAGGAGAATGGAAAAGGCACAAAGTTGCTTGTGTCTGTACTTGTGGCTGGAATGTTACTAACCCTTCAGAGATGGCTGGAAGTTTTAATTTTTTTAGTTTAGTTTTTTTTAGTCTATTTATTAGTGTCACAAGTAGGCTTACGTTAACACTGCAATGAAGTTACTGTGAAAATTCCCAGTCACTGCACTCCGGTGCCTGTTTGGGTACACTGAGAGAGAATTTAGCATAGCCATTCCACCTAACCAGCACGTCTTTTGACTTTGAGAGGAAACTGGAGCGCCCTGAGGAAATCCACACAGACACTGGAGAATGTGCAGACTCCACACAGACAGTGACCCAAGCCGAGAATCGAACCCGGGTCTCTGGCATTGTGAAGCAGCAGTGTTAACCGCTGTGCCACATGATAGGGTCAGTAAAGTTGTGGAGAAATGCACCAGAAGGGAAATGCATGCATACCTGTTGCCACCGGTTATTAACAAAGGCAAGGAGGCCAATGGCTCAGCCTCATTGACATTTTACTGGCATCGGAACGGCTCCCATTGAGTGGCCAGTTTACCAATTTCATCGAAGCAGCCTTGCAGCAGCTTCCTATGGGGGTCGTGGGGAGTCTGCTGTTCCCAAGGCTCCATGGCCCTCAGATGGGCCCACCAAAGGGCAATGGCTGCCCTTGTGGCTTGACTTCACTGCTGGAGGGTTCACCTCTCCAATTGCCATTGAAGTCCACCTGGCCCTGGTATGTAACTGCATTTTTTGCCGGTTCTCTGAATGCACCTCAACCTGGAGTTGCCGTCTCCTTTTCCTTGCAACTTCCGAAGTGGCCGTCTGTATTGGGGGCACTGCCGAGGCTGCCAAGCTGCCAGCAATCTGATTGGGTCAGCAGCTTGGAGAAGCAAGTCACCGTCCATAATGGGATGGTGATTCCAACATTAGCCTCTTGATTGGCCTAAACCTGTAAAACTGCCAATCTGAATGGGCTTGGGACCTGTCTTTTGCCCTGACAGCACACCGAAGGTATGTTATTAAAGTTCCTAATTCCTAATTGTTAAAATTCCTAATTAAAATTTATTTTTAATTTGGAATTAAAAATAAATGGCCTATTTTTAATTCGGAGAATCTGATAAATCAGTATTTTTTAACACAAAATCCCCACTTTCTGTGCTATTTGCGTTGTATAATTCAAATGTCCATTTTTAGCACAGTAAATGACTTTGCATGATCAGGTGTACGTTTCACTGCCTTCTCTGTGTCTGTGCGGCTTGGCTGTTTTTGATCATTTCACTGCCTCTCTTTCTCCCTCAGTCTGTTATCCCAAACAGCTTTGCCGAGCAGTGTCTTGTAGAGGTGGCTGTATCTCTCCCCATGAGGTTAAATGGTGAGGAAGGGAATGAGGCTAATTGATGGCACAGGTTTGGTTGGGTGGAATGGCATCCTCCTTTACTGTACGATTATGAGTTTGAGTATGACAAGACAGATCAGATCTGCTCATGGAAATCCTGAAGCTGAGCTGGTCGTCATCATTGGACGTTCATTTGCGACAAATGTTTGTGTAAGAAACCTGCGAAGGAAATAAATAAGAAAATTTTACTCTTGGGGCAGAGTTTGAACAGTGGGAGCATATATTGGGAACTGGTGCATGATGCTGATATTGGTGATTCACATCTTTGTGATTTTGATGGATGGAGAATTGGGCAGACTTGAATTTGCTATGTCTGTATCTGTCTATCATTTCCTAATACGCACTTGTTTTGTATACAGCTTTATTCCGTTTGGACTGAAATCTAACATTTCTCTGGTGGGCAGGTTTATTTATCCATCTGCTCTTCTGTATTAATGTACTCATCTCACTGAATTCCACCAGTCTCATTGCTGCCAAATTAAAATAATTTGAGATTTTATTCAAACCTAATCACCCAGTAGATTTTCTGTCCTTGCTGGTGTTTGTAGCTTCCCATTTACTCCACGAATGGAAAGTAGAAAATTACACTTATGTAGCATTTTATGTATCCGTATGTTGTCCCAAAGCCTTTTCCCTTCTACTTTTGAGGTATAGTCACTGTTGTAATGTGGGGACTTTCCTGACGATTCTTCTCATGAGAAAAATCTGTATTTAATCTTCCGTTTTTGCAGTAAGGTTGCTCTCTTGGTCTGTGGTGAACATCCAAGTGCAAATGAACGTTTTGGCTTCCTTTCCAAAATCTGCCCACTCAACCACCACTTCTTCTGAAAAGATACCTAATCCACATTAACATCCACAGTGATCTGTGCCTCTGTATTTGATTCACAAGTCACCCAAATCAGCAATGCATTTCTCTTGAGCGTGGAGACACAGAGACTCATACTTCTCGTAGAAGTCTTAAATGTGGTCTAACCAAAGCATTGTAAGGGGTTGATATCATCACTCTGGATGTAAGTTTGATGCACACCCTGCACATCCATTGAAACATGCTTGAAAGTACTCAGACTAGATCAATGAGTGGTTAGTTAAAAACCCACAAAATTTTTTTACATTTCACTTCCTTCCCTCTTCCTCCACAATGTAATCATTCCCAATGCTTCCAGGCCTAGATGCATAACTGTTATCTACATTTATCCACATTGGAAAACACCCACCATTTAACTGTCCAAAAGCCTAGATCCCTTGAAGTACTCCAAACTCTGCAAGAAAACATTTTTCATTTGGACACCTAGTTTTACATACCATCACCTAAATGATTAAATTAAGATTTTTTTGGGGGGTGTGGTGGTGGTGGTTGGCAGGAGAAGGGCCAAGTATGATTATAATTTTTACAGACAAATTAAAATGTTTTGTTTTCGGGGTTATAAAGTTCTTATGTTCAATGCTCTTATGCAAAAACCTGAAAGAACTAATTTGTATTTAAGTAAAAGGGATAATGTTTTAAAAGATCAAATTAAAAAGCAATCCACCAAGCTGTGTGGGCATAGCTATAACTATTTGAGAAAGGTTCCCGGTCACTCAATAACTCCTGGAGTATTTAAAATGCTCACCTAACACACAGCTGCTGTTTTTGTTATGGTTTACGCGATTCACCTAATTTCTGCCGTCTTCTTTGTAACTGAAACTTTATTAGCTTCTGAAACTTAACAGTAGATGACAGAGTCTTTTGTCTCATCTGCGGGATTTGTAATATTATGCCTAAATCCTGTTGCAAATAAACATGCAAATAATGTGAAGCTGACAAAGTAATTGTTACTAAAGAATTATTGTCTAACCAGTTTTGTTTCTGAATCGCAATTTGAAGTGACAACTGAAAAAAATGTTTGATGCTGCTTGAATCCAGTATCCATTTCGGCCATTTGCTATCATTTTTCAAGCACCTATTTTGCTTTGACCATAGACCTGCTTGAAAGTTTCTTAACTGATTACACCAGACAATTATGGTTAAGGGATGCGGCACACCCCATCTTAATTCCAACACAGCCTCTCTACTGCTTTCAGTTTGTAATTGTTTCTCAAACGATAACCAGAGTTTTCTACTTGAACTCCATTCCAGATTTTGGTCACCATTTATATGAATACAAACTTTCTTGCATTAATCTTAAACCTTTTGACTCGCTTCTGAGTCTGAAGATTTTGCTTTCAAGTAGCACTTCAAAGATCGGAGCAAAAAACCTAGACTAACACACCCGAGGAAGTGCTGCACTATTAAGAACACAGAACATAAGAACTAGGAGCAGAAGTAGGCCATCTGATCCCTCGAGCCTGCTCTGCCAATCAGTAAGATCATGGCTGATCTTTTTGTGGACTCAGCTCCACTTATCCATCTGCTCACCATACCCCTTAAGTACTTTACTGTTCAAAAATTTATCTATCCTTGCCTTAAAAACATTCAGTGAGGTAGCCTCAACTGCATCACTGCGCAAGGAATTCCACAGATTCACAACCCTTTGTGTGAAGAAGTTCCTCCTCAACTCAGTCCTAAATCTGCTTCCCCTTATTTTGAGGCCATGGCCCCTAGTTCTGGTTTCACCTGCCAGTGGAAACAACCCCCCTCCTTCTTCCTTATCTATTCACTTCATAATCTTGGATGTTCTTACAAGATCTCCCCTCATCCTTCTGAATTCCAATGAACATAGTCCCAGTCTACTTAGGCTCTCTCATAAGCCATATCTCTCAACTCCGGAATCAACCTAGTGAACCTCCTCTGTACTCCCTCCAGTGCCAGTATACCTTTCTCAAGTAAGGAGATCAAAACTGCACTTGAGTACTCCAGGTGTGGCTTCACAAGCAGCTTAAACGACTGCAACATAACCTCGCTGCTTTTAAACGCTCTCTCTAGCAATGAATAATAGCAAATAATGAGGAAGGGCTCCGAATTTCTCTTAACACTCATTTAGACTATCTATATCTCTTTGCAGACTTCTAGCATCCTCTGCACACTTTGCTCCGCCACTCATCTTAATATCATCTGCGAATTTTGACACACTACACTTGGTCCCCAACTCCAAATCATCTATGTAAATCGTAAATAATTGCGGTCCCGGCACTGAGCCCTAAGGCACACCACTAGACACTGATCCCTAAGGCACATCACTAGTCATTGATCACCAACCAAAACACCCAATTACCCTGAGTCTTTGCTTTCTGTTAGTCAACCAATCCTCTATCCATGCTAATACATTATCAGTAACACGTGCACCTTTGTCTTAAGTAGCAGTCTTTGATGCAACATCTTGCCAAATGCCTTCTGGAAATCCAGATACACCACATCCACAGGTTCCTCATTGTCCATTACACATGTAATATTCTCAAAGAATTGCACCAAATTAGTCAAACATGACCTGCCCTTCATGAATCCATGCTGCATCTTACCAATGGAACAATTTATATCCAGATGTCTTGCTATTTCTTCCTTGATGATAGATTCAAACATTTTCCCTACTATAGAAATTAAGGCCTATAGTTACCTGTCTTTTGTCTGCCTCTTTTTTAAACAGTGATATCATATTTGCTGTTTTCCAATCTGCAGGAACCACCCCAGAGTTCAGCGAATTTTGATAAATTACCACTAGTGCATTTGCTATTTCTTTTGTCATCTGCTTTAGTACCCTCGGATGCAATCCATCAGGACCAGGAGACTTGTCTACTTTTAGCCCCATTAACTTGCCCAACACTACCTCTGTCATGATAATAGTTTCTAGGTCTTCACTTGCCAGAGCCTTACTGTCATCAATTTTTGGCATGTAACTTGTGCCTTCCACTGTGAAGACCAACGCAAAATACCTGTTCAGTGCCTGGGGCATTTTCTCATTTCCAGTTATTACATCTCCCTTCTCATCCTCTAAAGGACCAATGTTGACTTTCGCCACTCTTTTTCATTTTATATATATATATAGAAACTTTTGTTTTTATATTCTGAGCTACTTTACTCTCATAATCTATCTTACTTTCCTTTATAGCTTCTTTCGTGGCTTTCTGTTGACCTTTAAAGATTTCCCACTCCTCTAGGTTCCCGCTAATCTTTGCCACTTTGTGTGCGTTTTCTTTCATTTTGATTTTTGGAATTGTCCTCCTTTGTCTGTAGTGGTGATATTTCTCAGCTAGTAATCCAGAAGCCCAGGCTAATGCCCTGAGGGCTTGGGTTCCAGTTTCACCATGGCAGCTGATGGAATTTAAATTCAATTAAAAAATCTAGAATCTAAAACTAGCTTCAGTAATGTTGATCAGCTCTTATTGATTCTTATAACAACCTATCTGGGGGTCTTCTGGAAAGGATAATCTATCATGCTTACCTGGTCTGGCTTACATGTGACTCTGGGTCCACAGCAATGTGGTTGACTTTTAAGCACCCTATGAAATGGCCAAACAAGCCACTCAATTGAAGGACAGTTAGGAATGGGCAACACATACTGCTTTTGCCAGAAACACCAGTGTACCATGAAAGAATAAAAAAACTCATTTTTTTTTATCTTCACCATAAAACATCTCAAAGTGCTTTGTAGGGGCATTAAAAACAAAATATGACATTGAGATCAAGTGACCAAAAGTTTAGTCAAAGAGGTAGGTTTTAAAGAGAATTTTGCGTGTGTTTCCTCCGGGTGCTCCGGTTTCCTCCCAAATGTGCGGGTTAGGTTGATTGGCCATGCTAAAATTGCCCCTTAGTGTACTACGATGCTCAGGTTAGAGGGATTAGCGGGTAAAATATGTAGGGATATGGGGGTAGGGCCTAGGTGGGATTGTGGTTGGTGCAGACTTGATGGGCCGAAGGGCCTCTTTCTGCACTGTAGGGTTCTATGATTCTATGAGAATCTTAAGGGAGGAAAGTGAGGTACAGATATGGAGATGTTTAGGAGGGAATTCCAGAGCTTGGGGCTGAGGCATCTGAGACGTTAAACTAGGTCCCAGTTTGCCCCTGTAGGTGAGCTTAAATGATCATATTAAGGGGAGTTCTCCTTTTTGTCTAATTACTTAACTTTCAGCCTGCATTTGTTACTTGCCTTTCCTGGAATTCCATATTTCAATCTCACTTATTCCATCACCCCAACCACAAGCGTCACACTTGATACCCAATGGGACTGTGACAAAGGTAAGCTATGTCTTCTCATTCTCTCAACCTGTCTGTAACCTTTTACATGATCCATTTGGGTTGTACTGCATTCTGTTAAGGCCAGAATATCAGCTGTGGCTTCTTTTCCCACATTTGCACCATAATCCCTGGAGTCCACCAAGAATCTATCCTTTTCCCTCTCCCATTTCATATCCATATACTACCCCTCGGCAACACAGTTGTAGATTTTACATGCATGTGTTCAGGTGGTACCTGGCTATTCCTCACCATCATCTCTCTTGGCTACTCCCCACCATTAAATAAACAGACTGCTTATCCAAATCCAGTGGTGGATGAGCAGAAATTTCCTCCAGTTAAATATTGGGAAGACCAAAGCTATTGTCTTTGATTCCCACTATAAAATCTGTTCCCTGTCTACCAAATCCATCCTGCATTCAAGCAAAGCCTGAGGCTGAATTGGACACTCTGCCACTTGGCTGTCACATTTGCCCCTAAAGTGAGCTTCCAATCACACATCCCTACCATTAGTAAAACTGCCTGTTTCTGCTTCTATAACATTGCCTGAATTTGTTCCTGTTACGACTTAACTGCCACGGAAATCTTCACCCATGTTTTTGTTACCTCTAGACCTGACTATTTTATCACTCTCTTAATTAACCTCCCACATTCTAACTTCTAAATTTGAGACTGTGTAGAATCATACAGTGCAGAAGTACCCCTTGGCCCACTGAGTCTGCGCTGACACACAAGAAATACCTGAACTCCCTTCTACTAGCACTTGGCCCATAACCTTGCATGTTATGACGTATCAAATACTCATCCAGGTACTTTTTAAAGGATATGAGGCAACCTGCCTCTACCACCCTCACAGGCAATGCATTCTAGACTGTCACTGCACTCAGGGTTAAAAAAAAAGTATTTCCTCATATCCTCCTAAATCTCCTGCCCCTCACCTTGAATTTATGTCCCCTCATGACTGACTCTTCAACTAAGGGGAACAGCTGCTCCTTATCCACCCTGTCCATGCGCCTCACAACCTCGATCAGGTTGCCTCTCAGTCTTCTCTGCTCCAACAAAAACAACCCAAGCCTATCCAACCTCTCTTCATAACTTAAATGTTCCATCCCAGGTAGCATGTGTCCTTACTTTGACCTATTACATCTGTGTTCGCTAACTTGATTGGCTCCCAGTGCCTTGTTTGAAACCTCCATCCTTATTTTCAAATCCATTCATTGCCACATCTCTCCTTATCTTCTATAGTCTCCTCAAGCTCCACAACCCCTAGATATTTGTGCTGACCTCTAATTCTGGCCTCTAAAGCATCCCGATTTTAATTTGCTATAGCATTGCTAGCTGTACCTAGAAGTGTCAAGGCCCTAAGTTCCTCCTCTAAGCTGTTCCCCTTAGTTGAAGGGTCAGTCATAAGGGGGCATAGGTTCAAGGTGAGGGGCAGGAAATTTAGGGAAGATATAAGGAAATACTTTTTTTTTTACCCTGAGTGAGGTGATAGTCTAGTTGCGCTGCCGTGAGGGTGGTAGAGTGAGTTGCCTCATATCCTTTAAAAAGTACCTGGATGAGTGCTTGACATGTCGTAACATTCAAGGCTATGGGCCAAGTGCTGGTAGACGGATGTTCAGGTGTTTCTGGTGCGTTGGTGCAGACTCAATGGGCCGAGGGGTACTTCTGCACCATATGATTCTACACGGCCTCAAATTTAGAGGTTGAAATGTGGGAGGTTAATTAAGAGAGTGATAAAATAGTGAAGTCTAGAGGTAACAAAAACATGAATGAGGATTTCCATGGCAGTTAAGTTGTAGTAGGGACAAATTTAGGCAATGTTACAGAGGCGGAACAACTACAAATCATGAAAAATGCAAGTCTTCCTTTCATTCTTTAACTTTACCCCTTACTGGTTTAAATTTGTATTCCCTGATGGAGAACAAAATTTAGTTTTCCTTCATGATTTGACTATATCTGGTCATTTTACCATTGCACTGGATGGTAATCTGGCAGAATGGATCATCCTTCTAATTGCCAAATCCATTGTAGAACCTGCCAGATTTTCATCCCTTTCAAATCAATGTGGATTGAGAATGTTCTGTAATGGGTGTGTAATTCAGTCAGCCAGTTATCACCTGTATGCTGAAAAACCTTCATTTATGTAGCTCTTTTCGCAACCTCAAAACATCCCAAAAAGCTTTACAGTTAATAAAGTACCACAACAATGGAGTAACTGTTTTATTGTAGGAGATGCAATGGTCAATTTGCACAGAATGATATGATCAGATAATCTGTTTCAGTGATGCTTGATACAATCAGATGGAATAGGATCAGAAGTAAGCCATTCTGCCCCTCGAGCCTGCTCTGCCATTCAGAAGGATTGTGGCTGGTCTGTTTGAGTTTCAAGCTCCACATTGCCATCTATCCTTGCTAATCCTTCCATTCATTCCCTTGCCTAACAAGAATCTATCGACTTCCAACTTAAAAATATTCAATGACTGCTCCTACACTGTCTTCTGAGGCAGAGCGCCAAGGTGCACAACCCTTTTGAAGAAAAAACTCTCCTCATTTCTGTCCTAAAAGGTTGCCCCTCATTTTACAACAGTTTTGGACTCAGCCACAAGAGGAAACACCCTTTCCATGTAGATCTTATCAAGACTATTCAGGATCTTATATATACTTCAGTCAAGTCACTCGCTCACTTTTCTTTACTCCAATGGAAACAAACCTAGCCTGTTCAACCTTCCTTATAAGATAACACACTCGTTCCAGGTATTCAACTGAGGGATTGATTAGAACATGTAACTCCCATGCTAAACATCATCTCAATGTTTTCAAGAGATGGCTGGATATAACACTTGGGGCAAATGGGATCAAAGGTTATGGGGGAAAAAGCAGGATTAGGCTATTGAGTTGAATGATCAGCCATGACTATAATGGATAGTGAAACAGGCTCAAAGGGCCAAATGGCCTCTTCCTGCTCCTATCTTTTATGTTTCGACATATATCATCAGACCGCATTGCCATGCTATATACATCAATATATGAACCAAGCCTGAACTCCAAAATTTAATTCAGGAATTATCTCACTCCAAAATGATTCTGCAGTTCCAAATGGCTTCATTCTGGCGTCGTTGCTATACAAACAATTAAAGAGTTTTAATTTATAGCCTGTAGCCAGGTCACCATTTTATTAAATTAATATGATAAGGTGTAAGAAATGGCGCAGCTGAACTGCTGTCCAGCATCCCTAACGGAGTTTCCTTGTGCAAAGGCAGACACCAGGAAGCAAGAATGTATTTTACATTGTACGTGGAAACAGTGTAGTAAATTGCTTCTTTTTGTAACTGACAAGCATAAGTCTGTCAGCCATCCATACCTTTTAAGTAATGAATCACATCCTTTCCCTATTACTGTGTATATACTACACACACCACAAATTGGAGGGGGGCTAAGATGTTTTTGATTATGCGTTGTTCATTCTTGCCTTTTGTTTGGTGTGATTCTTTTTTAAAGTGTGTCTGTTTTTTATTTAACGTCTATTTAATGTAGCCCAGTCCAATAAATGACTTTGGCCTTCAGCCTTCACTGTCTTGGTTATGCCTCAAAAAATTAGTTTGGTTTCAAAATGCCATTAGCGTGTTTGGGTGCATTAAAGGAAAAGCATAGAAAGTTAATGCTTTGCTTAATGCTGCATTGGAAGGTTACTTGTACTTGAAGTATGATTTAATTTTTAATCAGCTGAACAAAAAAATAAAGGATAAAAACATTTTGTTCAGGCATTATGATATGCCCTGAGGTGGCAGTTGTTGGCTTGGGTAAAGCAGTGGGTTGTAATGAAACACTTGGAGCTAGTAATGATCCTAATGCTTGAATGAAACAATGTTATCACTGTTGTTATCAGTTCTGCATGTGTCGTTTTTTTTCCCCCAAATCCTGCACATTGAGGCTGTTTGCATGAAGCGAAAGGCGATGGATGCATTCTTTGTTCATTAGCTTGAATAAACTTGGCTAGAGAGAGAAAAAAATTATTTTTCCTGTTTATGTGCAGCTGATGTCTTGTTGACTTGTTTTGAGTTGCCGGAAGACTGGTCAACAAATCTTGGAATATCAAATGATTCCGGAATTTCCTAACATCTGGCCTGTATGTGAAAGTCAAGTTGAAGTCTGCTCCGACAAAAAAAACTGTCGGATAATTTATCATTTGAGAAGTTGAAATTTCTTTATGTTCAAAAATTCTGAGACTGCTTGTTTTTCTGCATATGTAATGACTCTCAAACAAAATTGTGTTTCAGAGATTACACTTGTCAAAAGTGGGCTTTTCCAGGGCTTCATTTTCAGCTTGTTATTTCCAGAGAAATAGAAACTGGTCCTGTTTTCCATTAGCAGGTCCTAGTCCCCTGCGTTAGTTTTTCCAACACAAGTAGACCTACCAATTGTAGATTTAACTCAAAACTCATTTCAGTAACTAGCTTCTCATTTAGATAATCACATTTATTGAAAAATGTTAACCAATTCTGCTGCTTTGGATATTAAATGTTGGCTGAGCACTTTGTCTTTAATTCTTTGGAAATTTTGCCTCAAGCCTTCTGTGTTGAGGGCCTTGTTACCCTAACGTTAGAACTAGCTTTGAGGTTCAGACTATTTCCTTGTGGCACTTTCTATGATTTACATAGTCTGCAGCAAGGAAACAGACCATTTGCCCAACTGCACATCTTGCCCTTGCAGCATATCACAGGATAATTAAACCGGGGTGTGAAAACATTGTTTATCATTGTTCTGTTAATAGATGGTGCACCCTTGTTGGTGCAAGACTGTATTCAGTGAGAATATTTTAAATTAGCAGCTGGATGACTGATGGTAATGGGGAATTGGAAAGCCAGTTGATGAGGGGTGGGGACTCTCACTCCAAGCTATTTTTCCATTTTACACATTGCCTGCTGTAAAGACAAACTCAGGAAAGCTAGTAAAAACATCCATAATTGCTTAAAACCCTCTCCTCATTGGGGCCAATTTTTTTTAATTTAAGCTTTTGCACCTTCAGAGGGTGAGGGAAGGGTAAAGTTGGCATGTGTTCAAAGGATGATGCAAAATTTGGTACCTAAAGTCCACAGTGCATTTTTAAGTCACTATGGCATTTCTATCCATTCCTGCTCAAACGTGTGTTAAAAAGTTACTTGTGGTAACCGGAGGTATTTTGCCCCCTTAATTCAGTATTTTTTTGTATGGTTATACGAACCTTAACGGTGCTTCCACAATTGGGCTTCAAAGTCAATTGGACCTGTGATAACTTGTTCTTAATGATAACAAAATGCGTTGGTCATAGATAAAATTTAAATCTCGGCTCTCTCATTAAATATAATTTCTATTTTGAAAAAAAAATAAGTTTTTTAAAAAGTTAAGTGTTTTTGCATTTTATGTTAACTGGCTACATAGAAAACTTGATGGCTTTTTACAGAATGGATTCCGTCAAATCTCTCGGCCTCAGTCAATAATTGTCTGCAACCTTCAGCTCCAAAGTAGATATAAACTCCAACGGCCCATGAGCCTAACCACTAAGCAGATGTATTTGACAGATATAATCATGGCTGCGTGAAATTGTACTATGTACTTGAGATAAAGCTGCCAGGATGGAACTGTTTAGCTCTTTAATTTGTACAGAAATTGTTTGGAATTGAGGCCTTTTATAAAGTTTAAATTGGAGATGCAAATTTACTGATTTATGTAAGTGTATTAGATGAGGTGATTCTGAGCTTAACAGTGAATGCTCCTGCTGGTTGTTAAAGATTCATTGGACAGTGATGAAAGACAGCACAGATGATTTCAGTTGGGTATTGAAATATCCTCTGAAACTGTAGTAATCCTATTTCCCTAACTTCCTTTCCCCCACTATTGTTGGCTGTTTCTTTAGCTGCCAGGGCCCTAAGCACTGAAATACCCTCCTTAAACCTTTCTGCCTCTGAGGCACTTCTTAAAATCTAGCTTCTCGTTTAAGCTCTCGGTCACCCGTCTAATGCATTTCCTTTGGCTTGATGTCACTTCTATCTGATTACACTCTAGTGAAGCACATTGGGATGTTTAATTTAAAGGTGCTGTGTAAAATTGCAAGCTGCTGTGGATTGGCATTATCCTTTTAAAGATGTAACTGAATATTTAATGAAAATGGATAAAATTTCCCAATGCAAAACTCATCATTGAAGGTTTTGCTGCGTGTAATTTATTATTTTGCCCTCATTCTTGGAACAACTTTGTGTCCCACCATTTCTCATTATGGATTCTCCACTTCTTTGTTCATGAAATCTCAATCATTCAAATCTCTCTGAGAAATTATTTACAATGTACTTATTTCTTAATACTGAACAATGAAATAATTTTCACATCATTCGAGTCTTAGACATGGGAAACATTGATAAATACACCAGCTATTAACCCTCTGTATTGAAATTTTGGATAATTCTATTTAAAGCTACTTGTATTGTCACATTTGCCAGGATATGTGTTGTATGTTTAATGCGAAACCAGGGTGCTAGAATCCAAATAAAGTGCATGAAACTGGTAACTTTGTTCTTCTTATCAGAATTCTGGACTTTGGCAATTTGATCTAAAGTTTAGGAAAGCTGGAAATGCAGGACAGACCAGCTGATAACTGAAAAAGCAGGTGAATGATTGTGATTTTTGAAAATTTAATTGTGTTTGCGATTCCAGAGGTTTTAAGCTAAGCTGTTCGTGAGAGTGGAGGCTTCATTTTTGGAAATAGTCTCAAATCGCAGGGCTGATGGCATTTTCTTGTCATTGTTTCCCAGCAGATATGAATAGCAATGCAGACATAGCTGTAGGTCACTTGGCTTTTATTTGCCTCCCGTGCCCTTGCCCTGTCGATACCAGTTTTTGAATTAATTTTGGGTTGAATTGCTCAAAGACTGCATTGTTCAGCAGACACTTGTGATCTGAGAATCCATGGAGGATCTGACATCTGCATGTAGAAAATCAATAGATTAAGAGTGAGTATAATTATACACTGTTTCCGAAAGATTTCTGCATCCTTTCATACTTAATTAGTGCAGAATATTTTATTCTTTGCGACATACTTTCCGTTATAGCTTACTAACACTTTGTAATATTTTTTACTGAGAAAAGTTTTATGCTTTATTAAATCCAGTTTTCAATTGATTCTGTAGTGCTGGCACCCTGTTTTGTTCTTAGAAATGTTTATCACAATTTTGAAAATAAATACTAATCAAGATTTCTTTTAGCCAGTTAGGATAGGCTAGTCTTTGCTGAACCATTCTGGTGATTTTTTTTCCGAAAGCGATGCAATAAATCTCAAGCCAGAAGTTAAAAGTTCAAAAAAAATCGTTGCAACTTATTACAGGATGTTTTACCGACATAACCACAGTGAATGATCACTTTGTGAAGTCCCAAGGGAATGTGAAGGTGTCTTATAAATAAGAGTTTTCCTTTTTATAAAAAAATCATTGCCTTGACAAATAAAGTAGGACTTAAGAGTCTAATTAAAAAAGGCGACAATGCATTTAGGGACTTAAGAAAGCCCAAACTAACAGACTCAAAGCAAAAGCATGACCAATTTACCAACATTATCTGAATCAGAAGTGTGAAGTGTGAATGTGAAAGTTTTAGAAAATGCGTGAAAAGCCACTAAGTATCTTACAAGGAAATACCCTTGATACTATTATAATTAGACATTGAATTTCCCCCTTCTCTAATTTTCCCTGCTTTTGCTGTTGTTAGAATTTCTCCTCCAGCGTTTACCACGCCTACTCATAAAGCAAATAAGTGAGAAGGTTAGAAGATAAGATATTCAAAACAAGCGAAAGAGGAAAAGAAAGTATCTGGCTGTCCTCGCATTACTGCTGCAGTCTGTACAAAATAGGGCAAGAGGTTTTATCACCACAGGAATCTGGCCATCCCCGGCGACCTGGGACACTTGCAGTTTTGAAGAGTTTATTCTTGTCTGTGCCATTGGCTTGCCAGCTGAGAATGAAACAATTAAAGATTAAAAAAAGCAAACAGGAAATAATTACACATCAAAAGAAAATAATTGGGATAAGTGAAAGACAAAAGGATCCATCAAAACAGATAGAGAGAAGAAGTGAAATGAAAAGCTGATGAAATAACTTGTAAGGAAGCAGTCAAAAATTCACAACGCAAACATCAGAGAAATGAAGATTATGCAAAGAAAAAGTCTATGGATAAAAGCAGAATGAGAGAAGCAAAATACACAAGCAGAGTGCCATTGCCTCTTGGTGTTTGTAGAACATGTAGAACATTATAACAAGAAACTGCTGAATGTGCCGGATATATGAAAAACTAAGGCCCTTGACAGTATCTTGGCAATAGTACGGAAAACTTGTGTTCGAGGACTAGCTATGCCCATAGTGAAACTGTTCCATTCCAGATAGAACATTGGCATCTACCTGACAATGTTGAAAAATGTCCACATATGTCTGGTCCACAAAAAGCAGGACAAATCAGTTCAGGCCAATTATTGCCCTATCAGCAAAATGTTTGAAGGTAGCATTGACAGTAGTATCAAGCAGCACTTACCCACAGCAATAACCTGCACACCGGTGCTCAATTTGAGTTTCACCAGGGCTGCTTGTCTCTTACCTAATTACAGCCTTGGTTCAAATATAGATCAAAGGCTGAATTCCAGAGGTGAATGAGAGTGGCTGCCCTGGACATCAAGGCTGCGTGTTGTAGCAAGCAGCCCTCACAAAATTGAACTCAGTGGAAATCGGGGGAAAACTCTCCACTGGAAGGGTCATACGTTGCACAAACATAGATGGTTGTGGTTGTTGGAGGTCAATCGCTCCATCCCCAGGACATTGCTGTTGTTGTTCCCCAGTGTAGTGTACTAGGCCTAACCAGCTTCAGCTGCTTCATCAATGATCTCTCCTTCATTGTAAAGTCAGAAATGGGGCTATTTGCTGATGATGCCACATCATCAATTAATAGCAACTCATTGGCAAATGAAGCAGTCTGTTCCTGTTTGCGCAAGGCCTGGTCAAGATTCAGGCTTGGGCTGATAAATGGCAAATAATTTTTGTGTCATACAAGTGCCATTAAACAAGTGCGAATCAAACTATCCTCCCTTAACATTCAACAGCATTAGCTTTACTGAATCCCCTGCCTTCTCTGAATAAACATCCTGGGCATTATTATTGACCAACAACCTAATTGGCCCTGCCATATAAACAAAAGATGGATCAGAGGCTGGGAATTTTTCCATGAACATCTCACCACCTCACTTCCCGAAATCTGTCCACCATCTACAATGCACAAGTCAGAAATGCGATGGAATACTCTCCACTTGTCTGGATGGTGCAGCTACAGCGACAATCGAACTCAAAATCATCTAAGACACAGCAGGACACTTAAATAGCATCCCATCGCCTACCTTAATCACTTACTCTCCACCACTGGTGCACAACGGCAGTATTGTTTACCATCTCCAACATACAGCAACTCGAACAGGCCCCTTTGACAGCACCTTCCAAATCCATGACCTCCATTACCCAGAAGTCTAAGGGCACCAGACGAATGGAAACACACACACACACACCCCCCCGCCCCGTGTTCTCCTGCAAGTCACACACTGTCCTGATTTGGCACTGTTTGCTGTTTTTTCACTACTAATGGGTCAGAATCCTAGAACTCCCCCCTTGACAGTGCTGTACCTACACCACTTAGACTGCAGCGATTCAAGAAGTTGGCTCACTGCCTCAAGGGCAATTGTGAATGGGCAATAAATGTTGGTGTAACCAGTGAACCTCAGATTCAATGAACAAATAAATATATGTTGTTTAAAACCAGGATGCACAATTTAACAGTACTGTATGTGCATATTTTAGACATGGGGAAGATATTTCCATTTTGGATCCATACTCATTGCTAATAGATCTAATAGTGAATTCAGGAGAAACTTTTCCTGTGAAGTGGTCAGAACATGGAACTTTGTTACCACATGGAATGAATAGCAAAGATGTATTTAAGGTGCATGAGGGAGCAAGGAATGGTAGGATAATGTTAATAGGATTAGATTAAGTACGGTGTGAGGAGCTCTTATGTATTGTAAAGACTGGCACAGATTAACTGGCCTGTTGCTTTGCTTTATGCTCCACATTATTGTATGTTTCTATTTAATATTAGCGCATTTAGAACATAAGAACATAAGAAATAGGAGCAGGAGTAGGCCATCTAGCCCTTCGAGCCTGCCCCGCCATTCAATAAGATCATGGCTGATCTGTCGTGGCTCAGTTCCACATTCCCACCCTCTCCCCATAACCCTTAATCCCCTCGCTTATCAAAAACCCATCAACTCGCGTCTTAAAAATATTTAGCGAGGCAGCCTCGACCACCTCAACGGGCAGAGAATTCCAGAGATTCACCACCCTTTGAGTGAAGGAGTTCCTCCTCAACTCCGTTCTAAACCGCCACCCCCCCCCTTTATCTTGAGGCTGTGCCCCCTAGTCCTACTGTCCTTTCTGAGCGTGAAGAGTCTCTCCACCTCTATCCTATCCATCCCATTCATCATCTTATATGTCTCAATGAGATCTCCCCTCATTCTTCTAAACTCCAACGAGTACAAGCCTAGTTTATTCAGCCTCTCCTCATAGCTCAACTCTGGAATCAGCCTAGTAAACCTCCTCTGCACTCCCTCCAAGGCCAAAATATCCTTGTGTAAGTGCGGCGACCAAAACTGCACACAGTACTCCAGCTGCAGCCCCACCAATGCCCTATACAGCCGCAGCAAGACCTCCCTACTTTTATATTCAATCCCCCTCGCTATGAAGGCCAGCATCCCATTTGCCTTCCTGGCCACCTGCTGCACCTGCAAGCTGGGTTTTTGCGACTAATATAATTGGGTTCCTCAATCACTCAGCAGGTGAATAGTTCAGTATTTTCTCACTGCCAAGAATAACACTTGGATGATGTCTGCCATCTGGTCTACTGAGGATGATCTGCACTCAATGAGGAGTTGGTAGCTTCAGGAGAGGTGTGGTGGAAGACGATTATTGAAGAAGACTAGCACCATCACTGGGCAGGCATTTTAAATTTACGACCTTACTTTCTGCTTATCTTTGCTTTGGAAAGAAAATGCATGCACACTTAGAGTTGTACATTCTGCCAAAAGTTATGTTACTGGATCATACTGTTTCGCCTCTTAAGTCAGCCAAGTTTGGGATGAAGATATTAACAGAATTAACTGTGGTAAGATGCACAATCTTCTTCGGCATCGGTTGAACTTTGACTAACAAATGGAGTGCAACCCGGAGATTTGCATTAATTCTGAGTACTGTTGGTCATGTTGTATTGTTCAGGAACTTTAGATCATTTGATCATCTAAATAACAGAAATGTTCAATTCACTCATTTACATTGTCTCCCGGTTGACTTGATTAACCCAGTTAATCCCTGTGAAGGGCCACAAATTCACTGAGCGTAGTTTTAAACCTGGGCCTCTGAAAGATGTGGAATAACTCCAGTGTATGGAGAATTTCTGAATGTTTGCATGTTAATTATCATCCAAGATCATTTGTCGATAATATGAGAGATGCCAACTGTTTTGCTTTGAATTGGACTGTGTTTTTTGTGCAGATTGTTTATAATAAATTGTTAATTCCTTACTTTTAAAGTAGAAGTCCACTTTTTCCATGCTGAGACGCTGTTGTCTTCTGATGTGGAGACACTAATTTGTTATTGTGTTCACTGAACTTTCAACATCTCTGCACAAATGCTTGAGTATTCTGCACACCAACCCTGTCTTGTTTTGGATTTGGAAAATGTGACCATCTACGTTCTGTGCTGATCCCATTCACAGTGTTCTAGTTCAGGTGATAAGCATTCAGTACAGCACAAAGAGATTAGATAAAAGCAGGGCTTGAAATTCTTGAGTATTGACGTCCTAGCTTCGAAACCTTAGCTGCTAAAATCTAACTTCTTTTGAAGAGCTAGACTTGGCTGGTGCTATAATTGGGTCGACAAGTTCCACAATTCTTGTGTGCTTCCTACCAACTTTTTTTTATTCCCCAGCTTCTAATGATGACCCCAAGCTGAGAAACTCTGAGGGGCCTAGGTTAGTTCCTGCCAAAAGTATGTAAATTCACAGTCTGCTAAATATCACAAGTGAATTCAAGTTTCCGTCTCAGCCGAGGCTGTAGAGGAGATATGTTGCAGATCCGCGTTATAGTTGAGATTATGTTTGTCTATTTAACGGTGGGGCTGTGGATTGAAGATGTAGCAAATAAATGATTTTGGTATTGTCACTGAAGTGGATTTCTGTGGAACAGGAGTTCAGTTTCATCACTAATTTCAATCAGGAACTAACAGCAGAATGTAAAAACTTATTGAACATTGATGCAGAGGGAGAGACTCTCACACTTAACATATCGAAGACCCCCTGAATGAATGATAACTGTCCTGCGAGGCCTTAGAATTGCCAAAATAACAAAGACACCATGTGAAGCCTGAAGCATAAGAAATACTCAGTTTTGATCTCTGCTGAGTTCTTGATTAAGACAGTACAATTGTTCTTAGTGCCTGTGGGCTTGGTAGGGGAATCAGCGAAGGCTCTGCTGCTGATGATAGCATCAGACTCAAATGTGCAGTATTCCATGGCAAAGTAGCATGTTGATGATTGTTGTCTAGGTTTGCATAAGAAAAATGGCAGGAGGGTGAAATATTGGAGGGAATTTGCCACCCATGAAAATGTCTTCCAGCTAGACTCTGCGCCTCCAAGAGAGGGGAGTAGAAAGAAAATTTGGAAAATGGTACTCAGATATAAATTGACTCATTATGCTTCAGTCATTAATGGTGAAGCATTGTTTGGATCACTTTTTGATTGCAAGTTACTGCTTGTGCATATATCATGATGTTACTGTGTCGATTTTCTTGAATGTGGTGCAGTTCATCTTGGCTTTTTATCAGGATGGTAAAGTACATTTTCCCTTTTGCTAAGTTTAAAAATTGCAATTGAATCATTTTTTTTGTTGCTTGTAGAAATAATTCTTGAATTTTTACATTGATGCTCATATCAAAAGACCTCCTATAAATCCACGTAGTAAATTACATTTGAAGTGGAGTGGCTGTTGTTGTGCAGGGAAAACACAATCATGCACAGATGTTTCCTAAGTTATGAGTGTTGAAATGCTTACGGTGAAGTGAAAATTAAAAAGGAAACGAATGCCAGCAATCTGCAATTTAAAGAACAACGTTCACATTTGACAAGTGTTGGAAAAGAGTCAATTAACTATTAATGCAGTTCTGGAAGGCACATCATTTTTTTTTCTTGATGTACTCCTGCATTTAATGAAGAAAAATAATAACTCAACCAACATATTTTTCAAACATAAAACATTGATTTTCTCAGCTGTTGGGATTCCCTCCCTAGTAGGCCCCTCGGCGATGATACTGATGGGGAGCATCTTGGAGCAACTTCGTAGGAAAGAACTGTGACTTTGAACAAGGCCTGAGAGCTACTCTGGGGTCCCAGGATCCCTGGATCTGCTCTACATCCTTGGCAGGGGATGCAGAGTACCTCGTGCCAGATGTATGTCTGGAGTTACCACATGGAAGACTCTTCCTGCAGTTCCCACGGACACTGCCTAATTTGGGAAGTAGATTTTCACAGGTATTTGCAACAGTTTATTAGCTTAACAGGAACAAAAATAATGTCAGTAATATAACTTTGCCTGGCCATGAAACACCATTTTGTTTTTATGTGAATTCACAGATGGGTGGCACAGTGGCATAGTGATTAGCACTACTGCCTCACAGCGCCAGGGATCCCTGCTCGATTCCTGGCTTGGGTCACTGTCTGTGTGGAGTTTGCATGTTCTCTCTCTGTCTGCATGGGTTTCCTCTGGGTGCTCCGGCTTCCTCCCACAGTCTGAAAGTTAGGTGCATTGATCCGAACAGGCGCCGAAGTGTGGTGACTACAGGAATTTCACTGTAACTTCATTGCAGTGTTAATGTAAGCCTTACTTGTGACTAATAAATAAATTTTTATTTTAATGTGTATGGGCAGCAGCACTCTGGAAATTGGGACATTGGTCCTCAGGACTGTGTTCGTATTCTGTAACCTCTTCCTGGCCCTAAAGTCCCCAAGAATTCACTCCCTCAATTCTGGCCTCATGTACATCCCTGTTTTCCTTTGTTTGACTACTTGTGATCATGTTTACAGGAGCCTCTGCCCTAATCTCTGGAATTCCGCCTCTAAATTTTGTCACCTCTACCTCTCTTTCCATGTTAAAACCTACTTCTTTTGAAGATGATTTTGCTTGCTTGATCTAATATTTCCTATGTGACTCAGTATCAAATCTTGTCTGGTAGCATTCCCGACAATTGCTTAGCACATTTTATTACAGTAATGGTGCTATCTAGATGCAAGTTGTTGTTGATATAATTTGAGTTGCTAAATGCTTAGTGATAGTGATGCTCCCCATTCCAAAAATATGAGAACACACATATTGTACACAGTATTTCACTGAAACAGATTGGATAACTTGGTTTGTTCAGATTTGATATGCATGAACAGTGCAAAGGCTGAATCCTTCTTGGAAAATACCTAATCATTGTCTTTTCACTTTTGTTACTGGTATGTAACAATATTGTGCATGCCTGGTTTCTGGCAGAGAAAGTTGAGTGTAGGAGAGAGAAAAAGATACATGAAGAAAGAAAACAAAGCTGTGAAAAATTAAGAATCATAATCTTTCCGTAGTTTCATTCCTGCTTTACTTAGATGTATTGTCACTTTGTGTTGAGTACATGATTCCCTGCAAGAGTAGACTGTTAAGATGCACACAGCTCAGAATTGATTTGGAGTTTATACGCAAAACTTGGATTGTAGCCTATGGTCTCCACTGTACATTGCCTCATATCAGCTTTTGAAGTAGATAATAACACTGGGCACTAAATTTTCATTGTGTTTCATGAAACATGGACCAACTTTTTATTTCAACTGAAAGTCAAGAAAGCTGTTTATTGCAAAATTCCCACATTAGACGTTATCAAGAGTGGGATGGATATAAATTTGCCTTACATTTTTTCCCTTTTCTCCTCATTGATTGTTATGAGTGTATGGATTCACAAACGTTGCTGGCTTTCGAATATCAGCCAAAATCATGCTTTTAAAAATGGAATTACCGTAATTACTTAATACCGCAGATGCTGGAAATCTGAAATAAAAACAGAAAATGCTAGGAAACCCAACGGGTCTGGCAGCATCTGTGGAGAGAGAAATTGAGTTAAAGTCTTGAGTGAATAATTGTTGTTTAAAACCACATTTTATTTAATCTTTCATGAGATGTGAGCATTGCAGGCAAGGTCAGCATTCATTACCCACCCCTAAACTTGCTCATGTGAAAGCTTAGAAAATGAGCGTTTGTCGAGCATTCAATCCCAGACTGATTTTATTTGCTCTTAATGACTGCATGTACATGTTTTCTATGAAGGGTTAATGCATAACAATCAGCACTGGGCAACTTGACTAATTAACTTTGTTTTCCCTTCTTTGCGGTTGAGCACAGGGACTATAGTCCTGGAGCTTCCTCTTATTTATTTGTGTACTTAAACCCCAGACCAACCTATGGATTTGTATGGCTCATCGGGCATGGCTGTATGGGGCGGAACATTTGTCCATGAAATTTGTTTCTCTTTGCATTGTGTGGAATTGCCTTGGAACATTTGGAGGGAGCGAGCTATCTTGGATCTGGTGCTATGTAATGAGGCGGGTAGAATTAGGGACCTTGCGGTGAAGGATCCTCTTGGAGAGAGTGATCATTGTATGGTGGAGTTTCTGGTGCAGATGGAGGAGGAGAAAGTGGGTTCCCGGACACGCGTCCTTTGTTTGAATAGAGGGGAGTACGGTAGGATGAGAGAAGAACTGGCGAATGTGGACTGGGGAAGTGCATTGGAGGGAGGGTCTGCTGAGGAGCAGTGGAGGATCTTTAAGGAGATCTTTCTTGGTGCTCAGCAGAAATTTATTCCGATGGTCAAAAAGGACTGTAGGAGGAGAGGTAATAAGCCGTGGATAACGAAGGAGGTGAAGGAAAGTGTTAAATTAAAAGCGGAGGAATTTAGAGTAGCTAAGAGTAGTGGGCGAGAAGAGGATTGGGAGAGGTTTAAATGTCAACAAAGATTGACAAAGAAGTTGATAAAGGAGGGTAGGAGAAACTATGAAGCTGGGCTAGCGCTTAATATAAAAAAGGATAGCAAGAGTTTTTATAAATATGTAAAAAGGAAGAGGCTGGCTAGGGTGAACGTTGGTCCTTTAGAGGATGAGAAAGGGGACCTAGTGGTAGGGGATGGGGGTATGGCTAAGGTATTGAATAATTTTTTTGTTTCTGTCTTCACGGAGGAGGACGTGAATAATTTGCCGGGTGTTAGTGATGGAAAGGTGGTAGGACTGGAGGGTCTTAATGACATTACTGTTACTAGAGAGGCAGTGCTCGACAGACTGGAGGGGCTGATTGTGGACAAGTCCCCAGGACCGGATGGAATGCGTCCGAGGGTTCTGAAAGAAATGGCGGAGTTTATAGTGGATGCATTGGTGGTTATTTTCCAGACATCGCTGGATTCCGGGGAAGTGCCGGAAGATTGGAAAACGGCTAATGTTACGCCGTTGTTTAAGAAGGGTGCCAGGCAAAGGGCAGGGAATTATAGGCTGGTTAGTTTAACGTCTGTGGTAGGTAAAATGTTAGAATCCGTCATTAAGGAGGAAATTGCGAGGCATCTTGAAGGGAATTGCTTGATAGAGCAGACGCAGCACGGTTTCATTAAAGGGAAGTCGTGTCTGACAAATTTACTGGAGTTCTATGAGGATGTGTCTAGGGCGGTCGATAGAGGAGAGCCGGTGGATGTGGTCTTTCTGGATTTTCAGAAGGCGTTTGACAAAGTACCTCATAAGAGGTTATTGCAGAAGGTCAGGGGACTTGGAGTTGGGGGTAGGGTGTTAGCGTGGATAGAGGATTGGTTGTCAAATAGGAGGCAGAGAGTGGGGGTCAACAGGTGCTATTGGATTGGCGGATGGTGACTAGTGGAGTGCCCCAGGGGTCGGTGCTGGGGCCTCAGCTTTTTACCATTTATATAGATGATCTGGAGGAGGGAACCGAGTGTAGGGTGTCGAAATTTGCTGATGACACCAAGATTGATGGAACGGCAAATTGTGCGGAGGGTGTGGAGAGTCTGCAGAAGGATCTAGATAGGCTGGGCGAATGGGCCAGGAAATGGCAAATGGAATTTAATGTTGGCAAGTGTGAGGTGGTCCACTTTGGTAGGAAGAATGGTAGGAAGGATTATTACTTACGTGGCGAAAAACTGCAGCAGGCGACGGTGCAGAGGGACCTCGGGGTCCTTGTGCATGAGTCGCAAAAACCCAGCTTGCAGGTGCAGCAGGTGGTCAGGAAGGTGAATGGGATGCTGGCCTTCATAGCGAAGGGGATTGAATATAAAAGTAGGGAGGTCTTGCTGCAGCTGTATAGGGCATTGGTGAGGCCGCAGCTGGAGTACTGTGTGCAGTTTTGGGCGCCGCACCTGCGCAAAGATATTTTGGCCTTGGAGGGAGTGCAGAGGAGGTTTACTAGGCTGATACCGGAGTTGAGGGAGTTGAGCTATGAGGAGAGGCTGAATAAACTAGGCTTGTACTCGTTGGAGTTTAGAAGAATGAGGGGAGATCTCATTGAGACGTATAAGATGATGAATGGGATGGATAGGATAGAGGTGGAGAGACTCTTCCCGCTCAAAAAAGACAATAGGACTAGGGGGCACAGCCTCAAGATAAAGGGGGGGGGCGTTTTAGAACGGAGTTGAGGAGGAACTTCTTCACTCAAAGGGTGGTGAATCTCTGGAATTCTCTACCCGTTGAAGTGGTGGAGGCTGCCTCCCTAAATATTTTCAAGAAGCGGGTTGATGGGTTTTTGATAAGAGAGGGGATTAAGGGTTATGGGGGAGAGGGCCGGAAAGTGGAACTGAGCCACGACAGATCAGCCATGATCTTATTGAATGGCGGGGCAGGCTCGAAGGGCCAGACGGCCTACTCCTGCTCCTATTTCTTATGTTCTTATGTTCTTATGGAATCTTGATCTGGTGCACTGTAGCTTTCACCGTAAAGCTGTCCAACAAAGTCTGACTTGCAATGCAGAGAACAGGGCTTCCAGTTCAAGTAATAATCTGTATCATTTGTCATTGCTTATTATAACATGTACATTGTGGCTTTCAAAGGAAGTGCTATAGAAAAATGTCCTTTTTGAATAATGCAGAAATTAGACACACGTACTGAAGGGTTAACGGATCTATTTTGTTTTTAACCAGCAATCACCTATAGTAATTGCAAATGTACATTTGGATAAATTTCTGTTTCAAAGCATCCCTGTAACTAGGGCTAGGGGAAATGAGAAATACTGCTAAAATTCCTGTGTTTGCATCTCTTAGTAAAATAATATTCAAATACCAAAATATTGAAATAAGCCGGCAGGGTTGAATACACAACAAAGCATATCTCTATTTATACTAGTTTCTGAGTTGGATCGTTGACTACATTTCAAAAACCATGAACATCAGTTCAACACACCATGCATTTTGAAAATAAGTTTAGCTTCTTTTTCATGAAAATGGAATTACTGTAATTTTAAGGAAACACTTAGAATGTATGTTCTTCAAATTTGAATTGGAATGATGACTTGAAAAATCCTGTTGTTCATAACTTGTTCACCTACGTGCTTATTGCAAATTTCCCACCACATTAAACATTTTGCTGTCTTAAATACTACTGGAAATCGAAATGAGAGTCTCTGCAAGCTTTGTTAGAAGCTCATTTTTCTAAGCTGCAATGTGTATAGGTCCAATCTCCTCAATCTTTCCTGCTAAGACAAACTCTGTCAACCCAGGAGCCAGGTGAGTCAGCTCTCTGAATTACGTTCAGTGCAAACATATGCTTCCTAAAGTAAGGAGATCAGAATTGCAGAAAATACTCTCAATGCTCTGTACAGTTGTAATGGTATTCATTTAGAACTGTACTTCCATCCCCCTTGCAATAAAGGATAATCCATTTGCCTTCCTAATTATTTGCTGTCCCTAAGTACAAAGACACTGAGATCCTTCTTCACTCCACTTTTCTATTCTTCCTGCCAAAGTAGATAACCTCACATTTTCCCACATTATTCTCAATCTTTCTTTTGCTCATTTACTTAACCTATCTGATTTCCTGTTCAGACTGTTTGTGTACCTCCCACAGCTTGCTTTCCTGTCTATTTTTGTATCATTAGTTAATTTGGCTATAATGATGCAATAATATTGCCTCCAGAATTGTATTGTTGGTTTGGTTGAGTGAGTGGAAAAGTGGCGAATGGAATTCAATCCAGAGAAATTTTAAGCAACTCATTTGACGAACGAAAATGAAACTAAAGAATACACAGTAGATGGGAGGATATTGAGAGGGAAGGGGAAGTGAGAGACCTTAGAGTGCTTGTTCACAGGTGGCAGGGCAGGTGCAAAGTGGTAAAGAAAGCATATGGAATCTTTTCCTTTACTGGACAAGGAGCTGAGTTTAAAAAAAAGGGTAAAATGCTGGTTAGGTCACGCCTGGAATTTTGTGTACAGTTCTGGTCATTGCATTACAAGAAGAGCATAATTGCACTGGATGGGTACAGAGGAGATTTATAAGAATCTTGCCAGTGTTTGAAAATTGTAGCTATGAGGAAAAAAGATTGGAGAGCCTAGGGTTGATTTCTTTAGAACAGTAGAGGCTGAGAAGTGACCTCATTGAGGTGTACAAAATTATGAGGAGACTAGATAGGGCAGACAGGAAGAACTTGCTTCCCCAAGCTGAAGAGTCAATTACCAGGGTTTGTAGATTTAAAGTGATTGGACAAGGGAAAACACTTACATCCAAAGAATGCTGGGTGTTAGGAATTTACTACCTGAATAGGTGGTTGAGGCTGAAGCACTCAACTCATTTCAAAGGTACCTGGATCTACACCTGAAGTGTTGTAACCGGCAAGGCGATACTAACTTTTTCTCACATTCTAACTCCTCCCCGTTATTATTTTTAATCATCCTTTGCTGGGTTTGGAAAATATTCCCAATCTTCTTGCCTATAACTAACATTTTCAGCATTTTGTGTCTTTCCTTTCAATTTGACATCATAACTGAATTAGCCACAGATCATGCATCCTTCTCATCTAATTTCTATTGGTTTTATTCTGCTAAAGGCCCTATATGATGATGTCCACTGATGAAAATGTATATTACTTTCCTGTGACCATAAAGGCTGCCAGTTGAAATTATGAAATGTTCAGTGTTGTATAAATTGCTATAACCTCCTTAAAGCTATGAGGTGAGGTTTTAGACGCCATGTCACAGTGCAAAAAAACAGTGATCATTAGCTGAATTCTCCCAAAAAATGATGCTGTGTCATCTCCAGAGGGAAAAGCGGTGAGAATTTTGCTGGGTGGGTCAGTGAGGTACAGATCTCAATTCACCTGCATTTTGTCATGTTTTTGGAGCTTGAGATTAGAAACTGGTGAAGGGATGCGCAGAACCGAAAGACGGTGGCAAGACTGGCTCCTTGGAAATTGGAAAGCACCCTTTTTAAAGATTAAATCAGTGTGGGAGGACAAGGGGTGGGCAGAATCCCAAAACAGGTTCTCAACCAGAACAAATTGCACTTGGCCTCTCTTGTGATATTCTCCAGCCATAACACGATTTGTACATGGGCGTGTGAGGCTGGAGAATCACCCTCAATGTCTTGCCTAACTGCAGAACACTTTACTAGAGTGCTATTGCTGTGCTGCACATGGTGATTTTCTTTTCTTAAATCCAGCGATTTAAAATTCTTGTATGTACATGGTTATGTAAACATTTCAGAGCGGGTGCAAACTTTTTGGAGGAAGCAGAATGGTCCCCCCCACCTCAAAAGTACTCTAATGCATCTCATTACTTAACTAATGCCGTAATGTAATGATGAATTTACCTATGAAGGACAGAGCCCTGTAATCAATCACTGTGGTAAAATACACATTCATCTTGCAGCACAACATATAATACTTGAATCTAAAAGAAGAGTTTTTTTTGCATTTCAAATCCTGTCAATGGAAGAACCCAGGGAGCAGGTGACTGTTCTTTGATTTCCCACTTGGGACTGGGGTCCGCTGTAGTTCATGGCTCCTCTGTGGGGCCAGGATACAGATTTTCTTATGAAAGGAGTCTGACACCCAAACATTTCAGGAATGGTTTATATAATAAACTTCAGACGCCCCACGGGGGAGTCGGCGAGGGTGGGAATGCTATGTGCAGGCAGGCTGCCCACATCCTTAATGTGGAGATGCCGATGTTGGACTGGGGTGGACAAGCTGACAGATCACATGACACCAGTCCAACAGGTTTATTTGAAATCATAAATTTCAGAGTGCCACACCTTCATCAGGTGAAGTGAAGCGAGGCGTGTAGGTACAGCATACCATAAGCACACAAACCACAAACTGCTGGCTCAAAGTGGAGAGATCTCCAAGAAGATTGTGCCTATCTACACAGACATCAAGTCTATTTTGTGCCTGCGCAGATCATTCGTGGTGTGGCTTTTTTTAAAGGAAATTAATACTTGTGGTAAGGAAAAGCTGAGTACCAACTTTCTCTGAAACTGCCGCAGGACACAAAAAAATTTTTGCATAGCCGTTTGGAAAATGTGTGCAAGCAGTCAGCAGCTTCCCAGAAAAAAAAAACACACTGGCATCCCCATTCCTGTTTGTGGCAATTTTTGCTGGTGTCATAAAGGGTGGACAAGATGAGAGGTCACAGAGCACCAGGTTATAGTCCATCAGGTTTATTTGAAATCATAAGCTTTGAATGATGGCACCGTATGATCTCTCATCTTGTCCACATCCTTAATGGCACCAGCAAAAAAACTGCCAGAAACACGAATGGGGATGCCAGTGTGTTTTTCTCTCTGGGAAGCTGCCGCGCTGTGCACAATTTCCAAACGGCTATGTAAAAATTGTTTTGTGCCCTGCAGCAGTTTCAGAGAAAGTTGGTACTCAGCTTTGCCTTGCTACAAGTATCCATTTCTTTAAAAAGAGACACACCACGAATGATCAATAAATTACATGACAAACAATATACCGTGCCTTTGGCAAGTATTTATTTTGGACTGTAGAATCAGATTAACTACACCTGACAACTAGCACTTACTTCAGCTTTGACTAAGGGAAGGGAATTCTTCTGTAAAATGCTTCTGCCAGAGTTGCCCCAACTACACTGGCAACACAGTGATAATGTAAGACTATTCTCTTGTGCTATAACTCTGGGTAGACACCATGATGTAATCATTCCGGGTTCAAATGGGCGAACACATCACTCCAAGTGTCCCCAAGTGTTATTTTTGCATCACTAGCCAAACCTCTCATTGGCTTGAGGGAAGGGATGGCCTGATTGATCCACTTAGGGCAATTAAAGGATTTAATATTTTCTAAAGGAACTGGAATACAAAAGGGTAAAGTTATGTCACAGTTGCATAAAGTTTTGGTTAGTCTTCATTTCAAATAATACATGCGTTTATATAGCACCTTTCCCAGCCTAGGGAAGTTCAAAGCATTTTATTCAATGAAGTACTTTTAAGGTGTAGTCACTGTTGTAATATAGGAAATACGGCACCTAATCTGCACACAGCAACCTTTCACAAGCAGCAGTATGATGATCTGTTTAGTGATGTTGATTGAAGGATTAATATTGGCCGGGAGTAATTCACCTGCTACTGTTCAAAATACTGGTATGATTCCATCTGGGAAAGCAGACAGAGTCTTGACTTAATATTTTGTCTGAAAGACAGCACCTCTGACTGCACAGCATTCCCTCAGTACTGCACCGGCGTGTTAACTTGGAATTTTCTAATCAGGTCTCTGGAGAGCACTCAAACCCACAATATCCTAACTCAGGGATAATCAGAGTGTTATACTAACTGAACCATAGGTGATATTTAGAGTATTGTGTTCAGTTCCCGAAAGAGGAAAACCTGCGAGTGGTTATAGCTGATGCAGCAGAATGATACAGCGCTAAATTAAGAGGTCAGGTTGTATCAACTATGCTTGTATTTAATCAAGTATAGAATTGTGATCTAATTGAGGTGTTTAAGATGATCAGAGGAATTGATAGTTCTTCTCTTATCACAGAGAAGTATGCATTTATGCATTTTCTGAGGAACACAAGAAATAATAGTGTAAACCAAATGGGCAGATGCTGGAAGGGTATGGAGCTGCAGAGGTCAAGGTGTGCAGGTGACTATAACAAATGAGGAAAATATTGAATCCTATTTTGTCTTGTTCTCGTTGGAAGATACATTTCACGCGCTCATATCCCGCACTCCAAAAGTAAGATATGTCCATCCCTGTATTGACTAAAGTGTTTTTACAAGTGTCTGTACCTAAACTGGCTTCACTATTGCTATACTTGTAAATGAAGGGCCCAAAGTCAGTATTGATCCGAGGATACTTCTTATGTTGTTAGTCTATTTCATGTAGCTGTGAATCACTTGCCTCAGACAGAAAGTTGTGGGTTCAGAGCCACTCCAGCGAAATCCAGGCTGTCTCTGCAGTACAGTACTGAGGGAGTGTTGCACTATCGGAGACGCTGTCTTCATAGAATCATAGAACACTGCAGTGCAGAAGGGGGCCGTTCGGCCCATCAATTCTGCACCGACCACAATGCCACCCAGACCCTATCCCCAGAACCCCATGCATTTACCCTAACTAGTCCCCCTGACACCAAGGGATAATTTAGCATGGCCAATCCACCTAATCCGCACATCTTTGAATTGTGGGAGGAAAGCGGAGCACCCGAAGGAAGCCCATGCAGACACGGGGAGAATGTGCAAACTCCACACAAACAGTGACTCAACTGGGAATCGAACCTGGGTCCCTGGCACTGTGAGGCAGCAGTGCTAACACTGTGCCACCGTGCCGTCCGACTTGTTGGAGTGCTGTCTTTTGAATGCTCCATCTGCAGTTTTAGCTGGACATAAAAAGCTCCACAGCATTATTTCGAAGAAGCGCACAGAAGTTTTCCCTTGTGTTCTAGTCAATCTTTAGCTCTTAATCAATAAAAAAAAAGATGATCACATAGATGTCTTTGGGAGTTTGCTGTGCACAAACGCTGCTGCAGCCTTTCTGATTTTATAGCAGCAAATGGATATACTTCAGATGTACTTAATTGGCTCTAAAGTGCTTTGGGAGACCCTGAAGTTGTGACAGGCACTTCAAATATGCATTAATTGGTGGCATTTGGGACATTGCAATCGTGTGTATTTTCCAATAAAAATCAACAGGGTGCCTGATGAAGCGTCTCCCTCTTAACCTTATTCCTCTCTGATGTTAACCAACTTGCTATGACTTTCTAGCACTATCTGTTTTATTTGGATGCTTTGCCGACTATACATTTTCAGCTGTGCATATTAATTTTACTTGCATCTGCAGTTTTTACAATCCAGGATCCCAGCACTTTCAACTTATTTTACCAGTAACACACAGAAAATGAAAAATTAGTCAGGGTTGTTTTGAGATGTGTATGTTTAATGAGAATTGCCCACATTGAGAATTCCACTTTTAGCAGAATTATTGACAAGTCAAGGGCATGTAATGAGACTGAAATATTGCCAATTTTTATTGCCTGCCAAATAAGTACTAACATGATGTTTTATGTTTGCACAAATGGCAAAATTGGCAATTAGCATAACTTGCACTGACACCTGCTGCTATTTCATTTTGATGGGAGATGGAAGTGTCCTAATTTGCACATTGCCTCTATAAGCCCTGTTATTTGAATTGAAAGGCATTATTTTTTGCTATCCTAGTGAAAGGTGCCTTTGTTCAAATCTGGTTGCATTTGTCAGCTTTGCATATGAATATGGGAAAAGTTGCTGCAGTACGAAAATGAACAGTTATTCTGAAACCATACAGTATCTATTACAGTAAGCTTGGCTTTGATAAAGTAAAAAGGGTGCCTTGTTAACTGCAGGATGCTTCTGGAAGAGCTGTTATATTAATTAGTGCTCAACATTCCATTTTGCATGCGTTGGAAGGGAAGAATTTTTTAAAAACCCTTTTCTTTGCTTTTTAAACTGTATTTATAGTTTTGAAATTCAATATGACACAAAATAAAATGAAATTACTGGCAGCTGTTGGCAATTTCTAATAACGCTATCCTTCCCACTGAAATGAATAGGCAGCAGTTGCTGTGAGAGCGAGGACACTGGATTGCCATACAAACGTCCTCAACTTGAAATGGTGCCAAATATTTGCTGTAGAATTTCCTCCAGAGAGATTGCAAAACTACTGTTGTGACTCATACATGCCCCTGTAATTTGGCTCCCAACTGTTGCACGCTTTGGTAAATGGCAGCTTACCAAAGTAGCAAAACTACTGTTGTGACTCATACATGCCCCTGTAATTTGGCTCCCAACTGTTGCACGCTTTGGTAAGTGGCAGTAGCTTAACTTGCCTTACATATTTCTACCTCTTCTTCCTCACCTTCCCTCCCCTTCTATTCTCTAGAAGGTGACCTAGGCCCACAGATCTTTAGGAAAAGTCAAATAAGAACGATCCCTGAAATGGTTGCGTATGACTCTTTGGTTGATCCTCATATACAGCCCACTTCGATTGCCAATGGACTCTGTGCACTACTACGTTGGTCAAAATTCAGGTTGGGGTCCTGATTGCACCCTGTGAGATAACCCTATGTTACTTCACTAACTCTTCTATGGAAAGCCTTACTGGAAGACCTGGTTCATTTTTAAAAGCAATAATCTAGTCTTCTGCCTGGGCAGTTACTTTTAGAACTTCTTTTGGAAATTTATTTCTTATTGTGCCTATTCTCAACAACAATTTTGGCCAAGATGGCAGATTTCCAAAATCATCGCGTTTTAAGTATCTGGACGTGGCAGCCCAGGCCTGCAGGATGATAATGTCTCTTGTGTTCAGATTTATAATACAGCCTTTGATTTTGCGCCCGTCTCTATTTTCTGGTTCCTCGGCATTTTTGTATGCATTAAGTTATATGCAAAGCAAGACAACTAAAAAAAATAAGAAACAGGGGTTCTATGTGGAAGTGCGCTGATGAAGGTTGACATTTTTTTCGGAATTATTTCAGACATGAGGATACGCTTTCCGTGTTGCTCGATGTACAGAAAATCTGTTTGTCGTAGTTGTAGTGATAGCTGTTGTTAAGTCGCAAAATGTTCTAGTTGCTAGGCAACATTTCTTTGCAGGTATGTGTCAGTCAATGTCTCCTTGCACACACATAGGTTTTTAACTCTTATCTTGGATTCCTTTGAATGATTTTTATTGGGTATTTGCCTCTGAAACAATGCGAGTCTCCTGTCCCACAGGAGCTGTTACTTAAATCTTTTGCAGAATTTGAACTGCCTCTGTCCTACTAACAGATAACATTGTAAATAGTAACAAGTGATAACAAATCTACCTAGTGCAGGGACATCCCTATTATTTAGAAATTGACTGAATTATTTGGAAAACATCGGCAAACAAATCAGCAAAAATTCCATGTAATTTTAAAAAGTGCTCAGCTCCATAATGGAACCGGCAGGCAGCTATAAAGTAAGGAGTTTCTGCGTGAATGGTTTAAAACATTTTTCTAAAAAATTATACTTTATAATCAACTTGTCTCATGTTGTATTTTCAGCTTTTGTTGCACAGTACTAAATCTCACCAGTTCAAAATTTTTGAGGATTAAAGGGGCAAGGCAGAGGAACACCAGAATAGGGCATTCGGCACCTCAGATTGTTTCCATTTTTCCTTGTTTGTAAATAGATTTCGAAAGGGCAAGGGGCCAGGAACTAGCTAAATTGCCCTTGTGAAGAGCCTGAATCAGCTGGAAAGGCCTCCTATTAGTGCTGTGTTCTGTATTTCTGAGAATTAGAATTAAGAAGGTTGCAGAGACTTCAATATTTCTTTAACACACAGCAGATCTTTCTTTTCGTCTCTTGTGTTGATACTGACATTTAAGATTTTTAAAAATCAATTGAGGTTCAAAGTGCATTGAAAACCAGATTGTTCTGGCGGAGCAGGTGTCCCCATTGCAAGCTAAACTTGTGTGGCAGCCAATTTGGCAGTTGACTATCAGGAAATTAGTGTGCCTGAAAATTCCGTATCTGAGTCAATCTCTCTCCTCCAAGCAACATGGGAATTGACCAAACTTTCAAGTCACATCACTGCACACAGTTTATGTACACTTACATTACAATGCCTCTGTATCCGCTAGACTCGGCAGTTCGCTGAGGTGTCCTCACTCGCCTTGTTCATGCATCAACCCTTTACTCTTGAACCTACATTGGCCCACGATCTGGCAACGATTCAACTTATTTTCAGATTTCTCTATCAGCTTGACCCGCTTGATCCCTGTAACCTCCTCAAGCCCAGCAGCTCTCAGGGATTTCAGTGCTCCCTTAGATCTGACCCCTTGTGTACTCCCAATTTTATTTGCTCCAACAATGGTGGCCAAGCCTTCATCAACCTCAGCCCAAAGGTCTGGAATCTCCCCCAGGAACTTGGCGCCTCTGTACCTCTTTGCCTCCTCTCCTATAAGACTCTTCTTAAAGCATACCTCTTTGAGCAGATATTTAATCACCTGTACTAGTTCATCTGAATGTGGCTTGGTGCCAGATTTTGATTGCTAATGCTCCTGTTTTCAATGTTACTGCAGAATTGTTACGGCACAGAAGGAGGCCATTTGAACCTGCCTCCACATGCTCGCAGGCAGAACGTCCAGACTTGAACCACTTGCTGTGTGAAAACATTTTTCTTGCATAATATTTGCTTCTTTTGCAAATCACTTTAAAGCCATGCCCCCTCATTCTTGATCTTTTTAAGAGCAGAAACAGTTTCACCCTATCTGTACAGCCTTGTCATGATTTTGCCAATAGAGAAATCTCCCCTTAGTTTTCTCTCCAGTGAGAAAAGTTCAAGCCTCTTCAATTTATCCTCATAAATGAAGTTTCTCATCCAAGGAACAATTCTTGGAAACCTCTTTTGCACTCTCTCCAATGTGTTTACACCCTTACTATAGTGTGATATCCAGTACTGTACACAGTATTCCATCTGAGGCCTAGCTAGTGTTTTGTACAAGTTCAGCGTAACTTTCTTGCTCTTGTGCTTTATTAACTGCTCTCTCCACTGCTTTCAATGATTTATGCACATCTACCCAGATCCCTTTGCTCCTGCACCCCCTTAAGAATTTTGCCTTTTATTTTATATTGCCCCTTCAATTTCTTCCTACCAAAATGCATCACTTCACACTGCTCTGCTTAGAACTTTACCTGTCACTTGTCTAAGTCCTTTTGAAGTTCTCTACTGTTCTCTTCACAATTTACAATACTTTAAAGTTTTGTATCTTCAGTAGACTTTGAAATTGTCCCCTGCACACCAAGATCTAGATTATTGCTATATATCAGGAAAAGTAAGAGTTCGAATACTGATTCCTTGAGAACATCACTGCAAGCCTTTCTCCAGCCCAAAAAAAATCTATTGACTGTTATCGTCTGTTTCCTAGTTTTAAACCAATTTTGTTTCCACTTTGCAACTGTCCCTTTCATTCCATGAACTATAGCTTTTCTCACAAGTTTGTTGTGTGGTACCGTATTGAATGCCTTTTGAAAGTCTATATACACCATCGACAACATTACCCTCATCAACCCTTTCTGTTACCTCCTCAAAAATGATTTCCTCTTTAAAAACCTATGCTGGCTCTTCCTAATCAGCCCACATTTTCCATGTGATTACTAATTCTATCACAAATAGCTGTTTCTAGAAGCTTGCCCACCACTGATATTAAACTGACCAATGAATAATTGCTGAGGCTATCCTTACAACTTTTTTTTGAACAAGGGGATAACATTTACAATTCCCAAGTTCTCTGGCCTGCAGAAGACTGGAAGATTGTTATGGCCAGTACGCCTGCAATTTTCATTCTCATTTCCTTCAACATCCTTGGATGCATCTCATCTAGTCCCGGTGCCTTGTCAACTTTAATTACCTTTTGTCTATTCAACATTTCCTCTCCATCAATTTTGAACCATACAAGGGATAGAGTTTCTTCTTCTGTTGCTGTGACCTGAGTAGCATCTACTTCGTGGTAAAGATGGATGCAAAATATTCTTTCAATACCTCAGCCATGCCCCAGCTTCCATATATAAAATCCCCTTTAGGTTCCTATTCCTATTTACCACCCTTTTGCTGTTCGTATGTTTGTGGAAAATTTTGGGATTCCCTTTTTTTGGCTATCAGTCTTTAATGATCTCTCTTCACTTCTCTGAAGTGCCTTTTCACATCCCCTTTGAACCTTGTGTATTCCTGTGGGTATCATATAAATGCAGGCTGTTGTTGTTGTTGCTGCTGTGCACATTCTGTTTATGAAATTGATTAGTTGTGAGCATATAAGTACCAGGTCGATGTGTGGTTTATCAGCCTATGGGTGTTGATTCACCCTGCGATATTGGTCCCTGGCACCCGTTCAATACATTAGCCAGGCAACCATCCATTCTTGAAGTGTGAATCTAATTAGTAAATGGCGTCAAACCTTGCTTATGGCATCATAGCTGGGCCTAATTCAACTTTGTCTCAGCATCTGCATAGCTATGTGCTCTATTGGTCACTGGAAAATGGTCAGTAGTGAGAACCATCTTTCAAAGTTCATTGCTACTGAGACCAAATGTAATAGCTGTTTTGGTGTCTGTGTAGATGTGAATCACATACATGTTCCAGCTCTACATCCATTGCAAGAATTACCTTTCCACAACACTTAGCTTCCTGTACAACCCACTCAGTTTGCCTCACCATTAGTAATTGTACCTTGGTTTGGAATTCTCTTCATAAACCTCAGCTTTTCATTGCACCCCACAATTACAATGCTCCTTAAACCTTAACTCTTCTGACAGCTTCCTGCAGTGCCTTTCTTGACATTCTCCAAATGGCCCATTGAGCACTGAGTGCTACTTCATTAAGAGTGGTGGTTAGCGCTGCTGCCTCATAGTGCCACAGGCTTTGGTACAATTCCCATTTCAGGTCACTGTCTGTGTGGAGTTTGCACATTCTCCTGTGTCTGCGTGGGTTTCCACTGGGTACTCCGGTTTCCTCCCACAGTCCAAAGATATGCAGATTAGGTTGATTGGCCATGCTAAATTACCCCCTTCAGTGTCCCAAAATGTGTGGGTTAGGGGGACCCACAGGGTGGATATGTGGTGTTATGGGCTGGATGGGATTGTTGTTGACATGGCCTCGACGGGCTGAGTAAACACTGTGTCAATCTTCACATGGATGTTGATGACACCTAACATCACATCTCCACCAATTCCACTCCACTATTGCCAAAATTATCAGACTGTGTATCCAACATCCAGAATTGAAAGAGCAAAAATTTCCTCCAGTTAAATATTGAGAAGACTGAGTCTACTGTCTTTAAGCTCCATGACCAATTTCATTCCCTGTCCCTTTTCCTGGCAACTGCCTGAGGCTGACCCAGACTGTTCACAGATCTGGTGATGTATTTGATTGAGATGAACTTCTGACCATATATCTATGCAATCGTTAAGATCGCCTATGTTGTGATGGCTATGGAGGATCGTCAGTAGATATCATCGTGGACCTCATGGAATATGAGCTCCCCTATTAGGCAAGTGGAGGCTCGTCCACTGGGGAAGGAGTGGAAGGGTTGGGGGGGGGAGGGGTGGCAGGGGGAGGCTTAAAACTAGCTGGCTCCACTCACGCTGGCAGTCATAATACCTGGGGCTGACTTGCATTCTGTCGTCATTGAATGGCATTTGCACAAATAAAGGGTGATTGGTGATGGAAGACTAGCCTTGGTAAGATTATTACAGCCTACATCATTTCATCTCTGTATCAACTCATCCGCTACTGAAATCTTCTTCCATGTCATTGTTATCTTTGGACCTGATTGTTCCAATGCACTTCTGGCCCACCCTCCCACTTTCTTCCATCTGTCAATCAGAGGTCATAGAAAACTCTGTTACCACGTCTTTTCCAGTGCTGGGTGCTGTTCACCCGACTTCTGAGCTTACTCACTGACATTGGCTCCTGGTTAAGCATCACCTTGAATTTAAAATTCTCAACTTTGTTTTTAAATTCCTCCGTGGCATCACTAATTGCTACATGTTTAAAAAGGGTTGTGCGGTTGCTTTAAGAGCTGATCACATGATTTGCTGGTTATGTCATTAGGGTGTGTTGTTAGGCTGCCGTTTTATTTTCAGTTTTGTATTGGATGCAGTGTAAAGAACAGTTCTTCAATAAAACCTGTTGGGTAGGATTTTCCAGCTGTGCTTGCCTAAAACTGGAAAATCTTGCTTGAGGTCAGTGGACCTTTGCATGGTCGGCCCTGCCCGCTACGAATCCTGTGGGAGGCAGGACGGGAAAGTTCCCCCCATTATGTGTTAGTTAAATCTACATTTGCAAACCTAGTCTTTTCTTTCTGTTAAAGCCCATTCCTGTAACATAGGACATTACACCACATATCCATAATCTCCTCCAGCTTCATGATCCTTAGTTGAGGAGAATCTTTTTCTGTCACAGGATTAAGAGTCATTGGAACTCTTTTTCTCAAAAGGCAGTGGAAGCTGAGTCTTTGAATATTTTTAAGGCTGAGCTCGATAGATTCTTGATTAACAAGAAGGTGAAAGGTTATCAGCTGGTAGGCAGGAATGTGGGATTGAAATTACATTTTGAAAAGCAGAGCAGGCTTGAAGGGCTGAGTAGCCTATTCCTCCCTCTAATTCATATATAAGCTAGTCTAATTCTGGCCTCTTTAGCATTCCCTGTTTCAATTGCCCCATTGTTGCTGGCTGAACTTTCAGTTCGTGGGGCCCTAAGCTCAGAAATGCATTCCCTACATCTTTGTCTCTCTATCTTGGTCTCCCCCTTTAGCTTGCTCCTTAAAACCTACCTCTTTATCCAAGCTTTTGGTTATTTGTCTAAATATCTCATGTGGCTCAGTGTCACACTCAGCTTTATAATGCTGCTGTGAAGCACCTGGGGATGTTTTGCTATGTTAAAGGTGCTATATGAATGCAAGTTGTCGCTGAATAATATGGGATAGAGAAACAATGGAACTGGAAGGAGAGTGAGTGTTTAATTGCCAGGAATATCCTCCAAGCTTGATTTGGACTGGATTCCAAACTCTGGTTGCTGTGGTGCTTATTTACTAGGTTAAAAGAGTTATTGATCTGCCCTTGTGTTGTGCAGATAGAATGAAGGAATGTGGTGCTCTTAACAAAAATTTGCAATGAGGACCTATTTTGAAACTTCATTTGAAATATTACAGCCTGATAACAGAAAGAGCTGGAGGATGGCAGAAGGTCATCAAGATAATCTTGCGTTCATATCGATCGTCATCATGTTGCATTCTTCTGCGTGCTTTTCTATAATGTGCCGTCTTCCTTCTTGGTGACAGCTTTGGCAGTGTGTATCCTGAATTCCTCTGAGATCACCTCGAGAGATATCCCTGTAACCCTAGAAGGAAAAGGCTGAGATTGGATCAGGTTTTTTTCTCTGACTACTGATGCCTTCTTTAGTCTGTTGCATTGTAATTCTAATCAGAATCTGCCTGCACTTCAAAGGCCCATGACAGGCTGCATAGCTCCAGGCCCAGGCGATCTGATTGTGTATCTTCCTGTCAGTAGTATTGCCATGATCCAGGTGTCTTTGTTGTTGTGGGCCACTGGCTCCTTTTTATTATTTGTGGTGATGAAGAAATTTAATCCATTTTTTTATGAACCCTGGCACAGCTCAGTGGGTTGGAAATGTTATCCTGCACTTGTTTTGAAATTCAAATGCAGGAAAGGTAAGAACAGTGCCTTCTTTTTCATTACACGCTTCCTTATAATATATCCCAGCATCCGATCAGTTACAGGCGCGTACAGAGACTTGTTAGCTTCACATCGGATGATCCTTGAACTCAAAATATAGAATTATCAGGAAAAACTGAAGAGGCTAGAGCTCTCTTTTGAAAAAGGAAGACTTAAGTTGAGACCCACTCAAAATATTTAAAGTTATGAAGAAGATGCTTCCACTTGTCGGGAATCCAGAATGAAGGGTTAATAAATATTAATTCTCCAATAGATAGAGAAAGCTAAATAAATACATGTGGGAGAAAAGAACAGAAGGTTATCCCAATGGGATTAGATGGAGCCGAACAGGTGGAGGTTTGGCCTAAATCGCCAGTTTCTGTACAGTAAATTCTATCTGATGTCATTTAACTTGGCAGCACTGTTGTATGTTGCATATTCAGTAGATCTCACAAAGAGGTTCTGAATGTAGTTGAATATTAACAGGCTATAAGTAACGTATGTATATATAGAGTATAGCCTGAGCTATGAGCTAACTCTATGCTTGGTTCTACACAGGTCTCTGTCCAGCCCAAAACTGTCTCTAGTCTTGGGTCATGTGCCTCTTTACATCACAATGTGGGTGGTACTGTTTTCCAGTCGCACTTTAACCTTTGCTCTGTCCGATACCCTTGTACCACACCCCAAAATCTTTACTAAACTTATTTACATTACAGCCGCCCTTCTCCCCCGCCGCCCTTCTCCCCCGCCTCTCCAGACTAACTGGCAGCTTGACAACTTTTTCGGGTCTTGTTCTGGCCCTGTTTGGTGGAGTGGTAGGGTTTTGCTGATATGGACAATCTTTGTTGATTCAAAGCTTTAGTTGCATTCTGGTTCTGGCACTCAATTGTCTTCTAGTTCAATCAAATGTAGTTGGAGGTTTGCCTCAAACAATGTGGACGAGGCTTTTCCTATTCCTTCTGATCACATCTTCTGGTATATGGATGAGGGATGATCTTGGCAAATCATTGTTTTTTCAGACAATGATGCCCTCTCTTTCAAGTTCCCTGATGCACACCTTGTCCCCTTTGTGTAACTGTGACAGGTCTCTAATGTGGTACCTTCTATTGGAGGCAAAGGTCTGCCACTGCCTGTAAGACAGTTCTTAGTCCTAAATGCTTTGGTAGCCCATAATTGCCAAACCTGGCATTAGTTTATTTGGCAGCATTGAGTTGGATGCAGAATTTTCTGCCAGCAAGACTGATTAGGCTAATACACATTGCAAATAGATGAAGCACTATAGGATTGATGTTATTCTTTCTCATTAGAGCTTTAATAGTGTAGATGCCCTTTTCAGCCTCACCATTTGATTGGCAGTTGGGGAGCTAGCGCTGTGCCCTAACTGATGGCAAATTGGGTAAAGTATTCATTTATGAATTGTGGGTCATATTGGACACTACCTGGTCTGCAATTTCACGCCTTGCAAACGTTCTCTTCGTGGACGGAACAACCACCTCTCTGGTTGTTGAGTAGAACTGCTTCACCTTGCTCCATCGGGAATAATAGCCAACAATAGTGAAGAAGGACTTACCATGAAAGATAAGTACATTGATTCCCAACTGTTCCTATGGCCTGGTCACGAAATGGGAATGAGGATCTCTTTCTCATTCAGCTTGTGCAACACACACTCTTGGTAGTTTGCAATCAGTTCTTCAATAGCCTTTGTTATGTCTGCCCACCATAGTGCAGATTGGGTTAATTATATAATTCGTCCCCACAGAACCCCTCTCCTCATTGAAGATGCTCCTTAAAACCTATCTCTTCGACCAAGCCTCGTCTATAACATCCCTTATGTGACTTAGTGCCAAGATTTGTTTCAAGTCACTCCTCTGATGTACCTTTAGCAATGTTAAAAATGCTACATACATGCCAGTTGTTGTTGTAGCACACTTTTAGTTGTGCTGTTACTCTAAACGTGTAATGTACTGCTACTGTAGTCATATTTACAAAATTTTTGTGAAGAAATAATGGAAGATATGAGTTCCAAATTTCAATGCAATTCTGCAATCTGCTGCCTAAGGATACTTTCTAGGTCATTTATTGTTAGATGTTTTCAAAACAGTGACTAGTTATGGAAGCAATCATTATTTGTGTCATACAGATCAATGATATCAATAAAGGAGAATATTGCACCAAAAATGAAATCCAGACTCCTGTAAATAAACTCCAATACACTGGATGTAAAGTTTCCTAAAGGTCAATGGTAATATCATCTTAATGTTACACAAAACATATTATATTTTGGAAGACATTCCAAGAACAATAAAGAATGGAATTTATAAACTTAATGTTCAAAAAGTACAAACAACATCTCCTGTGACGGGGATAAGATGAAGTGTGTAGTCTGAATTAACTACCCTGGCAAGTGTTTGAAACCTCTGCTGTGTCTTTTGCTGTCATCAGGACTCTTTAATTGAGCTACAGTCCTGCTCACGGATATGCACTCTTCAACAACAAACAAAAACAGAAAAACGCTGGATAAACTCAGCCACTCTGACAACATCTGTGGGCAGAGAGGTTAGAGTTAATATTTTGAGTCCGTATAACTCCCCTTCGAGTTCTTTCAGATTCCAGCATCTGCAGTATTTTGCTTTTATTATACTCTTCAAGATCTGCACCGATGTTTATTGCTATAGTTTTACTTTTGAAAGCGTTGAAATTCTATGCCACAGACTCAATGTTTTAATTTATTTCCTGACTCAGTGTTTAATTGTAAACAGAATTCTTGTTTTTTTTATTGACAGGGGCTGATTAAAATTCGTGGAGATCGCTGTTGGAAAGACCTGACCTGTATGAATTATCATTATGAGGTATGTGCATTGCAGCAGTGTTGCATAAGGTGTATCTGGCCTGTTTAGGATATCAGTTCAGAATAACTTTGATTAATCAGTGTTGATCATTCATACATTTTTTGTACGGTGTGTGTGTTACTCTCAAACAAGCTAAAAGTAGTTTGTTCAAACCAAAATGTCAATGTGTGTGCTCACATTGTCAGTTGAAAAGAAATCAGAATTCAAAAGCAGAAAGTGTTGAAAATACACAGCGAGCCAGCAGTGCTTGAAAGAGAACACACATTCGGCAGCTGTGACAATGACAGTCTGCCTCATCGTTCTTGACCTTTCTGTTGTCCATGACATCATCTTCCAACATCTCTATCTGTCCACGTCAATGGTATTGCGCTCTGCAGGTTCAGTTTATTTGTGACTTCAACAGTAACTCCTTTTTACCCACTGTTATGACCAGGTGAAGAGGGTTCGAATGGCTCCCCTCTTTGCCCTCTGATTTTTACCCTTTGAAGAGGATATACTTGTCAACTCAGTGAGTGCCTAGCTGTTTACGCAGTGTGATCACAATAGAACGTGTTTTCTTCTGTTTAACAAAGAAAGGCTGTCGTTCGGTAACTCGGCTGGCTTTAGTTGAATTTCGTGGTCTTGATATTTCTGATGTAAAGGTAGAGACTATGGAGTTGGTTGTTGTTTAGGAGACGGTAGTGATGGGTTAGATTGTTTTAAGAAATCTCTCTCTGCAGCAAGGCACCCTGGGTGACCATAGATAGTAAAACACAGCTTGAAGCTACCAGGTAGGTTGGAAAAAAAAGGAACCAAGAGGGACCCCATTTGGGTCTTCCTCCTAAGCTAGTTCAGCTGAGAAAATATGCTTAAAACATACAGAGGTGTTTTTTGTCATATGACCTTCCTTTGCCAACCGTCAGGGAATTTTAAAAAAGCATTGTTCTTGTCTTACCTTTCTTTCTCCTCATTTACCTATTACTCTTGGTGCCATTGTCTGGAACAATGGCATATGGATTTTGCTCCCAGACAGATCTGGTGACACTGTGCTTTATTTCTCTGCTTCCTCCATTGATTCAAATGCTTCAATTACTTTATTGACATCAAAGTTTGGATAGGTTTAATATCGCACTAAGTGACAATATGCTTTTCAACTCCTACTCAAGTCTACATTTGGGGATTTGAGTATAGGAATAGGGATGTTTTGCTGCAGTTGTATAGGGTGTTGGTGAGACCACATCTGGAGTATTGTGTGCAGTTTTGGTGTCCATATCTGAGGAGGGATGTCCTTGCTATAGAGGGGGTACAGCAAGTTCACTGATTCCTGGGATGGCAGGTCTGTCATATGTGGAGAGATTAAATTGGTTAATATATGTCCACTGGAGTTTAGATGAGTGAGAGGGGATCTCATAGAAACTTATAAAATTCTAACAGGGCTAGAAAAGGTGGATTCAGAAGAATGTTCCCAATGGTGGGGGAGTCCAGAATTAGGATTCATAGTTTGAGGATAACGGGTAAACCTTTTAGAACTGAGATGAGGAGAAATTTCCTCACCCAGAGGGTGGTGAGTGTGTGGAATTCACTACCACAGAATGTAGGTGACGCAAGAATGTTGTCTGATTTCGAGAATAAATTAGATATAGCTCTTGGAGATCAAGAGATATGGGGAATCAGGAGATTGAACTTGATGATCAACCATGATCAAGATGAATGGCGGAGTAGGCTTGACAGGCTGAATGGTCTACTCCTGTTTCTATTTTCTATGTTTCTATTGAATATTCTTTATGCTAGCTACTTCCCTACCTGTGACCACAGACTGAGTCCAGAGATGTGGAGCCTTGTTGTATCCAGGCCCCAAGTTCAGCTTCCTTTCCCATCTCCATTCCATAACCAAATTTGCCTTTATTCACCACTACAACATTGCTTGCTTCTGTCAGACCTCCTCTTCACAACCAAAATTGCAGGCTGGGGTTTTCTCATTTTTTAACTGAGTGTCACCTCAGTCTGCTGGCTCCACTGATTGGGTTCCCTCCAGATTTTTTTGTAACTCAAGTTGAACCAATTGTGGAGGTAGGTACCATGGGTCACCTGCGCCCAGGAACCTCAGCCTTCTCGAGATAAGGATGCCCTGATCAATAAGAAAAAAGATCCCCCGTCACCCACAGCCCCTCGCAGACATAGGAGCTTCAGACGGGAGGTTTATGAAGGGGGCTTCAGACGGGGAGGTTTATGAAGGGGGCTTCAAGTAGGGAGGCTTAAGAGGGGGACTTCAGGCAGGGAAGTTTATGAAGGGAGCTTCAGATAGGGAGGTTTATGAGGGGTGGGGGGCCTTCATTTTTCATTATTGGCAGGGTAATATGAACGGGAAATTCCGCTGACATGAATGTCGTTTGGAGACTCCATTTGGATATCTGCACTCACTGCCTTTCCCACCCTCCATAAATGGGGACACAGTATCCTGGCCATAGTCTGTGTCCTTATCAATTACTAAGCTTTTTTTGACCTGCACTCAACACGCTGATTTTTTTTCAGATGCTGATGGACCTGATGTACGTCCAGTATTCTTTGTTTTGACTTGTGTTTCATATAACTGGCAGAATTACATTCCGATCAAGGAGTCGGATAGTGCTGGTAATGGAAGGTTATTTAAAGCTTAGCGTACTGCCAGGGGAGTGAATCATTATGCGTGTAGGTGATGAGTTTTGTGCAACGTATTCATTATCAGTTTTTAAAAAATCATGAATTGAAGGCCCCACTGTCGCAAGTCTGACTTTAAGCCAAAAAAATCAGGAAAGTGAAATATTTTGCTTTCTGTTTAAAAATACTTGTGCTATTTTCCATCCCTTTTCTCATTTCAATACTGTGATACTCAGTACCTCAGACATTTTCTACAGAGCTAGCTGAAAAGTTATTTAATTCTGTGCAAATGTTTACAGTGTAGCAATCATTAAACACAACAGACAATAAACTGTGAAGTCTTTACGTAAGGGTAATATGCTATAGCTCAACGCGAAGGTCTCAACTTGTTTCTCATTCTGCTTTCTTCTGTTCTTTTGAAGTCTGATTTCAATTGTAAATGGTACTAGATCGGTAACAGCTCTCTGTTTGTATTCTGGCTCCACTTTTTATCGCAGTTAGATTATAAGGAGACAAAGCTGCAATCAGTCTTACGGGAAATTCACTATTTTTTTGGACATTCATGCACTAGCCTGTTGCAGACACTTGGTAACTCTAATAAGAGACAATTAATGTTTTTTTTGCATGCAAACCGTTGGACTGGCTTTTGACAGATAAGAGTGCTCTACTCCAATTGCACCATATCAAGATTTACCATTTGACACCCTTTTCAAGCTGCTTTTGAATTGGGGAAAGTATAATTTTGCATCATTGGTACTTGGATAGCTTCATGGATCTCTGATCATAATTAGAGATGCTTTTAAGATTGGAAACTAGCCAATAGGATAGACAACCCAGTTAAACTTGGAAGAAGGTGAATTTCTAATTTAGGCTAGGACAGTTGTTTCAAACTCTGATATTTATCACAAATTTCATGGGTTTATAATTCACCCAAACTGTTTGTTTCCAACTCCTATGTAGCTGAAGAAAATGTGAATGATGTGTCAGGGTTTTGCACATAGATCAGTTACACATTCATTTGGACTTGAGATCACAGGACAGTTTGATTGTCTCTGACTTGTCATCGCTGACTGTACCCTTTCCAGTAGTAAAGCGGCAATGAAAAGATTGTCTGTTATTTCCAAAGGAAGTTGTCTGCATGATATAGTTTGTAAGTCTGATTCCTCTCTCCATTACCACCCCGCCCCCCCCCCACACCCCTCAACCCTTAGTACAATGCTTCTCACAGTCACAAAAATGTTAACAATTTAAAGAGTATTTTCAAAACATTATTATCCCTCGACATGTCGGGTTTATTGGATGTTTGGAATGGACTTTTTTATTACTTTTATAAAACTTTTTCATTTTTCCTGACTTCTCTCTGCACTATGTTTCAAGCAATATGTATATATGTACACACACATATATAGATTTATAGTTATCTATCTACTTTGTATAACTTTAATTTACAACTACATATCCCAGTCCAACTATACACAGTCCAGCACCTGAAGTTACACTCGAATGTAATGATACAGAGAAATGATTGCTATATTCTCTAAATAAAGCTATTGACCTCCTAACTCTCAGTCTTGTAATTTTATGCCATCCCCAGACTTTGACATTGAAATCTTCTGACTTTCATTTTTTTTTAATACTTGTTTTTCTTTAATTGCTTTAAGCTTTTCATACTTAAAGTAATGTAGTGATACTATGATGCGAAGACTGCCATTTCTCTTAGAAAGAGAGACAGTTGACTGCTGAAGTATTCCAAGCTCTGTGGCATGCTTCGCTGAGATACAAATGAGCCTGTATGTGCGCATTCATATGGAAAAATTCCACATGCTGCCGTCCAAATATCTAATTTTATTGGTTAAGTTTATTAGTATTTATTCATGTTGTCGAGGAACTAACTGTCCTGCCAGCCCTTTGCTTTGAAACAGACAGTTTGTATCACCCTTTTCTCTGAGTCAGAAGGTTGTGTGATTCCGCCATAAGCCTTGAGCTGACATTCTGGTGTGGGACTGAGCAAGTGTTGGAGATTTCATTTTTTGGATGAGACATTAAACAAACCACCATTTGCCTGTTTTGATCCTGGTGGAAATTCACAATCTTACAACATTATTCTGAAAAAAAAAATTCTTGCATTTTCCTGGCTGTTCGTTCAACCTCAATCAATATCACCTAAAAATGTATTAACGTCTGTCATTCATCTCATTGGTGTTAATGGGATCTCGCCATGTATTCAATGGCCATCGGGTTTGCCAACATAAAACCAGTTACTGTCAAATTTCCAATCATTCATTAATCTTGTGAGCTTAATTGAGACATTTTTGAGTGGAATAATACGGTGCTACATAATTGCAAGTCTTTAATTGCTTTTTGCCAGAATTCAAAAGGTTAAAACTTTAGGTTAGGCTCTGAAACTTTTTTTAAAAGTTTGGTTTGCACTGACTGCAATGTGAAACTACCTCCTTGAAGTGCTCTCACGCTGCTTGCCAGAATTCAATCCAGGCAACTTCACTGTCCAGTTATGCAACCTATTTTGTGTTGTTGAGAAGGGGCTTTGGTTTTTGTATCAGTACAAAACATTGCAGTATGATCAACCTGTGAGTAAAATTATACCCTTAATTATTTGGTAGTAACTTTTGTAATGTGCCAGTTCCATGCTGATTTGTGAGGAATGCTTGTTAGTAAGCAATTGATTCCTTTGCTATATGGTTAAAATTTAATTGTACATTAACCTACAGGCTAAGTTATTTTGTTAACTCCCTTAGAAGCAGTGATAGCAGAACCTTGATTCTTTGCAAAACTGTGGGAGAGCAAATGACAGCAGCAGGGAGGGTGAGCAGGATACACTAGAGGGCATGGGATCTATGGATAGTAGAACAAGCATCAGTTTGCTTTCACATTGATTTTGTTTGGAATTAATCCAATGCCATTTTTCTTCAAAGCACACCAGTGTTGAGTAAGACCTTGGATTTATAGTTTAATATAAAACATTTATCAGCCTCACTTAAAACTGTTTTCCTTGGAAAAGGTGTATGCAGGAGACGAAGGAGATTGTTGAAGTCTCCAGCATCACCTAATATTTTGTTGTCTTGTGCGGAAGAAGAAAGCGTGCCTTTTGACTTGGAGTCACCACAACTCTTCTCCATCATTTCCTGTCAGTCATCCATTCTTCTCCTAATCTTGCTGCATTTAAAACTCTCTCTACCAGATCCTCCTTTTCACTATTTTCCTGCCAGTTCCATCTCCATCACTCACTTAATTGCTGCACATCCCCTCTCCGCACAACAGATGTGCATAACATTTCAGTCTCAAATGGACTATTTTCTTCAATGTTACTATAATCTTCGCTGACCCCTGAGGTATTGGTTCCTGATCTTGTCCTCTCTCTTCACTCTACATATCCATCTTAACATTGGCATCTCATTATAGCGAGGGGGATTGAATATAAAAGTAGGGAGGTCTTGCTGCAGCTGTATAGGGCATTGGTGAGGCCGCAGCTGGAGTACTGTGTGCAGTTTTGGGCGCCGCACCTGCGCAAGGATATTTTGGCCTTGGAGGGAGTGCAGAGGAGGTTTACTAGGCTGATACCGGAGTTGAGGGGGTTGAGCTATGAGGAGAGGCTGAATAAACTAGGCTTGTACTCGTTAGAGTTTAGAAGAATGAGGGGAGATCTCATTGAGACGTATAAGATGATGAATGGGATGGATAGGATAGAGGTGGAAAGACTCTTCCCGCTCAAAAAAGACAGTAGGACTAGGGGGCACAGCCTCAAGATAGAGGGGGGGCGGTTCAGAACGGAGTTGAGGAGGAACTTCTTCACTCAAAGGGTGGTGAATCTCTGGAATTCTCTGCCCGTTGAAGTGGTGGAGGCTGCCTCGCTAAATATTTTTAAGAAGCGGGTTGATGGGTTTTTGATAAGAGAGGGGATTAAGGGTTATGGGGAGAGGGCGGGAAAGTGGAACTGAGCCACGACAGATCAGCCATGATCTTATTGAATGGCGGGGCAGGCTCGAAGGGCCAGATGGCCTACTCCTGCTCCTATTTCTTATGTTCTTATGTTCTTAATATCTGGTCTATGTTCCTCTCTTCTTGATGTTGCTCGAGTTTCTGCGCTGTATATAACAAGAACAGTCTCACAATTGTAGGCCCTTCCTTTCAGTATCAGCTGTAATTTTCTGTCATACAACACTCCATTATACTGCCTTCAATTACTCCAACCAAAGCTAATCTGTTGCTTAATTTCTATTCCCCTACTTCCAATGTTCTGCAACTATTGATGCCAGTTACTCAAAACAACTCTTTTTCCACAGGTCTTCCTAATCTTTCTCCCCAGGGTCAAACTAAGGGTTTATGTATTACGGCCTCAGTTTAACGCCTCCTCCAACAGTGCTGAACTGCCTCAATATTAAATGCCAGCCTGAATCATATACTGAAATTCATTAGAATGAGAGGTGCTAAAGTGGGTTCCCGGACACGCGTCCTTTGTTTGAACAGAGGGGAGTATGGTAGGATGAGAGAAGAATTGGCGAATGTTGACTGGGGGAGCGAGTTGGAAGGTAGGTCTGCTGAGGAGCAGTGGAGGATCTTTATGGAGATCTTTCTTGGCGCTCAGCAGAAATTTATTCCAATGGTTAAAAACGACCGTAGGAGGAGAGGTAATAAGCCGTGGATAACGAAGGAGGTGAAGGAAAGTGTTAAATTAAAAGCGGAGGCGTTTAGAGTAGCTAAGAGTAGTGGGCGAGAAGAGGATTGGGAAAGGTTTAAATGTCAACAAAGATTGACAAAGAAGTTGATAAAGAAGGGTAGGAGAAACTATGAAGCTGGGCTAGCGCTTAATATAAAAAGGATAGCAAGAGTATTTATAAATATATAAAAAGGAAGAGGCTGGCTAGGGTGAACGTTGGACCCTTAGAGGATGAGAGGGGGGACTTAGTGGTAGGGGATGGGGAAATGGCTGAGGTCCTGAATAACTTTTTTGTTTCTGTCTTCACGGAGGAGGACGTGAATAATTTGCTGGGTGTTAGCGATGGAAAGGTGGTAGGACTGGAGGGTCTCGATGACATTATTGTTACTAGAGAGGCGGTGCTTGGCAGACTGGAGGGACTGATTGTGGACAAGTCCCCAGGACTGGATGGAATGCATCTGAGAGTTCTGAAAGAAATGGCGGAGGTGATAGTGGATGCCTTGGTGGTTATTTTCCAAACGTCGCTGGATTCCAGGGAAGTGCCGGAAGATTGGAAAGCAGCTAATGTTACGCCGTTGTTTAAGAAGGGTGGCAGGCAAAAGGCAGGGAATTATAGGCCGGTTAGTTTAACGTCTGTTGTAGGTAAAATGTTAGAATCCGTCATCAGGGAGGAAATAGCGAGGCATCTTGAGGGGAATTGCTTGATAGAGCAGACGCAGCACGGTTTCGTTAAGGGGAAGTTGTGTCTGACAAATTTATTGGAGTTCTATGAGGATGTGTCTAGGGCAGTCGATAGAGGAGAGCCGGTGGATGTGGTCTTTCTTGATTTTCAGAAGGCGTTTGACAAGGTACCTCACAAGAGGTTATTGCAGAAGGTAAGGGGGCATGGAGTTGGGGGTAGGGTGTTAGCGTGGATAGAGGATTGGTTGTCAAATAGGAGGCAGAGAGTGGGGGTCAACGGGTGCTATTTGGATTGGCGGATGGTGACTAGTGGAGTGCCCCAGGGGTCGGTGCTGGGGCCTCAGCTATTTACCATTTATATAGATGATCTGGAGGAGGGAACTGAGTGTATGGTGTCGAAATTTGCTGATGACACCAAAATTGGTGGAACGGCAAATTGTGCGGAGGGTGTGGAGAGTCTGCAGAAGGATCTAGATAGGCTGGGTGAATGGGCCAGGAACTGTCAAATGGAATTTAATGTTGGCAAGTGCGAGGTGGTCCACTTTGGTAGGAATAATGGTAGGAAGGACTATTACTTACGTGGCGAAAAACTGCAGGAGGCGACGGTGCAGAGGGACCTCGGGGTCCTTGTGCATGAGTGGCAAAAACCAAGCCTGCAGGTGCAGCAGGTGGTCAGGAAGGCTAATGGGATGCTTGCCTTCATAGCGAGGGGGATTGAATATAAAAGTAGGGAGGTCTTGCTGCAGCTGTGTAGGGCATTGGTGAGGCCGCAGCTGGAGTACTGTGTGCAGTTTTGGTCGCCGCACTTACGCAAGGATATTTTAGCCTTGGAGGGGGTGCAGAGGAGGTTCACTAGGCTGATACCGGAGTTGAGGGGGTTGAGCTATGAGGAGAGGCTGAATAAACTGGGCTTGTACTCGTTAGAGTTTAGAAGAATGAGGGGAGATCTCATTGAGACATATAAGATGATGAATGGGATGGATAGGATAGAGGTGGCGAGACTCTTCCCGCTCAGAAAGGACAGTAGGACTAGGGGGCACAGCCTCAAGATAAAGGGGGGGGCGGTTTAGAACGGAGTTGAAGAGGAACTTCTTCACTCAAAGGGTGGTGAATCTCTGGAATTCTCTGCCCGTTGAAGTGGTGGAGGCTGCCTCGCTAAATATTTTTAAGACGCGGGTTGATGGGTTTTTGATATGCGAGGGGATTAAGGGTTATGGGGAGAGGGCGGGAATGTGGAACTGAGCCACGACAGATCAGCCATGATCTTATTGAATGGCGGGGCAGGCTCGAAGGGCTAGATGGCCTACGCCTGCTCCTATTTCTTATGTTCTTATGTTCTAACTCATGCCTTGAGCGTCAGGTAATTTCTTGGACAGTGCAAAACAATCCAGAGATGTAGCATTTTTTCTGGCTTCATTTTGAGATAGCAATTTGTTACATTAAGGTAGATGATATTTAAGCTGATTTGTTGTTATTTACATTACTTATAATAATTTTCCAATTAATAAAATGTGAGTTTCTTATAAATTAGTTTCCACCACCATATTCTTTTCATTAGTAAAGTTAAACTGAATTAGTCTAATGAAATTAAGCAAGCTTCCAGAATTCATAGTCCTGAGTGTTTTATCTGGAGAAACCTTGTCTGTTGGAGCAGAAACAGAAAATGCTGGAAAAACTCAACAGATCTGGCAGCATTTGTAGGGAGTTTTTCCAGCATTCTCTTTTTTGTTCAGATTCCAGCACATTATTATGCTTATTCTTGTCTATTGGAGCTTCCAAATCTCAGAACATGTAAACAAGGACTTCAATTTATATTAACATGTTAACACATCTCTTGGAAGCATCTTGAAGCACTTCACATACAATCAGTTTTTTTTGAAGTATAGTGATTGTCGTGTTAGCAAATATGGCTGCAGTTTTATTCTCAAAAAAACATCATTGTTGTAGGAGTAAAATACCTTGTGGGCACTGGAAAACAAATATGAACAGAAAATGCTGGAAATCCTCAGCAGGCCAGGTGGCAGCCGTGGAAAGAGAAACTTGAGTTGATGTTTCAGATTGATAACCTTTCCTCAGAATGTCCAAGACATTATCATGTCTTCCCTGGTGCATATAGTAAGAAGTCTCGCAACACCAGGTTCGAGTCCAACCAGTTTATTTGATAGTAAGCCCACAAACTTACGGGGTTTGCCCCTTTGTCAGATGAATCCACCTGACTGATTCATCTGACGAAGGGGCAAACCCCAAAAGCTTGTGGGTTTACTATCAAATAAACTGGTTGGACTCTAACCTGGTGTTGTGAGACTTGTTACTGTGTTTACCCCAGTCCAATGCTGGCATCTCCACATCATTCTCTAGTGCAGTCAGGCTTGAATCACACATTCTTCTTTAAATTTGGAACTCGTTCAAGCAGATTATAGACCATTGTGGCACATTGTTAGATGATTTGTAATAATAATTTGAATATGATCTTCATTAAGTCTGAAATGTTGGTTATTCCATGTAACCTATTCACATCTCAACTGTGTCTTTGGTCAGCTGAGATTTTTTTCCCCTGAACATGTGCAGATGGTAACACTGTTAATTGCTCTTCTGTGGGACACATGTGGGACCATCCTCGCTATTTACTTTCATTATTGGTTTTGTAAAATACATAAAGGCAATGCTGCAGCTTTCTTGATTTAATGTGCTCCATGTACAGAGTATCTACATAACAGACTGGAAAATTCCACTTGCCAACGAATGGAGGATGATACAGTAAATTGACCAACCCAAGCTAGATTATAAATGACATCCACATATTTGTCAATCAATCTCCAGTTCCTCATTGCTTCTCTGTGTGTAGTTCTTCCCTTTCCACTTTGGGCAATTTTCCTTTAGTCTGAGTCCAAGTAGCTGTTTTGCATTGGAATACAATGTTAAATTTAAAAGGGGATTTTTGGTTTAACAAACGAGGTCTCTGCTGCTGATGTGAGATTACGCAGAAACCCCATTTCGTCTTTCCAATGTGAAGCATAAAAGTAAACATTACTTTGGGAAGGATGTAGTGGAAATATGTTCAATAGATGGTATTCCAATGTGTCTAACAAAGTTTAGTTAGGAAATTCTTTAGTCATCATTTTTTGCAAGAAATCACCACTTTCATTGCTGTCTGGCAGGATAGAGTAGGACAGGCAATATAGAGTCTCAACTGCCTAGATGGTACCCAACTTCAGTATATTGCTTAGTGAGCTTGTCCTAATGAGAGCATGGATGTTAATGTGAGTGCTGCTTTCACAATGGAGCTGATCACTCATGGACGTACTGCGGGAATCAACATCGCTTCTGTCTCTTGAATGGAAACCTGCTGAGTGATAAGTTTGAATAATAGAGAGCTTGTGCTAATCAAAAAATATTAAACAGGCTGGGAGCTCTTTTCTCTGAATAGGGAAGATTGAGGGGAAGACATGATGGAGGTCTTTAAGATTATAAAGGGATTTAATAGGGTAGATGCATACAAGTCATTTTTACTTTCAGTGAGGTCAGAGTCAGAAATATAAAATGTCCACCACTAAATCCAGTAAGGAATTGAGTAGAAATGTCTTTGCCCAGAGAGTGGTTTGGATGTGGAACTTACTGCCACAGTGGGTAGTTGAGGTGAATAATGTGGATGCATTCATGAGGAAGCTGGGTAAAAACAAGGGGGAAAGGCATGGAAGAATAAGCTGATGAGGAGGTTCAATGAAGAAGGATAGAAGGAAGCTCATCTGGAGCTTAAGCAGCAGCGGAGAACATGTAGCTCACTCGACTGCTTCTATGCCAAATACTTTGTGATATTCTGATAAGTTCATAAAGTTGCAGCACATCATTCCTGCGCTGGTGTATACTCCTCAAATTAAGTTGTTCACTTTAGATCCATTTCCATATGCATTTCTACATATCCTTTTACTTCCTCCTTTTCATTTCTTACTGCATGAGGATGAGCTACTTGTACAGGAACCCTGCCCATTGTCCACTCACCGAAATTGAGCAAACGAAACGCAAGAACCAATCATCCATTTTGCAATGCTCAACTGCCAGCATCTCTTGAAGTCCAGATATGAATGAACAATGGTTACAGGATTGTCAGGGCACAGGGCTTCTAAAAACTGGCCCACTGCACAAAACTGATCAAAAGAACATTACTGCTAGCTGCAGACTCCAGAGTCACAGTTGCACAAATATTTCTACTTAGGCCAGTGTTAATGAATCACCCAGTAGGATGTGCTTTGTAGTACAATTTGCAGAAACCTAAATAATCCTAACAGCACTGTGCGTTGAAATTCGATATGAGATTATTTCAATTAAAAAATGCAACTTTCGCTCCAGTGTATGGACTAAATAAGATCTTTAAACTTTGAGACTGCAACATTTACAATTATTCCTTAAGTAGGAGCATTGATTGACATGTTTAGATTTACTTTGGTTCCCAATTTACACAAATGAACTCATAAACTGTGATGTCTGTAACTCCTAATTACACACTTGCTAACTGATAATCGCTCTGATAAAGATCAGAATGGAAGAGACTTGTCATTTGGAGCTTATTTCATCACATCAATTAACCTTTGCGCTTTACTTAACAGACGCAATCATCCCCTTTGTCTTTCCTCCAGAATGACCACTGAACTGGAGTCTGCCTTGACTATTTTATGACCTTGGGAGTAATTGAAAACTCATTATATGGCAATTATTTTCATGAGGATGAAAATTATCTTGCAATGTCATCATCAGCGTCTGGCAGCTTGTTTGATAGGTGCTGTGGGAGTCTATTGATGAGGTTAATAAAGACCTAGGCATATCTAGGGATTGGGCCAGGCTTTAGATATATATGTTAAAGTCTTATTGCTGACGTTTCTGGATTACTTATTAATCTGGGTCAAAAAGGTACCAGTAGTTTAGTGATAATGAAGGTAGGTATTTGCAAGCTATTTTTGGTTAGACAACGAGAATAAGCTAAAGTCTCATGAGCCTTCGTTAGCCCTTGAAAGACTGTAGCTAGATCTAAGCTCTGGAGGTAACAGAGATTGTTGAATTTAAACCTTATAGTCACAAAGTGTAAACTCTATTCTTTCTCTGCACATTTCTGTAATATTTATGACGACCTTTTAAGGACAGAAAATGCTTCAAACAATAAGGCAGATCAGTCAGCAGATGTGGTGAGAGCAAACAAATCAGGTGAACGTCCTTCAGATCTGAAACATCAGATGGGGATGGCTATATTAATAATAATTAATCCCCTCCCATTTCTCCATCAGGTAATCCCAGTGAGCAATGATGAGTGGAATAATGTCACAGATCACATTTACAATCAACAGTGGTGTAAAGAAAAGGGGACATCTAATCTGAATGGGGCACACTATGAACGGTGATTGTAATGTACTAAATATGAAGTTGTCTCATATTATTTTTTAGTTCTATAGATGAATCCCAAAACTCGACCACAAATATACGGTAGTCACAAATATGTGCAAATATGAACTTAGGTGCAACATTTTTATGCAGTGTGAGATGAGAATGTGGAACTCAATACGCTGATTGGAAATGAGAGGGATGCTTTTGAGCGGCAGTTCGGTAAACACGTGAGGGAGAAAGGAATAGAGAGACCTCTTGATGGAATGAGATGAAATAAGGTAGAAGGAGGTTCTTACAAAGCATAACCACTGGTGTAGACTTGTTGGACCAATGTCTGTACTATTAACATTAACTTGTTTGTTCTCTCCGCATATGTTGACAGACCCGCTTTGAAATTTCAGCATCTTTTTTCCCTTTTGCAGCATTTTTTCTTTTTACTTCCTTCGGGGAATTGTGTTGTCCTTTTGAATTTGTTTGCTCAGTCCCTCACACTGAGTCAGAGGTGCTGCAAACATACTTGATGGGTTTTATTTGTAGGAGGTTTCCGTGGTGGGGCTACAGAAGCCCAACTGTTACTCTTTCCCCCACTGAAATGAAAAACTATGGTTTATCAGAGATGAATGGAATCTTACAGTGCAGAAGGAGGACATTCAGCCCATCAAGTCTACACTGACCACAATCCCTTCCCAGGTTCCATCCCCATAACTCCATGCATTTACCCTAGCTAGTCCCCTGACACTAAGGGGCAATTTAGCATGGCCAATCCACCCAACCCGCAGATCTTCGGACTGTGGGAGGAAACCGGAGCACCCCGAGGAAACCCACAGACACATGGAAAGAATGTGCAAACTCCACACAGACAGTGACTCAAACCCAGGTTCCTGATGCTGTGGGGCAACAGTGCTAAGCACTGTACCACCCCAAATGACATTCTATACTGAGAAAACAAGTAAATAAAGCAGGTAATCTGTAGGATTTAAACTAAGTTGCTTGTCAAAAACTGGGCACGTTTAGATTAGGTGTTAGAACCTATTTCAGTACAGTCAATGCAAATCAGGAATATGGCCCAAATACATCCTGTTCTCCTAAGAATGTTAGGTTAAAATCAGGATTTGTATCTCTCATATACATTTCAGTCCTGTCATTTGTAGTTACTTCATCAATCTCTGTGGTTGATTAGGAATGCAATATTTGTCATTCCTGTAATAAAAGCAGGTTTGGTTTTAACGCATGTTTTTACTGCAGTAAAAATGAAGTTAAATGCTCCACCCTTGAGATCACCTCATTCCCTGAACGCCTTCTCCAGGTAGGGTTGCACTTCTGGCTTCCCTTTGAGTCTCCAGGGGTTGAAAGTTAATCTTCGACTTACTTCTGCAAACAGTCTATGGAAAAACCTTGGTGGCACTTTTTAAAAAAATGATTATTTTTCATTTTCCTTGATCACCTGTTTAAAAATATGAAATGAAGAGAAAAGACTGTTGAATCGCGAGCCAGTCAGTTGACAGAAAATCTGTTCAATTCCAATTGGTGCGGAAAGACAGGACACCGTTCGGGTGCGCTGGCCAGGGAACAGGAGAGAATTCAGGGTGAGAGCCTGGGGATGGCGGCTGAAGATGGGAGATCATCTGATGGAACCTGTAAGAATAGATCAGACCAGTGTTGGCAACCCAGCCCCACCCAAATGTTTTGCCCTGGGTCTCTGGGACCTGTCATTTCAATAGAATATGACGTGTTGGAACTATGACAGCTCTCGTGGAATGGGCTAAACTCAAGGCAGGAATTTTACACTGTTCTCTTGCTAGATGTTGTTCATATTGGCTTAACAGCTAAATTCCCTTTATCTTCCAGCTGATTTTTAATAATTCTTGTCGTTCAATCTTTAACAGGTCTATTTTTTTTCCTAACTTCTTTGACCACTTACAATGAGTTCCAGCAAAAACACAATCTTTACTTTCACAGATGTAAACTTTACAGTACATTAAAGTCACTTGTGCTCATTTTGGTCATGTATCGTTGAATATGGTGACCCATACTAGACTGTTAAGAGAGGCAAAAATTTGTTATGAGATATCTCACTGTTAACTATTTCCCAAACACTCTTAGGCATATTTTGTCCCTTTAACCTACATGCTTATGAGACAGCTTTGAATGAATAATTTAATCGATTAGCAAAACTTTGATTTTGCTTCTCTGAGTTCAAAGTTTTCTGAAGCAAGTCTCTGTGCCACTTCCCCCTCCCTGACCCAGCTTATGCTCTGCAAAAGTTGAAATGGAAAATAGATAAAAAGCTTTGAATCTTTTAGAGTAGAACAGAAACCAAAGCCTGGAAGAAAAAAGAAAGGAACTAACTACAGCTTTGTATGACTGTTCCTGTGGTTATAATTGTGACTAGATGCAAATCAGCTCACAAACAATCTACAGGGCCCGAGACAAATCCATTCAATTTTGACATTCGCGACAAGACCAAACGTCCTTATTTGGAAGTTGTGAAGATTTTTGGGCAGCAACAAATGTTTCTCTAGTACTCTGTGCAAAGCATTATTCCTGTAAGGGAGACCTCTCTCTCTTGATGTTTACAGGCCCAAGTGTGATCTCATGTGCACAATGTCTCAATACTGTTGTTTGCCTCCAGGAAGTGTCACAAAAATGTCATGCTTTGATCATTTTTAGAAAATAGAAGTGTAGTTGTTCTGGTAGAAAGTGTGGTTTAGGATAAGATCTACAAATCAGTTTAATAAAAGGTGAACGTTAAATAGCAGCAAAAGATTTCACAACAAATTCCACACTGTAACATTTACCCCACTTAGATTACAATTTCTCAGTTCATAAATAATAAAAGTAATCACACTTCATTTGCTCTTTCATACCATAGGACTTGGAGCATTAGCTGTAGCTTGGAACTTGTAGATGAGAATGAGTCCATTCCACTGAAACCTTCATCTGTTGACTTCCATATTGGTGGAACTGCTGAACTGGCCAAGTGCTGAAACACATTTCCCTTTGTGCCAGAGGCATACTGTGGGATATCCTCAGCGATGAGAACCAGATGGCGGAAGTTCAGGTTCCTGAACTGATTTCTGAACTGATTTTCAAGCCGTTGGTAGTGGAAGTGGAACTCTCTCCCACAAAATGTAGCAGGTGCTGCTTCAGCTAATGCCCTAAAATCTGAGATTAATGGATTTATGCTTGACAAGTGTATTAAGGAATATGGAGCCACAACATGTTTATTGGCATTAGGGGGAAAAAAAATCAGTTATGATCTTATTGAATGGCGGCATAGGCTCAGGGGGTCAGTAACGATGTTGTGTATCTGTGCCACCCAGAGTTATTTTGTCATATAGTAGGCTTGGGGGTCACAATGCACACTCAAAACAGTTAAGTAGTTCTCCAGCTGCTCGTACCAACGGTCCCTGCGGGTAGCGTGGGGGTGGCTTCAATGGGAATTCCCGTTGACAGTGGCAGGACCAGAAGATCCCACCACTAGCAAATTGCATGCTGCTGAGAAAAATGCTGAGAGGAGCCCAGACCATCTTGCCCATCATTTCTAATAAAAGTCAATCCACTTCCACTTGCATGCCCAGTCACAAAACCAAGAAAGGTAATGGCAATTCATTACATTTGGGGCAGCAGGTTGGCAAAGTGGTTAGCACTGCTGCCTCACAGCGCCAGGGATCCATGTTCAATTCCTGGCTTGGGTCAATTCCTGTGCAAAGTCTGCACATTCTCCCCATGTCTGTATGGGTTTCCTCCTGTTTCCTCCCATAGTCCAAGGATGTGCGGGTTAGGTGGATTGGCCGTGTTAAATTGTTCCTTGGTGTCAGAGAGACTAGCTAGGTAAATGCATGGTGTTTTGGGGATAGGTCCTGGGTGGGATTATGATTGGTGCAGACTCGATGGGTTGAATGGCCTCCACCAGCACTGTAGGATTCTATGATTCTATCTGACAAAAGTACTACGAAGCATCCTGGTTAATTAGGTTGACTACACATTCCAAAATCCAACACATGGCAATTCTGGGCAAAACCACCCAGTTCAAGCCCAGGTGTTTGGGAGAATCTGAGACTTAAAGCAACAACAAATGAAAGCACTGAAGTACGTGAGAACAATTTAATCAAGTTATCAACGTTATTGTGAAAACATGTAGTTGTTTTGAATGTTTAAGTCTTGTTTAAACCATTATTTTGTGTAGTAGACATTTCTGTTATTGAGACAATTGTTATTGAAAATGGAAAAAAAATCATAGAACTTGATGGCTACATTGGACATGTGCGATGTCATATACTTGATTGTGAATTAGCAGCTATTCAGTGTCAAATAATCTGAGTAAATCTTAAATATGGAGAATATCTGTTATAGCACCACCAGCAGGAATAGTAGATGCAGGTAGTACAGCTCACAATAAGTGTTCAGTAAAACCTGCTCGTCGTGTTTTAAATTTAATGTTATTTAAATTTTCAGGACAAATTAATTTTGAGGCTGACGCATTATTTCCAGCAGCTTTCCCAGAAGCGAAAGTTCAGAACATTAGCCCAGTGCAGTATCCAATTTCCCAGTTTCTACTTTAAAGATGGTTGGGAAATTAAAAAGAAAACCCTATCATGTGGACAGGGTTCGGTCCTTGGGCCCCAACTATTTACAATCTACATTAACGACTTGGGTACGTCGCCAAATTTGCAGTTGACACTTAAATAGGTGAGATAATAAGTTGTGATAATGAAATAAAAGTTCAAATGGATTGGATAGGTAAAGTGAATGAGGCAAAATTTGGCAGATGGAGTTTAATGTGGTGAAGTATGAGGTTATCCATTTTGGTAGGAAAAATACAAAGGCAAATTATTATCTGATTGGAGAGAAACTTTGGAATGCTTTAGTGAAGAGGGATTTGGGTGCATGAATCGCAGAAAACTAGTATGCAGGTGCAGCAGGCAATAAGGAAAGCAAATGGACCTTGGCATTTATTGCTAAAGGAGTAGAGTATAAAAGTAGTAAAGTGTTATGGCTACTGTACAAAGCATTAGTGAATGGCACTTATTGTGTGCAGTTTTGATTCTCTTAGTTGAGGAGGGATGTAGTTGCATTGCATTGCAGGTGGCTCAGAAGAGGTTTACTAGGTCGATTCCAGAGATGAGAAGTTGGTCTTACTAAGATTGGGCAGTTGAAACCTACACTCCCTGAAGTTCAGAAGAATGCGTGGCGATCTAATTGAGATGTACCAGATGATAAGAGGGATTGACAAAATAGATGTGGAGAGGATGTTTCCTCATTTAGGGCAATCTAGAATAAGTGGTCATAGTTTTAGGATAAGGGGTGGCAGATTTAAAACAGAGCTGAAGAGAAATTACTTCCCTCAGGGGTTCGTGAGTCAGTGGAATTCACTACCCCAGGATGTGGTGAATGCTGAGACCTCGAGTGAGTGTAAGGAAGAGGTGGACAGAGTTTTAATTAGTGAGGGGTTGGATGGTAATGGTGAATGAGATGGTAAGTGGAGTTGAGGCCAATATGAGATCGACCATGACTTTCCTGAATGGCGGAGCAAGCTCAAGGGACTAAATTGCCTACTCCTGCTCCAAGTTCTTTTGGCTGTTTCTTATGATGATGGATTTCTGATCAGACTGCCATCACATTTTCATCTTCAACTTAGTGCTGTGAATATGGGCCAGCTTTTAAAAATATTCTCTGACGAATTAAATGTGAATTCATACGAAAACAATGTTGTGAAGAAAAATGTTAGAATTGTACAACTCAGAAGGAGGCCATTCAGTCTATGGTATCTATGTTAGCTCTTTGAAAGAACTATCAAATAATTCCACCCCCCCCCCCTTTTCTCCACAACCTTTCAAAATTCTTTTCAACTATTTTTCCAGTACTGTTTTGAAGGCTACAATTGAATCTGCTTCCACCATCCTTTCAGCCAGTGCATTCCGGATCATAATAATTGATTGTGATTTTAAGAAATAATTCCCTCATCTTCGAATAATAAATTAATTCATTTTCTTTAAAAATCTGCAGTGTAACATCTGATTACTCACAATGGTTTCATTAATCTAGTTAGTTGGAAAAGAACAATACAAAACTTTACTCAGCTCAGCCAACTTCAGCTGCTTCATCAATGACCTTCCTCCCATTGGTCAGAGGTGTGGATGTTTGCTGAGAACTGCACAATGTTCAGCACCATTCGCGACTCCCCCGATATTGAAGATATCCATGTCCAATTTCAAGGCTTGGATAATGTCCAGGTTTGGGCTGAAAGTGGCCAGTAACATTCATGTCACACAAGTGCCAGACAATGACCATCTCCACCAACAAGAGAGGATCTAACCATTCATTGCTCCTCGATATTCAATGGGATTACCATTGCTGAATCCCCCACTATCAGCATCAACAGGTTTAGTATTGACCAGAAACTGAACTAGACTAGCCACATAAAAACTGTGGCTACAAAAGCAGGTCAGAGACTGGGAATCCTCGGCAGGTAACTCACCTTCTTGCTCCCCAAAGCCTGCCCATTATCTGCCAAGCACAAATCAGGATTGTGATGGAATACTCTCCATTTGCCTGGAGTGCAGCTCCACCAACACTCAAGAAACCTGACATCATCCAGGACAAAGCCCACTTGATTGGCACACCTTCCACAAACAGTCACTCCCTCCATCACCAATACAGCAGCGTGCACCATCTGCAAGATACACTGCGGGAACTCACCAAGGCTTATTAAGCAGCAGCACTTTCCAAACCCAAAACCACTGCTATCTGAAAAGACAAGGGCAGCAGGTGCATGGAAGTACTATTAGCTGGTTCCCTTCCAAGTCACTCAGCATCCTGACTAAAGAATTATATTGCCATTCCTTCACTGTTGTCAGGTCAAAATCCTGAAACTTCTTTCCTAACAGCACTGTGGGTATACTTACACCACGTGGCCTGCGGTGGTTCAAAAAGGCAGCTCACCACTACCTTCTCGAGGGCAATTTGGCATGGGCACTAAATGTTGACCTAGTCAGTTTTTAAAAATTCTGTCAATTTTATAATATAAAAATGTGTTTTGTAGTAATTGAAATTATGCCACTTGAAATTGTACATGTGTATATATAAACATTAGAATTTATACTTAATTTGACAAGTGACTGGGGCATTCTGTAGCATAGCCCCTTGTTCTATCTGTACCTGTAAAGTCCACATTTACTATCTCATCGATCTCTTGTCTTCTATAGATGAAGACTTATTTCACTCAAGATGCACTATTAGGATTGCATGAAATTTGGGACTTTTGTAGTCCATTAAATGGTCAGTAAATTGCAACCAATAAGCTTGTGGGTGTATCATTGAGTTAGTGCTGAAATCTAACTCTGGGAAATGTCCCGACCTGGGAAGGTTTCACCTGTAATTATTGTGTTTAATGAGAACCTAACCCTTTTATTTACACTGTGGTAATTAATCTGCTTGAATTATTTGCAGTGGTTGTCCAGGCACCCAGGTAAATACTAGGTTGAATTTTTTTAACTTGTCCCACAGCAAAATGCTTCAAGTTACAGCTTTCTAATAGAATCACCGCTGAGTTTGAACTTATCACAAAGCAACCACACAATTGAGCAGCTCGAATGACATCACTGAGGGCACAGCTTGAGTTAGCATCTCTTATATTACTTTTGTGCAGTGAAGTTTATATTACATTGTTACTCGTGGCTGCTGTTGATCCTTACTGTTTGATATTCACCTTTTTAATAAACCCGATTTGTATATTACAAACCAAACTGCATAAAACTACCTTTTATACCCTCATTTTGAAGTTTTAGTCCATTGTTTGAGAGATACCAAGTCTCATTTGAAGTGTTAATTTTAAAGTTTCTTAATGACGAAAAAAGATAATTCTTCAAAGCTAAATTTTGAAAATCCACGACGAGAATTTTTTTTTTAACCTTTTGACCATAGGTGGAAGGAGAGTTCTGTCGTCAGTAGAATGCTTTGGGCTTCTGCAATGCTGAGCAAGGCACGGAGAATGAGCTCAAGAGCTGGAACAACATTGCAGAATGTTCTGGCCCACTTTAGTCACTAGTGTACTTTGTGTCCTTAACGCATGATGATGATGATAACCTAATAGCATTAACCATTTTGTCTTTGGTACTTCAAGTTTATCAAGAAGTAATTTGCAGTCGATTAGTGGAAATACTGTGTCCAGTGTATATGTTATGCAATAATCGCAGTAAATGTGTACTTAATTTTGGACTTCCTGCCTCTTGCCTTGCAATTTAAATGGTTTCTATTAAATGCAGTTTGCAGCGAGACAGCATTGGGTCCCCATTGTTTGTTACCCTGTTGCCAATTTCTTAACTTCTTGGAAACTGTAGGATTTGGCCATTGTACCAATTAGTAGATTAACCGTCAAGGCCCAAGTTTTTCGTAGCGATGTGAAACACAAGTGATACTTGTGAAGTGTATAACTTTCTGTAGAAAACCATGCCTGCCCTTTTCTAAAAAAAAATTCTGCCAACTCATTTTGAAATGTTTCTGAGAGATTGTTGCATTGAAAGCATTACAAAATGATACAAATCTCCCCATGTGCTGTATTCCTTGTTGCCGCTGTGGAACTGGTGAGCAGGTTACAGAAGCTATAACTGAAATACAAGAAAGCAGCGTAAGGGCTGTTGGAATTTACAGAAATTATAATGAAATTATATTTCATCAGTGTATTTTGTTTAACTGTGATTAACATCTCATTTTTCAATGGTCAGATCTAAGTGACATTTTGGGGGCATCTGCCTGTTTATCAGGAAGCTTTCAAGTCAGCTTGGCTGCAGTAACAATCTGCTCCAATTCTGCCAGTGCTGCATATCTTGTTGCTTGTCACTATTCCCACAGTATTTCACTTGCTACAGTGCATGCCACTTTTGTTAAACTTTATATCGCTTAAAAATAAAAGTTTAACATCTAAATTTGCAGGAAACATGATATGCCAGGCATCCACGAGCAACCAACTTTAGATGCTTTTAGTTCAGTACAATTAGGAAGTGCCATGAATGACCTAAGGAAGAGGAGAAAGAAAAAGAGAAAACAAAGCTGCTTTTTACAGGTACTGTAGCAGTGCAGCCCATAATCCTGTCAGTGAACATGTACTTGTGCTTTGTGACATATTGCACCAAATCATTGGATAATGACCAACCCCAAAAGAGCAGGCTTTAACTTTTTAATCAATCACATGCTGTACTTTGGATCACGCTGCTTGACGTCTCCAGGGTGTCCTTTCGTGCCCTGCAGTATTGATGCCAAAAGTCCTCAGTAGTAGCAGTACATGATGAAAAAAACTGAGATGTCGCTATTGCAGACGGAACTAATTTACTGGTTGCTGAGTTAACCTGTGCTTGGCCAGAATACGGTTGTGTTACAACTTCATGCAACTACATTGCTCCTTCTGCGCTGATCAAACTGCCTGAGTGAATTATTACACTTGGATATAAATGTTGGATGCTATATTCCTGCCCACCAGTGCCACCACCCTAAATACAGTCCTTCTGCTAAATAATTTATAGCTATTCTTGAGGTTCATTGCCATCCAGTTTAAACTTTCAGCCTCTCTTTGCAAACAATCGTATTGCGTTGATTTGTTTAAGATCCAGCAGCTTAATTCTCAGCCACATGGGATGAAATATAATAAAAATAGATGGATTTCTCTGGTGGCCATTGTGAATTCAAGTTGCGAAAACCACACTTCAGTCAACGAAATGCTTTTGAAATCAAGAAAATGGAACAGCCTATTTGCACACAGCAAAGTTCCACAATTAGTAAGATAATGATCCAATACCTTGTTTTAGGCAATGTTGAGGGATAGATGTCAGCTCAGACATCAGAGAAAATCCCCTTGATTTTCTTTGAATACTGTCATTCTATCTTTTATGACCTCCTGTTAGGGTAGACAGCTTAGCGCCTCATTTGACAGACGGTAGCTCTGAAAGTGCAGTAGTCCCTGAGTGCTGTCCTGAAATGCCAGTGAAGATTATGTGTTTGGATATGTTGAGGTAGACCACTCACTCCAGAGACTGGAAAGAGGCTTGAGGTCATAATCTTTTGACTAAGAACTGGGACTTGTGAGCTAAAGCACAACCAACACTGTTTAATCTCAGAATGATGGCAATAAACATTTTTTAAAAAACATATATTTAAAAATTCCTTTCTGACCTCCTCCTGATCCATGAATGCAAATCCTCCCTCAGCTACTAGCACGTGTGCAAAAGCAGACTGGGGTAGCATGCCCTTTCATTTCTTCTCTATTTCCTGTTCTCCAATGTTCCATGCCTCCCTGTGGCTCTATTAAGAAGTTTGACGTGATGATTTGTGAATGTATAAGCATGCTACTATAGTAATGTGTCCCAAAGCAATGACGCCCTTGTATTGGAGGAAATTATCTTCTCTGAAACCATTCTCTGGTAGAATTGCAGTAAACATTGTTATCATAGTCACTGGTGCTGTCTCCTGGTGAAGACTTCCATTAAAACATGATATTGTCACCAAAACATTTGTGATCCAGCAGAGTTTTATTTTTCTCCGTCTTCCCTCACATCCTCAATGCACTTGTGAATCAAAAGATATTTTTAAAAATAAAACATTTATATATTATGTCTAAAGTGAAAACATCATAATCTGATCATGTTCCATCTTGACAGTATAATACAGTGCAATTTAACATGGGCACATGCAACAACACTTTATTATTATGTTGCTTTGTGATTTGGGGTTTGATTGCAGCTTTTAGACCAACTAACAAGATCATTCCATGATCCCCGCGTTGTTCCAAGACATTTTAGTGTAATACATCCTGTTACTTGGAATATAACGTTACATGGGAAAATTGTTCTGCTAATTATCAGTCTTGATATCATTGAATTGCGGAGCAGACGCAATGGGCCAAATGGCCCACTTCTGCTCCTACATCTTGTAATCTTATATATGAATTTAATCGAAGTACTCGGTGAAGTAAAGTGGACCATCTCCTTCTGTGATTCATCTTCGATTGAAAAACTGTGAACAAAATACGTGAAGTATATAGATTGTTAATAAGAATGGGATTTTAAAAAGGTCTTGATTTTGATTACAAATTTGTGCCAAATATTTTTTGGAAAATATTTTTATTTTCACTCAGAAAATTCTCATGTTGAGATTTCATATGTGTCAATCCAGTGAATATTCACAGGAGCTGTGGTTGAGGATTGGGTTCTGCATCAGCTGAAGGTAGAAATGTGATGCATGGCTCCAAGTTTCTCTCTCAGAGGAGCTCTCAAACAAATCTTAAATCTGATTTTATTCATCTGCTGACAACTGTTCCGTCACCAACTGGACTTATTATAAGCTTTCCAGTTTGCCTTTGGTAATTGTAATCGTACAACAAAGGAAGAATGAACTTGCATTTTTATAGCACGTTTCATGACCTCAGAATCATTCTAAAGTACTTCACGTATGGCAAAGTACCTTTTCATCTGCAGTCACTGTCGTATTGGCGGGAAGCATGCTAATGAGGCTCCTCAGCACTTCACTGGTTTCTCACATTACTCTGTACAAATTGTTTGAAATTCCTGAGTAAATGTCCCCCTTCATGAATGCCTCTGTGAACTCATGTTCTACCCATTTCCCTGCCCTCCCATCACCAATTCCCCCACCATTTTCCAAGAAAGTGACACCGAGTGCCATTGATTCTGTCTACACTTCCCGCTGAAAAAGCAGCCAGCATAATGAAGGACCCCATGCACCCCAAACATTCTCTCTTCTGCCTTCTTCTGTCAGGAAAAAGATACAGAAGTATGAGATCATGTACCAACTTGACTCAAAAACAGCTTCTTCCCTGCTGCAATCAGACTTTTGAATGGACTTAACTCACACTAAATTAATCTTTCTCCACTAGCTATGACAGCAACATTATACGTTCCACTCACTCCTTTCCTTCTCTAGGTACGGTATGCTTTTTCTGTATAATGTGCAAGGAACAATACATTTCACTATATACCAATACGTGTGACAATAATAAATCAAATCAAATCAGTGATGATCAAATTGAATAGCGAAGCATGTTGAATGAGCCAAATCACCTACACCTGCTGCTAGGTTCCTCTAATGACCAAATAATCTACCTCTGTGACTGTTCATCCCCGTTTGATTAATGAATCACCCTGTTCTCACCGTGAGATCTGAACGAGTTTCCAGCAATGCTGAATTCTGTAAGAATGTTGCACCAACACTCCTGCTATCAGCCATTACTGCTCCACAGAGTTTAGTGCATCACAGAGTTTGTAAAATACATATATTTAGCTTGATAGAGGGTGCATTTTTGATTATACTTCCTCTGCTCTGCTTTTTCTTTCAGGAAGGAAGTTAGTCTTCCAGTTGCACTTTTTCCAGCCCATCTTAAATAAATAATTTGCTGCCCCTATCGATAAACACACCAAGAAACAAAAAGTTGGAAGCAAAACCGCTAGCTAGCACAATACTTGTATGCAAAACCTGGAATCAGCCTGCAAAAAGTCGGTGTACCCTTTTCACAAGATAATTATGGATAAGAAAAGCCTTTTACTAATTTGAACCTACGTGCTCTTGTCCTACTCCCCTAATTTAATTTGATTATATTCCAGATTTACCTTGATTATCTTGCATATCTCGATAAGATCACCTCCTCTTCAGGATGAGAAGCTCACGTTTCTTCCGTTGTCCTAGTGACTCAGACCCTTGAGACTAAGAATCAGTCTGATGGTGTTTTCTATTTTCTCTGCCTCAGTGCTTCCTGGCGACCAGAAGAATACACAGTATTCAAGCTGTGATCTGACCGGTGAACTCTACAATTTCCTGTAGGAATAGCCTCAATGATAGGAGACTTTCCATTAATGGAAAGTTGCATTCTTTTCTATCAAAAGCTGTACAGTATTCAAAATTTATCACCTCTGCCATTAAGCTGCATGGTAGCACAGTGGTTAGCACTGTTGCCTCACAGGACTAGGGACCCAGGTTCGATTCCTGCCTTGGGTCACTGTCTGTGTGGAGTCTGCACGTTCTCCCCATGCCTGTATGGGTTTCCTCCAGGTGCTCGGTTTCCTCCTGCTGCCTTAAAGATGTGCTGGTGAGGTGCATTGGAAGCTAAATTCACCCCCAGTGTACCATAATAGGCAACTAGGGGATTTTCGCAGTAATTTCATTACAGTGTTAATGTGGGCCTACTTGTGACACTAATAAATAAACTTTAAATTTAAACTAAGCAAAATAATTTGGACTGTGATCCTGCCTGGATGATACTTGAAGAGTGCCTCTTGCACTCTTATCACTTGCGCCTCAAAAAGAAGGCAATCTCTACTTTAAATCCCAGTTACATTAAACTGCATGAAGCTAAACATTGAACCTCCTATTTTGAAACAGTCAGCACAATCTTGATCTTGAAGTAAGCCACACAATTGTTTGTTGCTTGATTTACAATTGTCCAGCCGAGGGAGGGTATGAAGGAAAGAGTTCAAGGAATGTGCCTTTCTTTTCACCGAACTTAAATATGATTCTTCAACCACACACTAGGATATCTGAATAGTTTGTTTTCAGTTTCACTTGACTGAAGTTGATACACACTGACAAAAAGTCTCTGATCAATCTGGAAAATTGCCAATGGTCTGATGAAAATTTACTTAGTGTCGATGAATTTTTGTGGTGAACTGAGCTTAATAACGGAACTCAAGATCCTCATTTTGTGAGACTTGCCTTCTGCCACCTCCTGGGCTATGGTGTGGTTCAACTTCTGCACATCAACCTTATTGCCCTTGAATTTGTTTGTTTTCGTGTTATCTCCAGAAGAACAGCGAATGATAAAATGAGCAGAAGTTAGACAGTATCTGTCAAAGGCAACAAACAATTTAAAACTTTAGGTGCGGAATCCTTTGCCAAAGCAGTTCAGAACAATGACCCACTCTCAAAGTCCTATGTTGCTTGCCTGTTGAAAGACGCTGTCTGATCTGCTGAACATTTCCAGCTTTCGTCTGTTTTTTGTTTTCAATTTTGAGCATCTGCAGATTTTGCTTTTTGCATAAGCTATAGTTATGGTTCAAGTAAAATTTATTGAAAACATTTGGCAGTCTGAAGAACATTGTTGGGCTCACCCCCAATCAAAGAAGCTGCAGTGTTTTCAGGACTGCCATTTTCATCGTCCTTTATGCTTCCAGTGAAGAAGCATTTACTTTTCATGTTGACTGTATCCTAGAATGTAGTACCGGGGGAACATTTAAAAGAAGAATAGGAACTAAAACTTTTTGAAGTATATCATAACGCAGGTAAACTTCTTGATTTGGAATCCTGCACTACGTGAGGGGAAACTGAGCACATCTCATTATTTGCAATAATTCTTTTTTACGTGTAAAATTCAAGTGGTTCAGTAAAAAGGATGAAGTAGGAGCTGCAATACTATAGTGCCTTTCCAAACCTCAGGGTCGCAAAAAATTTTACAGCAATTATAGTATTTTGAAGTATAGTATCTGTTTTAATGTAGTAAATGTGATGGCTGAATTGTGTACAGTAATACCCACAAATAGCACTGAATGACCTGATAATCTATTTTAGGTGTTGGTTGTGGAATAATTGTTGGTTGAGAGACTAGGAGCACTCCTCTGTTCTTCCTTGATTCATACGATGGGAACCTTTAGAATTACTTATTACTACGCTTACAAAGGTATTTCATCGGTGTCTGGAGGCATCCAATAGTCATGAAAATTGCTATATAAATATAAATCTTTTAAGACGTTTTACTGGGTAAGACAATCTAACTATGTGTAACATTGCATCTGAGAGGCAGCATTTCTGACAGTGTGGCATTCCCTCAATGCTACATTGAAATGTCAACCTGGATTTCTGGTATGGGGTTTGAACCCATTACCTTTACTGACTCATAGGCAAGAGTGGAAGAGGATAGTTGGTGGGGAATTCTAAAGTACAATTTCCATTCCTTGAGTTAAAATGTTCTAACATCAATGCAGCCCATAATGTAAAACTACCATAACTCATGGAACTACATTGACAGTCAGAGAATTCATTGGTTGATGTAGGAAATGCAAGATTCACACTGCCTGGATGGAAGGGATTCAGTTGAGGTTGTGGTCAATGCGTCTTGTGGGCTCAGAGAAAGGGGAGTTTTACTGTGCAGCTGTGCATGCATTACACAACCCTGAAACGATGAAAAATTTGGAAAATCTATGAAATATCTCACTTGAATACACAGTGTCCCCAAGAAAAAAAAGTCAGAAAATGGAGCTGGCTGGAAGAGTGCGATCTTTCCATTTGCTGTGTTGGGAATTTTTGTATGCTTTCTAATTGCAGTTGTTTAGTTATTGGGTGGGATTTTCTAGCACCACCGTGGGATGTTTTCTGGTGGCAGAGGTAGCTCATCATTGGCTGCTGGCAGGATCTTCTGATCCCTTCAAGGTCTACAGCATTTTACATGGCTTGCCCATCCCACCACCAGAGTACCTGCCTTGGGAGGTCAATGTTTGAGATACTGGTGGAAAGAGCTGGGAAATCCCACCATTAACTCTTGGTGTCAATTATAGCCAGACTTGCAGTAGTATCCACCAAAAACAGATTTAAGCTTTTTTGGACCACTTTCCACAGAAATGTCCACAACAGAGGAAATCTTTTATATGCCCGACTTATATGAAACCATATTTCAGCAGTGATAGAGGATATTTTTCAAAGAATCATAGAATCATTGAATCCCTATAGTGCAGAAGGAGACTATTCAGCCCATCGAGTCAGTGCCAATGACAATCCAACCGAGGCACTATCCATAACCCTTTGTATTTACCCTGTTAATCCCCCTGACACTAATGGTCAATTTAGCATGGCCAATCAACCTAACCTCCTCACCTTTGGACTGGGGGAGGAAATCCATGCAGACATGGGGAGAATTATTGCATAATTTACATTTTCAAACTTGGCATGACTTGTTTGCTAGATAATTCATGGAAAAGGCATGTTATCTATATAAGGTTTCTTTACATGTAATTGATGTCCTTCTGCATTGTTTGTAAAGCTGGTAATATCTTTTATGTGGAGTGGCACAGCAGTTAGCACTGCTGCTTCTCAGCGCCAGGGACTCTGGGTTCAGTTCTGGCCTCGGGTCACTGTCATGTAGAGTTAGCACCTTCTCCCCATACCTGCAGGGGTTTCCTCCAGCAGTCCAAAGATGTGTTGGTTACGTAGGCTGGCTGTGCTAACTTGTCTCTAGTGTTAGAGGATTAGCAGGCTGAATATCTGGGGTTACGGGAATAGGGCCTGGGTGGGATTGTTGTTGATTAGATGGACTGAATGGCCTTCTTCTGCACTGTAGGGATTCTATGATTTGAATCTTAATGATGGTTATTTTGACATTAAATTACAAACCATTGTCATTGTCGCAGTGTCTCGCGCTTCAAGTTCATGACCACCATTCTCCACCTGAGTTCACAATCTAGGCAGCTTGCCAAAGAGCGGGTGCTTTGTAATGGGAACGTGCAGTCTCAAAGGAAGAAAGAGATGATCAGAGAGTGAAAACAAAGACTGCACTCATGTATACCTCCCTTCAACTAGCATGGACAGAGGCCAAGAATTAGGTCACCTATCTGTCTGGACAGCCAGGAAAATTGTGACCTAAATAAAATCAGACCCATTGGCTTTGAAAAATAAGGAATAATAATACACTTCAAAAATGTCCTGGCTATATTCAGAATAAGTGGTGCGATGATGTACAAGAAGCTAAAGCCATAATAGTTTTAACCCATAAAATGTGTCCATTTCTCCAAAGCTTCAGTTGTAAGGTTTTGAATGCAGCCTTGTGTAATGACAACGGTGACCCCGTCCAATAGTCTCTTTGGGAAGTCTTTCCTACAATGTGGCAATTCTCACGTACGCATTGGAATATTTGTATTAATGAGGCTAGAGTGAGATTGAAACAAAATTTTCCTTCTTTGGGCTCAGAAAACTTAATCCAGGCAAATCAATTTTTATTGAAGCTTTTTTTCTCTGGGTTGAAGATCCTGGTTCTCCTTTTGTTTACAATTGGCCCGGTGGTTCACACAGAGCACCCGCATGCTCATATTACAGTCAGCATGATACATGGTGTGCTTTTACTGTCAAAAAATGTAGATTGAACTCGCAGATAGTGGAAACAGGAACAGTGCAGGGGTTTGTAATTAGCATTTTGGACTTTTGGCAGAATTTGTTATTGATACAAAAAAAAGGCCACAAGTAATTTTTTTTTCCTGAGATTTCACTCCTTTTATGTTGAAATGTTTTAGCCACGACATGCTCATAGAGTCATAGAGATTTACAGCAGGCCCTTCGGACTTGTCCATGCTCACTTCCATATATCCGTGCGTTGCAGCATGTACATTGCATAAGAGGACCCATTGCTTTAAAATAACCATAATGTAGTGTGAATTATGTGAATAGGGTCTGCACTTCTGGCCTAATTGGCAATCTGGACACCAGCCACTGAAATTAAGCATGCAGGTGGTATGAAGGCAAAGAGTATGTTGGCCTTTATAGCAGGAGGATTCAAGTATAGGAGCAGCGTCTTGATTACATAGCAATTATATGGGGCCTTAGTGAGGCCACACCTGGAATATTGTATGTAATTTTGGTCTCTTTATCTGAAGAAGGATGTTCTTGCTATAGAGGATGCAGAGAAGATTTATGAGACTGATCTCTGGGATGGCAAGACTGAAATACGAGGAGAGATTGATCAGTTAGGATTACATTCACTGAAGGTTAGAACATGGAGGGAGTGATCTGATAGGAACCTATAAAATTTTAACAGGACAGGAGAGGGTAAATGCAGGAAGGGTGTTCTTGATGATGAGGTGTCCAGAACCAGGGGTCATAGTCTGAGGTTACAGGGTAAGCTTTTTTTGGGGGATTGAGATGAGGAGGAATTTCTTCACTTAGAGAGTGTGGAATTCACTGCTACAGAAAACAGTTGAGGCCAAACAATTGTGTGTTTTCAAAAAGGAGTTAAATACAGTTCTTGAGGAAGAGAGGATGAAAAGATATTGGAGGAAGACTGGATCAGGCTGTTGAGTTGGATGGTCAGCCATGATCATAATGAACGGTGAAGCAGGCTTGAAGGGTTAAATGGCCTACTCCTGTTACTATTTGCAATGTTTCTATGGTGATTGATTGATCTGAAGTGGGCCAGTTTAGTGATGGGAGGGTGGCCTCCAGTGTCATTTACTAATGTGAAGGATTGTGGAAACCAGATTTTGAGAGGATTTCGGCAAAGCTGGTTTCAAGAATATGAGTTTATTCGTTGTGCTTGTGTCTTGTAATGTTAGCGGATTCCTTTGTTTTGGCTACAGGCTGAGAGAGAGAAATCATGGGATATGACAAGTTTGTATGATGGAGATCACAAGGAACTATCCCTTTCTCAGGATGTTGAGGCCTCATTTTAACTTCATTTTAACAGTCCACCTGAGGCACTGTTATGCGTTAGCTTCCCGATGAAACAGCACCAAAGATGAAGAAGCTGCACCAACATTAGTGAATGCAGCTAAATGCTGAAGGGGGCAATTAGAAGTGGAATTTGAACCCATAATCTTCTTACTCAGAAGTGGGAATGCTGTCTGCGACCTCCTCATTATACACCCTCACTGTCTGCGACCTCCTCATTATTCACCCTCACTGTCTGCGACCTCCTCATTATACACCCTCACTGTCTGCGACCTCCTCATTATACACCCTCACTGTCTGCGACCTCCTCTTATACACCCTCACTGTCTGCGACCTCCTCATTATACACCCTCACTGTCTGCGACCTCCTCATTATTCACCCTCACTGTCTGCGACCTCCTCTTATACACCCTCACTGTCTGCGACCTCCTCATTATACACCCTCACTGTCTGCGACCTCCTCATTATTCACCCTCACTGTCTGCGACCTCCTCATTATACACCCTCACTGTCTACGACCTCCTCATTATTCACCCTCACTGTCTGCGACCTCCTCATTATACACCCTCACTGTCTGCGACCTCCTCATTATACACCCTCACTGTCTGCGACCTCCTCATTATACACCCTCACTGTCTGCGACCTCCTCATTATTCACCCTCACTGTCTGCGACCTCCTCATTATACACCCTCACTGTCTGCGACCTCCTCATTATACACCCTCACTGTCTGTGACCTCCTCATTATACACCCTCACTGTCTGCGACCTCCTCATTATTCACCCTCACTGTCTGCGACCTCCTCATTATACACCCTCACTGTCTGCGACCTCCTCATTATACACCCTCACTGTCTGCGACCTCCTCATTATACACCCTCACTGTCTGCGACCTCCTCATTATACACCCTCACTGTCTGCGAACTCCTCATTATACACCCTCACTGTCTGCGACCTCCTCATTATTCACCCTCACTGTCTGCGACCTCCTCATTATACACCCTCACTGTCTGCGACCTCCTCATTATACACCCTCACTGTCTGCGACCTCCTCATTATACACCCTCACTGTCTGCGACCTCCTCATTATACACCCTCACTGTCTGCGACCTCCTCATTATTCACCCTCACTGTCTGCGACCTCCTCATTATTCACCCTCACTGTCTGCGACCTCCTCATTATTCACCCTCACTGTCTGCGACCTCCTCATTATTCACCCTCACTGTCTGCGACCTCCTCATTATTCACCCTCACTGTCTGCGACCTCCTCATTATTCACCCTCACTGTCTGCGACCTCCTCATTATTCACCCTCACTGTCTGCGACCTCCTCATTATTCACCCTCACTGTCTGCGACCTCCTCATTATTCACCCTCACTGTCTGCGACCTCCTCATTATTCACCCTCACTGTCTGCGAACTCCTCATTATTCACCCTCACTGTCTGCGACCTCCTCATTATTCACCCTCACTGTCTGCGACCTCCTCATTATTCACCCTCACTGTCTGCGACCTCCTCATTATTCACCCTCACTGTCTGCGACCTCCTCATTATTCACCCTCACTGTCTGCGACCTCCTCATTATTCACCCTCACTGTCTGCGACCTCCTCATTATTCACCCTCACTGTCCGGGATTCCCTCAGTATTTACCGTTGCACACTACAATCTCCTCAGTTTTCACCCCTGCTGGCTATGACCTCCTCACTGTTCACCCTCACTCTGCGATCTCCTCACTGTCCACCCTCGCTGTCTACGACCTCCTCACTGTTCACCCTCTGTCTACGACCTCCACACTGTTCACCCTCTGTCTACGATCTCCACACTGTTCACCCTCTGTCTACGATCTCCACACTGTTCACCCTCTGTCTACGATCTCCACACTGTTCACCCTCTGTCTACGATCTCCACACTGTTCACCCTCTGTCTATGATCTCCACACTGTTCACTCTTGCTGTCTACAATCTCCTCACTGTTCACCCTCACTGTCTGCGATCTCCTCACTGTTCGCCCTGTCTATGATCTCCTTTCTGTTCACCCCCACTGTTTATGATCTCCTCACTGTTCACCCTCACTGTCTGCGATCTCCTCACTGTTCGCCCTGTCTATGATCTCCTTTCTGTTCACCCCCACTGTTTATGATCTCCTCACTGTTCACCATCGCTGTCTGCAAATTTCCTCAGTATCTGTAATGATGTTTACCCTCATATTGACAAAAGGTGACAGAGGTTTTACGAGCTAAATGGAAGCTACACAGCTATATCGCTCCAGACTTGTAAATACGCTGCTGCCTTGTCAATCTTAAATCAAAAATGCCATCCCTGGCAAAGTTCTTACAGGGGTTGATGACAAGAATGTGGAATTTTAACTGAGGGAAATGATGATGTGTCTTATTAGAGGTTACAATGTTAAGGAGTGATAAAGTGCGTGGAGTGAAAGTGAAGATTGTTTTCTGTGTTGGCCCAAAGTAATGGTGTCACAATTGATGAGTGTCTGGCTACTTGAACTATCAGACTTAGTTACTGAAAACAGATCCAAAATGAATAATTCTCTGATTCCCCATTAGGTTTGAATGATGTCCATAAGATTACTCACGCTTACACACTCTGGGCTGTTTTGGCCAAAACATTAGTTATGATGTCATTCATCTTGGTGGGAAAATTATCGAACATCAGGAAATGACCTTAAGATTATTAATTTCACTTACAATAAGTGCAGTTTCTGTTATTATAATTCCCCAGTGGTATAATTTAAAGTTGTATAAAGTTCCACTGTCTGATAATTAAAAGCTGCAGTGCCCCAAATTTGTAATGGTGTTTCCTTTCCACTCTGACTTGTGACTAAGTGGTAAGCTCCATTCTTCAGGAAGATATTCAAGCTGTCCCAGGGATGCTAGTTTATGAAGACCCTGCCTGTGTACCTGTGCCAGTGGTCCCTTCACCGTTGTACGCAGGTCTCTGCGATTGGCAAGAACCTAGGATTGTTTTGGATCTTAAGTTTGGGGTTAATTTGAAAACAAGGGAAACTTCAGTTCTCGGCTCATGTAAATTTCTAATTACTTAGGAAACTGCAAGTGGTAACTGTAGAATGTCGCCTAGCCAAATGCCAGATATCGGAAATAAGAACAAAATAAGCTGGAAAAACTCAGCAGGTCGGCATGGTGGCACAGTGGTTAGCACTGCCACCTCACAGCACCAGCGACCCAGGTTCAAATCTGGCCTTGGTCTGTGAGGAGTTTGCACATTCTCCCCATGTCTGCATGGGTTTCCTCCAGGTGCTCTGGTTTCCTCCCACAGTCCAAAGATGTGCGGTTTATGTTGATTGGCCATGCTAAATTGCCCCTAGTGTCAGGGGGATTAGCAAGGTAAATATGTGGGGTTACAGGGATCGGGCCTGGGTGAGATTGTGGCTGGTGCAGACTTGATGGGCCAAATGGCCTCCTCCTGTACTGTAGGGATTCTGTGATTTGGTCAGGCAGTGTCAGTGGAAAAAGAACAGAAACTCAGTGTTCCCCTCTTGTTGTCTCCAAACAACCTTTCGTTATCTCTCATGATTAAAATTACTTTAAAATGGTCATCCTTGTTTTCAATCCCTTCCTTTGGTAACCTCCTCCAACTCAACAATCCTCCATAATCTCTGCATCCCTCTAATTCTGCCCACTTAAGAGGCGGCATCATAGCACAGAGGTTAGCTCTGCTGCCTTGTAGCACCAGGGACCCGAGTTCAATTCTGGCTTTGGGTCACCGTCTGTGTGGAGTCTCCACATCCTCCCCTTGTCTGCGTGGGTTTCCTCCAGGTGCTCTGGTTTCCTCCAACAGTCCAAAGATGTGAGGGTTAGATGGATTGGCCATGCTAAATTGTCCCTTAGTATCAGAGGGACTAGCTGGGTAAATATAATTGAATATAAAAGTAGGGAGGTCTTGCTGCGGCTGTACAGGGCATTGGTGAGGCCACAGCTGGAGTACTGTGTGCAGTTTTGGGCGCCGTACTTACGCAAGGATATTTTGGCCTTGGAGGGAGTGCAGAGGAGGTTTACTAGGCTGATGCCGGAGTTGAGGGGGTTGAGCTATGAGGAGAGGCTGAATAAATTAGGCTTGTACTCGTTAGAGTTTAGAAGAATGAGGGGAGATCTCATTGAGACGTATAAGATGATGAATGGGATGGATAGGATAGAGGTGGAGAGACTCTTCCCGCTCAGAAAGGACAGTAGGACTAGGGGGCACAGCCTCAAGATAAAGGGGGAGCGGTTTAGAACGGAGTTGAGGAGGAACTTCTTCACTCAAAGAGTGGTGAATCTCTGGAATTCTCTGCCTGTTGAAGTGGTGGAGGCTGCCTCGCTAAATATTTTTAAGACGCGGGTTGATGGGTTTTTGATAAGAGAGGGGATTAAGGGTTATGGGGAGAGGGCGGGAATGTGGAACTGAGCCACGACATATCAGCCATGATCTTATTGAATGGCGGGGCAGGCTCGAAGGGCTGGATGGCCTACTCCTGCTCCTATTTCTTATGTTCTTATGTTCTAAATACATGGGGTTATGGGGTTAGGAAGGGATTGTTGTCATGCTCAATTGGCTGAATGGCCTCTTTCTGCATTGTGGGATTCTGTGATCTCTGATTTTTATCATTCGGCGGCGGACTATTGTGCTTTTAACTGTTTAGACCTTAAATTCTGGAATTATTTCCCTCAACCTCTTTGCTCCTCTGTCTCTCTTTTTCTCTATTAAGATGCTCCTTAATGCCTTTGGCCAAGCTTTGGGCAGCTGTTGTAATAGCTCCAAATGGGATTTGTTTGTTTTTGTTGTTATACTTCTGTGAAGCACTCTGGGAAGTCCTATTCCGTTCAAGGCACTAAATAGGTCCAAGTTGTTAGCCATGGAACCTCGACATTTGTGTTCCAAGTCAGTTACTTAGAATGTTCTTCCCAACCTAGTTGTTAGATTTTATTTTATTCATTCACGGATGTGCATGTCACTGGTTAGGACAGCATTTATTGCCCATCCCGACATGCGATCAAGAAACTATCCCTTAAACCTGAAGTGTTCAAATGTGAACTTTTAAAGTGATAACAATTGAGTAATTTTTGAAGCAGAGCAAACACATTCTTTTGAAATACCTTCCATAGAGAATCAAAGATAACTAGGATAAAATAAACCTGGAACATTCACAGTTTCTCTCCTCATAGTGCCTGACCTGATTACTTTCAATTATTTCTGTTTTTATTTCCGATTTCCAGGATCTGCAGAAAATTTTTTTTTTGCTTTGGCCAAAGATAATGGTGATTGAGTGAGACTGTGATCAGCCAGCCAGCTAGGAACTGTGATTAAGGAGATATTAGGTGTTCATAGTAAGGCTTTAAACATGAAGGTGGGTTATTTCTAACTGGCAAGGTGAAGGTGAAGTGAATCACTGAAACCTGAGATGTGTTTTTGCAGTGAAACGTACTTCTGAAAAGAACATTCATTGACGTGTTTGTTAAAGAATGAGCCTGTCATTTCGGGAAAATCAGAGACAGCAAAGCTTAGTGAAAGAAACTAACCCACTACACGCAATGGTTAGCGCTGCTGCCTCACAGCACCAGGGACTAGGTTCGGTTCCAACCTTAGCTGACTGTCTGTGTGGAGTTTGCATGTTCTCCCCGTGTCTGCATGGGTTTCCTCCGAGTGCTCTGGTTTCCTCCCACAGTCCAAAGATGTAGATTAGGTGGATTGGTTGTGTTAAATAGCCCCCTGAATGTCCCAAGTTGTGTAGGTTAGGGATATTAGTAGGTTAAATATGTGGGATTACGGTGATAGGGCCTGGGTAAAATGCTGTGTTGAAGAGTCGGTGCAGACTCGATGAGCTAAATGACCTCCTTCTGCATTGTAGTGGATTCTACACGTGAGGGTACTGAGAATATGACTGGATTCTGTGTCATCTGTTAATCTGAAGATGCCTTGTTTCTACTAAGGCTAACTTATTTGACTTGATACACTCCTTAATCAGATTGAAAAAAATCAAAAACATATACAATGTCAAAATACATTAAGAACATGGTGAGGGACAGCCAAATTACCCGCTACTAAATAAGTCTACCTGTATCGACAATTTGAGTCCAACTGAATTACCTTTCAACTATCTGTAACTCAGCAATGGTAATTGGTGACTTATTTTGTTCCTATAACACTTAAAACTTGGAGATACCATGGAATCTCTTCCTATGGAAACTGGAAAATGACGGCCTCTTCATTGATGGTGCTAAATAGTTTACATTATAAAAGAGACAAGCGGGAATTTGCAGTGACAACTACATGCAAAGTGTGGAATAAGGCTACATTCAATGCTGCCAAATCTTATTTATTTAGTGTATTTTAAACCTTTAAAATATGGCATAGTGAATCTTTGCTAAGGTGCTGAGCGCAAAGCTAAATATAGTGCTCCAAATGAAGTTCGGCCTTGCTTTGCTGCTTGTTTTATATTTGAAATTTCTCAGACTTTTGATTAATTTCCGAACAAGCTTTTAATAGTATGTAAATACTGGACGCAAACTATATAAATTTTATTTTCTAAATACTATCACAGTTTGCACCTTTATCCTAAAAGTTACTTTTTTTGTTCTGACATATCATTAGTTCCCAGTAAACTCAATCTCAAACATGGGCAGGGACCACCCAGCCACTCATCACCTGACTTTGACTATTACAGCAAACTCTTCAGTGTTAATCAGGTTAAACCCTACTTCACAGGCCCTTTAATCAGCTCTTCAAGATGACCTTCACTGCACTTTTCATCCTTTGAACAGTTCAACAGACCTGTAAAACAACGACTTGTCCCTGGGAGAGGTAGCTGAACACAGCTCCTTGAAACTCTTTATGGCTCTTCAGGTTCAATTGGCTTCTTTTGAAGACCGGAGGGATTATCAGAATGCCTTTTGTTTTGGCATTACGTTTGTACCAGAGTCACAGGAAAGCGTGAACAGATTTTTTTGGGAGTTTCAGAGCGTATGTTTTAGTTGCCTGACAACTAGGCAACTAAAACTAGGTGGCACAGTGGTCAGCACTGCTGCCTTACAGTGCCAAAGACCCAGGTTCAATTCCTGGCTTGGGCCACTGTCTTTGTGGAGTTTGCACATTCTCCCCGTGTTTGCATGGGTTTCCTCCGGGTGCTCCGGCTTCCTCCCACAGTCCAAAGATGTGCGGGTTAGGTGGATTGGCCGTGCTAAATTGCCCCTTAGTGTCAGGGCCACTAGCTAGAGTAAATGCATGGGGTTGCAGTGGTAGGGCCGGGGTGGGATTGTGGTCAGTGCAGACTTGATGAATGGCCTCCTTCTTCATTGTAGGATTGTATGATTCTAATAAAGTTGGTGTTTACTAAACTGCCTTGCTTGGCTCGAAACTAATCATGAATATTTTTCTTCGACATTTGTGGTGATCTTTTAAAGTTTCACACCAAACATGCTGGGTATCAAAGGAAATTAGGGGTGGGATTTTCCAATGTTGTCCCCTGCTACCCAACTGCAAATGAGAAAAGAGAATTTGGCAATCTAGCCAAAACTCCATTCACTGCAGCAACATTGGAGAATCCCAGCTGTGGATGAGGTTGGAGTATTTGCAAAGGTGTTTCTTTTTACCTTTTACCAAAGTAAAATGAGGAATTTGTTAGAACTGAATGACGAGCAGTTTATTTCTCTCAGCTTAAAAGGAGGAGCATTCTTGGTGATCCTGAGACAGTCCATTTTCATATGGCTCTGCCTTACTAATGAGGGCATCAGCTGGAAAGCAAAACAAATTAGCAGAAAATTGACGGTCACCATACTTTATTTTTCTTGATTTCACCAATAGGATCATAGAGCGATGATGAACTCCTACTTGCTACAATTGCAGAGGCTTGAGGCTCATCATTTTCTGTAAGTTCGCCATTAAGGTGAAATTGTAAGACATTTGTTAGGATCCAGTGAATTTAAAACATGCAAAGTTGGCTGGCTGTAAATGATAAATTGACGCCAGAAAAATTGCATCTGCCGTTTGAACACTGCAAGATCTTACAGAAGGATTATTTTTATATTTCAAGTGTATGAAAGTCAGCGCAAAATTACTCCCACATTCCTGGCTGTAAACAAAGAATTGCAAGGTCCAGTTACCTGTTAAAAGGCAAGAGGTGCAATCTGACCTTTTGTTCCATAGCTTCTGAATCACATTCCCTCATACTTCAAATCTGGAATCCTTAGAATGCATGGAGAAAGTTTTATTTTGTGGTAATTTATAGACACGGTGTGAAGAATTGACATGAAGGAAAAAAGGCAGATTTAAACTTTATTGCAGAGGCAGTCATTAGTAAATATTTTATATTGTACCTTTGTGATGTGCATGCTGCACTTATCATAGAAATAACAGCCCAGGCCAACTAAGAAAAAGGTGGTATGTTTTTCTTTCTCCCTGGATCAGACAGTTTCTGCTAGTAGCAATATATTACTGCATTTCTTGATTGAAGACGAGGTAACCAATAAAAATTAGATTGTTACCATCAACAAAAGGAACTTTAAATATTCAAAATTGAGAGGGACACAGACATTAGCATGGAACAGTTGAACCCAGTGCCCTGTTTCTGTGCTGTAGGTTCTATTTCCATTTGAAATAGAAATTGGAGATTGAATAGAGGTGTTCAGCATTAGGAAAAACTTTGTTCAAGGAGGTTGGATAAATCTATTTCCACTGCTGGGGAATCAATAACCAGGGGGCAAAATTAGATGATTAACCCAAAAAAAGGACAGGGAGAGATTGGGTGAATACTAAGGGTTGTTTGGACATGGAATGCCCCACCAGAAACAGATGTAAAAGGAGACAGGAATCTCATGCAATAGAAAGCTGCAATTGTATAACTTCATTGATAGAAACTATTACCATTCCTTCATTGCTGGGTCAAGATCTTGGATCTTTGGGTGGCACAGTGGTTCGCACTGCTGTCTCACAGTACCAGGGATCCAGATTCGATTCCCAGCTTGGGCCACTGTCTGTGCAGGGTTTGCAAATTCTCCCCATGTCTGCGTGCGTATCCTCTGGTGCTCCAGTTTCCTTCCACAGTCCAAAGATGTGCAGGTTAGGTAGATTTTGCCACGTTAATTTGCCCCTTATGTCAGGGGGACTAGTTAGGATAAATACATGGGATTATAGGAATAGGGCCTGTGTGGGTTTGTGGTCGTCGCAGACTTGATGGGCTGAATGGCCTCTTCCTGCTGTGTATAATTCTATGATGCTATCTTCATGCTCAACAGCATAACGGAAAGCTCCTTTACCAATTGGTTCAGCAGATCTTCACTAGTCTTTCAAGATGGTCCACCACCACCACCACAATGTCGAGGGCAACTAGAGCAAGGCAGTAAGAACCAGTCTTGCTAATGATGTCCACATCCCAAGAATGAAGTAAAAAAATGATAGCAAAGCTTGAGAAAATCTTTGGATTCAGCCACGTGTGAGCAGTGGTTACCATGTCATACATTCCAAGCTGAATTTACTCCTGCTGTTCGGTTAATTCTTTGCTTATATTCCACATGTTTGTACAATAAAATGCTTATTTGGATCCCACAATGTAACCTATCCTCTGCTTTAATGTTTTACTCACATTTTTCTTTTTGTTTCTTACTCCAGGTTTAATTACATCTCTTAACTTTCCTTTTCCAGCCTGTTCCTCTACACCCTTCCTATTAGTTATCCTTTCTCCTGGGACTCTGATCCTAGCTCAGTTCAGATAGAGCTTGTCCCAGTGGTGCAGTTCCTGCCTCTTTATTGGTGCCTTTGAAAACCATGGTACAACATTACTCCTTCAGCGTGGCATTCACCTACCTAAATAGCCTTAATTGTCTTGCCTAACAAAAAAACTTATCAATTTTAGTTTTATATTTGGGGAATTTCCATCACAAATGTCAACACAAAAAGTATCACCCTGCTTGACACTTGATATAAATGAAAAATCTCAGTGAAATTTGAAGCTGGAGTACTGTGTGCAGTTTTGGTCGCCGCACTTACGCAAGGATATTTTGGCCTTGGAGGGAGTGCAGAGGAGGTTTACTAGGCTGATACCGGAGTTGAGGGGGTTGAGCTATGAGGAGAGACTGAATAAACTAGGCTTGTACTCGTTAGAGTTTAGAAGAATGAGGGGAGATCTCATTGAGACGTATAAGATGATGAATGGGATGAATAGGATAGAGGTGGAGAGACTCTTCCCTCTCAGAAAGGACAGTAGGACTAGGGGGCACAGCCTCAAGATAAAGGGGGGGGGGGATGCGGTTTAGAACGGAGTTGAGGAGGAACTTCTTCACTCAAAGGGTGGTGAATCTCTGGAATTCTCTGCCCGTTGAAGTGGTGGAGGCTGCCTCGCTAAATATTTTTAAGACGCGGGTTGATGGGTTTTTGATAAGCGAGGGGATTAATGGTAATGGGGAGAGGGTGGGAATGTGGAACTGAGCCACGACAGATCAGCCGTGATCTTATTGAATGGCAGGGCAGGCTTGAAGGGCTAGATGGCCTACTCCTGCTCCTATTTCTTACGTTCTTATGTTCTTATTTGGTTGAGTGCAATACTTTGTCGAGATATTCTGGAGGGTGGCATGGTGGCACAGTAGTTAATGTTGCAACCTCAGGGCCAGAGACTGTATTTGATTCTAGCCTTGGGTGACTGTCGAGTTTGCACATTCTCCCGTGTCTGCATGGGTCTCCTCCGAGTGCTCCGGTTTCCTCCCACAGTCCAAAGATGTGCAGGTTAGAGGGATTAGCAGGGAAAGTATATGGGGATATGGGGATAGGGTAAGATGCTCTGTTGGTGAGTTGATGCAAACTCGATGGGCCGAATGGCCTCCTTCTGCACTGTAGGGATTCTATGTTTCTATAATGTACTGTTCATAATTTTCATTGTAAATAATGTGATCCTTCAGCAGACTGTACAAAGGCTATGGGAGGAATTCCCATGGCACTACCTGTAGGATCATTGGTGGCTGGGGGAGTGAGAGAATTGGCGAGATCGGGAATTCCACAAGAGGCCTGTGTGAAACCAGTTTGTATCCTGTTTATGAGATGCAGATGAAGGCCCTACTGCAATTCTCCCCCACGCCCAGAAAATGCATTGGGTGAGAGCATGTTTAGATTAATGTGGTATGTAAAAGTCAGGAGTTACTTAAAGGAAGCCTTGGGCTGGCCCCAGAGTTCGGGACGGAGGTCATCAGCGACCCTGGAACACCTCAGCACTGGATGGGAGGGAGCATCCATCAGCAGGATCTTCCAACTTCACTGTCTATGAGAAGGTTCACCTTCCAGCCTTGCGTGTTTTCCTGGAAATCCACCTTCTTACTTCAATGGTGGGTCAGTGATGTCGGGTGCCTTTTAAATATGACACTTGGATATGATGGCTGGGTGCACGCCATCAAGCCTGCCCCGCTTCTGAGGGCTGTGCAAAACTGCATCATTAGTTATGTCAGGAATGGAAGATATAGCGTGGTTTCCCATTGACCTTCACAGAGAAAATCACTCTCCATACCTGCTCCTGTCTCAGGACTCAATCACAATTAGAAGAATTCCACCCTGTAAGTCTCATTCAACTGAAGCTTTGGGCTGGACTACGTGACTGAAACGTGTTCGACCTATCTTATTGATGAAGTCAGTGTAAGTGAATTAAGAAAAATGTTTTTTCTATATGCTTTCTAACTAGTTTGGAGGAAATTTAAGGAAAATAATTTTACACAGCCTTCAGGGGAACAGTTTTAACACTGCTGGCCTGTTACAGACTCCCACCCATAATTGGGGAAGGTTTGCAGCCAGAAAGCGAAAGTCAAGATGACAACGTTTACACAGTACGCGTGGAAGCAGCTGTTTCTGTGTTGCTGCAGGCACTTGGAAAGCTTTCGAACCCTGTCTGAGCATTGCAAGCTTCATCAAATTGTCAAGCCATTGCAACTAAAAGCATCTCTAGGTATGAAATGGATTTATTGATAAATATGCTTTGAGTCAACTGGAAGCAACTTGGTCGTAGCACCCGTTCGCCATTGTTTATGACTACTTGCCTAGGCGTGCAAGTTGTGAAACCATGACATCTCAACACTTCTGATGAAAGGTCATCCAGACTCGAAACATTGGCTCCATTCTCTCTCCACAGATGCCATCGGACCTGCTGAGATTTTCTAGCATTTTCTGTTTTTGTTATGTCAAGCTAATGTCTGAGGTAGATCTGTCAGCCTCACACAAAGTTGTTCTTTCTGCGTGCTATACACAAAACTCCCATCAACAGGATGTCATTTGTGTTTTTCATTCAAATATGTCCAGGTAATTTGTTAGTGATCAGCTTTGGTTCAGTGTGCTTCACATTTCCCTCCTTAGGTGATTGTGGGTTTAACTCTAACTCCAGAGCCCGCATTCTACTCTCAGGGACAGGAGGTGGTCTAATTTCCCACCCGCAAACAGAAAAGTGCTTTCCCCTTTATAAGTGGTGGTGTATTTCCCAACCCCCCTGGTTTTAATATGATCCAATTTGTATTCGTAACCTCACAGCAAACCTGTCATAGGATAAACTCAGAGAGTTAGTTTATTGACATGCACTCAAAGCATGGGAGGAGGGTTCAGAGCTGCCTCCTTTGCATTCATAGAGTTAAAGAGGGATAGAACAAAGAAAGATTGACAGCACAGAAAACACAATGAAAAGAAATATTGCGTTGGATCCTGAGACTGGACTCAAAGTCTGATGAGGTATTTCTTCACGGAAGCTGGTGAGGGCTGAAAACCATTGATGGATAATTCACATTTCTGGCAGTGTTGCCTTTGAAGGATGAGATAATCACATGGAGATGAAACAGTTTTGCAGTTGATGGTATAGAGTTTCCAACAGAAGCCGTATAGATGAGGCTAGGTGTCTAACCTGGGCCAGAGCTCCTTGCCTGTGAGGCTGCTAATCAGGTGATGAAAAAGCGGACAAGACTTTGCAGTTATGCAAGGTCCACAAGTGGGCCCATGTCTCATGACTCCCACCTTTCCATATTGCCTTTGACAAAGGATGTATATCCCTTGTCTGGGTCCCTGAGATTGTTAAAAGTCTTAGCCATTAAGAATTGAAAAAATGTTGTGGGGCCTGTTGTCTTGTCAGATGAAACAACAGCTGTCGGCCAACCTGGTTATCAAAATCAGGTAGCCTTTGTATAGCTCTCTTTGAATTTGATCTGGACAGCTGATAAGAGGTCGTTAGTGGCTCTTCAGAGATAATGATAAGTGAACTTTCTTCAGAGCATATTTTCTTTGGGGTTGCAGACAGACATAGATTTAGCCTTTCTAGACCTTTGTCCAGTTTTAAAATTGTTAGAGATAGTAACGAGCATATTCTATATATTATTGAAAAATTATGCAGGATGAGGTCTTGGACCCTCACACCAGGTAAACACTTCAGTGCATTATTGGGGGTGTGCTATGTTGTCAGAGATGTTGTCTTTTGATGTGCTCAGCTTGAAGGATGGATATGCACATTGTGTTGGCCTAAAATATCCAAATATAGTCTTAAAATTTGGCTCAGCAAAATTCACTTGTAATAACAAACTGCAAACAAGAAACCAGGTCAAAATAAAACTGTCTTCAATACTTCAAAGGTTTGAACTCATCAGACTTTCTTCTGCTTGTTTTAAAGTTGTTCCTAAATTATGTGACTGAAGATCTATTTTTGGATTGTGGTAAACAAATCCTGAAAATCCTGAGGGCAGATTACCAATGTGTTGCCAAGTTTAGGATCCCTTTATAATGACTGTGAAGTTCCCAACACTGACAGTTGCAAACTGAATACAATCGATGTCAGCTGCACTTCTTACTCAATTCACAGCTAACGGAGTAATGTAGATGAGTTTCACAGGGAATCAGGGAGCTACATACATTTTGATTTTCTATCTCAATGTCATCATCCTGCACTATCCCCATAGCCTTTAATATCTAGAAATCCATCTACCTCTGTCCTTCATATACTCAGTGACTGAGCCTGCACAGCTCTCTGAGTAATGAAATTCTTTCTCATCTCAGTCCTAAATGACCTACCTCTTATTCTGGGACTGCGTCCCCTGCTTCTAGACCCCCAAGCCAAGGGAAACATTCTTGCAGTAATCTACCAAATCAAGTCTGTAAGAATTCTGTCTGCTTCAATTAGATCATCTCTCATTCTTCTAAACTCTAGAGATCATGGGACCAGTCTCCTACATCTCTCTTCTTAGAACAATCCGCTGTCCCAGGGATCACTTTGGTGTATCTTTGTTGCACTCCTATGGCAAGTATATCCTTGCTTTGGTAAAGAGACAAAAACTATATACAATACTCCATTGCAGGCTCACCAAGGCTCTAAACAATTGTAGCAAGACTCCTGTACTTAAATCTTTTGCAATAAAGGCCAACATACCATTTGCATTTTCCTAATCGCTTGCTAAATCTTGCATATTTGCTTTAAGTGACTTCTGAACAAGGACATCAACATTGTTGTATGCTGTATGCCCTGTAGACCAAATGAAGAGATTCTGAGTCTTCTATTGTTGAACACTAAGTGTTTATTGATAACATGTAGCTATGTCCTAGGTCCAGCCATTTTCAGCTGTTTCATTAATGACCTTTCTTCAACATCACGGGTGGCATGGCGACACAGTGGTTAGCACTTGTGCCTCACAGTGCCAGGGACTCAGGTTCGATTCCTGGCTTGTATCACTCACTGCCTGTGTGAAATTTGCACATTCTTCTCATGTCTGCTTGGGTTTCCTCTGGCCACTCCAGTTTCCCCTCTCGGTCCAAAGATGTGCAGGTTACATGGATTGGCTATGCTAAATTGCCCCTTAGAGCCCCAAGATGTGTAGGTTAGATGGTTTAGCCATGGTAAGTGTTTGGGGCTACTGGGAGAGGACCTGGGTAAGTTGCTCTCTCAGAGAGTTGGTGCAGACTCACTGGGTCAAATGGCCTCCTTCTGCACTGTTGGGATTCTATGATTCCATTCATGTACATTCATGATTGTACAATATTCAGCATCATTTGTGACTCCCCAGGTACTAAGACAGTCCATGCCCAAATGCAGCTAGACCTCGACAACATTTAGGGTTGATCTGATAAGTGGCAAGTAACATCCGTGTCACACATCTCTAGCAGGAGAGAGAATCTAACTATCTCCCCGTTATTGTTACTGAATCCTCCAGTATCAGTATCCTGGGGGTTACAATAGACCAGAAACTGAACTAGACCAGCCACATAAGTATAGTGGTTATAAGAGCAGGGCAGAGGATGGCAATTCTGTGACAATTAACTTAGCTCCTGACTCCGGAAAGCCTGTTCATCATCTACAAGATACAAGTCATGAGTGTAACAAAATACTCTCCACTTTTTTAGATAAGTGTGGCTCTAGCAATACTCATGAAGCTCAACACTATCCAGCACAAAGCAGCCCACTTGATTGGCATCCCATCCATCACCTTCAACATTCTCTCCACCACTAATGCACAGTGGCAGCAGTGTGTAGGGTCAACACAATACAGCAATTCACTAAGGCTGTTTTGACGACACCTTCCAAACCCATGATCACTGCCATCTAGCTGATGCATGGAAGCATCACCATCTGCATGAACCCTCCAAGTCACAGGCCATCCTGAGTTGGAAACATATTGTCATTTCATCACTGTCATTGGGTCAAAATCCTGGAACACCCTAACAGTACTATAGATGTACCTACACTACATTAATTGCGGTGGTTCAATAAGGCTGCTCACCACCACTTTCCTGAGGGCAATTAGGAATGGACAATCAGTGCTGGCCTAGCTAGTGATGCCCATAACTTGTGAAAGAATTGGAAAAAGATTCTAGCATTTTCCTTTCTACTAATGTCAGACTAACAGATCTGCAGTTTCTTATTTTCTTTCTTTCTCTTTTCTTAAATATTGGGGTTACCTTTGTTACCTTCCAATCTGCCCCCAGTTGGGTGGCACGGTAGCACAGTGGTTAACACTGCTGCTTCACAGCTCCAGGGACCTGGGTTCGATTCCTGGCTCAGGTCACTGTCTGTGTGGAGTTTGCACATTCTCCTCATGTCTGCGTGAGTTTCCTCCGGGTGCTCCCGTTTCCTCCCACAGTCGAAAGATGTGCAGGTTAGGTTGATTGGCCATGCTAAAAAAAATTGCCCCTTAGTGTCCTGAGATGCGTAGATTAGAGGATTTATGGGTAAAATATGTAGAGATATGGGGATAGGACCTGGGTGGGACTGTGGTCGGTGCAGACTTGATGGGCTGAAGGGCCTCTTTCTGCACTGTAGGGGTTCTATGAATTATGATCAATCTGCAGGCATTGTTCCAGCATTTGTAGAATTTTGGAAGGTGGCCACCAACACATCCACTACCCCTATAGCCACCTCTTTCAATTCTCTGGGATCGTTATGTCCAGAGGTTTCGTCAACTTTCCGTCCCACTACTTTCACCTGTGCTCTTTTTGCTAATACTAATTTATTTCAGTTCCTCAGTCTCTCTAGATCCTAGTTCTTTAGTATGTTTCTCTGTGAAGACGGTCACACAGTATTTGATTAGTTTCTTTGCCATTTCCTTATGAGTTTTCTTGTCTCTGCCTATAGCGGGCTCACATTTGTCTTTGCTTATCTTTTCCTGATTACATACCTATAGACGACATTACAGTCCATTTTCATGTTTCTCACTAGTTTGTTTTTGTATTCATATATATTCATTTGTGGTTAGCACAGCTGCTTCACAGTGCAAGGGGCCCGGGTTCAAGACCCAGCTTGGGTCACTGTCGTTGTGGAGTTTGCATGTTCTCCCAGCATATGTGTGGGTTTCCTCTGGATGCTCTGGTTTCATCCCACAGTCCAAAGATGTGCGGGTTAGGTACATTGGCCATGCTAATTTGCTCCTTAGTGTCAAGGGGACGAGCTGTGGTAAATGCATGGTGTTTTGGGGATAGGGCCTTGCTGGGATTGTGGTTGTTGCAGGCTCAATAGGCTGAATGGTCTTCTGCACGGTGGGAATCTACGGTATCCCATTTTCCCTTTCTTTATCAAGTTTTTAAATCTTCCTTTGCTGAAGTCTAAAATGTTCCCAATCCTCAGCCTTACAACGTTTTTGGCAACTTTACAAGCCTCTTCCTTTCATCCAGTAGAACCTTTAACTTCTCTTATATGAGAGCAACACTGTGGATGCTGGAGGTCTGAAATAAAAGCAGAAAGTGCTAAAAACACTCAGCAGGCCTAGAAGCATCTTATAAGAGGAAATAAAGTCAACATTTCTTGGACCTGTTATGTTTTTTGAGCACTTCCAGTACTTTCTGTTTTTCTTTAACTTTCCTTGTGATCAACGGTTGAATCACCGCTCTTGCTGGGTTTTAATGCCTCAAAAGACTGTAACTTTGTTGTAAACCCTGTATTAAATTATTTAAATGCTAGCCATTGTCTGTCTACTCTCAAAGCTTTCAATGTAGTTTCCAAATCTACCACAGTTAGTTTGCCCCTCATACCTTCATAGCTTCCTTTAGATGCAAAATCTTAATTTCATATCGCACTGTATCACTTTCAAAGTTGATGTAAAATTTTATCATATTAGGGTCACTCTTTCCTAGGGGCATCTTAATAAGATTATTAATTAGCCCTTTCTCATTGCACAATACTTGATCTAATATAGCCTATTCTCACATAGGTTCCTCCACATAACATTTTAGAAAATCATACTGTATGCATTCCAGGAATTTGTCCTCTACAGCATTCGCGCTAACTAGGTTCAAGAAGTCTATATATAGATTGAAATCTCATGCGATTAATGTATTACCCTTGTTAAATGCACCTGTATTTTCCTGATTTATAGCATGCCCAATATCACAACTTTTGATGGCCTGTAAACAACTCCTACCAATGGTCGCTGCTCCGTGCTGATTCTAAACTCCACCCAAATTGATTCTACGTCTATTCTGAAAGATTCTCTCTCAAATTGCCTGATTTCACCCTCTACTAACAATGGTACCCCATCTCTTTTTCCTTTCTAAGCGTCGAAAACCCTTGAACGTTCAGTTCCCAGCCTTGGTCATCCTGCAGCCACAAGCACGTAATGCCAATGAGATCATATCTATTTACATCCCTTTGAGTTATCAATCCACTTACCTTGACGAGAATGCTGCGTGCATTCAGATATTATGTCTTTTCATTATTTTCACAACTTCTATCCTTATCTTCTGGTGCACTTTTAAGTTTGTACACTCATTTTCGATTCCTTTGCACTTTTGTCTTGTCCTCTTTTTATCACGTCTTCCTTCACTTGGTCTCTTACCCCACTATTTAGTTTAAAGACCTTTCTATCCCCTAAATGTTTAACTTACCAGAACACGCAGCAAGTTCAGTTAAAGACTTTTCTAATGGTACAGCTCCCACTTTGCCCAGTACTCATGTCAGTGCCCCTTGAATGAAGACCCATTTCTCCCACACAACTTTTTGAGCCATGTATTAAGCTTCCTAACCATTTTTACCCCACTCCAGGTAATCATAGAATCCCTCCAGTGCAGAAAAGGCCATTTAGCCCATTGAATGAGCACCGAATCTCTAACAGAGCATCTTAACTTGGCCTTCTCCCCTTGCTTGTAACCCCACACCTTTACCATGGCTAATCAATTTAACCTACGTCTTGAGACTCTAAGGGGCAATTTAACAAGGCCAATCCACCTAACCTGCACATCTTTGGACTGTGGGAAGAAACTGGAGCATCCAGAGGAAACACAGTAGATAGGGAAGAACGTGCAAACTCCACACGCACAGTCACCCAAGGCCAGAATCAAACCTGGGTCCCTGGAACTGTGAGGCAGTAGTGCTAACCACTGTGCCAGAGATTATTATCTTTGAAGTTCTGCTTTTCAATTTAGCCTCTAGATACTCATATTTGCTATGCAGAGCCTAGTTCTTAGTCCTACCTGTGTCATTGGTACCTACGTGGAACACAACAACCTGATCCTCCCCCTCTCACTGTAAATTCCTCTCCAGCCCAAGGATAGATATCCTAGTGTCTGGCACAGGGCCTTCTGGACTCACGTTTGTGGCTTTAGAGATCTGTGTCAATCTCCCTGACTATATTAACCCCTACTATCATTTTATTCCTATTAACTCCCCCTTTTTGAAAAGGTGTTTATACCATGGTGCCAGTTTGCTCACCCATCCTGCAGCCCACTTTTTTCCATACAGTCTATATGAGCTGTGAATCTGTTGGACAATTGCCCCTTATATATAAGATATATAAGCCCCAAGATATATAGGAGATTAGCAGGGTAAATACATGGTGTTATGTGGTAAATCTGGATGAGTTTTGGTTCAGACTCAATGAGCCAAATGGCCTCCTTCAGCATTGTAGGGAATCTGTGATTCTGCGAATTTTTCCTTATCTCAGTTGTTACGTAGACAATCATGGCAATTATAGATGAATGACCCATTCATCTATTTTGTGGGGAGGGAAGAACATTAGTCAGGACATGAAAACTTTGTGCTCTGCTTTGAACAAGACCCAGACAGTTTTTCAACATTCTAAACTACTGGAGCAGGCAGATGGAGCCTCAGTTTAATGTGCCATCTGAAGAATGTCAGTTGTGACAACACATCAATCCCCCACTTCTGTTTCGTCATTATGTGCTAGTGTGGGATTCAAAACCACTAAACTGTCTGGGAGAGCAGACTGATTCTACTAACTGCTGCTACCAATTGATTCAGATTACGTGCTGATGTGACTCTGTATGAACAAACTGGATTTAGATGTCAAAATACACAAAATAAAGTTATCTTGAATTTTTGTCGAAGGGATATAGGGTGAGCGTGGGAGCATTGTGTTGAAGGTTAGCCACAATCATGTTGAATGGCAGTGCAGACGCGAAGGGCCAAATGATCTCACTTTTGATGTTTCTGTGTTTCTATTTACGTGCCAACCAAAAACTGCAACAATTTCTGAAGACATCACCTTAATGTACACCAAAATCCTCACTAAAACAGTGTTGTACACCGTATTTTTTCACACACTTTGATCAGATGGTGTCAACCATGGCTCAATGGATGGCCTGTGATAAGCTGCGTGTTCAAAACCTATTCCAGAAACATGAGCATAAAATCTCGGCTGACACTCCATTGGTCATGGGAAGTACTCAATAAATACACACTCTTATCCTTCATACCCGTACAATGGCTTAGGTTATTACAGAATTTGTGGCATTGTTCGCAGATTGATCTAATTTCTGCGAGTTGGTTAAAGCAAAGTCTGTTTACAGTACCTATTTTGAATTCAATGTGTTTCCCATTCCCTTGGTCTTGAGCCCCCAGTGAAGCAGCATGTGTTTTCATTATACAAGGGGAGAAAGTGAGGGCAGATGAGATTCAGCAGCATTGCAGAAGTTTTGGGAAATCCTCACCATGATTCATAGAATCCCTGCAGTGTTGAAGGAGGCCATTCAGCCCATCGAATCTGCATCGACCACAATCCCATTCAGGCCCTATAACATCACGTATTTACTCTCCTACTCTTCCTGACACTTCAGGGGCAACTTAACTTGGCCAATCCACCTAACCTGCACATCTTTGGACTGTGGGAGGAAACTGGAGCACCCGGAGGAAACCCACTCAGACACCGGGAGAATGTGCAGACTCCACACAAACAGTGATCCAACCCGGGCCCCTGGTGCTGAGCGACAGCAGTTGCTGACCACTGTGCTACTGTGCCACCCCAGTGACTTTATCTTGAGCTTTGCATGCCCTAGAGTTAAGGGTTTGCTGGGAGTTACATTTTCAAAAACATCTGGGTTCATTTTCTTTCAGTGAACAGTCATTTTGGACCTGGTCCGATTCGGTGAAATGTGTTCTAAGTTTTAGGTTTACTTGCGTGGATGCTCTGTCTTAAAATTGGTCAGCTGGTTATAGTTACCGACAATTACAATGTAGTGTCGCCATCCAGCTAGATTTTACATTGAAAGCCTGCTTGGAAAACAAACACAAAATAACAACAGAAATGTTAGCAACAACAGCCATTTCTTAGAGGCTTCATTCAGGATTCCAACCCAGATGTTTCAAATAAAAAAACTGTAGAGAACCAGCTCTTGCTGGCTAGCAATCTGTACTTTAGGTCTATCGAACATAAATCAGTGCAACACCAATTACTGCAAATTTTGAAAAGGTTTCCTCTCTCTGATAAATCACTTTCTCCTCTTCACGGGGAAATGAATTGCAAACACATTGCAGTGCATTATGTTTGAGCAAGATTTTGTGATTTTGAATATGACAAAGTTGACGGTGCCATTCAGTAATTCAGCAATTACTACATGATGTCATATTTTTCTAGTCCATCTACTAATCAAATCAATAGTTTTTTTCATTATTGGAATGTGAGTATCAATAGAAGTTGGCATTTATCCCCCCATCTCTAGTGGTCCGTGGTCCTTGGGACGGTGGTGGTGAACTGCCACCATGAACTAATGCCCTCCAAGTTCCCATATTGCTGTTAAGTAGGGAGATCTAGGATTTTAAGCCAGTGATGACTAAAGCAATGGCAGCGTGAGTTGGAGGCGATGCAAATGCTCCCATGCATTCGCTGCCTTTGTCCTTCTGGCTGGTAAAAGTTGTTATTGATATTCTTTGTTTTGTTCTTGTTACTTTTCTGTGATTTATTTTTAGAGCTTGAATCTGGCAAGATATTAGTTGATCTTTTGGTGATAGGTGATTTTCAGCTCCTGGTAAGGCACTATTATATTACAGGCCAGTTGTACTTTACAACTTGCATTGAGACAAAACAGTTTCAGTTTTCATAATGCATACCACATTGTTTTAGTGAAATGTGCAGTTACTCAAAGTTAGATATAAAAGTTGACTGTTTTTCATTGTAATTTCAATTCTTTTCATGTTAGCCAAGAACTGTTTATCTTATTGAATCTTTACAATATTAAAATACAGGGAGCATTTGGATTGCAATGAACCTACCTATGCAGGTGTGTGCAGAATGTTTGTGGAGAGGTCTGGTTTCACTTGTTGGAGAGGGTGGAGACAGCAAAATTGTTTGATGCTCCCTTGTTCGTCAAAGGCACTGGCCTTGAACCAGAGCTTGTTTTATAGCAGAACTGTTCCGTTTCTATTTCATACCAAAATTAACCGGAATCTCACTGTTGAATCACTTTCAACCTTTTTGATGAGATTTAGGTCAAACAAATTTTCACATGCATCGGGGTCATATCCATCCATAAGCCATCAGACATTTGATTGACAGGATTTGCTTTGGCCACTGAAATGCCCATGGAACCACCGTCACCTCCTGCTTGTTGCCTGATTGTCCACCATCATTCTTGATCATTTAGGATCAGACCTCAGAACTTTGTTCTGCTGTGTTAGTTCTGGGACTGCTTATCTCTTTCCATAGCTTGTTCTTGGTGTTTACCATGCAGCTAGTGTTGAACATAATATAAGAAATCAGGGGAGGCTAACAGTCCCTCAAACCTACTCTGCCATCGGTAAAATCATGGCTGTTATAATCTTAGCTTCTAACTCCATTTTCCTGCCCGTTTTCCATAAAGCTTGCCTTCCCTGTAGCTAAAAACAGTCTGCCAATTTCAGCCTCAAAAGCATTCAGTGACAGCCTCCATAGTTCCCTAGGGTAAGAATTAAACAATTTACAACCCTCAAAGAGGAAACCCTTTCCCATTTCCATCTGAAATGGGGTCCCTTATTCTGAAGTTGTGCGCCCTAGTTCTAGATTTTGCCAAGAGGGGCAACATCCCTTCAGCATCTGCCCTGTCAAGCCCCTTCAATGCAAGATAACGTCTCATTTTCCTAAACTGCCATGGGTATAGGCCTAAACTGTTCCACCTTTCCTCACAACAGAACTCCTTCACCCCAGGAATCAACCTGGTGAACCTCCTCTGAATGACTTCTAGTGCAGTTGTATCCTCGCTTAAACAAGGAGACCAAAACTATATGCAGTACTCTAGGTATGGTCTCCCTAATGCCTTGTACATTCATAGGAAAGCTTCCTTTTTCTTAATACGCCACCTTTTGCAATAAAGGCCAATGCTTGATTTACTGCTCCAATTAATTATACCTGCATACTAACTTATTGTGATTCATGCACAAGGGCATCCAGATCCCTCTGTCCCATAGCATTTTGTAGTCTCTCTCCACTTAAGAAATATTTAACTTTTCTACTTTTTCTACTAAAGTAGACAATGTCACATCCTCCCACATTATAGTCCATCTGTCAGTTGTTTTCCACTCACTTAATCTATCTATGTGCCTTTGCAGGTTCTTTATATCTTCCACTTGCTTTTGACAGCAAATTTGGCCACAATTTGTCCTTTCATCCCAGTCATTACTATAGGTCATAAATAGCTGAGATCTTAGCACTAACCCCAATGACATAGCATTAGTAACAATTCGCCAACCTGGAATTGACTCATTTGTCCTGGTCTTGTTTTCTGTTTGTTAGCAAACAATCTATCCGACTTTTTTTTTCTAAAAATATACTTTATTCATAAAAATCTCAAATAAACCATTGCAAATCTACATGTCTTTGAATTGCAAACAGTGCAGAATTAAAACTTTTTACATTCTATACAAATTACAGTCATAACATTTCAAAACTTAAAACTATTTACATGCCTTAAAAATTACTGTGTGCCGTTATTGCTCAGATTGGCACACAGTTACGCAGGTCGAGGGTATTCTGCAGTTCCCAGGCCCTCGGTCTGCCTCCGTTAAAAGGCCTTATAGTGTGGCCTTTCCCCATTGTGCCTTTGCGGCAGCTGCCCCAAGCTTCAGCGTGTTCCTCAGCATGTAGTCCTGGACCTTGGAATGTGCCAGTCTGCAACACTCAGTCGAGGACAGTTCTTTCAACTGGAAGATCAGCAAGTTTCGGGCGGATCAAAGTGCGTCCTTCACCTAGTTGATGACCTTCCAGCAGCAATTGATATTTGTCTCAGTGTGCGTCCCCAGAAACAGCCCGTAGAGCACAGAGTCCTGCGTCACCGAGCTGCTCAGGACGAACCTCGACAAATACCACTGCATCTCACTCCGGACCTTCTTTGCAAAGGCACATTCCACAAGGAGGTGTGCGACCGTCTCATCAACTATTAATATATTATACCACCCCCCCACCTCCCCCCAACCTTTATAAATACACACATGTGCACCATGGGCTTCTTACCCTGTGCAGTAACCTTTTATGTATCATCTAACTGAATGCTTTTTGGAAATTCAAATGTATTATACCTCCTTATTATTTCTTGCTGTCCTAGCATGTACCTGTGGTTAAGGGGACTATATATTACCCCCAGCCATAGTGTCATTATGGCAAAGAAGGAGGCCATTTAGCCTATCAACTTATTGCTGGCTTCGTAGAGCAAGCTAATCAGTCCCATTCTCCAGCTGTATATCTATCGTACTTCAATGTCATATCCCTCAAGTGCCCATCCATTTGCCTTTTGAAAATCAATGATTATCTTTGATTCACCATTTGGTGAAGGTGTTTAATGATCAAAGCAGGAATCAGGGAAAGAATCCTTTTCTGAAAGGACTATAAAATTTAAATATAGCATTTCATTGTATGCTTAATTTTACTGTGTTAACTACAAGTATACTTTAGAAGTAGTGAAAAACTTTGTCCACTAATGCAACTTTTATTGCTTTTATTTACTTGAAATCGACATTACACTTTATCATTACTTTTCTCACTCTGTTTCTCTGCTCAGTCTCTCGCAATCTTCTAGTATCAATCCTTTTTTCCATGTCTCACATTGCCTTTCATATTCTGCAATTCATTCCATTTTCTTCTGTCTTTCATTCTCTCTCATATGTCCTTTCCGCATTTACTTTTGCCTTCCACTTCTGTCACACCCTGCAGCAATTTCTGTGGAAAATTGTTGGTAATTTTATGTCGAGGCAACAATGTAAGGCATGGAGCTTGGGCAGTTTCAGATTGGTTCAAAGATATGGGAATGCAAATATCACACTGGAACAGCAGGTGGAACTTCAATTTGAAGAACTTAATCCAACATCTATCCGTTCGTTTGCTTAACCTGGCCATAGTTGAGCTGATATAGAGTACTGAAGTGAAAAAAAACAAGAAATTTGTACTTCATAATTTGTTCTTAGGTTTTTGAAAGAAAGTTCACAAATTTACAGAATACTCCCAAGTTTTCATATGAAGCCAGTTCATTATTTTACTGTTACCACAATATTGAAACATTTAGCTTCCATAAAAGCACAGAGCTCAAATCGACAATAAAATGCAAAAGGCACGATCTTTTTATAACTGTTATGATTCCATCACTGCAGTGATTCCTTCCCTTACTTAGTCATTTAAAAAGAGCAAACTCTTCAGTCATTATCCTCCTCAAATTTAGATGCAGAAATGACGAATAAGATTAAATTGGGTCAGTTCTTTATAATTTCCAAGACAGATAACTAATTACAGTACCTTGTGGGAGGTAAAGTCTAACAGTAAGTTTAACAGTAAATTGAAAGCACATTACTGTGGATGCTGGAATCTGAAACAGAAAATGCTGGAAAATCTCAGCAGATCTGACAGCACCTGTGGAGAGAGAATAGAGCTAACATTTTAAGTCAGTTCTGACAAAGGGTCATCCAGGCTCAATGCTAAGTCAGTTCTCTCTCCATAGACGCTGTCAGACCTGCTGAGATTTTCCAACACTTTCTGTTTTTGTCCCAGTCAGTAAATGTTGGTTGATGCAAGATTGTCACAGACATCTTTAAGATGACATTTGACATACAGACGTGATAATTACTTGGCTGTTTCATATCGGTCAAGATGTACTCGAGAATAAGCTGGTTATCCAAATGAAGGAAGAAAGGATGCAAGAATAACAAACTGGAGTAGGCCATCAAGCCCCTGGAGCCTGCTAAGCTGTTTGATAAGATAATAGCTGAAGTGATTGTGTCCTCAGCTTCACCTACCTAACAAATGCCCATAACCTTTAACTCCCCCATCAATCAAAAATCCAGCCAAATCAGTTTTGAATATCTCCAATGTCCCAGCCTCTACTGGTCTCTGGGAAAGGGAATTCCACGGGCCGTCAACCCTCTGAGGGAAAAAAAAATAATTTCAGTCTTAAATGGGAAACTCCTAACGTTTAGACTGTGCCCCATAGTTTGAGATTTCCCCACAAAGGGAGACGTCCTCTCAATGAACACCCTGTCAATTTTCCTCAAGATCTTAAAAATTTCAATAAGACCTCCTTTTATTCTTCCAAACTCCAATGGGTTCATAGGCCTAACCTTTCCTTACAAGCTAACCCTTCATCCCAAGAATCAGTTGAGTGATTCTTCTCTCAATTGCCTCAATGCAACAGTATTTTTTCTTAAGTTAGGAGACCAAAACTGCACACACTACATAAGATGCAGTCTTTCCCTGTATATCCCTACTTTTATACTCAATCTCCCTTGCAAGAAATGCTAACATTTCATTTGTTTTTCAAATCACAATGCTGCACGTGCACATTAATCTTTTTGTGATTCATGTACAAGATCCCTTTCTACCATGGAGCTCTGCATTCTCATTTAAACAATATACTGCTTTTCTTTATTCCTTACAAAGTGGACAAGTTCATATTTTGTCACATTAGACTCCACCTGCCAAATTTTACCAACACACTTAGCTAAATCAGTTTGTAGACTCTTTACCTTCTCATGACAACTTACTTTCCCACTATTTATGTCATCAACTACCACCTGATTCCTTCGTTCAAGCCATTGATACAGATTACAAATAGTTGAAGCCACAGCATTGATCCCTGTGGTGCTTGACTTGTTACAGCATGCCCATCCAAAAAAAAGACCCATTTATCCCTACCCAATCCTCTAACCAATCAATCCTCTATCCATGCTAATATGTTACTTTTCTTTTACTCGTTCGTGGGACATGGGCATCACCGAGCTGCCCAAGGCCAGTTGAGAGCCAACCACATTGTTGTGGCTCTGGAATCACATGTAGACCAGACTGAGTAAGGACAGCAGATTACCTTTCTTAAACTACATTAGTGAACTAAATGGGTTTTTCTGACATTTGACAATGGTTTCATGGTCATCAGTAAATTCCTAATTCCAGATATTTCTTATTGAATTTAACTTCCACCATCTACCATGGCAAGAATCAAACCCGGATCCCCAGAACATTAGCTGAGTTTCTGGATTAATAGTCTAGCAATAATACTACTAGGCCATCAATGCCCTGGCCTTCTATAGCATGAACTCTTATTTGTGTAGTAGGCTTTGACGTGGCACCTTTTCAAATGCATTTTGGAAATCCATGTACACTGCACCTTTATCCAAACTTGCTTGATACATCCTCAATGAACTCTAATGAATTAACCAAACCTAATTCCCCTTTTACAAAACTATGTTGACTATGCTTGATTTCATTATGATTTTCCAAATGTCTGGCTATTATCTCATTAACAATGGATTCTAACATTTCCCCTATGACAGATGTTTGGCTAACTGACCTGAGGTTTCCTGCTTTCTGTCTCCATCCTTTTTTGAATAGTGGTGTTCTACTTGCGATTTTCCAATCTGTTGGGGCCTTTCCCAAACTTAGGAAATTTTAGAAGCTCACAACCAATGCATCCACCATCTCTCCATTTTTTCTAGGGCCTAAAGATGCAAGTCAGTGTAGTCCAAGGAACTTGTCAGTTTTTAGTTCTAATGGTTTTTCCATTGCCTTTTCCCTAGTGAGCGTAAGTTTTTAAGCCCTTTAACCTGTTGATTTTCTTGGGATGTTTTTCTGAAGACAGATAGAAAATATCTGTTTGATGCTTCTGCCATTTCTTTGTTGCCCATTATTAATTTCTCAATCCTCTCTCTTAGGAATAAACACTCAGTTTAATGAAACTGTTCTTCCTTAAATATTTACAGAAGTTCTCATATATTTTTATTGACTGGGTTCTCCCACCACCCGCGAGTTTTCTCACAGCAGAGGTGGTTCACCGCCGGTGGCCAGTGACGAGCCATCTTCACTGAGAGAGAGCCGCTGGGGTGGGTGGGGGAGGAAAACCTGGAGAGTTCCACCCTATAGTTTTAGCTAGCGTTTCCTCAGCCTCTAAATTCTTCCTCATTATTCTGTTAATCATTCTTTGTTGATTTCTGAAATCTGTAGAATCTTCTAATCTTATCACTAATCTTTGCTGTACATTCTATGTAACAGTCATTAATGTTAATAGGTTTTAAATTGTAATGCAATTTGTCCAGTTCATTATTTTATGCCATATACTATTCTCTAGCTAATAGAGTAGCTAGACAGCCTGCTTGCACGCCTCTGGTAATTACTAAAAAGCAAAATACTGTGGATGCTGGAATCTGAAACAAAAACAGAAAATGTTGGAAAATCTCAGTAGGTCTGGCAGCATCTGTGGAGAGAGAATAGAGTCAACGTTTCGAGTCTGGATGACCCTTTGTCAGAGTTAAAAGCAAAAAAAAACACAAGAGATTTATACTGAGGGTGGGGGGCTGTAAATGGACAAAGGAAATACAAATGATGATGATGAAAGGTGTGAAAAGTGTCAGTAAAACGATCAGAGTGTGTGAATGGCAGTATGGAGGTACAGACTATTAAGGGACTGCCTGAGGAATGTGGCAGTTGCTTTAAAGGGGGAAGGGTAGTTGTTGGGGGCAAGATGGAGATCAAGAATGGAGAAGTGGAAAAATGGAAGTGAGAATGAGGGATGATAAAGATGGATGAATGAGATGAAAAAAAGAAATGAAATAAAATAAATTAAATTAAGGTGAAGGTGGGGGTTGGGTGGGTTCATGCTCTAAAGTTATTGAACTCAATGTTCAGTCCCAATGGCAGTAAAGTGCCTATGTCTTCCTAGGTGGTAGAGTTTGGAAGGGATTGTTGAATGAGCATGGATGAGTTGCTGCTGTGCATCTTGTCTATGGTGCACTGCTGATACTTAAGGGAGTGAATGTTTAAGGTGGTGAATAGGATGCCGATTAAGTGGACAGCTTTGTCTTGGATGGTGTTGAGCTTCTTGAACACTGTTGAAACTGCACTCGTCCAGGCAAGTGGAGAGTATTCCATTACACTCCTGACTTGTGTCTTGTAGGTGGTGGACAAGCTTTGGGGAATCAGAATTCCCAAGCTTGTAGCTGGTTCCTTGATGCCTCACACAGTCATATGCTGCTTGATGTCAAGGGCAGCACCCTCATTTCACATCATAAATTCAGTTCTTTCGTCCATGTTTGGACCAAGGCTGCAATGAAGTCAAGAACCAAGCAGAACCCAAACTCAACAGGTTATTGTTGAGTCAGTACCTCAAAATAGCACTATTGACAGCACCTTCCATCACTTTGTTGATGGTCTAAAGGCTGCTGATGCAGCTGATACCAAATTTTTAGATATGTCTGATGCTGCTGCTAGCATGTCTTCCTGCATTCTTCACTGAACTAGGGTTGATCCCTTGGCTTGGTGATAATGGTAGATTGAGGGATATCCAGGCCATGGAGCTATAGAGTGTGGCTGAAATTGTTAATTTACAATGTGTTGAATTGTGACTGAATATAATGAGCCTAATGTAGAATGTTGTTGAGTTGGTTTTGTGCCTGCACGCCCAAATGACTGAAGTACTGATCCATGCACGGTGCCCAAGGTCAACTTTATTTCCCAGTTAGATTCTGGCCTGTGCCCTGGACCTTGTGATTGAGGAGGTGGTAGCTGGGATTGGGGGAGCAGTAGAGAGCAAGGATCAGATAGTAGCTACTGCTACAGAAGATGGATGGCTGAAGTAATTTAAAGGACAAAACACCTCAAAAAGTAAAATAATTCCTTTACCAATACAAGATGATTGTGGAGTGCTGCCTTTAACAGCTCTTGCATTTAGAAGATAACAGTGATAGGATATATCCTGCTTAAACATTATTATCACATTTCCAATTTGTCCACCACACATGCTGGACACTTCTGATGTATGGGGGGTAGTGACAATGAAAATTTTTATGGCATTTGAATAAGCAACAATCTTGTGGAATGTGTCCAAGCCCAATTTTCTACACCTGTCCATTCAAGTGACACTGGGAAATTGGATGGCATGGTGGCACAGTGCTTAGCACTGCTGCCTCACAGCGCAAGGGACCTGGTTCAATTCCGGCCTTGGGTCACTGTCTATGTGGAGTTTGCAGGGTCCCCCCATGCCTGCGTGTGTTTCCTCCATGTGCTCTGGTTTCCTCCCACAGTCCAAAGATGTGCATGTTAGGTTTATTGGCCATGATAAATTTACCCTAGTGTTAAGGAATTAGTAGAGTTAATATGTGGGGTTACAGGAATAGGGCCTGGCTCGGATTGTGGTTGGTGCAGACTCAGTGGGCCGAATGGAGTCCTTCTGCACTGTGGAGTTCTATGGATGTGCAGGTAGAAACTCTTGCTTTATGTGTATACCAAAAGGTGAGGGGAGATGGGACTGGGAAGGTATGCAAAGTGTGAGACATGCCACAGTGACCCTATGATAATGTAGATGTGATAATGGGTTACTTGTTTGCTGCTGGCATTCTTTGCACAGCAAATTTCTGATTTATCTCGAACATCAGATGGAAGTTCTGATGAGGCACCTCTTTATTTGAATAGCTGCAGCAGGCTGGTTAGGTTCTATTTTTCTTTCCCAAGTCCATACTGACTGGCCTTTAGCAAACAATGTTTTATGAAGTGTTCACCAAACTGACCCCTTAAACTTGTTTTAAAATCTTCTCTTTAGCTGACAAATGTTTTGGGCTAGAACCCAGTCACATCCCTTTTAAGTAAAGGAGGTTTTATACATATATTCTAAGCCTTAGAAACCTCTATCAAACTTCCAGTGGTGACAGTTCAGCAGTAACCAAACAGATTGTTTGCTGACACCTGTAACAAGAAATTACGAAGTCCTGTTTTGTTGTAAATAGAGAAAAGAATGTAATAAACATCAGCATGGTGGTGACATGATGGGTAAAGTACGTTCGAGGCTATTCTTGGCTGTGGTCAATTGCTGTCTTTGTTCTCCAAAGGGTCCTATTGTGCACGCAGCTGAATGAACACTCATGCAGCAATTATAATGGCAACAGTACAAGCATGACTTTTATAACCCTCACCAATTTCTAGTTGGTGATGGCATCAAGAGCTGTCTGCCCCAGTTTAGAAACCAATTGTAGCACATTTAGCAATGTGATGCATGTTAGCTGTGTCCAAAGCTAATTACTAATTCCATGTCACAAGACCTTTGTAGAAAATTAATGGTTCACAATTAATTATGCACGGTGAAAGTAAAGTCTATCCTTCTTTCTCACACAAACAGAGCTTCCTTTGTCGAGGGGTCCTTTGGGCATTTGAGAATAAAGTTGCACATGAAACACCTGAGGGCAGAGCTCTCCCTTTTGGCCCTGGCCTATTTTTCACACTACTTTTAAAGTGTATGTAATTTGTAAGAGAGCATTCCCAACCTATTTTCCAATTATTTGTTCTTATTTCTGCTGATTTAAAATATAATAAGCAAGACCTAAGGAATTATTTTCCTCCCTCTTTCTGACCCAGTAGACAGCCATTTATTAAACTTGGATATAGTTTTAAAACATGATTAAGAAGTTTGATGGCAGAAACTGTTGGGTCAGTGGGAATTAAGCAGCTGGAAAGGAAGAGACTGGTCAGTTCTTTCCTCTCACCTTCCATAGAGAATTAAAGCACTTTCTGGTTTCTCAATGTGTGCAGCTAAAGATTAGAATTTTTCTTTGTTCCCTATAATCGGGAGCAACATCTTGTTAGCCCTGAATTGAAGAAGTATTTTCATTTGCTGAGTTTTGAGTTGGGCTAAATGTTGTCATTTGAGGCTTTTTTGATTCATACCAATTCCTGACTTCACTGTTTATATGGACTGTCGAGGGGTACCCCACTGGCATTTCCAGGGAATCTCAATGAATGAGATTCATTGAGATTCATAAAGCAGATTAAGCTTGAATGTCTGAACATGAACACTCATGATTGGGAGCAAGAAGCATACCGAATCGATCTCCAAATTTTAACTTAAACTCCAAGCTGTTAAATAAGAAGAATTCACAGCAAGAGACAGAGCGTATTCTCAGACAGAGATGCGATTCCCCAGGCACAAACTTCTGTAACTTCAATAAAGTGACTTGGGTATCCAGTTACTGCTCTGTTCACAAGAGGTTGGCACTGCAATTATCTCAGTTGCAGCCAGCAAAAAATCTTCATCATCTCCTCACGTATTGCTGGTGCACAGGTTAATTAAACTGAAGCTTAGAGAAGCTTTGCTACTCTGAAAAGGAGGAGCTTTGCATCACTAACTCCAAATGCTGCATAAAATGCAGGAGGAACCAGACATGTGTGAACTTGTTCTTTATACAGGACATCGTGAAGTTATTCCCCAAGAAACTCTTAAGAGATCAAATGATATAAAAAAGAAATGCATCTTGAAAGTACCCTTCAAAAAGGAAAAAAATCTCTCTATATAGCATCTTCCACTGCATTCAGATATTGCAAAACACTTTATAGTCCATGAAGTATTTTTAAAGCATAGTTACTGTTGTTATGCAGGAAACATAGCAGGTAGTTTTTCACACAGCAAGGGCCCACAATGATAGCGCTGATATAGCAACCAGATAATCTGTTTTCGTGATGTTGCTTAAGGAAAAAATATTTGTCACAACACTGGGGAGAACTGCTCTGCTCTTCGTCAAAGAGTGCCATGAGATCGTCTGCACCCTCATGAGAGCGTAGACCCTGGGTTCGACTCAATTTAAAAATAAAACCAAAATATTGTGGTGCTGAAAATCTGAACTAAAAACAGAAACCGTTGGAAAAACTCAACAATTGCTCAATTTTCTAGCACAATTGTATTATAGTTCCGTCAGGTCATTGGAAAAAATTTGTACTTTATTGGAAATTGTCCGAATATTAAACAGATTTTACCTCATTGCTTTTAGCTGCTACAGCTTTTTAGCTTGTGCCCTTCTCCAGTGAATCTTAATGTTTATTGAGCTTTGCTATTGCCAAGATCGTGGAATGGAGTGTGTTTCTCACTTTTGGCATCTACCGCATACTCTGCAGTGACAAAAACAGGAAGTTGCAAAGCTAGCATGAAAAGCATCAATTAAAAACAGAAAATGCTAGATAAAAGCTCAGCAGGTCAGGCAGCCTCTGGGGCGAGAGAAACTATGTTAACTGATTCAGAGGGGGGTGGGGTCCTGAGTAGCAGGGGTGAAAGTGAGGGGGGCACAGATGGGGACTGCAATGCACGGCATCGTGGGGGTGATGTGGAGCAGGGTTTGAAATGTGTATACTTTAATGCGAGGAGTATTCGCAATAAAATGGATGAACTTGCAGCGTGGATCAGTACCTGGGACTTCGATGTTGTGGCCATTTCAGAGACATGGATAGAGCAGGGTCAGGAATGGTTGTTGCAGGTTCCGGGGTTCAAATGCTTCAGTTGGAGTAGAGAAGGAGGTAGAAGGGGGGGAGGGGTAGCATTATTAGTCAAGGATTGTATCACGGTGTCAGAGAGGAAGTTTGATGAGGACTTGTCTGTTGAGGTAGTATGGGCTGAGGTTGGAAATAGGAGAGGAGAGGTCACCCTGTTGGGAGTCTTTTATAGACCTCCTAAAAGTTCTAGAGAGGTTGAAGAAAGGATTGCGGAGATGATCCTGGATAGGAGTGAAAGTAATAGGGTAATTGTTATGGGGGACTTTAACTTTACTAATATTGATTGGAATAGCTATAGCTCTAGCTCATTAGAGGGGTCAGTTTTTGTACAAAGCGTGCAGGAGGGTTTCTTGACTCAGTATGTTGACAGGCCAACTAGAGGTGAGGCTATATTGGATTTGGTGCTGGGAAATGAGCCAGACCAGGTGCTAGACTTGGAAGTTGGGGTGCATTTTGGTGATAGTGACCACAATTCGGTTACGTTCACCTTAGTGATGGAAAGGGATAGGCAGGAACCTCGGGTCAGTAGTTTTAGCTGGGGGAAGGGTAATTATGAGGCTATTAGGAGAGAATTAGGAAGCATAGGTTGGACTAGGAGACTACAGGGTCTCGGAACGTCCGAAATGTGGAGTTTTTTCAAGGAGCAGCTACTGCGAGTCCTTGATATGTATGTCCCTGTCAGGCAAGGAGGAATTGGTCGAGCTAGGGAACCATGGTGCACTAGGAAAGTTGATTCGCTGGTTAGAAAGAAAAAGGAGGCTTATGTCCGGATGAGACTTGAGGGCTCAGGTAGTGCGCTAGAGAGCTTTAGGAAGCAGGACTAATTAATAGCAAAAGGAAATTACAATGGGACAAGTAAAGAAGCAGAAGGACGGACAAGAAGTCATGGTCTTAGTTTTAGGGGTACAAATTTAAAACAGAGTTGAGGAGAAACTACTTCTCCCAAAGGGTTATGGATCTGTAGAATTCGCTACCCCAAATGCTGGGACAGTGACTAACTTTAATTGGTAATGGGTTGAAGGGTTATGGGGAGAAGGCAGGAAAATGAGGATGAGGACCATATCAGCCATGATGAAATGGCGGTGCAGACTTGATTAACTGAATGGCCTGTTTCTACTCCTATATCTTATGAACTTAAGAAGAAGCCTCTAGAGGACAACAGTAGAATCACTGTCAGTACTTGTTGCCTGAGAAAATGGGAGCCGTGGTTTTGATCTGAAGCATACTAACTATCTGCCTACTTTGTGGGCAGACACTAGAATTGGAATTCTTTATCATTTCCCCCACCCTTACCCTAAAAAAACCATTTATGCTTCAATGTCTGGCCTGTAATGTAGACTTGAACCATCAGTGAACCATTTAGCTTCTTCTGCATCCTGGTGGTGGGAACTCCTACGGGTATGCTGCAGATCTACCAAATATCCGTACAAGGAAAAGCATTTTCTGGCAAATAAAGTGAAGCTTTATCAATGAAAGTGGGGAGTCGCCACCTGTGATTCGACATCTTACTTAAAAATTTCCATTATCTCCCATCTGCAAATGCTTCAGTCAATCAAGCAGCTTCTTCTCTAAGTTCCAATTCTTTTTTGGACAAATAATAAATGAAAATGTGGAAAGAAGATGGTAAAAATGCACACATACACTATTTTTCTCCTGGGCATCTGTGTGCAGCGGACCGACCTTTAGTTCCTAGACTCTTCTGGACAGTCTCAAACTTTGGAGAGTGGCAATAAATGGGAATTGTAGAAGAGTAAGGAAAAATTCATTCCCCAAACACCCCCAAACAAAACCACAGTGACAAAATAGGAAGCGAAGAATTGAAAACTATAACACTGAAAACAAAGAGGTGGAGGAACAATAAAAAAAAACTTGCAACAAATGCTAAACCACTTAAACTCCAATCAATTCTCCAAGAATCACTTAATTTTTTAACAATCTTCCTTTTCCTTTTGAAAAGCCACTTAACCAACTCGAAGCTTTTTATTTGGTAAAGACGAGAGGTTGTGAGAAGAATTGCTGCATCCAATTACATGGTCATATAATTGTAGCGTGTAAGAATATGCTCTATTTTTATTTGTTTTTAACACGGTCGGGTACGTATTTATTTATATTGATATGTTTAATCACCCAAACTACCATAAATAAATCAATTGCTTGAAACAAATGGCAGAGCCAGTGTGACTTTGTGAGTCTTGCTCTGAGGCACACAGGAGTGCAGCAATGGAAACTTGCAAAATAGAACCATAAATTAAAATGCTATTTGTTAAATTTCTGAACAAGTTCTTTCCAAGTGAGAAATGCTATCTGTGAAGGGAAAAAGATGAAAGGAGTTTATAAACATAAAATCCTTAAAGTGCGGAAGGAGGCCATTCAGCCCATCGAGTCTGCACCAATCCTCTGACAAAGCATCTTATCCAGGCCCTTTCCCCACACTCTATCCCTGTAGCATCATACATTTATCATGGCAAATCCATCTAACCTACACATCTTTAGACTGTGGGAGGAAACTGGAGCACCCAGAGGAAACCCAAGCAGACATGGGGAGGATGTGCAGACTCAGCACAGACAGTGACCCAAGGTGGGAATTGAACTCAGGGCGCTGGAGCTGTGAGGCAGCAGTGCTAACCACTGTGCCATCATGCTGCCCCAATTAAATAAAGTCCTGTGCGGTAAAATAAAGGGAAGAGACATTTCATCTTTATATACTGCCTGATCATTTCTTTCAGGAGCATCTTAAATCAATTGTTATGTGCAACATGTTTTTAAAGTACAGTGACCTCTTGTGTGAGCAAACACAGCTCAAATATGCAGCAATTATATTTGAACTGAAACAGAAAATGATGGATATATTCAATAGGCCTGTTGGCACCTGTGGAGTGATTGGTTTGAAAAGTGAAAGCTTTGACATAGTTAAAGAGAAGAGGGAAGAAAGATGAGGATTGGGTTAGTACTACTAATTTGAGGCAGCCTAACGACAATAGAAAAACTAACATCAGAACAGAGCCCATATGGATTGAGACAAAGCAAAAAGGGATTTATCAATTGTGAGCCACAGGCTTCTGATAAAAGGGTCATTTACTGTTAATTATGTTTTTCGTGCCACAGAAGCTGCCTGATCTGCTGACTGTTTCCGATATTTTCTATTTTTATTTCAGATTTCTAGCATCTGCAGCATTTTGCTGTTTTTTTTAATTTGAATGACCAGTTTGTGATGGAAATAATTCAGGGATATATATTGGCTGGGATATTGTATCCTCCTTTCAGAAAACTAAAACTTTCCCTTGTCCCTCTTGATTAATCCTTTTATTGCATATTATCTTATTGATAATATCTAGCCTAATTCCAAGTATTTAATTTAATTTGGCATGTATCAGCAGCCTGTCTATTGTTTTTGTTATAGCTAGGAACATTTTATTGGTAAGGCTTCAAGCTCGACCGTAAAACTTTGCTTTGCCGTGACCATTCTAACTTTTGACAGTTATTTCTCTCTTTCTCTTCCTCTGTCTTATATGCATAAACGCCTTCTTGTCTCACTCCTCATTGCTGTTATCCACTTTTTCTCACCACCTTGTCTTTCCACCCCCCAAATGTTTCCAGTGATTGTGAATATTTTGTTGTTATTTCATATGGAATCACATTTGCTTATCCATGATGGTAAGGCAGAATATTTTTGCAGTGTTGTCGTAGTCAACTTTAAGTAACTTGAAAACCTTTTGGGCTTCCGACACCTTGAGAGACTTTTATTTAGCTCCTAAAATTGGTGACAAGTAGTTGGAACCTGTCTTGCCACAGCATGTACATATAAGCCGGAATTTCTATGTTGGAAATTTCAGATTTGCTATCGGTTTTATTTTCCTCCTGATTGTTTGCTATCTATAAACACCAATCATTGCTTTACATTACTAACACAAGATTGTTGAAATGATTTAGTTGCAAATTAGAAGTCGTAATTTGTCCACAACATGGTTAAAGGGAAGTTGGTTTGTTGTCTGATTTTATTTTATTTTTTCAAATTCTCCCCCTCCCCCAAAGAGGTGAACTGGTTCCCCTGGGCACTTTCACTGAACACACAGCCAAGATTGTCTTTCACCAGCTAGGAAATTGCACTGACAGATTTGTGTCCTTCAGCTCTGCAGTATAGTATGGTCAGAAGGTTGTTGGTTCAGGCCACCCCAGACTTAAGCACATGTCTCATCTGACACTCGCGGTTCAGCCCTAAGGGACTGCTATACTCTCACTCACGGATGAGATGTTTAAAAACTGAGGCCCTATCAGGTTCAGGTGTATATGGAATATCCATGCCACTATTTAAAGAATGGTAGGGACATTTCTTGGCATCAGGCCAACATTCCTCTCTCGAACAATACGACAAAAGCAGAATAATTGGCAATTCGTTGGATTGTGCTCCTGGGATCTTGCTGTGTGAAAATCACTGCTACTTTCTTCCACATAGCACAAAAATAACTTGGTACATTCATCTCCATGAAAGCTGATGAGGCAGCAATATAAATGTCATTTTTCAGATGGCCTTCTGATTTGGTACGCTAACATCCTATTCTGGGATTTATTAATAACTCTTTGAGCTGGAAAGTAAATCCCATTGTAATACTTTCTTTTATTTTATATTAATTGCTGACTGTTTACAAAAGAAGTTGTTGGCATATGTCAGGTAAATGTACATGTTTAAAGCCATATCTATACTTTTCAGTGTATTTTTTAAACTACTGTGCAGGGAATAATTTAGGAAGGGAATATGATCTTGGTATATTGGTATATCTGCTTCTAAGTTAATTAATGTCCCTTTCCCCCTCTCCTGTTGTGTACAGCTATATTTTTTAGCAGTAACTCGAGAGACTATAGGTTTTGCGTAGCTCATTTCTGAGGGTATTAGACATTGCGTAGCAGGACTCAGTGTTGCTGTGCAGCTGGCCTGTCCTGATACTTGAGCCGGAAACATCTGGGTCCATCCACTGATTGCTCTTCTTGTTTCACCCCCTCGTGTGGAGCTCTGTGATTGATTTTTCAGCTTTAAGGCTTCAGTCGCTTGAGACAATGTGCTGCCTTGCTGGAATTTGACTTTATAAAGTACATAACAAGAATGCAGAATGTGAACTTAGAAAAAAACTGAACTGAGAGGAGGAATATTTTTTCATGTTGCAGGAGTTTATTCAACTATTGTTCCAAAATGACTAGGTGAAAACCTTTGTTCTGATTGTCATTCATTTTCTCCCCATTGATCCCACTGAATGTCAATTTTGGGAGGGTATGGTTTAATGTATATATGTATTACATATAGCTGAAGTTAAAGTCTTTAATTCACCCAGTGTAATGCAGGACTTAGGGGTGTTGAGGAGTGATTACCATCAGCACTGCACTAATTGCTCATTTCTGAAATTATCCAGTAAAGGAGCCTTTGCATTCATGGTGGGGTTGAAGCGCATTATTGAAGAGAATGTAGCGAGCTCTACTCTGTGCCCTAGGAGACTTGGAAGTGCTGATAGTGACTGGAAGAAGTAGGGATATGTTCCATTCCCCAGCACTATCATCCCTCACTTTGATGAGCACAAAAATGTCCCCAGAATTATTTCTGAAAAGGCTAACAGTGGAACTGCTCCACACTCTTTATAACAGATGTTGTTTGGAAGAACAGTTCTGAAACCAGGAGGATTACTTAGTACTGATCTGTATGTCAGATTTATTTGTTTGCATGGTAACTGTAGGGTGTTTTTAGAAAGGAATCTTCCAACGGAAATGCTTAAAATAAGATGAGCTAAAAGGGAACAACAGCCCCGCAGTCTTTCTTTCTAAAAATGTTGCATCATGAAAATCAGCCCCAGTGTATCTTCTAATTAAAATAGTTACTTTCTTAATGTCTTTTAGCTTATCTCAGACTTGCCCCAAAGAGGGAAATGCTGTGATTTTTTTCCTATACTTGTACCTTGTTGAGTCTTAGTTGAGTTCTTCAAATCGGTGTAGGAATTCTGATATTGGAATCCTCTTCTGCCTTCTTCACTGACTGTTGGTTAATTGTATATAAATAAAGAGCAGGCAAAATTGACTATTTACCATTCTCAAACTGCCCTCCAATTGCAGAGGATGGGATGAAGCCATTGTGGGTGGTGGTGTTATTTTCTTTAGCATTTGACTTGTTAGTATTTCATACAGGGAAGTGGGGCCTCAGCATGCTGGCAAAAACCTGCTGCTCAGTGATCAGGGTGCCATCTTTAAAGGGGGCCACGATCAGAAAGTGAGTAAACCTCTCTCCTGCAGAGATCTCAGGGTCCCCCCTCACCATACCTAATTGAAGTCGGTACGTCTCTCTTTTCCCCCAGCACTGATCAGCAACACCTTCCCACTTTCTCCCCATTGCCCCCACAGCTGCACCCATCTCCAGCCTATGCCAATGAGCAGTGCCATTGCCTGGCAATGACCCTCTCCCCCAGGGCTATACCCACCTTTACGACCCTGGGGAGACTGCCCATGACAAGTTCACATCCAGGTGAACCTGTTGTATTGGCGCAGGTCTGACTGCATGCTGGTGCCCGCTGAATATCTGGTGAGCGGGACAGTCCCAGAGAGAGTGCTTACCAATGGCATGCTAATGTATTAAAATAAGCTTTCTGCAGTCCCACTGCATGTTTCACACCACTCTGTTGGTGAGGGGCCGGTAAGATCGTAACTCAGAAACTTGCTGGTGTGAATCACACTTTCTGGCGCATATGCAGAGTGCAGGCTCAAAAATGTCCCCAAAATGTTGCAAGGGATGCAGTTAAGTGCGGGGATTCCACAGTGTTTTATGTTGAGCCTTTATGCTTTAATGGCCTCCCTGGGGGATCCATTGTTGGTTCAGGTTTTGTGTGCTATCACTCTATATAGCATCACCAGTGAAACTGTGCATCCTCACAAATTAAAGGTAAAATAGAAAAGTAAGGTGACAATTGAACAGAGAGGGAAAAGAGTATGTTAGAAAGCTAGGTGGCAGTATTCTGATGAGCTGGAGAGAAGGTGCTTTGGATGAAATGTGATGCAAACAAAAAGTAGATTTGGCCATGTGTTCTTTGATGGCTGAATATTTATACTAAAAGAATGTGGATCAGAGAAGATACATAATACATATGGAATAATAGAATCCAAGAGAGTAATATAATTGAGGATTCAAATGATACCATACACTTGCTTATGCCAGTGAATTCTATACCTGAGCTTTATCTGACTGTCCTTGTAGAGTTCTATTTTTGTAGAAATAGTAGGAGGCTTGTTCCAATTGGTTTCAGATCTCTATGGAATGATGTCATTGGGGTAACTTTTTTCCTAGGATATTCACAACATCTCATAGAATCATAGAAACCCTACAGTGTAGAAAGAGGCCATTTGGCCCATTGAGTCTGCATTGACCACATTGACCAGGCCCTACTCCATATCCACCCACTAATCCCTCTAACCTACGCATCTCAGGACACTAAGGGGCAATTTTAGCATGGCCAGTCAACCTAACCAGCACATCTTTGGGCTGTGGGAGGAAACCGGAGCACCCGGAGGAAACCCATGCAGACACGAGGAGAATGTGCAAACTCCACACAGGCAGTGACCCAAGCTGGGAGCTGTGAAGCAGCAATGCTAACCACTATGCTACCATGCTGCCCACCTCCATCATTACTAACTTTTGTGTCCATTAATTATGCTTTGTGAATCAGGTGGTTAAGTTAGTTAAATAGATCAAATTTCTCCATGTAAGTTCTGTGTCTAATTAGCTGGAATGTGACGCAGTTACAAACAAAAGTCAGGTACCTTGAAAGATTATTTCTGGAATGTGTTTAACCCAGTGTTGGTTATTGCTGTTTCACTAAATGCAAAAACAGGTTAAATGTGCTTTCTTGGCTTTTGCATTGCTCTCTTGATGATGCAATGAATGAAGCCACTACAGAGAATAACATTAACTGGTGCAGGTCAGAGCTCCTAGATTCAGTTCCCAGTCTTCTGAGTTGAATTGGAACAACTGGCCTAAGTGCCTCTGGGCTGTGGATCTGACTGGATCAACTTGGATCCAGCCTTTTATTTGCTTTCTGGTGACTTGCTGGGAAGTACATGTGCATGAATATATGAGAATAGTTAATGCAATGGCATGAATGGGCAAATATCCTGGGCCCATGAATTAAAAATGACTGACTGATCGGATGATTTGGAGAGCCTTAGGATGAGCCAGCTTATTCAGGATAGCAGCAGAGAACATGGTAGGGGAATGAACTACGCAATTGGCCCTTTTGTAGTTTGAGTTTATGCAGTAAGTTCAAAGAATTATCATTTAATCATGCAGCATACAACAAAAAGGAAATCATTCAGCCTATTGTATCTACCAGCATTCTGAAAACGCTATCCTGTGCTTTTCCCCATTACTTTGCAGGGTTCCCCTTCTCAAATGTATATCCAATTCGCTTTTGAAAGTTACTATTGAATCAACGAATTCTGCTTGTTCACGCAGTGCATTCCAGATCATAACAACAAAATTTCACTTCAGTTCACGTCTGGATTATTTTATTTTAGCTAATTAACTTAAAATCTGTGCTCTCTGATTACTGACCTTCCTGTCATGGGACATTGTCTTTATAGAAGCCCCATACAATCTTGACAATGTGTATTAAATTTTCATCCTTCTCGGTTTTAAGGAGAGTAGTCGCAACTTCTCTAGTTTCTCCAGATAACCTGAAGTCACTCACCAATTGGTAATAATTTGGTAACGTGTTTTGTCAATGTGAGCAAAATGCGTGGACATGTATGGTTCCCTGAAGGAAACAATACTGACGTTAGAATTCAATTTTAAAGAGGGAAAAAAAACCAAATCTTTTGTGACTGCAGTTGTGAGCCATCCTTCATGGATTGCAGCCGAACACAAATTGGTTTAGTGTCAATGCTGGAATCTGGCATTGCTCTAGTATTGCACCCTCACTGACAGTCTTGTTACTGTGACTACATCTTGGCAAAGGGGCTGGAGAGCAGGACTGCAGGAGTCCTGGTTAATTGGATCCAGATGCCCTTGCTCATGTATGCTGATGGCATTACGATAGCTGGCCTTTGGCTTTCAGGCAATGCTCGAGTTTGAGTTGGTCTCTGCGCTTCGACAATTAACAAACAATCAGTGACACTAAAATTGCAGCTGTTTAACGTTTTAACTCAAGTTCTCACTCAGCAAGCGTGCCAGTGTCGGCAAAGTAACATTTGTACACATTTTCAATTTTAGTGTGTTGACTAGCACCAAAAAGGTATCAGAAAGCACCTTCAGACCGGCAGCAGGCTTCAGGTAGCTCGAGCAGCTTTGTGACTATCACATGAAATAATACAAGTTGTAAATGTGTTCTTTAATGGTTACCACACCCTTTTCTGTGATATCAAAGCAGTATAAGCACTTGAACAGGGTTCTCATGAGAGGACTTTGGGCAATTGAAAAGACAGGTAATTCACAGGAAGGCATTGAAATGATCAAGGGAAAATGGCTTATTTGGAGCATTACCACATGAGCCAGCTATCTGGGAAAAGGCCACCGAAATAAATGCTATATGAAAACGTGGAGGCAACATGGTGGCATAGTGTGGTTAGCACTGCTGCCTCACAGCACCAGGGACCTGGGTTTGATCCCTGGCTTGGGTCACTGTCTATTTGGAGTTTGCACATTCTCCCCATCTCTGCGTGGGTTTCCTCTGGGTGCTCCAGTTTCCTCTCACAGTCTGAAAGACATGCTGGTTAGGTGCATTGGCCATGCTAAATTCTCCCTCAATGTACCTGAGTAGGCACCGCAGTGTGGCGACTGTGGGATTTTCACAGTAACTTCATTGCAGTGTTAATGTAAGCCAACTTGTGACAATAATGAAATAAATTGGAAGGTGGCCAACACTGTAGATCAGAAGAATTATTTTCTCACTGAACTTGTTGGACTATGTGCTGCCATTTATCTGTGTTTGTGTTTTAACAGCAGCAGCTTGCATTTATATAACGCCTTTAACGTAGTGACAATGTGAACTTGTGTTGTAGGTGATTGTTCCCAATGTAAACAAACAGTGAGGACAATAAATGTGAAAATGGAGTTGTCAGTTTGACTCAACACAACATCTGAGACACATTTCATGTGGTAATAGGTTTGAAGCTTGGCAAACGCCCATCTATTACCAACCAAAATTTTGTGTTCTTTATCTCCAAGAAAAACAGTATAACTCCTCTCCTGAGGCCAGTAAATCGGCATTTAGGAGAAAACCATAGCAGTAGAATCCCTTTAGACATGTACTTAATAGTGGTTGTTTGGAAAGAAACTTTTTAAAATTGTCATTGGATTGTTAACGTAAACATAATTCCTCCAGATTCTCTGCCAGAATTTTCAGTGCTTCCTAATGTCCCTGATGAAGACATTTTCCAATGCTTAACTTACAGATAATGTGTTACGGACTATTTGCATGATTAGAATAGATAACAAAATAAACAGATGCAGGCACCTAGACTTTTTAAAGGTATAGATAGTAACCGCATAAATAAACTATTTCTTGAGAGAGAAATCAGCAGTTTCGAAAAAGGCAAAATCAACAAAAGTGCAATAAGTATTTTTAACACCTTCAGCTGCAGTCATTGTTTCCAGTAATCCAAGCCCATTCTTCCTCCACCTCCTTTCCACATTCATCATTTGAAGATTTGAGCAGTATTTCTAGTGTCCTAATGCAATACAATCCTTCTTGAAGTGTGACAAAAAAATTGAATTGCCTTCCTCCACCCTCATTGTTAGTTTTTTGCTAAATCATAGAATCCCTACAGTGCAGAAGGAGGCCATTCGGCCCATCGAGTCTGCACCAAGTCTCTGACAGAGCATGTATACGTAGTGGGGTAAATATGTGGGGCACATTTATTTAAATGTAGCCCCATTTATTTAACCCACTAATCGACACACCTTGGGACACTAAAGGGAAAATTTAGCATGGGCAATTCACCTAATCGGCCCATCTTTGGACTGTGGGAGGAAACGAAGCAGCCAGAGGAAACCCAAGCAGACATGGGGAGAACATGCAAACTCCACACTATCACCCAAGGCTGGAATTGAACTCTGGTCCCTCGTTCTGTGAGGCAACAGTGCTAACCATTGTGCAAAATCTGTTATGCACTAAATCCAGTTACATTCTAAAAGATAAATTAACATAAATGAAGTAGTGAGTCTTCCCTTTCCATGAGCGAGTTAAAATAATTAAAGTGAGCAGCTAGTTAGACACAGTAATAGTGTTTAATTTTTCACTTGTAAACTCCAGATCAAATCTCTGTCTATGCTGTGACTAACTGTCAAACATGCATTAGAGATCTCACCCAGTTGTCTGGAGAGGAATGGATTGAAAATCAGGGGAGGGAGACCAGCCCAAGCAATAGCTTGTGGATGTGGAAGCTGCCTAGGGTGGAGTGGAAGGAGAGAATAACTGGGATAATAAGTTAGCTTCAATTTTTTCAGTTAAATTGAGGATAAGTAGGATATGGTGGTTTGTAAAAATTGTGTAATGAGTGTATTAAGTCATGTAATTGCAGCATCTGAGATAGCACTACTTGTAATGTGCAGAAATGAAGAATGCTGGAGTTTAGTGGTCAATTTTTTTGTTGTGCTTGTCTTGCATCAAGGGTGACCACTAACTAAACCAAAATGTTGCTAAATTTCCTGTTCTTGGTAACTATACTCATTGCAAATTGACCGCAGAATGTGTAGATGCTGGTATATGTTACATTAGACTGGAAAATGCTTTGGTTGCTGACATTCATTGAAACCCTGATGTTACAATACTACTTGCAAAGTTCCCTGGCCTGTATCAGCGGTATGGCCAGTTTGCTAACTGAATTTAGCACAGTTAATATACTGGTGAGAATAAGAGAGTGTTAAAAGATATTTGACATTTTTGTGTGAGGGTATGTCTGTTGGCCATTAGGAAAAAAAACTGTCTCTTTAAGTTAAAACCATTGATGAGTAATAGACTTATGATGTGGTGTCAGAAATGCTACTGTGTGCCTTTGGGGAAAGAGGGTTAATCCCAGGCTATTCAGACTGTTCAGCTTCCTGTTCTCCACCTCATTGGGTAACCTGAGACTCAGACTCTGCTACATCCTGCAGAAGCTTTTCTGTTGGCAGAATGTTAGCACTGTATTCGCCTGAGGCACTTCCACCACTAACAAACTGCAACAGGAAGGCTCCTAAGGGGTTCAGAGTACATTCAACAAAACAAATGAAAGCTTGGCAAAAATGAAGTACCTTTTCGAGAATATGTATCAAAGTTCCTTAAAATGAACGTGACTCTTTGCTTTACTTAGCATGTGATTAACTTCCATTTTTTTTGCGATGACAAGTCGCACTACAAGAGTCTTTACTCTTGTGAATTTGAGATGCCTTCACTTGTCTCAGTGAGGATTATATAACTTGGTGGGACCCATCATCAGCGAGTTTGCAGTACCCTTCCATCTCCCTGATGCTCTCCAGCAGCTGAGAAGTCAGACCACCTTGGCTGTAGCTTTTGTCAATACTGCTAAATTGTCACTTGCTTTGGAACAACTGAAGGGCTCAATAATATGTATTTAAAATGTGTTTTTTAAAATGCAATGGTCATATGCTACCTGCAAATCTCTAGTAATTAATGTTGATGAGCATGCAATAGTTTTGTCTCGGTGTAAAGATAGGTTATTGTTGAATGAGACAATCATCCATGATGTATATCCTAAGCACATAATAGACAAATACACATGTTTTAACTGTGGTCATTATGATTCTGATCTTTTGTTATTTCAACAATAAATGCCTTGTTCTCCTCTAATCCGTATCACTGCGAATTCAAAGAATAAAGAACTTGCATTTGTATAGCATCTCTCACAATCTTGGAAGTCCCAAACTGCTTTACAGTCAATGAAGTCCTGCTGAAGTGTAATGTAGAGCATGTGGCAGGCAGTTCGCACATGGCCAGGCCTTACGAGCAGCTATGTGATAATGAGTGGCTAATCTGTTTCAGCTGCATCGATTGAGGAATAAATATTGACCAGGATTTTAAAAAAATGTATTCTCTCAATGGTTGTGGGCATTGCTGCAGCCAGTGTTTGTTGCCCATCTCTAAATGCCCATGAACAAAGTGGCTTGAACCCCTGCACAGTAAGAAGTCTCACAACACAGGGTTAAAGTCCAATAGATTAACCCCATATCTTTACCCTCTTAGTTCCCTGGCCAACCCGACTAACCTGCACGTCTTTAGACTGTGGGAGGACCCGGAGGGAACCCACTCTTGTATAATTTCTTATTACACAATGTAACCCAACCAAAACTATGATTTATGAAAGTTTTAAAGGAAATGGGTGTTTTTTCTAAATTAATTTTTCTATTTGTAGATATAAAAAGTCTTCAAAAAGGAATCCAGTTTTCATTGAAAAAACACATCCTGTTTTATATCCTTCCATCTCACTTCATTGTCCAACAAGATTGAGCACATGCTTGTACGCAGCTGTTTGTTGCTCTTCTCCTCTCTGTGTCACTGACAGCCAAATGCGCCAGAGATAATTTGATCAAGCGTAGCTGCCCTGCGACAGGTACAGCAGCACAACTTGCCCTCTTGAAAATCAACATGTCAGGCAGAGCTAAATGATGTTAAAGACACAAACACACAGCAGAATTTCACAGTCTTCTCAAGTGACAACCAAACAAACCTGTGCAGCTTAAATATTGATTTGGCTCTTGGTAGCTTGTGTGAACCTGATGTTCCCATTTTGAAGGGCAAGGAAGTGTAATTCCATGGTGGGAAATCTAACTGAACTACTGGATACCTTTGCCCCACAGTAAAAGTAAATGTGAACTAAACCTCATGCCATGCATCAGATCATAAATTTGAATCTGAAGATGCAAACAAACAAGTTGCATTTTTTACATTGCAAATAGCCACACGGCATTATCAAACAGTATTCAACACTCAGTCACATAAGGATAGCTGGTCAAAATCTCGGTCAAAGAGCTGGATTTTAAGGAATGTTTTGAAGAAGGAAAGCGAGGTTCAGGAAGGGGATTCCAAAACTTAGTCTAGGCAACCAAAGGCATTTCTGCCAATGGTGGGCCAAAGAAAATTGGGCTTGCATAAGAGGCCAAAATTGGACTAATGCAGAGATTTTGGGAGAGTTGTAGGCCTGGTAGCAGCTACGAAGATGGAGAAGGGTAAGGCCATGAAGGAATTTGAAAATAAGCGTGAGGAGGTTAAAATCAAGGTGTTAAAGATCTTCCAAACAAAGTGTTGTAGAATGAGCATATAAAATGCAGATTATGATTTTTCCTAGGCAGTATGAAGCAATGACCTGTCACTAAGTTTGATGTACTCCGAAACTGAGACTTACTATCTCAAGCTGCGTAGAAAATTAAAGATGTGGTAATTCCAATACCATCAACTAAAAAAAAATCTGTTCCCTTATAAATTTACCTTTGAATAAAATCTTTTGATCATTTCTATTGGGTGAATTTGTTTGTGCTCATTTAATGAAAGATATGAAATCGAGGCTTTGAATATCAATCACTTCCAAGGTTGTTTGCCACATGGATATCATGCAGTGTTAAACTCCCTCAACTTGACCCTGATAATGTACCTTAACCAAGGCAGTGGGAGAGTATTCCCTCCCATCAATGTGTCACCATGACATTTTCCATACCAACTAACCTTGGGGTCAAATTGCTGTCTTCCCTAATTTACTGGAGAAACCCAAGTGAGTTCTCAGCGAGGGAAACCTGTTTTATACCTGCACTTTGAATTTCATTATAATTGGTTAGTTCACCAGTTTCATACTATAATGGGAGTGGGATTTGTCAGTGTAGTCCCAATTAGGCTGAATTATCTGCAGATGTATATGTGGATTCTTACCCAAGGCTCCCACTAAGCTGTTGGGTGTTTGACTGAGCACCATCCTGGAAGGTGCCATTCAGGCCTTGATTGTAATAAATAACCTGTGTAACCACTAAAAATTTTAAAGGGATCACACAACTGACCACGCACAATTAAATTTTAAAGGAAAATTGCTTATAACAATGGAAAAAGAATCAGCTAAGATAATTGTCATGGATAGATTTATGGACAGTTACTTCTGTGGAGTGGCAATCACTGTCAGATTACCATTCTGCTCCTAGTTTCTTGCACTGAGATGCAGCCACACCTTTCTTGCCCAAGCTTCCATCTCAGGCTGGGTTCAAATATTGCAGTGCAGTGCAGCAAGATTGTGAGGTCATCTGTCGAGTGCAGGAGAGTCGATGGGCAAGCAAGGCAGTCTCCATTTTTACAATACCATGATGCAGGGCAGGTAGTTTCAAAGACCCAGCCACTTTGAGAAAGCAGTGTGCAAAGTAAATGGATAGGATGGAGGGTGGGATAGAGTCTCTCAGATTGGGGGAATGTTGGCAGAAAGCCAGTGATTTGGGGGGGGGGGGGGGGGATTTGGGTGGCCAGTGGAGGGGCTTGGTCAGATGGGAGGGAAGTGGGAGGGGCTTGGTCAGATGGGAGGGAAGTCAATAGTGGTGGGGGGGATGTCAGGGTATGATGGCCAGTTAGATCGTTGGATGTGGTGGGGGTGTTTTGGGGAGGGTGGGAACGTTGAAAATTAGTAAGTCATGTTTTGGACATATCTCTAATGAATGTTATATCTGACTGAAGGAAGCAGCAATTCAACATGCAAAGCTGTCACTGCAAACCACTTTCTCTTCCCATTTTATGGAGGCCTGAGATTTTTGGGGCTCCTATCGAGGGGTGAAGCAGGTCCTCCACGTGCGTTAGGTGCCCTCACTGGAACAAGGGAAAAGGGCACCTCACCTCCTGTTAACTGAGCCAGTTTGATACCCAAATGCAGGCTGTCTGAAGAAAATGGTGGTGGGACTTATATTGACAATCAAAGGTGTTCAGATCAAAAATTAACTTGTTTTTAAATGTGATCATTGTATCCTCAAACCTGGAGGCCTTCTGCAAGTCACTTTTCAAACCTCAGAGGGCCCATTCCCAGCACATCATGGAACTAAGCCATTTTCCTGGTCTGATCCATCAAATACTATGAGTGCCTTGATTCAGCAAAGCACATTCCACTGGACTGCCTAGTGTCTGAGAAGCAAAAAGTCAAGAACATCAGACAGAAAAACCCATGCAAATATAAGTCTTACCATCACCATTACCTCAAGCTGTCGATTAACTGACTTGAAATACAATCTTGAGTACAATAGTTTAACATCTCCTGACCCAAACTCTTGCTTACCTGAAAGTTCGCATGTACTCAAGTGAGCATCGTCCCAGTTGGTAGTCAAGCCCAAACCAGAGACTTCAGAAGATCCAGGCTGACATTCCAGCACTATAATGAGGGAGTGTTGCACTATTGGAGGTGCTATGTTTCAGTTGAGATATTAAACCATCTACCTTCTCAGGTGAATGTAAAACATCTTGTGAAGAAGGAGGTCAGGAGATTTCTGTAAATGTCTCTGCACTCAAAAACTGTTTCATAAGTTGTAAAATGCTTTTGCAGAGGTCATGAAGGACAATATGTAAATGCAGGTATTCTACATACTGGCTTGGAGTGGGGTTTGCCTCTCTCGTCCCTTCCTGCTGTGGGCTATGGGTCTGATGGTGCACATAAAGAGGTTAATAAAGGGAGAAAACCTGAAAACAAAGCAGGTAGCATATCCTCAAACATGAGATTTCCTTTTAAATTCTAATAAAGAAAACATGTGAAGGCACCTTTTAATGAAGGAGCATGGATCTGTTTAGATGACCAGCAGTCTGAATTTCCCATTCGTTACTTTGACCAGTCGGTGTTTAAACATACTGCTGTTTGAGAGGTCAGCTGACAGTGTGAAGTGCAGATCTGTGTCACATAGATGGCTTTTCTTGTCGGATGCACAACTGATAAATGAAAGACATATGGTAGAGTTTCTTGCCTCGCTGCAGGCAATGCAATAATTCCTGTTGTAATTCCCCTACAGTTTTAAGGTAAATATTTACATTTATTCTTTGGCTGATTGCCACATGTCCCAACAATTATTGTAATAATGATATTTTCTTTCCGTTTGCTATATAGATTTTTTAAAGAAATGAAAGCCTAAAGGTTGTACATTTGGAAACATATGAAACCCATCTTTCAGTACAGGACCTTATTCTGTTTAAGGTTCATTACCACATATCAACAGCAATCGTAGTTTTTTTTTCCTTTCCGTTTACTAAATACATTCAAAATAGAACCCTAAAGGTTGTATATTTGGGAATCTATTAAATTAATCTTTTGATACTGGAATTTTCTGGACAGAACCTATTTAAAGTAAAATCTTGGGAAGTGGATGTTGCTGGCAAGGTTGACATTTGTTGTCCATTTTTTTGTTGCACTGAGAAGGTGAGCAGCCAATATCCAGGCTTGGACTAAATGGCAAGTAACATTCACGACATTTAAATGCTTAGCAATGGCCCTGTCCAGCAAGAGAAAATCTAATGATCTCTCCTTGACATTCAATGGCATTACCACTGCTGAATCCCCCACTATCATCATCCTGGGCCTTACTATTGACCAGAAACCCAACTGGATTAACCACATAAATATTGTGGCTACAAAAACTGTCAGTGGCTAGGAATCCTTCAGCGAGAAACTCACCTCCTGACTTCCCAAAGCCTATCCACAATCAACAGGGCACAGTTTAGGAGTGTGATAGAAGAATCATTCCTTGTTTGGATGAATGCAACTCCAACAACACTCAAGAAGCCTGACACCATCTCAGACAAAACAGCCTGCTTGATTGGCATTCCTTCCACAAACATTCACTCCCTCCACCACCAAAGCATAATAGCAGCAGTGTGCACCATCTATAAGATGCACTGCAGAAACTCACCAAGGCTCCTTTAGGCAGCACCTTCCAAACTCATGAACGCTATCATCGAAGGGGAAGGACGGCAGGTACATGGGAACACCATCACTTGGAAGCTCCCCTCCAAGTCACTCACCATCCTGACTTGGAACTATATCATAGCTCCTTCACTGTTGCTGAGGCAAAATCCTGGAACTCGCTAACAGCACTGTAAGTGTACCTAAACCATACAGACTGCAGTGGTTCAAGAAGGCAGCTCATCACCACCTTTCCAAGGCCAATTTAGGATTGGCAATGAATGCTGGTCTGTCCAGCGAAGCCCACATCTGATGAATGAATAATTAAAAAAGAAACAGTAATATGTGTCCAGGTTAGGATGGTGTGTGACTTTGAGGAGAACTTGTTAGGTAATGGTCTTACTAAATACCTGTGCCTTTGACATTCTGAGTGGTGGGGGCTGTGTGATTTAAACCAGTTTAGACTGGTTTAAAATTGTAATCACCATACCATTTTGCACAAAAATATGGTGTTGCTTCACAAGTCATTATTGTGAAGATACTTCAATCAGCTTATATTCTTTTTACATTCAGATACTGAAGGTTCCATTTTGTGTAGTGTCAGTGAAGAATGGTGATCTCAGCTGCTTTAATTTTAATTATGGTACGGAAGAAAAAATATCTGCTGGACTATTCTAAATGTACCATTTATTTTACAAAATAATTATGTTGTTAAACGCTAAGTACCATGCAACTATAGTCATTATGTTAAAATGATGCTTCTTTTTCCTGAGTGATCATCATTCTTGGTTGCTGGTGGAACTCCCTAGTCACCCCTTTCTGGGAATGGATATGTATGATGTTTGTGAGAACAGACTTGGAGGAACCTGTGTAAACACCCTTACTGAAATAGCTCTCTGGCATCCCAAATTCAGGGACAGAAAGTGATCTTCTGTATGTCATCCTAAAGATCAAAATGATTGAGTTATAGCCCTGTATTGTAACTTAGGATGGGTTTCATCTTCAGGAATGGAGAGATAGAGGAAGAAACAACAAAAGGACTGCAATATGAGTTTTTGTTGTCAGACGACAGCAAAATTAAACTTGTGCCCAGAATCTGCTTTCTGAGACCTAATTAAATGAGAGTGTTGTAATTGGTGCATGATCCATATGTTATTAATATAAAATGTTTTTTAAAGATCTCAATGTGTGTGCTGCTGAAGAGGCTGCATTTATTGACCATTCCTTTGTGCTCTAAAGAAGTACATAGAACCATGTAACCCCTACAAGTGCAGAAAGAGGCCATTCAAAACATCGAGAATGCAGAGACTTTCCAAAAGAGCATCTTACCCAGGTCCACACCACCCCACCCCCACCTGCCCTACCCCCCAACCCTGTACCCTGCACGCTTACCACACTTAATCCACCTATCCTAGTGTCTTGAGACACTAAGGGGCAATTTAGCAAGACCAATCCACTAAACCACGGATTGTGGGAGGAAACCAGAGCACCTGGAGGAAACCCACACAGACACAGGGAGAATGTGCAAACTCCACACACAGTCATCCAAGTTGTGAATCGAACTTGGGTCCCTGGCACTGTAAGGCAGCAATGCTAATCACTGTGCTGCCCTGCTGCCTTAGTGCTGGACTAAAATCTTTACAAGTAAATGATTTATGCAACTACTGCAGAAGACATTAAGAATCAAGCATGTAAGACAGAAACAGACTCACATGCAAGCGAGACCAATAAGAAGCCTCTGAACACCAGATTAAAGTCTGACAGGTTTATTTGGTAGCACAAGCTGTCCCTTCATCAGGTGAGTGATGAGAGAAAGCTCGTGCTACAAATAAACCTGTTGGACTTTAACCTGGTGTTGGAAGACTTCTTACTGTGCCTACCCCAGTTCAATGCCAGCTTCTCCACAAGCAGGACCAGGTAGGGATGGCAGATGCCTCCGCTCCGCTCCACCCTGCCCCACCCCACCCCACCGCACCCCACCCCACCCCACTGCACCCCACCCCACCTGACAGTGAACCTATCGGGCTTCTACAACAATCCATAATTTCTGATGACGTTTCCTCATGATGGTAGCCCATAAATTAAAAACAGCATGCTGGATCACACTGCACCTTGCATTGTCTGTTTCTCTACTATCTGCACTGATGCTTGCGTCCTCTGCTGTGTAAAGGTATGCAAGATGGATCAAAGCAAACATAGTGTTCACCTGAGAAGCCCTGGTTTCTATAGTATTGCTGGTATAAATAGGTCACAGTGCAATATTTGGTCCTGGATGCAACTTACAGAGTGCCTTTAATGTAGTAAATCCTCCTAAGGCATTTCACAAGAACATTATCAACCATAGACACTGAGCTGCATAAGAAACTAATATTCTATCCGCCTTAAGCATTGTGCAAAAATAATTCTTTCAAGATACAGACAGGAAAGTGAACAATGATGGATTTGCTCCTGGTTAAGGCAAAAGTGAAATCTCAGAATTTCTAGGTGATTGCCTCCCCATTCTTGATGATGTTTTTCATGTTAAGATTTGATTTCCCCATACAGCTTCCATGCCCTCTGAACAGATACTTCTCATTGCCTCATTTTACCCCTCAGTGGACAAAGAAAAGTTTCATTTAGAGTAAAATTTCGAAAGTGCTGATTTTGTTAAGGTTTACTGCTTCAGCTAACAACCTTTGTTTGCAGTGGATGTCCACATATGTTGTCATTTTGAATGGCTTTTAAATAAATCCAACAGGGTCGCTGTAACTTCAAGTCTGACACCAACAAAAGAAATACAATCTCTCTTGCATGTAACAGGAAATAATAGCTGGAATATGCCAGTGAATTGGGGAAATAATACTTTAGTGAAGTGGTGATATAGAAGTGGAGGATGGGAATGCAGAATTAGGTCATGTCATTCGGTGTGGCGTTGCAGAGCGTGGCCTACTTCAGGTAACATCATGTGATGCTGTTCTAGATATCAGCAATCATTCAAGGCTCGAGGCTGTCCACATGGAGAGTCATTTTTCATGATGCAATGTCTTTGATTGACTAGAGTTTCTCTGGGGACCAGAAACTATTTCCAGAGTGTTTAGTTTCAGCCAATTTCAGGGTAAACCTCTTCAGCATTTTGAAGAAGGTTGCCTGAGTAAACTTCTATTATTAAGTGCAAGTCACTGTTCAATTTTCTCTATAAAATTGATCAATAGATGCCTTGCATTTGCATTGCTGTTGTGTTTATGCAGTGGTGGGACATTGTGGAATACTGTGGGTAGAATTCTCCATTTTTTTCTTCCAAAGTGGGGTGGCGGCTGGTTCTGGCTGCACTCTTCCTGCTGGCTGGAATGACGTGAGCTTGCGCCTAATTACTTGCTTGGTTATACACATGCCAGCAACTCTCTGAATCACCTGGCAGGTCAGAAGCTGATCCAGCTGCCTACCATCAGCTAGTAAGTTCGAAGGTCCAGGCACCATATGTAAACCCCAGTCCAACACAGTCTTCACAAGATCATTCAGTATGTCCAGAACCTGGAGGCAAAAGGCTAGCAGTTTGAAAGTTCAACCACTATGCCCTCTACTTCTTGATTCTAGGAGCCTGGGTGCAGAAGGATGTCCCCTAAACAAGGGAAAGCTCCAGGAAGCACACCAACCTTATTTCCCCTGCATGGAAGGCATTGCACAGGAGATCAATGCCAGAAGCACCATGCAGTGCAGGAAGTGGATGAATGATCTCATCCACTCCACCAGGGTAAGCCCTCTCTGAGCTTCCCTCTGCTATCAAACTCTCACCCTGGTGTCATGTACTCACATAAAGAAATCCCACAGCACCAACTTAAAGTCCAACAAGTTCATTTGTAGCAAATGCTGCAAGCTTTCGGAACAGGCTGTCCCTTCGTCAGGTGGCTGGGAGTTCCCATCATGTACTCAAACAGATTTCATGCATCCTTTAATGGGGGACATATATTGTTCTCTCACAGATCACCATCATCCCACCTGTCATGTTGCCCACCTCCATCTTTTGCTCTTTCGGTGAAGGCTCATCCCTTTGTATAGCTGGATTGTGAAGGGCACAGTGCACTGCAATCATGCAGGAAACCCTCTCTGGTACATATTGCAGAGAGCTATCTGTGAATCACATCTTCAGAAGTGCTGTAGTCTGCTCTGAGAGAATGTGTGGAGCTGTGAACAGTGTTGTACCTCCCTTTGCCACAAGTCTGAGGGTGATGCACTAGATATATCAATAACAGCATATTCCCAGCATCTACAGTACTTTGCTTTTGCATTCAGCAGTAAAACAAGAATTTGTTTCTTTCAAAACAATAATTTATTCATACAGAATTCTAAAAGACAGTCGATTATCTCCTGTATTCCTTTTATCTGCGTAAGTGTCTGAATGGGTAGCCCTTATCTCCCAGCAACCATCCCTGCAGACAATCTGGATCTAGTCGTTGTCTACTAGTGAGCCCATCACCTGCCTGGCACCAATGCCCCATGTAGACTTCTACCCACTACATCTGGAGTCTCCCTGTATGCACTACCAGTAAGCGATGTAGTATCCCTTTGACCCTCTGATTTGTGAATGTTTCACAGAGCCCCACCACCCTTCTCTAATCCAAATTGAACTTTGGTCTGTTGGAGTGGAAGGTCTGTCAGTCTAGCAGCACGATGCTGTCCATAAAGGCCAGCTGGGCATGGGGTTGGAGGGCACAAACCAGCCTGCTCCAGGAGAGTAACATTCATTGCAATGGGAGAAGCGGAACGTTATGGCAAGTAGGCTATGTATGTTGCACTCACCTTGAAATCTCCGGTGAACTGAGGTCCACCTTGTGCATTCCACTCTGTTTCAATCAGGTGATGTGATTTCCCACTGGTATAATATGAGATTGGAAAACTTGATGTGATTCTGGCGAGCAGTTGCTTTAATGAGCATTCATGAAATGCAAAGGAATGAAAATGGCGCTCATGACAGCAGGCAGTGGGGACCTGACCTACCTTTAACCTTCCATCAGGAGAATGTCAAACTGATTTTACTCTGGTGCATTCCTGACTCCCGCTGGACTCTCTGCTTCTTCCCGCCATCAAACCCTCCGCCGGCAGGATGGGAAAATATTGCCCATTATGTCACAACATGAACTGTACAGGTATTTACATTGAACAGACACAAGACAGCTTAGGGCAGTCCTGTGTGGTGAACTTAATTTTTCAGCTTTGAAGGATGTCAGTCTGGAAAAGACATGAATGAAGTTCTACATTATCTTCTCTAACTGAGAACGATTGTTATCTTTCTTTTAATCCTGCTAATAACAACTTCATGTTACCGAGCCCTCCTTAGAATCTCGGTTACAACAACTGAAATGGAATCTATCGATCCTCAATGGAGGGGACAAAAATAAAGCAATCTCAATTTGGGGTGATCTTCAATTCAAAGAAGAGTTGACCTGTGAAAAAATATTGAGTGTCGTGTTGTTGAGGGAAACCATGTCTGCACTTTGGCACCCAAGGCCCACCAGCTGCAGTTTCAAGTGGCCTGCACAAGGTGCATAGTATGCCCACCAGTTTCAATAGGGGATTGTTTTACAGAATCATACAGTGCAGAAAAGACTCTTCGGCCCATTGGTATTGCACCAAAATGCGAGAACCACGGGAATTCCCAACTAATCCCATCTACCAGCACTTGGCCCATAGCCCTGAATGTTAAGATGTGCCATGTGTTCATCCAGGTATTTTTTAAAGGATTTGAGGCAACCCACCTCTACCACCCATCCAGGCAGCACATTCCAGACCGTCACCACCCTCTGGGTAAAGAAGGTTTTCCTCACATCCCCCCCCAAACCTCACCTTGAACCTATGTACCCTTGTGACTTACCCTTCAACTAAGGGGAACAGCACATCCACTCTGTCCATGCCCCTCATAATCTTGTACACCTCGATCAGTCACCCCTCAGCCTTTTCTGCTCTGATGAAAGCAACGTTTAAGTGGCAAACACTGCTGCCTCACAGCGCCAGGGACCTGGGTTCGATTCCTGGCCTGGGTCACTGTCTGTCTGGAATTTGCACATTCTCCCTGTGTCTGTGTGGGTTTCTTCCAGATATTCTGGTTTCCTCCCACAGTCCAAAGATGTGCGGGTCAGGTGCATTGGCCACGCTAAATTGCCCCTTAGTGTCCCGTGATGCGTAGGTTAGAGGGATTAGCAGTGTAAATATGTGGGCTTATTGGGATAGGGCCTAGGTAGGATTGTTGTCGGTACAGACTTGATGGGCTAAATGGCCTCCTGCACTGTAGGATTTCTATGATTTATCTTGATGGACGCATGAATGGGAGCTGAACCGAGGGATAGAAACTGCATGTCAGCATAGGTTTGGTGGGCCAAAGGGCCTGTTCCTCTGCTGTATTGTTCTTCTTCTCTTTGTTTTTAATATTCCAGTTTGCTTCCTTAATTCCTTTAACAACATCTTAAATACTTCTGCAACTTCACGTCCTGGCTGTGGTTAGCTAACTCTGCAATGAACACTGAGAATCAAGATTATTTGTCTGGATAGTCTTGTACAGGGTCTTAGAAGATCTTACATAACTTGAATAAGGAAGTGTCATTGTTCCAGAGACAGACAACACATTAGGGAAGCAGAGTTGGAGCCTTCATCTCATACATGCACATACCTGCTGCTGGCTTATGAAGTGAGTTGCCCTAATATTGAATTTGCAGGAGTGTGTCGGACTGTCTCTTAGGAAACTAGTAATGAAAAGGTTGAAACCCAGAATGGAAAAATGGAAATAAATTGTTTATCTCTAAAGTACTTAGCAGGAGACATGGTAAGATATGTTTGAATGCACAGAAAAACAAAAAAAAGCAGAAAATGTGAGAAATACTGTGAAGGTCATGCAGCATGTACAGAGGGAGAAACAGAGTTAATGTTTCAGTTCTGGATTCATCTGGGGTCAAAATGAAGGTAGGGTGGGGATGGGAAGGAAAGAACAAAGGAGAAAGATCTGTGGTAGGGTAGAGGGACATAAGTGATTAAATGACATTCAGTGACCTGTTTTGTGTGGTGTAAAAATCTTTTAAAACAATAAAACATTGTAAGTTAATATATTTCTATTGTATGTGGTTGACAGTGAAGTGGGTGGAGAAGGATCCAGTTGTCATGGTCCATGTGGGTACCAGAGCCATAGGTAGGGCAAAGAAAGAGTTTCTCCTGAGGGAGTATAACCACCTAGGGACTAAGTTTTGAAAGAAGTAGAAAAACAAAGGTAATAATTCTGGCAATAATTTGTTCTTGGCAAGACTGCATTGATTGCAATTTGCCAGGTGCCCTGAGAAGGAAATGGAAAATGCTGTTCTTGAACCATGGATGTGACATGAAAAGCTTTGTCGTATGCTTTACTTTCAAAGGAACCTTGCCAGTGAAAGCTTTGTCCCTTGTTCATAAGTGAATCTGCTGTGGACCAGCAATCACAGTTGCTTTGCTCCTTTTTGCTTTTCTTAGGCTGCAAAGTTCTAGCCCTCTGAATCAGACCTGTGGAAAAATAGGCAGCATTGCTGCTCCCTGAGGTCCGCAGTGCAGGATCATCATGGGTTGTGAAGCCACAGCAACCCAACCCCCGCCTTACACAGTACCATCTGCCGTATGTTTAACTAACCCGTCAAGGGCCTATCCTCTCTCCACAAATGCTGTGAGACCTGCTGTGATTTTCCAGCGTTTTTTGTTTGTGTTTCATATTTCAGCATCTGCAGTATTTTGTCTTTGTTTATTGTCTCTTTCAATAAACCTTGTTGTTAGTTTGAATCTCCGTGTGCAAAACATTTTTTTGTTGAAACCCACAACCACTAACATAGTTACGTTACACAGCCCCCCTTGCCCTTTGATTATTTATTATTTTTGGAACATTATTTGTATCTTCCGATGTCAAGACTGACACAAAGTACTTGTTTAACTTGTCTGCCATTTCCTGGTTCCCCATTATTATTTTTGCAGTCTTATTCTCACTTTGTTCACTTTGGTCTCTGTCTTCCTTTTAATATGTTCAAAGAAGCTCTTGCTGTCCGCTTCTATTTTACTTACTTGTTTACCCTCGTAGTTTGTCTTTCTTTATTATTTTAGGTACTCTTTTGTTGGTTTTTAAAACTTTCCCAATCCTTCAATTTGCTAACAATCTTTGCCAGATAATATACTTTTTCTTCTAATTTAATATCTTTAGCTTCCTTTGTTAACCACGTTTGATTTTTTTCTACTTTCTAGAATCCTTCTTCCTCACTAGGATATATCTTTGTTGTGGCAATTCTATAGAAACTTGTCTAAGTGAAAGGACAAATTGATCAGGCTGGTAAAGTGGTATATGAGATTTTTGACTCTATTAACAGAAGGAAGGAAATTATGCTCAACCTTTATTAATGATTGATTCGGACCCAACTGAGCTATTGTGTCCAGTTATGGACATCACACTTGTGAAAGGATGGTGAGTCCTTAGAAATGGTGCAGAGAGTTACCAGAATGGTATCAGGAATGAAAAAGTTCAGTTATGTGGAGAGACTAGTGAAAACAGGATTGCTCTGTTTAGCGTAGAGGGGGATATGGAGATTTTATAGACATGTTCAAAATCTTGAAGAGTTTTGTTAGACTGAATAGGGATAAACTGTTTTCAATGTCGGTAATGAGAAGAGAAAGATTGAAAGTAATCGGTAAAAGAGTCATTGGTGAGACTGGAATATTTTTAATGGGGCAAGATTTTGAGAGCATGGCCCATAAGGTGGATGCATATCCAATAATAACTTTCCAAAAGAAATAGGATACATACTTGAAGGTGAAGAATTTGCAGGGTTATGGGCACAGGAAATGGGACTAATTGGATTGATCTTGTCAGCACAGGAATGGTGAACAGTATGGCCTCCTGTGTGGCACAGACAGGATGCGGTTAATTTAAATTGCCCTGATATTCCAACTCTATCCATCCATGAACATGCGTTTTTTCCTCTGATTTTCCCCTTTATAAATGGTAGCATATTTTCTTTAACTGTTAAAATTGGAAATGTTCCAATCCTCAATTAATGACTTACATAGCAACCTTAAAAAAAAGTTTATTTATTAGTCACAAGTAGGCTTACATGAACACTGCAATGAAGTTGCTGTGAAAATCCCCTAGTTGCCACACTCCGGCGCCTGTTCGGGTACGCTGAGGGAAAATTTGGCATGGCCAATCCACCTACCCTGCACACTTTTGGATTGTGGGAGGAAACCGGAACACCTGGAGGAAACCCACGCTGACATGGGGAAAATGTGCAAACTCCACACAGAAAATGACCCAAGCCGGGAATCAAACCCGAGTTCCCGGTGCTGTGAGGCAGCAGTGCTAACCACTGTGCCATGAAGTAAGATGAAAGTAAAAAAGTTGATTTATTTTTTACACGTGCAGGAGATGGATTTTTCAATATCCACTCCTTTATACACTTGTGCAATAAGTGGGGGGGGGGTGTAAGGAAAAAAGGAAGAGAGTTCAGGGTATGACTACAATAAAATACAAGTACTGGTTTTACATGTGTCCAGATTACAGAATTAGAAGTCAACTAGAATGTATCTTCCAAGGGGCGGTTGGCTGATTGTAGAATGTTCTGTCTTTCCAGAGTGAGACCTGCAGGACAGGAGAAGGCATGTCGACTAAGTTAGTTTGGAGATGTAAGCTCTGAGGTTCTAGCAGTTGGCAGGTTTGACGAGACTCTCAGTTCTTTCTGCTGCCACAAGCTTGATGTCAGACAGCATGGGCTGTTGCATGGAGTTCTGTGCACGGTGAGTGGTCAGACAGTAATTGTTGGAATTCAGTTCCGACAGACAATATCACAGCGCAACTTAAGGAGATCAGGTGATATACTTCCTCAAGGTTGGACACAGGATGACTAGAATCCTGAGGTTTAATTGGAGTTGAGATTTCTTGTGTTTTTGGTGACACTGGTGTTGGGTTAACTAACTGCTGCTCTCTTTGTCAAAACCATTGTGTTCAGACTGCTATTTTTCAGCCATGAGCATCATCATGGGAGATTATGACCTGCAAAGGTTTTCCTTTGTTTGGAGGTAGCTGGACCAGGCGCCCTCCCACTATGGCCATTATTACCTTGAAACTGCTGCAAGGCTATTTGTTAGCTCAGCAATTTTACACTTTTAATAATGGAGAAATAAAAGTCTTCATAAAATAGTTCAGTCGATGAACATATTCATCTTTCATCGCTCTACCGAGACGTGTTAATGCATTATTCTCTGATTTTGGTGAAATGGAGCTTACGAAGAAATGATAAAGGCAAAATACAGCAGATGTTGGAATCTGAAACAAAAAGAAAAAATGCTGAAAAATTTCAGCAGGTCTAACAGCATTTGTGGAGAGAGAATAGATCCAATGCTTTGAGTCTGGATGACCCTTTGTCAGAGCTGAAGGCAAAGAAAATTAGACCAGCTCTGATGAAGAGTCATCCTGACTCAAAACGTTGACTCTATTCTCTCTCCACAGATGCTCTCAGACCTGTTGAGATTCTCCAGCATTTTCTGTTTCTGTTACTAAGAAATGACTCTCTTTGCACGTGCTCAGGTAGGAATGCTGTGTTCCATATCACAGTATCTGTGGACGTGTCTGTGTGCGCTGAGGACTTGAGATGTCATTGCATCAAAATGTTCTCTAGTTGGCACACTAATTCCCATCCTCTCAACCTTTTTAGTTTCCACTTGTATTGAATGTAGTTGCCACTAGGTTAGCAGAGGAAAAATACTGATTATGCAGAAACAAAGTCAAAGTGCAAAGGGATAGCAAAGGTGTAGGAGCTGTCAAATGCTTTTATTGAGACCACTCAAACTTTGTGAACAAGGCCAATGTCATGGGTGGATCTTCTCCAAAGCTTGAAAAGGTTGACCTGTGGCAGCTTGTAAAACAGGCTTTTGCTTATTCCCTCATGAACACCCCGAATCCTGCCTTTCCCTCCCCCCAATAAAAATGCACAATATAGGATCAGGTGTCAGACCCTGATTTCCAGAGCCATGATCATTGCTTGCAGTGCTGATGCTCTCAGTAGGGAGAAGGCAGTAGTAAACCAACCTGTTTTATGCCTCCAGTGTCTTGCTCCCTGCTCCTTCTCATCGCTGGGGTCTGGTGTACGCTGAGAGGTTTACGATCAGTGGATGAACCTTTAATAAGCAGTGACCCTGGAAAAAGAAGCAAGACACACTGAGACATTATTTCTGATGTCTTTCCATAGAATTTAAATGCACTTGACAGCTACGGCAGCTAATTTACACTCTCCCCACACCCCACAATCCAGGAAGTATATGAGAAATGAGCATTTCCTTGATGTGAGGAAGAGGAATATTGACCTTTAACTTTCTTATTGTTTCCAATCAACTCATTAGAGTTTGGATTTACTGTGTTGTTTTGTATTCTGTACACATTGGGCCCATATTTTATCAGTTGCTTGAATATTAATGGATGATTTTTGGACTGAGTGAGATTATGAATGTCCACTTGTATAATTAGCAAAAGTATTGAACCTTCAATTAGACTAAGTATTAAATTGTACAATAGCATTTTGTATTCATTGTGGTTACAGAAGCAGATTTCTAAACATGTTTTCCATTTAAGACTGAAATGAGGAGGAATTGCTTCTCTTAGAGGTGTTTGGAATTTCCTTTTCCAGCAAGTAGTGGAGGCTGGGTCATTGAACATTGAGCTGGATAGACCTTTGATTGACAAGGCAGTAAGAGTTTATGTTCTATCCCTGAATGTCCCATCAGGCAGAATTCCTCCAGTGATGGAGCCCCTTGAATTTTATTCAGGCACCTGGTTCAGAGGAACACATTGTACAAAATCCTGATGGATTTTAGTTAGTACTGGCATTGGGCTGTCTTACATCAGAGAGTTTCTCTTTCGCTGTATTTGAGTGACAAATCATTTGAAAGTTTGATGGTTTGCAGACATGATAGTCTTTTCTCTACTGTCTGATTGCTCTGGCCTGAGTTCCTAATAGGGCTTCACCTCCTGATGACATATAGTTATTATAATTGCACTACACATCTTTAACCTTTCTTCTTCAGGGCATTTCAAAATTGATTACAGTTTGATGGCACTATGCTGATTTAATTTCTATATATGCATAAGTAAGACTTTTAACACTTAAATATATAAATATGGATGGAGCATGCTAGTTGAATGAGGATGATTTTCAGCATAAGTTTTATTTTAGGTTAGGTGGATTAGCCATACACCATGGCACGGTGGCACAGTGGTTAGCACTGCTGCCTCACAGCGCCAAGGACCCAGGTTCAATTCTAGCCTCGGTCACTGTGTGGAGTTTGCATGTTCTCCCCGTGTCTGAGTGGGTTTCCTCCAAATGCTCCGTTTTCCTCTAAAGATGTGGATATTGGTGGATTTGCCATGTTAAATTGGCACTTCGTGTCAGGGGGACTAGCAGAGTAAATATGTGGGGTTACAGGGATAGGGCTTAGGTGGGATTGTTGTCAGTGCCGATTCAATGGGCCATTGGCCTCCCTCTGCACTGTAGTGATTTTATGATTAAATTGCCCCTTAGTGTGCAGAAATGTGTAAGTTAGATGGATTGGCCATACTAAATTGCCCCTTAATATGCAAAGGTGTGTAGGTTAGATGGATTAACCATGGTTTTGGGGATATGGCAGAGTGGATGGCCTGGGTGACATGCTGTTTCGGAGATTTGGAGCTGACTTGATGGGCCAGATGGCCTCAGTCTGCACTGTAGGGATTCCATGATTCTACCTTAAGATATTTGGTGAACTCCCACACATCTATCAACATTTTGGATAATTTGGACTACCAATATTCTGTTTATTCTCGATATCAGCTGTGGCTCAATGGTAGTAGGCCTGAATCAAAAGGGGTTCTCTGAAGTTCCACTCTATAGAATTCAGCACAAAATCTAGGGTGACACTTCAGTACAATACGAGGGAGTATTGACAGTGCCAAGTTTTGAGTGAAATGTTAAATAAAACCCTGCCTGACTTTTGAGCGCGCATAGCACTATCCAAAGAAACAGACGAAGGTATTCCCTGATGTTTAGGCTAATATTTACTCCTCATCTAGTCACTGATCTTATTGCTGCCTGTAGGAGCTTGCTGTGCACAAATTGGCTCATGAATTTCCTATGTTAAGAGAGTAACTGCATTTAAAATGTATTGGCTGTAATGTATTTTGGAACTTCCTGAGATTGGAAGCAAGAAAAAAAATCTGCAGCCTTATCTTCAACTACAAATAATAGCCCCGAGACTTCATTGGGTAGACTTGGGTGGGGAGTTATTTCATAGCTCCATGATTTCTTTAGGATCTCAATGGCCTCACACAGTTAGAGAGCGACCACCGAATCCCCATAAAATCTTTTGCGTCATTACGTTTCAACAGTTCACTTAGTGAATAATGAAAAAATGAAAGACAACGTAGAATGATTTTTGTATCAATCTCGCGGATTTTTGTTTGTTTTAAAAAGGATATTTAAATGTTCAGGATAATGCAGCAATAGTTCATGAAATCAGTAAGAATAGTGATTTTTATTTATTCATTCATGGGACATGAGCATTGCTGGCTGGCCAGCATTTGTTGCCCATCCCGAGTTACCCTTAGTGGGCTGTTGAGAGTCGATCACGTTGCTGTGACTCTGGAGTCACATGTAGGTCAGACCAGATAAAGACGGCAGATTTCCTTCCCTAAAGGACATTAGTGAAACAGATGGGTTTTCCTGACAAATGACAATGGTTTCATGATCATCAGATTGTGAAATTGTGAAAGTCATGAAAAACAAATAAGCCATATTAGTGTCAGCTTAGCTTAGTAGTAGCACTGTCTCATTTGAATCAGAAGCTCAGGTGTTCAATCCCACGCCAGATCTAGGTTGCCATTCCATTGCTATACTGAGCACAGAATTGACATTGTAATGTTAAACCAAGCCTGTCTCATATGGTGAATTATGCGAGAGATCGCATGGCGTGATTTAGGGGAAATGCAGGATAGTTCTCACCGACAATATTTATTCATCAACCAAACACCATTAAAATAGATTATCTGGTCATTATTACATTGCAGTTCATGAAACCCTATTGTGCACACACTTGTGTGTTGCTTCTCTATAATAGAGCAGTGAGTATATTTCATTGTCTGTGAATAATGCCTGATATGGATTGTTTGAACTCATGAAGAGTTCTATATAAATGCCTGTGCTTTCTTCGCCAGTGAGAAAAGAAATATTTCAAAATAAACCCATTTTCACACAGTAGCAGTCTATAACATAATATACATTTTCATTTCTCCAAGGCTATGCTTTCCTAACCTGATTCCTGATGATGTTGAATTTCAGTGTCTTTGCATATATTATGTTGAATTTACAGCACAAACAAGTCATTCAGCCAATCTGATTCATGCTGGCCTTTATACTGCACACAACCCTTCTGCCCACCTTATTACTTCTAGCCCAGTCAGAATATACTCCCTTCCTTTCTCCTGAGTGTACTTGTTTAGCTTCCCCTTAAATGTATTCATGATATTCACCCCAATACTTTGTTATTTTAAAAAAAAACCTTGTAAATGCATTGCCTGATAGGATGGTGGAAAGACTTTCAGTGGTAGGTTGGGTAAATCTCACAAGCAGAAATGTTTGTAGGGAAGTGGAAGAAGAATTGGAAACTGGGGCTGACTGAATTGTTTATGAAAGAGCCAGCACATGTTTGATGGACTGAGTAGCCTCTTTCTGTGCTTTACTAGATTATGTGCGAGGGACTTTCCTTCCCCCATTGTTGTTAGATGCCCCAGGGTGCTGTGTGAGGTGGGTCTATTGGGTGTGATAGTGGGAATTCCGTGTCTGTGGTCAGAGGGGGGGGTTCTTCATCCTTCTTTTAACTTTCAGACAGTGGGGTACCCTTTTAAAATGATGCAACCTGTTAAGAACTGTGATTATTGGCTGAATGGGCTTATTCAGACCATGATGCCATGGGACCCACCTCCTTGATTTTCTTTGCCTAAGTGTCAAAAAATATGGGGGGAAAAGTTGACATGGGCCTGAGTGGCTACACCTCTCTGTCTGAGGTGGCACTCGCCAGAATTTTCTCAGTGTTTGACTATATGGTTGCAAGTTTCATATTCTAGCTACCCTCAGAGTAAAACAGTTTCACCTGGGTGTATGTGCCCCTATTGTGGATTTCCTGCAGAAGTGGAAACTTCTGTGTGAAACCTACCAAGCCTTTCATAATTTTTAAGATCTCTATTAGGTCACACCTCAACTTGTCTCTTCTAAAGAAAAGAGCTTCGGGCCTTTTTGATCTTCCCTGATACTTAACAGTTTCTAGTTCTAATATCATCCTTGTGTGTCTTTTTGACATCTTCTCCAGTGCCTGTTAATGCAAAGATAAAGTGACGAGGTCCAGGAGCAGCTTACTCATCTCCCCTCAAAGCTTTTTTATTATTTGATTTATTATTGTCACACACATTAGTATACAGTGAAAAGTGTTGTTTGTTGTGCGCTATACAGACAAAGCATACCGTTATAGAGAAGGAATGGAGAGGGTGCAGAAGATATAGCTAGGGTGTAGAGAAATATCAACTTAATGTGAGGTAGGTCTGTTCAGAAGCCTGATGGCATCAGGGAAGAAGCTGTTCTTGAGTCCGTTGGTACGTGACCTCAGGCTTTCGTATCATTTTCCCAGTGAAGAAGGTGGAAGAAAGTATATCCGGGGTGTGTGGGATCTTTGATTGTGTTGGCTGCTTTTCCAAGGCAGTGGGAAGTGTAGATGGAGTCAATGGATGGCTGGCTGGTTTGCGACTCCTTTGTAGCTTGAGAATCATAGAACACCTATAGTGCAGAAGGAGGCCATTTGGCCCATCGAGTCGGCACCGACCCCCAGATAGAGAATCCTGCCCACGCCTTCTCCCCATAAGTCCACGTATTTGTCCTGGTGATTCCCCTACACAATTTGAAACACCTTAGGGACAAATTAGCATGGCCAATCAACCTAACCTGCACATCTTTGGGCTGTGGGAAGAAACTGGAGCACCTGGAGAAAATCCACGCAGACGCAGGGAGAACGTGCAAACTCCACACAAATAGTCAGTCAAGGCTAGAATTGAACCTGGGTCCCTGGCACTGTGAGACAGCAGTGCTAACCATTGTTTGATTTTGATTTGATATGATTTATTATTGTCACCATGTATTAACATACAGTGAAAAGTATTGTTTCTTGCGCACTATACGAACAAAGCATACTGTTCATAGAGAAGGAAACGAGAGAGTGTAGAATGTACTGTTATAGTCATAGCTAGGGCATAGGGAAAGATCGACTTAATGCAATGGATGTCCATTCAAAACTCTGACAGCAGCAGGGAAGAAGTTGTTCTTGAATTGGTTGGCACATAACCTCAGACTTTTGTATCATTTTCCTGACGGAAGAAGATGGAAGAGAGAATGTCTGGGGTGCGTGCGGCCCTTAATTATGCTGGCTGCTTTGCCAAGGCAGCGGGAATTGTGCCACCTTGTCATCCCTCAACCTGCAATTCAACTTCAAATCTGCATGACTTTTGGTAAGAACTTGACCTTCGTTGTCACATGGCATCATCATAACCCCGAGGATGTTTGTGGCTATGTAACACCACCTTTAGCCACCAGTTACTTCAGATTCAAGTTAACAGTTTTTAAACTGTACAAGATATTGCTACTCTCTTCAGAGAAGCTAATTTGAATCAGAAAACATAAAGCTCCATCATTTGTTCTTTCTAAACAGTTCCAATGCTAGTTCCAACATGGAAATATTAGCATTTGGACTATATCCTGAAGAAATGTTTTTCTCTATTCGAATGTACTGTAATTAAATGAGTATTTTGGCTTCCACAGTGTTTTTTTTTAAACTTGGACCTGTTTATTTTCTTTAATTTTATTAAACATGCAGTGCAGAGCTGGATACAGAAGCAGATTTGCTTAGTTTCATCATTTTTTTCGTTGCAAGTCATATGGTGTAGAGTAATAACCAAAGTGATCAATGAGTGAAAGATAAATCTCTGGTCCTTTTCTGGCTTGTACAATTTAATTAACTTAGTATTTGAAGGTAAGCAGACCTACTGTACCACTGTAGCATTTTTAAAGTGGAAATCAAACTTTATATGCAGAGTTTAAAGCTTTATTGCTTTGTTGTTAAGCTGAGTAGGACAGTCCCAATATGTGGACTTAACTCTTGATCACCCTGTTTATGTAAACTGATTGCCTTTGAATAAAAAGATTACTGATTGCTAAAATTGTAAGCATTAACCATCCATTTTAGAAAATGCCTGATGTTAGGATTCTCCGTTGGTGATGTCTGATGATGATGGTGATGATAAATCAACAGGATGATGTCTGAAAATCTGTTCTGTCTTAATCAATACATGCTGACAAATGAAATAAGCACTGATCCCATTGCCCGGTTTGACTGCTGCCGATCCCCGTTGGCTGTTCTTGCCAAGTAAATGGAATAAATCAGATTATTTGCTGAAATTTGGACATGATAAAGCGTGAAATAGCATGAGGTTGCTTGCTGGATGGCTCCTTTACTCATTAAGGACATTGCATATTACGTTACCAGCTTCCTGGCACAGTTGGAGTATTTTGAAGTAAGCTTAGAGCAGTAACTCCATCTTGGTATGGGGTTAGAGAGAAAATGCAAATAAATGCACTTTGCACCATGGGGATGAAGGAGGATGCCTCTCATTTATCTTTGTAGTGCTTTGAAAGTATATTTTGCATTTCTGTTTGTACATATGGAGGCGATTTTCTAAGATATACATTTGCAGATGAAGTTACAAGCTTCCAGAGCATACTTGTAAAACTATCCTCAATTACAAACCAAAAGCACATTGAAAGCCTACAGTATGTAATGCTTTTAAAACAAGGAAACCTGTTGTTATCCACTTTGGATATCATTGCCTGTCTTACACGGACAAGCAGATTAATATTATATCCAGCAAATGTCAGGTGTATGTCCTCTGGTTAGAATACTGCACTTTCCATCAATGACAAGTCAACAAAGTTAAACGTTATTGAATTCTTCGTCCTTAAGAAGAACTTGATATGGAGCTTGTAACCACAGGGGAGTTGTTGAGGGAAATAGCATTGATGCTATTAGGGTCCTCGTAGAGACCAATAACTTTTAAAAGAGAAAGATTTCTCAAACAAGCAATAGAAATAATGGGAGAACAAGATTTCACATTTTAATACTTTTACTGTAACATACAAACCAAATTCAACAAAGATCAAACATTAATTAAGAGGAAATTGATACATTAAACTTAAGAAAAGGGTAATTTCCACCTTGACAAACTTTAATGAGTTGGGCTTAATGGCCTGCTTTGTACTATAAGTTCGATGTAATACTCTGTTTCACAGATATTCTGTTTCATAGTTTCCTTTGCCTGTTAAATTTAAATAATACTACTTTCTCATCTCACCACCCTTCCATGAACAGAAAGGTGTTTCTAATTTCCTTTCTCCTTTTTTAAGGAGCGATGTTTTTCTCAACCGCTCAGTTTTGGTGTGATCCAGTTTTCTATTAATAACCCCAAAGCAAACTCAAGATAAAATGAACTGAAAGAGTTAGTTCATTTGCACAGATTCAAAATGCAGGAGGAGGGTTGCAACATTGCTTCCTGCCAGTTTGATGGTAAACCACAGATTGAACTTTTAATAAACAATGTAGAGATGTGCTCATTGCTACCTCTAAAGCTTTCATACTATCACATCATATGAAGTCAACTTAACATATGGCTTACAAAATGCTTTTACTCTATGTCACAGTTCTGGCAGACATGTAGCATTAAAGGGATAGTTTTAAAGTTACCCCCATTTCTTCAGCAAAGGTTCACCTCGCCCCACCATGCTAAGTCAAATTTCCCAGCATTCTTTGACAGTCGTTCCACTGTGTCTCTGTTTTCTCCATCTGATTATCACCAGCATGGCACATCTTGTTTCCCCTTCCTGTCCACAGCAGCAGCTTTTTGTCTCAGCAGCTGCATTTAATTTGTTCTGTGTGCTCCTGATAGAAGCGCTAGAACTGTCACTTAACAATTGAATAGATTTCTATTTGAGTTTTCTATTCTATTTGCGCTTTTTCCCCATGCATACTTATTAGGACTGAAGTGTTTACTAGGAGTTCATGACAACCACTTTACAGATGTGACTGATATGGGACTAAGACCTCACCCTGTTTTTTTTTAAAAAATTAGCCCCCTCCTGTTCATAATGCAGCTTTCTGTTTTACTCTAATTAAAAATCCAATTTTAAAATATAATCATCTTGTGAAGTACAGCATTCATAATGCATTTAAGTGGAAGCTAGATAAACAGATGGAGGAAGAAGGGATTAGATAGGGTTAGATGCATAGGGGTAGGAAGAGGCTGGTGTGCAGCGTAAAACATCAGTTTGTATGAGTTGGGCTTAATGGCTGTTATTGTACCAGAAGTTCGATGTAATACTCTGTTTCATAGATTAGTTTGAATGTGTTCATCTTCAGTACAAGAACTGAAAGTTTTATCTTGGAAAAAGCTGTTTTTGAGTCGCTTGGTGTGATTATATGATCTTAGACAGAAGAAGGTGGAAGAGAGTATGTCCCGACCATGTGGTTATGCTGGCTGCTTTTCCGAAGCACCAGGAATTGTAGACAGAGTCAATGGATGGGAGGCTGGTTTGAGTGATAGACTGGTTTCCGTTCATAACCCTTTGTAGTTTATTGCAGTCTTGGGCAAAGCATGAGCAATACCAAGCTGTGATACAACCAGAAAGAATGCTTTCTATGGTGCATCTGTAGACGTTGCTGAGAGTTGAAGCAGAAATGCCAAATTTTGTTAGCCTCCAGAGAAAGTAGAGGCATTGGTGAGCATTCTTAACTATAGCCTCTGCATGGAGGGACTAGGACAGGTTGTTGGTGATCTGGACACCTAAAAACTTGAAGCTCTCGACCATTTCTATTTCATCCCCATTGATATAGACAATGCCTTCCACTATGCTTCCTGAAATCGATGACTATCTCCTTCGTTTGTTAACATTGAGGGAGAGATTATTGGCATCACACTAGTTCACCAGTTTCTCTATCTCATTCCTGTACTGTTTCTTGTCATTGTTTGAGATCTGACCCACAATGCTGGTATCATCAGCAAACATGAAAATTGAGTTGGAGGGGAATTTGGCTACACAGGCAAAAGTGAATAAGGAGTCTAGTAAGCCCTGGGCCTCAACCAGCATTCTAGATGACAATTCCATTCATGCACATCTTAGTAAAGTTTATTATTTATCTGAGCCTAAAATTCATGGCAACAGAACAAGTTGGTGATTTTAATAGGCAAATAAGCAACTTTGCACTACACCGCGACTGTCACTGCATAGAATTTGGCGGTTTCAGATTTGAAAACTGTTCTTTTTTTCTCATGGTGAAGAATTTATCTTCACAAAAATCCCTCCCACATCCACTGTTATTAGGTGGAGGATTTGGCCAGAATACTGCAGAGATTGATCAGAAATATTGATCAGCATTCCAATACGTCCCGAAAAGCATTGGATTGGTGTAGACAGTAACTTCCTATAAAATGTGCGTGTTTTATTTTTGTGCAATGGACACATGATTGAAATTTCATCCGACAAGGTGAAAAATTGGGACTTATGGGGGAGGCCATTTGGTCCATTTCAGCTGCTCCATCCAGAAGGTAATTAGCCTCCCCAGTAGAACACTCTTAACTTCTGTTTTTGCTTCAGGCCTCCCCTAAGGTTGAATCCAATTCTTAGTTACCCTTTGGACAGATTTTAATGTCGGCAATGGGAGTCTTGTCCACTGGCTGGTGAGCTGCTGAATACCCTGCATGACATCTTTTTGGGAAGGCCTGCTTTATTAAGTGCCAATCAGGCACTTAACTGCAAAACATTCCCTGGGGCTGGAATTACCACTTGCTGGGCAATTAGAGGTCAGCGGCTCTTCATTGTTCAGCAGCGCCACCAGGGCAGAAGTGACTACTGCTGGTAATGCACCTGCCAGAGTCCCAGGGTTATGAAAGACTCGGGTCACAGGCAAGAGATGGCAGGATTGCTGGGCGGAGGTTGCAGGAGATGGAAGGGAGTCAGCAAAAGGGGTAGAGGGGTGGCGCGCCTTTTCTGATGCTGACTTCCTCAGTTAGATACTACTTCCTATAAAGTTGGAAGCAACACCGACCAGGCTTTGCTTCTCAAGCTTCCTGCATGGTGAATCCTTCACAGGCCACTGGTGAATGCCAGTAACAGCAGGATGAGGCCCTTCAGTAGGCATTAATTTCCCACTCCAGGGTCTCAATTGATGATGGGATGGGAAGGGCATCCATGAACCTTCCCACCATGAATTGAATCAGTATGGAGTTGGGAAGGCAACAGGCCTCCAGCTACCACCCTCCCTCCCTCCTGATTAACTGCCCATTCAATTTCAGCTTTTGAAACATAACAAAGAGCTCTGATTATGAGAAATAGTACGTAACTAATTACACACCATTTAAATCCTGGTCTTTTAAAAAGTTTCCCATTCATTCCTTCTTGGCTTATGACTTCATGAGGATTCTCAGATTCGTGATTCTTGAGAAGTTGCAGCATGATATTGGAGTTAAGAGTCCTCATTCATGTGAAAAGCTTAGTTTCTTCTTTGAGCAGTGAAAGGTTAGTGGGAGATTTAATAGAGGTGTTCAAAATTATAAGGGGTCTTGATGGAGCAGCAGCGGAGAATATTTTTCTATAGGCAGAAGGAATGGTAACCAAAGATTTAATGTAATTGTCAAAACATCCATGGGGATAATGAAGAGATTTTTGTTTTAAGCAGCAAATTGTTATGGCCTCAAAAGCAATGCCTGATTTGATCGTAACTTTCCAAAGGGAGTTGGATAAATACTTGGAAGTGAAAAATTTGTAGGACAAGTAGCAAGAGCAGGGGAGTGAATAATTGTTTCAGACAGCTGGCACAGATAAAAAAGGGCTGAATGGTCTTCTCTACTTTATGAATCTATGATTTTTTTTTCATTTGTGGGACATGGGCATTGCTGGGTAGGCCAGCATTTATTACCCATCCCTAGTTGCCCTTGAGAAGGTGGCGGTGAGCTACCTTCGTGAATTGTTGCAGTCCATGTACTGTGAGTCGACCCACAATGCTGTTGGGAGGGAATTCCAGGATTTTGACCCAGTGCCTGCGAAGGGACAACAATAAATTTCCAAGTCAGGATGGTAAGTGGCTTGGAGGGGAACTTGCATGTGTTCCCATTTATCTTCTATCCTTGTCTTTCTAGATGGAAGTGGTCCTGGGTTTGGAAGGTGCTCTTTAAGGATCTTTGGTGATTCTATAATTCAAACTCTGTGATTTGCACTTGTTCTTTAAACTTTCAAATCTCATTGTCACCAGTGAAATGGAGTGGATTTATTGCCATAGATTTCCAATGGACCAAATTATTTCATCTCCTACGTTTTGCTTACAGAATGGAGGCATTTATTGTTACAAAGTATTTCAGCCAGTGGCCAACTTGAAGACAAGACATCATTTGGAATCAGTAACAAACAGTCATGAGGTTGAGTTGTGAAGGAAAACCTTTTTATCAGTTACACCACAGATTAATTTATTTTGCCGATAAGACTTTAGCACTTTTAAATAATTTGGTGACAATATAAAACTTTGATTTGAAACACTATCTCTTTTTCAGCCATCGAGATTAGTTTGACCCAATGAGTGTCAGCAAATAAGCAAGTTGAATATGCCTGGGCCAATTACTGCCCCAAGTAAACCAAGGGTTAATTATTCCTGGGTTTCCTCAGATTTAGAGTCTCCAAGACCCCATGCTGTTGAATTTATTGTTCCATGGAATGTGAAAGTCACAACGAAATGCAGTTAGTTAAATTTACAAGCAATAAAATGTTGATCCTATATTATCCTAGGAAGGACACGTAATTTCTTAAATTTGTAATTTTACCTGCCTGCTGTGCACTCCGAACTCAAGCTGGAGAACACCAGGGTTACAATGAAATCGGAAATCTGCAGGCTGGGTGTGGAAACCCCCAGCAAGCTCTTGGATGTTTCACTTCTACAGCTCAGTCGCTGTTTCTCATCAACTTGCTCAGCAGAGCAGTAGGAACAGCTTTTTTCCTTGTTGGAACCGGCACACAAGTGGCTCGAGAGTCCACTACAGTAAAATGTGCCTTCTGGCCTCATTTGGCATTTAGCCTGTGAACGTCTGTGGAGGGATTGGAAGTTACAGTGCATGGAAAAAAACATTGATTAACCCTTTAGGGTAATACGGTGTGGAGCTCGGACCACAACAGAGACTGTTACTGTCATTGCAACACTTCACAAAGTACTTTATTGGCTGTAAAATACTTAGAGCACTGGGTGATCATGAAAATTGCTATATAAATGCAAGCTTTTCTTCTTAATACAGCAGATTATCAAAGGAAATGATAGTTTAAATGTTCACTAATTCATTTCACAGTAAACCTTAGAAAGCTAAACAAATACTGATATCATTTTGAAACAATACTACCTAGTATTCAGTAACATTGCTGTTTGGAGTTGCAGAATTCTCAATGGGCTGAACAACACATTGGACGGGATTTAACTGCCTCGCTCATCCCGAAACTGTAAAATTCCACTCAAGGTCACCAGACCTTTCCATTGTCTGCCCCTTGCCCACTCTGATTCCCATGGCAGGCAGGACAGTATAATTCCGACCAATGACCTTTCCATAAGTCTACCAGTACAGCTGAAGCAACTTTAAGGAGCTCCCCCACTTGCTGTGTTTGATTTGTGAACTTGTTCTGCTTCACATATTCTAAATTTGGGATGTTTTCACTTATTGATTGTACTTTTGTTTCTTAGGCTGGAATTTTACCGGCATGTCCGTCTGAGGCTTGTAAGATCGCGCCTGAGGCCAACTGAGAATGCTGTTCTGCAATCCTGGCCCATCCCGATTCCGGGGCAGGCATGCTGGTAAAATTAGGGCCTTAGCGTATCACATATTACACGTCTACATGAAATAACAGAGCTATTTTAAAATATTTATTGCCCTTTTTTACAATCAGTAGTTTGGTGTGTGCAAACAGACATATGGTGGGGTAATTTGTTCACTTTGCAGACTTATCTTGATTCTCCTCAGCTGCTACCTTTCATGGCCTTCTTCAACTAAATCATTTGTTTGTAAGGGTATTTCTCTTCCATTACCCATCAACTCTGATGCACAACCATCATTTAGCTTAATTTATATTTCTAGGCATTAATCCTAGACATGTGAGACACTAAGACCCTGATTTTACAGCATGCCTGCCGCAGAATTGGGGTGGGCCAGGATCACAGAACGGCGTTTTCCATTGCCTCGGGTGCAATCTTATGAGCCTTGGGCAATTCTGGTAAAATACCCACCTAAGGAACAGAAGTACAATCAATAAGTGAAAACATCCCAAATTTAGAACATATGAGGCAGAACACGTTCACAAGTCAAACGGAGCAAGAGGGGGAAAACAGCAATAGCAAGCACTCTGTTGCTTCATATCACCATTTTGGTGCATTTCCCAATCTGCAGAATGTCACCAACTTGAAACTTTTGGCAGATGCAATTGCTGTGGTTTTTATTCTATGTTACATCTTGATTGTGTGTTCTCCAGAGTTGTGAGCGTGCAAAAGGTACAAAAAGACTTGCTGTAGTAGAGTATGAAGGTTTGCATGCATAAACTCTGCGACATGAGCCATAACCTTGCCGATTACCATTACCAGAATCCACCTTCTCCTGCGTCTGTTCCAGTGTCAGTTCATTCTGACTTCCGCATCTTGCCAGGTCTGGTACGCTGTGCTGCCCTCTGAGGATGGTTCCCTGGAGTGCCAATCAGGCAGAAGTCATTGCACTTAGCTCATGTACTAACCTTGCCAGTGTCTAGACACTAGCCTTGGAGAAACTTTCAAATTCTTTAGAATGGCACTGGGAGGCTGTTCTTTTTATCTAAGGAATCAGGAATTCAACCACCTTTTCAGAAGCAAGATTATGAAAATTAACACTTGTAACTGTTTGTTCCACGTTAAAATGCCTCAGCTTGAGATAATGTACCACCTGAAAAATCCAGTCTCTGTCATGCAGTGCATACTAGCTAATGGCTGCATTGGAGCAAGGCTTCTTCAACAGGACATCCTAAACATGTGACCTCTGTCATCGAGAAGGTACCTAAAAACGCATGGAAGTCGATCACCTCCAAGTAATATACCATCCTTACTTGGGACATTTACCAACTTTCTTTTCTCATCACAGGGTCAAAATTTTTGTAACTCCTGACCCAACAGCAGGATGGAGACATCTTCACCACACAGACTGCAGCTCACCACCACTTCCTCAAGGACAACTAGGAATGGACATTAAATGCTGCCCTTGTTAGCCACACCAGAATGAATGAAAAAAAAAGCAATACTGTTGAACAGATTGATGTGGGAAAGTTGCTGAATCAGTGTTTGGTTTGTTTACTTGTCCCTATTCTAGATGGATGCAACCAAATAAATAGCTGTGAACTGAGAAAAGAAAGATGGGCAGAAAACACCAACATGGCTTTAAAAGATTGCACTGTATAGTTGCTGAGCTATTAACGGTAATAATTTAAGATACAAATCCATCATGGAAAAACTGAGATGTAGCTTCATTATATAGAAGCTGTACTCTGCTTACTCAGGAGACCAATACTGTGACTCAGGACGCAGGCCAATAATGTGTGGCTGCCACAACTGAAAAATAAACATTGGCTCAACCATTGAGCACACTGCATCTTTATCACAGAAAACCTCAGTGATGGTGGCTGTGTATGTTATCTGCTTCACAGCAGACTGGTAGAGAAATTGCCACCATATGTAAAGTTGCACTTTATCAGACAGAAGGGAATTGCTAACTTTTGTCCAGTGTTTTACTAAATTGGCATTTATTGTGGAGAATTTCAATGTATTCCCCTTTCTTAAGTATGAGACAAATGTGCTTTTTGGCACTAAAACCAGATTCTGAATAAGACTACACAGAATAACATTGATTTTGGGGAACAGTTCAAAAGAAGGTTAGATCGGTGATTTAAAAATAAGACTGCATCTAGTTTTCCCACTGTCATGGAAAGTATCAAAATGTGGGTTAAACTGAACTTATTCCATTGGTCACCTGAGTTTTGTTCATTTAAATGGACAGCTTTGTATCTCACTGCTAACCGGGCTGCATCTTCAACCTTTCAATCTTCTGAAACTTAGCCATTTTATGTAACCATATGACATTGTGTTTTTATAACATCACTAAATAAGAGCAGTGAATGTATACAATGCTGCCCTCTTTAGGAGCATATGCTTGATACTGATGTAGTATTTATGCCCCTTTTGTAAGCTTCAGTTGCAGTTTACGTACTCACTATTGAAGAGTGAAGATTTGAGCGTGAAATCTAGCCGATACTACTCGAAATGCAGCACTGTGGGAGGGCTGTGTTATTGAAGGTGTGCCACTATTTGGTTTAGATTGTAAATGGATGCCCATAAAAGTTCAAAGTTTAAGTTTTAAGATTAGTTATTCGTGTCACAAGTAAGCTTAGTTAACACTGCAATGAAGTTACTGTGAAAGTCCCCTCGTCGCCACATTCCGGCACCTGTTCGGGCACACTGAGGGAGAATTTAGCATGGCTAATGCACCTAACTAGCACGTCTTTCGGATTGTGGTAGGAAACCAGAGCACCCACAGGAAAGCCACGCAGACATGGGGAGAACGTGCAGACTCCACACAGATAATGTCTGAAGCACAGAATTGAACCCAGGTCCCTGGCGCTGTGAGGCCACAGTGCTAACCACTGTGCCACCATGCCACCTTAAAAAGATCCTACTGCACTGTTTCAAAGAAGAGCAATGGATTTCTCCCTGGTGATCCAGTGAATATTTATCCTTTGACCAACATCACTAAAATGGGTAGCTGGTCACTTATCTCATTGTTGTTTGTGAGAGTTGGCTGTGTATAAATTGGCTTCTGAGTTTCCTACATTACAACAGTAACTTCATTGCCTGCAAAGCACTTGTAGATATCCTGAGGTTATGGGAAAGGCATATAAAATTGAAGTTCAATTTGTTGGCCTGTTGAAATCTGTACCATGTTACCTCAGAATTATGTCTTTTTTTTATTTTTAATCCAATTCAGTCAAATCAAGTCCAATTCAGAGCCTCAACAAGTGAGGCATTCCCGATCCAACCTGACGAGATACGGCTCTTAATCCCTGCCTGGGGCTTGATCTACATGACCCAAGCTGATTGGAGTAGGCATTGCTCCTCCTCCAAGGCTTGAACTCATTTGCATCTTAGCTAAAAGTCCGAGATGCCGCTTTAAAAATTGCTTCAAATGAAGCTAAAATTTAACCTAATGACTTCAACCAAGCACAGCATGTCGATACTACACTTGATCTTAGCCAAAAGGCCAAGAAGCTTATCTTCCTAATACTATCTTCCAATTCCAAAATGAAAGGAATTCATTCCAAATACTGGCATTAGAAACACCAGAGCTCATTTCATCCTCAAGTTACTTATTCACATAAACTATAAGAATTCTTTTTTTAAGCTGAGGAATGTGCTGAGGGCTGACATGATGGGACAGTGGTAGCACTGCTGCCTCACAGAGCCAGGCGCCCTGGTTCGATTCCTGGCTTGGATCACTGCCTGTGTGGAGTTTGCATGTTCTCCCCATGTCTGCATAGATTTCCTCCGGGTGCTCTGGTTTCTTGCCACAGTCTAAAGCAGGTTAGGTGGACTCGCCATGCTAAATTGCCACAGTGGGTTAGGTGGATTGGCCGTGCTAAATTGCCATAGCGGGTTAGGTGGATTGGCAATGCTAAATTGCCCCTTATTAATGTAAAAGTAAATTTTATTTATTAGTCACCAGTAAGCTTGCATTAACACTGCGATGAAGTTACTGTGAAAATCCCTTAGTGTCAAAAGATGTGTAGGTTAGGGGTAATAGTGGAGTAAATGTGTGGTGTTTCGGGTGTAGGACAGGGGGTGGACCTGGGTAAAAACGCTCTGTTTTGCTGCAGACTCGTGGGACCAGATAGCCTCCTCCTGCACTGTGAGGCTTCTATTATTCTATATGAGTCTGCAACCAGAGCTCAAGATGTAGAGGAGAGCAGCAACAACAAGAATTCCTGAGGGGTCTTAACAGGGTGGATGTGCAAAAGATGTTTCCTCTTATGAGAGAGTCTAGTATTAGGGGCCATTAATTAAGGATAAGGGGTCACCCATTTAAGACAACGAGGACAAGAAGTTTTCTTTTCTCTGAGGATCAAGAGGTGAGAATTGGAGGAATGAGGGTATGAGGCTGTGGGGCATTATAGAGAATGGGTGGGAGAAGGCCCGAGGTATATGAAAACAAGGATGAGAATTTCAGAATTGTGATATTTGCTGCACTGGGTGTCAATGTCGGCCAATAAGCACAGGCTTAATGGGTAAACGAGATTTGGTATTCGTTAGAATACTGGCAGTTTTGGACACTTCTGAGGTTGAAAATTGGTAAAAGGAGGCTAGATAATTCAAGTAACACAAAGAGCAAGCTCAGGTTTTCAAAGCCTGTATGCTGGAGGATGGGAAAACTGATGAAGTCCATGTTTCAAATTGACAAATCAGTGCACAATTTGATTTGCCACACTAAGTTACTCTTCATAGACACCATTCTATATAACTACTCATTAGAAAGAAATTCACACTTCATGACTGATGCCTGCAGTTGTTTTGTATAAGAAAAATTACATGAATTAACACCACTGATTACTTTCAGATTACATAATGTTCATTACCTACTGTCATATTGACTTACATCATCTGAACTCCTCAGTGATGATAATGGCGTCTTCCTTTACAGTGGGTAGCACTGCTGCCTCACAGCACCAGGGACCCGGGTTCGATTCCCAGCTTGAGTCACTGTCTGTGTACAGTCTGCACATTTGCCCCGTGTCTGCACGGGTTTCCTCCAGATGATCCGGTTTCCTCCCACAGTACAAAAGACGTATTTGTTAGGTGGCATTGGCCAGGTTAAATTCTCCTTCATTGTACCCAAACAAATGCTGGAGTGTGGTGGCTAGGATATTTTCACCGTAACTTAATTGCAGTGTTAATGTAAATCTACTTGTGACACTAATTAAACAAAATAATCTTTATTATCAGTTGTGCATAAAATGTACATTAACGAAAAATAGTTTTATAAATAAAAAGATTGATGCACAGCACCTAGATAATTGCATCAAACTAAATTAATTTTTGATTTGCTTTTATAAAACTGCTGTGTCCTGTTTACCAACTCACAATTTTTTCCTTTACAAATGATGGAGAATGTTCAGCATGGAAACAGGCCATTTGACCCATCTAGTTTCTGCTAGTTTTATCCTCAGACTTTACTTTGTTTCACCGTACCAGCAATTTTCCTATTCTTTTCTCTCCTTATGTTTATCTATCTTTTTCCCAAATGCCATCAATGCTATTCAGCTTAACTGCTTCACTCAAGTTCCACCTGCAGCACTTTTTAAAGATGGCCAGCCCACTGATTGTCCTTAATGGGGTCTGTAGCTGGCACTGATGGAAAGAATTAGGGTCAAGTGCTTTTTGGCAACTTTAGTGTGGAATTGGTGGGCTGGTGTCTATATTCTTTTCCCCTTCCCCCAGGTAGCATCTTTGATTATTTGAGGATTACGTAGCCACACCTTCTGCCTTGACTTTACTACACGGAAGGCTGAAGAGGCAGATCCCAATGTCTACCTCATCCAGAACAGGGGATCGGCACACACTGCTGCCATTACTCTGAAACACAGGCTAGCTAACTGAGCTAACCCTCCCCCCACCTCCTAAATTAATATGCTAGAGCAACATAAGCAAAGCATAATATAGTTGTTGGACTTAAATAATGATAACAAGGAGCAGATGTCAGCATCTTATTAACTTGTAGTGTTATAGTGTTGTATTCATTCATATTTTGGAGAAGGAAAGAGTGTCAGCTTTATAAATAATTGTTCACAACCCATCAATAATAACAACTTGAATTTATATAGCAACTTTAACATAGTAAAACATCCCAAGGCGCTTGACAGGAGCGTAATCAGACAAAATGTGACATGGAGACACAATGGAGATATGTGTGTGTGTCTCTCTCTCTCTCTCCCTCCCCCTCCACAGATGATCAGATACTTAATTTTTGAATATTTCCTGAATTTTCTGTTTTTATTGAAGGAGATATGAGGACAGGTGCCCAATGCTTGGTCAACGATGTCATTTTTTTAAAATAACATAGCAATGATAATCCAAATAAAATGTTGTTGGATTTGGAAATTGATCTCATGGACTCTGTTAAATCCTATATAAGGAGCACCAGGAATCTGTATTTATCCTGCAGGTCTGTCTGAATAAACATCCCGTTTTTATAATATTTGGCAGAGATAGCTGGCAATAGCTGCAACAAGGGCGGATGTCTTGCATTGACCCTAGGTGGTTGTAAAGTCTCGGCTGTTAGTGAGGCATGTTTTGGATTTTCTATCTCTACCCTGTTGTCGGGGAGCTCTGAATGGAAGCCAGATGCGTTAGAATCAGGAGGGAGTGATTAATAAGTGAATCACCCTGATGCACTCCCTCCTGCTGGCAGAGCTGGTGAAGAGAATGCTTATAAAAGCAGCAGTGAAAGTTTCCCAGACCTGATTCTGGTAACTCACAAGAGTTGTTTGCGCACAGCAGTCATTTCTTCAGGAAGAACCTCAGGTGGATATGTGGCAGTTACTACGGCACTGTTCCACTGGAAACTGCGGTGACACGATGATACAGTGGTTAGCACTGTTGCCTCACAGCACCTGGGACCCGGGTTCAATTTGGGCCTGGGGTGACTGTCTGTGTGGAGTTTGCACATTCTATCTGTGTCTGTGTGGGTTTCCTCCGGGTGCTCCAGTTTCCTCCCACAGTCCGAAAGACATATTGGTTAGGTGCATTGGCCATGCTAAATTTTCTCTCTGTGTGCCTGAACAGGCGCCGGAGTGTGGCGACCAGGGGTTTTCACAATAACTTCAATGCAGTGTTAATGTAAGCCTACTTGTGACATTAATAAATGAATATAAAACTTATGTTGTACCAGCGGAAAGTTTAAGAGGCTTATGAACAAGATTGACGAGCTTTACTGAGTAAACTTGGATATTTTTGTTCTGAGTCGGCATTACTGAGGTTTGCAACTTTGCCATAAAAACAGAGTGAGACAGTGTTGTCATTAATAAACTCAGAGATGGGAAGCTAATTTCTTCGTATCATATCTCAGGGGAAGGCAGTAGTGCAGTGATAATATCATTGGACTAGTAATCCAGAGACCCAGGCTCATGCTTGGGGACATGGGTTCAAATCCCATGACAGCATCTGGTGGGATTTAAATTCAATTCACAAATCTGGAATTTATAAAAAAAAAGCCAGTCTCAGTAATAGTGACCATGAAACCATTGTCAGTTCTTGTAAAAGCCCAAATGTCCTTTGGGGAAGGCAATTTTTCCTCTGAAGTAGAATCTACAGAAAGAATCAAACTGGATGGATCATCCAGAATCAACCAAGGTGTCAGAAGCAACAATGGCAAACCCAACCATGTCAACTCAGCAAAGTTCTTACTAAAATCTGGGGCCATGTGCCAAAATTGAGAGAGCTGTCCCACAGTTTAGTTAAGCAACAGCTTGATATAGTATCATACCATACAGACCATGTTCCTGACACTACTACCACCATCCCTGACTACGTGCTGTCCCACTGAACGGGCAGACCCACTCTTGGGGAGTTACCATTGACCAGAAGCTGAAGTGGACTTGCCATTTTAATACTGTGGCTACAAGAGCATGTCAAAAACTGGGAAGTTTGCACACCACCCGCCCTCCCACAGCAACACTCAAGAAGCTTGACACCATCCAGGACAGAGCAGCTTACTTGACCGGAATGCCATCCACCACCTGCAACATCCACTCCCTCTACCATCAACACACAGTGGCAGCAATGTGTATCACCTGCAAGATGCACTGCAGGAACTCACCAAGACTCTTTTGACAGCACCTTCCAAACCCTCAACTCTTACCACCTAGAAGGACAGGAACTGCAAATGCATGACACCACCTCCTGCAACTCTCTTTCTCTCTCTCTCTCTCTCTGTGGTGCTGCTTAATCTTCTTCAGTACAAATGTTACAAGTTGGTCAGATCTCAGAGGAAGGTAGTTCCAAAAGAGTCTGCTTCCTAAATCGTAACACTCACTTTTTTGCCCTACCAATTAGATTGCAGTATATAGTAGTCCTTCGCTTTTTTTTGGCTAGTTTTCTCTCTCTTTTTTTTGCTGGGCTGCTGTGACAACCCTACACATTGTCCATTTCAGAAACAAAAGAAGCAATACATTCGCTTAAAATCATGCCAGTTCTGAACTTGGTGTCAACGTTCTTTTCCCCAATTTCAGGTCATGTATATTTTGGAGAGGTTGGGGGTGGGGTGGGGGAGATAATGTGATATCTGTACTGTTTCTTTAAGATGAGGTATTAAACCGAGGTTCTGTTGCCCCCTCAGGCAGATGTGAAAAATTCCATGGCAACATTTTAAAAACGATCGGGGGAGATGGCCCAATACCCTGGTCAATATTTATTCCTCAACTAAAATCATTAAAATAGATCATCTGGTCATCACTACTTTGCTATAACCATAGAATCCCAAAGGATCCATACAGTGCAGACAGAGGCTGTTTGGCCCATTGAGTCTGCACCGACTCTTAGAAAGAGGTTCGTACCCAGGTGTTGGCACTGTGAGGCAGCAGTGCTCATCAGTCTGCCACTATACTGTCCTTTACAGTAGTGCATGTAGCTACTGCCACATATTTGCTTCATGTTGAGCCATTTCCTTGGCAGTTTTTCTGTAAGTGGTGGTTTGCCATTGCCTTCCACTCTCAGGGGCCGAGAGAGGAGTCAGGTCCCAACCAACTACCTCAGCTGGAATAGGAATTGAATCTGTGCTGTTGCCATTTATTCTGGATCACACAACAGCCATTTAGCCAACTGAGCTAACTGGTTCCTATCTGTGGGACTTTACTATGTGCAAAATGTCTGCTGTGTTTCAGATCTTAAACAGCGACCACACTTCAAAAATACATAATTGGCTGTAGGGCACTACGAGATGTTACTGAGCTTACAAAAGGTGCTACATAAAAGCAATTATTTTCATTAGTATCCATTGTAGGTGATAGAAAAGGGTTAACTTGTGCCATTTTGGTTTATTAATTTTTAAATAAAATTTATTTGTTTGATGTTGAGTTAAAGCAAAATGCCCATCCAAAACATAGAGTGTTACTGATGACTTGACTTTTTTTAATTCCAAAATTGGAAGTAGATTATTCTTGCCACCCACATTCACACACCTGCAGACACAAATATCCCCACGGGTAGGTCATATACCTTTTATATTCCATAACAATGAGCTTTCTGTGACAATAAAGATTAATTACTAAAGGCTTCCTCTTGGGACCACATACAAAAGGGTTTGCAAATGTAATATGGACCAACAGCAGCCAATGGGCCAATGCATCACAACCGGCATGAAAATCCATTATCCCATTATAAACCTGAGCAGCATTTGAGCAAATCTGCCTCCAGGACAGCATTAACCTATATACAGGTTTACATTGCTAATAAATATTCGTCATGCAGTTGCATCTGTGTGGTACTCCATGGATCAGAACATGTTAACCAGATATAGTTTTATGCACATGCTGAGGAAATGATTTGGAGTAAATCTACCTCAAGTAATTAGCGAGCAGGCCCAGCTCAGTGCTGTTGTAATAACGCTTCAGGAAATATGTTTGCTGTGTGAAGAATTATTTTTGTTGGAAGAGCATTTCAGGAGTGTGGCTTGGGATTGAAACGACTGAACTCAGAGTGGTATATTGCAGTGAGGTGTAGGCTCATATTGGGCACTTTTCATACATCAGCTGCCATTCGGTTTCTACCACAGATGTGGCTTCATGCCAAGTATATTTGTTCTTTGTATCCTGTAGCTGTAATATCAGAGTGAAAGCTCACCACTTGGGTACTTAATGTTTGGTCAGCAGATTGCAATTCTTCACTTCCAAAACAAAACATGTCGAATACTTATGAGGCAATTATACTTTATTAAGAACAAGAGACATTCAGGAGGTACAAGAAGCATAAGAATGCTGGACCTGCTGAGTTTTTCCAGTGCTTTTCTGTTTTTGTTTCAGTTTCCAGTATCTGCAGTATTTTTGCTTTTATTTTGATAATCATACAGTGCTTTATCTCTTGGATGTCTTTCACACAATGCTTTGCTTTGAAATGTGGTGACTTAGGTAAGTAACTGTAGCAGTCATTTTGTGCATATCAAACAACTAGAAATCCATAAAACCATGGAATCTTACAGCACAGAATGAGGCCGTTCAGCCCATAGTGCCAGTCATAGAATCATAGCATCCCTAGAGTGGAGAAATAAGCCATTCAGCTCATCAAGTCTGCACCAACTCTCCAGCAGAAAGTACCTATCCCCATAGCCCCATGTATTTATCCTGCTTATCCCCCTAACCTACACATTTTTGGACACTAAGGGACAATTTAGCATGGTCAGTCCATCTAATCTGCACATCTTTGGAATGTGGGTGGAAGCCAGAGCACCCGGAAAAAACCAATGCAGACACGGGACAACATGCAAACTCCGCACAGATAGTGACTCAAGGCCAGAATTGAACCCTGGTCCCTTGCGCTGTGAGACAGCATTGCTAACCACAGTTCCACCATACTGCCCCTGTGCTAGTTCTTTCAGAGCTATCCAATTTGCTTCGCCCTGGTTCGTTCTTCACAGTCTTTTTAAGTATATAACCACTGCTTTCTGAGTTAAACCTAATTCCACTTGCAGGTACTGCATTCCAGATAATAATTCTTTGTTCAGGTGATTGAGGGATGAATATTTGCTAGAGCTGCTCCCTCCTCTGCTCTGATCGGTGTGATTGGATCTTGCATGCCTGGTGGAAAAGGCCTTGGTTTAATGGCTCGGATCCAAAGCATGCATCCTATTTACCCTTTCCCTGCAATGCAGCATTAGCGCAGTACTGCAGCTTTAGGTTGTGAGATCAGGACCTGAAGTGGAGCTTAAACTCACTTCCTTATGACTGTGATTGGCCTGTTTCCAATAAAGCCAACTAACAAACTACGGGATCTTTTTAATGTTTGATTTTGGAAAGTCTTAGTATATGAATCATTTGAGTCATGCTTTTTCTAATTTTAGGTGTGTTTTTCTCGAACCCAGGGATACCAGGAATTGATGCAATCATGCAGTGAATCAGACCGCACAATTTACAAGAAAAGATTCTGGCCATTTATAATTGGCATTGATATTTTATTACCTTTCATACCCCAGGGCGTTGTAAAGTGCTTCCCAAGCAAGGAATTACTTTTGAAGCATAATCACTATTGCTGTGCAGCACAGCCAAAAACCTACCTTAGACCAATTTCCAGTTAATCTGTATTGATGCTGTTAGTTGTGGAATAGATTCTGGTCAGATTGGTCAAAGTAATCATAGACATGTGATGCAGATTACAGAAACAAAACAAGATGAGGGATTTGTAGATGACACTAAGAATTGGGAAGACAATGGATGTTGGCATATTAGATGAGTGAGATAGAAACATAGAAAATAGGAGCAGAAGGAAGCCATTTGGCCCTTTGAGCCTGCACCGCCATTCGTCACGATCGTGGCTGATCGTCCAACTCAGTAGCCTAATCCTGATTTCTCCTCATAACATTTGATCCCATTTGCGCCTAAGTGCTATATCTAGCCACCTCTTGAATACGTTCAATGTTTTGGCATCAACTACTTCCTGTGGTAAGGAAGTCCACAGGCTCACCACTCTTTGGGTGAAGAAATGTCTCCTCATCTCTGTCCTAAATGGTCTATTCCGAACCCTCAGGCTATGACCCCAGTCCTGGATCCCTCCACCAAGGGGACCATCCTCCCTGCATCTCCCAGCCAAAGATTTCCAGTGTAATCAGGTCCACGCCAGAAATCGGCAGGAAGCTGACTTCAGTATCGTGATTTAAATTTCATTAGGCCAGCAATGGGAGGTTGCGGGTCTGGCCAGAAATCGAGAGACTGGCAGTGCATGCGCTGACCTCTGCACTGACAGATCAGTGCATGAGTAGTGCTGCTGGCCGCTTGGGTGTGAATAGGCCTCGCCCCCAGGTTTCCAGAGTGAATCGTGCTGAGGCACTCTGTGATAGAGAATCATTCTGGATATCACACTGAAAAAAACTAATAGGATTTACTCCCATTTTCCCACAAATTGGGGGCTTAGAGTTTTCTTGGAAGAATCCCAGCCATTACATTTTGCATTGATTGCTGAACTTTAAGGAGGTGGTTTCACTATCAGTGCTGCTTCACAAAGGTACTTTCAATGCATTGCTTTCAAAAAAATAATCCGTGGAAATCAACTGTCTTTTTGCTCTGATTCTATTTTGTTTTTAAATTTTCTTTAAACTTTGCTGAACAAACAGTTAATTTATTGGATTGAGAGAAATCACTGAACCTTTCGGTATAAAAATGTAATAGCGAGAGTGGGGGTCAATGGGTGCTATTCGGATTGGCGGTTGGTGACTAGTGGGGTGCCCCAGGGGTCGGTGCTGGGGCCTCAGCTATTTACCATTTATATAGATGATCTGGAGGAGGGAACCGAGTGCAGGGTGTTGAAATTTGCTGATGACACCAAGATTGGGGGAAAGGCAAATTGTGCGGAGGGTGTGGAGAGTCTGCAGAAGGATCTAGATAGGCTGGGTGAATGGGCCAGGAAATGGCAAATGGAATTTAATGTTGGCAAGTGTGAGGTGGTCCACTTTGGTAGGAAGAATGGTAGGAAGGACTATTACTTACGTGGCGAAAAACTGCAGCAGGCGACGGTGCAGAGGGACCTCGGGGCCCTTGTGCATGAGTCGCAAAAACCCAGCTTGCAGGTGCAGCAGGTGGTCAGGAAGGCAAATGGGATGCTGGCCTTCATAGCGAGGGGGATTGAATATAAAAGTAGGGAGGTCTTGCTGCAGCTGTATAGGGCATTGGTGAGGCCGCAGCTGGAGTACTGTGTGCAGTTTTGGGCGCCGCACCTGCGCAAGGATATTTTGGCCCTGGAGGGAGTGCAGAGGAGGTTTACTAGGCTGATACCGGAGTTGAGGGGATTGAGCTATGAGGAGAGGCTGAATAAACTGGGCTTGTACTCGTTAGAGTTTAGAAGAATGAGGGGAGATCTCATTGAGACGTATAAGATGATGAATGGGATGGATAGGATAGAGGTGGAGAGACTCTTCCCGCTCAAAAAAGACAGTAGGACTAGGGGGCACAGCCTCAAGATAAAGGGGAGGCGGTTTAGAACGGAGTTGAGGAGGAACTTCTTCACTCAAAGGGTGGTGAATCTCTGGAATTCTCTGCCCGTTGAAGTGGTGGAGGCTGCCTCGCTAAATATTTTTAAGAAGCGGGTTGATGGGTTCTTGATAAGAGAGGGGATTAAGGGTTATGGGGAGAGGGCGGGAATGTGGAACTGAGCCACGACAGATCAGCCATGATCTTATTGAATGGCGGGGCAGGCTCGAAGGGCTGGATGGCCTACTCCTGCTCCTATTTCTTATGTTCTTATGTTCTTATAAGAATACGCTCCTCTAGCCTGCTCTGCCATTCAATAAGATCTGATTCTGGCCTTAATTCTACTTGTACTGTCTGTATTCTCACTCCCCATAATCCCTGACTCCCTTGCAGGTCAAAAATCTGTCTTAGTCTTACATACATTCAATGACCCAGCATCTCTCAAGTAGAGAATTTCAAAGATTAATGCTCTTCTGAGAGAACAAGTTCCTCCTCACCTTGGTTTTAAATGGGAGATGCCTTATTTTGAAACTGTGCCCCTTTGTTCTAGAAGGGGAAACATCCTCGAAGCATCTACCCTGTCAAGCCCCTCAATTTATTTATATTTCAGTAACATTATCCCTCATTCTTCTAAACCTCAATCAGTAAAGGCCCAATCTGCTCAGCCTTTCCTCGTAAACCAACTCCCTTCATCCCCAGAATCAACCTAGTAAACCTTTTCTGAACTGCTTTCAGTGTAAGGAGATCAAAACTGTACATAGCACCCTAGATGTGGTCTCACCAATGCAGCAAAATTTCCTTATTTTTACACTTCAACCCCACAGCAATAAAGGCTAACTTTCAATTTGCCTTTCTAATTACTGCAGTACCTGAATGCTAACTTTTGATGTATTTATATATATGAAGACATCCAGATCCCTTCACACTGCAGTATTTTGTAGTTTCTCTCCATCTAAATAATATTCTTTTATATTCTTCCTGCCAAAGAGAACAAAGTTTCCCACATTATACTGCATCTGCCAATTTTTTTGCCTGTAAGTTGTTTAAAATTAGAGCATAGGGCAATAACAGTTTGGCCATTGCCATACCTGTGGTTAGTAAGTACTTTGTTTAAACAATACTGATGTAGGTAAATGCAACAACCATTTTGCATGATGTGATCTCATAAACAATTTATGACACGAATGATGATATATCCTCAAAAAGGAAGGACTTTATAGAGTGCATTCAAATCCCCAGGATGTTACAAAGTGTTTCATGGCCAATAAATTATTTTTCAATTGTTCTAATATAGACAAAACCAACAGGCACTTCATGTTAATTTATTTTCGGTGCTGTTACTTGAGTTATTTTAATGTTGAACAGGATAGTGGAAGGAATTATTCAGTTAGTGCCATGGAATCATTTGGATTCAGGCAAACAGGGGGTCTTGTGGCGCAGGTGGATAGCATCAGTACCTCTAAGCCAGAAACTCAGGGTTCGAATCCCACCCCAGGACGTGATGACCAAGGAAGGTGTGTTCGTAATGCAGCCAAACAGGTTGGTTGTCAACCTGCAAAATCCTTTCACTATGCAGTGGCAGTTAATAAGAGTCAGAGAGACTTCTGGTAAGCCATATTTGATGCGGACTGGCACTCTGAAACTATTGGCCTCTGACGACAGGCTTGCAATCTGTTCTGGGTAAAACCTTGTGATAGGAACAGATGAAAATCTGTCTTATGAGCCACTGATGCACAAGGGAAACAACAATAGAGAAACAGGACATGAACAGTTCTCCCAAAAGATTAGCATTGCACTGGCATATAGCCTTAATTTCTGGAGTGGAACTTGAACCCACAAACTTCAGAAGTGTAAGTGCTATCAACATAACCAAACTAGAACCTATGTTTGATGGCATTACTGGGGGAAAGAATTTCCCCAGGACAGCAGGGAAGAATTTCTGTTCTTCAGATAGTACAGTGGGATCTTCAAAATATAACCTTGGAACAAGCAGCCTGTCATTCAGAGGGCAGCATTTTTGACAATGTGGCAGTCTGTCAACATTGCACAGATGTGTTGCTTTAATCATGTAGTCAAGACCTGTTTCTGACTGTGAATATCTTAACCAATCACACCCTCATGCCTCCACAGAATTCTCCTTCTGACTTTTTGAAACCTTTTTTATGCATTAAAAATGTGGTTGGGCCAAAGAGTCTCTGTTCTTTCTCACACAAGGAGTGCCGTTTCAGTCTCAATCCTTGCTGTACATGCCAGTGCAAGTCAATCAGCTCCCATGCTAGCTCATATTGGATATATATTGTACAGAGTTTAACTGTGTCTCTTCCATCTGAGTTAAAAGATTGTTGGTTGAAGCCTTACTCCAGAAACTTGAACATAAAATCTAGGTTTTTGTCCCAAGTGCAATGCTGATGAAGTGCTACACCAGCATAAATGAGAACCAAGGTCTCCTCTAATGTAAAAGATTTGACTATGCTATTTTGAAGAAAAGCAGTGAAGTTCTTCATGGTTTTCTGGCTAATATTTATTCCTTAGCTAACATCACGAAAAGAGCTTTGGTCATTATCAAATTGGTGTTGTGGGAGCTTGCTTGGTGTTGGCTGCTTCATTTCCTACACTACAGGAGTGATTATACTTCCAAAGTATTTAATTGGTGATACTTCGGGATGTCCCTGAGATTGTGAATGGTGCTATATAAATATTCATTTTCATATCCATCTGTTGATTTTTTAGGGCAGGAGGTACATTTCTTTGAAGCATGGTGGGTGGAATCTTGTTGAAGTGTAAAGGTCTCATCATCAAGGGAGAGAGCAAATGAGAGGCCCACACTGCCTCTTTTTGGGATGGCCTGCCGAACCACATGCCAGTCGGGCAGTGGTGAGGCCACCAATGGTTCTTCCACTGGAATCAAGCCCCCAGGGACACAAGTCCTGCCTAGCAAGCGATGCCAGAAAATCAGAGGCAAGTGGCACTTGTGCTCAGTTGCATCATGGAGTAGGCCATGGTTGTAGTCAGAACAACATTCATCACAAGAATTACAGAGAAACCCAGAACAAAGCTGCTATGTGGGGGTTGGTTTCATTGGGTGCAGGTCGTGAGGAGAGGGGGCTGATTTCTGAAGCAAAGGCCAGTGGGCTGGATCTCAGCAGGCACTCCCATGCCTGACGTTCAGTCATTTGATCAGGCACTGAATGCCTTTGATTGAAGTATCTTTCCCCAAGTTGGCTATGCGCACCACACAGTGACAGGCTCGTCTACAGCTAGGTTAATCACAGCGCTGGCAGGATGGAGCCCTTAAGTGCCTTTAATTGGCAGGTTAACCTCAATTGGCAACAAGGCAAGAAAGTTAACCATGAGCCTGTCTGCTCAGAACTTTAGTTGGGTGGAGGCAGGAAGGTGGCAGGTTTCCAATATGTCACTATCCTGCCCAAATGAATGCCCCTCCCGTCTCATCACCGGTGAGATTACAAGATTCCGCCCATTGTTACTGAGGGCTGCATTAATAATTTTGACAAATTGCTCAAACTATCCTTCAATTTGTAAGAGACCATAAGAGTAATTTGTTTTGCCTGTGAAACTTAGTTGTTCACCTGCACTGCAGTTTGTGTAGACAACGTTAAGTACCGAAACCTAGTGTGAAAAGTTTAAAAGTTACAGTTTTGCATGTGATGCCAAACCACAATGTTAATATAAACCTCTTGTTCTGTCCTCATTGAGGTTATCTTTGTACCTCATGGTGTGAGGTGCAGTACTGAATCATCACTTTGCATATTAACACTTTATTGTAAGAAACTATATAACTAGTAGAGTACCATTTGAAATAAGAGAGCTTTGCAAATCACGGAGTCATTTTACCTGTATCTGTCTCTGTGACCTCATTGCAGAAGAACAACATTATTGAAGTAATGAGTAGTTAACATAATGGTCCTGCAAAGGAACCAAGTGCATTGAGTAGATTAGTCTATGTCTGCATGTGTTTTGGTGCACAGGGGACTTTGCAGTGAATGTGTTAATCAGAAAGCCTCCTTTGTAAGAATCCAGTTGGTGTCCATTGGGATTAAACGTTCTGGCTGCCTTATTTGTTTTAGGAACTGAGTCCCCCTTGTGAGACATTTGCACAACAGTACCGGAGAGTAATACCTAGCTCAGCTACAAAGCATCAAAAGATTCAGCATCTCCAGCTTCCAATAGACAATCACACTTTGGAAAAATGACATGAGCTCAGAAAAAGCACTTTACATTCTTACGTTAGTCTGAACCGATTGTTTCTGAATGTGCACGGGTGTGTTTCTGAGAGATGCGGTGGGTAGGGGGCAGTGGTTGACTTTGTTGTTGCCTGATTGGAAAAAACTGCCCCTCTTTCCAGGGGTCCAGACATTGGTGTCTGCAGGCAAAGGCAAACAACGTAATCTCATATTCCTCTTCCAACCAATGCTCATCTTGCGACCACTGTAGTGGGTTGGATTTGAAACAATTATGAGACAGAATACAGGAATGAGATAGAGAATTTGGTGAACTGGTATGGCAACAATAATCTCTCTTTCGATATCAACAAAATGAAGGAGATTGTTATTGACTTCAGGAAGCATAAAGGAGGACATGCCCCTGCATATCAATGGGATGAAGTAGAAAGGGTCGACAGCTTCAAGTTTTTAGGTGTCCAGATCACCAACAACCTGTCCTGGTTCCCCCATGCCAATGCTATAGTTAAGAAAGCCCACCAATACCTCTACTTTCTCAGTAGACTAATGAAATTTGGCATGACAGCTACGACTCTCACCAACTTTTACAGATGCACATAGAAAGCATTCTTTCTGTTTGTATCATAGCTTGGTATGGCTTCTGCTCTGCCAAGAATGCAAGGAACTATAAAAGGTCATGAATGTAGCTCAATCCATCATGCAAGCCAGCTTCCCATCCATTGATTCTGTCTACACTTCCCGCTGCCTTGACAAAACAGCCAGCATAATTAAGGAGACCATGCCCCCTGGACAGTCTCTCTTCAGTCTGAGGTCACTAGGCTGATACTGGAGATGAGGGGGTTGGACTATGAAGAGAGGCTGAATAGACTGGGTTTGTACTTGTTGGAGTTTAGAAGGATGATGGGGGGATCTTATAGTGACGTATAAGTTAAAGAAGGGGATGGATAGGGTGGAGGTAGAGAGATTCTTCCCGCTCAGAAGGGACAGCAGGACTAGAGGGCACAGCCTCAAGATAAGGGTGGGGGGGGGGCAGTTTAGAACGGAGTTGAGGAGGAACTTCTTCACTCAAAGGGTCGTGAATCTCTGGAATTCTCTGCCCGTTGATGTGGTAGAGGCTACCTCGCTAAATATATTTAAGACACGGGTAGATAGGTTTTTGGTAGGCAAGGGAATTAAGGATTATGGGGAGAAAGCAGGAAAGTGGAACTGATCCACTTCAGATCAGCCATGATCTTATTGAATGGCGGGGCAGGCTCGAAGGGCTAGATGGCCTACTCCTGCTCCTATTTCTTATGTTCTTATGTTCTTCACACACCAACCGACTCAAGAACAGCTTCCTTCGGGAAAAAGATACAAAAGTCTGAGGTCACATATCAACCAACTCAAGAACATCTTCTTCCCTGCTCTGTCAGACTTTTGAATGGACTTACCTTGCATTAAGTTGATCTTTCTCTACACCCTAGCTTTGACTGTAACACGACATTCTGGACTCTCATGTTTCCTTTTTTGTGAACAGTATGTTTTATGCATTTCCTTAGAATGCAAGAAACAATACTTTTCACTGTATGTTAATACATGTGACAATAATAAATCAAATTAAAAACCAGTGGAAGCCTTTTTGGTGAAATCCGGGCAAGATATCCTGAGATACCCTACTCATTCATTGCTGCCACTTCAGCAATATAGCACTGACACATTCCAACACTCTTTTTCTTTTCAAGTCAAAATAAAACCTATTAAAGTTTATGGATAGGTAAAGCTGATGGTTCATAAGTAAAGTACTGGTATATATTTTGTTCTTCTGCATATTGCGTAACATTTCTCAGAGTCTGCAATACAATGAGGAATTTGCAGCTCCTGATCGCTGGCCAGCAATTTCTGCTGGTTAGAAGTACATGCATGTTTATTGCATGAGAACAAGAATAGGTCAGGCATTGGTTCCTCCCTCTCTCACCTACAATCAGTTGACATTTACTTTCTTGGCTGACATGTGGAACTGGGTTTAGATAGGTGCAGGATGGCTATAACTACCAATGGAGTAAAAGAGAATCAGCATTTCAAAGGTTGGCAAAGAAAAAGGTAGAAATACTGTTTGTGCAAACCAGCGCATCAAATGCTGAATATGCTACTGCTAAACAATATTAAACCTGAAAAGAAATCTAATCTCCACGTGAATTATTTCACACTTGGTGTTGTTTGTCATTGCATAAAACAATTACATTTACTCTCTGTGATGCAGTAGGCAGTTAGTGCATTAATGATCCACAATGCTTTACAGAGTGAGCACAGAGCATTTGTGTAGGGTACCCAACTTTCCCCAACTTCTGTTGAACAGCTGACATCTGATGTTGATTTAATTCCTCTGGGATTGTGGTGTGGCACACTGTCTCTTGTACATTGCCAAGTTTTATGACTGGACCAGCTCTGGGTCAAACACACATCACTTTGGCAAAGAATGCTCTCCGAAAGCGTGCTGATTTTGTATGTTGGCCTACGGTTTGAGAATTACTTTTGACTGTTTTAGGAAGACAATTCTCGATTCAGGCTGCCCCACAAGCTGTTATGATTCCTGGTGGACCTAATTAGATAGATTTTTGAATTTCTGTTCCAAGTGTGAAAAAATTGACATATAAAGCGAATGCAAGTTAAAGGCAAAACAACAGTTTTTTTTCTGATCATTGATGTTTCTGGAGAGCCTCTGGGTATGTGAATTGTGCCAGTGTGCTCCAGGAAGATTCCAGGTTTGAGATTTAGATAACCTGTGCTAAGTTAGTGCAAAATTAGGGGCCATAGATATCAGATAAATCCAAATAAATAAATCCAACAAGGCATTCAGGCAAAACGTCTTTACCCCAAAATGATGAGGATGTGACACTTACTGCCAGAAGGATTACTTGAGGCAAATATATGGATGCATTTAAGGAGATAAACACATGACAGAGAATGGAGTAGAAATAGAGTTTATTACAATAGTATGTGATGAAGTTCATGGTGTCAATGTATCAGCAAATGCATATTTTGGCAATTGCTTTAAATTAATTGTCTTAAGACAGGTGTGATTATTGGCTCAACCTCTGCAGGGATATAAATGGACAAAGCTGGAACAGTGGGGAAACCATAAGGAACTGTATGAAGAATAAATTTGCTGAAGGTAAAAAGCAGGCTGCCATATTATCTCTCCACCATATATTTTAAATATAATTAACGGTGGGGAACATCAACAGTTGGGTAGAATGACCCATTTCTGTGTTGTTAATTCTACGTATGTTTACTGATCTCAACCAGAAATTTGTCACAAGTAAGTGAGCTTAAGCTTGGCTTAATGCAAATACCACAGATGATTGTTCCACAATTGCCTTTGCCACCCTCGTCATGAACTTCAGTTCAGTTGGTTTAGTCTTGACAAGGCAAAAAAAGCATTAAAAAATCAGCCAGGCTTCCAGCTGCCCATCATTATTCTTGATACCACTGGAAAGTGTGGAACTCCTTGAGGACATTGTACCAACTTGATAAAGATGGCACATGGCTTCCTAGTACCACTAAGTTCTACATGAGATATGGCAGGGTATGTTAGTGTTTGATGCAGTAGCGTGTGATAAGGCTCATGGGCATCTGTGTATCAGCAAGGGTATACTTTGGCAATTACATTGTTAAGCTAATCACCTTATTAAAGACAGGCAAAGATTATTGACTCAACCTCCAAAAGAGTGGAGCTTGAATTACTTGTGTTTATACAGTTCCCGCTATGATCTCAGGGTATTGCAAAATGCTTTACAGCTAATGAAGTATTTTTGAAATTAGTCACTACTGTAATATAGAAAATGAGTGAGGAATGATTTGGTTGAGGTATCAAAAGGCATTTGATAAATGAGAAAATTGTACCAGCATGAATCGCAAGAAGGAGGAATAGAAGGAAAGCAAATTAGAAAAAAATGAATTTTGCATGATAATTATTGCTAATATAGTGTGATGCTATAGTGTAATATATTGTAGTTTCCCAGTATAGCGAGCTGCCTGAGGAGGTGAATCACTGGATGGCGTGGCTTCAACTTGTTCCAGTCCCCTTGGTTTGTATGTGTTGAACGTACCAAATTAATAAGGAGCTTGCCTCTAAAGCATGCCATATACTTGTAGTGCCTGAAGCATCATGATTAGAAACCCCCTAACCTGCTTACCCATAGCCCATTGTTATTACCCATGGCTTCTCGTGAAAGGCTGAAAAACAGGAAACAAAATTAAAGGCCAGTGAAGTCAGATACAAGGGCTGGATTTATCTGGAGTTGGGGAGATTACAAGAAAGTGTAAAAATTTTGTATTTCCCCACCCTATTCCTGCCATCCCCAGTTTTCACCAGAGTGGGCTAAAGATGTGGCTGGTGCAGGTCGGAAGGCCACACCCTGTACTTTTGATTTTCATGGATTTGCAGTTTTCATGGATTTGGACCAGCTGTTAAAGGATTTGTGCTCCATGGCTCCTCTGAGGTATTGTGAATTATAATGTGAGTTTATGGACCTTTTGAAAGGCAAATTCAAAATATCTTACCTATGCCGCCCATCCAAAACTATGCCCCCCATTCCCAGGCTTCCCTCCCTCCATGCCAAGCTATGTCCTTATCTCGAACCCCATTACGACTAATTGCTTCTATGCCAGAATATGTCCCCAATAGCTTAGCCTCCATACCAATGTTCATTCCCATTCACTGACCATGTACTGAACCCTGCAGTAACAACAGGATGTGTGAAAAAACCTTTTTTAAAAAAGTCATTCTTTCATAAATTGCTACGTTCTTGAAAAACTGTTTTTAACTACAAACTATAAGCGAATCAATTGCAGAAACTGCAAACCTCTTGAAGCCTTTTTTATTTTGTATAAATAGACATTGTACAATTGACAGAATAGATCATCAAATAAGAGCTGTCAATTAAGTAATGTTTTCTCAGGGATACGACAGTTTCAACAGTCTAATGGATATTTGGGCCCTCAGCTAGAAATGAAGCTTGGTTGAAATCCCAGACCTCCATTTCTCTGGTGAAACAGCCACATTCCAGAGAAAATATTTATTGATTGACAGCTCTTACTCTATGATCCATCCTGCCAATTGTATAATGTTTATCCAGTAGTAAAAACAGAAATTTTCCAATTCCTGCTACTAGCCTCTTGGAAGAAAATCCAGTTCAAAGTGCCATTAACCGAGGCTTGGAAATTGTTTGTTGGTTGGCCTGGTCTTGTTTAGGTTGTGGTGCAATGAAACCTAAAAGAGGAAGGTACAGAAACATTTTGGAATGACTAAATAGATAACATCTGGCTTATTTTGTGGTGTCATGAATATCTCATCATGGGTTTGGACAAGAATATGTTTCAGCGGCCAGTCATGGAACATTGTGTCCTCGTTATTTAAAGGCATTGCCCTGCTTGCATCAAACACTTGTCGAATCTTGGGGCCCATTTATTCAATATCTTGAGAAGCAATATGTCAAATTCTATATTAAAGGGTAAGCTTACTTCAATTGACTGACAATGCATAGCCAGATCAATGCATTGCCAGATATACAGTACTGTATATAGGCTGTATTTATACTTTATTTAGACTTGTATTCATGTAGTGATTTGTCATGTCTCTGGTATTAAGTTACTTTCAAGTCTTTTATGTCATAAACTTTGAGACACAATGACTTGGTGAGCAGGATACCTCCTTTCTTGCAAAGCAATATTCAACAACTTGCATTTATGTAGATCCCGTGACATAGTAAAATATGCTAAGGCGCTTCACAGGAGTGCAATCTGCCAACCTATGACATCATGCCAAAGGCCAAGACATTGGGGCCAGTTTAGTCAAATAAATAGTTTTAAGGAGAGTCTTAAAGGAAAATTGGAGAAAGAAGTCTAAGGAGAATTGAGGCCTAGGTAGCGAAGGCACAATCGCTAGCAATTAAATGAAGTTGGAAATGCATGAGAAGCGAAATTTAGGGGAAAGCGGAAGAAACATAAATTTTCTAAAATGGGTGCCAAAGAAGAGTCACTTGACTCAAAGCATGAATACTGTTTTTCTGTCTACAGCTGTTGCCAGATCCTCTGAGTTTTTCCAGCACTTCGTTTCCAACACCTAAAATAGATCTTCTGGTTACTTATTTAATTACTGTTTCTGAGACCTTGCTCAGTGCAAATTGATTGCTATATTTCCTACATCACAACAGTGATTACACTTCAAAAGCTACTTTATTGGCTATGAAATGCTTTGCGACGTTTCTGAGGTTGTGTAATGTGCGACGGAATTGTAAGTCAGTCTTCCTTTTCTCTGACCCTTAATCCTATGTGTCTTCTTGTCCCCAGATTAGTCCACATTTAACAGATGCCATACTTTCTAACTAGTTGTGCATGTTCACTAATCCTGCAGGCTACATTTTTCTACTATTCAGTGTTGTACGGTGCTGCTTTTAGTTCTGGCAATCATATTTTGAAAAAGTCTCGATGTGAATTAATGCAGTTTAGACTTGTAGGTTTGGCTGAAGATTTCTAGAGCTTTTGTGTCTTTGGGAGAGAAATAAACCTTCAATAAATAAATTACCATTGTGGAATGAAGTAAAAATATACCATGTTAGCAACTGGTTTATGAACCATGTCAGGTCAGATAACTGGATCCAATTACTCTTGGTTACAAGCAATCCTTTCTGAACTGAAACCTATGATCAGTATATGACCAATCACTTCATCAGCAACATATTCTTGTAATCATTTTGTTTCCATTTAAAACAAATATCTCCACAAAGAAGAAACTACCTATTTCTACCAGTGTCTTGGTCCTTGTCTAAGTTCATCTGGTGCTGAATCTTCACCCATGGTCTTGTCTCTTCTCGTCTCAAGTATTTCAGTTGCCACATGGCCTTGCTATTCCTATATTTAACAGTGAGTGTTACTGAACAAGCAATCCCTGATTATTTTCTTGTTTTGTATCTCACCTCCTCCTCCCAAGTTCACGCCATTCTATGTCCGACCCTGAAAAATACCTTCCCCCAAGTTACTCAGCTCTGCACATTAGAACTTTCAACTATTTAGTCTTTAATCCATCATGATGTTGCAACAGCTATTAAGTCATTAAATCACACCCTATCCACCACCCTTGGCTTATCCCAAATAGAACTATTACTCTTTCCCCTTCAAACATTCTCTCTGGTATTCCCCTCATCACCATTCCCTTAAGTCCATGAGACACAGACTTGAACATCCTTGGCCAACAACTGATTTAATCATTCATCACAAGGTCTGACTACTCCATTCAAAGCCTTGCTGGGCAATACCCTTCATCACAAAAACTGCCTTATATTCAAAGATCGTCTAGGAAGATGACAGTAACATCTGGTTTCTTTTCGCCATTACTAACCATCTTCTTAACCACCCTTCCCTGCTGTCATCTCAAACAATAAGTGTGACATGCTCTTGTACATCTTTGTTAGCATGATCATGACCATCTGATCAGTTGCCACACTTGGATTCCACCCTTTCCCAGCCCACTGGGTCTATTAACTACTGAATCATGAGTGGGAGTGCAACTCCATTGTTGTCTGCTGAATCAATGACAGTGTTCTCTGGTAGGGTAGCTAATCCTGAATTTGCACCTTTAATTTCAGTCTCCACTCCTTTCCTACCTTCTTCAAGCTAATATTGTTGATGCGACTCACCCTCTGCTCTCCAGATCCTAATCTTGCTAAACTGATAACTGCCCAACTTCCCTTAATCTCTCCTATGTTAGCTGATGTTTGTATAGTTCCCTCTCCTCAGGTTTTACCTCTGTCTGTCAACTCTGACATTATGTGGAGATGCTGGCGTTGGACTAGGGTAAGCACGGTAAGAAGTCTCACAACACCAGGTTAAAGTCCAATAGATTTATTTGGCATTAGCTTTCGGAGTCTCAGGCTCCTTCATCAGGTGACTGAGGACTTGTGTTCACAAATTTGTCATATCCAGACACAAACTCAATTTACAAGATATATTGTTCACAGATAGATCATGTGCAGACACAAACTCAAGTTACAAGATATTTTGTAAATTGAGTTTGTGTCTGTATATGACCTGTTTGTGAACACAAGTCCTCACTCACCTGATGAAAGAGCCTAAGGTTCCGAAAACTAGTGTTAAGTAAACTTGTTGGACTTTAACCTGGTGTGTTGAGACTTCTAACTCTGACATTCTCATCCTTCTCTTCAAAAAAAAACTATTTTTGCCTTTCTGTCCTTGCATATCTCCAACTTCTTTCCAGTCTTTGAACGTGCTAACATCTTGCAAATCTGTGTCCAACTTCCTTGGGAAACTTTGTTTCATCCCTTCGTTCAGATTTCCTTCTCTCTTACAATACTGAGGCTTCTCTTACCAAAGTTATAAATGGCACCCTAGTTCATTGTGACCTATTTGCAGCCCTTGACATAATTTACCATGAAACATTAGCCCAATGCCACTATCGTCCAGCTGAGTGGGACTGTGTTTGCCTGGTTTCATTCTTCTCTATCCTGCTGTAGTCATGGAATCATTTGACCTGTCTTCTCTTCTGCATCATTACCTCTGTGTTCACACGGATTTACCCTTGGCCTCCTTTTTCTCACCTATCCCGTGAATCACCTTGTGATGTTTTATAATGTTGAAGTTACTCTGCAAATACACATTGGATGCCGGGGACAGGGGTGAGTGTGGGGGTGTGTGTGTGTGTGAAGCTCTGCATTCGGGGCCATGATTGCGGGTGGGGGTGGGAGAGAACTCTGCAAGCAGGTGGGGAGAGACTAGCAATAGGAGTGATCAGCAGGGGGTAGGGGGTAGGCAATGACTTTGGGGCAGATGGGCATCTGGGCTTTTTTTTGCACTGAGTGCTGTAAGATTGCAGCCCGCTGAAAGAACTGGTGCCATTTGCTCTCGTTTTTCCGCTCATTTAGCACTTAGAACTTTTTGTGTAATTTGTTACTCCCATGACCATGCACCCTTCCATGAACTTATCTTCCTTTCATAAACTTATACCCATTCAAAACCATGTTGCCAACATCCTAACTTGCACCAAGTCCTGTTCACCCATCACTCTGTTTACTGATCTACATTAGCTCCCAGTCCAACAAGGCACAGGTTATCATTTTATTCAAATTCCTCTATGGTGCTGCCCTCTTCCTGCCTCTGTTATGTCCTCTTGTCCTACAATGTACAGAGATTCTTACGTTCTTCCAATTTGGACTTCTTGCATACCTCCAATTTTCATTTACTCAACTACTACCGGTCATGTCTTCAGGGACTTTTCCCTTATAATGCCCCTCTGATTCTGCCATTCTCCCCCTTTAAGATCCTTTAACACCTACCACTTGGCCCAAGCATTTTATCACCTACCCTAATGTTTCTGTGTGGATTGCTGTCAAATTTGGTATTGTAATGCTCAAATGAAGCACCTTAGGATGTTTACTGTGCTAAATGTGTTATATGAATTGTAGATTCATGCTGTTGTACAATTAAATGGACCTGTCTTAAGTACTGAATTGTGAGTGGGAGTGCAATTCCATTGCTGTCTGCTATGAGCTGTTTACTGCAGCTGTTGGCCTCAGTCCCTGTCACTGTTGCTTTTCTACTGCACTAACAGCCTGATTGGAAATAATTTCAATGATAAGGGCCGTGCACTTTGTGCAGCTACTTGATGTAATTTCTTAGCCGATTAGAACTCGAAGCATCTAAAGTGCCAACACTTGAAGCCATTATCTAAATCTATTTCCAAGAAATATTTCAGAAATTTAAGGCCGTTTGATTTTTGTTTGTAATACATTTCTAAAATACTATGTTTAGAGGCTAATAACAAAGTGGCTGCAGGATATTAAAGGGATGGCTCTGTAATTGCAGGTCAAGCTGCCATTTGATTTTTATTATACCTCGGAGATGCTGTTTCACTATAAGATGGCCAGATGTTCCTGTTTAAGTCACATGATTGCAGAACATCCGCGCTGTATCAGAAGTTTACTGCCTCTAGGGGTTCTCAGGATGGATAAGATTAATCTTTAGCTTGCTAGACGGAGACTTCACCAGAAAAAACATCGAAGGGGGTAATGAGTGGGAAAGTACTTTGCCTTCTAGAAGGAACTATGTCCACCATGATGTATTTTGAAGAGAAGCTATGATTATGCTTTTCCGAATCTTCAAGCACTGAGGGAATGATTTAAGTGCAGTTTATAATGACATAAATATGTTAATTCCAAAATATTTCCAAAAGCTTTTAATTTATTCTACTTAAAAGGTCAGATGCAATCACATTTAAAAAGTGATAACTTCCTTTTGGCTACAATCAAGCGTCAGATCAGGTGCAGTTGTTTTCTTGTCAGCTTGGGTCTTGTGTCCCTCTATGATGGGGACCATGAATTGGATTCAATTTGAATTGGTTTTTGAAACAAGCAAGGAGATGGATTTGGACTTGCCCGATCCACACTCTGAATTGACTTTGTAACTTTAAGAGTGGAGAAAAAAGTTTTCAAAAATATCAGAACAAAGCCCAGGCAACACAGATTTTGTTTTGCAAATCTCTTGGGAAACCTAAAGGAAGACTTTTTTGGAAGATGCTTGGAAATGTCTGTCTTTCAGTGTCTTCCTGATAATGACCTGCTAATGATGATTATACCAATATTTTAAAGCAATCACCTGACATGATTTTGAAATGATGTGGAGATACTGGTGTTGGACTGGGGTAAACACAGTAAGGAGTCTCACAACACCAGGTTAAAGTCCAATGGTTTATTTGTAGCAAACACCACTAGCTTTCGGAACTGGCTGTTTCTTTGTCAGGTGGGTGGGAATTCTGATCACAAACAGGGCAAATAAAGACACAAATTCAATTTACATGAATAATGATCGGAATGTGACTCTTTACAGTTAATCAAGTCTTAAAGGTACAGACAATGTGAGTGGAGAGAGCATTAAGCACAGGTTAAAAAGATGTCAATTGTTTCCACACAGGAAAGTTGGTGAGATTTTGCAAATCCAGGCAAGTTGTGGGGTTTATAGATAGTGTGACATGAACCCAAGATCCTGGTTGAGGCCGACCTCATGTGTGCGGAACTTGGCTATCAATCTCTGCGCTGTCATGTGTCATGAAAGCCGCCTTGGAGAACGCTTACCCGAAGATCAGAGGCTGAATGCCGGTGACCGCTGAAGTGTTCCCCAACAGGAAGAGAACGGTCTTGCCTGGTGATTGTTGAGCAGTGTTCATTCATCTGTTGTCGTAGCTTCTGCATGGTCTCCCCAATGTACCATGCCTCAGGTCATCCTTTCCTGCAGTGTATCTATTCCTGTAGCGTTGTCTACCTGATACACTGCAGGAAAGCATGTCCCGAGGTGTGGTATATTGGGGAGACCATGCAAACGCTACGACAACAGATGAATGAACGCTGCTCAACAATCACCAGGCAAGACTGTTCTCTTCCTGTTAAGGAACACTTCAGCGGTCACGGGCATTCAGCTCTGATGTTCGGGTAAGCGTTCTCCAAGGCAGCCTTCACGTCACACGACAGCACAGAGTCGCTGAGCAAGAGATTGATAGCCAAGTTCCGCACACATGAGGGCGGCCTCAACTGGGATCTTGGGTTCATGTCACACTGTCTGTAACCCCCACAACTTGCCTGGACTTGTAAAATCTCATTAACTTTCCTGACTGGAAACAATACACATCTTTTTAACCTATGCTTAATGCTCCCTCCGCTCGCATCTTCTGTATCTTCAAGACTTGATTAGCTGTAAAGACTCACATTCCAATCATTATTAATGTAAATTGAGTTTGTGTCTTTATATGCGCTGTTTGTGATCAGAACTCCTACCCACCCGACAAAGGAACAGCATTCCGAAAGCTAGTGGCATTGCTACAACTCACACTGGACTTTAACCTGGTGTTGTGAGCCTTTTTACTGTGATTTTGAAATACCATGAAAAGTGCTCACCATTTCTTCCATTTTCCAGTGAAAGCAACCACGCTTTACAAGATTAAAAGTAAATCGGGTATTTAGTAACATTTGATGGACTAGACAAGTGCTTCGTTTCTAGGAGTGAACAGGAAGAGAAAAATTTGTGAATGTCTTACAAGGATATAAGGTTTTGGATCACAGAATAGACCACGGGATGACAGAATAGACCACGAGGTCACCTTTTCAAGATTATTTTGAATGTATTTAGATATTACACAGTAATATATAAAACCCCATGTTTCTTGTATCTCCGCTATGAGTGACACTTTTCACCTAGAATTCCTACTTAAGATATGTTAGGTTCTGATTGCAAATGAAGCTCTAAATTGCTGTTGGCAAGATACTTTGTCGGAGTTGTAACTTCTGACCTAATCTGTGTGATGGAAAAAGAGCACACAGACATAGGCACACATGCATGGGCATGCCTGCATGCATCTCTGTGCACACATATAAAAATCTTACATTGGCGTGTGCTTCTGGTGTACCAGACCCTACTTTGTCCTGTCAAATTTTTGTTGCACTTTGTTAGTTTCTTCCAATGGCAAACATGTGTAACAGAATTACCCATCTAGATATGCACAATATGTATCAATGTCTTAACCTCAGTGGTCTGCCATCCTTCAGTACTTCAAGAGTCAAAAATATAAAAGTAGAGAGGCAATTGCTTTTGGAACTTGCCAGCAATGGCCCATCTGCCAACCTTCCTGATTAGCACCTATTAACTTCTAATTGACTTTAGGTTGTGCCAGTTGACAACAATTGAGCACTGTGACCTAAAAGGAACAAGTCAGATGAACACAGCCGTATCAGTAATATCTTATATATTGTGAAGTTTATGTTGTGAAGTTTATTGTGACGTCTCTTTATGAAGTACTTTACCATCTGATTTCCCTTCAGAAATAGAAAGGATTAAGTCTTTTTTTCTCTCGCCACTCATATTTACATATCTTGTTGCCTTCAGGTTAACTCCCATCAGGAGAGTTGGATGTTGTATTAACAGTGGTCGAATGGAGATTCATGGTCATCTATTATGAGGCATGAATTAAGGATCTGCCAAGTTTGAATGATTTGGTTAAAAATATGATCTAAATTGACACAACTCGATCCTTAAAATAATAATAAATGTCTCCACTATTATAAGCTGGGAGTGCAATTTATCTTCTTAATCGTAACTCTCCAGTCATTTTATCACAATATTACGAAGTGTTTTCAAAAAACATATTCTTGCTTTTTTCTTGATTGTCCAACTAGTCATGTTCATGGAAATAAGACTATCAGAAATTTAGCATTTGAATTTGAATCCCTGTTTTTGCATTCATTCAAATTAAGTTGCTTTCATGGGTGGTATCTCATCCCAAGTTCATTGCTAGGTCGTAAGATAGATCATTTAAGAGTTACTGCAGTTTGTAAGAATGGGGCAACATCCTGGTCAAAGTTCATTTGACCTGCTGGCTATTTAATTGGAATTGCGTGGAAAGTTGGCTGAGAGGGAAAATGGGGGGAAAAAAACTGATTCAAATATTGTGTAAGCAAAAAACCCATGTAAGGTCTGGGGCCGGAATTTGCTGGCAACATGATGTGTCATAGAATCCCTAGGTGGAGCTTATTGAATCATAGAATCCCTACAGTGCAGAGAGAGGCCATTTGGCCCATTGAGCCTGCACCGACAACAATCCCACCCAGGCCCTATCCCTGCAACTCCCCTAACTTGTCCCCCTGACACAATTTAGCATGGCCAATCCACCTAACCCTCACATCTTTGGACTGTGGGAGGAAACTGGAGCACCCAGAGGAAACCCACTCGGACACGGGGAGATTGTGCAGACTCCACATAGACAGTGACCCGAAGCTGGAATTGAACCCGGGTCCCTGGCACTGTGAGGCAACAGTGTGCCATCATGCTGTTCTTATTGAGACCAGCTTTATATTCCACATTTTATTAACTGCCGTAGTGGGATTTGAATCCATGTCCCCTAGCTTTCAGGCTGGACCTCTGGATTACCACTCCAGTGGCATTACCATTATTCCACCATTTTACCTCATAAGAGGCTATTTGGCCCATCAAGTTTTCTACGACTCCTTGACATAGTCACTTACTCAGGCTGTCTCCCATGTCCTATCCATGGTATAATAACATTGCCAGAATTTCCTGGAAATGATGCAAGGGGACTTGACACTTAATTAAACTTGATGAAAATTCCTAAGATCCCTCTCTCTCTGCTGCATGTGAGCGAGCTTGTTGAATTCCAATGTTGTCATTCTACACATCCCTCCTGCATTACTTCTCCTATCAAGATCAATGGTAATATGCAATAGTGGAACTAATTCAACTGGAAGCTCCAGTGTGACTTAAGGCATTGGTGACCTGGCAGTGGCTTGTTTTATTGTTCTAAAATCAACTTCCCTTGACAAGGGACCTTTTCACTGGTACAATGGCAAAATAATGTGATGCAAGGAATCTGACAAATAAACAGAAAATGCTGGAAATACTCTGCAGGCCTGGCAGCATCTGCGGTGAAAAATAACAAATTAAAGTTTCAGGTTGAAGATTTTCTGTCCTTTCACTGAACTTTGCTGGTTTATTCAGTGCATATAAAAATAATAAACCTCCAGACATTTTAGCTAGCTGTAAAGTTCCTTCTTCAATTGAATTGAACCTTTGAAACCCATTTAATGTTTCAGTCCACTCAGTTGGTCACTTAGCAATGTTGCGGGCTAACTTGAACGTAGAGTGTCTACCCAAAAGTATATTTCTTTTGAAATTCATATTGATAAATACATTTATGGCAATTCATTGGGGCAGTACATTTGTAAGTATTGTATTGCAGGAATAAATTGGTCTATTTAAAGAGTTAAGATAACTATTTGAAACCTTGCAGCTGCTCTGAATTTAAAGATGGGATAACTGCGAGATGTATATTAAATAATTACTTCCTACCGTACCTTTCATTGACATTTTAATATGTTTAAACTGCAAAGCACAGGACTTGTGCTTTGAAATGAATTGGTTCACCAACATCTGAAAACAATTACAATTTAGAAGCTTTCAATTAGCTCAGGTACTTGCAGCCTCACTCGGGCTGCCCATGTTACACCAAGGAATTACTTCACAAAACAGCATGATTAACCTGATAAATATAGATCTATTGTAAATTCTCCAAACAGGGCTTTCCAGTTGAGTGCAGACTTTTATAACGTGGCTCTAGAAATGCGTGAATCAGGTGTACGTCATCAAAATCAGAGTTGATGGCAAATATATGTCAATAGCCAGTGCTGCTCAGCTCCCGGATTCCCTGTCTGTCATATATTTTAAGTTTATTTATTAGTGTCACAAGTATTATGTTAAATCTGCCATGAAGTTGGTGTGAAAATCTCCAAGTCGCCTGTTCGGGTATTCTGAGGGAGAATTTAGCATGGCCAATGCACCTAACAACACATCTTTCGGACTGTGGGAGGAAACCCATGCAGAATGGGCAGAATGTGCAGATGCCATACAGAGAGTCCACCCAGGCCAGGAATCAAACCTGGGTTCCAGACGCTGTGTGGTGGCAGTGCTAACCATGTGCCACTGTGCTGCCCACCATTCTCCAACAAATTATGGCCTTAATACACCACTGGAAGGGCCAACAAAGCACATGTCAATATCCATTTCTTGACAAATGAACAACACAAGGTACAAATGCCATGAAAATGTATCAATAGGACACTTGGATTGTGTGAAAATGTTGAACTTTTCTATTCAAACTAATACAGAAAATGTTGGAAGATCTCAGCAGATCTGACGGCGTCTGTGGGGAGAAAATAGAGCCAAAGTTTTGAGTCTAGATGGCACTTCATCAGAAATTTTCGTTCTCTTCTCTCCAAAAACAAGCTTGATCAGTTTTTTCCATGCGTATTGAGCAGTGACTAAATTTTACCTTAAGGACTTGCAAAGCTTTTAAGGTTTGATTTAATTTTGTTTTCAATATAACTTTTTGATTGTTTTTTCCTCCTTGTAAATTGCTTATTGCAATTCATGCTCTCCAGCTGTAGAAGTGGACAAGTGCAAATTATCAACAATGGGAATTAGCATCCTTGCAGCTTCAGGATTAGTAAGAGATATCGTTTGGGGAGCAGAGTGGGTCAGACGTGATTTATGCTCTCTCGTTCTTGCTCCTTCTCCAAGATGAATCAATTCTACATTTAATAGAGCTTTTAAAACTTCAGTGTGGGGACCATTTGAAAATATTGGCACACTTCTTTGGACTCCCTGCGAATACTGATGTGCCATCATAGGATCTTTGATTCTAACTTGCAAACGTTTTGCCTGTTCATCTACAACTGTAAACCTTCTTTAACATGAGTACAGAGCGTATGTAAAAGTTGAAGTCACAAACCACCTGCATTCTTTCTGGAGACCCTCCTGTTGTAGCCGAGTGGAAATGTTTCCATCTGAGGAAAAGAGATTTGAATTGTGGTTAATCTTGTGACTCAAACCCATGTTCTTTTGGTTGAAAACTCAATGGCTTAAGTGATGTTTCTACATTAAGGATGTTGCATTAATGCAAGTTGTTGCTGTTGAAGTATAACGGTGTAGATTCAGTGTACGTTCACTGACACTGAGAATTTTTTTATTTTTGGGTAATGGACATCTCTGGCAGGCCAGAGTTATGGCCCATCCCAAATTACACTTGAGAAAGTGATGTAGCATCGAACTGCTGTTGCATAATGAGCTGGTGATGATGGATGAACACTCATATATGTCCAAGTAAAGATGGTTTTAACTTGGTGGAATTGGAATTGTTGCTGTTCCCATTTGCCTGCTGGAGCTGTCCTTCTAAAATCTAGTTGCTGAAACATGCAAAGTGGCATAACATTAATAACTTTCTAACATGTACAATTCATGGAGCTACTACCGAAAAGCTTATCATGACTGACAAACATAATCGGCCACATTGAATGTTTCCAAATTGTACAAAGCTCTATGTTCAGTAACAATTGTCTGCTTTTCCAGTTCTGTGAAAGCCTTTTGAACATTGCACAATTGCATTGCAGAATCTACAAAGTTACTAAACAGAACCATAACATTCAAATATGCAATGTTTAATTGAAGGAATTGTAACCTGCAAATCAGAACAAGGGAAAGCTGGCTGGATCTGACACGCATTGAATTCTTTCCCCTCAGGAAATGCCTCGAGAAGCATTTCAAACACATGCACCTTGCTGACCTAGGAAGTAATAATTTTGTGATCCTTACCGGTGCAGTTGTTGAACTTATAGTCATCGCTGGGTGCTTCCTGCATTGGTCTTGGAAGAGGAAGGAAGGATGCGGTAGTGTCCTCAGGGGGAGGGGGTTGAAATCAGTGCTTACTTAATTCAAATGCAGATACAAGAACGAGTTTATTAATTCCAGGTTGTACAGAGATTATTATCACACTTGTTTATTGGCAATGCGGATATGTTTTTGTTGTATCATTTGTGAGGAAAATGAACATTTCAGAACTAAGCATGTAATACAAGTTTAAAAATATGTTTAGAACATTGTCCACTTCTGATGATGTATATTAATACCACAACCTTCTGAAAGATGGTCCACACTGGTTCCAGCAAGTAAAAGTGCTTTATGTTCATGCCAACTAAGAAGCTAATTAGAGTACCAACAATGGCTTTTGAATAACTATTTGAAATTCATGATTTTTCTTTCCAAATTTAACTTCAGATTGTAGAAATAATTCCAGTGCCATACCCCATTTTGTCCACTGTCAGAGGGATTCTCGGCCTTGTGACTCCACTCCTACTACTGATGATCAAGCCACGGGCCCAGCCCAACAGCAAAACCTCCAAAATGGAGATTGGACCACAGAGCTGGTGATTGGATTCAGTGTCGTGCTTAGTATGACTTGATCCCAACAGCTTGGTTTCTGTCTCTCATTGGGAGCTGCAAGAAGCAGGAGTGAAGGGATGTCTGCAGCTCGAGAAAAGTGACTGACTGAGAAACCACACATCTCAAACTTTCACACTCCGTTCTCTCTCCCCCTGATCTGTGTCACTGGAGATCAACATTTCACACTTGGCTCAATTGACTGCCATTCTTTAATGCAATGTTAAACATTTTCTTTATCAGTTGGAGCTGTAGCTGATGTCAGTTACAATAAACCTTAATTAAAGTGAAGCTTAAAAACAAGAGAATAGTTGTTCCGGAGCATCTACTGTTCTTCATGATGAAATCATCTCAGGTTCTATATGTTTAATTCAGTCATTTCCTCAAGAGACTTGCAAGATCTAACAAAACTGAACATACTTAGTTCAGAGATTTTATGTGGTACTGAGTATTTTAGGGATGCCGGCGTTGGACTGGGGTAAACACAATACATAAGAACATAAGAAATAGGAGCAGGAGTAGGCCAACTAGCCCTTCGAGCCTGCCCCGCCATTCAATAAGATCATGGCTGATCTGTCGTGGCTCAGTTCCACATTCCCACCCTCTCCCCATAACCCTTAATCCCCTCTCTCATCAAAAACCCATCAACCCGCGTCTTAAAAATATTTAGTGAGGCAGCCTCCACCACTTCAACGGGCAGAGAATTCCAGAGATTCACCACCCTTTGAGTGAAGAAGTTCCTCCTCAACTCCATTCTAAACCGCCCCCCCTTTATCTTGAGGCTATGCCCCCTAGTCCTACTATCCTTTCTGAGCGGGAAGAGTCTCTCCACCTCTATCCTATCCATCCCATTCATCATCTTATACGTCTCAATGAGATCTCCCCTCATTCTTCTAAACTCTAACGAGTACAAGCCTAATCTATTCAGCCTCTCCTCTTAGCTCAACCCCCTCAACTCCGGCATCAGCCTAGTAAACCTCCTCTGCACTCCCTCCAAGGCTAAAATATCCTTGCGTAAGTACGGCGCCCAAAACTGCACGCAGTACTCCAGCTGCGGCCTCACCAATGCCCTATACAGCCTCAGCAAGACCTCCCTACTTTTATATTCAATCCCCCCCGCGATGAAGGCCAGCATCCCATTCGCCTTCCTGACCACCTGCTGCACCTGCAAGCTGGGTTTTTGCGACTCATGCACAAGGACCCCGAGGTCCCTCTGCACCGTCGCCTGCTGCAGTTTTTCTCCACGTAAGTAATAATCCTTCCTACCATTATTCCTACCAAAGTGGACCACCTCGCACTTGCCAACATTAAATTCCATTTGCCATTTCCTGGCCCATTCGCCCAGCCTATCTAGATCCTTCTGTAGACTCTCCCCACCCTCCGCACAATTTGCCTTTCCACCAATTTTGGTGTCATCAGCAAATTTCGACACCCTACACTCGGTTCCCTCCTCCAGATCATCTATATAAATGGTAAATAGCTGAGGCCCCAGCACCGACCCCTGGGGCACTCCACTAGTCACCATCCGCCAATCCGAATAGCACCCATTGACCCCCACTCTCTGCCTCCTATTTGACAACCAATCCTCTATCCATGCTAACACCCTACCCCCAACTCCATGCCCCCTGACCTTCTGTAATAACCTCTTGTGAGGTACCTTGTCAAACGCCTTCTGAAAATCCAGAAAGACCACATCCACCGGCTCTCCTCTATCCACCGCCCTAGGCACATCCTCATAGAACTCCAGTAAATTTGTCAGACACGACTTCCCTTTAAGGAAACCGTGCTGCATCTGCTCTATCAAGCAGTTCCCCTCAAGATGCCTCGCTATTTCCTCCTTGATGACGGATTCTAACGTTTTACCTACAACAGACGTTAAACTAACAGGCCTATAATTCCCCGCCTTTTGCCTGGCACCCTTCTTAAACAACATTAGCCGTTTTCCAATCTTCCGGCACTTCCCCGGAATCCAGCGACGTCTGGAAAATAACCACCAAGGCATCCACTATCACCTCCGCCATTTCTTACAGGACCCTCGGATGCATTCCATCCGGTCCTGGGGACTTGTCCACAATCAGCCCCCTCCAGTCTGTCGAGCACCACCTCTCTAGTAACAGTAATGTCATCAAGACCCTCCAGTCCTACCACCTTTCCATCTCTAACATCCGGCAAATATTCACGTCCTCCTCCGTGAAGAAGTAGTCTCACAACACCAAGTTAAAGTCCAACAGGTTTATTTGGTAGCACAAGTCACTAGCATCAGGTGAATGGGAGTTCTGTTCACAAACAGGGCATATAAAGACACAAACTCAATTTACAAAATAATATTTGGAATTAAGACTTTATAGGTAATCAAGTCTTAAAGGTACAAACAATGTGAGTGGAGAGAAGGTTAAGCGCAGGTTAAAGAGATGTGTATTGTCTCCAGCAAGGATAGTTAGTGAGATTTTGCAAACCCAGGCAAGTCGTGGGGGTTACAGATAGTGTGACATGAACCCAAGATCCCGGTTGAGGCTGTCCTCATGTGTGCGGAACCTGGCTATCAGTCTCTGCTCAGCGATGCTGCATTGTTGTGTGTCTTGAAGGCCGCCTTGGAGAACGCTTACGTGAAGATCAGAGGCTGAATGCCCATGACCGCTGAAGTGTTCCCCAACAGGAAGAGAACAGTCTTGCCTGGTGATTGTCGAGCGGTGTTCATTCATCCGTTGTCGTAGCGTCCGCATGGTCTCCCCAATGTACCATGCCTCGGGACATCCTTTCCTGCAGCGTATCAGGTAGACAACATTGGCCAAGTTGCAAATGCAGTCTTAGGTAGACCGACGACTTTGCTTACTTTGTGGCCAGCAAGCCACTTCCTTGTCAAATGCCACTCTTGCTGCTTCTACAAGTTTGAACTGACAAAACGTCTAGATAAGTTTTTGGATAATTGGGTGACTTCTCCCATGTTCCTCTTCCAGGAACATTCTACTAAGCTCTTGGCTCAGGTGCAGACAATGCCAACCTGCCCCCAAGCATATGGAAGAACATCAGACCTCCCCTTCAAGACCCTGGGTGACTGGCCAGAATCCAGATGCAATTCCTTTCTTGCAGATGTTGGAGTTGTTTCTGAACATGTCAAAGGACAAAGATTGAATTTTTATTTTAACTGTAGGAAGTGTTAAAGCTTCATGAAAAGGCATTTGACGGTACAACTGAAGTTATTTTCTGGTGCATTTCTCTATAAAAGGCAACTCATTGCAATGTTTTAACATCTTGTACACATAAATTGAAATGTGTTTGCTCATCTTTGTTAATTCTCAATGTGTTTTGTTCTATGTTACAGACTCAACCTGTGCCTAATCCTATTGCGTATTATATGCATCGATCCCCATGGTGGTTCCACAGCTTTGAGGTCCTTACTAACCATTTCATTGAGCTTATCGTGCCTTTCTTCCTGTTTATTGGGCGCCAGATGTGTGTAATACATGGAATCCTGCAGATCCTATTTCAGGTAGGATTGCAAATTACTACTTCTTCTGCTCCATTCTCATGTTATTGCTACAAAAATCCTCAAAAGGAAAAAACATTGAGATTAAAAGCGTCCCAGTTGGCTGATTGCTGTCACTGCGACATGATAATTTTCAATTGCCCGCCTTATTCCTAGGTTTCTTTTCCCATGTAGTTACTCTATTTCTCCAATTTCTCCAACTCCTATTAAATTGTGACTCTTGTACATAGAATTTTCAGCACAGTAACAAGCCATTCGGGCCACTTGGTGTTGATGTTCTTTGTGTATGTTTCACCCCGCTTTTCCTTTCTCCTGCTAGTACTTATCCAGCTTTCTCCTAAATGTATTATTGATATCTGACACAACTACTCCATGTGCTAGTGAGTTTCACATTCTTATCACTCTGAGTAAAGAAGTTTCTCCTGAATTCCTCATTAGATTTATTGATTATCTTATATTTATGAAGCATAGCTTTGATTTCCCCCTCAAATGATGGATTTTCTCTAAAAATTGACCTACCCTTCATAATGTTACAGTTTATATTGGGAACTTCTTTAGTCTCTTTTCTTAGAGAAGAATGTTCCAGCTCATGTTATGATCCCACAGTCATCAGTAATCTGTTATTGTCTCATGCAATTGACTGTTCTTTAATTGTAAATTGATTGAGTACAGACAAGTTGCTATAGCAACGCACCACTCTTAAGCCTGTTCTTCTTCTTGCCTAATATCCATACATGCAGACTATCCAGCAGGAACAACAATGGATGACAATCAGGAACCACAATCCTTGTTGATTTTAACCCCCACTTCCTCTACCCATTAAAGAAAATTAAGACCTGTTCTGCTATCTGACTGGGACACTTGCTGAGATCAGTTAGTTTGCACAGACTGGTGATTAAATTTGTAACTTTGGAGGCTGTGAGTGCTATTTCTGTTCTGGGAATACCATTATGCAATAGGCAAGCAGGAGGTCTTCTGGCTCGATATTGATTTGAGCCCTGACTGCCCTCTTGAGTCTCATCAGGGCATTATTCTGAAGAAGAACAGGAGTATCCTGGCCAATGTTTGTTCCTCAACTGTCATTAAAAACATAATGGATAGCCTAGTCATTATCAGATTGTGCGTGGGAGGTTCCTATGTGCAAATTGGTTGTTGTGTTTCCTGCATTACAATGGTGACCAGATTTCAAAAGGTGTTCAGTTGGCTGGATATATCTTGAAGTTGTGAAAGGTGAGTGTGAACGCAAGCCTCTCGTTTTAGACAGCACGAAATTTACAACATCTCAACTTTCTGCTGAATAACAACAGCCGTTAGATGAAATTTGCCAGCTGCGTAAAGACTCTGCCTCTTTTTCTCTTCCTTTTACTCCAAGTAACATTTTACATCCAAACAGTGTCAAATTACTGATGGTCAGGGCAGAAAGGAATCAAACTGTATCCAGAATTTCTGTGCCAAGAATCTCAGATATTTACTTGTGTTCCATTTTTGTATTAAAGGACTGCTTGCTTATCCCATCTGTGGTCACATGTTTTGGTTATGAAGGATGCCATTTTCAAACCAAATCCATAAAGTTTGCCATCAGCTGTTCACTAGCAGATACATTTGGGATATCTGAACTGACTGAAGTTTAGTCACTTGTTTCAGTTCCACAAAAATATTTTCTGCATGGGATTGCAGACATTATAGGAACATTAGGAGCTGGAGTCAGCTGTTCAACCTGCTCCTCCATATAATTATATCACAATCAGTCTTGATCTCAACTCTATTTAGCTGCCATTGCCAATTCTGCTTGATATCTTTACCCAACAAGATCTCAGTATTGGAAGCTTCAGTTGACATGCCCATCATCAACAACTTTTTGGAGAGATTTTCTAACAAGTTATAGATAGGGGCAGCAGGATGACACAGTGGTTAGCACTGTTGCCTCACAGCTCCAGAGACCCGGGTTCAATTCCCGGCTTGAGTCACTGATTGTGTAGAGTTTGGATGTTCTCCCCGTGTCTGCATGGAATACCCCCGGATGCTCTGGTTTCTTCCCACAGTCCAAAACTGTGCACGTTAGGTTGATTGGCCATGTTAAATTGCTCCTTATTATTAGGGGGAATGTCAGGGGAATTAGTTGCGTAAATATGTGGGGTTACGGGTTAGGGCCAGGGTAGGATTGTTGTCGGGTTCAGTCTTGATGGCCAAATGGCCTTCTTCTGCTCTACATGGTTTCTATGATTTCTACTATGTATCCATGTCTTGACTTTCTCAGCAGAGGGAAGGATCCTAATGAATCCTTTTTAATCATTTTAAATACCTCAATCAGATCACCCCTCAATCTTCTGTACATAAAGGATTACAAGTATTTAACTCCTATTGATTGTTCTGAATAAAGATTGCCTTATCACCTTGTATTTCTATTTTAAGCATTTTGTTGCATTATTAAGAACCACATTTTACAAGTTCTTGCTTCTAAGGCACAACTGAATGTGGCAGAGCATACTTGAAAATATAGATGTGGCAGTCTGATTAGTGGCTCCATGACTTTCTGTCCAAAATCGTACAAGCAGTGAATCAAGTGCACCAGTTTCTATGCCCAAATTCCCCTGATGCACTTCCATTCCACGGTGCCTTGTTAACTCATTAAACAGACCCCCAAATGAACTGATTTGTGCTGAGGTTGCTGCTGCAGCTGTAACTTCCAACAATTATTTATAAAATTGACCCAAGTTCAGAGTCAGGCAGGATCGAGGATGAAGACATTAAGCGTCTAGTTGCTAATGCATTGCCAGCAGCCATTTCTACCCTCAGACTTCTGGAATTTGCAACTTTTTTTTCATACCTATCCAACAGGTTGGGGTACTCAGAACTTAAGGTAGTGATTTTTTTTTGTTTGGCTTTGATGCACTGTACGTTGTCTCAAAACATTGCCAGAAAATCCTTAATGCATAGATCATGGATAAGGTCCTACCTTTAGGTCTATTTTCATGTTCAGCTCAAAAGAGGATTGAATCTGTTGCTTATTTCAGTTAGGTTTCCATGTACAGTGCCATTTAGATGGCTATATTTACTAGTCCCTTGAGATGAGCCTACCATTTTATGGAAAGAACCACATTTGCTTATCTGTGCCCACTGGAGTTTGGTCCAATCAATAGAGCATTATTGGATGCTTTAAGGTGCACCTTCCTGAGCTCTGGCTCAGTTGGCAGCATTACTAGGATTACATAGGATATACAGCTCAGAAATGGGTCATTCAGTCCATGCTGGTGTTAATATTCCACTTGAATCTTCTCTCTTTTTTAATCTAAATCTATCATTGTACGCATCTATTCCCTTACCCTGGTATCACCATTCTTACAAAGAGCATTCTTGCCTCTGAGTTAGAAGGTTGTGGTCAAGTTCCGTGCTAGCATTTGACCACAAAAATCAAGACTGACGCTTTGTGTAATGAGGGACTGCTGCATTGTCAGAGATATCTTTCAGGTGAGATTTAAACCAAGGCCTTGTCTGCTCCCTCTGGTGGAGTTATTCCCAGTGTACTGGTCAATGTTTATTCATTGATCAACATTAATAAAATAGGTTATCATATTGTTGCTCTAGCATTTTACGCTACATAAATTAGCTGCTACATTTCTTACAGCACAATGGTGACTATGCTTCAGTGGTTGTAAAGCACTTTCAGACTTCTTAATGCAGTGAAAGACAATGCGTAATGCAAATCCTCCTTTTTGTACTTGGGAGGGAAAACAGGGCATGCTGTTCTTCACCTAGCTGTCCTGTTATCTCACTGGTCATGTGATCCAGTCTTTCAGGAAAATCCAGGTCATTCTGCAAATCTGGAATTTAGATTGAAAGCCATTGTTGGCAGTGTTGCAAATGGGCTTTATCAAAGGTTAAACCCTTGTGATAATCTGAGACAAAATTATAATTGTGTGCGATCTGACTTGTTTACCTTACAAACTATATATCCAGCAGCACCTGTGACACAAACTCTGTCCGAAAAAACCAGAGTTGTCTCAAATTTCATGCACAGACGATCATTATTGCTTCAGAGTTTCTGGGCATTGAGCAAGAAATGTCAGAACACTTACTTCACTGTCTCTGTGAAATTTGCCAGCTTCTTTCCAAATTCTCAATGGTCAGCCTGCTTTCTGTCTGTTGTTGGCTTGAAAAGAATATATCTGATGATTCACAGTGAGCAAAACCATCAGAGATCTATTAGTCATATCCATAACCTTCATATTTTACAATGTCACATTTAAAGGTTTCATCTGTGAGCATTTAAATGCACTTCAACAATTTCCAGCTATTGCTAATCAATGTAATATTCACGGAGCCTTCACAACGCAACAATTTCTAGTAAATCTCTCATTATTTTGAGGTGATTATATCCAAAATTCCACCTGTCTCCTCTGTTAATAATAATACAGAGCAGCTTCACTGGATACTTGCCATTTCTGGGTGATTATTTGAGGTTTGATTTAGAAACCTGGGAGATGAGACATCCAAATATTACCTTTAGAATTGAGAAGAGAAATATTCAGTTGTGCTTTTATTATTCCCAGGTGGCCCGCAAATATCTTAACAAGTGATGTTTGGAGTGGATACTTTTGAAGGCTAGTGGCTATCACAGGGATCATTGGTTAGCCTTTGTTAATGTGTATTTGCAAAGTAAAGAACTGTAATTTCACGAAACATGACCTTGGCACATAACTCACACCTGCAGCATCATTGAAAAAAAGAGAACTCGCAAGGCTAACTCTTCAACAAACATGCCCTGGGGCAACCTGTCACTCATACTGGTTTCACTGCACTTGGTGTAACTTTCCCTTTCTCTATCTATGTGGTCAAGATAGTCTTTTATTGTAATAAACATACAACTGACATAGTGAAGACATAACATAGGATGAAGCGGTTTCAGCGTTAACTGTGAATAAGGGAAATGTGCTTCTAACTATTGCAACTGAGGTGGCTGGCAGGGGGAGGAGAATAGGAAATCCAAGTGTCAGGAACTTCAGGACTAAAGCAGTGACTGATGGATTATGCCATGTTGACATCTCTGTATACTGTTACATCCAGCCAACATAGCCTGGAGATAAAAAGCTACCCTTTCACATTGTAATTTTCTGCAAGACTCGGCCCATACTTTGATAAGCGCGTAACTTGTATTTGTTTCCCCCCCTCCCCCATTGTTGACCGACATCTAATAATCTAGTTAGGCCAAACTTAATTCTGAGGGAATTAATCATCAAGAGGATCTCTTGGTGTTTCCGCAGCTTGGACCTTGGGGTCTGCACATTCAGAATTTCATTGGTGGATTTAAAAAACTGTTTGCGGTTTGGTATGACCCGAGGGGCACCCCAAAGTGAATGCAGTGAAGTTCTAGGGAAGCAATCATGTCTCATGCATCTTTCCACTGCTGAAAGCATTCAGTAAATGTTTTTGAGAATTCTGTGAAGCTGTACTCAATTCCATAGGGAATTAGCTAAAGATGGACAATGCATTTATACAGATAATAAACAACTTATGGATTTAGTTCTTTTGGTATCAACTTAGAATTTTAATATGTTACACCTCCTTATTTTGGTGGGAGGACAGCATCAGTCCTTCTCTCCTCCTGTTACATTCAAGAGATTTATGGATCTGATAGCATTGAAAGGAGTTAAGTGAAATTGCTTTCGAAGATGTACAAATGTATGTAAAAGCCTCTCCTGTGAAGAAGTCCACAACACAAAGTCTGTGTTGCTGTCTGGGACCAGACTATCAAAATATTTGAATTTCTGAGTTTTTTGCTTTGCAATGTTCCAGCTGGTTGGTGGTAAATGCAGTTAGCTTGGTGAAGTGTAAAATATGTGCACTTGTTAAATGGAGGCCCTATTTCTCATTGCAAACTTAGCTTGGCAGAGTCTCCAAGCTGGAGGTCCAGCATGATAAGCTGTGGATGCTAGAGAATGGCCATGGGGCAGTGTTTTCATGGGTGGAATTCTCCAGCCTGCCAGCGGCTGCTATAGGGGAGGGAGTGTGTGGGGAATCAATGGGAGCCAAAAAGCCAAAAACCCTCAGTGTACAAACATGTTGCAGTTCTCCCAATGGCAGCTTAATGCTAGCTTGCTCTTCCCACCAATGGTGGCATGAATACTATTTGCATTCGGTTATATCCTATGAATACTTATTAAAACGACTGCCAGCATCCGCCAGGCTTTCCAATCTTGCGTTGCGTCAGTGAGAAATTGCATTGGCATCAAACCCAATTGATAAAGAGCGGCATGCACAAGGTACCATCAGTTTGCCACAGACTTTGAGGTGAGTGCAACACTTTCATAGTGCTGTGCTCCTCCTGATGCACTGTTCATCACTCTGCTGGTTCCTGCCTTTCATCTCCATGTCATACTGTCTTCATGAACAGCTCCATGCTGCTGGACCCATAGATATGCCTGTGTCAGCAAGGAAGATCCATACTGCACCTGGAGTTGGTGAAGAACCCCCTCCCCCAAACCGATGCCATAAACCAGCACACTCATATGACCTGGACACCCTACTGTGGGACTCATACAGTCACCGCAACAAAGGTTGAACCAGGTTTAGAGTGCAAGGTGAGGCTGGGAGAAAGGGCGGATCGTGGTGGTAGCTGAAGGAGGTGGGGGAGAAGGTTGAGGACTCACAGTGACAGGTAGAGGGGCAAGAAATGGATGAAGAAGGAGGAAGGAAGAGGGGAGGGAAGCTGGACCTCGATAAGGTTGCATAAACAAGGGGGTCAAACAGGTAAGCATATTGTTTACAGAAAGGCACAAAGACTCTGGATGTGGTGGGTAGAGATCTAAGTGGGGCATGGGCACTGTGAAATCCTATGCTTAGCACTGTTTGCCTCATTTATGCAAAGATTTCATTTTAAGATACTTCTGCCTATGTAATTAACTCTGTTAAGCTTAAAAAATTAACTAACACTTGACTACATCTTAAAACTCAGACGGCATGCTGGGTTAGCGAGAAATTGACTGCAGTTTTGAAGGGTACAATACAAGCAAAACAGGCTTTTCATAAGCCAAACAAGTTTTTCATAAACAACATCTGCGAGGTCTGTTTCTCCAAGGTGGCGACAGCATGTGCAAAACAATTTCAATAAAAAGATAACGAATATATATATTGTGGTTTCAGCTCTGTGTTTGCAACTTTGTTTTGGAGTTGTGTGCGATTGGTATAGGCCTGGCAGAAAAAGTCAGTCTCTCTCTCCAGCTTTCCTCTTCCTTTTCGCTTTTGTAATGATTTAATTTTAAGTTCTGTTCAATAAAAGAAATTCATTTCAACATCGTATCAATGCTGTGTTCGTCTGTTCAAAGGAATGAATGGATCCTACAAGTACTTCATAGGGGTGGCACAAGGCGGGGGATACAGTTAAATTGAGAAACAGACTTTGTATCGAGACTGCTAGCCTTTCTCCTCTGGGGTGCTGATATCCTGTCGGGTCTGGTGAAGACAGGTGGACTAGAGAGAATCATACGATTGTGCTGGACAGGTGTTTAATTAGGTGCTGGGACCTTCAATTCCATCAGATGAAAGTGGCTGGTGAATCTGCTGCCAGGCCCCAGGTGACTTGTATGGGAATTGGCCTGTGCATAATTAATGAGGTTTTAAGCTCAGAGCCTGGTGCAGGATTCTGCCATTCTGGTCATGCTTATCTTAAAATGGGAGAATTCCACCCTATGTGTCTGGCTGTAGCAGTGCTGCACCAAAGAATCAATCATAGAGTCATGCTGCTCGGAAAAGCCTTCTAACCCCTCATTGTGCCATCTTTTTGAGAGAGCTATCCAATTATTCCCATGCTCTTGCTCTTTCCCTTTCCCACAGCCCCAATAAAAGGCCCTTCGCCAGGTCCAGACTGTCAACCACTATTGTTTTGCCAGTAATTTCTCATGGAGGGTATAACTCATTCAGTGTTTATTGCTGACTTGGCTATACCACTGGCTTTCAATCTGTAAGGAGGGGGCAAGGCAGGGATCTGCATCACTCTTGTTTTTGAACAACATGCTCCATGCTGGGTCTGAGTCCAAAGCTATAACTTAAATCATACCCACCTAGATAGTGGGGAAAAAAACTGGCTTGGGAGCAATGTCCCCTCCCTTGTAAAATGTCATTGTTGTGTGCGGCTCATTTTTCCAACATGCCGAATTTTGTTGTGTGGCAAGGCAAGCTGGGCATTTTGGGCAAAAACCTCCTGTGCGATATTTCCTGGCTGCTGTGTAGCCATGCATGTGTGCAGCCGAGCAGAGGTGGTGAGGTGGTGCCAGACATAGATAGAGGTGTCGCTTCAGTTGTTTTATCTGCCTCTATGGCATCAATAGGTCTAGATTGAAAACATTAGTGTCATCTAGTGACCTCTTCAAGTCTTACAATTTCTCACAATTTCATTGTAATATGTATTGTACATGTTATGTGGAAGAGGATATGAGGATAGGATGGGCAAAGTGGATTTTTTTTATTGGTACATTTCAGTACTTTATTTCTAATCAGAAAGTCAATTCATGGTCCCCACGTGAAGGACAAACCAGATCCAAGCTGACAAGACAAGGCATTACGTCTTGGGCTTGTTCAAACAAGGTCTAAGCTGACAGGATGAGGCATTGCACTCCCCTCCCAGGCTTGATCTAATGCTTCATCTTAGCCAAAAGGCCCAGATGGCTTTGAAAAATTGCATCAGGTAAAGCCATGCTTTAACCTCATTGGGTACCCTGATCCTTACTCTCCCCTAGCCTGGGCAAACCACAGTTGCAGACGTCAGCACATCCCCAGCGTAATAGGCTAGCCTCATCTCCTGCCAGATCATGTTTCACCACTGCCAGGTTGAGTTAGAAAATCAGCTACAGTACTGTTGATCGACAGACCAGGCTCAAGGGCTGAATGACCACTGAACTGACACTCAGAGAGACGACAGAGCCCAGGACTTTGCTAGGCCCCTGACCAATGATGTGCCCCTGCGTCCATTCATCCCAGAGCTAGTAGAGTTGTGAGCACCAGGAAGGGATGTCAATATCCCTCCTCAGACTGCAAAGCTGACTGGAGGAGCACCACCTCCTTTTGTCCTGAAGTGATGGTGCCATCACTGAAATGCAATGAGGCCAACACTGCATGGATGGCATCCACAATCAAGACCATGGTGCGTGAGGTGTACTCCATGGTGGAGGTGTCCATTCCATGGTTCAGTTTATGATCTCCATGGCTGAGGGCATGAGTTCCATTGTGCAGGGTGTCAACTGCATGGTGCAGGCACAGGTGGGAATCCATTAGTGTCTGTGCCAGATGATGGTGGGGCTGCCCCTCTATCCAATGGAAGAGCCCGGGTGCTCCTGTGCACCTGAAGGGAAGAGGATCGGCAGGAGCACAGCCTGAGGCCATCCACTGGAGAGACCCTGGGAGGGTGTCCAGTCCATCTGACATTTGCCTCCAAGCTGGTGATACACCTCCAGCTATGCTCACTGAAGAGGGCAGCACTCTAACACCTGTGCAGCCTGAAAGCAGGTCCTGGACCCCTCAGGGGATGCCCTGTAAGGTCATCTCAGACAACAGGGTATGGAAGTCCGCAGGTTGCCTCAACCTCAACTATGGTTCTTGGGATACACGTAAATATAGCAGGAGGGTGAGGAAAAGTAAGAAACAATGGACAGTTAGTGGGCACGGGTGAACCTTGACAATAGTACAGATAAGTCTCACCGTTGTAATATTGTATTAAACATCACCTAGTTCACCCAAACTGATCCTCTGCACTATCAGGTCATGACACCAAGCTCTGCAAATTTGGTGCTTCATCCCTGTGCAGCGTGGGAATGGCAGCACTATGCCTGACCCACTCTGACGACATAGTCAAGCTGTGCTGCTGCTGGCACGGGCCCCCGGCCTGCCTCCCCCATCCATAGGTGGTGACATGGAAATATACCTGTGGCTCTGCTCCCGGAGAGACATGGATCCAGTCTCCCCCTCCCTCCGCAGGGCAGTGTCCTGGCCACGTATAGCAGCACATGGATGTCACTGCTGCTGACCAATCACCATCAGTAGAATACCTAACTCAACTGGCTCCAGAATCATAATCTGAAAGGAAGAGAACATCAAATTGAGTGCTGAGGATTCCTGACAGGGCCCCGAGCCTCAGGCCTCTCAGCACCTAGGTAGGTGTCTTTCCACTAAGCCTCACTCCCTCCTCTCTCACACAAGAGCCACTTCCCCACACTCGCCCCTTTCAAATCTGCTTGAATGAATGACTTTGACCCTTGAGAGTCTCAGCGGGCTCGAAACTAAATTAAATAAACTGAAGGACAAAACAATAAGGACAGCCCCTGAAAGGGGTACCGCCCGAAGCAAAGCACAAACAAAACTTAAAATATGAAATCAAAGGAGTGCTTCAAAAGGATTTTTAAAAAACTGGGCTCAAATCAGTGACACACTGGTGTATTGCTGTGCTGACTTAATTGGTCAGGCAACTGGCTTTCTCTTATGGCAGGTGAAGCACACCTGATTTGTGTCAAGATTGCAATTAGCAAGTCAACTTCATCCCAAGAGGGCACCCCCATTCCCCCCAGCTCACAAGAGCTGTGGATTTAACAAGCCATCTAACTGGAATAGCCAGTTTCCTGACACTCACACCTCCATAACCAGTCCGTGATCTTCCATACAGTTCATCCCCTTTGTCATCACAGTGCTACCAGAGTAGGGGTTCATTTTCACTGCAGTCGTCCTCACCCAAGTGAGAGGATATTCAGACCTCATGAGGCAGAGAAGCACCCTCTGTCAGAGTCCTCCAGTAGACTTTCATGGGACCCAACTCAAGAACCTCACAGTTGTTCCCAGTGCTGACCGTCTGTATTCACCTGCTCCCACTCACTTCTGGAAGGGCAATCCCTCAGTGGCCTAACAAGGAGGGCACAGGAGGTGGCACCTGCATGCAAGCCACCAGACTCCTTTCAACCTAGAGGGTAGCCATGATGTGGAGTTGCTGGCGTTGGATTGAGGTAGGCACATGCACTCACCTGATGAAGGAGCGGCGCTACGAAAGCTCGTTGGATTTTAACCTTACTTACTGAACTTAGCAGGTCACAGACATGAAAGGCCGCTAAGACTTGTGATCTGTCCCTCCCTCCTGCACAAATGAGAGGAGAGCACAAGGTTCTCATTTCTATACAGCTGTTGTAAATCACGTCAGCGCCATGTCACACCGATGCCCAATGAATATTCGGTGAACAGGGAAGAGCTGGAGAGAGGTGATGCGTTCAAATGAATTTGCTGGCCTTCAATGACCTTTTGTTTTCAATCCTTAGCTGGCAAGTGGGATTGATTTTCAATCTTACTGGCAAGAATCTCTTTCTTCGAATCTCACTGAATTCCCCAAACGCATCGGCAATCTCACTGACTGCGAATACGATCTCAAAATTGCACTCCCAGAGTCTAATTTGTGATGACCTGATGCAGCTTACTGAATTTGCGAGAGTTTATTTCCCTATCTATTTAAGGGAAAACCAGAATTTTTAGCCAGAGATGAAATTGTAATACATTCTGTTGTAAACCATTATGGAGAATTCATTCATTCCATCAGTTATAACAGGAATATCTTTCCCAGTTCTGAGAAATGTTTTACTGTTTGGGATTCCAAGTTAGCCAAGGTGATATAATTCTTCCTCGACTGCATTGTATCGTGTGTCCTTTAATCCTAAATATAGCGAATAAAAACTATAGGATGTTCTTCTAAAATGTACTGAGTGACGTAAGAACAGTAACTGACTCGAATATATGCCTTAAGGGGTTGATCATGGTGATTGTTAAGAACTAAATTGATGAGTTAAATTGTACAAAAACATCAGGAAGTGAGAGATTTCTTCTGGTTTAATGCAGCACTGACTCAGCAACTGTTTGACAGCCAAATTTCTCCCTTTCCCCGAACTGTGTGGTTTGTACTACAAAGCAAATGATTTGTTAGTCACTGATTAACATTTCATGCACTATGGGTTAGATGTTCTGATGCTAGTTAAAGGTGCCAGCCATGAACAGCTGCCAATGCAAAACTCTTTGAGACCAGTTCATTTGAAAATTGAGTATGATTTTGCAACACAGCTTTGAACTTGCGATGGGAGCTAGCCCACTGGCGAAGGTAGCGAATCTCATTGGCAGTGAAAATCTAAACGGCTGTGACTCCCTGAGTTGAGTGAGTGACTGCCATGTTGCAGTTTTTACACAGGTTCGAGTTTAGATTTTGCCAACCTTATTGCCAAGGCGATGAAATAAGAGCTATTAGATGAGAATGTACCCAATGTGGAGACACAAAGCAGTATCTGTGGAGAAGTGACTGCAAGTATGACTGGTGAAGTAGATGTGTCACTGCAGAAGGATGATTGAGAGATGGATTGCTCTCTTCATCTCTCCAGGCCATCCTACTGCCCTTTTGAGGAGCTGATGGTCAAACTTACTGACCTGTACAATACCAACTGGACAGTATTGTAAGATGATGTGCCAGGATAAGACTAACAGTAGTACTGCTTATCATTTCACCTGAAACTATTGCTTGTTTTCACATATATGGCACGCCTGAGGTCAGCCTTGCAGCCGCAGTACACACATTTCGGTAATAAAGCAAGGCACTCACTCGAGATGCAGTGCCTGATTAATAGTCTTTTCACACTTGCATCTTACAAATGTTTCACACATCCTATCATTGGAGTATAACCTAGCTTCATGATGCAAAGCCCCTTACTGTCTACTGACGGACCTATGTTTCTTCCCCTCGCCCTCTCCGGAACCAGTATTACATGCCATGAAGTCAATAGAGAAGCATTTAGCTAATTGTCATAGATTAGTGTCATAGATGAGAGATTCAATAAGATGTTATATTTTGGGACTGTCTCTAATTTAGGGTACAATATAAGAATGAGAGGGGCAGGGGAAAATTGTGGGGGGGGCGGGGGGCAACTTTTTTTATTAAGAGGAAGATGCAAGGTGTTCATACCTGTAATCCTTACCCAAAGCATTTGTGCTGATGTTAAATAGAATGTTCATCTCCAAACCCCCAGGAAGACATTAAGAATGTGTAACTAGTTATACGTTAAACTATCTATTTCGTTTCAAGATGGAGCAAATTTGGGAGTTTAAAGGATAGCTAATTAGCTTTTCTACCTGAATAAAAGGCCTATGTAATTCAGTTGCCATGAAGATGGACTTTGAGAGGAGGAAGCATTTGTCGCATGCCATTGTAGAATTAACGTCATGCTACTGGAGATTAGAAGAGTGAGGGATGACTTGATCGAAGTATATAAAATCCTAAATGGTCTAGACAAGGTGGATGTGGAAAGGATGTTTTCTCTTGTGGGTGAGTCCAGAACTAGGGAGCACTGCTTTAAAATATGGGGTCACCCTTTTTTTTGCTGAGCGTTGTGTGACTTTAGAACTCTCTGCCTCGAAAGGCAGTGGAGATGGGGGGGTGCGTTGGGTCATTGAATATTTTTAAGGTGGAGGTAGGTAGATTCGTGTTAGACAAGGAAACCAAAGATTATTGAGGGGTGAATGGGAACATGCAACTTGAAACATAAACAGATCAGCTATGATATGATTAAATGGCAGAGCAGGTTTGAGAGGCTGAATGGCCTAGACTTGCTCCTTTTTTTTTGTATGTTTTGTCTGTGAAATTCCCCACCAACTCCTGGCCATCTGGCTGGATTGCCGAGGGGAATCTTAAAAGGAGAGATCAGCATTCCCACTTGAAACAGGCGCTTTATTAGAATATTACATCCTGAAACTTGAAGGGACAGCATTTTGAAATAGTATTTATTTATCCTGCACTTTAGTAATCTCCTTCTTAACATTACCTAATTAATGATCAACACTACTGTCTTCCCACCTGAGCTACTTCAGGCTTCACCTTTCTAAGCTCTGCTCTATTCAGCCACATTACACAGAGGAGATCAAGGCTACAAGGATTCGAGAAGCGGAAACAAAAGGGATGCAGTTGGCCGAAATGTGAGAACCTGAAGTCCACACCTCGCAACAAGAGACGAAACATGCTGGCAGCATTTCACTCAGAATAACAGGGAAGCAGCCAGTGGGAGCAGAGCCACATGAGAGCTGATTTGTTTTTTAATGAACTTAATTTTCAGTCAGGTAACTGGAAATTCTCTCGCTCACCTCTGGCCTGTTCCTGGCTACCAGCTCTCTACTTCTATGACTCCCTTGACAGGCCACTGTGATGTGGGGGTGAAATCATGGCCTTGAACCCACATCCTACCGTTCCAACAGCACACTGAAGCACCAGTGCATTTGTCCTGCTGTGTTCATTCAACTGTATTCGTTGATAGCTTTGTATAATAATTTATTGGTGATTAAAATGTTGCTGAACTGAAACACAGTTATGAACTACTAACTAAATGTACAAAACCTTTGGGAGTTCAGTACATTAACCAGATTCTTTTGGGGTGCTGTTAGTCCTCAAAATACACCCAGAAGTGGCCTTGACATAAGCTAATTAAAACAAGTTGTTTTGTTACTGTTTAAGTCATTCATTATTAATTATTTTCTCCTGTGGATTTTTTTTTGTTTGCTTTACAGTGCATGAATCTTGCTGGTTTGTAGTTGTTCATTTAAAAAATAAGTAAATGTCAACAGTGGAAACTTTACTCTGAAGGTATGTTCTTTATTCAAGAGTTGAAAAACCTCTCAGTGTGTAAGAAATGTTTCATAAACTTCATTAAGTTTTTCTTTCACCTTATTCTTCTGCCAAGTACTGTGATTAAAGTTCTATGGGTGCTGACAAGTCCTCTGGTACCTTCTGAAACTGGTCAATATTTGAAGAGGCCATTCAGCTCAATGCTAACTTAATTCAATGTTCTTTTCATCCACTTTGCTTACACAAGCTCTCTTTCATTTACCATATTCACTTTCTGACTCTTCACTCTCACAGACTTGCTTGCTCTCTTGCTATCTCACACACAGTCCAATTTCTTCCTCTCCATCTACCGTTATCTCTCCCTGAGCACCTTCCCACACATTCTTCACTTTCTTTCTCTGCACATTCACACACACTCACTTTCTCTCTCAGACTCCGTAGCTGGAATTTTTTGGTGCAGCCAGCAGCGGTGTCAGTACGGCCAGGACCAGAAAATTTGTAGAACAGCCAAATGTCCATTGACTTTAGGTGGGAATTTCTGATTTCGCCACTGTCTGGATTGGAACATCCTGGCCTTCGTATTCTCCCCTTCTGCTTCCTCTCTCAGTTTTGCTGTCTCCCACTGTATTCAAATAGTCTTGTTATCTCTCCCTTTGCACTCCCATGCATGCTCTTCCTTTTCTCTTTTTGCACTCACACTCATTTCACTTTCTCTCCCTCAGACATGTCAGCTTCTCTATCTCTCATACTCTTCATTTTCTCTACTTTCTCCACACTCTCTCTTTCTATCCTTCTGATGCTCTCACACGTGCTCTGTCATGCTCTGCTCTCTCGCACTCCCTTTCTATCTCAGGTGCAGTTTCTTTGACCTCAGCGGAGGAACTAAATTAAATAATTACCAACAAGATTTCACCTTTTGTAAGTTTGATTTTAACATGAATCAGAACCAGTGCAACTTAAACATGAATTAACTGGCAAATGGGGATTAAGGGTTATGGGGAGAAAGCGGGAAAGTGGAACTGAGCCACTTCAGATCAGCCATGATCTTATTGAATGGCGGGGCAGGCTCGACGGGCTAGATGGCCTACTCCTGCTCCTATTTCTTATGTTCTTATGACATTTTTAGGCAAACTACTCTTTAAATAGTCAGTGCAACAAACAGACATCTTATATATGTATTTTCATTGCTCCCCACAGACATTTGGTACTATATCGCTGCACATTTCCACAATATACTATTCTTTATTCACACAGACTTGATCAAGAGTTGTATCTGACAAGAGCTTTCCCTTCAAGTTTTAAGAGTATGATTAGCATGGCCCATTTCTTCAAATTCTCTCTTGGATCACAACACTTCCTGATCGTGTAGCTTTCCTGAGTTTCTTTTCAACTGAGAAACAAAAAATGTCTAACTTCATAGTTTAGCCCTTCAGGGAAACCGCCTTAGTGTCTTGAACAACTCGTACAGCTTACCTGGCTTTAGACCCTTTTAACCAGCTTGTGTAATACCTCCAGGAGCTCCCTTTTCTTTTCTGATAACTACAAAAAACTGCACACTTTCTGAGAGCAATTTGCTGTTGAGAAGAATTCGTTGTGTTCCTCTTTCTGCATTTGTATGTTTATCACCTTCACCCTTCAGCTTTAGTGCCTGTATCTTTCCTTTGTGTCTGCCAGTCACATGGCTTCTTTCTTAAGATAAAAGCAAAATACTGTGGATGCTGGTATCTGAAACAAGAACAGAAAATGCTGGAAAATCTCAGCCGGCCTGACAGCATTTGTGGTGAGAGAATGGACCCAGTGTTTCAAACCTGGATGACCCTTCGTCAGAGCTGGCTTCTTTCATAACCTCTTTGCTGTTGGTACTGCTTATACGTCAATGGTTGCTAGGTCACGTGATCAGTATTTCTCCTTATCCAAGAAAATTATAACGGTTCAGTTTCCAATTGGTGCAAATGCTTAAAAGGTCTTTTCAAACATTCTTGGACACAGATTCCACAGACCTTTTTAAGAAATTACAAAATGTTCTTTACTGTACTGCCTCTGGATCAAAGGTCATTGCATAAGCTTCGTTTCTCTCACTTCACTCACTATTATATGCGCCTCTGTCCTCTCTCAGATGTGTGCACAAATAAGGCAATTAGGACTGGAAGCTCTAGATGTTTTTCTTCACCACAACCCAATAACACTGAGATTAAGTATGGTGCTTTACCACCGCTGACAGAGACCAGCTGGTTCACCTTGGACCTGCTGTGCAAATTTGTGTAGAACACTAACCAATGCAAATTATGTGCTGACTGTTCTGAGTGACCCTAAATGATATCTTTCACAATTTATCCCACAAAAATACATATATGTTACTTACCTAAAAGTTATTTGTAGTGACAAATATTCTGGCAACTAAGTTATCAAATAAGTTTGCCCTGACTTAACCTAGGAATCTTTTACAGGCTAATGTAAACATGATAAATTGTCCCTTAGAGTCGGGGGGGATCAGGAAGGTAAATATGTGGGGTTACGGGGATAGGGTCTGGGTGGGATTGTTGTCAGTGCAAGCTCAATGGGCAGAATAGCCTCCTTCTGCGCGGTCGGCATTCTATGATTCTACCCATCATTTATTTTTTAAGATTTGGGCATTTGCTGACATATGAAGAATTAGGCAGTAAATTAATTGTCAAAAACTTTTTGACACAAACTAGCTGCCTCTGTTTGTATGATGTTCGCAAATCCTGCAAAAGACACATAAGTTGTTAGAAGATTATTTGTCTTTTTTACACACCCCAGATGTGGAGAAAATAGCGATTTGTGCCACCAAAAGTCAAACCTTAAACTGTTAAAAGTGTTTCACAAAACCTCAGTATAACATAATGAAGCTGGCACATAGTTTTGCTCATCAGTTGGATTTATTTTAATCGTTAAACAAATAAATTCTTCCTTCTTGTAAATCAACATTATTAACTCCGTTTCAAGAAGGCATTGAGGTCGAGCACAAAGAGCAAAAAATAATTCAATTGTTCCAATTCACCCCATCTGACCTCCCAGAGTAAGTGAAGGTAAGGATTTCTCATTTCATAATGATGCCAGACTTGTTATGGGCAATAATCATTTGCCACATTAACCTTGAAAACTTCATGTGTTTGCTGAATGCTTACTGTTCACTGATACATCCCAGCCCCATAATGCTAGTTGCCAGTGTTTGTAAATGGAACTCATTCGTCACGCTATGCTCAGAAAGTCGTGAATTGTGCAGTTATGGGATGAGGTCCAATAAATATGATCGGCAGAGTTGCCAACTTTTAGCCAAGTCAAAAGCTGAACTGTGAGTAAGAGTAAAAGTGAGAGCATGGTTTAAGCATTGCAACTTGGGTGGCACTGTTGCACAGTGGATAGCACTGTTGCCTCTCAGCGCCAGGGACCTGGGTTTGATTCCTGGCTTGGGTAACTGTGCGGAGTATACACATTCTCCCCGTGCCTGTGTGGGTTTCCTCCGGGTGCTCCAGTTTCCTTCTACATTCCGAAAGACGTGCAGGTTAGGTGCATTGGCCATCCTAAATTCTCCTTCAGTATATCCGAACAGGCACCAGAGTGTGGCGATTAGGGGATTTTCACCATAACTTCATTGCACTGTTAATGTAAGCCTACTTGTGACACAAGTAAAATTTTAACATTAAACTCTAATATTAACCTCAGTAACTCATGTCCTCAGGTCATGAGGCATAGAAAATAAAAACAAAAATGATTGGTGAAGGCTCTCATTTCCAAATTTTCCAGAAAGATGACTGGAAATTCAGCCTGTTCTTTCCATAAATCATAAAAAGAATCAAAATTCTTTCAAATGCCTCCACCTATCAATTTTACGTTCTGTATGAGTAAACCATGGCTCAATGACCAGCACTTTCTGCTCTGACGCTTTAAGTTATGGGTTTGAGAACAAATTTAGGCTGTCACTACACTGCAGTACCGAGAGAATACTATACTGTTGGGAATGTTAAACTGAGATCCAGCACAGAGGGCAAGAAATAATTCAGTTGTTCTAATTCTAACCCCCACCCATCCTCCCAAAGTAATTAAAGGGGTAGATATCTGCCCCAGTGTCTCAGCCAATATTTATATTAACTGACACCACAAAAGCACATTATCTGGTCTTTCCCTCATAACTGTATTGGGACCTTACTGTGCATAAATTGACTGCCACAGATTCCACATTACAACAATGATTCTGCTTCAAGAATAAATCATTGGTTGTAAAGTGTTTTGGGACATCCTGAGGTTGCGATTGCACTTTTTTTCTGTACTTTCCGGAGGTCATGGACAGAGCTAGATTGATCTTTACCTACTATTTGGATCTTCAGCTCAGTTTATGAGCTAAGAATTGATCAGGTTCTGTTCAAAGGGAAAGGAATCAGAATTTTTCTTTTTCTGACCACTGTCTAAGTAGTGTATAATTTTTAATCTTCCATCCTGTTTTTTTTGGGAGGGGGTGCAGAGGGTGGGTCAGTGTAAACAGTGGTGAATTGCATAGCTTCAGCATGTTTCATACTTCACTATGTTGCTGTTCCCAGTGACTTGAATTTCAGATCTCTCTGCAGTCATACTCTTAGTCATCTCAGCTGTGTTAGCTGCAATTACTGAAGATGCATTACTTCCTCCTGGAGGCAGAATTTAAAAAATAATGGTGAAACTCTAAACTACCATCGCTGGGGCTGAAGTGGTTACAGGGCACTAAAGCAAAAGAAACTCGAGCCTTCTGTTCTTTAGTGTGAGCCCAGTTTTCTTTGAAAGTAGTGGAGGCAAATGTTAGAAGTTTTGCATTAAATTTTTGGCCCCTCAGGTGAGTCGTTGCTGGAGGATATGTCATTGGCTGATACTACATTAGAAAGACTCAGCGATTGGGTCGAAGTGACACAACCAACCCTTAAGGATGGAAACTGGATCCCCTTTTACTTAAGATGGGGAGCTGCACCTGGGTCAGTTCAGTCGGAGAACCTCCTTCTGAACAACTGACAATTTCGATGCATTATTGTGGTTGTGGACCCAAGGGGAAAATGAAGAAAACCCAGTTTCTTTGGAGTTGGAAAATAGCTGCGGTCACTCATTGGCATGCTGGTAACTCACTTCATTGATCAGCACTGTCCAAGCATTTTCTCCATTAAGCTGATCGTTTTAATAAATATCTGGAAGGCTCAAGTTATCCTCCTGAATTTTGGAGAGCCTTAGAGATTTCCTGGGAAGTCTCACACCTGACCTCTGCATGTACACAAAGATATATTGTGGGAAGCACTGCATTATTTGCTGGGACTGCGGAGAAATGGTGATAACTCTGGAAAGTCCTTACTGTCCTTAACTCAATGGGTGGGCTGACAGTGTCCATGGTGATTTCTTTTTGAAGAATGTTTGAACAATATAATATGATGATTGTGGCAAGAAAAATACTGGATTTCCATTGTAACTTATCAGAATTAGCCATCAGTCTGACGGAATTGTACCTCATGGTATTGTGTTCCCTCCGTATATTGATGACCCGAAGAGTGCAGAATCGAGAGGGGAATAAAATTTGGAACTTTGCTTGGTCATAATTTGATTTTTGATTTGATTCATTATTGTCACATGTACTGGAATATGGGGAAAAGTATTGTTTCTTGCGCACTGTGCAGACAAAGCATACCATTCATAGAGTATGTAGGGGAGAAAGAAAGTAAAGGATGTAGAATATAGTGTTACACTCATAGCTAGGGTGCCAAGAAAACTCAGCTTAATATATGGTAAATCCATTCAAAAGTCTGATGGCAACAGGGAAGAAGCTGTTCTTCAGTCGGTCGGTACGTGACTTCAGACACTTGCATCTTCTTCCCGACAGGAAAAGGCGGAAGAGAGTATATCCTGGGTGCGTGGGGTCCTTGATTATACTGGCTGCTTTTCTGAGGCAGAAAGTGTAGGCAGAGTCAATGGATGGGAGGCTGGTTTGCATGATGGACTGGGCCACACTCCCAATCCTTTGTAGTTTTTTGTGGTTTTGGGCAGGGCAGGAGCCATACCAAGCAGTGGTACATCTGGAAAGAATGCTTTCTATGGTGCATCTGTAAAAATTGGTGAAAGTCATGGACGACATACCAAATTGCTTAGCCTCTTGGGAAAGTAGAGGTGTTTGTGAGCTGTTTCACCCGATTCTCTATCTCTTCCCTGTACTTTGTCATCATTGTTTGAGACCTGACCTTTGGAAATGGAGTTGGAGCAGAATTTGGCCATCCAGTCATAAGTGTATAAGGAATTAATAAGGGCCTGAGGACACAGCCTTGCAGGGCACCAGTGTTAAGGATAATCGTGGAGGAGGTGTTGTTGCCTATCCTTACTGATAAGGATCTGTAACTCTTACTGGGATCAGGGTATGTTTGTCAGAGTAGAGTCCCTGATGGAGTGAATTGCACATAATGGGCTGAGTGTAATAGGGAGTGAGCCGGGAGTGGTGTGTGTTTAGCGCGGAACTAGTAAACAACAGGGAAAATTAGGGATGGGGGTGGGGAGATAGTTAAATGACAAGGAAAGGTGGGGGAGCCTGCTAAATTACAAGGAAAGGCAGAGATGGGGGAATGGTGGTGTGCTGGAGTGCATAGTGGAAAATTATGGGTGCCTCAAAGCTTGATGATTTAAGAAATGTTTTTAAAATGGTACAGTGGGCTGACCTGGGAACTAGCAATGCTGTGCAATTCACACAGTTGGTGGTGGAGTGAAAGTGGAAAATATGAATATGTGAATGAACCATAAGCACGATCCAAAGAAACAATAACTACGTTCCAAGATATCTCTATGGCTGTGTGCAAGTAGTGACTTCTGTATAGCTGTGTGTGAGGTGTGCAGGAGACTTTAATAATCTATCTATGTGATTGAAATTCTGCTCTTCATATTTAGCAGACAGGACTACAAGTAATTGGAAGGTGTAATGCAGCAATAAAAAAAGCACTGGTAGACCAAACCTTGAGTGTTGCATTGGTTGTGGGCACCACATCTTCAGGAAAGCTATATTAGCCTGGGAGGGAGTGCCGGGTAGATTTATTAAAACATGCACCGCAAGTAAATTATAGAGAGAGATTACAGAAATTAGGATTTGATTGATGTTTTCAAGATACGACGGAGAAATGGCAGGGTGGGTATGGATGGACTGTTGCTGCTGGTTGGGGAATCTTTAATTGGAGGAAATAGCCTCAAAATTGGAGCCATGTGTTTCAAGGGTGACCCAGAAGCAAAGTCTTGCACATGCTAGAAATCTGAAATAAAAACAGTATGTGATGAAAACACTGAACAGGTCAGGCAGCAGCTGTGGAGACAAAAAAAAGTTAACGTTTCAGTTTGATGACTTTTTATGAAAATTGCAGTGCTGATGAAAACCTGAAGCACCAACTCTGTTTATCTCTCCACAGCTGCTGCCAGACCTGTAGGGTGTTTCTGGCAGTCCCTGTTTTTCTTTCAGGAGTATTGTTAGGGAACACTTTTTACAAGTAATGAGCATTGAAGTTTGAGACTCTTTTCTGCAAACAGCAGTTGATGCGAGATCAATTTGGGAATTTTAAATCTGAGATTGATATATTTCTATTAACCAGTGCTATTAAGGGATATGGGGCAAAGTTTACAAATTAGCAGTGTTCTCACTGAATGGTGGAACAGGTCTACCGAGTCCATTTTCGATGATTAAATAGATGTGACTGTGTATATGGTGTAAATGTGGTGTGCAAGACCACAGTCATCAACCTTTTATATTCTGACCTATGCTGAAGCAATTGCTACTTTCTATTGTAAAAATGATTGCAGAGAATGATGTATGGTACACTTCATATGTGGGATGTTCAGATGATTCCAGCCTCTTTAAAATTTAATAACATGCTGAGGTATTCAGATAATGTACTACAGATGTGTTCTCCACCAAATCATTGATTACTGTTTGACGTGTGAAATATAAAACAAGGAACACTTCCTCACTTGGGGGCCTCATAATAAACTCCCGATGTATAATATGTACAAATAGCTGCCTAGTAATTAAAAAGGAGAATTTATTTTTTGTTGCACATTCCCAATGATTTGAAGTTGTTCTGTGTGAGGTAGTAATGTCATTCTTCCAGTGCTGTTTCATTATTTCAGGGTGGGCGTCACTGCTGGAGACATAGGAAACAAACAATGATTCAGGACAATGGTTGCAATTATGAGTCGACTTTGGGCAGAAGGGCAGCGATATGAATTAGAAGCTCATGTTGCTTCAGAAATGAGGCCTTGGCCTCTCTTAAATTCCATAGTTGACTTCCACCTCTTGACAACATCGTCCTGGGCCAGCTTTCACATATGTCCTGAATACACCCAGTTCTGGCTGGATATATTCCTGGAGATTTCATTGCATGAACTCCTGCCTCCAGCCACTTTGTCTTGCCTGCATTCACCTGTACTGTCAATCCTCACCGTGGGCCACCTTCCTGTGCTAATTGAAAAGCAACTTCGTTAACTGATGGGACGATTCATCACTGTTGGTCAACAGCCTTCTCTTTGCCCGTGATCAGTAATTTTATAACTACTGAATAAAATTATTCAAATAACATTTTAAAATGCACAACTCCTTTAATGCCCCTCTTGGGCTGCTTGTAGTCATGTCGTGGAGATTAATCTTTAATTCCTAGAGAATCCCGGACAATTCTGGAAGTTGGCAATCCTACTTCTGCTTCAGCAGACTGCTTGTCCAATGTTCAATCTTCGGCAAACTGCAGTTTTTTCATCTAAATATTGACCTGACTGAGGCCATGGCCTTCAACCTGACCAGCTCTACCACCCTCCCTGACGGCTGTCTCCAGTTTCACCTGACTGTTTACAACTCCGCTATGAGTTGACTTTTTTGACTTTCTACCTTTTATGATCCCAGTCAATGTTACTAAAGGACGGGGAGATTTCAGAATGGAATCCTGGCACAATAACTTGTGCTTTTCTTTTAAGAAAACATACATGAACAAAATCAAAGGACTGCCAATTAGCTTTTAGAACAGTTTGACTGTAATACAATACTCCTTCCCCTCCCTTTTCTTCACAAATATACACAAATTCCCTTCTATCCACAGGCTGACCATGATCAGACACACTTCACTCGAAAAGCAAGTGTCAGATGCCATCCGTTCAAACTTCTGTAGACTTCTCCTCAAATCTCCCCTAGTGATTCGTACATCATGAGCCAACTTGCCTTACTGGGCTCTGGCTTCCACGTGAGGAAGTCCAAACTCCACTCTTGAGAAGACATGCTTCAGAAACTTCTTAAAAACAATGCTTTCCCTCAGTTGTCCCCAACAAGGATCCACTTCCAGGTTTTACCACTCTTTCTTTCAGTATTCCTTTGTTTGAAACTTTCAAGCTTTCTAACAAACTTGAGAGATCCAACCACTAATTGCTTTACAGTAGCTTCAACTGTTGCTTCACATGCTGTAGTAAAATATCTCAAAACTTATCACTTCCAATATCTTTAGTTTTTCACTAGGCAACTTAACCAATTGCTTCAATTTCAATTCTGTCTTTAACTCCACTGAACAGCATCCCGTTCCAGTTTATATCCATTTTATATTCCAGTTCATTTGGCTTCAGACTTCCTGGGATGTTTCTTTTCATTCTCTAATTTCCGTAACTAGCTGCTCTTTAGTTTCTGGTGTGTTTTTTGCAGCTCCCTTGTCCTGCTTCTGTGTCTCATTGAGCTGTTTTCTCTCTCGCTTCTAAACTCCATCTGCTATGCATACAGCTAAAACACAATCAGATGGTCTGTCTCTGCTAAAGTGGCCTCTGGTTGCTAAGCAACATCTCATTCTTTCCCCAAGCTCTTGTTTACTTTTCCCATTGTAAACTGTCTCCCTACACAATAGAAACATAGTTTAAACTAAAACCAAAAATCCCCATACTTGCAGACATCTTTGTCTAACATGAATCTAACTAGAGTTGTACCCTTTCCTACACAAACACTAAAGTAAACCCACTTGAATCAATACCATATTTCTAACATTTAACAATACAATTACATATCACTTAAATGTACCTCTTCTTCCTGACACACCACAAAGGCAACCTAGTTCCTCCAAAACATCACCGGTCCCCATCCTACAAAAGCCCTCATCCTTGTCCTTGTTATCCCCAGTCTGGAATAAAAGAAAAATAATATGGATGCTGGAAATCTGAAGTAAGAAGAGAAAATGCTGGAAATGGTCAGGAGGTCTGGTTGGAGAGATAAACAGTGTTAACATTTTGAGTTGGATATGACCCTTCAGAACTCTTTCTTTCTGAAAAAATGTTAACTATCTTTCTCGCTCTACAGATGCTGCTAAACCTGCTGAGAATTCCCAGCACTTTTTGTTCTTACTCCCAGACCAGGCCATTCCAGCTCTTGATTTCCCATCCTTCTAAAGTCATAAAAGACACTTTCAAGGTGTAATTCTTTCTTTCCAAGATGAACTGCAACAAAGCATGTAGAAATAGTGCTTTCTGTTGTTTGCATTTCAAACTTGCAGTGTTGTGTTGAGGAACTGATCAGTAATGTTGAAGTTTGTATGTCAGTTGTATCTCGTTAGTAGCAACTTCAGTTCTGAGTCAGAAGGTTGTGGTTTATAGTCCCACACCAGGATGTGCGCACAATCTAGGCTGATGCTTCAGTGTGGTACTGAGGAAGTGTTGCTCTGTCAGAGTGCCATTTTTCAAATGAAGCAATAATTATCTAGTCATTACCACATTGCTAATTGTGGGACCTTACTCTGTGCAAATTAGCCATTGAGTTAACTACACTAAAAGAGTGACCACACTTCAAAAATACCTAATTAACTATGATGAACTTTGGGATGTTCAATGGTCATGAAAGATTCTACGTAAATGCAAACTTGTCTGTCTTTCTGTCTTCATAGTGACCCATTTTGCAAAAGTTTACAAATTTCAAAGCTCGTGAGTTGCACCTGTTTGACTCACTGTTCAGTGAATGTCGATCTGTATTTGCAGCAGAAAGATAAGTGAGTATGTAGAGGAAAGACGTCCGAAAACATACTTGGACAAGATTCAAAAGCCTATTTCAACAATAGGCACCCTCTGCAAAGTCAGAGAGGGAGAAAAAGCCAGACTAAAATGAGCTGAAAGGAAAATCCAGTGTGGAGATATGATGCATAAGAAATAGGAATAGGGGTAGGATCCTTCAGCTCTCCTCTGTCATTTAATAAGATCTTGGCTAATCTCAATGTGACTTTAATTCCACTTTGCTGCTTGCTCCCCTAACCCTTGACTCCCTTGTAAATAAAAAATATATCTATCTCGGCCTTGAATATATTCAATGACCCACCCTCCACTGGTCTCTAGGGAAGAGAATTCCAAAGATTAACAACCCTCCAAGAAAATAAATTTCTACTCAACTCTATCTAAAATGGGAGATCCCTTACTTTGAAACTGCGCTCCACGATTCTAGATCCCCTCACAAGGGGAAACATGCTCTCAGCACCTACACTGTTAATCCCCTTCAGAATCGTATATGGTATAACGTCTGGGAGCATTAGCACTGGAATCACACAAAGCTCATCAGAGGTATTGCCAAGTCTGTGAAAATAAACTTCTAATCCAAGCATGAACTCTTTCACATTTACTGCAACTGTCTTTGAATACTCTAACGATGGTTAATCTGTTGCCAGTTTGCGCCCATGAATAACAGGGTATTTTTAAAATCCAAATTTGAAAACAAGACTGTTTTATTGTTGCTATTGATCTTTTTGCTGTGATTGAATCACTGAATAGGTTAGATGGACTGCAGTGGGATGATTTTAAAATTGGCTATTTTTATCTTGTTCCTGATTCAAGCACAACGCCCTTGGCAATGTGTGCTCGTCCGGACTAAACTGTATTGAGGGTGTGGTGTGGCTCACAAGTATCAAGTAATCAGTCGGACAAAGAGTATAATAACTGGGGCGAGGTCATCAAAAAATCCAGTATAATTAGAAAACTTATCATTTCATACCAAAGTAATATTGGTATTATGATGTGGCAGCTGTAACTTTGACTATAATTTTTTTTCCTGACCAGCTATGCTAATAGCAGATACTGACTGCCTCAAAATACTAGTTCACAGGATATATGGGTGTCACTGGCAAGAGAGGCAGTCATTGCCCATCCCTAGTTGTCCTTGAGAAGGTGGTGGTGGGCATTCTTGAACCACTGCATGCGTGCAATGAAGGTATTCCTACACTGCTGCTGTTAGGTAGGAGCTTCTGGAATTTTGATCCAGCATTTTAATAAATAAAGTTGCTGATTTCTCATTTCATATTATAACCTATTGATAAATTTAATTGTAAAATTAGGTTACCAAGCTGACTAACTGTTTTGGGTGACTTTGGAATCTTTTTGCACCCATCTTTTGATGTGTCTGGAAGAAGGAAAGGTCATTAGAGTTCATGTGTTTACAGCTTATGCTTAGAGGACATTTATGTAAAGCCACTCAGACCACAGGCGTCTGCCTGAGGCAGCATTTTACCACAGACGCTGTAGTAGTGTGAGACTATGGCCCAGTAAGGAAATAGGAAGAAGCAGCGTTGTATGCTTTCACAGATTCTATGTGATGCTCAATCTGTGACAGATGACAGGATCTTCCGATCCTGCTGAAGGGGATAAGCGAGATACGCAAGACTTTGGCTAGACCGGAAGATCTTGCAGGTGAGCCGCCTCCGCTGCTGGAAAACCCTACCATGGCAGGGGTGGGGTGCTGGAAAATTCCCCTCCCCACAATGTCTTTCAAAATTGAATAAAAAATCTGGTAGAGAATGGATTAAAGAGGGACTCAGTTTCCTGAACCTTTCTTTTTAAAATAAGCATATAAAATGAATTAGTTGAGATTCTCTGCCAGGGTAACAAGTGTGGGCACAGTTACGACATTATTCCTGGTCAAATAATTCACAGATGTTCACTTCTCAACTTTAGTACTGAAGACTTTTCATGCTCAGGTGAGGTGCTGAAGAGTTGTTAATGTGCCTTGAATGTAACTCCAATGTGACTCGCCACTTCTGGAGGAGGGAGAAATGTTGTAACTACTGTAGGAAGGAGGTGACAATGGTGAAGTTGAACTCTCAGATTAGAGAGCATAAAACGTGGCCGTAACCACAACACTTTATACTTGTATAGTATCTTTAGCATAATGAAACATACACTTCCCGAGGGTAATATCAAACCACATATTGGGGTTAATGCAGTAAACATTAAAGACTGTCTTGGAGGAGGAAAGGAAGGGGAAAAGATTTAGGGCTTCAGCAACTGAAAACATGGCTGCCAGCAGCAGAGAGATCAAACTCTTGGAGATCTGTGGACTATTGTAGAGTAGGTACACAGTAGGAATATCCAGAAAGTATGTCAATCCAACTGAGATTGCTTTTGGGATGAACAAAGGTTCAGCATATTGCGCAACTGGCTGACTGTCATGTGGCACAATGCACACTAAGAAGCACTTAGAGAAAAAAGCTCCAGATAATATAGTGTTGTTTTCCACAGTGGCTTAGAGGCCAGATACATTGTATAGTGTTAGACAGAGCCATGCAAGCCAAGAATCCTCCAGGTTTAATTGGGTCTGGAGGAGCATTGGTTAAGAAATTGCTCTTGATCTCAGTCTGTGTGAGATGTGTTAAATGACACTATTGGCGGCTCTGCATTTACTGTCCCGTCCTAAACTGCTCCACCTCTCGTCCTTTAAAATACATCTTTCGATCTACCATTATGACAAAGCTTTAAATCAGCGGTACTAATGTCTCTTCTTGGCGTGATTTTTTTTTTGCATATATTAAGCTGCTGAAACCATGGTTTCCCAAACTTTTCCAGTCACGGAATTCTTTGATCTCCCAAAAGTAAACCCTGAGAAACATGTTTATTATGTTGAAAAGTTAAACCAGAAAAAGCTGATGGTTTTTGTGCAATAGGTAGAATGTACAAAATCAAATTTATCAAAGTCTTTTCTATTTCTTGTAAGTATACACTTCCTAGAATAAAAAAGTTCTCTTATTCAACTGTGTATTGAAGTCTTACCTTTTTGTCATTTTTAACGGAGGAGTAATGCTGCTTATTTTGCTCACAAATTCACTTAATATTAGGAGAGCTGGGTTCTCCTATCAGACATTCACACGTACTTTCTCTCATCTCTCTCTCACACACACTCCCAGCTCACTCCCTCTCTCTCAAACACATTCACTCACCTCGCACACGCACACATTCTCCCATCTTTACATACACAGTCAAATCTCTCCCCACACACAGTCTCTCACCCCTCTTTCACACACATGCACACACACTTTTTCGCTCCCTCCCTCACGCACACACTCTCTCTATCTCTCATCTCTCTGTTATACCCACACTCAAACCTCTCTCGCACCTGTCCCTCACACATACACTCTCAGTGGTCTCTCTCTCTCTCACATGCACCTAAAACATGTGCACAGGTCTCTCTGTACTTTGCTCCATGGCTGCTTCCCCCCCTTGTCCCAGAGCCACAACCTCTCTTATTTCATGGCTACTTCCCCTCCTATCCCAATGCCTGCTACCTCCCTCGCTCCATGACTGCTTTCCCTTCCCCTCCCTCCTCAGGGCTGCTTCCCCTCCTTCCCCATGGCCGCTTCTCCTCCCGCTCCATGGCCACTTTCCCTTCTGTCCCATGGCTGCCTCCCCTCCTTTCCAAGGGCTACTTCCCCTCCTGCCCCAAGACCCCTACCTCGCTCCGCTATCAGCTCGCTTTTGTTCTGCCACCCACTGACCATTGCTGCCACAACTTTGGGACTTTGAATGGTCACTTTGCTTCAGTTTCCAGCTTGTCTAATCAGATGCTAATTTCTCAGTGCGTTGATTATCGATAGGCCGTCTAATGCATCTATTGGTGAAAACCACCTCTGTCTGGTCAGGTTGGAAGAACTGCTTTCTTCAAATTTACAACAGCCAGACCTATCCCATACCCCATAAATGTCACCTCTGGAACCCCAGTGTTCCATGGAACCCAGTTTGGGAAACATGGCCTAGGCCATTAGCTATAGAATCCCATTCCTAAACCTCTCTCTTCCATTCACATGACACACAAGAACATAAGAAATAGAAGCAAGAATTGGCCTCCAGACTGTTTAAGTCTGCCCCACCATTCAATACAATCATGGTTGATCTATGCTCCTCAGCTCTTTTTCTGTGCCATTTCCCCACAGCCCTCTATTCCTCAATCTACCAAACATTTATCCACCTCCATTTTAATACTTCTAATGATCCAGCCCCCTCCTGCGGCAGAGATTTCCAGAGATTCACCACCTACCATACCATCTATCTTGCTAAGCCCCCTCTGGGACATATCTATTTGAATAAGTTCATCCCTTGCTCTTCTAAACTCCAAGGAATACAGACCCAGACTATTTAGTCTCTCTTGATAGGATAATCTTCTCATCCCAGGAATTAGCTTGGTGAATCTTCTTTAGACAGCCTCCAGTGTTACTCTATTCTTTTTTTAGGCAAGGGGACCAAAACCATATGCAACATTCCAGATGAGATCTCACCAACACTCTGTACAATTATGACAAAACCTCCCTATTTTTAAACTCCAACCCCTTTGTAATAAAGGCCAAAAGGTCATTAGTCTTTACTTGTTGGACTTGCTAGCTTTTCGTGATTCACACACAAGAACACCTAGATCCCTCTTCATTCACCTGTAGTCTCTCTCTCCATTTAGATAATAATCTGCCTTTTGATTCTTCCTACCAAAATGCATGACTTCACACTTCCTCACATTAAACTCCATTTGCCAGGTTTTCACCCAGTTACCCAATCTATCCATCCTGTTGCAAAATTAGAATATCCCCATCACACCATGCCCTTCCACCAATCTTCATATCATTGGCAAATTTGGAAACCTTGCATTCTGTTCCTTCCTCCAGGTCATTAACATAAATAATGAACAATTGCGAGCCAAGAACTGATCCCTGTGGTACTCCACTAGTTACATCTTTCCACTCCGTGAAGGACCCATTTATTCCAACTTTGTTTTCTATGTGACAGCCAGTTTTCAATCCATGCTAATACACTTTCTCCAATTCCATGGGCGTTGACTTTATGCACTAGCCTCTTATGCGGCACTTTGTCAAATGCTTTTTGGAAATGTAAATACACCACATCTATAGGTTCTCCTCTGTCTACAATCCCTGTTACTTCCTCAGAATTCAAGCAAATTTGTCAAGCATGCTTCTTAAAACCTATTTCTTTGGCAAGGTTTTTTGCCAATTACCTGAATATCTCATGTGTGATGTCATGCCATATTTTGTTTGATAATACTCCTGTGAAGCTCCTTGGATGTGTGCTTTATAAATGCAAGTTATTGTAAAGAGTTGAGGACAGTAAATCTGTTTACACTCAAGGCCAAAGAGTAGTCCCAGCCTACGTCAAATGACAGTGCCTATGCAAAGAGTCACTGGATAAACGCAAGTTTTTGCATGTTACAATGGGTCCCATTAATGTGCAAAGCTTGAAATGACACACAGATTTTCATTAGCAGAGCAAATTTGCAGGGAAATGACAGAGAGGTGCAAAAACTTTAATTGTCCTTTTATAAATTAGGATAGCAACAGTTGTGATAAAAACATCATATTTTTTCAATATTTTCCCAATACCAGAGTGATATAATGTAAAACAGATTTCTATGTGTGTGTAAACCTAGAAGATGCACTGGAATTTACTTTATTGATACAACAGACTTGTGTTAATGCATGCATCTTATAATGTAATAGTTTACATAAGTACAGTAAATAATGCAAGGTGAGTTGAGAAAATGAATCCATCTTTTAGAATTATGATAGATAATTTTTCCATAAGTTTGAAGGTGTGATGAAACTGTCATATTTTTCAATATTTTCCCATCACTGTGCTATGCTGTGAAATGGGCTTATTTATATATGGATGTAACTAATTTACTTACTCTAATGACAGCTTGCAAGGTTAAAACATCAAAAGGATTAAGTGTGAAAGCAAGTATTTTGGATTGGAGATTGGGAACAGTGGGCTGTATGAGTGGAAATTTGCCTTAGAAGATAAGGAGGGTGACTTGAAGTTTAACTGTTGTAAATGCATAAAGCAAGGTATTAAGTTTCTTTTTTATACAAAAGTAGTAGCCATAAAAAAGCATGGAAGATCTGGGAAAAGGAACTTCCAAAGAGATGTAAGAACACTAGTTTTAAAAATGAAAATATATTTAAAGAGAGATTGAAGGCTAGATTGGGGATATGATCATGTGATCCAATAGGGCATATGGATTGGAGCAGACCTGTGAAGAAGGTAGTTTGGAGCCAATCTTTGAGAAGACCAGTGTTGTGTCTGTAAGGTTTTGATACAAACTTTGGCTATTCAGTATTGAATGAGAGATGGATAATCCTGTCTGATATCTCCCTTGTAACAAATGCTAAAATTACTGGATTTTTTATGGATTAAAATCAATGAGGTCTGTTGCCTCAAAGGGGTGTTTATGTCTGATTTTAATGAAGCAGAAACATTTTGGGCAATGTTTGTAGAACTACTGTTAACTGTGTAAATGTAATCTTGCACATTTAGGTTTTCTTTTGTTTTTTAATAAATGTTTAAATTTGGGATTTAAAATCTCCCAGAGTGATTTAAAATCTGCACTCCTGACCTCAGTGCAGATACCTTCCCATTATGGAATTCTATTAGAGCCCTGGACCAGAATCCCGAATTGCATTAGGAAGCCAGGCTAGACCTCAACATTTTTTTCTATTTTGGCATAAATGTGAGGACAGCATACTTCACTCCAGGGCTAATTCCACTGACAAATTAGGGACCATTTATAGCAGAACAAACTTTATTTAATAATACGATTTCAGTATAATGCTAACAAAAAGAAGCATTTTAACTCTTAGCAGTTGAACAATAGTAAAAAAAAGGCAACAACTCCAGTTTCTAACTTACCACTGTTTCAATAAGCAAGGTTCTCTTACAGACTTAAAATTGCACTTTAAGCATAATTAGCAACTATATCTATACTTGCCACATGGGGTATAGACAGCAAGAGATGAATTTTGAGTTTCAGAGCAGCTTGTAAACCTCTGTCTTTAAACAAACCCCAGCCAAAACTGCTACAAACCTAGCTCTTCCCATTAACTATATTATTGCATGACCCTGTCAATCAACTTAATCAAAAACCCCAGGGGAAATCTTCATCTATAAGTAAAAATCCATTAGCGCTCTCCTATGTAAACAGTAAACATTAAAATGAGCAATTATTCTCCTCTCCAACATCTGAGCTATATTCCTCAAAGACCCACTGACTGTATAAAAAAGCTGAATTTTAAACATAAAAATATATATATGTATCCATGACAACTACTAACTTCACAATACAAATTGCAAATCATTGTGATAGCTTGTCCCAAGCTTCTCTTTGAGATTTGGGAAGCCCTGGAATTACTACCTATGTATCATAGCTTAGTATAAAGGACAGAAAAGAAAAGAGCTTATAAGCGAATTCTCTTGATCAGTATGTTCCTATCCCAGTGAGGTAGGAAGCAGTGATGATCTGGTTGTGGAGAAAGAGCTTGACAAGTGGATCAAGTATCATTATGGGAACATTTAAGGAACAGTGATCATGGTATTATAGGATTTAGGTTAGCTTTGGAAAAAGACAAGGAGTAACTGGGAATTGAAATGTTTAATTGGAGGAGGGCCAATTTCACATGGGGTGAGAGTGGATTTAGCTCAACTAAATTGGAATCAAAAAATGACAAACAAAATTGCAATGGAAGAATGAGTAACCATTAAAAATGAGATAATTCGGATATAATCCCATGAGGAAGAAGGATAGGAGAGCCAAAGCCCATGTTCTCTATGAAGAAAGTGAGTAAGGTGAAACAGGAAAAGGGAATGAAGAGCAGATGTCAGATTGATGATGTAAATGAGAACCAGGGTGAAAATAGAAGGTTCAGAGGTGAAGTGAAAAACAGTACAAGAGATATAAAAGAAAGTCATTTCGAGGTTTCTAGTCAATTGTGCAATATAAATGTTATTCATTAGGTTCTTGTATCCTTGGTTAACATTACCAATTTCAACTTGATGGGCTTCAGTTCCTGCTGGTTGAAGTATGTTAGCACACTTGGTTCATACATGCCATATGGCATTTTTAACATTTCTCTTGTACATCATTTTACTTCCTTTAATTTCTAGTTTATTATCCTCTTCATCTTCCAGTTAAGATAAGGCAATAATTTATGCGCAAGGTGCCAGATTACTTCATGGAGCAGGGAGGGGGAGATGATAGGTTTCTTTGGAACCTCTCTGGTTCCACCACAGTAACTTTATTGGGAATACAGTTTGTATGTATACATAGGATTTCTGCACACTTCTAATGCTGAATGCCAGAAGTGTGCTTCCCCATCCTGAGAAACCCAAGCCCCATCTCACTCACCTCAGCCATCGTTTCTGTTTTTCTGAAAGCAGCATTTAGAGCAGGAATGGCACGGCCTATTCTTTCTCCTCACGTCAATAACTTGCATTGATGTGGCACCTTTATCATTGAAAAATCTTTCATGGCACCTGACAGGAGTGTTTGAAACCAAAGTTCGACACAGAGCTGCAGAAGATGAGATTAGGTCAGGTGGCCAAAAGCTTGGTCAAAGAGACAAGTTTTAAGGAGCGTATTAAAGAGAGGTGGCAAGGCAGAGAGCTTTAGGGAGGGACAGTTGAAAGAACAACCACCATAGTGGAGTTGAGGAAATCAGGAATATGTGAGAGACTAGAGTTGGAGAAGCATTCAGAACTGAAAGAGATGCCAGGCCAAAAGACGATTCATTGTCGGGGAGAATGAAGGCCATGGAGGCTTTTGAAAAGAAGGAGAAGAATCTTAAAACTGAGGTGTTTCTGGCCTTAGAGCCAATGTCAGTCAGTGAGCACTGGGGTCGTGGGACTTGAAATGACTTAGGATATGGACAGCAAAGTTTTGGATGACCTGAAGTTTAAGGAGGGTGCATGTGATGAGAGGTTGGCCTCGAGAAAATTAGAATATTCATCCTATCCATGTGACACTGGCTAATAAGGTAGGCAGCTGAGGTGTCTGATAAATCATTAGGAAGTGTGCAAAAGCAGTTCAGGGTCACCAGATTTCCTTCATACTTGGGATCTGTCCCAACAGTACTGTAAAGACTGGGAGCTTGCCCATGTGTGAGTTGTGCCAGTCTGCAGCACAGTACACTGGACAACTGCCATCTTGAGTATCTTAATAATATTCAGCTCTTTTGACTAATTATAAAGATCTTCACAGACCGGATAAAATAACCAAATGGACCGGATTTGGCCTGGGGTGGGGAGGGGGATGGTTGGTCAGGGGTGGATGGGGGGGGGGGGTGGTCCTTAAGCTATGGACCCCCTGGCTTACAGTATGCCATAAAACAATCAAAGGAGCTGATCTTTATCAGATTACCTCGAGTGAGCGGAGCTTGGTTACTTCAGCCTCCTACTGTTTAATACTTGAATTCTTACAGTGCAAAGCACAGCATTTTATTGTCGTCTGTTAAAGATGGGGGCCAGACATTCGAAACATTTATCAAACCCAGTATCATCTGGAGATAGTTTCACGGAAACAGATTGTGACTTTATGGGCAGGATGGGGCATGTTAAAGGAAATGTCACACATTTGTTTTCAATAGTTTTGAAGGCAGCTGGAGACTTAACCCAGAATGATGACTGTAATTATCAATTACCATATAAATTTTTTTATTTATATCTAATTACAGACTACATCGTAAAAACCAACATAAAAGTTTTCCTTTTTTTAAAGAAAAGTATATATATTTAAATGAATCAAACCCAGTTGTTAGAGGGGGAAAAAGTACCAGTTCTGCTCCCAATAGCTGCCGTATAAACCAGAAGTTTGATTTTAATCAAGTTTATGTCTGTCTTTTCGTGCGAAATATATTTTTAAAATCCATGGGGAAAGTCATTGGAGGTTTCTTTATTAAATAAATTGAGAGTTGAAATATATGACCGACTTAAAATAGATACTTCGACAGGAAATTGTAAGGGAAATTGTAACTAGTGTGGACTTGGTTAATCTGTGTAGATGAAGGTTCTCTTTCATTCAGTTTAATTTCTCCCTGGCCTTGGTAGCAGACTAATGTTCCCCTGTTTGTTTGTTGAGTGTATGAAATGAACGTGTACCCATGTACAAGATGCCTATCTATTGCATGAATCAGCAATGCTGGTGATAAATCCTAAAATGCCAGGTGAATAGCACAAAAGTGGAGACTTGCACTCCAGGGAAATTTTCTTCCTGCAGTACTTGGGGTGTTGTGTTCAATGCATCCACTGGAGAAATAAAAATAAAATGAACTTGCACTTACATAAGTTCTTTCACAATCTCACAACATCCCAAAGTATTTTTAAAGTTGTAATGTGGAGAAATGTGGCAGCTAGTTTGCACATAGAGATGTCCAAGGAGGTGTAATAGATAGGCATCTTATATCATGAGTAGAGATGTCCCACAAACAACAGTGTGGTAATGACCAGATTTCTTTAAAAAAAAGCACTATTGGTTGAGGGATAATTATTGGCCAGCACACAATAGGGAACAGCCCTGTTTTTCTTCAGAATAGCATCGTGGAATCTTTCATGCCCATCTGAGAGGGAAGATGGGTTCTCAGTTCAACTTGTATCTGAATAGACAACACATCCAACAGTGCACCAACCCTTCATCTGGCACTGGAAGTTTGGGCTGTTCTGTGGGTGTCACTGGCTAGGCCAGCATTTATTGCCCATCCCTGGTTGCCCTTGAGAAGGTGGCGGTGAGCTTTCTTCTTGAAATACTTCAGTCCCTGAAATGTAGGTACACCCACAGTGCTGCTAGAGAGGGAGTTCAAGGATGTTGACTCAGTGAAGGGACGGTGATATGTTTCCTAGTCAGGAGGGGAGTGACTTAGAGGGGAACCTGCAGGTGGTGGTGTTCCCATGTGTCTCCTGCCCTTGTCCTTCTAGGTGGTAGTAATTGTGGGTTTGGAAGGTGCTGCTTTGTCAGTTCCTGCAGTGTGTCTTGTAAATGGCACACACTGCTCCCACTATTTGGTGCTGAAAAGAGTGAATGTTTGTGGAAGGATTGGTTTTAAGCTTTCTGCTTTGACCTGGTATGGTATTTGAACCCTCAAACCTCTTGCTCAGATGCTAAGGTGTTGCCAACTCAGCCTGGATTCACACAGTGCGGATAGAGGTCTGTGCGGAATCCAACCATTCTCTTTATTCCTCAGTTCAATTCCCACATCTACAGAGTGCAACACTCCATTCTTGGACTGACTAGATGTTTTTCCAACTTTGTGCTGCTGCTTTAGGATTTCCAGACCACCACTGATCATGCCTCTTGTTGTAGCTAATTTCACTTGGATCTCATTATTGGATGTAACTTTACTGTTTACCACAGAACAAAGGCACTTGAATTTGTCCACTGCCACCATCTCGGTGCTTCCAATCTTGACTTTAACATTGCCATTTACAACCGTAGTGTTGGTCTTTGCCTCTTTAGATTCACTGTGCCTTTTGACTAGATTTGCCAGAGTCTCAAGTTCTTCCTTTGTTCTGGCTTTGAATGTGTGTCTTCTGTACACCATAAATTCCATAAGCTACCACCTCCAATGATGTAGCCACAGCCCCCTGGTGATTCTTCCCACACCATCCTCAACATCCTCTCCAACAGCATTAGACGATGTGGGTGACAAAAGATGCCCCCTTCCGACTCCTTTCTCAAACTGGAATTGGTTTGTGTGCCAGTCGCCAACTCTGATGATTTCTGAAGCATTTCTGTATATTCTCCTTGTATTAGCCACACTAGATGTTTCAGTACATCAATATCTGTAAGTGCCTAAGCATTTACAGTTCTTAACTTCTGCAGGGACAGTTAAGAACACATCTAAAGAAGAAAAAGAGCAGTCAGGAATATACTTGACTTCTCAGTATCCTTGAATACTTTCCCTGATCGTAACTCCTGAATATCAAGTTGATACAAAATATAAATGTCCCTTTTTTTATTCATGGAACCTGGACATCGGGCAAATCCTGCACTTATTTCATACCTGTAATTGCCCTTCAGAAGATAGTGGTGAGACACTTCCTTGAATACAACTGAAAGCTTGTTAGGCTATTTCAGAGGACAGTTAGGAGTCAGCTCCTGTAGGATATGTATGGGCTGCACCAGGTAAGGATGACTGATTTTCTTCCCTAAAAGATTTTGGAAAACACGTAAGTTTTTGTGACAATCTGGTTGCTTTGTGGTCATTATTTACTGATATTGGCTTTTTATTACAGTAGCAATTTGTATTTATCCAGTACATTTAAGGTAATGAAGTGACCATTTTTAGTCTGTTGATATTCCTTGTGATATTGCAAATGAAGTGAATCGATATTTTAGCCAGTTTGAAAATGATAACTTTAAGGAACATGTGATTCTGCAACAGGCTTCACTTCATGAATTAAAAGGATCCCGTGGTACCATTGATAAATGGGAGATAGAAGAGCAATACAAATGAGTGAATCCATGGAAAACATGCAGCCAAGATCAGATCGGTGGAAAGATTCTTTGGAGTGTGCCCATCAGTTGGCAGTTCCTTTCGATCTGTCCTTTCAGAAATCGTTTGGTGCGCATTGTGTTCTTTGCATTCAAGGGGCATTAGATGGTTATTGGAACACAAACAATATGCATGGGTATGGGGGAAAGGTAGGAGAATGGCACCAAGTCATACTGCACACATGGAGAGCTGATGCAAACACAAAGGGCCAAATGGCCTCATTCTGTGCTGTAACAATTCTGCGATTCTGAAATCCTGTTAAATGGCTGTAATTAAGAGTGCTATCCTTTTAAGATGCCTCACCTGAGTATTGTTGTTTCAGGAAAGTAGACTTTTTAAGGGCACAGAGATTATTGAACTGGGCAGATCTCTCTTGATAAAATCTGCTTTTAAATAATTTTGACAAAAGTAAATTGGGTCATGAATAATGTGAATCACCCCATCTCACTATCACTGTTAGCTCCTTTCAGAGAAAAGACTACAATCCCTCAAATGCAGGACAGTTCTGTTCCTGAACTCATTTGTGCCCTTTTCTATAAGAACATTGAAGAGGAGTTTGATGTATGGGTAAGAATTCAGGGCAGATTTGCCCCAATTATTTTAATGCCTTGTATTAGTTTTTAATAAAATTACATCTTTGTATAAGATAATTTTATTCCTTTTTTGTTATTTTATTATATATAGATTTTTAATGAATGAGTGATGTTGTCAAAACAAATTTCCATATGGATAATAATGAAATGAATTGTGTATTGAATTGAAAGCACCCCAATGCTCTTCATAGGAGTGTTGTAAAGCAAAATCTGACACCAGCTACATCAGAGGTTATGAGGGCAAATGGCTAAAAACTTGATAAGAAACATCAGAATTAGGATTGGGAGAAGGCCATGTTGCCCCTGAGCCTGCTGCACTATTTAATAAGGTCACGGCTGATCCTTGATCTCAACCCTACTTTCCCATCTGATCACTATATTCTTTGGTTCCCTTGAGTCTGAAATCTGTTGAACTCAGCCTTGAATATGCTCATTGACTGAGTATCCACAGCCCTCTGGAGTGGAGAATTCCAAAAATTCATTGCCCCCTGCCTCCCATCCATTGACTCTGTTTACACTTCCCGCTGCCTCGGAAGAGTAGCCAGCATAACTAAGGATCCCACACACCCAGGATATTCTCTCTTCCATCTTCTTCCGTCGGGAAAAGGATACAAAAGTCTGAGGTCATGTACCAACTGACTCAAGAACAGCTTTTCGCTGCTGTCATCAGACTTTTGAATGAACCTACCTTGCATTAACTTGATCTTTCTCTGCACCTTAGCTATGACTGTAACACTACATTCTACATTCTCTCCTTTCCTTCTGTATGAATGGTATGTCTTGTCTGTATAGCATGCTAGAAACAATACTTATCAATGTATGATAACACATGTGACAACAACAAATCAAATCAAATCTCTGAGTGAAGAAATTTCTCTTTTATTTAAGCTGGACATGGCTGTCCCTTGTCCTGAGACTATAATCTGTAGTCCTATACTTTTGAACCAGCAGAAACTTCTCCGCATCTGTCCTATCAAGCCCCTTCAGAGTCTTTCATATTTCAAAGGAATCTTCTCTCATTCTTCTAAACTCCAGAGAATAGTGTGTCATTCAACCTGACCTCTCCTCACAGGATAACAATATAGACAGGGAGACGCCAAAGCCATGGAGAAACTTGAAAATGAGAATTTTGTAACGTTGCTAAATTGGAAGCCACCAGGTGAATAGTTTTGGTGTGAGCGTGGACGCAGGCAGCAGAGTTTTGGATGAACTCGAGCTTATGGAGGGTGGAAGGTGGTAGACTAGCCTGAAGTGTGTTGCAGTAGTGAAGTCTTGAGGTAGCAGAGGCGGGGGTGATTGACCTTGGTTTATTGAGTTGAATTGAAATTGTTTACAATTGCACTTGAACAGATACCTTCTGATTATTAGTCTAGTAACAAAACAACTGTGGTGCCAAATACTTTAAAATTAGATTGAATTGGCAGCATACAAACAGAAAATACTGAATTTTATTAGCAGGCCAGGCAGCATTGCATTATTTTACTTTGGTCTTAAATTGGCAGCAATTGTACTTCTCCTGTTAATTGCTGTTGTAAAGAAACTTCGATTTACAACAACTTGTATTTCAAAAAGGCCTTAAACATAAAATCTTCTACAAAGATCTAAAATGAGGAGGTATTGGGGTTCTCGAGAAACATTAAGGCAGACAAGTCCCCAGGGCCTGATGGGATATACCCCAGGATACTGAGAGAGGCAAGGGAAGAAATTGCTGTGGCCTTGAGAGAAGGGTGCGTTTCCGAATGGAGGGCTGTGACAAGTGTTGTTCCTCAGCGATCAGTGCTAGGACCTTTGCTGTTTGTAATATATATAAATGATTTGGAGCAAAATATAACTGGTTTGATTAGTAAGTTTGTGGACGACACAAAGGTTGGTGGATTTGCAGATGGTGATGAGGACCATCAGAGGATACAGCAGGATATAGATCATTTGGAGAATTGGGTGGATTTTCAAAAAGGCATTAAATGTAAAATCTTCTACGAAGATCTAAAAGGAGGAGGTATTGGGGTTGTCAAGAAACATTAAGGTAGACAAGTCCCCAGGGCCTGATGGAATATACCCCAGAATACTGAGTGAGGCAAGGGAGGAAATTGCTGGGCAGTTGGAGTTTAATCCGGACAAATGAGGTAATGCATTTTGGAAGGTCGAATAAGATAGGAAATGTACAGTAAACGGCAGAACCCTTAAGAGTATTGTTAGGCAAAGGGATCTGAGTGTACAGGTACACAAGTCACTCAAAGTGGCAATGCAGATGGAGAAGGTAGTCAAGAAGGCATACAGCATGCTTGCCTTCATCGCCAGGGTATTAAGTTTAAAAATCGGCAAGTCATGTTTCAGGTTTATAGAACCTTAGTTAGGCCGCACTTTGAGTATAATGTTCAATTCTGGTCGCCACATTACCAGAAGGATGTGGAGGCTTTGGAGAAGTTACAGAAAAGATTTACCAGGATGTTGCCTAATATGGAGGGCATTATCTATGAGGAGAGTTTGGAAAAGCTTGGTTTTTTCTCACTGGACCGACGGAGGTTGAGGGGAGACCTGATAGAAGTTTACAGGATTACAAGAGGCATGGACAGAGTGGATAGTCAGAAGCTTTTTCCCAGGATGAAAGAGTCAGTTACTAGGGCGCATAGATTTAAGATGTGAGGGGCAAGGTTTCAAGGTGGTGTACGAAGCAGATTTTTTACATAGAGAGTAGTAGTTGCCTGGAACTCGTTGCCAGGGAGGTAGTGGAAGCGGATACGGTAATGACTTTTAAGGGGAGTCTTAACAAGTACATGAATAGGATGGAAATAGAGGGATATGATCTCCAGAAGGGTAGTGGGTTTTAGTGAAGTCAGACAGCATGGTCAGTGCAGGCTTGGAGGGCGGAAGGGCCTGTTCCTGTGCTGTAATTTTCTTTGTTCTTTGATCCTTCAAAGGGACCTTGTAAAGCAAAATTTGACCATGTGCCACATAAGGAATTTTAGGGCACATGATCAAAAATCCTGATCTTGGAGACTTTAAGGATTGTTTTAAAGGAGAACAGAAAACTAAAGGTGTTTTAGATATAGAAATGACTTAACGAGCAAATAAATTAATATTTCGTTGAAAACATTGCCCTTTTTCACTTTAGATTCCGTTAATTTTGCGGATGCACAATACTGAGCATTCTCTCTTCAGGTTTCCCTGAGTGCAGGCAGGTTCTCAATTTTGTGGCACATCAGGTTTATGAATTATTTGTAATCAATGTGTGACTGATTGGTTTTGCCTCCAACCTAGGCCATGAAATGGCTGATATTCCTATAGGGTGATAAACAGGTCAAAACCTAAACATCTGTCTGGGTTCTTTGGAGTGCTTCCTGTAATACGGATGCACTACAGGAGCTTCCCAAGCTTCCTCAGCACCTTCCAAACCCATGGCCATTACCATCTATAAGGACAAGGGCAACAGATACCGCGGAACACTGCCATCTAGCCGCTCCAAGTCACTCACCGTCCAGACTTCATAGAATCCGTACAGTGCAAAAGGAGGCGATTCAGCCCATCGTGTTTGCACCGACCACAATCCCACACAGGCCCTATCCCAATAACCACATGCATTTACCCTAGCTAGTTTCCCTGACACTAATGGGCAATTTAGCATGGCCAATCCACTTAACCCACACATCTTTGGGCTGTGGGAGGAAACCAGAGCACCCGGAGGAAAGCCACGCAGACACGGGGAGAATGTGCAAACTCCACATAGACAGTGACCCAAGCTGGGAATCGAACCTGGGTCCCTGGTGCTGTGAGGCAACAGTACTAACCACCGTGCCCTTGGAAGTATATTGTTGTTCCTTCACTGTTGCAGAGGATGCCAAGATTTGTGACATAGTGGACAGTGAAGAAAGTTATCTCCGATTGCAACGGGACCTTGATCAGTTGGGCCAGTGGACTGACGAATGGCAGATGGAGTTTAATTCAGATAAAGGCGAGCTGATGCATTTTGGTAGTTTGAACCAGGGCAGAACTTAGTTAATGCTGGGGTGTTGGGGAGAGTTACAGAACAAAGAGATCTAGGGGTACGTGTTCATAGCTCCTTGAAAGTGGAGTTATAAGTGGACATTTTGCTGAAGAAGGTATTCAGCATGCTTGGTTTCATTGGTCAGAACACTGAATACAGGAGTTGGGACATCTTGTTGAAGTTATACAAATCATTGGTAAGGCCACACTTGGAATACTGTGTACAGTTCTGATCACCCTATTATAGAAAGGATATTATTAAATTAGAAAGAGTGCAGAAGAGATTTACTAGGATGCTACCGGGACTTGATGTTTTGAGTTATAAGGAGAGGTTGGATTGACTGGGATTTTTTTCTCTGCAGCATAGAAGGCTGAGGGGTGATCTTATAGAGGTCTGTAAAATAATGAGAGGCATAGATCAGGTAGATAGTCAATATCTTTTCCCAAAGGTAGGGGAGTCTAAAATGAGAGGGTACAGGTTTAAGGTGAGAGGGGAGAAATACAGAAGTTTCCAGAGGGGCAATTTTTTCACAGAGTGTGATGGTGTCTGGAACAAGCTGCCAGAGGCAGTAGTAGAGGCAAGTACAATTTTGCCTTTTAAAAAGCATTTCGACAGTTACTTGAGTAAGATAGATATAGAGGGATGTGGGCCAAATGCAGACAATTGGGACTGGCTTAGGGGTTTAAAAAAAAGGACATGGACAAGTTGGGCTGAAGGGCCTGTTTCCAAGCTGTAAACCTCTATGTTGCTAGGTCAAGATCCTGGAACACCTTCCCTAGCAGCATTGTGGGTGTACTGACACCCCAGGGACTGCAGCAGTTCACCATCACCTTCTCAAGGGCAATTAGAAATGGGCAATAAATGTCGGTCGAGCCAGCATGCTGTAGATTAGCAAAAGAAAGCAATTGTCTGCTGAAGAGCTGGGATTTTGCTAATGATTAGCTGCTGGGATGCAGTCATGTAAATCCAGTTGATTGCAGCCTCAGAAGAGACTGAGCAACTGAGAGGCAAGATGCCATTGGGCAGTCTGAGTTGGAGCGACTGTTGAACGGAAATGAAAGGCTGTATCCTCAAAAGAAAGGATCAGAATTCATTGAGAGATTTGTCCTGCTTGCCATTTATTGTATGGTTTGAGGTGTGTTCAACAATTTGCTAGCTAATTCATGTTTACCTTATGTTAATTCTGGATGTTAGATTATTAGGTAGATAGATTGTTTGCATTATTGATCCTTATAGAGTAAAATTTCATCTGTTGGTTTAAAACCATGGAATACTTTGGCTTTATGTTGTTATGATGTGGGTATGCCGGCGTTGGACTGGCGTAAACACAGTAAAAAGTCTGACAACACCAGGTTTTATTCCAACCTATTTATTTGATAATATACTCACAAGCTTTCGAGGGACACCCTCTTCGTCAGGTGAATGGAGAGTTCTGGCCTCAGACAGAGCATATAAAGCACAGACAGTTTAGAGATTCCTGATTAGAATGCGAATCTTTACACCTAACCTGCTGTTCAAGACCTGAAGTGGCTGATAATGTGAGTGGAAGGAGCACTGATCACAGTTTAAAGAGATGTGTATTGTCTCCAGACAGTACAGTAAATGAGGTTTTGCAAACCCAGGCAAGTCACGGGGGTTACAGATAGTGCGACATGAACCCAAGATCCCTGTTGAGACCGTCCTCATGTGTGCGGAACTTGGCTATCAGTCTCTGTTCAGCGACTCTGCGCTGTCGTGTGTCATGAAGGCCGCCTTGGAGAATGCTTACCCGAAGGTCAGAGGCTGAATGCCTGTGACCACTGAAGTGTTCGCCAACAGGAAGGGAACAGTCTTGCCTGGTGACTGTCGAGCGATGTTCATTCATCCGTTGTCGTAGCGTCTGCATGGTCTCCCCAATGTACCATGCTTCGGGACATCCTTTCTTGCAACGTATCAGGTAGACAATGTTTTTTATGTTGTTAGCCAGTCACCGTGATTTCAACTTTCATATACTTAAACAAAAAAGTTACTGTTCCCTAACACTTGGGAACACCAGGTATGCTTTTGTCTGTATAACATGCAAGAAACAATACTTTTCACTGTATATTAATATATGTGCCAATAATAAATCAAATCAAGACCATAACAAACTTAAAATAATGATAAACATTCTAAAAGTGCGCATTGCTGGACTGCGAGCCAATATAGTCAGTGAGCATAGGTGTGATGTGGGTATGAGACTTTGTGAGTTATGGTTTTACCTTAATGAGTGCAACACTGCGTATTTATAATAAATGTGAAATTCTAATCTATGTCCACATATGATATGAATCAAATCCACATGTGTAATACAGAAACTTGTTTTCTCAGCTTAAGGGCCTGATCGAATTTTCCCCACAGATCTTTGACTTGAAAAGCATCCTTCCAGTGGGAAACACACCACCAGGAAGACATATTGATAACTTGTTCTAGCCATTTAAACCTTAATGGCTGGAACATCATAGATAACATATGTTTGAGTTCCTGACGTCCTCTCCCAACAGGTGAAAGCTCTTGTCGAGAGAATCATTTCATGAAATCAGCCTAACTTGCTGTTTAATGTGTTTAAATTAAGCTGCTGGATTCAAGTATTTTCTCAGTCCACATTAGCATTCCCACAAAGTGATCTGTTCAGTGACATATATAACCCAAAGTTAGATTAGAAATGTGAAAGCCTTGCACCTATTTCATAGGCATAAAATGGATACTTAAGCATCTGATATGGCAGGCAATCGTTCCATGATGGATGTGTCCTGCCTGCATGATTGGTAAAGGTGCCTGTATTAGCATTCAGAACCATTGTGTGAAATAGCCATGCTGCAATCAATGGACTAATTGACACCAAACTACTAATGCACCTTAAAAGGATGGCTGAAGACTTCTTCTGGAAAGGTATGCTTCACTTTTAATTCACTGATTACGAAGATGAAGGATTGCACCTCATGGCTCCATGTTTAAATTTGTGGCCTGCTGTTGGCCTTGGGATATTTTATGATATTGAAGATGTTTAAATAATTATAAATTTAAGTTGTTGATATATCTTAGCTGAGAAAGACAGCAAGTGATGTTAATAATTGAACACTTAATGTGACGTTCCCAACTCACCATTTCAGCTGAGACAATAGCCCATTTGCATGGAAGCTGTTGATGCGTCCTTTGAAGCACTGGGCAGAGGAATGTCAATTTGCCATCTGAGGCATTGGTTCATTGATATTGCAGCAGTCTATTCTGGCTTCTTGTGTTGACAGATCGTTTTCCAACAGTAGCACAACCTACTTTTTTGAAGTTTGGAGCCTCTGCGATGGTGTCAAGAATTGGGTATTCCATCCTGGGCAACACTTTCCTATCAAAATCTAGGTGTAGAGGTTGAGAGTGAAAGCATAAAAGCAGTGGACTTAACCCAATATAAGAGCTTATCCATAGCTGCAACCTTTATGTACTGAATGTGTATGGCATTAAATTTCCATTTGTAAGAGACTTGGTTAATATCCGAGGACAATAACATTCGCACAAATTATGAAAACCTTGCTCAAGAGAATCTAGTGTCGTCAGTTCAGCTTGAGTAAATATACTGCATGTTAACAGAGCACCACAGTATTATTAGAGGGAGGTATTCTGTAATCTTTGCAGCTACCATGCCATTTTCTGTTGTATTTTTGCAACTAAGTTCTTCTCTGTAAAGCCCAGCTGCCATGTTATTGCGATTTTGGGGGAGCAATTAAAGCAATTTTTAATTAGAACAAATTGTAAATTTGCAAACTTTTAAAGGTAATTTTACGGCCCTGCATATTTGTTAGAATACTCCCCCAGTGGCTCTCCGTTCATTCGAAACATCTGGAGCTGGCAAACAGGCAGTAAATCTGAACACCCGTTTCCTTCAACGCTGATCTAACTGACTGCTTGCCTCAACTAAAGAGGTCAAAGTTTGCAAAAGCAGATGTACTCCGGTAGTAGCAATGCGAGTTGCAGATGCAGACACCACCACTGGTTAATACCCCAGTTATTTACACAGGATCTCACACTGCGACTGACTCAGAGACTACCAGAGAACTGTTACTTTTTTAGTTTTATCCACCGTGTGCACTTTTGAGGCATTTTATCAGCAATAGAATCATAGAATCTTGCAGCACAGAGGAAGGCCATTTAGAGTTTTGCCCAGAGTGTGTACATTTGAACAGTTTTATCAGATCTTAGCTCTCTTTTCCATTCTCTTTTTTAAGAAAACTATTGATAACCTGATTGGTGATCAACTGATCAACCTTGCTTCATAATTCAATGGCATGTGACTGACCAACCTTAACGCCATAGCTATAAAGAGGACAGAGACTAGACATGGAAATATATTAGAGTTAATTTTGTGAACAGCGCGTTAAAGTTGGAAAAGTAACTAAGGATACTAAAATTGGTTGCAACATCCCTCAGTTAGTGAATGGACCATCTTTCAGGGTTCCTACTTATTGCAATGCAGTGATCCTTGCTACAAGGGGTTGTGTGTGAAAGCAGGACGAGGACAGAAACAGACTTGCTTCTGATTCCTTCCAGTTGGATAGACTGCCAGTACTCATTGCCGAGATTTATTCATGAAGAATTTTCATCTGAACAAGTTACCAAAGAATGACTATTGCCTGTGGAGCCATGACTCATGACTTGGGACCACAAGGTAGTTTTCTTACTAATTCCAGACTACCTTGTGCTTGTTTGAACTGAGACCAAAAGCCTCTGTCTGAGTTTACTATTGGACTATGAGAACCAATCCAGTAGACTTGATTGTTTTGTGTAATAAGTCTTCGGAGGCAGAAGTCCCTTCACCAAAATCCCTTTATTCACAATTCTAACAGCAATACACAAAGTGCTATCAGTCAGCAGGTTACCTTCAGGAGTGCCAGAAGAATTGACATTCCTGGTTAAATACAAGGAAGAGACTCCCTGATTGGTCCATCAATTGACTTCTTAATCAGGGAGTTCAGATTCCAATAGGCCAACCTCAGTGGTCTGGCTGAAGTCATTACGCTTTGCCAACTGAAAATGTTGGTAACTATATTTAGTGCGCTGCAGTTGGAAAATATTTGTTCAGATGTTCAAACTGGAGAATTAAGTTTATAGGCCATAGCCTCAAAATTGGTGCCAGTCTGATAGAAGAAAGATCTGCATTTACAATAAGCACTTTTCATGACTTTGAGAAGTCCCAAAATACTTTACAGCTCATGAAGTACTCCAAATGTGTAGGAGTACTTCATTAGGAAATGCGACAGCTAATATTCACAAAGCAAGCTCCCATAAACAGCATTGTGGAATAGCCAGGTAATCTGTTAAGTCTGATCTTGGTGGAACCCTCCCTTTGGGTAGGTTGTGTGAGAGGATTGATTTACCACCCCTCCCCGCCCCCCAAGAGTGCATTAACCATTGAGAGTGGCTTAAATCTATCTCAAGCTGATGGAACTGAAATGTCCCCCTAATTGTTAGACCTCGCTAAATATATTTAAGTCACGGGTAGATAGGTTTTTGATAGACAAGGGAATTAAGGGTTATGGGGAGAAAACAGGAAAGTGGAACTGATCCACTTAAGATCAGCCATGATCTTATTGAATGGCAGGGCAGGCTTGAAGGGCTAGATGGCCTACTCCTGCTCCTATTTCTCATGTTCTTATGTACTTATGTTCTTACGGGCCCAAATAAAATGAATGGCAGTGTGGGGGATAAAGACAGAAAATTCTGGGGATACTCAACAGGTCTGGCAGCGTCTGTGGAGAGAAATACGAAGTTAAGATTACGTATTAGTATCCTTTTGCAATAACTTAGGATAACTTAAAGTTTTTAAACAACACCAAGCGAGTTGAAATATAATAAAAGGGAAGGTGTGTGCCAGGGTGGAAAGGAGAAGAGATTAAATGGCAAAAGGGAGGATGGTGCAAGGCAAAAAAGAGATGTAATAGGACCAATAAAGAAACAAAAGAGGAAGTGTAAGCGAAAAAGACAGAATCATCGTCAAAAACTGCTGAATAGGAACAACAACAAATCCAAAGGGAAAAATGGAAGCAGAAGTCATGATCTGATCTCAGTGTTGAGTCTCAAAGGTTGTAAAATAAGTAGTTATAAGATGTTATTCCTCAAGCTTACATTGAAAAGCAGAGGAGGCAGAGGAAAGAAAGGTCAGACTGGAATGGAAAATTAAATTAGCATGAATAGAAGCTCTGGATCATGGTGGCAAGCTAAGCGGGGTGCTTTACAAAGCAGTCACCCAATAGCTTTGGAAGTTTTTCGTGGATGTTTATTATAGGGCAAAGACATGTAAGCTAACACTGTTTTACGTTGTTGCTAAAAGAATGTGCAAGAATGGCTGACGAGGGAAATAGAAAACTAGGAATGATAGATTTGGATTCGAATCCTAGTTTGAGATAAGGATATCATGTTGGAACAGTGGAGCAGCTTCATATGCTCGATTCCTCTACCATATGGAGACAGTCTCCTCAGACCAGAGAAGTCAGATCCAATGTGGTGAACTCAATTCAAGTGATCCACTTAATGTATCATGCGTACCTCCATGTAACTGGCCCAGAAAATGCTCAATATGGACTGAATTGGGAATTCCTGCATCTGAAGATTACGAGAGAAATGTTCACATTATGATACAAAATTCTCCAAAGGTATTTAAAAAAATCATGAAATCAAAGTTACTCAAATTAATCAAGAAAATTAAGAAAGTTAATTTCCAGTGGCGTGAGCAGAGAATGTTTTTCAGAAACTTTACACTAGACTCTTTCGGATAGGTATACACTTATAATAAATCTTACTGTAATGGAGACACTGAGATCAGTTCCTCGCTGCAGGTCTGTAATTTATCCCTTAATAACTAAAAGCCCTGCTGCTTTACAGTTTGACAGTATATTACCACTTTGAGCAATCTCCCATCTTTTGTGCCATTGTGTGCAAGATCCTTCTTTGTCATCCAGTCTATGAAGATATCTTGTTTGATAGAGAGATTTAAATCATTGTCCCTTTGTACTTTAATACTTTGACTTACTGTAAATCAATTACTTATCAGCTAATAATAGGATAAAGTAAACCCTATCAAATCAACTCAGTGACTTTGGAGGTGGGAATAACCTAAATCAATATCTTAAAGAATCATGCAGCCTTGAAGAAAGTCATTCAGAATTTATGCCGATACCATCTCTTTTCATAAACTGTCGAATTAGCCCTGTTCACCTGCTCTCTCCTTGCAGCTCTAAGATTATTCCTTTTCAAAGACACATTCATTTCCCTTTGTAAATTATAATTGAATCTGTTTCTACTATCCTTTCAGACAGTATTCCAGATTATAACTTTTTTTGAAAAAGAATCCTGCATCTCCTCTCCAGTTCCTGTCGCATTTATCTTGAATCTGTGTCCTCTGGATACTGACTGTTCTGCCAGTGGAAACATTTTCTCCTTATTTATCCAGTGAAAACTCTTTATAGTTTTGAATACCTCAAAATTATCTTGCTCAAACTTACATTGTTGCCAACCAACTGCTTTGCAACAATAGCCTCAAGTGTTAAGTATTTCAGAATAGTTCAACAATGGGGAAATCTGAAAGAGGAATTCTGTTGTAATTACCTACCAGGATATTATGATCCAGGTTAGTTTGTCATCCAAAGCTTAGAAGATTCAATTATAGCTTGCATGAACTTGGCTTGTATTTCCTTGACTTCAGATGATTGAAACAGTGTGATCAAGGTGTTCAAAGGATTCAATATCCAGAGAAATTATATCCTGATGGGAACTCAAGAATGAATAGACATAATCTTAAAATTAGAGTTGAGCAATTTAAGAGGGAAATCAAGAAGTACTTTTTCACACAAGGAGGAGTCGAAATCTGGAACACTCTCCCCAGAAGATGGTCATTTGGATTTCAAGGCTGAGATCAATGATATTTTTATTCAGTCAGGGTATTACGGCCATGTAAAGGTGGATAAGTGGAGTTGCGTGTCAGGTGGCACAATGGTTAGCACTGCTGCCTGTCAGTGCCAGAAACCCAAGTTCAATTCTGGCCAAGGGTGACTGTGTGGAGTTTGCAAGTTGTCTACATGAGTTTTCTCCGGGTGCTCTGGTTTCCCCACACCCTACAGAGATGTGCAGGGTAGGTGGATTGGCCATGCTAAATTGCCCCTTTGTGTCCCAAGATGGGTAGGTTAGGGGGATTAATGGCCTTCTTCTGCGCTGTAGGAATTCTATGACATATTAGCCATGATCTAATTGAATTCAACAATCTTGAAGGGCTGAATAACTATTGTTCCTGTTCTTGTGTCTGAAGGGGAAGCTGGTGTTTCTCCAATTATATTTTCAATTCTGTAATGTACTTATAATTCTTACCAAGTAAAGTATGTAGTGTGCTAGTACTTGACAATTGTTTATTTATACCCACATCAGAATAATTGTGCTAAATACTCATCTGATGAGTGAACATTAGTAACAAAAAGAACAAAACCTTTTGATGGCTTCGGGCTGATCATTTCTCATCATCTTCCATCCAGTGTTTTATTTGAGCACAACTGGTGTTATGAAATGACTTGGATGCTCAGTGCAGCACTGAGTAAATTAATTGCTAAAATTTAGAGTTGACTTTAACTCTCAAATTCTACAAAGAAAGCTTGTACTTCCTGGGCTTTTTGGTAATAACTGATAATGTTTAGTAATAACTTTTGAGCGTGTAGACATTAAGAAAGAGGATGTGTTGGAGCTTTTGAAAAGCATCAAGATAAGTCGCTGGGACCAGATGGGATGTACCCCAGGTTACTGTGGGAGACGAGGGAAGAGATTGCTGAGCCTCTGGCGATGATCTTTGCATCATCAATGGAGACAGGAGTGGTTCCGGAGGATTGGAAGATTGTGGATATGATTCCTTTATTCAAGAAAGAGAAGAGATAGTCCAGGAAATTATAGACCAGTGAGTCTAACCTCAGTGGTTGGTAAGTTGATGGAGAAGATCCTGAGAGGCAGGATTTATGAACATTTGGAGAGGTATAGTATGATCAAGAATAGTCAGCGTGGCTTTGTCAAAGGCAGATCATGCCTTACGAGCCTGACTGAATTTTTTGAGGATGTGTCTAAACACATTGATGAAGGAAGAGCAGTAGATGTGGTTTATATGTACTTGAGCAAGGCGTTTGATAAAGTGACCCATGCGAGATTTATTGAGAAAGTGAGGGGGCATGGGATCCAAGGGGACATTGCTCTGTGGATTCAGAACTGGCTTGCCCACAGAAGGCAAAGAGTGGTTATAGATGGTTCTTTTTCTGCATGGAGGTCGGTCACCAATGGAGTGCCCCAGGGATCTGTTCTGGGACCCTTGCTCTTTGTGATTTTTATAAATGATCTGAATGAGGGAGTGGAGGGATAGGTTGGTAGGTTTGCTGATGACACAAAGGTTGGAGGTGTTGTGGATAGTGTGGAGGGATGTCAGAAGTTGCAGCGAGACATAGATAGGATGCAAGACTGGGTGGAGAAGTGGCAGATGGACTTCAACCCAGATAAGTGTGTGGTGATTCATTTTGGCAGGTCAAATATGACAGATTATAATATTAAGGGTAAGACTCTTAGCAGTGTGGAAGGTCAGAAGGATCTTGGGATCCGCGTTCATGGGACACTCAAAGCAGCTTCGCAGTCAGAAGCTGTGGTTAAGAAGGCGTATGGTGTACTGGCATTCATCAATTGAGGAATTGTGTTCAGGAGTCGGGAGATAATGCTGCAGCTGTATAAAACCCTGGTCAGACCCCATTTGGAGTACTGTGCTCAGTTCTGGTTGCCTCATTACAGGAAGGATGTGGAAGCCATAGAAAGGGTATAGAGGAGATTCACAAGGATGTTGCCTGGATTGGGTGGCATGCCTTATGAGGATAGGTTGAGAGAGCTCGGTCTTTTCTTCTTGAAGAGACGAAGGATGAGAGGTGACCTGATAGTGGTGTATAAGATGATGAGAGGTATATAAGATGATGAGGTATTGATCAAGTGGATTCTCAGAGGCTTTCTCCCAGGGCTGAAATGGTTGCCACAAGAGGACACTAGTTTAGGCTGCTGGGGAGTAGGTACAGAGGAGATATCAGGGGTAAGTTTTTCACTCAGAGGGTGGTGGGTGCGTGGAATTGGCTGCTGGCGGTGGTGGTGGAGGCGGATTGGATAGGGTCTTTTAAGAGACTTTTGGATAAGTACATGAAACTTAGTAAGGTGGAGGGTTATAGGTGTGCCTAGAAGGTAGGGACATATTCGGCGCAACTTGTGAGCCGATAGGCCTGTTTGTGCTGTAGTTTTTCTATGTTTCTAACTGTTTTGCTGCTGAACTCGCCTTTGCAAATTTTTAGATAAGAAGAGTTGATAGGCGGCTCTCCATCATAATTGAATGTAATGATTGGCCAGAAGGCTATGTGATCTCAAACATCATTAGTCCATTGTATAATGGCTTTTTAACCAATGAGGTGCGAGATATGACTCACTAAGAACCCAACTGAGATGAAAATTCAAAGCTACAGAGGACATCCCAGAGCCTGGAATTTGCTGCCTTTTGCTTTCAATGGCAGTGGTCCAGGAAAGTACCTGAATCTGCAATTAGCCTCCTCCCAGCCTTTGGAAGCTTGCTTATTCATAGATTTGCTCACTCTGGTTGCACATATTTGTAAAGATTTTATCACATGACATGCCTGCCTGTGCAATACTTTGCACTCCTGCTATTGGTCATCTGATGTGCGCTGCTTTCCAATCAGAATGTGAAGAAACTTTTCATTTCCTGGTTTGGTGATCCTTTGTTCTCCAAGTCCAATATTTTTCTAGTGACTGTGATAAAGAATCTTTAAAAGTAACCCAATTTTTTATTGTCACAGTGATTTTCTCCTGAGTTACTTGTAGCAGCAGTGTCCTGGAGATTTATCTTTAATGTTTGGAAGCTCCGGGGCAATCTCAGCAAAAGAGCAACTAACCTTAAGCAGTAATAAAGGAGGTGGACCATATACCTTCAGGCAGAAATTTCTGATGACTGACTTTTTCTGAAATGTCATGTTAACATTTCAATGCAAGAAGTAATGTTCTTCCAACCTCAGCACTCGGACTGGCGTCTCTGCATTCTGAATGGTGAACGTAACAATCTCCTTGGCCTCAATCCCAGGAGGTCCCCTGCCCAGCTCAGCCCCCAGATCTCACTGTTGCCTATTGCAGACATTTTGTTCCCAGCCTTAATCCCCAACAGCTTCAGATCCCAGGTGTGTTATCCAGGCACTGTCAAACTGATTCCAATCTAGGCAACTACTTGCTGAAACTTTCCAGAATAAATCAACTTCCTGTTACCAGTCTGAAAGAATTTCAAACCTGTTTCCAATTAAATTCTGTCAAAGTCTGTACTTCCCAATTTTGGAGGAAGATTTCTTCCAGCAAAACTATAAACATGATTTACATTTTTACAATTTAACTACAAATAGCACAGAATGGAATTACTCAACTATTATCCTTTCCAGGTTGAGAATATCTGTAGCTAGTAATTGACATCTGAGTTGTCGTCCTCATTGTTCTAAGCTACAGACTTGATGCTTCATACTTCTCAAGTTGTTTTTGTTTTCTTTTCAGTTTCTCTATTACTTTCATATTACCCTCTACTCTCCTCTCAGGATTGCTTTACAGCTAATCAGTGTTTGTTTTCTGCTTTCATTTACGTATTTTCCCCATCTTAATCAATGATTGGATGAGGCGAAGACTATTGTATGACTCCAAGAATTCTGCATTTGATCACCAGGCATTAGTGTTGTGCAACAGAAACAGAACTTTGACTAAGATTTTTCCTTGAAGCATTTACCTTTTAATCGTATACCACCCCCATAGATTCCATGAAGAGACCATCATTGTTCCCATCAGGAAGGGCAGGCTTAGTGTGGCTCCTAGTCCTATTCGCAATCTGTGCTGTTTGTTAGAATGTAACCAATGATAACATTGGATCTGTTGTAGTGTGACCAATGGTAACACGCTGAAAGGTCAGCTGACCCAGTAAACCAATGACAAAATGATGTGGTCAGCTGACTCAGTACAAATAAGAACTTGCTGGGGTTTGTGGGAGCTTGGAATGGCTCAGGCCTCAAGTGTTGGCATAATGAAGTCTCTATTAAACCTTTCTCTTTGGTTTATAAGATGGAGCAAATTTTGTTTTATTTTATTGCCTATAACTGAAGAGTTCCTTCTGGAGGATCAACACTGTTAATCTTGTTCGTCAATTTTTTTCCCCTTCTGCTTTTGTTTTTCTCTTTCCTTGGAAGCAATGATCTGCTTGGATCAGGTCCATCAGACAGGGCATCTTTCCAATACCTTGTTTCAGTGGTAGCTGTCCCTGTATGAGCCTGTACATTGATTACAATTGCACTGTCCAGCTATAATAGAATCAATTGATCTAAGTCGAACACTAGCTTCTCAGGCAATAATAAATGTCTATTCTCAGTGGGATTTAGTGCATGGTGATCAATTTTAGTCTTCTCCCTGAAAAAAAATGTTTTGTTCACTTCTATTTTCCCCTTAATGGCAAGCTCCTCTTTTTTTTGTTCCTACCATTCGTCTACACCTGCCAGATTAATTGTTTTTCTGCTGATTAGAAGATGCACAGGGCTAGCCATGTATGATTCCGATCTACGATATAAAAGTAAAAACAAACTTTGTTTCTCATCAATCCCCATGGAGAAGGTTTTGGCCGGCAATGTACCTCTTTCCTGGCTTGCTCTGCATTGCTCTCCTGCATGGAACGACAGAGTCCTGAAGCCAACCATTCAGGAAATTCCGATCTTGAACTTGAGCCTTCCCACTTGGTGACACAGCCTTTCGAAAAGCCAGTCACGCAGTCTACTTTTCCTATTCCTAGTTTCCGAATTGCTCCTTGCCGTTTCTTCGCTCTTTCTGTGGAGCATGGTGAGCACTTCCCAACGAATGAAATCCATGTTTATGATAAGCTCCCAGTGGTTCAATGTAAGGCATTCACGGGCTTCATAGTTATAAGGTGGGAGCTGAAACACAATTTCTCATGATTTCTTGCTTACAGAAAATCAGGAGGACTGTTGTCAGACAGAGAATATGAGAATTAATTTTAGACTTTATAAGTGAGCAAAAATAGTGTCTCTGATTATCCTTCAGTGTTCAATAAATACATATTATTTTGTTTTACACTTCATAAAAGCTCCACTGAAAACAAACACGTTAATATGATTGAACGAGGTCTGTCTGTTTTTTTTGGAATTCCCAAGCAGCACCTAGAAGTAGTTTTTCTTGCAGCTCCATAGCTCTTGAGGGATAGGGCAGAGCAGCGTGTGTGTGTAGTGTTTCCAAATGCTATCTCTTCATCTTCTAAACTCCACTTTATACCTGATCAGAGATGATGAAGGCCACTGTAAACTTTCAATGCTATGTGCACAATAAATTCTGGTGCCCACCGCCCTGCTGCCCCCAGTGCACTGAAGTGCACAACACAAACCAAATGGACTCAACATTAACTTCTGCTGAGCTCTGCAAAATTGGATGTAGGAACTCAAATTCGAGCCTAGTGTGTCAAATAACAATATACTCAGGTCAAATTATCTCAGGGTCATGAGCATCTAGAAGCTTTCTATTTTGTACTTTATTGTACAGGATTATATGGCATATTACCTGACATTAGCGATTTTGGAATATTGGAGCAATCAATGGCATAGTAAAGACTATGGGAGCAACCTTACCAAAAACATTCTAAGTGCCAAACAAGCGTGAAAACGAGAAAACTGTTTTTTTTTGTGCGAGTTAAGAATCAAATCTTACCTCACTAAGAGGAAAATAATTAAGCAGGATCTGTTTCCCACCAGTGATAGTTTATAGGCTACCTGTTAGTTAACCCCTACCCTCTATCCATGCTAATATATCACCCCTAACACTACAAACTCTTGTCTTGCTTCATATATGGCATCTCATGAAATGTCTTTTGGTAATCCAAATATACTACACCTACTAGTACCCCTTTATCTACCCTGCTTGTTACATTGTCAAAGAGCTCTAAATTGGTCAAACACAATTTCTCTTTCATAAGACCATGTTGATTCTGCCTGATTGTATTAGGATTTTCTGAATGTACTGCTATTATCTCCTTAATAATAGGTTTTAGCATTTGCCTAGAGACAGATGTTAGAGTCACTGGCCTATAATTTCCTGTTTTCTGGCTCTGTAGAGGTGTACTTTCACAGTAATGAACACAAAATACATTTATTAATGAGAATTGTGCAGCAGCCTCATGCCTGTAGTTAGCTCCCAAAATGCCCCTTTGCCTAATAGCCTCTCTCACCATTGGAATGATTCTACACTCTGAGTCCTGATTAGTTACACAGGCCATGTGACCCTTACTCTGCTGTTTTGTTCTTAAAGGGACAATCACCACAGGCTTTCCCCTTTCTTGAATTGAAGTGTGGCATTTGCAGTTTTGTAATCCATTGTGACCTTTCCAGAATCTAGGGAATTTTGAAAGATTACAATCAATACACTTATTTCAAGACCTTAAAATGCAAGTCATTAGGTCCAGGAGATTTGTTAGTGTTTAATATCATTCGTTTTTCCTGTACGTATTCTGTGATGATCATGATTGTCTCGAGTTTCTCCCTTCCTTTAGCCTCTTGATTTTCTACTTTTCTTGTAATGTTTTATGAGTCTTACGCTGTGAAGACAGGTACAAAATACTTGTTCACAGTCTCTGCATTTCCCCAGTCTTATTCTGTAAGGTACCAACCTTCATTTAGCAACTCTTCTTCTTTTTATATACAGTAATTCCTCATCTAGCATTTCCCATTTAATATTGTTTCACTTTAACATCAGTAAGTTAATGGGGCCTTTTGTAATTTTGTCTCTACTTCATGAGATTTGTTTAAATGAAATTTCCCGATTGGCCCTCTTTTGGAGCAGCCTCTTTTACCGCTTCCCAACCCACCTCTATGTGGCCTTCCCTCACCACCTCTCCCCCTACCGTTCCTGCAGGAACCAATGTTCCATTTAAAGTTGCAATTTTCACGAAAGCAATCACAACTTTAAGTGAGGACTTACTGTACTTGTAGTTATTACTGTCTGTTTTCATAACTCTTGCTGGTATTCTATCATGCTCCAAATTCCCCTTTTTATTTTTTAATTATCCAGGTTTCTAAAATGTTCCCAGTCTATGGCCTCCAATTAACCTTCACTGCATTGTGCATCTTTTCTTTCAATTTGATACCATCCTTAACTTCTCTAGTTTGCCATGGATGCTGCATCCTCTTCATTCTTTCTCCACAGAATACATCTTTGTTTAGAATTATAAAATTTTCTTCAAATGTCTGCCACTGATTCTCTGCCATCTTACCTTTTAACCTATTTTCCCACACTACTGTAGCCAACTTTGCCTTCATATCCTTGTAATTTGCTTCATTTAAATTTAAGTCTCCGGTTTCAGACCCATATTCTTCAACCATAAGCTGAACGTGAAATTCTATTATGTTATGATTACTGTTGCCTGTTCTCTGGTTGGTTCCAGGATGTATAATTCTAAGGAAACACTATGAACTCATCCTCAAGGCTACATTTACCAATTTGATTCACCCAATCTTTATGAAGATTAAAATATCCCACGTTTATTATAGTACCATTCTTACAAGCCCTAATTATTTCTTGATTTACGCTCTCTCCTGCAGTGGACCTACTGTCAAGGAGCCTATAAACCACTCACATCAGTCAATTGTTCCCTTTGCTATTTCTTATTTCCACCTAAACTGACTTTACATCTTGATCCTCTGAACCAAGGTCATTTCTCATTACTACAAGGTGTAGCAACACACTAGGAAAGGGATAGTTATGATAGTAGTTGAAAGGTGGACTAATTTAACTAGTGAACAACACGTGTTCCCTTTGATACTGACAGATTAGAGATCATCCTTCAAATGTTGCAGTCAATGAGAGTGTTTCTCTGTGAGACCACAGCCCATCTTGCCCTAAAGGCATGGGTTTAAACTAAATGGAACGAGGTTAATGTTTATTTATTGGTCATAAGTTGCAATTGATACCAGTGCAGTCGCCTACTGCTTTTTTAATTGCCTGTAAAGAAGGAAAAAGTGTTCTAATGTCAGCAGCTAGATGAATGGTCTCATGTTTGCAGATATGACATTCGGCATAGCACAAACCCAAATTGGGAAGCAGCTTACATTCTGCACCACTGTACACAAAGTATTGTCTTACTTTTTGTACATCCTAAAATGCAGAGTACACTTGGTTTAAAGGTAGAGATAGTACCTGAGGTGTACCAATGGATACCGAGGTAGTGTGTCCCTCTGCTGTTTGGGGATTTCTTGGTGAGATTCAGAAATGCAGAGGAGAAATAAGAGATTTTCATCCTGCTTCCTCTCTGTGTGAATTAACATGGAAAGTATAGACTGCTGCTTCCTGGATAATAGACACTGGCATGCATGTGGTTGTAATTGAATACAAACTAGTTTTTCCACAGAGGCCATCAGATTAATAGAAAGAGCCTATCTGCCCACCATGTGCAACTCTTTGCACTCAAGGGAATGCTACCAGTTGGTAGGGAATGTGTCAAATGCCCCCTTGCAAATACAGCAGTTGTCACTCCTCTGCTTCATATCTGTGTTGCAGACTGCCTGATGCAGCAGATGTCTCTGGGGTGGGGGGAGTGGGGGGGTGGCTTGAAAGGATGTGGTCGCATGAAAACCTTGTGCTGTGGTAATCCTCTTCTTTGGAAAGAGGTTTGACACAGATGTTGACTGTAGGTCACTGCAGAGCAAATGGCACAATTCTCTGGCAGCCTGTCTTAGAACATAGAACACTACAGCACAAACGGGCCCTTCGGCCCGCAAGTTGCGCCGATCATATACGTACCTACCAGGCCATAGAACTATCTGTAACTCCCAATTCCATTAAATCCCATGTACTCATCCAGAAGTCTTTTAAAAGACCCCAGTGAGTTCGCCTCTACTACCACCAGCGGCAGCCAATTCCACTCACTCACCACCCTCTGAGTGAAAAACTTGCCCCTAACATCTTCTCTGTACCTGCTCCCCAGCACCTTAAACCTGTGTCCTCTCGTAGCGACCATTTCAGCCCTGAGAAATAGCCTCCGAGAATCCACCCTATCTATTCCTCTCAACATTTTATAAACCTCTATCAGGTCGCCTCTCAACCTTCGTCTCTCCAGACAGAAGAGACCTAGCTCCCTCAACCTATCTTCATAAGGCATGCCTCCCAATCCAGGCAACATCCTTGTAAATCTCCTCTGCACTCTCTCAATAACTTCCACATCCTTCCTGTAGTGAGGCGACCAGAACTGCGCACGGTACTCCAAGTCTTGTGAAACGCGGCCTCGATTTCGGTCCTGAGGTGCAATGAACATGGTCAGAACTACTCGTGATGGAGATCAATGAATTTATTGAGTTGACCCCAAAGCCTTGGTTCAGCTTTGCAGCCTGTTTTCTATCTCCAGAGGAAAAGCCATCCTCATCTTTTTGTGGAGTGTAATTTGAATGCTAGCAGAAACCAGAAGTAACAATGTATTCACGAAGAATAAGGCTCATAGATCAAGGATCGTCCAGCAAAGTAAGCTAATGTAATGAAACTGAAATAAGAATGTAATTTTTTTCATTGACCTAGATCAAAAGCCTGTCTTTTAGCTTTAAGAACATAAGAACATAAGAAATAGGAGCAGGAGTAGGCCATCTAGCCCTTCGAGCCTGCCCCGCCATTCAATAAGATCATGGCTGATCTGTTGTAGCTCAGTTCCACTTTCCCGCCCTCTCCCCATAACCCTTAATCCCCTCTCTTATCAAGAACCCATCAACCCGCTTCTTAAAAATATTTAGCGAGGCAGTCTCCACCACTTCAACGGGCAGAGAATTCCAGAGATTCACCACCCTTTGAGTGAAGAAGTTCCTCCTCAACTCCGTTCTAAACCGCCTCCCCTTTATCTTGAGGCTGTGCCCCCTAGTCCTACTGACATTTTTGAACAGACCACATCCTGGAACTCCTGTGAGCTCAGGTTGACTGAAGTCTGATACAAATATGTTGAATTTAGCGTAGGACCTTGAAACAGTATTACTACTTTTTAAAATACATCAGTGAGGCTGTGCATATGTCAGTGTTAACCCCGAGTTGCCCACAGGAAATTTGGGCATCCTGTGGATCGGGCACCCAGTTTGCTGATCTGACACTGGCACCTCGCAAAACTCCACATAGGGACCCCTGAAAAATTTCACTGGCAACACGTGTCTGGATTTAGCCAGTGGATGCAAGGCAATTCTCTAGCGAGATCACTTAGGTTCACTGAATTTCTGTTGGGGTGTGGGCATCACTGGCGAGGCCAGCATTTGTTGCCCATCACTAATTGCCCATGAGAAGGTGGTGATAAGCTACTTAAACTGCTGCAGTCCCTGAGGACTAGGTACACCCACAGTGCTGTTAGGGAGGGAATTGCAGGATTTTGACCTTGCAACAGTGAAGGAATGGCGATATGTTTCTAAGTCAGGATGGTGGATGGCTTGGTGGGGATCTTTCAGGTGGTGATATTCCTATGTGCCTGCTGCTCTTGTCCATCTAGATGGCAGTGATCATGAGTGTGCTAGGTACTGTCTGAGGAAGCTTGGTGAGTTACCCTTGTAGCCACAGTGTTTATATGGCTTGTCCAGTTCAGTTTCTAGAATAAAGAGAAGTACAGCATAGGAACAGGCCCTTCGGCCCTCCATGCCAAACGTGATGTAGATGAAATCAAGATTGGTGGCATAGTGGACAGTGAAGAAGGTTATTGAGGATTGCAGTGGAATCTTGATCAATTGGGCCAGTGTGCTGACTAATGGGAGATGAAGTTTAACTTAGATAAATGTGAGGTGATGCCTTTTTGGTAGATCGAACCAAGACTTAGATAATAGTATGGCATTGGAGAGAGTTATAGAACAAAGAGATCTAAGGGAACAGGTTGATTGCTCCTTGAAAATGGAGTCACAGGTGGACAGAATGGTGAAGAAGGTGTTCAGCGTGCTTGGTTTCATTAGTCAGAACATTGAATACAGGAGTTGGGGCATCTTATTGAAATTATACAAGACATTGGTAAGGCCACACTTGGAGTACTATGTACAGCTCTGGTCACCCTATTATAGAAAGGATATTATTAATCGAGAAAGAATACAGAAAAGATTTACTAGGATGCTACTGGGACTTGATATTTGAGTCATAAGGAGAGGCTGGATAGACTGGGGCTTTTTTCTTTGAAGTGTAGGAGGCTGATGTTATAGAGGTCTATAAAATAATGAAGGGTACAGATCAACTAGAAAGTCAATATCTTTTCCCAAAGGTAGGGGAGTCTAAAACTAGAGGGCATAGGTTTAATGTGAGAGGGGAGAGATACAAAAGTGTCCAGAGGTACAATTCTTTCACAGAGAGGGTGTTGAGTGTCTAGAACAAGCTGCCAGAGGTAGTAGTACAGTCGGGTACAATTTTGTCTTGAAAAGTGTTTAGACAGTTACATGGATAAGATGGTATGGAGGGATATGGGCCAAACGCGGGCAATTAGGATTATCTTAGGGGTTAAAAAAGGAGTGGCATGGACAAGTTGGGCTCAAGGGCCTGTTTCCATTCTGTAAGCCTCTATATGCCCTAACTAAACTGAAAAAACCGTCTGTCCTTACTCAATCTGTATCCCTCTATTCCCTCCCTATCTATGCACCCATCCGGATGCCTCTTAAATCTCACCAATATGCCTGCTTCCACCACCTCCTCTGACAGCACGTTCCAGCCACCCACCATTCTCTGCATGAGAAACGTCCTCCATACGTCTCCCTTAAACCTTCCCCACCTGACCTTGAACCTGTGTCTCCTTGTAATTGACACTTCCAGCCTGGGAAAAAGCCTCTGACTATCCACCTTGTATAGGCCTCTTATAATTTTGTAGATCTCTATCTAGGTCTCCCCTCATCCTCCTTCTTTCCAGTGAAAACAATGGTCAACGGTAAACCACAACATGTTGTTAATAGAGAATTCGGTGATGAAAATGCATTGAATGTCAAAGGGTGATGGTTAAATAATCTCTTGTTGGAGATGCTCATTGTCTTGCACTTGTGTGGTGCAAATGTTACTTGCTACTTGTCAGCCCAAGCCTGGAATATTGTCCAGGTCTTGCTGCTTTTGCACACAAATGCTTCAGTTGCCAATGGTGCTGAACATTGTGCAATCATCAGCAAACACCCTTCCTTCTGACCTTATAATGAAGGAAAGGCCATTGATGAAACAACTGAAGATGGCTGGGCTTAGGACACTACCCTGAGGGACTCCTGCAGTGATGCCCTGGAAAGTATTTTGCATAAAGGCTCTACACAAGAGAGAGACAGTAAATGAATTGTCGTAATGGGCTTTGAGAGATGAATTCACCTCTTTAAGCAGCAGATTGGACGTTTTTGAATTTTTTCCTGATGTTTCATTTTTTTTAAATTCCCCCTTCATGGAGGAGGTGTTTAACTATGTCTCAGTGGGTAGCCCTCTTTCCTTTGAATCAGAATTCCTTTGAATCAGAATTCCTTTGGATTCAAGTCTCACTCCAGAGACTTGATCTTGTAATCTAGGCTGAAGCACACATGCAGAATTGAGGGAGTTCTGAGCTCTTAGGAGGCACTGTGTTTCAGGTGAAACGTTAAACCAAAGTCCCATTCGCTGTCTTAGATGGACACAGATGATTCCAAGACACTACTTCGGAGAAGGACAAGGAAGTTCTCCCTTGTTTCCTGCTCTATATTTATTCTCCCAACCAGCAGAATTAACTGGTTAATGTTGTTTGAGGGATTTTGTCAAATGAAAAATCTGCTACCACAGTTCCTACATTACAACAATGGAACACTTCACTATTCCATTGTCTGTATAGTAATTGGAGAGACCCTGAAGTCAGAAAAAGCGCTATATGAATGCAGGTGTTTTTTCCTTTTGTTTCACCATTTTGCCAGCAGTATCTCATGTTTTTGGTCCATTTAAAGCAATCAGCATCTATTTTTGGACTGATACACTCAGATTTTTGTTATGGACTATTTTTGTAATATGCATCAATTAAATTGTACTAAATTGAAAGAAAAATCACTGTTAAAATGAGTGATTGCATAACTTGACATCAATAGAAAAGGAACAGTTTAAGCTTTGTTTTACAATTGAATGCAAGTCAAACTCCAAATATAAAAAGACACAGCGGCCAGTCAACTCTGCCATTGCAAAGAGGTTTGAAGAAATGGCTCAGGATGAACTTCCTCCTCCATTTAATGTGGAGGAGCTACTGGATTAAACGCTTGTAATAGGAAAGCTCCTTGCAACGCAAGGCAAAACCACGTGAGCTCAACCGTGCACCCTTCACAAAACTAAACATTTCTCACTGAGATTAATGTTATTCGAGCAAAGCATCGAGCTGATCTGAAATTCTTTCCCTGTTTGTAAATAAATTTACCTCTAAATGAGTTATATAAATCAATATGATTCATTTGAGCTCTTTTTTAAATTATTTTGTGCGACATGGGTATCGCTGGCTGGTCCAGCATTTATTGCCCATCCCTAGTTGCTCTTGTTCAGAGGGCAGTTAAGAATCAACCATAGTGCTGTGGCTCTGAAGTCACATGTTGGCCAGACATGTAAGGAGGGGCAGACTTCCTTTCCTGAATGGCATTAGTGAACCAGATGGGTTTTTCTGACAATGGTTTCATGGTTAGCACTAGATTCTTAATTCCAGATTTTTTCATTGAATTCAAATTCCACCATCCACCGTGGTGAGATTAGAACCCGGGAACCTCCAGAACATCAGCTGAATTTCTGGATTAATAGCCTAGGGATCCTGACAGCAAAAGATGTATAAATGGAAGCCAGCAAACTGAAATTTTAAAAAACCTATTGGAAGTAGGTAGGTCCCTCGCAGCTTGTGAACATCAATGACCATTCACATTTATACACTGCCCCCAAAGTTAGTAAAAGTTTCCAGATTTCACCCCATGAGAAATTAGGACTGGGGACCCAGTGCTTAATCAAAGAGTTAGGTTTAAAGGAGTGTCTCATTGGAGCCTTAAAAGGTATGAGGAAAAAAAGTCCCAGAGCTATAAGCAGCGGAGGGCACGGCAGCCAATGCTGTGGTGATGAACAGAGGACGGATGGTTCATGTTCACAATCTTGGACATTAAAAAGGAGTAACGCCATTGCTGATGTTTGGACTTCACATTTTTGTTTAGTCAGTGAAGTCTTATATTTGAAAATTGATGACCAAGTTAAGGCTAGTTGTATATTTATGTAATCTAATTACAGTAACAGACTCTGATAAGAAATTTAGAAGAGATTGGTTTGATGGATGACAATTTCTTAGTTTACTTGTAAGTGTTTACTTGGTCAAAATAGTGCTTATACAGCATATTTAAAGGAAATGTATTGTGTTTGCACAGAAGGTATATAGCTTGAATTTTATTATGGACTTTTGCCATAATTAGTTAAGGTAAGTTCAATGTTAGTGTGCCAGAACTACTTTTGGAGTATAATGTGTGGCATTTGCCAGTTGAATCATCTCATACCTTGATTAAGAATTGTCAAGCGGCACATTATCTAATTGAATGCTCCAAATTTAGTGATTAGCTTCATCACCTACCCATGTACACCGTTGGTGTGCAAGATGGCCGCCTGATATCGTGTTTGATGGTGGGGGTCTCGTAATACACAGTATATGGTCTGCCTAATGCCTTGCTGCCCACTTTATTGGAGGTTGGTGGAGATGCCTGTGACCTACTTGTACCTGGGCCTACTAAGATACTTAAATGGCCAGTTAATTGCCACTTAAGTGCCTCGTCCAGCCTTGTCATTGTTTCAGATGCTGCATAAAAATAGTTGACGGAAACCACCAGCTGCCACCATGTTTTGTCTTGTGTTTGGGGTCTAATTTGGGTTTCTTTCGGGTTTGCCTGTTACACTAAGAATGCAACCATAGACTGTAGAAAAAAACATTCTTGTATATTTGTAGATCTATATACATCTCTGTACTCTTCACAAGGTTGTACCTCTGTTTCCTACCAGATCTCAGTCTCTTTGTGACTTGCATCATGGTTACATCAGTAGTTACATCTGTATCAGATGCTCCTGATGTGAAACCTTTGCTCCATAGCCTCAATTTTATTTGTGACAAGGGGAGGCCTAGGCCAAATAGGTAGTCCAGCAAGCACTAAATGAGCTGGTGTCAGGCAGGAAGTGGGTTAGGCGGCTCCATCCCATCCCCCCCAACCACTGAGCCACTCAAACAACTCACCTTGCTGGGAACTGCCAATCAGATCCCACGATACCCCGAAGTCACCTTCAGTCCGGTATCCACAACCACTTTTTTGGATTCTAGCTGTTCCCAGTAGTGGCTATTGCCTGAAGTTGGCGCTGCTGGAACAACAGAGCTGCTGGCCAATCAGATTGGCTATTAGGTCCCAGTGGCGGGTCTTCCTCCCCAGATGGAGGCATAAGGCTGTCAAGTGTAAAATGGCCACTGGGCAGCCGGATCTTTCATGGGCAGGCTACCAACCGTAAAATCCAGCCCAGTATACCTGGTTGTCACTATTTAATTGGCTGTGAAGTCTCACAAATGGGGATGAGCAAATACCTACTGTATAGTATGCTGAGAAAATCGTAACATATTTCATGTTTATCCATGCCATAACTGGTCTTAAGAAATACATGCATATCTGGCATTCTTCATTGCTAAAGGCCATGAGGAGAGATTTTGGAAAATACTTTTCTCAAAAGTCATAAATCCCACATTGCTTTCAGGAAGCTGATGTATAGATCCTTGGGCAATATTTTGATTTTCTGAGTCACTGCCTGGTTCTGTGAGCCCACTAACACCACGAAATGGGTTGTAGTGAAACTCATCCCTTCACAAGCTGGGCAATAATTATGTTAGCCTTGACTCAGTGGTGGGGCTCACACCATTAAGTTTGAAGGTTGTGATTTCAAATCACACTCCAAAATATTGAGCATACAATCTAGGCTGATACATTAGTGCAGCATTGCAGGAGTGTCGCACGTTCATACCATCTTTTGGATGAGACATTCACATGAGGCCCCAAGTGTCAGTTGTTGATCTCATGAAGAAATCACTGGAAGGTGGCCAAATTTTCTTGGTATCCTGGACCAATATTTAGTCTTTAACCACTGTAACCAGGACAGCTAATCTGGTCAATATCATGTCACTTATTAGTAGAAACTTGTTTTGTACAAATTGGCCCCTGTTTTCCTACATTATAATAGTGCCTGCATTTCAGAAGTACTTCATTGGCTGTGAAGTACTTTGGGACCTCCTTAGGTTGTGGAATGTTCCAAAAGTACATATGCAAGTTCTTTTGGTCCTATAATTGGCATTGTTCCCAGATCTGTAATGTTTAAATGCACCTTGACCCTGGAATATGAACTGTTGTCAACACAAAGGTGCATGTCCCATCCTGACAAGGATCTGCCGAAAGGAATCTTTCCTTCAGATTTCTGGGCTTTTATTTTTCCCTGCAGTGAAAGGATGTGGAACTTACATTTACACAAACTCTTTTGAGAAAATACCTTTCAGAACGATTTTCCATTGTGTAGTTACACCTTGCATGATCAAAAAGCTTTTGGGGAACTTGAATTAGTTTTATGCTTACCTTTTATTCAAATGACTTCATAATCAATTACATTAAAGCATACATCTTGGGAAGTAACACAATGGGAAACTTTAGGATGACAGAGACTGGGAAGTTGTCCAAATCCTGGCCAATTAATTGGCTATTCTGTAACAGGCAAGGAGGCTTGGAATAAAGTACTTTGCAAAGTAAATGTCTAATGACTAATTGTCTAAATTGCATACATCTTCATATAGACTCCCTGTGCTGGAAGAACTGGAGGCTGTGAGGAGTCTTTTATTACCCATTATGGGATTTTACAAACATCCAGAAAGTTTGGCCACTAGTTTAATTGGGTTTAAATAAAAAGTTGACATAACATTACCATGTACACAATCCAATACTCTGAGTTGGTTTTTTAAAGAAATACATCTTTCTGTGAGTAAATTGCATTTTAAGCTGGTAAATCATTGTATTTGAAGTTGCCTAGCATTGTGTCCTAGTAAAATAGTAAAGCAATGACACAATCTCAATAATATCATGTTTCTAAAATCTTTTGTCTGAAGTCCCAGTTAAAGGTTAAGAAAAAAAGTTATGCATTTTGTTTGGCACAAGAGAACATCGACATAATTTGGAAACCTTTGATTGAATGTTTATTATGATGACAATCTCAGTCAAAGCCCACAGTCAAATAGAACAATGAACCACTGGATGCTTGACATCACTTGTAACAAGATCACTACAAAACTGGCTGATAAGATGCATCCAACGCAATCTTAAATTTTTTTACATTTACCATAAACCACTGCCCTCAAGTTTGATAAAGTAAAGGGGGCCCCTGTACCATAGTTCAGCTTCCACCATCAGCAACTTCTTCAGTTTGGGCACTCAGTCTGAAAAATGGAGGGGGACATCATGAGATAAGGGTTATTCAGGCAAAATGACCTGTAGTAGCAGGTTGCATATCAAAAAAAAGTCTAAAATGGGTTGATAACAGCAGTGTGTGCAAATTTCTACGCTTTCCCTCAATACACTCCCACTGGCATCTGTACATTGTTGCTATCTTCCCAGGCTAACGCATTATCTTTCACAAGCTGGGTGCTGCCTTCTGTTAACTCTCCTACACAAGTACAGTCAATATCAATGCTCGGCTGATACTGAGCCTTTTCGTTTGAGAATGACGCACTCTGTAATTTGTTACATTTTTCTGCTTCTTACCCAAGCATTTTTTGAAAATGACAGTATCTAAAGGAGAATTCCTCATCCTGCTTAATCTGCCGCACTTGTCCACATCCTATTTGGTCACTGTACATTGGACCAACACAGCAAATTTAATTCATTCAGGAATTTCTTCAGTTATGCCGTTTCTGTGATTTCATTTGGAAAAAGATGGTGGAAGAATTCTCAAGATGATTAACAGTTAGACAGGCTGTTTTAGTGGGGATTGCTGCTCCCATGACCAGAACACATTGATTTAGCAAAGTGTTATCCTGTGAAAACACATCATCAAGTGCCTCCTCTCCCAGGGAAGGTGTCGATAAGACAAACCTAGATTCTCTTATGCTGAGTTGATGTGGAATAGCCGCTGCAAATTCCAGGAAGAGTCAGCCCACCCAAATTGTCATCCAAATAAAGCAAACAGTCCAGGATGTGTATATCACCAATCAGTGTTCCCCCACAACTTCTTGCTTAGAATTACAGTTTTAGTTTTCATGAGGTGACCTTCGAGAACCAACATATGATACCACTGACTTTCTAAATGTCTTTTGAACGTTTGTTTTGTTTGACTGCTCCTGACTTTATTGCTCTAACTTGATTTGTCCCTTTTGTTATTTTTCTTTTGTTTAAACACAGTGGTTCATAGCAAAGCAGACAAAAAGGATTTGTAAGTGATAAAAGCTTATTATGAAGTTAGTGATGAAAAAATGCCTTGCTTTCATTAGTACCTCAACTGTGTAGTTGTAGGATCTATTCTCTATTTCCAGCCTCTGCTCCTTTGTCTAAGCACAGTTCTCTCAACACAGAAGCTCTGCCTGAAATTTGTTTTAAATTTAATTTCCATACTTTCACATTCTATCAACTGAGCCTACTTCCCTGGTTTACTTTGATCAGGTTTTAATCAGGGTTTACCTTGTTAATATGTTTAATGTTTCATGATGTGGAAACTGGATTTTGCCCGTTTGAGGGGCACATAACTGCAGAGACAACAAAGTCCAAAGATGGGGACAAATGCACCACATCCCAAGACTGAAAAGCATCCAACTTGATTTGGGACAGAATGAATTGACAACCATCGAAAATATGCATCAGGTCCCTTGTAAATAAAATGAAGGGTCTGATGTCTGTTTAAAGCCCTCCTGTAAAATTGAACAGCAACAACTTCAAAATTCTTCATTGCCCGTTGCAAAAAAAAAGTAGTTTTTTTTATTAAAACTCCTTCCTGTAAACTCAGGAGGAATAGTATGCTGTTCCAGTTCATAGTCATTTTAACCAGAACCATTTGCAGCAAGCACTTATGCATTTGGACCTTGACTGAGGTAAGAGCTTCTGCTTGCTTCAAGATCTCCCGTCTTTCTCAGTCATGTGATCTAACTTCATTGCATCAGCGTCATGTATGCTTCTGACGTTATCCCTCACACTACACCCACTGGCTCCATAGTGGTAATAATCACCCTCCAACTCGTTACCTCTTGCAACCTTCCTCTCAACACTGGCCTGCCAGTGGCCCAGTGATCTCTCCATTCAAACACCTGAGCTGCCTGTTAAAGACTTAGGCTTTATCAATATTTTAATACCTAACTTTGGGCTGGCCTTGAACTTCAGGACTAGGTCTGTTTGTTTAAGGCCGTATTTGGTCAAATTTCGACCATGTTTTTCAATGATGTCTCTTTCAAGGCCTTCTGATTGTTCTCCAGTGGGTTGAGGTTCATCATTGCTTTGACTATTTTCAGTCATGCCCCCACATCTCTTTCTCCCTCACAGACTGCAATCAGTCAGGATAGGCAATGGCACCTCCTCCATGATCAATCTCAACAGTAGTACTGTACGAGGTTGTGCCCTTAGCTCCTTACAATATACCTTATATACTTATGACTATGTAGCCAAATTCTGCTCTAATTCCATTTTCATGTTTGCTGATGATACCACCTTAATGGGTCGGATCTCAAATAATGATGAGATGGAGTACAGGAAAGAGATAGAGAATCTGGTTAACTGGCGCTATGACAATAATCTGTCATCAATCTCAGGAAAAGTAGTGGAGGAGATACCCTGTCTACATCAATGGGGATGAAGTGGAAATAGTCGAGAACTTCAAGTTTCTAGATGTCAAGAATACCAAAGGAAACTGCCCTGGTCCTGCCACACGGTCATGATAGTTAAGAAAACCCACCAACACCTTTACTTTCTCGGGAGCTAATGAAATTTGGCATGTCTTCTATGACTCTGTCCAATATTTACAAATGCACCATAAAAAAAAATCCTTTCTGGTTGTATCACAACTTGGTATGGCCCCTGCTCTGACCAAGAAACTACAAAGGGTTGTGAATGTAGCCCAGTCCATCACTCAAACTACCCTTCAATCCATTGACTCTGTCTATGCTTCCTGCTGCCTCAAAAAGCAGCCAGCATAGTCAAGGACCACACACATACCGGACATTCTCTCTTCCACCTTCTTCCATCAGGAAAAAGACACAAAAGTCTGAGGTCACGTACCAACTAACTCAAGAACAGCTTCTTCCCTGCTGCCATCAGACTTTTGAGTGGACCTACCTTAAATTAAGTTGATCTCTCTACACCCTAGCTGTGACTGTAACACTATATTCTGTACCCTCTCATTTCCTTCTCCCCTATGAACTCTATGAATGGTATGTTTTAACTGTACAGCAATACTTTTCACTGTCTCTGAGTACATGTGACAATAAATCAAATCAAATCAAAATCCCAAAACTCAGCATTTTTCCCCTGTTATCTGCTCTTCCATCTCTCTCATTAAAGTGTGTTAAGGCAAGTTGTTGTCATAAATCAGAATGAAATTATGGAGCAACAAAATGCAAGCAAAAGGTGTATGAATTAGAAGATTAGAGAACTCCTATAATGGCGTCTAATTTGGAGAGACAGGAAGAAGTCTAAATTGGCAAAACAGAGAACAATAGGAAGATTAAAGTTTTACGAGTGCCTGTGAATACACAGTTTATCAGGAATTTAATACCATGCTTCTGAGGATAGAAATTCCTACTTATGCAAGCCAAGAAAATTGTTTACATTTAACATTGGATTTGTTGACATGTCACAATATAAGAAAGAAAAGACAAGATTTGTGTTCTATTATTTATAAAACACACTGACGTACAGTATATAGAATGAAATAGAGAATGGTTTGGTGTTTTGACATAATGCAATAAAAAATGGGCTATGCCATAAAGTGACTTGATAATAATTGAACACTATATCAACAAAATAAACTGTATAATGTGTACAAGAGCTTCATAGTGTCACTTCCTTGGTATAATGCAGCTGTAAATCTGATTTTCCTCCCTTCTCTACAGGTCTTGCTCATCATAAGTGGGAATCTCAGCTTCTTGAACTGGTTGACTATTGTTCCAAATATTGCCTGCTTTGACGACTCCAATCTGGCCTTTCTCTTTGGCTCGAGACAAGGAGGGGTCAAAGATCAAGTATCTAAGATTCAAGCTAAGGAGGCACTGGGTCAGAAACCACCTACTCATTATGGTATGTGATCTTGATTAACAGCCTATCCAATTTTTTTGACATATGCCTTTTCCATGAACTTTCCTTTTATTCCTTTAGCTCATTCACTACAAAGCTTTGGGTCCTTCTCACAGTCAGTCTTGATCTCAAAATGTCAACTGATCCTGCCATCACTTCCATTAGGCAGAACATACTTACAGATGTCAGTCAATGGTGCTTAGTAAATAAACTAAAGAATAGTTTAGAGATGGGATTGAATCTGAATTCCAAACCAAATGTGAATTGAATTGAATTAGTTTGGATCAGCTTGCCTCATAAATACCCAAACTCAAAAATGAATAATTTTTGCATAAAGTTTACAACATAGATCATTCAGACCAAATGGTCCATACCAGTGTTTCCCTACCCGAAAAAGTTGACGTCATTTTTGCATTCATGTATATTCAATACTGTTAATTACAATTTGACATTAATAGTTCTGATTTGAAATGAAGTTGATATCAAATTTGATATCAAAGATATCCCGTGTGCTCAAAGATATCCCGTCTACCATTTTGTCCCAAAAAAATGGTTCACAGTACAGTATATGCTTGAGTACCACCTGATCCCTGTCAGTTTTTAATTAATTTTAGTCTTCACCCACCCACTCACCAAAGCTCCAGGTCCAAACACTCCCTTGACCATTGACCCACCCACTCTCTCTAGCCACTACACTCTTTCACCTCTCCTTTCCTTCAGCCTCTGCACTGCTCTGTCTTCCTCAGGCCTGGCTCCATTTTCCTGGTCGGGCCCGGCCCCGCTTTCCCCAGTCGGGCCCAGTCGAGGTCGGGCCCGGCCCCGCTTTCCCCAGTCGGGCCCAGTCGAGGTCGGGCCCGGCCCCGCTTTCCCCGGTCGGGCCCGGCCCCGCTTTCCCCGGTCGGGCCCGGCCCCGCTTTCCCCGGTCGGGCCCGGCCCCGCTTTCCCCGGTCGAGGTTGGGCCCGGCCCCGCTTTCCCCGGTCGGGCCCGGCCCCGCTTTCCCCGGTCGGGCCCGGCCCCGCTTTCCTCAGACTTGTCAAAATGATTGCATTTGAGTGCAGTTAATGTCAATGAAAGCTGTTGAAGGCAAATAATCTGAAAACATTAAGGTATGGGATGGTCTATGTGGGCCTTCTCCTTCTTCAAATGATAGCATAATCTTCTAATCTTTTCTGTCTTGTGTTCCCCTTCTATATTCTACGTACCCACTCACCTGAGTTTTTGCAGTAACTGGGAAGCAGCTTGAAAACTGTTTCTATCAAATTTCACTGATATAGTTGAAGTAATTTATGAATGTTATTTTACATGCCTAACTTTATTAAAAGGAGAATACAATGCGAACTGTCTTTCCCACCTACCCTTTACATATAGAACATAAAAACAAGGAATGGTTGAGAGGTGCTAATAGCGTTTAGATAGCTAACTCTATGACCTTTCTCCTCATCTATCTGAAGGTGTTGATGCCTTCTAAGATATAGTTACCATAGGCTTGACACACATTATAGGAGCTCAACCATTCAGAGGGATGGTCGCAGTCAGCTAAATGTACGCATAGACTCTTACCTGTCCTTTCCACGTTCTGTCACTTTCCCATGCGTGCATTTGGATGTTACAGGATAAATAAACATTCCAATTTCCCACTTCCAAGCCCCACCACATCACTGAACCAAAATTTCAGTGTTCCTGCTGTCACCCAATTGAGATCAGCAGCATTGCATTGTAAAGTCTAAGCTTTCCTCTAATAGTTCACCAAATCCCCTTCCAATTTGATTGTTTTTTAAATAAACCTGTTGCACATTAAGGAGTAACGACCACATTATATTGTCACCATGGTTGCCTTCATATTATTGCATGATTGTTTTTAAAATTGTAATTGTGCACGTGTGTCACAGTATATGTGCAATTAAAACATTGCATTAGCACCTGTTTTAAATGGACGCTATTAGTTCATTATGAGTACCCCGTGCCAGTCTAACAACTGAACGCTTGGCTCCGTGCTGTCACTATGGCTCATTATTTTTGCTGTAATGACCAATATATCAAGAACGTGCATTTAATAAATATTCATTTATGGCAGTTGTGCTTTGGGAAAAGTTAATTTAGCAGACCCGAATGTTAATGTCTTTGGATTGAAATGAAATGAAAGCCAGATTTGCTTCATGTTACACTGAGTGATTACTGTTGAATTTTATAGTTACTAAAATTCCAATTTGTAAAGAATGCGGCTTTGATTTGATAGTCAGAGCCTTGAAAAAAGCAAAAGGCTGTACCACTGATATTGCCTTTGTTTTCTCCCCGCTCTGAAAGAGTGGCAACGGCCTTTTGTCAAATATAAATGAGGACCGTCAGTATGGCAATGAGGCCAGAGTGATCTATGGAAATGTGCAAAGGCCTTTAAATAGTGTACTGTAGATAATGATTGCTGCATACAACCCATAGCAGCTAATCTTAAGGCAGCATTGTTGTACAAAATGCACTCATAATGAATCATTACGTTTCCTGTCTTAGTTAGAGCAGGATGGAGAAGCAGAGAATAAGTCTAAAAATTGTGTGCGAGGCCAGAACCAGTGGTTATTAATATAAGGTAGTCACTAATAAATCCAATAGGGAATTCAGGGAAAGCCTTTTTATTCAGAGATTAGTTAGAATGTGAAACTCATTGCTGCAGGGTGTACTTGAGAATAGCCTGCCCTTTATGAGGAAGCTAGACAAACATAAGAGAGAGAAGAATAGAAGGATATGTTCATGGCATTAGCTGAAGAGAGATAGGTTGAGGCTCACATACAGCCATCATGGACAAGTTGGTTTGAATTACCAGATTCTATGCAATTAACACTTTGTGATCCAATCAGACTCCACTCTGTACTGCTGAGCACACATATCCTTTGACTACACTGAAACACTACTGGCTAAGTTTTGCTTCTTAAAATTTATTCTCAGGGATGTATGACAGTGATGCTGGCAGGCTACATTTATTGTCCACTCTTAATTGCCCTGAGAAAGTAGTGATGGAAAAGAGTGCTCACACAATGAGGGTTTATATAGAGAACTCCAGAACATTGACCTAGCAACAACAAAAGAATAGTGATACATCTTCAGATCAGAATGGTCAGAGACTTGAGGGAATTATTGAAGGTGACGGTGCTTGCACAATATAGCTTGTCATATTCTTCTCGGTGGTCAAGATTGTGGGTGGGAAAGGCGGGGGGTGGCTGCTGTTGAAATACATTTGGTCGGCTTCTGCATCACATTCTGCAGTTGCAATGGACTCACAACTTTTGCGTGTTCACGGAGTGGTAGTCCATTGAATTGGATGGTAGCAAACCTTCTTTCATGTTTCTGCGACTGCACTTATAGTGACTGTGATGAGTGTTTTCTAACACTTCTGAACTGAGCCTTTCACAAGGCTCTGAGGGATGAGGAGCAAGCTGCTTTTTGCGAAGTGCCCAGCCTCTGTCCTTGTGTTGAGCCACAGGGTTTTACATGGCAGGTTCATCTAAGCTTCTAGTCTGTGATGTCCCTCAAGAAGTTGAGAGAGAGCGTCTTGGCAATGATGGTATCGTTGACGATCATCAGTACCTGACTGACATCCTCTTGATCGCGATGATCATTATCTGGCACATATGTTCCCTACCAACCCAATCAGAGCCGTTCCTGCTGTAGGCAGGATGTGGTGATCCTCAGGGTAATCACCACCAGTCAGCTCTCCCCCCCTCGAAGATGAGAGCAGCTCATAGTCATCTGGGGCTAAGGTGACTTTACTATTACTTTAAGTCCTATTCCAGCAGATTTAAATTGACCGTCAGTAAGATTTTCCCAAAGCATCAGGAATGTAATTTATAGCTTTCACCTGGGAGTTCAACAGTAAAAGGTCAATAAATTTTATCAAGATACAAACCCATCTTTAAAATCTTTGGAAAACTTTGCCCTAGCAAACAAGCATATACTGAGCAACAGGAACTGATAAAATAAATAAGAGAAAGCCATAGTTGACCATGTAAATTTAACTGTACCATTTGACTGATTGGTGCAGTGATATCTCTAACTTCATACCAAGTACTACATTGCCCAAGTCTGTGAGATAACAACTGCAGAATAAGATTTTTCACTAAAACATCACGTTCTCCAAAATCCCTTTGAGTTGCACTTTGTTAATGTGATTATCAGTAACTTATTTTAAACTTTATACAGTTAGTTATTGGTATCACCACTTTTTAACAGAAAATATTTTGGGTTCCCATTGGATATTAAGTATGGTGTTACGTTGGGGTTTTGCTTCTGCTCACTTGTCATTTGGTACATGATAAACACCGTGTGGGCACTGGTGGTTCTCTTGCCAGTCACAAATATGTGCCATAAGTGTGTACCATCTATAAGATCCAGTGTGGGATCTCACCAAGACTCCTTGAATAACACCTTCCAAACCAAGAAGGACAAGGTCAGCAGACACATGGGAACACTGCTACTTGGAAGTTCCCTCCAAGCCACTCACCATCCTGATTTGGAAAAATATTATTGTTCCTTCAGTTATGCTGAGTTAAAATCCTGGAAGCCCCTCTTGTGAATGTACCTGCATCATATCGACTGCAGCAGTTCAGGAAGGCAGCACACCACCACCTTCACTGGAGTAACTAGGGATGGACAATGAATGCTAGCCTAGCCAGCAAAGTCCATATCCCTTGAATTAATTTTTTAAAAACCCAGGCTGGTCTTTTTGGAGCCAATCAGCTGCTATTGCCATTATGCAGTTCTCCTTTACTAATCCAAGATCTGATTTGTATTGAAATGAGAAGTGCAGACCAACCTGGGTTTTTAAAAGAATTAATTCAAGGGATATGGACGTTGCTGGCTAGGCCAGCATTCATTCTCCATTCCTAGTTGTTCTTGTAAAGGTGGTGGTGTGCTGCCTTCCTGAACCGCTGAAGTACATATGGTGCAGGTACATCCACAAGAGGGGCTTCTAGGATTTTAACTCAGCAACACTGAAAGAATATTTTTCCAAATCAGGATGGTGAGTGGTTTGAAGGGGAACTTTCAAGTGGCAGTGCCCCCATGTGTCTGCTGCCCTTGCCCTTCTTGGTTTGGAAGGTGCTATCCAAGGAGGCTTGGTGAGATCCCACAGTGGATCTTGTAGATGGTACAGCATGCAGACCAGAGCATGATCCAGCCTATCTCACTTGTTAAATATTTAACTATTCAAAATGAAATTGCAATGTGACAGGAACAACAGATTTCATTTGTATAGTGCCTTTAACAAAGCAAAGTGTTGCAAGGCACTTCATTGGCGCAATTACCAAACAAGATCAGTTCAAGTGGTATTAGGGCAAGCCAAGAAGGTGGGCTTTAAGGAACTTATTAAAGGAGAAGAGAGTGCTGGAGAGACAGAGATTCAGAGAAAGGCTTTCCAATGTATTAGCATTGATACTAGGGTTCCCGCTCGACTCTTATGGGTCACATTTCACTGGCAAGGAGTACTTCTGTTTGATTTATATAACAGAAGTGTAAACATAATGGGGAAATATGCCTGACTGTTTCTTTGTGCTTCTACACTTTAACTAGAAGCAGTGAACATGGAACATCACTCCAATGTCCTAGAATATTGCTGTTGCTCAGTTGTTGAGAGGGAAGAAACAGTAAAGTGGTCGATCATCGCTTTTCCTCTTCCCCTGCTCTGAGAAGGGGGCGCCTTGCTTTTGGACTGAGAGTGCTGCACTGTTTGACGAGGCGTTTAAATGAAGTTCTGTCTGTCCCTCATCTCAGTAGCGGGAGTTTAGCCCAATGTCTTCCCCAACATTTTTGCCTCAACCAACTAAAATAGATTATCCGATCATTATCTTGTTTCTGTTTGTGGAACCTTGCATTGCAGGAATTGGCCATCTTTAAACACTTCAAAAAAAATTATGTCATTGGTTGTAAAGCACTTTGGGATATGCGGACGTTTTGAAAGATGCAATTTAAATGCAAGTCTTTATTTTCCCCACAAGGAATGGCTGACTTTGAAATCACACATAGTGAAATCCATTTGGAAGGCACAGGTGATGTTGGACTTTCCATCACTGAGGGTTTCCTTATGTCATGTCTGGGTGTATTGCAGACTAATCAATAGAGATTGATTGCTATGATTAATCCATAACTCCATTGTCATCACATCATGCAACTAGCATGATGGGAAGAGATAAATGAGTTGGACTCTGTTTTGTTCAGTAATTCTGATATTCCTCTAATAAAATTCATCCCCCCAGATAACCCCCTTCAGTTCTGAATCTTATTTTTGACTCACAAAAAGTATTAAAATAATTTTGTTTTCTGTCTTATTTCTTCAGGTGCCTTTATTCGACGGGCGTTGAATGTGTCCTTTGGGGTTCTTATAGCCTACCTCAGTCTGCCAGTCATCGTAAACTTGCTCAGCTCAAAACAAATGATGAACACTTCCTTTAATCCATTACGAATTGTCAACACTTATGGAGCCTTTGGAAGGTGCGAAGTAGGAACAGTTACATTATGTAATAATATTGTTATCCTTTAAGTTTGCGTTATCTCGCTGTCATTGCTTATTCTATCTGAGGCATCCCTGGTCTAATTAACTAGTTTTATTATTACTATGATTTTTATCCCAGTTCACTGCTGACTGGTTCTGTCACTTATTTATAATACTGTCAAGGTGGCACAGTGGTTAGCACTGCTGTCTCACAGCACCAGGAACCTGGGTTCAATTCCTGGCCTGGGTCACTGTCTATGCAGAATCTACATGTTCTCCTCCGGGCGCTCCGGTTTCCTCCGGGTGCTCCAGTTTCCTCCTACAGTCTGAAAGACGCGCTGATTAGGTACATTGGCCATGCTAAATTTTCCCTCAGTGTACCCGAACAGGCACCAGACTGTGGCAACTAGGGGATTTTCACACCAACTTCATTACAGTGTTAATGTAAGCCTATTTATGACACTAATAAATAAACTTTAAAAAAAGTTATTTTATGCAGAATGGTGGCTTTGCCCACCTGACAGAAAAGTTGCTGGCGAGCCTCCCTTTGCTTGCTTGGTTTGTCAGAACTTGGGCCCCCATTTGAAAGGAAGCTGTGCCTCCATGAGTGGCTGACCAATCCAATGGCCAGAAGCATTCTAGTCCCAGTGGTAGCCGCAGGTAATAGCGGCCGTTGCTTAGAGTGCAGCCAGTTTCCAAAGAGAGAAGTCAGGGACTTGGTCATCATGGTAAGACCCACGGTTTTGGAACAAGTTGGGTGGAGAGGTTGAGTTTATCAGGGAATGCAGGTCCTGTTGAACACAGGAAGTCCCCTCCCTTTAGCCCACAAAAAGGCCTGCCAGGTTTTACCTGCTGGCCTTGCCACGTGACATTGGCACCTCCCATCCACAAATAATATTCCAGCGACGACAGGATTTGGGCGGCACGGTAGCACAGTGGTTAGCACTGCTGCTTCATAGCTCCAGGGATCGGGGTTCAATTCCTGGCTTGGGTCACTGTCTGTGTTGAGTTTGCACATTCTCCTCGTGTCTGCGTGGGTTGCCTCCGGGTGCTCTGGTTTCCTCCCACGTCCAAAGATGTGTGGGTTAGGTTGATTGGCCATGCTAAAAATTGCCCCTTAGTGTCCTAAGATGCTTAGGTTAGAGGGATTAGCGGGTAATAATGTGGAGGGATATGGGGGTAGGGCCTGGGTGTGATTGTAGTCGGTGCAGACTCAATGGGCCGAAGGGCCTCTTTCTGCACTGTAGGGTTCTATGATTCTATGAGAGGAGGAGATTTTAAGTTGCCCTTAATTGACCCATGGATGGGCCTCTCTCACCATGGGTAAATCCCAGTGAAGGTGGTGTGATGACTAGCTTGGCAGTGCTGCTAAGGTGCCTAATTTTACTGTCTGCCTGATATCCCATTCCGGAGTGAGGGAGTCTTAATAGTCTGTTTTGCCTGAGCTTTCTCTTGATACCCCTGCCTCTCATCTCATAAGGGCCTCAAGCAGCTGGAGAAACTGAAGAAGCTACAGTTGTCCTTAGTACAGGGAAAATTAAGAGGAAATTTGATGGAAGTATTCAAAATTATGAATGATTTTGATAGAGTGAAACAGTAACAGCTACTGAGGCAGAATTGTAGAATAGTTGCAGCATAGGAAGAGGCCATTTGGCTCATCAAGTCGGTACTGGCTCTCTGCGAGAACAACTTAGCTAGTCTCACTTCCCTGCTGTTTCCCCATTGCTGTGCAAATCTCTTCAAGTAATTATCCAATCCCCTTTTTTGAAAGCCACAATTGAACCTGCCTCCACCTCTCAGGCAATGCATTCCAGATCCTAATTACTCTCTGTGTAAAAAAGCTTTTCCTCATGTTGCCTCTGTTTTTTAGCCCATCATGTTAAATTGGTGTCCTTTGATCCACGTCTCTTCCACCAATGGGAGCTGTTTCTCCCTGTCCACTCGTGATTTTGAATACTTCCACCAAATCTCTCCTTATTCTTTTCTTATCTAAACAGGACAACCCAGGGTTGATGATAGCAGGAGGACACAGATTTAAGATGGTTGGCAAAGAATGCAGAGGTTACGCAAGGAAACAATTTTTACACATGAAGTTTTTTGTGATCTGCACTGATCGAAAGAGTGAAAATAGATTCAGTAGTATGGTTAAGAAATAGAATTGGATAAATACTTGAAAACAAATTATAGGACTGGACAAGTTGGGCCGGAGGGCTGTTTCCATGCTGTAAACTTTTATGACTCCATGACTGTGAGATAAGAGCAAGGGAGTGGGATTAGTTTAATTATATCACTCCACCAAATAGCTAGCACGGGCATGATGGGCAGCATGACCTCCTTCAGTGCTGTATCATGATATTAATACGAATCTTTTGTCAGTGGATCAACTTGGCACAATGAGTATTACGCAACTTGGCTGGTAATCTGGTGGAGCTCTCCATCATAGTCAAACCTTCCTAATCTTCATCCCATTGATTTCAATGGGGTGAAAGTGAGCTGGGAGATTCATTCCAATTACTGCCTGAGCGGCGAAGGGGAAATTAGCTTCAGTGGCCACAGAAATGAATTCACTCTTCACATTTACCATCAACTGCTACACAGAGTCAAGTCTTTCACCTTCTCAGATCTGTCTGGCAGGCTGAGTGGGTAGCAATTTCCTGGTATCTACTTTAGGGCAAGATAGACATGACACATGTAATTGGACTTTCATCTAATGTGATGTTATTAATTAGCATGTATGTTGCCAAGAATTCTATGCTGTTAAACTCTTAACGTGATTACGAATTTGACACAAATTAAATGTCCAGGTTTAACTCTGGAAGACACTATCAATAAGGGTGGTAGAATCAGGTTCCATCATACATCTAAAGGAAATAGGACACGTATTTGCAGGGTACATATTTTCAGTCTTATGGGGGAAAGCTGGAGTGTGGGATTAAGATGGACCGTTCTTTGAAATAGCTGGTGCAGATGTGTTAGACCAAATGGCCTCCTTCCGTTCTGTATGATTCTGTGATAGTTGGATTGTTTTACAGTAATGCTTACTCAGCTCTCGGAGTGTTAACCTGTGTAATTATGTTCAAACTAAACACCACAAGGTAATTGCTCTGGAGACGTTTGGGGAGTTGCCTTTACTTGGTCAGCAAGTGCAGACACACTGAGAGGTCCCTGAGACTGTTCTCTACACCTGGACTGTCAGCATTGGCAGCATAGAGTAAAATTCCAGCAGCAATCTGGAAATTCATGCAAAAGTCATTCATCCGAATTGCACAGCAGGGAAAGCCTTTGTGACCGATATTGTTTTAATAAATAATGTCATATAATTGAAGGTTATATTGAATAAAATGTCACCTCCACAGTAAATATACACAATTATGTTAAATTCATGATGGATGGTAAATTTTACATAATTCAAATGACACAAATAACTTCTTTCTTTTAATAATTGTCCAATAACTTTGATTTAGTAAGTGCTGCCAGTAACCCGGAGTTACAGCAAACTCCATACTTCATACATTAATGAGGTGAGGCATCCGACTACAGGGGCACTTTATACAGTGGAAGTAATGTTAACCCTTTCCAGTCCAGGAAGCTGCAATCGGTAAAGCAACATCAAAGCTCACTGGATGCCACCTGCAATGCAAAATCAGCAGTCTATTTATCCAGCCTGGCTGCCTGATACCAGCAGAGTAGTCAGACACATGTAGAATTGTTATCCAAGGAAAGAACAGGCAGCACAGTGGCATAGTCATTAGCACTGCTGTCTCACAGCACCAGGTACCCGGGTTCAATTCTGGCCTCGGGTCACTGTCTGGGTGGAGTTTGTCCGTATGGGTTTCCTTTGGGTGCTCCGATTTCTGCGCACAATCCAAAGGTGTGCGGGTTAGATTAATTGGCCGTGCTAAATTGCCCCTAGTGTCAGGGGAATTAGCAGGGTAAATATGAGGGGTTACGGGAATAGGGCCAGGTTGGGATTGTGGTCGGTGCAGATTCTTTTGGGCTGAATGGCCTCCTTCTGAATTGCAGGGGTTCTATGATTCTAATAGGAATAAATGATTTGTATGTTTGGCTCAAAGGTGGTTTCTAGGCCATGCACAGAGATGCATGCAGACATTGCTGCAAGCAGACTTTGAGAATTCAATATTCTTTTTTTCCTTTCATCCCTCCTCATTCTCCTCAAGAGGTGGGTGTCAAGGAAACAGAGGTAGTTTTAAATAATCAATATCTGTATGGGTATTAGAAATAAGCTGCAAGTAAGTTTAATGTTTTTGGTAAAATTAAACTACTGCTAATGCTGGAATCTGAAACAAAAGCAGAAAATGCAAAGTCTTAGCATCTGTGAAGAGAGAAACAGAGTTGACGTTGTAAATCAAGATGACCCTTTGTGGTTTGAGACTTTGTGCTTCTGCAGTTCAAAGAGTTAATTACTTCAGTTTGGTTTACATGTTTGTATGGTAATGAGTTTGCAAAGTGAAAACAAACAGTGTTTAAAGAAAGATTAGATTGTTGCTTCGCCATTGCCTGTATTATTAGCCTAGATGTGGAGATCCTGGCATTGGACTGGGGTAAGCACAGTAAGAAGTCTCATAACACCAGATTAAAGTCCAACAAGTTTATTTGGTAGCACAAGCCACAAGCTTTCAGAGCACTGCCCCTTCATCAGGTGAGTGGGAGTTGTGTTCACAAACATGGCATATATAGACACAAACTCAATTTACAAGATAATGGTTGGAATGTGAATCTTTACAGGTAATCAAGTCTTAAAGGTACAGACAATCTGAGTGGAGAGAGGGTTAAAGAGGTATGTATTGTCTCCAGCTAGGACAGTTAGTGAGATTTTGCAAGCCCAGATGTGCGGAACTTGGTATCAGTTTCTGCTCAGTGATTCTGTGCTGTTGTGGGTCGTGAAGGCTGCCTTGGAGAACACTTACCCGAAGATCAGAGGCTGAATGCCCGTGACTGCTGAAGTGTTCCCCAACAGGAAGAGAATACTCCTGCCTGGTGATTGTCGAACGGTGTTCATTCATCCGTTGTCGTAATGTCTGCATGGTCTCCCAAATGTACCATACCTCGGGACATCCTTTCCTGCAGTGTATCAGGTAGACACGAGTTGTAAGAGTATGTACCGTGTACCTGCTGGATGGTGTTCTCACGTGAGATGATAGGATCCGTGTCAATGATCCAACACATCTTGCAGAGGTTGCTGTGGCAGGGTTGTGTGGTGTCGTGGTCACTGTTCTCCTGAAGGCTGGGTAGTTTGCTGCGGACATTGGTCTGTTTGAGGTTGTGTGGTTGTTTGAAGGCAAGAAGTGGAGGTGTGGGATGGCCTTGGTGAGATGTTCATCTTCACCAATGACATGTTGAAGGCTCCGGAGAAGATGTCATAGCTTCTTCTCTCTGGGGAGGTACTGGGTGATGAAGGGTACTCTGTTCGCCGTGTCCCATGTTTGTCTTTTGAGGAGGTTAGTGCGGTTTTTCACTGTGGCGTGTCGGAACTGTTGATTGATGAGTCAAGCGCCATATTCTTTTCATATGAGAGCATCTTTTCAGCGTCTGGAGGTGTCTGTTGAGATCCTCTCATCTGAGCAGATCGCCAAGGCCATCCCCATACCCCCACTTCTTGCCTTTAAACAACTGCACAACCTCAAGCAGACCAATTTCCGCAGAAACTACCCAGCCTTCAGGAGAACAGTGACCACAACACCACACAAACCTGCCACAGCAACCTCTGCAAGACGTGCCAGATCATCGGCAAGGATGCCATTGTCTCATGCGAGAACGCTATCCAGCAGGTACACAGTACATACTGTTGCAACTCGGCCAACATTGTCTCCCTGATATGCTGCAGGAAAGGATGTCCCGAAGTGTGGTACATTGGGGAGACCATGCAGGCGCTACGACAACAGATGAATGAACACCACTTGACAATCGCCAGGCAAGAGTGTTCTCTTCCTGTTGGGGAACACTTCAGCAGTCATGGGCATTCAGCCTCTGATCTTCAGGTAAGCATGCTCCAAAGTGGTCTCCATGACCCACGACAATGCAGAATCGCTGAGCAGAAACTGATAGCCAAGTTCCGCACATGCAAGGAAGGCCTCAACTGGGATTTTGGGTTCATGTCACATTAGCTGTAACCCCCACGACTTGCCTGGGCTTGCAAAATCTCACTAACTGCCCTGGCTGGAGACAATACACACCTCTTTAACCTATGCTCAACCCTCTCTCCACTCACATCGTCTTTACCTTTAAGACTTGATTACGTGTAAAGACTCACATTTCAACCATTACCTTGTAAGCTGAGTTTGTGCCTATATGCCGTGTTTGTGAATACAACTCCCACTCACCTGATGAAGGGGCAGTGCTCCGAAAGCTTGTGGCTTGTGCTACCTAATAAACTTGTTGGACTTTAATTTGGTGTTGTGAGACTTCCTACTGTTATTTGTCCAGGCCATTGTTCATTAGTCCAGTAAAATAACCAATAGACTGCAGTTTATCCATAATGTTTAGCCACTTGCATGCGTGGTGGGGAAAGTGAAATCTTATACTCTCACTGACATCAATGGGGTTATTGAATAGTGAGCAGGCCTGGGGCCTTGGCTGACCTTTCTTCACCCAATCTACTCTTGAGGCATTGAGACTAATTGATGGCTTCCACCACTGCTCTGGTAGAAATTGGCTATCTGGATACCATAATTTGAATTAGGCGCCCAAATGACTTAATACTTCATGCAGTGACACATCAGGAGAGCTCAAGCAGTGAAAGATTTTTGTACTTTACAGAAATGAATATTACTAAATGTTTCATATGAAAGATGATATGCATGATCTGATTCCATGTTCAGTAGGTTAAGTGGAATAGCAGTCACAATGTTGTCTATTTCTGTGCTGTCAGCAGTTGTGGAGTGACACTGGCAACATTACTAGTTTCTGATGGCAAGCAATTAAATCGTGTGGAAGAACAGAGTGGTGAGAATGTGGAACTCTGCCATATTAAGGTGAATAAGGAAGGTTTGTTAAGTATATAATGGATAGAGTTATGCGAAGCAGGGAAGAAGGTGTCTTGTCTGGAGCAGTGATAATATTGCAATCATTGATATTCTGACAGCAAAATTTAAGAAAAAACATTTTGATCACTGGATGTAATTTTTCTGTTTTTTTTGTTTGCCTAGTATTACAAAGGAAAGGACCGAGGTCATAATTCAGGGGACAATGAGTCAAGATCCTCAAGATCCCAGTGCCTTGTGGGAGGAATACGAGTTCAAGTGTAAACCTGGTGATCTGAAGCGAAGACCGTGCATTATCACTCCGTACCATTACCGTCTCGACTGGCTTATGTGGTTTGCTGCGTTCCAGGCAAGTGTTTCGTTGGGAGTGGCTGTTTGAATCAATCAGTCAGTGAATTGGGCAAACTGAAATGTGATACTTGCTTTCTGAGATTAAATTCAGACAGACAAGACAGGAGCAGAAGTAGGCCATTCAGCCACTCAAACCTGCTCTACCATTCAGTACGGTCATGGCTGATCTGTTTGTGTTGAGCTCCACATTCCTTATCTGTCTCCGATAATCTTTGATCTCTTTGGCAAATAAGAATCTATCTACCTCCATCTTAAAGATATTCAGTGCCCCTACCTCCACTGTCTTCTGAGGCAGAGAGTTCCAAAGTCGCAAAATCCTCGGAGAAAAAAATTCTCCTCAGCTCTGACCTATAAGGGTGACCCCTAATTTTCAACAAAATTCCCTAGTTCTGGACTTGCCCATCCTTTCAATGTCCACTTTGTCAATACCATTCAGGATTTTTAGACTTCGATCAAGTCACCCTTCACTCTCTTTCTCTTAAATTCCAGTGGAAAGAAGCCCAGCCTGTACAAGTTTCCTTACAAGGCAGGTCACTCATTCCAAGTATCAATCTCCTTCGACCTACCTCCAAATGTGGCCTGACTAAAGCTTTTTAAAGCCTCGGTAATACGTCCCCGCTTTTGTATTTCAGTCTTTTCAAAATGAATGCTAACATTGCATTTGCTTTCCGAACTACCAACTCAACCTGCACGTTAACCTTAAGAGAATCCTGAACTAGGACTTCCAAGTCCCTTTGCACTTCTGATTTCTGAATTCTTTTCCATTTAGAAAATAGTCTATTTATTTATTCTTTAAGCTTTGACAAAGCTTAACCAAAACTCTTAATGTAGCTCTGTATCAGTTTTTGTTTAAAGCTCTTTTGAAATGATTTGGGACATTCTACTGTGTTGCTATATAAATGCAACTTGATCTTATTAACCTTGGTGGCACTATATTCATTTAAAAGTCCCTAATTTTATTGGTATGGAAACATAGAAAATAGGAGTAGACCATTTGGCCCTTTGAATGGAGGAATAGGCTCAATGAAATCATGGCTGATTATCTATCGTAAAACCATATTCCTGCAATTTTCCCACATGTTTTGACACCTGTAGTGTCTAGAAATCTATTTCCTTCATATATATATTCAGTGACTTGGTCTCCACAGCCTTCTGTGGTAGAGAATTCCACAGATTCACCACACTTCGAGTGAACCTTCACTGCACTCCTATGGCCAGTTTATCCTTTCTTAGAAAAGGAGATCGTAACTGCACACAACACTCCAGTTGTGGTCTCACCAAGGCCCTGTACAGCTGCAATAGGATTTGCTCCTGCACTCAAATCCTCTTGCAATGAAGACCAATATAACATTTGCCTTTCAGACCGTTTGCTGTACCTGCATTATCTTTATTTTGTCCATATTTCCCATGTCCTTTGCTTTATCATAATCTGCTCTTTCTATGTTTGTGTCTCATCGTCCATGCATCGTGTTTACTGCCTTACATTTTCCTTCATTCTAATGACCTGAACAAGGGCTACCCTTGGAAGCAGTTTCCTTCTAGTCTGAGCCAAATAGGAATGTTAGGAACAGGCAGATCCATTTAACCCCTCTAGCTTACGTTGCTGTTCACTTGCATCTCATTCCAAGCCACTCTGCAGCTCATTAAATTATCCCACTCGATTGCATCTCCAAGTAGATTTATGGATTCAAAAGCCTCAGAATTTGCAAATTGGCTTTAAAATCAAGCATCTCAATCAACTTTGTTCCAGTGGAAATCATAGAAAAGTGAAATGTCATGCAACACAATTATTCATAAACGCACTATACATATTTACAACCATTTCAGTTTAGCCCTTGCAATGTTTTGTCATGCCAAAACTGCACTAGTCTAGGTTTGACTCAATGGATTGAATGGCGTCTTCTGCACTGTAGGGATTCTACAAATATTAGCTGCAAAGGTTATTATATATACCTTATATCATAAAGATAAAAGTGACATTGTCACTGTTCCAGATGACCATAGGTTGCTCTCCCCTTTGAGGGGCAGAGCTGACTGCTGGTGATTTTAATCCAGAGTGAAGGTTGAGAATTCATGAATATCCTGAGCTGGTACAGGAATTGAACCCACGCTGTTGATGTTACTCTGCACTACGAACCAGCCATCCAGCCAACTGAGCTAACCAACTCCTCATCACACTTGAAATCATACTGTGGTGATATAAGGTACAGAGATGGACTGTCAACATCTCACTTTAAAGATGCGAGTATTGCTAACAATATTTTAAACTGCTGAGAATGTGCACGCAGCACCCAAAGGTAATGGTAACATTATATTTCTTAAGTAAACTGGTCAGTCTGCATATTGTCACACAGATTTAGCAGGTCTAAAAATCCAGGCAGGAAGTGTATTTTTCACCACTGACAGGGCATCTTTCCTCAAACTCTGCTCAGTACCTGACACTTTATTTCACCAACCGCCTCGGAAAATATTTTCCAAATGTTTACTGTAATTAATGTCCTATCCTAAAAGGAGAGTGTGCTGATTGATGGGCTTGGAATCTGTCACTGAGTGACGACCTCTTGCTTATCGCTTGCTTTATTATATATAAGGCTGGTAGTTTTAAGTAAAGAGAATGCCAGAAATTCAAGGTATGTTGGAAATGAAAATGCAAGTTCAGGCAGTTTCGGTCGACTGCTTAAAAAGGAAGTGTTCTCATGGAGAAATGCTTCCTTTTTTCCCACCCGGAGTATATTTTTTTAATGCTCTGATACATTGGTCCCTGGTTTTAAAACATGTAAAGATTACAAAAATAAATTTATACGGTATTTTTCTTCCACCTTAGCTTTAATGTTTCTTACCAGTAAAAGTAATGTTGACCCACTAAAGTGACTGTATATTAAGGCTGATACTTGCTACAGTACTAGCAGAGAGCCGCACTGTCAGAGATTCTGCCTTTGCGATGAGACATTAGTCTGCCCTCACAGATGAACATGTATCATCCTATGGTATTTATTTATTTAAATAAATTAGATAATTTATATTTAAAGGAGCTCAAGGAAATTTGCTTCGTGTCCTAACTGATATTTATCCCTCAGTTATCTTTACTAAGATTAATTATCAGGTCATTATCACGTTGCTATTTGTGGGACCTTGCTCTGCGGAAATTGGCTGCTGCATTGCAACAGTGATTCCACATCAAACAAACTACTTTGACTGAAGGCCTTTCTTTATCCCTAAAACAGATTAATTAGTCATTTATCTCCTTACTACGTGCAGTTTGGTTGCAGCATTTCTCAATATGGCAATGACTCTCAAACAAAACTATTTAATGCACTATAAAGCAATTTGGAACCTCCTGAAGCTGTGAAACGCTCCATACCAAAGCACGTTCCTTATGTTATTTTCCTCCTTCCTTGCTGTCTTTCTCATTAGCATTTTTCTTCTTTGTTCTTTTCTCTCTGCTTACTTACATGTAATTCTGTATTGTCCTTTCACAAGAAAGATATCCCCCACGTTATCCCATAGTCCCAAGCCTGATTACGCGATGCTGTTGTCCCACACTGAACAAGATTTTCAGCATCTGTACCATCACCTTCCCCAACAATACTGCATTACACTGCAATATGTTCCAAGGCATGCACCACTGCCCTGCACCATTATTGTAAGCCATTGCTCATTATTGTCCTCTGTAAGCCAACTTTCCAAACTGTGCCAAAGCAGTCTCCGGGGAGATGTTGTGATTACCTCCCAGCCCAGGCTGCTTCATTTTTAAAAATTTGTTTGGTCGTGCAATGTGAGTGTTGCTGGTAAGTCATTTCTTTCCAGTCTCAAATTGCCCTTGATAAGGTGGTGGGCTTGAACCACTGCAGTCCATGTGGTGTAGGCATATCTGCAATGCTGTTATGTCATAATATACAACACTGCCATTGACCCTTATAATTGTCCCTGGACCACTTTCTTAGTCCACACGGTATTTCCAGGATAGGAATCTCCTCCTCCAAACTACTCTCATGTAATATGTCACCAGTTCCACACCTGTGATAGAACATAAGAGGGTTGGGAATGTGATTAAGCTCATGGTACAAACTTTGTTTACATACTTCAGGATGACAGAATAAAATATATGGAGGCCTTGCATTTAGAACTTGCAACTTCATAGGATTATTTGTCAAAGCAGCTGACCCCTTTGCTGGATGAATATCCTCTTTTTGTTCTCATATCCATCTGCACCATGTAAATAAGGGCGGCACAGTGCCAGGGATGCAGGTTCTATTCCGGCCTTGGGTGACAGTATGGATTTTGCATGTTCTCCCAATGTCTGCATGGATTTCCCCCGAGTGCTCCAGCTTCCTCCCATAGTCCAACGATGTGCAGTTTAGGTGGATTGGCCATGTTCATTGCCCATTAAGTGTGCCAGGACCTGTGGGTTAGAGGGATTAGCAGGATAAACACATGAGGTTACGGGGATAGGGACTGAGTAAAATGCTCTGGCGAAGAGTCAGTGCAGACTCAGTGAGCTAATGGGTCTCCTTCTGCACAGTAGGGATTTCATGAAATGTGCTGCCTCTCTTAAATCTCCAAAATTAGGCTTGGTTATAATTAATGTAACCAGTGTAAGAAATTACTTCAAGTGTTGTGAAAATCTAATCCCTGGTTTGTATGTTTATAACTTCCAGTTTTAGGAATTAAAGTTTTGGCTAGTTAAGTGGATGGCATTGATTCAGAAACTGATAAGCAACTCTTATTTAAATGCAACTCAAACAAGTCTGGGTTTATTACACTTTAAAACTGTTGTATATTTGTCTTGAAATGTCAGAGTTGTTTAAAGTTTATTTATTCGTGTCACAAGTAGATTTATATTAACGTTGCAATAAAGTTACTGTGAAAATTCCCTAGTCACCACAGTCTGGCGCCCCTCGGGTACATTGAGGGCGAGTTTAGCTTGCCAACGTACCAGCACATCTTTCGGAGGAAGGAAACTGGAGCACTCAGAGGAAACCCACGCAGACATGGGGGAATGTGCAAACTCCGTACAGACAGTGACCAAAGCCAGGAATCGAACCAGGGTTCCTAGTGCTGTGAGGCAGTGCTAACCACTGTGCCACCATAGGCCCAATTGATGGTGAAATTATCTTAAACAACAATTGGTCCATCTCTAAGCTTGTCTTGGAGTCAGGCAGTCTGGAGAAAAAGTCGTAAAATTTCATTAGCATTAGACATGATTAATATGGGCTGCAGAATCAAAGAGTTGTTTTGAAGGTAAAACAATTTGTTAGCTTTTCTATTTGAATCATCCAAAAGCATCCCAAATTGTCATTGAGATGGTGATTCAGGGTGGAACCTTGGCTCAAAGGCTTTTGTGTTTAATTCATCTGTGTATCTTTTTGAAAGAAGCAGGCAATTCAGTTTGGGTTTCGCGAAGGAAATGCAGCTGGAAAATTTGCTCCTATTTGCAGCAAAAGGATAAACTGGATACTGACCCTCACATTGCCATGTGGCAGAAAGCAGTCAGCTTGAATAGATATCTTGAGGAGAGCTATACAGAAGCTGTGGGAGCAAATTAGGAAAAGAAAACAGTTCAATGCCAAGATAAAGAGCTGAAGAATCTGCAATCATGAACTCTTCAAAGAAAATTAGAGGATCATTTAGCCAAAGGCTAATGGAAGGATCCCCAGATAAATTGTACCTTGAGGAATAGTTGGAAATTAAGGTGAAATTAAATGCTGGATGGCCATGGCATACCTTTTGGAACGATCTCAGGAAAAGTAAATGAATCTTCAGTATTTCGCAAGGTAAAGAACTTCTGTGAGGCAGGGGGCAGGAAAGTAAAAACTAGAAATCTAGAACTGAGTTCATAGCATTAGCCTTCATAGGCCATAATGTTGGATTAGTGATGCTTGCTTTGTTTAATTTCACTTTGCAGACCAGTGTTGCAAAACTGGCAAACCTGAGACTGAGTCCGTGTTGGATTTTGGACTTTGCCTGTTTTCAGGTCGGGCACTTGGGTTTGGGTTGAGCACATAGACTGTTGAGATTTTTCAAGTAAGGATGGCAAGGGACTGTTTTGAAAGAGATGGAGGCAGTGTTGCAAGATAAGCCTGGGAAATCATTCAGGGCGACATCAGGTGCATTAGTATTACTTGGCCGCAAGTGTGGCAGAAGCTCTGTTGATGCATGTAGTTGGGGTTATCACTGCGCTGCAATGAAGCTTTGGTGATGGAGTGGCAGCAGCTGCAAGGAATTCCCCAAAAATATAGACCAAAGATGTCAGTGAGGAGAGAAATTCGGGTGATGCAACCAAAGAAGTCCAATTTTCAGATTGCTGGATTCGATACACAGCTCCTGTATATGTGTAAAAACACTGTTGGCTTTTAATCAAAAAATGAGAAATCTGTTGGTGTAGTTCTCTTGGTTAATTGCAGAATGTTTGGATTTCTTCTTGAAACCTTAATGGGATTATAATGCAAGCAATACATGTGTTAAGCAACAGCAAACTAGAATAGAAAATAAAAATATTCAACAAAAAACTAGATTTTGCTTCACTTGTGGCTGGCGCAGTTATGTGATTGTTTGTTTACAAAAGACTTTTGGGATATTGTATTAAATTGTAGCAGGGTAGCACTGAGCCATTAGACATTTCGTTACAGCAGCTTCCTGACATCGATGACAAGTGGCTCAAGGATTTTTTTTTCTGCTTTTGTTGAAGAATTCAAAAGCAAAAAATGTTTTTAATTACATGTCTTCTTTCTCTGCAGTGGTCCATGTGGCCAGTTCCAACTTACTAATTAAAACAACTTGGAACTTTTTTTTTCATGTCAGCATATTGTGACTTACACAATCCAGTTTTAACTCCCTTGGAGGTCGTGCAAGTGAAGCGAATGAGCCATAAGGGCAGAGTTGTGTGTACGTGCAAATGAGCCATATACCTCATTGTTTTACTTACTTTGAATGAAGGCACATTTACCCTTTGTAAAAACTGAAAATGCTGGAATAACTCAGGCAGCATTTGTAGAGAGAGCAATGGAGTTAATGTTTTGAGTCGTTATGGCTTCTTATCCTTGTTCAGTGTTTTGTGCAGGTAGGTTTGTTTTAGAGCAACATATTATTCGGATATCCCTGTAACCCCACATTTTTACCCTGCCGATTCCCCGAACCTATATAACTTGGGACACTAAAGGACAATTGGATACAGCCAACCCATCTGACCTGCACACCTTTGGAATCTGGGAGCACCTAAAGGAAACCTACGCAGACAAGGGGAGAATGTGCAAACTCCACACTGACACTCACCTAAGGCCGAATTGAACCTGGGTCCCTGGCACTGTGAGGCAGTAGTGCTGACCACTGTGGCACCATGCCACCCGTTTAGGTGAACCCTTGAGGTGTTCTCCTACTTCTCTTGTGGTCCTTGCTGCTCTGTGCTCCTGGACATTCATTCGTGACCAGCTCAGATATGAAATGTCAACTGAACTGGCATTGACTGTGATAAACACTGACAGCACTTCAACACAATTCATTGGCTGTAAAGTGCTTTGGAGTGTCTCAAAGTTTTGAAAGGCATTTGTTAATGCAAGTTCTTTATTCCATTCTTTAAGTATTTCTTCCTAATGACTCTTGTTTGCTGAGATTTCCTTAACTATCTCTGGTCTTCATGTAGTTCTCCTCAATTGACCCTTGTAGATATCTTTTCATAACAACCTGCCTGCTCTATGCAGAACTTGCAGTCCTTTGTTAGCTCTCATATCCATCTGTACTATGGAAAAAATTGTGCTGTCTCTATTAAATTTTCCAAACTTAAGCTTGACTGCATATAACATGGACAATTTTCCTATCTTTGATAAGTATTTGACTTGACTGTATTTGAGATCTTGAATCTGTAGCCACGTGTAAGGATTTAATTAACATGTTTCATCCCCATACTCAAATTCACTTTTGAGAAGAAGAAATCTAACACACCCTGTTTCCTCAACAACAGTTGCAAAATCTACCAATGGGATCTCTACTGCTGTCTGCCACAAGCCTACTTTCACTGGTCAAGATACATGTTGGGATTTATGTAGCTCGACATGCTATATGGTTGGCCTTAACAGCAATCTTTGTAAGTAGGGCCCTCGCCATTTGCTGACCTTGCAAGCTTGATACAGATGCAAAGCAACCTTGCAGCACAGTGGCTATCCTGATTGATAGTTTGCTCTGTGAATCACAAATAGACCAAAGACTGTCACTTTCAGATCTGAAAAGTGCCTGACCTACCTCAAATTACCATAGAGGAAATATCTCAAATATCCCATTTCACGGCGGTAATATGGAATGGCTGTGTAAATGATATTTTCTGCTCATCAGTCTAATAAGAAATTCTCCTGACCGAACAATTGAGCGTACTGTGTATTAATTGTAGTGACCATGTGATGCCTGGTGCATAGACCGTATGTCCTTGTGTTTGGTTGGTTGAATCCATTTTCCTTTGGTTATTCAGAAAGCAGAACGCAGACTCTACTCAACGAGCCTGCACTTGCAAAACCCAAATTGTCTACTTTCAGATGTGAATCTGTGATTGGGCACTAATAGGTACACTGAAAACCAACTTAAGATAATCAGTCAAGCTTGTAACAATCACACTTGCTGAAAGCAAAATACATCCATATGCAGAGAGCCATTATCCACAAACAAAAGGAATGTGTTCAAGCCTTGCTTGCTTTTTTGAATTACCTGGGAGTGCGAGGAACATATAGTTCCCCATTGTTTATCTCACGTAACCCCCTGACCACAATCAAAGTTGGCTTGTCAGCACCCTTTATTGCCTGTACTGTAAACAGCTGTGACCATTTGAAATTTGACATTCTTGCTTTTGTCCTGATGAATGCATACCTTGGCAACTTGTCTCTCTCTTCAGCAATATTCAAGTTCTGTAAAGCCGAGGGTCTTATCGTGTTGCGTTTTCTCTCACTGCCTTGTTTACTCCTGTTGCAGTTCATTTCATTTCCTGCTCCTCTCGTTGTTCCTTAAACCTATGCAACCGTCCAGACCGTGAGATAATAAGCAATGTGCAATAACAATAGCTGCCAAGATTATCTGAGAAAATAAGCACTTCTGGAGGATCTGGCACTCATTTGCATAGTTTCCTTATGTCATTTGAAAGCCTTTAAAAACTAACATTCATGGGAAATCCTTGATGTAATACTTTTTTGACTATAAGGTTCAGCAGAAGGCAAAAACAGTCTCCATAAAGATGGGATTTTTGTCACCGCAACATCTAAAACTGTATTGTTGCATCTGGAGCATGAGAAAGCACAGATCCCAAGGGAAGTTGCAGACTAAAGCCAATAGCCTTTATTGATAAACTCATGAAGATCGATGTCATTTCATGGATTTGTGTGCCAAGGTTAACACCACTAGCAAATATTTTAATTGATAAAGTCTCAGAACAAGCCTTACACAATTTTATAGAATTTATCGCAACAGAGAAACAGACCATTTGATTCTACTGGTATGAGCCAACTCCCTTTGTTCTTCTCATATCTAACTTCCTTTTAAGTGCAGTTACATGTGGCCGTGAGTTCCACATTCTCACCACTCTGGTCTTCGAACTCTGCTACCGTACTGCCTTCTTAACATGTTCAGGGAGGTATTTTGATTAAATCCAGAACAAGTAAAGAAACCAGAACCAATTGAGAATCGAGCATCATTGATTGAAGTATATTATCAGAAAAGCGGCGAGGGGAATGCTTTACTTATGTCTAATTCTAATATACTTGATCTGACTGTTGTTCGATACTGGCAGTACAGATCCAAAATGAAAAGGATAACGAACACCTCTCACCTGCTAAGCACTCAAAATGCAGGAAAATGGGAGTAAATCCCACCAGCATTTTTTAGTGTGATTTTCTGAATGAATCTCTGACACTCTGGTCATTACAGAGTGTCTGACCGTGATTCATTCTGAAAATCTGTGGGAGGAGCCTATTCCCACCTGAGAGGCTGGCAGCTTAGTGTTGAGCGAGCCACTGCGCATGTGCTGATCTGTCAGCACGGAGATTGGCACATGCAGAGTGGTCACTATTGCTGACCTCCAGATCTTCCACCCCCCCCTCCGATCGCTGGCCTCCCTGACCTACCCGGGCCAGCCCTTATCTCCCTGGTCATGATCTCCAGATCCTGCTGACCAGCCCCAAGGTGTTCCCCGCCACTACCGCCCCCCCCCCCCCCACCCTCAACCACCAACAGCCCCGATCTCCGCACCTCCCCCACCGCCCCCCCTTCCAGATGGCCAGCCGCAATCACCCACTTCCCTCCCTCTCCCAATGCTACAATTGCGGCATGGCAGTGAATGATCTCAATTGCCCCCTTGTAGGCCCTGTTTCCCCCCCCCCCCGCCCCACTCTAGCCCAGCATTCTTGGCATTGCCTGATGCCCAAACGCACACCCCCCCCCCCCAACCCCGATATCTGGGGGGGGGGGGGGGGAGGGGGGGTGCCTCATTAACTCCACTTCCCTCCAGTAGGGTCAGGTGCCTGTTCTCTATTCATGGGGAGTGGGAGTAAAACCCACTGGAAGGAACCAGTCCAGAAAAAGGGCAGGGGTGGGTTGGAGTCTGGAGATTTCAATCCTGGGCCTTCTAATCAGATAGACATTGCGATTTTCGTATTGTAATAAGCAGTGTGCCAATTTCCAGCACAACTGATTACAATACGAAAATTGCATTGGAGTGGATGGTGCTGAAAAACTGGGTTCCGGAGATGCGTGGATGCCCACGGTGCCCAATGCGAAGCCTATGAAATGACCACCGCTGACATCTCCCAGCCACTGCACTACCAAGCAGTGCAGTGGATGGGAGAATCACCCCCAGTATCTCTTGGGTAAAGTAGTTAGTTGACTATCTAGCCAAAAGAGTGAACCCAAATAACTTGCCTGTGATTTCCTGTGGCTCAGCAGTGAAGGGACTTCTCCATCAGTACAGATCTGGCAATAAAGCATCGGCCCGTGAAATTTCCTGCAATGCTGTTCATTCATTCAAACCATTTAATGAGCAGTTGGATAGGTTTTTGTCTAACAAATATTAAAGAATATGGATTTGGGGTAGAGGAAGGAAACTTTTCTCATAATCAATATTCAAATATGAGTTGTGAGACTAGTGAGAAGTGCAAGTGACAAGGCCACACCTTGCTTTTACTTTGGTAGGGATGTAACCTGTGTCCATATTTCCACTTTATTCTTTCAATGGTCATCCGCTCAGGCTTCACAGAATAAGCGTAGAAAGTCATACCCAGGTACTTTATACTTGGTTTTAGCCATTCTTCTCAAAAGTTACTCAGACAACAATGTTCTGTCTGTAATCCCAATTCTAAGATGCTGTCTGAAAAACATATTTCCAGTTTCCAATCTTTACCTTTAGGCAATTACCCTTTGCTAACATGTTACATGACTCAAGCCAGTTGGTGAAGTCAAGACAAAGGCAGAGAGCCTTTCCATGCAGAAAGAGTTTATTGACTTAGTACAAGTCAACAGTCATCCACCCCACCTGTGTTCCAGCTATCCCCATTTTTAGGTGTACAAATACCCATCACCTGATTAACGATGGAATTACCATTGAACAGTAACGTGATTGCTGTTGAAGTTTAACAATGTAATTGTCAATAATATCGACAAAAGAAAGAGAGTAATAGTCAAACATGAGCTGAGTGACACTGCGTGGACTTTGATCATAAATCTTCTATAACTATGTGCATTTTTAATTCCTTCACTATTATTTACAACAAAATACTTTGAAATTTCATCCATCAAAAAAATTTCTGTTATGGTGTGTACTACTGTCAGCAATAGGACAAATCTCTGACCCCCACCCTCATCTGTCATCAGCTTACACGATTGATTAAATTTATTTTTGGTAAAGTAAGCTTTGAGTCAGACCTCGTTGCAAAATGCTGCCTGCAATGAATGGGCAGTTTGGATACTTACAGGTTTCAGACTGAAGGTAAGGGCAAAGGGTTCATGCCAAGTTTCTGTTTACGTTGTCAATGACTCAGACGTTTATGACCTTTGCAATTTTTTCAGTCTCGTTATCCCATTTAGTGGAATTACTGAATACTTTCTCAAGGCAGCTGCCCTTTTGATGCTAATCTTTAATTGTCAATCTTGGTTAACGCGTGTAGGCATTAACCTTGGGAAATGTGCACTCTATCTGTTGAAGTTGTTGCTGTTATGTTGACCTGTGAGGTGCTGTTTTGGTTTCCCAGTTTCACTTAGGAAAATTAAGACTGGGTTCGAATTTCTTTTACATTGAATGGGTAGTATTCTGGTGGAACGCTTTATCTGGCCATATGGAGCACATCCAATTTTCATTGATTGGTTCACTGGCTTACCACACACTTGGTGAAGGTGAAAGTGATCTCCAAAATATCCTGAGGTATGTTGTGGTGTTAAAATCATAAAATGATGCAGAACACAAAGATACAATCGTGTTTATGCCAAATATAACGTTGTCCAAATGAGGCAGAGCTAGAAGCAGAGTTTTGAAAAGGTGTGTGAATTGGACTGAACGTAGCTGGAGAGTGAAATCATGGCAACAGCATTCATCAGCTTTAAAGAGGAATAATAGGAAATTATTAACAGCCAATTTCTTCTTAGCAAAATCAAAGAGCACGTTCAGACATGTAAGCTTTCAAAATCTCCTAAATATGGAAATGTGGTTGTGGCAAAAGGTGGAATTTGTCCCTTGGTTGTAAAATGCAGAATAACAAAGATTTTATAAATTGGAACTATTTTGACTCTCCTTTTTCAGATTACCACTTCTCTCTTTGCACCATCTATTATTTTCTTGGCGATCAAGCAATCTGTTTCTAAACCTTTGTTAATGTCAGTTGAAGATGCAATCTTTATCTTCTTTCCTATCAGGAAGGATCTCGCCTTATCCTTCCGGCCTGATCGAGATACACAAACGTACAAATTAGGAGTAGGAGTAGACCACTCCTGCTGATGTGATTGTAACTTGAATCCCACATTCCTGCCTACCCCAATAATCTTTCACACCCTTGTTGATCAAGAATCTTATATTAGCCATGTTATGTGGAAACTCTACAAGGTCTGAACCCACCCCATGTCATTGCATTCAGTGGTGCCATTTGATTGGTCTACAGTTGGGAAATGAGAAGTGTTCCTTATTTTAGCCAGTCATGTTGGGCTGCTGAGTGTCTGCATCATTAGCTTAGCTCAGTTGGCTGGACGGCTGCTTTGTGATGCAGAGCAATGTCAATAGCCTGGGTTTGAATCCGGTACTAGCTGGTGTTATCCATGAAGACCCTGCCTTCTCAACCTTGTTCCTTGTCTAAGGTGTGGTGTTCCTCAGGTTAAATCAGCACAGTCTGCTCTCCCACTCAGAGAGGAGAGCAGCCTGTGGTCATCTGAGATTATGGCGACTTTACCTTTTACTAAATAGTGTCAGTGGAAAAAGAATTGCAGGAAGTAGTTGAAATAAACAGTAAATGAAATCAGTTTTGTGACGGACACAATTTAACAACTGAAGACTTAAATGTTAAAAGCGAAGTCTTATTGTGGATCCATTATTTTGCTATCCTGAAAGAAAGAAACAGGTTGTGGTCTCCGTCAGGTAAATGAACAGATGGGGTGAAGTACAGTTATTCAGCAGCTACTGTTTATTTTAGACAAGTCAGATCAGACATTATATTTCCTCGTGATAAATGTTGGTCTTCTCAGGCACACTTGAGTCATAGAGTGCATTATCCAAACTATTGTGTAGTTAAGGCTTAGACTAGCACATTTGTCAGTTTCTAATTCTTGAGGAAGTGCCTTTGGGTGCGCCGCACTTTGTTTTTGAATTCACTTATGTAGGAATCACTACAACACTAAATATTTGAATATTTTGCATTAGGTACTTTTATCAATTCATGATATATCTGAGGCATGTATTTTATCTCTAAGATGAACATATTAAAAAAAACCCACGTGCTGTTTTGAAGGGGCGTAAAGGAATTCTGCTTAGTGTTCTGGCCAATATTTACCCCTCAAGCAACTTCACTTCAAAGAAACATACAGACTATCACATTGTTTTTTGTGGGAGCTTGCTGTACATTAGCTGGCTGCTGCATTACAAACGTTACAAGAGTGGAAAGTACTTTAGGATGTCCTGAGGTAGTCAAAAGCTTTACATAAATACATGTTTCTTTTGCTGTCTTATGCTTTTACAAATATTTTCTTATATGGAAATTTTGACATTGCTGATGTCACAGTACAAATGTAACTGAACTGTCTCCATCCTGCTGGAAGCGTTCCTGTTTTGGGGTTGCAGTTGAATGGTTGTTCTTTGTGGCTAGAGACACAGGTGGATCTAGTTTTAGCTTGGTGTTTTTAAACTGGTCAATGTGGTAGGAGCACATTTTTGTCAATCTGAGCTAGCTGTACAACCCTACTGGCCCAGCATGATACAAAGGACTAGATTTTCCCACTATTCGGAAGGAATAGCTGCAAAGCTTGGCTTAATTCTCGCTGACCTTGTGGAATGGAATCCCTGACACTGTAGGTGGGCTAACTGATTATTGGGGTGCTGGGGGGAGTTTCTAGGGGGATGTCTGAATATAATGCGATGGCGATGTGAGACAAGCTCATGTCCCACGGCTTTCCAGAGACACAAGTCTGTCAACTATTAGATTCCAATTTCAGATGTGGTTTCAGAATTTTAGACTTCCAAGGATGAAATGTATTCCAAATTGTTCCAATTTGGAATCAAGAATTACATTAGCACCACTAGACCAGATGTAGACCCCGTGCAGATGTGGACCTATCTAAACCAATTATGTTTGAAATTCAAAGACAATTACAGTTTTTGCCATGCCAACCAATTTAATTAGACTCTTTTAATTTGGAGGCGTAGACTTGCATAACACTTCCTAATCCACATTATTTATTTTTCATTGAGATTTTTGCCAGATATCTGTTGAAACTGATCTGTACCTGGCTCTTCTGTGATATGCAAGTATAGGATAATAGAGTGGTTACATCAGAGAAGGAGGCCATTTGGTCTATCATACTGGTTTTTTGTAAGAGCAATTTAGTTTGTTCCACTACCCTATTCTTTCCTCTGGCCTGGAAAACCTTTTTTCTTCAGGTACTTTTCAAATTCACTTTTGAAAGCCTCAATTGAACCTGTCTACCACACCCTCAGGCAGTGTATTCCAGATCATAACTACTCATTATGTTAGAAGGTTTTTCATAATGTCGCCAGTGGTTCTGTCACCGATCAGCTCTGTCCTCTGGTTCTTGGCCCTTTCACCAACTCCACCTAATCTGTCTAGACCCCACATGATTTTGACTATCCCTATCAAATCTCCTCTCAACCTTCACTAAGGGGAACAGCCCCAGCTTTTCCACCCTGTCCATGTAATTGAAGTCCCTTATCATTCTCACAATTTTTTCTGCAGCTGATCTGAAGTTTTCACATCCTTCCTAAAGTGCAGTGCCAAGAATTGGACTCAAAACTCTGATTGAGGCTGAACCAGTGCTTTATAAAGATTCACTGTAGTTTCCGTGCTTTGCTCTTCCATGACTCTGTTTCTATAGCCCAGGTTTCTATATGTATTTTTTGACACTTCCTCAACCTACCATGTCACCTTTGCTTGGTTGTGCTCATATGCTGCCTTTGGAATTGCGTTTTTTTTAGCTTCTGTTGTCTCTCCTCATTCTTACATCTGTAATGTGTTATCGAACACTCCTATGCATTAAATTTGATCTATCACGTGTCTGCCTATTCTACCAACTAGTCTGGGTCCTCTTGAAGTCTATCAAAATTCACTCATGGTATGCAATATTTCAAAGTTTACTGTTATCTGAAAGTTTTGAAATTGTGCCCTCACAACCAACTTCTAGGTCAATAATATATATCAGGAAGGGAAATGGTCCTAACACCCACCCTGAGAACCTCAGCTTGCATACCTTCCTCCAGTCCAAAAGTAACCATTCACCATTTATTTGTTTCTGCCACTTGGTCAACTTTATATCCAGACTGCCAAATGAGACAGTGTTGGCTTTTCCTTCTTTCTTCCCTTCTAACCTGGTAACTCCCTCCCCTTGCCTCTGTGACATGACTCCATCGATGGAATTGGAGATGTAAATGTATTTCCCACAATTATCAGTGCACACTATTCGAGTCACTCTCTGTGTGGAACTTGCACGTTCTCCCCATGTCTGTGTGGGTTTTGTTTGGGTGCTTCAGTTTCCTCCCACATGCCAAAGATGTGCAGGTTAGGTGGCTTGACTGTGTTAAGTTGCCCCTTAATGTTGGGGGGCTAGCAGGGTAAATAGGTGGGGTTACAGGGATAGAACCTGAGTGAGATTGTTGTTGGTGCAGATTTGATGGGCTGAATGCCCTCCTTCTGCACCATCAGGATTGTTTTCTCTTAGCCATAGTTGCATTGATGGCAATCTAAAGCTGAGTCAGAATGTCATAGGTTCAAACCCACCCTAGCAACTGAAGCAGACAACCTATTCAGCCCTGGGGTCTGTTTTATTGATGTCGTCTTTCAGATGAAACATTAAACCGTGATCTTGTCCACACTCTCAATGGAAGAACCAACAACACTATTCAAAGAAGAACAGGGGAGTTCTCATTGCTTATCCCTCAAACAGCATTGCTAAAACAGATTATCTGCCCACTATCTCATTGCCATGGACAGGTTGTCGGCCGCATTTCTTACACCGCAGCAGTGACTACACTTCAAGAGTACTGCATTGGCTGTGAAGCTCTATGGGACGCACTGAGGTTACCAAGGCACCATATAAATGCAAGTGCTATGTTTGCATTGGCAATGGTACATTTCCTTCTGCCAAAGTTAACGGTTTCTTTCATTTGTGTATGCCTATAGCTCATTTGGGATTGTTGAGCAGTCCATGGTTTTGGAATCACTCATGCATGTGAAAATCTTTGGGCCAGTGATGCACTCCATACCCATCTGTAATTAATCATTTGCTTTTGTTCTGTGTACACTCTGGGAATTGATTCATTATTCATGGCAAAATGATAGACAACAAGGGTAAAGGGGGTGCTGCCAGCTAGGAGACTGTTGGCAATGAAAAATAATAAGTGTGGGATCAAATAGGTGTAAAGGACCTAAAATAATTGTAATCAAAAGTGCAACATAGCAATTTTCAGATTAATTTCTAATAAAATGCTGTTGTGTATCTATTTTAAAATCGCCAGACTCCAACAACAGACTATTTAAGGAGTTATTCATAGCAACATTTTTAAAACTGCTTCAATATAATTGAAAACTTCTTTTAAGGTTTTGGCACACTCAATTTGTTTATTCAGTGTATCGTGAGCTACTGGAGAAAAGAGCTGGACATTGTTGGTACAAATGACTGAAATTTTGTTCTGATGTGGTCTATTGGAAATGTTCAGTATTTTGAAAGATGTGCTTTGTGGTATAGGTGGTTAGCAGCCATGGCTTGCACATAGACACTGCACTGCAAGTGGCATTAGGGAATAATGGTGGAGTCTGGGAAAAGAATGGAAGAGGTCCTTAAGTATGTTGTGCGTGTGCATGTATTAATAACTGCGCTCTTGATTCTGTAGGGTGCCCTTTTGTTCTAGTGCTCACAGTTTGCATTTTCTCATGATAGAACCATAATTTATTATTTGTTGGCCTATTTATGTTGGTATCGGCAATAATGAATAACTAGGCGTGTGAAATTCTGTGCTGTTGCATGACTGTGAGTGTGGATTTCCAGCTGTGGCAAACTGAAGAACTGGTGGCAGCAGCTTAGGCATCACTGGCACCAAGATATCAGAGGTACCCTGGAAAGCTCCTTATTCTGATGGAAGGTTATTTGGCCCATCTTCTCTCATCCATTCTTGGAAATCACAATGTTTACTCATTGAGACTGGTGTCAGCTTCTGTGCAGAGTTGCCTTTGATGTTGCTCTTGCCTCTCCAGTAAACTAACATATAGAATTGAGTCAATAACAGTTAAATACTTCATACTTTATTGCATTAACAATGATTTGTATTAACAGGCTCAAAAATATTGGCAAAAGATGTGTGGGAAGTCAGTTCCATCATCGAATCTGCCATCACAAGAGGGACATGGTTGGTGCAAATTAATGCAACTTAGTTCTGGGATGGTCTGTTGGAAGGGTTCAGTATTTTGAAAGATGTTATTTGTGGTGTTAGCAGACCTCATTCGCACACAGACACTGCACCTCAAGTGGCATGAGGAAATAATGGGGATGGATGTGCATGTGCACGCATTTCAGTTCGCACAATTCGGTACGTTGTCATGGACAGAATGTATGTGTCTCTTATTACTTGTAATTGGTATGTTTTCTCTTCTAGAAAAAGATGTCTGGTTTCTTATTACTGGAGTGTGTATACCAATTAAAAGCATTTTAAATTCACGAGAGCAAGCTTTTGTGAATTTAAAAATGAAGGTTATTTATTCTTGTACACTCATCCTGAAATATCATAGAAACCTACAGTGCAGAAGGAGGCCATTTGGCCCATCGAGTCTGCATCGACCACAATTCCACCCAACCCATATCCCCACTTATTTACCCTGCTAGTCCCCCTGGCACTAAAGGTCAATTTAACAAGGCCAATCAACCTAACCTGCATATCTTTAGACTGTGGGAGGAAACTGGGGCACCTGAAGGAAACCCATACAAACACGAGGAGAATGTGCAAACTCTACATAGACAGTGATCCAAGCTGAGAATCGAACTGGGGTCCCTGGCACCATGAGGCAACCACCCAATTAATTGCAACAGCAGATGCACTCATTCTTAAACACACAATGATTAGATATGGAGAAAGGTCATGCACTGGTGACAGGTATCTCAGTCCCTGGTTTATAATCTCCAGTCTCTCACATGGCAGGTGTGCAGTTTCTGGGCAGTTTTTGATACTTTTAATGCTGAAGGGAAGATCTTGTAAAGCAAAGAATTCATGGCAGGCTTTAGGTTTCTGGTCGTGAACAGTTGTAGATGGGTTTTCAGGTGAATTTTTAACAAAACCATGTTGGAGGATGAGAGAGACTGTTCTCCATGTTTTTAATTACCTTGACTGCTTGATGACTTGTAGCTAGTTCATAGTCTGTCTTCCTGACCAACTGACAACTCAATGCAAACAGATCTCAGCTGATTTTTAAAAGCAGACAAAAATGTGCTGATCTCCATACCAATGTGGAGCTGGATGAAAACTCCCAAAAACTGTTCACCGTTAACACCCACATACGGTTATATTGGTACACATGCCTGCCATTTGGGGTCTCACTGGCACGTGCCATTTTTTAGCGTACTATGGAAAGCTCATTGCAGGGAATACCTAGAGTGGTGGTGTACTTGGATGATGCCTAAATTACTGGGGCATTCCTGAGGAACAGAGAACAAACCTAGAAGAGGTCTTGAAAAGCTTTAAAGAAACAGACATCTGCTTAAAATGAGAGAAGTGCATCTTTCAGGTGAGGTTATGTACCTGAGCTTCAAGGTAGATGCCTATGGTTTGCATCCCCTAGAGGACAAGGTGAAAGCTACCAAAGAAGTACTACAACCTAGAAATCATTCCTAGGGATGATAAACTACAATGGGAGATTCCTACAAAATGTGTCCACAACTCTGGTCCCATTATACTGGCCTCTGAAGAAGCATCAATGATGGGAATGGGGAGAGGACTTTGCTAAAGTAAATAAAACTTTGCAGTCTTCAGCACTACTTGTACATTTTGTTCTCACAAACCATGAGTGGGAACTTGCAATGCTTCACCATATGGAGCTGGAGCAGTCCTTTCCCTTAAGATGTCAGACAGAATAGAGGGGCCAATTGCCTTTGCATCGAGAGCTCTGTCCAAGGCTGAGAAGAGATACTCTCAGATTGACAAGGAGAGTTTGGTCGTAATATATGCGGTGAAGAAGTTTCACCAATATACTTGGAATGCATCTCACCATTGCCTCTGTTCATATTGTTTCGAGAGGAAAAGCCAGTGCCACTAATCGCCTCTCTGAGGGTACAGAGATGGGCTGTGATGTTGGCTGCATACAGCTACTTGTTCCAGCACAGACCAGGAACACAGATATCAAATATGGATGCACTCAGCCACTTCTCCCTGGCACAGACTGTACCATCTCCACCAATGCCACAATAAAACTGGTAACTCTGCAGTCTTGTTCCTGTAGCCATGATGAGGAGATGCTGGCATAGGACTGGGATGGGCACAGTAAGAAATCTCTTAACACCAGGTTAAAGTTCAACAGATCTATTTGGTATCAAGAGCTTTCAGAGTGCTGCTCCTTCATCAGGTTCCTATAGGATACCATTTGTGCAATTGACCCTACAGTCTTCAGCATCTCTGTTGTATCAGAGAGATTCAGTTATGCCTTCCTCAGTGCATTCAGTCACCTGGGCCATCTGTGCAGCTTTTTCCAATGAAATTTTAGCCTCAGTCAGTAGCATTTTTTTGTATTGTGCGATTGTTAATCCCACAGACCAAAAAGTCTCTTAACATCTCCCCCAAAGCTGGGCTGAATTCCCAGTACTCTGCTGGAGGTCATAGTCTGGTCATGAATCTAGAGACCATCTCTCCTGGTTCCCTCACAGCCGAATGGAAACTTATACCTCAACATGATGATGGATAGTCGGCATTATAATGGTCTCACTATGTGGTCAAAGGTCTTAGTGTCCAGGGCATCAGGTGATGTTAGGCCTCCTCAGTAGGCGGTTAAATTTGTTGGCTACAGACTGTAAGTAATATCATCTTCTGCTTTTCTTCTGTAGTGATCTCATTAACCAGTGTAATAACTGGAGGTGACTCAATGTGGCCCCAAACAATAAGGGATTTATTAATTAACAATAATAATATATATACTGTTGCGAAGTTGAGTAGTGTAATTGTAGATTAGTATTTGTAAAATTGTAAAATGCTAGGGAAAAAGCATTGCACGTTCCCTTTAAAAGGTGGTGCTTTTTCTTCTTAGAAAAGTAAAAAAAATGCAAGCACGTGTAGAGTGCTCAAAATGAAACATCTGTATCGGAAGGCCAAGTAGCAGGGTTACCAAGGCAACAGGCTTTTAGGCTTTTGAATTATTTGAATTTAGCCTATCAATTTGAATCAGGCACTTCAATACTTTCTTCCCGCTTAGAAAGGAAAACAGAACTAGAGGGCACAGACTCAAAAGAGGGGGGGGCAGTTTAGAACAGAATTGAGGAGGAACTTCTTCACTGAAGGGGTGGTGAATCTCTGGAATTCTCTATCTATTGAAGTGGTGGAGGCTACCTCATTGAATATATTTAAGTCACGGGTAGATAGATTTCTGATAGACAAAGGAACTAAGGGTTATGGGGAGAAAGCGGGAAAGTGGAACTGATCCACTTCAGATCAGCCATGATCTTATTGAATGGCGGGGCAGGCTTGAAGGGCTAGATGGCCTAATCCTGCTCCTATTTCTTATGTTCTTATACCAAGACCCTATTGAAGTTTAAGTCCGATGGTTTTGACAAACTAAAACTAATTCTATCGTGGGAAGTATTGATATGTCATTACAGGTATAAGTGGAAGGGGGCACTGTGACAAAGGGAGAAAGTAGCTGCCACCTGCTGCAGTTCATAGTTTTTTAGTTCAAAGCCTCATTTAAATAGCAAAGAAGAAAGAAGAATCAACGGAGAAGGCCCAGAATATTCGGGAAGACACAAAACCTGATTGTAATTTAGAGAGTGACTAAAATTCAATTTTTTTTTGAATTTTAGAGGAGGGGATCCACCTTTGTTTATAACAAGATGGTTACAGATTAAGGATCTGCCAGAAAATTCTCTCTCACTTCTACTCTCTTCTCTTCCACTGGCTCCAACAGAAGGTGCTCCACTTCCCCGGATTTGCGCCACACTCCTGATAGGCCTGGTTTCCCATGTGGCTTCTTCATAGGTTATGCCCTGGTCATGTGACCTGCAAAGGATTGCCCCTTAAAGAGGCCACATTACCACAGTCATGCTAATCTCTGATACAACATTACATGGTTGAAGTATTTGTATTCTCTGATTCAACATCTCAGCTTGACTTCATATCTCACAAATTTAATTGAGTTTTTTGAAGGGGTAACCAAAAAGGTAGATGAGGGCAGTGCAGTTGATGTTGTCTACATGGACTTTAGCAAGGTCTTTGACAAGGTACCGAATTACATCTCACGGGATCCAGGGTGAGGTATCTAAATGAATGCAAAATTGGCTTCTTGACAGAAGCAAGAGGGTGGTTGTGCAGGATTGTTTTTCAAACTGGAGGCCTGTGACCAGAGGTATGCCTCGGGGATCAGTGCTGAGTCCACTGTTATTTGTCATGTATAGGAAGCATGGTTAGTAAATTTGCAGATGACACCAAGATTGGTGGCATAGTGGACAGTGAAGAAAGTTATCCCCAATTGCAATGGGACTTTGATCAATTGGGCCAGTGGGCTGATGAATGGCAGATGCAGTTTAATTTGGACAAGTGCGAAGTGATGCATTTTGGTAGATTGAACCAGGGCAGGACTTAGTCAGTTAATGGTAGGACAGTAGCGAAAGTTACAGAACAAAGAGATGTAGGGGCACATGTTTGTTGCCCCTTGAAAGTGGAGTCACAGGTGGACAGAGTGATGAAGAAGGCATTTGGCATGTTTGGTTTCATTGGTCAGAACATTGAATACAGGAGTTGGGACAAAGTACAAAAGCATTGGTAAGGCCACACTTGGAATACTGTGTACAGTTCTGGTCACTTTATTATAGAAAGTATGTTACTGAACTAGAAAGAGTGCAGACAAGATTTACTAGGATGCTGCCAGGACTTGATGGTTTGAGTTATAAGGAGAGGCTGGATAGACTGGGACTTATTTCTCTGGAGCGTAGGAGGCTGAGGGGTGATCTTACAGAGGTCTATAAAGTAATGAGTGGCACAGATCAGCTAGATAGTCAATATCTTTTCCCAAAGGTAGAGGAGTCTAAAACTAGAGAGCATAGGTTTAAGTTGGGAGGGGAGAGATACAAAAGTATCCAGAGGAGCAATTTTTTCACACAGAGGGTGGTGAGTGTCTGGAACAAGCTGCCAGAGGTGTAGTAGAGGCGGGTACAATTTTGTCTTTTAAAAAGCATTTAGACAGTTACGTGGGTAAGATAGGTATCGAGGGATATGGGCCAAATTGGGATTAGTTTAGGGGTTTCAAAAAAAAGGGTGGCATTGGCAAGTTGGGCCAAAGGGCCTGTTTCCGTGCTGTAAATCTCTGTGATTCTATGACTTGAAGTTTACAAAATGTATTGCCTCACATTTATCTGTGTTGAGTTTCATTTGCCAATTATTTGCCCATGTTGCAAGATTATTGATATGTCTTCCCTGCCCCCCCACCCCATCTCCCATAGCCAATTTGGTGTCATCCGCAAATTTATAAGAATTGTGTTTTTGATTCCAAAGTCCATGTCCCTAATGTAAATTATGAACAGTGGTCCCAGCACTCATCCTTGTGGAACACGACTTTCCACCTTCTGCCATTCTGAATAGTTACCTTTTTATTCCCATCCTCTGCTTTCTACCTGAAGCCAGCTTGCAATCCATTCTGCCCTCTCCCCTGACTCCACATTCTCTGACGTCGCTCATTAGTCTACTGCACCTTATCAAAGGGAGAACAGTCTTCGAACAAAATGCTACTTTGTGTTCCCAAATGATGAGGAAGACTCTTCCCCCTTCCTAGACCTCAGAAACCAGGACAAATTCCTAAAGGAAAAGTTCAAGACGGTTACCCTGCCCACAGTTATGTAGGCCATGTGCCCAAGAGATTTGCCTGCAGCCAAAAATACTTTTTTACACAGAGACATACAGAAAGTTTTATATCATTTCAGATGCTGAACATGTGTAAACAGAACATGATATGATCCTTCACACCGCCCTCTGCAATTTGTTCTCACAAATATCTTTCCAAGTAATAAATGCAGCTGTTTTTATAGCCTTTTTACAAATGACTAAATATCTCATCAACACAACTCTTTTGATGTCTCCTGCACAATACCTGTATTTAGTAAGTGGCCTCAGAAGATTGCACCGGCTACCAAATCGGTAGTTTCAGCAGGGAAACTTGACGTGTGACTACAGAATTTACTGAATCCTTTTTAGATCTTCTACCAAAATATACTTCAATTCCTTCTCATCAGTAGAGGCAGAACTGATGTGTTGGCTCTACCCAATAGTCTGAATTTGTATTTGAGTTGAGACATCATGGTGCCATCCTTCTATCTTGTACCAGAGTCTGGAATCCAGTGGTTAATCCACAGAGCTAAGTCAGTCATTTAGACTTGGACCAGTTGGGAATTTGGGGACTGCGGGGGTGGTGGAAGATGAGTGAATTGTTGGAAACATTCATTCTGGTGTCGCAGGATGAGCTGTTATAGTCATGAAAAATGCCTGCCTTGTTTCCCCGCATCTTAGCACTAAACTTCAAAAGTTGTACAAAGCGCTTTGAGGTGCTTTGATTTGTAATCTGTTATAGGAATTTTAAATGTATTATTTTCTGTTATGTGGGTGAATTGGAGAGGAGGACACACAGTAGGGGAGTTGGTTGAGACTGTTTAAATGAGACATGAGCTGGAGCGACCTAGGTATGCGAATATATTATTATCGGTGGCACACTGGTTAGCCTTGGTGCCTCACTGTGCTAGGGACTTGGGGATCCCCAGCTTGGGTCACTGTCGGTGTGGAGTCTGCACGTTCTCCCTGTGTCTGTGTAGGTTTCCTCTGGGTGCTCCTGTTTCCTCCCATAGTCTGAAAGACATACTGGTTATGTGCATTGGTCATGCTAAATTCTCCCTCAGTATACCCAAACAGGTGCCAGAGTGCGGCGACAAGGGGATTTTCACAGTAACTTCATTGCAGTGTTAATGTAGGTCTACTTGTAACACTAATAAATAAACTTCAACTCAAGAAAAACTCAGTTATCCAACTCCATAAGGAGTCTTCCAAGATAATTTCCCTTGACCACATATTAATTAACACTACTTAAATCAAATTTCCTAAAAATGTTGATATTTTATTCTTTAATACAAAGCGCATGCACAAATCCCACTTCCTTAGCAACTGCTTGATTTTCTTGGAAAGAGCTGCTGATCTGGAACTCAGTCTTTTAATTAAGTGATCTCTAAAAATGAAAAAAATTGTGTTAGAGTGGGAGGTTAGGAAGTTAAATGAAGGTGAAATAATTTGCCACAATTTGAGGTTGAGCCAGGTGTTGTCATTTGCTACCATTAAATGCTCTGCACTATTTCTTCAGCCTTTACCTGGCAGCCTAGTGTTTTCTAATCATAAATCCTGAGAGAAGTGTAGCTGGGCCGTGCTACAGGTCAGCCCATGGGATTCGGCACAAAGACTTTGAAAGTTGAAAATGAAACAAAAGCAGCTGTTAGAAAAATATTGCTGCACCTAATAACAGCAATAAAAATCATTTACAGTCTGCAGTGCAGTTTGAGCGAAGCCAGCCATGCTTTCCAAGCCTGCCAGTGTGGTATTAACAGCCTGATATCATTCACAGCTTTTGTTCCCCTGCCATGATTTTAAGTATTTGCTGTCCCATCCACTGATCTCGCTCGAGAGGGAGATGGGAATGATGCTGTATCCTGTGCAAAAAAAAAACGGTTTTACATTTTAATAAAGCACTGCCAAAGAAGCGCATGGTCTCTTACAGTCAGAAACAGGCTTCTTCCTTTGTTGGTGCAGTCCGGCCCCTAATTTCTGTCAAGCAAGGTAGAATGTCCTCAGGTAGAAGTTACAGAAAGGTCTATAAACTGCGATTGGGCCTGGCTTAGGGTATGTCACAGGGTAGAAGTTATAGTACAGGTCCATAAGCTGTTGTTGGACCTTGTTTAGGGTACTTTGGAAGGATCTAAAGGATGGGATGCAGTATAGCTTCACCAGGGGTAAAGGAGTAAAGATTGTTGTTTGCAAAGACTAAGTTTGCACTTCCTGTAGTGTAAGAGATTAAGGGGTGAGCTAACTGATATTTTTAAGATGATTAATGGAGCTGGTAGGATAGATGGAGAAAGGTGAGGAGTAAAGAACAAGGGGGCATAATCTTAAATTTAGGAACCATGCCATTAATGGGTGATAGCATTTCTTCACACAGGGTAGTGGAAATCTGTCCCCAGACATCTGACTGGGCATCAATTGGAAATGTGAAAACAGATTTTTTCAAAGGACGTTACTAGATGACATGGAACCAAGGTGGGAATGTGGAGTTAAGATGCAGTTCAGCTCTAATCAAACTGATGGGATTGATGGGCTGAATGGCCTACTATTCTTCCTATGTTGGAAAGCATGGCCATCCTGTAGGGAGAGTATCACAATCAGTTGTGACGCTTCTGATGACTCAGTGTTGAGGCTCAGGTAAGAGCAGTAACATACTCTAATGTGGCTTGTGCCTGCTGAACCAAACCTGAACATTAGTTAGTGTTTGCAGGAGTTCCAGAGGAGAAAATAGGAAGATAAATGCCAGAATTATGAATTACTAAAGCACTAAAAATGTTACAAGCCTCCATGTGTTGAACTATGTCAACCTTCCACTTACACTGGATTACTTTCCAATAAAGGAACAGCTGTCTGAGTAAAATTGAAGTAATTTGCACCCCATACATCTGCATTGATTGATCTACTTATTATAACAGCAAAGGAAAGGTTTGAGGAACCTCACTGTGCTGCTGTAGGGCTGATTACATTCTATTACTGTTTGAAATTTTGACTCCTGTTTATCAACTCCACAATTTCTTAGAGGATGTCATCCAATGTTACCATGTTATTCTGCAGGGTAAATGCAAGATGTAGTGCCTTGATATTATTTAATTAGAATTTGCAGATCGGACTCAGTGGTAGCACTTTTGACTGGGAGTCAGAAGATTATGGGAAGATTATGAGCCCTACTTTAGAGATCTGAACACAAACAAGGCGGCTTGTATTATGCTGTATTAAAGAAGCAGGTATTTTTGGGGGCACCATAATGCAGATAAGATGTTAAACTAAAGACCCTATATGCATTCCAATGTGGATATGAATTTCCAATAGCATGCCTTGCAGAATATCAAAATACACGCTTGAGGAGTGTACACGTAATAGAGAAGGAAGTGCTGAAGCCTTAAAGCACATCAAGATAGATAAATCCTCGGGACCTGAGGAAGTGTATCCCAGGGAGGTGAGGGAGGAAATTGCAGGTCCCCCTTGCAGAGATAATTGAATCATTAATAGTCACAGATGAGGTGCCTGAAGATTAGAGGGTCGCAAATGTCGTGCAGAGAAAAGCCTGGGAACTACATGCCAGTGAGCCTCACATCTGAGGTGGGTAAGTTGCTAGAAGGTATTTTCAGAGACAGGATCTGCAGGCATTTAGAAAGGTAAGGACTGATTAGGGACAGTCAGCATCTCATATTTCCATGAGATATGAAAATCATGTCTCACAAATTTGATTGAGTTTTTTGAACAGGTAACCAAGAAGGTTGATGAGGGCAGTGCAGTTGATGTTGCCTACATGGATTTCAGCAAGGCCTTTGACAAGGTACCACATGGTAGGTTGTTACATAAGGTTAAATCTCATGGGATCCAGGTTGAGGTAGCCAAGTAGATGCAAAATTGACTTGATGACAGAAGACAGAGGGTTGTTTTTCAACCTGGAAGACTGTGACCGGCGGTGTGCCTCAGAGATCGGTGCTGGGTCTACTGTTATTTTGCATTTATATTAATGATTTGGATGAGAATTTAGTAGGCATGGTTAGTAAGTTTGCAGACGACACTAAGATTTGTGGCATAGTGAAGAGTGAAGATGGTTATCTGGGATTGCAACAGAATCTTGATCAATTGGGCCAATGGGCCTCTGGACCCTTTTGTATCTCTCCCCCCTTACCTAAAACATATGGCCTCTAGTTTTAGGCTCCCCTACCTTTGGGAAAAGATATTGACTATCTAGCTGATCTGTGCCACTCATTATATTAAAGACTTCTGTAAGATCACCCCTCAGCCTCCTAGGCTTCAGAGAAAAAAGTCCCAGTCTATCCAGCCTCTCCTCATAACTCAAACCATCAAGTCCTGGCAGCATCCTAGTAAATCTTGTCTGCACTCTTTCTAGTTCAATAACATCCTTTCTATAATAGAGTGACCAGAACTGTACACAGTATTCCAAGTGTGGCCTTACCAATGTTTTTGTACTTTGTTCCAACTCCTGTATTCAGTGTTCTGACCAATGAAACCAAACATGCCGAATGCCTTCTTTACCACTCTGTCTACCTGTGACTCCACTTTCAAGGAGTAATGAACATGTACCCCTTGATCTCTTTGTTCTGTAACTTTCCCTAATGTCCTACCATTAAATGACTAAGTCCTCCCCTGGTTCAGTCTACCAAAATGCATCACCTCGCCTTTGTCTAAATTAAACTGCATCTGCCATTCATCAGCCCACTGGTCCAATTGATCAAAATCCCGTTGCAGTTGGAGATAACTTTCTTCACTGTCCACTACGCCATCAATCTTGGTGTCATCTGCAAATTTACTAACCATGCTTCCTATACTCTCTTCCAAATCATTAATATAAAGGACAAATAACAATGGACCCAGCACTGATCCCTGTGGCACACCGCTGGTCACAGGCCTCCAGTTTGAAAAACAACCCTCTACAACCACCCTCTGGCTTCTGTCAAGAAGCCAATTTTGTATTCATTTAGATACCTCACCCTGGATCCTGTGAGATTTAACTTTATGCAACAACCTACCATGCAGTGCCTTGTCAAAGGCCTTGCTAAAGTCCATGTAGACAACATCAACTGCACTGCCCTCATCTATTTTCTTGGTTACCCTTCAAAAAACTTAATCAAATTTGTGAGACATGATTTTCCACTCACAAAGCCATGCTGACTGTCCCTAATCAGTCCTTGCATCTCTAAATGCCTGTAGATCCTGTCTCTCAAAATACCTTTCAACAATTTACCCACCACAGATGTGAGGCTCACTGGCCTGTAGTTCCCAGGCTTTTCTTTGCAGCCCTTTTTAAACAAAGGCACAACATTCACCACTCTCCAAACTTCAGGCACTTCACCTGTGACTATCGATGATTCAAGTATCTCGGCTAGGGGACCCACAATTTCCTCCCTAGCCTCCGACAATGTCCTGGGATACACTTCCTCAGGTCCCGGGGATTTATCTATCTTGATGCACTTTAAGACTTCCAGCATCTCCTTCTCTGTAGCGCGTACACTCCTCAACACATCACTATTTATTTCCCTAAGTTCCCTAACACCCATGCTTTTCTCAACAATAAATACTGATGAGAAATATTCATTTAGGATCTCACCCATCTCTTGTGGATCTGCATATAGATGACCTTGTTAATTCTTAAGAAGCCCCACTCTCCGCCTTGTTACTCTTTTGCCCTTTATATATTTGTGGAAGCTCTTTGGATTCTCCTTTGCCTTATCTGCCAAAACAATCTCGTGCCCCCTTTTTGTCCTCCTGATTTCTCTCTTAACTCTACTCCTTTGCCCCCTATAATCTTTAAGGGATTCACTTGATCCCAGCTGCCAGTGCATGTCATGTGCCTCTTTCTTCTTCTTGACCAGGGCCTCAATATCCTGAGTCATCCAGGTTTCCCTACTTTTGCTAGCCTTGCCCTTCACTCTAAGGGGAATGTGTTTACCCTGAACCCTGGTTAACACACTTTTGAAAGCACACCACTTACCAGACGTCCCTTTGCCTTCCCACAGACTCCCCCAATTAACTTTTGAAAGTTTCTACCTAATGGCATCAAAATTGGCCTTGCCCCAATCTAGAATTTTAACTTTTGGGCCAGACCTATCATACTCCATAGCTATCTTAAAACCAATAGAATTATGGTCACTGATCCCTCACTAACACTTCTGTCACCTGCCCTTCCTTATTTCCCAAGAGGAGGTCAAGTTTTGCCCCTTCTCTAGTTGGGCCATCCACATACTGAATGAGAAATTCCTCCTGAATACAGTCAACAAATGTCTCTCCATCCAACCCTTTATTCCTATGGCCGTCTCAGTCAATGTTGGGAAAGTTAAAATCTCCAACTATTACCACCCTATTATTCTTGGAGCTATCTGTAATCTCCTTACAAATTTGCTCCTTAATTTCCTGCCGACTATTTTGGAGCCTGTAGTACAACACTATCAAAGTGATTTCCCTCTTATTTCTCAGTTCTACCCATATTGACTCAGTGGCCAAACCCTCGGATATATCCCCTCTCAGTACGGCCATGATGCTTTCCCTAATCAAAAGTGCAACTCCCCCTCCTCTCTTACCTCCTGTTCTATCTTTCCTATAGCATCTGTATCCTGGAACATTAAGTTGCCGGTCCTGTCACTCCCTTAGCCATGTTTCAGTAATTGCTATTATATCCCAGTCCCACATACCCATCTATGCCCTGAGTTCATCTGCCTTGCCTGTCAGGCCTCTTGCATTGAAATAAATGCAGCTTAATCTGGATTTCCCTTGTTTTTGCCTGATCTGTCTGGTACTAGGATTTATTTTAGCTTGTTTTGCCAAGCTGGACACAGAGAGAAGTCATGATAGAAAAACTGACGGAAGCCATTAGAGATCTTTACCTCTCTCGCCCTTAAATTAAGAAAAGCCCATCACTGCAGCATAAAACTCATGTCTAGTCTCTGTACGCTGAAATATCTTTCTGTCTAACTATTTATAATCTTAAAGATGTCTCTCACTCCTCACTTTTATAGAGACAGAAGCCCCAGAATGGACAGCCTTTTCAGATAATCGTAATCTCCTAGTTCTGGTAATGTGCTTGTTATTTGTTGCATCTCCTCCACTGTTTTTGTATCCTTAATATGGAGACCAGAACTGTTCATAGGACTCCAATGTGATCTAATTAAAGTTTATGATTTTAACTTTGATTCTCTGCTTTTCACTTCCATCTCTTGAGAAAGGGATCCAGTGCTTTGCTCGCCTTTAGTTTGTGTAGACTTGAAACATCAGCCCTGTCATAATTCAATTGGTCAGTGCTGATGAAAGGTCATCCAAACTTGAAACGTTGGCTCCACTTTCTTTCCTTCCTTTTAATTCTGTGATTCGTATCTCAGAAATTGATGTGTTTCTCCTGAGGTTCTTTCTGATAGACAGTGACTTGGATTGGAGTTTTATGCTGCAGTGAGAGGGCTTTTCTTAACTTAAGGGCGAGGGAGATAAAGATCCCGAATGGCTCCTGTCAGTTTTTCTATGATGATTTCTGTATGTGTCCAGCTTGGCAAAACAAGCTTATATAAACCTTCTGTCTGTATATTCCCAAAGAGGAATTTGATTAATTTTGTCTCATGTTGTACAACAAGTAGTCATGATGTGGATATGCCGGCGTTGCACTGGGGTAAACACAGTAAAAAGTCTGACAACACCAGGTTTCAGTCCAACTGATTTATTTGATAGTAAATTCGCTAGCTTTCGGGTTAGCCCCTTCGTCAGGTGAATGGAGAGTTCTGGCCTCAGACAGAGCATATAAAGCACAGACAGTTTACAGATTACTGATTAGAATGTGAATCTTTACACCTAACCTGCTGTTCAAGTCTTAAAGTGGCTAACAATGTGTGCGGAAGGAGTTAGCCACTTTAAGACTTGAACAGCAGGTTAGGTGTAAAGATTCACATTCTAATCGGTAATCTGTAAACTGTCTGTGCTTTATATGCTCTGTCTGAGGCCAGAACTCTCCATTTACCTGACGAAGGGGCTAACCCGAAAGCTAGTGAATTTACTATCAAATAAATCGGTTGGACTGAAACCTGGTGTTGTCAGACTTTTTACTGTGTACAACAAGTAACCACGTTTTGGTCTTTCATGTCATAAGCGTTTGCCATGTTTCATGATAGTAGCAACTAACAGAAGGGGTTATTCATCTTCCACTTTGTGGGTTCGAGTATCTGATAGGTGTATCTGACTGGTTAGCAGTTCCCATTGGTTTTAACTGTTGGCTAAAGTTCAGCACTTTGTATTTTTAATCTTTTCATGTCTGGTGGATGTCTTTGAAATACCTTTCTTCACGTTTCCTTTCAGAGGGGGTTCTTGTTTGCTTTTCTCATCTTCACTTTGGAAGGTAGCCTCAAAAGTATTTTAAAAGCAAATTACTGTAGATGCTGAAATCTGAAACCAAAAGACAAAACGTTGGAAAATCTCAGCAGGCCTGGCTGCATCTGTAAGGAGAGAAAACAGCTGACATTTCGAGTCCAGAAGACCCTTTCTCTAGCTTTAACAAACGGTCATCTGGACTCGAAACGTCAGCTCTTTTCTCTCCTTCCAGATGCTGCCAGACCTGCTGAGATTTTCCAGTATTTTCTCTTTTGGTTTCAAGTATTTTAAAGCAGCTTGCCATCTCATTTTTTTAAAATACCAAATTTTCAGTTAGTTAAAAATGTTATAAAAATCATTTTCCAGAAGTAGTGACAATTTCATGACAAAACATACAGGATTCTGAAAGGGCTTGACTGTGTAGACAGCCCAGGTGAGAGTGACTGCTCTTGACATTAAGGCAGCATTTGACTGAGTGCATGCATCAAGATCCCGAACAAAATTGGAGGCACTGGGAATCAGTAAGGAAATTCTCTGCTGGTGGAGTCATTCCAAGTACAGAAGAAGATGACTGTGGTGGTTGGAGGTAAAATATCTTGGTTCCAGGACATCGCTTCAGGAGTTCCTTACAGTAGTGCTTCAGACCCAGTTATCTTCAACTGCTTTCATCAATGACCTCCCTGCAATAATGTCAGAAGTGGGGATGTTTCCTGATTGTTGCACAATGTTTAGTACCATTTGCGACTCCTCAGATACTGAATCAGTGCAAATTCAACAATACCTGGGCAATATCCAGGCTTGGGCTGACAAGTGGCAATAACATTTGTGCCCAGTAATGACCATCTCCAACAAGAGAGAATCTAATTATTGCCCCTTGACACTCAATGGCATTAGCATCACTGAATCCCCTACTGTCAACATCCTGGGGGGTTACCATTGACCAAAAACTAGCCATATAAATACTGTGGCTACAAGAGCAGTTCAGAAGCTTGGAACCATGTGTCAATTAACTCACCTTCAGACTTCCCAAAGCATGTTCACCATCTGTAAGGCACAAGTAGGGAGTGTGATGGAAAATTCCTCACTTGCCTGGATGAGTGCAGCTCCAACAACACTCAAGGAGCTTGACACCATCCAGGATAAACCATCCCATTTGATTGACAAACATTCAGTCCCTCCACTATTGACACATAGGGTCTTCAGTGTCTACTATCTGTAAGATGCACTGCTTGACAGCACCTTCTAAACTCTCAACTGCTACCATCTAGAAGGACAAGGAGAGTAGGCACCTGGGAACACCACCATTTTGAACTTCCCTTCCAAACCATTCACCACCCTGAATTAGAAATGGATTGCCATTCCTTCACTGTCGCTGGGTCAAAGTCCTGGAGCGCCCTCCCTAACAGCGCTGTCGGTATACCTACACCACATAGATTGGAACCGTTCAAGAAGGCGGCTTCTGACCACCCTTTCAAGGGCGGTGGGCGATGGGCAATAAATGCTGGCCGAGTCACCAAAGCCCATATCCTGTGAATGAATAAGAAAAAGCACGGAGAAGTTGTTCCCCTGGCTGGGAAATCTGGAACACAGGACACAGTTTCAGGATAAGGGGACAGTCACCTAGGACTGAAAAGAAAAATAGCCTCACTGCCAAGGGTTGTGGATCTTTGGAATTTTGGGGTTTTGGGTATCCCATTACTAAATATGTTGATTTTTGGTCTCTAAGGGAATCAAGAGATTTTGGTAGCGGGCTGGGATGTGAAGTTCTAGGTGATGGTCAGCTGTGATCATATTGAATGGTGGAGAAGGTCAATATCATGAAATCTGGGATGTGGATAAGAGCAGATTTGGAGGAATGGAGAACTCTCGGAGGGCTGCTCTCAACTACTTGAGGGGCAACAAGACTTATTTTGTTGAAGTAGTTCTGTTTAAACTCATGTATAACAAAAACCTTGATAACACATCTGTTTTCTAAAGACATTTGGGGACTGATTGGTGCAAAGGAGGTTTACAACAGTGGTCTTTCAACTCTTGGAATCCAGCCCAGATTGATGGGGTTGAAACCTCTTCTGTCTATAGGTTGTAAGGCTCCCATTACAACAACGAATGCACTTTAAACAATGCTTCAACGGCTGTCAAGTGTTTTGCGACTTCCTAAGGTCATGAAAGGTGCTATAAATGCAATTTGTTCCTCCCGTTTACAGAAAATGAATTGAGGCAATCCTAGTTGAGTTCTTTTTGGGTGCTAACCCATTGCATTTAAATGTCCAAATTGTCAGCGCCGTCATTTAAAGCGTTCCAAGGTTTGTTGGTGAGAGAAATGAAAATTGATGTCTTCAGCTGAAATCAGAGGTTAAAGTAGCTTGTTATGAAGAATGGAAGGAGCTAAACTGTGTGATGTGCCTGTCCTTGATAACCGGGTTCTTGCACTGGGTGGCCACAAGTGAAATAATACTCTGCTCTATCACCTGAAATTCCTCACCCAAATGGATAACAATGGAAGGCCAATTCTCTCACCGCCGGTTAAACCTCCGTACCCTAGTTCTGGGCTGCCATCGGACAAGAGGGAAAATATCACCATTAACATTTAACTAGATTCCTAACTTATTCCACCAAATCAAAACAGATGTTGGTGGAGTTCCCCACCCCTCCCTCTCCTAAATTACCCACACATGTTCCTTATAAAGAAGTGCTGATTGTTTTATGTGCAAATTGTTTTTTTTTCTGTTGAATTTAAAGCTTATCTACCTAGAGGCGATGAAAACAAGCTCGGGAGTTATTTGTTTGTGGCCCCTTTCACTACAGGATCCCAAAATTTTGTTTTTTCTGTTTAGTGGGATACCACATAACATGCAGGACTACCTACTCCCCAGGAAACTTGGGCCGAAGACCATAAATCTCTCACTCTGCAGGGTCAAGAGGAGATTTAAGAGAGATGTGCAAAATTACAAAGGGTTTTGATAGAGCAGACAGAGAGAAACTGTTTCCACTGGCCTAACATAGTTTGAAAATAATGGTAAAATAAAGTCTGGCATTTGAGTGGGGGGTGTTGGTGATGGGGAAGCAGGGTGGTGTAGGAGGGGTGAATTATGATTTGGAATGTGTTGCCTGAAAAGGTGGTGGAAGGAAATTCAAAAATAACTTTCAAAAGGATATTGGATGTACACTTGAACAGACTTCAGTTGTAGGAATATGCAGAAAGAGCAGGGTAGTGAGGCCAGTTGCATAGTTCCTTCAGAAAGCCAGAAGAGGCATAACGAGCCAATGGCCTCCTCGTCTGTTATATTATTCTGTGTAGAAGATGAGTAATCTTGGTTGACTGGTTTCTTTATTCTACTCAGGGACATTGAAGCCAATTGCAACTTTCCCATTTTTTTTGAACTGGTTGACATCAATCAATTGTACCGATCAGGCATTCAATCTGGAATCTTGTTGATCTGGGTGACTGAATACCAGGTTGGGTGACGTCCTATCTACTTGAGGCACAGAGAGAAACCCATCCTTTATCTCACCACCTCTTTGTCACCTCTCCCTCTCCGTCTCCTTTTTCTACTTCCCTCTCTCTCTTTCCTTCTCCCTGCCTTACCTTTGGCAAAAGGGATCACAGTCAATATGAATCCTAATAAAGCGTTTATGGAATCAGGCCAATCGGCCAACAAATCCACACCAGTGTTTATGCTTGCCCAAGCTCCCTCCCACACTGCATCATTTAATCCCATGAATTTATCTTTCTATTTCGTTTCTTTCTCGAGTGTTTATCCAGCTTCTCCCTTAAGTGCATTGGGTATGCTAGAAGTGGTTGGACTGCCAGATTACCCTTTCACTTTTCCTTTTTATTAATTTGTCTTAACATTGTTGTTCCAACTCGGATTTTTTAAACAATACTCTGAACCTTAAGCAAATGTTTTTAATCATTGCAGCAACACCATAGCCTGAGGTTATTCCCCAGCCCTGAACCATAGTTTGTGCAAGCTCCAGATTCAGCTTTCGTCAAAACTGAACATGCTTTTCAGCACTTGATATTAAAATTATGATATTAACTCTGATGTTGGGGTTTCCTAGAGCTTAGTTGGATATTGGCTTTTGATTATCAACAAATGAATGTTCAGCCTGGATGTAATTTCCTTGGCATAGTTAAAGCCATGTGGGTTCAAGTTCCTGCATTACTACACTGTCCCCTAGAGTTTCAAAAGAAAATGATTCTGTGTACAATGCAACATGCGTTTTGAGTCTGCAGTCACGGCAAAACTTCAGGACCTTTCACCAGGCATTTATCTAACAGCATGATAAAGGCATGATGTAGGTATGGCTAGGCCACATGTTAACATGTGCCGTATGAACATGGAAGCAAGCAGGGAAATGCTATCTTCACCAATCTGGCTGAGCCAAAGAGATTTGTACTGCCAAATTAGTTGGAACTATCAGAGAGGGACTCTAAGGCCTTATGTTTGCAAAGCATGCTCTGTGCCACTAAATCACTGAACTACATCTCCCACTGTGTTGACATGTTTAATTTTGTTGATTAGAGTCATTAAGTGATGCTGTTTGCGTGTAGTCAGTATTTGCTGGCGGGTCCTGAATTGTTGAAAGATTTATCGATGATGACTTTTGCGATTTCTCCACATCTGGTGTCTTTGCATGAGCCATTTCCTAAGACTTGCCAGCCTCTTGCAAGTGGAAGCAGTTCCGTTCTTTTTTCTGTTGTTATTTTTTAAATTTTCTTCCATCAGACCACTTAATTCATTAAATAAAGTTGTCAACAAGTTTGTCAGCCATAACTTTTAACCCATTCTTGATTATTCTATGTAAACTGTCCTGGAGAAGTAGCATAACAATTGTGCTGTAAACCTCTGCTGCTTCAATCCAGCATTTGTGTTGTTTTATAATGTACAAAGATTGCAATTCTGCTGCAAGTCACAAGCAAGGAACGCCTATCAAAATTTAAAATAGTAATTACATATTTAGAGCGTCAATGCTAATTCTACACTGTGATGAAACCTATTCCTGGAGATATCATCGCATGACCCTCCTTGTATACAAGCACTGTATCGTCATATTCCTGCCATTGGCCACCAACATGCCAATCATAATGGGTGTCGCCTCTTCCAGTTCTTGCCATTGGCTGCCAATGTGCCCCCCCTTGTGCTGCACTGTCTTCTCATAGCCAGTTGGAAAGTGAGTTGACTCTTCATTCACTGACTGTTGGTGAAATTCCCATTATTCACACATCCAATATTTTTGCTGTATATGTATTCCTAAAATTATTTTCATGAAATAGAGTTTTGTTTACTGCCCTTCAGAATCTTCTGTGTTGCTTGCAGTGGTGACCCGGAGATTTTTTTAAAAATTCATCATGGGATGTGGGTGTCGCTGGCTAGGCCAGCATTTATTACACCCATTCCTGAAGGCATTTAAGAGTCAACCACTATGCTGTTGATACGGAGTCACATGTAGGCCAGACTGGGTAAGGATGCCAGATTTCCTTCCATAAAGAACATTCTTAAACCAGATAGGGTTTTTTTTAACTAGCTTGTGCTAGTGAGACTCTTGGCCTTATATCATTGTCATCCTATTCTGAGTATAGACTTTGGGCCTGATTTTACCATTTTGATTCTAAGTGCTGAAACTGGGAGTGATCTGACTTTTAGACTGGTTCTCAGGCACCTCCACATGCACCCTGATTGAAAAAAAGCAGTGATTCTGAATTGCGCTGCAGAAGCCCGTGGGTGGGGCTTATCACACCCAAAATGCTGCTGCTCCGATCGGCGATCCGATAGTCTCCAACTGTGCATGTGCAGTAAAAAAAAATAGAATGCTGCTCCACTGCTACATTGCTCCTGGGCTCCCTCCCTCCTAGTTAGCTCCCCCACCACACACAACATCACTGTCCCTCTTATCCCCCCCCCCACCATCCAGACTGATAGCAAGCCCCTTCCCCCGACTGATCACACGCTGTGGCAGCGGACCCGCCGCAGCCCCCCCACCAGAGAACCACCTGACCCGCCTCCCTCCCCCCCCGACCAGTGAGCCACCTGACCCGCCTCCTTCACTCTCCTCTAGCAGAAAGCCATCTGACCTCTCCCTCCCCGTAACCAGAGAGACATCTGACCTGCCCCCCAAACCCCACCCCCACCTCACCAGGGAATGATCTGACCTGCTGCTTCCCCCACCACCAATTTCAAGCAGAGAACCACCAGAAGCTCTGAACTTCCTCAGAAGCTGGAGCGCCCAAAATGGACCTTTGCGGGACCATGTTTGTTTTGTGCCAAATCTGGATGGGTGAACACGGTGATAAAGGGGGAAATGCAGGTAAGTTTGGGTATTCAGCCCATTGTCAATTTAAATGCATGCAAATGCATTTAAATTGCTGTCGCGCCTGTTTCGGGCATGGTCCTGACAGTGGCCACTGTAGCTGCTTGGTAAAGGGGGAACGGGCACAGAAACTGTCGCGGATCGCACTATTCGCCTCACGCCCGACTTTACCAAGTTTTCATGCCTGAAAATGGGCGCAACTTCTTGGTAAAATCGAGCCCTTTATCTTCATTCTTGCCGAATTGTCATGCATGAATCCATCAACAACTCCTCAGTCTGTTTTCCCAATCTCGTTGCAGCTTATCCTGTACTTCTGTGTGGAAATCTTGCGCCAGAGCTGCCGAGATTAACTAGATGTTGTGGTATTATTGGTAGAGCCTTTGAATTCTGCACTAGCTGTCCAGTGTTGTGATGTACCTTGAAGGAAGCATATCTGACACTGCTGTCCATTACTATCCACCACGAGACAGGCTGTGATGTATAATCCCATGACTCTATGGACAGAACCTCACAGCAATCTGACAGGTCAGGCGTGTCCACATCCTCTCCTAGTACCATTGCATGTATATAGTTTGACCTTCAAATAAAGAGTCCACTTTATTGTACTACCAATCCTTACTGTATGATTGGTATGTTTGTGCTAAACCGAAGAATGCACCATGTCCACTATGTCTAAAGGCACAATCACTAGCAATGAGGGCGTGTTAGTGACAGCAGAGAAAGTAAGCATAGGAATTTGCCGAAAATATCCACTGATTCAGGCAGCAGATAACTGAGATATATGGATTGGGAAGGAGCCAATCGCTTGTTATGCCGTGTTCGGTAATCTCAGTAGAGGTGATGGTAGAGCCGCTGCAATTGTCAGCTGTGGCTCAAAACACAGCAGTCCTGCCTTTGGATCAGAAGGTTAAGTCCCACCTGTGGACAAACTCTAGACTGATATTCCAGTGTAATACTGTGGGGAGTGCCATCTTCCAGTTGTCATATTAACCAATGGGAATGTCCCCCTTCCTGAGTGAGTGGAAAAGATTCCATGACACTGTCTTGAAGCAATGAGGGGGGAATTCTCTTTGGACTGCAAACAGAAGAATTTGACCCACAGTGATTCTGCTTAATAAACTGCAACATTTCTGACTGTAACAGGCTGCTCACATTTTGATAAGGGGATGTTGTAGGAAAATACAGCAAATCAGAATCATTCGCGTTGTAGTCATGAAGGCTATTTGGTCATGTGATTGTGATGTGAGCCTTTCCATCTCTCACAAACACTGAACCGTGTCAGATCATTAAATTGGGTTCTGGCAGTCCTCATCTTTCTCATGCATAGGGATCACAAATGGTAATTGGGAGAGCAAAACGAGGCTGATTTTCCTCCCCTTCCAGCAGTTCCTCAACTCCTGAGCTGACAGATAGGCACATCCAGGGCTAAAGCTGGTACTCTTACGACCTCCGGAAAAGTGCATGATAACAAATTACGTTTTGTTTCTATTAACTTTCCAGACCTATGAACAAAATGAATGGTTAATCCATCTGGCAGGAAGACTGCTGACGAACGATAGCCTTACCCTGTCGCTAATAGCGCACAATCCTTTTGAGAATCGAGGAGCACCAAGGTGAGAAGTCCTATTTCTTTGTTTATTTGGCCCACTTTGAGTTCAGTTGGGGGGCAGCTTTCAGCTGAGTGTATCCTCTTCCTTTTAGTTTCAATCAGTAGGAATCCCAAGTATGTTTTTTTTTAATTCATCCCCAGGAGATGGACTTCACAGGAATTATTATCCATCCATGTTGTCCTTGTGAAAATATTGGTGGGCCGCCTTGAATGACAGCAGTCTGAATATGAAAATACTCCTAACAGTGCTGCTAGAGAGGGAGCTCCAGGGCTTTGACTATTTGTCCCAAGTTCATTTAGTTAACGAATGTAAGGTTAATTCAACTGTAGTTTTGGAATATTTCACGATATCTACTGTGGTTCAAATCACCACAGATTAAATTATCTTCGGAACTTTTCCTGCTGCTTTATTTCCAGGCTCAAAGCAGCATTAAGGGATTAAAAATCTGATTGATCTGTAATTAAACAAAAAAATGTGGGCGTCGCTGGCAAGGCCAGCATTTGTTACCCATTCCTCATTAGCCTTGAACCTAGAGGCTAGAAGCCAAGTGCCTTGCTAGGCCATTTCAAAGGGTCCGGAGTCGCATGTAGGCTGGGCCAGGTAAGGATGGCAGATTCTATTCCCTAAAGCATATTACTGAAGCAGATAAGTTTTCATGACAATCGATGATGGTTTCATGGTCAATATTACTGAGACGAGCTTTCAGTTCCAGATTTATTAATCGAATTGAAATTTCACAAGTTACAGTGGTGGGGTTTGAGTCTCAGGGCATCATTCCTGGGCTTCTGGATTACTAGTCCAGTGACGTTACCATTATATCACTGTCTCCCCCTCCAACTGGTCACATGAAAACCAGCAACGGATATTCTAAGGGAAGCCCTTTGTGTTGGCTACACCCTTCAGTGAGTGGTATGAAGTATTTAAGTAAGGTCTCAAATAAAGATGCGCTGTTTGCGTTTGAAGCATTAATTTTCCATCAAAAGAAAAATGTGACAGTATCAGACAGACAAAGCACTAGCAAACTAATGCAAACATCATGCGCTGACTTGTGTGTGTTTCTCCTGGGAAGGGTGCATAAAATGGGGTGTGCGTCTGCTTCTGAGCTGACCCCACAATGTAGGGGAAGATGTGCTGCCAATTTCAGCACATACCCACCGTATTTAAATCAACAGTTCAGGGTCAATTAGGATTGCCATCAAACCAGTTGACCCTGATAATATGGCCACCCACACGATGAAGTGTTTGATGTGGGCAGCAGGGAAGGTGCAGGAAGCCTGACATTTTATCTCAAGTTGTTAAAGAGCAGGAAGGAAGGAAGCTTTTTGGGGCTGCCTCCCTTAAGGTTTACTCCCCTTCCTTCCTACCCACTCCCTCCCTTAAACCCACTGCCCCTCTTCCTCACCAACCCAAAAACTCCCTGCCCAAGACTCCAGATGTACCTGTTCCAAGAATCCAAAGCCTTTGAGGTCCTTTGTTGTTGAGCAGCCCTGGCAGCGGCTGTTCGTGTCTTCCTGGTGCTGCCATGACTGAAGCAGCTGATGGCCAACTGATTTGGCCGGCAGCTCCAGAAGGCAAGGAAATACCACTTGGCCTTGTTAATCTGCCTCTCAGTGCTTTATGGCTGTGGGGGCAGGCTGACATGGGGTCTGTTGATTCCACAAAGACAGGGGTTTCTATGATGCCCCCCATATTATTCAGTCAAAGTCTGTTTATTTTGCACATAACCTAGGAATGACTGTGAGTCATGTTACCAAAAGAATGTCTTAACGCACTTATAACTTGTGCCTCTGCCTTAGGTTGTTTTGCTATTTTAAGGCACTGTATTACACAAGTTGTTCCTATGCCAATTCAAGCAAGGCATTGACCTTAGTGTAAATTGCCATTGTAAATAAATTGCGTTGATCTATGGATAAACATTTGGAGTAATTAATAACTTCAAAATAACAAAAATTGGCAGAATAAGCCCGCTAATGTGTAACCAACCAAATGCCTCTTTTGTTCTGCCCCATCCACAACTAGTAAATAACTTCTTTGACTCATTGACATTTGAATGGACTGACATCAAGTACAGTACGTGCTGATCATTGTTGAGTGAATTGGCTGCTCCCCAGTGGCTGGACCAGTTAAGGCATTGAGTATCCGTACGCAGGCCAGGAAGGTCCAAGGACGAACCACTGTCTGTGTTGAGGCAGCTGACCTCAGCTGGTCAGTGTTGAGAAGAGCTCTGATATAGGTGGTGCACTTCTAATGGCTACCTAACACCACCTGTAAACACATGATGTCTGTTGAGGGCAGGGTCAGGACCTTGCAAAATTCTTGACACTGGCTGCCTCTCTTCCTGTATATAAAATGGGGGGGGGGTGGTGGTTAGGCAAGAGGGAGAAAATTGATGAAAGATAGTGGAGATAAAGGAAAATATGGAGCATTGTTTCATGGTTTAATTCCTCTCTGCACCAACATATGACACTGGCTTCCCTATCTGTTACTCACAGCCACCTCTGACATGGCCCGAACTGTGCTGTTATACGCTCTGTCTGAGGCCAGAACTCTCCATTCACCCGATGAAGGGCAAACCCCGAAAGCTTGCGAGTTTACTATCCAATAAATCGGTTGGACTTAAACCTGGTGTTGTCAGACTTCTTCTGTGATGGCCCAAATTTCCATCCTTAACCCTGTTTAGCAGACCAGCTTTAGCTTAGTGATTCTAACTGACTCTGAAAGTTGTGGGATCAAATCCTACTCCAACTTTTAGACTCTGCAGTACAAGGAAGACTGCACTGTCAAGAAGGCTATCTTTCAAATAAGAAGCTAACTGAGGCAATGACTATCCACCCTTGAATTGCAAAGGATTCCACGGCTACTTGAAGAGCCAGAGAATTTTGGCCCATCTTCACCTCACACCCAAAGTTATCAAAAAAAATCAAGTTATTTATTTCATCGCTCTTTGTAGAAGCTTACTATGTGCGAATTAGTTGTTGAGTTTCCTACGTCGCAACAGTGACTGCATTTCAAAGTATTCATTAGCTGTAAAATGCTTTGCGACATCTCAAGATAGTAAGAGGGTGCTGTATAAAATGCATGTTCTTTCTTTCACTTTGAGTTTATCACTTGTCATTTACTAGATTCATTTTGTTATTTAGGAGTCTCAGTGGCTGGTAGTGTTTTGAGCTGTAAATGTGTTTCTTTCATTTCTTTTCCCTTCTTCCTTTTGTTGAAGTCGGTTGCCTTTTTATCTTCTTGGCCAGAAACACTTGCTGTGGGGAAACAGAGAAAAAGAAAGCACGGCAAACAAATTAAAATAACCACCCACAGAAGCCTCCAGAAAGATAATATCGCAGCCTAAAATTTTAAACAGACTTTTTTCTACCTCTCTTACAATACTAACTGAAAAGAAACACAAAGCAAAACTGGTAAAATAGTAGTAAAAAAGTAACCTAGAACAACAGCACGTTTTATATCGCAAGTTTGGTGATTTAAAGAGCGGCATTGGAGAGAAAGAAAGTGAAACTTTATGGGGGAGAGCACTGACTTGCAGTAACTACACAAAAGGAAAAGAGATGTAAAATACCTGCTTTGCTCAGTTTTGCTCTTGGATGCCCAATTTCCCGCTGGACTGGCAGGCCATTAATCCTGACACAAGACATGATTACGTTTTCCCTCCAAAACCTCCCAGCTGTTGCCTAGGAGCAGCTGCTCCCCTCTGGAATTAATTCCAGCTGTCGGGAGTCTTAAGTGCTAAGCATAACATTACGAATATAGCCGTGTGGTTTTTAGTTTATATTGCATTTTTTTGTCCATATTATTCCCCCCCCTCCACCCCCACCTACCCCAAACCCCCCACAAGTAATTGGCTGACCAGGGCTGGTCTTGCTTTTTCTATCAAATCTCTGGTCATGTTTAATTTATTTATCTTTAAAAAAGCTAATATACTTGAAGCGAATGTGGCCTGTGTTGCTTTCAAAGTTGTACTCATTGGACATGAATTAATCTATTCAACCAAAGCAAGATTACTACACAGTTCATGTGTTGATCAAAGGTATCTTATATTCACTGTAGCCTGTGATTGTAACAGCCATGGAAGGTCAGTCCTCAAGGGGTTAAGTCTATCTTTTAACACTTGAAGCGCTCGATGTAATTCACCTCTTTCAAAGTGAGCAATCGATTGTAAAAATTATATTCTTTTGATTTTATTTTAACTCCTGCCCTCCATTGAAGATGCTGAATGTTATTAGGATGCTGTTCCTGATCAACAACAGCCTTCTTGTACCTTGCTGTAAGGTACGGCTGTATACAACTGGACTAATTTCAATGTGGGTTTAAATCCCACCTTGGAGCACTGGAATTTGAATCCACTTTAAAGAATCTGGAAATTGTAAAAACTGTGATCAGGAAGAATGACAATGAAGCTGTCAAATTCAAATACAAACTCAACTGGATGTATTTGTAGGACAAACAGAGATTAGTACACGTGCGTGGAGTCCAAGTACCAAACTGAACTGGTTAATGACTTATATACATACATGCAGAAACGTCCACAAGAAGCTGCTACAATCACTCCTTCTCCTTAATGAAGAACTTTGCACAATCTTCAAGATTCCGCACAATCTTCAAAATTCCACACAACTTGCATAAGTTTCTTGTTCTTCATTTATTTGCACACTCAATTTAATCACTGGGCTCCTATTCCTAACAGGGCATCTCCTTTCTTGGCCCAAACCTTCAGAACTTTGGGAAATACCATGATCCCTTCTGAAAAGTTTTTCCAACAAAGACTGATTTTTAAACTTGATCTTCAGTTCAATTTACCACTTCATCAGAAATGTCTATCTGATGCTAACTCAGATGTGAACTGGTTTCAGGCACAACTTGTTTTTGAGTAACTGTATGTATCCCAACGATCCAAACCATCAGACATATTTCATTCTTCCCAAATTCCTTCTTTGTGAATCTCTAAAAGTAAAACATCATACACACCTGATATTTCCACTATGAAACACGTTGGCCAAATTTGTTTGAGGACCACCCATTTTCACAACTCTTCCAGCAGACAGTTCAACCACTTAATATAATGACCTTTCACTTTTTAATTGAACTTCAGACATCTTTCTCTCACTCCACTCCTATCATAATCCACTTTCTGCCTGTGTTGTTTGTCTTCTACTGACTGCTAAATGTGACTTCAACAGCGCAAACCTCATTCTACTCTGTCTCCTGAGAAACAATTCAGCTAACGTTCTGCCAGTATAGTATGAAGTGCTGGTACAGTATGAGGTGCAGTACGATAAATAAGCAAAAAAACTTGCCAGGTTGTGGTTCAATGACAATTGACATTTCTTCAATTTTTATCTAACATTTGCTCAACAAGAGCACCCTTAAAAATATGTACTGTGTGCACTGTGATAATAGGATGGAACACTAGTGTGTTTTACCCTGTTTGTTTTCATGAATTTTACAAATTCTTCTGAACAAAACTATTATCAGACACAGTTTCCTCTGTGAATACAACAAACTATCTAGAGTTTTGTTAATTATTGTTTGATTTATTGGGACCTCCCCTTAACCCACTTTGAATGGTTATCTATCATGGCAACTGGCTGCTGAAGGCTATTGCCCGTCAAATTCTTCAAGATTTACCTGCAGCCCCTGCCACACTGTAGCTGGTCATTTCCATGTTTGCAAGGATACCAATGACAGCCTCTTCTCTACCACTTGACACACTCTCCACCATTCACTCTGTCTTCTATGCCCTTTTCTAACCCTGGCCACCAAAGAAAATTTTGGCATTTTGTCAAGCCCATCCCCAAGTTTTGATCACAAAGATTACACAATAGCTGCAGTGTGAACTTTACAGGAATTACAACCTTGGTTTGCCCACAAAACACAACCTTGACAACTCATTCTTATGCCTAAAAAATGGGCCTGATTTCTAAACCTAGTATCTGTGTCTCATTTGTGATTTAGCCATAAATTTTGCCAAAATACAGACTGCCCACGGGTTGTTCTACCAACGTCACCAGTTGTGACTGGCAACTCATCTACATGTGGAAAGAAAAATGCATCTTTTCTTTTTTGAGCACTACCTCGATTGGGGTTGGTAATCTAGACAACACATTGGAATTGTGATGACTTTCTGTATTTAAATGCTGGAAAGGAGCTCGAGAGGCAGATGCTGCAAGGAAACTATTCATAACTCTCATCCTTTCTTTGGAAGCATTGTGATTGACACTCATCAACAGAATTTCCTGCAATGTAAGTCTTTTTTGTGAATGGAGAGCAGCCAATGAATAAACTACAGGTGATGCCCTTAATCGAGAGGAATTTGCATCTTTGTTGTAATAGAATTCATACAATTGGAGCAACTTTGGAAATTTAAGAACTTTAAAACTTACAGTATTAAAAAAGTGTACTGTCCAAGCCTGCAGTGAAAATTCTGCCCGAGGTCCTGATCGGTGCTATGTTCCCATTAACCTGGAAGTCTGGTATATCCAATTGGATGTCGAGATTCAACACACACAGGCACCTGCCACTTTAAGTGAACTTTCTTCACCTAGGAAGACAGAAACATTGACAATATAGCTTGTAGTTTGTGAAAGTTTTAGATGACATTGCTTCCATGGCTGCTTCAGTCTTGAATGAATATGGTCGACAGTTAGAGTCATAGAGGTTTACAGCATGGAAACAGGCCCTTTGGCCCAACTTTTCCATGCCGCCCAGTTTTTAATCACTAAGCTAGCCCCAGTTGCCTGTGATTGGCCCATATCCCTCAAACCCATCTTACCCATGTAACTGTCTGAACGCTTTTTAAAAGACAAAATTGTACCCGCCTCTACTACTCTAGCAGCTTGTTTCAGACACTCGCCACCCTCTGTGTGAAAAACGTGCCCCTCTGGACCCTTTTGTATCTCTCTCCTCTCAGCTTATACCTATGCCCTTTAGTTTTAGACTCCCCTACCTTTGGGAAAAGATGTTGACTACCTACACACATTATTTTATGGACCTCAATAAGATCACCCCTAAGCCTCCTACGTTCCAGGGAAAAAAGTCCCATTTGGTTCACTGCCAGATGTAGCTGGGCCAAGCATTATTGTATTCTGCTCTTGTCTGCCAAAATTGCTTACTATTCCAGATCATCCTGGAATGTACAGATAACCCCTGGCTTCTTTTCTGTCTTCTGAAACCTCTCAACCCTCATCTCAAGCAAGTGTTCATGGACCTCTTTGTCATTGAGATTGAGACCATCTTATCTGCCCTCTCTGCCCCTTCCCTCATTTCCCCAAGCCCAGTGGGTCAGACTTCCCTAAGATACCCTACTGCCCTAACCCTGAGCTTGTACCCTGTCCGAGCTCACCTTGTCCATGAGACCTCTGTCCTGCTCTTGTGGTCTGGCCACACTAAACTGCTAACCACTTAATTTCCCTTCCTGGCTCCCATGTTATTTAATTTTAATAGTCTGTTCACTCTGCCCAGAAACTATACCCCTGTCCTTCACACGTGCATCACCCCTCAAAACATGGAAAGTGTTTCCACTGTGGCTAACGAAAGAACTCAAGGATCATATTAGATCAAAGGAAGAGATGTATAAAGCTGGTTAAAAAAATGGTAAATCGGAGAATTAGGAGATTTTAGAATTCCGTGAAGGAGAACCAAGGAAAAGATTATGAAAGGGCAAACAGAATATAAGAATAAACTAGTGAGAAACATAGAAAGAAACTGTAAAACTTCTAAAGGAAGGGAACTTAAAGAAAAGGATTATTAAAAAACAAAGTGGATCCATTACAAGCAGAACCAGGAACTTTTGTAATGGGGGATATGGAAATAGTAGAGAAACTAAACAAATACCTTCTGTCTTCACAAAAATACTGAAAACCTCCCAGCAATAATGGAAAATAAAGGGACTAATGTAAATGAGGAACTGCAAGATATTAATATGAATTTTAAGAATTACCAGAGAAATTAATGGGGATTAAAGTAGGTAAAGACCCTGGACTTGATGATCCACATCCCAGACTGTTAAAAGAAATGTCTTTTTGATTTGATTTGATCTGATTTATTATTGTCACATGTATTGGTATACCGTGCAAAGTATTGTTTCTTGTACACTATACAGACAAAGCATACAGCTCAAAAAGAAGGAAAGGAGAGGGTGCAGAATGTACTGTTACAGTCATACCTGGGGTGTAGACAAAGATCAACTTAATGTCAGATAGGTCCATTCAAAAATTTGATGGCAGCAGGAAGAAGCTGTTCTTGAATCGGTTGGTACGTGAGCTCAGATTTTTGTATCTTTTTCCCAACGGAAGAAGATGGAAGAGAGTGTGTGCGAGGTCCACGTGGTCCTTGATTATGCTGGCTACTTTTCTGAGGCAGCAGGAAATGTCAACAGAGTCAATGGATGGCAAGCTGATTTGCATAATGAACTGGGCTATGTTCATAACCCTTCGTAATTTCTTTGGTTTTGGTCAGAGCAGGAGCTATACCAAGCACTGTTACATCCAGAAATGTAATTTTCTATGAAAATTGGTGAGAGCCATAGCAGACATGCTGAATTTCCTTAGCCTCCTGAGAAAGTAGAAGCATTGGTGGGCTTTCTTAACTATATTGTGGAGGGACCAGGATAGGTTGCTGGTGATCTGGATACTTCGAAACTAGAAACTTATATCCCAATTGTTGTAGACAGTGTCATGTCCTCCGCAACACTTCATGAAGTTGATGACTGTCTCCTTTGTTTTACTGACACTGAGGGAGAGATTATTGTTGTTGCACTAATTCATCAGATTCTCTATCTCTTCTATAGAGTCTGTTAAGATAGTAGATGCATTAGTGCTCATCTTTCACAGGTCTGTAGGTTCTTGTAGAGTTCCTGAAGATTGCAAGGTGGCAAATGTAACTCCACTATTTATGAAAGGAGAAAGCAGAAACTACAGACTTGTTAGCCTAACATCAATAGTAGGGAAAATTCTGAATTCAGCTAAAGTGGGTGCTGGAGACTTTGGATTAAAAGTAGCCTTGGGTGACTGTCTATATGGTGTTTGCATGTTCTCCCCATGTCTGCGCGTGTTTCCTCAGGGTGCTCTGGTTTCCTCCCACAGTCCAAAGATGGGCAGGTTAGGTGGATTGACCATGGTTAAAAAAAAATTGCCCATTACTGTCCCAAGTTGTATAGGTTAGGTGGATTTGCCACGGCAAATGTGTGGTGTTATGGGGATAGGGCGAGGGAGAGGGCCTGGATAAGATACTCTGTCAGAGAGTCGGTGCAGACTTAATGGGCCAAATGGCTTCTTTCTGCACTATAGAGATTCTGTGCTTCAACAGTGGCATATGATCAGTTTCATTTGTGAAACTATGACCGTGCAAGTGTTTATGCAATCTTCTCGCAAAGCTTTATGCTCAATCAGAGCAGAATTTCACTCACTGGAGTGAACAACATCACATGCTAGCTTTGCCTTTTTGGGCACATGTAATGTACAAGTTTTGTATCATCCACCAATTTACTTTAACACAATTGGAATTCCTTAACACACTCCCTTGTCCAATTCCATGGTACTCCCTTCCTCAAGAGATCATTCAATGCATTCAACAAGGTTGCCAAATTTGATATGAATTTCGTGTAGTAATTTACTAGATCCTAAAAAGATCTGAGATTAGAGATTTCCTGAGGGTGCAGCACAATTCTTATTGCCTGAATTTTACTCTTGGTTGGATGTCACCCACTTTTGTCTGCCCTGTAACCCAAATACTTAGAATTTGAAACATTTAACATCTGTGTGTCTTTGCTGAACTCCATGCTTTTCCAAACGTTGGAGCACCTTTTGCAGCCTGTTGTTATGGGTCTGCCTGAAGTAAGTATCCAATTAGCACACCACTCCCAAATGTCTTGCAAAATTGGTTAATCACCCTTGAAATATTCCAGGGCTGAACAAACACCAAGTGTATATTAAACTGATATAGACCCATGTGTGTATTAGTAGTCTTGGACTCATTGTCTAACTCAAGTTGCAGATCAGTATTTTAAGACATAACTTTGAAAAAATCTGGCCCCTAACATTGTGAACATGTTTGATGAAGTATTGGGTGGATTACATTCCAGTGCCCAATTTAAGGTTGCCTTATTATCTCCACATATTCTTGCACTACCATCTTATTTTGGTACTACCACAATGGGAGTAGCCCAATTAATCTATCCTACCTTCGTAATAATGTTCGCAGTCTCAAGTGTTTTCCATTCTAGCTCTGCTTTTTCTGCATGAGAGCCCTGGACAAGGCCTGCAGTAAACTAGTCCTGCATTCCTCTAAATCTGTACATTGTCCTTATACTCTTGAATTGGTTTGCCACTTTCACTAACACCTGAGGGCACTTAGCAATCGCGTTATCTTGCAATGTGAATTTTGCTTCTACACGAAACAGATCATTCCAATTTAACTTAAATGCTGTAAACCAGTTTCCTTGCAACAAGCCTGGTTTCCCACCTTTACCACAATGTTGGGCAATTTTGCACATTGCTCTGACATACTTCCCAGATGGGAACTTTCTCTTCTCCATAACCTCTATGTGTGATTTCTCCAGCTAACTTTGACTCAACATTATAAGATATAGTGATTCAGAATCATACTAACCGATCTACCCACACTGACCTCCATGTTTACTGGATCTCCATCTGGGAGCTATGCTGCCCCGCGAATACCCTGCAGATTTCCATTGGACATCTTTGTGCTTTGATCCGTTTGGGTCTCAGTGGACCACTCATTGACCTGGTGCTGTTTCGCAACCCTATGCAATGACTGCTGCACCTGTAGCATTCAGCCTTCACAAATGGATAATTCGGTGCCCAATCTTGGCCTAAACACCGGTAAAAAGATTTTGTAGCACTCCTACCAGCTGTCTTCATTGGGGCTTTCTGCTTATTCAGCTGCAGCTTATTTACTTTAGCAGACGACTAACTTCTTTCAAGTCATGTTCCGGTATGTGCATGGACAGACGAATGCCATTTGGTAAGCTGTGTCAAAAGTTAACTTTGGCAATGTCAGTAACTGACTGCAAATGTGTTTAATTTTTAAACAACATACAAATCTGCCCGACAATGCTCTTTCTTGACATTCTCCAAAATTACAATAAATGCACAGCTTTTCCAAAGTCACGAGAAACTCACCAATGTCTTCAATGGGGCAATTGATTTCTTATTCCAAACTGATGGCTTTCTGCAATCTCCATTGACCTGAGACTGTAGTGCTGTGTAAGGTTGCATGAAGTGTCTGACACCAGTATGTCTTTTCTCTTATCGGGGCAAGCAAAATCATGCTTTCATAGGCCTGCTGCTGTTAAAAATATAACTTTTTTTCTATCCCACTGTCTGACTAATAGCTGTATTATCAGGATATTAAGCATATTATTAGCTCTGAAAAATATTTCGGAGCTGGTCCACATACTATTGATTATGGCCTTTACTCTCAGATGCCTGATGACGCAGCCATCTTTGAAGGTCAATCCACTAATGTATTGAAACAACTTTTTCTCCAAGACTGCATTTTTGAGCCTTTTTCTCAGCAACCAGACCTCTCAGTTCCTCTGTCGATTTGCCGGAGACTGCTCCAAACCAGATTTATTCAGCCAGGGAAATCCACAATTCAAACTAATTGCCAGACTGTGATATCTCTGCAGGGCAAAAAGGGATAGGTTCATGCACATGGAGCTCAATTACCCAACCAAACTGGTTTATTCTATTTTGACATGTACGTACATGCTAATATATTATCCTGGTCTGTTCTTGCCTGTAATGTGAGTCTAGTTTCACACCAACATGGTTAGCTGCTAGCAACCTTCTGAAGAGGGCTAGTAAGCCACTCAATTGTCTTAAGCCCACTTCATTACAATTGTCTAAGGGCACTGGAGATGGACAATGAATTGCCAGCCTTGCCAGTGAGAACAGACCATTCTTTACTTAGAGCTTAGATTCTTGAAGTAGAACAGTAATAATGGCTCAAAATACTACAGGCATCACCTATGGTGTGGGTTCTGTGAAGTCTGAAATTCAGACTAGACATTTAGCTGGTCAATGTCATTACTTAAAAAAAGCATAAACACTTAGAATTGTTTACCCACTAGATGAACGGAGGCAAGATGATGAGGGGGACAGATAACGTGGACGTGCACAGACAGTTTCCTTGCAGGGATGTAGCTGTTACTAGGGGGCATAACTGTAAGGTTCATGGGGGGAGACATAGGAGGGATGTCTGAGGTAGATTCTTTACTCAGAGTGGTTGGGGTGTGGAATGCGCTGCCTGCTGTGATAGTGGAGTCGGACACTTTAGGAACTTTCAAGTGGTTATTGGATAGGCACGTGGAGCACACCAGAATGATAGGGAGCGGGATAGCTTGATCTTGGATTTGGACATAGCTCGGCACAACATCGAGGGCCAAAGGGCCTGTACTGTACTGTACTGTTCTATGTATCAGGATTCACCTCGGCTGAGGGGAGCTGGGGTTTTCTTGATCAGCCAGGGGAGGAGGTTTAACTGAATTCCTATTTGGTACTAATCTAGGGCTCTTAAGAACATCTGATATTATGGCAGTTGAATGGGCAAACCTGTATCCATCCACTTCACCCTCACCCCCACTAGGAAATTCCTGGCAAGAGCCAGGAGGACGGGATCTAAATGATGCCATTCAGCTCCTTGGGTCTGGTTTGACATTTAATCAGATCATGCCTGATCTTAACTCCATCCATCTGCCTCAGCCCTGTAATTCTTTAATATCCTTTCTGAGCAAAAATCTATCAGTCTCAATTTAGAAGTTTCCTACTGAACTCCAGCTTTTTTGAAGAATGTTCAAGCTTTCTGTCACCCTTTGTGTGAAGTGCAACCTGACATCGACCTAATTAAAAGCAAATTACTGCGGATGCCTGAATCTGAAACCAAAAGAAAAGATGCTGGAAAATCTCAGCAGGTCTGGCAGCATCTGTAAGGAGAGTCCAGATGACCCTTTGTCAAAGCTAAAAGGCATAGAAAGTGGGAGATATTTATACTGCAGAGTGAGGGAATGAAAGATGAAAGATAGCCACAGAAACCAGGGTAAAAGACTGCGAATGGCTGTCCACAGAGAGAATAAAGAGTGTGAATGGCCAAACGGCAGAGAAGCTAAAATGAAGATGTTGGTGGAGAGGGCTGGGGGGAGGAAAATAGATGGGACAGAGGTGAGATTTAGAAAAAGAGAAGCAAAAGGGGAGAAAAGATAACGGGAGAGGGATAAAATAGGGGGAAAGAGTGCAGGGGGAAGAAAAATGAAAAAAGACAATAAAGAAATAAAAGATAGAGAAAAGTAAAAAATTAAACAAAATAGAATGAATACAAAGGGGTCAAGGTGGGATAGGGCTAAAATAATCTGAAGTTGTTAAATTTGATGTTGAGACTGAAAGGCTGTAATGTGCTTAGCTGGAAGATGAGGTGCTGTTCCTCCAGTTTGCGCTGAGCTTCACTGGAACATTGCAGCAAGCCAACGACAGACATGTGGGCATGGGAGCAGGATCATGTGTCAAAATGGCATGTTGGGCATAATGGAGGAGTGGACTAGGTTATCCCGGAGGGAACGGCCTGCGGAATGCTAACAGAGGGAATGAAGGGAAGATGTGTTTGGTGGTGGCATATGCTGGAGTTGGTGAAAATGGCAGAGGATTATGCTTTGCATGCAGAGGCTGGAGAGATAAAATGTGAGAACAAGGGGGACTCTATTCTTACTGTGGGAGGGAGGGAGGGCAGGGGTGAGGGTTGTGGCGCACGGTGTTGAGGGCCCTGTCGACAACGATAGATGGGAATTCATGGTTGAGGAAAAAGGAGCACATATTAGAGCACCTAGTCCATTCCTCCACTATACCCAACACTTCTCCCATCACCCATGGCACCTTTTCATATAATCACAGAAGGTGTAACACCTGCCCCTTTACCTCTTCCATGCTCACCATCCAAGGTCCAAAACACTCATTCCAGGTTAAGCAGCTTTTCACTTGCACCTCTTTCAATTTGGTGTCATTCGCTGCTCCCAATGTGGTCTCCTCTATATCGGAGAGATCAAGCATAGACTGGGTGATCACTTTACTGAGCACCTTCAGTCTGTGCCCAATTAGGACCCTGACCTTCCTGTTGCTTGCCATTTTAACACACAATCCTGCTCCCATGCTCACATGTCTGTCCTTGGCTTGCTGCAATGTTCCAGTGAAGCTCAACGGAAACTGGAGGGGCAGCATCTCATCTTCCAGCTAGGCACTTTACAACCTTCCAGTCTCAACATTGAATTCAACAACTTCAGATGATTTGCTCCTCCTTTGTTTTCATTCTAGTTTTTTTTTTACTGTTCACTAACTTTTACTCCTTTCATGTCTTTCTTCATTTTTCTTCTCCCCCCCCAACTCTTTCCCCCTATTTTTTCCCCCTTCCCTTATCTTTTCTCCCCTTTTGCTTCACCTTTTCTAAATCTCACCTCTGTCCCATCCATTTCCACCTCCCCCCCCCCATCAATTTTCTGTTCTCAAGGGAACACTAACAGAGCCTAGAAGCTTGCCCTCATCATTTTGCTTTTAGCCCCAGTGTCAGTGTGGAGAATTTGTGCTGCACTCCCTTCAGGGGCAATTGAGATGATATTGGAATAGCGTGGGTTAGATGGACTTTAGATTGGTTTCACAGGTTGGCGCAACATTGAGGGCTGAAGGGCCTGTACTGTGCTGTAGTGTTATGTGTTTTGAAGCGTGCCACCATGAAAGAGTTAATCATTGTAGAATACCTACAGTGCAGAAGGAGGCCATTTGGCCTATCGCGTCTGCACCAATCACAATCCCACCCAAGCCCTATTCCCATAACTCCACATATTTACCCTGCTAATCCCCCTGACACCAGGATCAATTTTGCATGGCTGATCCACCTAACCTGCACAGCTTTAATATTGCTGAAGGGATGAGCTATAATGTTACACAGAGTCACAATAAGTGACAAGCCTTTCAAGACTTGGACAAGGATATCCATGAAGCTTCTGTGTTGGAATTACGCAGGTATTTGGATGAATGCACTTTTTTTTCTCCTTCATTAGAAAACAAAATGTAAATCAGCAATGCTTTTGGAATAACAGATCGCTGTAACTTTGTCATGAATCACAGCTTGATAAAATGTACCCCCCGGGTTGGAAAGCGCATTATTTTTTAAATGAAATGAATCATATCTGACTCAGAAATGAAATAATTGCCAATAAATTCAAGCGCTGCTCCAAAATTGTAGCCCTGGCACTGTGGGACTAGTTACTGACTGTTTTTGCATGCAGATTTATGGGTTAGGTGCATTTGCCCACTGGTAATACAGAGTGGATATCTGGCAAAGATTCAAGAACACTGTTGTTGTCTTTATTTAGGTGGCAATCACAACTCTGGGCAGCACTCACACCTCTGAATCAGAAGACTATGTGTTCAAGTCCCGTTCCAGAAGATTGAGCGCACAATCCAGACTGATATATCAATGTAGTACTGAGGGAGTGTTGCACTGTTGGAGGTGCCACATCTTTTAGATGAGATGTTAAAGTGAAGCACCGTCTGCCGTCTCAAGTGACATAAAAGATCTCATGATACTCTCTCAAAGAAGAGTGGCTGAAATTCATCCTGATATCCTAGCCAATATTTATCCCTCAAGCAACATCACAAAATTATTTGGTCATGATCACGTTGCTTTTTACGGCACGATGGCACATAGCTAGCACTGCTGCCTCACAGCGCCAGGGACATCAGTTTGATTCTAGCTTCAGGTGACTATCTGTGTGGAGTTTGCACATTCTCCCTGCATCTGTGTGAGTTTCCTCGAGTACTCCGGTTTCCACCCACAGTCCAAAGATGTTCAAATTAGATGGATTGGCCCTTTGTGTCCAAAGACATGAAGGTTAGTGGGGGCGGGGGGGTTAGCCATGATAAATGTTTGGGGTTATAGTGATAGGGCAGAGGAGAGGGCTTGGGTAGAATACTCTATCTGAGAGTTGGTATAGACTCGACAGGCTGAATGGCCTCTTGTGCATTGTAGAGATTCTATGGAGCTCATGAAAGGTGCTATATAAATGCAAGTCTTTCTGTTCTTCTGGCTGCCCCTCTATCTGTTTATCTTTCTTCTTCCTGCCTAGTTGGACCAACACATCCTTAATCCAAAAAAAGGCATGTTCTGCCCAACAAATATCCCCATGGATGCCTTCAGTCCAGCTCCTGTGCTGGCTCACCAGGGGACGCACCTGAACAAAATCGGGGAAGTACCCCTCCTCCAACCTTCCAACTATGACCTGACTAGTGCAGAGGCCAAGGTGACTTGTGACTCCTCTCTGTGACAGAGAGGGAACGCACCACTATGTTACTAGGCATCAACCTTCCCCCTAAAGCATTCCAGCCCTGGCAGCTCAATATATGTGACAGGCTGCTCAGGACTTGAATATTAATGGGGGGGAATTCTGACTCGGCAGCCACCAGATATCGAGCCCTCACTTTTAATGAGCCCAAGCTGCCAGGTGCACTGTAGGATTTATCTAAACCATAGTAAAGATTAACCTGGCATTTGCCCATGTCATAACAAAATGAAGATAACACATTCTGTTCATTAAGTGTTACTTCACTTCTGGTTAGTCCACGATAAGGACAGAATATTGCTGACTTTCAAATCCTTTTTTAAACAAAACAAAATCTTCAAAATGATTAAATGCGGCAGTCCCTTTTTCTCAGTCATTTGCAGGATTACAAGTAAACTGCCTAACAGTGTGAAGATGAACTTTCTGCTATTTTAACCTTCTCAGCTATCCTCTCTTTAAGTGAGTTTTTAAAAATAATCCCCAGCCTGTGTATATGGAAACCATCCGATGGCTGTGAGTGCACCTGGAACTGACATTGGCTTTTTAAACCTTCCTTTGAAAGGAAGATTTGCTGTTTTCAATTGTTAAAGGGCCCCTGTCTTCAAGAAAAGGTCTTTAGGAACTCCTGCTTTTTTTAGTTGCTTGATCAGGGAGAGTCATGGTGTCCTTGGCACGTGTCTGTAAACATTTAACAAAAAATGTTTGTCCAACATTTGCTTCCATGAAAAGATAAAACATATCTCTCTCTCCTTGTTCCTCCAGTTTGCCCTGCCGTTGCTTGAAGATTCTGACTTGCACTGAAACTTATCTCTTGTGCTAATAGTCCGGGTGGCCATTTTTTATGTTTGAGCCTTGAGTGTTAGCAGGCTATTTGACCACTGGAGGCATCGCAGTCCATTCCAGTTCACTCTACTGTCCTTTCGATAATGATTGGTATTGAGAATTCTGAAATGACAAGGCAAAATAGGACAACAAAGAAAAAGAGACTCAGTAGCCTACCTGAATGATTATTAAAATATATCCCAAGAGATAGGGTACAAAAGCCAGTTATGCTAAATCCATGCAAACCACATTGTGGACCCCAGCTGGAGAATCACATCCGATTCTGGGCTTTAGGAAGGATGCAAAAGCTTTGGAGAGGATACAGAAGAGATTTACTAGAATGGCTCCAGGGATGAGAGATTGCATACAGACATAGAAACTAGAAACAGGACGAGGCTGTTTCCCCGCTCTCCCTGTTTCCTTGTAATCATAGAATCCCTACAATGCAGAAGGAAGCATTATGGTTGGAGCAGTCTCAATGGGCCGAATGGCCTTGTTCTGCTTTGAGCCTGCTCCACCATTCATCTTGATCATGGCTGATCATTAAATTCAATATCCTGATTCACCCCTTCCTCCCATATTCCTTGATCCCTTTAGCCCCAAGAGCTATATCTAATTTTGTCTTGAAATCAGACAACGTTTTGTCCTCAACGATTTTCTGTGATCGTGAATTCCACACATTCACCACCCTCTGGGTGAAGAAATTTTGTTTTAACTTCAGTTGTTAAAGTTTTACCCCTTATCCTCAAACTGTGACCCCGTGTCCTGGATTCCCCCACCCATTGGGGGTATTCTTTATGAATTGACTCTGTCTAACCCTGTTAGAATTTTATAAGTTTCTATGAGATCCCCCCCTCACTCTTCTAAACTCCAGTGAATATAATCCTGACTGAGTTACTCTCTCCACGTAGAATAGACTTGCCATTACAGTTAAATGCATAGACTGAAGAACCTGGTGTTGTTCCTGATGGTGCAGAGAATGCTTTGAGGAAAATTGATAAACATGTTTGAAATCATGGAGAGTTTGAGTAAATGAGGAATAAGCATTCTCTATGTCTGAAGCGTTGATAATAAGAGACCACAGATTTAAGGTGATTGGCAGAAGAATCAGAGGCCACATGAAGAAAAACTTTTTTTTAAACAAGAGCACCTAGTGATCGCAGATTCAGTAATAACCTTCAAAAAAGAATTGAGTGAATACTTCTAAGTAGAAAGGCAGTTTCCTGCTACAGTCCAAATTTATGCAGGTTGAGTAGATTGGCCATACTAGATTGCTCCTTAGGGTCAGGGGGACTAGCGGGGTAACTATGTGGGGTTACAGGGATAGGGCTTGGATGGGATAATGGTTGGAGCAGTTTCGATGGGCCGAATGGCCTCTTTCTGCATTGTTGGGATTCTATGATTACAAGGATATGGGGAAATGGGACTAACTGCATTGCTCTGCGAAGGAGCTAGCAGAGACTTCGTAGGTCAAATATCCTACTTCTGGCTCTACTTCTGGTTCCAATTGCTTGCCCAGGCTGGTGATCAGAAAGGCCAACCCACACATGATTGTGCTCAAAGATTTTTAACTGGAGTAACAATCAATATTTTGGCTGTTATCAATACCCAATGCCAATGCTACCTTGTGCTACAAATGGCCTGTGCCTGCAGCAATAACTATTCCAAGATATCAGTGAATTCAACCTACTTAAAGGCCACAGGTGGGATTTTCTGGTTGTGCTCGGCCCAAATTTGGAAATCCCCCGCCCCCACCCGAGGCCAGTGGACCTTTGTATGGCCCTGTCCTGCCCACTGATTCCTGTGGTGGGTGGGATAGGAAAATTCCAGCCCGAGGGTGCAGTGAGCATATTGATTTTGGAAGGAATGCATGTAACTCCGAAGTTGGAGAAATCAAACTCTTTGTCTTTTTTTTTCTGTAGCATAATTTCCTCTCCAGGAAACCCACAATTGTATGAGCATTGTTAAACTTAGCATTGTATTGCTTATAATGGGCAGTTAGCTCTTTCAATAATCTAATCAAATGCCATTTCATCTTGTACTAAGTAAGGGTGGGAAGTCAGCTAATTTCCCTCCAATCCCAACACTGCCCTGCCAGTAGAGATGAAGGCAAGGAAGAAGGAGACAGGAGAGGAACTTTTTTTGGCTGCCAGGCAGGAGAGTTCCCAATCCTGCTATTAGTCTCTCTTAGAACCATTTTAATGCTGGCATACCAACAACAACTTACACAGCACCTTTAAAGTAGTGTCACAGCTGCTTCATAGGAACATTATTAAACAAAACCTGTCACTGAGCCACATAAGGAGATAACCCAGGACAGCTAAGTCAAAGAGGTCAGTTTGAAGGAGCCTTTAGAATTTACTCTGTAAATCTCCTCAGTTCTTCCCTGTCCCATGTTTAAGACATTTCTTTAGCGTTACCTCTGATAAAGATTTCAGCTATTTGTCCTGATTTTTCATGCAGCTCGGTGTAAAATTCTGTTTGACAACTCTCCTCTTAAACACCTTGGGAGATATTAAGACATTAAAAGCTAAATTGTCATTGAAAGAGTGGGAGAAAATTAGGTAGGGAAGTGCAATGTTTGGAACCTAGACAGCTAAAGGCAAGGCCCTCAATGGTGGAGCAAAGGAATTCAGGGATATCTAGACTAGCGATATGACAAATAACCCTTTCTCAAGGGTTCTCTGAGTGAGATTGAAACCTGTCAGAAGTCACCACTTTCAAGAGGAGAAGAAAATGGAAAACAAAATATTTCTTATTAAGTTCTTCTCTAAGGTACATTTTAACCCATAACTCTGGGAGCAGAAACATCAATCAACTTAGTAAACTTTAAGGCTTTTCTGACTCTATTGTGGACTTAAAGGATAGACACTAGAATAAAACATTTCAGTTTCAGAGAATTGTGTAATGCAGAAGGAGGCCATTCGACCCATCAAGTCTGTACTGACCCCAATCCCACCCAGGCCCTATTCCCATTACCCCATGCATTTACCTTAGCTGGTTCCCCTGACACTAAGGGGCAATTTAGCACAGCCAATCTACCTAACCCATACATCTTTGGAGTGTGGGAGGAAACCAAAGCACCCAGAGGAAACCCAAGCAGACATGGGGAGAACATGCAAAATCCACACAAGCAATGACCCAAGTTGGGAATCGAACCCTGACACTGTAAGGCAGCAGTGCTAACTACTGTGCTGTCCAAAATGACCCTCCATTTGCTGTCTGAAGGAAAGCTTCTTCACAAACTTAAAAGAAACACGTATTATACTGATATGTGATCCCGATATTGTCGCAAAGTTCAAGGCAGCAAAGAAAAGCGATAACTTCCACTCACATTTTACTAGATTGCTAATGATGTTTACCCCAATCCTCAGGACTTTGAAAATTCAATTATAACATTCTTTTAAAACAACTCATTATTTTTATCGTAACCTTTAGCATGGTCTGTTGTGATTTTCTCGTATTGTAAACCACAAATGATTCAGGGAAAACAGATTAGCAAGATTTCACTGATGTGAATCACTTAACACAGTTGGCTGTTTTCATGATTGTACTTGGACCTGCACTGTTCCTAACCCACTTTGAAATTGAGTTCCCAGTTGTTGGAAACATGTATTTCAGTTAAATGAACAGATTGAAATCACCATCTCTTATCCAGTGCTTAGTTGTTAAATAAGCTAACCTGTGCGGCACTGAGACAGGGAAGACTGGCAAAGCCCACATCTGTTTATTAGTGAATCTGAGAAGGACGGTCAAAAAAAGACACGTGCCTTTTGTGATGATGCTGTGCCTTTAGGAATTGTATTTAGAGCATGCTTCTCATGAGGGGCATATTTAAAATTCAGCACTGTTCATGCGGTGCCAATCTGCCTGCCCCAGGGATCCCACATGCTGAAAATGCAGGAGAATAATTGCACTGAGATAAGAGGGTGTTTGTTTTAATCTGTGCTACTGCATTTTTGTTTATGTTTTGGTTTTTACACTGGGGTTTCAGAGTAGGGTTTGATTAGGTTGATTGACGAGAGACAAACATCATGTGAATGAGCAGAGCTAAGCTTACAAAGAAAAGAAGTCAGTTTTTGCTTGGGTCTGCAAGTAACAAGAGGTATCATTCTCTGCCTCTCTAGAGGCTGGTGTTTTGGAGCTTTCAGAAAACAGGTCTCCCTCTGTCCCCCTCTCTCTCTCAGGGTAAACTCAGTATTGGCATCTCAGGAGAGGGTTGTTCGCAGGCCGCAGTGGCTCTTCATGTCTGGGTGCTTCTCGGCATAAAGGGGTCTGGTGGCTAGCAGGCATGTAACACATCCTGTGTCCTCCTTATGGGGCTTGTGGTGATACAACCACTGAGGAATTGCCCTTCGAGTGGGGAGTGGGAGGTGGGAAGTGGGTGGGAGCAGGCAAATACACAGGATTAGTACTCAGTCAACTTTTTTTCTTGGGTGGAGTCCCATAAGAGGCCAGGCTGTACGGGCAGAGTGAAGGACTCTGACAATAGGTGTTTTCTAGCATCATGTGGCCTGATGACCCTCATGGGGGGAGGACAACTGCAGTGAGAATTCATCCCCACACTTGGGCGGCACTGTGAGGACAAAGGAGATGAGCTGTATGGAAGTTCAAGGACACTGGTTATGACCGTCAGAGATTAGTTAGAGTGGCTGGTTTAATCCACAGTTCTTGTAAGTTGGGGGAATGGGAGTGCCCTCTCAGGATGAAGTTGATATGCTAATTGCAATCTTCAAATGATCAGGTGTGCCTCACCTGCCACAGGAGGAAGCTCCCTGACCCTTCCATGATGAGTCAATCGAGTCAGTACTGCAATACATGAGTGTGCCACTGATTGGAATCCAGTTTTAAAATTGGAACTAATGCCCTTGTTTGTGATGCAAGAGTCTTATTTAAGCACTGCACGGTGACCTGTGTGGCACTTTGCAGCCAGCAGGCCACAAATGCATAAGGGAGGTAACTGATGTGTTAGTCACGAAGGCCCACTTGTACATCAACCTTGACTGGGACTAGGTGAGTCAAGATGCCAGGGCTGTGTTCTTTGCCCACATATCAGGAATGCCTCATGTGCAGGGTGTGAATGACTGCACCAGTGTGGCTCTGCAGTGTCCATGGGGGAGGGTGGGGCCTGAGTGCCATTTATAAACAGCGAGGGAATCCACTCCCTCAATGTCCAGGTTGTCTGTGACCACACGGTGCATTGGTGCAAGTGTGTGCCCGTTTCCCAGGGAACATCCAGGCAGTGACACAGGACTCTCTTAGATCCTAGCCATATATGAGGGAGAGCAGCAGCTGGAGGGATGGTTCCTCGGGAACAGGTACCATCTCACGAAGTGGCTAATGCAGTTCAGAGACCACAAACCCCTCTGGAGTCTTGATGCAATGGTGCTCATGCATCAACCCACACGCTGATTGAGCTGCCCAAGATGTAGCTTGGATGCCTGGACCAGCTGCGGGGGGACTCTCCAATACAGTTCCCAGAGGGTGTCCCATGGCACTGAAATCTGCTGTACTCCCCACAACCTGATACTGCAGTGGGGAGAACAGCTGGACCAGGAGGAGATGTCAAGGAGTATGGTGAGAGTCAACACACAAATGAGGAGGAAGAGGAAGAACCCAGGCCGATGGCCAGGGCCTGCATGGGCGGAAGAGTTAGAGACACTCTCATAGCATCCTGGTTTGGGGACAGCCAGAACTAGGAGTGAAGAATGCTCCCACCGTGGGGCCTGACATCCACTCACTGATGTGTGGTGCCTGCGGGAAGTATTCCTGACAATGGGAATATTCATTGGCAGGACGATAAAGCCATTGACCACACGCTGCAGGAGGATGATGATGGCTTGCAGTAAGGACAGAGCGATGCTCCTGTCATCCTCAGCGACATGTCTGACCCCTGCCTGACAGAGACTGAATGTTACCAGCCAGTGAATGAGCTTATCATAGTGTTCAGAGATGCTGGATGACAAATCTCAGCTGTTACTGCCCCCTCTGAGGTCTGGGGTGCTGGTGTTTTTCTCCATCTCATGTCTAAGGTTTATATAAGTGCAAGTCAGTTATTTTCTTTCTCCTCCTCAGCAAAGGTATCCACATGACATTGATTCTAGTGCACTTTCCTGCATGGGTGGTCCAATATCCAGCCATGATAACAGAATCTGTTTTTGTCAATAGGTGGATACGGGGAGAACACTATCGCTACAAATTCAGCAAGCCCAATGGCAACCATGCAGCGGAGGGTAAGTGGTGGATTCGGAAACGGATTGGCTCTTACTTCCCTCCCGTCAATGTGAAGGGGTTGAAGAAGTATTTTAAGGAGCGTGACTGGCCAATTCCTGAGACCCAGTGAAGTGAGATGTTTCCTTTGGGAGAACAACTGGCTTCCAGCAAGAACACGTTAGTTGTACCTCAGGACTGCAAACATGTCACCTCATACACGATTAATGTTCAACTGATGGATGCAACATGACCACAATTATCAACAATTTGACCTCTAATTTTCTGGAGTAAACAATGTACTTGATTTGAAAATAAGACTCAGTTTTAAAACTTGTGATGTTATCTCATGAATTTCTGACCTATTTTCAGTCCTCGTTATATTTAGCAACTGTTAAGATTTTTTTGTGATTTGATCTGGACCTGTCTTTGTAATTCAGACCTTACAGCATGAGCAATTCCTGTCTCAAATGTTCGGTATGCACAACAGGAAGAAATTACAGTTGGCAAGGTGCTTAGTGTACTAGAAGAACATGAGATAATGTTCTAGTGGGGGATAAAGGATGGTAATTGTTCCTCATTCACCGATCATTTACACTTCAGTCAATGGGGCTTTGGGTCATCTGTCCAACTATCTTCAGCTTCAGTCTGCTGGTCTGCGCACTTCCCCACTCAGTCCGCTGGTCTGTGTAGTCCCCCACTCGGTCTGCTGGTCTGTGTTGTTCCCCACTCGGTCTGCTGGTCTGTGTTGTTCCCCACTCGGTCTGCTGGTCTGTGTTGTTCCCCACTCGGTCTGCTGGTCTGTGCACTTCCCCACTCAGTCCGCTGGTCTGTGTTGTTCCCCACTCGGTCTGCTGGTCTGTGCACTTCCCCACTCAGCCTGCAGGTCTGTGTGCTTCCCTGCTCAGTCCACTAGTCTATGCAGTTCCCCCTCAGTCTGGTCTGTGTGCTTCATCATTCAGTCTGCTGGTTTGTGCACTTCCCCATCTAGTGTGTTGGACTGTGCACTTCCCCATTCAGTCTGCTGGTCTGTGTGGATTCCCACTTAGTTTGTGGATATGTGTGGCTCCCCTCTCAGCCTGATGGCCTGTGCACTTCCCCATTTAGTCTGCTGGTCTGTGCACTTCCCCAGTCAGTCTGCTGGTCTGTGCACTTCCCCAGTCAGTCTGCTGGTCTGTGCACTTCCCCAGTCAGTCTGCTGGTCTGTGCACTTCCCCAGTCAGTCTGCTGGTCTGTGCTCTTCCCCAGTCAGTCTGCTGGTCTGTGCACTTCCCCAGTCAGTCTGTTGGACTGTGCACTTTCCCACTCACCCTCCTGGTCTGTCCGTGTTCCCACTCAGTCTGCCAGTTTGTGTGGATCGCCACTCAATCAGCTGGTGTGTGTTGTTCCCCACTCAGTCTGCTAGCCTGTGTTGTTCCCCACTCAGTCTGCTGGGTCCATGCGGTTCCCCCTTCAGTCTGTTAGTCTGTGCAGTTACCCATTCAGTCTGCTTCCCACTCAGTCTGCTGGCCTGTATTGTTCCCCACTCGGTCTGCTGGTCTTGCAGCTCCCCACTCAGTCTGCTGGCCTGTGTTGTTCCCCACTTAGTCTGTGCAGCTCCCCACTCAGCCAGTTGGTTTGTACAGTTCACAGTTTAGCCTGCTGGTCTGCATAATTCTCCACTCGGCTTTCAGATAAGGACAGATTGACATTTCCCAACTCAGGTTGCTTCTAGCCTCAAATCTCAAACTTGCCCCGTCCCCCTTCAGCCAAACCTTGCCTCGTCAATGCTTTATCAGCTATTTGAATGAAGTTTAGACAAAAGTGGCAGTTCCCCTGTTAGAACAATGGAATGTTTTGCCATGGTAATGCCAAGCCCAGAATTGTTACAACTGCTTTGCTTACAAGTATATAATGAGACAATGCAAGAATGTAGAATACTACATACAGTCTGGGGAACCACTGCGATTAAATTACATTTGTTTTATAATGCAGACAATTTTGTTCTGTATATGAATCAATCATACTACCGTGTGAATCTTGTTCATTCTGGAAAGAAAAGGGCCCTGGATTCTCTGGTTTGCTAGAGAGTTTGGAATGTGTTGTTTTGTCAGCAATGTTACCAAAAATTGATTTTGGAATTTCTAACCCTGAACGAGGATATTTATCTCTTGTTTCCTGTTGTATCTTTAGTGTAATAATCACCCCAAAGGACTAACAATTAGTGCCGTGGTTGCCTGCTTTGTTTTATGAGTCTATGGTGATGATTGCAAAATCACAGGCTGTCCTCTCCCAGTGAGTTTGAAATGGTGGTAGGAGGAACGACAGCAGAAGTGGGGTGATGAAGAGTCACCCAGACTCGAAGCATTGGCTCTATTCTCTCTCCACAGCTGCTGTCAGACCTTCTGAGAATTTCCAGCATTTTCTGTTTCTGTTTCAGATTACAGCATCTGCAGCATATTGCTTTAATGATAATTCTACGCATTGACAGTAAGTACCACTATTGTGCCATTCCTGACCAAGGGCTGGCATGAAAATCAGCCCCCTTCTGAAATGCCTGCCAGAACTCTGTAGTGTTCTAACTCCCTTACTTGAACTATGTTTGTGCACTGCTCTATACCTATTCACCTTTATGCTTGACTGCCCACAATATGGTTTATGCTTGGAAGCCAAAGATGTTACACAAACTTGTCTCGTCTTCCGAATGGGGAATATTAGGTCAAGTATTTTAGCAGCTAATTTAGCAGAGTTTACTGTCTTAATGATTGAGATGTGTTGTCCTTCTGAATGCATTTGTATTTGCAATGCATAAGATGTCAAAAGCGTTTTCCCAGATCCTGTCAGCATTCTGTTTGTATAACATGTGCTCAGACACTTGGCACACCGATCGTGAGGTAAGTTTACATCCATTCTTATCCGTTGCTCTCACAGTCAGCTTAAAGAACTTAATCAGGATAAGGATCAACAGGTTGTGATATTGGTCTGAGCCAGTAGTACCCAACAGGCTGAATAAGGGACGGTAGAAAACAATATCAGGTACAGTGCATATTAACTAATTAGCCCGCACCCTTGTCATAGCCCAGTTTCACCTCCAGTGTCTCAGCTCAAAAAGGTGGGCATGGCCCCAAGAATAGTTTTAATAGCTGAGGTTGAGTGATGGGCAGCCCAGAATGCAACTCTATGGTTTGTCTAATTAGGATCAATAAACTCTATAGCCAAGTCTTCCATCGTAATATACTGGGTATTGAGGTGATCTTTGGATGGTGATCTTTCCTGCTTGGTAAGTTATCCCCAACAGTTCAACTTACTGACCTTTCATTCAGCTTCCTGATTTCAGTTTCAATGTGGATTGTAAATCCATTCCCATGGAGATGGGAAGGCTTATTCTCCTTCTGTTACAAAAGTGAATCTTAAGGCACTGTGGCATGTGCGTTACCCCATTATGCCAAGAAAGACAGGAGTGGAAGGACATGTGGCTCAGTGTCGTTGTGTAATAGGAAAAGAGAATAACTACTTTAAAAAGAAAACTGAAAAGAAGATCAGAGTACAGATTGTTTCCACATTCTGTAAGTATTCATAGTTCAGGAAAATTGAGTTTGTTGCATGAATTTGGCTTGTCATCATTTTGAGTGCAGAAGATTGTCGGGTAATCAAAATGAGGTGATTAAAATGATGAAAGGGCTCAGCAGGGTAGGTCCAGCAGAGCTATCTCCTCTCTTGGGAAAATGTAAAAACTTGGACACGTGGTAAAGTTAGAACGAGATCATTCAGCCTTGATACCAGGAGATACTTCTTCACACAAATGGTGTAGAAATCTCAAACTCTTTCCCTCCCCTCAGGAGAATGTGTGTGCAAGTGGTTGATTGAAATTTTCTAGACTGAGGTCAAAAGAGGTTTGTATAGAAGTGTATAAAGGGACATTGCTGGTCATTGGAATTGAGGCGCAGGTCATCCATGGAGCAGATTCAAGGGACTGAATCGGTGAGTGCTGTCTCAGTACTATGAGTGGTTTGACTTTCTGTTTAAACATGTCATGCAAATGTTTCGATGCATCAGTATATTTTGATTCTGATTCTGAACATCTAGAACAAAATGCAGGGAGCAATTATATTGTAATATATATTTCATGCTGCAATTACAATGTTTCGTCTCCAAATTCAAAACATTGCAATGGTGAACCAATAGTTAAATGTGCATTTGCTTAAAAAAAATGTGGTTAAAAAGAGCATTACAAGGGAAAACTGGTGTATAAATATCTTAGTATGCGATTGGAGAATTTGTTTGTGCACTAAAGACTTTGACACATTTTAAAATTGTCTACATCTCATCAACATGCAGTTCCTTCCCATTCAACCCCATCATCTTGGATAGTCATCAGCCCAGTAGATATCAAAATGCCAAGTTTCCGTTCTTCGTGCTTCCTCTTGTGTAATCACATTCCTATGAGGTGTGAGTTAGACCTCTGTTTGGCAGGATGAGACATTAATCTGTCATTGGTTTCTTGGGCACTTGATTATCTCAAGGCTCTTGGTCGAAATCCACTCTAACAGATTTTCCCCCACTTGTGAATTTTTGGAGAGTTAGTCAGTGGCAATGTTCAAACATTCGCCTAGATTGAGTTTTTTGGTCATGGTGTATCACATTATCTAACCGTTTCAGTCATGTTTTTGAGCCATTACATCATTTCTGGCTAGCTTTGGAGGCGCAGTTCAACTTGCTGAAGCCTGACTGAGGATGACAATAGAATAACCCAGCAGTCTGAGTATGCTCCCAGTTCCTTACTGTATGACCAAATCACAGTGTTCCACTCCAAAAAGCCAGAGAATGTTCTACCCACTGGCATTATCAATCTGTGTGTTAACCGTCCTGTCATTTTCAGACAAATAACTGTGATTGTTTCATTGAATAAACTCAGAATTAAATCATTATTGTTACCCCTTCACTTTAGATGTCAACACATATCAACAATATGAAATGTGCCAATTGCAGTATCTAGCATGCTTACTCATCACTTAACCACAGAACTAGAACTGAATAAAATATTACCACAAATTGATATGATTATCAGGGATAATTGATAGGATATATGTAGCATAATATAAACTATAGATAAAAACTATAACATATATAACAGTCTGTTTGATCCTTCTGCTCATGGTTTTTAAAAGACAATTTCTCTTCCTGTGATGTTCTCTTTGTCTGTTGATCTCTGACTTGATCTCTTCCTCTCTATCTTTCATTCCATTTCTTTCTTCTTTTCTCTTGCTTTCTATTTGTCCCTGACCTCACCTATTCTCTGGCGTCTGTAAATCACTTTAGCACGTCCTGAAAGGCACCATATATTTGCAGGTCTTTATTTTCTGCCTGTCTAACTCCGCTTCCCTTTTCCCCTTTCTTGCACACACACTATACTTACTAATAGTTTATATACAATTGGCAAATATAAATTGTATTAAATATTGCTTAACATTGCACCATTCTAATTATTTTCATTCATACAATTGTAATGATTAAACATTAAGCTGAGGAATGATTGGGTTTCTCGAATTTTATGTAAAATCTTTCAATTTAAATCTACTGTAGAGCTGCGATAAAGGTAAAAGATACAAAATCAGCATCTGATCCAATTGTTGCCTACTTCCTTTGGCATCCATGTTGTTCTTAAAAAGCACAGCCTTCCTTTTACTATACTGCCACACACAAAACAAAGCAGGAACAGCGTGTATAACACAAAAGCCTGCAAAGCAGTAGGGCAGGCATAGGACATGAGACTGGAAGAAGCAGCAGGAAACAAATCAATCTTCAAGGGCTTCAAGTTTTTAGATGTCCAGATCACCAAAAACCTATCCTGGTCCCCCCCACCATGCCGACACTATAGTTAAAAAAGCCCACTAATGTCTCTCCTTTCTCATAAGATTAAGGAAATTTGGCATGTCAGCTACGACTCCCACAACTTTTATAGATGCATCATAGAACGCATTCTTTCTGGTTGTATCACAGCTTGGTATGGCTCATGCTCTGCTCAAGACCTAAAAGAACTACAAAAGATTGTGAATGTAGCCCAATCCATCACGCAAACCAGCCTCCTATCCATTGACTCTGACCACACCTCATGCTGCCTCGGCAAAGCAGCCAGCATAATTAAGGACGCTATGCACCTCGGACATTCTTTCTTCCACCTTCTTTCTTTGGGAAAAAGATAGAAAAGTCTGAGGTCACATACCAACTGACTCAAGAACAGCTTCTTCCCTGCTGCTGTCAGCCTTCTGAATGGACCTATCTTGCATTAAGTTGATCTTTCTCTACATCCTAGCTATGACTGTAACACTGCATTCTGCACTCTCTTGTTTCCTTCTGTATGAACAGTATGTTTTGTCTGTATGGCACGCAAGAAACAATATTTTTCACTATATGTTAGCATATGTGACAGTAATAGATCAAATCAGTCTTCTAATCATTGCACCTAATCATTGCTGAATCTCCATGCTCAGGAAGTAATTGTCAAGTGGCTCCCATGGTTCCAATTGGATCTCTCAAGATGAATTTATGCTACTTTTTTAGTATCGGTGGTCTGATGTATGGTAAAGGTTTTGCAGTTATAATCTTGCGGCCCTCAGAAGACAGTCCTGAATCACAAAACTAAGTTGCTGCCTTGTGAATGCTCTTTACATTGACCATAGGGTTTCAGTAGCCTTGTAGTAATGGTATTGTAATTTCAACCTCAGTGTCACAGCACAACAACGCATGGGAAGCCCAATAACTGGTTTAGTTAACCACAACAAGTGGACTCTGTTCCTGTGCGTGGACCACTCAGACAAAGAACAAAGAAAATTACAGCACAGGAACAGGCCCTTTGGCCCTCCAAGCCTACACCGACCATGTTGCCCGACTTAACTAAAACCCCCTACCATTCTGGAGACCATATCCCTCTATTCCCATCCTATTCATGTATTTGTCAAGACGCACCTTAAAAGTCACTATTGTATCCGCTTCCACTACCTCCCCAGGCATCGAGTTTCAGGCACCTGCCCCCCCCCGCCCTTTGTGTAAAAAATCTGCCTCATACATCTCCTTTAAACCTTGCCCCTCGCACCTTAAATCTGTGCCCCCTAGTAATTGAATCTTCCACCCTGGGAAAAAGCTTCAGACAATCTACTTTGTCCATGCCTCTCATAACCTTGTAGATGTCTATCAGTTCGCCCCTTAACCTCTGTTGTTCCAATGAGAACAAACCAAGTTTCTCCAGCCTCGTCTCATAGGTAATGTCTTCCATACCAGACAATATCCTGGTAAATCTTTTCTGTACCCTCTCCAAAGCCTCCACATCCTTCTGGCAGTGTGGCGAACAGAATTGAACACTATATTCCAAATGTGGCCTAACTAAGGTTCTGTAAAGCTGCAACATGACTTGCCAATTTTTAAACTCAATGCCCCGGCCGGTGAAGAATTCAGACTTTTGAATGGACCAACCTCGCATTAACTTGATCTTTTTCTACACCCTAGCTATGACTGTAACACTACATTCTGCACTCTCTCCTTTCCTTCTCTATGAACGGTATGCTTTGTCTGTATAAGAAACAATACTTTTCACTACATCTAATACATGTGACAATCACCAATCAAATCAAATCAGTTATGTCTATAACAGGTCAATCAGGTACTTTGGTGTTTACAGGTTTGAAAACATTTCTTGACAGTAACACTGACTGCTGGAGCGTCTCCCTGTTCTGTTTCTTTCTCTGTCTGAATTACTGATTCTGCTGTGAATTTCAATGTTTTTACCCCTTCAGTTAATTTATCATTGTCAAGTTGCCTTTCTTCAAATCTTATTCTCCTTACTCAATTCTTCACTAGATTTGTTCTTATTTTCTAGTTGCTTTTTCATAGAATCATAGGATCCCTACAGTGCAGAAAGGGACCATTCGACCCATTGAACTGGCACTGACAACCAATTGTACCCAGGCCCTATCCCCGTAATCCCACCTATTTACCCTGCCGAACCCCCTGACACTAAGGGAAAATTTAGCATGGCCAATCAACCTAACCAGCGTATCTTTGGAGTGTGGGAGGAAACTGGAGCACCTAGAGAAAACCCACACAGACAGAGGGAGAATGTGCAAACTCCAACAGAGAGTGACCCAAGACCGGAATTGAACCCGGGTCCCTGACTCTGTGAGGCAGCAGTGCTAACCACTGTGCTACTGCGCCACGCACTTCTTGGAGTTCAGCTTATTCTCCATTGTTTCAATAATTTCTGCTTATTTTGTAATTTTGTATTTTTCATTTTGTAATTTTTTGCATATTATTTTTCAAGTTTGCTATCAGTCATTGTTGTTTTAATGTTTTCTCTCAAGCTTTAATTCTTTTTGCCAATTCCTCTTTATGTTCAATAGTTCTTAGTTTATTTTGAGGTCTTTAACTTCTGCGCTTTGGAGGTGAATCCATCATGTTCTTACTGGACATTTACAATTCACAAATGGAACCTTCATTTCTACTTTAGCATAAGAGTAAAAAAAGAAACAGCCCGGAACACACTGTACTTGCAATGAAAGTGGCAATCACAAGAAGGAACAAACTGCTATGGACAAGAAAATTAGAGAATACCCCAGATAGAGGGTAACTCGCAGAAAAGGTCCATAGGCAACAAAGATCTCAAGGAATTTACTTCAGTCTTAACTTCAGCTAAACACTTTTGGCTTCACTCTTGGTCCTGTCTCTCCAACAAAGTGTTGACTTGTTTCCATTCTACAATTCTTTCGTTGCCCTTTATTCGAGGTCATTAGTTACCCTCCTTCTGGGATCTTCATTTGCCCTTCTGGGGTCTTCGTTTGCCCACTTTTTGAGGTCTTCTGTTGCCTCCTCTTTGAATTGTTTGCTGACTATGGATCTTTTTTGAGAGTTGCCCTCTATCTAAGATCTGTATTTTGCCCTCTAGCTGGGTTCTATCTTTTGCCCTCTACTTGGAGTCTATCTTTTGCCCTCAATCTGAGGTCTGTCCTTTGCCCTCTATCTGAGGTCTGTCCTTTGCGTTCTGTCTGGGGTCAGTAGTTTGCGTTCTGTCTGGGGTCAGTAGTTTGCGTTCTGTCTGGGGTCAGTAGTTTGCGTTCTGTCTGGGGTCAGTAGTTTGCCCTCCGTCTGGGGTCAGTAGTTTGCCCTCTGTCTGGGGTCAGTAGTTTGCCCTCTGTCTGGGGTCAGTAGTTTGCCCTCTGTCTGGGGTCAGTAGTTTGCCCTCTGTCTGGGGTCAGTAGTTTGCCCTCTGTCTGGGGTCAGTAGTTTGCCCTCTGTCTGGGGTCAGTAGTTTGCCCTCCGTCTGGGGTCAGTCCGTTGCCCTCCATCTGGTGTCAGTTGTTTGCCCTCTATCTGGGGTCTGTCTTTTGTCCTGTATCTGGGGTCAATATTTGCCCTCTAACTGCGGTCAGTAGTTTGCCCTCTAACTGGGGTCAGTATTTGCCCTCTATCTGGGGTCAGTAGTTTGCCCTCTAACTGGGGTCAGTAGTTTGCCCTCTATCTGGGGTCTGCCCTTTGCCCTCTATCTGGAGTCTGTCCTTTGCCCTCTATCTGGGGTCAGCAGTTTGTCCTTTATCTGGGGTCAGCAGTTTGCCCTCTAACTGGACTCAGCAGTTTGTCCTCTATCTGGTGTCTGTCCTTTGCCCCCTATCTGGGGTCTTATTGCCTCCTTTCTGAAGTGCTTGTTGCCTCTTGTTTGAAGTACTAATTTCCTCTTCCTGGAAGATTTCAGTGCCTTCCTTGAGGTCTTTGGTGCCCATGGATCTTTTCTGGGAGTTATTCTCTATCTGGGGTGTTCTCTAATTTTCTTGTCCATAGCTGTTTGTTCCTTCTTGTTGTTGCCACTTTCATTGCAGGTACAGTGTGTTCCAAGCTTTTTTTTAACTCTTAAAGCTGCCGCACAGCTTTCTGGTGCCAAATTTTTTTTTAAACTTTTGAACTTTTTTAACTACAGCAATTCTTTGCCTTGTATCCAAATTCCTTTTTTTGAAATTTGAAGCCACAGTTCTTCTAGCTGCCAGCTCCGCATGGCCAGTTTTTCTACGTCCGTCTTACACATCCTCCCAGACTGCACCTAGTCTACAAGATAAGTTGAGGTACTTTTCTATATTTGGCTCACCCTTCCTGTGGCTTCTGACCCAGGGGTCTTGCCGTATTCTCTTTGTTACTCTTGTAACTGCCCATCTTTTCTGATTCTATATTATTCAGGTCAGGCAATGTCTCAAGTTGGCCTATTTGCCTAAAGAGGCACTCTGGTGAGTATTTTTTTTAGACAAATACTCACAGTATCGGACTAGAGGCAGTGTGGTGATAATTTATCCTCGTCGCCAGATGTAATGATGCACTTTCACAGATGTCATTCATGAACATGAGAAAGGATTTATTAACAAGAATTGTTCAGTAGCCGCATGGTTACAGCTTGCTCCCTACATGTCTCTTTTCCCAAGTGGACTTCACCCCTTGGGGTGGTTACTCATTTTGAATCGCAGTTGGTCCTCCAAGCCAGTTGACTCTTACCCTGCTGTGCTACCCTTAAAGGGGCAATCATCACAGCTGGATAGATTCTGAATAGGCAAGGGGGTGGAAGGTTATCAGCAGTAAGTGGGAATGTGGAGTTGAGGTTGCAATCAGATCAGCCATGATCTTATTGAATGGTGATGCAGGTTCAAGGGGCTGAGTGGCCTCCTCCTATTCCTAATTCATACAGATGGGGAGGGATCATAGCAAAAAGGCCAAAAACAGTTTTTATTTTAACAAGGAAAGTCCCTCTTCCTATTAGTTTGATGTCTGTTGGACCTTACCGGTTACAGTACTCGTCCTCAATGTGGCTCCTCATTCACTGAGCCCGATAATTCTGTCAAAGTGATGTTTTCTTTCCAATGTAGTGTTTGAAGTTTGTTTAAGCACTAAGTGGAAAGATGGGAAAAACCAGGATTATTCTCCGGGGAGTATAAAAGGCTATGGAGTGTTTTAATAGATGTATTCAAATTTATCTGATGTTTTGAAAGAAAAAGTGAGTAGCTAACTAGAGTTCATAGATTGAAAATAATTGGCAAAAGGAACAGGGGGAAATGAGGCGAAACGGATCTGGAATGCAGAGCCTGAAAAGATGATGAAAGCAAATTGGATTTCATGGGAAATTTCAAAGGACATTTGAACCTGTCCTTGAAGAGGATTCACTTCAGAGAAATGGAGACAAATCTGGGATGTGGGACTAAATTGGAAAACTCTTTCAAAGACCCAATATCCTCATTCTGAGCTGCACAATTAAGCCAGTGCATCTAGCTGTCATGCTATTCACAGAATCCCTACAGTGCAGAAGAGGCCATTTGGCCCATCGAGTCTGCACCAACTCTCCAACATAGCATCCTACCCAGGCCCTAAGCCCTGCTCTGTCCCTGTAACCCCAGACATTTCCTATGGATAATCCCCCTAACCTATGCATCTTGGGACACTAAGCGGCAATTTAGCACAGGCAATCTATCTAACCTGCACATCTTTGGAGTGTGGGAGGAAGTCAGAGCACCCGGAGGAAACCCACGCAGACACAGGGAGAATGTGCAAACTCCACAGAGACAGTGATTCAAGCCGGGAATTGAACCTGGGGCCCTGGAGCTGTGAGAAAGCAGTGCTAACCATTGTGCCACTGTGCCTATCTATTGGTAGAAGATAGAAATCCTAAAATTAATCAGAATTACTTGGAAGTAAAGGCATTCTGTCAGAATCCATGAAGAGCAAAATCTGACGATACTTTGGGCAGAGATTGTTTGTTAGTTCCAGCATGTGGTCTCTTGATCCTTTGACACGATGATCAGTCTGTCTGTATTTCAAGCATTTTCTCCTTTTAATTTCAGATTACGAACATTTTTCAGTTTTTGTTCCACAAGCTCTCATGCAGGATAATTGTTCAGTCTCTAAAGGGTTAACTTGTGATGTACCCTATTCTCTCTCCACCCCCTCCCCGGCCAGCTATCACATTATAAGCTAGCCAGACAACATGATGGAAATCTGAGCAACTGAGAAGTTTAGGTGTCATTTACTGGTCCGTTCAGGAACGTTCGTGAGATGCAGCATAACACGGCTTCTGCTAGAATAATTATGATCTCAGGTTTTGGGATCTAGAGAAAGGACAGCAAATGCACTCGGTCTCCATTGTAGTTCTATTTTCTCGCTGTTTCACTCCTGTAGAATGTCCCTACAGATTCAGAACTGTGAGGGGGCAAAGAAAAACAAACCCATGTCTAGCAGAGAAAAGGAAGTATTCCAGACACGCACTGATCATTTTCTAAATAGCTTTGGTCTATAAAAATAATCATCTTCCTTTCTTTCCCCCACTGCCCCCCTCCCCCCAACCCCAAAACTGGAATGGGCTCTCGTATTTGTGTTTCTAAGAGGAAATAATATAAACCTGCGGATCGCCTGGCCACTAAAACATGACATCTGTGAGAGGAGAATCAGTCCACATCAGTCGATTCTCATTCTCATTAACCATGACTGAAGTGAAATGCCTTGCCAGAAGGAGGTCTGTTAGCCCGTAACCTCCTTCAGTTGTGCAGAAGGAATTAAAAAAAACTTTCAGGAATGCCACATCCCGTTATTTCCCAAATTTGGAGGAACCAGATGCAACAATTTAAACGAGATACTATCTGGGGTAGAACAAATCAGACATGTTCTATTGCTAAGTATGATGGAATGCAATTATTGATTAGCTTTCAAGATTATTTTTCTCGCAAACATGCCAACAGAGAAATGCAGAGCTATTGATGTTTGGGTGATGCTATCGATCAATGATCTTCCACATCCTGGGTCACCATGGAGTTGCATCCTGCTGAAGTGTTGAGTGACTTTGAGTTGTGGTGGGTTGAAATAGCTGGAAAGTGACTGCAGCAAATTTGCAATAAACATTCTTCGCCTGCCAGTTTGCCTGCAAATATCAAAACTGCTATGGAAATAAATCATCCCACTTGGGAGGAAACTGATTCATCCTCCAACCCATCCCATAATAATTGAACTTCCACTTCATGTCAACTGACAAACTATAGGTGGAAAGCTAAGGTTGAATTTGTTGATTGCTAAGCCAGTGACATCTTATCACCCAGGAATAAAGTTCCGCTTAAGGACACGGGAATTAGAAGCAGAAGTAGGCAAATTCAGCCATTTAATCTGGTCATGGCTGATCTCTCCCTGGCCTCAAATCCACCTCCACACCTGTACTCCCTATCCCCTTATCCCTGATTTTATTAGATATATGCCTAACTCCCTTCTTGAAACCATTCAATGATTCAGACTCCACCATGCTATGGGGCAGCGAGTTCCACAAATTCACCACCCTCTTCAAGAAGTAGTTCCTCCTCATCTCAGTTTTAAATCAGCCACCTCTCGACCGATACCTGTGATCTCTTGTTCAAGATTTCCCCACAACAGGAAACGTTTGGTCTACATTTACTTTATCAATCCCTTTTAAAATTTTATATATCTCAATCAATCCCCTCTCATCCTTCTAAATTTCAGTGAGTACTAGCCCAGACCGTTTAATCTCCCTTCATACGATAACCCCTTCATCCCCAGAATCAATCGGGTGAACTGCCCCCGATGCCATTACATCCTTCCTCAAATAAGGAGACCAAAACTGGATGCAGTATTCCAGATGTGGTCTCACCAACACCCTGTACAATTGCAACAACATTTCTCTACTTTTATACTCCAGTCCCTTTGCAATAAATGCCAACATCCCATTTGCCTTTTTTACTACATGCTGTACCTGCATACCGATTTTCTTTCTCATCAGCGTATATCCAGAGCAACTGAGTGGGCTATTGACTGTTTAGTCAGAGCTCACGAGCTCTGGGAACACTGGATTAACTGTGTCAATAATTGATATATCAATAAACCTCATAGATTCAATCTGCCAGTGCACATGAAGTGTGCGGCTTATCAGAGCATTTGCCTCATCAGGATCCACTTAAAGTGTATGTTTTATCAATTAAAACCTGGTGTTGCTGAGATTGTCACTAGAGAAATCTTGTTAGTTTCCCTTTCTTTTCTGATTCACTGAATGAAGATGCTGTGGGATAGACAACGAGTGGATCACATAGCAAACTGGCGCCTTCATTTGGCCAGTCCGTTCCGATATAGAGAGCGGCATACACTGGGCGACGAACTGGAGTTAGGTATAAGACAGAGATATCAATAATTTGGTTTGTGGGCCGCATGTGACACTTTCTTGTCACCTGCCAATCTCTCAAGGCTGAGGAAACTTATTCTCCTTCTAAAAGCAAGATAGAGCAAATGCTGGCATTCTAAACCAAAATTGGAAAATACTAGAAATGCTCAATAGGTGGAGAGAGAAACAGAATTATTCTTTCAGGTTGATGACCATTCATCCAAACCACAGCATTTTAAACAAGTGCAGAGGCAGGGCAAGGGGGGAAAAGAAGGTCCAGTTGAATAGAGGTAAGAGTAATTTTTAAAAAATTCATTCATGGGATGTGGATATCACTAGCTAGACCAGCATTTATTGTCTATCCCTTGAGAAGGTGGTGGTAAGCTGTCTTCTTGATTCGCTGCAGTCCCTGAGGTGTAGGTGCATCCACAGTGCTGTTAGGGAGGGAGTTCCAGGATTTCGATCCAGCGACAGTGAAGGAACGGTGATATTTTCCACATCAGAGTGATATGTGGCTTGGAGATAGTGGTGTTCCCAGGTATCAGATGCCTTTCTCCTACTAGATGGTAGTGGTCATGGGTTTGGAAGGCACTGCTTAAGGTGAGTTCCTTGGTGAGTTGGCACTGGTTTGCACTACTACCTCACAGCGCCAGGGACCTGGGTTCAGTTCCCAGCTTGGGTCTCTGTCCGTATGGAGTTTGCACATTCTTCCTGGGTTCTGCATTAGGGTTTCCTCCCACAGTCCAAAGATGTGCGGGTTAGGTGGATTGGCCATGCTAAATTGCCCCTCAGTGTCAGGGGGACTAGCTAGAATAAATGGGATTATGGGGATGGAGCCTGGGTGGGATTGTGATTGGTGCAGACTCGATGGGCCGAATGGCCTCCTTCTGCACAGTAGGATTCTATCCTATGATTACTGCAGTGCATCTTATAGATGGTACACACTGCTGTCACTGTTCATCATTGGTGGAGGAGTTGAATGTTTGTGGAAGTGGTAGCAATCAGTAGATTGCTCTGGCCTGGATGGTATCAAGTTTCTTGCGCTTCAAAATGGCAGTAAACTGTTGGTTATTTTATGCTTGAACAGCCTTATCCTTGGCCAATCCCAGATCCCGGACATTTTGGAAAGACATTCAGGACTACAGGGATAACTCCTTAGGGGCAAGGGTTACCCCCTCAGGGCATGGCTGATGACACCGTTTGAGGCTACAGAGCTGCTAAAATGAGGCAAACACTGCAACCCACACACTGAGTGAGTGGAGCATCAGCCTCCTCAATGTGTCTGGGCTGGTCTGGTGGAGCAGTATTGGCCCCAGAGGGTCTCCCACATTGTGGTGGTGTGCTGCACCCTCCACAACCTAGCTCTTCAACAAAGTGAGGAGCAGTCAGATGAGGATCTGGAGGGGCAGCACATCTTCTCAAATGAGGAGGAATTCTAGGAGGGCGCCAAGGAGGAGCCTATGGAGGAAGGCGGATGGAGGAGTACGTGCATAGGCAGGAGGACTAAAGATGCCCTCATCGCTGTGCGGTTCTTGGAGGACAATGATTAAGGTAGATACTTGGGTGTTGCTTCAGGATGTGGACTTTCTGATGTGCCCGGGTGATGGGGCACACTCATGTCAGCAAATGCTGGCATTCTAAATCAAAACTGGAAAATACTAGAAATGCTCAGTAGGCAGAGAGAGAAACAGAATTAGCGTTTCAGGTTGGTGACCATTCATCCAAACCGCAGCAATTTAAACAAGTGCAAAGGCAGGGGAAGGAGGGAAAAGAAGAAAAGGGAAGGTCTATGTGAATAGAGGTACGCTAATTTTTTAAAATTAATTCATGGGATGTGGATATCACTAGCTAGACCAGCATTTATTTTCCATCCCTTGAGAAGGTGGATCTCCGCAAAAATGGTGGAAAGGAGTCTCTGAATGCTTGCTGCCCGTTCAGGAGGGGGCTGATGACTTGCAGCGAAGAAGGGGCTGTGAAGCTCCTCAGATATTGTGCAAAATGACATTATCACATGCAGGGGATGGAGGCAGTGCTGTAAGTCTGAATGCATCCCAAAGGTGAAAAGTACCCTTCCATTCAGAAATCAGCAGAGATCTTGCAGCCAAAAAGTGGTGAACAAAAGTGATATTTAATACTATTATAGGTTATCAGAACAAAAAATCAGTGCTCCACGGATCAAAGTACTGAACATCACTTTAGGTCAGTGCATGCTTGGAGGGCCGAAGAGCCTGCTCCTGTACTGTAATTTTCTTTGTTCTTTGTATTACCTGTGCCCATGATGAGCAACTACAATTTCTTAACCCTCCTAACCCCATTACTGTTCTAGGAGTCTCCTCAGGATCCGTGTCTGAGGTTGAGATAGTCTGCTGTCTGCTACACCCTTCTTTCTAAGATATCCTTGGCAGGCATCCTCTGGAGAGCCAACATCTGGAGGGCCTCAGCCATCTTGCAGGTGGCACAGATGATTTTGTGCCCCCCTGTTCCATCCACTGGTCTCTGGAAGAGGAGAATTAGATGGACTGGGCAGTCCAAAGGTCTCCTGGGTGGAAGGTCTTGGGCTATGAGAGGATCCTCCTCTCTCTGGGTGTTCGTGTGTTTCTGGGTCACTCCATTGGGAGAGAGGGGCAGTTGGAGTGAGATCCAGAAGTCCTGCCATTCTCTTGTCTTGGCACTCATGGGTGCTCACCAGTGTCTGCACCATTCATTATTGAGTTCTTGCCCTGAACCGTGGAGCTGATGGACTGAGCCAAGCTTTGAACACCTTTCACCATGGATCTGATGTCAAGCCCCAGGCTCTCTACTGTAGGAACCACTCTTGCAGTGTTGACCTGGGTACCTTGTATTGCCAAAACTATCTCCTGTGAAAGAAGGTTTTGGGGCTCATCCAGTTGGCATTGCAATCATTGCAGTGTTGCAGACACCCCTTCCTGGTATTCCCATCCCTGCCTTTGCATCTCCAGCAGCTGAGGGATGAACGACATCAGAGGCATGGCACCTGGCTGGGGCACAGCTGAGTCCTGAGCTCCAGCAGACGTCAGACTGCCCGATCCCTGTGACATCGCTGCCTCGGCCTGATATGGGTATGATGCAGTGAGCTGCTCACCAGATAATGACCTAGAAGCCTGCTATGATCCCCCAGTGAAATCTGTGTCTCTGTGCTGGGGGAGGGTGCAGATGACAACCGTGATGCCTCTCCTATGTCCTGCGCCGAAATCTCCTCAGAACTCTGCACCCGACTTGGAATAGTATCTCTGCTGGTGAAGGGGCCACGCTGCCTGGGTGATTTTCCAGCAAGGGAAGGTACATGATATTAGTGCCTGGGAAAGACAGAACTGAAGTGAACTTGAGATGGATGAAAGTGCAGAGATTCCCTTTTTGTTGCCCACCTCGCTCTCTGAACAGACCCACTCCTTCTCCTCCCCTGTGAACTCCAGGGCTCTCTCCTCATATGGAGTGAGATTCCGACGCTGTACCTGCCATTGCTTACTCGTGGTGGCTATGAGCCAGTTTACCCTGCCGAGGGAGAAATGATGTTGTGAGCAGGCTGTGTGCCAGGTCAGAGGGTAGTGATGCCTGGCATGTGTGGGCACTGCGTGTGAGCAGGAATGAGTTGTGAGTCTCGGGGAATGAGGAAGCATGTGAGAGGTTGGGTGGTGGGGCCCTGCAGTGTGGCAGCAAGTGGGGTTCATGTGGCATGGTGAGGGACGTCTGAGAGGAGGAGTGGTGAGAGAAGACAAGAAGCACTTACCCGGGCAACACAGAGGAGGTCATTCATTTTCTCTGTGCATTGAACCCCCCCCCCCCCATCCTTTTGTGGAGGGTGCTGACATTCACCAGCATGGCTACCATCGCCCACACAGGGTTGATGATCTTACCAGCAGTTCTTCTGCCCACTGCGGGCATTGTTGCCCTTCCCCCTTCCACGCCATCCAGTAGACTTGTAACAACATAAGAAGTAGGAACAGGAGTCAACTATCTGGCCCCTTGAGCCCATTCTGCCATTCAGTAAGATTTTGGCTGATGGTTGTACTTTTTGTGGACTCAGCCCCACTTACCCGCCCGCTCACCATATCTCTTAAATTTTTGAACAGTAAAGGAATTATCTATCCTTGCCTTAAAAAAAACATTCAATGAGGAAACCTCAACTGCTTCACTGGGCAGGGAATTCCACAGATTTACAACCCTTTGGGTGAAGAAGTTCCTCCTCAAAGTCAGTCTTGAATGTGCTCCCCCTTATTTTGAGGCTATGCCCCCAGAACCAGAAAGGAAAAGTCCCCATTACATATTTAGAGCTGCTAAATTGAGCCCATCATGAGCCTATCTATTAATTGTAATTGCAATATGCCAATGGAAGCAACCTCCCTGCTTTCATCCTTATCTATTCCCTTCATCATCTTATATGTTTCTATAAGATCTCCCCTTATTATTCTGAATTCCAATGAGTATCGCCCCAATCTACTTAGTCTCTCCTTATAAGCCAACCCTTTCAATTCCAGAATCAACCAAGCGAATCTCCGTTGCACCCCTTCCAGTGCCAGTATGTCCTTTTTCAAATAAGGAGATCAGAACCGTGCACAGCACTCCAGGTGCAACCTCACCAGCACCTTATGCAGTTGCTACATAACCTCGCTGTTTTTAAACTCCATCCTTCTCGCAATGAAGGGTAAAATTCCACCCATGAAGCGTGGAGTTGGCTTCTTGGCTGCCATCCTCTTGGCTTGACTGTGAGTGAATGCTGTGGAGTCGTTCAAATGCAGTGCTGCCTTGGTTGAACTCAAGTTACCCCCACCCTCCCCTCCTCCCTCCAGGGATGGGCAAATCAGATGCTTCGCTCCACAGTTTTTTCTCAAAGAGCCCAACTATTGCGATTCAGATCATGCCGACCAGGTTGGTGGGATTTGCCCCGGTGTTAACACCGAAACTGGCATTTAGCCTAATTGGGCGGTCCTTTCTGCTGGCGGGATCTGCCCAGTGAGTCATGCCAATAGGCATTGACTTCAGCGGGACTGGAAGATCTTGCCGGTGGTCAATGGTGAGCCTCCCCCACTGGAAGACACGCCGTGGGGGACCGGGCTGGTAAACCCCAATCTCAGTTTAAGGTAACAGAGCAGATTTTTTTTCTTTTGTTTCACACAGCGGGTGACTACAATTTGGAATACGCTGCCTGAAATGGTGGAAGCCGAGTTAATAGTAATGTCTAGAAGGGAATTAGGTAAGTTAAAAAGGAGAGAAAAAAATGGAAGGCTCTCGGGAAATTACAGAGAAATGGTACTAATTGGGTAAGTCTTTCAAAGAGCTAGCACAGACAGGATGGATCAAATGGCCTCCATCTGTGCCACTATCAATGAGTAGAGGCGGATTAGAAAGCGAAAAAAAAAGGTGAATTTAAAAGTGGAATAGCCGGGATCAGAGCTATCAAAATTAAACTGGCTTTCCAACATAAATGGGCAAAACATTCTACCCTACAGGGATCACAAGAACAGCTGTACTTTGGAGTACTTAGTACTCACTTTGAAATATCTTTTTCAGCAGTTCTCTAGAACCCATATTCTTGGACGAAATCCATATGGTTCGACGTTCAAGTGTTGTTTCAGCAGATGAAGGTTTAATTTGTCCAGAGGGATGCAGGATTTAAGAATTCCTTTTTTTTAAAGAAAAGGTTCTTGGCTAACTTTGAGTTGCTCCTTCTCCCCTGGCGCCTTCCTCCCCCCCCTTCCCCCCTGCTCCCCCACACCATTTACCGTTTGTGATCAGGATTATTTTGATATAAATGACAGTTGATAGGCTGCACTGTATTTTGTCACCTGTTCCATTTTCCCATCCAGACAGAGATTTGCATCACATCATTACCAGCTGCTAATATGTAACCCTTTGGCTGAAAGCTGCTGAAAACGTGGTTGTCCAATGACCCGACCGACGCCTTTGTAGCTGTGCTGATTCTCTGAAGCCACGCTGAAAGCAGCCTACCTTATAAAGAAATGGGCGAGGGAGCACTCTTCAATGAAGACTGAATCAGACCGTATGTAATTCAGCATTTGGAAGATACCTAGTGTTTGGCTAGTAATATATGCAAAGACAATATGTAATTTTAAAAAAAGCTGATTGCAGTCTGTACCCAACAGATTTTGAGTTACGTACTATTCTGGTAAGGGAACAAAAAGAAAAGCTTATTTCTGCCGATGCTTTCTCAACGAGAAATGCATCCCAAAGTACTTTAGTGCCAATGGGATACTTTTTAAATCCAGTCAGTTGTTCATAGAATCCCTACAGTGCAGAAGGAGGCCATTTGGCCCATCGAGCCTTCACCGACAACAATCCCACCCAGACCCTATCCCTGTGACCCCATATATTTACCCTGCTAATCACACTGACACTACTGGATCATTTATCATGGCCAATCCACCTAATTCACACACCTTTGGACTGTGGGAGTTGTAGAATACAAATTATGGCAACCAATTTGTGCGCATTAAGGTCACAAAGCTGTCATGTTATAATGACCAGCTAAGCCAATTTAGTTGTTGATTGAAGGATAAATATTTGATTTGGTTTATTATTGTCACATGTTCTGGGATACAGTGAAAAGTATTGTTTCTTGAGTGCTACACAGGCAAAACATACCATTCCTGAGGTACATATGGGGAAAAGGAAAAGAGTGTGGTACTGAACGTTGGACAGAACACTGGGGAGGACTTCCCTGTTCTTTGAAATAGAGCCATAGGATCTTTCCCATCCACCCCAAAAGACAACACAGCAGCACTCCCTCATTGGATTGTATGCTCCAGCGTATGGAGCAGAATTGAACACATGATGTCTGACCCATGCTAGCTGAGCCATGGCTGATACCTTGATATCTGACCAGCATAATAACAGCCCTTGGACAATGTCAACATTGAACCTCCTGATTGTTCACACTAACTTGGTTTCTCAATACTCTTATTTTATTCATCTGAATTCCAAACCCCTTCATACTCTCAGTAACACAATTACTCCCATCCAGCTTTATTTTGTTCCCTTAGCAACACTGCTCACAACTAAACTTCATCTCTCTGTCCCAGATTACCCAATTGCTGCTGCTGTTTCTTCTATAAAGTTCGTCTCACAGCTCATAGTTTCTGTTAAACCTTATTCACCCTTTTGTACTAATCCTATTGGTCTCTTTGATGATCAATGCTTACACCCACATCAGTGTTAGGTCTGCAGTGTGGGAGGAAAACGCACATGTAATACTGTGCCCATTCTTTCCCTAGAGTTAGCTGGGTGGGTGAATGCACTTCTTCCCATGTATCACTGCCAACTGATCATTTGATTTATGCTGACCCTTGCCTCCCTCAGTCTGCTTCAGATCATTTCTTTGATTGCAGAGATGTGTGCTGTCCAATGTCATGTTTGCCTTTATCTTTCCAGCAACACTTGGCAAAGCTTTAAGGGGGAAGTCTTGAAATTATTGTTACGGTTTGTACCTCAAGTAAAAATGTCCCCAAAATGGATTAAGACATACATTTTGACTACTTTAAAGGCACACAATCCCTTGCAAGTTATTCTCTTTGGTTTTTAATATCTTTGAATGTTTATTTTGTCATTGCCTGTCTGGGCCCTAATTCTATTCTGAACATGTTGCCAATACCTAATAGTACCTAATAGAGGCCAATACCTAATAGTTGAGAATGACATTTCAGATGTTCTCTTTAATATCGTTGTTCTGGCCTCCAGCATGTATGTGATTTCCTTCAGCGTTCAGCTGGTGGGGCCCTAAGCCCTCTCCTCCTGCAAGCCACTTCACCAAACTACCTCTTGGGCCAATTCGTTGATCACCTGTTTTAATATCTCCTTATGTGGCTTGGCATCAAGTTCTCTTCTGTGAAACACCTTATTACATTTTGCAGTGCCAAAGGTGTTATATAAATCATAGAATCTCTACAGTGCAGAAGGAGGCCATTCAGCCCATTGAGCCAGCACCAACGACAAACCCACTCAGGCCCTATCTCCATAATGCCATGTATTTACCCTGTTTAGCTCCCGACACTAAGGAGCAATGTAATATGGCCAATCAACCTAACCCGCACATCTTTGTACTGTGGGAAGAAATCCATGCAGACACGGGGACAACATGCGTTTTTTAACAGACAGTGACCTGGGTCTGGAATTGAACCTGGGTCCCTGGCGCTGTGAGGCAGCAATGCTAGTCACTGTGCCACCGTGTTGCCCAAGACAAAGAACAAATCTAAGTTGTCAAATTCCAGTTTAGCCCTTGAGTGTACAACACTACAAGTAGATTTACCTAGTTCCAACAAATCCAGATAGTTTATATAAAGAAATCCTCACTACAGTAGTAAATGAATGGTGTTCCTTTCTTTATGGAGGAAGTCAGAGTAGTACTCTACGACGCAATAGTTCACAACCCTGAACTGCAAGGGTGGTTACAGTAATAATCGCAGTAATTCTCACACCTGCAAGCACTTATAAGGGCCATAAACTCCTGGCTTTCCCTGATAGCTTTTAACACCTGCATCGGATGTCAACAATTGACAATTAACCCAACGAATTGAACCCAGGCTGGGGAGGGGAGAATGTAATGAACATTGACTAGTCTTTTATCCCTTCCCCTTGCCTATCTCGGTGACAAGAAAGCAAAAGAAAAATGCACTTTTGAAACAAAAAATAAACAGACCCTGAGCAACATGAAAGTTTTGAATATTAATCTTCATTCAAATGACCATCTGTCAATCTGACCCCGGAGGGCAAAACGTGTGACTATCACAGAGTGTTATCGGCGGCACAAGGTCAGATAGACTATATCTGTAAAAGGAAAGTTGTAAAGCAAGGTTGATGCTTTTTACTCAAGTGAAAGTAGATTGTGAATGTGTTCAGAGGAATCTATAAATGGTGGTGAAGCTATTATATAGCTTCTTCTCCCAATGTCCCCTTCTACCTTTGATGTTAACCCTTCATCATCTGTAAAGCGGACACCTTATCTGTTCCCATCATTCTCTGCATAGAGTTTGGAGTGGAAAGCTTTATCACAGCTTCTGCTCTCAGTGATTACTCTCATATTAAAGCTAACGTTGTATATAACTTTTTACACTAGAACTTTGATCGATGCTGAAAAACGCTTTGGAACATTAAAACCTTTACCACCAAATTTTGGCAAAAGAAGGATTTCATTTCCATTTAACCCTTCGAATGTTAGGCAAGGTTTGAGAACCTAAGACAAGGGAGTTGTAATGAGTTTTTTTCACAGTCTTCTAAATTCTCAGAAGGTGATTTTTCTTTTCCCTGGAAGCGTCCAGACTGTCAATTGGGTAGAGATGGACTAAGCCAGTACCAAGATAGTGGTTCAAGGTGGGACATTTCTCACCCAAAACATCAGCGAAATACTGCAGTTGCTGGAAAGGCTCAGCAGGTCAGGCAGCATCTGTGGACAGAGAAGAATTGAGTTAACATATGGTCATCCGGACTGTGAAAAGTTAGAAAAGTAATAGATGTTAAGCAAGTGAAAGGGAGAGGACAAATAGAACAAAAAGGTTTGTGATAGGGTAGAAAATGGAAGAAATTAAATGAGAAAAAGACTTGGTGCAAGGCCAAAGACAGTGGAATAACAAAAGAAACAAAAGATGTATCTAGAGGGGGTGTGAATGGCAGAGTGATGCCGTAAGGTGCAAAACGAGAATTAAAAACGAGAGTAAAAGCAAATCTGCATGAAAAAACGCAAACAAAATGGGAGCTGAGACTATGGTTTGAAATGGTTGAGCTCAATACTAAAATTGGAAGGCTGTAAAAGTCCCTAACTGAGAAATGAGGTGCTGCTCCTCAAGTTTGCTTTGAGCTTCATTCGCACGGTGCAAGAAGCCAAGGACAGAAGTCAGCAAAAGCCCAGTGGTTTGAAAATTAAAATAACAGGTAACAGAAGCTGGGAGTCAAGTATGTAGAATGGAGGTGTTCAGCAAAGTGATCATCCAATCTGCATTTAGTCTCCTCAGTATAGAGCAGACAGCGACTATGGTATACAAAATTGATGGATAGAGGAGTACCCCAGTCAATGTAATATAACTGGATTTCCAAAAAACATTTGATAATGATCGACATAAAAGGTTACTGCACATGGTAAGGTCATTGTGTTGAGGGTGATGTATTATCATGGCTGGAAGATTGGTTAATGGACAGAAATCAGAGTGCTTGGGTAAATGGATCATTTTTCCATTGGCAAAGTGTAACTCATGAAATGCCGCAGCGATCAGGACTGGGGCCTCAGTTATTTGCTATCTATAATAATGATTTAGATGAAGGAACCAGATCAACTGTCACATTTCCTAGTTTGCTGATGATATAAAGATGGAAAAGGAAAACAAGTTGTCAGAAGGATATAAAGGCCAGGCAACTGACAAATCAGGATCACGCCTGATTTCTCAGCTCTTGCGATTCTTCCAGAGCCGAATTTCTGGTGAAGTCAGCCTCTCACCGGAATGGGACAAGAGGCTGAATAAATTATTTAAATTTATTGTAATCTTAATTTACATCTGTTCAGTGAGCCTGGCGCTGAATCATCCAGCATCACTTGCTTTTATGGCCTCACCAGGAGAAGTTCTCGCCAGAAGAAGAACACCTGCTGCCTGTGAATGGGGACCAGTTGGGTTGGCCTCGCTGGTAGAACTGGAGGCAGAGGTTTGCACATGCACAATAGCGCCCTCTGCAGGCTGGCTGACAGCCCACCTCCTGCAGCAGCTAGAAATATTTTCAATGTCTAAGTCTGTAAGATTGGGTATGTAATGAATCAGGAATTCCCCCATTTTCACGCTAGCTGGAAACTTAGAGTCATTCTCATAAAACTCTGCCCAAAAAGTCTGCAAAAGGATTATGGATAGGTTAGCTAAGTGGGGGGGAAATTGGCATACAGAGTAGAATGTGTGAAAATGTAAGGATGTTCATATTGGCAGGAAGAATTGAAAAGCAGAGCATTATTTAAATGGAGTGAGACTCAAGAATGCTTCAGTACAGAGGGATCCGGGTGTCCCTGTATATGAATGGCAAAAGGTTAACAAGCAGGTATAACAAATAATTCGGAAAGCAAATGGAATGTTGTTCTTCATTGCTTCACGTAAATATAGGGAAGTCAACTGAACGGGGCATTGCTGACACTGCACGTGAAGTTCTATGTACAGTTTTGGTCTTCTTACTTAGAGGGGGATGTAATTGCATTGAAAACAGTTCAGAGAAGGTTCACTGATATGATTTCTGGGATCAGAAAAGAAAATGTTAGAAAATTTCAGCAGATCTGGCAGCATCTGTAAGGAGAGGAAAGAGCTGACATTTCGAGTCCAGATTACCCTTTGTCAAAGCTGTGCTCTTTCTCGAAACATCTGCAGTAATTTGCTTTTATCCATGATTCCTGGGATGTTGGGTTGTTGTATAAAGAGAGGTGGAGCAGATTGAAAAATGAGAGGTGATCTTATCGAAACATATAATATTCTGAGGTGGGGGGGGGGCGCGTTCTGACGGGCTTTATGCCGAGAGGATGTTTTCACTCATGGGAGAACATAGAAGTGGTGGCACAGTTTCAAAATAAGGGATGTCCCATTTAAGATTGAGATGAGGAGAAACTTCTCTCAGGATCAATAGTCTTTGGAATTCTCCGCCTCAGGGAGCTATGGAATCTGGGAGTTCCTCAAAGCTAAGTTAGGCAGATTTTTGATTGACAGAGGAATCACAGGTTATGGGAGACAGGCAGGAAGGTTGAGTTGAGGTCTTAGTCAGATCAGCCACGATCTTACCGAATGGCGGATTGGCCGAGTAGCCAAATCCTGCTCCTATTTCTTCGCTGTTTCATCTGGAAAATAGTAATTTGGAGCTCTGGATGGTAAAGAGTGAAGAGGTAAAGCGCAATTGTTGGATCTCCTGTGCTGTCGAAAGTTGTCAAAGGGAAGAGAAGGGGTGTTGTTGGGAGGTGGTTGAGGAGTAGAGATGGATGTCATTGAGGAAACAGTGCCTTCAGAGAGAGAGAGAGAGACTGAATGAGTATTGGTGATTAGAGAGTAAGAGTGAATGGAAGGCTTTAAAGCGGATACAGAAAGATTAATGAGAGTGGTTCCAGGGATGAAGAGCTTCAGTTATGTGGATAGATGGAAGCAGCTGGGGCTGCTTTCTTAGAGCATTGAGAGGAAATTTGATAGAAGCATTCAAAATGATGAGGAGTCTGGCAGAAGAGTTGAGAACCATGGGACCCCAATTTAAGGCGATTGGCAACAGAAGCAGTGGTGACATGAGGAAAAACATTTTTACGCAGCGAGTAGTTTGGATCTGGTATGCACTGCCCGAGGCAGATACAATTGGAGCTTTTCAGAAGGTAATTGGATAAGCACCTGAAGAGGGAAAAAAAATTGGCAGGGCTCTGGGGAAAGGTCGGAGCAGTGGGGCCTGCCGAGTTACTCCTGCAGTGAACCCTAACAGACACCATGGACTGAATGGCCTCATTTTGTGTTGTCACTGTGTTTCCATGAATTAAATAAGGATAGTGTGTTTAACTAGCTGAGCTTAGAGCAGTGAAGATGAGTGTATTGCAAATAGAAATGAGAGGGTGATGTATTACAGATGCAGAGAGTATGAACCTTCCTGTATTAATGATTAAACATACTGTTGATAACACTCTACATTCCTGAGTGTCAAACAAGTTAGCAGTGCCATCCGTAGCATTCTGTCTTCGGGCTCAAGTAGCATTAAATACCAGGAAATAGTTAAGATTTAAGAAGAAGGTAACAGACGGACAAAAAAAACCGCAGACTGCTCGATATCCTCTGGGGATTTTCCAGCCCTGCAATAAATCCCAGACTATTACATCTGATTCCTGAAATAATCACTGATTCAAAATCAGCTCTTTCACTTGCGTCACCATCCAATTGGAGCCAACCCATTTAGAACATAAAGAACGGGAGCAGAAATAGACCATTCAGCCCTTCTAACCTGCTCTGCCATTCAATAGGATCGTGGCTGGTCTTCCACTCCAGCCTCACTTTCCAGCCTGAACCCCCGATTCCCTGAGAGATCGTTCAGCTATCTCAGCCTTAACCATGCTCAGCAACGGAGCAGCCACTATTACCCGCAGGAGTAGAGAATTTCAAAGATTCTTGAGCCTCCTGAGTGAATAGGTTTCTCCTCATCTCAGTCCTAAATCATCAACCCGTTATCCTGGGAACTCCAGCTCCTCGGCCTAGGTTCCCCAGTCGGGGGAAAGGAGGGGAAGGGGAGGAGAGGGAAATGAGTGGAGGAGGGGGAGAGAGGGAAAGGAGGGGGGAGAAGAGGGAAAGACAGGAGGGGAGAATGGGGCTGAATATGAGTGCGGGCTTGGGGACCCCAGAATTTGGTCTCGGATTCATCCCAAGGCCTGAGCAGGATTGGCTCAGTGATATTTACTGTAGGGTACTGTACTGGCTGCCTTCAGGTTCACCTCCAATTAAGGTGGGTGCTGCTGAAGAAGGCAGTCAACCTGGGGGCATGGGGTCTCTACAACAATTGAAATTTAGGGAACAAGGTCTGTAGGCCTTATGGAACAGAGGGGAAGCCCTTCTGACAGCCAGTAGGGACCATGGGGGTTTGCCTCCATGCCCCACTGTCACAGGGAAGCCAGTTTATGACACTGTCTCACAATGTGACAGGGTTGTCATACTGCCTTCAGCAAAACACTACTGGCCTGTTAAACAGCGCTGCAAAGGGGCTTTAGTTATATAAACTGTAGGAGGTAGGCAGCCTCTCTCCCTTGTATCCCTTCACTGGGAAACATCCCCAGCGGTGGGACAGTATTGGGCAGTTACCTGATGTGGCTCCTCACTATTTGTAAACTTCACCTTCTCAAGGATAGATCCCATTTCTATTTATAAGTTACTTCCTGCCAATGTAAACAGTTTTTATCCTTATTTACATTATTAAAATCCTTCATAATTTTCAACACCTTCATTAGTTCTCCCCTTAACCTTCTGTAGGATCAGTCTCCACTTCTCTCATCTCTCATCATAACTGGGATCGTTCTGGTAAATCTCTACACCCCAACCTCTCCCCTCCCCTTTATTCCCCCCCTCCCCTTTATTCCCCTCCCCTCCCCCCTTTCCCTCCCCTCTCCTCCCCCTCCCTTTGCCTTTCCTCCCCCTCCCTTTGCCTTTCCTCCCCCTCCCTTTGCCTCTCCTCCCCCTCCCTTTGCCTCTCCTCCCCCTCCCTTTGCCTCTCCTCCCCCTCCCTTTGCCTCTCCTCCCCCACCCTTTGCCTCTCCTCTCCCCCTCCCTCCATCTACCTCTCCCTCCCCTTCCCTCTCCCTCCCCCTTCCCCTTCCCTCCCCTTCCCCTTCCCTCCCCTTCCCCTTCCCTCCCCTTCCCCTTCCCCTTCCCTCTCCCTCCCCTTCCCTCTCCCTCTCCCTTCCCTCTCCCTCTCCCTTCCCTCTCCCTCCCCTCTCCCTCTCCCTTCCCTTCCCTCTCCCTTCCCTTCCCTCTTCCTCTCCCTTCCCTCTCCCTCTCCCTTCCCTTCCCTTCCCTCTCCCTCCCCTTCTCTCCCCTCACTTTCCCTCAATTTCCCTCTCCTCCACTCCTCTCTTCCCCTCCCCTTTCACTTCTCCCCCAGTTCCCTTTCCTTCCCTCCCCCTCTTCCCCTCTCCCTCCCTCTCTCTCCCTCCCCCTCCCTCTCTCTCCCTCCCCCTCCCTCTCTCTCCCTCTCTCTCCCCTTCCCTCTCTCTCCCCTCCTTGATCCCCTTTCTTAAGTTCACTGGCTGGAATTGGATCATGTAATCCTACTGGCACCTACTCACTATAAAAAGATAAAGTCACAATGATCCCAGACAATCAGAGGCTGCTTTGCCCTTTGGTGGGGAGAGCTGACTAGTGGTAATTTAATCTGAGGGTCACCATACCTCAGGCGAGGGGCAAGGGTGGGTGGGCCTTCATGGATAACCTCAGCCAGTATCGGAATTGAACCCGTAATGTTGGCATTGTTGTGCATTGCAAACCAGCCATCCAGTCAACTGAACAAAACCACTTCTTTGCACCGACCTGCATCAAGTGCAATATCTAAATTGTCCTAAACCTCTCCTACACAGCAGAAAGATAATTGTAACTTGTCTTTGTGTCATGGAGGCAGGATAGGGTTGGAAATCTTGTCGCTATTGTCCATTTTCTTTAACTCTTGCTGTAAATCAGAATTAGGATCCACAAATTTAAGAGAATCACTTAATCAATTCAATAGATTAGCAAATGTGAGGTTATCCACTTTGGTAGAAAAAATAGTAGGAGGGATTATTATTTAAAGGGTGAAAAGCTGCAGCATGTTACGGTACAGAGGGTCCTTGTGCACGAATTGCAAAAACTCAGTCTGCAGGTGCAGCAGGTGGTCAGGAAGGCGAATGGAATGTTGGCCTTTATAGCGAGGAGGATAGAATATAAAAGTAGGGAGGTCTTGCTGCAACTGTACAGGGTTCTGGTGAGGCCGCAACTGGAGTACTGTATGCAGTTTTGGTCCCCTTATTTGCGGAAGGATATATTGGCCTTGGAGGGAGTACAGAGGAGGTTCACCAGGCTGATACTGGAGATGAGGGGGTTAGCTTATGAGGAGAGATTGAATAGACTAGGCCTGTACTCATTAGAGTTTAGAAGACTGAGGGGAGATCTTATGGAGACATATAAGATAATGAAGGGGCTAGAGGTAGAGAGATTCTTCCCGCTTAGAAAGGAAAACAGAACTAGAGGGCACAGTCTCAAAATAAGTGGGGGAGGGGGGCAGTTTAGATCAGAGTTGAGGAGGAACTTCTTCACTCAAAGGGTGGTGAATCTCTGGAATTCTCTACCCATTGAAGTGGTGGAGGCTACCTCGTTGAATATATTTAAGTCACGGGTAGATAGGTTTTTGACAGACAAGGGAATTAAGGGTTATGGGGAGAAATGTGGGAAAGTGGAACTGATCCACTTCAGATCAGCCATGATCTTATTGAATGGCGGGGCAGGGTCAAAGGGCTAGATGGCCTACTCCTGCTCCTATTTCTTATGTTCTTAATAAGGAATTCAGGGGAAATGTTTTTACCCGGAGGATGGTGAAAATGTGGCACTCACTACCAAATGGTGCACACGACGTAGGTATGTTTAAAGAGAAACACATTAGGGAGAAACTACTGCAAAGAAAATAGGGTGGGAGGAGGCTTATGTACACCAGTGTAGCCTTTTGAGTCAAATGACCTATTTATATGCAGTAAACAACTTATAATGCTTCATAAACAGAAGAAAACAAATTTAAAATGCGAGTCAAGGTATACTGGAACCAGCAACTAAACTACAAGCTTGTTGGATTATTGCCATGTTTGACCTTTGCTCTCTCCCTTTTCAGTCAACCGATTTTCAATGACCCTATCAACAAAAGTCATTGTGTAGACACATTTACTGTTGACCAGTTTATCAATTAGTTTTCATGTCCTTCATATGTCTCAAACTTCAGTTAATAGAGAACTCCACAAAGTCCCACACACCTTATTGCCTCATCCTTGCAAAATTCTGCATGCTGTCACTCGCACACTAACTCCAAGGTCCTTTTGCTGCACCTTATCTGGATGACCCTCCTCAGCTGCACGCCCCAGCCTGTACCACTCTAGATGGCTGTATTCCTGTAATACCTCCACTCACCGGAAGAGGCTGCTCTTTCATTCATATGTTCCTGCTCTTTGATCCTCTCCCACTAGGACAAGCCACCTTGGTTCTCCTCACATGCGTTTAGTATGGAACTTTACCACACAGGAGACTAACTGGTCCATCATGTTTACATCAGCTCTGCCAAAGTATTAGTGTGTCTCCCCTATCGGCCTGCAAATTTTCCCTTGTCTACTCCTATGATCGTGTTTGCAGTGGCTCTTGTTGAGAAAATATGTCTCCTCCTCCTGTTTTATGGCTAGGAAGCTGTTTCTAGTGGTGTTTCACAGAAATCAGTTCTATTTTGTGGTATGTAGCAATGATTTAGACTTAATCAATGACTGAGAAGTTTGCAGATGTTACAGAAATTGACCTTCTGATTGACAAAGGTCAGGGGGACAATAAAGTAACATGAAAATCTATCCAGAGAAGTGTTAAGTAATGCATTTGAGGAGGAAAGATACTAAGTGGTCAGATACTGAGATGAGGCACACTTGCTGTTATTAGCCAAGATGAGGATATAACAGCAGGGAAGTTATGATGGAGCAGTATAAAACACTCAGTCGGTCAAAGCTAGAGTACTGTGTGCAGTTCTGGTCGCCATACTATAGGAAGAATGCAATTGCACTAGAAAGGGTGCAGAGGAGATTCACCAGCATGTTGCCTGGGCTGGAGCTTTTTAGCTATGAAAAGAGGCTGGTTAGGTAGGGTTGTTTTCCTCAGAGCAGAGAAGGCCAAGGGGGATATCTGATTGAGGTGTACAAAATTTTGAAGGACACAGGGTAGATAGGAAGAAACATTTCCCTTTAGTTAAGGGGTTAACAACCAAAGGGCATAGATTAAGTTAAGGGGCAAAAGATTTAGAGGAAATTTGAGGAAAAATTTATTCATCTAGAAGACGATGGGAATCTGGACCTCTGTGCCTGAAAGCATGGGAACCCTCACAACATTTAAAAAACATTTAGATGAGCACTTGAAATGCCATACATAGCACATAAGACTACGGACCAAGTGCTGGAAAATGGATTTAGAATAGATCGGCATTTTCTAGCTAGTACAGAAACGATGGGCTGAAAAGTCTCTTTCAGTGTTGTAAAACTTGATGACTATTACACTCTGATGTGTAGAGGAACAGAAGTAAGGTCCTTTGAAGTACACAGCCAAAGCTTCCTGAAAGTAGAAAGACAGGTAGGTGATGTGGTTAAGAAGTTAGACACTATATTTTCCAGTATTAGCTGAGAATATGAAAGCAGGGAAGTTATGCCAGAACTATGTAAAATACTTGTTAGCTAGCATACAATTGTGGTTGCTACATTACGGGAAAGATGCAATCATATTAGAGGAGGGGCACAGACGAGGGTTAGAAGGATTTTGCCAGGACCAGAGAGCTTTAGCTACAAGGAAAGAGGTTGGGCCTGTCATCTTTGATGCAAAGAAAGCTGAGTGGAGATTTAATTGAGGTGTGTAAAATTAATGAGGGGCCCAGACAGAGTGGTTAAGAAGACTCTGTTTCCCTTAACTGGGAGGTCAGTAACTGGGGAGCATAAGATTTAACGTAATTGGTAGCAGGATTGAAGGGAGAGTTGAGGAGAAAATGTTTCACTCAAGGTAGCAGATGTGGAACCCATTGCTTCAGAAGGATGGTAAAGGCAAATATCCTCATTGTATTTAAAAAGGACTTGAAGTGCTGTAACCTGCAGGGCTATGGACCGAAAGTTGGAAAGTGAAATTGGGTTGTGTAATTATTTTTCAGTTAGCGCAGGCACCACGGTCCAAATGGCCTCTTTCTGTGCAGTGATTATCTATGATCTTTCCCTTTGACTCTTTTGCCAATTGTCAAGAAATCAACATCCTCTGCTTATCAATCCTTCTGTCAGTTTAATTGGTTTCTCCCCATCTCAGCTGTCAAAATCTCTCACTGCTACAAACAATTCTATCAAATTAGAACCTGCTCTTTCAGACAGGACTCTTTCACCAGTTTTCCTGCCTCCTGCTCCCCTCTCCCAGAAAATACTCTTGACACATTTCCCCATGAAAGACATTATATAAATAAGGGGTTTCTTCCCCTCCAATTTACTTCCCTGCTCTGAAGGAAAAAGAAAGACGTTGTATTTTATGAAGCACCTTTCACAAAGGTGAGCACTGTCCCAAAAACACTTCACAGTCAACAGAGTACTTACTGAAATGTAGCCATTGTCACAATGTTAAAAACACTGAGGTAAGTTTCTTGGACATTATCTTATGGGGTCCTCGAGAGGTTGAGGGCATCAGAGTTGAATATCTACATATGTCCTTTGCAACATGTGCCATTGAATATCATGAGGAGAAGCTCCCCTGGTTGGCCACTGCTAAGTGCTGTGCCAGCCATTGCACATACTCACTCAGGGAACTTTGGGAAGTGGGGGGTGGTAGAGCTGCCAACTCTGGTCAGGCATTTTCCTGGGAGTTTCATCACGTGACCACCTGTCTCCAACTACCTGCCCCTACCCGCCAACCCCCTCACCCCCTTCGGCCCCCACAACATTTCTAGGATTAAGCTAAGAAATGTCCATCAGAAGCTTTAAAACCCTGCAAATTCCCCTCTGCTTTTTCTCCTGGGTCAATCAGAATAGTGTCACCTCTTAGAATTATAGAACTCCTACAGTGCAGAAGGAGACCATTTGGCCCATCGAGTCTATACCAACCACAATCCCATCCCGGCCCTATCCCCATCACCCTACATATTTACGCTGCTAATCCCCCTGACATTTGGGTCAATTTAGCATGGCCAATCAACCTAACCAGCACATCTTTGGGCTGTGGGAGGAAACCAGAGCACTCGGAGGAAAGCCACACAGACACAGGAAGAATGTTCAAACTCCACACAGACAGTGACCCAAGGCAGGAATTGAACCTAGGTCCCTGGCGCTGTGAGGCAGAGATGCTAACCACTGTGCCACCATGCCGCCCCAAACTCAAATCAATTGCAGCAGCAGTGGGATTCGAACCCGCACCTTTGCAGAGAGTGGAGCTTTAATCCAGTGCCTTAGACCACTCGACCATACTAAAGAACTTGCATGAGATGACTTCTGATGTGGTTATAAACAGCTCCAGATCTTGCTCGTAGGAGTTCAGTGAATTAACGCTCGCTACATGTGACAGCAGGGAGTTTCTAGTGGCATAGTGGGTATTGTCCCTGCCTCAGAAACTCCAAGTTTGAGTTATACTCAGGGGCTTGAAAAACAAGGACTTCATTACCCAGCCAAGTAGGTTCAGTACCAACCTGCAACATCCTTCCAAACACGCCAGTGGCAGGTGGTAAGAATGGGAGAGACTCCTGGTCAGCCATGCTTGATGTGGAGTGGCGCCTCTCAAGCCAATAGCCCCTGGTGACAGATCTGTGACCGGTACTTGGGAAAATTCACTACGGGAGCAGTTGAAAGTCTGTTTTGTTCACCGCTAGGTGCAGAAGAGAAACAACAAGAATGCCTAACAGTAGTGAGTTCCACAGGTACAAAATCTTCTGGTTCAAAATGTCTAGTTCTAAAGAAAGAAAACAAACTCTCATTTACATCTTTCATGATCTTATGGTACCCTCAAGACCTATATATCCAAAGAAATATATTTGAACTGGAATCACTGTTAAAATGTGAGAAACACAACAATTTGTTCCACAATCACCAATGTGATAATGAACAGATCATTGGTTGAAATATAAACATAGAAAATTGGAGTAGGAACAGGCTATTTGGCCCTTCAAGCCTGTTCCATCATTCACAATGATCCTGGCTGATCATCTATCTTGATACCATACTCCCAAACTCTCCCCACAATCGATGACACTTTTAGAGTCTAAGGCCAGAATTTTACCACCTCACCCGCCACGGGAATCGGAGCAGGTGAGGGAGGGACAATGGGAAGATCTGTTGACCTCAGGCAGGATTTTATGGTTTCGAGACCAGCGAGGCTGTAAAATCCCACCCTAGAAATCTATTTCCTTCTTAAACATATTCAGTGATTTTATTTCCACAGCCTTCTGTGGTAGAGAATTCCACAGGTTCGCTGTCCTCTGAGCGAAGAGGTTTCTCCTCATCCCAATCCTAAATGGCTTACTCCGTATCTTGAGACTGTGATCCCTTGTTCTTGAAACCCAGCCAGAGGAACCAATATCCCTGCATCCAGTCTACCAGCCGTGTCAGAATTTTATTCATTTCAATGAGATCCTCTCTCATTCTACTAACTTACAGTGAGCGCAGGCCTAGTAGACCTGATCTCTCCTCATACGACAATCCTGCCATTCTGGGAATCAGTCCAATGAACCTTTGCTGCACTGGCTCTATGGTAAGTGTATCCTTTCCTGAATAAGGAGAATAAAAATGCATGTAATACTCCAGGTATGGTCCTGCCAAGGCCCTGTACAGCTGCAATAAGACATCCTTGCCCCTGTCCTTTTGCAGTGAAGGCCAACATACCATTTGTTGGTTGAGCAATAACTGCTGGCCAGGAAGAATTCTCCTGCTGTTTTTGAAAACATTGCTCCGAGATCTTTAATGCCCATTGAGAGGATGTTCCTTTGAAAGTATGATATAATAGACAACAACTCCAACAGTGCAGCACTCCCTCAGTATTGGGTTAGAGTTTCAGCAGGGACTTGGTGCTCCTGTCTCTGGAGAATCACGGCCAACATACTCAAAGGGAAGAGTGATACCAACTGAGCCATCACTGACAAATCTACAGAATGCCAGTCACAGTCAGATTATCTTAAAGTTCTTTACAGCGAGCAGATTATTTTGAAATGTGGGGGAACTGCAGTTAATACACAAGGTCCTGCAAATCAGGATATAAACCAATTAATCTGCTTTGACAGCTTCTATTGGGGAATATGCAGAATTTTCACATCCAGGCAAGTGAAAACTCATCTGAAAGCATGAACCTTAAACAGTGCAGTGCTCCCTCCATCCTATTCTGCAGCATCAGCTGAGCTTAAGTACCTGGAGGTAAACTCTCAGTTTTCTGACTCAGAGGTGAGTATACTACTCAGTGAGCCAAGCTGACACTTTGCCAGAAAAGATCCATGGTCACAGAATCTAGACTTGAAAGAACAACTTATCTTCTGGAACTCTACCTCAACCCTGCACTCTATGAACAAACTGGGATTGATTCTTACAGTGGGCCAGCCCCATGTTTCACACTATGTCTCGCTGTTCAGTTTTAGATGTGGTTTGGCTGAATTTTGCACCCCGCCTGTTCCAGTTATAGAATACCTACAGCCATTCGGCCCATTGAGCCTGCACCGACAACAATCCCATGCAGGCCCTATCCCCATAGCCCCACGTATTTACCCTGCTCATCCCCCTGACACTCGGGGACAATTTAGTATGACCAGTCCACCTAACCTGCACATCTTTGGGCTGTGGTAGGAAACCAGAGCACCTGGAGGAAACCCATGCAGACATGGGGAGAACATGCAAACTCCATACAGACAGTCACCCAAAGCTGGAATCAAATCTGGCTCCCTGGCACTGTAAAATAGCAGTGCTAACCACTGTGCCACTGTGTTGATCTCGAGGACCTTTAAAATAATCTCGCTTATTGGAGGATGCACAGAAGTTCATAGGGAATCACTGACCACAGAAAGATGCCATTTAACTCATCGTGCTCTTTGAGAGACCCCCAAGCAATCCCACTCTTCCGTAACGCTCAATTTCTCCCTTTCCAATTCCCCTTTGAAAAGTACAGCATAACCTAGAAGGGCTGATTGGCCTTACTCCCGTTCCCATTGAATCGACTTCTACCAGCCTTTTCGACAATGTGTGCAAACTCAGGATTAAATTTGCACCCTCTCATTGTCAACTGCTCAGCCACTGGAAGCAGTTTCTCTTTATTTTGGACTATCACAATCCCTCCTCATTTTGAATACCTCTGGCAAGTTAACCTTTCTCTCCTCAGTTGAGTGCACTTTGTCCTACATGGAAGACACGCTCACAGTCCTGCTTATTACTTTTAAAGAAGTGTTTCATCTTCAGAAAGGCAAGTATTACTTTCTCGTCAGCGTGGATGTTGCTATAGCGACAGGCTGTGTTGAGACAACAGTATCAAAGAAACATGGGGGCTGGCGGTGTTTATTTGTCAGCATTGTCGTCCTGTCTAGTCAGAACGCCTACATGCTTCTGCTTATTTAATCATAAATTACATATTGTACGTCTCCAGATAAAACTTTGGCAAACTTTAATGCCTCATAAATCACTTAACATTTAACTAGATGAAAAAACATACTGGTAGCAATCATACTGCAACACTGGGGAATTCAAGCCACTTTCTGAAGATCGCAGCTCCCACCCTGAGCCTGTTTGGATTGTACTTTATCCCCTTTGAGGGGTGGGGAAGAGGGGGCGGGGGAGGAAGGATCATTTTTGTGTCCACCGAGATCTTGGGTTTCACTTCCCCTGTTTAGGTGGGAGGTCATTCAGATTTATTTCCTTATCTAAGATTAACAGGAAGCGATGGCTATGAGCATCATTCTACAGCACAATTTTCCTGAACTTTATATGAAATCATCCCAGCCTCCTGTTTCCTATGCAATGACTTGCCCTGTGAAAGCTTCCTCAGCCCTTCGAAATCTCTGCACTCCTCCCTTCTGGTCTTTTGAGCATTCCATTGGCCCACCATGAGTGGCCTTGCCTTCAGTTGCCGAGCTCCTTAGCTTTTGATTTCCCTTTCTCAACCTGTCCACCTCTTCTCCCTTAACTCCTTAAAAGCTACCTCTTTGGTCACTGACATTAATGAGCTTTATCTAGCTTGGGGTCAAACATCACTTTGTAACGCTCCTGTGAAGTCCCTCGGGATGATTTACTAAATGAACGGCACCATACAAATACAGGGTGTTGCTGAAGAAAGAAAATGAAATTTGCGAAATGTTGGGAAGTGCTTCCTGTTGTGCAGTTACTTTTTAGTGCTAGTTTATCCTGTTTAAAACATTTATCAGAAGGGAATGATCTCCAATATACTGTAAATGTGTAGCAACTTGCAGTTGCTTACAGTTGAACTGTTCTTCAGAGAACCCTGGTTCACTGCCTGACCCTGTGCTGGAACTCAAAATCGAGACTGCCATTCCTGGTGTAGTACTGAGGGAGCGCCACAGTGGCGGAGGTGCTGCCTTTCAGAAAGGATGATAAACTAATGTCCTGGTTTCCTGGATCGTGACAGACACCTCCAGACCCTGAAAGATGCCCTCATAAGAACAGGATATGGTGCTCAACTCATAGATCGGCAGTTCCGATGCGCCACAGCGAAAAACCGCACCGATCTCCTCAGAAGGCAAACACGGGACACAGTGGGCAGAGTACCCTTCGTCGTCCAGTACTTCCCTGGAGCGGAGAAGCTACGACATCTTCTCCGGAGTCTTCAACATATCATTGATGAAGACGAACATCTCGCCAGGGCCATCCCCACACCCCCACTTCTTGCCTTCAGACAACCACACAACCTCAAACAGACCATTGTTAGCAGCAAACTACCCAGCCTTCAGGAGAACAGTGACCACAATACCACACAACCCTGCCACAGCAACCTCTGCAAGACATGCCGGATCATCGACATGGATACCATCATCACACGTGAGAATACCATCCACCAGGTACATGGTAAATACTCTTGCAACTCGGCCAACATTGTCTACCTGATACGTTGCAAGAAAGGATGTCCCGAAGCATGGTACATTGGGGAGACCATGCAGACGCTACGACAACGGATGAATGAACATCGCTCGACAATCACCAGGCAAGACTGTTCCCTTCCTGTTGGCGAACACTTCAGTGGTCATGGGCATTCAGCCTCTGACCTTCGGGTAAGCATTCTCCAAGACAGCCTTCACGACACACGACAGCGCAGAGTCGCTGAACAGAGACTGATAGCCAAGTTCCGCACACATGAGGACGGTCTCAACAGGGATCTTGGGTTCATGTCGCACTATCTGTAACCCCCGTGACTTGCCTGAGTTTGCAAAACCTCACTTACTGTACTGTCTGGAGACAATACACATCTCTAACCTGTGATCAGTGCTCCTTCCACTCACATTGTCAGCCACTTCAGGTCTTGAACAGCAGGTTAGGTGTAAGGATTCGCATTCTAATCAGTAATCTCTAAACTGTCTGTGCTTTATATGCTCTGTCTGAGGCCAGAACTCTCCATTCACCTGACGAAGGGACTAACCCCGAAAGCTTGTGAGTCTATTATCAAATAAATCGGTTGGACTAAAACCTGGTGTTGTCAGACTTTTTACTGGTTTCCCAGTCCAGTGAATGGAAAAGATCCCCCAGCACAATTTTAAAGAAGAACAGATCAGTTATGCCCTGTTCAGTAAATAGCCCTCACCGAACATCTCTTACAATCTTTTAAATACGTTCTTTTTAACAATCTATACGATGTCCAGAATATGGTATAAGACTATCTGGCATAGCAAGGGTTAATGAGGGACTGGGAAACAGTACCCCACACAGTGCGATGTAAAGAGGCACATGACCTGAGACTAGGATCAGTTATGGACTGGACAGAGACCTGTGTAGAAGTAAGCATGGAGTTAGCTGATATCTCAAGCTATGCCCTGTATGTACATAGTTATGTGTTATCAGTAAACACTTGATTTTCAAATGTACAAGTCTCAGAACCTGCTCATGAAACCCATTGATCATACAACATGGTGGCAGCTCATGGAAAATCCCAGAGCCTCAGGGAAGCTGGAGCTGCATTTCAAAAGCTGGAAAATTGAAAGAGCAACAGTCTGACCTGACTGAAATCACCTGAAGTGAAGATACGGAGGGAGATTGCCTGAAAGAAGCTCCATTGCAGAATTGAAAGCAGAACAGCAGAAGAAATAACTCCACCATGCAGCTGTGAGCTCCACAAGATCTCAGAGGTCTATAGTGAATGCCAACTGAGAGCAGAGTCAAAGAACCCAGCAGGAGTAAGCAACATTCAGTTCTAAGCCAGGACTAATTTAAAAAGTTTCAGTGCTGTAAAAAAAAGTAAGAGCATCACATTCCCAAAACCCCGTGGCCAACCTGGGTTCAAAATTGGCCAAGTTCATTTTAAGAAACAAATTGGAGAAGTTAAAAACCTCAGCCAAAGTCCACTGCAAAACATCAGAAAATCCTCTGATCTCACTGGGGAAGTCCTAAACCATTGATTTAACAAATTGCTGCAAAAGAAACCACAAAGAGGTTGGGACCATCATAATGGTGGGCACCAGCCACAATATGACAAGCACAGAAAGATTCTTTCAAAAACGATGAATGAAGAGTATGCACGCTCTCCAGAAAGAGTGGGTCAAATCGGTGGACCCTGAGCAGAGCAGGTTGGCAGCTGACAAAGAGTGAAAAACGTGAATCAGAAGACAACCAAAAGCCAGAAATGCAGGTTACAACTCAAACTCTGAATCAACAAAGGTTACCCAAATCAACAAAACCTACTAATCTTCCAAATGTGAGGGTAAATTCTTGGGGGAAGATATAGTATAAAGGGATCTGGCAAAGCGCAGATTAATATGGGATTGGGAAACAGTACCACACAGTGCGATATAAAAAGACACATGACCTGAGACCAGGATCAGTTATGGACTGGACAAAGACCTGTGTAGAAGCAAGCTCATAGATTGGGCTACAGTGCGTATACATGTACGTATTTATGTGTTATTGATAAACACTTGGCCTCCCCTCAGCATTTTTCTGAGCAGTGAGAGGCAATGTGCCGTTTGCTGGTGGCAGAATCGTCTGATCCCACCGCTGTCAATGGAAATTCTTATTGGAGCCATCCCACACCGCTGGGACACCTACTGCAGAGGGTGTGCCATCGGCCAGACCAGAGAATGGCCGGAGAATTCTGATCTTAATGTTCAACCTATACGTGACACTGAACCTCTTCAGGAGACCTACTGAACCTACAACACAACACTGAGGCCATGAAAGGTGCTATATAAATGTCAGTGCTTCTTTCATTTAATGGTGGGGCTGCCCATTCAGTGTCAGTTCTCCATGACTGATGCAATGATAAATAATCAGCTGGGTTCATAGTTTTGGCAGCTGTCCAGTCACCCTGAATAATAAAGCTCACTAGGACATCAGGGGAAAACAAGATTATGTTTTGTTGCAATACCTCCTGAACGGTAGAGCCGGTGCCTTGAAAAGATGGAGAAGGGCATTGGGAGGCAAATAAATAAGCATCAATGCCTGTCAGTTGCTGTTCTCTGTGGCTGTCGATAGTTCCACTGAGCAGTAAAGTTGCTGATTGCCGCCCCTAAGGGGCTGCTCTTCGTGCACAGATCAGTGCTTTATTTCCCTGCACCTGATACTGTTTAGTTGGCACAAAGCCTTTTCGCTCACTCCCTCCCACTCCTTCCCCCTCCATTGAATATCATGAGTCATTAGCTGGTGTGACCTGTGGCTTATCTGGAGACCTTGAGGTGAGCTGTTCCACCTACACTCACTGGTGGAACTCATTCTGCTTGTTAATGTTTAACATCTAAGTCATTGCTCATGCACCCGTATGGTGAGGGAATGACTGAAGTAATGCACTCAGCCGATACTTGATAGTAAGGTGCAGCTCACCTGCTACTGTTTCATCTTTATTTTAATTAAGCTTCGCATAGGGGGAGGAGAGCTTTTAATCAAATTGGTAGACACATGTTAAACTGCGGCACAGACACAAGCTATTTGAGAGATGTACCTCCTTCACTATAAATAGTTTTGTGCACATCTGTGCACCGAAGAGCTGTGGCCCGCTTAACGTGACAAAGTAAGAAAAATAACTAAATTGTTGTAAGTCGACATTAGCAATGCCTAGTGTCATTTACTTTTATTCAGAATTGGCATGAAGATAGAGCAGTGCAGATTTACCAAAATGATAAAAGGGTTAAATATGAATCACAGAATCCTTATAGTACAAAATGAGGCCACTTGGCCCATCAAGTCTGCACCAGCCACAATTCCACGCAGGCCTTATCCCCACAACCCTATATATTTATTCTGCTAGACCCCCTGATAATAAGTGGCAATTTAGTATGGCCATTCAACCTAACCTGCACATCTTTGGAATGAGAGGGGAAACTGGAGCACCCGGAGGAAATCCACGCAGATACAGGGAGAATGTGCAAACTCCACACGGACAGTGACCCAAGTCGGAATTAAACCTGGGTCCCTGGTGCTGTGAGGCAGCAGTACTAATCACCATGCCACCCACAAAGTTGGATTTCATCGAGTGAGCTTGTATTTCTTGGGGCATAGAAGATTAAAAGACAGTCTGATTGTAGTGTGTGAAGTGATTAAAAGTGTTGAAAGCATAGATAGATAGAAACAGTTTCCTCTGTAGGGGAATCCAGAACAAGGGGACACAACCTTAAAATGAAAGCCAGTTAATTCAGGGATAATATCAGGAATGCTTCTTCATGTATAGGGCAGTGGATGTCTGGAATACTTTACCCTACGAATGACTGTAGAGGCTGGAAGCAACTGGAAATGTTAAGGTTGGTAGATTGTTTCTGGTGAGGACTGTTGGAACAAAGGCAGGTAAATTGAGATACAGGTTGGTCACGATCAAATTAAGTATTTGAAGCAGGTCAGTGGGCTGAATGGACTTCCTCCTGTTCCTGTGATTTTCCAAGCTCAGCACTGGAAGGCAAGGCAGCAATACTGTGGAACTGCATTTCCCTGCAACCTGAGAGTTGGGTTTTGAGAGGGGTATGTTTAAAGGACCCACATCCCCTCGCATGGTCTTGCATTGTCTTGTGTCACATACTGAGTAAACCCATTGCTAAGGATTGATCAGAAGCCGAGCATTTTCAGTAATGCAAAGTGCAAATCAAATTCAAAGTTTATTTATTAGTTTCACAAGTAGGCTTACATTAACACTGCAATGAAGCTACTGTGAAAATCCCCCTAGTCGCCACACTCCTGTTTGGGTACACTGAGGGAGAATTCAGCATAGCCAATGCACTTAACCAGCATGTGTTTTGGACTGTGGGAGCACCCAGAGGAATCCCACGCAGACATGGGGAGAATGTGCAAAGTCTGCACAGACAGTGACCCAAGCGAGGAATCGAACCTGGGTCCCTGGAAGCGCGAGGGAGCAGTGCTAACCACTATCCCACCGTACACTCTGCCCTTGCAAACTACGCCTGCTCCTGCCAGCATTCAACTTTCCACCCATTTAAAGTGAGCTGGTCGGAAACGGTGATAGCAGCAGTACAATTCTTTCTTACATGCCCTAGAATGTGGAGTTCAGCGGGCTGTTCTGCATCTGAAAGCAGAAGCCAGGTTATTGTTTTGGCTGAGGTCTCTTTCAGAGAATCTAGTTTTCTCTGTTTCTGCACCGCATGAGACTGGGTTTCTCTGTGGCATACCTTAATTACTCAATAGGGATGCAAGCTGTTTGTGGGGAATACAATTCTTTGCATCTCTGATCTCAGCTCTGACCGCCCCCACCTCCCCCCCCCCCCCCCTCCCTCCACCCCTGCCTCCCCCATGAATCCAATCACATCACCTACCTGTGGCTCAGTGGACAGAAATCTTTACCAAGTGCGAAAGTTGCCGGTTCAAGTCCCAGTCCAGAAACTTGAGCTCAGTACTGGGGAAGTGCTGCACTGCCGTAGATGTACACCAAAAGCCTCCGACCTCGCAGCTGTGATTCTCCTGTGCTGCTTGCAGTGAATAGAGTATTGTCTGAGCGCCAAATCCTCCATTCTCGCTGGCAGCAGGGGCAGGAATGGAGAGATCGGGTAATCCCACCAGCTGTTGTTTGGATGAGATGCTAAGCTTAGACCCCCGTCTTCCCCCTCAAATGGATATAAAAGATCCCATAGCACTATCTTGAAGAAGACCTGTGGAGTTCTCCCTGGCAATATTCATCCATCAGATAGCATCATGAGAACAAAAGATTATTCAGACATCATGATGCTCTTTAAGACCTTGCTGTGTGTAAATTGGCTGTTTCCTGCATTACAGCAGTAAATATTTTTCAAAAAATACTTGATAGATAATAATAAAGCACTTTTGGACATTTTGAGATGCTATATAAATGCAAGTTACTTATTTACTTTCGTGTAAGATCTTCATCTCTGAACCATGTCATGGAAGAATGATAATTCTTGGATTGGCTCTAACTAAACATCATTGAAGAACTGACCTTGTTTTCTCCTCCTGAGTCTTTGTGTTGAACTTTACTGAGAAAGACTGAGAGATGAGTGTAAAGGTTAAGCCCAAATGTGTGATCCTCCTTATATATGTAAATTATGCCAGTTTAACAACTATCTCATTTGGGGACCCCTCCATTTTATCCTTTAGATCTCTAATGTACCTGGAAGCATTGTCTTGTACATCAAAGAGACTACGTAAATGCAAGGTGTTGCTGTGAAACTGCAGTTCTCAAGGTAACATTTCTGTTGAAGACAGGGGAACAGGATAAATTAGGAAACTATAAACCATGATAATCATAAGAGCAAAAGAAATAGGGCAAGGATTAGGCCATTTGGCCCCTTGAGCTTGACCATAGCCAGTGCATGATTGAGCATGTATCTTTGGCATTTTCTACATCCCCGTCTAACCATATAGGCAACTGAGCAAACTGAGAGGTGGTCTTATTACAAGCTGTAAGATTGTGAGGGACCTTGACAGGGCAGATTCTGAGAGGAAGTTTCCACTTGTGGGGAGTCTAGAATGGGGGTGGGGGCTCACAGTTTCACAATAAAAGGATATAAATATGTATAAGCCGTTTAAGACTGTGATAAAGACTAATTTCTTCTCTACGGGTCATTAATCTTTCAAATTCTCCAGAGAGGAGTGGAGCCCGGGTCATTGAATATAATCAAGGCTGCGTTCATTTTGATCTACAAGGGAGTGGAGAGATATGGAAGCAGGCGGAAAAGTGAAGCTGAGGCCACAGGCAAGTCAACCACGTCAGCTGTGAGTGAACTCTGAGAACGGTAAATGAGTTTGTTGCGTACATTGAAATTGGCTGGTATGATGTTGTGGGCATCACAGAGATGTGGCTGCGTGGGGATCAGGGCTGGGATCTAAATATCCAAGGATATGTGTCCTATCGAAAGGACAGGCAGATGGGCAAAGAGGGTGGGATTGCATTGTTAGTAAGGAATGAAGTTAAATTGATAGCAAGAAGTGATGTAGGATCAGAAGGCATAGAATCTCTGTGGGTAGAGTTGAGCAATCGCAAAGGTAAAATGGCCCTGATGGGAGTTGTGTACAGGCCCCCTAGCAGTTGTCAGGATGTAGGGCAGAAAATAAATCAGGAGTTAAAAAAGGCATATAGAAAAGGCAATATTACAATAATCATGGAGACTTCAACATGCAGGTGATCTGGGAAAATCAGGTAGGTATTGGATCCCAAGAAAAGGAATTTGTGGAACGTCTAAGAGATGGTTTTCTGGAGCAGCTTATGACAGAGCCTACCAGGGAACAGGCAATTCTGGATTTGGTGATTTGTAATGAGGCAGACTTGATTAGGGAACTTAAGGTGAAGGAACTCTTATGGAGCAATGACCACAATATGATATAATTTACCCTGCAGTTTGAGAGGGAGAGGCTGGAATCAGATGTTTTACAATTAAATAAAGATAATTACAAAGACATGAGGGAGGAGCTGGTCAGAGTTGATTGGAAAGGGAGCCTAGCAGGGAAGACAGTGGAACAGCAATGGCAGGAGTTTTTGGGGGTTATTTGGGAGGCACAACAGAAATTCACCCCAAGGAGGAGGAAGCATGCTAAGAGGAAAATGAGACATCCATGGCTAATGAGGGAAGTCAAGGACAGCATGAAAGCAAAAGAAAAAGCATACAAATTGGCAAGGATTAGTGGGAAACCAGAGGATTGGGAAGTCTTTAAAAGCGAACAGAGGACAACTAAAAAAGCAACAAGGAGGGAGAAGATGAATTATGAGTGTAAGCTAGCTAGTAATATGAAAGAAGATAGGAAGAGTTTTTTTTCTATAAAAGAAAGAGAGAGGCAAAAATAGACATTGGACCACTGGAAAATGAGGCTGGAGAAGTAATAATAGGAAACAAAGAAGTGGCAGAGGAATTGAATAGTTACTTTGCATCAGTCTTCACAATGGAAGACACCAGTGGGATAATCAGAGGCAGAGGTGAGTGTAGCAGCCATCACTAAGGAAAAGGTTCTGGGGAAACTGAAAGGTCTGAAGGTGGATAAGTCACCTGGTGATCTTTCAGGAGTCATTGGAGACAGGGAGGTCCCACATGACTGAAAACTAGCTAATGTAACACCACTTGTTTAAGAAGGGAAGGAGGCAGCAGGAAGAAAATTATAGGCTGGTTAGCCTGACTTCAGTCATTGGCAAGATTTTAGAGTCCATTATTAAAGATAAGATCGCGGAATACTTGGAAGTCATGTCTGACAAATCTGCTGGAGTTCTTTGAGGACGTAACAAGGAAGTTAGATAAAGGAGAATCAGTGGGTGTGTTTTATTTCGATATTCAAAAGGCCTTTGGCAAGGTGCTGCATAGGAGACTGATAAATAAGTTCAGAACCCATGGTGTTAATGCTAAGATTCTGGCATGGATAGAAGATTGGCTGACTGGAAGAAGGCAGAGCGTGGAAATAAAGGGGTAGTTTTGAGGATGGTGGCAGGTGACTAATGGTGTGCCTCAGGTCTGTGCTGAAACCACAACTTTTCACACTATGCATTAACAATTTGGAGGGAGGAACTGAAGGCACTATTACTAAGTTTGCAGATGATACAAGGATATGTAGAGTGACAGCTAGCTGCAGAAGGACTTGGACAGATTAGGAGAGTGGGCAAAGTAATGGCAGATGGAATACAATATGGAACAGTATGAGGTTATGCACTTTGGAAAGAGGAATGGAGGCATAGACTATTTTCTAAATGGGGAAATGCTTAGGAAATCAGAAGCACAAGGAATCCTTGTTCAAGATTCTCTTGAGGTTAATGTGCAGGTTCAGTCAGCAGTTAGGAAGGGAGATGCAATGTTAACGTTCATGCTGAGAGGGCAGTGATGTACTTCTGAGGCTGTATAAGGCTCTGGTCAGACCCCATTTGGAGTATTGTGAGCAGTTTTGGGCCCCGTATCTCAGATACTGGCTTTGGAAAGAGTCCAGAGGAGGTTCACAAGAATAATTCCTGGAGTGAAGAGCTTGTCGTAGGAAGAATGTTTGAGGACTCTGGGTCTGTACTCATTGGAGTTTAGAAGGATGAGGGGTGATCTTATTGAAATTTACAGGATATTGCGAGGCCTGGATAGAGTGGACATGGAGGGGATGTTTCCAGTAGTAGGAAAAACTAGAACCAGAGGGCATAACCTCAAGCTGAAGGGATGATCCTTTAAAACAGAGATGAGGAGGAATTTCTTCAACCAGAGAGTAGTGAATGTGTGGACCTCTTTGCCACAGAAGGCTGTGGAGGCCAGGTCATCAAGCGTCTTTAAGGCAGAGATAGATAGGTCCCTGATTGATAAGGGGATCAGGGGTTATTGGGAAAAGGCAGGAGAATGGGATTAGAAAAATAATCAGCCATGATTGAATGGTAGAGCAGACTTGATGGGTCAAGTGGCCTAATTCTGTTTCTGCGTCTTATGGTCTAATGAAAAGTTGAAGATAAAATGAGTGAACATTGAGAAATGCGTGGGTTAATCAGTGACAGCAAACATATACTTATTCAATTGCAAGTTCTTTTTGACAAATTTAGAACCATAGAATCCCTGCAGTGCAGAAGGAGGCCATTCAGCCCATCGAGCCTGCACTGACTCCCCAAAAGAACATGTTAGCCAGGCCCACCACCCACCTCCCCACCCCACCCCATCTCTATAACCTATGCATTTACCATGGCTAATCCATCTTTAACCTACACATGTTTGGACACTAAGAGTAGTTTTACCATGGCCAATCCACCTGACTTACACATCTTTGGGCATTGGGAGGAAACTGGAGCACTCCGAGGAAACCCACAAGGGGAGAACGTGCAAACTCCAGACAGACAGTCACCCAAGGCTGGAGTTGAACCTGGATTCCTGGCACTGTGAGGCAGAGGTGCTAGCCACTGTGCCACTATGCCACCCAAGGGTTGAAATGGATTTAAGGGTTTAAAAACTTTGGGTGATTTGGAATCTTGACTTCACAGCACCCCTCCCTTCCCCTGTACCCTGTCTGCATTTCAGTTAATATCCAGTCTATTATTCAAAATGGGGACAAAATAGACTGGACCTATTTCCATTGGAGTTGGCAAAGATTAAAGAATTAATAAGAGTTTTGAAATTATGAACTGTTATGATAGAGTGTAAAGGAAAGGCAAGTGGGAAAAATAGAAGTGTTAATGTTAGTCATTATTAATTAAACAGAAAATCTGGGAAAAAGGGCCATTTTCAGGTTGGCACATTGTAACTAAAGATGTGCCATAGAGTTCTGTGATGGGGCTTAACTATTTATAATCTGTATTATTGACATTGGATGAAGGGAATGAATGAATTGCAGCCCAATTTGCTGACAGGACAAAGATGTGGAGAAAGGTTGTGTGGAGGAAATAAAGAATCTGCAAAGGGATACGGATAGGCTAAGTGAATGGGCAAAAATTTGGAAGATGGAATATAATGTTAGAAAATATGAGGTTGTCCAGTTGGGTGAGAAGAAAAGAAAAGCAGAATGTTATTAAAATGAAGAGAAACTGCAGAGTGCTGCATTACAGAAGGATCTTGGTGCCCTTGTACGCGAATCACAAAAGATCAGCATGCAGATGCAGCAAGTAATTAGGAAGGCAATGGAATGTTGGCCTTTATTGCAAGAGGATAGCGGAAAAAAATAGGGAATCCTTGATATAACTGTGCAGAGCATTGCTGAGACCTCACCTGGAGTACATTTGTGTGACCACGTCTGAAGTACAATGGGCTGGAATTCTCCAACTTTGCCTGCATCCAGGATTCTCGGGTGCCTCTGCTATGAAGAGATCTGGCTGAGCGCCAAATTCTCCATTCCCACTGGTAGCAGGGCATGCAAGACTGGAGATTTCCGACCTTGAACTCCTTACTTAAGGAGGGACAAATGTGCATTGGAAGCAGTTCAGAGAGAGGCTGGTTCTTGGGATGGCTGTGTTGTCTTATGAGGAAAGGCAGTAACGTGAGGCAGCAGTGCAAGCCACTGTGCCGCTTGGCGTAAACTCTTGGCTTATCTCGTGTCACCAACAATATATTGTGGCCTCTGCATTTTCACACACCGCCCCCCCCCCCCCCCCCCCCCACCCACACACACACACACAGAGTCTCTCTGCCCTCTGCTAACCTATCCATTCAACTGCCGTGACTTGCAAGGACTGTCCTGAGAGGGAAGTGGGGGGGACCCACTCTCTGCCGCCAGTCCGCATGTCTTTCACCTTCCCCCAAGGCCTCGGTTGTCATTACGAGGGGTTAATGCTTGCTGGGGGGGAGGGGGTGGAGGGAGGGGATACTGTTGAAAAGTGAGCATTATTGTCCGTGGGGCTATTTAAATGTCGATGTTTATTTTTTTTTGAAAGCAGGAATCCGTCGCTTTTGGCCGGGGTGCCCTGCAGCTGGTCGCTCTGAGAGAGAGGAGGTGACTTATGCCCTGGCAAGGTCCCTGATATTTTTGCTTAATAAAGAATGAGACAGCTGCGCGTGCTTGGTACAGAGGGGGCCCAGACTAACCATTCATCACAGGGCTGACTGGTGCAGACAATTATATTGCGGAAAGGGCTCTTAGAAAGCATGGGGAGGTGTGGGGGCTGTGTTAGAGAAGCAGGTTCTGCTGAAAAAAACCCTTCTGAATATCAGTAAGTGATACTTTTTGGTGGGGCGGTGGGGGGGTGGTGTGCGGTGAGGATAATATTAATTTATTTTCTTTCCATAATTTTCCGGGATTAAGCATTCCAGCTGTTAAAAACCCAAGTGGCTTAACCGCCTGTCCTTCTATGTTGAATATAATCCTTTAATTCCAGAACTTTCTTTCTAGAAATGTTCTCCTGCCACCCCCACCCCCACTCGACAATGCACAGAAAATAAAATTGATCCCAAGTTTCTTAGTGAAAGATAAATGCAAAATTGCATAATGTTATTCTGCAGTTTCCCGCACCAGAGCTTTTAGAATTTCAGCTTCAACAGCCTCTTCAGTTCCAAACCCCTGCCATCCACTGGGTGGCATGGTGGCACGGTGGTTAGCATTGCTGCCTCACAGCTCCAGGGGCCCAGGTTCCATTCCAGACCGGGTCACTGTCTGTGTGGAGTCTGCATGTTCACCCCACGTCGGCATGGATTTCCTCCGGGTGCTCCGGTTTCCTCCCACAGTCCAAAGGATTAGTTGCATTGGCCATGCTAAATTGCCCTTTAGTGTCCTGGGATGCATAGGTTAGAGACATCAGCAGGATAAATATGTGGGGTTAAGGGGATATGGCTCAGGTGGGATTGTTGTTGGTGCAGACACGATGGGCTGAATGGCTATCTCCTGCACTGTAGGGTTTCTATATCACTCCCACTTTAATTAGAGAAGGTCAGCTGTATCCCACAGTCACTTGCGTGTCATTGATTCTTTAAACCCAATGATCTGTAAGCTGGTGAGCTGGAGCCTGGATTGACTTGGTCTCTTTGTCCATTGTTTTCATTTCCAATGTTTACCATGTTCTAAAAATTGCCTTTGTCATCTACTGCTGCCAGCAGATGTAGATAGGAATCAACAGATATCTGCCAACTTGCCAGCCTCTGCTCTGCTAACCCATTAGCCCATCTGTCCCTTGTACTCACTTACTAGAGAGCGCGGTACACACCCTGCTCCTATAGCCTACTACACTTCTTACTCATTGCCCATTGCCTTGCTAGCCTATTCTCCCTCTTGCTCACAAGCCCATTATACCACTTACACAGAATGCTCCCCAAGGCCATTCCCTGACGTTAAACCAGAGTCTACCTCATGAGCCTAGATATGAATGGTGTGTAGAAATTGAAAACAATAACAAACCAAATGGTGCTTTACAATTTATAGCATAAGAGGCAGAAAGATCTAAATCTTTGTGATGCAGTAGGGAATGTATTTCATATGCTGAATACCAGTAAAAGGGATTTTTTTCTTTTGCACACAGAGAGATTTTTATTAACTATTTAGTTAGTAACCAAACTAAATGAATCAAACATTATCCCAAAAATGAATGAGTACAGATGTTTTGAGAAGAATTTAGTGAGGGAATAGTGGCATAGTGATATTGTCACTGGTTTAGTAACCCAGTGGCCCAGACACAGGTTCAAATTTCCCATCATGGCAGCTGGTGGAGTTAAAATTCAATGAATAAAATCTGGAATTAAAAGCTAGTTTAATGGTGACCACGAAACCATCGTCAGTTGTCGGAAAACCCATCTGGTTCACTAATGTCCTTTTGGGAAGGAAATTAGCCGTCCTTACCTGTTCTGGCCTACATGTGACTCCAGACCCACAGCAATGTGGTTGACTCTCAACTGTTCTCCAAAATGGCCAAGTATATCAGTGTCAAACTGCTACAAAATCTGGCAGCAACCTAAGCACCAGGAAAGGCAAAGGCAAACTCAGCCCTATCAACCTACAAAGACCTCCTTAGCAACATCTAGGGGCCTGTGCCAAAATTGAGCATAGCAATAGCCTGACCCACCGAATCGTACCACATACACAATGCCCCAGATACCACCATCACTATCCCTGGATATGTCCTGTCCCACTGGCACAGTGGTATATAGTTGGGAGGGAGTTATCCTGAGAATCCTCCACATTGACTCTGGACCCCATGAAGTCTCATGGCGTCAGATTAAACATGGGCAAGGAAAACTCCCATTGATTTCCACCTGCCATATCCCTTCAGCTGATGAATCTCTCCTCCTCCATGTTGAACACCAATCGGAAGAAGCACTGAGGGTTGCAATGACACAGGGGACTTGTAAATGGTGAATATATGAGGTCTTCAGTGTTCATCACAAAGAGTGACTTGGTAAGCACCACTACTGACGGAGCAGATTGAATGGGAGACTGGGGCGGAATTCCCACCATGGGAATCGTAGTGGGCAGAGACAGACCATTGCAAAGGTCCATTCACCTCAGGTGGGATTTTCCGGTCTTGGGGTGAGTGCAGCCAAAAAGCCTGCTCCTTGTCAGTGGCAGGTGCTGAGGGAGCCAACAAAAAGGAAAATCCTACTTGACCTTATTCTCATCAATTTATCACAATTGCACCTATTCTTGATTGTGTTGGTAGAAGGTCCTTATGGAGGTGAAGTCCCACCTTCACAGTGAAGATACCCTCCATCATGTTGTGAGGCATTACCACCATGTGATATATTTCAAATAAACCTAGTAACTCTAACCTCCCCAAGATCTTGACCGCCATCTGCAAGACACAAGTCAGGAGTGTAACGAAATACTCGCCAGTTGCCTGGATGAGTGCAGCTCCAAAAATACCCGAGATGCTCGACACCATCCAAGAAAAAGCAGCCACTTAGTTGGCACCCATCCACCACAATAAACATTCACTCCATTCGCCACCGATGTACAGGTGCAGCAGTAAATACCTCTACAATGTGCACTGCAGTACCCGCAAGCTCAAGTGTAGCAGATACTTGGGAATGCCAATACCTGCAAGTTCTCCTCTAAGTCTCACATTATTCTGCTGTAGAAATACATCACCATTCCTTCACTCTGTCTCTCATGTACTTATATATCTTTCTCTTGGCAGTGTCTAATCTACTTGCCTCATGGGATAGCAAGTTCTCATTCACACTCTAAGTAAAGATTTTTCTCCTGAGTTCCTTATCGGATTTATCAGTGACTATCTTATTTTATGATCCCTTATTTTGGATTCTCCCACCATGGAAACAATCTTTCCCAAGCACCATGTGGGAAGAATGCAGGAGACAGTCATAAAGAATGAGAGACTTGGAAGCAGTTCCTGTGGAGGAGTGGGTCAATGCTGATGCTCATAACCAACAAATCTATACCATCAGTGAGGCACTTGGTAACTACAGACTTAGATAAATCCTGATATGTATCTGGACCTGTCTGATGCGTGGTTGGTACCCCTCCCATAATGACACATCTGAGATCAGTAGCGCAGTGCATGGAAGACTGCAGGCATGAACATGTAGCCCTGTCTTCTGTGATTTCACAATTCTTTTCGACATAGTGGGCCCTATTTTACCATATTGATTCCAAGTGCTGGGAGGGCTTGAAACTGGGTTTCAGATGCGACGTTTAGACCTGTTTTCAGGCGCCCCCATACACACTATGCCTGAAAAAATATCAGCGATTCCGAATCATGCTGCAGAAACTTGTGGACTTAATGCGCCTGAAACCCTGCAGCTTTGATTGGTGTCTCCAACTGCGCTTGCGCAGAAAAACATGATAGAATGCTGCTCCCCTGCCACATCCCTCCCATGCCGGATTATGCCTCACACAGTCCCCACTGACATTGCCCCATCCTACAACATTACTGATCCCCTTATCCCACCACCAACCCACCACTGGTCCCAGGTAAAATGAGCCACCCTCCCTCTTCCCTGTTCTCACTGATCTCAGGCACAGATGCAGTTGGCCCCCTCACTGATCTCTGGTAGAGTGGTAGTGGACCTCACTTCTCCCCCCAAACACCAATCTCAAGGAGAGAACCATCAAACGCTAGGCACTTACCTCCTCACTAACTGTAGTGCCTGGATCAGACTTATATGGAGCATGTCTGTTTCGCACCGATTCTGGATGGGCGAATGTGGTGGTGAAGGGGGAAGTGCCGGTAAGGCTGGGCATTCAGCCCATTAAGTTAATTTAAATGCATGCAAATGCATTTAAATGACCGTTGCACCCATTTTAGGCACAACCCCGATTGCAGCCATTTTCAGGCCTTGGTAAAGGGGGAACTGGCACGGAGGTGGGCACGGATTGCGATATTCGCCTCACGCTCGACTTCATCAAATTTTTGCTCACGAAAGCGCGATGGTAAAATTGGGCCCAGTGGGTCTAGAACCATATACAACAATTAGTTATCAATTTCAGAATGCCAGAATTTGCGTTTTTTGCTTTCAATAAAGATCTTATAGCTGCATATTTTCAGGGTAGTTTTTAATAGCATGTTCTGGAGCCAACCAGAGAACAAGCTATACTGGACCCGATGTTGTGCAATGAGACAGGTTTAATTAATGACATATTATGAAAGCACCCCTGAGTAGCATTGATCATAATATGATTGAGTGTTACATTTAGTTTGAGGGTGAGAGGAGTAGGTCTGAGCTTAGTATTTTCAACTTGAATAAGGGCAATTACGATGACATGCTAGCTAAAGTAAACTAGAACCATCGAAACCCTACAGTGCAGAAAGAGGCCATCTGGCCCATCGAGTCTGCACCGACCACAATCCCAACCAGGCCTTACCCCCATATCCACCCGCTAATCCTTCTAACCTACACATCTCAGGACACTAAGGGGCAATTTCAGCATGGCCAATCGACTTAACCCGCAAATCTTTGGATTGTGGGAGGAAACCGGAGCAAATGGAGGAAACCTACGCAGACGTGAGGAGAATGTGCAAACTCCGCACAGACAGTGACCCAAGCTGGGGATCAAACCCAGGTCCCTGGAGCTGCAAAGCAGCAGTGCTAACCATTGTGCTACCATGCCGTGCCGTGGCAAATTAAATCCAGGGATGGTGCAATACATTTGAGAGGTTATTTCACATAGAATCAACACATTATCATGAGAAAGATAAGTTCCAAGGGGAGGACCCATTATCCATGAAGAAATAAAAAAGTTAAAGACAGTATCACACTTTTTAAAAAAGTATATAATTGTGCAAGAGTGGATGCTAGGTTAGAAGATTGGATGAAATATAAAAAGACAGCAAAGAAAGACTGAAAGATTAATAAAGAGGACAAAAATGGAGTACGACAGAAAGCTATCTGGAAATGTTAAGATGGTTAGTAAGAGTTTCTATAGATATTTTGAAAAGAAACATTAACAGAGTGAGCATTGGCCCTATTGCAAGGGAGTCTGGGAAATTAATAATGGACAATAAGGTGATGGTAGATGAAATTAAACAGGTATTTTGCATTGATTTTCACTACAGAGGGTGTACATAATGTCCAAGAAAGCTGTAAATTAGGAAATGGAAGAGAGGGAGGAACTCAAGACAATCACAATCACCAGGGAAATTGTACTGAGCAAATTGTTGGAGCAGGGGGCTGAAAGGTCCCTGGGTCCTAATGGACTTAAAAGAAGTGGCTAGGGAGATAATGTTGGTTTTAATCCTCCAAAATTCCTGATATTTGGGGAAAGTTCCATTTGGTTAGAAAAGAGCTAATGTAATTCTTTTATTCAAAAAGGGAAGGAGAGAGAAAGCAGAAAACTATGGGCTAATTAGATTAACATCTATGATAACTATAGGGAAGATAGAGGCGGAAATGTAGAAGGTATTGTTAAAAACATTATAGCAGGGTGCTTGGAAAAAATTGTGATAATCAAGACAGAGTCAACGTGATTTTGTGAAAGGGAAATCATGTTTCACAAGTTTATTGGAGTCTTTTAAACCAGTAATGTGCTGTGGATCAAGGGGAACGTAGGTTTCCAGAAGGCATTTGATAAGGTGCCATATCAAAGATTATCATGAAAAATAAAATATTATGGTGTAGGGGGTAACATATTGACGTGGACTGAAGATCAACTAGCTAATAAGAAACATAAAGGAAGCATAAATGGGTCATTTATGTAACAAGTGATATGCTACAGGGATCAATGCTGGGGCCTACACTTGTACAATTTATATCAATGATTTGGATGAAGGGATTGAGGATATTTTTGCTAAATCTGCTGAATGACACAAAGATAGGTAGGAAAGTAAGATTGAAGAGTTCTCAACTACCCCCAATCGCCTTTCACCCCCTTGCTTATCAAGAATCTGTTTACTTCTGCTTTGAAAGTATTCAAAGGCTCTGTTGTCACTGTGTTTTGAGGAAGTGTGCCAAAGACTCATGATTCTCTGAGAGAAAAAACTTCTTCTCACAGGTGACCCCTTAACAGTAATCCCTAGATCTCAATTCTCCCACCAGAGGTTACATCCTCTCCACACCCACCCTGTCAAGACCTCAGGATCTTATGTGTTTCAATTTAGTTGCCTCTTACTCTTCTAAACTCCAGCAGATGCAAGCCTAGCCTGCCCAATTTTTCTCCATAAGACAACCCTGCCATTCCAGGTATTTGTCCGGTAAACCTTCACTGAACTGCTTCTAATACATTTACACCCATCCATAAATAAGGAGACCAATATTGTACACATTACTCCTGATGTGAGACCTAGATAACTGAAGATTAACCTTCCTACTTTTGTACTCCATTCCCCTCGCCAGGGATTCATGCACTCAAACACCAGATTCCTCGGCACTTTAGAGCTCTGCAATCTCTCACCATTTAGATAATAAGCTTTTTTATTTTTTCTTGCCAAAACGGATAATTTTACACTTTTCCACAGCAGATTGCATTTGCCAGCTCTTTGTTCACTTACTTAACCATCTAGATCCAGTTATAGCCCCCTCATGTTCGCTTCAGTTGGGAATGTGGAGTTGAGGTTGCAGTCAGATCAGCCATGATCTTATTGAATGCTGATGCAGGTTTGAGGGGCCGAATGGACTACTTCTGTTCCTAACTTGTATGTTCATATGGATTTCTGACCTAGAGATTGGCAGTTTTATGCCCAGTTCTTTTACATTATAAGAAAGGGTAATGAATAGCAGGAGTTGGTTCACTTTACAGCCTTTCGGTCTCAACATCGAATTCAACAACTTCAGATGATTAGCTCTACCCCACCTCAACCCCTTTGCTTTCATTCTGTTTTATTTCTTTTTTTTTACCGTTCTCTATCTTTTATTTATTTATTGTCTTTCTTTATTTTTCTTCAGTCCCCCCCTACTCTTTCCCCCCACTGCATCTGCCTTCCTGTACCTTTTCACCCCCTTTGCTTCCCTTTTACATTTTACCTTTGTTTCATTACCCCTCCCCCCCCCCCAAACATCTTCATCTGTCACAGTTTACAGCTTCTCTCTCATTCACACCCTTTATTCTCTCTGTTGACAGCTGGTTACTATGGTTATGACTCATCTTTCATTCCCTCCCCCTGCAGTATAAATAACTTCCACTTTCTATGCCTTTTAGCTTTGACAAACGGTCATGTGGACTCAACATCAGCTCTCTTCTTTCCTTATAGAGGCTGCCAGACCTGCTGAGATTTTTCAATGTTTTCTCTTTTGGTTTTAGTATAAGTAGGTATTCAAAGAGGTAGCTTTTAAAGACTATCTTGAACATAGAGAATAAAAGTTCTGAAGAGCCGTATAGATACAAAATGTCTCTCTCCCCACAGATGCTGCCAAAGTGCTAAGTTTTCCCCCAGTTTTTCAGTTTTTATTTTAAATATTGGGAATATGTTGTCAAAGAGTTTGGTGCAGGTTTGCGTGCCCAGCCATGGAGTGGAAGTGACATGAGGGGCCATGTTCTTTCAGGTGGCACGGTGGTTAGCATTACTGCCTCACAGCGCCAGGGACCCGGGTTCAATTCCAGCCTCAGGTCACTGTCTGCGTGGAGTTTGTACATTTTCCCCATGTCTCCATGGATTTGCTCCGGGTGCTTCCGTTTTCTCTCTCAGTCCAAAGATGTGTGGGTTGGATTGATTGGCCATACAAAATTAACCCTAGAGTCAAGGAGCTTAGCGGGGTAAATATGTGGGGTTAAGGGAATAGGGCCTGAATGGGATTGTGGTCAGTGCCATCTCAATGGGCCAAAGGGCCTCCTTCTGTGCTGTAGGATTCTATGAGTCTATGATTTTGTTGGGAGTTCTCATTATCGCCCAGTTTACTGTCTTCTCTGAAGTCATTTTAATTCAGAATTTTTCCACGTAACCCCATGGAGGATATTTCACTTGCTGCACTGTCCTTCCATAGTGCTTGTGGTTCTGAGTCAAAAAGATCCTGGTTTCAAATTCTACTTCAAAACCAGAGCACGTAATCGAGGCTAATAATCTGCAGCGCTAAAGTGGGAGTTGCAATCTTGTAAATGAGATGTCGAATAGAGCCACCATTTTCACTTTCAGGTGGATGTTAAAGACCCCATGGCATCATTTAAAGAAGAGCTAGTCTCCCAGGCAATGTTCATCCTTCAATATATCAAAACTGGATGATCTGATAATTATCTCACTGCTTTTTGTGGGAGCTTGCTGTGCACAAATTGACTGCCGCACTTCAACGGCATCCACATTTCAAAAATGCTTAATTGACTGTGAAGTATTTTGGGATATCCTGAGGTTCTTCTAATCCATTGGTTTTACATTTTTCCCATTTCTTGGAATTTTAATGTTGTAATCCTTATTGTGAGTTAATGAAAAGCTTGATCATCTGTGGTCAGTGACATACTACAATACTACAATTTCCATTTCCTGCACTCTGTCTGGGTCATTTATAAACACTAGGTCAAAATGAGTACAGCCTGATTTGAAGCAGTCATGCTTTACTGTTCACCAACTCTTACACCAGAAGCTTGATATTTTTTTCCCTAATTTGTTTCAGGGTTGACCTAAATCCCTAATTTAATGACTGGCCTGTTCACCTCTGCATGAAACGAACAGCTCTCCACCTCAGCCACCCCTTAGGACGGGACCAAGGTCAGAGGTTTTCAGCTTTAGTGTAAACTTTGATTTTGACGCTTGAGTTTCTTTTCGGAAATAACTCTCTGTAAAGCTTGCATCTTCCAACAGGATCTCCTGCTTGTTGCACCTGACATCTCACGTGACACCAGCTCCTTTTCTGTCATCAAATCTTACAGCACATTAGGAGGCTATTCTGTCTATTGTGTCCATGCTAGCTCTTTAGTAAAACCCCAAATCCCTGCTCTTTCCCTTCAGATCCAACATCCTGAAACTCTTATTGTCCTGAACTTCCATCCTTTGGCATCAACCAAAATTCAGACATTCCCATACTTCCTTTTCAGCATCCAGTTCTGTCATTTGTACAACCAATATGTCTTAATTTCTTGCTTCCCAGTGAGAGTTACTGAGGTAGAAATCTGTCTTGGGCAGTAATGAGAAATGCCTGGTGTCTTGTTGACTAACTAATAACTGCACCTATTGAATATCGGGGAGCACAGCATGTAGAATAGTTCAGCACAGGAGGAGGTTACTTGGCCTGTCGTGTCAATCCAGCAATTTACAAGATCATTTCACCTAATGAAATTTATTCCCCAAATTATCCCGTTCTCTTTTGAAAGCCGCAATTGAAGCAGATTGAACCTGCCACCATTTGTCAGTCATCTTAAATCAGCATCCTCTGGTTCTGAGTCCTTTCACCAGTGGAAGCAGCTTCTCCCCATCTTTTTCCATCCACGCTCCATGATTTTGAATACCTCCTATCAAATCCCTTCTCAACCTTCCCCTCCCCCAGGACAGTCCCATGCTGTACATTTCTACCTTACTGTGTCTATAGCCATCTGTTGACTACCTTTAGTGAAAAGACTGATGAGTTCTCCCAACCCACCACGAACCCAAGAAAGCATTTATACCTTAATTATCATCATTATAAAAGCCATAATAGTTTGGCCATTATCACATTGCTGTTTGTGAGGCTTTGCTGCATGAAAATAGCTGAGGTTACCCTATAACAGTGACTCCACCTCGAAAGTGCATCATTGGTTGTAAAGAGCTTTGGGATGTCCCGAGGTCTGCAGTGCTTTAGCTGAACGCAGCCTGGATTTCAGTGAAGGTGCTAAATTTAATTTCAAGAAGTAGGGAGGGGGAAAGAAAGGCCCATTGTTCCAGTTTCTGATCGTCCGTCTGCACTGCCAGGTAAAAAAGTGGGTTTGCGTACGCCTGCATGTACCTCCCCCTTTCCCACCCCTCCCCTCTCTGAAGCCATCCATTCATTTTTGATTTGATTTATTATTGTCACGTGTATTAGTATACAGTGGAAAGTATTGTTTCTTGCGCGCTATTTAGACAAAGAATACCGTTCGTAGAGAAGAAAAGGAGTGCAGAATGTAATGTTATAGTCATAGCTAGGGTGTGAGATAAGTCCATTCAAAATTCTGATGGCAGCAGGGAAGAAACTGTTTTTGAATCAGTTGGTACATGATCTCAGACTTATGTATCTTTTTTCTAGTGGAAGACAGAATGCCCAGGGTGTGTGGGGTCCTTAATTATGCTGTCTGTTTTTCCAAAATAGTGGGAAGTGTGGACAGAGCCAGTGGATGGGAGGCTGGTTTGCATGATGGATTGGGCTACATTCATGACCCTTTGTAGTATCTCGCAGTCTTGGACAGCAGAGAATGAGGCCATTTAACCTCTGGTGTCAGATAGATAGATTTTTGATAGAGTTTTTTCAAAATCTGGCTCACTCCCCCTGCTGCTTCCCCCCAGCTCTGCAGTCCTTTCCTTTATGGATTCACTTATGAAAGGTACCAGTGAATCTGCCTCACTGCAGGCAGGTTTCTACTTTTCAGACAGTGAATTCCAGATCTCAACAATGCATTGCATAAAGAAAACAGTTCTGCTCATCTCGTTTGTCAATCATCTTAAATCTGTGTCGTCTAGTTAACAACATCATTGCCAATAGAACATAGAACATTACAGCGCAGAACAGGCCCTTCGGCCCACGATGTTGCACCGACCAGTTACAAAACAATGACCCACTAACCTAAACCAATCCCTTTTCGTCCATAAACCTATCCACGGATCTCTTAAACGCCCCCAAACTAGGCACATTTACAACTGCAGCAGGCAGGGCATTCCAATCCCTCACCACCCTCTGGGTGAAGGATGGAAACAGCTTCACCCTATTGAGTCTTATTAAAACCCTTCACATTTTTTAACCATTTTTTAAACTAGTAAACCTCTCCTTAAACTGCCTCTGCTTGAAGGAAAGCGATCATAGCTTCTCTCACTCAGGCTCACATGCAATGAATAACTGTTTGGCAGCTGCTGATATAGATATAGACCATAGAATCCCTTCAGTGCAGAAGCAGGCCTTTCGGCCTGTTGAGTCAGCACCTACCCTCCAACAGAGCATTTTGTCCAGGCTCTATCCCTGTAACCCCACGTATTTACCTCACAAATACCCCTAACCTACACTTCCTGGGATATTTGGGAGCAATTTCAGTTGTAGTTGTTTAAGATTGTCAGGGTTGTGAAAGAAGAAAGAGAAAGGAAATAATCTTGGGTGTTATCCACAAAAAAAAATGCTTGTATAACTTGGGAGTAAACCCCCTGATGAACCAATCCAAGAGAAACGCAGTGAACTTGTGGAGATAATCACCAAAGCATAATGGAAGTGGCTGGGAAATTGCGACTAGGTTTGTGCGTTACTCCTTCATCACTGATTTACCCGAATGTTAGAACAGGAATTCAGCAATGGTGTGCTTTAAACCAGTGAACTAGAGCCTTGCTTAAAGCACAAATCTAATCACAATTTTCCAACCACTTTGATTACATTTCAGCTGTTTATTAAATTGGAAATGGGAGTTTTTTTTTAGAACAGAGTGCACAATACCAAAACTAAGTGAAATGCTGGCTGGGAAAGTTTGTACGTTGATCCAGTCACCCATTTGGCCAGCGGTGAGTAGGGATTACCTTCTATCTTGGCAGATAAAGCACAGCAAGAGGGCAGAGGAAATGGTAAAGGCTGTCTCTTTCTTCCCTGATCAAAATAGGCACTATATTTACCAATATATGGGCTGCGCTTTCCTAAAGCAAGAAGTTATAAGCCAAAGCCTTTATTTTAAATCACTCCATGGCTTTGCCCTTCTATCTCAATAAACACAACCCTTTGAGATCTCCGCACTCCTCCAATTCCAGCCTCTCTTGCACCCTAATTTTAATCTCACCACCATTTGTGGCCAGCCTTCAGCACTCAAGGTTCTAAGCTCTGGAATGTCTTCACTAAAAGCCTCCATATCTCTACTTCTTGCACCACCCATAACTATGTAGGTGAATTCATGACTAGTTCCAAAGTTTGCTGACGATTGGAGTGCAGTTGTATTAGGTGAGGATGCAATCTTATCATTTGAACCTATTAACTATGATGCTATGCTCACTGGGTTCCTCACCAGAGACAATTGTTTCTCTCTGCCCTTTAATCACCTTAAACAGTTTGATTAGATCAACCTTTGTATTCAAGGGAGTACAAACCTAATATTTGCAGCCTATCTTCATAATTTAACCTTTTTAAACCCAGAATCATTCTGGTGAGTCTGAGTTGCACCCCTATAATGTCACCACATCATCCCTTTTGCAGATGTGTGTGGGGATGCACCATTTATTGTTGCAGAAGGTCATAGGTACAGAATCAATTCCAGTATTAGGAGAAACATAGTGACAGGGCAGGCTTGACAGGTGGAATGAAAACAGGCTGAAGATCCTTGTATTAACTGTGCAAAATCCCACAAACCTGAGTATCGTGGAGACAGTTCGGGGCAACCTGTTTGTCTAGAGCCTGTCCTGAAGTGGCAGGTGCTTCCTTCTGATTTTTGCCCTTTGCCCTGAAGCTGGTTAGGTGACCTCTCATGGCAAGCTCCGGCATTTAGGAAAAGGGAAGGTGATTGGAGGGCGGGAATGTCACAGAATGGGATCTGTTACTCAGTAAAGTGGAACCAGAGTCAATGCCCCCTCACCCCACCACCTCCCGCCGATTGTTGTTTCAGGGTTTCCAGTGCATCTCCAGGTTAGAGGCTGCCGGGGCCTGTGTCCGGCAGAGGGAGCAGGCAGACACGGAAGAGGTTAACTGCAAAGCCGCAGCTGTCGTCGTCACCTGTCTTGCTGCCGGCCTCTGCAGCTGTGCATAGCACAAGACCATGTCTCAGCCTAGGCCAGATTAAAGCTGTATAGAGAGAGAGAGAGAGAGAGCGAGGGAGATCGCTCTGTACATGTGAGTGAGATCTCACTGTCTGTGCAAATCATTCATTTATATTTCTACTGCTGCATAAATCAGGATTGCGCCTGAACAGAAAATCTCTTCCCTCTGGTTGGAGAGAAGTAGAGGGCACAATCTTAAAATTAAAACTGGGCCATCTAAGAGTGAGCAGAGTGAAGACCTTTTCAGAATGGTAGAAATCAGGGAACTCTCCCCTCAACATGCTGTGGAACCTGGGTTGGGGGCGACATTGATAGACTTTTGTTGACAGTGGGAAGGGATGTGAAGTAAAGGTGGTAAACAGAGTTGGATGCAAGGATCTAACTGAATGGTGAAACAAACTGGAGACAGTGAACGTTATCTTAATGTTCTGCTGAAAGGTTTTTCCCCCAGCTGTGGTGGGGAGCTGGAAACTTGACTGATCTTGATTCCCTCCACCCCTCTCCCTACTCCCCACTCCCCACCCCCCAGCACCTATTCCACCCGATTCCCCACTCCCCATTCCCTACCCCTCACCCCCACTCCCTACCCCTCACCCCCACTCCCTACCCCTCACCCCCACTCCCTACCCCTCACCCCCACTCCCCAGTTACTCCCCACCCCACTCCAATCTCCACCCAACATCACCCCCACCCCACTCAATCCCCACCCAACTCCCCACTCTACTCTCACTCTACCCTCACAATGCGCTCACATTGCCCCATGCTGCCCTACTCTGCCTCACTCCGCCCCCACTCCACTCCCCATTCTATCCCACTCCACTCTGCTCCCTAACTCAAGCGTGGCCCTCCCCCTGCTAGCCTTAGTGTGGGGGTCAAATCTGGCATTGTATGGCACCCAGTATTGCAATTTCCCCTTTGGATGGGAGGGGGGTTTATTTCCTTCTGTTCCTGAGTGAAGGGAGAATGTGTTCTTATTTTTCTTTCTGAATATGTGAAATATTGATATGCAGTATCAGATAACTCTATAATGCTGAGTTAATGGCCAGATGGAGTAATATTGTACTGATAGTTCTAGCAGTCTCTCTTATTGTGCAACAGTTGGCACAGGCCAGATAGAAACGTGAAGGATCCATTTCACAGTTATTCTCATTGCAAACTACCACGTGTACAAGTTTCATTCAAACTCTGATCAGTGCCTGTGGGCGCTTGAGAAAAATATGATATGATGTGCAATTTTAGATTTTCAAAAATGTGTTCATTCTTCTATTCATTTACAGGATGGGGACATCACTGGCAGGTTTATTGCCCACCCTGAATTGTCCGAGAGAACATGGGGGCGGATCTGCTACCGTCCATTTGGGGATTTGGGACATGAATATCACTGGCAAGGGCATTATTGATTGCCCATTCCTATTTTAACTTTAGCATTGGGTGGTGAATGCCAGCTTGTGCCACATGGTCCAATGTTGTTAGCTGAGAACATATAGGATTTTGACTTGGTGATAATGAAGGAATGGTGATTCCCACACCAGCATGGTCTATTCTCACACATGGCAGTGTTCCCATTGACCTGGTGCAAGAAGACACTGCTGGGATTGGGACAGGGAAATGAAGACATCACTGGACTGGGTTGGGACGAAGACATTGCCAGACCGGTTGGGACAGGGGATGAAGACATTGCCGGATTGGGTTGGGACGGGGATGAAGACATTGCCGGATTGGGTTGGGATGGGGGAATGAAGATATTGCCAGATTGGGTTGGGATGGGGGATGAAGACATTGCCGGATTGGGTTGGGATGGGGGAATGAAAACATTGCTGGATTGGGTTGGGATGGGAAATGAAGACATTGCTGGATTGGGTTGGACGGGGGATGAAGACGTTCCAGATTGGGTTGGGATGGGGGATGAGGACATCGCTGGACCGGGTGGGATGAAGACATTGCTGGACCGTGTTGAGATGGGGGAATTAAGACATTGCCAAACTGGATTGGGGTGGGGATGAAAACATTGCCAGACCGGGTTGGGGTGGGGGATGAAGACATTGCCAGACCTGGTTAGGATGGGGGATGCGGAGGTGATGATGTTGCTGGACTGGGTTGGGATAGGAATGAAGACATTATGGGGCCGGAAGAGGCTGGATCAGGTGGCACAGATGGGAATGGTGAGGATGAACAAACCTGCTATCCTGTGATATGAGGGAAGGACAGAGAAAATGAGTGTGGGAGAAAGGGAGAGTCTGTAGGAGACAGAGAATGTGAGTGAGTGTGGGAGAGAGAGACAATGTGTGAGTGTGAGAGAGAGAGTGTCTGAGTGAGGGAGAGAGAGTGAGCGAGTGCGTGAAACTGAGTGAGTGCGGGAGAAAAAGTGAGAGAGTGCGTGAGTGCAGGAGAGGGAGCATGCGCGAGTGCAGGAGAGCAAGTGAGTGAGTGCAGGGGAGAGAGTGAGTGCTTTGGCTTGCTCAGTCTCAGGATTCCAGCATTCTTTAACCCCATCTCCCCCGCAACCCCTGCACCAATACAACGCCGTACCCACTCACACAGTGGGAGAGGACGAGTGAGTGAGTGAGTCAGACAGACCCTGTCCCCCTCACACTCTTATGGTGATCTTTATTAATTACTCTTTTTTAATGATCATGGTGATGCTTTGATGTTGTTTTATTTTTGTTCAGCAGGTTGATTTTTTTTTCCCCTTTCAGACCTGAGCTTTATTTTGAAATTCACGCTAAACGTTGCTCCAAACCTTATCTTTCCAGAATCAGTTCATCGGCCCCTTGAGTGAGCAAGAAATGGAACTGTGGTCATGCGATGTGAGAGTTGGACAAAGCTGAGCTGAAAGAACAAGTGCAGCAGAGCTGTGGGAGCACCAGCATGCTGCCCTCCCAGTCACACACCATCCTGACTTGGAACAAAATCACTTCCTTCAACATCATCGGGTCAAATAGCTGAAACTCCCTACAAAATAGTCCTGTGTTGTAACTGTACCTCCTGGACTGCAGCGGTTCAAGACGGTAGCTTCTCAAAGGCACGCTTCCCATGCCTGAACAAACTCACAGGTCTTTCTGGGGGCACCATTTCAGTAAGCTGTAAACTATTAAAGGAAATAAAACATTCCATCATTTACCAAATTCATTCGGTTATTTGTATGAAGAAGATTATCTGCACAATGATAAGGAGTAAGTAAAAGATATTGGATGGTGATTACCTATCTCGATAATTGAGAAGTCCTTGCATTGCCACACTTTTCTCACCAAGTTTCCTTCCCTCATAAAAATACCTTCTATCACTGCGGAACAATTCCCAGAATTTCGGATGAAGCAGGTGGCCAGTCGGGGCCACCTCCTGTGGGAATTATTGGGGAATTTCACAGATAATCCCTCAGCCTTTCCATTTCCTCCTCCCCCCATCCCTCCATTCGCTACCCCGCTCCCCCCCTGCCCCCACACCGTCCTCTAAGTGACACTTCCTCTGACCCCTGAACAGTCACGGTCACCATGTCTTCCTGACACGACTGGGTCAGTGTTTTGATAAGCTCATGTTGAGATGCCAGTGCTGACTAACGTGCTGTTAAATATAAAATATGTTGCGGGGGAAGGGGGGGTGGTTGTGGGTTTCTTGTGAAAAGATTACAAGGATGTCCTCCACGATTCTGAGGGCAGATGTTTTGGGATTTGTAATATCCGATTCGTAACTTCTTCAGCGACTGATAAATGATGTGGAAATGCTGTTTGAATGAGTGAACTTGGCTCTGTTTAATACCAAGCAAAATGACATTCTACTGGTGAAAACTTGCTACTTTGCAAGCTATGAATTTCTAATCATTTCCCATTAATATATGATTGTGATCATTCCATTATTGAACAGCGACGGAACCATTTCTTTCCTGTCAGAGATTGGGGCATAAGATACTAATAATGTTTGTTGCATTGTGTGAGTAGTTTTGGACATCTGGATCTATAATAGGGAAACTGAGACATTCGACGTGGGGGTGGGTTTGTGGCAGTGAGTTAAGACCGTTATCTGCAAGCTTTTAAAAGTCTGGGGATTGTAGAACAGATAATCAGTAAATAGGTGGCACAGTGATTAGCACTGCTGCCTCACAGCACTAGGGACTCGGGTTTAATTCGAACCTTGGGTGAAGTTTGCATGTTCTCCTGACGTATGTGTGGGTTTCCTCTGGGTGCTCTCCCACACTCCAACCATGTGTGGGTTAGGTGGATTGGCCATGCTAAATTGTCCCTTAGAATCCCAAGCTGTGTAGGTTAGCTGGATTAATGGACTAAATATGGAGGGGTGATGGGGAGAGAGCCTGGGTAAGATGCTCCCAGAGAGTTGGTGCAGACTGGGTGGGCTGAATGGCCTCCTTCTGCACTGCAGGGATTCTGTGATTCAATGAAAAGGGAGGGAGACAGAACTTACATTTTATATGGTGGCTTTCATAACTGCAGGATATTCCAAAACTCTTCCCAACCAGTGGAGAACATGGTCACTGTTTTAACGTAGAAAATGTAGCAGCAATTTGCATACAGCAAGCTCCCACACACAGCAATGAGAAAGTGACCAGATAATACTTTAGTGGTGTTAATTTTGGGTGGTGTGGGATGTGGGTTAAATATTGGTTCAGTACATTTCTCCAGTTTTCCTGTAAGGCACTGCTATAGGGTCTAATCCATCAAACAGAATTCTCCAGTCTTGTATGCCCTGCCACCACTGCCAGTGAGAACAGGAAGTTTGGCTAATTCTCCATTCACTGCAGCGGGACTGGAGAATCCCAGCCAACATTTCATCTGAAAGGCAGCACCGGTGACGATAAAGGAGTGCAACGTTGTCAGAGGTATACAAAAGTTAGTTTTGATTGTATATTCAAATCCCTGGTGTGGTATTGGAGCACACAACCTTCTAACTTAAGAGGCGAGAGTGTGGTGATATGACTATAAAATCATGCGGCAGTGCTTCTTTTAATAAAGGGATTTACGGAATCAGAAACACTCCAGAATCACTCCAAAGGTATGCAGATTAGGTAGATTGACCATGGTAAATTGCCCCTCTTTGCCCCAAGATGTGTAGGTCACATGGATTTGACCATGGTAAATTGCCCTTTAGCGTCGGGGGGACTGGCAGAGTTAATACATGGGGGTTACAGGGAAAGGGCCTGAATGGGATTGCTGTTGTGCAGTCTCGATGGACTGAATGGCCTCTTTCTGCACTGTGGGAATTCTCTGAGATGCTGTATGAGTCAAAGAGCCCAGGCTGGGGAAACCTTCCTCACACCTCAGATTATCTGTATTTTCATCCTCCTATAAAGCCCTGTTTTTTTTAACAAAAACAAATCCATGGTGAAAGGTTTAAAATTCTCTACTTGCCCCCCATCCTTCCCAAATGCTGACCAATTCCTGGTGGCGGAAGTAGGTGTCTGCAAATCCCAGCATCTACAGCTGCGTGTGCAAATCGTCTGCTTTGATTCTGGGGTCAACTGCAGGGGTCAATGGACAAGAGCTTACAGTTGGAGCTGCAATTAACTGGGAGGGGTTAACTTTCTGGGGTCAAGTACTGAGAGTTTGAGCTTTGAACTCTGACCCTATACCTGACTATTTACTAGAGTCAGCTGTAAACAGTTGAAAAGAGATTAAGTGGTAATATGAAATCCAGAGCAACAGTTTGGGATCCCTGTACCTTATTTGATTGCCTTGGTTACAAATCTGAGTTTTGGTCCATTTAAACATGAGGTGTGCCCATCTATATGTCTCCCTGCCTTCATATCTGTTGTTCAACAACAACTTTCATTTAGCAACAACAACGTTTCATTTCTAGGGCGGCACAGTGGTTAGCACTGCTGCCCCACAGCGCCAGGTACCTTGGGTTCAATTCCAGCCTTGGGTGACTGTGTGGAGTTTGCACGTTCTCCCGTGTCTGTGTGGGTTTCCTCTGGATGCTCCGATTTCCTCCCACAGTCTAAAGATGTGCAGGTTAGGTGGATTGGCCATGCTAAATTACCCTTTAGTGTCAAGGGGATTAGCTAGGGCAAATGCATAGAGTTATGTGGATAAGGCCTGGGTGGGATTGTGATCGGTGCAGACTCGATCAGTCGAATGGCCTCCTTCTGCAGTGTAGGGATTCTATGATTTACTTCCCACCTTTAATGTAATAAAATCCGGTTATTTCAATGCGTTCATGTATTGCTTCAGAAAGACCTGGGAATGTTTTATAATAAAGAGGGGAAAGGATACACTGAATATCAAGCAACTGCAGGGGAATAAATGTGGAGCGGCTTAGGTGGAAAATGAAGGGAGTGGCTGAGGCTTTAAGAATCTTTTTCAAAGCAGAAAGAAGGTGTCAAGATGGAGGAAACACATGACAGTGTTGGAGAGCCGAGAGAAAATGGAGGTGACCAGAGTTACTGCATCAGTATGGTGAATGCATGAAGCAAGCTCTTTGGGTGAGTAGAGACTGCGGACGTTAGAGAGGTCAAACTTTTAAGGTGATAAAGAGTTTTGGTAGCAAACATAAAAGTTGGAGGTGGCAATGAAGAAAGTGTTTTTGGTTAAGAATGAGTCTGAGATTAATTAGGACAGAAAGACTGCACTGATCCATTCTGAGGTGACAGTGTGTCAATTGTACTGGGGTTGTACATTGATTATACAAAATATTATTCTACTATGATGCATATTATCTGAAGTACTATACATAGGAACACTCCTAACACCAATGCATGTTGTCTTGGTCCTTTTACCTCATCTCTACTGATTTGGAAAGATATGACTTGCACAATTTAAAAGTAATTATATGAACTGAAGAGACAGTATGGCACCAGACTATACAGTACCTTATGTGACTGTATTGCCTCTCTTTTACTCAACATGGTCTCTTCAGTGTCAGTTAGCAATAAGATCATAAAATATAGGATCAGTACTAGGCCATTTGAGTCTAGTCAGCCATTCAATCATGGCTGATATGTTTCTCAACCCCATTCTCCTGCCTTTTCCCCATAACCTTTGATCCCTTTACCAATTAGGAACCTATCCATCTCTGTCTTAAATACACTCAATGACTTGGGCTCCACAGCCTTCTGTGGCGATGAATTCCACAGACTCACCACCCTCTGGCTGAAGAAATTCCTCCATCTTGGTTCTAAAGGCTTGACCCTTTACTCTGAGACTGTGCCCTTGAATCCTAGTCTCTCCTACTAATGGAAACATCTTCCCCACGGCTACTCTATCCAGGCCTTTCAGTATTCTGTAAGTTTCAATGAGATTTCCCCTCATCCTTCTAAACTCCATCAAGTACAGACCGAGCATCCTTGCTTCCTGAGTTGGATGGTTATGGATTGAACCTTAAACCAGAACAGGAAGCAGAACACTGCCCTCCAAGAGGAGAGTTAAACTGAGGTCATACCAGCCAGTGCCAGTGGTTAAAAATTGTCACCTTTTGACGTGGAGTGGTATTCCGGCCAAACGTTCTTTCCTCTAAAACAGCAGAGGGGTAAACTGGTTACTGGATTCATTTCAGTAACACTAGTTATTGTCCTTCTAAAGCCATTCATTTTGTGAGTGAGGCAGACTGAGGGCGCAAGGTGGAAATTTATTTCCAACCTTACAAATTTTCACCCTTATAAAATGTTTTTACATGAAGCAGGAATGAAATTAAATATAAAGTTTAAATTTGTCACAAAGCTGAATTACAAGAACATATGCAAGTGAAATGATTTCTTATCTATATTTGGTATTGAGCTGGGCGTACATTGTAGCAGGTGCCCTGGAAAGGCTGCAAAGGGTTAAAAGTGTTTGCCCTAGCTGCAGGGGAAATGTGCTGACTCTAGACGACCACTGCTTCCCTCTGCACGGTGTTCTGTAGTTTTTTGCAATGGAGCCTTATCTGTTCAAAAATAATTGGTCACACTTTGGTGGCCTGATTTAATGACTGTTCACGTAGCCTTACGAAAAAAGGAACAGAGGGAAAGAAAAATCTCGGAGCGGAACAGCTGTTGTGTGAGTTCATCTCCTGGAAGGGCCTCAACCCAGCTGTTGCTATCTGTATGTGTCAATCCTGCCCGAATGGAGATTGATGCAACTGAGCACGTTCCTCGGGATGTCAGGTGGCGATTTCCTCTTATAAACCTTCCTTTGTGTCTTGGATTTCTCCTCCTTTTGTTAGAATGCACACATCACCCTTTTTTGTTGGCACACACTTAGTCTTAATCAATGGGGTGGGGGGGAAGCCTGGCACAGCTCCTGGTAGACTTAAGGGCAAGGCTTTTGGTTTGATAGCTGGGGGTTTATCATGCAAATGGACCTGCTGGGCTACTAGCCAAAGCATTTGTTAATGGCCAAAATATGGACAGCACAAGGGATTGAATTTGCATCAACTGCAGACTTTCTCTAGTTTTTAACTGTTTCCTATCAGAGAAAATAACCTTCAACTCAGAATCCTTTAACATGAATCTAATTCCGCTCTTCAGGTTTTCTAATTGTACACTTCTCTCTTCTTTATCTTTTAATGAATTTCATCTAGTAAGTAAGAGGGGGGAGAAAGAATTAGGCTTTCATGACCTTAGGACATGCCAAAGTGTTTCTCAGTCAGTAAGTACTTTTTAAAAGAACTATACTCAGAGTTACAGAATGGGCGGCGTGGTGGCACAGTGGTTAGCACTGCTGCTTCACAGTACCAGGGACCCGGGTTCGATTCCCGGCTTGGGTCACTGTCTGTGTGAAGTTTGCATGTTCTCCCCGTGTCTGCATGGGTTTCCCCTGGGTGCTCTGGTTTCCTCCCAGTCTGAAAGACATGCTGGTTAGGTGCATTGAACTGAACAGGTGCCAGACTTTGGCAACTAGGGGAACTTCACAGTAACTTCATGGCAGTATTAATGTAAGCCTCACTTGTGACTAGTGAATAAACTCTAAAACAATGTAAGCTAGGATTTTCCAGCCCCGCTAAGGTGGGACCCACTGTGGGAGATTTGGCGGCCCACTTAAAAATCCATTGATTTTCAGTGGGACTGGATAATCCTGGTGATGTGAAGAGCCAGAAAATCCTGTCAATAGGGAGTGCAGAAGCCAATTCGCACACAGCAAATTCCCTCAATCAATAATAAGATGTTGGCTGCTGTATACATGGGCCAGGATCCCAGGGAAATGTCCCCTACTCTTCTTCCAAAATGTGGCCTGGGATCTTTTATATCCACTTGAAGGAGTAGGTAGAGCCTTGCTTACATCCATTTGTTTCTGTGATATTGCTGGCTAGGCCAGCATTTATTACCCAGCCCTAATTGCCCTAAGAAGGAGAAAATGAGCCAATATATTGAACAGCTGCATTCCAAGTGGTGTAGGTCCACCCACAATGCTGTCAGGAATGGAGATGCAGGATTTTGAATTAGTGACTGTGGAGGAATGGTGAAATATTTACAAGGCAGGGTGGTGTTTTGTTTGGGGGGGAAATTGCAGGTGATGATCTTTCCAACTGTCTGCTGCGGTAAAGATCACAGGTTTGGAAGGTGCTCTCTCACTTGAAGGCGCTGTATCCAGATGGTGCACTGGATTTTACAAACTGTTCTTGTATTTCTCTCATGCCATGTTAATACTGGTCAGGGTTGTCAACCCTTCAGGATTGCCCTGGAATGAAAGAGTTATCTTCTGAGCATTGCCCCAGGGGAGAAATCATTGGGAAATGACAATTGTGTTTAATAGCTCTAGAAAAATATTAGTGGTGGATGGAAGGTGATGGCGGAAGATAGAGCAGGAGATCATGGATTGAACGGTCCAGAATTAAGCCCATCCAGACTTCGCAACCCTTATGCTGCCAGTCCCACGTACATAAGTCTGAGTAACCATCAGCAGCGCCAAGATTACATTATGCAGTTTGCAAAGGCCAGCGAGTGACAAGATCCTTGCTTGCTTGTTTTTTTAAACAGGTCTCCCTGGCTAACAACTTTAATTAATCCGGTAGAATTGGGAAGATTAAACAGGTGGAGGTCCTTTTCTCCTGAAAAATAAATGGATAATGGGTAATTGATAGAGATCATTAAGGTTATGAAGCAGTTTGATCGGATAGGTGTAGAGAAGATGTTTCTGCTTGTGAGCCATAAGTATGAGAGAAACATTGGAGGGCAGGATTTTCTGGCCATTGCCAGAAAATCTTCCAGTCCCACCACCAGTGACCTGTGCCACAAGTTCTCTGACGGCAGAGGTGTGAACAACGGGAAGCCTGTTAACAGTGACAGGAAAATCCTGCTGTCGGCTGATGATGGGCCACTTCCGCCATCGCAAAAGACACCGTGGTGGTGGGCGGAGAGGAGAGTGGAGTGGGCGATGGGGATGGGTGGGAGGAGTGTTGTAATCCTACCCATTAAACACCAATACAAAATTCAGGAGAAACCCCTTGACCTAAGAGAGTGGTTGTTAGATTATACAATTTGCTGCTACATGCAGTGGTTAAGGTGCACAGAGGGGAATGGATTTAAAGGAAAATTCGTTAAAAGCAAGATGGAGAAAGGAATAAGAGGCTATCCTGGTAGGATTTGATTAAATGGGGGTGGGGGGATGGTGAAGAAGCTCAGGCGGAGCTAGCATAGACCAGTTGGGCCGAATGGCCTGTTTCTTTGGTGTAAATTCTATACAGTTCTATTTTTATTGGAGTCTTGCCTCTCGCTGCATAAGAGCTGAATATCCGAGATGGTCGGCATTGGGTAATGATGAGTAATCATCGAATCCCTACAATGCAGAAGAAGGCCATTCAGCCCATTGAGTCTACCTCAACTCTCCAAAAAAGGATCTTACCCTAACCTACACATCTTGGGACACTAAGGGGCAATTCAGCATGGCCAATGCACCTAACCTGCACATCTTTGTACTGTGGGAGGAAACCCGAGCACCCAGGGAGAATGTGCAAACTCCACATAGACAATGATCCAAGGCCTTAATCAAACTCAGTTCCCTGGAGCTGTGAGGCAGCAGTGCTAAAGAATGTGCCACCTAACTGTACAAAATCAATTGACTTTCCTGCGGAGACAGATTACAGAGTTGTTTCTGTGTTTGCTTTACAATCTTCCTGTGCAGCAGGGCCAAATGTGCTATGTCAAATCCCTCTGTCATTAGAGGTGCCAAGGTGCTTAACGTAAATGAGGTAAGACTTCCAAACAAATGGGTTTGATATAAATATATTAATATGTTCGTACATCAGTATTCTGATAATGTCTATTTAATAAGATTTATCTGTTATAACATGCATTTTTTTAAACATTACACCGCAGCTATAGAATAAAAGTGTTGAAAACAGATAGTGGTTAAAGAACATTTCAATTTTGGCTTCAGCTACCTTAGTCAAGCTCTCTTAACAAGATTTTCTCCTCAAGCCATCATAATATCCAAATTCTTGGCCTTCCCTAACCTTGGAGAGGTGCTGGCGCAATGGCATTGTCACTGGACCAGTAATCCAGACACCAAGGGCAGTGCTCCAGATGACTCAGGTTACTTGGGTATGGTACCTGTACCCACTTACCTGGCCTGGCTGACATGAGACTGCAGACCTACAACAATGTGGTTGACTCTTAAATGCCTTCCTCTGAAATGGCCTAGCAAGCCACTTGGTTCATGATCAATTTGAGATGGGCAATAAATCCAGGCCCAGCCAGCCACACCCACATCCCATGAAAATGGCAGACGTCTGCAGAAGCTGCTAAACTCTGCTTGGTGATCAAGTAACAGAAAAAGCTGTGGCAACTACATATTTGCTTATTCTCAGATTCTGAATCTGGCTTCTGTCCTCTTCAGCCTGCCTGTAAAGCACCAATGGACTTATCAACCTCTACTATCCAGTTTGGATGGACTTGTGTCCCTTTATATCTTTGAAACAGGTTCGGTCTGCCCAGAAGTTTTGGTTTCCAAATCTCAGTTTGTTTTTGTTTCTTCAGAAATTGGGAGGATCGGTTTCTTTTTCTTTGAAGTTTATTTATTAGTCACAAGTAAGGCTTACATTAACACTGCAATTAAGTTAATGTGAAATTCCTCTAGTCGCCACATTCCGGCGCCTGTTCGGGTCAATGCACATCTTTCAGACTGTGGGAGGAAACCAGAGCACTCGGAGGAAACCCACGCAGACACAGGAGAATGTGCAAACTCTACCCAAGCCATGAATTGAACCCAGGTCCCTGGCACTGTGAGGCAGTAGTGCTAACCACCGTGCTGCCCATTTTCCCTTTTTAGTTCAATTAGTCTTTTCAGTTAAAGCCTGCCTCGAAAAAGTACAAACGTTAAACATACAGATTTCCTCACAGCACAAAAACCTATCTGATATCCCAACCAGCAATGAAGAAGATGTCATCTCTTACATATGACGTTAAACCATGTCTGATCTCTCAGGTGGATGTAAAAGATCGTGGACCAGGGAAGTTGCTGTGTGCAAAATGGTTGCCATGTTTACTACATTACAGTAGTGACCTGTGGATTTTCCAGCCCCACCCTCCAACTGCAACTTCCTGTCCTGCCAAAGTCAATGTATTTTGGGTTGGTTCACCACATCTGCACTCACAGGACCCGCCATGCTGGGTTAGAAAATCCCAGTCTAAATTTCCAAAAGAACTAAATTGTTTGGAAAGCACATTGGACGGGATTTTCCATGATTCCTGTGACCTCACTGCAAATTGCGACAGGTTCTTAAAATACCTGAGGCCAGGAGGGCCAATTCTCAAAATAGATGCGAGCTAATGCCTTGGGCCAGTGCATGTTCTAGATGCTTGAGATCTAACCATGTGGTACTGGGGGTGCAGAACATACTGTTCAAAATCACAGGACTGGAAACAAAAAGAAAAATATTTACCAGAGAGGCCGAGATGCATGTGATGTCAGAGATGTTGTGTTATGTTCCTGAACTAATTCTGAATGAATGACAAATCTCATTGATCTCCAAGATCTAGTGCAATGTGCAGAAAAAATGCTTGCCGGCTAATCAATCAGTTCTACCCTCCAAACTGTTTCTTCTTTCTGACACAATATTTTCACATTTTCTTCATAATTTTCATGCCTACAAAGTCCAAAATACACCAAGCTATTCTTTCTTGCATCCTAACTGTGTTGAAAACAAGAGTTTCTTTTTCTCTACTCATCCTAATCCCTGAATCTCAAAACGTGGGATCTTCTTTCATTCCTTTGCCTCGCTGTCCTCTTAGAACCTTTAGCCTTTTAAAAACTCATGTCATCCTGCAAGGGCCGATGGGGTTCCCAGTTTCAATGTCTAATCAGAAAGACAGTGCTCCACTCCCTCACTGCTGCACTCGAGTGCCAGCCTGGATTATGTGCCCAAGTTTCGGGAATGAGGTTAGAACCCAGGAAGCTCAGAGGTGCTGCCACTGAGCCACCAGAAGCTCCGGGGATGCTTAATGCTTAGAAATGGAACGTTTCCCATTCGAAGACAACAAGCCAGCTCAAAGCAGAAAAAAGCTCCTTCTCTTCTCAAATGTCAGATTATCCCAGCATCCTCAGAAGAGCACATCCTACTGTAATATGTCATTGTGTCCATATGGACACGGGTCAGAGCGACATACCCAACTGGTGCCAATTTCAGCTCATTCTCCTGAGGAATTGGAAATTGCCCAAAGCTATTTTGATCAGACCCTATCAGCAATCAAAGGAGGAGACTTTCATTCCATCAGTCTAGAGTTCAAAGTTGAAAGTTCAATGCTCTGCACCTTTTCACATCCAAGTCAAAGAGCAGCCAGAAATAAAGCTGCAGCATTTTCAGAAGTCAAGATGAACGGGATCCTTCCTTAACTATGATGGTATATTGGGTGTCCTTCTTACTGCCCAATGGAAAGTGATTGTGCAAACTGGTCAGTTTGATTACTGACAGGTTTCATAATCATTTAATTGTTGATGGGAGATAGCTGGAGATTGGGTGACATGGTGATTGAGGGGGTGGGGAAAGTGTAGTACAGGAAAACAATTGATCTGTTGCTCTGCAGCTTGCTTATTTTGAAGCAAGGGCAGAGAAAATTCTCCCTCCCTCTCACTATCCCTCCTCTCTCTCTCTTTTCACTCTCTCTCCCACCCTCCAGCTTTCTCTCTCTTCCCCTCCCCTTCCCCCTCCCTCTCCCTCTCCCTCCCTCTCCTCCCACTTTCCTTCCCTATCTTGCTCTCTTTCCTTCCCTCTCCTCTTCCTTCCTCTTTCCCTCTCTGTCTCGTTCTCCTTCCTTCTCTCTCTCTCTCTCTCCTTCCCTCTCATTCCTACTCTCCAACGCCCTCTCCTCTTTCTCTCCCCTTCCCTTTTCAGGTTCTGTCTATCTTTCCCTGCCCACCTCTCTCCTTCCACTTCTTCTTGCTTTCCTTTCTCATGCTCCCCCTCTCTCACACCCCTTCTCTCACCTCCTCCCACTTTCTCTCCCATTCTCTCCTTTCTCAGTGAATTGCACTCATGGGAACAGGAGTGGGCCATTCAACCCCATCTGTCTGCTGTGCCATTAAGTTAGGTCATGCTGATCACATTGAACAATGGCGGAAAATCAATGAATAACTGTTTTGGCTTCAAACATTTTCAAGAAGCATCACAGACAGGTTGACCAACTCTCAGTGAAATATTTAACAAACACTTTGGCCTGGTGAAACTTTAAGTTGTGTGGAGAGGTGGGTGGGTGGCATTTTCCGATTAAATGCAGAACTCGGCAACATTGAGCACAACATACGCGCAGAAACAATGTGTAATGCAAAGCAAGAAATCAATCATATCCCAGGAAGGCTTGACCCAAGATGTTGGGCGAAAGGCCAAATTAAGGGATGGTCTTGGAAAATACAGGACAGTTGGACACCCCGAACACAGGCTGCAGGGCTGCAAATTCCCATGGTACAAGTGCTAATCTCTGCTGGGAACATGGAATCTCAGAATCACTTCACTCCTCCTTCATATCCAATCATATCCTCGTAGTCCAATCTGAAGGCATCACTACAACTCTGGCATCAATTCCCTTTAGAGTGGCCATCTCCAGCCCCCGACACTCATCCTGATTTCTAGAGCACCTTCTTTCACAATGTCCCAAGGAGCTTTTTAAGCTACTGAAGTATTTTTAAAGATTGTTGTAATGTAGAAAACATCGCAGTCAATTTGCACGCAGCAAGCTCCCACATCAGCAAGATACTTAACACAAAATAATACATGCTTACATAGGCAAAACATGAATGTTAACATTACTTTGTTATATTAACACCTAACTTAGTGGTTATAGGTGAGTTAACACCAATACCAAACAGCAGACTAAGACATTTGAACAGTTTGATCCCAGATTTCTTCCTTTACAGGGGAAGTTGTTTCTGGTGTGCCTGGCCCTGAGATGAGTCAGAGCCCGAGTTGTGAGATGACTGGAATAATTCCTCTCTCTCTCCCCCTACCCTGGCTCTTAAAGCTTGGGAGTTGCCTGTGATGTTTCTTGCAAGTTTTTGCAATTAAAACAGTTATAATGTCATTGCAATGATGCAGAAAGCAAGCTTAGACAAGCTCTTTAATAAATAGTGAAATATTTTTCTCTTAAGAAACAGAACAGCCAAACTTTTATATTTTTCACTAATGTTAGTGAACATAAATTCTGTTATTGTACTTTGGGTATCAAGTTTTGGCCAATAATGCTTTTGTTTTTTTAATTCATTTACAGGAAGTGGGTGCTGCTGGTTGGACCAACATTTATTGCCGATCTCTAATTTCTTTTGATTTGATTTGATTTATTATTGTCATATGTATTGGGATACAGTGAAAAGTATTTTCTTGCGCGTTATACAGACAAAACATACTGTTTACAGAGTACATAGGGGAGAAGGAAAGGAGAAGGAGCAGGATAAAGTGTTACAGGTAGGGTGAAGAGAAAGATCAATTTAATATAAGGTAAGTCCATTCAAAGGTCTGATGGCAGCAGGGAAGAAGCTGTTCTTGAATTGGTTGATATGTGACCTCAGACTTTTGGATCTTTTTCCTGACGGAGAAAGGTAGAAGAGGGAATGTCTGGAGTGCATGGGGTCCTTTAAGTACGCTGGCTGCTTTTCCTTTTGAAAAGTGAGCTGCCTTCTTGAACTGCTGCAGTCCCTGAGATGTAGATATGCCCAATGTGCTGTTAGGGAGGAAGTTCCGGGATTTTGACCCAGTGACAGTGAAGGAACGGTGATATATTTCCAAGTCAGGATGGTGAGCGATTTTGGTGGGGAACTTATAGGTGTTGGCATTCCCGTGTACCTTGTGAAGGGCATTGGGATGGTAAAGGCACTGTATAAATGCAAGTTAGAGTTGTTGGCAATCCCAGCACACTTACTCATCAACATTTCTTTCTTAAAGGAATGGTGCATCTCCACGTAACCTGCTTTATCTATCAGAGTGTGGTACTTAGGTTGCAGCTACTCTCAAAGTGAAAGAAAGATATCCTTGCATTTATATAACTGTCCCTTGATTCTGTATTGGGGTTTGTCAGCCTAGATTTTTGTGCTTCTGTCCTGACACTTGCAACCTTCTGTCTTGGAGACAAGAATGTTGCCAACTGAGCCATAGCTGATGCTGCAGACTTGATGGGCCAAATGACCTGTTTCTGCACTGTAGGGTTTCTCTTTCTATGATTTCTAAGCGTGAGTGTGAAGATTCTTCCTGAGTGAGTAAGAGAAGGTGCGATCAAACCTGCCAGTTTAGATTCTACCTAATCTTTGTTCCCGCTCCACAGGTGAAACAGCTGTCTTGTCACAGGAATTATATGAGGAACTGGTGACCCCTCGTTCCACATGACCCTTTTTTCAAGGCTTGTAGACATGGAATCTTTGTGTTGCACCTGTTGGCTGAATGACAAGAAGAACTTGCATTTAAATAGCACCTTTAAGATAGTAATGCTTCACAATGTGCTCCCCTGGACCATCACCAGATAAAATTGACAGATCTCCACAAAAGGAGGCTCTCAGTGAGCTGATCAAATAAGCTAGCTCCTAAGGAACCTGCTGAAATGAAGGAAAGAGAGGCAAAGTGATGGAGAGATTTATTGAATCGTTGCAGTCCAGAAGACGTTATTTGATCCATCAACTCTGCACTGACTCTCTGACAGTGTATCTTACCCTGGCCCCCTCCCCTGACCTAACCCCATAACCCCACATATTTTCCCATGGCTAACCTATCTAATCTATACATCTTGGCACACACTAAGGGGAAATTTACCATGGTCAATGCATCAGTGCAGACACTGGAAGAATGTGCAAAATCCACACCTGAGGCTGGAATTGAACCTGGGTCCCTGTGCCACTGTGAAATTCCAGAACGACATAGCCTTCGCAGCCAAAAATCAAGATATTTGGATAGGTAATCAAAGGCTTGGTCAGATGGGTAGAATTTAAGGAACTTCACAAAAGAGGAAAGAGAGATGCGGAGATACAAGGGTGTAGGGTAGGGCTTCCAGAGCTCATGAATATAGTGACCGACACTTGGGCGCCAGTATAAATTTGCCAAAACCTAGGTTTGAAACCTATAGAACCATGTGATGGGTAGAGTGCATCTGGAATGCAGAGGACTATGGGTACTGGAACTGCCAACACTGGTTGTCACGAGGACTGACGGATGAGGAGACCTATGGCAGGACAGAGTGGGGCCCAAATGCTTAGGCATAGACCTTTGAATGGTTATTGGTGTCCATTCTGAGTTCACAATTCAATCTGAGATAACCTTTGATGACTGTAATCTAATCCAGTTTCTCGTGTGTTCTGTGTATGGTCTGAGATCTCCAACAATGCCTTCCATCATCAGAAACATTCTCCTCAAATTAATTATTGGATATTGAATGAAACTGGGCACACTACCACCTTCATTTCCTACTAATTAAGGAATGTGGTACATTATTCTATTGCAAACGTGGGTTTAACATCGGGGGGGAGGGGGGCGGGGGTTACATTCTGACTTTAATTCGAAACACAACATTCAAAGCAAGCCAGTGTAACAAGTCAGAGTGAATACAGACTTGATTGGGTAGCTATTTGCAACAGGTACACCTTTTCCTGCTACACTTCTGAGGTGTGCTTAAAACAGCACAGTAAAGAGTTCTTGTCAACACTTGGCCCCTCAGGATACCTGCTACTTGTCCAAGTGAGATGTGCTGGAATTCAGATACAGGCTGGGACTGCAAATGACAAGGTTACTGGGTCTGTTGCAGCCTAATTGATAGAGACTGATTGGAGTGATTGGACAACAACACTGTTATTGTTGCATCATGTGACTAGCAGGATAGTAAAATAAGGCACACAAGATGGTTGCTGTTCTGGTGATTACTCATCAAAAAATCTCCGACCTCTTTGTGGCTGGAATTTCCTGGTGCGGTGAATGGAGGTTTGGCTGAGCGCCAAATTCTCCATTCTCGCTGGCAGCGGGGCGGGAACAGATGAGATCAGAGAATCCTCACCCCCATGTCAAAACTGTAGTTTCCAGTTCTCAGAGAATAATTCCACTGCCTTGGTACAGTAGTCAAGTCATTTGGACCAACAAGGTACGGCATCAATTCCTGCACAGTACCAAGTGCACTGAGAACTTCCCACAGGACCAATGAGTTCTAGACAGGGTGGGGAGCTGAAGGTGAGCAAAGGATTCCTCTCCTGATCTGAAATTGTAATTACTGCATTAAATTAAGGGCAGGTTTGGACTCAGTGGTGATGCTCCTTTCATGGTTGAATAGTTACAGAATCACAAGATCTTTACAGTACAGAAGGAGGCCATTCGGTCCATCAAGTCTGTACTGACCACAATCCCACCCAGGCCCTGTTCCCATAACCCCACATATTTACCCAGCTAATCCCCCTGACACTAGGGTCAATTTAGCATGGCCAGTCAACCTAACTCTCACATCAATTCCCAGCTTGGGTGACTGTTTGTGTGGAGTTTGCATGTTCTCCTCGCGTCTGCGTGGGTTTTCTCCGGGTGCTCCGGTTTCCTCCCACAGTCCAAAGATATGCGGGTTAGGTTGATTGGCCATGTTAAAATTGCCTCTTAGTATCCTGAGATGCATAGGTTAGAGGGATTAGCGGGTAAATATGTAGGGATATGGGGGGTAGGGCCTAGGTGGGATTGTGGTCGATACAGACTTCATGGACCAAATGGCCTCTTTCTGCTTTGGACTAAATTCACTGAGAATTTCCTTCAGGACCAATGAGTTATGGACTGGGTGTCTATAATCTGTTCAGACTCAGCATAGACCTATCCCCTGGCATGAATGGAACTTGGGAAGACAAATACTGGATGGAAATAATGAACTACTCATGTGCAGCATAGTGGGCCTGTCAGTGCCCCATGGATAGTAATTGATCAGAGAGGGAGCTCTGATGTTTCTGGACTTGTCACCCGACTCCAGGAACAAAGATCTGACCTTCTGGGCTACTTTCTGGTGGGTCAGGTTTGTGAAGCTGTGAAATGCCCTGACTTGGAGTGAAAACCCAGACTCTTGTCTTCTCATATCCTGTCGTGTTCACTGGAATAATACGGTGGCATAGTAGGCACTCGTAACCACTTCTCTCTGATGGTGGAAACAGGTCATCTTGGCATTGGGGTATTTTGATAGTCTCTGAGTCTTCTGCTACAAGGGTAGACATTTCGTCCCATAAAATGACTACACTAACTAGCTCTTGGATTGAAATATTTGCTCGACTCAGGGTTTCATTGGGCCCACTTTGCATTTCTGGTGACAATTTTTGAGGACTCATTCCTACACATGATTCTCAAGATCAGGCTGCCCTGTTCTAATGGTGCATTTGGTCTTGGGAATCTTCTTCAGGATTCATCCTCCTCTCATTCTCACACCAGTTTTTCACACTCAATGAATTTTCTCGCTTACTTGATGAGTTTGCAAATGTTATGACTTTTAGCTTGAAATCAGCTTTGCTGGAAGATTCATTTCTCTTCACTGTCCATCATGCATTGAAAATCTGCTTTGTGTGGGTATGTCTTAAATTCCCGCTCAGCTTTGTATCACCAGCCCGATATCTTGCACTCAGTTATAAGTTAAATAAAATATTTATTTAATGATACTGACTACTAATGGCCGCGATTCTCCCATACTGCTGGAAAATCACGTGGGGGCAGGGGCGTTATGTGGGATTTGTGCCCTGCTAGCGTTTCCCTGCGCCGCATTTCCTGCATGGTCTGCTCCACATCAGAAATCAGTGGGAAGGCAGGGCTAACATTTAAATGATATTCTAAATATCATTTAAATGCTTTAGATTTGATTTGCATGTATTAACATACAGTGAAAAGTATTGTTTCTTGAGTGCTATACAGCCAAAACATACCGTTAATAGAGAAGGAAAAGAGAGTGCAGAATGTCGCGTTACAGTCACAGTAGAATGTAGAGAAAGATTGACTTAATGCTAGGTAAGCAGCCCAGGACTAGATTCTCTGGGCCCGCTAGCCTCTCACATCCTGCCAGAGTGTTTAACTCCAGTGGGGTTTAGAGGGGATTGGCAATGTGGGGAGGGGGACGGGGCTGGAGATCAGGGAGCTCTGGAATGGTGTGGGGGTGGGGGGGGTCGAGACTGGCCCAGCATTAGTTGGGGGCTCGCAATCAGGCCATGGGGGAGTAGGAGGGCAGCGTTTTGTGTGCGTGTGTGTGTGTGCGTGTGTGTGTTGGGGGGGAGTGGGGTGGTTGGCGCAGGTTCAGCCTCCCAGGTGGGAATAGGCCCCACTCTCTGAAATCTAATGATATTCACGCTGGTGGCCTTTGCGTTGCACAGAATGTGGGAGATTCTAGTGTGAACTCCCACTGAAAAAAACCAGCATGAATTACTCCAGTTTTCCCGTGAACTCAATACTTGGAATTTGTTTGGGAGAATTCCGCCCCACGTGTCCAGGTTGAAAAAAATGAGTCAACTTAAATGGCAAGGATATGCAAAAGTACCAATTCTGGGGCCAGGAAAATGGAGTTGTATTAGACACCAGGTTGATGTTCATGGTACGTGAATAGGAGGCAGTTCAGAGAAGATTCACTGGTTGACTGCGGGGATGAAGAGGTTATCTTATGAGGGAAGCTTGAACGGGTTGGGGGCTATACTCATTGTCGTCTAGACAAATGAAACAGGTGAGAACCCTGAGGTTATATGTAATCCACCTTTGGATCTGTGCATTTATAATTCTGTGAGAATTCAAGAGTTGACTGGTTGCAGTATCTCAGACAAGAGCCAGACAACAGCGTCCTCCACTGTTGGAATCCTCCATCGCATCACTCAGCCACCTCAACAACAGCTGACCCAGTCCAGTGCCGCTCTCCAAAACTTGCCTTTTCACAACGCTCTTCCTGAACTTTCCGTCTATTTACACGGGCCTATCATTTGATATTTCCTGCCGGCTGTCTCATGTCAGCCCTGTTTTCCTAGCGTGAAATTGTGGGTTTAACAGGCAGTGACATGTGTGTCTTACATTAAAAAAAAGGAGGGAACTGCCTTGTAGCAAGGCCAGCTGCTGCTGCTCATACGATTCTTCCATTTTCCTAACAGAAAAAAACATTTCCCATTCTTGACTCAAAAAGCAATTTTTAGTTGTAATGGAAATGCAAACTTCCAATAAAGATGATATTTATTAATTAAAGTTTATTTCTTAGTCACAAGTAGGTTTACATTAACACTGCAATGAAGATACAGTGAAAATCGCTAGATCTGTTACTTATCACTAGCATGATGATAATGGCCACTGCACAATGGTTAGCACTGCTGCCTCACAGCGCCAGAGATCCGGGTTCAATTCCCGGCTTGGGTCACTGTTTGTACGGAGCCTGCATGTTCTCCCCGTGTCTGCATGGGTTTCCTCCAGGTGTTCTGGTTTCCTCCCACAGTCTGAAAGATGTGTTGGTTAGGTGTGTTGGCCATGATAAATTCTCCCTTAGTGTACCTGAACAGGCGCCGGAGTGTCGCGACTCAGGGATTTTCACTGTAACTTCATTGCAGCGTTAATGTAAGCCTTACTTGTGACAGATAAACCTTACTTCAACTTTAAGTTTTCTGCATGTGACCGCTAAGACCTTTCCATTGTTTCTTCAATAATTGCTGCATTTTCACTGTTTATACAAAGATTTTCCATGCATTTTGTTCTGGATTTATATTTTGTTACTTTTGCCTTTCACTTAATCAACCTTCTTCCACTTCCCGAATGATTTTGTATGGGATAGGATCACCCATTCCAGGTCAAAGTGCCCATTTTCCCTCAGGCATCACTGACGCTTAGACATTGTCAGGTGGGGGGGCTCCTTAAAGGGAATTCGATGTTCCTGAACAGCCAATTGTCCAGCTGCACGATAGTTCATATACTTCCTGATGAAGAATGTTTTTGTGACTGGTGATTTTGTTTTGTGTTGGAAAGAGACTTCTGTTTTTGCTGAAATGTGTCTCACCAAATGCTAGAAATACAGTTTAGTGCTGCTGCCTTACAGTGCCAGAGACCCAGGTTCGATTCCAATCTCAGGTGACTATCCATGTGGAATTTGCATGTTCTCCCCGTGTCTGCATGGGTTTCCTCTGAGTGCTCCAGTTTCCTCCCACAGTCCAAAAATGTGCAGGTTAGGTGGATTGGCCATACTAAATTCTCTCTTGGTGTCAGGTGGACCAGCTAGGGTAAATATGGGGATAGGGCCTAGGTGAGATTGTTGTCAGATGGGTGGAATGGCCTCCTTCTGCACTGTAGAGATTCTAAGGGAACCATTCGGCCCATTGTACCTGGCTCTTTGAAAGAACTGTCCATTTCACCTTGCTTCTTGCTCTTTCACCATAACCATGCCCATTTTTTATCTTAGAGATCTAGTTCCCCTTTGAAAGTTATTATTGAATTTTCTACTGTCCAGTCATGCATCAAACTCCATTTCATATCAGGTTGCCGAGTTTTTAAAAATGCTTTATCTTCTACTTGGTTACCAGTTATTTTAAATCTATGTCCTATTGTTAATGGCCTCCTTGCCAATTTCTCCCTACTAACTCTGTCAAGGCTCTTCAGAAGTATAATATAAATCAGAGCAGAAATAATGATACTGTTGCTGGGTTGCAAATGATTTCTGGTTGCTGACTGTTTGTCCTTTTAAATACCCCTCCTTCCACTTCTGACCCTTGGGTTGAAGGTTGGTCGGAATAGCTAGAATTCTCTGGCCATTCGCACCAGCCGGATTATGTGGTCCCACCAGTGACGCTCCCCCCGCTGCGGGTTTCCGGGCAGTTTGGGCTAGCTTCAGTGGGAATTCCCATTGACAACGGAGGGACCAGAGGCTCCCTCTGCCTTGAATGGTGCACTGCCTCCCACTGCTGAGAAAAACGCTGAAGACAGGCCAGAGAATCACACCAAAGAGAGCAGAATAGGTAAAACTGAGAGGCTTGGAAGAGGGAAAGTTGTTGACCTGGAGGAGGTTACAGCAATAGGGAGTGGCAAGGCCATGGAGGGATCAAATATGAGTGAGATTGTCCAATTAGTCCAACACTTCAAACATAGTCTATATGTAACCTCACCCTTGGCTTACCAACCTGTGCAATCCTAGATGTGGGTAAGTGGGACGTGTCATGACAAAGAGATTCTATATGGACTCTATCAAACAAACCCCTTATGATGAATTTATTTTGGAATTGTGTCCTGAGATTCTTAGGCATGCCAATACTCGATGACCAACAAAAAACATGGAGGATCTCATAGAATCCAATGGGGTTTATCATGATGGTGATGTATCTTTCTTGGGCTTTTAATCTGCCAGGTCTCATCATCTAATAGCTAACCAACATTAAGATGTTTCTCAATTTTTGTGGTGGTTCTATTCTATATGTTGTCTGTTCATATTCGATAACCAGTCCTGTCTCACATTCAGCAATCCCTTTCCTGGACTATTGTTTGTTTTTTTGGTTTGTAATTGAAATAGATTCTTCTCCTATGTACTCTCTTGACCTCAGGTTTCCCAACCTCAATGAACTGCAGATCGCCTCAAAACTTTTTTTTCAGTATGAAATGCATCGAAGAAGTGTTGAAATGTGAAAAGATATTTGACAGCTGATGTGAACGACAGTGTAGTGTGACTGGGAGAGCTGCCGAGTGATTTTGTTGCATTTTACTTTCATTTCAAACCTTGATGAAGTGTTCTCTCCACAGGTCTGGCTTTGGTCTCTGAAGTGGCGGCCATATTTGGTACCGACTGTAATGGAGTGCTGCCGGACTGCTGCTGATTTGCTATTTCCTGTCTGTCAGATTTCTCTTCCCCTCTCATGAAATCGCACCCTTCCATGGGCAATAATGTTTTTATTAGACAAGGATATGAAGGGTTCCAGAACCAAGGTGGATAGATGGAGTTAAGTCATGAACTAATTGAATGGCCGTATGTTTCAGAGGCTGAATTCCGTACTTCTGTTTCTAAGTTCCTATGCTAGCCCAGCAGTACCTTGCCAATGGCTGTTCTTACTTGTTTCATGGTGGAGGGCACTGGTGCGGAGAAGATATGGTTGAGAACAAGCTTTGATACCCTTTTCCGTGTCTTTTGTCTCCAGACTCAACTATTCCAATTGCCTGCTGCATGGCCTCCTATCTTCCACTCTCTGTAAACTGTAGCTCCTATGCTAATTCGCAGCCATTGCCCTGTACTCACTGACCAACACTGTCTCCTGATGTGGTGCAATGTCTCAGACTGGAAATTCTCACCCTTGTTTTCGAATCCATCCATGCTTCGGCCCTGCTTATCCATAATCTTTTCCAGCTGCACAACACTGCCAGCTTTTTCACAGTGACTTCATTGTAGTGTTAATGTAAACTGACTTGGGACATTAACAAAAAAACTTCTGCACTCCTCTAATTCTGGTTCCTTTGGCATTCCTGATTTTCACTGCCCCCTCATTCATGGCTGTTCTTTCAGTTTTTACAGTCCTGCATTTGGAAATTCTTTCCCTTCACCTTCCTCAAGAGATTCAAAATGCATCTCCTTATGTGGCCCGACATCAGATAATGCCCGATTCTAGAGGTTCCAGGTAAATTCAAGTTGCTGTTCTTGAGGTGAGATGACGGCTGTGGTTAGTAGGACAATGAGTTTTTATTTAAATTTTTTACTCCATTCTTAAAGTTACAAAGCCAATGGACTGGGCAAACCCGAATCCACTCTTTGCTTACTCCAAAAACCAAATTCAAATTCCATTTGAATCCAATTCATGGTCCGTACAAGGCAGACAATCAAGATCCAAGCTGACAAGATGAGGCACTGCAACTCATCCTAGGCTTGTTCTGACGTTTGATCTTCGCCCAAAGACTGAGTAGGGATGAGTGGTATTTGAGGTAAGTGATCATGCTGTGGTTTAATTGGGTGATGAAACTTCAACATGGCTATACCTCGAGGACTTTCTTCTGGTTCAGTGTGATTTTAATTTCTCTTGATTGGCCAATCAGGAACCCTTGAGGTGCAGAAAAGCATGAAGGGGGAAAAGAACTGGTGCGCTGTGGAAAATTGTAAGTCTAACCATGAGACAAAACTGAGGGACATCAGGACTAAAGTTCCTAATTTAACAATAAATAGTTTACTCAGAATTTTCTTCCTGGGATTCTACAGAAAGTCCTGAGAGGAGACAAAGAGCAGTAGCTTCAACTGGCGTCTTATCCCAGAAACTAATGAAGAAATATAATACAGAGCTATGGAATCCCTCAAGGTTAATCACTCATTGAGTTATATATTTTTTCAGTGCCTTAACTATATTGTAATTAATGATCCTGTTGAGATTCAGGTCAACTTTTAAGAGTTGCAACTAACCCTGAGTGACATTCATTACTGCTTAACTCTTTGAAGACTCGTAATCCCTTGGTAATAAATACAATTCATGGCACTTTGTTTTATACCAACTGAAAAAAAAATCAGTTTATTTTGTGACATTTTGTGGCCATTATCAGCTTTCGTTGGGGGAGGGGATCTAATTCTGGAATTCCCTTCTGTGGAATCAAGAGAATTGTAACCTTGGGTATATTCTAAGTTGGTTTTGAAATATATTGTATTTTATTTGTGCAGTGCATTGTAGAATCTTGGAACAGTACAGCATAAAGGGAAGAGCAATCCAATCAATCTCATTGGCTCTTACCCCCAAATTCTGCAGTTAATCTTGTTAAGTGTTTGTTTAAAACTTTATTTAACCCTGGTTGCATTCCAAATCCTAACAACTTGTTACATTATAAAAGAAGTGTCTCCTTTTATCATTTCCAGGGCTTTGGTCAATCACTTTAACCTTGTGTCCTCTTGTTATTGGCCATGCATGCATTGAATATAGTTTCTGTTCATTTACTCTGCCTAATTCCCTTCATAATCTTAAACACAAATCTCCTCTTATACTTCTCCACTCCAAGGCAAGCAACCCCAGCTCCTCCACAGAATGTTCTTATTTCATTTCCTACCTCTTCTTCCTGTGCAATACTACAGGGTTTTGGCTTTTCCACTATCCTAAACTGTAGGATACATTTCAAATCAGACGTTCCTAATTGAGCTCCGACATGTTCTTTCTTCCAGCCACTTCAAGCTGAACCTGAATACAGGAGGATGGCCAAACTGACTGGGGGATTAATTTTAAGTGATCTTTCTAGGTGGGAAACCTATTGGTGGGATGTCATAGAATCCCTACAGTGCAAAAGGAGGCCATTTGGTCCATCAAGCCTACACTGACAACAATCCCACCCATGCCCTATCCTGGTAACCCCACGTATTTACCCTGCTAATTACCCTGACACGAAGGGACAATTTAGCAAGATCAGTTATAATAACCTGCACATCTTTGGACTGTGGGAGGAAATCCAGGCAAATGCGGGGAGAATGTGCAAAGTCCACACAGACAGTGATCCAAGGCTGGAGCTGAACCCGGGTCCTTGGCGCTGTGAGGCAGTAGTGCTACCACAGTGCCACTGTGCTGACCTTGCTCAGTATTACATTCCTCTGACTTCAATGGTGTTAAAAACCCAGCGGAATGTAAAAGCGGATTCACACCCAATCCTGCCATTTTACCAAAGAGTGGTAGGTTCACGTAGGGGCAATAACATGCTTGGTGCCATTCTGAGTTTGGGTTGGAAAGTAAAGCTGAAGTTTCTGCAGAAGCCAGGTCTTTGTCTGTTGGGCTGATGTGGCCTTTGGTCTCCTCCAAATGATAAAAATAGGATTGCATCCATCTCCCGACTTAGACGTTGCGCTCTGTTACAGACGATTCCTGGCTCATATATGTTTTGCTTGGCCGGTCCAGAAACAGCAATTAACATGATGGGTTTAGCTGTGAGGAAGATATAGTGAAGGCATAATTCAGACTGACGGAACATCACAACACAGCAGCATGCTGTGGCAGGGGTGAATGCTATTCTCTCTCACAGTGTCAGGAGAGGCCGTGGAACAGAGACTAGGCAGTGGGAGGGGAGCGAAAGTATATGGGTGAGTCACTCTGGGGCCCCTTTGACACATCCTCCCACAGGCTGACTCAACAGTGGAATTGGCAGGAGTTGGGTGACAGGTTTCTTGGTCGCCCATGTTTCATAATAATAAACATAAAGCTGATATTTCTCAGGATAGGAGCCAAAACAAATCCATGCTGGTTATGAGATAATGGTTTCTATCTGTGGCTGGAATTCCCGCAGCAAGACAAATTATTTTTTAATCCTCTGACAGGGCGAGGCAGCTTTTTAAGTTTATCATTTCTCCTCTCTTGGTACCTTTGCACCAATCCCCATTGGGACATCAGGTGGGAAAATGTCATTGGGACCCAGGTTCGATTCTAGCCTTGGGTGACCATTTGTGTGGAGTTCGTACATTGTCCTCTTGTCTGCGTGGGTTTCCCCCCAGTTTTCTCCCATGCCTAGGTTAGGTGGATTGGCCATGGTAAATGTGTGGGGCTAGGGGTTAGGACGGGGGTGAGGGCCTGGGTAAGATACTCTGTCAGAGAGTTGGTGCAGACTCGATGGGCCGAATGCCTCTCCTGCACTGTGGGGAGTCCACGATTGTATGAATACTATGAAAAGCTGTGACTAGAGATACACAAGAAACTAGGAGTTGTTTAATATATTAAACTGTTCAATGTTCCCTGCTGTGCTATAGGGATGGCACCTGCCTTGTTGGTTTGATTTAAGAAAAATCTATTCTCAAGGTCAACAAAACTATAAAGTAAAATAATCCACCATTTAGGACAGTGCTTTATATCAGTAGGATGGAATACATTAAACCTTGTGTCTTCATTGTTACAGACTAAACCACAGCTGATACGGGGAATATTTATGGCTTTTGGAACTCTCCCTTGTGTTTATGGTACAATCATAGAAATCCTGCAGTGCATGAAGAGGCCATTTGGCCCATCGCGTCTGCACCAACCACAATCCCACTCAGGCCATACCCCCATATCCCTAAATATTTTACCTACTAATTCCGCTAACCTACACATCTCAGGACTCTAAGGGGCAACTTTAGCATGGCCAATCAACCTAACCTGCACATTTTTGGACTATGGGAGGAAACTGGAGAAAACCCATGCAGACACGAGGAAAATGTGCAAACTCACACAGACAGAGACCCACACCGGGAATTGAACTCAGGTCCCAAGAGCTGTGAAGCAGCAGTGCTAACCACTGTGCTACCATGCCGAATCTTTGGGCCCAGTTAACACTTCAAAGCTGTTGAATTTCTCCCTATCTCTTTTGCACAGCCACACACACACACATACACACACACATACACACACACACATTCTCATATACAGCAATACACACACGCACATATACCCATTGCTGCACAGTCTATTTTAACTGTTATACGGTGGACAAAGAATTGTGAGCAGACTTCTTGTTAATACAGTAATATTTTATTCAAATACAAGTAATAATCACTCACCTAATCATCAATAAGTTATCTTACAGAAATACTAAAGTTCAAGTCCAATACTAGACCTTGACTTAACCTTTGCGTGACTGGCAAGTACCCAGGCTGATATTGGCCTTTATCTGTGTGTTGGTTTCTGTAGCCTCTGCATAGTCTGGTCCTTTTGTCTGGTCTGACACTCTGGCTCTGGTCTTCCTTACTTCTTGGGTGTGGTGGCTCTTCTCATGTTGGTCGTTGCTGGCGATGGTCACCGTTATTGTCGTTTGTTCGTTGGGAGAGAGATTTTCTTCTCTTGTGCGGCACCTTTTATCCCTCCTTTGTTTTGTGTCCTTTTGGGCAGTCTCCTGATTCTTGTCAATCAATCAATCAGGGCTTGATCACACTGATTGATAAGAGTCCAACCAGGTGCAGTCACACCAATCTCTGGGTGTGTACCCAGCGTATACAGTGGGTGTAGAACTCCCAGACGAAGGGGCAGCAAGTGCTCTGAAAGCTAGTGGCTTTTGCCAGCAAATAAACCTGTTGGACTTTAACCTGGTGTTGTGAAACTTCTTACTGTGTACCCAGTGACCATACCTGGAGGCAGGTGGGTCACGTACCTCCCTTCCAAATAAGGGTTTAAGGCTCCTCTTTGTCTGGTAAACAACCAGGTCTGGTTTGACCAGAGCGTGTCCATTGCCTTTGGGATGGTCTATTTCCTGTGTATTCAGTCATCTAAGCTGCAGCCAACTTATCTCTGCCTTTTAAGCTGCAGTCTGCTGTTTCAGTCCGGTTATCCCAGCATGCTCTGTAAATCGCCAGTTTAGGTGGCCCGTTTGGCCACAACATACACACACAGATGCTCACACAGCCCCATACAGCCACCCACATTGACATGCACAAACATGCTCACACATAGCCCCACACACACACACACACACACAAGCACAAACATGCTCACACACAAACATGCTCACACACAAATATGCTGACACAGCCACGCACACACACACATGCACACAAAATTCACAATTGCAAATGGACACGCACATATAAAGACACGTACAAACCCCCACCTTAGCTGCAATCCTCCCAGACCCATTACTCTGGCAGTTGCCCTGTGTCATGATGATCAGCAAATGATATTTCAGAGTTTTCCAAGTTTATTCACAGAAAGGAGCTATTAAACATAAGTGTTATTAGCTAAAATATTTTTTAACTGTGACTGTTAATCTTGGCACTTAATAGCAGTAGGATATATTTGAAATGGAGTACTGTAAATGTGTATGTAGAGATGAATGAATTTACATTTCTGCAATGATCTTTACACTCCCAAAATCCTTTACAGCCAGTTTGAAGCAATTGTTGTAGGAAAGACACACAAGAAATAGAAGCAGGAGAATGCCACGAGGCCCTTCAAGACTGGTCCGCCATTCAATATGACATGGCTGACTTATGGCAGCCACTCTATGAGCACCAATGTCCCACAAACAGCAATGTGATAATAACCAGATTGTCTGTTTAACTGCTTTTGGTTAAGGATAAATATTGGCTCGGACATCAGGGTGGACTTCAGTTTTAAAATAGAGCCGGGGCCCTCTTATCAACCTGAGAAGGCAGATGGGAGGTCAGTTCAACACCTCATCAGTACTGTCCAGGAGTGTGAGCCTGGTTTATGTGCCTAAACCTCTGGAGTGAGAACTGATGTATGCTCCTCATTGTTCCTATTTAGGTCACTGCTTTAATGTATTGTTGTTACCATTTGCAGGGAAGAAGTGTTAAAGCTTGAACTTGACTTAGTTGGGGAAGAGTAGCTAATCCTTAAAGTTAAATGATTATCTTTCCTGTTCCATTAGAGTTCCAGTAGTCCTTTTGTATGTCGCTTGAGTTGCTAAGCTGTGAGAAAGTGCAGATCGATTGTGTGTGGTGTCAATATGAAAGTCCGACCTCCACACACACTTTCCAGCAGCAGTGTGTGATCAGGAACGATAGCCTTGGCTTGATTTGTTCCCCCCCACCGACCGGCCACAGGAACTGAGGTCAATTCTAGAATCCCAATTGCATGGCCAGTTGGGATCAGCTAACTCAGGGCACACCCAAAGAAAGGGTTGATCTTTCTGACTTCTGAGTCCGTGGATGATACATCCATTTTCCTTTTAAATGGAGAAATGTTGTAAGCAGGCTGGATCTAATCTGAAGGGGCTGATCTTTGCTTGGTCAGCTGTAACTGCATGTGAATTTAAGATTTCCATGTGTCAGCAGTGGCTCAGTTGATTGCTGTTTTGTCTGTGAGTCAGAAGGTGATGCATGATGCTCAAGTCTTTCAAGTTGAAAGACTTGAGCGAAAAATCCAGGCTGACGCTTCCGGTGTAGTATTGAATGAGTGGACACAATTGGAGGTCTTTCAGATGAGAAATTAAAGTGAGGTCACATTTATCCTCTTGGATAAATGCAGAAGATCCCATGGCCCTGTTTTGCAGGGGAGCTGTTCCGTCTGGTACTGACCAATATTTATCCCTGAACTGCATCATGAAGAACACAGATTATCTGGCCATCATCATGTGGGATCTTCCTGTGTGCAAACTGGTTGTCACGTTTCCTATGTTGCAGCAGCTTTGAAAGTACTTTATTAGATGTAAAGGATTTTGACAAGCCCTGAGATCCTGAAAGGCGCTGTACTGATGCAAGATATTTAAAAAAGGCACTTAGTGCTAAATATAATGAAAAATAATTTAAAGGAGATTCTTTTGTCATTTACATTGATGGGCATATCCCTTTCACACCTGTAGTGAGCCACTTTGATTGTTACACATTATGAGCGCTGCAGTATGCCCGAGAGAAAACCAAGAATTGCTGTCATTTCATTTGAATATCATTCCGGCAGACATTAAATTATTTGAGTCTCTTTAAATGGAAGAGCAAATCATAAGTTTTGAACAAGCTCTATTATCCAGGGTTCAGCGAGGCAAAGGTCAAGCTGTGCTTTTTTTAGGAAGCTGATGATTTTCAAGCTGTAGCTAATTAGTTTTCCAATGGACAGGAAGTGGGTCCCAGACCACAGGCTGACTGTGATTCCCAGGCGAGGTGTGGTTTAGAGATGGCTTTCCCAACTGAGGATGTGGACAGGACATGTAGAGGTTGCACGGTGCAACTGAAGTCATCCCTGCACATTTCCACGTGGTTTTGTGGTGTGCTTGACCAGAACACATATCAGGATATTAAAGCTGTGATTTTCATGTACAAGCCTGGATTACATCATCGTGCACATTTCATTCAGGAAAGAGTACCCTGGGAACTGATAAACCTCATTCTGGTCTGTTAACTCATTGAGTACCAAATTTGATCACATGTGGGGAACTGCAAAACTAGACTGAAGGTTAAGAGGTGTTTCAGATAAATTCATAGAATCCCTACAGCGCAGAAGGAAGCCATTCAGTCCATCAAGTCTGCACCGACTCTTCGACAGAGCGTCCTATCCAGGTCAACCCCACTTTTTAAATCCATTAATTGTCCTAATCTTAACATCCTGAGACACTAAGGGACAATTTAACATGGACAGTCCACTGCACATCTTTGGTCTGTGGGAGGAAACTGGAGCACCTGGAGGAAACCCATGCAGGCACAGGGACAATATGCACACAGATAGTCATCCAAGGCCAGAATGAACTCCTGGCACTGTAAGGCAGCAGTGCTAACCACTGTGCCATCATGTTGCATAGCATAGATGTGGCAATATTTCCATTCATGGGTGAGTCCAGAACATTCATTGCAAGATGGTCATTAATTAATGCAATGGAGAACTCAGGCAAAATTAACAGTGCAAATGTGAAACACATGGATTAGTTGAGGTGAATGACATCAATGCATTTACAGGAAAGCTAAGTAAGAGACAGAGGATTAGATTGCAATGGCAATTGGCTGATGTGAAGTCTGAGTGTTAGGAAGAGACTCCTATGCAGGATAAGCACCAGCCTAGACCAAGCTGGTTAAATGTTTCTGTGCTAGTATACACAATGTAGAACAATTACAGGCTTCATGAGCCATTGGGCTGGATTTTCATCTCTGAGGCTGTTAACAGGTTGGGAAATTTTCCAGCTCAGTGCATTGGCCTCAAGAGAAAAGGCCCACAAAGGTAGGGTTTGCATTCCAGTGGGATGAGTGTGAGCAAAGCTGGGCCCAAGGCCCTTGGAAAGAGAGCAGAGGGTGTTGGGATGGGCTGTTTAACAGCCTCAGTACTCTGCGACTTCAATGCAGTTATAGAAACAACAGTAAGGGCCTCTAGCCCTCAACCCCTTACCCCACCCTACCCCACACACACACTTCCCATGCCTGCCACCCATCCCCATGACCCCTCAAGCCCTCCATGCCAATCTATGCCCTCCTCCACCAGCCCCTCACATGACATTTACATCTTGCAAGCCAAGTTTAACACTTGAATGCCCATTCAATATACATTCTGTATAGACCCAATGAACCCTTTAATGACAACAGGCTGTGATTTTAAAGAAACAAAAAATTCATTCATAAATATTGTTTTGACAACAGCCCATTAAAGTGTCGATCATCCAGGCTTTCAAAGTATCAATAACAGAACAGGAAGCACTTCAAGCTTGTGTAAATGTACAGTGTGACATTGACAGAACAGATCATAGAGCTGTCAAACAAGCAATGTTTATCCTGGGGTGCCACTGTTTCAACACTCTAATGGAGTCTCACCTCTCAACTGAGCCTTATTATATCTTATTGGCTGAGGCTTCAAGCTAGCGCCATTCTCCACCAATACTGTGACCTTAATATCTCCCCATCCAACCTGAGAGCTGAATTTAAGAATAAATGGAAGTATGTACTGTGAGAGCTTAACACTGTAATTCATTAGCAGCTCACCAAGGCTGCTTCAGCTGCATTTCCCCAATCCATGATCTCCATGATCTGAAAAAGACAAGGGCAGCAGATGCATGGGAACACCAGCATCTACAATCTCCCCTCCCAAGTTACACACCATACTGACCTGCACCTATATCACTATTCCTTCACTGTCTACTTGGTTAAACTCCCTCCCTAATTGTACTGTAACTGTATCTACACCATATGGACTGAAGTCACACAACAATGTAGAATCACTGAGCAGAAACTGATAGCCAAGTTCTGCACACATGAGGACGGCCTCAACTGGGATCTTGGGTTCATGTCAAGACTTGCCTGGGCTTGCAAAATCTCACTACCTGTCCTGGCTTGAGACAGTTCACACCTCTTTAAACTGTACTTAACCCTCTCTCCACTCACATTGTCTGGACCTATAAAGACTTGATTACCTGTTAAGACTCGCATTCCAACCATTATAAATAGAGTTTGTGTCTATATGTGCACTTTATGTGAACCAAATCGTGCACTCACCTCCTGAAGGGGCAGTGCTCCAAAAGCTCATGCTACCAAAAAACCTGTTGGACTTTAACCTGGTGTTGTGAGACTTCTTACTGTGGTTTAAGCTAACAGTTCATCTTCACCTTCTCAGGGAAATAAGTATTGACTTTGCCAATGATTCCCATATTCTGAGTATGAGCTTTGAAAAAGATTCCAAGGTTTTCATGCCATTAGACACAACATTGGGAATGGTAAAATTATTGAAAATGAAGTAATGTGGGTCACCATCATGCTGGACTAAATGCAAGATGGATACCTGATTCTCAAACCTTGTAATATGAAAAGTAGGGAAAGGTCAGTGAAAATTTGCTTAAAGCAATTTGTATATCATATCACTGGATGAGTAATAACTCTAACGATTTACAGTTAACTGCTTCAGAGGACCAGAATTATCTACCGGGCAAGGAAGGTTTTAATCAGATTTTCACTGACTTTTACATATTTAGTTATTGGTAGATCACATTTGAACCAAGTGACCACGGATTTGCATTTTTGTTTAATATGAACGTGGTATGCTTTGATCAGATTGCGTTTTTATAGCACAACCTCCTCTGGGGTTTTTTTTGCACATCACAAGGTTAGCAGCATTGAATTCTAAATAAGGAAAGGTGGGTCAGGCTGACCTCTCATTATGGCACTGCAGTCAAAGTTTAATTAAAACAAATTTGCTCTCAGGCTGCATTCACCAGTGAGGTAATTGGGTGTAATACATTTGAAATTGGAACGTGTTTCAGGGGCGCCACTCTCTCACACAAGAACTCTAATCAACATCCTCCCTCTTACTAACACAAGCTGACAATAGATAATCGAATCAATATCGTTTAAGGTGTACATGGATCATACTCTGCACCTAGCTGTTTGACCTCTCTGCGGTGAGATTGGCCAATGCTGGGGTTATCACTCGCAGCATTGAAACGTTTACCATTCGACCAAGTCAGCAAGCGCTGAGTCTATTCAAGAAGATAAATTAATGTAAGGCTGATGGAGTCCAGAAATCTGTTTTGTGTTGGAGGTTTTTTTTTCCTCCTTCCATTGTCAACTCTGGTTCAACTGATGGCACTCTCACCTCCATGTCAGAAGATTGTGGTAATGAGTCCTACTCCAGACACTTCAGCACAAGATCTGGGCTGACGCTCCAGCAAAGTACCAAGGGAGCACTGTCCTGTCTGAGGTGTCATCTTTCCTAGGCCAAATCTGCCCTCTCAGATGGACACAAAAGATCCCACAGTGCTACATTCATTCCCCCTTTGCTCTTGATCTCTCCGCCTCTATTATATGCAGTGTCACATGCAGGAGACACGGTGGTACAGTGGTGAGCACTGCTGCCTCACAGCAGTGTCTGGTGAGCATTGCTGTCTCACAGCACCAAGGACCTGGGTTCAATTTTGACTTGGGTCACTGTCAGTGCGGAGTCTGCTCATTCTCTCCATGTCTGCATGGGTTTGCTTTGGGTGCTTCAGTTTCCTCCCACAGTCCGAAAGATGTGCTGGTTAGGTGCATTGGCCATGCTAAATTCTCCCTCAGTGCACCCAAAAAGGTGCCAGAGTGTGGTGACAAGGGGATTTTCACAAAACGTACTTGTGACACTAATAAATAAACTTAAATGTATAATATTGGGCTCTGAACCATCTGCAACAATCACATTAATGACTACTGACTTACCTTCTTCCATATTGTCCATTATTGATGGTGGGTAAGAACTTCCTTCATGTTGTGCATTAATGTCTTTTAAATTTCCTGTCCCTGCATCTCAGACTCCTGACCCTTAACACTGTGCATCCAATATATAGACTAACCTAGATGAATGCGAAAGAATTTGGCGTAAAGCACAGGGAAATGAGGATTAAAAGTTATGGCTGAAGAGGTGTCACCATCACGATGGGCTGAATGGTGTTCCGCTGTGCTATGTCGTTTTTGATCTGTTATCTTGCAGAAAATACATCAGCCACTACACCAAATGCTGAAGTCTCACCAAGATTGCAGAGAATCAAAGACAATCGAGCTTCCCTTATTTCAGTCCATGCTTGAGAATACAATTACAAGATATAATACAATGCACATTTTTGAAGGGTGAGCTTGCTGGAAGGGATTTGATCCTTGAACCTTGAATGGACAAATGAGTTCCAGAATGGATTCTGGTCATCGCCAGTGGGTTAACTGGATAATTGATTAATTGTGGACGTATTGGTATATTTTGGACTCTGTCAGGCCACAAATAGATTTAAATACACAAAACCTTATACCTTCCTGGTGTAAAAAAAGAGCATGATCCTATGAATTTATGCTTATCCATAACTAGAGCACATTTCTATAGTGACTATGCTTCAAGCATTATTTCAATGACTATAAAGTGCTTTGGGACATCCTGAACTCAGGAAATGTGTCGTGTAAGTACAAATCCCCTGTGCTCGCTCCTGGTTAAGCAACTTCTCAATTTTAACATTTTAATTCTTGCTTTCAAATCCCTTCATGATCTCTCGGTCTCCACTCTCTCTGCCACCCTCTGAGATCTCTGCGTTCACCTATTTCTGCCCTGGTAAGCTCCCTGATTTTAATTACTCCACCACTGCTACTTTGTTTTTGCAAGTCCCATTCATTCATCACCCCTTGCCCTCACTGATTGAAGTTATCATCTGGCTGGATCCATTGCCTTCAACTTAAGATTCTCACCCTTCTCCCTAAAACCTTTGTTCTGGGTTTGTGTCACCAAAGCTTGCCACTTTATTGGGATAGTTCTATATTTCCTGCACTGGCACTCAGTCACATTGTCTATGTGTCATTATGGATTTACCAATCACAAAAAGAGGTTCTAATGGTTAGGGTTACCTGAGAAAGACCAACAGCACCAATTGATTGAGTGTGACTGAACTTACGGTCAAATTATTCTCCTTTTTGCTCATCCCAGTGATTGCGTAATTGCAGTTATCATCAGAAAGGGCAGCATTTATTGCCCATCCCTCTTGCCTTTGAGAAGCTTCTAGCACAGTGGTTAGCAGTGCTGCTTCATAGCACCAGGGACCCGGGTTTGATTCTGGCTTGGGTCACCGTCAGTGCACCCTGCATGTTCTCCCCGTGGCTGCGTGGGTTTCCTCTGAGAGCTCCAGTTTCCTCCCACAGTGCAAAAGACATGCTAGTTAGGTGCTTTGGTCATGCTAAAATTCTCACTCTACCCGAACAGACAAGGGGATTTTCACAGTAACTTCACTGCAGTGTTAATATAAGTCGACTTGCGACTAATAAATAAACTTTCAACTTTAAGTCTTTTTCTCTAACCACTGCGGTTAATGCATATTGAAACAATTGGTCACCACTTCGTGGGACTTTTAAAGGTCAACCTGGCAGTAGGTCACAGTGTGCCGCCGGCTGTAGGTCGCGGTGTGCCGCCGGCTGTAGGTCACGGTGTGCCGCCGGCTGTAGGTCACCAGCAGCCTGATTTGTTTGTTGATGAGTAGGTGGTGATGTTATGCGGAGGGGAAGGGAGGGGGGTGGTAGAGCGATGAGAGGAGATGCAAAATCTCTGAGGCGTTCCTCACTTCTGAAGAAAGAAGTGTCTTAAAAAAACTAACCTTCACGCACAAACATAAAATGATAGGTGGTAAAAAAACAGTTGGTCCATCAGAAAGGCCCCTCGCTTCTTATTAGCCCAATACTGACTTGATCTCCCATGTGAGGCCCAAAACATACTGAGCAAGAAACTCAGCTTAAAGAATAAAAGTGGGGAAATCTGGAACATTCTTGTTTGATGCATTCAGGTGATCGAAACCAATCCAGGAGATCACAAGGACCATACTTATATTAACTTTGGAATTTCTAACCTTTGTTTAAGATGTAATCTCCTCCCCAGCTAAGGAAATAAAAATTTCCTAGCAATGTAAATGATTAATATTCCAACCTTTATGCAATAGTGCATTGTGAACTATCCCTAACCAGGTATCAGAATCAGAGAATCCCTACACTGCAGATAGAGGCTATTTGGCCCATTGAGTCTGCAAAGACATTCTGACAGAGCATTTCACCTTGGCCCTATCCCCATAGTCCTGCTAATCCACCTAACCAACCCATCTTTGGATACTAAGGGAAAATTTAGCAAGGCCAATCCACCTAACCTGCACATCTTTAGACTGCGGGAGGAAACCGGGGCACCCGGATGAAACCCACACAGACATAGGGGGAACGTGGAAACTCTGTACAGATGATCACCCAAGGCCGGGTCCTTGGCACTGTGAGGCAGCAGTGCTAACCACAATATCACCTTGCTGCCCTATTATTGCAGGCAATTGTTGCTGAAGGCATTGAACCTTGATGGAAGTAAATAAGCACATTTTGCATCATGCTATAGGGCATGAGGTTTCAATTCATGTCCAACTGCAAAGGTAACACAGTTCCTGTCTGAAAAATCAAGGTGGATTCCCATGGCTGGTTAGTTCAGTGAGAAGCTGAGACATGCACGCTGGAACAGGGCTCAGTTTCAACATCAGTCTGTGCTAATATAGTTCATCTCAGCTAGGTTGGCAAAGGAAGTGTTGGATTAGGCCTCAGCATACCTCAGGGTAAGGAGGAGAAAATTAGTCAGGGCCCCTGCATGGTACTTGGTTGCTGTCCAACAAATCGCATTGGGAAGTGCGTGCGTGGGTTGCTGGTGGTATGTTTGCATGTTGTGTGTGAGAATGATACAACTACTCTGCTGTGATATCCATGCAATGAAATAGCTAACCAGGTTCATGCAGTTTGGCATTGGCGAGGCATCAGTCTTCAGTGAAAAGCGTAATGCTGCCAGGGGAGGCAGAGAAAGGGGGAAAATGGAAGTGAAAAGGATGAAATGTCAAATGCTGACCCCCCCTGAAAAAGCCTAGAGACATTCCAGCTCAAACCTTTGAATCTGAACATGGACTCAGCCGGTACATAGTCTTTTTGATCAAGTGGTACTCACAAAGGTCTCCAATGTTTCACTTGGCTTGTATCCTGATTCAATCAATCTTCGATGAACTCCCAAATATCACCCCTTCGGTGACAGCACCTTAGCAAAGCAAAGGCTGTCAGACAAAAGCAATGCTTTTGCAAAAAGAAAAGCAATGAATTACTCTTGTGTGAAGTTACGTTTCATATTCAAAAGAGTTAGGAATGAGACGTTATGCAGGTCAGACTTTGGTCTGTTTTTTTAAACCAAAGGACAATTTGGCAGAAGTTATTGAAATGCAGGAAGGGATCACATATTATCTAAAGTGTCTCCATGATTGTGATTAAATTATAGCTAGCAGCTCCAGACTAAACCTGAATTATTTGTGCCAGGTTGCCTGGACATTTCAATGTTACTGCTTCTGAAATATTGTAATACTTTGCAGCAAAATTTCCTTTCTTTAGGAGCAGGAATCTCCATTTTTCTGTTTGTTTTAATGACTAGTGTGGAAATTGTGATCTCTCAGTGAGAATTGTTTATCCCACTTTTTTTTTCCCCTGCCTGTTTTCTTCCCCTGTGCTTCCTTGTTTTTCAGACAGTCCCATGTGTCCTGGCAGCCTGCTCTTCACAGAAGTAACCATTTCTCCCGTAAGCCTAGAAATAGAAAGAGAAGCTTGCATTTCTATAGCACCATTCATGGCCTGAGGAAATCCCAAAGTACTTTCCAGCTAATGATGTATGCTTTGACATGGGGTCAATGTTGTAATGCAGTCTTGAACACAGCAAGTTCCCAATTGGCTAACAGGTGGGTTCTATAATTTGCAGGTTGTATAACCTGTGTGTGTTATAACAAGCAGGTGATTGCTCTGGTGGATTCATACCAAATGAAGATGTGAAAGGGAAATAATTGCAAAAACCATCTGGATTGTTACCAAAGTTCAACTGATATTTGGGAGTTCATCAAAGATTGAATGAAATCAGGATACAAGCCAAGTGAAACATTGGAGACCTTTGTGAGTACCACTTGATCAAAAAGACTATGTACTGGCTGAGTCCATGTTCAGATTGAATAAAATCCCCACCAGAGAATGACACATGTCATCCTGATCTGATCTGACCTAAACACTTGAATCTCTATTCCCCTGCATACTGTGTGGATCAATCTTTGTAAGGTTGTGGAGTCAAGCCCAACTCTAGGTCGTAAAGTCAAAGCTCTCACTCCCAAGATCATGAATGCAGCCCAATCCATCACACAAACCAGCCCCCCACCCATTGACTCTGTCTACACTTCCCACTGCCTCTGCAAAGTAGCCAGCATAATTAAGGACCCCACACACCCTGGACATTCTCTCTTCCACCTTCTCCCTTCGGGAAAAAGATACAAAATTCTGAGGTCATGTACCAATCGATTCAAGGACAGCTTCTTCCCTGTGGCTGTCAGACTTTTGAATGGATTTACCTTGCATTAAGTTGATCTTTCTCTACACCCTAACTATGACTGTAACATTACATTCTGCATGCTCTCGTTTTCTCCTTTATGAATGATATGTTTTGTCTGTATAGCGTGCAGGAACCATACTTCCACTGTGTGATAATACATTTGACAATAAAAAATTGAATCAGATCATATCAGTGCTGTACTGAGGGACTGCTCAATCTAGCTCCATCCTGCCCTCTCTCAGAGTGGGTTGAAATGTCCCATGGTACTATTTTGAAAAGGAGCTGAGGAGCTCACGCTGATATCTTAACCAATGTTTAGTCCTCCACCAATACCTAAAAACAGAATATCTGGCCACTTATTTCATTGCTGTTTGTGGGACCTTAACATTCTCAAAATGACTGTCACGTTCCCTACTTTAACAACAGTATCTACCCTTCAAAATGCACTTCATTCGCACTATAAAGTGCTTTGGGACATTCTGGGTTCACAAAAAGGTGCTACAGAAATGCAAGTTCTTTGTTAGCTGTAGCAGCTGTTTGTACCTCTGAAATGCCCCAAACAATGTGCTAACATTGCTGCGTCCTAGAGAGATTTGTTTTTAAAATTCCACCAAAAAAACATCTGCAAAATGCTTTTCGTAGTAGCTGTTAGCAATTTCTTTGCAGTTGTCTTGATTTATTTAGTAAATGATGCTTGTTTCCCTCCAGTGCTGTGACTTTTGACTGCTTGTAAAGACATTTTTAGCTTGACGCTCACAGCTGGATGAAAACGGATCAATAAATCAGCTCTCAAGGTGATTTGGACCATCCACTCATATTTCCTCAAGTGATAGGAGATTGGAAACTGGTGACTAAGAGGAATGTGTTCTCCACATTCTTGTTGTTCTCTTTTGGGAAATAATAGTTTTTCCTGGGTTGCCTGCCTCACTTCTGCCTTCAGTCCTTTCTGTTGCATTTACAGACCATTTGTACGATGATGACTGTGGTTCAATCTAAGCTGAACAGCTGTCACCTCACGCCCTCCTGCAACACCTTCCCTTTCACCATCCACAGCCCTAATCACCCCCACCTGGGAGACCTTTGTGAGCACCATTCTGTCAAAAAGACAATGTATTGGCTGAGTCCGTGTTCAGATTCAAAGGTTTAAGCTGGAATGCCTGGAAGCTTTTTTGGGGGTCAGCATTTGACATTTCATCCTTTTCCTTCCATTTTCCCCCCTTTTCCTTCCATTTTCCCCCCTTTTCCTTCCATTTTCCCCCCTTTTCCTTCCATTTTCCCCCCTTTTCCTTCCATTTTCCCCCCTTTTCCTTCCATTTTCCCCCCTTTTCCTTCCATTTTCCCCCCCTTTCCTTCCATTTTTCCCCTTTTCCTGTCTCCTGAAGCTTTTCACTGAAGTCTGTTGGCTCACCAATACCAAACTGCCGGAACCTGAGATTTGTTTTACTCCTTTCAATTTGACTTACTGTATTTGCTGCTCGCAATGCTGTCTCCACTATTATGATTTGATTTGATTTATTACTGCCACGTGTATTAGTATACAGTGAAAAGTATTGTTTCTTGCGCCCTATACAGACAAAGCATACCATTCATAGAGTACATAGGGGAAAAAGAAAGGAGGGGGTGCAGAATATAGTGTTACAGTCATAGCTAGGGTGTAGAGAAAGATCAACTTAATGCGAGGTACGTCCATTCAAAAGTCTGATGGCAGCAGGGAAGAAGCTGTTCTTAAGTCGATTGATATGTGATCTCAAACTTTTGTATCTTTTTCCCAATGGAAGAAAGTGGAAGGGAGAATGTCCGGGGTGCATGGGGTCCTTGATTATTCTGGCAGTTTTTCCGAGGCAGCGGGAAATATAGACTGTGTCAGTGGGTGGGAGGCTGGTTTGCTTGATGGACTGGGCAGTTTTTTTGTGGTCTTGGTCAGAGCAGGAGCCATACCAAGCTGTGATACATCTGGAGAGGATGCTTTCTATGGTGCATCTATAAAAATTGGTGAGAGTCACAGTGGACATGCTGAATTTCCTTAGGCTCCTGAGAGAGGTGTGGTGGGCTTTCTTAACTATAACGTGGGCATGGAGGGACCAGGACAGGTTGTTGGTAATCTGGACATCTAGAAACAAAGCTCTCGACCATTTCTACTTCATCCATGATTCAGAGATTGCTTTGCTTTGCTGAATATTTGATTCATTTGATGCTGAGATCCCAGTCTCTTGCCATTTTAGTTCTCCATCCAGTTCCCTCTCTCTTCCCTCCACCGTCAGTCTGCTACACTGGCCCAATGGAGCTCCAACAAAACTAGAAGGGCAGCAACACATCTTTCAGTTAGATATTTTACAATCTTTGCTTTGCTTACCTCAAGCGTTCATCTTGAACCTTGGTTACGTGCTTGAATAGTCACTCTGTTCAGAGCAATGATCCCAGAACTCTTTGTTCACACTGTAATCCAAACAGTTTACAAATGTTAAACATAAATTAGCTTGCCAAGAAATTGTGCAGTTGATCATCTTTGTTCAACATGATCCTAACTACCCAATCCACCTGTAACTTCACTCTGTTCTTGTTTGCAAATCTCTTGATGACCTTGCTCGTGCTATCTCTGTAACTTCTCCCAGCCCTTCAGTCTCTGCACCCATCCAATTCTGACCAAGTTCTGCATCCCCAATAATTGACCTTGCCATCATTTGAGGCCATACCTATTGCTGTCTGCACCCCGAGGATCTAGAACTTCCTTTCCAAACATCTAAACACCTCTCTCTTTCTTTAAAACTTAACTCTTCGGCCAAGGCACTGATTAACTGTCCCAATATAGATTGGAGGATTGCTTTGCTGAATATTTTCATTCAATCCTGAGGTCCCAGTCTCCTGTCATTTTAATTCTCCATCCAGTTCCCTCTCTCTTACCCGTCTGCTGCACTGGCCCAACAAAGCTCCAACAAAGCTAGAAGGGCAGCACCGCATCTTTCAATTAGGCATTTTACAATCTTTGCTTTAGTTTTGTTAGAGTCAAATTTTGTTTGATAATGCTCCTACAAAATGTCTTGGAGCTTTGTAGTACCTGAAATATGCCATTTAAATGTTGATGGGTTAAAATCAACTCTCCTCTCACTAGCTCTTACTCTGACTCATCCTTTCCCAAGAACTTTGAACCAGCATGTTTCCTTCAATCTTCTTTCAATTTGTAGACTTTTAATGCCTGGTGTGGCAGCATGTAATCACTGCTTCATTTACCTTCCATTGTTTCCCATGTCACTTTTAACTTTGGCCATGTTCTGCACTGTGAGCCTTCTTCACCCAGTCACACAATAAAACTCACGGAGGATGACGTTTTCCAGAAGCTGGAAGACAGGACTTGCATTCGGATCACACCTTTCATAGCTTGAGGATGTCGCAAAATGCTTTACAAAGAACAAATAACAGCACAGCACAGGAACAGGCCCTTCGGCCCTCCAAACCCACACCAATCTTGATGCTTGCCTAAACTAAAACTGTATGCCCTTACAGAGTCCGTGTTCTTCTATTCTCACCCTATTCATATATTTATCCAGTTGCCCCTTAAATGCTGCTATTGTATCTGCTTCCAACACCTCCCCTAGCAGCACATTCCAGACATTCACCACCGTCTGTGTAAAGAACTTGCACATCTCCTCTAAACTTTTCTCCATGCACCTTAAGTCTATGTCCCCTAGTATTTGACTTTTCTAATCTAGGAAAGAGAATCTGACTATCCACTATGTCCATGCCACTCATAATCTTGTAAACTTCTATCAGGTTGCCCCTCAACCTCCGTTGTTCTAATGAGAACAAACCTAGTTTATCTAACCTCTCCTCATAGCTAACACTGTACAGACCAGGCAACATCCTGGTAAACCTCTTCTGTACTCTCTCCAAAGCATCCTTATTCTTCTGGTACACATCCAACCAACTGGGTGGCATGGTAGCACAGTGGTTGGCACTGCTGCTTCACAGCACCAGGAACCTGGGTTCAATTCCCGGCTTGGGTCACTGTCTGAGTGGAGTTTGCACGTTCTTTCCATGTCTGCGTGGGTTTCCTCCACAGATGTGCGAGTTAAGTGCATTGGCCCGAACAGGCACTGGACCGTGGTGACTAGGGGAATTTCACAGTAACTTCATTGCAGTGTTAATGTAAGCCTTACTGGTGACTAATAAATAAACTTTAATACTTCAATGAAGGACTGTTTGTACTTCATCATCCTACTCACTATTGTAATGTAGGAAATTTGGCAGCCTATTTATGCACAATAAGCTCCCACAAATGATGCAATGAAATAAATGATCAGATTATGGAGGTGATCTTATCAAACAAATTCTAAGTCCAGGATGGGTGGGAAAATTGGGTGGGGGGGGTTCAGATCTCTTTGAGTGAGATCAAATCTGCGATTTTATACATTTGGTGCATGAAAAAAGAGCAAAAACCATTTCTCGCCTGTAGGGAGAGGAAGTGGGCCTTAAGTTGCCTGAATGCTGGCTGAGAGCAGCAGAGAGTGTCATTGTGCGTGTGCGGGTTTCTAGCAGCAGAGATCTGTCACTCAACCTCTGCTGTTCCCAGCCAACCTCCCAGCCTAAAGCATCCCCTGCCACCAGCTACGGGGGCTTCTTGCGAGCACCCTCCCCACCCACCTCCCCACCCACCTGGACTGATTCCTTCCTCCACCCCTCTGCGATCAGCCACCCTCCTCCCTCCCCCTGTGATTGGCTGCCTCACCCCTCCCCATGATCAGCCACCTGACCCCCCCACCCCCACAATCGGCCTCCTGAACCCCCCTCTCCCCACCCCGTCCCCCATCTTCATGGCCAGCATTGATCATCCCCCCCCCCTGCCCCCCCGCCACCCCCCCCACCCCCCCCGCCACTGACAGTGAGTCATGTTGCAGGGGCCCTGCTGTGATCCTCTCCCACAAGGTCAGACAGGCAAGTGAGCCCAGACAATTCTGTCCTGGGCTCATTAAATCTATGCAAAATCAGCTTTAAATATGTTTGAATAAATTACTGAGCCTCGTGTTGGAAATAGGTGCAAGGCTGACCGTGCCGGTAAGATCACAAGTGGTGAGAAATTGGGCGTGGTTCTGATTTCTCAGCTCTCTTGCGATCTTACCGGCTTGTCCTGCCCATCAGGGGGCACAATGATAAAATCACCCCCGATATGTGTTAGGCATCGGCTGAAGTAGAAACATTGGCTAGGTCACAGGGGAGAATACCTCTGCCCTTCAAAATAGTTTCATAGATTCTTTTATGTCCACCTGGGAGAAATAGAAGGTTTTAGTTGAAAGACTCATGTTGAAAGTGGCAGCACTGACCATGCAACACTCTGAAATGTCAGTGTTAATGATGCGCTCCAGTCTCTGGAGGAGGACTTGAACCCATGACCTTTTCGCTTGAAGACGAGAGTGCTATCCACTGAACCATACTGACTAGTTGATAATTTATCTACTGTACCTCAGTACTGCTCCTGAACCAATATGGATAATTTAAAATTAAAATTGACACACATGAGAGGTACTAATGAGCATTAGTTAATCCAATTTCCTTTGTAAATGTTCAGTTAGCAATAGACAGTGAGCTCTACAATTCCTTCTTGGCAATAAGGACTAGTAACAAATGGCCCTGAAGTAATCTGCCCGTTTGGAGGAAGCTAGATAGGTAGGGGGCACTAAAATGGAGTGGAGGACTTATTCTAACATTGCATGCCCGGATCTGGCCACCCCTATTTTAAATTTGATTTCTGGCAAGATTGGGTGGGATTCTGAACCCATTGTGTCCTGACCTCTCACACAGAAACATCCGCCCCCACCAATACCGCTGGGGCCAGTGATGCAAGCCAGCCGTCTGTCTAGCTCTGTTTGTCCATATCACCTTCTGCAGTTTGTATTATCTGCCCAATATTTCTTTCTCCCCTTTACAACATGGTGAGAGGGGCCATATCTCCACTTTCCCACTGCTGACTTTCTCAGGAGTAACTGGCAGCTCGTACACTCAGTTTGGATGCCGGACCGGCAAAATCTGTGCACTGAGATTTGACGATTTGTAAGACTTAAGAAAATGTTATGGCTGGATCATGATCATGAATGTGTAATGCTTGGATTAGAACTCCTCCATATGATTGAAATGATTTGATACAGTACAAATATTCTCTCTATCTGGAGTTGATCATGTTCTTATTTTGTGCAGTGCTTGTCTAGCCTCTTAATCTGAATCTTGCCAATCCGAACAGAAGCTTGCTAAACCTTTGCCATTCACTAAATGTTTAACACATTTGGTGATACTTAATGTGTAATGTTTGCTGCTTTACCACACATCATTGGTCAGATTAAATTACATGCAGTGAAATGATCAGATTACTCAGGGCTGTTATGCAATTTAAGTGGAACTGACTGTAACTGGTAATAATGTAGCAACATATTATGAAAAGATACGTGCTGTTGGACAATTGCGTTTTTCGATCAAATTATGAAATCCTGCTGATTTATTTCCTGTCCGTGTTTCTCTGGTTTTGCTTCATGCCCTGCTGCTCCTAAAATCTTCCTTCTTTTCCTTGGCCAAAATCTCCCTTTCCCACTGCTTCTCTCCTGCCTAGGGTGGGGGAGATTTGGGGGGGAGGGGGGTTACTGTTAAAGCAAAAGCACACTGCCTTGAACCTGTTCTTTTTTGACAGCCATTCCACACTGACCAACACTCAAAAAATAACAGGTTGTGGTTAGACTTTAGTGACTAGGATGTAGAGAAAGTTCGACTTCGTATATGGTAGGTCCAGTCAAAAATCTGGTGGCAGCGGGGAAGAAGCTGTTCTTGAGTCGGTTGGTCCGTGATCTCAGACTTCTATATCTTTTTCCCAATGGAAGAAGGTGGAAGAGAGAATGTCCGAGATGCTTGGGATTGTTGGTTATTAGGGCAACTTTTCCAAGGTAATGGGAAGTGTAGACAGAATCAATGGGTGGGAGGCTGGTTGACTCAGACCAAGACTCAGACTCAGCTGAGAATGGCAGAACTGATGGTAACAAATTTAATGTTCAGAACTCTGACATAATGAACAATTAAGCAAGGATATCATCAAAGACTGTATAGAACCTCAGAGTAGATTGGAAATTCAGGCACTTTTGTAATGTATAAACATGCCACTGACAGGTTGTGCACAGCAAGATCCTGCAAGTTGCAGTGTGATAATATCCAGATTATCTGTGTTAGCCGTGTAGGATGAGGATAAATGTTGGTCAACAGATGAGGGGGTAACTTCCCTTCTCTTCTTTGAATGGTGCCGGTGAGGTCTTCAGCACCCATCAGAGCGGCCTCAGTTTAACATGTGAAAGATGCATCTCTGACAGTGTAATACTTCCTCTGTACTGCATTGGAGCCTCAGCCTAGATTCTGTGATCAAGTCTCTGGAGTGGCGACTTTGCCCCACAACCATTTGACTCAGAGGTGAAGGGTGCTAACAACTAAGTCATAGCCGACACCAGAATAAATAAACCCATTTAGTCAGCGCAGCTCTGAGGCGTATAGTTTACAGGAAACTAAAGGCTTTTTGCTCCCAGGATTGTGAGGTTAAATGCAGTATTGGCCAACTAGTCAAGCTTGTGCAAATGTGATCAGTTCAGACAGCCCTGGCCAAAAACTGAGCACTGCATACTTTAGCTGAGAGGATTGTTTTTGTTATTTTCCTTTTCAGCACATGGAATGCTATGTCAGACATACCCTGGGAGCCACGTCCCTCTTGGAATTGCAAGAATGTATCTGCTGGAATTGGGAAGGCCAGGAGAACATGGCGGACCATATCGATGAAGCTGTCTGTGACTTTACAGAAACAAGTGTAAGCTATTCAGCCTGTCCAGGCAGTTCTGCCATTCGATTAGATCATGGCTGATTTGTGTTTCAACTTTGTCTAACTGGCTTGGTCCCTTGTCCATTAATATTCATCGAAAATCTTTTAATCTCAAGTTTGAAATATCAATTGATTTCCAGCTTCAGCACCAGTCCAGTTTGGTAAAGTCCTTTAGAGGAGAGCAGTCCAGTCTTGTAAAGCTCTTTAGGGTAGAGCAGTCCAGGTTGGTAATGTCCCTTAGGGAGAGGTCCAGTCTGGTAAAACCCTTTAAATAACAGCAGACCAGGTTGGTAAAGCCTTTTAGAATAGAACAGTCCAGGCAAAGTCTCCAAAGACTTCTGGTAAAATCTCCAAAGATGTGTGGGTCGGGGGATTGATGAGGTAAATGTGTGGGGTTATGGGAATAGCCTGGGAGGGATTGTGGTTGGTACAGACTCGATGGGCTGAATGGCCTCCTTCTGTACTGTAGGGATTCTATGAAAGCCCTTCAGGATAGAACAGTCCAGGTTGGTTAAACCTTTTAGGGTAGAACAGATGAGGCTTGTAAAGCTGTTTAGGGTAGAGCAGTCCATGTTGATAAAGTCCTTTAGTGTAGAACAGTCCAGGCTTGTAAAGCCCTTTAGGGTAGAGCAGTCCAGGCTGGTAAAGTCCTTTAGGGAGAGCAGTCCAGGTTGGTAAAGCCCTTTAGTGTAGAACAGTCCAGGCTGGTAAAGCCCTTTAGGGTAGAGCAGTCCAGGCTGGTAAAGCCCTTTAGAATAGAGCAGTCCAGGTTGGTAAAGCCCTTTAGTGTAGAGCAGTCCAGGCTGGTAAAGCCCTTTAGGGTAGAGCAGTCCAGGCTGGTAAAGCCCTTTAGAATAGAGCAGTCCAGGCTGGTAAAGTCCTTTAGGGTAGAGCAGTCCAGGTTGGTAAAGCCCTTTAGTGTAGAGCAGTCCAGGCTGGTAAAGCCCTTTAGGGTAGAGCAGTCCAGGCTGGTAAAGCCCTTTAGAATAGAGGAGTCCAGGCTGGTAAAGCCCTTTAGGGTAGAGCAGTCCAGGTTGGTAAAGCCCTTTAGTGTAGAGCAGTCCAGGTTGGTAAAGCCCTTTAGTGTAGAGCAGTCCAGGTTGGTAAAGCCCTTTAGGGTAGAGCAGTCCAGGTTGGTTAAGCCTTTAGAATAGAGGAGTCCAGGCTGGTAAAGCCCTTTAGGGTAGAGCAGTCCAGGTTGGTTAAGCCTTTAGAATAGAGGAGTCCAGGCTGGTAAAGCCCTTTAGGGTAGAGCAGTCCAGGTTGGTAAAGTCCTTTAGAATAGAGCAGTCCAGGCTGGTAAAGCCCTTTAGAATAGAGCAGTCCAGGCTGGTAAAGCCCTTTAGGCTAGAGCAGTCCAGGTTGGTTAAGCCTTTAGGGAGAGCAGTCCAGGCTGGTAAAGCCCTTTAAGGTAGAGCAATGCAGGCTTGTAAAGTCCTTTAGGATAGAGCAGTGCAGGCTTTTAAAGCCCTTTAGGGTAGAACAGTCCAGGTTGCTAAAGTCTTTGTGTGAAGGAGTACATACTGACATTATTTCTGAGCAGCCTAGCTCTTATTTAGGATTATTTCTGTTGTTCTAAGCTGCCCCTACAGACAAAATAGCTTCTCAATGTCTACTCTATCAAATCCTTTAGTCATCTCAAACACCTTGAGCAAATCATCCTGAAAATCAGTATTCAAGGGAATGAAGTCTAGTTTGTATAACTTGTCTTCAAAATTTAATCCTTTTAACCTGATATCATTTTGGTAAATACATCCCCCATCTTAATAAGAGCATAAGAAATAGGAGCAGGAGTAGGCTATCTAGCCCTTCGAGCCTGCCCCGCCATTCAATAAGATCATGGCTGATCTGAAGTGGATCAGTTCCACTTTCCCGCTTTCTCCCCATAACCCTTAATTCCCCTGTCTATCAGAAACCTATCTACCCGTGACTTAAATATATTTAGCGAGGTAGCCTCCACCACTTCAACGGGCAGAGAATTCCAGAGATTCACCACCCTTTGAGTGAAGAAGTTCCTCCTCAACTCTGATCTAAACGCTCCCCCCCCCCTTATCTTGAGGCTGTGCCCTCTAGTCCCACCAATGAGTCCCAGGTACAAATACTGGAGAAAGAAAGTGTTGGATGAGCAAGAAATGTTGCTAGTAAAATTAAAACTATTTGATCAAAGCCATAATAATCCTTTTAAAAAATAACTCTATTTGAAAACTCTGAATATTGCAGATGTCTGGAATCATTCCTTAATTTATTAAAGAGTATTAGCACCTTAATTTTGTACATTAAGCCATGAATTCATCAACTTTAGTTACTAACTGTGATCAGCACTGCTGCCTCACAAGCGCCAGGGACCTGGATTTGAATCTCGGCTTGGTTCATTCGAGCAATGCAGTGAGCTGGGAGTATCCAGGTCAAAATATTAATTTATCTTTTCTCACTTCAGATTTTTTGTTTTATTACACGAGGGATTAAAAAAAATTGAAAATGTTGGTTACTTGTATGTATTATGTCTGCCAAACGGGTGCTACCATACTTGGGCTGACAAAAAGATTTGGCTCATCACATTCCCAGCTACAAGAATTGGACTTGAGTGCAATTCTCAAAAGACGTAACAAAGACTGCTGATCCTTTCAAAATTCTTTCTATCAGACACTCAGTCAGTTCCTGTGAAGTGTGAGATGCACAATATAGAATGTGAAGCGGCCTGTCATTCCTGAATTGTGGCAATACAATGTCTTATCGCCCCATGTCTCAGAGCACTTTGCATCCACTGAGCAACATGACAGCAATGAAATGAATCAACCTGCTTTCAGAGTTTCTGAGGAATATTGGCCCTCAGGATGTTGAAAGAACTCTGTGTTCCTTGTTGAATAGGACGACAAAGACAGTGCGTCATTTTTAGGTCTCATTTGAACAGCAATGCCTCCAGTACATGCCACACTGCAGGCAAACATTTCCAAAGACAGGCTGGGTGGGACTTCATCCATTTCCGACAATAATTTCTAGCTGTGCTGCAGTGAGCTGGGACTTATTTAATTTCCAGCAGCACTCTATCTGTGAGTGCTTAAAGCACTTGAAGCTGGCCGAATGCTGATCCATGAGGGGCTTAACGCTAATGATGTCAATTAAATGGTCGCCATTCACAATTGACGTGGTTTCTACAGTTCTTAGCAGTTAAATGTTTGCAATTGATCTAGTCTCAGGTCATTTCCTTCATTGAACTACTTAACCATGACTTAAAAAAATTACTTTCTAAAGCAGAGTTTTATTTATTAGCATTACAAGTAGTCTTACTTTGACACTGCAATGAAGTTACTGTGAAAATCCCTTAGCTGCCACACTCCAGCGCCTGTTTGGGTACACTGAGGGAGAATTCAGCATGGCCAATGCACCTAACCAGCACAGCTTTTGGAATGTGGGGGAAACCGGAGTAGCCGGACGAAACCCACGCCGACATGGGGAGAATGTGCAGACTCAGGTAACTGAGTTTGGCAACTGAGCCCAGGTTAAGGTGATTGCGCGTTGAATTTGGTTAATGTTTCTGGGCAGGGACACAGCAATCCCGCAGTACTTCACTGGAGAGTCAACGCAGAATAAGCACTCAAGTTTGGGAGTGAAATGAACCCGGGATTGGAGGTGACAATTTAACTAAGCCAGGCACGGCATTTGGTAAAGGGGTAAAAAAAAAGTTTCAGCCTCCTGCTTGTCTGGAGTCTCCCTATCTAGGTCAGGATCATAAAAAATGGGATGACGTTTTTATACGTTCACATGATTCATGACTTCTGTGCACTGCTACTGAGGAATATGAATTGTCCGAAGGTCTTTTTGAATGATATAGTAAACCAAGCCCCCATCTGCCCTTTCCAGGAAACATAAGAGATCCCATGGGGCTATTTGAAAGAAGAGCAGCAAAGTTCTCTCGGCTATCCCCTGGCCAATATTTTCTCCTCAATCAACATCAGTTAAAGAAAGATGCTTTGGTTGCTGTTTGTGGGACTTGTGTGCTAATTGCCTGCTGTATTTACTATTTTGCAACAGCGACTTCACTTCTGAAGTACTTAATTGACTGTAAATTGCTTTAGGATATCTTCAGATTAGAATCACTACAGTACAGAAAAAGGCCTTTTGCCCAATCAAGCCTGCATTGATAACAGTCCCACCCAGGCCCTATCCCCACAGATTTACCCTAGCTAGTCCCCTGACAATAAGGGCAATTTAGCACAGTCAATCCACCTAACCCGTACATCTTTGGACTGTAGGAGGAAACTGGAGCACCGGAGGAATCCCACAGGGAGAATGTGACCCGAGGCTGGAATTGAATCCGTGTCCCTGGTACTGTGAAGCAGCAGTGCTAACCACTGTGCCACCGTGCTTCCCATAGAGTCATACTGCACAGAAAAAACCCTTCAGCCCATTGAATCTGCACCAACAATAATTACCACTAAAGGTGCACTAGTCCCACTTCCTTGCACTTGTCCCATATCCTTGAATGTTATGATATTTCAAGTGCTTTTCCAAATACTTTTTAGAAGTTGTAAGTTTTCGGGCTTCCACTACCTTCCCTGGCAGTGCATTCCTGATTCTCACCACCCGCTGAGTGAAAACAATTTTCCTCACATCCACTCTGAACCTCCTGCCTCTTATCCTAAAACTATGCCACATTGTGATTGATCCCTCAAGCAAGCTGCACCTTATTCACTCTTTCTCTCACTCTCTCTCTCCCCTCCCTTTGATTCGGAGGATTTGCAGTAATAAGGTTTCATTGACATTTTTTTCTGCAATGCTAAGTAATGCAAATAACTTTTGTTTCAGAGAATTTGCCCACCCTTGGATTCACAATAATATAAAAGCAAAGTGGGTGGCACGGCGGTTAGCACTGCTGCCTCACAGCACCAGGGTCCTAGGCTCCATTCCAACCTTGGGTCAATGTCTGTGTGGAGTTTGCATGTTCTCTCTGTGCTTGCGTGGGTTTCCTCCGAGTGCTCCAGTTTCCTCCCATACTCCAAAGATGTGCAGGTTAGGAGGATTGGCCATGATAAATTGCCCCATAATGTCCCATGATGTCTGGATTAGGTGGTAAATGTGTGGGGTTACAGGAATAGAACTGGGAAAAGGGCTTGGGTAAGATCAGCGAATCGGTGCAAACTCGATGGACTGAATGACCTCTTCTGCACTGTATGGATTATGTTATTCTATAAAGTACTCCAGCTGCTGGAGATCTGAAATAAAAGCAGAAAATGTTGGGAAAACCCAGCAAGCCTGGCGACATCTATGGCAGGAGAAACTGAATTAATGTTTCAAGCCCTAAATGACTCCTTTTCAGAACCCTGGATTCTCAGTGTTGTCGGCGACAGTTGCCAAGGAGATGGACCACTAACTGCCCACCGGTACGTCTGTTAGGCGCCTCTGCCCCTGCTTCGGTGTCCATGTTTTTGACAGGCAACACTTCTAACTGGTCATAGTGTGGCGATGATGTCTTATCCAAACTTAATGAATTCAGAATGTGTTAACATCCTGTCAGCCCAGATACCAGTGTGGTTGCAATGTTATTCAATGTACAGAATATCAGACATCATCCAACAGAAACTAAATTCTGCCTCAGTGTAATAGAGCTTGTTAGATCGCAAGCTGTTAATCTTTTAGAGTTACAGCTTCATTTCTCCATCAACGTAGATATCCAAAATCCAGATTGGCAGATGTGGTGCTAAAATCCTGCCTATGTTGTGTATTACCAAGCATGGGCATGTCGCATAATCCAGACTTGGACCCAAAGGCATCAAACTTGTTTTTGGCAGCTGCAGATTATGTTTTTACAGATCAGGGACGTGACGGAGACAACGTTGATGGAAGAGGTAATAATCCCTTTCACTCCCAATAACTCATTTGTCGCTACACGTTACCCTGTGTGTCAGTGATGACTCAGTCAATGATGCTATCAACTCTGAAACAACAGGTTGTAGGTTCAGGCCCCACACTAGGGATTTCAACATTTAATGCAGGCTCACAGTCAAGTGCAGTACCGAAGGAGTGCTGCACTGTAGGAGGTGACACTTTTCAAACAAGGTATTAAATTGAGACTCACTCAAGTGGACATGAAGTGTCACGGTGGTTAGCACTGCAACCTCACAATGCCAGGGACCCAGGTTTGATTCCAGCCTCGGGTACTGTGTGGAGTCTGCATGTTCTCCCTGTGTCTGCATGGATTTCCTTTGGGTGCTCTAGTTTCCTCCGACAATCTGAAGATGTGTGGGTTAGATTGATTGGCCATGATAAATTGCTCATTAACGTCAGGGGGACTAGCAGAGTAAACACATGGGCTTACGGGGATAGGGCCTGAGTGGGATTGTTGTTGGTGCAGACTCGATGGCCCAGTGGCCTCCTTCTGCATTGTAGGGATTCTATGATTTTATCTCCCAGGGCAGGGGAGCCAGTATTTATCTCGCAACCAATGCCTTAAAAATAAGCAGGTTATCTGGTTATGTTCACATTGCTTTTGTGGGACTTTGCAGTGTGTATATTTGCTGTCACTATTCTGTATTATAATGGGAATGCCACTTGTAAATGCTTATGTGGCTGCAAAGTGCTTAAGGGTACTTTTGGATCCTAAAGGGCTCTATTTAATGTAAACTTCTTTTATCTCCTCCTATCATTGTTGTATTCTTAATGGTTTGGTAGATTGTTCGATAAAATAAATATCAGACAACTATTGGCAGAGTAAATTCCCATCCACTGTCCACTCTCTGATATCATTCTCCATTTAAATATTTTTTTCAATCCTATTATTTATGATGAGTTTTGTTCAAAAACCGATGAAGGAAGAGGGACATCCTGATTGGGATCCGAGTGCGTCATGGGGCTGGCAGTTTCTTGGTTTATGTTCATGATTGTAATTTCACCAATAATTTCCCAATTTCCTCTCAAGTTAGATGACTTTATTATGAGTTAATGCTCCACTGAGTTTCCTTTTGACATTATTGACAAGATCCCTGCCAAAGTCAGTGGAGCAGGTGAATCCGTGTGGGTTGGTCTGTCATGCTGGTGTGCAAGATTTCCAAGCCCCTGAAAACTGGCGCGGTGAATAGTGGAAAGGGTTAATTTCTACTTCTGGTCTGGCCAGATCGATGCAGCCAAGCTGAGTGTTCTTTCTTTGCAGCATGTACAAAACTTATACTCTGCATAAATCAATAACAATGTGGAAAATCGGTTAAGCACTTCAAAGCAACGCGCTGCACTCGTTTTGTATTTAAGGTCTAAAATGCTCACTTGATTATTCTACCAGCTGCATAAGGAAAATAAACCCTGCATCATTTCTTCTTGACTTTATTCTGTGGGCAAAGGACATCCTCATGGTCATGGTGAATGTTGAAGACTCCAGGGTGCTATTTAATGCGAAAAAGGGTATTTGTCTATTCAAGCTTTCCTCAACCAACCAAAGATCAGTTCACTGCTCACTTCTTTCATGAGAGAGGTGGTGGTGTAGTGCTATTGTCGCTGGGCTAGTAATCCAGAGACCCAGGCTATTGCTCCGGGGACCCAGGTTCAAATCCCACCATGGCAGATGGTGAAATTTGAATTCAATAAAAAATCTGGAATTATAAGTCCTTCACGGTGACACAGTGGTTAGCAGTGCAGCTGCCAAATGGCCTCCTTCTGCACTGCAGGATTCTATGATTCTACAATATTGTCGATTGTTGTAAAAACCCACCAGGTTCACCAGCATCCATTAGGGAAGGAAATCTGCCATCCTTACTTGGTCTGGCCTACATGTGACTCCAGAGCCACAGCAAGATGGTTAACTCTTAAATGCCATTTGAAATACACTCAGTTCAAGGGCAGTTAGGAATAGGGCAATAAATGGTGGCCTAGCCAATGAGGCCCACATCCCCTGAACGAATAAAGAAAAATTGTTGTCTAAGGGACCTTGCTGTGCAAGCACTCAGCTCAGCAACAATCACTGCACTTGGCACCAATTAGTTCTGTGATTGTAAATGGGTTGGAATGTCTGTGAAGAATGTGGAAAGCTGCTGCACAAATACAAGTTCTTCCATCATAGAATCATAAAATCTCTACAGTACAGAAGGAGGCCATTCAGCCCATCGAGTCTGCACCGACCACAATTAGCATTTACCCTAGCTCATCTCCCTGACACTCAGGGTCAATTTAGCATGGCCAGTCCATCTAACCTGGACTGTGGGAGGAAACCGGAGCACCTGGAGGAAACTCACGCGGACACGAGGAGAATGTGCAAACTCCACACAGATAGTGACCCAAGCCTGGTTCCTTTTGGTCCTTTTGATTCATCTCGGAATACGTGAACAGCTTAGCTAGCCCGTTTGCTGTTTAGATTCTGGGCTGCCAGACACTCTCTTTCTGCTGCTGAGTTTGTTCTGTTCCAGGAAGGGAATGGTCACCGTGTGCATCTCTTCCACATTTGCACTATGTGTCAGGTGTTGGGGTGTGCCATTGTGTCAGATTGATTCCTCATGTTTAGTTTACTGAAATCAAATGTCTCAATCCATTCTTCTTGAGTATATGACACCATTGAGTGTTTAAACCTGAGTCAGGCTGTGTTAGAGTTAGCTATGGTTCAGGCTGGGATTAAAATCTGCTCAGAAAGCCAAATGTCCATTGACTTCCAACATGAGTATCCGGTTCTGCGGGACTAACGCCTGGGCCACAAGGTTGTGGGTTACAATCCCACTCTGTAGACTTAAGCACAGCAATGCAGGAGTGCTGTACTGTTGGAGGAGCCATCTTTCAGATAAAATGTTAAAGTGGACTCCTGGCTAGCATTCAGTGATAGTAGCAGAGTCAGTGGTGTCCAGGGCTGTGTCTTGTAAGTGACAGTCAATCAAATGTCCATCCTGATTGTTGGTCACCCAGTAGCAAGAGCTACCAACCAATTGGCAAATCCTTTTAATAGAGGGCAGGCAGTGCTGTCCTGCAGAAAGCCTTTGCTGCCAAAGAGTCCCTTTGTGTTCCGAAGAATGTGCAAACAAGGGGATTCTCCCCCTCAACACCCACCCACCGGCTGACCACCAGGGTTTACCAAGCCGTGGTAGATAACTTCCCCCAACCACCCATTCCTCACCACTGATTAAACGCCAGCAGAGGTGATGAGGGACACTTCATTACCACTTAAATAAATCAGTTGGCCTGTAGGTGGGAGAGAATTCAGCCACTCTCACTGCCACTGCCAAGATGCCATGGTGGTGGGAAGATAAGTGGCATGCCACAGCCTCCCTTTCTGTGCCATTTTATAGCCCCCTCCCCTGGTGCTCACCCTACCCTCACCTTCTGGTCCATCCCCACAGGGCTGGTAAAGTCCAGCCTCCTGTCCTCCTCCTCAAGTGAAAGGAAAAGACCCTGTGACATTATTTGGCAGAGGAGCAGGGGAGGTCTTCCCTGATGCCCTGGGCCAATATTTCTCCTTCAACCAACACCAATTAATATGCAGATGATCATTGCTTAGGTTAGGTTAGGTGGATTGGCCATGCTAAATTGCCCCTAATGTCAGGGATTAGTAGGGTAAATGTGTGGGGCTATGGGAATATGGCCTGCGTGGGATTGTGGCCAGTATAGACTCAATGGACCGACTGGCCTCCTTCTATAGTGTAGGGATTCTATGATTAGTGTTTTGGGGCCTTGCTGTGTGCAAATTGGCTGCTGGGGTTTCCCACATTACAACAATGACTGCATTTCAAAAGTACCTCATTGGCTGTAAAGCAGTCTGGCATACCCCTGGAGTCATGAAAGGTGTTTTATAAATACAAGTTCTTCCTTTGGACTACTGCAAACAATTGAAGGAGCAACATACATACATTGTGCTTCCTGTACACTTAATGAATGTTTCAGCTACAGGGGCTGTTATTTTCAGTGGGAAATTCACAGACAAGCCAGTCACACCAGATTTTTGTTTTACGGATGACAGAATGTCTGGAATTCCTTGCCACTGGTTGAAATATTTGGCTTCTGGTAAAACAGTATAAATCTTTTCAGGTAAATTCCAGAACAACCTATGACTCAGAGTTTGGTCTTTGGAAGTAATACTATTGTATACATTTACCATTAGTAGTACTGTTTTCACCTGCCTTAACCTGTACCTCTCTATCCTTCCCTCCATCTCTAAAATACCTTCTCCAAACCTGTCTCTTTGATCAATTTCCCACCATGCAGTGATTTAATCTCTCCCTTTGTGGCTCCAATTTCCTTACATTCATTCGTGAAACCTGTTAGAATATCACTCCATGCTCAAGACTCTATACAAGTGCAACTTGGTGCTTTAAGTGTCTATCCTGTGAGAAAACAGCCAGGTTCATTGGCATGAAGTATTTCTGAGAGATTGTCATCTTGCAGTAGTAATGGTGGAGTTGGAAGGATTAATGTTGGCCAACATAATTACTGACAACTCCATCTTCTCGTTATGTAGCAGCATCAACATTGATTGAGTGGATATTTGTTATGTCAAATGCTATTGAAGTGTAGTCACTGTTGCAATGTAGAAAGTGTGTGAATTTGCACAAAGCAAGCTCCCATAAACAACAATGTGATTAGTTTTTTTAAAAGTTTATTTATTAGTGTCAAAAGTAGGCTTACATTACCACTGCAATGAAGTTACTGGGATAAATCGCCTACTTGCCACACTCCGGCACCTGTTCAGGTATACTGAGGGAGAATTTAACATGGCCAGTGCACCTAAGCAGCATATCTTTCATATGCGGACATGGAGAACGTGCAAACTCTGCACAGAGAGTGCCCCAGATGGGAATCGAACCTGGGTCCCTGGCACTGTGAGGCAACAGTACTAACCACATTGCACCATGCTGCTCAAAAATGGCCATATCATGTTTGTTTTTAGTGATATTGATGGAGGGTTGAATATTGGACGGGATACTGAGGGAACCTCCCCTCCCCTCCTGCCGTGGGATCTTTTGTACCACCTGAAAGGTCAGACAGGAGTTTGTTTAAGATTTCACCTGAAAGACTGCACCTCCAACAATACAGCGCTCTCTCAATGCTGCACTGAGTATCAGTGTAGATTCTTGTGCACACATCTCTTTTCAGTGTCGAACAGTGCCATTTTATATAGTTGCCTCTGACATTATTGAGCTTTTTAGGGCCTATGGAGCTTGAAAATCCGTAGCCCATCCAATGGATTCCCACCAATATTACAGTGTGAATCTGTCAGATAGGCTGTAAACCTAGCCTAATCTAGACCTTTAGAGGTGTTGAAAGACAGGACCTCTGGCCATGAAGCATTCCTTCAGTACTCACATTGATGTGTGAGATTTGATTCGACTCTCCAGAGTGAGGCTTGAGTCTGTGACTTTAACAGTTGGAGGCCAGTGACTTAACCTGTGCCAGAGGTGAATGAGCACCATTGTTCAGGAGATATGTTAAATTGAGGCCCTATCTTCTTGCCCAGGTGAATGTACTAGATCCCGCACACTTTCTGAAGAAAAGCAGGAATATTCTTCCAGTCTCTCTCATCTCCTTAACCTACTACACTGAAACAATGTGAAATAGTCAGTATCTCATTGCTGTAGGTACTGTGTGAAAATTGGTTGCCATGTTTTCCTTCACGAGAGAGGAGAGATGCAAAAAGGATCCAGTGCGGCAATCTTTTCATTCAGAGGGTGGTAAGTGTCTGGAAGGAGCTGCCAGAGGTAGTAGTAGAGGCAGGTACAATTTTGTCTTTTAAAAAGCATTTAAGCAGTTAGGTGGATAAGAAGGGTATAGAGGGATATGGGCCAAATGTAGGAAATTGGGATTAGCTTAGTGGTAAAAACTGGGCAGCATGGACAAGATGGACCGAAGGGTCTGTTTCCATGCTGTAAAACTCTATGACTCTGAGGGCGGAATTTTACCGACATGCTGGCCCCGATTCCGGGAGTGGGCTCGGTTCGGAGAACGGCATTCTCTGTTGGCCTCGGGAGGGATTGTGCGAAACTTGGGCAGACGTGCCTGTAAACTTCCGCCCTAAGAGTGATTGCTCTTCAAATAGTTTCATTGGTGGTTGAAGCTCTTTGGGGTTTCTTAGGACAAGGAAGGTGTTACATAAATGTAATTTCTTCTTTTCTCAGGCACTTTTCATTGGAGAAGTTGGCTGTGTAGACCTGGAAGGTTCCACCTTGTTGAGTTAGTTGGCCTCATTGAAGTGGGGATAATGCCATTCTCCCCAGTGTCCCAGCTTCCGGATCACTGCCCAGCAACTCCCACCGGGGAGTGCTGTGGGTAATGAGAGGATGATGCCTGATTAAAATGCCTGCTCATTCCCCGCAGCAGTGAAGAGGGATGCTGATATTCTCGTGAGTAAAGTACAGAGTGTGCCCATGGAAAGATGAGAGTCAATGACAGGAAGAGATGAAAGGGGAAGAACTAAATACTACGATAGTTGATGACTGGGGAATTCTATAGCTGTCATGGGGAAAAAGTGTAGTGAAAATGAAAACCCTGCCTGCGGAAAGATGGGTTTATGATGTTATTACATATTGCGCACAGAGGAATAGTCCTGTCTGTGTGTGACCTTTCTCCCAAAGGTCATCTGACAGATATTTGGCTCAAACTGTTGGATACCAATAGCAGTCTAATTCCAGGTCTTACCTGGTTTTCTTTGGGTGGTGAATTCATTATTTCCATGTCAACCTGGAGTAAATCTTTATGATCAAAAGTTGAGGCTTAATATATTTGCATCAAATCTGTTAGTAGGCTGAGTAACAAGCAACAACAACAGAACCTGCAATGGTTGCTGTCAAGGTTACTCAGTTACCTGATGGTGCAGGGGGTGTATGGTGGAGTTTGCCTGAATGATTTCCACACTAGCTTGGTGAGACTCTCCCTGCTCACAGACCGAGCGCTCTCAATTTAACACCCAGAGTTACAAAAGGCTTTCAAAGAGGAAAAATACATCCAAGGAAGAAAAGTTGCAGGAATATGCAAATGGAAAAAAAACAGCATTTAAAAGAAATCATAGATATAGAAGCCAGAATTCTCCCAAAATATTTCTGAATGTGGTCTCCGGCGGGAAACAATAGTGCGATTCTTGCCTATCCCGATCGCAATCCACCCGCACTTAGACAATTTTTTGGAGGTTGCTGTGATTTGTGCCATGAATGAAATGTGGAGGATCTAAAGACGCTAGTTCCTCAGAGACCGAGGCTCCAATTTTAAAGGGTGCCCACATCTCAGAATAAGGCTGCAGACCCCACCTGCCCTTCTTGCTGGCAAAGACCCCCACGCCCCCAATTGTCAGCATCAGGCCCCCTAACAATCACCGCCCTCCCCCCAAGTGAGCGCCATCCTGCTCTTTTAGTCCCCTGCCCCTTGGCAGTGCCAACTGAAGGTACTGGGGACAGTGCCAGGGCACTGTTCAGCCATGGCCCTGACCACCTGGCAACTACAATGGACTGCGAGACCCCCCCTATCCACCACCGCTCCCTCCCCTCCCGGGCATGGTCAGCATGTCTGGTCTCCATTTTTGGAAGCCAGCAGTGACTTCTGCCAGCTTCACGTTTGTGCCAGTGAGTGGGAGAATTACAGCAGCTGTGTGAATTCAGCTTAAAGCCCATTCTGAATATTTAAATTAGATTTTAAATATGGTCATCGGATTGACACTCTCACTGGTTGTGAACCACATTATGATGCCGATTGAGGGGGGGGAGCTCTCAAAATGAGATCTCTCTGTGGTAAATCCCATTATTGCGAGAGTCTCTGGCCAATAATGGGATTTTTGTGAGGGTGGCTGTAGAATCGCCCCCATAATCTTTGGTGAAAGTTTGAGGAGAGGTGAGTTTTTTCCACTCAGTTGTTGGGATTTAGTCTATCTCGGAAGGTGGTCAGAGATGATTAGGTTTATAATTTTGGCAGGGATTGGTACTGGAGGATGAGAAACTTAAAAGCGAGGGCTCTTTTGAAAAGCCGCCACAAACATGACAAGCTGATTATCTTCTGTGCTGTTTTTATGATTCAATATCAGTAACATGTGTTTAAAAATTACTTCCTGTCAAGGTCTGTGCCTCAAATAACTTCCGCTAATGCAAAAATGTCTCTCAGTGACATTATTTCCTGCCTCACAATAGCTTCAGGCCTGAGACTCCTGTTTAACTCGAGCCTATTATAACATTTACTTGGGCTTGATTAATAGAGAGACTGCAGACATAACTATCTATCCTCTGGGTCTCATTCAGAGTGTTCCTGGCTTCTGAAGCGATGCACTATAGACCAATCTGGCTGATGTGTAAGTTAATGGGCAGTAATAGCAATGAATGTCAAGCTGTTCTTGGGTAGCATCCAGGATTCTTCAGTTACCTCTGTCTGGTGAAAGCAGTTTCCTGCTCATTTTGATGTATGTGGTCTCTTTAGCCACTTGTCCCTGGATACGCAGAGTATTTCAGGCATTGAGTGGTCACCAAGATGTCCTTTCACCAACAGTTTGGGGGTGAGGGTGCAAATAGAGGAACAGATTTGTTTTGCCCTGCTTAGTTGTAATAGGTTTTTGAAATTAGATTCCTTTCTATCTTAATATAGCCTGTCGACAGTGCTACTTATTACGGTAGATCTTTCTGACAGAGGCCTCTGTTTTTCTATTAAATTATTTCCATTCCAATATGACTAGAAGTGTCAATTCGGTCTGTACTATACATATATACGTCTGACATTTTATGTCAAACCTCGTTCGGCATAAAGTATCTTTAGATTTCAAAATTATTTTAAACACGACTGAATAGGATGTAGTGACAGGTAACTCTCCATACCCACATAGCACGGTGGCACAGTGGTTAGCACTGCTGCCTCACAGTGCCAAGGACCCGGGTTCGATTCCTGGCTTGGGTCACTGTCTGCGGAGTCTGCACATTCTCCCAGTGTCTCCGTGGGTTTCCTCGCATAGTCCAAAAGACGTGCTGCTAAGGTGGATTGACCATGCTAAATTCTCCCTCAGTGTACCCGAACAGGAGCTGGAGTGTGGCGACTATGGATTTTCACAGTAACGTCAATGCAGTGTTAATGGTAGCCTACTTGTAACATTAATAAATAAACTTTATAAAAGCCTTTACCCATTGTTCATGGATTAGTTATTAAGTTGCCTACTGGAGAGGATGGGGTTAATAGCTCGTGTGACACTTTGACATCACTATTGGGTAGAAAAGCCTCTTTAACTGAAGTTAACACCAGGTGTTGAGGGAAAAAATAAATATCATTGGATAATCCTGTCATTAAATCTCTTAGATTGGTTCAGTTCATGGGGGTGTGTTTACCACACAGTTTTAATTTCATATCCTCCCCCACCCAACAGATAAAATCTGCTCATATTCCTCCAATTGGCAATGGCAAAGCACTGCAGGACTTTGCCAAGCACTATCATGGACCAAACCAGTGGAAATCCATGGTCACTGGCACCCTCTTAGGCCATGATACCTGAAGGAAGAGGTAGATCTTTCCAATGCGTAAAGAGTTGGTTGATACTAGCTGAGTTGAGGAAATTGGCTGTATTGTTGCCATTTGCAACTCCTTCTGGATCCATCTTTGATTTTTGTTATTGTTCCATTCCCATTCCCACAAACTCAATGGGCCGAAGAGCCTCTGTTGCACTGTCTGATTCTATGATTCTCCTTTGCTCAGTTGCCAGTTGAAGCAAATGTTTCATGTGGTCAGAAAAGATGAGAGATGTGAAGCTTACATAGCTCGGAGGTTAAACCATTGTGGGACCACAGCACTCACACCTTGGTTAGAGCTGTGACAGGGAGACAATTCAACCAGATAGTTCCAGCAAGTTCAAGACCTTCACTGAGAGAAGTAATTAAGGGTTGCAAAACTTTCAATATCTCGTGGTTATTCCTGAACTTTGGAATCTGCTTGTTGAGCTACAATGGCTTTTTTCTGACCAGCATGAGATCTTCAGTGGGAAATATTGAGCAGAATGTTATCACATGGATAAATGGGGCAAAATCATCACATCAGCAATTTTCCTGGATTGAGTATCTGACTGGCTGCCTGCGAGCTTGCCATCCAGTTAAGCTCTGAAGCCTCAGTAAGCGCCATTGTGAGACGTGATCGCTGCTGGGGTAAGCTGGAGATCTGGGGCCTGTAGCAGGTCGGTAACAAAATAAAAACATGACAGAAACCCCCTTTGGGAAAATTGTTGGATTCACTAGGACTCCCTTCACTGCCACCCGGTTCCCATGAAGCCTTTTCCTCCTCTCTACCTCCCCCACCCCTACCACAGTCCGCAGGGAGACTGCCTCCCTGAAACAAGTACCATCAGAACATGGAGGAGGGCTAGGTCGCCACTGGGGAGAAATGCTGCTGCCTTGAGAAGGGCCCCTAATTGGGCCTTGAGTTATTCAAATTGGCTGTCCAACTCCATTTGGCAGCCAGTTCTTCTGACGACACGTCACAGTGAAACCTCCTCAGCAGTGCGACTGTATCATGGATCTTCCCCAGCATTTACCAGCCCACACGTCTCCCAGCCCATCACCCCGGGACCAGTAAAATCCCAGCTACTAACTCTGTATCTCTCTCCACAAATACTGCCAGACCTGCTGAATACTTACAACATTTTCTATTTTTATTTTGTCACTTTCATTGTAACTACCATCGCCACAACCCCTACTGTGATTACTTCTGTCGTTACTGTCATTACTTCTGTTGTAACCAATAAATCTATTAATGTTACTACTATTTACTAGCTATTTTTATACAACTACTTTTATGACCAATTCTGGTCCTTCTGCTAGAATTGCTGTCCATTTACCAAATGTACTGCTAACATTTTTGAGATCAACATTTTTATTATTTGCATAGCTGTCATTAGGGTACGTGACTGATGTGAGGGAGGAGACTTTGAGGCTCAGTGAGAGTGTCCTTATCTCTGAGCCTGTAGTCCTCTGTTCAGTGGTTAAGAAAAGTGCGTTCATAATGTAGGCGCATGGGCTGATTATCAGCATTTATATCCTTTCAACATGTCTAATGACAGGCAGTAAGAGTGGGAGAGTTTCCTGGTCGTACTCTAAAAGGCAATGGCAAATCACTGCAGCATGTTGCAAGCATAATCATGGACCAATTGAACTAAACCATGGGGAGGCACGGTGGCACAGAGGTTAGTGTGCTGCCTCACAACACCAGGAACCCAGGTTCAATTATGACCTTGGATCACTGTCGTGTGGAGTCTGCATGTTCTCCCCATGTTTGCATGGGTTTCTGGTGCGCCGGTTTCCTCAGACAGCCCCAAAGATATATGGATTAGGTGCACTGGCCATGGTTAATTACCCCTTAGTATCAGGGCCTGGGTGGGATTGTTGTTGGTGCAGACTTGATGGGCCGAATGGCCTTTGTCTGCATTGTAGTGATTCTGTAGTTCCTGGAGGAGGAAGTGGACAGAGGGTGAGAGGGATATTTGTTTACTATCTCTGCTGTCTACCTCTTCGTCTATCTGTGGTGGATAAGTTCTAACTCACAGATGAACAGGGAGTGCTAAGCAATGCATTTCACCCTTTCCCCAATTTTCATTGCTTGGCCCATCATACGAAAATCCTTCACCGCCTCTGAGCTCTTTTCTCCCTCAGATTTCTTTCCAAATCCTCTCAGCATGGTGCCCCCCGTCCCCACTGTGTAGCCTCTGACTCACTGGGAGTAACACAAAGGGAGATCCCCAAGCAAGCTGAACATGACTATGTCTCAGCAGGTTAAAGAGGAAGGTGTAAAAGGGTTAAAGGATTAAAAAAAGATCTGTTTTTGATGAGAGCAATAAATGTCTGATTCTGGGCAGACATTTCCTGCCGTGGTACTCTGGTTTCTTGTATCAGTTCATTCTTTGGGGTGTTTTATGTCTAACAAGTGGCAGGTGCAAACTAGTGAATGCTCCCTGCAGTGAGGAAGCAGAGATATGTCAGAACTAAACTCCCGATAAGGGAATTTATAAATCCAGACTTTACAGGGGAGGTGGGGGTTGGAGGTTGGGAAAGTTATTTTGTTCTGTTTTCTCCGATTTATGCATGAATCAAATTCTCTTCCTCTTAACTCAAAAAGAAAAGGATTGAGAGAAAGAATTGCCTGCGGGGGCTTGTTTCTACGTGTTTAACTATCGCACACGTTCACGGCTCAATACAGGGTTGACTCCACTGCTAAGATGCGTGCAGTGAAGTTGGGCTGTTTGTTGGCCAGTATGTTTATGAGGTTTATAATCTGAGCAAACTCACCTCCATCTCCCACGCACCCCGCACCCCCCCACCCCCCTCCACCCGTCTCCCCCGCCTCCCTCCCCCCCCCCCCCCCCGCCTCCCGCCTCCCTCTCCCCACCACCTCTTTGAATTTGGAATTATCCTTGGCTGAAATAAATTTGCATTTGTTCAGTGGCTGGTGATTTATTTGTCTGCTGTCGGCAGAGTTTGTTGAGAGAGTGGCAGCACAGTGGCACAATGGTCAGCACTGCTGCCTCACAGCACCAGGGACCTGGGTTTAATTCCGGCCTTGGGTCACTGTCTGTGTGGAGTTTGCACTTCCTCCCTGTGTCTGCATGGGTTTCCTCTGGGAGCTCTGGTTTCCTCCCACAGTCCAAAGGTGTGCAGGTTAGATGGATTGGCCATGCTACATTGCCTGTTAGAGCCCCAAGATGTGTAGTTAGATGGATTAGCCATGCAAATCTGCCCCTTAGTGTCAGGGGGACTAGTAGGGTAAACGTGGAGTTATGGGGATAGGAATTGAATGAGATCGTTTTCAGTGTAGACTCGATGGGCTGAATGGCTTCCTTCTGCACTGTAGGGACTCTATGATTCTATTCCTTTACCCACGCTTGGAATAGGAAGTTAGGTCAGAGTACAGTCAAGCACCCAATCATACCAGATTTGAGGTAAGAAAGACTTGCGCTTATACAGTGCCTTCCATGATTTCAGGATATCGCAAAGATTTTTATAGTTAATTATGTGTCTTTGAAATGCAGTTACTGTTTTAATGTAGGAAAATACTGCAATCAACTTGAGCACAGCAATATCCCACACGTGGCACTATCGTGATGACGAGATTATCTGGTACAACCATAACAAGGAAGATTAGAAAAGATTTTTCAGGCTTATAGGAATATGGATTTCATTACCCCTCGTGACTATTAAAATGAGTCAATAAAAGCTTCGAAGAGGGAATCAGATAAACATTTTGGAAGGGAAAACAATGGACAGGTCTAGGTGAATGAGATTAGAAAGCAAGAAGAATAGTTTGCATTGCTGTTGCACCTTTCACATCCGTACAGTGTCCCAAAGCACTTACACTATTTTGAAGTGCTCACTGGATTCTCCTGAAGCCAGTTTATGTACAACATTGACCCACAGTCACAATGAGATGAATGGGCAACTAAATTGTAAAGATGACCTTGGCTGAAGAATGAACATAGGCAGACACCCATGCTCTTCTTCATAAAGTGAGATTCATATTTATATATTTATCTTCACAGAAAGTTGAGGCCTTGGATCCAACATCGTGGCTGATAATGGGGGCTGGTGGTGTGAGATAGCAGCATGGGGGATGCAGGGGAGAAGGGAGATGTGTGCCTCAGAAGAAGACACCTGGGTAGGAAGGAAGGCTGAGGACAGAAGTGAAGATGGAGGGGGTTGTCCTGACTGGGGATCAGGAAAGGACGCTGGGAGTGGGAGTGGGGCGATTGGGAGCCAGGACAGATGTTGTGGTGTGTGTGTGTGTGTGGGGGGGGGGGGGGGGGGGGGGGGGGAGCGCGGTGGTGGTGCTGATGGTGCCGGTGGAATCGAGGGTCAGGATTTGGGATTAGGGAAGGGGGTTGTGGGGAGGTTTGAAGTCAGGAACGGGATTTGATGTGTGGCTTGGCGAATCAGGAGTGCTTATATTCATCCAAGTTATTCATCCCTGTTGCAGACGGTCCTTAGGCTGCGATCTTAGAACATAAGAACATAAGAAATAGGAGCAGGAGTAGGCCAACTAGCCCTTCGAGCCTGCCCCGCCATTCAATAAGATCATGGCTGATCTGTCTTGGCTCAGTTCCACATTCCCGCCCTCTCCCCATAACCCTTAATCCCCTCTCTTATCAAAAACCCATCAACCCGCTTCTTAAAAATATTTAGCGAGGCAGCCTCCACCACTTCAACGGGCAGAGAATTCCAGAGATTCACCACCCTTTGAGTGAAGAAGTTCCTCCTCAACTCCGTTCTAAACCGCTCCCCCTTTATCTTGAGGCTGTGCCCCCTAGTCCTACTGTCCTTTCTGAGCGGGAAGAGTCTCTCCACCTCTATCCTATCCATCCCATTCATCATCTTATACGTCTCAATGAGATCTCCCCTCATTCTTCTAACGAGTACAAGCCTAATTTATTCAGCCTCTCCTCATAGCTCAACCCCCTCAACTCCGGCATCAGCCTAGTAAACCTCCTCTGCACTCCCTCCAAGGCCAAAATATCCTTGCGTAAGTACGGTGCCCAAAACTGCACACAGTACTCCAGCTGCGGCCTCACCAATGCCCTATACAGCCGCAGCAAGACCTCCCTACTTTTATATTCAATCCCCCTCGCTATGAAGGCCAGCATCCCATTCGCCTTCCTGACCACCTGCTGCACCTGCAGGCTGGGTTTTTGCGACTCATGCACAAGGACCCCAAGGTCCCTCTGCACCGTCGCCTGCTGCAGTTTTTCTCCACGTAAGTAATAATCCTTCCTACCATTATTCCTACCAAAGTGGACCACCTCGCACTTGCCAACATTAAATTCCATTTGCCATTTCCTGGCCCATTCGCCCAGCCTATCTAGATCCTTCTGTAGACTCTCACCACCCTCCGCACAATTTGCCTTTCCACCAATTTTGGTGTCATCAGCAAATTTCGACACCCTACACTCGGTTCCCTCCTCCAGATCATCTATATAAATGGTAAATGGCTGAGGCCCCAGCACCAACCCCTGGGGCACTCCACTAGTCACCAATCGCCAATCCGAATAGCACCCGTTGACCCCCACTCTCTGCCTCCTATTTGACAACCAGTCCTCTATCCACGCTAAGACCCTACCCCCAACTCCATGCCCCCTTACCTTCTGCAATAACCTCTTGTGAGGTACCTTGAAGTGCAATCCGAGGCAGGAATGGCATGGGCAGGGTGGATCGGGGTTTAAATTTCAGCAGATCATCTTTTCCGAACCTCAGATGGGATGGGACAAGTTGGTGGGGAAAGTGGGGAGGGGTGGGGGGGTCTTCATCACTGGCTCCCTTTCCACATCAGGGGTGACACTGGTTGTATCAGGGTCAAACCAACCTTGAAATGGGGGGAAGATGGGGAATGACCTCAAACAAGCAATTTAACTGCTTAAGCAAACAGCCTGATGTCTTCCTCCTAATACAGATAAATGATAATTCTTGTTTATCGTTTGCTTCCATTCCAAGGTGTCCTTGTACTTCCAGCCCACGATAATGGGGCTTTCATCGTCTGAATGGTGCCCAAGAAAATAGGTTCTGTACGGATACAATCCTAGGCTCGCAAGTGTGGGCTTGAATGTATAACCTCCTGACCCAGAGAGAGCAATGTCGCCGGTGAGTCATGCTGACAGCTCGCCTTAGTGTAACAAATGACCACCCCCTACCCCATGCTGAAATCTGTCCGATTCAATCATTCTAACAAGATTGTGAAGAGAGTAACAGCAACATCTTAATGAAGGATTTTCTGAGGGTGTGACATTCAGTCAACTTGGAAAACGTTACTATCAGTCACTGCCAATTGTGGACAAACTTTAGTGTTTTGCATCATCGGGGGATCTGTCTAGCTCAAACTACTTTGTCTTAAGAACGTTAGCAGCCATCAGAGAGAGAGTCGGGCAGTGGGAGGATAAAGGGACCCTCATTTCATCTTCCAAAGCTCCATTTAAACCCAGCTCCATGAGCCGCAACACAGGATATGTTAACTCCAGGGGAAGGAAGCATTCAATAGTCAGTGTGGTGACTGAAATATATATTTCCCATAAAATAGAGTAAGTGGGGGGGGGTGCAGAGGAAGAATCATCCCAGGGTAGGTTAAAGAGACTGCAGAATGGATCATCTTACCTAGTAAACTCAACAATTACATCAAGTATTCCATGGCAAAGGTCAAAGAATCGGCCTCACTGGATAGGCCTAACATCTGACTGAGTTACATTTAAATAGCACCTCTCACAACTTCAGGATGTCCCAAAGCACTTTATGGCCAATGTGGTTTTTGTACTGGTGTTGGACAGTTAGAAACACACAATTTGCACACACACATCAATGTGATAATGAATAAACAATCTGGGGCAGAATTTTACAGTCTCTCTCACCAGCAGCTTTTGCAGGCGATGGGGCCGGTAACATTCTCTAGGTGACCTACCCGGGTCCCTAATTGAGGCAGTTAATTGGCACTTAAGGGTCTTAAAATTGAGGTTGGGTCAGGGTAGGCCAGGAATTGCCTGGGCAGGGTGAGAATGGCCTGGGCAGGGTGGGAATGGCCTGGGCAGGGTGAGAATGGCCTGGGCAGGGTGGGAATGACCTTGGCAGGGTGGGAATGGCCTGGGCAGGGTGGGAATGACCTTGGCAGGGTAGGAATGGCCTGGGCTGGGTAGGAATGGCCTGGGCAGGGTGAGAATGGCCTGGGCAGGGTGGGAATGACCTTGGCAGGGTAGGAATGGCCTGGGCAGGGTGGGAATGGCCTGGGCAGGGTGGGAATGACCTTGGCAGGGTAGGAATGGCCTGGGCAGGGTGAGAATGGCCTGGGCAGGGTAGGAATGGCCTGGGCTGGGCAGGAATGGTCTGGGCTGGGGGGATGGGGAGTTGAACTCTAGTAGGTCATCTCTTCTGAACCTCGGGTAGGATGGGAAATGTTGGCGGGGTAAGTGGGGAGGGGCAGGAGGCAGGGCGGGGGGGGAGGGGGTCCCTCCATCACTGGCCCCCCTTTCCACAACAGGGCTTCACCCCTCCCCCTATGGTCTACACATCCACCCCAAACCACCCACAGCCCCCTATCCCTCTGACCTTTCCAAAATGACCCCAACCCCTTGTCTCCTACAGGGCCACACCACACCGCCCTGACGTCTCCTGCATTTACCTCCAGCCTGGTCGGATTGGTTGGCAGCTCGCATCCTCCCGACTGAGGAATGGGATTCCTGGCTGCTGCCAATGAACATTCCTCGGCCTGTTAAGTGGCTGTGGGGCAGCCATTGGGAGTTAGGGTACATTATCTTCTTATGGGAGCGTGGCAATGAAACCCTGCCACCTGTTAGATTCTGCCCCTGGTTTTATATACTGGCTGAGGAATAAATATTGTCCTGGACACCAAGGATAACTCACAAGCTCTTCTCTGAAGAAGTGCCATGGGATGTTTTATGTTCCTATGAGAGGAGGGAATGGACCCCTTGTGTAATATCTCATTGAGGAAACTTACCTCTGACACTCTCAGGCAAGGTTTACAAGGTTACAATTGACCCAAACTGTCAATAGGGATAGAATAAATCTGCAATAGCAGAAGGGCCCAGAGGGGACTTTTTTGAGACATTATTCAGAAAGAGACAGCTCAGTCGCCTTGTTTGCGTGGAGTAAATTTGTGTCCTATTTTCCCCTTCAGTGCTAGTGAGCTATTTGGCTGTAGAAGGTTTCACTGCTGATCCGGATCCTTTGCTCACCATTCCAGACATCCATATTTGAACCCACCAGCAGGATACGATGGATCAGAATCTTACTCCTCACCCTCCTCTGGGAGAGATGAGGGACTGGATTCTGCTGGCGCCAGGTGGGGTCAGAGAATCAACAGGGGAGGGGCCTAGTGTGGTTCGCACTGGCGAGAACCCACTTTGGCATTCTTCTCACTCTTCCTGCTCGGCAACCTGGTTCAAACCCAGCGAGGGTAGGACCCTGAGCAGCATGTTTAAATCTACATTTCATTTTCATTTTCAGTCTGGATTCTCCCTCAGGGATCACGGGAATCTGAATTACTGCTGATCCCCATAAACAGAGAATTGGCACACTGGGGAGGTGGGGGTGGAATGGGTGCTCAGAGACCATTGAAGTATAAAGAGGCGACCCCATAGTGAGTGCTGCTCACTCGGGGAATGGGAGACAGTGAGTCAGGAAGTGAGGGGGTCGACCTGATACCAGGGAGGGGCTCTTAGCCGGTGAGTGGGGCGGGGGTGGAGTCTGTAGATCACTGCCTCTTTTAAAAAGGGTGTCCTGACCCCTGAGGAGCTGGTCTTGCTGGCATCTTTAGCTCCCCACTTCAAAAACAATTTTAAGTGTGGGTGAATATAGGAAAGCCAATGGCCTAATGGTCTTACCACCCGACTATTAATCCAGAACGTTCTGGGGACCCGGATTCAAATCCCACCATCGCAGGTGGCGGAATTTCAATTCAATAAAAATACCTGGAATTAACAATCTACCGATGACCATGAAACCAAGGTCAACTGTCCAGAAAAAAACACCTAGATCACTAATGTCCTGTAGGGAAGGAAATCTGCCATCCTTACCTGGTCTGGCCTACATGTGAATCCAGAGCCACAGCAATGTGGTTGACTCTCAACTGCCTTCCAAGGGCAACACCCAGGGATGGGCAATAAATGCTGGCCGGCCAGCGACGCCCATGTTCCACGAATGAATAATAAGAAAAGAATTCAGTGAAAATCTCTCCAGCCTCCAAAACAATTTTCAAGTGTGGTTCAATCATGAACTGAATTACACCGACCCTCCCAGAAGGAATGTCATCGGTTTTCCCACTGGAGACAGCACTTAGAAATTTTTGGGGGGGCGGGGAGTTACAGCTGAGGCCAACGGCATTGCTCTAACTGAGGCTAGGATTGGGCTGGGCTTGACCCCCTGACCTTTGTACCCTGTCTCCACACCATGGAATATTATTGTTTCCCGGTTAAATGATTATGAAATGAGACTTAGGCCTGTGCTTCGAGGGTTTGTATTTTATGCATCTGTGAAATGTGCAGGTTGACAGAAAGCAGCTGTGTGATGGGCTGCCTCCATTAACACATTTGATCTGTTTGACACAGATATCTGCTCCTGGTTCGACTCATCTGTGTTCCAGCGACCTCCATCTTGTGTAGTAAATCGCCATTGAGGAAAGACGGTAAGAGTGGAGTGTTCTCCCAGTAGAGAAAGCAACTTAAAAGGCTCTTTTTGAAAACAGACGGATGTGGAGAACTACAGGTGGCTTGATTTTGCAATGTATCGACCCACGTGGAGTAATTGGGGTGATAGTGTAGATTCATTTCAAGGGAAGTTTGGTAAATGTGAGAGGGTTGTATGGTTAGGGTTAAATGAAGAGCAGTGAAAACTCCTACGGATCACTATGCACTGTCATGGAGCAGATGGGCTAAATGGTCTCAAAATATGCTGTGCGTTCTGCTTAATTCTCTGTAACCAATTCTTGTTTTCCAATGCATTTCCTGATGTTTCATTTTCATCATACCTCCAACAAAGGACCCTTTTTTTATTCACCGCCAACTTCTCAAGGGCAATTGGGGATGGGCAATAAAGGCTAACCTAGACTGGGACTCCAGCATCTTGTAAAAGAATTTAAAAAAGATGGATTCAAGGTGGAGTACTGTGTGCAGTTTTGGGCGCCGCACCTGCGCAAGGATATTTTGGCCTTGGAGGGAGTGCAGAGGAGGTTTACTAGGCTGATGCTGGAGTTGAGGGGGTTGAGCTATGAGGAGAGGCTGAATAAACTAGGCTTGTACTCGTTAGAGTTTAGAAGAATGAGGGGAGATCTCATTGAGACGTATAAGATGATGAATGGGATGGATAGGATAGAGGTGGAGAGACTCTTCCCGCTCAAAAAAGACAGTAGGACTAGGGGGCACAGCCTCAAGATAAAGGGGGGACGGTTTAGAACAGAGTTGAGGAGGAACTTCTTCACTCAAAGGGTGGTGAATCTCTGGAATTCTCTGCCCGTTGAAGTGGTGGAAGCTGCCTCGCTAAATATTTTTAAGAAGCGGGTTGATGGGTTTTTGATAAGAGAGGGGATTAAGGGTTATGGGGAGAGGGCGGGAATGTGGAACTGAGCCAAGATAGATCAGCCATGATCTTATTGAATGGCGGGGCAGGCTCGAAGGGCTAGATGGCCTACTCCTGCTCCTATTTCTTATGTTCTTATGTTCTTATGTACAGAACAACCATGATCTAACTGAACAAGCTCAAGGTTCCATACCTGTTCCCAGGGGCTGAATTTTCCCAGCTGGGTTTGGAGGCCAGGCAGGTAGAGGGAGGATGGACTGGTTGCCAAATAAATAGCGGGGGAGCCTTGTTGGGACAGCCCCCGGTGTATTTGTGCACCGGGGGAGTCTCCCGGGGGGGGTGGCCTAGAAGAGGAATCAGCTGTCAGCACCATAGCTGTGTTGAGGGAGGAGATGTTGGAGGGGTCTTGGAGTGAGGCATTATGAGTGGAGCTCAGGAATAGGAAAGGTGAAATCACAATGTTGGGTGTGAACTATAGACCTCCCAACAGCCCACAGGAGACAGAAGAGCAATTAGTCTCATACCAAAAACGTGTGAAATAAGTAGGGTAGTTGTGGTGGATGACTTTAACTCCCCCAATATTATTGGGAATCCCTTATAGCCGGGGGCTGAGATGGAGAGCAATTTGTTAGATATGTTCAGGAGGGCTTTTTGATACAGAATGTTGACAATCCAACCAGGGAGGGAGATATAAAAGGCTTGGTATTGGGGAATGAGCCAGGCCAGGTGATCGATGTTTCAGTGGGGGACCATTTTGGGTTAGCAACTGTAATTCCATAAGATTTTGAGTGGTCACGGATAAGGACAAGAGTGGCCCTTGGTTGAGGGTGCTAAATTGGGCGAGGGCCAATTACATCCAAATTAGACAGGAACTGGGTAACGTGGATTGGCAACGGCTATTTGAGGGCAAATCCGCATCTGGCATGGGGGAGGCTTTTAAAGGCCAGTTGATTGAAGTGCGGGAGAGGCTTGTCCCCCCCAAATTGGAGGATAGAAATGGCAGGGACTTTGGATGACAAAGGAAATTGGAAACCTAGACAGAACGAAAAAGGTCTCGGCATCTAAAAACTGATGAAGCCCTTGAGGAATACAATGAAAGTAGGAAGGAACCTAAATGTGATATTAGGAGGGGTAAAAGGGGCCAAGAAATGTATTTAGCAAACAGGGTCAAGGAGAATCCCAAGGCTTTTTATGTACATATTAGGAGCAAGAGGGTGCAGGAGGAAAAGTAGGCCCACTTGAGGACATTGGAGAGCGATTATGCGTGGAACCACAGGAAATGGGTAAAATCCTTAATGAGTGCTTTGTATCGGTATTCACAAAGGAGGAGGAAATGACAGATGTTGAGATCAGGGGTAGGTGTGTGAAGGCTCTTGGGAGCATCAATATATCAAAGGAGGATGTGTTGAGTATCCTAAATTGCATTAAGGTAGACAAGTCCCCAAGGCAAGGGAAGGAATAACTGGTGCCTTAACAGATATCTTCACATTGTCTTTGAACACAGGTGAGGGTCCAAGGGACTGGAGAATAGCCAATGTTGTTCCCTTATTTCAGAAAGGAAGCATGGATAATCCCAGATGCTATAGGCCAGTGAGCCTGTCATCAGTGGTGGCGAAGCTTTTGGAGAGGATACTGGGGGACAGGATATGCTTATTTGGAAGAAAATGGACTAGTTAGTGACAGGCAGCATGGCTTTGTACGGGGAAGGTCATGTCTCACCAACTTGATTGAATTTTTTGAAAAGGTGACAAAGAAAATTGATGAGGGATGGGTTGTGGATGTAGTTTATATAGACTTTAGTGAGGTGTTTGACAAGGTCTCACATGGCAGACTGGTACAAAAACCAAAATCACATGGGCTGGCTAGATGGATACAGACCTGGCTTGGTTATAGAAGACAAAGAATAGATAGAAGGATGTTTTTCAGAATGGAGATCTGTAGTTAGTGGTGTTTTGCAGGGATTAGTGCTGAGACGTCAGTTGTTTGTAGAATATATAAATAATCTGAAGGAAAATATGGATGGTCTGATTAGTAAGTTTGCGAATGGCACAGAGCTTGGTGGAGTTGCTGATAGTGCTGGGGATTGTCAGAGGATACAGCAGGATATAGATAGATTTGGAGTTTAATCCTGGCAAATGTGAGGTGATGCATTTGGAGGATCGAATTTAGGTATGAATTAAACAGTAAGTGGCAGAACCCTTCGGAACATTAAGATGCAGAGGGATCTGAGCATGCAGGTCCACAGTTCCTTAAAAGAGGCAATAAAGGGGGTTCAGGTGATTAAGAAGGCATATGGCATGCTTGCCTTCATCAGCCAGGGCATTGAGTACAGGAGTTGGGAAATCATGTTGCAGCTACATAAAACTTTGGTTAGGCTGCATTTGGAGTATTGTGTGCAGTTCTGGTCACCACATTACCAGAAGGAGGTGGAAGTTTTGGAGAGAGTGCAAAGAAGGTTCACCAGGATGTTGCCTGATCTCGAGGCTGTTGACTATGAGGAGAGGTTGAATAAACGAGGATTGTTTTCACTGGAAAGATGGATGATGAGGGGAGACCTGATAGAGGTCTACAAAATTATGAGAGCATAGGCAGAGTTAATAGTCAGGGTGGAAGGCACAGGTTCAAGGTGAGGAGGGGGGGTGGAGTTTAAGGGAGATGTGAGGGGGGAGTTTTTCATGCAGAGAATAGTGGGTGCCAGAGGTGGTGGTGGAAGCAGGCACATTAGCAACATTTAAGAGGCATCTGGATGGGTACATGAATAGGGAGGGAATAGAGGGATATGGACTGGGTAAGGGCAGAGGTTTTTTTTAGTTTAGTTAGGGCACCATGAACGGCACAGGCTTGGTGGGACGACAGGTCTGTTCTTGTGCTGTACTTTCCTTTGTTCTTTGTTCACAGAAACGGGTGAACAATCTGAGGTGATTCAAGGGCCACACCATCAGCGAAGAGGCTCCCTGCCACATGGGTTGGCCACCAGCTCCATGGAGGCCAGTCTCCTTGCAACAGTCCTGGGCTCACGAGCTGGAAAGCATCACTCATGGTCTCTTCCAAACCATGGGCCCGTCACCATTCTCCTCTCTGAAATATGGAACTAGTTTTATGCTGCAGAGGAAGGGTTCCTTGCAATCTTAGACCTGCCTCTGCCAGTTGGGCTGTCATCAATCTACTCTCGGCTTGGGGCCCCCAATTAGCCCTTCTGTCGGGGTCCTCAAAACCCAAGAGAAAACCCTGCCCCATGGTTCTAACAGTGGTTCCCTTAATAGCAGCTTAAATATCAGCACAACGTGCAAATTTTGTTGAAAATCATTAAAGGAGTGGGAAAATGCTTATTTCCAAGAAAGGCCCTGTATATGCTGGTGTAGTCAATTCTGTAGAAATGTGAGAATGTGTTTGATGGGACAAAGGCCAAAATACACATAGGAGGTGTTAAATATATGTCACAGAAAGAGGTGTCAATCATTTGGTCAAGGAACTGGCTGAATGCCTGGGATATACTGCCTGACCTCGGGGTCCTTGTGCATGAGTCGCAAAAACCCAGCTTGCAGGTGCAGCAGGTGGTCAGGAAGGCGAATGGGACGCTGGCCTTCATAGCGAGGGGGATTGAAAATAAAAGTAGGGAGGTCTTGCTGCAGCTGTATAGGGCATTGGTGAGGCCGCAGCTGGAGTACTGTGTGCAGTTTTGGGCGCCGCACCTGCGCAAAGATATTTTGGCCTTGGAGGGAGTGCAGAGGAGGCTTACTAGGCTGATACCGGAGTTGAGGGGGTTGAGCTATGAGGAGAGGCTGAATAAACTAGGCTTGTACTCGTTAGAGTTTAGAAGAATGAGGGGAGATCTCATTGAGACGTATAAGATGATGAATGGGATGGATAGGATAGAGGTGGAGAGACTCTTCCCGCTCAAAAAAGACAGTAGGACTAGGGGGCACAGCCTCAAGATAAAGGGGGGGCGGTTTAGAACGGAGTTGAAGAGGAACTTCTTCACTCAAAGGGTGGTGAATCTCTGGAATTCTCTGCCCGTTGAAGTGGTGGAGGCTACCTCGCTAAATATTTTTAAGACGCGGGTTGATGGGTTTTTGATAAGAGAGGGGATTAAGGGTTATGGGGAGAGGGCGGGAAAGTGGAACTGAGCCACTTCAGATCAGCAATGATCTTATTGAATGGCGGGGCAGGCTCGAAGGGCTAGATGGCCTACTCCTGCTCCTATTTCTTATGTTTCTTATTACTGTAAAGCAGTAGCATATATGGACACAGAGAAGTAATTGTTAAAGCTAGATACACAGATAAACACCAGAGTGACACAGAGATATAACAAATAAAGCCTTCACAGTGAAAGAAGCAGAATTATCAACACTACATTGTCGAATCATACTGCACAGATGATGCCCACGAAAGTAGTTAATCAGGCAGGGTATGAGAGATAGGATTGCTGTCTGTCAAAGTGAACCCTACTGTATTCATGAGGGACACATCAAAATTAATACAACTATAAAATCCTACAGCCGCCAGGTCGATCATGTCCTTGTGTCTTATCTTAGTCCAAACATTACTACATTTCAGTCAAAGAACATAGAACTGATATTTTCATAGCATCTCATAATGTAGTAAAATGTTTTATAGCCAGTTATGTACTCTGGAAGTGTAATTATTGCAATGTAGGGAAATGAAGCTGCCACTTTGCACACAGCAAGATCCCACACTTATCAGATGTTCCCCTTAGAAGGTGAGGCACCTAATCCCTCCCGCATTATATTTAAGATAGGTCCCAATGCATCAGCTTGAACACTCTCATCCTCATGCTTAAAACTCGCCATTACCCAGTCCCTCACTTTCTCCATAACCTCTCCAACCCTAAGCATCTCCGAGATCTCTCTCGCTCTGATCTCTTATGTGCCACAGTTTTCTTCACACCCCATTGGCCCTCATTCATCTTGGGCTTAAATTCTGGAATTCCTTCCCTTAAAACTTGCGACTCCATCACCACCTCCCTTCCTATATGACACTCCTTAACCAAGTGTCAAAATGGAAAAGAAGAATCTACAGGAAGTAGAATTTCCATGGAATTAGAAGCAATCCATGGGTTAGATTACATTCTAGCTCATAGAAAGCACCGCACACGCAGACACATACATGTACAGACACATATGTATAGAGATATATATGCACACAGACACGTGCACAAATATACATACACACAGCTAAATATACACAGACAGATACATAGATACATATGCACACAGACACATACATATAAAGAAATTCATACACGCAGACATATGCACACAGACACATATACATACAGATACATACTCACATGGACAAATATTCACACAGCCACATATGCACATACATATGCAGGCACACATGTACACAGACACACACATATAGACACATGCTCATAGACATACATACATACACAGACACATGCACACAGAAACATATGCATGCAGACACATATACACATCCCTCTGCTGCTGGACTTGCTGAGTTTTTCCAGCACGTTCAGTTTTTATTTCAGATTTCCAGCACCGACAGTATTGTGCTTTCTGAAGCTTTGCTCCTTTTTGAGGAAGAAAGACTGCAAATTGTATTGTCGAGTTTTTTAATTTTAGGAAAACTAGATGGGGATTTAGCTTCCTCCACTAATGTGAACGCACTTCACACTGTTCTTCAAACAAAGCAGCATTCTACAACAATTGCATTTATGTAACACCAGTAATGTTGACCCAGATGTGATAGGGCAAAGACCTGGCACTCAGCCACATGGTAGGTGGCATGGTGATGAAGTGGTTAATGCTGCTGCCTCACAGCATCAGGGACCCAGTTTGCCCAGTTTGGATCACTGTCTGTGTGGAGTCTGCACATTCTCCCTGTATCTGTGTGGGTTTCCTCCGGGTGCTCCGGTTCCCCCCACAGTCTGAAAGACATGATGGTTAGGTGCATTGCCATGCTAAATTCTCCCTCAGTGTACCTGAACAGATGCTGGAGTGTGGTATCTAGGGGATTTTCACAATAACTTCATTGCAGTGTTAATGTAAGCCTTATTTGGGGCATTAATAAATAAACTTTAATAAACTTTAAACATGAGACAATAAAGACATCTGGTCAAAGGTTGGTCAAAAAGAGAGGATTTAAGGAGTGGAGGAAGAGGTGGAGAAGTTTACAGAGGGAATTTCAGAGCCTTTGGAGTCTACTTAGCTCTGGATGGCACTGGGATGTGCAGTGAGAATGACACAAGATGGTGTTGGCAGTAGTGAAGGAGTTAAAAAGGAGGAAAGCTCAGTCACTCACTTGTCGTATGTCAGTGTTCATTAATCTTCAGAAGCACCTGTGCCAGTACAGTGAAATCCATCGCAGTGACCGTGATTGCTTTTCCAGGAATTGGTAAGATCCACAGTGTGCCTTTTTTTTTAATGTTTAGTCCAAGTTTTCTAGTAATGCTGAAAGATCCCAGTTTTGGCAGAGGAGTAGAACTTCTGGTTTTGAAATCAGTCTCTCTCTTTTTTTCACAAAAAAAATTACATAGCATGTGTTTTTGATAAATCGCAAAGTCTGAAGGCTGTAAAATCTATTCTACATGAAGGGGCTGTTTAACAAGACGAAAGTTAGATATCCAAAAGTTGGTTTGGTTTGATAACTATTCGGTTACACGTTGATTGATTATTTAGATTATTAACCCATTTATGGGATTTTGATTACCTGATAGGGCAAAGAACTGATTTTGTTCCAGTTCATATTACAGTCCTAATGAGTGAAAGTGGGGATGCTTGGGTGGAAGGGGAGAAATGCAATCCTAAACATGCTATAATTGACTGACCCTGGAAACCTCCCACTGTTGGAGTAATGTCCACTGTTATTCATGAAACAGCTGTGGACCTTAAACACTGATCTTAGCCAAATATGCTCATGCATTAATCCCCAAGACTGAAAATAAAAGATTTGAATAAATTTGTATTTCCAAGAAAATCCAACCTGGACAATTACTGCCCATTGGCCTACTTGCAATCATCAGCACAGTGATGGAAGGATGGCACAGTGGTTAGCACTGATACCTCACAGCGCCAATGATCCAGGTTCAATTCTGGCCCTGGGTGACTGTCTGTGTGGAGTTTGCACATTCAAGCCGTGGGTTTCCTGCAGGTGCTCCGGTTTCCTCCCACACTCCAAAGATTGCGGGCTGGGTGGATTGGCCATGCTAAATTGTCCCTTAGTATCAGAGAGATTAGCAAGGTAAATACTTAAGGTTATGGGGATAGGGCCTGGGTGGGATTGTTGTTGGCGCAGATTCGATGGGCTGAATAGCCTTCTGCGCTGTGGGGGTTCTACTGCTGGAATTTTACCATCTTGCCCCCAGAGGATTGAAGGATCCCACCCGAAGCTAACAGAGAATGCTATTCTGTGAGCCTCACCCACCCCGATTCTGGGGCAGACGAGGCAGTAAAAGTCCAGCCTATGAGTTTGCTTTATAAAGCGGTTCTTATTTACCAATAATCTGCTCACTGAAGTTCATTTTAGATTGCATCCAAGACCAGTTAGCTCCAGGCCTCATTGCAGTCTAGTGAGCAGGACTTTAGAGTTGGATAACATGTAGGACTGCAGCGCTCGAGATGAACTCAAATTTATGAAGGGGATGTGGGGAGACCAGCCAGGAGATCTTAGGAATGATTGAGACAAAGATCAGGATGGAGGTTTCAGCAGCAAATGTGTTGTGGGAGGCACTTGATGTTGGAGGTTAAGAGGTTTCAGTGATTGGGGTCAGAGCTCAGAGTTGTACTGGACATGGGAGCTACGTCCGGTGTTACCCGAGGCATTACCTGAGGCAGGAAGTGGAATAAATGATCCAAAGGGAAAATGTTGGAAGCATTCAGCAAATCAGGCAGCGTTTGTGAGGTGAGAAAAAAAGGGAGGGATTTTTCAGGCATGCTCACCCCAAAACTGGAAAATCCCACCCTCTTTGGTCAATGGATCTTTCCATGGTCCGCCCCTTGCCCGCTACGATTCCCGTGATGGACAGAATGGGAAAATTCACCCCGGAGTGAACATTTCAGTTGGACCTGAGGGCTGAGGAATCCCGCCCAATGAATGTTTGGCTGCCTCTCTGAATTTTCTGTCCTGCCGACAACAGCCCCGCCACGGGGGGAGGGGGTGCTGGAGAATCCTGCTGCTGAAGTATTAACTGGGTTCCTCTCTCCAGGTGCTGCCTGACCTGCTGAGTACAGTAAAAAGTCTGACAACACCAGGTTTTAGTCCAACCGATTTATTTGATAGTAAACTCACCATCAAATAAATCGGTTGGACTAAAACCTGGTGTTGTCAGACTTTTTACTGTGTTTACCCCAGTCCAACGCCGGCATATCCACATCATGACTGCTGAGTACTTCGAGCATCCGCAATTACTTTTTAATGGAATCAGCCAAAATTGTGGCAGGGCCCAAGTCAGGACTGAAAACAGCTTCAGTCTTCCCAATGTCTGTCTGGAGGAGACTGTGTCCAAGACTGAGTGTTGGACAATCAGCCTGCCAGCACTATGGTGTGGTTCTGGAGAGATGGAGCTGGGTTCCGTTAAGCTTGTGAGTGGAAATTGATTTCATCTCTTTGGATGGCCTCACTGAGGGGAAGTGGAGAGGACCAAAAGCCTCAGAGACTTCCTCCATAAGAATGGACAAGAAGAGGAACCATTGCTGGAGATGATATGGTTGTAGTTGGATAAGAGAGAGTGAAACCAGGTGGGAGCAGCCCCACTGAACTGGATAGGAGCAAAGAGACATGGGTGGCACAGTGGTTAGCACTGCTGCCTCACAGCCCCAGGGACCCGGGTTTGATTCCTGGCTTGGGTCATTGTCTGTGTGGAGTCTGCACATTCTCCTTGTATCTGTGTGGGTTTCCTCCGGGTGATCCGGTTTCCTCCCGCAGTCTGAAAAATGCACTGGTTAGGTGCATTGGCCATGATAAATTCTCCCTCGGTGTACCTGATGAGGCGCCAGAGTGTGGCAACTAGGGGATTTTCACAATAACTTCATTGCAGTGTTAATGTAAGCCTACTTGTGACACTAATAAATAAACGTAACTTAACTTATATGGCGTGGAGTCAAAACTTGTCTGATAACACTCCAGTGAAAGGATGTTATACTGTGTTAAGGATGCTGTATGAATGCAAATTGTCACTTGCTGAGCATCATATTCACTGCAGTGTTAATGTAAGCCTACTTGTGACAGTAATAAATAAACTTTAACTTTAGAGATTGGAGGGTGAATCTGTCCTCGACCTATTCAAAGACTGCCAAAGTGGTGGAGGGATAGCGCATCACATGTAACTTTGATTCGGGTTGTTTCGGTGTTATGGCTGGTTGGAACCCAAACACCAGGCCCCAGTATAATTCTTGTCTTCAATAACTCTGACACACAGAACAAGGTGAGGAAAATCCTCAACACCTTGCTCATTCAGGAATAAGAAAAGAAATCTTTCTGTTTGCTTACAGATTGAACACACTGTGTATCTTGAGACAAGAAGAACAGCTCTTCAGAGCCAATTAAATGCAAGTGGTAAGACCTTTATGCTTTATGATATCCCTTATAGATATCAGTTGTGGCTGATTGGCTAACACTCTCTGAGTCGGAATGTTGTTGGTTCAAACCTCACTCTGGAGAGTTAAAGGGCGCCATGGTGGCTGGAACAGTGGTCAGCACGATGACCTCACAGCGCCAAGGACCTGGGTTCAATTCCTGGCTTGGGTCACTGTCTTTGTGGAGTTTGCACGTTCTCCCCATGTCTGCATGGGTTTTCTCCGGGTACTCCAGTTTTGTCCCACAGATATGCAGGTTAGATGGATAGGCTGTGCTAAATTGCCCCTTGGTATCATGTCAGAGTGAGTAGCGGAATAAATATGTGGACTTACAGAGATAGGGCCTGGGTGGGATTATTGTCAGTGCAGGCTCGATGGGCTGAATGGCTTCCTTCTGCACTGTAGGATTCTATTCTATTCTAAATTCTCACTGACACTCAAGACACTGTTTTTTTGGGGGGAAATGTTAAAACGAAGGTCTCAGTTGCCGCCATAGGTGTATGCGGAAGATTCCATAGCATCGCTTCAAAGGAAAGCAGGGGTATTGTTACTGGTGCCTTGGTAACCATTTACCATTCAACAAACATCTCTAGCACATGGATAATTATCTGGTCATTGTGGGAGCTTGCTGTGCCCTCACTGCTGCTGTGTTTGGCTGTGACTACAGTTCAAAAGTACTGGATTGGTTGTAAAACGTGTTGAGACGCCCTGAGGTTGTGAAAGGTGCTATTGTTTGCAGCTGTTTTCTTTAACCATGAGTTGAAGTTATTTTGCTTCCTTGCTGCAAAGCAACCGGGGAAGCTGAGCAGTGCTAAATCCAGAGGAAACGCTACTGCAGCGGCAGCAGCAGAGTTAAGAGGGTGGATTGTAGCTGCAAGTTGCAGGTAGGAGGTCATACATAGACGGTGCTATCATGTAGCCCTGCTGTAATGGCCACAGTGGAATGCTTCAGAATGCTGGCAGCTGACTCATTTGGCTGCCATGGTGAGGCTTAACTTACTGCTGTTTAGCTTTTAGCATAGAGCCCAGATCCTGATCGGATTACTGGAAGGAGGGCTAGAGGCAAATGCACAGCTGAAAAGGGATTTTTGCAACAACAACAAAAAAATAAGATGCGCTCTAAACAGATAAATCAGTCTCCCAAAGGAAACTGCACTGAGGGTCACTTGCGCAACAAGCCCGCAGATCAGAAAACTGGTCCTCGTTTGCGGTTTTGGTATGTTTCAGATTTAAACTGAACCAATGCCAACAAATCCCTGGATGGCCATTCCTCCTGAATGTTGCCTTCCAATATCCATCGCCCTTGGCGGCACTGTTGCAAAGTGTGAGTTGGCCTGAATCGACCCAAGAGTGAGATGCAGGGACAAGGAAAGAGAGAACTTACTCAGCTTTTATACCTTCCATAGCTTCAGGTCATCCCACAGTGCGCTTAAATTATTGAAGTGTTCTTTTTAAGTGTTGTATTGTTGGACACGTGGTAGTACAGTGGTTAGCGCTGCTGCCTCACAAATCCAGGCATCCTGATTCGATTTCGGCCTTGGGTCACTATCTGTGTGGAGTTTGCACGTTCTCCCCCTGTCTGCATGGGTTTCCTCTGGGTGCTCCAGTTTACTCTCATAGTCCAAAGATGTGCGGATTAGGTTGATTGATCATGATAAATTGTCCCTTAATGTCAGGGGGATTAGTAGGGTAAATACGTGGGGGTTATGGGGATAGGACCTGGGTTAGATTGTTGTTGGAGCAGGCTTGATGGGCCAAATGGCCTCTTTCTGCAATGTAGACAGTCTATGATTCTATGAGAGCCAATTTATGCACAGCAGGCTCCCACAGACAGAAGTAACCCGGTCATCTATTCCAATTACACTGGTTGAGGGATATATATTGGTCACTACACTAGGTGCCTACTTCTCTTCAAAATGATCCCATCTACCTGAGCTGGCAGACAGGACTATGTGTCATTCAAAAGAATGGCACCTCCAATAGTGCAGCATTCCCTCAGTACTACGTTGACTGTGTCGGCCTAGATTTTATGCTCAAGCCTTTGGCGTGGTATTGACCAATGGCGCTGTAATAAAGACAGAAAGGGAATTGAAAAAAGATCCTGGATATAGTGAGGTATGGTTATGTGGTTGTGGTCAATCTGTTTAACCTATTATTGTACATCATAGCTTTGGAACAAGCTGGGTAGCGGAACTGGACTGGTTTATCAATCAGACAATATGAGAGCGGCTGGAATCAAGTCAAGCACCAGGGGATGGATCAAACGCTAATATAATTACATTTCCTAGGCTTAGCAAGCTTAATTAGTCATGATCAGCCATTTTGTAGTGGTCAATAGTACTTTAGCTGTGGCTTCCCTGAGCAAAGAGGCACTTAGAACATAACACAGTTATTGACTGCTTAATAATCAGCAGGCAGTCATACACAGAGCTGAGATGGAGTTAGGAGCTACTTATGGAAAGTATCCCAGCTCCTTATGGTGCAATAAAGAGTTGGTTAATTTTATTGCGGTAGCTGTTTATGGAGATGACATCAGAAAGTATGGAAGAAGGCAATGTGTTTTTAAGCACTGCTGGATCCCTTAAAGGAGTGATGTAACCCATTAAACCTCCTTGATGTTGTTCAGAAAGCTCGAAGAACACTTCCGTTCTGCCTTGTGTGCCAAAGAAACCTTCAACCTCACGGGCAGTTCACAAAATTACCTTTCAAAAGTCATCAGCAATAGGAGACTTTTACAATATTGGATGTTGAAACACTCAGATTTTATTACAGCCTCATGTGCAGTCGAATGGTGTACGCTGCCAGTTGCTGCGCTGTACCTGATATACAGGAGGGAATTCAACAACTGTCCGAATATACGGGAGAAAACATTCAATTATGTGGATGGAATGAATTTTTGAGATTATTGTGTGAAAGTTTGGGCTGCAGAATTGAATTTGAGCAATATCAATTTTTCTCAGCGGATGATTTTTTAATATGAAATACGCATTGGACCCCTAAAGGTAGACAAGGTTTATATAGCTGAACAAATTTATTTTCTCCCAGGAACACAATTTAAAAAAAACACAGGAAAAATATAGGGAAGCAATTTTATTTGCAGTGACGATGCACTCAGTCTTTTACTTGACGCACTCTCCATTTACCTGGGCAGCATATTTATCTGATGTACTCAGTATCCATTTACCTGGCTGCATATTTACCTGATGTACTCAGTATCCATTTACCTGGCTGCATATTTACCTGATGTACTCAGTATCCATTTACCTGGCTGCATATTTATCTGATGCACTCAGTATCCATTTACCTGGCTGCATATTTACCTGATGTACTCAGTATCCATTTACCTGGCTGCATATTTACCTGATGTACTCAGTATCCATTTACCTGGCTGCATATTTATCTGATGTACTCAGTATCCATTTACCTGGCTGCATATTTATCTGATGTACTCAGTATCCATTTACCTGGCTGCATATTTATCTGATGCACTCAGTATCCATTTACCTGGCTGCATATTTACCTGATGTACTCAGTATCCATTTACCTGGCTGCATATTTACTTGATGCACTCAGTACCTGTTTACCTGGCTGCATATTTATCTGATGTACTCAGTATCTGTTTACCTGGCTGCATATTTACCTGATGCACTCAGTATCCATTTACCTGGCTGCATATTTACCTGATGTACTCAGTATCCATTTACCTGGCTGCATATTTACCTGATGCACTCAGTACCTGTTTACCTGGCTGCATATTTATCTGATGTACTCAGTATCCATTTACCTGGCTGCATATTTATCTGATGTACTCAGTATCCATTTACCTGGCTGCATATTTACCTGATGCACTCAGTATCCATTTACCTGGCTACATATTTATCTGATGCACTCAGTATCCATTTACCTGGCTACATATTTATCTGATGTACTCAGTATCCATTTACCTGGCTGCATATTTATCTGATGTACTCAGTATCCATTTACCTGGCTGCATATTTACCTGATGCACTCAGCATCCATTTACCTGGCTGCATATTTACCTGATGCACTCAGTATCCATTTACCTGGCTGCATATTTACCTGATGCACTCAGTATCTGTTTACCTGGCTGCATATTTATCTGATGTACTCAGTATCCATTTACCTGGCTGCATATTTATCTGATGTACTCAGTATCCATTTACCTAACTGCATATTTACCTGATGCACTTAGTATCCATTTACCTAACTGCATATTTATCTGATGTACTCAGTATCCATTTACCTGGCTGCATATTTATCTGATGTACTCAGTATCCATTTACCTGGCTGCATATTTACCTGATGCACTCAGTATCCATTTACCTGGCTGCATATTTATCTGATGTACTCAGCATCCAGTTACCTGGCTGCATATTTACCTGATGTACTCAGTATCCATTTACCTGGCTGCATATTTACCTGATGTACTCAGTATCCATTTACCTGGCTACATATTTACCTGATGCACTCAGTATTCATTTACCTGGCTGCATATTTACCTGATGCACCCTCCATTCACCTGGACTGCATATTTATCTGACACACTCTCCATTTATCTGGCTGCATACCTGATGTACTCAGTCTCCATTTACCTGGCTGCCTATTTTCCTGATGCACTCTCCATCTACAGTATTGATATGTGGAATTTGGCCTCCGAGTTTACGTTTTCCTTCCCAGGAACGTTCATTGCCCTCCAACTGATATCCGATCTGAGCACAGCTATCACAGCAGTAACCATGAATTAAGCTGGCATCTCTGGTATGTGTGCCTTGATGATACAACAACAACTTGCATTGACAATACCTCTGGTTAACAAGGCAATGATTGAAGAGTGACAACGTCACTCTTCAGCTTCTTGTCTCCTTTACCTAGTGATTCCCTCCACTTATTCTACAGTCCATCTCCCCTGCTACACTCACTCATCATCGACGCTATAAATTCACTTTTTCACTGCCCTGGATGAGACATTACTGCCCTCTTGGGTGGGGCCAGTATCGCAAAGCAGGGCAGGAGCATTCCCCATGGCCTCCTGGTCAGTACATATCCCTCACCAAACAGCTAGAAAAACATGATGTGCTCATATACCTCATTACTGTTTGGGAGCTTGATATTTGGGAATTGGTTGCCATGTATCTTACGTTACAATCGTGGTTAAACTTCAAAAAGAAATTTACTGGCTGTCGAGCATTTTGGAGTGTCATGAGGTTGTGAAAGTCATGACAGAAATCCAGATACTTCTTTGAGTTATAAAGTTTAAAGTTTATTTATTAGTGTCATAAGTAGGCTTACATTAACCCTGCAATGAAGTTACTATGAAAATCCCCTAGTCGCCACATTCTGGCACCCGTTTGGCTACACTGAGGGAGAATTTAGCATGGTCAATGCATCTAATCAGCACATCTTTCAGACTGTGGGAGGAAACCGGAGCACCCGGAGAAATCCACGCAGACACAGAGAGAATATGCAAACTCCACACAGACAGCCACCTAAGCTGGGAATCGAACCCGGGTCCCTGGCAGCAGTGCCACCGTGTCATTTTCTCCTTGCTTCCTCATTGACATCCGTCCCTTTCTCGTCCCCCACACATCGTACTCAGCCTGATCGCTGTGGGTTCACCTCCAGATCTTGCAGCAAGTCAGTTGTTGAATACATTTTGTGAGCATTTCCTTTCTGAAGTATTCTAACTATTCTGACCATTGCTATACTGGGGACAGAATTTATTCAAAGAACAAAAGAAGTTACAGCACAGAAACAGACCCTTCGGCCCTCCAAGCTTTCACCGGCCATGCTGCCTGACTGAACTAAAACCCCCTATGCTTCTGGGGACCATATCCCTCTATTCCCATCCAATTCATATATTTGTCAAGATGCTCCTTAAAAGAAGAAAGAAAATTACGGCACAGGATTACAGCATTCAGTGCCTTCAAAATAGTTCTTAGAATTCTGAAAATGCAAGTGTGCAGACAGATATGGGGGAATGAGTTAAATTCTTAATTTGCAACTGATGCTGATATAAACTACTTGATTGACGAAGGAGTTGGTGAAGGTCTTTTGGAATTCTGAACCACTATTGGAAGATTAGATTAACTGTTACTTCATCACAAACCAGAAATAAAGAACATTTCTAAATCACGTATAATCTAACCTGCAAGATCATCTGTATTTTAACATTACATTTTGAGTGAAAAAATTGGTTAAAGTGCTTTGCCTTGGTAATATTCCTGGATTTTTCTAATTAATACTTTATAAGGCAGCTGTTGCCAAGAAAGTGTTTACCTCTGTGTGGGTTTTTGGAGGGGGGGGGATGTTTTGTAAAACTGTTTTAACTGTGTACCTTTAATTTTAAGTGCTTTAGTCTCCTCTTATTATTTATAATTCTTAACTTTTAAAATCCTAAAGGTTATACCGGAGTTCCATGCTTCTAGGATCAGTAGCTATTCCCCCTCAGTTAGCAATACAGAAAAAAAATGTTTATGATGAGTAAGACAGGTTTCTTTCTGGGATTTGGCTTGATCAGCAAGTCATGTTTGCGGTTGTTATAACACTGCCAAGAACAGACAACTGACAGGTTTTCTCACAAGTTTTAAAAAGCAAAGATTAATGTTTATCATTTGACATCCATATGTATTTGGGTGTTGAAGAGTGACTTACTCATTGGCCGAAATTTGCCGGCCGTTCCCATTTGCAGAATCTTCTGGTCCCACGGAATGTGACCTCCCACCATTGGTTTCCCGGCAGTGAAGGGTGTGAACAACAGGAAACTCATCGACAGTGGCAGGATATTGCTGCCGGCAAATGGTGGGTCACTGCTGCCACAGCCAAACAGGGTGGGGGGGATTCTGGACATAGAGACATACACATGCACACAGACACACAGAGATAAGGAAAGATTGTGTTTGCTAACACAAATGGTAGCATGCATTTAAGTCTGAAAAGTTCAAAGCTTTGCTGTCATGTTTGTTTTTCCCTGTGATGAAATCTGGAAATGTTGCAGGCCTGTTATTCTTATTGTGGTGTATGAGGAATGGAATCCGGAAGCTTTGGGAAAGAAATGGGCTGTTGCTTTCTGCTTGCAGTGGTAGCTTTCTCTTGCTCCTCTGCACTCCAAATGCTCTTAAAACCTTGTAGTGGAAACCTGGTTCAGTTCCTCAAATGGAAAGGAAAGGGCCAACTCAAATTCTCTGCCTGGTTCTTCGGCAGGGTTTTGTTCCTTTGCATGTCTGGGTCCATCACCCTTTCCGCTCCAATACTATGCCTTAGCATATGCCCTAACCTGCAACTAGTTGGGAAAGGTAGTGGAGGGTGGCAGACTGCTTCTCCTAACCCCCCAACCTAGGAGGAAGATAGGTGTGGAGCTGACTTGCTGAAATGTGCAGGGCAAGGTTTTTACACACAGAGTGGTGGGAGCCCAGAATGCATTGCCAATTGAGGTGGTCGAGGAAGTTACGATAGCCCCATTTACCTTAATAAGCATATGAACAAATGGGGAATAGAGGGATATAAACAGTTGGTCTAGATAGGACAACCTGATCAGCGCAGGCTTGGAGGGCCGTGGGGCCTATTCCTGTGCTGGACTGTTCCTTGCTCTTTGATTGTTCCTAGTCTTTGTCCTGTGGTTAGGGTGTTTCCATTCATTGACCTTACGAATGGTTTCTGTTGACTATAGACCATTGATAAACAATAGGGTTTGAGTTCACCCATTCACAGATCATTGTAATTGAATAGAGTTGATTACACCTACTCCTGAAAAGTCTGCATGCAGTATTGTGAAACAGTTTCCTTAATTATTCAGAGGTGGGCAACCAGGGAAGGTCTATTGCACTTTAATGCCTTCTCAACGGTATGCCCCAAAAAATAATTTTAATGTCTTGTCTATACATGAAGCATAGTTCAAGTGTCTTGACAGGAAAGATCGCCAGACCTCTCAACTCCATTTTGTTGTAAAATTCCCATTTTAAATTTACACTCCATAAGTCCACGAGTGAAAAATGCATAAACATGACACTATTTTTCTCTAGAGATAGGAAACTATTTTGTTTAATTGTAAACAAGTCTACCTAAAACTCTGCCGCCCTTGTCTTAACCCATCACAGGTCCTGTTCATTCATTCCCCTTGCACTGACTTACACGGGCTCCTCATTCACCAACATCTCCATTTTGAAATTATCATCCTGCTGTTCTAATTGAACATCAAAACATATAAATGAGAAGCAGGAGTAGGCCACTCGGTCCCTTGAGCTTGCTCCATCATTCAATAACATTATGGCTGATCTGATTGTCACCTCAACCCCACATTCCTGCCTACTCCCGAGAACTTTTCACCTCCCACTTGCTAATCAAGAATCTATCCAGCCCCATCTTAATAATACCCAAAGACTCTGCTTCCACTACCTTTGGAGACGTAAGATCCAGAGACTCAAACACTTTTATTTCTCCTTGCCAACATCCAAAGCAGAATTGATTTGAATTCTTGAGATGAAAATGTCCCCCCCAGTTTAGATTCTGATAAACCTGCTCTGTATCTCCAGCGATTTTTTAAAAATTTTCTTTGAGCTGGATTGATAACAAGATCATTGACTTTTTTTCCCCCTGTTCATTCACGGGACGTGGACATTGCTGTCTGGGCCAGCATTTATGGCCCATCCCTAATTGCCCCTAAACTGAGTGCATTTTTAGAGTCAACCACATTGTTGTGGGTCTGGAGTCGCATGTAGGCCAGACCAGGCTCGGATGGCAGATTTCCTTCTTTAAAGGATATTAGTGAACCAAATGGGCTTTTACAGCAATCGACAATGGTTTCATGGTCAATATTAGAATTTTAATTCCAGATTTTTACTGAAATCAAATTCCACCACCTGATGTGGGTGGGACTTAAACCCAGGTTTCCAGAGCATTACCCTGGTTCTCTGAAGTACTCACCTAGGGACAATACTACTACACCACCACCTCCCCATGCAAGCTCATGTATGAAGGAGTGCCTTAAAGACATTGCAAACTCTTAAGATGCATCAACAGGTGGAATTTTCTTCTGAAATATTGGAAAACTTGATCTATAACAAGCTAGGTCAGTCAGCAGGGGGGGCTGAAACTCTGGAATAAAATTCTTCTCCACCTCCCCACCCCACCTTCATTCTCTGTTCATCCACCTCTCCCCTTTCTTCTTCCCTCTCTCCTGCCCTCTCTCCCTCTTTTCTTTCCTGTTCCCTCTGCCACCATTTTATTTTCCAACCCTTGTCCTCTCCTTTCTCTCTCCTCCTCCACTCCTGGCACTCTCTCTGTCTCTGTCCTTCTCTCTCTCTCTGTTGTCAGCTATCCTCAAGTACTTGAGCACCAAAGTGGAACAGTCCTCTTCACACCGATGTTCCTTACCTCAAGTGGCACAAAGTCCACGATCCTACACAACTTCCCCTACCCTAGACAGCACTGCAACAACACTCTTTACGCTATGTGGGAGAGTACAGGCGCACTTTGAAACAATGTACTGTGTCTTGTCAGGCTCCTTCTCCATCAGCCACACTCTAATCCCGGCAGCAGGTCTGTGGCACGATGCCAGGAACAGGAAGTGGAACATCAGAGGAAAGGTCATCACTGGGCCACTGTCACATTCCTCCGCAGGGTTAGCTTAGCTTCATCAGTCATGGTCTGGGATCAGGTGACTCAGCATTAGTGTGTGGCCTTGGAGTTAAACAGAGAGTTATTCTTTTCAAAAACTAGCACGGGTGAATTGACGGCAGTGCAGAATAGAAAATGGACAGACATAACTGAGAGCAAAGCAGCCTGTTTCATTGACATACCCATCCTCTGGCCTAAACATTAACTCCCTCCACCACCAACACAGTGGCTGCAGTATGTACTTTCTGCAAGATGCAGTGCCATTACATGTCAAACTAATGCCTTCTACAATGCCTTCCAAACCTACCATCTCTACTGTCTAAAAGACAAGGCCTGCAGGCAGCCACTCACAATCCTGACTTGGAACTAGATCGACCTTCACTGTCATTGGGTTAGAATCTTGGAACTTCCTCCCTCACCACACTGTGGGTCTATCCACGTCACATGGTTAAAAATAACCGCTCACCACCACCTTCTCAAGAAGCAACCAGGGATGGTCAATAAATGCATGTCCTGCCCATACCCTGTGAGGTATTGGAACATTGATGTTGTCTCTGAAAGTTGGACAATAGTTACATTGTCATCCTGGGTGTACAGGCTGCTGCTCAGTTTTCTAGCTGAGGCTACAGATGTGGAATTGTTCCCAAGTTGCTGCATTTGAACAGATGCATTGAAAAGATGATTCATATTAAATAGCACCAGTTGTGTAATTCTGGAAGTGACCTTGAGATGATATTGTACCAGCAAAAGAGGGCTGCCTGACTGAAAAATACATACAAGCATGACAACTCCCATCAATAGGAGGAATGTCAGATGGCTGTAACTCACTTGTATGCCTTTTGTGTAGCAGCCCATGGAAGAGAAACTCAGAGTGTAAGCTGTTACCAGTCTATCGATTCTGCACTGTCTCTCTGCATCCCACCCAGGCCCTATCCCTATACCCCATCCCAGTAACTCCACACACTTACCCCGTTAATTCCCTAACTTGTACATCTTTGGACATAAGGGGCAATTTAGCATAGCCAATCCATCTAACCTGCATCAAATAGGGCCTTTAACAGAGGAACACCTCCCAAATTGTTTCACAGGAGACAAAGTAGGGGATATTTGGGCAGGTGACTAAAAAAATGGTCAAGTAGTAAAGTTTTATGAAGGGATTAAAGGCAGAGAGAGGCAGAGAGAAATCCAGACCTTGGCTGAGATGGCTGAAAGCATGGCCACCACTGAAGGGGACAAAGTGAGTGGGGAGGATATGCAAGAGTTCAGACTTGGAGAAATACAGATTGCTCTGAGGATTGTGGAGCTGAAAAGAAGTCACAGAATTCATAGTCAGATAGTTAAGTTGTTGAAGATCATGTGAGCTAAAATTGCCCAATCTTCAAAAGAATGTTATTCCATTATTTGAGGTCAGTTTAGCTCTGTTGGTTGGATGGCTGGTTTGTGATGCAGGATGATGCCAACAGAGTGGATTCAATTCCCAAACCGGCTGAAGTTATTCATCAAGGTCCTGTCATCTAAACCTTGCTCCTCGCCTGAGGTGCAATGATCCTCAAGTTAAATCACCAGCAGCCTACCTATGGCCATCTTGGACAATGCTGACTTTACCTTTTTTACTTTTACTCATTATTCACTCACTTGGAGCTAGCTCCATGTTATCTGAATAATTCCAACTCATAACATCTCGACATCTGCAGGAAGATGGTAAACTCCCAGTGGATGTATGGCTTCACCACATGACCAATCACCTGTCCTCCCCCAATACTCCCTCCCTCATTGGCCACTCAGTGACCCATCCTCCAATCAGAGCGAACACTCCACTCTCTGATTGGATGATTCTTGACTGACAGCAGTGTTTTACAGCAAGGTTTTTCATAGATATATTTTAAATAGCACACACAATCTGGCTGATTTTCCATCCGGATTCGTGGCATCAATGTCCTGAAGATTCAAATTTAATTCTTGGACGACCTTAGAGTTTGGGAACATTGAGTTGTGAGCCGTGATAGACAAGTTTACTAGAAAGACGAGTGACATTAACTAATTATTCACGTGAAACTCAGCTTTCTATAGATTGAGTTAGATTGTGGATGGTCTTTAAATATTTGCCGATCCCTCTGCCCTGGGTTGATGCTGTCAGTATTCCATTAGCTGTGAATTCAGCTTCAGTTTTGACAGCATGAAGCTGCAAACCTGGATTCACCTGTTGATTCACTCCAAATGCAGATGGCCATGTTGTGATAGACACTGAAGGGATTGGATACCCCAAAACCCTTTTCCCAAAGTTCCTGATGCCTGGAAGAGGAAAATTCATTTCTATTGTAACAGCCCCACCCTGTGTCCACTGAGATAATTGCATGTGCTGGCTCTGCTGAGCTGCAGACCAGCTTGTTGGTTGGCCAGCTGGGTGTGATGGTCTGCGGGTAACAGATGGGCCCCCAGATGATAACTTAGGCTCCCCGCTGTCCAATGCCCACTCACTGCTGAGCGACTGAGGGCTTGGCATGAAGGCATCTAACTTTTAAAGTGGCTGGGGGTGTGCAACCATATCGCTGCAAATGCATCTCCAGTGCCCAATGTCATCATAGAATCATGGAATCCTAACAGTGCAAAAGGAGGCCATTCGGCCCATTGGGGGCGCACCGGTAACAATCCCACCCAGGCCCTATTCCCATAACACTACATATTTACCCTGCTAATCCCCTGACACTAATGGGCAATTTAGCATGGCCAATCCACCTAACCTGCACATCTTTGGAATGTGGGAGGAAACCGGGGCACATGAAGGAAACCCACATAGACATGGGAAGAATGTGCAAATTCCATACAGTCACTCGAGGCTGGAATTGAACCCGGGTCTCTGACATGGTGATGGTTAGCATTGCTGCATTGTGCCACCGCGTGGTTTCTGGTTAGGGCCTCCACCGCTCCACAATCAGTGCAAACCTTTCATTTCGCTCGTAAAGGGGTGGTAGTTGCCTCTTCCTAGGCCTGGGCTCCTCCTGCTCTCCATGAGGCCGACACACTTCACCTCTCTGAGCTTTCCAGCCTCCACTTCTACACGGGCTGCCGAGTCAGCAACTGGGAATCCCCAATGTGTGGAGTCATAGAATCCCGACAGTGCAGAATGAGGCCATTCGGCAAATCGAGTCTGCACCGACCACAATTCCATCCTATTCCCATAACTCTACATATTTACCCTGCTAATCCCCCTGATACGAGAGTCAATTTAACATGGCCAATCAATCTAACCCGCACATCTTTGGACTGTGGGAGAAAACCGGAGCACCCAGAGGAAACCCACACAAACATGGGGAGCATATGCAAACTCCACACAGAGAGTGACCAAGCTGGGAATTGAACCCGGGTCCCTGGTGCTGTGAGGCAGCAGTACTAACCACTGTGCCACTGTGCCACCCTTCTGCTTCTCTTCCTTGGCTGTGTCTGGCTTATAACCAAGTAGGGAAATGTTCCATCCCTTGCAAAACCAGTCAGCGATTCCCTGTAATAACAATGGAATACATTACTGTCTAACCTGTGTGGATTAAGAAAGGAAAAGGAAGACTCATATTTAAAGACCACAAGATATATCAAAGTGTCTGACAGCTAATAAAGTACTTTTGAAGTGTTCCTGTTCTACTGTAGGAAACCCAGCAGCCAATTTGCATTGAGATAATGACCAGGTAATCTGTTTTTAACCATGTTGATTAAAGGCTAAATATTGACCAGGGTGAATTCAGTTCCCCTGCTCTGCTGAATAGTGACAAGCAGGATCCCATACAGCCCACTTGAGAGAGCAGGAGAGTTTGAACATAAGAACATAAGAACATAAGAAATAGGAGCAGGAGTAGGCCATCCGGCCCTTCGAGCCTGCCCCGCCATTCAATAAGATCATGGCTGATCTGTTGTGGCTCAGTTCCACTTTCCCGCCCTCTCCCCATAACCCTTAATCCCCTCTCTTATCAAAAACCCATCAACCCGCTTCTTAAAAATATTTAGCGAGGCAGCCTCCACCACTTCAACGGGCAGAGAATTCCAGAGATTCACCACCCTTTGAGTGAAGAAGTTCCTCCTCAACTCTGTTCTAAACCGCCCCCCCTTTATCTTGAGGCTGTGCCCCCTAGTCCTACTGTCTTTTTTGAGTGGGAAGAGTCTCTCCACCTCTATCCTATCCATCCCATTCATCATCTTATACGTCTCAATGAGATCTCCCCTCATTCTTCTAAACTCTAACGAGTACAAGCCTAGTTTATTCAGCCTCTCCTCATCTCGCCTGAAAGACGGCATCCCCAACAGTGGAGCACCCCTTCATTACTGCACTGAAGTGTCAGCTTGTTCTGCATTCGGATCTTTGGAGGGAGCTTTGAATCTACGTTAGCCTGCCTGTTACCCTGTCTGTGATGCTCTGCCAGGCATTGAACATCGATAGGACCTATACATCAATGGAGTAAGGGTAAGACTATAAAGCTGTTAAATTGGAGGGATGGGCTTGAAGGTTATGCATGTAAGGATCTGGGTAGCCATAGTGCAAGACTCTGAATCGGGGATGTGTGAAGTTGTGTAAAGTTGTGCAAATTGTTTTAGCGAGGTGTCTCCTCAACTCTCCAACCCTCTGAGATTTTGAGCTCCTGTTAACTCTGCTGTCTTAGCTATCTATGTTTAACCATTCCAGCATTAGCAGTCATGCCTTCCTTTAGACTCTAAACTCTGGAAATCCATCCTCCTCCCCCCCCCCAACCCCCGCACCCCCCCCCCCCCCCCCCCCCCCCCCCACCACCACCACCACCACCACCACCACCACACTGCTTCTGCTCCCTTAAGAGGTGCCTTAAAGCTTACCTTTTGGGCCAAGCTTTTGGTCACCTGCCTTAATGTGTTAAATCTTCATCCGGTGAAGTGCCTTGAGTTGCTTTTCTACTTTGAAGGTGCTGTATAAATGTAGATTGCTGGTGTTGTTGAAGCGTGCTGGTCTCCAGAGCGGCCAAGGAACAGAAGGCCACAGAGTTCTGGGCCTTCCTTGTGAAGGATGCGGGATTTTCTATAGTGACGGTGTCTCCACCCTCCAGTGATAATCCTGGGCAATCTGCCAGTACCCATTCCCCAGTGTTCCATCAGTGCCTACCAAGAGGGCTTGAAAGACTCTATGAGTGGGTTCTTTCCTGGCTTGATCCCCTGTCTGTGTGGGGTATTGTGGTTATGTTAGCAGACTCCTAATCCGGAGACATGAGTTCGAATCTTACATGACAACAATGAGATTATTAAATAACCCGGGATAAAAAGTTAGTATCGGTGATCATAGATTGCCATTACCTTCCAGTTAACTAATGCCCTGTAGGGAAGGAAATCTGCCTTCATTATCTGTTCTGGATCTGCTTGTGGCTCCAGATTCACAGCAATGTGGTTGATTCTTAACTGCCCTCTGAAATGATTTAGTAGGTACTCAAGAAGGTGGCTCTTCTCACAGGGAATTAGGGATGAACAATTAACACTGACCTTCCCAGAAGGTAAAAACAGTTTGGACGAGTATTCATATTTGTAATTCTTCCTTCTGGGTTGCTAGTCTTGCCCACTTCTCATGAGAGAATAATTAGAAAAGAATTCCCGGCCGACGTTTGGGTTTAGATGGTTCTTGAAGATTTAGTGCTAATACTGAGACATCCAGTGAACCGTCTGAACTAATTAAGAGAGTGTTTCTTTCTTAGTTGACCTTCAGTCTGCTGCTGATTTCTGCAAGCTGAACTGTCCAAGTAGTTCAGCTGCTTACACCTGTATTACACTGGCTTTACACCAATGTATAGGGCATTGGTGAGGCCGCAGCTGGAGTACCGTGTGCAGTTTTGGGCACCGTACTTACGCAAGGATATCTTGGCCTTGGAGGGAGTGCAGAGGAGGTTTACTAGGCTGATGCCGGAGTTGAGGGGGTTGAGCTATGAGGAGAGGCTGAATAAACTAGGCTTGTACTCGTTAGAGTTTAGAAGAATGAGGGGAGATCTCATTGAGACGTATAAGATGATGAATGGGATGGATAGGATAGAGGTGGAGAGACTCTTCCCGCTCAGAAAGGACAGTAGGACTAGGGGGCACAGCCTCAAGATAAAGGGGGGGCGGTTTAGAACGGAGTTGAGGAGGAACTTCTTCACTCAAAGGGTGGTGAATCTCTGGAATTCTCTGCCCGTTGAAGTGGTGGAGGCTACCTCGCTAAATATTTTTAAGACGCGGGTTGATGGGTTTTTGATAAGAGAGGGGATTAAGGGTTATGGGGAGAGGGCGGGAATGTGGAACTGAGCCAAGACAGATCAGCCATGATCTTATTGAATAGCAGGGCAGGCTTGAAGGGCTAGTTGGCCTACTCCTGCTCCTATTTCTTATGCTCTTATGTTCTTATGTTCAATGGCTATACAAATAACCAGGCTGATGAAACCTACCCCTCTATGGGCCGTTGATTGGTGCAAACCTTTAATTAAAGGCATAACTCTGAGCAATTTCTTGGCTCTTGTTTTTCTTCAGGGAATGACAGAAACCAAAATTTTCAAAGTGATTTGGTTGAAGTTTAGTTTAAATTTTTGTAATCTATTAATGGCTAAACCATACCATGGTGAAGACAATATTGATTATTCCACCAAATATGATAAAATCTTCATTAGGAAAATAGGTTGGTAGGTAGTACTGACATTTCCCCTGCAGACGTAACATTGCAGCTCTCCTGAAACGGCTAATTTTGTTGAAACATTCTGGATATTGTGGTGTTAGGTTGTGAACGGAGTTGATTGGAGTAGTTCCTGAGTAATTGATCTGTCCTGTGATGTCTGACTGATACTATGCATTGTTACATGGCTCCTCTATGTTGATTCTGGAGTTGAGAGGGTTGGGTTATGAGGAAAGACTGAGTAGACTGGGGCTATACTCATTGGAATTCAGAAGAATGAGGGGAGACCTTATAGAAACCTATAAGATTATGAAGGGAATATTTAAGATAGAGCCTGCTCTGCCATTCAATAAGATCATGGCTGGTCTTTTTGTGGACTCAGCTTCACTTACTCGCCCACTCACCATAACCTTTAATTCCTTTACTGTTCAAAAATTTATCTACCCTTGCCTTAAAAGCATTCAATGTGGTAGCCTCAACTGCTTCACAGGGCAGGGAATTCTTTGTATGAAGAAGTTCCTCCTCAACTCAGTCCTAAATCTGCTCTCCCTTATTTTGAGGCAATGCCCCCTAATTCTAGTTTCACCTACCAGTGGAAACAACTTCCCCGCTTCTGTCTTAAATATTCCCTTCATAATCTTATAGGTTTCTATAAGATCTCCCCTCATTCTTCTGAATTCCAATGAGTATAGCCGCAGTCTACTCAGTCTCTCCTCATAACCCAACCCTCTCAACTCCGGAATCAACCAAGTGAAGCTCCTCTGCACCCTCACCAGTGCCAGTATATCCTGTGAATCTTGACACACTACACTTGGTCCCTAACTCCAAATCAACTATGTAAATCATAAACAATTGTGGTCCCAATACTGATCCCTGAGGCACAGCACTAGTCCCTGATCGCCAACCAGAAAAACACCCATTTACTCCCCACTCTTTGCTTTCTGTTAGTTAACCAATCCTCTATCCATGCCAATACATTACCGTATCACTGTGCACCTTTATCTTATTCAGCGGTCTTTGGTGCAACACCTTGTCAAATGCTTTCTAGAAATCCAGATATACACATCTGCAGGTTCCCTATTGTCCATTGCGCACGTAATGTTCTCAAAGAATTCCACCAAATTAGTCAAACATGACCTTCCTTCATGAACTCATGCTGCATCTTTCCAATGGGACAATTTATATCCAGATATATCACTATTTCTTCCTTGATGATAGATTCATGCATTTTCCCTACTACAGAATAGGCATATACATTAACGACTTGGATATGAATGTAGAAGATATAATTAGTAAGTCTGCAGATGACACACAAATTGGTGGTGTTGTTGATAGTGAGGAGGATAGTTTTAGGCTATGAACTAATACTAGTAAACTGGTAAGTTGGGGCAGAGCAATGGCAGATGGAATTTAACCCTGATAAGTGTGAGGTGGTGCATTTTGGAAGGTCTAATAAAGTAGGATGTACACAGTGGATGGTAGATCCCGAGGGAGAACTGAAGAACAAAGGAATCTTGGTGTACAAGTCCATAGGTCACTGAAGGTGGCAGCACAAGTAGATAGTGCGGTCAAGAAGACATATGGAATGCTTGCCTTCATTAACCAGGGCATAGAATATTGGAGCAGGGAGGTCTTGGTACCCGTTATAAAATATTAGTTAGGCCACAGATAGAGCGTTTTGTGCAGCTCTGGTTGCCACACTCTGAGAAAGATGTGATGTATCAGTAAGTACACTTTGAAATTATTTCTTTGGCTGAAAAATGCTTTGAGGCATCCAGTGGTCATGAAAGACATTCAGCCATATAATACAATCTTTCCTTTCATTAAATAATATATTCTGTTTGCATTAGGGACAGGATAGCAGATGAGTACCATAGAGGTACTTGCAGTAGTAGGAGGAAATCCAATGTAGTGGGTATTTGAAGTGAAGGTGGTTGCATGGCGACATGGATTAAAAAGAAAAGGTCTCCCACTCAAAATGGAGATGAGAGGGAATTGTTTCTTGTAGTAGCTGGTGAGTCTTTGGCACTCCCTGTCCCAGAGAGCCGCAGAGGCAGCTCATTGGACATTTTGATAACCTTTGACTTCCTCGTTAGTCAAGCATCTGTCAAGTGTCAGCAGAATGTGGGGGTGAGGCTGCAATCAAAGCAGCCATGTTCTTATAGGTGGAGCAGGTTTGAAGGGCTGAATGGCCTACTTCTGCTCCTGGACAATTGACATTATTCCTTTTTTTTAGGTTCTGTGCATTTCTCTCTGCTTTTGGAGCTTCATTTGTGTTGCTGATTGTGTTATATTTCTGCTGAAACATTAAAGGTGTGGCACTCATTTCTTTTGCAGAGGTAGTGTTGAAGCACTTTAATGGATCAGTAACAATGGAGGTTGTTGCCTTATAAGAAACCCTCACTTCAATCCAAAAATATATATTTTAGCCAATATTTCAGTCAGCATATTAACGCTGGCATCTATTCCATGGTGGGAGTGCTGAACGAGTTTCTCAACAGTTTTCCTTTTTTAAATGGCCTGTGTTTTCTTCGCAGGGCCTAGCTTGTTGACTGCTTTGTGGATCCACGGTCTTGAACATGCACCTGACAAGGAACATCAGCAACATCTGCACCCTGTGTCCTGAGGTGCTTCACGGAATATGTATCGAAGAACAAGTATGGACACTGAGCCAAAGAAGGAGATATTAGGAGAGGTTGGCTAACAGCTTAAGTTATGGAGGTGGGTTGTAAGGAAAGGTTTAGGAAGGAGGACCCAGATAGATGAGGACACACTTGCTAATGGTGAGGTGAAGGGAGGATGTGGAGGTATAAGAAGACAGCTAGAGTCTGACAATGAGATATTGTAGGGTTGAAAGAGTTTACAAGACGGCCTGGCATGCAAGGGATTGAAACTCATCATCAGAATCATAGAATCCCTACAGTGCAAAAAGAGGCCATTTTGCCCTTTGAGTCTGCATCAACTCTTACCCAGACTTACATCGTAACCCCATGTATTTACTTTGCTAATTCCCCTAATCAATATACCTTGGGATACTAAGGGGCACGGCTAATCAACCTACCTCGCACACCGTTGGAGTGTGGGAGGAAACCGGAGCACCCAGAGGAAACCCACGCAGACATAAGGAGAACATGCAGATTCCACACAGACAGAGGCTGGGATTAAACCTGGGTTCCTGGAGCAGTGAGGCAGCAGAGCTAACCGCTGTGCTGCTGTGTCACCCATTCAGTGATGAGGAAATGCTGCCTATTTTTTGCCCTTTCATTAAGAATTGCAGGATTAAACACCACAATAAGATCTTGGATCAACTGCACAAGTTTGTTGGAAAAGTACGGATGGACATCCTACCTAGAGCTGCGACTTAATGCCAAGGATGGCTCCCTCTGGAAGCCAGATATCATCTTCAAGAGGGATAAAGATCAGTGTATTGCGGTCGTAGACGTGACCATTCGGTTTAGACAACTGCTACATTTTGGCATCCAAGCACAAATGGGGAGAGTGGCATGCATGCATTTAATTATATGGTGACATTTCAGAGAGGAGGAATGTCTCCTATACTTCACCGCATCCTTTGTTCACCAGCTATCTATGTGTGTGTGTGCGTGCACTTTCCAACAGTCACTGGATAGTAGTGATCACGAGCAGTAGGAATCCTGACTGCTCCTTTCTCCCCTTTTGCTGATGTGAGCACTGAAATTTACTGTCCTTCCACTAGTCATCCCTCCAGCACAGGTCATTAATCTGGCACAGGAGATGGATTGCACCTTGGATCATTCCAGTCCCTATGGCTGAGTTCCACTTTGGAGCAGCTGCTGTTGTCCCTTTAACTGGGAAGGAAGGACAGTTGAACATCAGTGGACCCCCCCTTGTTGTCATGGTGACATTCCCTATTCATGGTACACTGATGCTTTTTCATGTAAATTTTCCCTGAACTCCAGCAAACACCGGTATGCAAGCTAACTCCATGCAGACATTGCCCCTTTAAATAACCCTTAAAGTGATATGTGCTCGGGAATGTTCTGTTTTGTACACAAACCAGACAGTAGATGGCGCTAAAAGATTGAGCTCTCTGCAATCGATGGCATCTGTCAAAATAATGGAACTGAGAACCCTGGACTGCACTTGGAGGTTCGTCAGTGTGTCTGTCACAAAGTTGGTGGGGTTTTTCACTGATGAGAACATCAGATACTGTACTGAGATAATTCAGGCATGACCTTTTCTGAGAGAAATGAGCAATGAGTTAGACAAAACTTTACGCTACAAATGTTAATCGATAATCTCAGGTTAACCACAAACAGATCCATCTTAAATCAATTAACAATTGAGGCGCATCCCAATTTACTCCTCAAAAATGCCAGCTTGTGCTCACATACCCAAGAGTGGGAATAGTGACTTGCTCCAGAGACCATAGACCATTCTTTCATGTCTGACCCACTCGGAATGAGTCACAGCTCAGCCAGATTTCCACTCACATTTTTGGAATCCCTACAGTGCAGAAGGAGGCCATTGAACCAAAATCCTACCCAGACCCTTTCCCCGTAACTCCATGTGTTTACCCTGTTAATCTCCCTGTCAGGAAGGGGCATTTTAGCATGGCCAACCAACCTGACCTGCACATCTTTGGACTGTGGGAGGAAACCGGAGCACCTGGAGGAAACTCACGCAGACACAGGGAGAATGTGCAGGCAGTGACCCAAGGTCGGAATTGAACCCGGATCCCTGGTGCTGTGAGGCAGCAGTACTAACCACTGTGCCACCTGTGTTTTTGCACAAGTTTGTGACACTGTTCGGTATTTTCCCTTCTCTGGGTGGAAGTAGTGAATCAATTGCAGTAAATATTCCAATAATTCATTCATCATATGTTTACAACCTTAGCATGCTGCTCCGTCTCCAGGATCTTTGCAAGGTGAACTGACTATCTTCCAATTCTGACCTCCTTTGCAACCTTAAAGGGTTAATAAACATACAAGTTTCCAAATCATGTAAGTTGCAAGCTGTATCTCAGTTACACAGAAAAGCTATGTGAAAACCGCAAGTCTTGATTAAAACAGACCCAGATAAATAGTGGAGGACATGTGTCTGTCCACATCAATAGGGATGAAGTGGAAATAGTCAAGAGCTTCAAGTTTCTAAGTGTCCAGATCACCAACACCCTATCCTAGTCCCTCCATTATGACAGTTAAGAAAGCCCACCAACGCCTCTATTTTCTCAGGAGGCTAAGGAAATTTGGCATATCCGCTACAACTCTCACCAACTTTTACAGATGCACCATAGATGCTTTCCCACTTTCCGGTTGTATCACAGCTTGGTATGGCTTCTGCTCTGTCCAAGACTGCAAGAAACTACAAAGGGTTGTGACCGAAGCCCAGTGCATCGCGCAAACCAGCCTCCCACTCTGTCTACACTTCCTGCTACCTTGGAAAAGCAGTCAGCATAATTAAGGACTTCATGCACCCTGAACATTCTCTCTTCTACCTTCTTCCATTAGGAGAAAAGATACAAATGTGTGAGGTCACGTATCAAACCAACTCAAGAACAGCCCCTTCCTTGCTGCCTTCAGACTTTTGAATGGACCTACCTCATATTAAGTAAGTCTTTCTCTACGCTCTAGCTATGACTGTAACACTAAATTCTGCACCCTCTCCTTTCCTTCTCTTATGCATGATATGTATTGCTTTGTCTGTATAGCACGCAAGAAGCAATACTTTTCACAATATACTAATATATGTGACAATAATAAATCAAAATTAAGTAAGTAAGAGTCACAGACCATTTAATTAAGTAATGTGCTGCTGCAGCTCCTGTTTGTTGATTAGAAGAAGGAACAGTGGAAAGGGAGATTTTTTATATCATTGGTTAGAAACACAGTTGCAATTATATGATGATATAACATGCACTAATTATAATTGGACAACTATGTCCTTATGTATGCAGGATGTAACTTTAATCAATAACTGAGTGGATAGAGATAACTCTTATACTTTGATTGGTATATGCTAATTGCTTGTATATTTCTGAATTCTGCACTCTGGCTGGTTTTAAAGATTTGGTCAGGGTTCTGTAGCTGCAGTAATAAATCATCTTAAACCACTCTGTGACTTTGTCTGGTTACTTGAGGGAAATATTAGTTTTAACCACAACAAGAAAAACATGGTGGCAGCCCGGTAATACAACCCCAATCTTCATTGCTTCACCACTGGCAGCCGAGCCTTCAACTGCCTGGACCCTAACCACTGGAAGTCCCTCCAGTAATCTTCACTACCTTTCCATCCTCCTATCCTGAACCTTGCCCCTTCAAACAACATTTGGTCAGCTATACTAACATTGCCTTTTCTGGCTTGGTGTTGGGTTTTGTTTGATAGTGGCTTTTGTCAAGCATCTTGGGTCATTTTAACCAGGTTAATGTTGCTAGGTAAATGCAAGTCATTATTATGTGGACAAGTGTAGCAATCATTCTGCTGTAGTCTGTTGGTATCAATAGAGGCAGGAATGTTTGTTGTGACATTGTGATGCTGTAAGCTGTTTGATGGCTGGTTGAACTACAATAGCAGACATTCAGCTCAATGCCTCATTCGAAGAATGGCATCTTTGACAGTGCAGTGCTCCCTCAGTCATGCTGAAGTGTTAGCTTGCATTAGATGCTGAATATGTGGCTCAGAAATGACAACAATATGCATTCATATTGTTAAAGTTAAAGTTTAAAGTTTATTTATTTGCCACAAGTAGGCTTATATTAACACTGCAATGAAGTTATTGTGAAAATCCCCTAGTCGTCACACTCCGGCATCTGTTCAGGTACACTGAGGGAGAATTTAGCGTGGTCAATGCACCCTAACCAGCACGTCTTTGGACTTTGGGAGGAAACCTGAGAACCTGGAGAAACCCCACACAGACATGGGGAGAACGTGCAAACTCCACACAGACAGTGACCCAAGGCAGGAATCGAACATGGGTCCCTGGCACTGTTGAGGTAGCAATGCTAATCACTGTGCCACTGTGCACCTCTCCCCCCCGCCCCCCACCACCACCACCATCATCCCAAGCTCTTTAGTGTCCTTAACACAATATAACATCCTTTCACAGGAGTGTTAACAGACAAATTTTGACATCACGTTACATAAAGAGAAGTTTAGACAAGTTATAAATGTTTGGTCAAAGAGGGAGGTTTTAGGGAGCATCTTAAAAAGTGAGAGAAAAAGAGAGAGATGTGGGGAAGTTTAGGGAGGCAATTCAACAGCTTAAAACCCAGGCAACTGAAGGCGTTACCAGAAATGGTGGAGCAATTGAAAGGGTAAGAGACCAGAACTGGAGGAACACACAGATCTTGGAGGGTTGTGAGGTGGGAGGATGTCACAGAGAAAAGAAGGACATGGAGACCATGGGGGGAATTGAACATGAGGCTGGGAATTTTATGATCATGGTCAGGAAGTACAGAGGAGAATGGGTGCACTGGACTCAATGTGAATTAAGATATGGAACCATCAGTCAAATGAACTAAGCTAACTCTCTGCTGTGCAATGTCAGTTGAGTTCATTTAAATTGGCATGGACCAGGATTAACCTGGGATCCTCACTTATTTGGCTGCCTTCCATTAATAACAGCTTTTCTCAGTTGGCCCATGTGCAAAGAGAGAGACACAGCATCTGCAACGAGTGTGGGCAGAAAGGCAGCATAGCACTGAGTCAGTAAGGGAGAACAGGAGGGAGTGACTGGGATGCAGTGTGTACAATCTACAAGATGCACTGCAGCAACTCACCAAGTCTCCTGTGACCTCTACTATCAAGAAACAACATGGGCATAGAGAACACCGCCAGCTGTAAGTTCTCTTCCAAACTATTCACCATCTTGACTTAAAAATGGATTGCTGTCCCTGGGACAAAACCCAGGAACACCCTTCCTAACAGCAGTGTGGGCATCCCTACACCAGATGGACTACAGCAGTTGAAGAAGGCAGCTCAGCACCACCCTCTCCAGGGCGTTTAGGAATGGACAATAAATGCTGGCTTTGGTTTCCCGTAAGTGAAGAATGGAAAAGTAAGTGCTGACTAGCTTGGCAAGGCAACCTGAAGAGTGACAGGAAGTTGGGAGAACCAGATTAGATGTTTAAAGAACTGTTGCACACCAACACTTGGCCCAAGGTCACCTGATCAAGTCAGTGGACTAGGATAGGAACAAGAGAAATGACGGAGCTAAGTATGGAAAAACTCCAAATTCCTGCTGCATATCTGACTGTCAGCCTCTTATCGAAATGGAGCAGAATCTTTGGGAGGTGAGTGAAATAGACAATCAATTCATTTATCGCCAGGGTAAAGATCAATTTCACCCCAATTTGATTGCTATCACTGTCTTGTAACTTCTGTGGCTTCAATTCATTCTACATTCAGCAAACCCAGTGACTTGCCTCAATTCTCTTTCGATATAGGATTTAAGCTATTCAAATGGATAATAGGAGCCCTAAAAATAGCACAGCAGGAACTAAACACAGCAAAAAAGAATGCCATCCCTTTAATGGAGATATTTTACCCGATCACTTAAGTTTTTCTGTTATTTCTTATGTTTTCATTTGCAGGATGAGGACATCGCTGACTAGACCAGCATTTATTGCCCATCCCTATTTGCCCAGGAGAAGGTGGTGGTGAGCTGCCTTCTTGAACCATTGCATTCCATGTGTTGTAAGCACAACCACAATGCTGAGCAGAAATTCCATGATTTTTGACCTAGCAACAGTGAAGGAATGGCAAGACGTTTCCAAGTCAGGATGGCCAGTGGCTTGGAGAGGAACTTGCAGATGAGAATGTTTCCTTGTATCTGCTGCTCTTGTCCTTCAGGGTGGTCCAGTCTGTGGGTTTCAGACTTGTGCCTTGCAGATAGTGGACAGGGTTTGGATATTCGGGAGTGGGATTCCCCCCAAAGAGTGCCGAATTTGCATAAAAACTGGACTAAATCCCACTGTTTTTTTTCCAGCAGGATTTTCAAAATGAGTCTCCCACACTCTGTGCATCACAGAGTGCCCCAGTGGGAATCACACTGAAAATCAGTGGGTGGGGCCTATTCCCACCGGAGAAGCCGGCAGCATAGTGCTGAGTGAGCCACTGTGCAGGTGCCAATCTGTGAACGCCAAGATCAGTGCATGCGCAGTGACCCAGCACTGCTGGCATCCTGATTACTGCCAGTCCCGCAACCCCACATGTGACACCTCCCCATACCCCAGTCACTGATCTCTCCAATATGCCTGGGCCAGCCCTGAACCCCCTCCCCACCTTCTCGGCCCACCTCAATCTCTGCACCCCCCCCCCCCCCCAAAACCCCTGGTAGTCCCCACCCCCACCCCACCAGCACCAAGACCCAGACCCCCTGCAGCCCTGATCCGCCAGACCCACCACAGCCCCAAACCCCCCCGAATGGCCAACTCCTCTCCTCACCATAGTCAGTCCCGATCGCTGGCCTCCCTCCCTCTGTCATTGATCCCAGTGCAGACTGGCAGCGGAGCCCCCCACCAACCGCCCCCTCCAGGGGGCACCTCCCCCTTTACCCCGACCTCTCGGGGGAGACTTCATGGCCACTCTTTACTCCAGCAGGTTCGGGCCCACTAGTGGGGAACTGTTGTAAACCCCGATAGAGTGAAACATTCCTGGAGGGAGGGAAATACTAGCGGGTCCAGGACTCAAGTCTCTGTAAATGATCATGTAAATAATTTGTTCAGATCCGCACCAATTTCTGGTGCAGAGCTGATGACACTGGAAATCCGGTGGGTGGAGATGCGCAGAGGCCATGGCGCCCAGCAAGAAGTCTGCTAAAAGGCATCCATTTAAGTCCCCTTAAAAATTGCCTCCAGGAGGTGAGTTACTCTGCACAGAATTCTGAGCCTCTGGTTGCCATGGTATGGCTAAAGATGGTTGGGCCCATCCTAAGGAGCTCCTGCGGTGATATCCGAGGAATTCAATATGAAAGCGGCAGAAAGACAGGGAAAAAATTGGAAAGCAGGATAAAGCATTCTTGGCATAGATTCAGGAGGTAATATTAGTGCATAATCCCAATCTATCTCTTACCGCCTCCACCTCTCAATGGCAGCAACGATACACAGCATCGATTTGCCAAGATTTCTTTGACAGAAATTTTCCAGACCTGCAATCGCTAACATCTGGTGGAGCAAGGGCAGCATATTCATGTGAACATTCTCCTCCAAGACATGTTCTGACTTGGAACTGTATCGCTGTTCCTTCACTGTCATTGGATCAAAATCTTTCCTGAACTGCCTATTGTAAAGGGCAATGAATGAGTGGAGGGAACTCTGGTCATTTTCTTTTCAGTGATTGTTCGTTTTACAATATTCCTGGTTGCAGCTCACCTTGGAGAAGTAGTGTCTCTGCCCGGGAGTTGACCAAAGGTATATCCCTGATGTGGACCCCAATCACTGTACTTGGTGCTGAAGAAGCATTTCTTTTGTTGATTTTATTTGCTTCTTAGCCAAGGTAACTCTTGAATTGAAGTCACTGATGAATTCAATTCCATTGAGAGGTTTGACCATGTTAAATACTTTCATGCTTCGCTCTCCTCAGCAAGTGCTCCCAGGTTAATCCTGCTACAAGCCACTCAGATCGACAAGACTGAATCCATCATTCACAGCCGTCTTAAGCTGCGTTCCCTTGCCATGCCATGTAAAATCTTGGCATATTGTTAAATTGGTGCTCTGTTCCAAAGTCAGCATCGTAATCATCATCGAGTCTGTTTGTTTTCACTATTATAACACAGTCACATTCGGCCCCAGAATCACCAACCCTGACTCCCACCAAAATCCGATCCTTCCTTTTACATTTCAGACTTGACTCCTGCACAGTCTTTATTTATTTACCCACCAACCTCCCTCAGCACCCGTGATAAATTCCAACTGTTCCAAAATGTAGTTGCACACATTCTGTCCCATTCTGAGACATGCTCACCCATCACTCTTTCCTCCCTCCCTCTGCAGCTGCCTCATCGCTTGCTGACCAGCACTAACGCTGTCAGATTCATTTACAATCTCTTTCAGCTTCAAATCATTCCCACCCTTCTTCACACTCTCCCTCCTCTAACATTTTACCCCACTGCAGGCATTTCATTCTCCTGAATCTTGTGTCTAGTGTAGTTCATTGCAATCCCAGTCTCCCTTCGCTCCCACTCCCCCTCTCCTCCCCTCCCTGCTTAATGCCCATTCCTATTCCCAGCTCCACTTCTTTTCCCCTTCCCTTCATCATACTGTTGGTATCAAATGTGAAAACAAAGATTTATATTTATGTCAAGACGTTTCATGCCTTCAGACATTCCAAGGTGCCTTCCAGTCAATGAAGGACATTTGAAATGTAATCCCAGCTGAAGGAAATAAGGCAACCATTTGCAAATGGCAGTCCCCACAATCTGCAATGAATTAGTGGCCAAGTTATCTGTTTTAGTGATGTTAGTTGAGGCAGAAGTATTGGCAAAGGCACTAGGGAGGACTCCTTTTTCCACATAGTATCATGGAATATTTAACATCTACCTAATAGACCAGAAAAGACGATGCTTTAACATCATAGCCAAAAGAAAACTGGAATGATTCTTCTGAACCAATTAAATACATGTAGGCCTCCTACAATCCTCAGAGCAAGGGTGGTCTGGTTACCTGCATCAACTATTCTCAGCCATTGCAAAATTTACTGTTCAACCTTTAACTTGCCCAAACAAGGCATCATTGCATTATAAGTGATTAAAACTTGTTTATAGAGAGTTTTGACTTACATTTTGAACAATTAGCATGTTAACAACACTTTCTCCTGCTTTTGACAGGCAATTGAAGTAAACTGACTCTTTTCCTCCAGTGGCCCCTTCCTAAACAAACAGTTGTGTAACACACAGCAGCCAGATCCAACAATCAAAGTCCCTCCTTGTCAATGAAGTGTTCAACAAAATGCCTTGGCCCAGTTTAGAAGGCCACCAATGGAGTTAAAGTTCTCTTGAGTGTTTGATTTTTGTAAAGTATATTGATTCTCTGTGTGCAACACTGCTTGAGATTTCAAGTGCTTAGTGTGCGAACCCACAATAAAATGGCATGTGTCAATGGTAGTGCAGTGAATAGCTCAACTCAACACAGGCAGCAAGGTGCAGGTTCAAGCAAGCCCTGCTCTAGAGACTTGAGCACCTCATGAAGATTGACACTTCAGGGCTGTCTCTTGGGAGAGATGTTAAACGTACGTCTTCATGAGTGGATGTAAAGGATCCTGTGACACTGTTTTAGGCCGGGGCATTCTTAGTGTCCTGAACCAATGTCACAGAAACAAATAGGGCAGGATTTTCCAGCCACACTCACCATGAAATTGGAAAATCCCCCCCAAGGACAATGGACCTTTCCAATGGTCTGCCTCTTGCTGGCTCTAATTTCTGTGATGGGTGGAAGGGGAAAGTTCGCCCCATGATCTGGACAATATCGCATGTTTTGTTTTGCTGAGATCTTGCTGTATGCAAATTGCTTGCTGAGTTTCCCCACATTACAATAGTGACTACTCCTCAGAAATATTTAATTGGTTATAAAGCTCTTAGGAATGTTGGGAAAGACACCATAGAAATTCAAGTCCTGATGCCTTGTTGGTCCATCTGGAGAATTAGATTTGCTCTAACTTCAAAAATTGCCTGGCTTTGCGGACTCCTAAACAAAATTCAAAACCTGCAAAAAAATGGATTGTTGTTTGGATTACACTTAATGGGGAATGGAGAGATAAACTGACTGAATATGAAATATTCATGCATGGATGATGAGCATTGCAAACACTGACTGTTATATTTGAATTTATATGTAAGAAATTTGGATTCAACACATTAATGGAAGATACCCAGCAGAGGGCTGCAGAGTTAACAAATCATTGCCGTTCATATATTAATAAATGCTGTTTATGTTTATTTATAACTTCTAACAACCTACATGAACTGTGATTTATTAACAGTTGGTTTGGGAAAAAATAAATTCTATGTATATCTTTCCACAGAATCAGCATCTTATGAGTGGCAGAGTTTCAACGGGAAACTTGGAAGTCCACAATGTGCATCTTTTGTGCCTGGCTGGTTCTCTAACCTCTGCTCATGATTGGTAAGCTTGTCTTCTATTCAGGTGGGGGGGACTTGCAGCCTGCAGGAAGCAGGTGGATGCAATTCATGGTGTTGAGGGTGGGGGAGAGGGCTGTTAGGCCCAAGGAGCCAGATCCCCAGTCACAATGATGGGGGTGGGTGTCTGGTGGGAGGGGAAGCTTGGGGAGCCGAAGGAATGTCGGGGAGGAGGAGGAGGAAGGGGTGGGGTGACAGTGTTGTAAAGGTGCTCACTCTGGGCAGAACTGGTGTGCAGCTCCCTGACTGCACGGTCGGCTTTCCTCTCCACTTTGTGCAGCACGCTGCAAGCATAAAAAATGGAGGCGTGACCCATGCCATTAGCGTGGCGGGGCAGGGTTGGAAAAAGCTGGCATAACAGGGAATTCCAAGACTGGGGCACCCGATCTCCAATTTAAAAAGAAAGGAAACTCCTTTCCACCCCCCTGCCACCCACATGGAATTCCACTCCTGATACCGACATGGAACTCCACTCCCTCCAACTATACAGAACTCCACCCCATCCTCTCTCTAGTGACAGACTACTTACTGTTGGGTCCATTCATTCGTTTGAGGAGATGATATGCACTGATATGAGCTTAAACTGGTTTTCTTCTATTGAAAAGAACTTTGGAGAATTAACATGACAGAAGTGAAAAAAAGAACTTGGAGACTGGCTTCTCAGTCAGACCCTCTAATCTAAGGACTGAACTGAACTGAACTTGAACCTACTGAGCTGAAACTGAAAAAGTCAAAAATATATTTTGACCCTTATCTCATTATTGGAAATGTTTTTCACACGCTGTCTCCAAACCTTATCTCATTATTGGAAGCTTTTCTCATGCTGCCTCCAACCTTTATCTTGGCATTGGAAGTGTTTTTTGCAGGCTGCTTCCATCTGGAAAACCAATCCTTGCAGCAGTTGTTTGCCTGCATTGTGTACCCTTCGGGAATGCAGTCAATTTTTAGCGAATCCGTCATGCCTTCTGATTCTACATGTAGTCAAGTTAGCTACAATTGTTCAGCTTAGCAGAATTAGTTAACCCCTGCAGTCTGGCATTTAAATGTAATTGCTCATAGGCAGAAATATCTTAAAATGAAGTCTTTGCATAAACTGAAGCAAACAGGGCTACACATACACAGGATCTTTCACTCACTGCCTGACCATGTTCCTCTCTGCCTGGGGACTATACTTACCTGGGCTGATTCCCTTCATCTTGGTTCATGTTTATAAAAACGAATTGTGAATCTCACCAATGTGATGCCATGTCAGCGAGTGGACGATTCTGAATGTGGACGTGATACAATGGAGAAGCCCACTAATTGTATTTAAATATATGGAAATTAAGTTCCTGGGTGGGAGCCTCATCATGGGAAAATGGAATCTTGCCTACGTTTTCTAGTTCTCGTAGGAGTTTGCGCCTTTGGCCAATGCTAAGCACAACCCTCCCCCCATCCCCTTCAGTTGTCCCTCAGCTGCTTGGGAAATCCGACTGGCTACGCTTAAACCTGAAAATCAGGTTCAGTCAGAGGCAGTCAGTAATTAAATTCCCGAGAGTGGGTAGCCCCTTGTGAGCCGGGAAATGGGTCTATTGTGATAGAGTGTGAGATTTTAAAACAATGTTTGCATCTCACCCAGCCTGACTTTCAAGTGCTGAAATTCAGCCCTCTGTTATTCTATTCAACTTCAAGGCTTTACTTCCAATTTTTGATAATAATCGTTTAATTGATTTAGAGTTCAGGTTAGACCTGTACTTCAATTATTCATTGCACTCCAATGAATGATAAATTAGATCCCATTGCTCCAGAATACTTAAAATTCTGCCCATGGTGTTGCTGCACTGCTTTCTTTCATATCTCTGGGCCAACATCACATAACAGATCTCGCAATTGTCTGACTATTTGTCTGACCACATAATGAGCAGCCGTTACTGGAGCGATAATATGACACAGGAACATCTTCATTTCCTCCCCCCACCCCGCCCCACCTCAGCCTATTTGTAACAATAAGTACAAGCATTGATCTCATCAGAAGTGGTAGCTGCATCCCATTACAGTTGTAACCATGGCCCATTGGGGAACAGTTGCTGTTAGAGCAGAGCACTTCACTGAGAATGAGCTGGCTACACGTAGGGCAGAGTTTTTCACCTCCTCTTACATTAATGTGCCTTTTGGGTCTTTGCTGAATCAGATGCAAGGGGGGAGTACAGTATACAGCAGATCATTTTTACCAGGCTTCACACTGCTGCTGCTGTACCTGTCATGTTTATGCTGTTCCATATTCCGATGTATGACCATCGATACTCCACAGTAAGATGCAGCGGAACTTAACGGCTTAACAAGGCCACCTTGCTGGCCACTGTTTAAAATTAGTGGAGTAGAGGCTAAATCCTGATCCATGGCCTAACCTAAATCCGTAGCTTGACTTGGAGGTGACAAGCTAACCAAAGATGCAGCCCAGTTCCAACGAATAAACCAACAAATAACAAATAAATAGCTAGCTCCATTCTATCTCTCAGTGAATGGGACTCTCCGTTCTGTTTCTCAGTGAATGGGACTCTCCATTCTATCCCTCAGTGAATGGGGCTCTCCATTCTATCTCTCAGTGAATGGGACTCTCCATTCTATCTCTCAGTGAATGGGACTCTCCGTTCTATCTCTCGGCGAATGGGACTCTCCATTCTATCCCTCAGTGAATGGGGCTCTCCATTCTATCCCTCAGTGAATGGGACTCTCCATTCTATCTCTCAGTGAATGGGATTCTCCATTCTATCTCTCAGTGAATGGGATTCTCCATTCTATCTCTCAGTGAATGGGACTCTCCGTTCTATCTCTCAGTGAATGGGACTTTCCGTTCTATTTCTCAGTGAATGGGACTCTCCGTTCTATCTCTCAGTGAATGGGACTCTCCATTTTATCCCTCAGTGAATGGGAATCTCCATTCTATCCCTCAGTGAATGGGATTCTCCATTCTATCTCTCAGTGAATGGGACTCTCCATTCTATCTCTCAGTGAATGGGACTCTCCATTCTATCCCTCAGTGAATGGGACTCTCCATTTTATCCCTCAGTGAATGGGAATCTCCATTCTATCCCTCAGTGAATGGGAATCTCCATTCTATCTCTCAGTGAATGGGATTCTCCATTCTATCTCTCAGTGAATGGGATTCTCCATTCTATCTCTCAGTGAATGGGACTCTCCATTCTATCTCTCAGTGAATGGGACTCTCCATTCTATCTCTCAGTGAATGGGACTCTCCATTCTATCTCTCAGTGAATGGGATTCTCCATTCTATCTCTCAGTGAATGGGATTCTCCATTCTATCTCTCAGTGAATGGGATTCTCCATTCTATCTCTCAGTGAATGGGACTCTCCATTCTATCTCTCAGTGAATGGGACTCTCCATTCTATCTCTCAGTGAATGGGATTCTCCATTCTATCTCTCAGTGAATGGGATTCTCCATTCTATCTCTCAGTGAATGGGACTCTCCATTCTATCTCTCAGTGAATGGGACTCTCCATTCTATCTCTCAGTGAATGGGATCCTCTATTCTATCTCTCAGTGAATGGGACTCTCCATTCTATCCATCATTCTACTGTCTTTCTCCATATTCAACACAGAGAAGATGTTTCCACTTGTGGGAGTGTCTAACACTGAGAATGTGCATATGAGATAGTCACTAACAAACCCAACAAGGAAGTCACAGAGTGGTTAGAACCTGAAACAAAGATGTCTTTTAGGGGGAGCTACATAAACTCATGAGCAGGAAGGAAATAGAAAGTGATGTTAGTAGGCTGAGATGAAGTAAATAGGATTGGAAAAGGTTCATATGAATGATAATCAGCAGCATAAACCAATTGGGCTAAATGGCCTGTTTCTCTACTGCAAATACAACATTCTTATGAATGCTCTGAATGAAATTTCTGAGTTGATAGCATTGGATAATGGGAGACTTTATGCTTTTGGACCCCTGTCCACTGAGGATTGGATTGAGAGAGACAAACTAATTTCATTTAGGATTCACCAACTGCCTGACACACTAAGTTTACATCGCTCTCAGCGAGAACTGGAATTGACATCCAGTCTCCGAGGTGTAATGAGAGTGTCATATTCCATTATGTCACCTATTGCCTGTATGCTTCTGTAGCTCTAGCTTTCAAAACCTCACGCTTGACAGTACTGATCATTATTATCATTACCAACCACAAGTCAGTCAGCAGCTGGAAGAGAAGTAAGGTGGGGGGAATCTCTTTGATGGCAGACCTCCCGAGACACAAAGGGCGGGATTTCACAATTTTGTGCCGGCTGGGGTGTGAAAACCAGCCCGCAGCTGACAAGCACAGTGCTGATCCAAGAGGGTGACAGAAGAGGGTCCGTGGGTCCAGCAGCACAATCCGATTCGTGGAGACTAGCTCAGCCTGGAGATGGAGGGTGGGAACCGGTCTGCCCTGGCAGTGATGGACAGTGTATCGGGAGCAGTGCTGAACTATAACAGAGTATTGTTGCATTCATCTGAAAGTCACTTGAAGACCACCTGATGCATATTAATCTTGATCAATTGGACATTAGACCAATGTAATCCCCTGCTGGCATTATACAACATTGGAGTGTCTGACTGACACCAGTGGGTAGCTGGGGAGTATAGAGGTTCTCTATAGGGTGGCACGGTGACACAGTGGTTAGCATTGCTGCCTCACAGTGCCAGAGATCAGAGTTCGATTCCTGGCTTGGGTCACTGTCTGTGTGGAGTTTGCACATTCTCCCTGTGTCTGTGTGGGTTTCGTCGGGTGCTCCAGTCTCCGCTCACAGTCCAAAGATGTGCAGGTTAGGTTGGTTGGCCATACTAAATTGCCTCTTGGTGTCGGGGGGACTGGCTGGGGTAAATGCGTGGGATTGTGGGGGTGGACCCTGGGTGGGATTGTGGTTGGTACAGACTCGATAGGCCGGGTGGCCACCTTCTGCAATATAGGATTCTATGACTCTATGTTTCTAAGTCTCCTCCCCCCTAGTGCCTCACAGAAGTGTTTATTTGGATCGTATTGTGCTGCAGGACTCACACAGCCACCAGTCTGAAGATTGACCAGACGGTAGGATGTGAAGTGAGACCAGTGGGTGTGGGGGGGGTTGGCCTAATAAGACAAAGAGGGTAATGTGGAAGGAGAGCTGTACAAAGGAAGGGAGAAGGGTGACGGCTCACAATGGCACGCAGAGAGGCAAAGCGGTAGATGTGGATGGAAGGCAGAGGGAAGACCAAGGGGAGGGAAGCTGGACCTGACAAGCCTGCATGAAAGCCTCACAAACAAAAGGGTTAAAGGGATGCCACATCATTTACTGGGAAAAGATGTACAAAGACTCTAGAGCGGTGTGTGAATGTCCAAGTGGATGGAAACAAGATGGGTACCTTGCAGGTGATGAGCTCACAGGGAGGGTGGTTGAGTCAAGGAATAGACTTCTTCTTGAGGCTGCAAGCCTTTTTCCTCTGGGTTGCTGATAATCCTGCATGGTCTGGTGAAGACAGGAGGTCTGGAGGGAATGATATGAGTGGACTGGGCTGGTATTTAAATAGCGCTGGGACCTTTGAGGGAGACAGTTCACATCGGATGGACAAATCAGCTGCCAGCCCACCAAATGACTTGGATAGGAACACGCTTGTACATAATGAAAAAGGCTTCAAGTGCTGAATCTGACATAGAATCCTGCCATTCTGACCAACGGGAAATGCACCAGCAAAGTCACCTAACACCGCACTTAGTCTCAGAAACGGAGAACTTCATCTGTTGACTGGATATGGCTACTAGAAGAGAAAGCAGTGTCAAATCAGTGGGAAATATTCAAAAGTGAGATTCCAGGGGTACAGTGTGGCCATGTCCTCAAAAAAGAGCAAGAGTGTTATTGACAAACCTAGAGCCCCCTGATTATCCAGAAACATGCAAAGTAAGATAAAGCAGAAAAAGAAAGCTTACAACAGTGACAAAGAACGTAATACTGCAGAAAGCCTAGAGTAGAGAAAGTACAGGGATGAAGTAACAAAGGGAATTAGGAAAGTAGAGAGAGGATACAGAAAAATATTGGCAGATAAAATCAAAAACACCAAGATATTTTACCAGTACGCTAAAAGCAAGAGAATAACTAAGGGAAACCTTGGGCCTATCAGAAATGTACTTGGTAACTTATGCAGAAGATATAGGCAGGACTCTTAATGAATACTTTGTCTCTGTCTTCACTAAGGAGAGGGATGATGTCAACATTCTCATTGGAAGAAGAATTTGAAATTGTGATGATTGTCCCTTTAAGGCAACACAGCAGAGTAAGGGTCACATGGTCCAGTGACCAATCTGGAGAGTAGGAAATCACTCCAGGGGGGTGGAGCCTTCTTAGGCAAAGAGACAGTTTGGGAACTAGCTACAGTCATGTGGCTGCTGTATAATTCTTACTAATAAATCCCTTTTGTGTTTCCAATGGAGTATGTGAAAGTTTACCTTTGCAGAAATATTAGCTACAAGAAGTATAGTGAGAGGGAAAGTAATGGAGGGACTGACAATTCTTAATAAATCACAGTGGCTGGAAGGATTGTATCCCAGGTTGTTAAAAGAAGTCAGGGAGGAAACAGCAGATACTCTTGAGAATCATTTTCCAATCCTCACCAGATTGAGGTGAAGTTCCAGAAGATTGGAGGTCTGCGAACATTGCGCCAATATTAGAAAAGGATGCAAGAAGTGGACCAGAAAAATGCAGGCCAGTAAGTCTGATTTTGGTGGTGGGCACATTATTGGAATTAATTCTGAGAAGTAGAATAAACGGTCACTTAGACGCTGTAATAATAGAATATACTTTTGATGTGGTTTCTAGTATGTTTATACTGCAAACCTAATAAGCATTTAAAGGATTATGCTTTTTTACATTAGACTAGCGTTTTTTTTCCCAGTATGCTTTATAGTTAGCCTGAATGCAGGATTTTATTAGGTTAATTTTTTTTCAGTGATTTTAAAATAATTCCAATTACTAAAAACATGGTTCTTGAGGACTGTACACAGTGGAAACTGTGTGAGTGGCTGTGGAAGATATATGGTGGGTGGGGTGGTGGCTTGGAGGTGGCATTCAGTAGCTTGGGTAGCCTGAGGAGGCATGAGGTGACTTACGTGGCCTGAAATGGGATGGATGACGTGGAGGGATCTGAGGGGACGTGGTCAGGCATGGATAGGTGAGTGGGGGTGATGCTTATGGGGCCTTTAAACAATGTTGGGAGCTGGGCTGCTGTTTTGGACAACCAGTCTGCCTCAGCATCCACACTGCACTGCACCTCAAATTATAGGTTACACCAGGGGCACAATCTCCATATAAGCAGAAAAAAAACCATGACTAAGTCTCACATTGGCCAGGTGTCCGCTCCAGAAAATGCAAAAGTGGACATGTTCATTAGATTGATTCCAGAGATGAGGGTTTTGTCGTAGGAAGGGAGAGCGAATAGTTTAGGCCTAAATTCTCTGGAATTTAGAAGAATGAGGGGAGCTCAAATTGAGGTATACAAGATGATATAAGATATCGATAATGTAGATATGGAGCGACTGCTTCCTTTTGTGGGGCATTCTAGGACGAGAGGATAAGGGATAGCAAAATTAGAAACAGTTGAGGAGAAACTATGGGCCCGATTCTCCATCCCAACACGCATGTGTTTTTGGTGCATTGGGTTGGGAGATGTGTGTGTCAGCCATTTTGTGGGATTCATGCATGCACACTTCCCACCGCTGGAGAGCATGTGCAGTCGATACTACACTGGAAACCAATTGGAAGACCAGGTAATTGATTTTGATCTATTTTTCATGTAATTTAAATGTGATTATCGGGCCTGGGACTGAATTCTCCAAGCCCAAGAGTATCTCCCACCCCGCAAGGAGTATTTTACCCCTGCAGGGTTTAGAATAGCTACCCACGTTCCAAGAACTAGCAGGAGACCCCACTGGAATGAAGGGGGCCAATCGGGGCCTCCAAGGGGTTTGCATGGTGGGGAGGTGGTGCCTCCTGGTGTTGGGCATCTTGGCACTGCCAACCCAAGGGGAAAAGTACCCCTGCCCAGAGGGCACCTTGGCACTGGCCATGGGCATTTGGCAGTGCCAAGGGGGCTGGGTCTATTGTGGGCAGGGCTTAGGGGTGATTGGTGGGAGTGGAGTGTCCTGCTGCCACTCTGCGTCGGGATCAGTCGGAGCTGGAGGGAGGCCAACAATCGGGGTGCGTTAGCGGGGAGGTGGATGTGCCTCTCCCAGTGGGGAGGGGGGGGCTCTTTCTGCTTGGGCGGGGGGGGGGGGGGCAACAGGGCAGTCTGGGATGGGGGGCTGGCCCCAGAATGGTCATGGGGACCACGATTGGACCATGGGGGAGGGAAGTGTAGGGGCAGCATTATTGATTATGCTGGTTGCTTTTTTGAGGCAGCAGGAAGGGTAGATGGAGTCAATGGATGGGAGGCTGGTTTGCATGATGGACTGGGCTACATTCACAACCCTTGGTAGTTTCTTGCCATCTTGGTCAGATCAAGAGCCATACCAAGCTGTGATACATCCGGAAAGGATGCTTCTTATGGTGCATTTAAAAATGGGTGAGAGTTGTTGCTGACGTTACTGAGTTTCCTTAGCGTCAATGAGAATCTGGGCTACAGATGAACTGAGGCAGAGGTGAGGTCCGGTGTGCTGGAAATACACAGTCTTAGTTATGACGTAGATATGTGGTTGAAAGCTCAATCCTTGGTCAGAAATGACACCAAGGTTGTGAACAGTCTGGTTCGGTCTCAGGTGGTTGCCAAGGAGATGGATGGAGTCGTGACAGGGAGAGGAGTTTAAGTGGAGATCAAAGACAATGGCTTCGGTTTTCCTGATGTTTAATTGGAGGAAATTTCTGCTCAGCCAATCCCAGCTTTCGGAAAAGCAGTCTGATCATGTGGAGGAGTTGAGAGAGGTGGGGGTGAAGTAAAGGGTGGGTATTGTCATCCGTGTACACGTGAAAGCTGATGTGTTTTGCTGAGGGGTTATCATGCAGATAAGAAATAGAAAATAATGCTCAAAAAGAGAGAGATAATGGGGCTAATAATCACGACGTTACCAAAGACTAAACAGAGATGCTACAGTGCTATAAACTATAAGTAGCAAAACAGCAATTTGCCAAAGTTTTGATTTATGACATTTAAAGCTTTTAGTTATATCTCTTTTATCATATGTAACGGGGATATCTTCCACCTCAAATCCTGTCCCTCCCAGGATCCATTGCTGGGAGACACATGACCCAAATTGCTCCTCACGAGTTTTCCCTGAAGATAGGAATTAGTCACTGCTCATTTTGTACCTGGCATTAGTTGCTAAGCAGTTGTTCTTCCTGTGTGGTCTGACTCAACAATGTGCTGGGATTGTTGGCTTCACAACGAAGATGACATTCTTAATAATCTGCACAGATCCAAGCAGTGCAGTACACCACCACCCCTCTCACTGTCACCTCCTCTTCTACTCCTTCTATCACCTGCCTGGATTTCCTTTCAAAATATGGTCAACATCACCAAATCCTTGACCCTGAACTTGCTCAGCCGCTCCAGTCGATTCCCATGGTAACTCTGGCTACAACTGATCTCGGCCTTACGTAACAACAACTTTCATTTATAGAATGCCTACAGTGTAGAAGGAGGCTATTTGGCCCATCAAGCCTGCATTGACAACAATTCCACCCAGGTCCTGTCCCTCTGACCCCCACCCCCCCATCCCACCCCCCATATTTATCTTGCTATTTCCTTGGACACTAAGGAGCAATTTAGCATGGCTATTCCGCCTAACCTGCACATCTTTGGATTGTGGGAGGAAACTGAAGCACCCAAGAGAAACAGACGCAGACACAGGGAGAATGTGCAAACTCCATACTTGGGCAAATTATTGTTTTAAAGTGGTGGCAGCTTGGCTTCCTTTTCCTGGAGAGGGGTGATGAACACAACAGTCCCTCAGGAAGGTTGAATTGTGCTGGTGCATTGTGTAAAAGGAGCCTAGAATAGAATCATAGAATCCTTACAGTACAGAAGGAGGCCATTCAGCCCATCGAACCACACTGACAACAGTCCCACTCAGGCCCTTTCCCAGTAACCCCACATATTTATTGTGAAATCCCCTTAATCCTAAGGAGCATTTGTGCATTGCTAATCCACCTAATGTGCACATTTTTGGACCATTTAGCCTGTACTGTGCCTGATCCAGGAGTGCTTGATGAAGCAATGCAAAGGGAGCTTTACTTTGCATGTTCCTGCTTGTACCTGATCCAGGACTGCTTGATTAGGCAACACGGAATGAATCATATTTTGTGTCTTGCGCTCTCTGTCCTTGCAAATTATGGCTCCATCTCCAACTTTCCTTTTTTTACCAAAATCCTTGAATGAGCTTGTCACCTCCTGTAATCTGTGACCACCTTCCCCGGAGCTCCATACTGTAGACCCTCCAATTAGCTTTCTGCCCCAGCAATGGTCATGAACTGCTTCTTATAAGAGTTATGAAAGACATTGATGTGCAAGTAGCCTATCCCTCCTTATCCTTCTCGAAAATGTCTGCAACCTCTGATACACTTTGACTGCACCATCTTCCCCTCTCCATTATCCAGCCGGGCAGGACTGCACTCAGCTGGTACATCCTTATCTTTCCGATCATAGCCAGCGAATCACCTGCGATGCGTTCTCTTTCTGTAACTGGCAGCCATGGTGTCCCTCAATGATATCCCATCCATCCCTCCTATTTCTGATTTACCCTTCACCTGAAAACACCTAAAGTTCCACATGTGTGCTGACAACTCCTAACCCTGCTTCACCACAAGCTACACCCATCTCTCAATTATCTCTAATTGCTTACTGTCTTCCAGTAATTCATGGGCCAAAATTTCCACCTGCTGAATATTGGGAGTGAAGCTACTGTCGCCCAGCAGCATTTGAATGTGAACCAGACTGTTCACAAACTTGGTGTCATATTTGACTTTCAGATTAGCTTCCACCCACTTATCCGTTCCGTCTTCAAAACTGCCGACATTTTCCTCTGTAACACTGCCCCTCCCTCAGCCCATCTACTGTCAAAACCTCTGTCTGTACCTTTGTTACCTCCAGACCTACCTCTTGGCCACTCTCCATAAACCTGAGTGCTGCCGCCCCTGCTGTAATTCATGCTTTGTCTTGATCACCCATCACTTTTGCACCCACTGACCTGCACTGATTCCTGGTATGACATGAATTTTAAAAGTCCACATCATGCGTGTTGCAGTGAAGAAATATGAGCCTTACAAATGGATGTAGATAGGTTAAGAGAGTGGACCAAAATGTTGCTGATGGAGTTTAACGTGGGTAAATGTGATGACATGCATTTTGGTCAGAAAAATGGGAAGGCGACTTATTGTCTGAATGGGGGGAGTCTTCAGGGCATTCCAGTGCAGAGGGATCTGGGTGTCCTTGTTCATGGGTCACAGAAAACTAACATGCAGCAGATAATAAAGCAAATGGAATGTTGATTAAAGGAATAGAAGTTAAGGGTAAAGAAATATTGTTGCAACTATGCAAGGCATTGGTGAAACCGTACCTGGAGTATCCCTTGTTTAAGGAAAGATATAGTGGCATTGGAGGCAGTTCAGAGGAGGTTCATTAGATTGATTGCAGAGATGAGGGGTTTATCATGTGAAGAGAGATTGAACAGTTTGGGCTGATACTCTCTGAAATTTAGAAGAATGAGGGGAGATCAAATTGAGGTATACAAGATGATAAAAGATATGGATAAAGTAGACATGGAGTGGATGCTTCCACTTGTGGGGCATTCTAGAATGAGAGGTCATCGCCTTAGGATAAAGGATAGCAAATTTAAAACAGAGCTGAGGAGAAACTATTTCTCCCAAACAGTTGTGAATCTGTGGAATTTGCTACCCCAAAGGGCAGTGGATGATGGGATAGTGAGTAAATTTAAGGAGGAATTGGACAGATTTTCAATTGGTAATATTTGAAGGATTATGGGGAAAAGGCAGGAAAATGGGGATGGGAAGCGTATCAGCCATGATCGAAAGGTTCGATGGGCCAAATGGCTTAATTCTGCTCTGATGACTTGTAAACTTATGGACTTTGTCCTTGCTTAACATTAATCCCATCCGGCCCTATAGCCTTCCAAAATCTCCACATTCTGGCCCCTTGTGCATTCCTGATTTTCTTAATCCCAGCTTTGGCAGCCTTGATTTTGATTGCCTTTACCTCTGGGATTCCCTCCTGGAACCTCTTGGCCCAGCCAGCTTACTTTCCACCTTTAATATGCTCTTTAAGATCTATCTATGTCCAAACCTTCAGCCCCGTAACATCTCCTTATGTGCTCTGATGTCAAATTTGTTTGATATTATGCCTCTTCAGGTTAAAGATACTATAGTTATTATCTAATCCCTGTTCCTTTATTGATCTAGAAATGCTCCTTGCTAATTCTGGAATTCCTGTACTAAGAGGCCTCAGCTTAAAAAGCTACAACAAAAAAGCACCATGGAATTTATAGCATGAAAACTGTGATGTGTACATGACATGCGCTGGATTCACAGCAGTAATAATCCTGCTCAACCTGTGCACATGCCAGTATTCACTACATTAATTAGTATGTCAGTTTGTGCATCTGTTAAACTGTCAGTCCAAGTCTCCTGTTTAACCTCCCATCTGTTCCTCTGCCAGTCTTTGCTCCCTCATGACGTGGTATCTTATCAAACATAATTGTACACAGTCAATTCATGTATTTCAGATGACAGTCTCAGGTTTCTGTGATGCAATGGTTGCCTTTTGGTACTCAATTGTTGTTAAAAGTTATACCCGGTGCTACTCTATGTGCAGAATGCTGCACAGGTATTTAGATAGAGTTATATAGAATGTATAGCACAGAAACAAGCCATTGATAAAACACACATGCCTCCTCCCAGCCCTGCTCGATTTCTTTAGCAGGGAGGTCCAAACTGTCTCTTATACTTTTAAGCAGAAGTTAACTCTTCTCCCCACCTGTGATGCTCCAACACGTGTGACCCCACATTGTCTCCCAATCTGGAAACATCTCCACTTTAAATTATCCTCCTTTTCAGTCCATCGATGGGCTCATCCCTCTCCCATCTTTGTGCTGTCCACCAGCCCTGTGCCCCTCCCAAGATCTCTGCACTCCTTTAATTCTGGTCTCTTGAGTATCTCTGATGCCTGTTGCTCTACAATGGGCAGCTGCCTGGGTGCTAAGCTCTGAAATTCCTTCCCTAATCCATTCTACTCCTCTGCCTCTTTCTCCACCTTCAGGGTGCTTCTCAAAGCCTTCTGGTCACCAGCCTTCTTATATGTGACACATTTTGCAGCTTTGGAATATTTTACAATATCAAAGTGCTGTATTAGGGGTGGCTCAGTGGTTAGCACTGCTGCCTCACAGCGCCAAAGACTTGGGTTCAATTCCGGCCCCGGGTCACTGTCTGTGTGGAGTTTGCACATTCTCACCATGTGTTTCCTCCAGATGCTCTGGTTTCACCCCACAGTCTAAAGATGTGCAGGTTAGGTTGACTGACCGTGCTAAATTGCCCCTGGTGTCAGGGGATTAGCAGGGTAAATATTTGGAGTTACGGGAATAGTGAATGGATGAGATTGTGATCTGCGCAGACTTGATGGGCCGAATGATCCTCTGCATGGTAGGATTCAATGTTTCTAAGTGGAAGTTGATGTGGAGCCCAACGATGTGCTTCTCCATTCACCTCTGGTGTAGTTCATAGTATGACCCTGGGTTCCTTACTCAATTTGGTGGAGATTGTTGCCAAGTGTGCCCCTTGGCATCAGTTGTTTTTTTAAGGAGCACAAAGAGGTTCTAATCCTTGCATGGCATCTGGGCAATTGCTAAAAATCGTGAAGACTTGACACATCCAAGGAGTTACAGGCATTTTAAGATGTACTCAAATGCTTTGTAAGGGAGTGTTGCATTGTTGACAGTCTTAAATAATCCGAGTAACTGCTGCTCATGTCTCTCCAGTTTCTACTTTTATCTTCTCAACTTGACAGAAGAGATTAAGCCCATGGCTCCTCTATGCATTTCTCTAATACTTTAATGTTTCTTTTGTTTCATGGTGACCAGAGCTGAATTCAGTACTCCAGGTGTAGTCAGGTCAGAGATCTGGAGAGTTTGATTATGATCTTCTTTTGGTTTGTAGTCTACTGTTTTGGGTCGTTGTTTCTGTGGTATAATGGGGTGGCCGAAGTTAGGTTACAAACAATGGTGAAAATTAAAGCTCCATAATTGTCAAAAGAAACCTCTATCAAGTAATGGAAAATGGTTATCAGCTTACAAGGCCTTCAGTGAAGTCTGTGCTTGCTTATTCAGGATAAATGGCTAATCTTCACCTTGTGTCAGCCCTGTAAACATTCTGTTTGCAGAGGATGAAAAATAAAACATTTCCATAACAACATACCAAAGAACAAGATGTGGAGACATATTTTGCTAATGAAGGATTGGTAGGAAGCAGTTTTCTGTTGGATAAGAAAGGGCAAAAGTCTATGTTATGATTGGTGGATATGTTTGCAAATGAAGGATTAGAACATTGCTGGTTTCTCATTTGGTATAATTAACTATAACTGCTAAATTGTTTGTATGTATCAACAAAACACTTTGTAATGCATTCCGCTGCCTTGTGTTCTCCCTTGCGCACAAGTCATTAAAGCTTGGAAATTGCGAGTACTCTGGGTTGAAGTATTGTCTATACCCAAAGCTGACGATAGAGTATGTTAGATTAACTCCCACAAAGGGTTACCTGTAACAATCCGTGATGTCACAGGAGGAATTGACATACTTAAGTGATGAGAGAATCTTCATCAGTCAAAAGTAAAATGAAGACAGTCGTGGTCCAAAATTTGTAGGCGTGTGCTCCTGAATCTGTAAATATATTAAAATAGATGTTAGAGTGTTTGAAGCTCTTAGTCTTTGGGAATCGTTAAAACAATTCCAACCCATCGATGCAATTATATTTGGTAGCAGGCAGCAAAATGATGGTGCTAGAAACATCTCGACCTGTACCAGTGAATTTTGAGAAGGTTGTAGGTCTAAATCATGCTGAAACATTGTTGAAGTGGTGCAGGAGATTTGTTTGATTTCATACTACTTCGAGTCTTACAGCAAAGCCAGACTGTGAAATGGTCAGCACAATGTTCTAAGAAATGGATGACTGAGTGAATGACAGTTGGTTTTGATGAGGGTAAAGCTACATATGCCAAAGTTATTGATGCATTGGAGACATATTTCATCCTTTGCAAGAACATATAGTGGAATGCACAAAGTTGAATAAATGTATCCAGAGATACAGGGTCCTAAGGGTCCTAGCGACATTGATGCATTTATTAATGATTTGTACTGTTGAGCTGACGTCTGAGTATAGTAATCTGAAACAGGAGCTAGTTTATCATAGAATTGCTGTTTGAACAGCGAATGATGCATTATTGGGTGATTTGCAGTCGTGACGAGACTTGACATTGGCGAAGGTAATTCAACAAGTGGACAAGTTGAGATCACCAGTCAGAGGAGACAGAAAGAGAAACAATTCTTATCATAAACTAACAGATACAGTGCAATTTATCAGGAGCAAAAAAGGAAAATAGAGAGAAAGAGACACGTGCAGCGTGAAAAGCAATTAATTGCGGGCAATGCAGTTTCACTGCTGTTGGTGCAGATGAGAAAGCCACCGTAGTGGGAAACATCTTGCCAAAAATGTCCACTGCCACTGGTGCAAAATGATGGGACATTTTATGGCAGGTATATCATGATAGAAAAAAGAGGTAGAATGCTCAGAAAAGAGTAAATGAAGATATAGTGGAAAGTGTCAGGCAGGGGATTAATTTTAATGGCCCTGAGTTCTCCATTCACTCCGTATCATGAACAGAAATATGTTTTGATTTACCCCCTTCATAAATGGTGGCATATTTTCTCCAACCCTTCAGTTTTGGAGTGATCCAATTCTCCATTGATAACCCCACAGCAATCTCAAGGTAAAATAAGAATATTTTGGTTTATTTTATACACACACACACAAAATGTGGGAAGGTGTTTTATAACTTCTGTGCCTCTTTGCATTCCTACAAGGAAAGAGAGATAAGAGAAACAAAGTGGATCCAGGGCACAGACCATGATAAAAATACAATTCATGGTTTCACGTGAGCCCAGAGTCCAGTAATTCAATATCCACTGGAAGTTCTTTCAAGTGGCTTTGTCTGGCAGTATTCTTGATTGTATGAACTTGATTGCCAGTTGAATCCATTGAAGATGCAGTAAAGTGTTCTTGTCTCCTGGAAATGAGTTCACTGTGTAGACAAACCAGGGGAGATATTTTGGAGATCAGACTTTGAGAGAGATGGAGGTAAACAGCAAGCTACTAGCCTAAAGTCTGATTGTCTGATAAAACCCAAAAGCTGTAAAATTTAAAAGATTCAAACAGTTCAAGTCTCGTCATGTGACAGTGTGATTCCTGATTGAATCATTCAGTTAATGAGGCTCCTTGTTAAAACCCATTGCATTTTGAACAGGTAACTGTTCAACCATTCCAATAAAATTGGAAATGAGGAGTTATAAATAGCTCTGTATTTGTCCATAGCTGGCCAGTGCAGACACCTTGCCTACTACCTTTTGTGTTGGCTAGAATGTTTAAACAATGTAAGGAACCTTATATTCTAGGGGCTAACAAGTTAGCCTTTGTCCATTTTAGAACTGCTCAGAAACTTCTGGAACTACCATCATGTGGTTAGCTGAGGCGACTATTTATCCATATTTTTAAAAAAAGTCATACTTCATAAAGTAGACAGGATGACCTATATATTCCTTCATGTCTTCTGATCATGACAATTAAGAGAGAAGAAAGAGGTTATGCTTCCCATGAAACTTCAAAACACTAAAATAGTGAGAATAGAGGAAACTGAAGATTTGAGCTTCTAGGAATGTCAGAGAATATTGATGTCTGTATAGAGTCCTGGGAAGGGGTGATGTAATATAATGGAATATTGCTAGACTAAGTTCCATAAACGGTTAATTGTAATTGTCCACAATGTCATGGAAGGAAGTGATACCATGATGTGACGTGGGGCACTCTAAAAGGAAGGCTAACGTGGTTAGAAGCTTGGAAGAGTGTTAACCATAATCTGTAAATACATTCAAATATATGTTGGAGCATTTATAGCCAGCAGTCTTTGGGACTGCTCCAACCCAATAACACAGTAATATGGGGGGTGGGGGGGGTGGAGGGTTGTGCGACTCTCCCAAAAGTGCTAAATTGGTGGGAAAACTGGTCCATATCACAACTGTTTTTTTTTCAGTGCAGCTTCAGACCTCAATCTCTGCACTCTATGCACTGCAGAGATCAGAATTGTGAATCTCATTAAAAACCCGGGGGGGGGGGGCGGTGAGGCCTATTCGCACCAGAAGTTGACACTTTTGGAACACTGCGCATGCGCAGTGGCCCCGATCTGTCAGTCTCCCTGTTTGCTGGCCAACTTGACGGGGGGTGCTACCCCTCCAGCCATCCCCATGCCCCACAAAAATCCCGGGCCAGGCCTGACGCTCATCCCTGCCCCTTCGCTCTGGAACACCCGCTGTCCAGCTCACCCCCCCTCAGCAGTGGCAGTCCCCCCCCTCATCAGGCAGACCATGCCCCTCCCAGCCCAATCACTGGCCTCCCTCTGGCCCAGACCGATTGCCATGCAGAGTAACAGCGGGACCCCCCCCAGCCCCCACCGATTACCCCTAGGCCCTGCCCCCTTGGCATGGCCCAATGTCTGATGGCAGTGCCCCTGGGCATGGGCACTTTGCCCCTTGGGCAATGCCAGGTGCACAGGCTGGACTGCAAGGGTGCCCATGCCCAGGGGGTACCACCACCCCACTGTCCAACCACCTGGGGGGCCCCCATTTGCCCCTCCCTTCATTCCAGCGGCGTCCCCCACTAGTTTCCCAAACATGGGGAGCTACTGTAAACCCTTGTCAGAATGGTGGGGTGGGAGATTCATTTGGAGTTCTGTGCTGGGTCCAATAATCATATGCAAATATATTTAAAATACATTTTAAAAGATTCAAATAACTTACCTCTCTTCCCACTGGTTTCCGGCGCAGTCTCGACTGAGACAGTTCTCCGGCTTTGGGAGACGTGCGTGCGTTCCCGACACATGTGCGAGTCCCGCGAAATGGATGACACGCGATTCTCCGCGCTGGACCTGCCAGAAAAGTTGTGGGTCGCGATGGGAGAATCGGGCCCATAATTTCAACCTGTTGGCGTTATTGGTTTCTTCTCTGTAATGGTGGGAATATTGAGTGTTGAGGCTTCTCTATCTCATAGCTTTGCCTGTACCTATTTCAGCACCAATCAGCGAATATCTATTTTACCCATTTTCCTTTCCTATATACAGCATCTTCCATTTGTTTATTGTAGTGATTGTGGTGTCTGTCCATTTATGACAGCAAAAGAGGGTTACCTGGCTTGAGGGACTGATGGGAGTGGAGACCAAGTGATCACCCTAGAGGATGGAGTGCCCTCTCGTGCAGAATCAGCAAGCAGCCATGTAGTAAGCATGTAAGAACTGGGACTCTGTCCCAGGGCAGCACACAGCTGCAATCCCTTGTAAAGCTTCCTCTTTACTCGTAAAATTTGATCTCCTCTTGGGAAATAAGAAAGGGCTGGTGACAGAAGTGTTAGTGAGGGATCACTTTGGGACCAGTGACCATTCCCGGCTCGGGTCACTGCCTGTGTGGAGTTTGCACATTCTCCTCGTGTCTGTGTGGGTTTCCTCCGGGTACTCCGATTTCCTCCCACAGTCCAAAGATGTGCGGGTTAGGTTGATTGGCCATGCTAAAAAAAAATGCCCCTTAGTGTCCTGAAATGTGTAGGTTAGAGGGATTAGTGGGTAAATGTGTAGGGATATGGGGGGTATGGCGTGAGTGGGATTGTGGTCAGTGTAGATGCGATGGGTTGAAGGGCTTCTTTCTGCACTGTAGGATTCTATGATAATTCTATTAGTTTTAAGATAGCTATGGAGTATGATAGGTCTGGCCCAAAAGTTAAAATTCTAAATTGGGGCAAGGCCAATTTTGATGGTATCAGGCAGGAACTTTCGAAAGTTAATTGCGAGAGTCTATGGGAAGGCAAAGGGACAGCTGGTAAGTGGCAGGCTGTCAGAAGTATGTTAACTAGGGATCAGGCTAAACACATTCCCCTTAGAGTGAAGGGCAAAGCTGACAGAAGTAGGGAACCCTGGCTACTCGATATATTGAGGCAGTGGTCAAGAAGAAGAAGGAGGCACATGACACGCATTGGCACTGGGACAAAGTGAATCCCTTGAAGATTATAGGGGGTATAGGAGTAGAGTAAAGAGAGAAATCAGGAGGACAAAAAGGGGATATGAGATGTTTTGGCAGATAAGGGAAAGGAGAATCCAAAGAGTTTCTACAAATACATAAAGGCCAAAAGAGTAACTAGGGAGAAAGTAGGGCCTCTTAAGGATCAACAAGGTCATCTATGTGCGGATCCACAAGAGATGGGTGAGATCTTAAATTAATATTTCTCATTAGTATTTACTATTGAGAAAAGCATGGATGTTAGGGAACTTGGGAGATGAATAGTGATGTCCTGAGGAGTGTACATATTACAGAGAAGGAGGTGCTGCAAGTCTCAAAGCACATCAAGGTAGACAAATCCCTGGTGACCTAATGAGCTGTATCCCAGGATGTTATGGGAAGCTAGGGAGGAAATTACAGGTCCCCTAGCTGAGATATTTGGATTATCAATAGCCACAGGTGAGGTGTCTGAAGATTGGAGGGTGATAAATGTTGTGCCTTTGTTTAAAAAGGGCTGCAGGAAAAACCTGGGAACTGTAGGCCAGTGAGCCTCACATCTGTGGTGGGTAATTTGTTGGAAGGCATTTTGAGACAGGATCTAGAGGCATTTAGAGCAACAAGGACTGATTAGGGACAGTCAGCATGGCTTTGTGAGTGGAAAATCATGTCTCACAAATTTGATTGAGTTTTTCGAAGGAGTAACCAAGAAGGTAGATGAGGGCAGTGCAGTTGATATTGTCTATGTGGACTTTAGCAAGGCCTTTGACGAGGTACCACATGGTAGGTTGTTGCATAAGGTGAAATTTCACAGGATCCAGGGTGAGGTAGCTAATTGACTACCAATTGGCTTGATGACAGAAGCCAGAGGGTGGTTGAAGAGGGTAGTTTTTCAAACTGGAGGCCTGTGACCAGCGGAGTGCCTCAGAAATCGGTGCAGGGTCCATTGTCATTTGTCATTTATATTAATGATTTGGATGAGAATATATGAGGCGTGGTTAGTAAGTTTGCAGATGACACCAAGATTGGTGGCATAGTGGACAGTGAAGAAGGTTATCTTGGATTGCAACGGGATCTTAATCAATTGGGCCAGTGGGCTGACAAATGGCGGATGGAGTTTAATTTAGATAAATGTAAGGTGATTCATTTTGGTAGATTGAATCAGGGCAGTTAATGGTAGGGTGTTAGGGAGAGTTACAGAGCAAAGAGATCTAGAGGTGCAGATTCATAGCTCCTTGAAAGTGGAGTCACGGGTGGACAGAGTGGTGAAGAAGGCATTCAGCATACTTTGTTTCATTGGTCAGGATATTGAGTACGGGAGTTGGGACATCTTGTTGAAGTTGTACAAGACATTGGTAAGGCCACACTTGGAATACTGTGTACAGTTCTGGTCACCCTATTATAGAAAATATATTATTAAACTAGAGAGAGTGCAGAAGAGATTTACTAGGATGTTACTGGGACTTCATGACTTGAGTTATAAGGAGAGGCTGGATAGACTGGGACTTTTTTCTCTGGGGCATAGAAGGCTGAGAGATGATCTTATTGAGGTCTATAAAATAATGAGAGGCACTGATCAGTTAGATAGTCAATATCTTTTCCTAAAGGTAGGGGAGTCTTAAACTAGAGGGCATAGATTTAAGGTGAGAGGGGAGAGATACAAAATTGTCCAGAGGGGCAATTTTTTCACACAGAGGGTGGTGAGTGTCTGGAATAAGCTGCCAGAGGTAGTAGTAGAGGTGGGTACAATTTTGTCTTTTAGAAAGCATTTAGACAGTTACATGGGTAAGATAAGTATAGAGGGATGTGGGCCAAATGCGGGCAATTGAGACTAGCTTTAGGGTTTAAAAAAAGGGCGGCATGGACAAGTTGGGCCGAAGGGCCTGTTTCCATGTTGTAAACCTCTATGACTTTATAACTTTAAATACCTCCTGTTCCTAATGAAGGCTTAAATGTCTTGGTGTTGCCCAATGAGTGTCACATTATTATACCTATAGTAAATTTAATCAATACTTATTGCATGCATCTACATATTTTATCTACTTAATTCCATAATTTCTAAGCTGCCTGCTCCTGTTCCCTTATTTCCTCAGCTTACTATCATTTGTAAATCTGATTTGATTTATTATTGCCACATGTATTGGGATACAGTGAAAGGCATTGTTTCTTGCATGCTATACAAAGCATACCCTTCATAGAGTACAAAGGAGAAAAGGAGAGGGTGCAGAATATAGAGTTGCAATTACAGGTAGAGTGAAGAGAAAGATCAGCTTAATATATAATAGGTCCATTCAAAAGTCTGATGGCAACAAGGAAGAAAAGGTTTAAAAAGACTATTAGGAAATATAAGAGTTAAGTTTTAAGAGCATAGAACGGCATAAAAGTTGGACTTAGAGGGTATGCTGCTGACAGCTCGCATTTTTTTGATGAATTTGACTTGGATTCCCAGGTCTGAGTAATTGATGCAACATAGGAAAAGCAACAACAAATGCTGGAAAATCGTGGCAGGTCTGACAGCACCTGTGGAGAGAGAATAGAGCCAGTGTTTCGAGTCTGGATGACCTTATAGACTTGAAACATTGGCTCTATTCTCTCTCCACAGATGCTGTCAGACCTGCTGAGATTTTCCAGCATTTTCTGTTTTTGCTTCAGGTTCCAGCATCCACAGTATTTTGCTTTTAATGTGGAAATAATGGTGTTTCAGTACTGATTCCCAGAACACCCCTTTTACCAAATCTCTCCATCTCAACTTGTCTCCTTTAATCAGGACTTGCCTGCTATTTTCTATCCTTCAGCCAGTTCCATCTAAACTCTGTACTTTACCATGATTCCCATATTTGTGTGGATGTATGGTTCCAGTGAAACAATAGATGACTACTCAGTCCTCATATGACCAACAGACTCAGGAATTAGTGACCTTCAGACAAGATCCCATTGCAGAAGGAATGGGTAATCTATTTGTCCTACAGATTAATGGTATTCCCGAGAATGGTTCCAGGATTGGGTAACTTCAGTTACGTAGAAAGATTGGAGAGCTTGGACTGGTTTCCTGAGGAGAGGATACTTGACGGTGGCATTCAAAATCATGAGGGGCCTGGACAAAGTAGATGGGAAGAAACTGTTCCCGCTGGTGGAAGGATCGAGAGCCAGAGGGTGTAGATTTAAAGTAGTTAGTAAAAGAAGCAATGGTGACCTGAGGAGAAACTTCTTCATGCAGTGAGTGGTTAGGATCTGAAGTGTACTAACTGAGTGTGTGATGGAGCCAGAGTCAGTTGAGGCTTTTCTCAAGGGATGGGATCACCTTCTGAAAAGGAAATATTTTCAGGACTGCAGGGAATGGCACAAGGTGAATTTACCCTTCAGAGGGCTAGCACAGATGAGATAGGCTGAACGATCGCCTTCCATGCTGTCACTGTCTGATGATTTTATGAGTCTAATGCATGGAATAGGAAGGTGTGGAGTGCAGGGAGGAAACTAAAGTTCAAAGGGAAGGGAAAAAGTAAAAGTAATGAGGAAGATGCTTCTGAAGTTTAATATTTTTGAACAAATACAAGGTATCCAGTTCAAAGTAGATTGCATTGCCTGTTCCCTTCAGTGCCATTAATCTCAATCCCCATTTCTGCAATTCAGGTAAAACTGTATTTGAACATCAACATCAGCTCTGGGTGGCACAGTGGTTGGCACTGCTGCCTCATCGTGCCAAGGAGCCAGGTTCAATTCCTGGCTTGGGTCACTGTCTGTGTGGAGTCTGCATGTTTTTCCTGTGTCTGCATGAGTTTCCTCCCACAGACCAAAGGTGTGTGGGTTAGATGGTTTCGCCGTGCTAAATTACCCCTTAGTGTCAGGGGACTAACCAGGATAAATGCATGGGGTTGCGGGAATAGGGCCTGGCTGGGATTGTAGTTGGTGCAGACTCGATGGGCTGAATGGCCACCTTCTGCATTGTAGGATTCTACGATATCATGAAATCTCCAGGCATCAGTCAAACATGGGCAAGGAAACCTCCTACTAGTTACCACCTATTGCACCCCTCAGCTGTTGACTCAGTTCTTCTCCATGTTGGACATCACTGGGAGGCAACACTGGGGGTGGCAAGGGCACAGAATATACTCTGTGTGAGGGTCTACAATGTCCATCACTGAGGGTGCCTCGGTAGCACCACCACAGACTGAGCTGCCAAAGTCTAAATGACATAGTCCAAGACTGGAGTGGATCATCCAGATTGGTGGTCTAGTACCATATTGAGGGAGTGCTATCCTGTCAGAGAGATATTCTTTAAGGTCAGGTGTCAAACATATTTTTGATCCAGTAGAAAGGACGAAATGCTTCTGATGTATAGACATCATTAATAAAAGGCAAATGTACCATTTACTAATTTTGTTGCTTATTTTTCCCTATGTCGCAAAATTATTTCCCACATTACAACAATGACAACACTTCAAAAGTACTTCATTGCTGTAAAGCACTTTGTGGCATCCTGATATCATGCAAGGTGCTATATAAATGCAAGTTCTTTTTTTCCTCTCTGTTCTTTTGAGGGAGCATTACTAGTGGAGAACAGCTAACTCTTGTCTCCATAGCAACAATCACCCCATTTAAAAAAAAATACAGCTGGATATTTCAGTAAGATATACCATTACGTGTAAGCAATTGTTATTATTTATAATAATCACTACCAGGGAAAATGAGTAACAAATGCAAATGTGAAATGTGCCAGTGATTAGGGTTAGAGAATTACAAAATGTCAGTTTGCCAGTTTACCCACCTGTGAAAGCAGCTGTAAGGATGGAGAGCGAGGCCTAGTTCCTTCATAAAGGGCAAGGCCTCCCTATAAACATTGTGCTAGGCACTGCCTGACACTGTTTTTGCAAAGGATAACATCTTGTATTTGATTCTTCAGCAATTCTATGGAAAAAGTTACATCAGTAAGATCAATATATTGCACACGGTTGAGAGGATGATTCCACTAGCTACAGCAAACGTGACGGAGAAAAATAAAGCACAACAGGGGCAGGAAGAGGCCATATGCTTTTTTTTCAAATTTAGAGTGACCATTTGTCAGCTTTTTAAAAGTGGGCGGCCTGGATTTTAGCCAGCCTGGTCACTATCCAGAGTACTGGCTGGTTCATTATGTCACCTATTTTGTGCCTTTAGTAACATACCTCAGTGACGCGTTGGCCCCATCACACGCAGCAGAATTAAACCAACTGGGACAAGAAACGGATGTTCGCTTTCAAACTTTCTACCACAAACCACATCAAGGCACTAAGGGGAAAGGTGGAAGGCAGAGAAATCAGTGACAAAAATCCAAAAGGGCCACAGTTCGGAGTGCAGAGACTGTTATGGATGGTACAAACTTCAAAAGAATGAACACAAATAACGACACCTGTAACATACCTCTGCAGTTATTTAGATGTCTTCAGTTTAGGTCTGTGAGTACTGCTTCTTGGTGTCCCCTGCCGTGCTGGCAGTGACATTGGAGGCAGCCTGCTGGCTTTACTGTCCAGGTGGCCATGATCATCTTGGCAGTCGTCCTCTGACCGGTGAAGTCTTCGCCTGGGAGGGTACATCCAGCCTCATGGCTGGGCATTCCTCAGTCACTGTGGCACCACCAGATGCAGCAACCACTGACAGAAGGGCTGAGGAGTTGGCACCCTTGTCCGGCACATGCTGAGAGGAGCCCAAAGTGGTGACAGGCAACTTATCCGCCAGCGTGAGGTACGTTTGCAGACCCCAGTCTACCACTGATGGGTGACTCCAGAGGCTCATCATCTGCCTCAGACTCAGCCACATCCTGGTCTCTAGAAGTGCTCCCACTGTCAGGGCTGTGGTACCTCTCTGTCGCTGCCCACTCCTCACAAGGGTGTGATGTGCCCTAACTACAGTCTACTACCCATAGAGGTGACAACCTAATGCCACCTGATGTGAGAGTACCTGATCTGGTGCCTGTTTCTGAAAGAGGATGTGACACTGGCGCAGGTACAATGCCTTCCTCAGAAATTAACAGGGAGAGCTCGGGGTTGCCTCTGCCTCCTGTGGTTGGCATATGTGCAGGAGGAAAATATCACTAAATCCAATCATCACAGTCAGTCTATGTGAGGTGGGTTTAGGGTGAGAATGGACTCATATAGCAAAGTGCCAGCTGCATTGGAGCTTCAATAGGCACTCTGACTGTGACAGCTCACTTTCAGATGAGTGGAACCCATAACGTTTGGAGAAGTGGTTACACAGCATCTGTGTACTGCGCTCGTACCTTCCTCTGCCAGCTCCACCTCACCATTATCCAAGGCACAAGCTGGCTGGGGGCACTCCAACTCCAGGGCAAGACTCTTACATATGGTGAGGTAGAAAACATCATACCCATTCTAGACACTCTGCAGCAATGTGGCTTCTCTTCTCCTGACAGGAAAACATTAGAATTCATCATTTGTGCCCCATCTCCCAGGAAGTTGATTTCAGCCTCCAGTAGCACCAGCATCATGCCCACCCCCATGGGATGTGTCACACCCTGCAATGCACTAAGGCCAAACATGCTGACATCTCGCTTCAGTGCCAGTTGGCACACACCTTCTTAGACCCCTGAGTGCCCCAAGGAATGGGCACCTGACAACACTACTCCACACTTACTCTTGCCTGTGGCACTGAAACCATGAGCAGTGCACCACACACTGCCCACCAACCCAGGTAGTGACGCCTGCCCTGGCCTTTTTGTTCAGGTGGCCTGCTCTTGCCATCCTTTGAGATTGGAAATTTGCTGCCTGGAACTGACTCCTCCACCAGGACTCTCAGACCCTAAGCCAAGAAACATGGAGGGGCTGAATGCCCACCTGACTTGCCCACCCACCTTTCATGACCACCAGGTGTCGTGGCCAAGGCAAGACACCTGGGACAGTTATTACAAGGCTTTCAAACACCATCCCCCCCCCCCAACCTCCACATCGGCCTCCCACAAGACGACAATAAGCTTTAGGAGCAAAAGTAGACTATTCAGTCCCTTGAGTCTGCACTGCCATTCACTGAGACAACTCCTGCCCACCTTCAGGGAGCTGTTTTGCGGTTTTTAACACCCCCCCCCCCCACCCCCCCCCCCCCCCCCCAACCAGGTCTCCATCAGAACCCAGACCTGATGTGTTCCCACCCCCACGCATACTGAAGAGTCTACCAGCAGTCACCTTTCACACTGAGTGGGCTGTGTTTGGCGTATTATCACATGAACAATGTGATGTTGGTCAGGAGTAGGTTTTACATTGACATCGGGCCATGCTGACTTTGGGCACACCCTGATGTGCCCATGCAGGCCCGGTGAAATGTTCAATGTATTCAAATTTCAGTATTCTGAGGAAAAAGTGCCTCCACACAGCCTTTGTCTTGTGCCATATTCATCAGTTAGTGAGACATGATGCTTCAATACTTTACTCTCAGTTAATGGAGGCAGACAGATTTATTACAGTAACATATATTGCCATTTGAGAAATTTGTTGAGGGACACCTTTTGAGTTTTGTCCTCTAGCTGACCCTCCCAGCCTGGCTTTATGCCACCTCCTTTGACATTATCACTTCATAATTCCTGGGAAAGATAAGATTCTTGTTCTGTGCTTGATCTAATTTTAATTTTCTAAAAGGAGGTAAGGCTATAAATAGCTCCCATCAAGTGGCTAAATCATGCCCATAATCTCATCACCTGGTTTGTTACACTGCTTCACGGACAAACCATCTTTTAAAAATAAAAGCATTTGTCAATGTTGGCATGATGATTCCCTATGGACGTTGAATAATAATTTAGTGCTCTGTCCTTACCCCTTCCCCTCTCTCCCAGGACCATGACAGGACTTGATTTGATTTATTATTGTCATGTGTATTAGTATACAGTGAAATGTATTGTTTCTTGTGGGCTATACAGACAAAGGATAGAGAAGGAAAAGAGAGAGTGTGGAATGTAGTGTTAATCAGAGCTAGGGTGTAAGAAAGATCAACTTAATATGAAGTTGGTCATTCAAAAGTCTGATGGCAGTAGGGAAGAAGCTGCTCTTGAGTCGGTTGGTATGCGACCTTAGGCTTTTGTATGTTTTCCTGACAGGAGAAGGTGGACGAGAGAATGTATGGGGCGTGTGGTATCCTTAATTATGCTGGTTGCTTTGCCGAGGCAGCAGGAAGTGTACAGTCAGTGGGTTCTTCTTGACCTCTCTTTTCACTCCACAGTTTCCTCATTCAAAGAATCATCCTGTTATTTCTGTCAACTTCAACATGATGCCGCCACTCAACACATCACGCTCTTAATCCCCACCCTGGTCCACCTTTCCATCACACTCAACATCTCATTCGCACCCCTCCCCAACCATGGCATCTTCCATTGCAATTACAGAAGGTGCAACATTGCCCCTTCACCTCCTCTCCCCGCCACTGTCCAAGGGCCCAAACATCCCTTTCAGGTGATGTAGCATTTCACATGCACTTCCTACAATTTGGTCTACTGCGTTCACTGCTCCCTATACTCTGTACTAGGGAGACTAAACTCAGGCTGGCTGATGTTTCTGTAAACAGCTTTGCTGCAGGAGGTTGAAGAATTCCAGCCTAAAAGTCTTGCTTCTGGGTGAGAAGGTTGTAGGTTCAAGCCCCGATCCAAGGCATCAGCATTCTCATTCCAAGTGGGTTGCCAATTCTGATTGGATGAATCACATGACCATCCTGCCATCAACCTTGACCACTCTCCCACCACTGGTCACCTGACACATCCACACTCTCAGCATCCTATTTTTGCAATTGCAAAGTGAACTAACTGTTCTAAATCCAATTGGGATGATACATAGCTGTCAGAGTTCCCCACCTTCACTACTTTTATGACTAATAAATGCAATTGTTTGAAGAAAATGAAAAACAAACTACATTTTTATTGTTCCTTTGTAATATTTCTCCACATCTGTGGGAAGCAGAATCCTGGGATTAATTCCTGAAGACTCTAGAACACTCCTGGAGGATTGAACAACGCAATTCCAAGCTGGGAGAGTGGCATGTTGCCTAGTGCTATCAAATGTGAGACAGTCTTCACCAGCCACACATGGTGACACAGTGGTTAGCACTGCTGCCTCATACCGCTAGGATTCTGGGTTCAATTCCAGCCTTGGGTGACTGCGTGGAATCATAGAATCCCTACAGTGCAGAAGGCCATTTGGCCCATCGAGTCTGCACTGACAACAATCCCACTCAGGTCCGATCCCCGTAACCCCACATATTTACCGTCCTAGTCCCCCTGACATTAAGGGGCAAGTTATGGGTTTAGGCCGGCAGGTAAGGTGATCTGTTGGAGAGTTGGTGCATATGCAATGGGCCGAATGGCCTCTTTCTACGCTGTAGTGATTCAATGATTTCCAGCCCTGGCCTCTGAGGCAATTCATTTGTATAGCAGAAAGAAACAAAACTGTCCCACAAGGCTTTGAGTTCCAACACCGGAGAAGTAACTTGGACATGTTTAAAGAATATATTTTGTTGTATTGTCGGTGGCATTGCTGTTTAGCTGTTTTACCCACTTTTTGATTTTGCTTCTTTATTTTCAGGCCTGCGAATGTTAAATCATTCAAATGTGAGTGTCTTTGCTTCAGATTGTTTCCTCACAGAATTCCATGTGGAAGCTAAAATTGGAAGCAAGTGGGTCTGAAAAGTAATGGGGGAAACAAAGGAGGCTGCAGATTGCAGCTGACAAAGTTCTCTAGCTTTCTAATTCAGTGAAGCTATCTCCTGCCTTGAGGGACTGATTAGAACCTATATGTGGGTGGAATGAGGGATGCTTCATTCTGCTATGGAACAAACTGATCTCTTAATTTCCTGCTGAATGTGCAGTGCAGGACAGGCCTATTAATATCCCTCTGCATTCCTATGCAGCTGCCGGCCGTATTTTGTGTCCCGGGAATTGTGCCCACTGTCGGGTAATATCCACAATGCTTTCTCCCCTCCCCCCACCCCACCCACCCATCTTACCTCAGTTTTCTCTCCACCTGCTCTGAAGGATAATGGCAGCCCCTCCATGCGCCCCCCCCACCCCCCACCCTACTTCTCCTTGGCACAAGACCTGGAGTAGGTTATTCAGTCCATTGAGTACATCTAGCGCTGTTGTGATGATCTGTGCCTTTGAAAACATAGAAAAAAGAAGCAGGAGTAGGCCGTTCGGCCCTTCAAGGCTGCTCCACCATTTATTTTCATCATGGCTGATCATCAAATTCAATATTCTGACCCCACCTTTCCCCCATACCCCTTGATCCTTTTAGCCCCAAGAGCTATGTCTAATATCTCCTTGGAATCACACGACGTTTTGGCTTCAACTACATTCTGTGGCAGTGAATTCCACACATTCACAACCCTCTAGATGAAAAAATTCTTTCTCATCTCAATTCTAAAAAGTTTACCCCTTGTTCTCAAACTATGACTCAGAGTTCTGAACTCCCCCACCATTGGGATATTCACCATGTCTACAAGAAACCTTCAATGAAGAGGTCGTGAATGGAGCCCAACCCATCACGCAAACCAGCCTCCCATCTATTGACTCTGTCTACACTTCCTACTGCCTCGGAAAAGCAGCCAGCATAATTAAGGACCCAAGCCCCCCTTGACATTTTCTCTTCCACCTTCTTCCATCGGGAAAAAGATACAAAAGTCTGAGGGCACGTACCGACTGACACAAGAACAGCTTCTTCCCTCCAACATACAGATTTTTGAATGGACCTATCTCACATTAAGTTGATCTTTCTCTACACCCTAGCTATGACTGTAACACTACATTCTGCACTCCCTCCTTTCCTTCTCTAGCACGGTATGCTTTGTCTGTACAGTTCACAAGAAACAATACTTTCCACTGTATACTAATACATGTGTCAATAATAAAATCAAATCAAATCGAAACAAGGTCTCTTGAACGAGACTTATTTTCCCCTCAATCCTCTGAGGAAACACCTTGGTGTTTTTCTGCATTCAGGGGCTGCTTAACAAATACAATTTGCTGTAACAAATACAATTGTCAGATCAGAAAGGACCAATGTGTCTATCAGGCCTTTCCCACACACAATAATGGTCAGATTGTTGTGACCAAACACTATCCCCTGACTCCTCAGCAACGCACTGAGACAGGAAAGATCAGGAGGAATGGTTTTGCTGTCGTTCCACTGTTACTCTTCTTGAGGACCCCCAGGAAAACAGCAGACACCTGTCTCTGGTAGTAGTGGATTAACTACCACCCGCTGAGCTTTAGTAAGGCTCCCTGACCTTGCCCCCGCCCAACCCTTTGTTGAATAGAATAAAGTGACGTTAAGTAACGTTAGACAACTTATATCGTTGTACTATGTATAATGTGCCACGTGTATAATATCATAAAGTTATACGAATCAGTTATAGCCCTTTTATTCATGTGGTGTGGGACTAATACTATGTAAGGGTGTATGTTGAAAAAGTGTTATATGTAGCTAAGTAAGTACGTAATATATGTTTTAGCAAGACAATAAACTTATTGCATTTATTTTCTATTTATTTGCATGTAGTACAAGTCTGGGAATGAAGCTCCTCTGTTTATAAATATTTGTTATATTAATTCACCCTTAAAAGCGTTAAAACCAATTTTTATTTCCTCCCCTCCCCACCTTCTGGGCCCCTAGGCTTAAGCCTACTCAGCTTAATGGTTAATCCGCCACTGGTCTCTGTTGGGCCTCAGTCAGTTCTTGGATACCTTTGTAAGAGTTGGAATAATTCCATTTACCTCATGAGAGGCAAATGAGGGTCAGGAGTGCAGCCGGGCTGATTTGAAACTGAGTCACAAAGGCAGACCTTTACTGCCCTGGGGGCTAGGGGAGGAGCGGGCAGGGTGCCTTGTCAAATGCTTGGCTTGTCTGCCACCTACCTGCCACCCGATCTGTCTCTGATTTTTTTATGGGGCGGGAAATTAAGTCATCAGGTGATCCGCCTGCCCTTGGCCGATTGAGGCCTTTAAGTGGCCAATTACTAGCTCATTGCAGCCCTGCCCTTATTTTAGCTATGGTAGGGGAAGCCTATGCCAAGTGGGTAACCCAGCAGCTTTGACTGGGCAAGGTAGTGAAAGGGAGAGTTGCTTTGGGTTCCTCTGTGCCTATTGGAAGCACTTCCCCACCCCTTCCCTTATTGAGTCGTACACCCTTTAACCTACCTGCCACTGGCTCTACCACTTCCCTCGCATCTCTCTCTGAGGTCTGTCAGCCAAGCCCCAGACAGAGCTGAAGTCTGGCCTCCATTAGTTTCATTACTTTGGGGATTGACAGTAGTTTTGGCAATGTCTACTGCAAACCTGGCACTGTGGGGCTGCATAGTTGCTAACAAATCTGATCAGTCAGCTGCTCTTTAAGGCTGGGCCTTCCTCCCCAGATAGGGGCAGAAGTCTCACCCTGAGTCACTTGACACCCCGCTGAGTGTAAAATGGTTACAGGGCAGACAGTATGTGCAGGGCTGTGCTCCCCATCAATTCTTGAGATGATGGGACTGGATGCCTTACTATTCCGGTGAGGGGGGTGGGGGAAGGGGTTTGGGGAGGGAGGGGTGGGTGTTCCAGAGCTTAGGGCCAAGCATCAAGACATGGTGGCTGCTAACGATGGAGTGTCTAACAGCAGAGATGCTGAAGAGGCCAGGAAGGGAGGAGTGCAGAGATCTTGGAGGGTTGTACGGCTATGGAGGATTCAAAGATAGGAAGAGATAAAGCCAAGCAAACATTTGGAAACAATAAAATTGTGGCTCTGCTGGAATGAGAGCCAGTGTTGATCAGGGAGCACTGAGGGGTGGGGAGTGAATGACACTTACTGGGAATTAAGACACTGACAGTGAAGTTTTGGATGAGCGTAAATTTAACGCAGGATGGAATATGGGATGCTGGCCAAGATTACATTGGAATCGTTATGTTTGGAGCTAACAAGGAGAGTTTCAACAGCAGAAAGGCCTCAGACTGGAGCTCTGAGTCCTGCAGTCTCTGAGATGCAGAATAATAATAGTAGCTGGTACACTGAGTGATTTGGAGATATTCATTAGGGTAGGTGTGGAGTCCAGGTCAGGCAATTAGTCTAGATCCTTTGAGACTTGTTTAAAAATAGAAAGTTGAATCGTACAATCATGGAATGCCTAGAGTGCAGAAGGAGGCTATTTGGCTCATCGAGCTCACACCAATAATAATTCCACCCAGGCCCTATTTTCATAACCTCATGTATTTATCCTGCTAGTCTCTCTGACACTAAGGGGTAATTTACCATGGCCAATCCACCTACCCTGCACGTCTTTGGACTGTGGGAGGAAACCTTCCTGTAGGATTCAGATTACATCTTGAAAGACATTGGGATTCATTGATGGGAGATGGGCTTCACTGGCGAGACCAGCATTTATTTCCCATCCCTAATTGCCCTGGAGGTGGTGATGGTGAGCTGCCTCTTTGAGTCATTTTCGATTGTATGCTGAAGGTGTTTGCATTGTACTGTTAGCTCAGGCACTCCAGGATGTTGACCCAATGACCATGAAGGAATGCTTGATATGTGATGGTGTGTGACTTGCACTGGAACCTGCAGGTGGTGGTCAGTATGATGGCCACAGAGGATATGGGGAATCATCAACAGAGTGGCGGCTCATCCAATAGCAAAGGAGCAGTGGGAGTTTAAAACCAGCTGTCTCAATCCGGACCTGAGCATTTTAGGTCTTGGGGCTTTGACCTGTGTACTGTAGCCACAGAAGCAGTGCTCGTAGAATCATAGATCCCTACAGTGCAGCAGGGGGCCATTCAGTCCACCAAGTGTGCACTGACAACAATCCCACTCGGGTCCTATCCCCGTAACCCCATGCATTTACTCTAGCTAGTCTCCATGACACCAAGGGGCAATTTAGCATGGCCAATCCACCTAACCCATACATCTTTGGACAGTGGGAGGAAACCAGCGCACCCAGAGGAAACCCCCCCACAAACATGAGAAGAATGTGTAAATTCCGCACAGACAGTGACCCCAAGCCGGAATTGAACCCAGGCCCCTTGCGTTGTGTGGCAGCACTACTAACCACTGTGCCACCCATGGTGCTCCATTCACTATGTAAATAAAGGGTGTTGGTCTTGGCAAGATTATTACAGTGGTGTTCTTATGTGTCTGCTGCCTTTGCCCTTCCTGATGGTGCTGTTGAAGAAACCTTGACAGTGCTTCTAATAGAGGGTACATACCACTGCCAGCTGTGCATTAGTGGTAGAGGGAATGAACATTTAAGGTGTTGATGGGGTATGTTTTGTCCGGGGTGGTTGTCACACTACTTGGTAGGAGTTGCATTCATTCTGGCAAGCGGATTGCGTTGTCTTTCATCCCGGCTCCTGACTTGAGCCTCCTCGGTGGTGGAAAGTCTTTGGAAAGTCAGAAGGTGAGTCACAATTGTGCCGCGGTGTCTATTTGTCTGATCTAATTAAGTTTCTGGTCAATGTTAACAGTAAGGGATTCAGTGATGGAATTAAAATTGATCTCCTGGATCACTGCAACCCAGGAGAAAATTGAAGAAACTTTTAAAGAAAAATGTGTGATTGTTTTTGGTGTTGTTTGAAAAATATCGTTTGTTAGTAGTCGGAATATCGGGATGTGGGAACAAACGATTTTTGACTGGGTTGGAAGTGGAAAATTGTATGCTGAGAGCTTCAGGAATAGCTCCAATCAGAGTTGGCAATCCTGAATGAGTAAAACACTGCCTCGCTCCTCTCAGTGCTGCAGCTTGTGGGTTAACTCTCTCGAATGGTTCACTTATTCCCTTTCGGTTGACTGACTGACGACCTCAGCCTCAGCAGCTGGAGAATCAGCAGGTCGCCATGCAGAAATGGAAAGCTGTTCTCTTTATTTCCGGAAACAGGCTCTCATCCCTGCTGGCCAATGTCCGCTCTGAAGTCTCGAGAAAGCAGAATGTGACCACACGATGCTGACACGCCTGCAGTGGCCACTGTGCGACGCACTCTGCCCTGTCTGGGAATCTGTTCCTCACAGGAACAGACTGAATTTCCTCCCACAATGTTGATGTCCGTGAGAAACTGTCCCATCCTGAGAAGGCTGGAACAGTTGGTCACCTGTCCTGAAACTGTGAGATCTCCTGGGAGTGACGAAAAAATGCATGAAGAATAGCCCAGACCAGACCAATTTGGGATAAAGTTTAAGTTTAAAGTTTATTTTATTTGTGTCACAAGTGGAGCGACAGTAGTTGAGGGGCGATCTGATAGAAGTCTACGAGATTGTGAAGGCCATGGACAGAGTGGATAGTCAGAAGCTTTTTTCCCAGGGTGGAAGCGTCAGTTGTTAGGGGGCATAGGTTTAGGGTGCGAGGGGTAAGTTTTAAAGGAGATGTATGAGGCAAGTTCCCTACACAGAGGGTGGTGGGTACCTGGAGCTCACTGCCAGGGGAGGTAGTGGAAGCAGATACAATAGTGAGTTTTAAGGGGCATCTGGAAAAATACATGAATAGGATGGGAATAGAGAGATATGGTCCCCAAAAGAAGAGGGGGTTTCAGTTCACATGGGCAGCATAGTCATTGCAGGCTTGAAGGGCCTGTTCTTGTGCTGTAATTTTCTTTGCAGTGTTAATATAAGCCTAACAAAGAACAATGAAGTCACGGTGAAAACCCCCTAGTTGCCACACTCTGGCACCTGTTTGGGTACACTGTGGGAAATTTTGTATGGCTAATGCAACTAACCAGCATGTCTTTTTGACTGTGGGAACAAACCAGAGCACCCGGAGGAAACCCACACTAGCACGGGGAGAACGTGCAAACTTCACACAGACAGTCACCCAAGGCTATCAATTGCCCCCTCCACCACCCTTTCCAAAACCTCAATATCTTTCACTATGTGTGGAAACCAAAAGTGGACACAGTATTCCGAGTGAGACCTGACCAAGAGGTCATGTACAAGGGCAAGTTCTTTTATTTCACTTTAGACTCGAAATCCTATGATTATTCCCCAACACAGTTTAGCGAGTGCTTCGTGACATTACTGTTGTACCTGTAGAGATTATGCATGCATTAGAATGTCCAGGTATGTTCTAGCTCCAGCTCCTCACTTTGTGTGTTTATCTAACTTCTTCAAAGCACTGGGGCAATTCGCCCCTTCTACTGCTTGTATGGACGAGTCCCACATTCTATCCACTGTCTAGGTGAAGAGGTTTAGCCCAGGACGTTGTAGGGTATCTACAGCAGTGACTAAATGTCTCTTCCTTTGCCTCTAGTACTTGAACATTCTTTGGCTTGGAGAGAAGGAGGAGAACCAAAGAAGCTAATTTAATTCGCTAAACCAAGGGAGAGAGGAATAATTAGGCATCTTGTGAATTTTATTTGTTTAATCTGCCAGATTGCTTCTGAGCTCACTTGGTATTTTGGGACTGAAGGAAAGCAAATTGGAAAACTGTGAGGTGAAGGAGGACTCATTAAACCCTGTTGATACTGAAAGACTTTCTGCCGTTTGATTTTGGTGGATTAAATTATAATCTGACAGCCGTTTCTGGACAATTTGACAGTATAGGTTCCAAAATGTTTCATAGAGTCATAGAGATTTGCAGCATTGAAACAGGCCCTTTGGCCCAACTTATCCCCACTTTTTTTTAAACCCCTAAGCTAGTCCCAGTTGCCCGCATTTGGCCCCTATCCCTCTATACCTATCTTACCCATGTAACTGTCTAAACACTTTTTAAAAGACAAAATTGTACCTGCTTCTACTACTACCTCTGGCAACTTGTTCCAGACACTCACCAACCCCTGTGTGAAAAAATTGCCCCTCTGGACCCTTTTGTATCTCTCCCCTCTCACCTTACACTTATGCCCTCTAGCTTTAGACTCCCCTACCTTTGGAAAAGATATTGACTATCTACCTAATAATATCCTTCCTATAATAGGGTGACCAAAACTGGACACGGTATTCCAAGTGTGGCCTTACCAATGCCCTTTCCAATTTCAACAAGATGTCCCAACTCCCGTACTCAATGTTCTGACCAATTAAACCAAGCATGCTGAATGCTTTCTTCACCACTCTGTCCACCTGTGACTTCACTTTCAAGGAGTTATGAACATGTACCCCTAGATCTTTTTGTTGTGTAACTCTCCCCAGCTCCCTATCATTAACTGAGTAAGTTCTGCCCTGGTTCAATCTACCAATATGCGACACCTCGCATTTATCTAAAACTCTGTCTGCCATTTGTCAGCCCACTGGCCCAATTGATCAAGAACCGAGATAGCCTTCTTCACTGTCCACTTTGTCACCAATCTTGGTGTCATCTGCAAACTTATTAACCATGCCTCCTATATTCTCATCCAAATCATAAATATAAATGACAAATAACAGTGGACCCAGCATCGATCCCTGAGGCACACCGCTGGTCACAGGCCTCCAGTTTGAAAAACAAACCACTACAACCACCCTTCTGTCATGAAGCCAATTTTGTATCCATTTAGATACTTCATCCTGGATCCCGTGAGATTTAACTTTATGCAACAACCTACCATGCGGTTCCTTGTCAAAAGCCTTGCTAAGGTCTGTGTAGACAGCATCAACGGCACTGCCTGCATCTACCTTCTTGGTTACCCCTTTAAAAAACTCAGTCAAATTTGAGAGACATGATTTTCCATTCACAAAGCCATGCTGACTGTCCCTAATCAGTCCTTGCATCTCTAAATGCCTCGAGATCCTGTCTGTCAAAATACCTTCTAGCAACTTACCCAACACTGGCCTGTAGTTTCCAGGATTTTCTTGCAGCCTTTTTTAAACAAAGGCACAACATTTGCCACCCTCCAATTTCTGCAATTTTTTAATTTTTAGAATACATATTGCGCAGAAGGAGGCCATTTGGTTCATCAAGTCAGCACCACCACAACTCCACCCAACTCCTATCCCTGTAACCCTATGTATTTACCCTGCTAGTCCTCTGGACACTAAGTGGTGATTTATCATGGCTAATCCACCTAACCTGCACATCTTTGGATTGTGGGACGAAACTGGAGCACTCGGAGGAAATCCACACAGACACGAGGTGAACGTGCAAACTTCATACAGACAGTGACCAAAGCCTGGAATCGAACCTAGGTGTTTGTCTCATTTTCGAACCAATGATATTCTTCGTGCTATATCTCCCTTTTAACTCACTGTTCCTATGCTTGCCAGAGCAGCCTGGCATTGAGGGCCGAGGGAGCACCTATACTCTTCCTAAAAGCTGAGGAATAGTGTCAATGAGAGATGTTTGACAAGATCTCAGTCAGTAGTGCTCTGAATCAGATAGGGCTGTGGGTTCAGGGAACTGAGCTAACATTCCGGTGCTGACACTGATAGCAGTGACTGGGACATTGGCCATCCTTGTCAGCTGCACAGTCCATATCATGCGGCACTATTTCGAATAGGAGCAGGAGAGTTAACCCTGGTGGCCTGGCCAACACCTATTATATTCAACCAACACCTCAAAGCCTCTCAAAGCTGTTTTTGGGATCCTGCTGTGTGCAAAGAAGCTTCCAAGTTTCCTCCACAGGCATAAAAAATATACCATGACACTATTTCGAAAAAGAGAAAAGGAGTGGGGTTGGGTTGAGGGGGGCGGTGGGGTAGGGGGGTTGGTGTTGTGATGTTCCTGACACCCTGGCCAATACGTATCCCTCAAACAGCCTCAACAACAACACATTTTTTGGCCATCCCATTGGCACACTGTGGGAGCTTGCTGTGCACAAATTGCCCACTACATTTCCTGTATTACATGACAACAATACTTATTGATCATAATGCCCTCTGGGCCGGCTGTTAGTTCTGAAAGGTACTGTATGAATTGTTGAGTTAACATTTGAACAGTCCTCAAAATTGGGAACAGTGGTTATTTTTGGAGGTCCAGAACCTATTTAGGTTCCAGCGCGCAGAACACTTATATAAATTAGCTTCCTCAAAAAATGCATTATCCCCCTTCGCAAAAGGAAGGATCTGCTTCGTGCGAGGTTGTGGTGATAATGGAGAGGGTGAAAGTAGCTGGACAGAGCCAAATGAATGGAAGTCAGTGTGTACGGCCTAAAAGATGTTTCATTGTTCCAAAGGGCAGTTGCTCTCTGCCCCACTCCCCAACCAGTTCTGACAGGCTATTCTCATTCTGTGCTGCACGAGATAATCTATTGCCACAGCAGGAGTGTAAATGTAATCTATTAAACTGTATACAGCCCTCCTGTGGACATGCTGTGCCAGTACTTACAGCAGCATGTGTTTTAATGCAGTCCCGGCCTGGGAATCTCTGGAACTGATTCATTTCCACTGCCACACAAAGGGGGCCATATTTGCCCTATGCATAGTCTGTAATAAAATGGTGGAGCCTTTCTTTCAATGTGGCATGCAGGGGAAGCTTCCAGAGCAACCAAGAAATAAATACTCATATCAGTTGATCAGTGCATCAGTACTTTGACTATCTTGGCATTGTACTTGCAGACTTTTCTTCACTGATTTGCATACATTTAATGCTGGATTTTCTCAGTTCATGCACTAAGCCTACAGCAGTGTATCAAGGCACCACGGGGAGGGAAGTAACGTGGCTTTTAATCCTTTCAAATCACTCAGAAATACACTCTGTAAATTTCCAACATTGAGAATTGTCAAATTGAATATTGGAAATCTCTTGAATTATATCCTGCTTGTGTGTGATGGTTGACTGCTCTGGGGCTGGTAGCTAATGGGCTTATCTCCTGCACACCCAAGCTCGCTTCCCTAGCCTCTGTCTTCCCCCTCCCTGATGCGGAGATGCTAACATTGGACTGGAGTAAACACAGTAAGAAGTCTCACAACACCAAGTTAAAATCCATCAGGTTTATTTGGTACCAAAAGGTTTATTTGGCTACCAGATCAACCTGTTGGACTTAACCTGGTGTTGTGAGACTTTTTATTGTGTTTCCCCTTCTCTCCTAGGAATGGTGACAACCTGAATATAAAATCAGCATATAACTATTAGTAATTTGCATAAACAAGCAATGGAGGCAGTCCAGAGAATGTTTGGTAGGTTAATCTCAGGAATGGAGGGGTTTTCTTATGAGGAGAGATTGAGTAAATTGGGCCTGTACTCATTGAAGTTTCGAGGAATGAGAGCCAACTTTATTGAGACATATAGGATTTTCAGGGGGCTTGACAGGGTAGATGCTGAGAGATTGTTTCCTCTTGTGGGAGAGTCTGGGACTAGAGGGCATAACCTCAGAGTAAGGGCCCACCCATTTAACACAAGAATGAGAAGTGCAGTGAATCTGTGGAATTCTTTATTGCAGAGGCTGGGTCATTAAGTATGTTCAAAGCTGAGATAGACAGATTTCTAATTAGTAAGGGAATCAAGGGTATGTGGATAAGGTAGGAAAGTGGATTTGAGGATTATCACATTGCATCAATCATGATCTCATTGGCACAGCAGACTTGATGGGCTGAATGGCCTATTTCAGCTCTCTATCTAAGCAAGACAGATACCTAAATACTATGGAGGCACTCTTTCCTGGATATTCCAAGAAACTAATATATTTTCAGAGTGATAATCAGATCATTATCTATCTCTCCATTTTTATCTCATTATTGTTGGCAGCACAGTGGCACACTGGTTAGTGCTGCTGCCTCTCAGTGCCAAGGACTCGGGTTCAATTCCAGCCTCGGGTAACTGTCTGTGTGGAGTGTGCATGTTCTCCCTGTGTCTGCGTGGGTTTTCTCTGGGTGTTCTGATTTCCTCTCACAGTCCAAAGATGTGCAGTTTAGGTGAATTGGCCATGCTAAATTGCCCCCTGATGTCCTAAGATATGTAGGTTAGTGGGGTAATTATGGGGATAGGGCAGGGGCCGAGCCTGGGTAAGATGGTCTGCCAGAGAGTCAATGGGCTGAATGGCCTCTTTCTGCACCTTAGGGATTCTAAGGTTCAATAGCAACCTGTATTTATACAACACATTTAATGTGATGAAGTGCCCAAAAGGACCATAATAATACAAAGCTTGACACCGGGGCAACATTAGAAATATATTTGGGCAGATATGCAAAAGGTTGGTTTCTAAAAAGCTTCCTAAAAGAAGAAAGGGGTAGAGAGATTGAGCGGGGAAAATGAGAACTCAAGGTGTTGGCACAACCAGTGATCAAGTGACTTCACTCAAGGAAAATTGATATAACTCTTGCTATATCTCCATCACTTCATATTTTGCTTAATCCCAACCATTTCCAACGACCACTGCAAGCTTCACAACTGGATCCTTGAACTTTTCCAAATGTTCAATGAAAGGAGGTGGGCAAATGGCTTACTCACTGCTTCAGAAGAATGTAATGAGTGTATTGTGACTGGCTGATAAGCTGATTTGTTGCTGCCGATGAGGTTGCATGCCTCTTCACCACTCTCAAACTTACATTGCTCTTCCATTCAAATGGCCGATAGACATGCTTTTCACTTAAAATGACCTCTTGATCAGATTCGTGAAGGTTGGGATGAATGCCATAGCTAGTGTTCGCCTTGCATTTTGATGACACTTTCAAGGAAAGAGGTGCAAATTTTCCTGTTCCGCCTGCCACGGGAGTTGTAGTGGCTGGAGAGGGGAGTGGGGGGGAACAGATCATGGAAAGGTCCATTGACCGCGGGTGGGATGTTCTGGTTTTTGGCGAGTGCAGCTGGAGAATCCCGCCTAGGGTTTCAGCTGATGCAGCACTCCTTCAATCCTATTATAGAAAGGATATTATTAAACTAGAAAGAGAGCAGAAGAGATTTACTAGAACGCTACTGGGACTTGATAGTTGGAGTTTTAAGAAGAGGCTGGATAGATTGGGACTGTTTTCCCTGGAGTGTAGGAGCTAACGGGTGATCTTTTAGAGGCCTATAAAATAATGAGGGGCACAGATCAGCTAGATAGTCAATATCTTTTCCTAAAGGTAGGGGAGCCTAAAACTAGAGGGCATCAATTTAAGGTGAGGGGGAAGAGACACAAAAGAGTCCAGGGGGGCAATTTGTTCACTCAGATGGTGGTGAGTATCTGGAACAAGCTGCCAGATGTAGAGAAGGATACAACTTTGTCTTTTAAAAAGTGTTTAGAAGGTCACATGGGTAAATGGGCGTAGAGAGGTACGGGCCAAATGCGGGCAATTGGGACTAGCTTAGTGGCAAAAACTGGGCGGCATGGACAAGTTGTGCCAAAGGGTCTGTTTCCATGCTATATAAACCTTTGTAACTCTTTGCAGTGTTACCCTGGAGCAAAAGTTCACCTTTCATGGTGTGTGTCTTGCACCCACAGAGATGACGGTGTGACTCACTTGAGCCCTGACTGTGTTAGTAGTGCCCCCAAATATTCTGGGGAAAGGGGAAGGGTACTGGTGGTTGGGGGAAGTAAAAATGATCCAGTCTCTCTGCAGATGCAGCCTGCTTGAGTTATACTGTGTCTGTCAGGTTGTCCTAGGCACACCCAAAGAAGGTAACCATCCCTACAGATTTTACAAATGGTCAGCGTTTCTCATACAACTCAAGATCTTTCAAATTATAAAAGGCAGGGAAGGACCTAGGGAAGATGTTTCCAATTGTGGAGGCATCCAAAACTAGGGTTCATAAATATAAGATAGTGACCAATAAATCCAGAATGGAATTCAGGAGAAAGTTTCTTCTCAGTGACAAGAATGTGGAACTTGCTACCACAACTGTTGGCTGAGACAAATAACAGATGCAATGAAGGGGAAGCCTGATAAGCACAACCAGCCTCTTGGTTGAAGTCCCACTCCTGTCCTTGGGCACCGCAATCGACGCTGACACTCCAGTGTAATACTGGTGGAGTTCTGCACTGTCTAAGGCACCACTGTCTTTCAGATGAGTCCCTATCAATCTACTCAAGGAGGTGTACAAAATCCCCCAGCACTCTTTCATACAGGAGCAGGGAAGTTCCATCAACATCACAAATCTGATCGTTGTCACATTGCTGTTTGCTGTGCACAAACTGGCTGCCGTGTTTCCAACATTTTGTTTATTTATTTGTGGGACGTGGGTGTTGCTGGCTAGTTCTTGTTGCCCTTGTCAGAGGAAAGTTGAGAGTTAACCACATTGCTGTGGCTCTGGAGTCACATGTAGGCTAGGCCAGGTAAGGACAGTATATTTCCTTCCCTAAAGGACATTAGTGAATCAGATGGGTTTTTCTCACAATCGACAGTGGTTTCATGGTCATCAGTAGATTCTTAATTCCAGATTTTTTTAAAATTGAATTCAAATCCCCCCCTCTGCCGAGGTGGGATTCGAACACAGGTCCCCAGAACATTAGCTGGGTTTCTGGATGAATAGTCTTACGATAATACCACAAGGTCATCACCTCCCACAACAGTGACTGCATCATAAGTATGTAAGTGGTTGGCACTGCTGCCTCACAGTGCCAGGGACTCGGGTTTGATTCCCAGCTTGGGCCACTGTCTGTGTGGAGTTTGCACATTCTCCCCGTGTCTGCATGGGTTTCTTCTGGGTGCTCTGGTTTCCTCCCACAGTCCAAAAGATGTGCTGGTTAGGTGCATTGACCATGCTAAATTCTCCCTCAGTGTACCTGAACAGGCGCCAGAGTGTGACAACTAGGCGATTTCCAGAGTAACTCATTGCACGTTAATGTAAGCCTATTTGTGACACTAATAAATAAACTTTAATTTAGTTGACTGGAAAGTGCCTTGAGATACTGGTGGTCATGGAAAGTGTGATATAAACGCCAGTTTTTTTCTTGTATCTTCTCTGTGTTCTGTGTGACTGTAATGTAAGGTATAAAGTGATGCTTCACCACCCAGTAGAAGTATCACAGTTTAAATATCAAAGTGCTGTGGAATCAGAAGGTATTAGAACTGATAATGAATGAAGATGAAAAAGAGATATATATTTGGTAACAGTATGATTTGGATTTGCACACCTAAAAAGTGACTGAAGCTGGAGACAAGCAGTACTGGGCGGTGAGGGGCACGATAAAAGCAATGGTCATTATTGAGAGGAGGTCTCGTGGGGCAGGACTCATCCCTGTCTCTGAGCCAAAAGCTCTGGTCTCGAGTCCCAGCCCAGGATAATTTGGCCATACTGGTTGAATACCAATGCTTCCAGCGTATGTCAGTGGCAGGAAGCAGTGGGAGAGATTCCTGATCAAACATGTGAAATTGCAGCATCTGCTATCACTACTCATAACTCCAGACCATAACTCACTTGTGCAAGTATATGTTGCCCAGACTTCACAGGGAGAGGGTTGGGGTGGGGGTTGTTGGCTCAGTTGACTGGATGGCTAGTGTGGATCAGATTGGTGCCAACTTCTGGTTTGATTTGATTATTGCCATGTGTATTGGTATGTAGTGGAAAGTATTGTTTCTTGTGCTACACAGACAAAACATACTGCTCATCGAGTGGATAGGGGAGAAGGAAAGGAGAGGGGGAAAGGAGTTAGAGTCAAGTTTTAAGAGCATAGAATAGGAGTAAAAAGTGGAATTAGAGGGTAGCTCACAAGAAGTCTCCTCGCCCGGCGCTGGAATTCTGGTGCTGTCAGCTCTGTGGAGCTAAATGAATTATGTAAATGTGCATTTCCCATTTACCTTAAATACTATTAGCAGGCCCAGGACTGAAATCTCTGGCTGCTAGTGTCTCTCCACCCCCTAACCAGGAGTGGTTCACTCCAGTGGGGTTTAGTGTAGCCCTCCATTTGCCTGCAGAGTGACAATGGGAACTCCCCACCCCTACCCTCACTGGCCCACCAGGCCTTGCCCCCTCAGGCCCTGCCCCCTTGGTGTTGCCCATTGGGCATGGAGCAATGCCAAGGTGCCCCTTGGGCATTGACCCTTTGCCCCTTAGTAAGAAGTCTCACAACACCAGGTTAAAATCCAACAAGTTTAACTGATAGTAAACCCACTAGCGTTCAGGGTTTGCCCCTTCTTCAGGTGAGTGGAGAGAATGCCAGCATCTCCATATCATGACTTTGCCCCTTGGGCAGGGCTGGGGGCCCAGGTCAGCACTGTCAAGGTGCCAATGCCCAGGGGACAGCACCACCCCCCCCACCACCTGACCCTCTGGGGGGACCCCGGTTGCCCCCTTTCACTCCTGTGCGGTCAGGCCGCTGGTTCTCTGTTTGTGGGGAGCTACTATAACTCCTGGTGGAGCCTGGAAACTTCAGCCCTGGCCTGCTAATGAAATTTAAATTACATTTAAATGACCAGTGAAATGGTCTTGGCATCTCCCCGCCGATTTCTGGCATGGAGATGCTATTAGGGTGGGAACGCCGAGAATCTCCAGGCCCACTGCGCTAAAAAATGAGTGCAGTGGGATGGGAGAATCGCGGCCTATATCTACATTACTAATCGGCTCAATTTTTACCCCAGCGATGCTGTTTTACTTACCTTATGCCGTAAGTCAGTGCATGGACTTACAAATAAGGTGCATGGGAGTTGAAGACACACCCACACAGGCAATGGGGACAAGATACCAGTCGAGCATTCATCTGTATCACGGCAGAATGCAGGCCAGTTTCAAACCATTCGCCAGCAGGTTTCCCGATCTGCGATGGCAGTCACCAATGGTAGATCCCGTGGGAATTTCACACAGATATAATGCCGATATTTGGACCTCCCACCGAATTCTCCCCTGCCTGCTATTAAACCCATCAGTGATGGGGGGGGGGGTATGGAAAAATTCTGCCCACTATCAAATTGTAGGATCCTATTGGTGCAAAGTGTGCCATCAGATCATTCATAAAGTGAGGAATACCTGAATCAATGTGTGGAGAGGAAGGTGATTTGTTGTGAGGAGATGATTGTGAAATTCTGAAGTATCAAATCTGATTCAGAGTGAATCCTTTTGACGATGTCATAGCCAAAGAGACGCGGTTAACTCTTTGTACAGGTGAATTTGACGGTTTTGAAATGGTTTTATTGTGATTAAAGATATCTTTAGCAATTTGTTATTCCATAATCCGTGCCACAATAATTTGATATGAATTATCTGTATTGTGTTCTTTGCTTACATTTCAAAATGATGGCCAGCCTCCCATCCATTGACTCTGTCTACACTTCCTGCTGCCTCGGCAAAGCAGCCAGCACAATTCAGGACTCCCTGGACATTCTCTCTTCCACCTTTTTCCATTGGGAAAAGGATACAAAAGTCTGAGGTCATGTACCAACCGACTCGAGAACAGCTTCTTCCCTGCTGCTGTCAGGCTTTTGAATGGACCTACCTCGCATTAAGTTGATCTTTCTCTACACCCTAGCTATGACTGTAACACTACATTCTGCGGTGTCTCCTTTCCTTCTCTATGAATGGTATGCCTTGTCTACATAACGCGCAAGAAACAATGTTTTTCACTGCGTGTTAATACACGTGACAATAATAAATCAAATCAAATCCAAATCACCCACACCCACATTGATGATGCACTTTGTATACTCAGCGTATAAGTTGACCTCCATTCTTTGGAAGGATTTATGGAGGCTTCAAAGGCTGACACCTAATGCTGTGTTCTACAGTAAGGAAAAACAGCTTTCATTGTATTATAAAATAAATGATTATGAAAGGCAGGCATTGTTCAGCTATTATGACATCTTGAACAGATATGTAACATGCCAAAAAGACCGAACTATTACTACATTCAATCATCCTGTCTGTGCATTATGCTGTTTTAATAATCCAAACACCAGGAATAACATTTCTGTTCTGTTGGTGCCCTGACAAGTATTTATTATTTAACTAAGCTACACGTACAATGTAATGTGCACTTGGGTCTTTACAGCTTATTTGTTACTGTTGGGGTACTCAATTCACTCAAAGTCTGTTGTCTGATTCAATACATTGCAATGAGTAGTCTCTGGGTATAATAATTTAATGCGGGAATATGTTTTCAGAATGCTATTTGTGTTTGTCACGCACATTCCTGTTGCTTTAAGGTGTATGCTTGTTCACCGTAAAGGGTGACATGGCGGCACAGTGGTTAGCACTGCTGCCTCACAGCTCCGGGGAACCTGGATTTGATTCCCAGCTTGGGTCACCATCTGTGCGGAGTTTGCACATTCCCCCTGTGTCCACGTGGGTTTCCTCTGGGTGCTCCAGTTTCCTCCCACAGCCCTAAGATGTGAAGGTTAGGTTGATTGGCTATGCTAAATTGCCCCTTATTTTCCTTGCTAATCCCTCTAACATATACATCTCAGGATACTCTGTGGGGTTTGAGGGATGAGGACTGGGTGGGATTGTTGTTGGTGCTGACTGGATGGGCTTTCTTCTGCACTATAGGGTTTCTATGATTGTACTTTCACATCTTGTTACAGTGGCTTTTTATCTAATCCTTTGCTGACAATTATGATACCTGTTGCTTAATCTTTGTGGATTTTACATTTAACATGGACAGAAACCGTTCAATGCTGCTGGGCAAAAAAAATGCTAAAAAAAGTTCATTGTTAGCCTTCATCTCAAGGCAGTGCCAGTGCAAAGAAGTTATGGTACAGATTTTAGGCTCCATTAGGAGCGCGTCTGGGCACTGCAGCTCAGGAAGAATATTTTGCTTCTAAAGCGAGTGCACTACTGAACGATACCAAAGCATCAAGGATTGTATTATGAGGATTGGCTGCGGTGACTAGCCTTACATTCCCTTGAATGCAGAAGATTAAGGGTGATCAAATTGAGGTGTTTAGGGTGATTAAAAGATTTCATAGGATACGCAGAGAGAATCTAATTTCTGTGCTGAGCCCAGCACAAGGAGGAATGACATTCTAATTAGAGGTAGGCTGTCCAGGGTTGATGCCAGGAAGGAAAGGGTATTGGAATCCTGGATCTCTCTCTGCCCAGAAGCTTTTGGGGTTTTAGGTGAAAGCTTCAGAACTGAATTTGCTAGATTTTTGTTTTTTTAAAAATTTTATTAGTGTCACAAGTAGGCTTACATTAACACTGCAATGAAGTTACTGTGAAACTCCTCTAGTTGCCACACTCCCCCCGCCTGTTCAGGTATACTGAGGGAGAATTTAACATGGCCAATGCACCTAGCCAGCACATCTTTCAGAGTGATGGAGGAATCCGGAGAAGACTCACGCAGACAAGGGGAGAACATGAAGACTCCGCAAAGACAGTGATCCAAGCTGGGAATCTAACCCAGGTCCCTGGCGCTATGAGGCAGCAGTTCTAACCACTGTGTCATTGTGCCTCCCCATAAGGATATGGAACCAAAATGGGTAGATTGAGCTAAGATAAGGATCATCCATAAGACTATAAGACATCGGAGCAGCCCATCAAGTAAGCTTCGCCATTTAATCATGGCTGATTTTTTTTTTCTCATCCCCATTCTCGGGCCCTTTCCCCATAATCCCTGATCCCCTTATTAATCAAGAACCTATCTATCTCTGTCTTAAAGACACTCAATGACCTGCCCTCCACAGCCTTTTTTAGCTAAGAGTTCCACAGATTCACTACTCTCTAGCTGAAGAAATTCCTCCTCATCTCTGTTTTAAAGGATCGTCCCTTTAGCCTGAGGTTGTGCCCTCTGGTTCTAGTTTTTCCTACTAGTAGAAACATCCGCTCAACGTCCACTCTATCCAGGCCTTGCAGTATCCTGTAAGTTTCAATAAGATCTCCCGTCAACCTTCTAAACTCCAACAAGTACAGACCCAGAGTCCTCAACTGTTTCTCATATGACAAGCTCTTCATTCCAGGGATCATTTTTGTGAAAATTGTTCATTCAGCAGTATGGATTCTCCGGCAGCAAGCAATTCAAGAACTAACTTCACAAAGTAAATCAAAGTAAAGGTTTAATAAAGAAATTTCATTTCACCACCACTTGACCACACCCTGGGCCACAAATGCTCCCCACAATACCCATCTGCTTCCTATTTGTGTAGAGTATAGGGCTAACGGTAGGACTCTGAGTAGTGTTGATGAACAGAGGGATCTAGGTGTATGTGTACGTAGATCCCTGAAAGTTGGGAATCAAGTAGATAAGGTTGTTAGGAAGGCATACAGTGTTTTGGCGTTTATTGGTAGGGGGATTGAATTTAGGAGCCGCAGCGTCATGTTGCAACTGTACAAAACTCTGGTGCGGCCGCACTTGGAGTGTTGTGTGCAGTTCTGGTCCCCACATTATAGGAAGGATGTGGAGGCTTTGGAGAGGGGGCAGAGGAGGTTTACCAGGATGTTGCCTGGTTTGGAGGGGAGGTCCTACGAGGAGAGACTGAGGGATTTGAGGTTGTTCTCGCTAGAAAGAAGGCGGCTAAGAGGGGACCTTATTGAAACATATAAGATGATTAGAGGTTTAGATAGGGTGGACAGTGATAGCCTTTTTCCTCGGATGGAGAAAGCTAGCACGAGGGGGCATGGCTTTAAATTAAGGGGGGGGTAGTTATAGGATGGATGTCAGGGGTAGGTTCTTTACCCAGAGGGTGGCGAGGGATTGGAATGCCCTGCCTGCTGCAGTTGTAAATGCGCCTAGTTTGGGGGCGTTTAAGAGATCCGTGGATAGGTTTATGGATGGAAAGGGATTGGTTTAGGTTAGAGGGTCATTGGCTTTTTTATTGGTCGGCGCAACATCGTGGGCCGAAGGGCCTGTTCTGCGCTGTAATGTTCTATGTTCTATTTATAGCTCAGCTGATCACCACACCATTTTGCCATTGGTTACATTGTCTACCAGGTCAACTGGTCAGCTGACCCTCCCAGCATGTTTACCATTGGTTATGTTACAGCAGCCATGATCTAATTAAATGCTGAAGAGATTGGGGAGCGGAATGACCTTCTCCAGTTCTTATGTTCCGCCTTATATGTTTCTAATTAAAGAACAGAATTGAAATCCCACTGTACCAAATGGCATCAAAGTTATAAAGAGGATGAGGCAGATTAAGGCCCACCATTTATAAAGGGTAGCACAATGGCACAGTGATTCTTGCTGCTGCCTCACAGCACAGGGGACCCAGGTTTAATTCTAGCCTATGGTGCCTATGTGGCATTTTCACGTTCTCCCCATGTCTGCGTGGGTTTCCTCTGGGTGCTCCAGTTTTCTTCCATAGTCCACAAATGTGCGGGAAAGGTGCATTAGCCATGCGTAATTGTCCGTTAGTGTTCCAAGATGTAGATTCGGGGGATTAGCAGGGTAAATATGTGGGGTGACATGGATAGGGCCTGGGTCTGATGCTCTGTCAGACAGTCAATGCAGATGCAATGGGCTAAATCCCTGCACTTTAGGAATTCTATGAATTGATACTATCAGTTTTGACAATGTGAGCTGAGTGTGAGAGTGACGGTGTGTGAGAATGACATAGGAGAGAGTGACAGTGAGAGGGTGACAGTGGAAGAGAGTGACAATGTGTGGGAGTGACAATAAGAGAGGGGGACAGTGAGTGTGACTGTGTACGAGAGTGATTGTATGAGGTCATTTTTGCACAGTATTTTCGACCTTCACTGATGGGAGAAGCTGTAAATATTTACTCCGTTTCATAATCAGAATTATTGAATCAAATGTAAAATGAATTGGGTGAAGTGTAATCAGCATACACAATTACAATTTGCCTGAAATGGGACTAAATCCCTCCTGTGTTCTTGCTGCATGAGTATTAGACAGGTGACGGAGTGTGTGGTAACCCCTACAGTTTGAATGATGACTATTTGCTGCCCCGCTGCACACTCGCTGCATCGCTGGGTGATAGTGAAGGCTGCTTTTTGAGTTGTCAGCATTCTGTGAAGCTTTGTGCCATTGCGTGTCTGCTGATTAATAATACAGGAGAACACAGGTACCCAGTCGTCATTCTGAAGACCGTAACCTCATCAATGGGGAGGGAGGCATTCGATCATTTTATATAGAGAATAATTTGAACCCTAGGTGCAGTGAGCAAGGAAATATCGTGAAGTGGAGCAAAGCGCTTGCAAAATCTCATTTAAAGGTAATTCCCATTAAGTCTTATTTCCTGGGTTATCTATGTCCTGGCATCACTCAGTTCTTTTACAAAATCCATTCACCTGTTTTTAATTTTGGTTCCTTGCTTAGAACCTTGTGGGTGGCTCCAGAGACTGCAACATTACACCCCAGGCTGATCACCCCATGCTGTACATTTGGAGGAGCTGGCTGTTGGGTGAGATGTTGAACTGAACCCTGGGAGGTGGATCTGCGAGTTCTCTTGTCGCTAGGGGAGTAAGTAAGGGAGTCCTTTTCACCAGTGGTTCAACCTAACTTTATCCCTCAACTAACATCCCCCAGGAGAAACAGTCCACGCATCACATTGCCGTTTCTGGGAGCTTGCTGTGCTGTTGGGCTTCCTACATCACCACTGCGACCATCACATTTCAAGAGGGATTATTAAACTGTTTTGGCGTATCCTAAAGTCATTAAGGGCAGCTAGCTAGATGCAACTTTTCTTCCCCTCCCTGCCCCAGATCCTGCGGAATGTTCCAGAGAGTCTGCAGGTTTCTTGACGCAAGTTTCTTTTGCTCTGTAAATTCTTTGCTGCTGTGAAGTAGCTGAGACCGGAATTCAGCAGTGATGTGCAAAAGCCCGACTTGTAATCCGGACAATGTGAGTTCAAATCCAGCCGTGGCATCCTGAGAACGTGAATTCACTTTTAAAAAAGAAAATCCACAGGGAAAAAGCTGGGAGAGGCTGCCAGATTGTAATCAAAAATCTATCAGTTCCCTAAAGTCCCTTTATAGGAGAGGAAACCTGGCAACCCTCCCTGTGATGGGGCTGTACAAGATTCACAGCCTCTCATTGATATAGATTTTATTTTTATTCATTTGTGGGACATGAGTGTCACTGGCTGGCCAGCATTTATTGCCCATCCCTAGTTGCCTGAGAGCAGTTGAGAGTCAACCACGTTGCTCTGGCTCTGGAGTCACATGTAGGCCAGACCAGACAGGACGGCAGATTTCCTTTTGCTAAAGGACATTAGTGAACTAGATGGGTTTTTCTGACAATTGACAATGGTTTCACGGTCATCAGTAGATTCTTAATTCCAGATTTTGTTTTATTGAATTCAAATTCCACCCTCTGCTGTGGCGGGATTCGAACCCAGGTCCCCAGAGCGTTTGCTGAGTTTCTGGATTAATAGTCGAGCAATGAAACCACTAGGCCATTGTCTTCTCCTGGCTCTTAACTGCCCTTAGTTGTATCGAATTGCTTAGCACGGTTCGAGACTGCGGGTCACCACTGCTTGCTGGGGGCAATTAGGCTGCTGGGCAATAAATAAGTGCCAGCAATGTCTCCATCCCGAGAATGAATTATTAAAAACGGAGCTAGCTGTCCTCGTGCTTTGTTGTTGGCTGCATTTGGGCACAATGCTGGGACCAAGGACAAGTTCTGCAGGAAGAACGCATTGTAGTGCAAATAAGTACTTGAACTGTCAGTCAAACTGCATTGACAGAAGTCCCAGAAGGAACGTTCTCTGCTGCAAAGCTCTTGTCTCCTGGAGAAGAAAATGATATTTTAGTGGCTGCCTGCGCTCCTTTTCCAGAATATTTAAGTGGGAAGTCTTCATCTATCACGTCTGTTCTGCTGCAGTGAAAGCTGAGTTGGACATAATTGGGGAACAAATTAAGTGGAACATTGCCAATAAGAGTCGCATTGAAATCATTTAATCTTCTGCAAAGTGTGATACCAGTCTCTCCCTTTATGCGTATAAAGTTTCAGTATATCAGGGCACCTGGGCCTTAGTGAGTTTTCCAATGAGCTTGAGGTCGGATGTTTAAGAAAAAAGACTTCTGCTCGTTCCTCAAGAATTTTCTTTGTTTTTTCCTCTACCTGAAAGTGTTGACATGTTGGAGGGAGACAGTTTCACAGGAAACAGTTGCCTGCAGTACCATGTGCAGGGGCTCATTGTCGTAACACCATAAGATGTAGGAGAAGAAGTAGGCCATTTGGCCCATCGAGTCTGCTGTGCCATTCAATGAGATCATGCCTGATCTGTGACAATAATCATTCCTCGCATCTTGACACCGACTGTTGGCACGCAGTTCAACTATGGGAGGCCTTGCAATGGCATCTGTCTGAATCCAACCTCAAAGAGCAAGACTTTGAGCAGGTAGTTACTGGACTATGCTCAGAATGAGGAGAGATTTCCCCTCCTGAGTGTTGAGGGTAATAGTAATGGCCCTTGGCCAGGATCAGTACAGACCTACTATCAAATGTTGTCCTGTAATTTTACTTTGACTGGAACAAGACTGATCACTAGATTATTGCTGATTACATGATACAGAACAAAAGTGGGTAAGTGGGATAGAGGTGCAGATCAGCCATGATCTAATACAATAGTGAAGTGGGATTGAGAGGCTGAATGGCCCACTCCTATTTCTACTATTGTTCCTCCTGGAATTATCAGGAGAACATCCCTTGCTCTTTGAGCGACGTTGGAATTGAGACTGGCCTGTTACTTTTTGAATGCAATAATAGTTTTTCCGCTGTTGAAAACCTAAAATTGCCCCTCAGTGACAATCCTAGGTCCTGGCAGGGTGAGGAGGTGAGTGAGGATGGACAACGTTGTGTGTGTCTACAGTTCTGGTCATTATATCGTAGGAAAGATGTGAATGCATTGGAGGGTGTGCTGAGGGGCTGGACAAACTACATCTCACCAATTACTGCTCACCAGTCTACGATCAGCCATCAGCAAAATGATGGAAAGAGTCATTGCCAATCCATCATAATTGATACTTACTCACCACTAACCTGCTTATCAAAGTTCCCTTTGGGTTCTACCAGGACCACTCCTCTCCAGACCTCATTACAATCTTCATGCAAATATGGACAAAAGACAAGAGTGCCACAGGGGAGGTGAGAGTGCCTACTTTTGACATCAAAGCATCATACGAGTGAGTATGGCATCAAGGAGTTTCTAGCAAAACTGGAGTTGATGGGAACAAGGAGAAAACTCTTTGGAGTCATACATCTCTCAGTCCCACAAAGTGAGGTGCATGCTTGCAATGAGCACTTGGCAAGAGCTGGCATGTGGATCTTTTAATGTGGGGAGGCTGTTACACCATTACACAGTCCTGTGTGACCAGGAATCCTTCCTGCTCTTAGCACCATATCAGAAAGATTTATCGGTTATTCATCATCCCGCCTGACCGGATCATGAACACACCGGACAGGAGTTTACAGCCTTGCTCTTCCCGAAACCATGAAATCCTGCCCGAGGTGAACGGACCATTCCATGTTCCGCCTCTTGCTTGCTCTGATTCCTGTGACGGGCTGGGCAGTAAAATTTTGGCAACCTTCTGTGACCATCAAGGGCCAAAGTGGGAATTGAACATAGATCTTCTGGCTCAGAGGTAAGAGTATTACCCTCTGTGCCACAAGACTCCCGGAGTCATAGCTGGAACAGAGGAAGATGGTTGTGGTTGTCGAAAGCCAATGATTTCAGCCCCTTGATGTCACTGCATGAGTTCCTCAGTGTAGCTTCAATGCCTGACCATCTTCGGCTGTGTCACTGGTGGTCTTTCCTTCATCAGGAGGTCACAAGTGAGAATGTTTGCTGATGATTGTAGTGTTGAGTTCCAATTGTAACTCTTGGGTTATTGAATCAGTCTGTGTCTGCATGCAGCAATGCCTGTACACCATTTCAGTTTGGACTGATGAATGACAAGTAACATTCTTGCCAAACTAATGGCTGCCAATGACCATCTCCAATGGAAGAGTCAAACCACTTCCCTTGGCGTTCAATGGCATCACCATTGTTGAGTCAGAAGCTTCATTCAACAAACCACATAAACACAATGGCTGCAAGAGCAGGGCAGAATCTGGGAATTCTGTGGTGAATAACTCAGCTCCTGACTTCCCAAAGCCTGTCCACCATCTACATGACAAAGCCAGGAATGTGATGGAATACTCTCCACTTACCTCAATGAGTGCTGCTCCAGCAACAAAAGTGTCACTATGGCAAGAAAACTGGAATGATCTGCAGTGGTCTGTCCAGCACAGTCTGGACCGCAATCACCCCACACTTAATCATTCTTTGGGAGAGTGGTGTGTTGTGCACCTGTCTGGGAGGGGCAGGGCCTAAACACATCTGTTAGCCCGGCTGCAAAGCAATTGGGCACCCTTTTGAAAGGGCGCCCTGATCTCAAAGTGCACTGGGACACTCCATCCCTCTCCCCACAGACATCGGGACCCCTTCCCCCTTTTCATCCATGGCATGTTTCCCCAGTTTCTTGCTGGATTTGGCAGTATTGGAGCCTCCCAGTGATTCTCCCCCTCATGACCCCTAGCATGCCTCCCTGATCATGACCTTTGGCATGATTCACCCATCATGACTTTTGGCATGCTCTTCCCCCATTATGACCCCTCTGGCATGATTCCACCACCCCCCCCCAACCCAATCGTGACCTCTCAAATGACCTCCAACATGCTCCACCTCTGCACAGTCCCCCGCATAGTCTCCCTGTTATAGCACTCACTCAGGCTCCACTCCATTGGCATTGCCCTGGTGTACTAACAGTGCCCATTTGGCACTGCCAGGAGGATGCCAGGTGGAAACTGCCAGTGTATCAGGTGGGTACTACTGATGGGCACTGCCCAGCCATGTCCCTGCCCACCTGGAGTTTCAAGGGTCTCCATGCCCCACTGGGCGTGGCCATCGCAGCTTACTCTGTGAGTGGAGATCGGTAGTAATCCTTGCTGGTTTCATACCACACCCGAATGTGGGAAATCCCCGGAGCTGGGAGAATCAATAAGAACGTAAGAACATAAGAAGTAGGAGCAGGAGGAGGCCATCTAGCCCTTTGAACCTGCCCCACCATTCAATAAGATCATGGCTGATCTGAAGTGGATCAGTTCCACTTTCCTGCATTCTCCCCATAACCCTTAATTCCCTTGTCTAACAGAAACCTATCTACCCGTGTCTTAAATATTATTAGCGAGGGAGCCTCCACCACTTCAACAGGCAGAGAATTCCAGAGATTCACCACCCTTTGAGTGAAGAAGTTCATCATCAACTCCATTCTAAACTGTCCCCGCCCCCCCCCTTTACCTTGAGACTGTGCCCTCTAGTCCTACTGTCCTTTCTGAGCGGGAAGAATCTCTCTACCTCTACCCTATCCATCCCCTTCATTATCTTGTACATTTCTATAAGATCCCCCCTCATCCTTCTAAACTCCGAGTACAGACCCAGTCTAAGTGTCGAATGGGCTGTGCATATTTAAATGCTACTTTAAATATGCTAATCAGCCTCAGGCCCTCAGGGTGTAATTCGATTTGTGCCATTAGAAAAGGACCGGATGATTGCAAACTGTTTGGCACCGGGCATGAAACTGATTTTTATTTGGCCCACACGTTATTTTCTGGGATTGGCACAACCTGCACCAGATGTGGCAAGGTCAGAAAATGACCCTCCATATTCAAGATGCACTGCAGCAACTCACCTAGGCTTCATCAGCATTACCTTACAAATGAACCCCCTCTACCCCCTGGAAGGAGCAGGAATATGGGAACACCATCACCAGCAGGTTTCTCTCCAGATGACTCGCCATGCTGATTTGGAAATGTATCACCATTCCTTCATCACTGCTCAGTCAGATTCTTGGAACTCCGTAGCATTACGGGTGTATCTACACCACCTGAGCTGCAGTGGTTCAAGAAGATACAATGGTTAGCACTGCTGCCTCACAGCACCAGAGATCCAAGTTCAACTCCGACCTTCAGTGATTGTGCAAAGTTTGGACATTCTCCGCGTATCTGCTTGAGTTTCTTCGAGGTGTTCCAATTTCCTCCCATACTCCAAAGATGTGTAGGTTAGGTGGATTGGCCATGGTAATTTGCCCCTTTGAGTCCAAAGATGTGTAGGCTCAGTCAATTATCCATCATAAATGTGTGAGGTTATGGGGATAGGAAGGAGGAGAGGCCCTGGGTGGAAGGGGTTCTATGGTTCTAAGGCAGCTTCATCACCACTTTCTCAAGAACAATTAGGGACTATAAATCCACAAATCTGAAATTGAGTTTAATAAAAAAGGCCTCCTGTGAATTGCCACCCCTTTCCACTAGCATGAAGTTTTGGACTGATTGTGATTGGGGCCCTGAAGTTTAGAAAAGGTTGATACATTCATCTTGCTTCGGAGAGAAAAAATAATTGACATCCGGATTCCAGTTAGTATTATTTTTTAAAAATGTGAAGTGCTACCTAAGAACCACAGGGCACTGTCAAACCAATTTAACAAATGAGAGACGTAGTAAGCTGAGGGAGAGGTAATTTACTCTATTTCCAGAGAGCGTTTATATTGATATGTCCCAGCTTGGCTAATGGGCACCGTGGCATTAGTTACCATGGTAATAAACTTCACTATCTAATAATGAGACAACTCCTTTCAAAAAAAAGTTCTGTGTTTGGTGCAGTTTGGGGTTTATTATTATTTTATTAGTGTAGATCTCTTACTGCTAAGTAAACCTTTGCTTCACAAATCCTGAAAACTCTTACCTTGCAGAAATAAAGGGCTCTTCATGGCAATGGTTTGTTTGCTAATTTGAAGAACATTTAAAACTCAATTCTCCCACACCTCCCCCCTCACCATGCCTATGGCAGCCCAATGAACAGATCAGAGGAGGCTTGTTTTACCCTCCACCTGATTTATGCTTTTTATTGGCAGTCAATCTAGTCCCTCTGGCACTAAGGGGCAACTTGGCATGGCCAATCCACCTAACCTGTACATCTTTGGACTGTGGGAGGAAACTGGAGCATCCGGAGGAAACCCATGAAGACATGGGGAGAGTGTGCAGACTCTACACAGGCAAAGACCAAAGTTGGGAATCGAACCAGGGTCCCTAGCGCTATGAGGCAGCAGTGCTAATTACTGTGACACCGTGCAACCCAATAAGAATTATTTAGATTGGTCTCAGTGATATATGTTTATTTTAAATGTATGAAACAAGATGGGGGTGGGAAGAGAGATTATGCTGGATGGGGTTAGATTAAATATGATGGGAGGGGATTTGTGTGGAGCATAAGCACTGATATTGGCTACTGTTTTAAATACATTTCCATATGGCGAGGGCATCTTTGGCAAGGCTGACATTTATTGTCCATCCCCACTGTCCCTGAGAAGGTGGTTGTGAACCAGCTTCTTCACAGCTGAGTGAATTGCTAGCCTGTCTCGGGGGGTACTTAAGGGTCAACTACATTTACTGTAAGTCTGGAATGACACGTGGGCACACACCACTAAGGAGGTCAGACATTCATGAACCAAATGGATTTTTTAAAATAATAATCGATGGTAATGTGGCCACCAATACAAATTGATTTAATTAGCCGTATTTAAATTCTCCAGCTCCCATAATGAGATTTACATTCTTGTTTCCAGTGCATTAGTCCCAACTTCTGGATTATGAGAAATGTAACAAGTGGCATGGTGGCACGGTGGTTAGCACTGATGCCTCACAGTGCCAGGGACCCGGGTTCAATTCCGGCCTTGGGTCACTGACTGTGTGGAGCCTGCACACTCTCCCCGTGTCTGCGTGGGTTTCCTCCGGCTGCTCCGGTTTCCTCCTACCCTCCAAAGATGTGTGGGTTAGGTGGATTGACCATGCTAAATTGATCCTTTTGGCAGGATTTTCCAGCTGCGCTCGCCCCAAGGCCAGGAAATCTTGCTCGAGATCAGTGGATCTTTGCATGGTCCATGTCTCGCTCGCTACAATTCCTCTGGTGGGCGGACGGGAAAATTCAGCAATTTTTGATGGGGGGATTCACAGGGTATATCCACTGGTTTACAAGGATAGGGCCTGGGTGACATTGTTGTCGGTGCAGGCTCAGTGGGCTGAATAGCCTCCTTCTGCACTGTAGGGATTCTATTCTATAACCGTGATGTTACTGTTTCTGGTGAAAAGGCCACTCGGCCTGTTTGTCCGCTATATGTATTTCTACATGTCTGTGTATCGAAAATCTGCTGCTTGAACAGCTGCAGCCCGTGATGTGAAAGTACTCCCACCGTGCTGTTAGAGAGGGAGTTCCAGCACCCAACAACACTAAAATAACAACCATATTGTTCAGAGTGTTATGTTACTTGGAGAGAAACATGCCGATGGTGATATTCCTATTGCTGCCCTTGTCCTTCCAGTTGGTAGAGGTCACGAGTTTAAAGTGGGGGATGGGGTGCAGAGGGTGCGTGCTGAAGAAGAAGCTGGTAAGTTGCTGCAGTATACCCTGTGCGTCAGACACACAGTAGCCACTTTACATTGGTGGTCAAGGGAGCGGAGGATTAAACTTATGTAAAGGCTGCTGATCAAGCTGTAGGACGGACAAAGCAAGTGTCAGTCCATCTATTATTAGTTTGAGTGTTATCAGTATCTTATTTCACATCTAAAGCAAGCTTCTCATGTTTGTATTCAGTGTGGCAGTCTGGCTTGTCAATCATTTGAGTGTTGAATCTCATTTTGCAGGGGACTGCATGGTAAACGTATAATTTCATATGACTGAAGGCCCATCAAGTAGGATAACAAATGTTATAAATGCCAGTTAAATGAATGTTGTAGAAGCAGCATAGAGGCAACTTCCAAGTGGCAGAGCTTCTCACTCAGTGGATAGGATTATTTTAATAAGGAAATGAATAGGTACAAAGGCCTGGATTTTTGTGGAGTTGGAATGGCTCGGGAACCATTTAAAACTGGTGGGAGAGAGGCTGTTCTGGGATTCCTGCTCCCTCTCTTGGTTGGCAGGGGATAAGGGTACAGGTAGCAAGCCCGCATCCTCTCTCATCACCTTGCTGTCTCCATTGGGATAGCTGGTTCCCAATCCCCTGCAATTCTTGTGGAGCCACACCAATTCTCCATGACTCATGGATCTCAGAGGAGTTGTGAACTTTAGTCCTGATTCAGAAACCTTTCGCAAAATGAGTTCAAACAGGTATGCTCCTTCAGCTTCCTCCGTGTCCCCTCCATTCCAACTCAATGGCAACTCATGCCCCCCACAGCCACTCCCTGTGGTCCCTCATCCTATCAATGCCAACTTATGTCCCCTCCATGCCTCTTCACCCAGTGAAATCAATGAGTCAGATAATAAAATTGGCAAGTGTGTAACTGCTGGGAAAAACACTCATTCACTCATCTTTTTGTAAAACAAACTGCTGTATCTTCAACCCAACACAAGTGTCAATTAGACAGATCGTTCAAGTATCAGCTTCAGAGGCAACAAACACTTTGCACCTATTAGTCTTGTTTGCCAGGACACCCGACAAACTCTCTGCTCTTAAAAAGGGTGCAGTGAACTCTTTCATGTCCACCTGCACAGATGGATGGGACCTTGGCAGAATCAATGGAGGACTTGTTCCAAAAAGGGCAGAAGGATAAACCCAACAACCCCAAGACAGTCAGATTATCCTTGGGAATGGGAAAGCTTCTGTAAATGATCTTCCTGGACAAGGTAAACAATTATTTGGGCAATTGTGGATTAATTAAAGAAAGGCAGCATAGTTCTGTTAAAGAGAAATCATAGGCAACTGACTTGATTGAGTATTTTGATAGGGAGACAGAGAGGATTGATAAGGGTAATGTGGTTAATGTGGTGTACCTGGATGTCCAAATGGCAATTGATAAAGGGCCATATAACAGGCTCATCAGCAAAGTGATTGCCTATGGAATGAAAGAGACAGTAGTGTGGATATAAAATTGGCTGAGCTACAGAAAACAGAGTAGTGATTATATTTCAGACTGCAGGATATAGTGGGGTTCCCTAGGGCTGATACCAAGTGCAGTGAATCATAGAAACCCTACAGTGCAGGAGGAGGCCATTTCGCCAACAATTCTACTCCGACTTTACAACAGAGCATCTCATCAAGCCCATTCCCTTACCTCCATACATTTACCCCACTAATCCCTCTAACCTACACAGCTTGAGACACAATGGGGCAATTTAGCATGGCCAGTCCACCTAACCTGCACATCTTTGGCGTGTGGGAGGAAACTGGAACACCTGGAGGAAACCTATGAAGACAAAGGGAGAATGTACAAACTCCACACAGTCACTTCCCTGAGACACCCCCCACACAATAGCACTCACTTCTTTCCTGGGTTGCTCCTCGATGTTGAAAGTCTGGGGGGGTGGGGGTGGGGGTTGTTATTCCATCAGCAATTACAGCATCCCCTGTGCTACTGCCGAGTACAAAAGCTGCCAGACTCTGACTAGAAGGTTGTCCTCTAATCCTCAGTCTAGTGGGAGGTCCACCACTAGCCACTGAACTACCTGATGGGCAGACTCAGTGGAGAGTCAGTCTCACCATTCTTCAGGCAGCACTTACCGAGAATAGAACATTCCAGCCTATAGCACAGACAGGAATTCTACAGGAATGTATACTAAAAAAGACAAGACTAGCTACAAGATGTACTGTAGTAATTGGCCAAGTCTTTAACAGCATCTTCTGGACCCATGACCTCTGCCATACAGAAGGCCAAGGGCAGTTGGCACATGGGAACACCACCATCTGCAAACTCTCCAAAAGTCACTCACCATTCTGACTTGGATCTATATTTTTTGTTCTTCATTTGTGGGACATGAGCATCTTTGGCTGGCCAGCATTTATTGTCCATCTCTAGTTGCCCAAGGGCAGTTGAGAATCAACCACATATATTACCATTCTTTCACTTTTGCTGGGTCAAAACCCTGCAACACCCAATCTAACAGCACCTTGTCTGTACTGACACCACATGTAGCTGTTCAAGAAGGCAGCTTATCACCTTCTCCAGGGTAATTGGCATTTGGGCAACAAGTGCTGGTTTTGCCAGCAATGTCCACACCCCAAGAATGAAGTTTCCAAAAACGAGCCTGTCCCAATCCTTCATGTTAACCAATACACTTAAAATAATCTAAACTAAAACTCCCGAGATGTTGGAAAGTTTGTGTATGGAAAGCCTTGAGGCTGTGTCTCTCTAATAGTTGCCATGGTGTCATAGGAAATTTCCTTCATGATTAGAATATCCCGCCAGAGCACTTCCGAACATTCCTCAGGGCAAGAGCAGTAATTGGGGATCTGCATGGATTCAGCATTACCATCGCTTCAATATTCAGAAAAGATTTTGATTTCCTTTTGATCTCAAAACTGTGATTCTTAATGTGCGCATCAACAAGAAACTTTAGAAATTAAAAAGCAAAGGGAAAGGATGTGAAACTGTGTCCTGGCCAGTCCAATGGGATTCTGATAACCTTGTGACTCAGTTGTCAAAAAATGTTCTTGGCTCAGGAAGTGTACAGATTGTTAATTAGAAAAGTGTGTATTGACACTATTGTATCAGCCAAATACAGTCAGGGCAAAAAACTCAAAACAGTTTATTTTACCATTGTGTCTACTTATCCCTCAGAGTAAACTTTTACAGTAAATACAATTTACTTATACAGTAAGAGGAGGTCTTTTGGCACTGTGGTTAGCCTCTGAGCCAGAAGCTCTGGGTATGAATCCTACCCCAAGACTTGAGGCCAAGGAAGATGCGTTCATAGTGCAATCAAACAGGTTGAGTGTCAACCCACAAACCCCTCCAACATGCCATTGAGTGGTGATAAGAGCAGGAGAGACTCCTGGTCAGCCATGTTTGATGTGGAATGGTACCCCTCAAGCTATGAAACCTAGGAATAACTAGTTATGAAAACAGGTGAAAGTCTGCATTAGTGCAGTAACCAGGTGCAGCAAGAGTACTAGAATGGACTCTACAGTAAATGGTCTACTCATCATATAGCAAAAAGAGTCTACTTAGAATAAATCATTGCGTTTTACAGCAAATAGTGCTTACGATCAAAAGTAAGGAGGGAATTTAAGTATCACGACAGCGAGAATAACAAAGTGATCCACATCAGTCTTTCAGGCACTCTTCACCCTGCAATTGTCCAACACGCTGACACTTTTTTGGAGAGTGGTGAGTTGTGTGCTGGTACTGCGGGGAGATGGGGGATGATAAACACGCCAGTGGGTCCCACGTCAGAGTGCTCGGGCACCGGGTAATCTCTCAGTGCACTGGGAGACTCCACTCCCCCATGAATATTGGGACACTCCCTTGTTTGGTAGCACGTTCCTCGATCCCCTCCTCAACACGGGTCACCAGCATCATTGGCATTGGGGCCGTCCCCTTGCCTGGCCTCCAACATGTCCCCCCATCATGACTCCCAACATTCTCCTCCTATCATGATCCTATTCAAGATCCTGCACTGCCCGTGGCACACAGGCTGCACCCAACCGCCACTGCTGGGGTGTCTGGTGGCCACTGCCGATATGCCAGGAAGACACTGCCTGATGGGCACCACCTGGCCATACCCCCGATGACCTGAGGGTTTCAATGGCCTCCGAGTCCCTCCACAACCCCACCCCTCCCCCGAGTATGACCATGGTGCCAGGCCTCTGTGAGTGGACATCAGTAATGATTTGCGCTGGGAGATGGGGGGGATGACCACATGCTGATCTCGCTCATGAGATGGAAATCCAGTCAATCTCATGCTAATCGACTGCATGCCCTTTTGGGGCACAATCTGCAAACAGTTTAGCACTGGACACAGAAGTGGCTTTTAGGCCTGCACTGGGATTGATGCATTCTGCGCTAGGTGTGGAGCAAAAAGTGAACCCCAACATCAAAGTCTCTGATCAAAGCAGGGTAAATTCTCCTGAAAAATGCAGTGCAATGCATTAAATCAATCTCAATTGTTTACAACAGTATGGTCCTCAAGTGTAAATGATGGGGTCACGTACCCACCCATCTCCATTCTGGGTGAGAATACAGATTTTCACTCAATGCAGCCTTAACAAAACAAAAGCAGCCTGATTAATCTTAGACTCGTAACCTATTTAATCATTCATTCGGCAACTCAATCTGAACAGGAAAAGCAGACGCACATTACAGAGATGCCTGGAGCATACAGCTACCCACAGGTGAATTTTGGCAAATAAGAGAGTGGTGTCAGTCCAGTGAACCCATGTGTCACAGTCTCCAGAAATTGCTGTAAATCAGCACATCCCTCTTGACTCCACCAAGCTTCAGGTAGAGTTGCCAACTCTCTCACCTTGCCCCGGGATATCCAGAAATGAAAAATGCACCCCAGAATTCCGCTGCAAGCAACCCAGGAGAAGGACCAATAACCATTTTTTTTTTCGAATCATATTTGTTGACTAGTGATGAAAAATATTGGAGATGGAATTAAAAAGGCTGAAAGTCTAGAATCATCCAGTCGGATAATGCTGGGTCATTAAGGCATGGCAGGGCAGGTTGCCACCAGAATAGATGTATTGGGTGACCAATGGCTGAAGAGGAGGGGAGAGTGTGTTTGGTGGTGAGGTGTCACGTCCAACCAAATTTGTAACTCTGGCTTCAGGCAGTTTCTGTGAAAGGGGATATAGATTTCCACTGTGTTTGTACATATTTGCATGTCGGTGACATAAGAACATAAGAACATAAGAAATAGGAGCAGGAGTAGGCCATCCAGCCCTTCGAGCCTGCCCTGCCATTCAATAAGATCATGGCTGATCTGTCGCTGCTCAGTTCCACTTTCCCGCCCTCTCCCCATAACCCTTAATCCCCTCTCCTATCAAAAACCCATCAACCTGCGTCTTAAAAATATTTAGCGAGGCAGCCTCCACCACTTCAACGGGCAGAGAATTCCAGAGATTCACCACCCTTTGAGTGAAGAAGTTCCTCCTCAACTCCGTTCTAAACCACCCCCCTTTTATCTTGAGGCTGTGCCCCCTAGTCCTACTGTCTTTTTTGAGCGGGAAGAGTCTCTCCACCTCTATCCTATCCATCCCATTCATCATCTTATACGTCTCAATGAGATCTCCCCTCATTCTTCTAAACTCTAACGAGTACAAGCCTAGTTTATTCAGCCTCTCCTCATAGCTCAACCCCCTCAACTCCGGTATCAGCCTAGTAAACCTCCTCTGCACTCCCTCCAAGGCCAAAATATCTTTGCGCAGGTGCGGCGCCCAAAACTGCACACAGTACTCCAGCTGCAGCCTCACCAATGCCCTATACAGCTGCAGCAAGACCTCCCTACTTTTATATTCAATCCCCCTCGCTATGAAGGCCAGCATCCCATTCGCCTTCCTGACCACCTGCTGCACCTGCAAGCTGGGTTTTTGCGACTCATGCACAAGGACCCCGAGGTCCCTCTGCACCGTCGCCTGCTGCAGTTTTTCGCCCCGTAAGTAATATTCCTTCCTACCATTCTTCCTACCAAAGTGGACCACCTCACACTTGCCAACATTAAATTCCATTTGCCATTTCCTGGCCCATTCGCCCAGCCTATCTAGATCCTTCTGTAGACTCTCCACGCCCTCCGCACAATTTGCCTTTCCCCCAATCTTGGTGTCATCAGCAAATTTCGACACTCTACACTCGGTTCCCTCCTCCAGATCATCTATATAAATGGTAAAAAGCTGAGGCCCCAGCACCGACCCCTGGGGCACTCCACTAGTCACCATCTGCCAATCCGAATAGCACCCATTGACCCCAACTCTCTGCCTCCTATTTGACAACCAATCCTCTATCCACGCTAACACCCTACCCCCAACTCCATGTCCCTCGACCTTCTGCAATAACCTCTTGTGAGGCACTTTGTCAAACGCCTTCTGAAAATCTAGAAAGACCACATCCACCGGCTCTCCTCTATCCACCGCCCTAGACACATCCTCATAGAACTCCAGTAAATTTGTCAGACACGACTTCCCTTTAATGAAACCGTGCTGCGTCTGCTCTATCAAGCAATTCCCTTCAAGATGCCTCGCAGTTTCCTCCTTAATGACAGATTCTAACATTTTACCTACCACAGACGTTAAACTAACCGGCCTATAATTCCCTGCCTTTTGCCTGGCACCCTTCTTAAACAACGGCGTAACATTAGCCGTTTTCCAATCATCCGGCACTTCCCCGGAATCCAGCGACGTCTGGAAAATAACCACCAAGGCATCCACTATCACCTCCGCCATTTCTTTCAGAACCCTTGGATGCATTCCATCCGGTCCTGGGGACTTGTCCACAATCAGCCCCTCCAGTCTGTCGAGCACCGCCTCTCTAGTAACAGTAATGTCATTAAGACCCTCCAGTCCTACCACCTTTCCATCACTAACACCCGGCAAATTATTCACGTCCTCCTCCGTGAAGACAGAAACAAAAAAGTTATTCAAGACCTTAGCCATATCCCCATCCCCTACCACTAGGTCCCCTTTCTCATCCTCTAAAGGACCAACATTCACCCTAGCCAGCCTCTTCCTTTTTATATATTTATAAAAACTCTTGCTATCCTTTTTTATATTAAGCGCTAGCCCAGCTTCATAGTTTCTCCTACCCTTCTTTATCAACTTCTTTGTCAATCTTTGTTGACATTTAAACCTCTCCCAATCCTCTTCTCGCCCACTACTCTTAGCTACTCTAAATTCCTCCGCTTTTAGTTTAACACTTTCCTTTACCTCCTTCGTTATCCACGGCTTATTACCTCTCCTCCTACTATCCTTTTTGACCATCGGAATAAATTTCCGCTGAGCACCAAGAAAGATCTCCTTAAAGATCCTCCACTGCTCCTCAACAGACCCTCCCTCCAATGCGCTCCCCCAGTCCACATTCGCCAATTCTTCTCTCATCCTACCGTACTCCCCTCTATTCAAACAACCTCCTAGAGCTCTTGCTGCCGCTTAAAATGCACTTTACAAGTTACAACCATTAAGTGACACAGTAGTTAGCACTGCTGCCTCTCAGCACCAGGGACCCAGATTCAATTCTGGCCTTTGGTGACTGTCTGTATAGAGTTTGCACATTCTCCCCGTGTCTGCGTGGGTTTCCTCCGGGTACTCCAGTTTCTTCCCATGGTCGAAAGTTATGCAGATTAGGTGGATTGACCATGTAAAATTGCCCTTTAGAGTCTCAAGATGTGTAGGTTTGGGGGATTGACTATGGAGATAGGGTGGAGGGGGGTTGGTGGTAGTGGACGTAGTGTTTGTAGGCCTGGGTATGATTCTCTTTTGGAGAGTCAGTGCAGACTTGATGGGCCAAATGACCTTCTGCACTGCAGAGATTCTACGGTTCTAACACACTGGCTGATTCTTTGCCAGCATTTCTGTTCCATTAAAAGTACATGATTGCACAGTGCTAGTGTGCAAAGTGAGACCCCCCCAATCCCCCCAGCAAAATTATAGAGCTGCCAGGCACCCAGCTAGAGTGTTGAACTTGGTAACAGGATGAACTCAGAGCTTTTATGCTTTCTGAACAGATTTTCCTCAATTCTGTTTGGCAGATCATACTCAAAGCAAGGGCTAGTGATTGGGTCCTCCCTAAATTAGGACTGAGCTAATGTGAGCTAATCCAAGCAGCACACGGAGTGAGTTTGAGCCAAAATACAACACCATAAGGAAGGTAGAGATAAAAAGGAAACTGAAAGAATTCTAAATGAAGATATTGTTGCTTTTTAAAGGGTAAAGAGAGTCTTCAGAATGTGTGTTGTGTCCTATTCTAGTGCATTACTGAGACAACTCTGTACAACAACCACTTACATTTATGTGACGATTGTGGTGACAAGGGCAACACAGCAGATGAGGATCACGTTGCTTGAGGAACCAAATGGGACCAAGAGTGGGTAATTGCCCCAGGGGGTGGAGTCCTTTCTTCAACAGAAGACAGTCTGAAGCCACCTAGAAGACATGTAGGGACTGGGGCAGCCAGTGGGATGCTGGCCTCTGTATAGTTTTCCCTTATTAATAAATACCCTTTGTGTTCCTAACCAAGTCTGTCACGTGAAACTTTGCAACTTATATCCTGTTTTAATACAGTTACGTGTTCCCAGTTGTTTCACAGGAAGAAAGACTTGCATTTTGACAGCATCTCACAGGACCTCAGCGTATCCCCAAAAAGCTTTGCAGCCAATCAAGTACTTTGGCGATGCAGTTCCTGTTGTGATGAAGCGTAATCTATCCAGATGCCCTGTCCTTCAGATGAGTCTTTAGGCTAAAACCCTGACATTGATTAAATTAAAATTAAGTGGATTCTATAATGGGTGGATGATCAAGTCTGCCAATTTTCTGTCTACGCTGTGAAAATCTACCACCGCCCACTCATTGTGTTTTAGCTAGGTAGGCATGCAAAAGAATCTGTGATGAGTGCTTTCCACAAACCCAAACCAATACATGGAAATTACGTGGAAAATACATGGAGATTACGGTTCCTTAAAGATGGATTCACTAGGAGCCACTTTAATTCTCGATATGCCTGGAGATGGTACATTTGGAGTGCAATTTGTGCTCTAAAAGCAGAAAGTTAGTGTATATCTGCCAAAGTCATTCTATATGATGCCTTCCTCACATAATAAGTGCATGGTCAGAAGTGCATGGGCTGGCCTGCAAGTCATAAAAGGTGCTATATAAATGCAGGTCATTTTCTTTGCTGCACTCCTGTGATGTAAAAGGGGCCTCGTAATTGGAGAAAATAAGTCATGGTTTGACATCATAGCACTCTCAGCCTCTGAAGTCAAAGGTAATGCTGCTCCAACATGGGCCCAGCAAAGCTGCGTGAACTCTTGGAAACAGTTATGTAAATATTAAGTGGCACAGTGATTAGAACTCCTGCCTCACTGCACCAGGGACCCAAGTTTGATTCCCAGCTTGGATCACAGTCTTTGCGGAGTCTGCACGTTCTCCCTGTGTCTGTGGGTTTCCTCCGCGTGCTCCGGTTTCTTCTCTTACTCCAAAGATGTGCAGATTAGGTGGATTGGCCATGCTAAATTGCCCCTTGGTGTCCCAAGATGTAGATTAGGAAGATTAGTGATAGTAAGTACATGTGATTACAGGGATAGGGCCTGGGTATGTTGCTCTGCCAGACAGTCGGTGCAGACTTGATGGACTGAATGGTCTCCTTCTGCGCTGTTGGGATTCCACAATTGAGCTAGTTAGTAGTAGCTTGAAATTTGTTGACCTTTCATGGTTCCAGTTGTGTTCAGACCTGAGGAACCTATTTTGGATTTCAGTGATGTGAGGTTGTTTTATTTTTCTCTTCTGATGAGCCTTCAGATCATACACTTCAGAGTGCCTCTCGGGAGTTATTTGTCTCCCCTCTCTCTCTTGAGAACTGAGCAACTTTGAGAAAATTTATGAGAAATGGAAAGGGCACATGATTTATTGGAAAGTGTAGATTTGATGTATCAAATGGCCGTGTTTTTCTCTGTTATCATTCTGTCAGCCTTGTGAAAACTGGAATGAAAGTCAAAGCTGAGATTCAGACCTGGGGTTTGGGACCCTGTATTCTAGAATTTGCCTAGAATTTGATTGTAATTGTTTCATATGTTAGGACTTTGCTTGAAATTCAGATTAAAGACCGTAGTTGTTTATGCGGAGCAGACATTGATCAACGGTCTCTGATGTGAGTAACAAATGTACTGGAGCTTTGCCAGAGAGACTTTTAGTGAGTGATACTCTTTTTTTTACCAATTTTAATGAAGCATTTATGATCCTCTTCCTCGTTCTATGACACCCCCCACCTCTCAGTACCACACATCTTACCTAGTCACAGCATTCAGGTGACAAGCTCTTCGTCATCTTATGAATGCCAATGGGAAGATCGGAAAATCAACCAGGATTTCTGTCATTCCTGTGGGAAATAATCTGTCCTCAGCTTGATTCATCAGCAAATTTCTTGGAGGATGATGGATCTCAGACCATTTGCTTCCAGTGAAATCCCAGTGTCTGTAACTAAACAGCTTACCAGGGTTGAATTTTATTCCATGTCAACTGGTTAAAAAAAATCGACAACACCAAGTGCACATAATTGAAACTAATGCTAGTTAATTCAATAGCATGACTCAGAGAGGTGAGAAGGACAACCGGGCTGAGAGAGAGAGAAGACAAGGTAAATCAATGATCAGGGTTCAGCTGGCACCAAACTTGGTTCTAAAACTTCATTTGATAATGTTCCTGTGAAGAGTCTTGGGAACTTTAACTCTGTTAAAGATCATCTATAAATGCAAGATGTTGTTGCTAATTATAAGTAGATTTGCTCTGTTCTGTTGCTGGACTAAAAATATGTTTTTTCTTTCCAGTGCAGGATGCTTCAGGACAGATTGTTTATTAATATAGGAATCACTCGATTATTTGAGTAAGAGATTGGTACGGTTGTTCGAAATAGTGGGAGTTCAGGATTGATGCCAGGAACTCCCCCACACAGAAGATCCAATTTTAAGCCCCTGTACCTGACTGGAAAGGGGCATGCTAGAGGTTAAAACTGGGGAGAAGCCTTTCTTTGGTGATTAATGGGAATGAGCCAAAGCTGCACCCCTTCTAAGTGATGCACTGAATTCTGTTAAGACTCGTTAGCGTCCATGCTAACTGCCAACATGTGTTGCCCATGTGATGGCACGGTGGCACAGCAGTTAGCATTGCTGCCTCACAGCGCCAGGGACTCAGGTTTGATTCCTGGCTTGGGTCACTGTCTGTGCAGAGTCTGCATGTTCTCCCTGTGTCTGCGTGGGTTTCCTCCGGGTGCTCCAGTTTCCTCCCACATCCGAAGATGTGTGGGTTCGATGGATTGACCATTGTACATTGACCCTGGTGTCAGGGAATTAGCAGGGTAAATATGTGGGGTAACAGAATGGGGGGGATTGTGGTTAGTGCAGACTTGATAGGCCAAAAGGCCGCCTTCCGCATTGTAGCGATTCTATGCGAATTCTGTGGGTTTGTGTGGGTTTACTCTGTGTGCTTTAGTTTCCTCTCATAGCCCGAAAGACATGCTGGCTAGGTGTATTGGCTGTGCTAAATTCTCCCTCAGTGTACCCGAACAGGCGCCAGAGTGTGGTGACTGGGAGGTTTTCACAATAACTTAATTGCAGTGTTAATGTAAACTGACTCGTGACACTAATAAATTTGAAAAAAGAGCTCTGGTTGGCTATCTTCCTGGAGGCTTTGTTACAGAACCTCTGACTGTCAACAGCCGTGTCCCCACCCTCCTGTGTGCGCGAATCACCCACCTGAGTGACCAATTGGAGAGTGAGCGAGTTCTTAATTACTCAAATGAATAACGCTTGGCTTCGGTCAAACAGTCTTTTTTTCTGCTTCCAATATTTTTATGACTAATGAGTAAGAGCGTTCAAAGAAGATGAGAAACAAAACAAATCACACTATTTTTGTAGGCCCTGTGTTATTTTTTTCTCCTGGGTGTCACTTACAGCAGCACCCTGGAGATTAATCATCAGTTCCTGGGGATGCCAGGTCTCGCCTGGAAGGCTGACAACCCCTCTGCTGGCAGAAGGTGAACTTCTCCTTAAAGTGGTGGGTGTCCGTAAGTAACAGGATAATATGTCAGGAATTGTGATAGTTACACCAGAATTTCAGCTTGACATAACTGCAACCAATACAAAAGAGGGTATATTACTTGCATCTGTGTGGGTGGGGGTTGTGCAAGGTGATTATGCTGGGAATGGGTAAGGTGTTTTAAAGGCCCTGATTACTTTTGTGTCTTTCTGGGGCTGACAGAACTATTTTCTCCAGTGGATCTCTTCCACTCCTTCCATAGCACTGGCCCGAAACCTAAAATGGCAGCTGGTGTTCAATTTATACCACAGGGTTTCCGTATTAAAGGGGACCCTTAATGCTTCAGACATCCTGCTGAAGACCTGCTTCAAAATCATAGAATAGAATCCCTATGATGGGCCGTTTGGCCCATCTAGCCTGTACTGACCACAATCCCACCCAGGCCCTATTCCCATAATCTCACACGTTTACCCTGTTAACTCCCCCTGACACTAGGGTTAATTGAGCATAGCCAATCAATCGAACCCACACATCCTTGCAGTGTGGGAGGAAATCGGAGCGCTCAGAGGAAACCCACGCAGACATGGGGAGAATGTGCAAACTACACACAGACAGTGACCCGAGGCCAGAATTGAACCTGGGTCCCTGGCACTGGGAAGCAACAGTGCTAACCACTGTGCTACTGTGCTGCCCCACATATGACAGTTGTAATGATACACTTTCAGAGGCTTCATGTATTGAACACAATAGGATTTATTTCGTGATCTTCAAGAACAGCAGCATGCTTACAGCTGAAGTAACTTTGCCGAGGAGAATCCCCTCCTCTTGGGGTGATTCCCCACTATGAGTCCCAATTAGTCACCCAGGCCAGGTGACCCTTATTCTGCTGTGTTGCCCTTAAAGGGATGATCACCACAACAGCCCATCGATTTTTGGGGCTGTTCGCTTCCCATCAGGTGAAAGGAGTGAAAACCGAGTGAACTTTGTCTAAGTTAATCACATTTCACTGAAGTCATCAGAAAAATAAACTGTGCTATTAAGGTAGCATTCCACCAACTCTAACCCAGATTGGGCTGTAGTCTTTTTGCCACCTTTCTGTCATAGAAACCTTACTTCACTATAAGTAGGGTAGCATCTCCTTATGATGAAACCGAAACAGCAGTGGAACATAGGAACAGGAGTAGACCCTTGAGCTATTCTATAGGAGCTTGCCTGAATTGCAACTCAACCCCATTGACCCACATCACTTGATAGCCCCATACCCAATAAAAGTTTCACTGCTCTCAATCGCAGTAGCTTTCATTGGCCCTCAACACCAATGGCCTTTTGTGAGGAAGGGACTTGCAAATTTCTACGATATGTTGGGTCTGATTTTACCATCAAGTTGTGCCCAATTTTGGGCACAAAATCTTGGTAAAGTCAGATGTGAGGCAAGTAGCGTGATCCACACCTGCCTCCATGCCAGTTCCCCCTTTACCAAGGCCCCTTTACCAATGCATGCATTTAAATTGACTTAATGGCTTCACACCTAACTTTACCGGCATTTCCCCCTTTACCACCATGTTCGCCCATCCAGAATTGGCACAAAACAGACATGCTCCACGGAAGTCCGATTCAGGCGCTCCAGTTAGTGAGGAGGTAAGTGCCGAGCGTCCGACGGCTCTGCTTTGAGATCGGTGGGGCGGTGGGGGGCAGGAGGAGGGGGGAGTTGATGGAACCAACGGCTTTCTGCTTGAGATCGGTAGGGGGAGGAAGGGGGGGGGGGTTCCGTTGCCATTCTGCTTGTGATCAGTGAGGGGAAGGGGGGAGGGGCCTGTGATTGGTCTGGGTGATGGAGAGTGGAGGGATAAGGGGGTCAGTAATGTTGGAAGGGGATGCAATGTCAGCGGAAGGCATTATTTGGCCCAGGAGGGATGTGGCAGGGAAGCCGCATTCTATCATTTTTTTTTGCACATGCACAGTTGGAGGTGCCAGTCAGGGCTGTAGGGTTTCAGGCGTGTTAAACCCCGCCCACAACCTCATGCAGCATGATTTGCAATCACTGATATTTTTTCAGGTAGAGTGTGTGTGTATGGGGGTGCCTGAGAACAGGTTTAAAAGTCAGATCTGAAACACTTCCAGTTTCAAAACCATCGAGCACTTAGAATCAAAATGGGAAACTAGGACCCATTGTCCCATTTTGACATCAAAAAAACTTTAATCATTCTGGGTCAACAAGTGGATAATTCATGAACACCTTGTACTTAAACAGGACAAAGCCATCAAGGCATCTGTTTAGTTGGACACAACAGGGAAAGGAGAAGTTCTAAGATTTTAACATCTGTGAGGAAAAACAGCTTTACAACCTGAAATTTCCAAATCTGCCATAATGTCCAGGAGATTATGGTCTCCTCTTGTGAATTGCAGCATGAATTATTCACGTCAATTTTGGCAACAGATTATGAATTTGCACAAAGTGCTACAGCTGCTCCAGCAATATCTCTTTATTAAAACAAAGCGGATATACTGCCTAGTTTCATCTCTGCCCGACTCCCACAGGTACACCAGAATAAGCCATTGCAAACTCTGCTATCTCTTCACCGTGCATCTCACTCGGTGCGTTAGGAGAAGCTATGGGGCAGTTTGACATATAGAGGTAGACGATTGGGTCACATAGCCCCTCAAGCCTGTTCCACCATTCGATAACATTAACCTAATGCCATGAACCCACACTGAGCCCTGAATATCTTTGGGTGACAAGAATCTATCAATCTCAGATTTAAAATGCACAGTTTGCAATACATTTTGGTAGGAGGATCGATGAGCAATGTGAACTGTATGGTATAATTTGATTGAAATTCCTTTAAAAGTTGAAATAGAAAGACCTGTGGGTGGATGCACACAGCTCTTTGAAGTTGACAGAACAAGTTGAGAAGGCTGTTAAAAAACATGTGGGATCTTTGGCTTTATTAACAGAGGGATTGAATACTGAAACAAAGAAGTTAAGCTCTATAAATTACTAGCTAGGCCTCAGCTGAAGGATGGCAAGGCGTTTGGATTGGTACCAGCAATGAGGGACTTCAATTATCACTCCCGCCTGCCCCAGACTTCTGGCTCCCAACACCTCCCCCCCTGCACTCCCCAAACCCCCATAAAAGGACTCTACATTCTGACCTCTTAAACACTAACTTCCTTAAATTAAATGTCCTTAGCCTCCTAAGAAAGCAGAAGCATTGGTGGGCTTTCTTAACTATAGTGTTGGTGTGGCGGGATCAGGCAGGTCATGTAGAAACTTGAAGCTCTCGACCATTTCCACTCTATCCCCATTGAAGTAGATGAGAGCATGTCTTTCACTAGGTTTCCTGAAGTCGATGACTATCTTCTTCATTTTACTGACATTGAGGGAGAGATTATTGTCATTGCACCAAATTCTCTGTCTCATCATTGCTTGAAATCCGACCCAGTACGGTGATGTCATCAGCAAAATTGAAAACTGAATGGGAGGGGAATTTGGCCATACAATCATACATGTATAAGAACTGTGGTAAGGGGCTGAGGACACAGCCTTGCTGCATACCTCTTCCTCAAAGGCCAGTGGAAGCAACGTCTTTGAATGTTTTTCAGGCAGAGCTAGATAGATTCTTAACAAAGGGGTGAAAGATTATTGGAGGTAGGCAGGAATGTGGGATTGAAATTACACTCAGTTCAGCCATGATCTTACTGAATGATGGAGCAGGCTCGAGGGGCAGAGCGGTCACTCCTGCTCCTAATTCATATGTTCTTACGAACTTAAAAGTGGCAACAGTCCAATTTTTAGCCCTTAAAGTGATGGAAATGACCAATTGATCATTTGAGGAAGGAAATAAATAGTTCATGTTTTGACTGAAGATTTATTCAAGTGAGAATGTTAAGCTCTGTTCTCAATGCTGAATTATTGCACCATGTTCCCAGAATTTCAGCTGTAGCTCAGTGAATAACAACACAACTTGCCTCTGAATCGCTCTGAGCATAAAATCCAATCTGCTGCTCTGTCCTCTTCTGGACGAGATAATAATCTGAAGTCCCCATCTGTCCTCTCAGAGGCATGGAAAATATCCCAGAACCATGGGCGGGATTCTCTGGCCATGCTCACCTCAAAACCAGACAATCCTGTCCGAGGTCAATGGACCTTTGCATGGACTGCCCTCACCGCCACCCCACCACCACCACCAACCCGCACCACCCCCCCCCCCCCCCCCCCCACCGACCCGCTACAATTCCCATGGCAGGTGGGATGGGAGAGTTCCAGTCTACATTTTAAAGAACAGAGGAGGTGTCTGGCTAATTCTTACCCACAAGCCACCTCACTAAAACACATTACCTTGTCATGTGTCTCATTGCAGCATGTGGGATCTTGCTGTGTGCAAACTGGCAGATGCATTTCATATATGACAACTGCGGCTACACTACAAAAGTACTTCATTAGCTGCAAAATACTTTGGGACAAGATGAGGTTGGGAAAGGCGCTATATAAATGCAAGTTTTCTCTCCCTTTCTCTTTCCAGGTTTCTATCTATCCGTCTGTACAATACAAATCAGGTAGTTGACATGGCATTGGCTGTTACTCAGAGATTTTGGGAAGGCCGCAGTGTGTGTGGCTTAAATGTAGAAGGGAGAAACCTTTATGCAATTGCTGTTGAGGAACTTGTTATGCTCCATTGAAGATGATAATAGACCTTTGCAAGTTTTGCCTGACATTCCATGTCATGACCTGGTCCACTTGTTTGTGCAACCTATCCTTTGAGAAAATATGCTTTAGGCAAGGTTGAACTAATATACTTTGAAACTGAACTGGATCTGCATTAAATGCGTTCAGGAACACATTCTAATTTTATAGAATGTATATCAACCAGATGGATATCAAATACAAAGATGTGGATGTGACGCTACATTTTAAAGCTCTACCACACTTGTTGAGTTCCAATACCTCACTGTCGGAAGAGTATATTGGCCTGTCCTCTGAGATCCAGGGTGTTATTCCTCAAAGATGAGGAATACCTTTTGGATGTTCATAGGTAAGATTTGTACAGCACTTACCCAGAAGTATTAACTTCCCTATTGCCCTATGCTGGGATCCAATTAAAATTGTGATTTAAATCACAGAGACCCCCACATCCCTGCCACCCCCCACATTCCCAATCCGCAGGGATTTTCCCCAATCCCCATCTACTCCCTCCTCCCTCGTGGGACTAATGCACTTCCTGACCTCCCAGGGGCCTTTCCTCATTCCTCCTTCCCCATGACTACCCCCTACGCCAACCCCCAAGAGTTGGCACCCCTGATAGGCACCCTCCAAACCACAGGACTCCCCTCCTACCTTCACAGGGATTCTTCCCCCTGCACTCTCACTCCCCCTCCCACCCCCCCATCTTCCCCCACCGACATCAGGCCTGATTCTCACTCCCTCCAACTTCCTGCAACTACCACATCCCCACGTCCCACAATGCACCACTTCACTTGAGGCCCAACAACACCCACTCAACAGGACTGATACCCCTGAGGTGCAACAACCTCCCTGCACCCTGACCCCCACCCCGCTTGCCCAAGACCAATCTTGATCTGACCCCTGACCTCTCCCATGATCTCCAATCAACCACCCAACGTTGGACCCACCCATCCCCCACCCAGCCTCTCCGACAACCCCCACCCCACCTCCCCAAACCCTCCACTCTGACCTCCGAATCTATTCACTTACCTTGCCTTCCCCTTTGGCCTCTCAGGGACCTTTAAGCTTCACCGGACATTTAACTTACCTGGTTTACAATAGCTAGTGCTGTAAAAAGGGGGTGTAGTCTCCTTGCCTTTGATCAAGTTGCCCCATGGATGCACTGCGCTGCCTGGCTCTCTCCTGGCCACAGTCAAAAGGTCAGGCAAGTCAGGCTGGGAAAAAAATTCAGGTAAAAAACCAGGGGCAAAGTGGCAGTCTGATGGTGATTGCCACTGTGAGGATGCTCCAACACTTTGTCATTCCACTGGAGAAGTACATTTTTCTATTTCTGCTTTGGTTGTGGCAGCAACACAGACTAGCATCAATAGTTATGGATGTTGTGGTTTGATGGATGGGTGCAGCCCCGAGAACACTCAAGGTGCTTGACATCGTCCAGGCCAAAGCAGTTTGCTTGATTGGCATCCCATCCACAAACATTCACTCCCTCCACCACCAAAGCACCGTGGCTGCAGTGTATACCATCAACAAGATTGATCCCAGCAACTGCAGTCTCCTTAGGCAGCAACTTCCACACCTGCGATCCTCCTCCCTAACAGCACTGTGGGTGTACCTACACCAGAGGGACTGCAGCGGTTCAAGAAGGCAGCTCATCACCACCTTCTCAAGGATAATTAGGGATGGGCAGTAAATGCTGACCTAGCCCAAATCTCATGAATGAATTCAATAGAATAGCAACATGAGAATGACCAGCTAAACAATTTTTTTTGTGATGTTGATTGGCAGATAGATATTAGTTAAGACACCAGGGATAACTCCCTTGCTCTTCTTTAAAATCGTGCCAGGAGATCTTTTATGAATTGGACCTCAGTTTAATGTCCTATCTGGGTGACAGCAGCTCTGACACTGCAGTGCTCCCTCAGCCCTGCACTGGAGAATCAGCTGTGATCTATGCCCTCAGGCCCTGGAGTTTGACGTGACGCTGGAACCTTGTGATTCAGAGGCAAGGATGGTACTAACTGAGCCACGGTTGATATACCCAAGGCTAAGAGATTGAAATCTTCAAATACATCAAATACAGCCTGAAAGTGCTGCTGAACAGTGAAGTCCACTAGATCTGATAATCATGATCTTTTCCTGCATTGCAGTAAAGGACTTAATTGGCTTTGGGATGTCCTGTAATCATGAAAGGTGTTGTATGTATTTCTTTCCTTTTATGTGGGAGACTCTGGGATCCCTGGACATATTCTGATTGGTGAGGGCTGGGAGGTCAGTCACAGCAGCATATCCATTGGTCACTCCTGACCTTGGGGCAGTGCAGTCACTGAAAGTCAGAGGACATGAATAAATACCCATCCCCTTCTCTTGGAGACATTAAATCTGTACCTAACTGCAGCAGCAGCCCAGGCTAAAGCTAAAGGCCTCCAGTAAAGCCCCCAAAATATCCTGGGCAACCAATATTAAACGTGTTTAAATAGTTGCCCATTCATTTTTCCTGACTTTTATGGGAGGGGTTTGGGCACTCCCCACTTATTTCCAATGGTTTTGTAGGCCTTGTGACAATTGCCCCCACAAACATAAAATATTGTGGTGTTGTAAAAGGGGATGATTGTCATTTGAAGGAATGTTGTCGCCCATTGAACAGTGAGACAAGTTTCTATCAAACAGCAATGGCAGTAACCAATTAACCCACATGTATCAAGGTTTCCCTCAATTACATTCTGTCTGCATTGTCCCTAGGAGCGAGCGCCAGTCTGTAATATGTAACCTCTGTGACCTTTAAGAAGGAATCCGTAAAATGTTGCCATTGAATTAAAGAGCTTGAACTTTGGGGGATTGCAGCCAGGAAAATGAGCAAGATTCGAGCATGTGGCCTCCACTGGAGCAAGAGTGAATACTTTGGAACAATCTCCCAGTGATAGTGGCTAAAATTGAGATAAATTGAGCATTTATTTTCCATAACATTTATGTTGTGGGATTTTTAAAGCATTCATGCCGGTATAAATTAAATTTCAGTATCTAGTCAAAGGATGGACAGAAAATGTTTTAAGAGATTGGACTGTTATAGCTTTTGCTAGTTCCCTACCGATGACTTTTTTGCCATTGCCTGGTTGTTCAGTGATCAAAGAGAGTACTTGCATTTTTATTGTATCTTATCCCATCCTCAGGGCATCCTAAAAGAATTTGCAGTTGCAGGAACGGTGTTGGAGTCCAGCATTGTGGTCAATTTGTGCCCAGAAGTTTCCCAAGAGCTATCAAGATGAATTATGAGTCAAATTCTGACTGCTTGGCGAGAACCCTTTGGTTGGTTTTCCGCCTTCATAATCACATTTCAGTCAATCAATGCTTTCCATTTTGACAGCGATTTGTTTTTTTAAATTTGAGCTATTCTCAATTCTATGCTGCAGTCACTAATAAATATGTGACAGAATGCGATAGGCTAGTGTTAGCTGTAAGTTTGAAATTAAGCATGAGAGCTTGCATCATAAATGGTCAAATCACAAATATGATTCCTCACAGCCTAATGCCAGAACAACTACAAGTTTACAAATGTGAAAAAAATGTCCAAGTAGCTTTCATGCATTATTTACTTCTAAATAGTACATTGTGAATGCAAGTGATGCTCCTTCCAGCAATCCTGATGCAGCTGGATTATTTCATGACAAAATTGTTATCGGAAATTTTGTTGTGAAAATGATTAAGAACAAGAACAAAGACCTCCAAGCCTGCATTGACTATGCTACCCGACTTAACTAAAACCCCTTATCCTTCCGGGGATCATATCCCTCTATTTCCATCCTATTCATGTATTTGTCCAGACGCCCCTTCAAATTCACTATCGTATCTGCTTCCAAAACCTCCCCCACAACAAGTTCCAGGCACCCACCACCCTGTGTGTAAAAAAATCTATCTCATACATCCCCTTTAAACCTTATCCCTTGCACCTTAAACCTATGCCTATAGTAATTGACTCTTCCACTCTGGGGGAAAAAACCTTCTGACTATACACTCTGTCCATGTCTCTCATAATCTTGTAGACTTCTATCAGGTCGCCCCTCAACCTCCATCATTCCAGTGAGAACAAACCAAGTTTCTCCAACTTCTCCCTCCATACCAGGCAACATCCTGGTAAATCTTTTCTGTACCCTCTGCACAGCCTCCATGTCCTTCTGGTAGTGTGGCGACTAGAACTGAACACCATATTCCAAGTGCAGCCTAACTAAGGTTCTATAAAGATTCTATAAGGCTGGAATCTCTGGTCCCGCATGCCCCGCTGCTGCTGCCAGTGAGAATGGAGAATTTGACATTCAGCCAAACCTCCGTTCACAGCAGCGGGACTGGAGAATCCTGACCTAAATCTTCTAATGGGAAACGTGGGCATGATGGGCCAAGTGTGACTGTGCTAAAGAGGCCACACACTTAAAGAAATCACATGCACACTTCAAAACAAAGGGGGCATTGGGTGAGACCAGGAAATGCCCACTCTGGCATTCTATTTTCAACAATGCAGTCTAATATAACTCATATTAGGTAGATTTACATCAATTTCCTTTTAAGAAACTGAATAGATTAAGGACAATCCATAACATCATAAATTGGATCTGTTGCAATGAGATGAAGAATTTCCACATCTTTTGTATACAATTATGTTACATCTAAATTCCTAAAGCCTTTTCTTTAATTTTTAGGTTCTCTTCCATGTTGAGTGGCGAAAAGGGATCAGGAGACTGAATTCCATTACCAAAGGAATTAAAGGTGATTGCAGAATGTTGGAACAAAACCACATTTAAATTCACATTCTGATAAAATATAGGTATTGATTGGAGCCATGCATCTCTCTTTTTGGGGTTCAGATAAATATAACATGGTTTATGTACTGGATGATGTCAATGAATGTGAAAATGTCTTCACAGACAAGGCCATTCAGGCCTATGCACCTACTGCAGGTCTACCTCCACTGATAGAACTGTTCATCATCATCCTATTTCTTTCCTTACAAAGGCAATAGTTCAGTGGTGGCACTTTCACCTCTGAATCAGAAGGAAGCTTCAAAGGTCATGGGTGAAGTCCTGTTCCAGAAACATGAGGGCATAGTCTAAACTGAGAGCCCAGTGCAGCACTGAAGGATTACTGTTCTATCAGAAGTACCATATTTTTGTATGAAACCATAATTTGAGCATTGTCTTCCATTCCTGATCTGCGGTAAATGTAAAAGATCCCATGATGCTATTAAAAGAACAACTTCCTGGTATCTTGGCCAACATTTATCCCTAACCAAATCACATAAACAGTTCAACTGATTATTGATTTCATGGCTGTAATTGTGATCTTGCTGTGCATAGTTTGGCTGCTGTTGTTTCCTACATTGCAATAGTGACCACACTTTAAACTTGCTAAATATTTATTAGTGTCACAAATAGGCTTACATTAACACTGCAATGAAATTACTGTGAAAATCCCCCTGTCACCACACTTCAGCGCCTGTTCAGGTACACTGAGGGAGAATTTAGCATGGCCAATGCACTTAACCAGCATGTTTTTCAGACTGAGAGGGGAAACCGGAGCATCCAGTTAGTTGGCTGTGAAGCACTTTGGAGCATCTTTCCAGTGTTTAGCCAATCCATTGTTATATTTATGATATTTATTATGGTTATTTATGATTACTTGATCCTCAATATTCACTGATGTATAGAAAATCAAGGGTAACCTAAATGAGGTACCTAAGTTGATTGGAGAAGTTGACAGGATAGAAAGAGGAAAGCTTTTTCCTCCTCTAAAGGCTGGGGAGTTCCAGAATAAAGGGCACTGTAGAGTAAAGGGATAATCTGATGTAGAGTAAGAGTTCAATTTGATGATTAGCCATGATCATAATGAATGGCGGAGGAGGCTCGAAGGGTCAAATGGCCTACCCCTATTTTCTAGTTTCTATGTAATATCAGGAGGTGGTTCAGAGAGGGTTTACTGGATTGATATCTGGAATGAGCAGGTTGTCTTATAGGGAAAGGTTAGACAAGCTGGGCTTATTTCCACTGGAGTTTAGAAGAATGAAGGGCGACTTGATTGAAGTATGTAAGGTCCTGAATAGTCTTGACAAGGTGGACATTGAATGGATGTTTCCTCTTTTGGGTGAGTCCAGAACTAGGGGGCAGAGTTTTAAAATTTGGGTTGCCATTTTAGAACAAAGACAGGGAGAATTTTTTTCTCTCGGAGGGTGGTTGAGAAAATTCTTAACTCTCAGAAGGCATTGGAAATGGGGGCATTGAATGTTTTTAAGACAGGGATAGATGGATTTCTTTTCAACAAGGGAATCAAAAATTATTGGGGGAATAGGTGGAAATGTAGAATTCAGAACACAAACAGATCAGCCATGATATAATGAATGGTGGAGCTGATCTGAGGGACCGAATGGTCTACGTCTGCTCCTATTTCATATGTTTGTGGACACGTATGTGATGTTAATGTGATAATGATTTTGGATCACATGATTGTGAAACAGGTGTGGGAGGAGGTGAAGCTCTAATCCTTTGTAGATGTCCAAATGTGTAAATACTTGCTGTAAATAAAGAGTAATAGTTTTGAGGAAATGCCAGCATACTTTGGGAGAGTAGACAATCCCCAAACCTCCCACTGTGTAGGCCCTGACCATACAATGAAACAGTAATTAACCTTAAAATTAAGCAAGCTATTCAGGAGTGATGTGGAGAGAGACTTCTTGACACAAAGTGCAGTGGAAATCTGAAATCTTTTCATTCAAACTTGATACTGAACAAGTTGAAAATGTCATACTTACATTGATATGTTATTGTTGGGCAGGGAAGAGTCATAAAACCAAGTTAGACAGATGGTTTAAGACACAGACCAGCGATGATCTAATTGAATGGTGGGTAGTTGAAAAGAGCCAACACGTGTTCATATTCACCTCGTAATTATATTTTTAAACTCTGTCAAAAGACAATACACTGTATTGCGGCAGTGCATTGGCCATCCTGACTGTACAATTCATCTTTAAGAAGCTGTCACTTTTCGAATCATGGATGAGTTGTGTAAGGTCAGTGATAAGGGACCCTTAATTGTGACAAATTCATCATCATTCCATTGCAAATATATCTTTCTTTAACGGTATCTAAATAAGTAACTAAACATTTGAACAAAGCCAGTTGGCTAACTAGTTTGAAACTTTTATCATCCATCGCAATTAAAAAAAAACATTCAACTCAACACTGAATTCAAGATTTAATTCATTGGCTGGCCATCCACACTCGTTCTGATTTACAGCAGTGCATAGTGTGTCCTGATAGAGAAATTCATTTAACCAGGAGCACCAAACATGCCTTGAGATCTGTGGATTGTTCATTTATCTTTAATATAAATTAAGACAACTTTTATTGAGGTGTTGTATAAATATTTCAATGTGGTACCTAGGGAGGGCAATACAGTCAGAGATGTCACCTTTCAGGTTAAATGTTCAATTGAGGTCCCGTTAGCCTATTTAGATGAATGTAGAAGATTCTGTAGTCCCACTCAAAGAAGAGCATGGTGTTACCCCGGCCATATGTATCCCTTAACAAAGACAGCCAAAAAACAGGTGAGCCAATTATTTTACGATTATTCATAAAATAATTCCTGAGGCCGGTGTCCCTTCACCAAAGTTAGATTTATTTACATTGTTAGGAACACTCAAACCAGGTACTTCCTTGTACAGAGTACAAATCCGGAGTGCCAGTAACCCTGGCACTCCACATTATGTACACATGCAGTGCTCCTTAATTGACCAACCCATTACTGCCTTAATCAGGGAGCTCATATTCTTAGAGGTCCACTGTGTGGGCCTTGTTAAAGTCATTACAATTAGTTACTTCACTGTTGTCGCTGGGACCTTGGTTACCAATTGGCTTCTGGTTTATGTATAAAAGAGTCACAACTCTCCAGAAATGGTCATTCATTGTTTCTTTAGTCATTCGGAGAAAGCTGTGAAAGCTGCTACATTAATGCAAATGTCTTTATTTATTTTGTAACTGGGAAGCTTCTTTGTTCCTTCCTTTCCCCGCCTCCTTTTCTTTGCCACACTTGTGTTCACCCCAGGCAACCTCCCCATGGAGAAAATGGTAGTAATTCTATCACAGTGGCCTTCGAGATCCAGAGAAAAGTTTAGTGGCCATCTTGAAACTGGTCAGGACAATCATGGAGCAGTATTCCATACACCAGTGAGTTTGTCATCTCCATCACCACATCTAGGCTCAAATCAAAGTTCCCGTTTAACACAAACATTCTCATAAGTCTGAGAATGAGAGAATAATGTCAATCTTTTTGGCACATGCTGGATTATGTTCATGAAATGTTGGCACTTTAATTACTTAAAGCAAGAATGCATTCTCAAAGAAACCAGATAATAAACATGATTAAATAAGAATAAAACAATGAAAGAAATGGAAACCGCTGTGAATTTATCATTGTTTTCACTTGTACTGGGAAGCAGGTGTTCAAGTATAGTAATGTACAGAAAACGTAGCTACCATCAAGAACATCATCCATTTAGAGTCAAATGAAAATCCCTATGAGGCCCACAATCTTTCTCATTCATCTTAATTGTTTATGCATTCCTTATTTTCAAATCCCTCTTCTGGTCTTATCTCTCTGTATCTCCTGTGTTTCACAGTGGTGATAAAGAACACCATTCCTAGTGTTACCTGAACTCCCCAGAAACAGTCTATGTTTTGGCAGCAGCAGAACCGAGTTGTGCAATTACCTGTTCTTCAGGATCCTTATTTCCACATCTCACACTCCGATTCTTTGTGATCTGCTGACAAGTACAATCAATCATCGAATCTCCAAACACAGGAGGATGCTATTCAGCCCACTGTGCCTGCCCCACCTCTGAAAATGCTGATAAAATGCCCAAAAATCTTCCTACACCTCTGCAACTTTCTTCCCCTTCCTGGAAGTTAATCTGCTTCAGGGAGTGTGTTCCAGATCATAATAATCATAGAATAGAATCATAGAATCCCTGCAGTACAAAAGGAATCCATTCGGCCCAACAAGTCTGCACTGACCACAATCTCACCCAAGGCCTATTCCCATAACCCCACACATTTACTCTGCTAATCCCGTGACACAAGGATCAATTCAGCATGGCCAATCAATCTAACTGCACATTTTTGGAGTTCTGGATTTTTCTGAACTTTGTTTAAAAAGCCTCAGCTTTTTACCATTTATATAGATGATCTGGAGGAGGGAACCGAGTGTAGGGTGTCAAAATTTGCTGATGACACCAAGATTGGGGGAACGGCAAATTGTGCGGAGGGTGTGGAGAGTCTGCAGAAGGATCTAGATAGGCTGGGTGAATGGGCCAGGAAATGGCAAATGGAATTTAATGTTGGCAAGTGTGAGGTGGTCCACTTTGGTAGGAATAATGGTAGGAAGGACTATTACTTACGTGGCGAAAAACTGCAGCAGGCGACGGCGCAGAGGGACCTCGGGGTCCTTGTGCATGAGTCGCAAAAACCCAGCTTGCAGGTGCAGCAGGTGGTCAGGAAGGCGAATGGGATGCTGGCCTTCATAGCGAGGGGGATTGAATATAAAAGTAGGGAGGTCTTGCTGTGGCTGTATAGGGCATTGGTGAGGCCGCAGCTGGAGTACTGTGTGCAGTTTTGGGCGCCGCACCTGCGCAAAGATATTTTGGCCTTGGAGGGAGTGCAGAGGAGGTTTACTAGGCTGATACTGGAGTTGAGGGGGTTGAGCTATGAGGAGAGGCTGAATAAACTAGGCTTGTACTCGTTAGCGTTTAGAAGAATGAGGGGAGATCTCATTGAGACGTATAAGATGATGAATGGGATGGATAGGATAGAGGTGGAGAGCCTCTTCCCGCTCAAAAAAGACAGTAGGACTAGGGGGCACAGCCTCAAAATAAAGGGGGGGCGGTTTAGAACGGAGTTGAGGAACTTCTTCACTCAAAGGGTGGTGAATCTCTGGAATTCTCTGCCCGTTGAAGTGGTGGAGGCTGCCTCGCTAAATATTTTTAAGACGCGGGTTGATAGGTTTTTGATAAGAGAGGGGATTAAGGGTTATGGGGAGAGGGCAGGAATGTGGAACTGAGCCACGACAGATCAGCCATGATCTTATTGAATGGCGGGGCAGGCTCGAGGGGCTAGATGGCCTACTCCTGCTCCTATTTCTTATGTTTCCATGCTGCCCTCAACATACTCATATTAGTCCATTATTATCTTGGCCAAATATGGACCAAGTGCAGGCAATTGAGACTAGTTTAAGGGGTTTAAAAAAAAGGCAGCATGGACAAGTTGGGCCAAAGGGCCTATTTCCATGCTGTAAATCTCTGTGACTCTATCTGCATTATACCATGGTTCTACTCAGTTGGCTCGCTAGTTAGCATGGGATGTAGTAGGTCACCAATGGTGTCAGTTCAATTCCTGTATGTGTTATGAAATTTAATGGAGGCTCTACCATGCATTTGTGATATGGCGCCCCTCAAGCTATGAGTCGCCACTCATGGAGAGTGATACTGTGAAAACCCCCATGATGTCCATGGGGAATCATTGATTGCTCTCCATGTGTGGGACTCATTGAGTATGAGTTCCCCAGTAACAGGCAGTGGCCTGCCCAGCTGGAACTCATTACCTGAACCTTTTATAAGACAGGCCTAGGACTGGGCCTGCTGAAAGGTAATCTCAGGCAGGGATTAGTGTGTGTATACCACGGCAGTGATTTTACTTTGTGTCTTGTCATTAACTATGTTCCTTTCCAATTGGGCTTCCTGAGTCATTACAGATGCCTATGATCCTTTGGGACTATGGCTAAATGATGATGATAATTACATAATTCTAAGAGTCTGAGTGTTTCGACATGTAGCTGGACAAGGATTTCTTTTCAGTTCAGGTTGGGACTGGGAGGAATTACAATGTGCCAATTGTAAAGGGTTGGAGTAATGTACCTGTGTTGAACCTGCTTCCCAGGATCAGATGAAGGGGAAGAGGAGGGGAATCAGTGAAGCCAAATCCTACAAGAAGGGAAGCTAGTTCTTTCATAGAGCCAAAACATGACTATTCAGTAGTATGCATCCTGTCCTGTAGTCACATAATGTCGAGTTAGGCTAATAGAGCTGTGTTTCACATTTTGAAATGACATTCATCTGGGAGACAACAGAACAGTTTCATTTGCAAGGGTTTCATTTTATCCTTGAACCAGCATCAAAATATCATGTTACTCATCTCTACAAAGGCGCTGATCAGAACATTAGCAACTGCAAATTCTTAAACTCCCCAAGGTCTTGGTTTGGTAGTAATTTAAGATACAAGCTTTGTATTGAAAATGGGGGCATTCACATGTGTACCGAAGCTTGCTAACAGATTGAATCAGTGGCTTCACCAGATAAAGGCTTCATCTGAGTTTATGAAATCATAATTGTGCTAATGACATGAGTACAGCTTTGTTTTCTAAATAGGAATGAAAAGTGAAAGGGTTCAGTGTTCTGCGTGATCATTTACAGGGAGAAAGCACACGATTCAGTTATTTGTTCCAGGGCTAGCTCACTTAAAGAGTGAGGCAATGAGTGCTGCTGGTCCCTGCTCCTTCCTCATGGCTCTGCAAATTTTTCCTTTCTGAATACCTATCCAACTTTTTTTTGAAAGTTGATGGCTGGAATTTTACCGTCCCACACACCACGGTAATCGGAACGGGTAAGAGGCGGACCGTGGAAATCACAGAATCCCTACAGTGCAGAGTGAGGCCATTCAGCCCATCGAGTCTGCACCAACAACAGGCAGGATTTTCCAGTTTTGGAGAAAGGGAGGCTGGAAAATCCCACCCTTTCAATCTGTACATTCCGAATCAGAAAAGCTCAGTAAAACAAATTCTCTTTGTTCCCTCCTGACCTGAGACCACATCTAGAATATTGTGTACAGTTTTGGTCTCCTTTTCCAGGGAAGAATGTTCTTGCTCTCAAGGCAGTGAAGCGAATGTTTACCAGGCTGAATCCGGGGATGGCGGGACTGATGTATGAGAAGAGTTAACTAGATTAGGATTGTTTTCACTGGAGGGGAGGTCTCATAGAGACTTATAAAATTCTAACAGGACTATACAGGGTAGATGCAAGGAGGACGTTCCTGATGGTGGGGGAATCCAGAACCGGGGTCACAGTCTGAGGATTTGGGGAAGACCATTTAGGATGAAGATGAGGAGACATTTCTTCACCCAGAGAGTGTTGAGCCTGTGGAATTCATTACCACAAGAAGTAGTTGATGCCAAAACATTGAATGTATTCAACAGGCAGCTAGATATAGCACTTGGGGCAGATGGGCTCAAAGGTTATGGGGATAAAGCAGGATGAGGTTATTGAGTTGGACGATAAGCCATGATCGGTCGCTGGATTCCGGGGAAGTGCCGGAAGATTGGAAAGCAGCTAATGTTACGCCGTTGTTTAAGAAGGGTGCCAGGCAAAAGGCAGGGAATTATAGGCCAGTTAGTTCAATGTCTGTTGTAGGTAAAATGTTAGAATCCGTCATCAAGGAGGAAATAGCGAGGCATCTTGAGGGGAATTGCTTGATAGAGCAGACGCAGCACGGTTTCGTTAAGGGGAAGTCGTGTCTGACAAATTTACTGGAGTTCTATGAGGATGTGTCTAGGGCGGTGGATAACGGAGAGCCGGTGGATGTGGTCTTTCTTGATTTTCAGAAGGCGTTTGAAAAGGTACCTCACAAGAGGTTATTGCAGAAGGTCAGGGGACATGGAGTTGGGGGGTAGGGTGTTAGCGTGGATAGAGGATTGGTTGTCAAATAGGAGGCAGAGAGTGGGGGTCAATGGGTGCTATTCGGATTGGCGGTTGGTGACTAGTGGAGTGTCCCAGGGGTTGGTGCTGGGGCCTCAGCTATTTGCCATTTATATAGATGATCTGGAGGGGGGAACCGAGTGTAGGGTGTCAAAATTTGCTGATGACACCAAGATTGGTGGAACGGCAAATTGCACGGAGGGTGTGGAGAGTCTGCAGAAGGATCTAGATAGGCTGGGCGAATGGGCCAGGAAATGGCAAATGGAATTTAATGTTGGCAAGTGCGAGGTGGTCCACTTTGGTAGGAATAATGGTAGGAAGGACTATTACTTACGTGGCGAAAAACTGCAACAGGCGACGGTGCAGAGGGACCTCGGGGCCCTTGTGCATGAGTCGCAAAAACCCAGCTTGCAGGTGCAGCAGGTGGTCAGGAAGGCGAATGGGATGCTGGCCTTCATAGCGAGGGAGATTGAATATAAAAGTAGGGAGGTCTTGCTGCGGCTGTATAGAACATAAGAACATAAGAAATAGGAGCAGGAGTAGGCCATCTAGCCCTTCGAGCCTGCCCCACCATTCAATAAGATTATGGCTGATCTGTCGTGGCTCAGTTCCACATTCCCGCCCTCTCCCCATAACCCTTAATCCCCTCTCTTATCAAAAACCCATCAACCCGTGTCTTAAAAATATTTAGCGAGGTAGCCTCCACCACTTCAATGGGCAGAGAATTCCAGAGATTCACCACCCTTTGAGTGAAGAAGTTCTTCCTCAACTCCGTTCTCCATTCTCCCTTTATCTTGAGGCTGTGCCCCCTAGTCCTACTGTCCTTTCTGAGCAGGAAGAGTCTCTCCACCTCTATCCTATCCATCCCATTCATCATCTTATACGTCTCAATGAGATCTCCCCTCATTCTTCTAAACTCTAACGAGTACAAGCCTAGTTTATCCAGCCTCATAGCTCAACCCCCTCAACTCCGGCATCAGCCTAGTAAACCTCCTCTGCACTCCCTCCAAGGCCAAAGTATCCTTGCGTAAGTACGGCGCCCAAAACTGCACACAGTACTCCAGCTGCGGCCTCACCAATGCCCTATATAGCCGCAGCAAGACCTCCCTACTTTTATATTCAATCCCCCTTGCTATGAAGGCCAGCATCCCATTCGCCTTCCTGACCACCTGCTGCACCTGCAAGCTGGGTTTTTGCGACTCATGCACAAGGACCCCGAGGTCCCTCTGCACCGTCGCCTGCTGCAGTCTTTCGCCACGTAAGTAATAATCCTTCCTACCATTATTCCTATCAAAGTGGACCACCTCGCACTTGCCAACGTTAAATTCCATTTGCCATTTCCTGGCCCATTCACCCAGCCTATCTAGATCCTTCTGCAGACTCTCCACACCCTCCGCACAATTTGCCTTTCCACCAATCTTGGTGTCATCAGCAAATTTTGACACCGTACACTCGGTTCCCTCCTCCAGATCATCTATATAAATGGTAAATAGCTGAGGCCCCAGCACCAACCCCTGGGACACTCCACTAGTCACCAACCGCCAATCCGAATAGCACCCATTGACCCCCACTCTCTGCCTCCTATTTGACAACCAATCCTCTATCCACGCTAAAGGGCATTGGTGAGGCCGCAGCTGGAGTACTGTGTGCAGTTTTGGGCACCGTACTTACGCAAGGAGATTTTGGCCTTGGAGGGAGTGCAGAGGAGGTTTACTAGGCTGATACCGGAGTTGAGGGGGTTGAGCTATGAGGAGAGGCTGAATAAACTGGGCTTGTACTCGTTAGAGTTTAGAAGAATAAGGGGAAATCTCATTGAGACGTATAAGATGATGAATGGGACGGATAGGATAGAGGTGGAGAGCCTCTTCCCGCTCAGAAAGGACAGTAGGACTAGGGGGCACAGCCTCAAGATAAAGGGGGGGCAGTTTAGAACGGAGTTGAGGGAGAACTTGTTCACTCAAAGGGTGGTGAATCTCTGGAATTCTCTGCCCATTGACGTGGTGGAGGCTGCCTCGCTAAACATTTTTAAGACGCGGGTTGATGGGTTTTTGATAAGCGAGGAGATTAAGGGTTATGGGGAGAGGGCGGGAATGTGGAACTGAGCCACGACAGATCAGCCGTGATCTTATTGAACAACAGGGCAGGCTCGAAGGGCTAGATGGCCTACTCCTGCTGCTATTTCTTATGTTCTTATGTTATCATGATGAATCGTGGAGCAGGCTCGAAGGGCCAAATGGCCTCCTCCTGCTCCTGTCTTCTATGTTTCTATTACCTCTTGCCAATTAATTACACTTGATGACTCTTACAATGAATCTGACATTTGACGGGGACAATTGTACCTGATTCTGAAGTGTTCATTTTAACTAGCTCTTGTACGTGGAGGGGGGGGAGGGGCGGTTAATGGCTGAAAAATGGTGTTGAGTCACTCATGATCCCTCTTACACTATCACTTTCTCTGTAGTTATTCCTGTGCTATAGAAAATGCAGTAGCCAACATGTGCACATCCGGCTTTACACAAACCACACTCCAATTAATGACCGTATCATCTGTTTGGGTATTGCTTGAGAGATTAATGATGTGGTTGTTTTTATCTGGCAAGCATTTGCACACCTAAGACTTTGATTTCTGCACCCAGTGTCGTTAAGTCAAGTCTAACAAAAAATGTCATCTGTCTCGTCATGCGAAGCACGCTTGCCTTTGAGTCGGCAGAGCCAAGGTTTGAGTTTCATTCTGCAGATTTCAGTGCAAAACCTAGGGAACCACTCCTCGGAAACACCGAAGAAGTGCTGCACTGTTGGAGGTGTCATCTCTCAGGTAGGATGTCTGTCTTCACTTTTGATTGCAAAATATCCCGTAGCATTATTCCAACAAAGAGCAGGGAATTTCTCCCCAGTGGTGTCTTGGTCAATATTTACCCCTCAACCTAACTGAAAGGATCTGTCTTGTCATCCTTGCAGTTTGCACTAGTTTGCTTTGTGGAAACTAGCCAATGTGTTGCTTACATTATAACAGCAGCTACACTTCATAAAGCATTTTATTAACTGGAAAGCAATTGCGGGGGGTGTCTTGAGATTGTGAAAGTTGCTGAACCAATGGTAGCTTTTCAAAACAAAAGAAAATAAAACAGAAATTGGGGAAAACTGATAAGTCGCCATTTCAGCCATGAGTCGTTCACTGCACCCCCAACATGTTTGATTGTCTCCCCTCCCCACAGGTGGTCCAATGGCGCAGTGGTTAGCACTGCTACTATGCAGTGCCAGGGACTCAAGTTCAATTCCAGCCTCAGGTGACTGTGTGTGTGGAGTTTGCACAGTCTCCCCGTGTGTGTGTGGGCTTCCTCTGGGTGCCCTGGTTTCCTCCCACACAGTAAAAAGTCTGACAACACCAGGTTTTAGTCCAACCAATTTATTTGATAGTAAACGCACAAGCTTTCAGGTTTGTCCCTTCGTCAGGTGAATGGAGAGTTCTGGCCTCAGACAGAGCATATAAAGCACAGGCAGTTTACAGATTACTGATTAGAATGCGAATCTTTACACCTAACCTGCTGTTCAAGTCTTGAAGTGGCTGACAATGTGAGTGGAAGGAGCACTGATCACAGGTTAAAGAGATGTGTATTGTCTCCAGACAGTACAGTGAGTGAAGTTTTGCAAACCCAGGCAAGTGTTGGGGGTTACAGATAGTGCCACATGAACCCAAGATCCTTGTTGAGACCTGGAAACTAAAATGGAATACATATTCTCAACTTGCGCTCAGGATGCAGACCAACTGCAAAACTCTGCCAAGCAGATGAGACAAAGAAACTGCACCACCTACATGCACACCAAGAACAGGAAACTTGAGAAACTTGGCATCGCCGCCAGCAACAACCAAGCCTCCCCCGGCACCACAGCACTACTACAGGGAGGTCTATTGTCAAATTGTCGGACTACACACTTCAACCAGATGAAATCGAAGTTCTCAGCCGAGGGCTCAATTTCTGCCCCACCACCAAAATGGACCCCATCAGTCTCGCAGTGGACACAGAGGAATCCATCAGGCGAATGAGGCTGCGGGAGTTCGTCCACAAACCCCAAGAGGCCAGCAGCGAACACAATGGGACAGCCGATGAACCAGAACAGCCGACAGAGAGATCCGCAGTGCAACAACCTAAGAGGAAGGAATCCAATTGGACTCCTCCGGAAGGCCGCTACCCTCGACTGGACTTTTATGCCCAAACCATCAGGAGGTGAGTTAACACCAGATTCATCAGCCGCACTCACAAGACAGCCCCGAACATCACTCAAGCACAACACAACGCCATCCACGCTCTCAAGACAAACTGCAGCATTGTCATCAAACCAGCAGACAAAGGAGGGGCCATTGTCACACTGAACAGAATGGATTACTGTAAAGAAGTGTACCGACAACTAAACAATGAGGAACACTACAGACAGTTACCCACAGATCCGACCAAAGAACACACTCGTCAACTCAACAATCTGATCAAGACCTTTGATCCGGACCTTCAGAGCACCCTCCGTGCTCTCATTCCACGTACTCCCCGCATTGGAGATCTCTACTGCCTCCCAAAGATACACAAGGCAAACACACCTGGCCGTCCCATCGTATCGGGCAATGGAACTCTGTGTGAGAACCTCTCCGGCTACGTCGAGGGCATCCTGAAACCCATTGTACAAAGAACCCCCAGCTTTTGTCGCGACACTACGGACTTCCTACAGAAACTCAGCACACATGGAGCAGTTGAACCAGGGACACTCCTCGTCACAATGGATGTCTCAGCGCTCTACACCAACATCCCCCACAATGATGGCATTGCTGCGACTGCCTCAGTACTCAATGCTGACAACTGCCAGTTTCCAGATGCAGTTTTACAACTCATCTGCTTTATCCTGGACCATAATGTCTTCACCTTCAACAACCAGTTTTTCATCCAGACACCCGGAACAGCCATGGGGACCAAATTTGCACCTCAATATGCCAACATCTTCGTGCACAGGTTCGAACAAGACTTCTTCACTGCACAGAACCTTCAACCGATGCTATACACTGGATACATCGATGACATTTTCTTCCTTTGGCCTCATGGTGAACAATCACTGAAACAACTATATGATGATATCAACAAATTCCACCCCACCATCAGACTCACCATGGACTATTCCCCAGAATCAGTTGCATTCTTGGACACACGCATCTCCATTAAGGACGGTCACCTCAGCACCTCACTGTACCGCAAGCCCACAGACAATCTCACAATGCTCCACTTCTCCAGTTTCCACCCTAAACATGTTAAAGAAGCCATCCCCTATGGACAAGCACTCCGTATACACAGGATTTGCTCAGATGAGGAGGATCGTGACAGACACCTCCAGACGCTGAAAGATGCCCTCTTAAGAACAGGATATGGCGCTCGACTCATAGATCGACAGTACCGATGTGCCACAGCGAAAAACCGCACCGATCTCCTCAGAAGACAAACACGGGACACAGTGGGCAGAGTACCCTTCGTTGTCCAGTACTTCCCTGGAGCGGAGAAGCTACGACATCTTCTCCGGAGTCTTCAACATATCATTGATGAAGACGAACATCTCGCCAGGGCCATCCCCACACCCCCACTTCTTGCCTTCAGACAACCACACAACCTCAAACAGACCATTGTTCGCAGCAAACTACCCAGTCTTCAGGAGAACAGTGACCACAACACCACACAACCCTGCCACAGCAACCTCTGCAAGACATGCTGGATCATCGACATGGATACCATCATCACACGTGAGAATACCATCCACCAGGTACATGGTAAATACTCTTGCGACTCGGCCAACATTGTCTACCTGATATGTTGCAAGAAAGGATGTCCCGAAGCATGGTACATTGGGGAGACCATGCAGACGCTACGACAACGGGTGAATGAACATCGCTCGACAATCACCAGGCAAGACTGTTCCCTTCCTGTTGGCGAACACTTCAGTGGTCATGGGCATTCAGCCTCTGACCTTCGGGTAAGCATTCTCCAAGGCGGCCTTCATGACACACAGCGCAGAGTCGCTGAGCAGAGACTGATAGCCAAGTTCCGCACACATGAGGATGGTCTCAACAAGGATCTTGGGTTCATGTCGCACTATCTGTAACCCCCGTGACTTGCCTGGGTTTGCAAAACCTCACTTACTGTACTGTCTGGAGACAATACACATCTCTTTAACCTGTGATCAGTGCTCCTTCCACACACATTATCAGCCACTTCAAGACTTGAACAGCAGGTTAGGTGTAAAGATTCGCATTCTAATCAGTAATCTGTAAACTGTCTGTGCTTTATATGCTCTGTCTGAGGCCAGAACTCTCCATTCACCTGACGAAGGGACTAACCCGAAAGCTTGTGCGTTTACTATCAAATAAATTGGTTGGACTAAAACCTGGTGTTGTCAGACTTTTTACTGTGTTTACCCCAGTCCAACGCCGGCATATCCACATCATTCCTCCCACACTCCAGAAGTGTGCAGGTTAGGTGGATTGGCCACGCTAAATTGTTCCTTAGGGCCCGATTTTACCATTTTCATTCGAAGTGCTGAGACTGGGCGCAATTCAGATCTGACTTGGAAAACTGCTCTCAGGCGTTCCCATACGCACTTAACCTGAAAAAAGATCGTGGGTCTGAATCACACTGTGGGTGGGGCTCAGTGCGCCCGAAACTCTGCAGCTCCGATCGGAGCTTTCGACTGTGCGGGTGGGCGGTGAAAAAAGTAATTTGTAAAACGTGCCACTGTCACATCACTCCTGGGCCACAAAAAGCGGATAAACTGGCCCTGGAACAAAAAGCGGGAGCAATTGCCCCCACAGACATCACCCCACCCCCACAACGTAACTGTACTCCTTATCCACCCACCATCCCCTACCCCAATACCCAGACTGATCACCACCCTCTGCCCCCTTTCCCACAAACCAATCATCCGCAGAGTGGCAGCGGTCCCCCCTACCCCTGCCCCCACACTCCACCCACCAGAGATCCATCTGGCCTCCACTCCATTCACAAGAGAGAGACTGGCCTCCTCCCACCACCATCAGAGATACATCTGATCCACTTCCCTCCTGTCTCCCCGCCCACCAGAGAACGATGTGGCCTCCTTCCTCCCCTGCCATCCAGGGAATGATCGGGCCTGCTCCAGCACCCCCTCAGCAGACAATGGTGAGGCCTTACTCCCCCACCAGAGAACGATCAGACCTCCCCCACCAGAGAATGATCTGACCCATCTCCCTCTCCCTGCTCCACCACTGATCTGAGTTAGAGGGGTGCCGGAAGCTCTGACCTTACCTCTGCAGAAGCTGGAGCGCCCAAAACAGACCTTTGCCGAGCGTGTCTGTTTTGCGCTGTATCTGTACAGGTGAACCCGATGGTAAAGGAAGAAGTGCTGGTAAAGTTGGGCGGGCAGCCCGTTAATTCAATTTAAATGCGCACAAATGCATTTAAATCACCGCTGCATTCGTTTTGGGTGCGGTTCGGACTGCAGCCATTTTCGGGCCTTGGTAAAGTGGGCATCTGCACAGATGCAGGTGTGGATCATGCTAATCTCCGCGCGTCCGACTTCACCAAGTTTTCATGCCCGTTTTCGGGCACGACACAATGGTAAAATCTTAGTGTCCCAAGATATATCGGTTAGGGGTTTTAGTGGGGTAAATACTTGGAGTTATGGGGTAAGCCTGGGTAAGAGTCGGTGCAGATTTGATGGGCCAAATGGCCTCCTGCACTGCAGGGATTCTATGACGTTGCCTGACATGCTGCATACTTTATAGTGCTTTGTTCATTTCAGGTGACCACTGCCTGCAGTAGAGTTTCAGGTTTAACACGGGTTAGGTGCAGAGTAAATCCCCCTCCAGCTGGCCCCAGCTACTCAGTGTAATCTCAGCTGATGGTCCTGCACGTACCAGTGCAACATTTCAATTTCCCACACCATGTGTTATTGGGACTGAGGCTGAGATTGCCAATTTAGTGCCAATTAGTGAGGAATTATGTCCAGCTTGTGGACTGGTGCCCGTCGACAACTGGGCCGAGTCCAGCCAATCTCACTACTTAAGACCCTTACAGCTGGCCGTCAGAATAGGCTTTTAAGCCATCAGTCTAGGATGAATTCCAACCCAAGTCCCAGATGTGAAGGGGGCAGTCTGCGAACCCACTCTGCAAGCCAAACCTTTGGAATGTGAGTCTGGTTGCATCTTTTTCCTGGAAGGAGAGCAATACGCGAAGTTGACCCACAACATGGGTACAGTTATTGTGGTGCATTGCTGAGCTTTCAATCAACTTCACAGTCATTATAGTGGATTTCAGGAGCTCAGCTATAATTTGTTGGTGGAGGAGATATTACACAGAAATTACAGCACAGAGACCATTTGGCCTTTACTGATCAATGCTGGCATTTATGCATTATGAAACAATATTGATATAATGCAACACAAGGTAGTAGTGGGACATCTCTTTTAAGTACTACAACAAGTTCACCACTGGGAATTGGTGGTTAACCAATCCTTTGCCACTTTCTTCTTCATCTTGAGTTTTCTGCCCAAAGGTAGATCCAACCCACAGTGCCACAATCTCCACCACGGGTAGGGCAAGAAGGCAGGTCCTAAATAGGGGGTGGCATGATGGCACAGTGGTTAGCACTGCTATCTTCCAGAGATCTGGGTTCAATTCTGGCCTCGGGTGACTGCCAGTGTGGCGTTTGCATGTTCTCCCCGTGTCTGTGTGGTTTTCCTCCGGGTGCTGCAGTTTCCTTCCATAATCCGAAAGATGTGCTGGTTAAGTACACTGGCCGTGCTGAATTGCCCCTTATTGTCCCAAGATTACAGATTAGATGGATTAGCCATGGTAAATGTGGGGTTACAAGGATAGGTTGGGGGAGAGGGCCTGTGTACTCAGTGAAAGAGTTGGTGCAGACTTGATGGGCCAAATGGACTCTTCTGCACCATAGGGATTCTATGGTTCTATGATAAATCCATCCCAGCTGGAATGGGGATTGATACCAATCTGACCACACTGACCATCTAGTTTCCCCCACAGAGGAGTCTGAATTGCAGAGGCAACTTACACTTTTTATATGCATGTTGCAGTGTGAAGCTATTGTAGTGATGGTAAAGACTCCTTTTTTTTCCCATCACATGGCTGGCCAGGAATCTCTCCTGCTCTTACCGTCACTGGCCTGCATTGGAAGGATTTTCAGGTTGACACCCAACTTATTTGGCCACGTTATGAATGCACGTTCTTGGCCATCAATTCCTAGGGTGAGATTTGAACCCGGGAAGCTTCTGGTTCGGAGGCAGGGACGCCATCCACGGTGCCACAAGACAGCTACCATTGGCACTTATAAGACATGAATTGGTGAAGAGGAGAGTCCGTCTGTAGCTCACTAACACTGGCTTAGTCCAAGGATAAGCGGATCCGATATTAATAGTAAGAATCCTATAATTTATGCCATAAAACAGATCCATCATACCAATCAAAAGAAATGCTCCTTATCACCTCCAGTTCTTTGCTTAGAAGATCGACTGTTTCTGAATGTAAAGTGTTAGACAGTCATTCTAGAATCCCTATATTGATGCGTGGGCTTGCTTTTGCTTCAGTTGTCTTGAACTGTCAACCAGGCAAGAATCTCGATGATAACTACACGGTACCACATGAGGATTGTTTTGTTTGCGAGGAATATTTTGGGTGGAGTATTCTGCATTTCTTTTTTTGCACAAAGTGACGGGATCAAACAGTCACTGTTTGATTAGAACATCGGGCTGGACATGAGGTAAAGCTCAGTAACTGCTTCCATCCTATTCTCAAACACCAGTGTCGACCACAACCATGGGACAGTCCTATCCCTTACAGCAGACAAGTTCAAGGCCTCCTTTGAAAGATCCTATCACTTGGCGTTGGAGCACAGGCTGTGGACAGTTGTCTGTAAGAAAACTGGGTAAAGACTGCTGGGAATAAGATGTTTTGACTCGAGCTGTCATGGCCATGAATCCATAACAACTTGCTTTTATCTAATGTCTTTTAACACAGTCAAGTGTCTCCAGAATGTCTCATAGGACCGTTAGCAAACAAAATTCATCATTGAACCACAGAAGTAGATAATGGCATGGCAAGGAAATAGATCTTAAGGAGCATCTTCAAGGAATAGTGTAAAATAAAGAGGGAGATTTGGAGCTGGATTTTCAGGTTTATTTGAACAGAGGCTGATGGGGCCCAAATTTAATGAGGCTTGGTCGGTGTGTTGGTTTCTTGACACAGTTCCCAGTGTCGGCCATTTAGGCTGATGCATGTTCAGGGCTCAGGAAGGCAGCCCTGCCCCCAACACAAAGTGGGAAGGCAATTAGACTCATTAAAGAGCCTCATCGGTAATCGGCCTCTAGTTTTCCAATCTGACTGGAACAGCCTGGCTAAACCTGGACAGGTTTAGCATTGATGTGAATTGTTGCACTGAGTACTGGGACTCCCACTGCATTGAGCATCTACATACCTAACCTAATCAGCACGTGCAGTACTCAACTGGCATGTGGAGTCTGGCTGACTTTTCTCGATGCCAGGATAACACTCTCTGATACTCCAGCCATTTTGTGTCATTCTGGTACAGCTGTAGCCATGGCAGTGCCAGGTCAGTGGTCTGTTAACTGAGTCTTGATTAGGTTAGGTAGCAAGAACCCTTGCCTCTGAGTCTAAGGTTATGATTTCACACCTCACTCCCAGAGCAGTCGTAATGGAGTCGTGCATTGTTGGAGGTGCCATCTTTCTCACAAGATATTGAACCCACCTGCCCTCAGAGCTAGGTGTGAATGATCCCATGACACTACTTCTAAAGAAGAACGGCGCGGTACGGTGACACAGTGGTCAGCACTGCAGCCTCACAGCGCCAGGGACCCAGGTTCAATTCCGGCCTCGAGTCACTGTCTGTGCGGAGTTTGCACATTCTCCCTGTGTCTGCATAGGTTCCTTCCTTATGCTCTGGTTTCCTGCCACAGTTAAAAGATGTGTGAGTTAGGTCAATTGACCATGTTAAGTTGACCCTAGTATCAGGGGGATTAGCAAGATAAATATGTAAGGCTACAGGAATGGAGCCTGGGTGGGATTGTGGTCAGTGCAGACACAATGGGCCGAGGAGGGAGACTTGGACAGGTTGCAGAGCTGGGCCGAGAGGTGGCGGATGGAGTTTAATGCGGAGAAGTGTGAGGTAATTCACTTTGGCAGGAATAACAGATGTGTCGAGTATAGGGCTAACGGGAGGACTTTGAATAGTGTGGATGAACAGAGGGATCTAGGTGTATGTGTACATAGATCCCTGAAAGCTGGGAATCAAGTAGATAAGGTAGTTAAGAAGGCATACGGTGTCTTGGCGTTTATTGGTAGGGGGATTGAATTTAGGAGCCGCAGCGTCATGTTGCAACTGTACACAACTCTGGTGCGGCCGCACTTGGAGTACTGTGTGCAGTTCTGGTCCCCACATTATAGGAAGGACGTGGAGGCTTTGGAGAGGGGGCAGAGGAGGTTTACCAGGATGTTGCCTGGTATGGAGGGGAGGTCCTATGAGGAGAGACTGAGGGATTTGAGGTTGTTCTCGTTAGAAAGAAGGCAGCTAAAAGGGGATCTTATTGAAACATATAAGATGATTAGAGGTTTGGATAGGGTGGACAGTGATAGCCTTTTTCCTCAGGTGGAGAAAGCTAGCACGAGGGGGCATAGCTTTAAATTAAGGGGGGGTAGTTATAGGACGGATGTCAGGGGTAGGTTCTTTACCCAGAGGGTGGTGAGGGATTGGAATGCCCTGCCTGCTGCAGTTGTAAATGCGCCTAGTTTGGGGGCGTTTAAGAGATCCGTGGATAGGTTTATGGATGGAAAGGGATCAGTTTAGGTTAGAGGGTCATTGTTTTTTAACTGGTCGGCGCAACATCGTGGGCCGAAGGGCCTGTTCTGTGCTGTAATGTTCTATGTTCTATGAGTGGCCTCTGTCTGTACTGTGGGGATTTGCTGATTCTATGATCAGGGGTTATCCCAATGTCCTGATCAATATTTATCAGGGCGGAGAGAATCCTTTGCATGATATCGCCGTGAAGCAGCAGATTGATGAGAAATAGAAGGGAGGTGGAAGGAAGGTGCGAGAGCAAGACTAGATCCTTAGGAAATTACAGAGAAGAGAAACAATGTAAAAGAATCTCTGAGTATGACTGAATAGGAGAGAGTGGAACCAGGCAAGATACAAATACAGAGATGGTATTGGCAGCTGAGTAGGGATTGGAGAGATTCAAACATGGAGTTGCCGGTTAGGTGGACATAAATTTGAGACAAAGAAGTTTCAATTTTATTTATTCTTTTATTCCTTTGTGGGACACGGGCATCGCTGGCTGGCCACCATTTATTGCCTAGTTGCCCTTGGGGGGGCAGTTGAGGGTCAACTACATTGCTATGGCTCTGGAATCACGTGTAGGCCAGACTAGGTAAGGATGGCAGATTTCCTTCTCTAAAGGTACATTAGTGAATCAGATGGGTTTTTCTGACAATCGATAATGGCTCTACGTTCATCAGAAGATTTTTAATTCCAGATATTTTTTATTGAATTTAAATTCCACCATCTTCTGTGGTGGGATTCGAACCCAGGTTCCCAGAACATTAGCTGAGTTTCTGGATTAATAGTCTAGCGATAATACCTCCATTATCTCCATTACCTCCCCCCCTTATTGATAAAATCCATGAGTTCCTTGCACATTGTTGGCAGGGAGGGTGGAGGGGTAGAGGAGGGGGTGAAAGGAGACAGTTGGCAGTAGAGGGAAGAAAGTTTGGGTATAGCTTTCAATTGCTGGAGGGTTTGGAGCAGTGAGCAGTTTGGCAGAGGTGAGGCAATTGTAATTTGAAAGTGTCAGTGATTTGGGAGAGAGGGTTTTATTCTAAAAGGAGTGAAAAGATCTAAATAAGACAGTATTTAAATTGAGCTTCCATATTTCTTAATTATATTCACAGTATTTAGTAAATTAATGTATCAGTTACTTTGTGAGATAGCAAATGTAGTTTCACTGAATATTAACGACACCATGAAGAAAAACAAGCAATTTGATTCTTTACTAAATTAAAGCAACAGTAAAAATCCTGGAACCACAAGTAATAAATGTAGATTTTCACTAATTCAATTACTGTGAATCAGTGTTGTCTAATACAAACTGGTCAATAGCCACCTGTTGCCGACTGAGATATGGCTAATTGCGTTGTTTGATCAATAAGTAAGTAGCAAGTGAGTAACAGACACTGTGATTTGTCATGTGATCTCGATGCTTATATTCAAATATCAGCTTTTACTGTTTGTGAGCATTCCTTGGTAAAATAGTCCCAGGGAAAGCAGAAAAGAAAAGCTGTTGATAACTGAGTCCTTCACTTCCACGTTAACTGAATGTGGTGGATGTATTTTTTTATTCATTCGTGAGATATGGGCATCACTGGCTGGCCAGCATTTATTGCCCATCCCTTGTTGCCCCTGTTCAGAGGGCAGTTGAGAATCAACCACATTGCTGTGTGCAGGAGGTAAAAACAGCAGATTTCCTTCCCTAAAAGTCGTTAGTAAACCAGATGGGTTTTTCCGAAAATTGACAATCGTTTCATCGTCATCAGGAAATCCTTAATTCCAGATATTCTTTATGTAATTCAAATTCCACCATCTGCTGTGGTCTCCATAACATTAGCTGAGTTCTTGGTTAATAGTCTAACGCTGATACCAGTCGGCCATTGCCTCCCCATGAAGTGGATGGCATCCATGATGTGTGAGTAATGTTTTTTTACAATGAAATTGGTGCAAGTGGTTAAATCAACATCTTTATAGGCACTCCTGTTACAATATATTGGACTGTGTCGCTGTAAACCCGTGCCCCTGCTCATTGTGTCTGCATAGTGATCCTACACCTGTACTTGATCATTGGAAATAACAGCACATCACCAAACTGCTTCCTCACTGTCCCATTCAGATGAACACATGGATAGTTAGTGTCAGCACTGTGGGCTGGGAGGAGTTAACAAAAGGTGTCGTTAGGACAACGGAGCGTCAAACTGTTGAACCTTCCTCCCACATATAATTTTGCATGAACTTTCAATTGGAGACAATTGGGGACCCACTGAGTTTGGTTCCAGTGAGTCTGGCAAGTGAGGTGTGAAAAGCAATTACAAGTGAAACTGTATGGCAGAAGTCCTCACTATTAGAGGCTGCTTTGCCAGCATTTGTAAAAGCTGACCTCAGTAGAGTTTGCTGATTCAATAAACAAGATGGCATGAGGAGGTTGTTCTAACGATGTACTTTATCAGTCTGGCTGACTAACAGACAGCAACATTCAAAGGCTCCAATGAGATGAGGAGAGAAAGGACTCAAGGTATTGTCTAATTGTACTACAACAAAGATACAACTTTTCTATGAAAAGAACACACGAGGGTACTCCAGTGGCCCCATGCCAATGCAAGGTCGACCCATAGTAATCTGGAAAGACCCTGAGTATATTGGGTTGGTGATGGCTTAGCTTTGACTTGGTGCCAGTAGAGTTCTGAGGATTGTGCCGATCACTAGGGGATAGGACCCTGAAAAGTCCTGTTCCCTGACACTATCCAGTGCCTTCTGCTCGTAAGTGCACATACAAGGGGTTGGATGAGGACAGAATTGAATGTCAGTTCAACTGAATAGCAAGTTTAGCTGTTTTGGCTCACATGAGAAGAATGGCCAATTGGGGGATATACTGTGGGGGGTCCAGAATCCAAGTAACTGCACTGGATTATGTTCTCATTAACCAAATTGGCTCCGAAAATCATTATACTTAAAACTTTCACTTTTCATTCTCGTGTTAATCCCTTTCCTGGCCTCACCTCTCCCCACATCTATAACCTTTTCCAACCCTACAGTTCCCCACAAACTCCTGGTGCCTTTGGCTGTGGAATGTTGTGCATCTTCCCCTCTCCTCACCCCACCGTTGGCAACTGGGGCTCGGCCTGAAGCTCTGCAGTCTACTCCCTAAGCCCATTTCCCTATCCACCTCCCTCCCTTCCTTCGACACCTTCCTTGAAATACATCTCTCTAATCTTTGGCCACCCCCTTCCTAATCCATATCTCCCTTTTTGGTTCAGTGATTAGACCTCTGTGAGGTGTGGTGGGCCACTTTTCCTAGTTAAAAACACTCTGTCAATCCAAGTTTTTGTTGAGTCAAGGGCTGGAATTTTCTGCTCTGGGACTGAGTCTGTGACGGAGTGGGAAGTTGTGGGAGTGTCTTCCTCTAGAGAGTGGGGCACGTGAACGTGCCAAATCGGGGTTGGATAATTAATCATCTAAACAGTCCAGGAGAGTCATGTTGCATTGAGTGGCATGGGCAAGCAGCAAATTGCCCACCCTGTCATCATGTCCAGGCACTATATTCAAAAAGCACCCGGAGAAACAATGCACCAGGACCTTCAGAAACCTGGAGCATGTCGAGTAGAAGGCCACGAGTTCCAGCCAGCGATGTCTCACTGGAGATTCTCCTCCAGGCGGCCAAAACAAGGCAGGAGGTCCTCTGTCCGGGGAATGGGAGCAAAGGGCCCTCCCACCAAGTCATAGAAGGAGCTCACCAGGGTGCTCAGCATCTACAGGGTTGACAATTGGACCAGCCCAGTATTGCAGGAAAGAGGTGAATGATCACACCCACTCCGTAAAGGTAAGTGAACTTTCTACTCTCCAAACTCACATCAGCAATGAATTCTTTTTCATCTTTCACTGGATGTGGGTGTCATTGGCTAGGCCAGCATCTTTACTGCACTTCCCTAATTGCCCTTGAGAAGGTGGTGGTTGGCTGCATTCTTGAACTGCTGCTGTCTATGCTGTGTAGGTACACCCACAGTGCTGTTAGAAAGTGAATTGCAGGATTGTGACCCAACAACAGTAAAGGGACAGCAGTTTTACTCCAAATCAGGCTGGTGTGTGACTGGGAGAGGAGCTTGCAACTGGTAGTGTTCGCTTATGCTTCTTGGTGGAGGTCGTGGGTTTAGAAAACACAATCAAAGGAGTGTTGGTGAGTTCACTGCTGTGCATCTTGTTCACACTACTGCCACCGTGTTGCTGTTGGAGGGAGTGGATGGTGAAGAGGGTGGATATGGTGCCACTCAAGCTGGCTGCTTTGTCCTGGATGGCATCCAGCTTCTTGAGTGCAGTTGGAGTTGCACTCATCCAGACAAGAGGAGAGAGAGACATCATACTCCTATTTGTTCCCTGTAGGTGCCATACAGGCGTTGTGGAGTCAGGATACGAGGTACTCCACAGAATTTCCAACCTCTCACCTGTTCTTTTATCCAATGTGTTCACATTCAATCCCGTTGCAAGACAAGGTAGACCACAATAGAAGGAAGAGAGAGAAGATGGGTGATGGACTGCCAGACCTGTGAAACCTCTCACAATTTGAGCAGAAGGCTGCAGAGTTGGCAGCGGAGGACATTGGTCATACTTGCAAGATCGACCACTTCCAACAATCTACGGAGGAAGCATCCGCAATACAAAGATGGACAAGAATGTGTGTGATGTGTGTTGTGAATGGACCCACCTTGACAGCCACTCATTGTCTCCTTTCTCTGCTCCAGATGACAACAGGAGGGAGACGAGGCTCTCTTCATCCACAGAAGAAAGCCCCAGATCACCTCGGAGGAGGAAGAAGATGATCTCTCATTTGTAGAACATCACAGCATTCAGCTGTCTCCTCCACCAGCAGTGACACAGATATCAATGGGCCATAGTTCTAGCATAGACATGGGGATCACTCACTGGTGGTCATTTCACTGACACAGGAGGCAGTGACAGCTGAACTCTTTAGCACTGAGAGAGCACTGCTGGAGAGCAGGCCCTGGCAAAGTCTGCGACAAATGACAAGCCTCTACAATCAGCCATCAGACACATACAGATGCAAGAGAGAAGGGTAATATCAGGCAGTGGTGCAAGGGGCCCTCAAACAAATGGCCTAAGAGATGGGGGAGTCTGTCTGGATGCTCTCTGGTATGCAAGTGCTGTGAGTCACCATGGGAAGGGTGGTGGCCATTTTGGAGAGCCAGGTCCAGCGGTTCCTGCTGGGTTTGTGCACAAGCTTGCACTCCAGCACTCTAGCCATGGGTGCATTTCAGTAGTAGCAAGAAGAGAGGGGGATGGGACCCTCACATCTTCAACAGGTGCCCCTTTCTCTCAAGGAGTCAGAGGAGGATTGTCGGGTACCCAAAGGGAAGAGGACCATCAGCCAGACACCCAAGAGATATTCATCTAGTACACTCCAAGAATGTTATGCTGCTCAAAATCCCCTCTGCCCTTGACTGCCCCATAAACTCCAGGAGGTCAGGCTGAGGAGGCTGCCCCTGCCCAACAGCTTGAGACCCTTCACAGCCTGGGGGCATTCAGGTCTGCCAGAGTCCTCTGAGACAACAGGGCAAAGCTGTAAACAAGCTGCCTCCACTTCAGTTCTGAGGGATGCACTCAGATGAAGTGGTAGAGTAAGAAAAATTCAGAGTTTTGGAATGCACACTGGCAACATTGGTGTACAATCGTTGTTAACCATTTTGGCACTTGTTAAAAAATGTTCACTTGCACTGTTTTGAAGTCTACTGGACTCCATCTTGTTGCTAGTTGCTTTAATGGTCACACACACTTCACCCCTTCTAGGTGAAGGTTGCCCTGTTGAACAAGAATGAATGTTCTTCCCATTCGTATGTGCCTGTATGTAGGGGGATAAGACCCATGTGCAAGAATCCTCCCTCCCAACTATTCAACTTGCTTCCATTGACCTTGAGACACTGTGGAGAGATCTTTCCTTAGTCAGAATAGAAAGAGTAACCAAATGAGTCCTCGTCAGACAAGACCATTCTACCAGGAGGTTTGAGTTGGCTGTCATTCAGCAGTCATGTCTCTTGTACGCATTCATCTCCCTCTCTCCTTCATCACGAACTGTGAGTGCAGCTAATGACAAATGGCTCAGAATGAACAGCAACTCAATACTTTGCTGGACCTCAATGTTACGAGAACCATCAGGTTCAGAACAGTTGCCGTGTGGCCTTCATCACAGAGTAAGGATTCAGCTTTCATACAGTTTCTCCATGATTATAAGGATATTCCTTTAGTTGGCCAACTGTGCTGACCTTGAGCCTTGCCCACCCAAAAAGATCCTACTCCCACCTCTATGTATCGTGGTTGGATGTTGAGTCCGTTGCCTTGCTGAGGTGGAGATGATGTGCATCTCCTCGCAAACTGACTCCACCGGCTTTTACCCTCTCCTTCATCCAGCAACTTACCCACGCATCAACACTGATCCACCCAAAGTGATCTTTACTCTCCCCTCTGTCACCCTTGACCCTCCTCCTTATCCTGGATGCTATCACAACCCACTTTGGCATGCCTTCCCTCCCCTTGGAGCCCATACCTGTTACTGTGCCCTTGCCCATCCTGACCCTACCAATTCCCCATGACACCTCTCCTGTCCCTTCAATGACCCTCCCAGTGAGGACTGCAGCTGTGAAACTCACACCCTGACTCCTTCACTTCCCCCTCTCATTGTAACCATACCCTCTTACCATCAACACCTTACGTTCTCTCCCCCAATAACTCAACTATTGACTCCACATCTCTACTCTTCTCTCTGAAATACTCCCCCCCCCGCCTTCCTCAGGCACTCCCCCACCCTGACCTCATAGCCTCACAACTTCTCTTCATGCTTCCAATCTCCCTTTGCGCCTTCCACCCGCCCTCCCCCCCCACCCCACCCCCCACCCCCCACCCACCACCCACCACCCACCACCCCTCCCTGCTTATTCATGCGCATTCATAATTGGGAAGACACTGTCAAGTGCCTGGAAAGTCCTGGGAGTCCTTGCTGGACACAGCAAGACAAAATGCTCTAAATTCCCGCAGGCAATGTGGGCAATTTAAAGTTAAATTTTATTTATGTCACAAGTAGGCTTACATTAACAGTGCAATGAAGTTAGTGTGAAAATCCCTTAGTCACCACACTCCGCACCTACTTGGATACACAGGGAGAATTTAGCATGGCCAATGCACCTAACCAACATATCCTTCGGACTGTGGGAGGAAACCCATGCAGACACAGGCAGACTCCACACACACAGGGAAATGCCAGGAATTGAACCTTGGTCCCTGGCATTGTGAGGCAGTAGTGTTAATCATTGTGCCATCATGCTGCCCACATTTGCCTGGGGAACAAGATTCTGGTCTGTTAGCCTGGTAGTGAGATGGAAAATGAGTTCCTGTCATTCATCAGCGGGAACATTGACTCACCGTTAACCCGCCCTGGAAGTTGGAAGGACAAGACTCCAGCCTAATTTCGCAATGAGTGAAACTAATCTTTTCTTGAGTCTTGCCGCATCCTCCACCCCAAATTCTACTACTGGCAGGGGCAGGGAGAATCATAGAATTCCTACAATGCTGAAGGACACCATTCAGCCCATTGAGTCTGCACCAACCACAATCCCGCCCAGGCCCTATTCCTGTAGTCCACATACTTACCCTGCTAATCCCCCTGACACTACGGTCAATTTAACATGGCCAATCAACCTAACCCGCACATATTTGAAATGTGGGAGGAAACCGGAGCACCCAGAAGAAATCCACACAGACACAGGGAGAATGTGTAAACTCTGCACAGACAGTGACCCGAAGCTGAAATTGAACCCTGGTCTCCGACGCTGTGAGGCAGCAGTGCTAACCACCGTTCCACCGATTCCATCCATGATCTTTAGAGAAGGATACAAAGCCAGAGGGACAATGAAAAGGTCCCGTGTAATGATTAGGATAAGATGAAGATCGGTGTTTCTCTATAGATAGGCATCGTGAGCCAGCTGATATAGAAGCAACATCATTTGCACGTCCAGCACAATCCACATGTTACTGTCAGTAATCAGTATAACATGATTAAATCCTACTGATAGCTGGAACAGTTATTTGATTCTGTGTCACGATGTCCAATATAATGTGGTACAAGCCAGCACATTGTTCTCCTGGCACGGCACAGGCATGGTTGCTCTGTTACTGAGAGATAAGCTGTGTTACAAAATGAGACGTGCACAATTGAGTGAGCCCAAGCTATCAGTGAAGGCCAGCTGAGAAACCTCATTTAACAAACCAGATAAGCCATTAGGATTCAGGATCAGGATAGCTGTGGGATGGAACAACTTGGATGGCAAGGCCTGCCAGTCAAATGGTGCCATGAAGTGGTCAGTGGACACTTGACAATAAGACATTTATATACTGCCTTTTGGACCCGTGGTATACCCTAAAGTACCTTACACCCATGAAACACCTCTGGGTAGTCAGAATTGTTGCTTAGAGAAATGCAACAAACAGTTGGCATAGCGAACAAGGTCCCAAAAGTGACCAGATAACCTGTCTTTGTGATGTTGATTGAGGGATAAATATTGTTTAGGATATGTCTGAGAGGGCAGTGGGAACCTCAGTTTAACATCTCAAGTTAGCAGCTTCATGAATATCGCACTTTCTGGGTACACAACTTATAAGTTCATAAGTTCACAAGATATAGGGACAGAATTAAGCCATTCAGCCCATCGAGTCTGCTCCACCTTTCAATCATGGCTGATATGCTCCTCATCCCCATTTTCCTGCCTTCTCCCCATAATCCTTCAACCCATTACCAATTAAAAATTTGTTCAACTCCTCCTCAAAATTTATTCACTGTCCCAGCATCCACCACATTTTGGGGTAGTGAATTCCACAGATTCACAACCCTTTGGGAGAAATAGTTTCTCCTCAACTCTGTTTTAAATTTGCTACACCTTATTTAAGAATACGGCCTCTTGTCCTAGAATATCCTACAAGGGGAAGCATCCACTCCATGTTTACCTTATCCATATCTTTTATCATCTTATAAATCTCAATTTGATCTCCCCTCATTCTTCTAAATTCCAACTCATGTGTCAACCTAGATTGTGTGCTCCAGGATCTGGAGTATGACTTGAGATCAGATCATTAGGCCTACACTGGCCTGTCAGCAAGGACATTGGGCGGGTGACATAACTGCATAGCCAACCAAATGCACACTCCTTGCCCAAAGTTAACATCAGTCCCATTCACCTTTCATTTTGGATCTCATGAAATTTAGACTATGTGAAACCAAAGTTCAAAGGTGAGTGCAATAGGCTGGCCTCCCCTCTGATGGTCACAAACAAAGTGGTGGGTGATCGAGGGTAGGAATGGGATGGTAAATATGGTGACTTTGCCCTACAGAGTTTTAGAGTTTTTTTTTGGCCATTTGCAGGATAAGAGCGTCACTGGCTGGAATAGCCCATCCCTAACTGCCCTCCGTTTCAGAGGACATTTGAGAGTCAACCACATTGCTGTGTGCCTGGAGTCACATGTCGGACCAGGTAAGGATGGAAGATATCCTTCCCTAAAGGACATTAGTGAACCAGATGGGTTTTTCTAACATTCGACAACAGTTTCATGATCATCATTAGACTTTTAATTCTAGATTTTTATTGTGTTCAAATTTCACCATCTGGCATGGTGGGATTTGAACCCAGGTCCCCAGATCTTGCTCTGGTTCTCTGGACTATTAGTGCTACCATCCCATTCGTTCTGGTGGAGGTCATAGAAATTGAACCTCCAGTGTGTTTTGAAGTTGTACGTGCCAATGGTGTGACTTCTTCATCTTTCCCTTACCAGCAACAGTTAAAATCTGTTGCTGGAATGCTTGTATTTTTCCAAATCCTTCGAATCTTCTTTTGTTCAAGTTTACCTTAACCATGAGTTAAATATTTAGGCTGTCACAAACAGTAACTTAACACATTGTTCCAGATACAGTTTTGAAAGACAATAACATGAGAACAGAGAACAGGCTTTGAAAGTGCAGTGATCTGTGTATTTTAAAGCTCATTTGATCTAACCATTGATATTTGAGACTTTATTGTCCTAGAGTAATCTAATTATTTGAAATAACTTGTGTAGATCTAATTTAATAGCCTGATGTACTTTGTTTTTGACATTTGGATGATGTCTTAGACAATTGATCATTATTGTACAATGGAATGGGGCCTCCCAATGTTCACAGGTCATGAAATGAGGCCATCCGGGCGCTCCCTACAGTACAAGTATGACAGCTCCATTCACTGCTCCCCTTTCCTCCGAATGGCAGTCGGTTTAGGCTGACTAATCTTTTCTTTGAATTTTATTGACACAGATCTTCCTGACCAGATTCTGTCTTGAAAGTGAGGTGGTTTTAAGTGAGGAGGTTTCTTCCCTGATTGGAGAAGCAGATGAGGCCTGGTGCCTGAGGTGGGGTCTATCACTTCATCCTGAGATTGGTGTGATAGTCGAGTACAAGTCAAACTCTCGGAAGGAATGGGGGAAGTTAAGGTGGTTAAAAGTACATATCCAATTCTGGGCATCACAAGGATGTCAAGGTCTTGGAGAGAATGAAGAAGAGATTTACCAGAATGGCAAGACATAAGTGGTTTCAATTGCTGGAAATGTTGGAGTAATTCTCCAAAGTTAAGACCATAAGATATAGGAGCAGAATTAGGCCATTTGGCCCATTGAGTCTGCTTTGCCATTCAATCATGGCTGATCTGATTCTAATCCCCATTCTCCTGCTTTCTTCCCATAACCCTTGATCCCCTTATTGATCAAGAACCTATCTACCTCTGTCTTAAAGACACTTAATGACCTGGCTTCCACAGCCTTCTGAGGCAAAGGGTTCCACAGGTTCATCAATCCCTGGTTGAAGAAATTCCTCCTCATCTCTGTTTTAAAGGAACATCCCTTCACTCTGAGGTTGCACCCTCAAATTCTAGTCTCTCCCACTCATGGAAATCTCCTGTTTGAAAAATTTCAACGTTCAGTGGGAGGGTCAGCATCTAGAAAGCAAAGATTTAAGATAATTGGTCTAGAAGCTGGGGGAGGAGCAGGAGGGGGAGCCGGGAGAGCAGGGAGTTAGGGTGGAGAGAGGAGAATTATTTCTGTTTACACAGTGAATTGCTGCAATTTGGAATGCATTGCCTGATAGGTTGGTGGAAGAATTGGCTCAACATAACTTCCAGAATAGAATTGGATCCCAAATTAAAAAAAAGGAAATTTGCAAAGCTATGAAGAAAGCATAGGGGGGTGGAACTAACTGGATGACTTTTCCAAAGAGATGACAGATGCAGAGTTGGTCAGCTGGCCTCATTCCGTGTTGTATGATTCTACAATTGCCTAATTCTATTGGATATCCAATGGCTGGTTCCACAGAGGTCTGGGCGCAAATAACCTAGCTGTCTGTCCTCCCCTCTGCTGCATCCTTCCAAACTCCCCCTGCTTGTTCATTTTTACTCTTCCATTGAGTGCTTTAAATTCATAACCTGTTCAGCAGCTGATGCTCAAATTAATAGGAAATAGGAATGAATGGGAATGAAAATCAGGTGGTTTCCTTAGTGCCTTGCCAATTGCGACAACAGCATTACCGTCCTTGATTCATTAAATTTACTCACTGTTTTCACCTACTCACCATGGAGTTATCTATCAGATAGAATGCAGTGTCAAGCCATTCTACCTAACCAGTTCATTCCATCTTTCAGTCAGTGTTGGAAAGGGGCTCATTTGGCTTCATAGCACCATTAAAATTACATATGGGTGTCTGATCAAAAGAATCAGCCATTGCCTTCTCAGCAGTAACAACTTGCATTTATAGAGCATTTTTCATCTCACAGGAACATTATTTATGAGCCACAGAAGAATATACCAAGAAAGGTGACCAAAAGCTTAGTCAAAGATGGTTGAACAATATTTGACAAACCACATAAGGATGTAAAAGCACAAAGGACCAAAAGCTTAAATTTTAAAGTTTATTTATTAGTGTCACAAGTAGTCTTACATTAACACTGCAATGAAGTTACTGTGAAAATCCCCTAATCACTACACTCCGGCACCTGTTCGGGTATGCTGAGGGAGAATTTAGCATGGCCAATGTCTTTCAGGCTGTGGGAGGAAACCCATGCAGACACAGAGAAAGCATACAGACTCCAACTGACAGTGACCGAAGCCAGGAATCAAACCTGGATCCCTGGCGTTGTGAGGCAGCAGTGCTAACCACTGTGCCACCATGCCACCCCAGAGTTGGAGGAATGCAGAGTTTTCATGGAGGAGAATACAGATACAGAGAAGGGTGAGGCCATGGGCAGATTTGAAAACAAAGGTGAGAATTTAAAATCAAAGACCATTCATGCTTTGCTGCCAGCGAGAATGGAGAATTTGATGCTCAGTCAAATCTCCATCCACTGAAGCGGGACCGGAGAATCCCAGCTTCGGGTGAGTCTGGAGATTCAGTCCCAATGTTTCCTATTTGGACCATCGAGAAAGTACAGTCCATCAAAGGATAGCAGTACATTCGCCTTATTTAGACTGCACAGATCTTTCACGTTGTTTAACCCCAACAAATCAACCTGTGTCGCCATACTGCACAGTCCTGATTTAGCTGAAGATAAGTTTGCTACTGATGTTTATTTTGATCTATCTGCCCCTTATCCTGGCTACTGTTATTAAGTGCAATCTGTATAAATATTTGTCATGGTGTTTGCCATTTGAAGGAGGAACCATCAGTCTTGTGGGGAGCGAGCAAGTGTGCATAAACTATGGCTCATTCCTATTGCAATGTGACACATGAGGAACGCAATTTACCTTCTTGCCATGAGGATGATGCCATTCATAAGTGTGCTAATATAATGGCAGAGGAATGCCAAGAGCTATCTAGCAGTGATAACCCTCTAAATCAGTATAATAAACCACCTGCTTACTGTAAACTTAATTTCAGGAGCCGGCCTGTGATATTTATTGTGGACTATTTATCACCAAATGATAAAGGTGCAGCGCTTTGGTTAAGGCTCATTTTGAATACTGTGTTAAATTCCAGATACTTGAACACAAAATCCAGGCAGTCACTCCTGAGAGAGTGCTGCAGTATTGGGGGTGTCCACATGCCATCTTAGTGGATGTAAAAGACCCCACAGCATTATTCACGGAGACATTCTCTCCAGTGTCCTGGATCGATGTGTATCTGTCAACCATCATGACTAAAGTAGACCTGGTCATTGCTTTTTTTTTGGCAGCAAACTGACAGTTGTGATTCCCACTTTACAATGACACAGTCCTCTAGTTTCTTCTCACAGTCAGTAAGACGCGCTGGTTAGATGCATTGGCCATAATAAATTCTCAATCAGTGTACTCAAACAGGCGCCCGAGTGTGGCGACTAGAGGATTTTCGCAGTAACTTCATTGTAGCGTTAATGTAAGCCTACTTGTAACAAATACTTAAATAAACTGTATGGCTGCTATCCTTCAAAAGAACTTAATTGACTATAAAAGCTTTCAGGTCATCCTGAGGTAGTAAAAGGCACTATAGAAAAGCAAGTCTTTTTCTTTTTTTTTGGTCCATTTAGTTACCAAGGCCAATTAGGGGGAACATCTTCCTCCATTCCCTCCAAGGCATTAGAATTAGCACAGGAGACTATACTGATCACAGTTTATATCATTTGGTACCTGACTTGGTCTCCACCCCAAACTGGTCTGTGATCTTAAGAACATAAGAACATAAGAAATAGGAGCAGGAGTAGGCCATCTAGCCCTTCGAGCCTGCCCCGCCATTCAATAAGATCATGGCTGATCTGTTGTGGCTCAGTTCCACTTTCCCGCCCTCTCCCCATAACCCTTAATCCCCTCTCTTATCAAAAACCCATCAACCCGCTTCTTAAAAATATTTAGCGAGGCAGCCTCCACCACTTCAACGGGCAGAGAATTCCAGAGATTCACCACCCTTTGAGTGAAGAAGTTCCTCCTCAACTCCGTTCTAAACCGCCTCCCCTTTATCTTGAGGCTGTGCCCCCTAGTCCTACTGTCTTTTTTGAGCGGGAAGAGTCTCTCCACCTCTATCCTATCCATCCCATTCATCATCTTATACGTCTCAATGAGATCTCCCCTCATTCTTCTAAACTCTAACGAGTACAAGCCTAGTTTATTCAGCCTCTCCTCATAGCTCAATCCCCTCAACTCCGGTATCAGCCTAGTAAACCTCCTCTGCACTCCCTCCAGGGCCAAAATATCCTTGCGCAGGTGCGGCGCCCAAAACTGCACACAGTACTCCAGCTGCGGCCTCACCAATGCCCTATACAGCTGCAGCAAGACCTCCCTACTTTTATATTCAATCCCCCTCGCTATGAAGGCCAGCATCCCATTCGCCTTCCTGACCACCTGCTGCACCTGCAAGCTGGGTTTTTGCGACTCATGCACAAGGACCCCGAGGTCCCTCTGCACCGTCACCTGCTGCAGTTTTTCGCCACGTAAGTAATAGTCCTTCCTACCATTCTTCCTACCAAAGTGGACCACCTCACACTTGCCAACATTAAATTCCATTTGCCATTTCCTGGCCCATTCGCCCAGCCTATCTAGATCCTTCTGCAGACTCTCCACACCCTCCGCACAATTTGCCTTTCCCCCAATCTTGGTGTCATCAGCAAATTTCGACACCCTGCACTCGGTTCCCTCCTCCAGATCATCTATATAAATGGTAAATAGCTGAGGCTTTAGAGCCTATTTTTAGAGCCTATTTCCACATCTTGCCGTGGCACGGTGACAAAGTGGTTAGCACTGCTGCCTCATAGCACCAGGGACCCAGGTTTGATTCCAGCCTCGGGTCACTGTCTGTGGAGTTTGCATGTTCTCCCCGTGTCTGTGTAGGTTTCCTCCAGCTGCTTCGATTTTCTCCCACAGTTCAAAGATGTGTGGGTTAGGTTCATTGGCCAAGCTAAATTGCCCCTTAGAATCAGGGGATTTAGGAGGCTAAATTTGTGCGATTATGGGGATAGGACCTGGATGGGACTGTTGTCAGTGCAGGCTCGATGGGCCAAATGGCCTCCTTCTGCACCATAGATTCTAACTCTTGCACTGGTTCCTGATTATCTCATGCACTCTGATACCATTAACCTATCCTCATTCTCTGCTAGTGTTCCTACTTCCTCCTTCAGGATTATCGTTATCGTCCACACCCCAAGTGCCCTTTTCCTGTTGCAAAGAATACAGCCTCAATTTTCCTTTTTTTCCCAAAGTTATGGATTGCGTTTATGCAACTGTGCTTTCAGCTTTCCTACTGCTCTTGGCCTCCAATTTGGCTTCACCTCAGTCACATACCGAGACCACACAGACTGTTGAATTCTCATGCTCCTAGGCATCTCTGCTGTTCTCAGCACCATTGCACTAACCATCTATCTCTAACATCCCTGCAGTCTCCCTTAACAGCACTGTTCACTATTGGTTCCACTCGCTTCTGTCAAAATACAAAATTGCTTTCAAAGCTTTCTCCTCCTCTGCCTTAGTTGTCACATCTGGTGTAATTCATAATTCAGTTGTTAATTCCCTCCGTACTATCATGGCATTTTATTCCTTAATGATATCACCTGGAAGCATGACAGTAACTTTCACCGATGATGTATTGACCTTGGAGTGGGTGCTGCACCGATTCAGCAGAATAGTATGGGGGGTAAAGGATTAAATTACGAGGGCAGGTTGGCTCAACTTGTTTTCTTATGAGTGTGGAAGATTAAAGGGTGATTTAATTGCGATGTTTCAGGTAGAGAGAAAAACCATTTCCTCTGGTGGGGGAGTCTAGTACAAGGGGACATTACAAGGCAAGGTGACACTCAGAAACATTTCCTCATCCAAAAAAAGTGGCATTGGCTTTCCCGAAAGAGCTGCAGAAGCTGGAGGATCAATGGAAAATTTCAAAAGCGAGATTGATAGATCTTTATTCGCAAGGGCACTGATGTGGAAGCAAGTTAGCTGGGAGTTAAGATACAGAAAATCTAATTGGATGCTGGAGCGTGTTCAAGGGGCTGAGTGGCACACTCCAAAAACAGCCATCTCTACCCTTGGTTATTAATTGATCTAAAGGGTAATGCTGCTCTGTAATGCTGCAGACTTGGATGATCAATGGTTTCCACTCAATGGTAGCGACAGTAAAGCCATTCCCTTTTACTACCTATGTGTGTTTGTTCTTCAGTCTGTGAAGGCACCCATCCCCTGCCAACACACAAAAAATTTGTACCTCAGCATGTGTGGAACATAGAACCATTACACAGTGCAAAAAGAGGCCATTCAGCCCATCAAATTTGCACCAACTCTCCGCCAGGCTAACATTGTGCTACTTCTTAACCCTGAGAATTTCTGCAGCATCAATCCATCAACAAGACTACTTCCTTCCTTCACTCCGAGGGGATCTGAAAGAGTAAATATGGAGGAACTCTTTATGCTGACATAATAGTTGTTGACCAATGGTTACAGGTATAAAATAATTGGCCAAAAGGATCAGAAGTGAATGAGATTGGCTTTTTTTGGAGCAAGTTGTTGGCGTCTGAAAAATACTGCCTGGAAAAAGTGAGAGAAACCGATTCAGCAGTAACTTCCAAAAAGAAAAAGTGGATAAGCACCTAAAAAATAAAAGAAATGCAGGGATATGGGCAAAGAGTGGGAGGATGGGACTAGTTGGATAACTGTTTCAAAGAACAGTATAGGCACAATGGGCTGAGTGGCCTTCTGCACTGTTCTGTTGCATCATATTACGAACAGGATCTGCCTTTGTTCCTGCACTGTCAAAACCTTGTAAGAAGTCTCACAACACCAGGTTAGAGTCCAACAGGTTATTTGGTAGCATAAGCTTTCAGAGCACTGCCCCTTCATCAGGTGAATGAAGAGTTGAGTTCATTGTCAGGGAATGCTTCAGCAGTCACGGGCTTTCAGCCTCTGATCTTCAATTAAGTGTTCTCCAAGATGGCCTTCAAGACACACGACAACGTAGAGTCGCTGAGCAGAAACTGATAGCCAAGTTCTGTGCGCATGAGGACGGCCTCAACCGGGATCTTGGGTTCTATCACACCAGCTGTAACTATTTGGCCTGGGCTTGTAAAATCCTACTAACTGTCCTGGCTGGAGACAATTCACACCTCTCTCCACTCACATTGTCTGTACCTGTAAAGACCAGATTACCTGCTAAAACTCGCATTCCAACTGTTACCTTCTAATTGAGTCTGCGTCTATATATGCCCTGTTTGTGAACCCAAGTCTCCACTGACCTGATGAAGGAGCAGTGCTCCGAAAGCTCGTACTACCAAATAACCCTGTTGGACTTTAACCTGGTGTTGTGAAACTTCTTACTGTGCCCATCCCAGTCCAACGCTGATATCTCCACATCATGTCAAAACCTTGACCATGAGGTGTGGCTTTTCTTAATAATAATGAAATAAAAGTAGGAAATGTTGGATATTCTCAGTAGGTGGTGGGATTGTGTTCAGTGCAGACTCAATGGGCCAAAGGGCCTCTTTCTGCACTGTAGGGTCTATGATTCTAGGTCTGGCAATATCTGTGGAGATAGAAACAGAATTAACAGGCAAATTTCTCCAGCCTCCCAACTGTGTGTTTGCCATTCGTGCCGATGGGGAATGACGCAGTGTTTGATAGCGGCGGGATTCTCTGGTCCTGCTGCTGTCAGTTGAGGAATTCCCATTGATGTCACACTATGTTGGCAGGAAAACCCGTGGACGGGGTGCACTGCCGGTGGAACTGGAGAATCCCGTCAGTGTGAACAGCTGCAAAATTCCAGCCATAATATTTTGAGACCTTATCTGATATCTCAGGTAGAATTGCCAACCAGCAGCATTGACCTGAAGAATTGAAGATTATTTTGTTGGATACGGCTCTGCAGAAAAATCAGAACGAAATTAAACTCTTTTCCATTTTCTTTGAAGGTATTTTTTATGAGGTATCAAAAAATTTGCAGATGCAGTTGGGAGGAGGCCATCTCACTCATGTTCAAGATTAATGTAATTGTATGATGAAGAGTTTATTCCCTTTCCAATTGGCTTGTCAGAATGCATAGCTCATGGAGGATGGGCCAATGGCATGAAGGTGGGGCAGGTCAAGATGGAAGATCATGTGATTGCACATGTGATCATGTGCAACCACAGGATTGCACCCAAACAGAATTAGCAACACCAGGGCCTGAAGAACAGTACAGAAATAAGCTATTGGATTCACCCACCTTGTACCTAACCACTGCACTGAACTGATCACTCAAGTTCTGCTCAGAAAATGATGTCCCACTAATTCAGAAACCTGGTAAGGAGGAAGTTGCTTGCCTGAATCTCCAGTTTTGAATTTCTCATTTGGTCACCTTCCAAACGCGATGTCTTGACGTGACATCCTACTCCCATTGTGTGGCAGGCTTGCTGACAAGGACACGTGGATCGCTTGCTTGCTTCAATTACTTGCAACTTCCACCACAAACATTTCTGGGAATCCGATACAAGCCGTTCATTCAGAGCATTTCATTCTCAACAGCAACAGAATACCGATTGACACATCTAAAACACTGGAATCAATTGAACTTCCTGAAGCGGGTGAAAATGATCCTTGACAGCTCAGCCCGCGCTCATCCTGCATCAAGCTGCACCTCTTCTGTGCCAGCTCCACATCTGTGTTTCCGAGCCTTGATCAAAGAATCAGATACACTTGCCATGTCGAGTGAATGCTCAGTCAGATGGTTGATGAGACCTGTGTGTTTGTGTGGACTTAATCGTATTTACATTGATGTACAGCAGCATAATGAATTAATACCTTGGTTTACCAAGGGAAATGACCACAAACTTGGATGTTAACCAACTCTGTGTTGGTCATCAGTATTCTTCCCCCAGAGTCCTCGAGCATAATTTTAACCAATCTCATCAGACAGGACACCTGGGGGCTCAGGTGGAGTGTCAGTTAGACACCCTGCCCAATATTAATCTCAACTGACCACAGCCAAGTTGCGAACCTAACCCACCCTATCAATTTCCAAATGGGTGGGTTAAGTTTGAACTCTTCCTATCTTTTGATATTGATCGATAACCTGAAATATTAAATACGTATCATCGCAGTCTCCAAACTGCTGTAACTTCCCACTCTGTCAATATTGATAAGCTGAAATAGTGACACGTTAAAGGCAAGTTGGCCAAGGCTTACTGATCAAATTTTGTCTTCCCTTTTCCCTGATTTGCTTTGGTTTCTGCCTGGCAGTTCAATTTTGCAAATTAGTGCTGCTTACTTATTTTGAAACCACCTCCAGCACCCGCCCTGAGAAGAATAGGTATAGTTGATGAGAGTTTATATCATTCTGATGGAGGGGAAGGTCCTCATGCGCTGTTTTTTCTCTTGGGATAGAAGGTAGATTGAGGCAGTTGCGCTGTCTAGTTAGAATCATTACACCACCATACAGAGCACCGGTGTTCTCTCAGTTTGGTGTCTGTGACTCTCTGCCACATTTGATAAGGCCCCTGTGGGGAAAGTGTCCTCTGGTTGCTGTTGTGCTGTAAGCACAGCTTGTCCTGTGGTGACTGTGCGTCAGTGGCACTCTGAACACAATGGCTCCCGAGGCTACATTGCGAGCTGCAGTATCAAACGGACGATAGCCCAGTCTATCCTCTGCTCAGTTTTCTTTCACATTGATTTGAATAGTCTGATGTTAAAATTTTCAAATCCCTCCATAGTCCTATCTCTGTAACCACCTTCCTCCCCACAATCCTCCGAGATACTTGCCCTCCTCCAATTCCGACCTTGTTAGCACTTTCGACTTTTACCGCCACACAGCTGAAGGTTGCAAAGGCTCTGGAATTCATACCCTAAACATCTCCATCTCTCTCTCTCTCTCTCTCTCTCCAGTAAGACACCCCCCTAAAACCTACCACTCTGACCATTGTTTTAAACTGACATACTCTGCCTTCTTCATTGACTCTATATCATTCTATGTTTGATAACATTGCTGTGAAGCACCTTGAGAAGTTTTACCTCATGCAAGAGACGGGACATTGAGGTCAATGGAAAGAAGCTCAGAGGAGTGTAAACTGGCTTGACTGATTCACTGTTGCACAGCTGTCTGAGACAAGGTTCACTCCCTCTCTCTGATATTTCTAAACACAACGGGATAGGTTGGATTTGTGTCTTTAGGGTCTGGATGATATTCTGACCCAGCGATAACCCCACCCTTTCCAGAACCTACCCGGCTTTCATTCCAGTGAAATGAATGGAATCAAGATTAGGCCGATATGTTCAAGGCCCGTGATACTGATCCATGTGGTGAGGACAAAAATCTGCTCCAACGAGCCATGTGTTTACATCCACCTGAGAGAGTGGACGGGAGGGGTGGCACAGCGGCTAGCACTGCTGCTTCACAATTCCAGGGACCTGGGTTTAATTCCGACCTCCGGTCTGTATGATGTTTGCAGGTTCTCCCCGTGTCTGCATGGGCTTTTCCAGTTTCCTCCCACAGCCCAAAGATGTGTGGGGTAGGTTGATTGACAATGCTACATTGACGCTAGCGTCAGGGGGATTAGCAGGACAAATATATGGGATTATGGGAATAGGGCCTGGGTGGGATTGTGATCGGTGCAGACTCGATGAACTGAATGGCTCCTTCTGCACTGGAGGGATTCAATGATGCTATCTTTGTTTGACATCACATCCCAAGCGGCAGCCCCTCCAACACTGTAGAGCTTCTTCAGCACTGCGCTGCAATATCAGCTTAGCTTTTGTTGCTCAAGTCTCTGTGATGAGAAACTAACCTATGTTCTTCTGACTGCAGAGTCAAGAGTGCTACCATGTGTCTCTTTCTTGTGTGACAACTTCCTCGGCCTTTTCACTATTGGGATGACGTATTATGTGGGAGATGTGATACAGATTAGCCATTATGTAATTTAGTGGTGAGAGAGGCTCAAGTTCCTGAATGACCTTCTCCTGTTTCCAGGTTGTTAACCATGCCTTGCCCTCCTATTCAGCAGTTCACAGGTCACTTAGCCCATTAACTCCCACTCCGTGATTGCAATAACTTTCCCTTGGCCGTACCCAAGGGGCGTGGCTTACCTTGCAATGTTTGGCTCTGATGAAGGGTCTGGAGTAATAACCAAGTTCCTGTTGTGTGCTTTGTGCCATTTTTCAGCTTGGTCTTGCGTTGCCACAGTAACAACAGCTTCCACTTTACAGTGCTGCAGACTATGGACAGCTAATTCCATCCACTCCATCCATTGTGCTGTCTAATGTAAAGCTAATGTCCAGTGACATTTCAAACTCCTTAAGCATCAATGCAGATCCGAGGCTTATTAAGGTACACATTCTGGGCGAGTTGTACAACAGCGTTACAAACAACTTAACATCAGGCAATTAGGCATGTCACTCTTCTGAGCCTCATTTAAACAATCACCATGGTAACTGCTCTTAATATAGTTACAGCTTCTCTCCTGCAGTGCTTATACCCTAGGTAGTCAGGACCAATGTTCAGTAAGGGTTAGGGGGGTAATTGCATCTAACGACACTGTCTGACTCATTGGCCTGCTCTTTATGTAAGAAAAAAAAAATCCATTTCACACTTTTACTATGAATTTACACAGATTTAAAAAATGTCTGCTATCCAATTGCAACAGTTGAAGTAACCAGTTAGGAAGGGTTCCTCGTGGTCAAGATTATGGGTACTTTATTTAATTTTTATTCAAAAAAAGTGTGAGCTATTTTGTGCCTATTGCTTAGAAGGACATCAAATTTGTTGTACAGCAAGGCCATCGTGCCCAATTGGTCTGTGCTGCTGTGACTTCACCTAACCCAGTCCTTCCAATATGGATATTGATTGGCTTTACCTGTCACCAAGCTGAAGTTCCCATCTCCAAATTCCTTCCCTCAGCCCCCATACAATGGCTTGGGTCACTGTTTGTGGAGAGTTTGCATGTTCCCCCTGTATGTGTGTGGGTTTCCTCCGGATGCTCTGGTTTCCTCCCACAATCTGAAAGACGTGCTGGTTAGGTGCATTGGCCATGCTAAATTCTCCCTCAGTGTACCCGAACAGCCACCAGAGTGTGGCAACTAGGGAATTTTCACAGTAACATCATTGCAGTATTAATAAGTTAATAACAAATAGGAGCAGAATTAGGCCATTCAGCCCATCGAGTCTACTCTGCCATTCGATCAGGGCTGATTTGCTCCACTTCCCCATTTTCTTGCCTTCTGCCATAACTCTGTTACAAATTAATATTACCAATTAAAAGTCTGTCCAAAGCTTCTCCTTAATTTCACTCACTGTCTCAGCATCTTTGGGGTAGTGAATTCCTCAGATTCACAACCCTTTGAGAGAAATAGTTTCTCCTCAACTCTGTTTTAAATATGCTATCCCTTATCCTAATACTATGATCTCGCATCCTAGAATGCCCCACAACAGGAAGCATTTGCTCTATGTCTACTTTATCCGTATCTTTTATCATCTTGTATTCCTCAATTTGATCTCCCCTCATTCTTCTAAACTCCAGAGAGAATAGGCCTAAACTGTTCAATTTCTCTTCGTAAGACAAACTTCTCATCTCTGGAATCAATCTAGTGAACAATGTAAGCCTATTTGTGACACTGATAAATAAACTTTAAACAATGAGACCATTTTACAACAGTAGGATAAAAGAAATCAGAGCAGAAACCTTTCAAGCCTGCTCTGCCATTCTGTAAGCTTCAAGGCTGATCTTTTACCTTGGCTCCCCCTTTCTCGCACCAGTCTCACATTCCCTGATTCCCTTCATAACCTCCTCCCTACTTCAGTCAAGCAGACCTCGTCGTCTTCTCTCCTTTCATGGAGACCCTCTTGTTTTCTTTTTCAACTTGCCCGAGCGGGCATGGGGGCAGTGCTTGTTCTTAAACTCCCCCAATTCCAAGTGGCTTTCTCCACTACCCACCATTCCCCCCCCTCCACCTCCTCCCCCTCCCCCTCCCCCTCCTCCTCCTCCCCTCTCCTGCTCCTCTCTCCCCCTCCCCCTCCTCTCCCCCCCTCCCCCTCCTCTCTCCCCTCCTCTCTCCCCTCCCTCCCTCCCCCTCCTCTCTCCCCCTCCCCCTCCTCTCTCCCCTCCTCTCTCCCCTCCCTCCCTCCCCCTCCTCTCTCCCGTCCCTCCCCCTCCCCTCCTCCCCCTCCCCCTTCCCCCTCCTCCCCCTCCCCCTCCCCCTCCCCTCCCCCTCCTCCCCCTCCCCCTCCTCCCCCTCCCCCTCCCCTCCCCCTCCTCCCACTCCCCTCCTCTCTCCCCTCCCCCCATCCCCCTCCCCTCCCCCCATCCCCCTCCCCCCCATCCCCCTCCCCCATCCCCCTCCCCCCCATCCCCCCCATCCCCCTCCCCTCCCCCATCTCCCTCCCCTCCCCCATCTCCCTCCCCCTCCCTCTCTCCCTCTCCCCCTCCCCCTCCCCCTCCCCCTCCCCCTTCCCCTTCCCCCTCCCCTCCCTCTCCCCCCCCCACCCCTCTTCCCCCCCCCACCCCTCTTCCCCCCCCCACCCCTCTTCCCCCCCCCACCCCCTCCGAATTCAGAAGGCGTTTGACAAGGTACCTCACAAGAGGTTATTGCAGAAGGTTAGGGGACATGGAGTTGGGGGTAGGGTGTTAGCGTGGATAGAGGATTGGTTGTCAAATAGGAGGCAGAGAGTGGGGGTTAATGGGTGCTATTCGGATTGGCGGTTGGTGACTAGTGGAGTGCCCCAGGGGTCGGTGCTGGGGCCTCAGCTATTTACCATTTATATAGATGATCTGGAGGAGGGAACCGAGTGTATGGTGTCGAAATTTGCTGATGACACCAAGATTGGTGGAACGGCAAATTGCGCGGAGGGTGTGGAGAGTCTGCAGAAGGATCTAGATAGGCTGGGCGAATGGGCCAGGAATTGGCAAATGGAATTTAATATTGGCAAGTGTGAAGTTGTCCACTTTGGTAGGAAGGACTATTACTTACGTGGTGAAAAACTGCAGCAGGCGACGGTGCAGAGGGACCTCGGGGTCCTTGTGCACGAGTCACAAAAACCCAGCCTGCAGGTGCAGCAGGTGGTCAGGAAGGCGAATGGGATGCTGGCCTTCATAGCGAGGGGGATTGAATATAAAAGTAGGGAGGTCTTGCTGCAGCTGTATAGGGCATTGGTGAGGCCGCAGCTGGAGTACTGTGTGCAGTTTTGGTTGCCGCACTTACGCAAGGATATTTTGGCCTTGGAGGGAGTGCAGAGGAGGTTTACTAGGCTGATTCCGGAGTTGAGGGGGTTGAACTATGAGGAGAGGCTGAATAAACTAGGCTTGTACTCGTTAGAGTTTAGAAGAATGAGGGGAGGTCTCATTGAGACGTATAAGATGTTGAATGGGATGGATAGGATAGAGGTGGAGAGACTCTTCCTGCTCAGAAAGGACAGTAGGACTAGAGGGCACAGCCTCAGGATAAAGGGGGGGGGCGGTTTAGAACGGAGTTGAGGAGGAACTTCTTCACTCAAAGGGTGGTGAATCTCTGGAATTCTCTGCCCATTGAAGTGGTGGAGGCTGCCTCGCTAAATATTTTTAAGACGCGGGTTGATGGGTTTTTGATAAGCGAGGGGATTAAGGGTTATGGGGAGAGGGCGGGAATGTGGAACTGAGCCAAGACAGATCAGCCATGATCTTACTGAATGGCGGGGCAGGCTCGAGGGGCTAGATGGCCTACTCCTGCTCCTATTTCTTATGTTCTTATGAATTGATAAACAGCATCTTGCCTCAGATTCCCAGAGGGCCCTCTTTATTTTGTTCCCAGCTGAAAGGTGTGTTTTGTTAAACGCTTCTTTGAGTGGATATCGAGAGGCAAGATAAGGAAAGCAGCGGCGAGTGGCCGTGCATCACTTCGCTCAATCGTTAGCTGCCGTTAGCCGCAGAGTTGAAAGACCTGCTGAAGATAATGGCATAGGGGGAGAGGAGGGGCAGTACGGAGGTTATTAATACCAGATTTAAGTATTCATGTAAGGGGCTGTGAGAATAGTTTTCGACAGTCAGAGGAAGAGCACCTCGACTGTCCTTGGAGCACGTTTTTACCGGTTTTAACACTGAGCAATCCGCACCCAGTTCTGTATAATGTTGGGTCATTTCACAGCAGCCACTGGTCTGTGCTACCCGGGAGTCACACTTGATGACTTTCTGATGAACACTAAGTGGATGCGTGCCACCGTGGTAATCATTCCCTTTCAGTTCATTATCAGTTTATTGACTCCCATCAGGGCTATTAAGCTACCAGCTGTGATTATTGTGGGTCTTTAACTCTCAGGTTGTTTTAATGGAACTCCTTGCTGCCTACAGGACTAGCCCATCAGGTACAACGTGTGACATCCAAAGCTGCTCATGTCTCAACTGCGCCTGTTGCTGGATCCTGAGCAGTGTTTCCTCCAGGCTGTGTGCATCAGCAAGCCTTAGTGATTCTAACTACAGAGGTTGTGTCGTAGAGTGTACAGTGAGTTGTGGGGGGGGTTTTGCGGGGGCGGGGGTTTGAGGGGGTTGGGAGGGGGATTGAGGAAGGTCTTGGGGAGAGGTGGGAGGTTGTGGGGGCGTGGGGGAGATGTTGCAGGAGAGGAGTGGTGGGGAAACAACTGGAGGCGAGGAGCCAGAGAAAATCTCAGCCAGAGTCCTGCGGTACAGAAGTTGAGAGCACCACAGATTCATTTGGTGAATGACTGTATGAGGGAATCAGGAAAATTCCAAGGAGCTGGTCGGTCTGTGAGAGGAAGGGGAAAAGCAGCACTGATTAAAAGTGTTGGGGAAATGCATCTCCCTGATGTAGAGTGAGATTTGGGAAGGCATCCCATTCAGAAGCTCAGAATTGGCTCCAAAAGGTCTATAGCAATGAAAGGAAACAAACCAGTAGATATGGCTCAATAAACAGAGAGCAATGAGTGAGAGAGTGTGTTCCAGTCTCAGTGAACATCTAATCCTTTCTGCTGGGCAGGTTCATCATTTACTTTCAGTTATTGACCATATATAGAGAGGATATGGTCAATGCACAGCTGCCTTTAGCATTGACTGAGTTACATCAGTATCATTAGGGGTTACCGCTGACCAAACACTGAACGGGACCAGCCATGAAAAATACTGTGGCTACCAGAACAGGTCAAAGGTGAGGGATCCTGCAACAAGTACTCTTGACTCCCCAAAGCCTGTCTGCCACCTACAAGGCACAAGTCAGGGGTGTAATGGAATATATTCCACTTGCTTGGATGAGTGCAACTCTAACAACACAAGAAGCTCAACACAATCCAGGACAGTGCAATCTGCTCGATTTGTGCGTTGTTGGGAAAGGATACCAGTGGCAGCAGTGTGGACCATCTGTAAGATGCACTTCAGGAACTCACCAGAGTTCCTTTGACACCACCTTCCAAACCCAAGATCACTATTACCTAGAAGATCAAGGGCAGCAGACATATGGGAACATCACCACCTAGAAGTTCCCCTCCTTATTGCTCACAAACTTACAGACAGATGAAATAGGAGCAGAGTTAAGCCATTTGGCCCCTCGAGCTTGCTCTGTCATTCAATAAGATCATGGCTGACCTGTTTGTGTAGAGTTTCACATTCCCATCTACCCTGATAACCTTTTATTCACTTGCCTAACAAGAACTTATCTACCTCCACCTTAAAAAGATTCAGCAACCCCGCTTTCATTGCTTTCTGAAGCAGAAATCCAAAGTCACCCAACCTTCTGAGGGAAAAAAAACACCTCACCTCTGCCCTAAAAAGATGACCCCTCGTTTTAAAATAGTGCCTCCTAGTTCTAGACTCACCCACAAGAGGAAATATCCTTTCCATTTTGCTAAGACTCCAATCAGAATTTTAGATACTTCAATCAATACTCTCACTCTTCTAAACTCTTGTAAAAACAAGCCCAACCTGTCCAACCAATCCTCATCACCCGCCCATTCCAGGTATCAATCTAATAAACCTCCTCTGAACTACCTCCAAATTTACATCATTCCTTAAGTATGGAGACTAAACTGCACACACACAGTCTGATAGATGTGGTCTCACTAATGCCCTATATTGTTGCTGGATCAAAATTCTGGAACTCCCTCCCGAATAGCACCACGAGTGCAGCTACACCAACACCTTCTCAAGGGCAATTAGAGATGGGCAATAAATGCTGGCCTATCCACCGACACCCAAATCCAGTGAATGAATAAAAATAATCATATACCAGCCTAGAAATCACGGGCTAGTTGAATCTGTCTAGGTTATTGGATGAAAGGCCAGATTATGTGAGTCTTATTTTGTTGTTCAGCACAGGGAACAAATTCTTTTAGTGTTTTCTGATCGAAACCTAGACTCCCAAGCGCTATATTTTCCACTCCTTTGGCGTTACATCCATTCTTCTGAAATGCAAAGTTTCCCTTGTTTGGGAAATTCCACCATAAGCAGTAACAACTTTTCTGTGTTTAGCCTATCAAATTCCTTCATTGTTATAAACATCTTGGGTTGTATTTTACAGCCTTTCTCCTTCCCCACCCCCGGGGGAGTGGGGAACATGTAAAATACATCAGGTGGCAATCCACTGGCTGCCTGCCCATCCTGACCTGGTCTCCATAATACAGGTGGGGAGCACCCACTAGCTTGCCTACACCTAGGCCTACTGAGGCCCTTAAGAGGCCAATTATTGCCCACATAAGTCCCTCAGCCAATCTCTCTGCTACCACAATATGTTGGGAGTGGAAGGCACGCAACAGGTGAGAAGGCCATTTTTTATCCAAGTTAGAAGTGGGAAGGAAGTGCGGTTGAGGGGGGAGTACTTCCTTTGGACAGTGTCCAGTGTGCATTAGGGGCAGCTCATCTGTGCTTTGGCCCCAACTGGCAAGCCAAACATACTCACCAACCACTTTGCACTCACTCCCCCAAGGTACCTGATCCCTTGATGCCCAAAAAGCCTCGAACCTACCTGGGTCCAGACACCATCGCTCTTTTCTGTGTGCCTCCTTGTAGTCCCAGCAGCAGCTGAGGTTATCCATGAAGGCCCCACCTTCTCAACCTTGTCCCCCACCTGAGGTATGATGATGCTCAGGTTAAATCCCCCAGTTAGCGTCCCCCTCCCCCAAAGGGGACAACAGCTTATGGTCATCTGGAACTAGGGTGACTTTTGATAAATGCAAGTTGTTGTTACAATCACACCTGTCGCACATTTTGATGGTCAGGATGGATGGATGAAATTGTGGAATTACTCAAGAATCTTGATAGCCGTTGATTCATTTCCACCTTGTCATGAAATGTTACCGTGTTTGCGATTTCTTACTTGTGGCCCTGGAGCCATCTTCATATAAGTTTGTCACATCACAAAATTGATGCCATTCTTTGGTCTTTATGCTTTCAGAGTGAAGAGTGACTGGCAAAGGGGAATTGACCATATACTCTAAAGGAGTTGAGACACACAATGATGGGCTGAGTGGCCTCCTTCTGATTTGAAAGGATGAAGAATCTTCAGTTCCACAGTACCAGCTTCTCATGTTATTTAATGGGCTGCACCTATATTTATAACTGACTGAGGACTCATACACGCAGAGGAACTGATGGGTGAGCTGCCTCTTCCCAACATGTGTGGTTAATGACATTAGTCACAAGTGCTCGAGTCACGACTGAGTTATCAAGTGAACCACACTGTATATTTCAGACAAAATCCCTAAATGGGGTTTGTGTGTGTGTGCGCGCATGTGTGTGTATGTATCTCTCTCTCTACTAGCATTCATTTAAACAAAACACAATGAATAGCATGGATTCAGAGTAACAAAATATCCTTGCATCAGGATAATCAGAACAGTAAAAGATCTGAACCTTTTGGCCTGGAAATTTGATTTGTTTTACATGCACAGGGAGAGAGAGGCCTGATGGTCCAACATGACGGGGTGTGCCCTTCAGGAATGGAACGGGGGCAGGTGCCAGATTGGCAAACGCTCCTCTGTAGGTGCCAATGGCTTGTGCCAGATGTATTAAAAACACTCATTAAAATATTTAAATAAGGGAGCTGGACCTGACTGTGAAATTGATGCCTCCAAAGCCTGACTCGCCAGGCCAACACACTCAGCGAACACTCAGCTTCAACATTGATATTGAAAGCTTTTGGCCACCTTTTCCCCACCTACAAAGCCTCCCTGCTGTCTGTGGCTGGGCACACCTCCCCTTTTGTGGGTGCCATCAGGTGACCTGACCACCGCTGCACCAGCTAATAGGTATGCAGCCAAAATCAGGAGAACAGGAAGGGTGGGCAACATTGGCACGGTCATGATAATGAGCTGTTATCACCAACTCCATGAGCTTTCCCTGTCTGTGCACTGCAGGAAACACTTCCCTCCCCCACCTCCCCCCAACAACCCCCTGTCCACCACCCCCCCACACACACACACACACACACACACACACACACATATACACGCAGCAATTGGCTTGTGGCGGCCAAACGTTCACAGCGATGCTGCTTTTTGGTCGTTGGATGTCGGCTCTTCCTATCATTGTGGAGCAGGACTCACTAAGCGTTGAATAGTTCACCCACTAATAGGGAATTTGAGCTGGGATTAGACCGTCATGAGACAGGTTAGTTTTACCCTACTGATGATAAAAGTGTGTTGTTGCATTAGTAATGCAGGTCATTTGGCTGGGAGATAAAATGTTTGTCGCGACATTGAGGAGAACTCTTCCACTTTTTAAAAAAATAGTAACGTGATCTTTGATATCCACCCAAAAGGATAGGATAGGCTAGGCCTCACTTGAACATCTCAGTCACAAAGACAACATTTCCAACTGGATACTGCACTGGAGTGTCAACTCAGATTATATACTCAAGTCTGGGGGTGAGACTTAGGATGGGCTTTTCTAACCCATCCCACTGAAGGACACACCCCACTGTGCACTGCAGGAAACTCCCCCCGCCCAGTCCACCCCTCACAACTCCCCGTCCACGATGGTTTCCCCAGCGGCGGGACAAACAAACCATGCAAGACACTGTAGACCTCACCGGGATGGAAGATCCCGTCAGTGGTCATTGGTGAGCTGTCTTCGCCATCCAAATCACACCGTGGTGAGGCTGGGGAATCCTGCCCTTAAACATCTGTGTGGGAGGTGAGAGTGTTCCCAATGGAGCCATGGCTAATATTGTTACTGTACACCCATTAAAAGCAAGGAGAGGGCAATTGAAATCCTGAGTCTGCAGCTTGCTAACTGGGCAATGTTAGTCACACCAGTTAGTCTCAGCAGGTTCCCTCTCCATGCAGCTGGCTAGGATCTGTGAGAAGCTCATCACAGTGCCAGAATGTACGTGAAGCAAAGTACATGAAGCTAAGCCAGAGCCTGCAGGATTCCAGCCTGCTGCCGCCAAGGCACTGAGCAAGATTCCAACCATGTACCTCCAAGCTCCAATACCACTTGTACCATTTGTCCATTCACTTTTCACCTTGCCTTTGGGTGGAGTCCCACTTCCCATTTGATAGGTGCTTTGCTGGTGAATTTTGTGCTCAGTGCATGGAGGTGAATTCCCATTTAGAATTCAAGGGCTGAGTGGCAGGGGCCTTCAGCTGGGGAGCCAATGAAAGACAGCACCATCCCGCTTCTTTTTAGGAAGGCTCACTGCTCCCCTGTGGGTGGCTCAGTGGCACAGTGGTTAGCAGTGCTGTCTCACAGCACCCTGGTTCGATTCCCGGCTTGGGTAACTGTCTGTGTGGAGTTTGCACATCCTTCCCGTGTCTGCGTGGGTTTCCTCCGGGTGTTCCGTTTTCCTCCCACAGTCCAAAAGTGTGCGAGTTAGCTTGATTGGTCACACTAAATTGCTCCATAGTGTTAGGAGGATGTGGGGGGATATTATTGGGTAAATGTGTGATGTTGTAGGAGTGGGGCCAGGGTGCAGGCTCAATGGGCACTGTAGGTATTCTATTAATCAGGATCAAGGATTCCATGGGTGGAAGCCCCACCTGCCAAGAGTTGCTAGCTAACCAGTGAGGCTTGTAACTCTTCATTGCCCGGAAGTGACACTCTGCTGGTAATGCACCCACCTTAAGGCCCAGGCTTTGCTTTTCAGGCTTCCCAGATAACAAGTCCCCTACCTGCCACTGGTGAATACCGAAGGTGGGGTGAATGAGGCCATTAAGTGTGCATTAACTGCCTACTTGAGGGTTTTAGCTGCTAGCAGGGTGGCCTGCTACTGACTTAATTGGGGTGGAAACTGGAAAGCAGCAGGGTGTCCGTCTGTCAGCCTTCTGCCTGATTAAATGCCCCTGCCACTAAGCTCCCCCCAGGGAGGGCATCAAATTCCACCCCAAGCATCTGTGTCAATTGCATGTGAGTCAGTTATCGTGACAGGTAAAGTGACAGACGAAAGTTCCCTTCTACTGTGCCCCAAACATGTAATGGACAAAAAGCCCAGTAACAGAGCAGATCAGAACTGCCTCTGTTCACTCTATTTCCACAGAAAATACTGTGGAAACTTGGGTTAAGATCTTCATCAGAACAGCTTCTGATTCCTTAGTGTTGCCTTTTCAGCTAATGGAACATTTAAATCTTGTTCAACATTCAATTAGATAATGACTGATCTATACCTCAGCATTTCTGGAGATTAGGTCTGTGAATAGAGATCCTAGAATGTGAGATTAATGTTGAAGCAATCAATATTCATGATCCAAGCCTCTCAGAGGCTTGAACCAATCAGATGAGTCCACTCCATATCCACCGTATGACAGGCCTCTTTCATATATGGGTGCTTGTTCCTCACAGATGTGCAAGTTAGGTGGGTTGGCCAGGCTAAAATTGCCCCTTAGTGTCCCAAAATGTGTAGATTAGATGGATTAGGGATAGGGTGGTGGAGACGGCATGGACATGATACTCAGTCAGAGAGTCAGTCCCGTCCAAGCCACTCACCATCCTGACTTGGAAATATATCGCCATTCCTTCACAGTCACCTAGTCAAAATCCTGGAATTTCCTCTCCAACGGCACTGTGGGTCAACCCACAGAACATGGACTGCAGCAACTCAAGAGGGCAATTCACCACCACCTTCTCAAGGGCAACTAGAGATGGGCAATAAATGCTGGCCTAGCCAGCGACACCCATGTCCCATGAATGAATAAAAAAAAGACTCAATGGGCCGAATGGACTCTTCTGCAATGTAGGGATTCTCTGATTCTATGATATACATAATAGAATGAACATTCCAAGCCAACTTTATTATTCCCTGTGTGAAAATGTGAAGGATCATTCCTCATATAAATTTTTATGCTGATTAAAAACTGGGCAATAGATCAGGAGAAGTAGGATCAACGTTGAGGAGCCAAGTGGCCTATTTTTGTCCTGAGGCTTATTTATGCTTAATACACTTAAGGAATCCATAATCTTAATCAAGCATACTCCTGACCTTTACGAGCAAAATTGTTCTGAACCAAAGAGTTAAATTGTGTGTTTCATTTTGGCTTTTTGCAAAATTAGCTTGAGTGATTTTATTAGGGTTTCGCTTGGCTGTGGTCGAAGCTAATGGTCTTGTTTATTTGCCTAATTTATTCAGTGTTGTGTACTTGTACCTGTGTTTCATTTATCATGCGGTGCTTTTATAATCTGTTATTATTTAAGCAAGTTGAAGTTTTTCCAGAGATTCACACACTACTGTTTTCTAACCCTCATGGGTTTGGAGATGTTTGACAGTTAGCAGGTCTAGTCATGTTGACTAACTTCAGTTATACCAATAAACATTCAACAGGTTTGGGTTCAAAAAATACAACCTCAGCAGGCCAGACTCAGGAAACTTCTTGTAGAAATGTCAACACATATGGACACTGTAGGTTAGGTGTGAAAATATACTAGTTACATTGATTTGCTTTGATTTATTATTGTCACATGTATTAACATGGTGAAAAGCATTATTTCTTGCATGCTATACAGACAAAACATACCATTCATGGAGAAGGAAACGAGAGGGTGCAGAATGTAGCGTTACAGTCATAGCTAGGGTGTAGAGAAAGATCAACTTAATGCAAGGTAAGTCCATTCAAAAGTCTGACAGCAGCAGGGAAGAAGCTGTTCTTGAGTCACTTGGAACGTGACCTCAGACTTTTGTATCTTTTTCCCGAAGAAAGAAGGTGGAAGAGAGAATGTCCAGGGTGTGTGGGGTCCTTAATTATGCTGGATGCTTTGCCGAGGCAGTGGGAAGTGTAGACAGAGTCAATGGCTGGAAGGCTGCATGATAGATTGGGCTATATTCATAACCTTTTGTAGTTCCTTGCGGCCTTCGGCAGAGCAGGAGACATGCCAAGCTGTGATACAACCAAAAAGAATGCTTTCTATGGTGCACCTGTAAAAGTTGGTGACAATCGTAGCTAACATGCCAAATTTCCTTAGTCTTCTGAGAAAGTAGAAGGGGTGGGCTTTTTTAACAATACTGCCAGCATGGGGGTACCAGGACAGATTGTTGGTGACCTGGCCACCTAAAAACTTGAAGCTCTCAACCCTTTCTAATTGTCCTCCTTTATGCTGCCTGAAGTCAACAACAATCTCCTTCATTTTGTTGACTTTGAGGGAGGTATTATTGTTGTTGCAGCAGTTCACCAGATTCTCCGTCTCATTCCTGTGCTCTGTCTCATCATTATTTGAGATCTGACCCACTACAGTGGTATCATCAGCAAGCATGAAAATGGAATTGGAGGGGAATTTGACCGCACAGTTATAGGTGTACGAGGAGTATAATAGGGGGCTGAGAACACAGCCTTGTGGGGCACTGGTGTTGAAGATGATCATGAAAGAGGTGTTGTTGCCTATCCTTACTGATTGTGGTCTGTGAGTTAGGAAGTTCGGGATCCAGTTGCAGAGGAAGGAGCCGAGGCCCAGGCCATGAAGTTTGGAGATGAGTTTCATGTGAATAATAGCATTGAAGGCTGAGCTGTATTCAATAAATAGGAGCCTGACATACATATCCTTGTTATCTAGCGTTCCAGGATTGTTAGGCTAATAATTCATTGGACTAATAATCCAAAGAATGTGGCCCAGACATTAATGGGGAGGGAGCTCAGTAAAGCTGGGATGTGAATCCTGGCAGCAGAACTTCATCTGAATGGCATTGAGCAGACTGCACCTCAGTGGTACTAAGTAACGGCAGGAGATCAGAGTTGGGAGCCCATGGGGACACTCTTCAGCAGTCGGGGTGGGGGGCGAGGTGTTGCTGGAACCGATCTGTGATTAGGGCTGAGAGTAGCTGGGGAAGGGCTGAAGGTTTCTTTCTGAGGCCTGGAAGAAGCACTCCACCTCCTCCAAGTCTGCAGGAAGGGTTATTTTTTGTTGATTCATGGAGTATGGGCCCATGTTGCCCATCCGTAATTGCCCTTGAAGCAGCATTTAAGAGTCAATTGCATTGCTTTGGTTCTGGAGACACAGGTAGGCCAGACCAGGTAATGATGGAAGATTTCCCTCCCTAAAGGACATTAGTGAACCAGATGGCTTTTAATGACAATTGACAGAGGTTTCATAGTCATCGTTAAACTTTTAATTCCAGATTTTTTAAATTAAATTCAAATTTCACCATCTGCAGTGGTGGGATTTGAACCTGTGACCCCAGAGCATTACTCTGGATTACTACTCCAAGTACAATAGCACTATGCCACCACCTCCTAATCTTCTGTACTTACCTCAGTCAGCGCTGCCAGTCTTGGATCTGCTAGTGGGAACATCACAGTGCCGGTTTCTTCCATCTCAGAATGCCAACAATGTCATTGAGTCATGACTTTTGAATGTTAATAATGCACAGTCCGCCTTTCACAGGAGCCTCCTGATTGGAATGAGCTTAGGTCAGGTTGTTCATATATATGTATATATATATATATATATGTATCAATGCTTGCCCGATGATTGGGGCTATAGATGGACGTTAAAAATGAGGGCAATATTTCCATGAGTTAGCTTCAAAATTTCTCCCTTCAAGTATAAGCCATGTCCCCTGAGTCCTGCAGTATTAGACAAGGTGTGATTCAGGTTTTATACTGTGGTCCTATTTGGGTGGACAGAACTGATACCATGGACTTATCTGAAGAAGAGCTGTAGAGTTGTCCCACCTGAGGGTTAGTCCCCATTGACATCTCCAGAAAACCAGCTTAACTGCCATTTACTGATATTTTAATACTTGATTGTGGGAGCTTGCTATGTGCAGATTGGTTGCACTTTATAAAGGCAAAATACTGTAGATGCTGGAACCTGAAACAAAAACAGGAAATACTAAGAGAAACTCAGCAGGGCTGACAGCATTTGTGGAGCGAGAAATAGAGTTAACAGGTTGAGTGTGGATGACCCATTCAGACTTGAAATGTTGGCTCATAGCATCTTACAGGGTGAAAGGAGGCCAATCAGCCCATCCAGGCTACACCAACCACAATCCCACCCAGGTCCTATTCCCAAAACTCCATGCATTTCCCTTAGTTAGTCCCCCAGACACTAAGGGGCATTTTAACATGACCAATCAAACTAACCTGCGTATCATTGGAGTGTGGGAGGAAACTGGGCCACCCGCACAAACATGGGGAGAACGTGCAAACTCCAGAGACATGTCCATGGGATCTATTCTCTCTCCCTAGATGCTGTCAGACCTACTGAGTTTGTCCAGCATTTTGTGTTTTGATTGCACTTGACTACACTTCGAAGGAAACAATTTGGTTGGGAAGTTCTGGGATTGCGCTGTGGACAGGAAAAATATTAGGCAGAGTCGTGTTGAGATGGTGGGGTCTTGATGGCTATTGAGCTGTCACGTTCCCAGTATCGCCTGGTTTCCAGAAAGCCAATCACATCTTGTGCCAGCCAGGCACTTGACAGGCCAGCAACAGGCCTTCCCTGAGATCAGGGGCAGAAGTCCCGCCTGCTGACCAATCAGGACAGTAGCTCTTTTGTGCTCTGCAGTGCCATAAGGTGGTGGCTGCTGGTATGACACTCACCCGAAGTCATAGACCAAAGAGGTGTAGGATAGTTTTGTTTTATTCACTTGTGGAACATGACGATATATTTCCAAGCCAGGATGGTGAGTGGCTTGGAGGGGAACTTGCAAGTGGTGGTTTTCCCATGTATCTGCTGCCCTTGTCCTTCTAGGTGGAAGTGGTTGTGTGTTTGGAAGGTGTTGTCTAAGGATCTTTGGTGAATTACTACAATGCATCTTGGAGATAGTAAACACTGCTGCTACTGAGCGTGAGTGGTGGAGGGATTGAATGTTTGTTGATGTGGTGCCAGTCAAGCAGACTGCTTTGTCCTGAATGTTGTCAAGCTTCTTAAGTATTGGTGGAGCTGTACCCATCCAAGCAAGTGGGGAGTATTCCTTCACACTCCTGACTTGTGCCTTGTAGATAGTGGATAGGCTCTGGGGAGTCAGGAGGTGAGTTACTCACCACAGGATTCCCAGCCTCTGACCCGGTCTTGTAGCCACTGTATTTATGTGGTAAGTCCAGCTGACTTTCTGGTCAATGGTAACGTCATTGAATGTCAAGAGGCTGTGGTTAGAGTGTCTCTTATTGGTGATGGTCATTGCTTGGCATTTGTGTGACATGAATGCTACTTGCCACTTGCCAGTCCAAGTCTAGATATTGTCCAAATCTTGTTGCATTTGAACTTGGACTGCTTCAGTATCTGAGGAGTCACGAAGGGTGCTGACATTGTGCAATCATCAACGAATATTGTTAGTTGAGTGGCAGGAAGGGAGTTGCATGGTAGGGGTTAGGGGGGAGAATGGGTGAGGGAGGTCAGCACTAAGTTCAGGTGAGTTTGGTGCCTCAATCCCCACTCACCCACCCCATCCCCCTCCCCACATCCCAGGAGTCCTCCATGCATGGCAAACCCCCACAACCTGTCACTGTCTACAGGCCTCAAATTGATGATGGGGAAATAAGGGCCATGAGCCCTTCCCATCTGATTAAATGCCCTTTAGCCATGACACTTACCACTGGGGAGGGCAAATGATATTGTATAATCATTAAGGAATGAGTCCTGACAATGAGCCAAAAATGTATCCTGCATTCACCTCCTGTGATTATTGTGTTATCAGTAAGTGCATCTTTAAGCTCGTTACAGCTGAAAATAGTGCACTATCATAGAAAGCTCAGATCTGAGAAATAGGCACATGATGTCCAATTAATTTATTTTGCACTGCACTCTAGGGAAATAAGGATAAATCAAACCACATGCTATTTTTGGAAAGATCTTAAAAGGGGCAATACAACTGTTAATTAAATATCTCTACAACTGGGGAAACAGCTATTTGTGTGTTATAGGTGACTTAGGGAGGTGTGAAAAGATGCACTACTATAATAATGAGTGGAATATTCAATTGAGATGCTGCTATCTCAGACAAACAAGTGCAAAGTATCTGCTGACTTCTGACTATGTTAGTAATGCATTCTGAATTTAGCTATGCTAACATTCTGTATTAAAATTAAAATGTAAAAAGTGGAATTAGTGTGGCAGTTAAGTTGATTGTGGACACAGTTTAGGTGTGTAGTTTGTGTTCAAAAGCATGCCATTATTATAACCTCGGTGAAAACAAGTTGGCCAAGGGCAGCATGGTGGCACAGTGGCATAATGGTTAGCACTGCTGCCTCATAATGTCAGGGACCCGGGTTCAATTCCAGCCTCAGGTGCTATCTGTGTGGAGTTTTGCATGTTCTCCCCATGTCTGTGTGGGTTTCCTCTGGGTGCTCTGGCTTCCTCTCACATTCCAAAGATGTGTGGGTTAGGTTGATTGGTCACGCTAAATTCTGCCTTAGTGTCAGGGGGACTAGCTAGCGTAAATGCATGGGGTTATGGGGATAGGGCCCATGTGGGATTGTTGTCGGTGCAGACCGGATGGACCAAATGGATCCTTCTGCACTATAGGGATTCTGTGATTCTATGAAGTTATTGTCAGGCTGTACAAATCTCCATGAATTTGAGATTAACTTGTCTTGTGAATTCGTCAGTGAAAAATGTACTGCAGTCGCTGATGGCATTTTTGGAAATTGACCTCATGGTGAAGTGTCAGAACATTGTGCACATCCATAGGTTTGATCATGGCGCTCCCTCTTGTTTACTTTATCACAGTGCCAGAAAAGGAGGGAAAATGCATTTATCGAAACTAGAAGCAGGAGTAGGCCATTCGGCCCTTCAAGCCTGCTCCATCATTCATCCTGATAATGGCTGATCATCAAATCCAATATCCTGATCCCCCTTCCTCCCATATCCATTGATCCCTTTGGCCCCAAGAGATATGTTTATATATAAAACACCTTCAATGATGTTAGGATCTTACAAAGCACATTACAGCTAATTAAGTGTTTGAAGAGTAGCCACTGTTGTAATGTCAGAAATGAGGCAGTGAATTTGCACGTGTAAACTCCCACAGACAGCAGTATGATAATGCGCTGATAGTCTATTTTGAAGGATTTTGGCTGAGGGATGAATATTGGCCAGGACACTGGGAAGAAAGTCCCTACTCTCCTTGGCAATAGTATGGTGGGATTTTAACTGTCCACCTGAGAGTGCAGGAATTTCCGGTTCCAAAGACAGATCCTATTGGATCAAAATAGAACATTCCCCTCCAACCAGTGGCAGGTGGTGGCAGAGATGATATGGGAATAATACAAGGGCGAGAAATGACGGTGGCGACTTGTGGTCCTGACTGTTGTTGCAAGATAATGGCATGTCCCACTGTAGCTCATCAGGAGGCAGCTTCGCATGTCATTAATGATATTCAAATCAACATCAAACCAATATGATCCCTCGAACTCCACACATACACACACCACCCCCACCCCCCGCCACCTAACCTCTTGATTTCCCCAAAGCCTTCCCATTATCTGCAAGGCACAAATGTGAGGTTTTGAGGGAATACTGCCCACTCTCCTGTATGAGTGTCACTCCAGCAGCACTCAGGAAGCTGGACATCTTCCAGGACAAAGCAAGCAGCTTGATGGACACCCCATCCAGCAGCCTGAGCATCCAGTCCCTCTATCATTGACTCACTAGTGGCTGTGTGTAGCCATGTGAACGATGCTGTGCTACTCATTCCCAAGGCAACTTAGGCAGCCCCCTCCAGGTCCACCAGCAGGAAGGGCAGCAATGGGATCAGCAGCATCTGCACGTTACCCTCAACTCCCACCTCCTGCCCCCCTCAACCCAAATAGCTGTACCTTCAGTGTGGCTGGGTCAGGAATCTGCAGTTACCTCTCTCCCAGCAGACCACAAGGATCAATTCAGTGGGGCAATGGGGCAGCACCCAGCATCTTCTGGAGCTGAGATGAGTGTGGAGAGAAGAAGGATTAATTTACACTGGCAGCGTGGATTAAATCTTTCCTGCATCATATGATGGTTCTCCTCTGCACACCAGTGGCATTGACCCTGGCAATCTCCTGCCAAGCTGGTGTGGAGAGTCATGTGGTCATCCTGTTCCCATCCATGGGAAGGAGGGCATCCCAACTCTCTTTCACAGCCTGGAGGACATTCTGCAGGGTGGCATCACTAAACCATGGGGCTGGTGTTTGCTGTCTTCTCCAGGCCATCTCAATGTCCTTGTCTCCTGGTGCAATGAATTACTGGCTGTCTGATTCCTTTTTAAAAGGCACCTGCACATGATTGCCAGTCGGGCAACTTGGTGCCCGCCACAGCATGTGATGTGATGTAATCCTCCCAGCTGCATAATGAATTAGGTACCTAGTCCAGTCTCCAGTGGGGGGGGTGGTCTCCTCAGACTTCCTGCTCCTATGGTAAAGGCCTAGAGCAGAAATTCCCAACCGTTGACTCCAATTCTCTCTCCAGCGATGCTGCCAGACCTGCTGAGAGTTTTTTCAGCATTCTGTTTTAATTTCACTCTTCGGTTCATAGTTTTCAGTCAGTATGGGATCAGTGGGTGAGGCTGTAAGAATGTCACATCTTCCTCATTTATGTCCCATTTCATCAACTGACCCATTCAGCCCGCTGCTGCATCTCTCCTGGTCCATCAGCCAGTGATCCCTTTCCTGACAGTGGGTCCCATTGAACAGGATTTAGATTTCTTGGCCTTTGTCCAAGGCTCATTGATTGAAGAACCCTGTCAGTTTCTATGACAAAGAGTGGACACTAAGGAAGGAAAGCAGTGGTAGAGGTAAAGTCTTTCAGGTGAGATATTACACCAAAGCCTTGTCTGCACCCTCTGTCTTTACCAAGAGGAGCAGGGGAGCTATTCCTGGTGCCCAGACCAATATTTATCCCTCAATTAGCATCACTGAAACCAGAGGCCCCGATTTTGTGCTTGGTAACACCAATAGTGCCAGCACAATGCCTGGCCAGCTCTGTCGAGCAGCACCAGGCCTTGAGGGCCAGGCTTTGGACTCCAACACCTTGGCATGGATGGCAGCAGTCTGGGGTGTCTGGCTGACAGGCAACCGCAATGGGACTGGGAAGCTGTCAACCTGAGAGAGGGCAGTAGGCTTGTGCTTCTCTGAGCCACCTCCAGCCTCAGGGGGTGGCACCTCAGTGGGTGGAACCTCAGGGAGTGACAGCTCAGCAATCGTGGATAGTTTTCTAGCCTGCCTTGGGGGCTCACAAACCCCTCTGAGCACTGAGGCCCACAGCATAGTAACAGCAGTCCGAGAGTGCATGGGAAATGTAGATCCCCTGCAGCATTGAGACATTGGGTGGCCTGTGCTGCAATGGAGGTGACATAGTCCCCATCAGACAATGCGTCACAGCTGAGTCTGCAAGTGCTTTTGCAGAGCTGGCCACATCGCTCTCACTTCAGAAAGGATGGCCTCAAAACTCTGTGAAGCCGTGAGCTAAACTGGAGCTGGACTCCTTCAGGCTGTCTGACAGTGACAAATTATCCTGCAGCTTTGCCAATGCACCAAGCACCTCAGCGTGCATGCTGTATCAGCCTCGTGCTTGGGAAGCTGGCAGACACACTATCCATTCCCCCGGTCACAGCCCACTCCTGCCCAGTGAGTCACCACGTGCAGATGCTGTCTCTATGCTACCCTTACACACAGTCAGCATCTGAGTGGGTGGTTGAGAGGGTCAGGTCCTTGGAGTTTTGGTGTAGCTCACCTTCGTCTTCCCGGGGTAGGCTGTGGATGACCATGTGACAAATCCTGGGCATTTGGAAAAGTAAAATCAGAGAGGAGGGTTGGAGAGAGGGAAGAGGGGTGTGGGGTGAAGCAACAACTCTATGGTCACACCATCTTCTACTTTCAATTCAAGCCAGGAAGCATTCTGAGGGTGAGGAGGGGGCTGAGATGGGACATAGGGCAGGACTGTAATGTCATCTGAGATGGTCTCGGTTACCCTGGGTCCTGTCACAGCCTGCCCTGCTGCAGAGTTCTCCCTTCTCTGAGGGGATGAGGATGGCATGCCTGCCCCTGCCAGTTCTCTGCCATTTCCTCCTCTTTATAGACCATTCTGCCTGCAAAGAAGACAGAAGAAAGTCAGTGGTGGTGTTGCGGTGTTTTCTGGGCAATGTCCCTGCTGTAACTGACTAGCTGGAGGTTGCGTGGAAGCAACAAGATGTGGCTGTTTCCAGCAGTTTAAGATGGGAGAATCTGAATGTTAAGACTGAGTCCTGACTGTTTGCGATTGCTGCTAACTAGGTGAGCAGCAGGAGAGGTTGGTGGGTTTGGTGGAATATCGATATGTGAAGATGCGCTCACTGATTCCTGTGAGGGATCATTAGAACTTTTCCAGCATCATTGTCAGGCCCTTGGGAACTGACTCCTTGCATTGGTCCCCATGGAACTCCCTTTGGAGAGCACTTCTGAAAGCATCCATTGAAATATGGCCTCTCTCTCCCTGTTAACTCCCATGATGAAGAACTCCAGTATTGCATCCATGAACCTTGTTGCTCTCTCTCTCTCTGTGCCCTGATGTTTCAGTTGTTTAACCTCTAATTGCAATACCTGGCAAGCAACTCTTGATTCATTGTAGCTTCTTTCAAAGAGGACAGACTGCCTTTAAGAGCTGGAGATTGGCTGCAGTACCTACTAATGTCACTTCTGTGCTTGAAGCCAGTCACAGGTTCCTCTGAGCATCAACTGGAAATGATGGAAAGGAGGAGGCAGCACAGAGTTTATGCACTGCCTATGTCAATGACTAGAGACATGGCCAGTGTGAATCACAACACTGGCAGCTGAAAATAAGTCTAGATGAATTTTCCCATTCGATTATCTATCACATTCCTGATTGTGAGGGCTTGCAATGTGCGAATTGGCTTCCATGTTTCCTACACTGCAACAAAAATGTTTCCTTGAGTGTAACCCACTTTCATCCTTAAGGACTCTAATCCTGTCTTTCTTTTCAGTACGGCAAGTGTGCCTCTGCCTCGTAACTCGCTGTCATGCAATGTAGCAGCACTTTCAATGTCTGGTCAATGAATGCATTCAAATTATATTAATAGTCCCTCTTACTTAATTACAAGCTCTTCACTGTGTAAGCTGTTTGCTTCTTTTTGAGCAAGTGCTTTACATTTTCAGAAACCGATAACTGTCAACTAACACTCGCTAATGTTTTGTAATGAGCAAGAAAGGGGGGGAGGGTAGGGCCTTGGATTCGGTACTGTACAGTGGATGCTCATGAGCCCATGTACGCAGCTCAAAGAAGCACAGAGAGCTCTCCTGCTGTCATGGTCAACGCTCCCATCTCAACCACTGAAATGATGAACTGAACACTCGCTTGTTTTTTTGTTATATACCAATAAATTTAGACTTGAATGTAGTGGGCATGATGAAATAGATGTAGATGATACTGAAACTTGCCCTTATGATTGATAGGAAGAAAGTTGTACACCAAAGTCTTACTCCTTAACCGATGGTGCATCCTCACCATGGGTTTTCCAGCAGCCTGGGGTGCGTTCAATGGGAAACCCCATCGACAACGGTAGGACCATAGATCCCGCCTCCAGTGAGTGGTGCGCTACCTCCCGCTGCCATGGAGAAGGGGAAACACCCCGCTACTCAATTTCAGGAAGGTAAAAACAGAATGGTCACAACATTGGCAAATAGAATTCATTTTGGAGAAGTGTGAGGGTAATGCATTTGAGGAGGCGGACAAGGCAAGCAAATACACAAGATATGGGAGGGTACTGAGAAGAGGAACTGAGGGAGCTCAGAATGCATACCCACAGTTAGAAGAAGATAATTAAGAAGGCAAATTTTCCTTTATTAACTGAGAGAGAAAATATAGGAGCTGGGAGATGAAACTAGAACTCTATAAATCTATTGGGCTATGGCCAGGGCACTGCCTACAGTTCTGGTCACCACATTACAGGACAGCTATGATCACACTGGTGAGGAGATTGACCAGGACTGGTGGGAGTTTGAAGGATTGGATTGACTGGGGTGCTTTGCAACAGGAGGCTGAGAAGTTTAATTGAGGTATATAAAATTCTGAGGGGCCTGGGTAGAGTGAATAGGAAGGATAAATCCCTCAGCAGTCAAGTCAATAACAAGGGAACAGAGATTTAAAGGACTTGTAGAAGAATTAGAGGGACACTGAAGATTTCTTTTTAACCTAGAAAGCAGCCTGAACCACGCTGTAAGGGTGGTAGAGCCAAAAACTAACTATCTGGATATCACTTGAAGTGTTGTAGCTTGCAGGGCTACAGATCAAGAGCTGGAAGGGGAGATCAGGCTGCACAGCTCATTTTGGGCTGAACAGACAATGGGCAGAATGGCCTCCTCCTGTGCTGTAAATGTCTGTGATGATATTTCATCCAATCCATCGGCACAACTTTCTGCTTCTTTCTCCCTCATATGCTTATCTACCTTCCCTTAAAGATATCTGTGCTAATTGCTTCAAATACCTTGTGGCAGCGAGTTCCACCACTCTCCAGGTAAAGTATTGACTCCAGTCATGATGGAGTTAAAGGCAAAAGGCAGCAGCGTAAAAACACAGAGCTTCACTCTTCAGTTCATGTCACCAGCTGAACCCACTTATTATGTTGAAGCTTTGTAACTCCCTCCTACCTCTCTATTAGTCATGCTATTTCACTAAAAACAGAACTGCCTCTGCACAGACAGACCTTAATCACAGAATTGAAAAACTGCAGATGCAAAATGTCATATTCTTTCTTCTCATTTGTTTATGGATTGTGAGAATCGCTGTGGCTAGATCAGCATTTGTTCCCCATCCCTAATTGCCCTTGAGAAGGTGGCAGCGAGCTGCCTTCTTGAACCACTGCAGTCCATGTGGTGTAGGTACACTCCCGGTGCTGTTATGAAGGGAGTTCCAGGGTTTTGACCCAGCCTCAATGAGAGAAAGACATTATGTTGAAAGGCCTCCAAGTCAGGATGATATGTTGCATGGAGGTGAACTTGCAGGTGGCAGTTGTTCGTACAATCATAAAATTTCTACAGTGCTGAAGAAGGTCATTTGGCCCATTGAGTCTGCACTGACCACGATCCCATCCAGGGCCTATTCCTGTAACTCCACATATTTACCCTGCTAATCCCCTGACACCAGGGCCAATTTAGTCTGGCCAATCAACCTAACCCACATACCTTTGGACTGTGGAAAGAAACTGGAGCACCCAGTGGAAACCAATGCAGACACGAGGAGAACGTGCAAACTCTACACAGACAGAGGCTGGAATTGAACCTGGGTCACTGGCGCTGTGAGGCAGTTCCTATGCGTTTTCTGTTCTTATTATTCTAGGAAGTAGAGGCCAACAATTTGGAAGAAGCTAAAGAAGGAGCCTTGATGGGGTGCATCTTGTAGATGGTGCACACTGCTACTACTGAGCACCAGTGGTGGTGGTGGGAGTAAATATTTAAGGTGGTGGATGTGGTGCCTAACATGTGAGGTCCTTTGTCCTGGATAGTATTGTTTCTTGAGTGTTGGAACTGAAGTTATCTGGGCCAGCGGAGAGTCTTACATCACCCTCTTGATTTGTGCCTTGTAGATAGTAGTAGACAGGCTTTGGGGAGTCAGGAAGTGAGTTATTCACTGCAGGATTCCTAGCCTCTGACTTACGCTTATAGCCACAGTATTTATATGGCTGATCCAGTTCAGTTTCTGATCCTTTGTAACCCCCAAGATGTTAATAGGGAAGATTCAACAATGCTTTTGAATGTTGAGGTGAGATCGTTAGATTCCCTATTGTCAGTCACTTGTGTGGTGCTAATGTTACTTGCCACTTATTGGCCCAAGCCTGGATGTTTTCCGGATCTTGGTAAACGTGGGGATGAACTGCTTCAGTATAGGAGAAATTGTGAGTGATACTGAAGTCTGCAATCATCAGCGAACACCCTCACTTCTGACCTCAGGATGAAGAGAAGATCATTGAAGCAGCAGAAGAATGGGCCTAGGACTCGACCCTGAGGAACTCCTGCTGACGATGACGTGATTAGCCCCCAACAGCCACTACATCTTCCTTTGTTGTGGATTTTATCCCAACCAGTGGGGAATTTTCTCCCTGATTCCTGTTGATTTTAATTCTGCTTGTGGCCCTTGATGCCTTACTTAGTCAAATGCTGCTTGTCAATGGCCATCATATTCACTTCACTGCTTTTGTCCTTATTTGGGCCAAGATTGTAATGAGTTCTGAAGCTGAATCCAAACTGGTGCATAAGTTATTGTCATTCATGTGCTGCTGAATGAAGAACACTGTGTCAACCGCACCTCCCATCACTTTGCTGATGGGATGTCACAGTGGTTAGCATTGCTGTTCTACAGCGCCAGGGACCTGGGTTCGAGTCCTGGCTTGGGTCACTGTCTGTGTGGAGTCTGCAAGTTCTCCCCATGTCTGCATGGGTTTCCCCTGGGTGCTCTGGTTTCCTCCCACATTCTGAAAAACATGTTGATTAGGTGCATTGACCTGAACAGGTGCTGGACTATGGCGACTAGGGGAAATTCACAGTAACTTCATTGCAGTGTTAATGTAAGCCTTACTTGCGACTGATAAATAAGTACACTTTATGTTTACAAGCAAATCGAGAGGGGTAGTAATTGGTTGGGTTTAATTTGCTTTAATTTCTTTTTTGGACAATTCTGCCTTTGTGGGCTGGACATATCTGCGCAATTCCTCATATTTTCAGGCAGTTGCTAGGAGCAGTGCTCCGAAAGCTCATAATTCCAAATAAACCTGTTGGACTTTAACCTGGTGTTGGTAGACTTCTTGCTGGAATGACTTGGTTAGGGCACAAGACTTCAGTATCATAGCTGGGATATTGTCTGGGTCGATACACTCTGCTATATCTGGAGCCATCAACTATTTATTGATACCATAGGGACGAATTTGAATTAACTGAAGTCAATTTATGATGCTCCATGGAAAGGAATAGAGATGGCTCATCCATTTGAGACTTCTTGCTGCAGATGGTTGTAAATGTTTCAGCCTTGTTTTTTGCATTGATGTGTTGGCATCCTCCTGGTGTTAATTGCATAGTCCACTACCATGTACTTACTGGACCTGACACTCAGGACTGCAGTGTTTTGATCTGATGAATTGGTTATAGGGTCACGTAGCTCCATCTTTTGCATACTGCTTCTGCTGTTTGGCAAAAATGTGTGAGGCTTCAATAGGTCGACACCTCATTTTATGTATGCCTGGTGCTGCTCCTGGCATGCTGTCCTACACTCATGGTTGAATCAGGTCAGCACGATGCACAATGGTTAGAACTGCTGCCTCATAGTGCCAGGGACCTGGGTTTGATTCCCGGCTTAGATCACCGTCTGCGTGGACCTTGCATATTTTCCCTGTGTCTGCATGTGTTTCTTCCGGGTGCTCCGGTTTCCTTCCACAGTGCAAAAGACATGCTGGTTAGGTACATTGACCATGCTAAATTCTCCTTCGGTGTACCCAGACAGTTGCCGGAGTGTGGTGACTGGGGGATTTTCACAGTAATTTCATTGCAGTGTTAATGTAAACCTACTTGTGACTCATAAATAAACTTGAACTTTTACTTTATTTCTATCTCTCAGCTTGATAGTAATGGAAAAGTAGGGGACATGCTGGGCCATGAGATTACAGATGTGGTTCTGCTGATGGCTAACAGTGCGTCATTGACACCTAGACTGAGTTGCTAGATTTGTTCGGAATCTATTGCAAGCAGGATGGTGGTGATGCTGTATGACACAATGGAGGCTATCCTCAATATGAAGATGAGACTTCATCTCCATAAGGACTGTGATGTGTTCACTCCGGCCAAAAGCATCAGGTACAGATACATCTGCAACAAGTAGGTTGGTGAGAGCCAGATCAGACAGCTTTTTCCATCTTGTTGGTCTCTCACTGCCTGGCACTCACCCAAACAGGTGGATATGTCTTTTATAATTTGCCAGCTCCGTCAGTAATGATGACCAAGTCACTCAAGGGGAGGGGGGTTTCACCATTAAAGTGCGCCCCACCTCCCAATCCCAGCAGAGTATATTCTGTGCACTTGTTGTCCTCAGTGCTTGCTCCAAGAAGTATTCAACATGGAGGAGTATGGATTTATCTACTGATTGAGTGTGGCAGGTAGTAATCAGCAGGAGATATCCTTGCCTTGTTTGACTTGCTGCCATGAGACTTTGAGTTCTGGAGTCAATGTTGATGACTCTGGGCCAGTTCCTCCTGACTGCATAGCACCTTGTCACCACCTTGGGTGGATCTATCTGTCACTTGGACAGGCCATGTTGGGATGGGCTGGAGGGCTCTGAGATATTGGCTGTAAGGTATAGTTAACTGAGTATGACTATATCAGGCTGTTAGGTGACCAGTCTGTGGGACAGTGCCACAATCTTGGCACGAATGTACATATGTGAGTGAGGAGGATTATGCAGGGTCAGTTGAGCAGTGCATGCATTCATCATTTCTGGTGTGGGAAATTTAATGTAGTAAGAGTACTAAGGCAGGAATTGGCCCCAAGTCCCAGCACTGTGAGGCAGCAGTGCTAACACTGAGCCACCGTTTCACAGAGAGCAGTGAAGGCTGGGTCATTGAATATATCCAAGGCTGAGCTGGACATATTTTTGGACAAGGGAGTGATGGGTGATGGGGTACAGGCAGGGAAGTGAAGTTAAGGCCACAATCAAATCAACCATCTTATTGAAAGGTGGAGAAGACTTTGTCCTTCCAATGGTGAGGTTGTCCAGGACACAGCAGACTGACTAATCAGGATACTCACTCTGATGCAAATTGCAGAGGTCCTCCAGTGGATCCAGGTAACCCAGTGATCCGTTCTAAGATGTTTCTCATAGCAGCAAGGAGCACAGATGGTCTGTCAGAAGCCTCAAAGTCAAAACCAAGGCCTTCTCCATGTGCAGCACTGCTCCCTGTCCACTTCATCAACTTTAACCAAGTTTGCAAACTCAGTGAGAGTCAACAGAAATTAACCAGCAATCAGCCTGAGAGTGTCTGATGCTTCCTTTACATACCCCTGTGAGGGTTCCTCCCTTCAGCTGTGTGAGGTTAACTCAGAATGTCAGCTGGAGTGGCAAGGTTGAAAATGTGAGTGTTGATGTCAAATGGGTGTTTGGCACTGACTGACTTGCTCTGAATGTTTCCAACGCACTCTCCTAATGCCTGCACAAGTGACCTCCCAAAATGGCCATGTTGGAAACGCCTGCATGCAGTGCAGACATCATTTCAGAACCAATCTCTGCACCAAATCAATCGTCACATCGGAACCACATATTGAAGCCATGCTTTTCATTTGTTCTATCTAAATGCTTCATGTAAATGAAACAAGACTGCCTGTGTATTTTAGCACTGGTCAAATTGCTGGCTCTGTCACCTGTGTAATCCAGATTGACACATCCTCCTTGCAAGGAAGATCCCAAGCTTACACCCGATCTTGAAGACAGCGAGAAATGAATGGTAACTATGTTATTGGCACAATTTGACACTGTTTACTGTGAACAGAGTGACAATCCTGTCCTTTCCACTCATTGTTACAGTGTCTGCACAAATTGTAGTTTCAGAAATGAAATCACAGCTCTTTATGCAAACCAAATCCTGGAGGACCTCAGCACTTTCAAACACGGAGCTGTTCCACATTGTTACTGAAAGGTAATTGTACATCTGTTTTCCTCCATTCTGGAAGGTTGCTGGTGCTAATCCCACTCTGGAAACTTGAAGACAAAGCCTGCGTGATGCTGAGGGAGTGCTACACTGCCAGAGATGCTGCCATTCAAACCGAGGCCCAGTCTATCTATCTACTCAGGTGAATGTAAAATATCCCACATCTCTATTTGAAGAGGGATTGGTGTCCTGGACAGTATTTATCCCTCAGCCAACGCCATTGAAACAGGTTACCTGGCCATTACCTCATCGTTGTTGGTGGGATCATGCTGTGTAGAATTGACTGCCATATTTCCTACCTTACATTGACTGTGCTGCTCAAGGGTTTCATTGGGCATAAACCACTTTGCGACCTGTGAAAGGTGCTATATAAGCGTAATCCTTCCGTTATTTTCTTCTGCTAACACCAAAAGTACAGTGGATAAGATGTTGTGATATTCATAGTCCTGTAGATGTGACGTCTAACTCTGAGCTGTTCTGCTCCACCACAAACAGGAGCTATAATGGTCAGTGACCTCTCGACACTTCTGTAGTAGGAATTGCTTAACGTGGAATCTTCCCCTATTAGAAAATGACATAATGCTTCAGATCACTTCAGTTTGGGTCATGAGTTCTTGCTGTGATCTATTTTCAATTGTTGTGTTTGTTCATCAACCCCCTCAGCACACCACCCCCACCCCCCAACCCCACCACCACCATACGCAATCCCATCTGAAAATTGCGCACATTTGCAAACTTATTCACCGAGCATATAAATTTATCAGTAAAGGGTTTAACAAGGGCATTTGCACAGACTGCCTCGCGTCAGCATAGCATCCGAAAGGGCCTTGCAATTGGGAGGGGGCCTGTTTCCTCCTTATTGTTCTAAATGTCATCTGAAACCTCCCAACCTGATTACTTTCAAGTAAGGTTCCCAATGTCGGTCATTAACTCGTATCTGCTAATTAAAGAAGTATGGGTCCCGGTGTACATGTTGATTGTGCACATTGTGAAAATTAACACCTCGGCATGATTTAGAAAGTCATGGAAAGTTCTTGTAGGGACTGGAGAACGTTATCCAAGTTCCTGTCGACATGCTAATACATTCGAATGAATTACACTTCTACATTTCATTGTTCCATGCGGTGCAACAGATGGCCATCCCAGGCTGACTGTCATTTCATTATATGCTGTGAGGAGAGCCAACTAGTGACACAGGTGATAACCTTGTTTTCTTAGTTTTAAACAAAAACGGGTCAGACAATGGGAGCTGATTTGCAACTAGTCACCAGGGCCCAAAGCCAGGGTGGCAAATTGACTGCCTGTTGTTGACACAGGCTGAAAATTGACCACTGTATATAAAGTCTGGTACAACAGTGCATTATTGGATGTTTTGAAACTGTGGTTTGTTTTAGCATGGTAGTTACCGTACTTGTGTCAATTCACATGGTCTGTGTGTTCTTGCACACCGATTCATCCATGGGTTTTTAACTTTCCTGACATGGGTAGGCAGGCTGCCATGTTATTGAGCCAGCTGAATGTATTGCACAGATTTTCAACCACAATCCCCTTGACCCATTGGCCGGAATTTTACCACCTCACTCGTCTGAGGCTCATAAGATCCCACTCGAGGCCAACAGAGAACGCTGCTCTGCGAACCTCAGCCTGGGGCTAGCGTGCCGGTAAAATTCCAGCCATTGGGTGTTCAGATTTCAACGGTCAGGCTCCAAACAATTTCAGGAAGAGTCAACAGCACTTCCCTACGTTTGCCCCAAATTTGCGCAGTCAACAGGCCTAGTGCTTGTTTCAGGTAGGAACCCTAAATGTCTCGAGGACCCTTACCAATCTGGCGTGCTGTGCATTGCCAGCCGTAGAATGAACAGGTACATGTCGTACACCATATTCGAGGCATCACATAAAGATCAAGTCAATCTCTAAGCCTTTGTGCATGGACTCCCTGAACCAAACATGCAATGTTACATTGACCTGCTTCAGGATTTTGTTAAAATGTTTTGCCTGGGGTGAGGTAACAGGATGGGAGTGACAATGTTCTATTCTTTCCTCCCATTTCTTCCCATAATTTACCACTTGGCACTCTTGTGCAGTGAGAATTCCAGCTTTAAGACATTAGAAAGGCGAAATCTGAGGGGTGACTCAATAGATGTCTTTAAAACCAAGGGCGGGATTTTCCAATCCTATCCGTGCCCACCCTGCCTCAAGTGAGAAGGGCAAATTTGGCATTCCAGCCAAAACTCCATTGACTTTCAGCAACGCCGGAGAATCCCAGCCATGAATGAGGATGGAAGTTTTCAGTGTGTGAATGGTTTGATGCGTTAGATTCAAATAAGATGTTTTCACCTTTGGAGAGTTAGGGACTAAGGTTCCTAACAGGGATAAGGGAGCAGGTGGAAAAATGGAGTTGAAGCCCAGGAGCAGCCATGATTGAGTAGACCTTGAGGAGTCAGTGCAGACTTGATGGATTGAATGGCCTCCTTCTGCATTGTAAGGATTTGAGGGTACTCTCCTGAATGTCTGTTCAGATAGATGCTAAAGAACCCATAACAACAGTCTGAACAGACGTTTTTGTGCAGATAGAGAAGTTGCATGTCACTATATCAAATGAAGTCAGCACTAAATGAACTTTTACACTCCAAGAGTAATTGCATTCCATTGGAAGTGCTGAGCAGATGTGATCACGTTGGTATATAAAGGGAAGCATTACCAAATGTCGGTGCCAGTATCTACTTGTGGTTTGATTTGTTCCTTAAGTGATTTGTTGGTGGAAATTCTATTAAAAACTGTGCTTTACAAACGCAAGATACATTGTCAAGGCTGCGAGGGAAATTCTGTGCGCATTGGATCATACGATAGCTCAGATAGCTGAGAATATATTTAGCCTTGTGTCGATACATTAACAGATTGCTCAGCTCAATAGCAGTGTTCAGCTGCCACTGCATTTGGACAAGTGCCTTCTTGTCACTGCAATGACAGTTTCACACTCTGCCCTCTTATTGCTCACCAGCATGGAGCTCACATTGTTAATATTACTTACCAAACTGTACCGAGAGCTGTGCAGGTAAATTTAGATTTTGGGCTGGGGATTCGACCCATCCCAAACATTTCCAAGCCTGTTCCAACGAGCAGAGTGCAGGGCGATGGCTACATCCTGCTTCTACAGTCCAGGCAATTCAATGCATGCTAGACTTACCGGTCTGGCAGACAAATTGAATCCAAATGCTCAAATGGTTGCTGCTTCAGGAAGCCACGCTGTTAGGTACCTGACTTCAGCAATCACATGAGTGCAGTGCTGACCTTTGCCAAACCTTGCCAAGGGTGCTGGAACTAACAGTATACCATTGGACCCCTGAGCTCCCAAACAGTCACTTCACCCACCCCACCAACTGTCCCTTTGATGAAAGAGAGAAAAGCATACACGCAATACATTTCCACACATTCCCCTCTGAATACACATGGAATTCACTATCCCAAAGTGCGGTTGATGGTGGGATAGTGAGTAAATTTAAAGAGGAGTTAGACAGATTTTTAATTGGTAATGAGTTGAAGGTTAAGGGGAGAAGGCAGGAAAATGGGGATGAGGAACGTATAAGCCACGATCGAATGGCAGAGAAGACTCGATAGACCGAATAGTCTAATTCTGCTCCTATAAACTTATGAACATGATACACATTGCTCAGAGGCAAACTGATTTATGTTGGATTATGGTGACATTTTCTGCAAATAGAATATGAAATAGTGCAATGGAAGTAGAAAAATGCTGGATAAACTCAACAGGTTTAGCAGCATCTGAGAGAGAAACAGGGGGAGGGCAATGGTGTAACGGTATTCTAATTGGACAAGTAATCCAAAGAGCTAGGGTATGCTCTGCGGACCCGGGTTCAAATCCCACCACGGCAGATGATGAAATTTGAATTTAACAAAAAGACAATTTGTAAATAAAAGCTTGATTATGGAACCATTGTTGATTGTTGGAGAAACCCACCTGGTTCACTAATGTCCTTTAAAGAAAGAATCTGCCATCCTTACCCGGTCTGGCCCACATATGACTCCAGACCCACAGCAATGTGCTTGACTCTTAACAGCTGCTCTGAAATAGCCTAGCAAGTCACTCAGTTGAAGAGCAGTTGGGGATGGACAATAAATGCTGGCCAGCCAGTGATGCCCACATCCGCAAACAAATAAATGTTTAAAAAGTTCATACGACTCTTCTCCAGAACTGGAGTGCATGCTAATGCTAACGCTAAACATGTATATTATGTGGAGCACAGAATTAAAATTTTTTGTGGTAAAGGAACCTAGCCATTATAGTATATATAGATATTTGGACTCTAAGGGAATCAGGGAAAGCGAGGATAGTGTAGGGAGGTAAATTATCGAAGAATGAGAGGTGACCTTATTGACCTCTATCTGTTTCTGATGAGGCTTGACTAGGTGGATGCTGGGAGGATGTTTCTCATTGTGGGGGAATCTAGAACACGGGGGCATCATTTAAAAAATAAATGGTCTCCATTTATTTATTCTCTGACGATTGTTAGTTTGTGTAATTCTCTTCCACAGAAAGGGGGTCAAGGAATATATTCAAGACTGAACTAGACAGATTTCTGATTGACAAGAGAGTGAAGGTTTATGAAGGGCAGGCAGGAAAGTGATGTTAAAGCTGCAATCAGATCAGCCGTGATATTATTGAATGGTCTTTCTTTCCATTGCTGCCATTCTTCAATGTGAAGGTGACCATATTCATTGCCTGGGCTGTTTGATTCCAATGGGTTGAAGGGCTACTGCTATCTAAGGGTTATCTCTGTTTGGAACTCTCTGATCCATATAGGACAGGATACTGCAGGCAATTGAGTTTTGGATGAGTTCAGGATTTCACTTCTTGTGTGAAATGTACTCTGATAATGCACTTACTTTTAAAGGAGTCTACACCATTTCTTATTTGGTTGAGCCAGATCCAGTGGATGAGCTTCTCCCATGTGAAACTCAGCTCACTATCATCCATTTTACACTTTCAACAAAGTCACTTTGTCCATGGAAGAGAAGGCAGGTTCCAGAGGAGAATCAGAGTGAGTTGTTCTGATCAATTCTCTGGCTCTAGGTCTCAATGGGAACAGATACCTTAACTGAAAGGTCAGTAGCTTGGAGACGTGCAGCCTTCCTTTCAATTCTTAATGAGACACTCAACAATCTCAGGAACCCAGTCGAGGAATACATATCCTTTGCCAAAGCCATGGTGGAGATGTTGGAGTCATATGACATGAACCTCCAGCTTGTGGAACCAACAATAATGCCTTGTGGAACAGCAAAGTTAGCCTGTCATTTTATCAAACCAGTGGCATGAGCTCTGGTTCAGGTTAGGTACCTGGCCCCATCAACGCTGCTTCTGCTGAAAACTCTATACCATTGCCTACAAGATTGATTCACCACCGAATGCCTATCTCATTGTGTGAAGTCAACACCACTGGAAAAATTATCCAGCATCAGTTTTCTGATCACTGACCTCTGCGAAAGAATACCTCACTGGACTTTGATTCTGGACTCTGGAACCAACATGAAACAATATTTCTTTTCTCTGTGGTCTCTGCACTGTCAACCTTTCTTTTTTCTGTCCCTATTTTACCATATGAAGTCAAGATGCTGGCATTGGACTCGGGTAGGCACAGTAAGAAGTCCCAACACACCAGGTTAAAGTCCAACAGATTTATTTGGTATCACAAGCTTTCGGAGCACTACTCCTTCATCAAGTGAGTCCCAGGCAACTCACCTGATGAAAGAGCAGCACTCCGAAAGCTTGTGTTATAATATGAATGCAAAGGAGGCAACATCATAACCCACCTCCTGTGCTTTTTGAGTGTGTGCAACTGAACTAATGCTCTGAATTCATCCTAGCTCAAGTTTGCTTTGGGGTTATTAATAAAAAATTGGATCTCACCATAACTGAGGGGTTGGGAAATATGCCACCACTTATAAAGAAGAAACAAGTCAACCGTCTTTCTGTTTGTGGATGGATGGTGAGAAGAGAAATTAGTGCTCTCCTGAGATAACAGTGATGATTCTGTGATAAAAGCAATTGCATTATCTAAGAGTGCAGCTCCTTTGCAGAAGTGAGTGCTTTTGAAATATTCTAAAATGCTCTTTGCTTTAAACAAAATGGTGTCACCCACTCTCATCTTGGTTGGCACCTTTTGAGAGCATTAAATCATCGGTGTATCATCGATGTGGTGACCTTGTCAGCAGCTCATTTCAATGTCAGCCCATAAACCTGACAACATAAACTCCTCACAGTGATGTACAAAAAATTTGGCTGATGGCAACAGAACCCAATCTTAGAACATTTCAATGGCATTGCAAAAAAAAACCAGTCCTTTCAATTTAACATTATTTGCACCTCACTTCATCATATAAGAACACCTTCTTCACTTTCTTCTTCCCAGTCACAGTGATATTTTTCACAATGGGTATTAGTCCTTCACACAATGAAGAGTTGAATTGTAATGTAGTTATATGCTTTGATCAATGTCATATAAAGTGATGAGCCAATAGCTAGGGCAGAGATGGTTTCAGCTGAGAGTTAATTAAAATGTCTCTGTATTGGACAACACAGAACTGCATAATGGAAAGATTGAAATTTCTACCAATACTCGGAATGTCAAAAAAAACCCCTTTGTTTTGTTTAAATGTAGACAATGACACCACATCCCTATTTCCTCTTTGTAAATTTGTGAAAGATGAAGTGAACTACGTCCATGGGCTTCTGGTGGTAGCATGCTTTGGATAAATGTATCTAAATTTAACTACCCTTCCGTCTGAAGTGAGCAGGTGAAAAGGTGAGTAGGCGATATTATTTCCATACTCTGTGACAGCTCTGGTTAAATAAAAGGATATTGATGTCAAACACTGCAAAAGATGGAGAATCCTGTGTTTATGCAAGAAAAGGTACATCAAACCTTTTATAGTAAAATTGAAAAGCCCTGGTGCTTTGTGAAAAGACATACAGAGGATCATTTTTTCGCCAAGAGATGTATATTTCTAAGAATCTGTTTGATGTGCTTGCAAGGTTTGACGAAACTTTAAGAAATTTGATGCACTGATGTATCTTGTGCAAATCTCTCCAAAACCTCTGTTGAATCTTTTGAAAGACATTACCCAATGAAAGCTCACACATTTCATCCTCAAAATTTGGTACATTGAGTTCCTTCCTCGCAATGATGTAAACCAGGTCCTTCCGTGTATGCTTTGATCTCGCTGAAGAGGAAGAAGTGAATGTTTGTCTGGAGATAAACTGTCAATGATTCAATAAGACACAGACTAATAATGTTTACAATCTGAATCTCATAAGTTGAATTGTCCAGGAACTAGTGATGGATGAAGATGAAGTCTTGGCTGTTGGAAAAATGCAGGTGAACATTTCCTTCAGATTCCACGGTCTCTCAACTTATCATTATTATGGTACTTGTCTAAAGATGAGTTGGAAGTCTGCTACTCATAATTCTTTTGGCTAATCCAAGATGCTTGTTTATAAAAGAGAAAAGCTATTAGGCATGCTTGTCAGTTACAGAGAGAAAATGTTGCAAAGGAAGCCAAGAAAGAGGCATATTTTCTGATGTATAACTATCATTTAGCTTTGGCAGCGAGGTACCATTCAAGCTCAGAGGAAGGGACTACAACATTGCAAACTGCAAGTGGTGTGAGCTGTGGCAGGGCAGACAGGGAATAGGTCAAGGAGCAGGAAGGTTCCACACACAAGTATATTGAATTTAGCATCCAAAGGCCGTGTTTAACCTTGAAGAGAGTGCAGAACATAAGATAGAAAGAATTTTTTAGAAAAAGAAAAACATTATTATAGGCCCAACAAAGTTGTCATTCTTTGATAATTCAGTGGTACTTGTCCATTTTCTGACCATAGGGCAGCACTGCTGCCTCACAGCGCCAGGGACCCGGGTTCAGTTCCAGCTTTGGGCCACTGTCTGTGTGGAGCTTGCACATTCCGCTGTGTCTGTGTGGGTTTCCTCTGGGTGCTCCGGTTTTCTCCCACAGTCTAAGGATTAGGTTAGGTGGATTGGCCTTTTAAGTTGTCCATTAGTGTCCCAACATGTGTAGGTTAGCTGAATTGGCAGGATAAGTATATGGGGTTAGGGCCTGGGTCAGGTACTCTGTTGGAGAATCAGTGCAGACTCAATAGGTCAAATGTCCTCCTTCTGCACTGTAGGGATTCCTATGAAATAGAGTGAGGTTTAATCCAGTCCATTCCACTTAATGTGTGTGTACATGAGAAAGTGTGCTCTTGTGTGGCTCATATCAAGAATGAAGAGCCTAAGTTTTACTAACTTTTCCTTTTAACTCAATGCTCTGGCATTGAGTTAAAATCTTAAGGATTAGACTCACGGCCCTTCTTGGCTCCGTTCCCCGAACTTAGCTATTTCCTAACTCAGTTGGCAAAACTGGACACAGGTTCAAAGTGCATCCTCATCAGAACATCAGATAGCATCAGAATGCTAGCTACAGTACCAAACTCGAATGAAAGAAAGAAATATATTGGTTCACATTGACAGCTGGTATGGTGGATGCTGACTCTCTGCATATCATTAAGAGGGGACTGAATCAGTTCTTCACTAAGACCGTGATTGAACTATAGAAAGCAAGTTTGTTTATACAAAGCATTTGATTCATGTGATCTTTTGGAATTGTTTCAATCACCTGAGGGCATAAGAGAGGAATTTTCCAGGGTATTTTTTTCACCTTATTGATTTGATCACTTGTTTTTGCCATTCCATGGAGATTATGACCGGGATTTTCCAGCCCCGCTGTGGCAAGTTGTCTGGTGGCAGAGCCTGGTTGCCGTTGGCTGGTGGATTCCTTGGTGGCACAGCTGCTGAACCACACAAAAAACCATTGCATTTGGCAGGACAGGAAAATCCCACTCAGGCAATCTTCATTGTTACAGGCATGAGGATGGTGAGGAGGTGTTTAGTCAGGATTACTTCAGACATCATAAGGCTTTAGTGCATAGCATTCCCTATTTTCATTTCTGTTTTCATTTCTGAATACCAGCAGGATTTTTTTTATTCATTCATGGGACGTGGCCATCACTAGCTAGCCAACATTTATTGCCCATCCCTAGTTGCCCTTGTTCAGGGGGCAGTTGAGAGTCAACCACAATGCTGGGGATCTGGAGTCACATGTAAGCCAAACCAGGTACAGATAGCAGATTTTCTTTCCGAAAGGACATTCGTGAACCAGATGGGTTTTTCCAACAATCGACAATGCTTTTATGGTTAACAGTAGATTCTTAATTCTGGATTTTTTTTATTGAACTCAAATTGCGCCATCTGCCGTGGTGGGATTTGAACCTGGGTCCCCAGAACATTGGCTAAGTTTCTGGATTATTGTCTAACAATAATGCTACTAGGCCATCGCCTCCGCTTTGCTTTTGTAATATTGTGAGGAAGACTTGATGGACCAGTTGATCTTGTCCTGCTTTGCAGCCAATGAAGCACTTTTGAAGAGCACTCACTATTAGAAAATAATGGGGTGGTATAGCACAGGTTTCCCTTTGGTTTGATAATTGCTGCTCTTCAATGATTGGATATACAATGTAGAATCTAAGGTCATGCCTCAAACCTCTTTTACATGTTCTTCTAATTGGTTCTTTTCATCTTTGTCTATGCTTCCATGGGAACAAAGGAACAAGAGCAAGCCATTCTGTTCATCACTGAAGTGTAACCTACTTCCAACATGCATCCACGTGCGAGCCCAGGAGTAACAGAGACCAAAGGCATAAATGCTTTCTGTAATCCCCATGATCCAAGATGACAATAACCAATGAGGTAAGATACTTTATTGTACAAACATAATTTATGCAAAAGTCAAAGGCGTTTCATTGAGCCACCCAGTGTTTGTGTAACATGTTCTGTAGATATGGTGAAGCTTTTATTAACAGGGGGTTTGACTTTAAGAGCTGTGGTGTTATGTTGCAACTGTATAGGACCTTGGTGAGACCACATTTGGAATATTGTGTGCAGTTCTGGTCACTCACTATAAGAAGCATGTGAAAGCATTGGAGAGAGTGCAGAGGAGATGTACCAGGATGCTGCCTGATTTGGAGGGTAGGTCTTATGAGGAAAGGTTGAAAGAGCTAGGGCTTTTCTCTTTAGAGCGGAGGAGAATGAGAGGCGACTTATTAGAGGTTTATAAGATGATGACGAGGATAGATAGAGTGGATGTTCAGAGACTATTTCCTCAGGTGGATGTAGCTGTTACTAGGGGGCATAACTATAAGGTTCATGGTGGGAGATATAGGAGGGATGTCCGAGGTAGATTCTTTGCTCAGAGAGTGGTTAAGGTGTGGAATGGACTGCCTGCTGTGATAGTGGAGTTGGACACTTTAGGAACTTTCAAGCGGTTATTGGATAGGCACGTGGAGTACACCAGAATGATAGGGAGTGGGATAGCTTGATCTTGGTTTTGGATAAAGCTCAGCACAACATTGAGGGCTGAGGGGCCTGTACTATGCTGTACTGTTCTATTAGCCATTTATTCCAGTTAATTAAACTCAAGGAAATAAAATTTTGGCATTTTTATTCTTTCTAAATTCTTCATGTTCCAATAATTAATAGATGATTTTTTTTCTCTGATGCCAGAAGTTTGGTGAAATATTGAAATTTCGCTGTGCAATGCACTGTTGGAGGTTCCTCTCTCAGATAAAACATTAAACTCAGGCCCTATCGATCCTCTAAGGTAGATGTGAATGAGCCCAGAATACTATTCAAAGAAGAATCAAATTCTCCCAAAGTCCTTGCTAACATTTATCTTTCAATCCACATCTAAAAGGAACTAGTCATTTACTTAATTGGTGTTTAAGGGAGCTCGCTGTGTCCAAACTGGCTGCCACGCACCACACATCCCACATCCAACAGTGATTATGGGAGAGATTCTCCAGTCTCATTCATTCCCGCCCTACTGCTGTCAAGAATGGAGAATTTGGTGCTCAGCCAAAACGCCACTCACTGCAGTGGCACCGGAGAAACCCAGCTGTGGGCAAGATTGGAAGTTTCTGGTGTTTATTTCAAAAGTATCTCACTGATTGCACAGTATATGTCCTGAGGTCATAGAATCATAGACCCGGGTTTAAAGTGGAGATGATGGCCCTGCCCACCAGCTAAAAGTTGGAGATGAGCCCATCTCATTGGTCCTGGAAGCCCTAGGGTGTCCAAATCGGAAGTTCTCCCCCCTTGCCCACCACGCCACCCACCCACTTCCTCACCATCTCCCGCTCCCAACCAGGACTACAGACAGGATTCCAGGATATACTTGTCAACCTCACCATCACACACAGGTAACATACCAATGGTAGAAAGATGCCCTTTTGCCATTAATAGGAAACACCAACGGTCATCAAATGGATGATGGACAGGTATGATACCAGTAAGGTGATTAATTAGGCAATGGGCACGGCACCCCTACCATCCCATCCCACCAATTTAATGTGACAGCTTCTCCCCTCCGCCAGCCTGATGGCACTGAGCCTAAAATTCCAGAAATAGAATTAGAGAAGAATAATGATACCTAAGGAGGTCATTTGGCCCAATGTTTTAGTGCTGGCTCACTATAAGGGCTGTTCAGCTAGATACACTACCCTAGCTTTTCCCAAATAGTTTCTCCTTGGATTCCCTTGTGAAAGCCACAACTGAATCTGCTTCTACCACACTCACGGGTGGAAATTTAAACCACTTGCTGCATCAAGTTGCATAAGTTGCAGCATAATGTTCTGATATCTGAAATAGAACAATAGCCTAGGTCTCTGGATTACTAGTTCTGTGACATTATCACTAGATCACTAGACTTCCATCTCTCTAGAGCATGTTATCTGGCTGAACTTAATATTTACAGAACTACATCTAATCCCAATTCTGTCTCTAATACCCTTCTACCCCTTTCTATACCAACTATCTATCCAAACTCCTCCTGAAGTTGCTGACACAATCTAGTCACAGTACCTTCTGTATAAAATACCAAAATCTAAAGTTTCCATTCATCTTCTCAACACATTTTACAGTCTTGGAAAGATGACGTGAAAATTGTACATTTAATGAATATTCGACAGAAATAGTTGTTCAGCAAAATGATTTCATTTTCAATTCTTAGGATACAGCTGCCACTGGCATGGTTGGTATTTATTGCTCATTCTTTGGGCAGGGTTTCCCAGCCGCTTCCCGCAAGTGGGCAATCCCGCTAAAGTTAACACCTTCACGGCAGGTTCCCCACTGGCAGTGTGGCAGAGCCACACAAAAGCCCAAAGACTCCAGCGGCACTGGAAGGTCTTGATGACAGCCCATGGCTCACCGCATCTACTATGGAAAACCTGTCACAGAGCGGGCTGGAAAATCCACACCTTCTAATTGTCCTGAGAAGGTGGTGCTGGACTGCCCTCTGCAGTGGTTTGACACAACCGAATAACTAGAGAACTTCAGAATTGGAGCTATATGTAGGCCACATTGAATATGGACAACTGGTAATTCTCGAAAGAACATTAGTAAACCTGTTGGGGACAATCCAACAGCTTTATAGTCACTTTTTTTTCCTCCTAATTAATTTCTGAACATTGCTATGTTATTTTCTATTATTGGTGACAACGCACATTTAAGAGGGTTGGTCATTCCTCTCCCAACCTCGGCCTACACCACTCAATAGATGACTAGTAGAAAATGTGTGAGAAACATCCGAGGTAACACTTATCAAGCTTCCTTTGCACCCTGTCATCCTCTCCGTTGCTTTCCAGCTGAAGCCAGGGCCTATATGAAAGACCTGTTGTCTTAACCTATATTGTACGCACTGTGGAACATCACACCGTGGTTTCAGTGTGCAAAACTGAGCCTATACAAAGACTGCCTATCTTCCATTCACTTCACAAACTGCTGCCTCCTAAGATTATCAAAAGAAGGATCAGTTTTTGCTGAAGTGGGTCAATTGGCAGACGTTAACTACAGTGGATGATAAAGGAAACAGTCTGTCAGTCGTTGATCTGAACAGTGGAGCTTCTCATTATTCATCAACAACAATAAACCTATTTCTTGCATGAGATTGCAGGTGAAGATAAGATTAAGTACCTAGCCATCAGTTGAGGAAGTGTTGTAAAATGTGAAGTCTTCAAAACCTTTTAATGATCTACATCAAAGATGCTGCCGTGAAAGGGAAACAATCAGGGTACATAAATCAATGTCCTTATCAAAAGCTAAACAAAGCCTCCATAACATCACCAATATTGGTTCCACCACCTACACTCATTGAGATCCTTCATTCTCTTTTCTGTTGAAAAAGGACAAGGATCTCTTCAAATATACTGCCTGTCAGACTATTTCTCTTCAGAATTATTTCAAGAATCCTTGCAAACTTACCCTGAATAATATATTGGCTATTTGTTTACATAACCTTTTGCTGTTGCGCTGAATTACACAGAGCAATTGAACTGTGCCTGTGATATAAATGCTACGCCAATGTCAATATTCCACATGAGCCCTGTCCCAGCCTACTCCATTTCTTTTCCTTTCTCCCTTATGTTTTTCCTTGGTTTATTTCCTCCCAGAATTGTGAGAGTCTTTGGAACTCTCTTCCTGAAAAGGCAGTGGAGGCAGAGTCATTGAGGTCGGTGGATTCTTGAGAAGCAAGGGGGTGAGAGGTTATCAGGCATAGGTAGGAAGAACGTGGAGTTGAGGTTACAATCCGATCAGCAATGATCTTACTGAATGGTGAAGCAGGCTTGAGGGGCCGAATGGCCAACTCCTACTTCTAATTCGTATATCTGTAAATGTGTCTATGATATTCCTTCAATTCTTCCTTGTTGTATTAAGTTCCATATTCTCACTACTTGGAATTAAGAACTCTTTATCAGATTTTTCAGTGACTACAATATTTATGACCTGTTGTTTTGGATTCTGCACATGTGGAAACATCTGCTCCCCCAAAGCTCTTCATAACCATAAGAGGCTTCTATCAGGTCATATTCAGTCTTCTCTTGATATAGAAAAGAGCCCAAATCTATTTGCTTTTTACTGATACCAGAACTGAGATGGTCCAATTATGTAACTCTGCATTGCTTGAATTGAACTTGGATCTCACTTTTGATGTGGAAGAAGGCTTTGACAACATGTATTGGTCTTCGCTGCATGGTGTTCAGAGGTCACTTTGTCTCAGGGAACCATTGTCCTCCTTGTTTTATGCCTGCCCTCATCACCAGTGCCTGTGTACAGTTTCTATCTGGGAAACTGCTCCACAATCCCACCGCAATTGGGAGGCCCGCACTGTCAACCTCCTGATCATTGGCATTCCCGAGCCCCCTTTCCCCAGCAGCCCCAACCACCCCACCCAAATAGCCAACACCGATCACTCCCTTTCCTCCCTCTGCCACGAATCCCAATGCAGTGTGGCAGCAGGACACTCCCCACCACCACCTATCAGCCCACCCCGGCACTGCCCAATACCTAGTGGGCAGTGCCAAGGTGCTCCTTAGGCATTGCCAGTTTGCACCTTGGGCAGTGCTGAGGCCTAGGCTGGCGCTGCCGGGCTGGCACTGTCCTGGGGGTACCATCCTTTCTCCGTGACCTCCTGGGGGTGTCTCCATGACCTCTGTTTCCTCCAGTGGAGTTGGGCTGTCTGTTCCTAATTACTGGGGATCAGGAGTAAACCCCGCTGGGGTGAACCACTCCTGGTGGGGTTGGGAGGCAGACGCGAGTGGGTCCACAACTGAAATTTAAGTTCAAATTTCAATATTTAAATCAGCTCTGCACCAATTTCTGGCACGGAGTTGATGACTCCAAAAAATTTGAAGCCAAAGATGGCATCTAGCACAGAGCCCGTGAAACAAACTCAGCCGGTGTCTCCTGCTCCATTGCTAGAGTATTGCAGCAGGCTGGGAGAATTGTCCCCTCTCGTCTATGTCTTTTATTTGAACTTTGGTGATGAACTTGCACTATAGGCTTTTTTCCCTTTACCCTGGATTTCTCAATCAAAAGAAGCACGAGAGAGGATATAAAATCCCACAATGGTGCAGTGAACTGGTGAATGCAGCTGCCTGTGACCTCTATGGAGCTTTATAAATTGAGCAGTGAAGCACGCTCAGTAGGGTGAATGTATACTCTGAAAAAGTGAACACAAATTGTGGCAAATCCGCTGTCCATTGAGGGTGACCATGTTGTGCTGGAAGTCTGTAATTGAATGAAGGAAACCATTTCAGTGACAAAACTGCTGAATTATTTAGTTTGCTGAAAATATATGTTACTGCCAGGGACATGCAGTTATCAAGCAAATTACTGGAGAGCAATGATATCTAATTAATCATTAAGCACTGTTGTAATCAGTGAATAATTCAAGATGGGTTCAATTGCAGCAACTGAAACAGAATATTTTGAACATTCCTCCACACTGAGTTATATGTGACACTGAGCCATTAAAGTCCATTCCTTTGCGATTGGTCTGTTTTGCAATTCGATCCAAATCTACCTTGTCACTCTTATAATAATTTCACTGATAGATGCAGTAAGCACACAGTTACCTCAAAACATAAGTGAACCATTTCTCTTTACGCCAAGCTTTACACTTGTCTGGGTGTAAACACTAGTAGACTGGTTTGGCTTGCAAGGGGAAGTTATTAAAAGAGCTGACAGTAGCCTCAGGGACTGGTAATGTTGTATATTAGCAGTAATTTGTCTGGTTCTGGTGTTCCAGACTCAGTTTCATTCTAATGTGGTCTTTTAGTTCCAAACTTTGGGCATGTTGTCAAGCTGCGGGATGTCCATTCTGAGAAACAAGAAGCCTTTCCCACATAACCCTCGAGGTCAATTGCACCTAAAGAACCGATTGGCCAATTGTGTATGGATCTTCAGTCAAAAGCTTGCAGTTGGAACATTTGCCCCTCCAGTGTCAAACATTTCCAGGTGAGGTAAAGTACGTGTGGCCCAAGCAGGGGTTATTTTGACCCAACGGTGAAATCAGGCACTAAATGGCTGCAGAACTCACGAGGCTAACCCATTTAAAAGTCTGCAGTTAGCACACAATTTCAATCCTAATTGCTGATCACTATAATTTGAACTTGTCTGGAGTACCAGGTTTAACACTGAAGTATTGTTTCAATTGCAATTCACGTGGAGCTGGGTGGCACGGTGGTTAGCACTGCTGCCTCACGGCGCAGGGAACCGGGTTCAATTCCAGTCTTGGGTGACTGTCTACTTGGAGTTTACATGTCCTCCTCGTTCCTGCATGGGCTTCCTCCAAGTGCTCCGGTTTCCTCCTACGTGCCAAAGGTGTGAAAGTTAGGTGAACTGGTTATGCTAAGTTGCTCCTTTGTGTCCCGTAATGTGTAGGTTAGGGGAATTAGCGGAGTATACACGTGGGGCTACAGGAATAGGGCCTGGGTAATGTGCTCTGTTGGAGAGTCAGTGCGGACTCAATGGGCCAATTGGCTTCCTTCTGCACTGTAAGGATTCTAAGTGGTCTCCCTGCAGCCATTTTCACTGAAATTGTTGCAAGCACTGGCTGGTACAATGTTGATTATTGCAGGATGACTCGGGGTGTGAGGGAGATTCCTATTGAAGGTCCTGGTGCAGGAGGTTTGGAGGAGGAGGGATGTCCTGTGCCCACAGTGGGGTGAGGATTCTCACTATGTTGAGGCTCTCTCTCCTGCAATGATTGGAGCTGCCCAGCCTGAAACCCCTACCTTCCTCCCATTCCTGCCGTGTCCAAACCAAAGGGAACCCCTAGATAAACCCACCTGGTCAAACTTCCCCTTTCTCCTCATGACTTCCAATAGGATGGATTGGCACAACGTTTTAGGTGAAGTCCTTAGAGAATTCCTGGAATAAATGTTGCTCGGGCATTGCTGATGTTTTGTCAAAGTATCCCAGAAAACCTCCTGGTGTGTTTCTGCAATTCTCTTGACAGTTTCAGCAAGCTGGAATGGTGAGTATCAAGTTCAAGTGGTGAATATTAAAATGGACATTAATGATCTGCTAACAATAATCAGTTCACTGATACGTGCAGCAACCACACAATTGTTATTTTTCCAAAAAGCATTAACTGTTTGTCCTCATTCTAAGCATTGCACGTGGACAGATATTAATGTTAATGGACACTGTTTAAAAAAAGGTGTTAGGACAAGTGATGGCCACCAAAGTGCCATGCCGCCTCTTTAATTTTTATATTTATTAGTGTCACAAGTAGGCTTTCATTAGCGCTGCAATGAAGTTACTGTGAATATCTCCTATTTGCCACGCTCCTTTCCAGGTATACTGAGGGAGAATTTAGCGCGGTCAATCTACCTAAACTGCACATCTTTGGACTGTGGGAAGAGGAAACCAGAGCCCTCAGAGGAAACCCACGCAAACAAGGAGAGAACATACAAACTCAACACAGAGAGTGACCCAAGTCAGGAAGCAAATTTAGGTCTCTGGTGCTGTGAGGCAGCAGCATTAATCACTGTGCCACCATGCCGCTCCTATGAGCCTAACATGCTGTTTAAATGGCAATCATCTGTCTTGTGACCTTTTGGGCAGCTATGCTGGTTTTAATTTATTTGCCAAGAAATCAACTAAACACAGTCTAAATCAAAGTCACAATTTAAGAGGCCATTTTTGCCATTCTGGCTCTGTCATGCCTAAAGTATTAGAGGAAAACCACTCACAATATATTTGCTAGACCTTTCTGTGAGTGGAAATCAGAAATCTCACAAAATAAATATGAAGTATTTCCTTTGACAATACCGCCACATTAGAACATTCAAATGTTAACATTCCGAAACAACATCATTAGTCAGAATCAGTACTGCTTCCAGCGATAAAGGAATACAGCGATGGGTTTTGTGGGTTAGTTGCTCCTAGCATAGAGCTTTCCACAGGCAGAGCCCATAAAAACTAAGCTTCCAATTTTCCATTGATTAAATTCAAGGGGTTACATTGATCTCTCTGCTTTCTTGCAAGGATGGGAGACTCTCCATTTCACGCTTGTTCCTCTTTTAATGGCAGCAGTAAATTTCACTCTTAAAGTTTGTGAGAAATCATTCTCAATTTTTTAATCGTGAATCCTTGGCCACATATTTAAAACGGATCAAGGCCACGAGCGTAAGAAACCACGACATTTGAACAGAGGATGGGATTTTCCAGCCCTTCCCAGTGGTGACATCTTCCAGCCCCAACGAAGCACCACCTCCCCCCCTACCCCATGGTGAGCTCCCTGATGGTGGGACAGGTGATCCTCACAAAATTTCATAGACACCGGAGGGATAAGAGGATCTTACTGGTCGTCAATGGCGAACTGCCTCTTCCGCTGGAAAACATGGTGCGGAGAGGCTGGATAATACCACCAGAGTTGGGGAGAACGTGAATCAATGTGTAACGCTGAGTTGTAGAAACGTGCGCATCGGATTATGAAGGGAAGTTAGAGGCACACAAGGGCTTCACATTATGGAGTCATCACACAGGAGGCCATTCAGCCCACCTTTGAAGAGAGATCCAATTAGTCACAGTGCCCCAGCTCTTTTGCAAATGTTCTATAATTATTTTCGTCTTCAAGTATTTATCCAATTTGCTTTGGAAAGCTTATTCAATCTCCACTCACCATTCTATCAGCAGTGCCTTCAGATCAGAACAACTTCCTGGCTAAAACAAATTCTCCCCATTTCATCAAAGTTTCTTTTGTCAATTACTTTAAATCCATGCTGTCTATTCACCAACTCTTAGAACCTACAGCGCAGCAGGAAGCTATTCAGCCCATTGAGTTTGCACCGACCAAAAGAGCACCTTACTTATCCAACCCATTTAACACAGCTAACCCACCTAACCTACACATCTTGGGACACTGAAGGGCAATTTAGCACATTGGTAAGGCCACACTTGAAATACCGTGTACAGTTCTGGTCACCCTATTATAGAAAGGATATTATTAAAGTAGAAAGAGTGCAGAAAAGATTTACTAGGATGCTACCAGGACTTGATGTTTTGAGTTATAAGGAGAGGCTGGATAGACTGGGATTTTTTCCTCTGGTGCATAGGAGGCTGAGGGGTGATCTTATAGAGGTCTATAAAATAATGAGAGGCATAGATCAGCTAGCTAGTCAATATCTTTTCCAAAAGGTAGGGGAGTCTAAAACTAGAGGCATAGGTTCAAGGTGAGAGGGGAGAGATACAAAAGTGTCCAGAGAGGCAATTTTTTTCACACAGAGGGTGGTGGCCATCTGGGACAAGCTGCCAGAGATAGTAGTAGAGGCGGATATAATTTTGTCTTTTAAAAAGTGTTTAGACAGTTACATGGGTAACAAAGAGCATGGAGGGATAGGGACCAAATGGGAGCAATTGGGACTAACTTAAGGGTTTAAAAAAAAAGAGCGGCATGGACAAGTTAGGCCAAAGGGCCTGTTTCCATGCTGTAAACCTCTATGACTCTTTGACTCTATGATATTACAATTTTGAGATCAAGGCAGCCAAGATTTAAACATTGTTTTATTATTCAGGCCATGCTGAAATCAGATTCCATTACACCTTCTTCAATTAACACTCCATCTCATTCTTATTTAGAACTTAAAAAAAAAACTTGACCTATTAGGTTTTCCTCCAAAAATCCCCAGGCTCTTAAAGATCCAGTTGGCATCAATTTAAAAATGACAACCTCCTTACTTAGCTTACCATCACATTCACAATTTTAGCCTTTGGCTGAGTTGTATTCTCTAAGTGGCATAGTGGTTAGCATTGCTGCCTCACAGCACCAGGGAATCAGGTTCAATTCCGACATTGGGTGACTGCTTGTATGGAGTTTGCACATTCTCCCCGTGTTTGTGTGGGTTTCCTCTATGTGCTCCGGTTTCCTCCCACACTCCAAAGATGCACAGGTTAGGTGGATTTGCCATGCTAAATTGCCCCAAGATATCTGGGTTACAGGAATTAGCAGGGTGAATCTGTGGGTCTGGATAATATGCTCTGTCAGAGAGTCAGTGCAGATGTGATGGGTCAAATGGCCTCCTTCTGCACTGTAGAGATTCTATGCTAAGCTCTTTCTCAATAAAAGAGGCTAGTCTTTGAACACATATCTTCATAACCTCATTCTTCTTTGTCCCACAGTGACTTATTTGTTTTTGTTCCTACTTCAATTGTCAGAAACCTTCTTCACTAGGTTATAGTGTACAAGCAATCGGAATTTTCCATTAGCTAAACTCTTGCAAGATGCAAATCTACCTGAGCAACATCCCAAGAGATTAATTTGTTATTTGACTGGTAGAAACGTGTCCCTTAAGTAGGAAGGGGATCCGTCAATGACATTAGGATTTGAAGAAGATAGGCTGGGTGTGTAGCGCATGAGGTAATATTCCTTCAGGCAAGTGCAAAATTTCATTGAATAATAAGATGTTCTATTGCTTTTGGGGTTTTTGTTGCATTCTAAATTATATTTATCATGTATGCTGCCTTATATATTTACAGTTTTATTTACATTCCCATGTAACAAAATACAGTAAGGTACATCTTTATCGTAATGTGCTGTAGATTAGTTGACTGATCATTATCTCAGGGCATAACCCCTGTCACCCCATGGAAATTTCAAAGGATTATAAGTTAGTTCTAAATCAGGAGTTTCCAGTCCGTATTACTGAGTACCTTGATGCCGGTTATACCGACACTAAAGCTTAAAGTTTTTGAGTTTATTTATTAGGTTCACATTAACACTGCAATGAAGTTACTGTGAAAATCCCCTAGTTGCCACACTCCGGCACCTGTTTGGGTACAATGAGGGAGAATTTAGCATGGCTAATGCATCTAACCAGCACATCTTTCAGGCTGTGGGACGAAACCGGAGCACCCGGAGGAAACCCATGCAGACATGGGGAGAATGTGCAGAGTCCGCACAGGCAGTGACCCAAGCCGGGAATCAAATACCGTGCCCTCCATTAATATGCTTTTATTTACCTCAGAAATGATTACGCTAATTAAAGTAAATATGCTGGTATGTATAGTTACAGCATTCAATAAAAATATTGATCTTCTCAATTCAGTACAAAACTCTTGATGGATACAAAATATGCCAGGATCCTTTTGAAATGAACACAGTTTGTAATGCCAACTAAGATGACATGCACAAACTCATGTGCCTCCAAAGTGCTCTGCAGCCAATGAAATGATTTTGTGTTAGAACCACATTGTTCAATTTTTGATTTATTATTGTCACACATATTACCATACAGTGAAAACCATTGTTTCTTATGCACTATACAAACAAAACATACTATTCATAGAGTACATAGGGGAGAAGGAAAGGAGGGGGTGCAGATTGTAGTGTCACAGTCACAGCTAGGGTTTAGAGAAAGATCAGTTTAATGTAAGGTAGGTCCATTGGAAAGCCTGATGGCAGCAGGGAAGAAGCTGTTCTTGCAGTTGGTTTGTATGTGATCTCAGACTTTTTTATCATTTTCCTGATGGAGAAAGGTGGAAGAGAGTGGGTTTGGGGTGCGTTGGGTCCTTGATTAGGTAGGTTGCTTTGCCACGCCAGTGGGACGTGTAGCGGGGTTGATGGATGGGAGGCTGGTTTGTGTGATGGACTGGGATATACTCACAACCTTTTGTAGTTTCTTGCAGTCTTGGTCAGAGCGAAGGAGCCATACCAAGCTGCGGTACAACTGGAAATGATGTTTTCTGTAAAAATTGGTGAGAGTTGTAGCAAACATGCCAAATTTCCTTATTCTCCTGAGAAAGTAGAGATATTTGCATACTGCAGTGAATTGAAAAGAGCAACATGATAGTTACCAGATCATATAGTTGTTGATGATGTTAGTTGAGGGATAAAGATTAACCAGAAAGAGGTAACCTATTCTTTTCAAAATAGTGCCACATGATCATTTACATCCACCTGAGAGGGCATATGGGGCCTTGGTTTAGCATCTTGCCTGAAAGATGGCACCTTCAGCAGTGTGGCACACCCGCAAAACTCCGCTGATATCTCAACCTATTTATACTTGTTATAAGTGTTATGCTGCACTGTTAACTTTTGAAGCGTGAACTGTAATCAGTGTGGTATTTTCAAAATCTGGCCACGTTTTAAGAAATGGCATTAAACTTTTTAAATTTATTTGCAGAGTGGCTTTGCCAGCATTTATCACCCATCCTTAATTGCCCTTGAACTGAGTCGTTGATGGTTATTTCAGAGGGCATTTAAGAGTCAACCGCATTGCTTAGACCTGGAGTCACATGTAGGTCAGACCAAGTAAGGACTGCAGATTTCCTTCCCTAAATGACATTAGTGAATTTTTATAACATAAACATAAAAGACTGTGGATACTGGAAGGGTCATCCAGACTCGAAACGTTGGCTCTATTCTCTCCCCACAGATGCTGTCAGACCCGCTGAGATTTTCCAGCATTTTCTGTTTGAGTTTTTATAGCAATTGACAGTGGTTTCATGGTCATCTTAGATGAATGATCATCGTTAGGCTTTTAATTCCAGATTTTCCTTCAACTGAATTCAAATTTCACCATCTCCCTCAGAGTAAAGTTCTACCCTTTAGAACTGAGGTGAGAAGGGATTTCTGCAGCCAGAGGGTGGTGAATCTGTGGAATTCACTGCCACAGAAGGCTGTGGAGGCCAGGTCATCGAGTGTATTTAAGACAGAGATAAATAGGATCTTGATTGGTAAGGGGATCAAAGGTTAGGGGAGAAAGGTGGGAGAATGAGGTTGAGAAACGTATTAGCCATGATTGATGGGCTGAATGACCCAATTCTGCTCCTATATCTTTTGGTGTTATGGGCTATGGACCCAGGTCTCCCAGAGCATTGCTCTGAGTCTTTGAACCACTATGTTAGCACCTTCCCTGCTGCTAACATCGACTACTGAGAGTCACCTGACTTGGTCTGTAGATTCAAACCATCACACTGTGTCAAAAGGACAACACATTCCAGACTGAGAAGAATCATCTCCTGAAACCATCCTGATTTTGAATGGGTCATTCTGAAACCAGGACGGCGACTACCTGAAAGCCCCAGGGTGGATGTCTGCAAACAATAACCCATATTTGGAAAAGTGGAACTGTGAACAACAATATGATCAGGCAGCCATGTTGGTCTTCCTCTTCATTGTTATGTACAGGATACAACAACTGCAGAAACAGCAGAGTAGGAAGGGCAGTGACACCCATGTCCTGTCTCGAGTGTATGAGTGAGTGTGAGAATATGATGTAGTATTAGACTTTCAGGATGTCTTGCCGCAATGCACAAGAAGCTTACTGCTGGCTATTCAAATTGTCCACACACTCAGGCGTTAAGAAAATTACGCCTCTTTGTTTTTAAAAAAAGACACACTGACAATGGACAGTGAGGGAATTGAGGGAACATGGGTTTCAATTCACTCTCATCCCTGTTGGTTTTATGTACTATTTCTACATTCAGCTGAATTCTTTCTAAATGAGATTAGGTTAATGACCCAGCTTCTTGATTTTAACGGTTTGTTAGGAATTAATCACTGGTCTTGCCTTTGAGTGGAGTCAGTAAGTGGCACACTATAACCTAATCATTGCCATTTGGTGATCCAGGACACCAGGGAGATAACTTGAGGATGAGGCAGCTCTGCTGAGCAGATCTTGTCTCTTTTTGACACAAAAGGCTCAATGAGCCACTAGAGAAGTTCTGTGACTGTCACAGGTTTTGTGTTGCATTCCAAGTGATTTGAGCCAGACACACACTTTCTTATCCAGCTCCAGATTTGGATGTATTTACATCATGGAGCAATTAGATACTGGGAGGGTGTGGGCAAGTGTCTGCCGCTGCCTTACCACAGATGTTCTTACTCTATTGCCCTTCTTTGCTGCTCCATTTCTTTTATCCTTTCCTTGTTAGGCATTGGTTATGCAAATGTTAGGTCCTCTAGTCATTCATTCAGACAGCTGCCAGGCTGAATTCCCTGAGAGGGCACGGCAGATCATACAATCCCATCCTCAGCATTAGCCATCAAATGGTCATAATTTAAAGGAGCAGAATTAGACCATTCAGCCCATCGAGTTTGCTCCACCATTCGATCAGGGTTGATATGCTCCTCGTCGCCATTTTCCTGCCTTCTCCCCATAGCCCTTCAACCCACTACCCCAATTAAAAATCTGCCCAACTCCTCCTCAAATTTACTCACTGTCTCAACATCCATCAAACTTTAGGAGAAGTAGCTTCTCCTCACCTCCGTTTTAAATTTGCTATCCCTTATACTAAGACTATACCTCTTGCCCCAGAAAAGTGAAAACAAAAACGAATGCTCCAATTTGCCTATCCCAATTTTGGGATTTGTAGATCAGTCATACAATACCTGCCTGCCCTCCATTATAGCAGTGATGAAACCTCAAGTATACTCATATGTTCCTATACAAGGGGGTGAAAGGTTATCGGGGTAGGCCGGAACGTGGGGTTGAAGTTACAGGCAGATCAGCCACATGATCTTATTGAACGGTGGCGTAGGGCTGAGGGGCTGAGTGGCCTTCCCCTGCTCCTGATTTGGGTGTCCACAGAATCCTTAAAGTGCAGATGGAGGCCATTTGGCCCATCACATCTGCACCAACTCTTCAACAGGGCATTTTACCCAGGTCTACCCCTTGCCCTGTCCCCAGAATCTGGCTAATCCCTGTAGCCTGTGCATCTTGGGACACTAAGGGTCAATTTAGCATGGCCAATCCATCAAATCCGCATTTCTTTGGAGTGTGGGAGAAAACACATGCAGACATGAGGAGAATGTGCAAACTCTGCAGAGACAGTGATCCAAGGCCAGAATTTTCATACTTCATTGGCTGTAAAGTTCTTTTGGGACTTGCTGACATCACAGAAGATACTATTTGAAAAAAAATTACGTCATTCGTGCTTTGTTTTTGGTAGTGCTGTACATCACCCTGCTGGAGGTAAGCTGAGTCAGTGTAGCCCCAGGATTCAGACCCTGGTGTGTAGGGACCAACTCCCCATTCCCTGAACATCTGAACCATCAGAAGAGCCAGAGCAATGTCTAACTTTGGGCAGGTTTCTCAGAGCATGGTAGATATTGTGGATGACCAACATCAATCGCTGAATAGCTCCTTACTCAGTTGGACCTGTACATGAGGCAGGAATGTGTATTGATCTGCTGGCAGATTTCTAGGCAACAACTGGCCGCAAAATTTGTCGGATGGCCTTTCCCACTGGGTGGTCGCCCATCCCGACCTGTCTTTACAGTGCAACAGGTGAGGCCTAAGCCATCCCTTACTCACCCCTGTCCTTGCCTCAATTGAGGCAGTTAAGTGGCCATTAAAGACCAGTTAAGGGCCATCTCCTGCCTACTGTGAGCGGCTGGACGGAGGCAGCAACGTGACCCCGCCCAGGCCTCGGGCCTCCTTTTACTTCTTTTAACATCAGGCACAAACCCCCCGACCCGCAACCTCCACAAGGGTTGGTTCCTGTGGGAGCATTTTCTATTTCCACTCCCAACTTCTCTACCAACACTCCTCCACTGCCTTCTGAAAATCCTGAGTCGGGAATGCAGACCCCGCCAAGACCCTGAGTGGCCCAGCAAGAAACTTAGTTGCATCAAATATGATCCATCACCACGTTTACAGGGGCATACAGTGGTGTGGAAGAAATGCTCCCCCTGACCAACAATGCCTATTAATTCAATAGTGAATAAAAAGAAACAATCATTTTCCAGCAAAATGCTTTGGAAAAATATTAGATGAGGCTGAATTTTCAATTCAGCAGTGGGTATCTTGAGTCAGGAAATTTCCATGCTGGGAATCCCTATCTTGGGAAGAAGTAGCCACCCCCTTTACTTTCCATTTCAAGTCATGTCCCACAATCATCCACAATAGACCACATGTTCTCCATGCTAACTCATGACCCACACCCATCCCTCCTAGCCGCTTCACAGATGAAAGGCAAAAACTTTGCTTTGGCAAATCCAGTCTGCTTGCCTGCTCCCTTCACCACTGTCATTATGGTTTAAAATCTCTCAAATTATTTTCTTTGGCCAGCAGAAGATTAATGCTGATTCCTGGAGATTACCAGCCAATTGGGGAGGGTTGACAATGCTGGAAAAGAACCCATTTTAATTTCATGGCAACCCATTCAAGTGAATGAAATACCCTCAAGCACTTAATCCCTTATAAAACCAAACATTTGTACTCATAACGCCACATCAAAGACAGATAACCCTTTAATAGCCACTTAGAGCTGTCAATCAAACTGTGAACTCACAGGATCCTCTCCCCTCCGCTTTAAAGATAATGACACATTATGGAAGCGGTCAAGCAGTAATATTGCTTTAATGATATCCTTTAGAAACTGCTAGAATTGACTTTATTACTCTCAGAGACATAGATAAGGGGGTTTTTCAAAATCTCAGGGCTGGGAATTTAAATGACTTGACAGCTTGATAGTTCTGCAGACCTTCTTCCCCCTTCTGGAGCAATTACCATGAAGAAATGGAACACACTTTGCAAGTTGAGGCCATTCATGGAGTGAAAACTGGATCTGCTTCTTCTGTGTAGTGGGTTTAAACGGTCTAACTGATTCCTAATTCGCAGCTGTGACATTGTCTACTCACTAAAATGATGTTTGCCCAAGGTGGGATGGGACATCCTGATCTGAGTTTAATCCATTATTTTTAAAGATCCTTGGAGTCTCCCAAACTCCACAGAAATCCAGCCCGAAGTTTCTGAAATTCTAATGAACTAAGCATAAAGGTTGTGTGCTCATAAAACTACCAGTAAATAATTTCTTAGTCTCATCTCATTAATTGATAAAACCCCACAGCACTGTGTTTACAGAAGTTCCTTGATAATGTTCAGCGTAGTATTAAATAGGCTTTGATTGAGGACACGGGTGTAAAAGCAAGAGAAGAGTATTGTAATTGTGAGGTTTTTAGTGGTGGGTTTTACTTAAATCCAGAAGGTGCACAAGGGTAATTAGTAGATATTGGGGATAGGTTTAACCTTATCTGCCCAGTAATTCCGGAGTCTAATTTTAATCTGCCCTGCCTGCTTTGGCTTTCTGGTGTTTATTAGGTGGATTGTAAAATGGACGGCTGATCCAATACTGTTCGGCTGGATGAGATTAAATGACCTGATTGTGTTTAAGCCTTGGATGATAGATCACAGACTGTGGGAAATGTCGCCTGTTCATTTTTTTTTGAATAATAGGAAAATAAGTTGTACAGGTTGAATTATGTGAATCTAATCGTAACCGTTTATTAATTTATCCTCTGGGAAAGTAAATAGTTTCAAGGTTTCTTCCTGGCCTCATTTCATTAAAAATAGCCTATTCAGGTCCAGAGTTCAGCAGGCCTGAAGAGGAAGGCGTCCCCAGTCAGAAGGGGGCTCCTGATGGAGATGGCCTCCCTTCCGCCTGAGATCTAACTTCCTTTATTCTTCAGTTTCCCACACAGAGTTAGAATCGGCCAGCTAGCCTAAAAATGAGGATAGGCTGTGAAAGGGCACTAAACCGGAAAAGATGCAACAAAGATTTACAAGGATGTTGTCGAGTTTGGGAGGCTTGATTTATGAGGAGAGGCTGGATAGACTGGGACCTTGTTCCGCTGAGACTTGGGAGGATGAGGGGTGACAGTCGTTATAAAATCACGAGGGGCATAGACAAGGTGTGTACACAAGGACCAGGATTCTCTGGCCATTCACACCAATGGGATTCACTGGTCCTGCCAGGAGCGCAGCCCTGTCCGTGGGCTTCCCATCGGCATGGGGTGACATCATCGGGAATTCCCATTGACAGTGAGGGAAGCAGAGAATCTTGCTGCTGGCAAACAACACGCCACCTCCCACTGGCAGTAAACACTCAGCTGGGTGGGCAGAGAATTTTGCCCAAAGTCTTTTCCCCAGGGCAAGGGAGTCCAAAACTGGAGGGCATAGGTTTAAGGTGAAGGGGGAAAGATTTAAAAGGGACCCAAGGGGCATCTTTTTCGTACAGAGGGTGGTGTGGATATGGAATGAGCTGCCAGAGGAGGTGATAGATGCCAGTACAATTGTAACAGTTAAACGATACTTGGACAGATACACTGATGGGAAGGTTTAGAAAGATGTTGTCTGAACGCAGGCAAATGGGGCTGGTTCAGTTTAGGAAACCAGTTCGGCATGAACTAGTTGGGCTAAAGGGCCTGTTTCCATTCTGGATGGGTGGGATTTCACAGCCTCGCTCATCCCGAAACCGTAAAGTCCTGTCCAAGGTCAATGGACCTTTCCGTGGTCCGCACCCCTCCCCCCCACCCAACTGTTCCGGATCCCGTGGCGGGCAAGCCGGTAAAATTCCGGTCTATAGCCAGAATTACACTGGCACGTCCGCCCTGAAATCAGGGTGCGCGAGGCTGCCAGAACAGCATTCTCCATTGGCCTCAGGTGGGTGAGGTGGTAAAATTCCAGCACATGTCTCTGTGAACTCTAAACTGGACATTAAAAATCCTGGCCAGAGAATTTTTTCTACATCACCCACTGGAACTCATTCTTTCCTTTAGTTTTCCCCCTGTGGCTCAGTTGACTGCACTCTAAGAAGGTTTTGGTTTCAAGACACACTCCAGAACCTTGAGAACAAAATCAAGCTGACATTGCAGTGAAGTACTGAGGGAGTGCTGCACAGTCAAGCGTACCACCTTTTGGATAGAACGTTGACCTGAGGCTCTGTCTGCCCTCACAGGCACACGTCACAGAACCCACTGCATTATTTCAAAGGTGAGCAGGGAAGCCTTCATGTTGTTTTGGCCATTTTCCCCTCAATCAATATGCATTAACAAATGATCTGGTCATTGTCACTCGCTGTTGGTGGCATCTTGCCAAGGGCAAACTGGCTGTTGCTTTTCCAACACCAACACCTACACTTCAAAAGGACTTAATTGGCTGTAGAGTACTAATCCTGGGGGTGATGCCTTGCTATAATCAAAGAACAAAGAACAATGAACAGTACAGCACAGGAACAGGCCCTTCAGCCCTCCAAGCCTGTGCTGATAATGATGCCTGCCAAAATTAAAACTGTATGCACTTACAGAGTCCATATCCTTCCACTCCCAACCTATTCATGTATTTGTCTAGATGCCCCTTAAATGCCACTATCGTATCTACTTCCACCACCTCCCCGGGCAGTGCATTGCAATCTTCACAGCTTTATCACCAAACTTGCCTCAACTACTTTCCTGCTCTTCTTAAGATTGTCATTACAATAAGGTGTTGGAGAGCATGCTACCAAATGCGTCTTCCCTACATGTAAACTTTGACCCATCTCTTCTTTCAACTGATATTCTATGAAGGATATTAAAAGTCCAATTGCTCCACTCATCATTGTCTTATTAGTGAAGCTGATTCCTGACATCCGTTTTAGCTGGTGTACTTCAATGGCCTCACCTTGGTCCTAACTTACTGCGTGGTGCACTGTTACCTCGACTTCTCCAATATGCTGGAAGGGCCTTTAATTCAGCACAGGTACCTTAAGCATTTGGAAGAAGAATGGGTGAGGTGGTTGTGCAGGATAGTGTTTCTTCAAGATAATGCAAGGTTGAATGGGCAACAAGATATGTCAGTATCATGCGGTTTAATGTTGCCTTCCTAAGTTTGTATGTACGCTGTCTTATCCAGTTTGATTTGGGTTAATTTACATCGCTGGGTCATAAGATACTGAGAAGGTGCAGGTGCATGTTTATCTTAATTGTTTGGACTTTAGTCAACTACTCTCTTGTCTCACGGCACACTCCCTGGCAAGGTGGTGAAATTTCATAACTGCTCAGAGAATTAGTTGCCAGATAGTTTGGAGTAATTCCATCAGATATCTTGGTGCCTCCTTTGCATCAGTCATGCGACATTCAGGACCTCATATTTCAGTATCGTTGGGGCAGATGTTCTCCAGCGGAGGGGTAGATTTCTTCAACTTTACGCTTCAGCATTGATTCTTCCACTGGGTTCAAATTGTTTTTATTAACGTGACATTGTAATAAATCTGCATTTATATTGCAGCGTCAGATAAAAACATCTTATAGCCAATGAAAATACTTCTGAAGCATAGTCACTGTTTAAAAGTAGGAAATATTTCACTCAATTTCACGCAGTAAATTCCCACAAATAACAATAAGGTAATGACCTGATAATCAGTTTTCTTTACTGATATTGGTTGAGGAATAAATATTCACCCCAGGCACTGGAAGAACTTTCTTGCTGTTCTTTAGATCATGACATGGACCTTCTATATGTCATGTCATATATATAGACAAATATATATGCTCCTAAGCGAGTAGGTGGGTTTTATCATGTTTGCTAAATAGCACTTCTGACAATGCGGCACCCCTTCAGTACTGCATTGGTGTGCCAGTCTAGATTTTGTGCTCAATATCTAGAGTGGCTTTTAAAACCCTCAGCCTTCTGTAGCAGAGTTGAGAGTGCGGCCCATGGACCCATAGTTGACACTAATCTCGGAATGGGATTTTCTCATCCTGCCACAATGAATGGAGATCTCCAACTTTGCTGCAGCAGAAGCGTAGCGTGAACGGTAGGTAAGATCGTGCTCTAAAGATTCAAATGACGCACGGTTAATTTTTAACTGTGCTACATGGGTGGTAATCTGACAGGAGTATAGCCCAACTGTTCACCATGAGCCTGATGCTAATCCCAGTGAGATGAAAGGATGAAACTTGGCTGAACGCAGCATTAGTGGATGATGGGCTGCGTCTGAAAATATCTCTGGTGGTGAAGGTGACTATGACTGCTTTGTGCAGCGGTTTATTAACAGAGGGTTTTCTTTTGCTCTGTCAGGAATGACATAAATGTATATAACACAGAAACAGACCATTCAGTCCAATTGATCAATGCTAGTGTTTATTCTTCTCAACGCTTTCCTCCCACCTGACTTCCCCTCACCCTATCAGCTTATCCTTTCTACCTTAAGTACCTACCTAACCTCCTCCCCTTTCCCCTCCTCCCCCCCACCCCCCCACTAAATACTATTCACCTCACTTGTTCCATACAGTGTCAATTTCACATTCTCTGGGTAAAGATAATTTTCCTGAGTTCCTGATTGGATTTATTAATGACTATCATATATTTACAGCCAACAGTTTTAAAGTCCCTCAGTATTGGACCAATCTATCTGGATAGGCACAGAGGGGTAAACACACACACCCCCCCCCCCACACCGACACAGGTACGTATATTGTAGAGGTTGGAATTCTCCAGCTATTAACACAAAAGCGGGATCCTCCAGTTCTGCTAAGAGTGCCCCCTCTCCCCTGGGTTTCGTAGCAGTGTGCGCAGTGACAACAATGGGAAATCCCATTGACAGTGATGGGATCAGAGAACCCATCACGAACAAACAGCACAACACCTTCCGTTGCCAGGAAACATGTGGCCGGGAGGCTGGAGAATGTTGTCGAAAATCTACACACACATACAAACGTACACATGTACAGGGCAAGGGCCATAATACAAATCAACATCACATTTGAAAAATGTTAGAAGGCAATCAGGATAGGCCAATTTCCACATTCCTATTTGTGCTAAGAAACAGAACCGTTAGGAGAGTTACATTTAGCAAGTTTATGTTCTCGGGTGAATAATGCAGGTGGTCACACTTCCTGCTGGAATCACGTGGAACTCTCGTGAATGCTAATCAGGCTTCGACGATGCGGGTACAACTCCCAAAACCATTTTGTTTCTGATGACCATCAGTTTCATCTCCCACCCGCCATGATTGGTCATTGGCCAGAGACCATTTTGATTGTACATTGAGGGCATCCTCACTGCAGTCTGTGAACTCTGGGTGCAGGCGTTACACACGTTTCTGAGGCAATCACTTATGAATTTTGAGGTTTGAAACTTTTTACACTTAATATTCTTGCCGCTGTAACTTCAGCAAAAGCTTTGGGGGTGATCTGACCATAATTTGTCATAGTGTTGGTTCTGGTGAGAAAAATGGAGCAAATTGTGCTGTTGGTGCCGGTGTAATTTTTGACCAGATCTCAAGCCTTATTGACAAAATTTTTATGACCACGAGAATCACGTTGTGCCCATGGCAACCTCCCTCTGATTCATCCAACACAGCTCCACTTAATTGTGCCAATCACTGGGGAGCTCCATATAAACAGCTCCCCAGATCCTGTTCCACAGTGAGTGCAGGGGAAGGCAGCCAGGAAACCCACACCGTGTTTCTCAGAGGGAAGCCTCACCAGACTTCTCGATGGAGTGGAGCAGAATGGGGATACACTCCACCCTCCCTGCAGGGGGTAGTCTCCCACCCTGCTCACCACCCCTGCCTTGATGCAGTGGCAGTCCTGGTCAGTACAAGCACAGTCCAGTAGAGGACAGGGCAGCAGTGCTGTGACAAGATGAACAGCCTTCTGTGCTCATGGGTGGGTCAGCCTGCTGCAGCCATTTTCTGAAAGCCCTCACACCCCCTCCCACTTCCACCTTCATCTCTCACCCAGCCACTTCGGCTTTTGCCAACATCTATAAGAAGGCCCTCTTTTCCCCTTCTCCAGTTACCCCCTACTCGCTGCCATGCTCCTCATACCCCAGATCCCACTCAAGCCCCGTGCCTGCCACACCTCATCACCATCGTAAATGTCAACACTGTCTTCTATACTCTCCCTACCATTGCAGAACAACATCAACAACAACAAGTGTGAGCAAGCAGGCCCAGCCAGAGTAATGCCGGAGATTAGAACTCACAACTATTTGATAAGAGAGCCCTCGAGCTTGCCAGGGAGGAGGAAGAGCACATCTACAGTGATGGTAGCAGAGAAATGTGAGAATCCTAAGACTGTCATTTCTCACGTCTCCAGTGAGCGATCAATCTTCCCTCCGCATCCGCTGTGATGCACTAATTCCATCTTCCTTATCTTTCAGGCAAAGTAGGGGAACAGGCCGGTCCATCCACAGCCCCTGGACCCACTGCACTCGAGCAGCTCCGAGAGAGACTTTCCACCCTGAAGAGGCGTCACAGCGGTCACCCGCACCCGGCATCGGCACAGATACTCACACCTCAGTGGGTCCAGTAAGTAGGCAGGTTTCTGGGTCACTCACTGCTGTGTATCTCACAGCTGAAGATTCACAGCAGGTGGAGGCAACCAGGGAACTGGCACGCAGAGGGATTGCGGAGCCCAGGACTCTGCTGAGCCCATTGCCAATGATGTGCCCCTGGGTCTGGTTGTCCCACAATGCTGGAGCTGCAAAGGCAGAGACATGAGTATCAGGAGGGAATGACAGCAGCCTTTCCTGGAGTGTGAGACCGATTGGAAGAGTTCCATCGCCTTCTGTTGAAGAGATGGTGCCGTCACTGCAGTGCAATGAGGTCAACACTGTGAGGGTGGTGTCTGCAGTGGGACTTTGGCGCAGGATGAGAACTTGATGATAGGAGATGGTTCACCATGGTTCAGCTCATTGTCCCTACATCTGGGGGTGTAGTCACAATGGTACAGGGACTGGTGGGAGTCCACGTGTTTCAGCCCCATGGAAGGGTGCGGCTTCTGGACCTCACTCCAGTTGCCCCTCAATCCCATGAAAAGCACCAGGACCATCAGGCAGTCAAAGGGATGAGGGTCATCTGATGCACAACCAGGGTCTTCCACCCAGGGGACCCTGTGGTCCACCTCATCTGAGCCCTTCCTGCCTGTGAGTGCCATTCTTCCAGCCCCACACACTAATGAGGGCAGCACTGCTATACCCATGCTGCCTGAAAGCTAGCCAGGGCCCAGACCCTCCAGAAACACCCGCCAAGACCTTTTCTGACAACAGAGTATGGAAGTCAGCAGGCCTCATCAATCTCAGCTGCAGATCCCAGATAAGCACATAGATGTAGTGGGAGGATGGAGTCGATTAAGAAGTGACAGGCACCTAGTTGGCACAAGTGAAAGTATGCACCAGTGGAGAGAGAGGTCACCACTGTAAATAGTTACAAATAATGAATCACTCCGTTCGCTCACAGAGACCCCATCCTGTCATCTCACGCTGCCAAGCAGGGCAAACCCACGCGCACACCCAGTGCTTCATTCCCGTGGAGTGTGAGAATGACTGTGTTGTGTCTCTCCCACACTGAGCTCAGAGAGAAGAAGTCCTACTTCAGTCAACACCACAGTGAGTGCTGAGGAGTTGGCACAGAGCCCTGACCCTCACCGCTCCATCAGACTTCCAGCCTGTTATGAATTTGTGTCTCCCTCACACTACCGCTCTGACACTACAGCCACATCCCCATCACTGATACCCCACCTACCCTCCTCTGTACTCCAGCAGGATAAGTAGTGTTGAGCCTTTAATGTCACATGGCATCTGATCTGGATATTTCCCCCACCCCCTCACCTCTAGCCAAAGAGCATAATACCTGACCTCCCACAGTGCAGAAGTGCATCTGACAGAATGCTCGACAACAAGGTCTGTACCCTGATGGAGCACTTCAAAAATGGTGCTGGAAGGGGGAGTAGTGCCAATACCATCCCACCTCACACGGGGTTCTCCACAGAGCAAGCTGTGTACCAATAAGGTGTGAATTGAAAGGCACATCTGAATTTTTGTGGGTTGGCATTCCAAAGAGTTAACTTTTGTCCCCAAACTGTGCAGTGTGATCTAGCTCTGGATATTAAACTGGCTTGCTGGATTCCTCCAAGATTCGCCAGTTAGTTGCTCTGGCAACATCAATCATTTTGATGAGACACAGGTAAGTCCTGAGAGGTTTGCAATTGGCTTTAGAGGCCAGCTTCATTCTTCGGGGTCCTCAATGCTGCGCAGTTCAGCAGCCTTGCAAAGAGAGCAATAAATACCCTCTCACTGCTGGTCCTGAGAGTCAGAGTTCACAGAGACATAGAACACAACAGCGCAGTACAGGCCCTTTGGCCCTCGATGTTGTGCTGACCAGTGGAACCAATCTAATGACCCTCTAACCTAAACTATTCCAATGTTATCCGTATGCCTACCACTGACCATTTGAACGCCCTTAAAGTTGGCGAGTCCACAACTGCTGCAGGCAGGGCATTCCACAACCTTACTACCCTCTGAGTAAAGAATCTACCTCTGACATCCGTCCTATAATTACCACCCCTTAATTTGAAGCTATGTCCCCTCGTGTTAGCCATCACCATCTGAGGTAAAAGGCTCTCGCTGTCCACCCTATCCAATCCTTTGATCATCTTGTATGCCTCAATCAGGTCACCTCGTAACCTTCTTCTCTCCAATGAAAATAACCTCAAGTCCCTCAGCCTTTCCCCATAAGACCTTCCCACCATACCAGGTAACATCCTGGTAAATCTCCTCTGCACCCTTTCCAATGCCTCCACATCTTTCCTATAATGCGGCAACCAGAACTGTACGCAATACTCCAAGTGTGGCCGCACCAGAGTTTTGTACAGTTGTAACATGACCTCACGGCTCCAAAATTCAATCCCTCTACCAATAAAAGCTAACACACCGTACGCCTTCTTAACAACCTTATCAACCTGGGTGCCAACTTTCAGGGAGCTATGCACATGTACCCCGAGATCTCTCTGCTCGTCAACACTACTAAGAGTCCTTCCATTAGCCCTATATTCTGTACTCCTGTTATTTTTACCAAAGTGAATCACCTCACACTTTTCCATATTAAACTCCATCTGCCACCTCTCGGCCCAGCTCTGCAGCTTATCTATGTCCCTCTGCAAACTGTAACATCCATCCTCACTGTCTACAACTCCTCCAACTTTGGTGTCATCAGCAAATTTACTAATCCATCCTTCTACACCCTCATCTGGGTCATTTATAAAAATGACAGGCAACATGGATTTGAACTTCCTGTCCAGCGAGACCCCCTGACACCATTAACAGAGGGAGGATTGTAGGTTCCACTGCATTCGTCCTCCCCCCAAGTGAGAGGGTCTTTATGCCTCATGAGTCAGGGCAGCTCCCCATTACTGATACCCCCACACTGCCTCACAGCCTGGCCTCTCCCAGAGCAGGACCCCAGGACCTGATAGTCACCCCCATTACTGCCACCTCCACCCCCCCCGTTGTGGCCACCTCCCACTCAGTTTGCAGCTCCAACAGGGAAGGGCACCCACTCAGCTACTGTTTGAACTCTAACCCAGCATGGGGGAACTGGGAAGCGATGCCTGCTTGGCAATCTGGCACGTCCCCTAGGAGCAAGGGGGTGACCCGATGTGAAGGGAAGGTAAAACCTGTAAGTGACTCGCACACACCACCCAACCTCCCTCACCCTGACCTGCACCCCAAGCTGCACTTGTGTGTGCCCCACTATTCCCCCCCGGTGCTCCTTGAGTGTTGGACTGCCTGGGAAGTAATGTCCACCTGGGCACTCACCTCCAATATCCCCTTGGAGGGGATGGTGCTGGGATCATGGTTATGTAGAGCTGTTGTAAATGGTGCTGATGTGACAACAGCTGAATACACGGTGCGGGCTTGATATGTGGATTGAGTGCTTACTGATGTATTCAGTTTAGACTCCCACCCTTCCTTGGCGTGTTCTGTATCACTCTACCAGCGACGTTAGCTCAAATTCAGGAAACACGCACTTGCTGGCAAGAATCATACTTTTCCAACCTCTCTGCATCTTGAGCCTGCACTGCCATCCCTGCAGGTGGTGAACGTGGGCTCAAAATCCCACCCTTTGTCCTTGGCTCTGAACTGGTGATTTCTGTCATTCTTCCTCCCATCCCTTTAAGGTGCTGCTGGAGACCCATCTTATTGGTTTGTCATGCCGATTTCCCCTCCGGGGCTGCTTATATATAGAGTACAATCTGGCAACTCACCAGACTAATTGATATTAGAGCCAGCCATGAGAAAATCAAATGGTTCTATGTTACATCTTGTGGGTATACTCATTAGCCAAATGACTTTCTTTGGAAACTTTCCCTCGTAAGTCAAGAAGCTCTAAGTAGGTAATGCCAAGTTTGGGGTTTAAAGGCTGCAAGATTGCTCCTGTGATACACTTTGAGACATTTTACTATGTTGAAGGTGCTATATAAATGCAAGTGGTTGTTTTCTGTGCTGGAGAATCATAGTATGATAAACTCAAATTTACGATCTTCACCCTTGGCTCCCTGCTTAGGGATGGAAATGCTCTGAACATAATCCCCAGGATTCACAGAATCCCTACAGAGGAGAAGAGGCCATTTGCCCATCGAGTCAGCACAGACTGTCTGACGGAATATCTTACCCTGGCCCTTTCTCCACCCTTATCCGTGTAACGGCACACATCTTATTTATTTATTGTTGCAAGTAGGCTTACATTAACACTAATGAAGTTACTGTGAAAATTCCCTAGTCACCACACTCCAGCGCCTGTTTGGGTACACTGAGGGAGAATTTACCATGGCCAATGCATCTTTCAGACTGTGGGAGGAAACTGGAGCACCCAGAAGAAACCCATGTAGACATGGGGAGAATGTGCAGACTCCACAGTGACCCAAGCTGAGAATTGAACCTGGGTCCCTGGTGCTGTGATAACCACTATGCCACCACGCCATGATTCAGCATTTCGGCATCAACTCTAGTCCATTCCGCAGGATCTCAAATCTCTGATAACCCTTTTCTTGATTTTCTCTTCTTCCTCTATTCTGTGGGTTTTTAAAAGGTTGTCCTGGTGACTTTACCCTGTCCTTTTCTCAACTACTTGCAATCTTAGTATTCTTGACCCTTCAGTTAAACGTGACACTCTATTAAAATAAGTCAATGGGAAGGTCTCTCCGTGCTCTGTTACAGCTGAACGATGAGTGTTTTGTAATGATTGACCTGTCAGTTCTAGTTCCACTGTGATTAGCATTAGTTTGCTTTCTCAGTCGCCTGCCTATTGGAACTCATCCATTGGCCCCTTCTTATCCTAATTCTCTCCACAGTGCAACAGTATCGTAAAACTGTCCAAACAGATTATTTCACCATTTGACTTTTGGACAATTGTACATTCAGCCAGGGGTGAATACACTAAAGAGCTTTTGCAAAGTTGGAGAGGGCCTATAGAGAAGGATAACATTTCTTTAATGGCTCTGCAAAGTTGAAAGAAATAACAAGGTAAGCCTGTTAGTGCTGTGGGTTTTGTGTTGCGTGCTGTTATTTTGTATCACCCATGTCCTCTTATCAAGTGACGGTTCTCCCTTGGTTTTAGTTACATCCGTGGGCAATAAGATACTGGAAGGATGTAGGTACATATTTGTGGACATAGTCTTTCAAAGACTAATTGATGTTAAAGCATGGACTATGTGGTACGCTGGAGCTTTTTATAGATGTTTAAAGCCAATTCTAAGGTATTTATTGGTGTAACAAATATGCATCAGGAAGATATGGAGGATCGTATAATATTACAGTGCAGAAAGAGACCATTCAGCCCATCGAGTCTTCAACAACCACAATCCTACCCAGGCCCTATCCCCATTATCCCATACATTTCCCCTAGTTAGTCCCCCTGACACTAAGGGGCAGTTTAGCCTGGCCAATCCACCTAAACCGCACATTTTTGAACTATGGGAGGAAACCACAGCACCCTGAGGAAGTCCACATAATGTGGGTATGCCGGCGTTGGACTGGGGTAAACACAGTAAAAAGTCTGACAACACCAGGTTTCAGTCCAACCGATTTATCTGATAGTAAATTCACTAGCTTTTGGGTTAGCCCCTTCGTCAGGTGAATGGAGAGTTCTGGCCTCAGACAGAGCATTTAAAGCACAGACAGTTTACAGATTACTGATTAGAATTCAGATTACTGATCTGCTTTATATGCTCTGTCTGAGGCCAGAACTCTCCATTCACCTGACGAAGGGGCTAACCCCGAAAGCTAGTGAATTTACTATCAAATAAATCGGTTGGACTGAAACCCGGTGTCAGACTTTTTATGAAGTCCACATAGACATGGGGAGAATGTGCAAACTCCAGACAGACAGAGACCCAAGCCGGGAATCGAGCCCAGGTCCCTGGAGCTGTGAGGTAGCAGTGCTAACCACTGTGCCACCATGCTGCCCCCATGGGATGTCATTGTCAAGCCCAATCTGTTTTTTGTGAATGTCCACAAATGTGTACTCTTTGTATGTGGTTACTGGGCAGTGAGTGATGTGAAGTGGGAGTCCCATGTGGGCGTAAAAGATCCTTTGGCACCATTTCCAAGTGCAGGGGAGCTCTGACCTGTGCCCTAGGCCCAGTCTTTATTCCTCAGCTAACATCACTAAAGAGGGATGATCTAGTCATTTATCACAGTGCTGTTTTTGGAATTCGCTGTGCACAAAATTGTCTGCTGCACTCCCCTGCATTTCAATGGGAATTATACTTCAAAGGCGCTTGAGTGTCTGATATCTGGAAGTCTCCCTAGGAATCCAAGTATTTTTTTTTTGATTAACAACTGTGAAAGGATATCGCAAAACAGTTGAACACAAGTAGTCCTGGGAGGCAATTAAACTGCTAAAAGTGCAAGCAAAGATTAGCCTGTTGAATCTGACCCTTCTAAAGCACTAATAGCCAGTCCAAATTAGAGTGCATGGTGAAAGCTGTCCTCAGGAGCTGTCAGACCCCACTGCACTTTTCTGATGTCTTCTCTTTCACATTTTGCAGTTTTTATTTTTATCCCAACAAAGTTAAAAAGCAAGCGAGTAGCCATGGTAACAGAAGCCCTATTTTGTTTTTAGTCAGCAGATTTTGAACAACTTAGAATTTTTGACGCCAAAGAGATGTAAACATTTTCTGTCAGCACATCGGTGGATCCAACGAATCTGATATAGTCCCAAGACACAAAGATTCCTCTGCTTGCTGTTTTCTGTGAGTGCTTCACGCATTCATATCAAATAACGCAGGATTATCTTGCTTATTTCAAACAGTTTAATGCCTTTATTAAAATAGTACACAAAGCATCTTGATGCAAACATGTCAAGATTTTGTATAATGATATCACAGAGGTCAGTTTCCAGGCTCCAACACGTTGAGTGTGAGCTGTCAGTGTTTACGAGGCTGGTTATATAATGGCCAGGCAGTGGGAGGGAGGAGAACGATAATACACACAGCTGTGGAGGAATAGTCCCTGAAGCATTTCTGGATTAAGGGCTGCACTGATATGGGAGTATGTGCAGCTCACTCACATTATTGGCATCATTGAGGGGAAGCTTGGAGAAGGTGTGATAACAGGTGTGGGGCTTGACCTGTGCCTCTTCATTATGTAGCAGGCAACATGCAATTTCTTGGCCTTTTGGCTGAGATCAAGGGTGGAATTTTACTGGCACATGTGCCCAGGGTTTGTGCAGTTGCACCTGAGGCCAAGGGAGAATTCTGGTCCAGGTCCAACACCTTGCCCTGTCAGCTTGGGTCTTGTTTGTGTCTCTTGCAGGGACAGTGAATTGGCTTTTGGTGCAAGCAAGGAATGCATTTGTTTGCCTGGTCCATTCTGAGCATTGGCTTTGCAGCTTTGAGGATGGAATAAAAACATTTTTGAAAAACTGAGTGGCTCTTGCTCATTTCAATGATAACTGTATGTGGTCTAGGGCTGCATAGCTGTGACAATACCATTCATAGCTAACCTGCATTACTTAAAAAAAAAAATCAGGTAGGGAGGGGGGTGACACATATGCAAAAGGTTGTGATGGAGTATCTGAGCAGGAATGAAATGTATGTATGTATGTATGTATGTATGTATGTATGTATGTATGTATGTATGTATGTATGTATGTATGTATGTTTCTTTCTTTCTTTCTTTCTTTCTTTCTTTCTTTCTTTCTTTCTTTCTTTCTTTCTTTCTTTCTTTCTTTCTTTCTTTCTTTCTTTCTTTCTTTCTTTCTTTCTTTCTTTCTTTCTTTCTTTCTTTCTTTCTTTCTTTCTTTCTTTCTTTCTTTCTTTCTTTCTTTCTTTCTTTCTTTCTTTCTTTCTTTCTTTCTTTCTTTCTTTCTTTCTTTCTTTCTTTCTTTCTTTCTTTCTTTCTTTCTTTCTTTTCTTTCTTTTCTTTTCTTTCTTTAGCACCTCCATTACCATAACAGAACATCAGCAGACTTCACAGCATCTACAAGGAGAGCAAAGAACTGCCATCTCACGTCCACATGACCCTCTGTCAAAGCTAAAAGACATACAAAATGGGAGATATCTACACTGCAGGGTGAGGAAACAAAAGATGAGTTACTGACACACAAACCAGAGGGAAAGGTTGCTAACACCTTTCCACAGAGAAAATAAAGTGTGTCCAGCCAAATGACTGAGAGGGTAAACCATGACAGATGAAGATGTTGGGGGAGGAGATAGGTACAATTTAGAAAAGGCAAGTGGTGGGGGGAGAGACCAGTTTAAAAATTAAATAGAATAAAGGCAGTGGAGTCAAGCAAATCATCTGAAGTCATTGAATTTGATGTCAAGGCTGTAAAGTGCCAAACCAGAAGACAAGATGCTGTTCCTCCAGTTTGCATTGCAGCAAGCCAAGGGTGAGCATGGGAGCAGGATCATGTATTAAAATGGCAAGGTCAGGGTCCTGGTTGGGCACAGACTGAAGACACTCAGCAAAGTGATCACCCACTCTACACTTGGTCTCTCCAATATAGAGGAGACCACACTGGAAGCAGCAAATGACACCAAATTGAAAGAGGTGAAAGGCTGCTTAAACTGGAATACCTTGAATGGTGAGCATGGAAGAGGTAACGAGGCAGGTGTTACACCTTCTGCAATTGCATGGGAAGGTGCCATGGGTGATGGGAAAGGCATTGGGTATAGTGGAGGAGTGGACTAGGTTATCCCAGAGGGAACAGTCTCTGTGGAATGCTGTGAAGGGCAGATGTGTTTGGTGGTGGAATCATGCTGCATTTGGTGAAAATGGCAGAGGATTATGCTTTGTTCACAGAGGCTGGTAGGGTGAAATGTGAAAACATATTAGAAGCACCACTTTGGAAAGTAGCATCACTGGAATAAATGAAATGGAACTGAATGAGCTGAGAGAAAAGGATGGAGTCCTTACAGGATGTAGGGTGTGAAAAGCCATAGTCCAGCTAGCTGTGGGAGTTAGTGGGCTTGTAATGTCCAATTCAATGCTACTTTCCAAAGTGGTGCTTCTAATATGTGCTTCTTTTTCCTCAACCATGGATTCCCCACCTACAGTTGTTGATAGGGCCCTCAACAGAGTGCGGTCCATCTCCCACACCATGACACTCACACCCTCCCCTCCCTCACAGAACAAGGATAGACTCCCCCTTGTTCTCACATTCACCCCACCAGCCATCACATGCAAAGCATAATCCTCTGCCATTTTCACCAACTCCAGCATGATGCCACCACCAAACACACCTTCACTTCACTCACTCTGTCACAGCTTACCCTCTGATTTCAGTTTCTCTGTCATTTGGCCATTCACACTCTTCATTTTCTTTGTGTGCAGCCTTTTCTCCTGGTTTCTGTGGCTATGACTCATCTTTCGTTCCCTCACCCTGCAGTATAAATATCTCCCATTTTCTATGCCTTTTAGCTTTGACAAAGGGTAATCTGGACTCAAAACATCAGTTCTTTTTTCTCCTTTCAGATACTGCCAGACCTGCTGAGATTTTCCAGCATTTTCCCTTTTGGCTTTAGATTCCAGTATCTCAGTAATTTGCTTTTACCTCCATTACCATCCCTGGATTGCCCTGTCCCACCAGCTGGACAAACCCAGCCATGCACTGGGAAGGAGTTTACCCTGGGGGTCCTCAACATTATCTCTGGACCCCCCATGAACTCGTAGCGATATCTAGTCAAACGTTGGCAAGGGTATATTTCCTACTGACTACTACCTACCACTCTCCCGCAGCTGTTTGAAGCAGTCCTCCAAGATGAACATTACTGAGGATGGCAAGGGAACATAATGTACGCTCAGTGGGGGACTACAATGCCCGTTACCATCAAGAGTGGCCCAGTAGCATCGTTACTGACCTGAGCCTTGAAGGACATATCTGTCCAAACACCATCTGCAAAGCACAACTCAGGAAGGTGGTAGAATATTTTCTGCTTGCCTGGATGAGTGCACCTCCGATGAAACTCAAGAAGCTTAACACCATCCAGGACAAAGCAACCCACTTGGTTGGCACCAAAGGCACCACCTTGAGCATGCACTCCCTCCCTCAGTGACACATACTGGTAGCCACATGTACCATCCATCTATAAAATGCAATGCAGCAATTCACCTAGACTCCTCCCAAACCCTCCACAACATCTGGCACATTGTAGGACAAGGATAGCAGATGCATGGGAACATCACTACCTGGAAGTTGCCCTCCAATCCATTCGCCATCCTGACTTGAAACTATATTGCAACTCCTTCACTGTTGCTGGGTCAAAACCCTGCAAGTCCCTAAGTAAAAATTAATTAGTAATTAACCCAAGAGTGGCTAATCAGCAGTGAACCTGAGTTTATGCTCCTTTTAACTCAGGCTGGTGGGGGAAATCCATTCTGCTGCTAAATGCTTGTTCAGCTGTGTGAGGTTAAGAAAATGCCATTGGCATTCAGTTAACATTACACGCTGACTGACATTATAATCTGCTTACTCTGCATGCCTTCCAGCGCAAACCCCTAACCCCCCTCACTCCAGACCCCTATAAATGGCCCATCACTGTTTGCTAAATGTATGCACATACAGAGCCAATATCCCTTGGCAACCAAAACAGCAGATGCGGCACCGAGACGACAGGTGATATTTGTATGTACTAACTCCTCATAATAGCACCAAAACTTACTGTTAAAAGGGGGTGATGGGGGTAGTATAGAATCCTTAGTACGAGACCCTTCATTTTAGTTTTACTATAATGAGTAGATTGGGTTAAGGTAATTATAAAGTGCTTTATATATATCGTGAGAATTCACAATGTGCCTGGAACAAAATATGCAAAGGTACTATAAACTGCAAAGCTATTATAAACTGTACAACCACAAATTAACCACATACTATAAGCATGAATTGTATTTTCAGTACATATGTATTGTATGTCTTGGTCAACTTCACTCTAAATGCAGCATGATGGGAAACTCGGTGGTACAGTAAGAAGTCTCACAACATCAGGTTAAAGCCCAACAGGTTTATTTGGTAGTACGAGCCACAGGCTCTCAGAGCAATGCTCCTTCATCAGGTGAGTGGGCGTTCTGTTCACAAACAGGGCATATAAAGACTCAAATTCAATTTACAAAATAATGGTTGGAATGTGAGTCTTTATAATTAATCAAGTCTTAAAGGTGCAGACAATGTGAGTGGAGAGAGCGTTAAGCACAGGTTAAAGAGATGTGTATTGTCTCCAGCCAGGACAGTTAGTGAGATGTTGCAAGCCCAGGCAAGTCATGGGGGTTACCGATAGTGTGCCATGAACCCAAGATCCCTGGATGAGGCCGTCCTCATGTGTGTGGAACTTGGCTATCAGTCTCTGCTCAGCGATTCTCAGCGGTACATACTCCTGCAACTCAGCCAACGTTGTCTACCTGACACGCTGCAGGAAAAGATGTCCCGAGGCGTGGTATATTGGGGAGACCGTGCAGACGCTACGACAACAGATGAACGAACATCACTGCACAATCACCAGGCAGGAGTGTTCTCTTCCTATTGGGGAAACCCTTCAGCGGTCACGGGCGTTTGGCCTCTGATCTTCAGGTGAGCGTTCTCCGAGGCGGCCTTCATGACACATGACAATGCAAATTTGCTGAGCAGAAACTGATCATTTTTCCCTCTCTTACAGAGGGAAAAATGATCGATGGATATAGAGATGATTGTATATCCGAGGTTTGTATATCGGAAAGAGGCCATTTGGCCTGTCAAACTCAACCTTTCATCAGCATCTGCGATGCTCAAATGTCTCTTGAAAGGCTCAGAGTTTTTGTACTCGCAGTATTACCAAGAGGACATTCTTTGTCTGACATAGGATGACATTGAAATAGGAACAGGAGTAGGCCATTCAGGCCTTAAAGCCATTCCAGCATTTAATGAGATCACGGCTGATCTATGGCCAGACTCCATACACCTGCCTTTGGCCCATATTTCTTCAAACTTTGCTTAACAAAAAGAACTTCTGCTGAAGAAGTTAAAGCCAACAATGTTTTGAAAGCTTTTTTATTAATGCCACATTTCAGCTTACATTAACACTGCAATGAAGTTACTGTGAAAATCCCCCAGTTGCTACACTCCGATGCCTATTTGCATACATTGAGGGAGAATTTAGCATGGCCAATGCACCTAACCACCTCGTCTTTTGGCCTGCCTTTTGAAGGAAACCAGAGCACCTGGAGGAAACCCATGCAGACACAGGGAGAATGTGCAAACTTCACACAGACAGTCAACTAAGCCAGGAATCGGACCCGGGTCCCTGGCGCTGTGAGGCAGCAGTGCTAACCACTGCCACCTTGCTGCCCACAAGAGAAATCAGGTTGGGTTCCACAGTCTCCTATTTTGACATAATGGACCACATGGAGAATCCAGGGTCTTTGGGGCATTCCTAATTGACCCACTGTAAAGATTTTAATCAGGCAATTGAGATTGGCTTGCTTGAACATCAACTCCCTGATTAAGGGCCAAATTGATGGTCCAATAAGGGAGCCCTATGCTCTGTACTTAAACAAGAATGTCACTTCCTCTGGCACTCTGGGTGCTGACAGCATACTGAGAGCACTCTGTATAGTGCTGCTCAATCTTGTAAATAAGGAATGTACGTAAAGGGACTTCCATCTCCAAGGATTTATTACACCCACAAAGAAGGAATGTGCAATTCCTCAGATTATTTTTTAACAACTTCAGGATTTCAGCTACCACTATTCTCTTGGGGGGGTTCATTTTGCTTGTAGGTTATATTCAGTGTGAAGAAGGGTTTGCTGGTATGGGATAGATGTTGACACACAAACAATAGGCTGAATTGAATGACTGAGGCTGATTTCCACCTGCCAAGATTAAGGGCAAGAGGTGACTCCACTTCAGCCTGCTGCGGGAACCAGGGAGGCAAATTCTCAGCAGTGGCCAACTAAGATGGCAGCCACCACAATTGTCAAGCCTAATAAGGAAAGCAGCCAGCCTTCAAAAGCTGCCAAACCCATCAGAGAGCCAGCCGCGCCACCATCAGCGGAAGCCATTGCTAGGGCTGCACCTTGACGATGGAGGTGCATCAATGGCTGTGTACTCTTGAACTCGGGTAATTGGGGTCCCAGGGCACTGGGGCCTAATAGATAAGTCCCTGTATAGATGGTTCACTGAGGATAGGTGGTGCAGTTATTATGGGATACCCTTTGCTATTGGGGTCCCCTTAGTGAGTCATAGAGTGGATTGTCTCCCCACAGGGTGGCACACACCTCTGCCCCACCGCTAGTAATATACAAATGGAGGCAGGAAGGGGCCCTTAATTCGTCACTTATGTGGCTCAATCCATCTTTGGGCAAGCAGCCCACTATTAGCATGGCAGCAGGAAGACATTGGGCTTAATGCCCAGCAACTTCCCATGCCACCTTGCCAGCCTTGCTGCCGCCCAACCTATCACCAAGGGTCTGGTGTGATTCCAGCTCACGTCAACATTCAGGTTTCAACTGGACAAATAAATAAAAGAAAAGGGACTGAAGGGAACAATGCGAATGAATGTGATTAGTGCTCCATGTTTATGTGGAAGCTTAAATAAGTTCAAATCCCACATTGCAGTTTCTTTGTAAGAATTCCATGGTGGAAAATGAACTCTCTTGTCCGTCTGTCACAGATCTGGATTTGATTGAATTTCCTTATCTAACTCACATTGAGCTCCTCATATTCCTCAATGTTCGGTCCTTTCTTACAGTCTTTGCAGGTTTAAAACCCTCTCCCCACCACCTTGGTACAAAGTAATCTCTTATCTCCTGATTCAATCCGATCTTTTTAATCTTTAGTCAAATTTGGATCAAGATTTTTTTTTAATTTTTTAAAGAAAAATCTGCTTAGGGTCAGCTGTAGCTCCATGGGGAAAGATTTGAAGGCAGGATCTAAGTTCTTGTGCCAAATGAGGCTGTACAGTTTGTGATGATTACTATCCCTTTAAGAGAGTTTTTTAAAAAAATCATGATCTCTGCAGCGCTCACAGCCTTAGGTAATGTAATTAGTGGGAGCAGGAAAAACAAACTGTGCACTGGTCAGATGACAAGGGTTGTTTTTAGTTTTGTTTTGGCTTCAGTGTTCAGAGCATAGCTGAGACAAGTCTCTCTCTCTCGCTGCTTTTATTTTACCAGTTAGCTGAAAGCACGTCTTGTTTGCCATCTTGCAGTGAAAAAATCTGTGTTTTGATGTTTTAGGGAGCAGAAGACCACAAGCTGCTCTGAATTTTCAAGATCATTTGAAATCAGCGTTTAACCTAGGGAACTGGATTCCAGTATTATGTGAACTTTAGCCTGCATAGTGATAAATCTGTTTAAGTGGTTTTGTTTATTGTATTTTGATTTTAATTTTAATTAGAACCCATTTGTGATAGTCATTCAGAATTACACATTATAGTAGTTGTTCTGTTTCTTGTTTGTAATTGATAAAAGTTGTTGGTAATTTTCTTATTATGCATGTTAACTATATTCTTAAATAAAGTTTGTTTGGTAAAAGCTCTCTAGTGGGTCTTTTGAATCATACCTGAAGTGAAACATCTCATGCTTATCCTAACCAAATTCAAGGTGCAAAACTTATGATTCGGATGGACTTTGTGAAACACTTTGGAGTTTCTGACCTGAACCATAACAGATCATCTTGCAGGTGACTTGTGAAACCAACATTGTTGTTCACTCTCTCAGGTGGAAAGAAAGATCCAATGGCACTGTAGAAAAGCCGGGGGAAGAGAACCTCCCCTGGTGTCCTGGGCAATATTTACCCCTCAACAAACATCACCAAAAAACAGATCAACTGGTTTAATCACATTGCTGCTTGTGGGATCTTGCTGCATGTAAATTTGCTGCTGTGTTTTCCCCAACTGCCCGTGCTCAATGGGCCTTTGAGACAGTCCACTGCAGTTTCTGTCCTGCCTGCTCCCATGGTGGGTGAGATGGGAGAATTGCAACCAATGATATACTTTCCAAAGTGTAGCTATTGTTGTGTCGAAGGAAATGAAGCAGTCAATTTACACACAGCAAGCTCCCACCAACAGCATTGCAATAATAACCAGGTGATCTCTTTTAGTGATATTGGCCAGAATTTTCCAACCATTCATGCTCTGTCAGCACTGCAAGTGAGGACGGTGAATTTGATGCTCAGCCCTATCTCCGTTCACTGCAGCGGGACCAGAAAATCCTGCCAGTGTGAACTACAGGAAAATTTCACCCATTATAACAGTGACTACACCTTCCAAACCTATGACTGCTACCACCTAGAAGGACAAGAGCAGCAGATACCTGGGAATTCCACCACCTGGAGGCTCCACTTCAAGACATTTGGAAATATATTGCCATTCCTTCACTGTCGCTGGGTCAAAATCCTGAAAGTCCATCCCTAACAGTGCTGCTAGTGTACCTACACCTCAGGGACTGCAGCAGTTCAAGACTACTGCTCGCCTTCACCCTCTGATATGCAATAAATGCTGCCCTAGATCCTGTAACAATGAATTTAACAAGCACTTCAGAAATGCTTAACTGACGGAAGACCTCTTTGGATGTCCTGGGGTAATGAGAAGCATATATGTGCTAGCGGCCTCTTTACAGGGCGAATGATGCTGGATCACATGGCCCGATGGGCCTATCGCAATGGAGTGCACAAACCTGGGCCAATCGCAGTGGAGAAAGCGGGTCCAGGAGTGGGCAGTCGCTCAGTTGGAGACAGAGTTGGAGAGTAAGGTTGCATTCACCACTCTGCTTTGCATATAATTCACCTCACAATAAATTACCTTATTTAGCTTTCACCTGCCAAGTTGTTGTCGTAGCCTCGCGGCTATAACAATACGTGACTGCAAGTTCTTTGTCCTTTTCTTTCTCCAAGGTCGGTACATAACCAACTGACTGAGACACTTCTGCCGTGTTTCTTCATCTGGGTTAATATGCAGAAAATATTTCCTCTCCAGCGAACAGGGATAAATGAGTCATGTAAGTTGTAGAACGGGTCAGTGACACGACTGATAGGACCTAGCATAATTGGAGAGAACAACGTGCAGCTCATCTACGAAATACAAAGACATTACACCGCTTTTCAGTTTAAGACAAGGTTCTTTCATCCAACAGAACAGTGGTAGCTATTGTCTGGAAAGAATCTTTTTCGTTTTCTGGATCAGTGATAGTTCACTGTATATTGTTCATGGAACAAGTGCTCACACTGAAATAGAAATGATCTCTGCACCGATGTAACCTACTGAACATGTTCCCATGGTTCTAGTTCTGGGGTAACGTAATGTGACTTGAACTGGTGCTCTGAATTGCTGAGATCAAGCCTTTAGTTGCTGCACCATTTCATTAATGGTATAAAACTATTTTTCATCCATTATTAAGAGAGATTATCTGGTTGTTATCTCAGTGCTGTTAGTGGGAGCTTGCTGAGTGTAAATTGAATTTCTGCCAGTACAACACTTTGAAAAGTATATCATTGGCCAAATTTCTCCTGCCTAGCTCGTCGCCGGAATCGTAGTGGACGAGACAGAAAATGCAGTGGACCATCTGAAGGTCCATTGAGCTCGGGTGGGAATTTCTGGTCTTGGGGCATGCACTGCCGGAGAATCCCACCCATAGACTTTTCATTGTTTTGCGGTGTACGGGGGTTGTGGAAGACACAATATAAATAGAAATCCTGCTTTCTTTTCCTTGGAATGTGGGTATCATCCCGTTTTTACGAAATAGGCAATTTGTAAAATTTAAAATCGAAATGGAAGTGTTTGTTCCGGTTGAAATGTTCCTAACCATGCCAGGGGAATGAAGACATTCCTGTTGCTGTGTATGTATCCGGTGAGGTACGGGGACCCCTGAGGCTGAAATAAGGCATGTGATTACCACACACAACAGTCTCAAACCTCAGATCTGGGATCAGCATGACATGCATTCTTTGTTAATTTTATATTCATTGTATTCAGATTAACTGAGGATTCAATTATGCTCCTATAAATAGACACAGGCAAAACGTGTAATTTTCCATTCCCTCTCATGTTTTACTTTTGCACAGTGCTGACCACTTTTTTTACGATTAACACTTTGCGCTATTCTGCTTTGAGACAGCGCTGACCTTTATTCTGCTATTAACACCTGCTCTGGAGCAAGGCTTTTGTCTTTTACACTACCATTACCTCTCTCTGCATCTTGTGTTCCATGACATCTTTGTAATTTAATCACTTATGGCTCTCCGACCTACCCCGGATCTATTTGGCTCCACCTACCTCTATACATTTGATGAGCGCTTAAAGCATAATATTCAGAGATATGGGACAAATGCAGGAAATGGAATTAGCACGCCTTTAGTGGTAGATGTTGTCAGTGCAGACTTGATGGGCCAAAAGGCCTTTCCTGCACTGTGTGACTCAATGGCTGGAATTTTACTGCCCTGCCCGCCATGGGAATCGGAGTGGGAGAGGGGCAGAACAGGGAAAAGCTCATTGACCTCAGCTGGGATTTTACAGTTTCGGGGCAAACATAAAAATGTAAAATCACACCCATGACTCTACCCCTTCCCCCTTCTACCTCCACCTCCAGTTCCGAAAAAGATACATATCGGACTCAGAACATTAAATTTGTTCCTCTCTCCATAGATGCTGCCAGACCTGCTGAGTTTTTTCAGTATTCAGCGTAAGAACATGAGGACGAGGAACAGCAGTGGGCCATCTGGCCCCTCCAGAGGCTCCTCCGTTCAATAAGATCGTGGCTCATCTTTCAATGGACCCAGTTCCACTTACCTGCCCACTTGCCATAACCCTTAATTCCTTTATTGTTCAAACATTTATCTATCCTTGCCTTAAAAACGTTCAATGAGGTAGCGTCAACTGCTTCACTGGGCAGGGAATTCCACAGATTCACAACCCTTTGTGTGAAGAAGTTCGTCCTTAACTCAATCCTAAATCTGCTCCCCCTTAGTCTAAGGCTATGCCCCTTAGTTTGGTTTCACCTACCAGTGAAAACAACTTCCCTGCTTCTATCCGTTCTAGTCTGTTCATAATTTTTTATGTTTCTATTAGATCCCACCACCCCCCCCACCCATTCTTCTAACTTGCAATGAGTATAATCCCAGTCCATTCAATCTATCCTCATAAACCAACCCTCTCAACTTTGGAATCAACCTAGTGAATCTCCTCTGCACCCCCTCCAGTGCCAGTATATCCTTTTTCAAGTCAGGAGTCCAAAATTGTGCACAGTACTCCCGGGTGTGGCCTCACCAGCACCATTTTCTGTTTTTCTTTCAGATTTTCAACATCTGCAGTATTTTGCCTTCATCCTAAAGAATGTGGTAGTTGGATTCTGAGGCATATGCTTATAATGTGCAAAGATTGGCTCGAGCTCCGTCCCTCAGCAGCTGGTTTTCTAGAATTGAACATTCTTCTCCTTATTGCTTTTACGTTGAATTATACAGAGTACCCATAACATAGACAGCGATTCAATCCAGCTGGTCCATACCTGTGTTTGTACCGCACACACGCACCTCCCCCCATCTTCAGCTCACCTTTTCAGCCTACCCTCACGTAACTTCCATTTAAATCTTTCCTGAGACTTGGTAAGTTCAGGTATCATCCCGGTAAATCAGCTTTGCCTCTTCTGCTGTGCTTCTGTATCTATACCCGATTCCTAAATCCCAAATCCTGTTTTTATATCTCTTCAATGAAATTCATAGAATCATAGAATCCCTATAGTGCAGAAGGAGGCCATTCAGTCCATTGAGCCTGCATTGACAACAATCCCACCCAGACCCCATCCCCGTAACCCCACATATTTACCCTGCTAATCCACCAAACCTACACATCTTGGGGCACTAAGGGGCAATTAACCTGGTCAATCAACCTAACCCGCACATCTTTGGACCATGGGAGAAAACTAGAGCACCTGGAGGAAACCCATGCAGACACAGGGAGAATGTGCAAACTCCACACACACAGTGACCCAAAATGGAATCGAAACCAGGTCCCTGGCACTGTTATACTAACCACTGTGGCACCCTGCCGCTTATGAAGCACCGATGGATGTTTTACAATGTTGAAGGTTCAAGTTGCCATTGAAGAAAAATAGATCGGGAGGCTTGCGAGGGGAATGAGTGACGGCATACACCAGTTAGGCCAAATGGCCTGTTTCTGTGCTGCAATATGTCATTGTACGACATTTGTTCGGATGAATTGCTGAAGTCTCAGCGTTTTATAACCAACCTGCCTTTTAACCAGGCTAAGTTGGCTGCAGGAATAGCTGCATTTATAGAAACACTGCAATTAGTTGCTCGCTAAACTCTGCAGTGCCCACCGTGATTTACCCACACACCTCAGAGTCAGAGCTTTCTGTCTGAGCGATCAGCTGTGGGGGTAAAGATAACTGCTGCCAACTCTGAACTAGTCATCACTCAGAGTGTCAGAGTGTCAAATGCCAGCAGATACGTATCATCTGGAAGGCTGATTAGAGAAGTCAAAGAAAGAATTTAGACCAGTGCTTGTCGGGCTGTCTAATGATCAAATAGCTAACCGCTGGCAAAGGGAGGAGATAAACAGGGATTGGGTTAGCTTCGAGGTGACATGGCTGTCATTGGCAGATTAGACTTGGGGCAATTCAGAAAAATAACAACAAGTAGTATTTATATCGGACCTTTAACAGGATAAAGATCCCAGGGCACTTCACAGGGACCACTTAAGGAGATATTGAGGCAGATGAGCAAAAGCTTGGTCAAGGAAGTAGGTTTTAAGGAGGAACTTACAGGAGGAAAGAATCTGAGAAAAAGAGAGGTATGGGGAGGGAATTTCAGAGTTCAGGAGCCAGATAGCTGGAAGCCCAGCTCCAATAAGGGAATGATTAAAATTGGGAAGCTCAGGAGGACAGAATTATCAGAGAACCATAAAGCCCTACAGAGCAGAAAGAGGCCATTCGGGCCATTGAATCTGCACCAACCACAATCCCACCCAGGCCCTAACCTCATATTCCCACATATTTTATCTGCTAACCCCTCTAACCTACGCATCCCAGGACACTAAGGGGCAATTCTAGGATGGCCCTAATCAACCTAATCCGCACAACTTTAAAGGATCTGGGAGGGCTGTGGGTTTGGAGGAGATTACAGAGATAGAGAAGGGCAAGGCCAAATGGAGTTTTGAACACAAGGGTGAGAATTTTAAAATTGAGACATTGCTTAATCAGAAGGCAGTATAGATCAGTGAAAATGTGGGTGATGGTGAAAAGGCTTGGTATGAGTTAGGGCACAGGGGTTTAGATGACCTCAAGTTTTTGGAGACTAGCCTGGACAATGTTGGAATAATCAAGTCTAGAAATGACAAAGGCATGTGAGAGATTTGACAGCTGAAGCAGGTGATGTTACAGAGTTGGAAATTAGTGATAGCTTGTGTGGCGATTGTCCCTTTAAGGGCAACACAGCAGAAGAGGCTCACCTGTCTCGAGGGACCAATTAGGATGAGAGTGGGTAATCACCCCACGGGGTGGAATCCTCTGTTATGCAGTAGGCCTGTAGAAGACACATAGGGACTGGGTCAGTCAGTGGGCTGCTGGCCTCTCTACAATTTTCCTCATGAGTAAATATGTTTTGTGTTTCTAATGAAGTCTGGAAGCCTGTGTCAATACAGAGCAGATATGTGGTCAGAAACTCGCCGCAGTGTCAAATATGTCACCAAGCTTGTGAGCAGTCTGGTTTAGTTTCAGACAGTTGCCATAGAGAATGATGGAATTGGTGCCTAGGGAGCAGAGTTTTCCACTGGGATGATTTATCAATTCCCAATATTCAACAGGAGGACATTTCTGATCTTTGGACATGCATTCTACAGTTTAAAGTCACTGGTGGGATCAAGAGAGGTTGTGGTGAGGTAAAGCTGGGCGTCTTCAGTGGACGTGTAAAAACCTAACGCTGTGCAGTTTTGCTGACGTTGCCACGAGGCAGGATGTTGATCAGCAATAAGATATAGGGATTCTAGGGGTTTCTCGTTAATCCAATATTTAGACCAGACAAATCCACACGATTCGAGGACTCTATAAGCCTGTCTTGCTCATCGAGAGTCTCAAAAGTGGTTGGCTTTTGACTGAGGATTGGGAATCTGCCCGTTTGACTCCAGAAGACATTTCTATTGTAGCCTTTAACAGAATAAAGTATGACAGGGCAATTGACAGGAACATTCTCAAACTAAATTTGATATCTGGACTCATAAGGTAATATTGATAAACTTGGTCAAGGATTTTTAAGCAGAGGCTTGAAGGAAAATGGAGAGATGGATAAACCTTCTAAACAGCATGGCTGTTTAGGACTGCAGCCTCACAGCACCTGGGACCCAGTTCGATTCCAGCCTCGGGTGTCTGTCTGTGTGGAATTTGCATATTCTCCTCATGTCTGTGTGGGTTTCCTCCAGGTGCTCGGTTTCCTCCCACCTTCCAAAGATATGTGTGTTAAGTGGATTGGCCATGCTAAATTGACCCTCAGTGTGAGGAGATTAGCAGGGTAAATATGTAAAGTTACAGGGATAGGGCCTAGATGGAATTGTTGGTGCAGGCTTGATGGGATGAATAGCCTCCTTCTGCACTGTAGAATCATAGAATCGAGAGAGATTTGGGAAGGAAATTCCCGAGCTTAATGCTTAGAAGCTAATGATAAAATGATGGCAATCAGAAAGAGGGCAGAATTGGAAAGGCAGAGAAATGTAGGAATGTTGGAGAGTTGGAGGCCAATGTCACAATGGCCAGCCTGGTCCTCTTTGAACAGGGAGCACAGAGTTCACCCATGTAGTGATAAATTTTGAGCTTTTATGAACACCAATTAAATTTTAATTGGTTAAACACCAATAATACTTGGAGAGCCTCATGCTTTGAGCGTTGCCAAATTTCCCTATGTTTGCTGTGTTTAAGTAAGCAGAGTTGCACTCTTTACAAAACAAATGAACTATTTATATAGACCATAAAGGCCAAATACTGTGGAAATCTGAAATTAACATAGAACATGCTGGAAAATCTCAGCAGGCCTGATGGCACCCATAGGCAGAGAAGCAGTCATATGGACTCGAAATGTTAACTCTTGTTTGGCTCTCCACTGATGCTGCCAGATGTGTTGAGATTTTCCAGCATTTTTTGTTTTTATTATTTATATGGATTACTTGGTGACAAGATTTGAAATTCAGAGCCTGGTGACTAATCACTGCAATGATTCACACCCAAGCCATTCTGATTCTATTTTGAGAAGAATAGTTCAATGTTAATACAGTGTACATATTAACATCCTGACAATATTGTTAGAATATGATTGAACACCACAAGTAGCAATGACTATTTTGCTATCTTTAGAACAAAGGAGAAGTACAGCACAGGACCAGGCCCTTCAGCCCTCCAAGCCTGTGCTGATCGTGGTTAAAAAAAACCTTCTGCTTTTACTCAGTCTGTACTCCTCCATTCCGTGCAGCAAGGCGCCACAGTGGTTAGCACTGTTGCCCTCCAGTGCCGGGGACCCAGGTTCAATTCCGGCTTGGGTCATTGCCTGTGCAGAGTCTGCACATTCTCCCCGTGTCTCAGTGGGTTTCCTCCAGGTGGCCTGGCTTCATCCCACAGTCCAAAGATGTGCAGGTTAGGTTAATTGGCCATGCTAAGTTGACCCCAGTGTCAGGGGGATCAGCTGGGTAAATGTGTAGAGTTACCGGGTTAGGGCCTGGGTGAGGTTGTGGTAATTACAGACTTGATGGGCCGAATGACCTCCTTCTTTACTGTAGGGATTCTATGATTCCCTCTCTATTCACGTACCCATCCTGATGCCTGTTAAATGTAGCTAATGTACCTGCTTCCACCACCTTCTCTGGTAGCGTGTTCCAGGCACCCACTATTCCCTGTGTGAAAACCTTCTCCCCCTCCACCCCGCACATCTCCCTTAAACTTTCCCTCTCTCACCTTGGGTCACTGCTGATGAAGGTGAATGCAGTACAGAAGACAAGTTAACTTAGTGCACTGGCAATTGGAATCACAACTGGTGGTAGTCTTCCAGAGCAGTTTTTATTTTACTGGTTGTATCACGTCCCTGTATTTCTGCTGCATTTTGAATTGGGCATCGCAAAACAATTTCACTGGGGGTTATTTCTTGATTTATCACCGTGCTTTTGGCAGGAATTTCCAACCCAGTCCCTTATACACTGCAAACCACTGGGACGCTAGACAGAGTAAGACTTCTCTTAAGTAGCCCCATGAGCATCCTCTGGACATCCCAAAGCCCTTTAGTTTACAGTAGGCAATGTGGCAGCCAGTTTCTGTTTAGCAATAAAAACACCAATTTGATAACAGCCAGATCATCTGTATTCAGTGATGTTGATTGAGGGATTGAATACGGGACCAGGACATCAGGGGAGAACTCTTTGAAAGAGTGCCATGCATTGCTTTATGGATATCTGAGAGGATTTTAGTGTACAAGTTAGAGATGTATCCCATCATTGTGTGCTGGGAAAAGTGCATTGCTCTGTGAAATGATACCATTTTGATTTTTCATCTTTGTCAGTGGTAGCTGGGCAGCAGCACACTGCATAGATGGTGCTGCTTTGTCACTGCAGGATCAAAGTGGGGGAAATGTACCACCAGCTCTGTTGCCGCTGCTGCTTCTGCATGACAAAATATCAGCAAACACTCTGCTGGCTACAGCACATTTAATTACAGCACAGCTAATCTTTATATGCTGGGCCTGTCACATCCAATAAGCTAATGCATCAACTTCATTACCCAGAGCAGGGTGGAAAGGCAATCGCACGTCGGCTGTCACATCGGAAGCAGAGGTGATGTTCAATGCCATTGCTTTGACCACTATTCATGGCTAATGGGAATGCAATTGAACCATTATTGCCATTCTGTGAGATGAAGGGTGGATGGAAGGATGGATAGAGACCAGTCAACGGGAGTGGTACTACTGTACATCAATCAGACGTGCATGTGCATGCCGCTCTGAATAGCTACTATTAAAGATTTGCATTGGGAATAAACGCAGCCAATCATATGTGAATGCAAGTCTATTTCTTAAAATTGGAAAATCGGGGTGCGGCAATTGCAACAAAGAGAAAAGAACAGGTTCAGTAGGGATCGGGAAGGAGAAAGACTGCACCTGATTTATACAGCTTTTTTACAAGGTAATCCTCCAGCCATCCTCAAACACTTGAGGGGAACATCTAGAACAGGTATTCCCAAAACATGCTTCACGACTATCAGTGGGGTTACAGAATGGAATTTGAGGGTCACAATGTCTGAGACAGTAATGGTGACCTTAAAGAGGGAGACTCCAGCCTGGGACTGACTCTGATGTCCTATGCTACGTTACTTTGACTACGTCTCTGATATCCTGTGCCATGCAGCGATGCCAATCGGAGGAACAGTAAGTGGGGGGAGGATAGTGAACAGAGGGTGAGGTCAGCAGGTAGCCTCTCTGTGATTGAAGCTTGCAAATATCTCATTGGCACATGCTGTCTGAAGCTACAGCAAGCAGAGTCTGGAATAAAGCTGAAAAGTAACAATAGATGCCTCTTTCTGAGCAATCGATTACTAATGGCCAAGGAAAATAAATCCACTGGCTTTGTTCAGAGGACCATAACTTCAGTCATACTGGGACTGCATTCGTTCTGAAAAAAAAATTAGACTCCCAACAACAGGAATAACAAACGTCCATGACTTCAAGTCTTTTGCACCTAAATGATTATAAAGAAACAGTGGTGCATTACAAAAATCTGAAATTATTTGTGGATCAATTATTCCACTCACTCCTTCCCTTTCTGACTGTCCCTCTTGCTGCTCCCCTTCCCGACTCTCCCACTCACTGCTTCTGTTCCCACTCCTCCCATTCTCTGCTTCCCTTCCCAACTCTCCCACTCCTTCCTTTCCCAACTCTCCCACTCACTGCTTCCCTTCCCAACTCTCCCACTCAATCCTTCCTTTCCCAACTCTCCCATTCACTGCTTCCCTTCCCAATTCTCCCAGTCGCTCCTTCCCTTCCCGATTCTCCCAATCGTTCCTTCCCTTCCCTAGTCTCCCACTCACTCCTTTCTTTTCCAACTCTCCCACTCACTGCTTCCCTTCCCAACTCTCCCACTCACTCCTTTCTTTTCCAACTCTCCCATTCACTGCTTCCCTTTCCAAATCTCCCAATCGCTCCTTTCCTTCCCAATTCTCCCAATCGTTCCTTCCCTTCCCACTCTACCACTCGCTGCTTCCCTTCCTGACCCTTCTCCCGACTCTCCCACTCACTGTTTTCCATAAGCCAACTCTTAATAAATGAGCCCACAATGTGTTCCCCAATCCCTTCTGAGCAATTGGTGCCTTTATATCATTACAAAAACATGACATGGTGAGGAGTCATGGGTCTTCTAACTGACATGGTCTTTAGCCTGGCCACAGAATTCACTGCATATTGAACAGTTTGAAATCGTGGTCTGACCTTTCATGTTCTGGTCAGATGGTTGGGGAGTTATACTGTTGGAAAGTGTTAAAATTGCAGTGTGGTGACTGCGCAGAAGAGCTTTGAAAACACAATGCAGGGAAAGTGTTCAAGTAAAGGGTTGCAAAGCAGATGGATCCCTCGTGTTGAATAGGACAGCACGTGGCGAGGGCTAGCATCAGGCTTATTCAGTCGAGACAGGCGAATGATGATCTGCTAGACCTGCCCAATGTTTATAGCCTCAAAAAATTGCTCTAGGATGGTCAACAAAACTTGCAGGTCTGAAGCACAATCCAATTGCTGACACATTCACTGCAACATCAAAACCTAGCAAAGCAATTGGAAGGCATGGCCTTCAGCATGTGTCCAAGGAAATGCCCAGCTTTACATCAGTTCAACAAGGCATGTGGCAGAAAGTTTACGTGTACGAGAACAATGGCCAATCCAATTGCAAGGAGTGATGCACTGATCTAAAAACAGTACACAATGATGTGTTCAAGTAAGAAGAATGATCATCTGGTACCTTGAAGGAAACTCATATTTATGGGGAGAAAGCGGGAAAGTGGAACTGAGCCACTTCAGATCAGCCATGATGTTCTTATGTTCATCCACAAGGCCATTGGCAAACCAGGAAATAATGATATGCACAATGAGACAATTCCTCGAACCGTAGAACCATAGAAAGGTTATGGCACAGAAAGAGATCTTTCAGCTCTATAGACATGATAGAGCATCATGTCTATATTAGAGTAATGGTTGATTCAACTGCAGAGAGCCTTCCACACATGTTTCACACCATCAATCTCATGGAAAACGTAGGCACCATCTCACCTTCTGATGTGTTTGCCAAGGTTTGAATTATCTGCCCAAGGAAATTGGTAATTACTCATTATTGCCCAAGACTGGCTCATGGGCAAATACCATCATACTATCTCCACAAAATTTACAAGTTACATATTCATAGACATGGAAAGCCACGATGAAGCCTACTGCTATGGAATCTCAGTGTACAATCATTCACCAGTTCCACGTGGAGCTTTTGTAGTCCTGGAATGCAAGAACAGTCAATCCTCCTGGGTGGCACAGGTAGCACATCATGGAGACTAAAGGCTTGGCAATCACAGATCGACCAGCATGTTGTGACCCCTCACTAGAGTTCACAGGGCACATCAACCACAGAATTTACTCTGCTAATCTCAGTTCATGACCTGACATCAAAATATCCAGAATGTTTTGAGAAAATTGTCAGTTTCAAGGGAGATGCAACTTTACACTTTCAGGAGATTGCAAGTCCATCCATTGATCCACAACATAAATGCAGCATCTACTTACAAGGCAAACTGAAGATCAAATCAGACAAAATGGAGAAAGATGGAATCCTTGGGAAAGTACAAGAGAATACAGATTGGTGCAGCTCAATTATGTGATATAAGGAAGGGTAGGTGAGAGTATGCATCAATCCAGGACATTTAAACTTTGAAACTTTCTCCTCACAAAATACCCACATTAAAAGAGTTAAATCCATGATTTTCAGGTGACAAATTATTCCCAAAACTTGCTGCCAAACGTGGCTACCAGTCAGTACATTTCACAGAGAAGCCCTAGGAGCTTACTACATTTCATACTCCATTCAGTGATACTGTTAGCAAGGATTCCTCTCAAGCTCACATGGGCCACATTACATACACTATGTCAGGATGCTTCTATATCATCACTGACATTGCTGATGTGGAAAGATCAAAGCAAGAACATGACCATAATTTACACCTGTTGATGTAAGTGACATGTAATGAAGGATTTGTGCTCAACACTCTGAAATGTGCCATTAATGTGAAGCAGATCAAACTAGTCAGTTCTATTTATTCTTGTACTGGCATTTGTCTTGATCCAAGTCGAATAGAGGATACTAAAGCAATGCCAACTCCACCAGATCCTTAATGCTCTTCAAAGATGTCTAGGTCTCTTTAATTGCTTATTTTCATAGATCCCAATTTTGCGCAAACATCTTCATCACTAGGGGAATTGTTTAATGTTTTTTCCTGTGGCACCAAAACCAGCAATACCTTTTCAAAGCGCTGAAACACCAGTATCAAACATTGCAATTTTATGATCCCAGAGGACAGATAGACGTGAGATAGATGCCTGACACAAAGATCTGGGAGAATTCAACTACAAAAAGGAAAATCGATTGTATTTGCTTCAAAGTCTCTGTCCGTAATGAGATCCAACATTGAATGAGAAACATTACCTTCAGGAATCATGGGTGGGATTCTCCGAAAAAATTTCAAGGTATCGAATTCACGTAAAACCTGGAGTAAATCCTGCTGGTCTTTTAGCCGGATTTTCAAAATGAATCTCCCACATTCTGTGCATCACAGAGCACCCTAGCATGAATCACAATAAAAACCTGGGGCGGGGCCTATTCCCGCCAAGAGGCCAGCAGCATAGCACTGAGTAGGCCACTATGCATGTACCAATCCGTCATAGCAGAGATTAATGCATGTGCAGTAGCCCGCACTGCCGGTTTCCTGAATGCTGACCAGCCCCACAGTCCCACATTGCTGGTCTTCAGACTATCCCCCACACCGGGCAGTCCCAATCTTTCTGACCCCAGCACTCCACCCCTCGCAATAGCCTGTAAAGAACGTTATGACTAACAGTCCACAATCATTGGTACGCCATTTCAGATTATGTGTGAGAAGTGGAATATTGATCATGCTACTTAGTCTCCTTGCTATCCTAGACCTAGGTCTAGGTCTAGCTGAATGAATGAATTACATGGTGAAATCTCTAATTCTCAAACGTAGACAGAATAAGCATTACAATGTTACATCTAAGAATGATATCTTTAAGTGCAAGTATTCATAATTGGCAGACAATTGTGTACCAATTGTCTACCTAGTTTTACCCATTCTACTCTCTCAGAAACTAGAAAACAACTTTTCAAACTGCAAGGAAAGATGAACAACTTGCACGATAATAATGCAGGCACAGAATTGCCAAGTTCACAATTGGGACAACACATTTGCATCCAGGATCCAACACAAGGTTCGTGGCGATCAGTCAAAATGATGGGGATTTATTTAGATCAAAGACTCACAATCGCACAATTCACTGTGAGCAATGAAAGAAACCCCCAGACAAGTTTCCTATTTCAATACAAGATCTAGGCCAACCACAAATTACCTCTAAGCTTTCGAGGCTCATAGATTCATTAGTTGTATATATTAGTGCAATGATAACTAAACATGAAGGTGTACTGTAAATAGTTATGCTTCTTTGGAAGGGGGGAAAGGAGAGGAAGATTTTGCAAAACTCCTTTAAGAGATTGTAGCATGACATCACAAGAAAGGAAGTGTGTAATGCCATCCAGTTTTAGTTTCACTTCTGCTTTCTAGCAGAGTACACACACACAGCTCTGTAGCTCCAGTGCCTTCAAGCTTTATGCCAGACTTGCTTGAAGTACCCATACATTTTTTTTAAAATGTTACAAAATTGATTAAGCTTTCTACTAAAGAGCCATATTAGAGAGTTTAAAGTCTAGAGAGACTGCAATGCAATTGTTTCTTTCTAAATGTAGTTCATGCTGATGAAGATGTATCAACTAATCATTTGGACAATATGTGACTGATTCCCATCTGTCTTATAAATAAATAAATATTAGTGCAATGACAACTAAACATGAAGGTGTACTGTAAATAGTTATGCTTTTTTGGAAGGGGGGAAAGGAGAGTTTTGTTGCATAATTCATGAATTGTTTGTCCTCATGGTCTGAATCGTAAAATTTCACATCGTAGAATGAGGCCACTCAGCCCATTATCTCTGTGCTTCTAATGTCTTCTAGAAATGCTTTTCACAAATGCAAATACAAATGTTTCTACTGTGGAACTGTTCACTTCAATGTATAGGTAATTATTAAATTTACCTATAAAAGGCTCCAAAAATAGTGGTGCTGACTCCAGAAAATCATTCATTATTAGAAATGCAAAAGAGAAAATGGATATAATTTAAGACAATGCAAGCACCAAATAGTCTGGCCTGATCAGATTGGGCACAACCTCTGAAAAAGGCATAGCAGAGTGGTTAGCACTGCTGCCTCACAGTGGCAGGTACTTGAGTTTGATTCCCAGCTTGGCTCACTGTGGAGTTTGCACGTTCTCCCTGTGTCTGCGTGGCTTTCTTCTGAGTACTCTGGTTTCCTCCCACAGTCAGAAAGACATGCTGGTTAGGTGCATTGGCCATGGTAAATTCTCCCTCAGTTTAGCCAAACAGGTGCCTGAGTGTGGCGACTAGGGGATTTTCACAGTAACTTCATTATGGTGTTGATGTAAACCTACTTGTAACACTAATAAATAAACTTAAGCTTAAGTTTTGGAACTAGTTAGAAATTTGTGCGCACAGAACGAGAATATAGGAGTGGAGCAAACTGATCATCTATAAAACACCAACTTCATTTTAATTAACTAAGCAGAGGCACCCCGTGCTGGTGAAAATCTGAAACATTTCCAAAACATAATGCACACTGGGACAGTGGAAATATTCAAGACTCAGATAGGTAGACTTTGTTGAAATAATAACAACACAATGTCTCCAAACATTCAGCGTAATTTTAAAACCAAAGCAGATCAACTGTAGGTTTTTGTTGGGCAGAGTCATCAAGAAATATAGAGCAAAGGCAGGTAAAAAGCATTGAGGTGCAGATCCAATTCAATATAAGATGAGGTTCGAAGGGTTGAACGGACTACTCCCATTCCTTTGTTAAAGCTTGGTGCAATAGAAATCACAGTTTGTTGGTTAAAATTGCACAATCCATTTTTTGCTCGGTAAGGTAGTTCATAAATTGTTTAGCATCAATGTGGAGAAGCTTCCTGTAGGTGTACAATGTATAGTATAGTATTTGGGGTGGCACAGTTGTACAGAAGCATTGCTGCTTCACAGCACCAGGGACTCAGATTCAATTCTGGCCTTGGGTGTGTGGAGTTTGTACATTCTTGCCATGTCTGCATGGGTTTCCTCTGGGCGCTCCGGTTTCCCCCCACATTCCAAAGATGTACAGGTTAGGTGGACTGGCCATGCTAAATTGTCCTTTAGTGTTCCAAGATGTTAAGGAAATTAGTGGGATAAATAAGTGGAGCTATGGGGAAAGTGCCTAGTTGAAATGTTTTGCCAGAGAGTTGATGCAGACTTGATGAGCGGAATGGCCTTCTTCTGCACTGTAGGGATACTATGATAACTGAGGTTTTGCGAAATCTTATGTATGCTTAGCCCTGTTTGCAAAGGCTTTATTTTAAGATATTTCTGCCTTTGCAAATAACTCTGCTAAGCTTAAAAAATTGACTACATTTTAAGACTCAGAAGGCATGCTGGGTTAGCTGAAGATTGACCACATTCCTGAAAAGAACCCAGCAAGCAAAACACATCTTGATAATAACAACTGCAAAATCAGTTTTCTTTAGACTGCAAGGACATTCGCAATAACTAGATAAGAATTAATATATAGTTTGGAACTGTGCGTTCAGCTTGCAGTTTGGTTTCGAGTTCAGTGTGTCCAGTATAGTACAGGGACTGGTTTGGCAGCTAGTCTCAAAGTTTGCTTTTTCTCTTCGCTTCTGTAATGGTTTAGTTTTCTTTACGTTCTGTTCAACAAAAGAAACTCATTTTAACATTTGTACCAGCGCTGTCCTCGTCTATTCAAAGGAATGAATGGACCCTACAGGTTTAAAGTCACCAGCATTAAGCATGAATATTGCATCTGTTTTTCACACTTGAGACATTTTAATAGCAAAAAGGATAAAGAGAACTTTTAAACAGTTCCGAAAGGGTTCACTGGAAATACTTGGAAATTCATTTTAAGGCTGGAAATGAACTGATCCTTTCTGTCTGTTAATGTATTAAAGTGGTTGAATGACAGGAGATGATCTCTGTTTTCCCTGGCACAGTAAGATGCAAATTTGGCAGTATAACTCACACTTACTGGCTGCACATCACCTGAGCCAAGGACTGGCCTCAAACTGTACCTCAGGAGAAATAGAGCAAGTCACAATTCCCAACTTTTGAAGATTTTTAAATTTGCAATACAATTTTGTTCACTTATCGACTTTCCTTCGAGATAAATTGGATCAATGTTCGAAGTAGAGAAAAGCCAGGACATAGGAGAAAGAACAGGAGGCAATGATATTTGTTTTGAATTGTTGTAGCAAGAAGCTAGCACAGTTGTGGTGCCAAGTCATACACAGCTATGGGCCAAGTACTGGGAAATGGGATTAGAATAGGTAGCTTGTTTGTTTTTGACTGGTACAGACACAATGGGCCGAACAGTCTTGTTCTGTGCTGTATGCCTCTATTACTCTGTTACCATTCCATCTAGAGATCAATTGAGGTCCTTAAATAGGTGTTGCAGAGGGGTGCAGGGGTATGGTGTGTAAACAGGCCCCCCTAGCATACTCTGGCACCCTCCTTGGTGGCCAGGGACAGTACGCCTGATCAGTGGTTCAGAGAAGGTATCTCCTGCAGCAAGGGTTGCCCTGTGGAAACATCCCTTTCCCCTCTCCAGTGATAACCCTACCCTTCAGTTCCGATCATACTGCTACAGGTGGTTGAATAATTAGATTCTGGGCAATGTAGGTGAACTCCAGAATTTAAGGAACACATAGTCCACAACAGTGACTGTTGGCATTAAACCTGATAGGATCATACAGTTCAGAAGGAGGTCATTCAGCCCACTGAGTCAGCACCGGCCATAATCTCACCCAGGCCTATCCCTATTTTTGGCGGGTATTGGTACTGTGTGTTTCTGGGGGCTGTGGGGGAAGGTATGGGGTTTGGGTTGCGGGAGACTGTGGGGGGATATGGGGACTGTGTGTTTCTGGGGTTCTGTGTGGGGGGGTATAGGGAGTGTAGTGGGGTGGGGGGAGTAAGTGGATCAGTAATGTTGGGGGAGGTCTCCGTGTCTGTGGGGGGAGGCGGAGGCTGTATCTGGACAGGAAAGCAGGGTGGGGGGTACTCTGTAAGCTGCGCAAGTTTTTCCTGCTTTTCCTGCACACGCGCAGTTTGCGGTTCTGGCCTGAGTTGCAGGCTGTTTGGCAAATTCGGCCCCGCCCATTGCCTCTGGCGGTTAGAAGCAGTCTAGCCCACATTTTCAGAGACAGAGTGGATATGACTGGACGTGTAAACTCGCCCGGAAAACCAATCAGGAACTTTCCCATTTTTGTGTGAGCTGGACACAAAAACCTTGTAAAATTCCACCTTATATTTCAATTGAGAACTTCTGGTGATATCTTGAAATCACAAGACCGAAGCTGAAACAATTTCTGGATGTCAGCACAGCAGCAAGATTGAATTACGGTTCTCAAGCAGCTGCTGGAGATTTGTTATGTTTTATATAACATCGACAGGAGTCTTTCACTTTAAAACAGAACAGTCCATTCAATGCATCCTCCCTCTTCTCCTTTAAGACTCTCTTACTTCTTTGACCAAGTTTTTGGTCCTAATCTCTCCTCACGTTACTCAGCGTCAATCCTTAACTGATATATTGTGAAAAATCTTGGGATGTTTTATTATCTTGAAGACACTGGCTAGGATTTTCCAGCCACTCATGCCCTGCTCCCGCTGCAAGCGAGGATGGAGAATTTGGCACTCAGCCAAACCTTCATTCACTGAAGTAGGACCAGAAAATTCCGTCATCGTGAATGGCCAGAAAACTCCCCCTTTCTCGCTGCTGTTGAGTTTAACCAAGTTGGTGCAATGCGATTGATACGGTAGAGTTGGAACATGCTGCATCATGTGAGGTGCACCACTTTATTACCGCACAATGGTTCACTGGGAGGTCCACTGCAGAACGTGGTCGCCGGTGAGTGTCCTATGACTGGAGAACTGGACACATGCAGAATGTTTTGTGTGGGTGGTTGATATTTCAAATTGAAAGCCTAGCTTGTGTTTGGAAAGTGTCCGTCCACTGGCAGCTATTCAACAATCTCACTCAGGGAGACAAGCAGAACAGATGATATGAGAAATGGAACAGATGTACTGGTATAGTGGAGGCTGCTCTCTGCTTCTTGACCAAGGTGAACCCGGGGAGCACGCATGTATATGTCACTGCTGCAGACTGGTATGCGACTTCAGCCAACCACATTAAATGTCAAACGTGTTCAGGTCATGCGCAGTGCAGGAGAGGATCAAAGTGAGCCTCTCTGAACTTATCTCAGTAACCAGCTAAACAGGAAGAAAAGAAGTCGGGATATCCCAAAGCTCTTCACTGTCAATAGAGAGACGTGGCTACAGGGTGACATAGATTGGGACCTGAATATTGACTTGTATGTGACATTTAGGAAGGACAGGAAGTGAAGAACAATTGGAGGGGTGGCTGTGCTGCCATTAGCATATGAGAGAGGGATGACCTAAGTTCAGGGAACCAGAACGTCAAAACAGTTTGGACGAAGATGAAAAATGGTAAATGCAATAAGTCACTTGTGGGAGTGGCGTACAGGCCTCTAATTGTAACTACACAGTAGGACAGAGTATGAAAGAAGAGATAATGTGAGCTTGTCAGAAAGGTATTGCAATAACCATGGGGGATTTTAATCAAAGGATAAATTGCAAAAATCAGATGAGCAAAGGTAGCATAGCTAAGGAGTTCACATAGATTGTTTGGGGATAATTTCTTAGACTAGGCCAGCATGGTGGCACAATGGTTAACATTGCTGCTTCATAGTGCCAGGGGCCCGGGTTTGATTCCCAGCTTGGGTCACTGTGTGGAGTTTGCACATTCTCCCTGTGTTTGTGTAGGATTCCTCCGGATGTGCTGGTTTCCTTCTACAGTAAGAAGTCTCACAACACCAGGTTTATTTGGTAGCACAAGCCACAAGCTTTCAGAGCACTGCTCCTTCATCACGCGAGTGGGTGTTGTGTTCATAAACACGGCATATATAGACACAAACTCAATTTGCAATATAATGGTTGGAACGCGAGTCTTTACAGGAAATCAAGTCTTAAAGGTGCAGATAATGTGAGTGGAGAGAGACGGTTAAGTACAGGTTAAAGAGATGTCTATTGCCTCCAGCCAGGACAGTTAGTGAGATTTTGCAAGCCCCGGTAAGCTGTGGGGATAGTGTGACATGAACCCAAGATCCCGATTGAGGCTGTCCTCATATGTGCAGAAGCCCACAGATAACTTCATGATGCTCCACTTCTCCAGTTTCCACCCTAAATACGTTAAAGAAGCCAGCCGCTACGGACACGCCCTCTGTATACACAGGATGCTCAGATGAGGAGGATCACAATAGATAGCTCCAGATGCTGAAAGATGCCCTCATAAGAATAGGATATGGCGCTCGACTCATCGATCGACAGTTCTGATGTGCCACGGCGAAAAACCCCACTGACCTCCCCAGAAGACAAACACGGGACATCTTCTCTGGAGCCTTCAACATATCATAGATGAAGATGAAGTCTCACCAAGTCCATCCCCACACTCCCACTTCTTGCCTTCAAATAACTGCACAATCTCAAACAGACCACTGTCCACAGCAAACTACCCAGCCTTCAGGAGGACAGTGATCACGACACCACACAACCTTGCCACACCAACCTCTGCAAGACATGCCAGAGTATCAACGTGAATACCATCGTCTCACATGAAAACATCATCCACTAGGTACACATACATACTCTTGCATCTCAGCCAATGTTGTCTACCTGATACACTGCAGGAAAGGATGTCCCGAATTATGGTACATTTGGGGGCCATGCAGATGCTATGACAACAGGTGAATGAACACCGCTCGACAATCACCAGGCAAGAGTGCTCTCTTCCTGTTGGCGAACACTTCAGCGGTCACGGGCATTCAGCCTCTGATCTTCGGGTAAGCATTCTCCAAGGAGGCCTTCAAATACATGACAATGCAGAATCGCTGAGCAGAAACTGATAGCCAAGTTCTGCACACATGAGGATGGCCTCAATCGGGATCTTGGGTTCATGTCACACTATCTGTAACACTCACAACTTGCCTGGGCTAAGTCTCACTAACTGTCCTGGCTGGAGACAATACATGCCTCTTTAACCTGTGCTTAACACACTCTCCACTCACATTGTCCGTATCTTTAAGACTTGATTGCCTGTAAAGAATCGCATTCCAACCATTATTTTGTAAATTGAGTTTATGTCTATATATGCCCAGTTTGTGAACAGAACTCCCATTCACCTGATGAAGGAGCAGCGCTCCAAAAGCTTGTGGCTTGTGCTACCAAATAAACCTGCTGGACTATAACCTGGTGTTGTGAGATTTCTTACTGTGCTCATCCCAATTCAATGCCGGCATCTCCACATCATTCCTCCTACAGACCAACAATGTTCTTGTTAGGTTGATTGGCCATGCATAATTGCCCCTCAGTGTCAGGGGGACTAACTAGGATAAATGCATGGGGCTATGGGGATAGAATCTGGGTGGGGTTGTGGTCAGTGCAAACATGATGGGCCGAATGGGTGTCCTTCTGCACTGTATGATTCTGTGAAGAGTGCATTCTGGAGCCAAGCAGAAGGCAGGCTGTACTAGACTCGGTATTGAGCAATGAAGTGGGATTAATTTGTAATTTCATAATAAAGGCACCCCTAGGTAGCACAATATGATTAGATTTTACATTAAGTTTGAAGGAGAGAAGAGTGTGTTCAAGACTAGCATTTTAAACTTAAATAAGGGCAGTTATAAGGCATGAAGCTGGAGTTAGCTAAACGTGCTTAAGGGACAGATCAACAGATGTTCAGAGAGATATTTCAGAATACACAGAGTAGACACCTTCCAATGAAAAAGAAAATCTTCAAAGGGAGGGTTCGTCATCTGTAGTTAATTAAAAAAGTTAAAGAAAGTACTAAACTTTAAGAAACATAGTATATTTTTGCAAAGATGAGGAGGCAGGTCAGAAGACTCGGATGAATAGAAAGAACACCAAAGAATGACAAAAAAGCTTGTTTAAGGAGTGGAAAATTAGAGCACAAGAAAAAGATAGCTGTAATATAAAGATAGACAGTAAGGGTTTCTATAGATATTTAAATAAGAAAAGAGTTAACAAAGTGAATGTTGGTCCTACAGAAAGTGAGTCTGGGGAATTGGTAATGGAAAGTAGGGCTATGGCAGATGAATTAAGCAGGCACTTTGCATTTGTCTTTACTATAGAGGATACAGGTAATATTGCAGAAATAGCTGTAAATCAGGAAATGGAAGGGAACGGTGAACTCTGGAAAATTACAATCACTAGGGAAGTGGTATTGGACAAATTGTTGGGAGTGCGCACTAATAAATCTTCTGGTCCAGAAAGACTTTAGCCTAAGGTCTTGAAGGAAGTGACTAGTCAGGTAGTTGATGCATTGGTTTTAATTTTCTAAAATTCACTAGAGTTGGGGAAGGTTTCATTAAGTTGGAAGATAGAAAATATAACTCCTTTATACATAAGGCATAAGGGAGGGAGACAGAAAGCAGGAAACTACTGGCCAGTTAGCTTAACATCTGTCCTAGGGAAAACATTAGAAGCTATTATGAAAGATGTTATAGCAGAACACTTATAAAAATTTAAGGTGATCAGACAGAGTCAACGTGGTTTTGTGAAAGGGAAATCATGTTTAACTAGTTTAATGGAGTTCTTCGGAGGGCTGTGGATAAAGGGGAACCAGTGGATGTATTTTACTTAGATTTCCAAAGGCATTTGATAAGGTGCCACATCAAAGATTATTGCAGTAAATAAAAGTCTATGATTCCGAGGGTAACACATTGGCATGGATTGAAAATTGATTAGCTAAAAGAGCCAACAGCAAGCAGTAAGTTGGCATAAATGGGTCATTTTCTGGTGGCAGGATGTGACAAATGTTGTGCCACAGGGACCAGCTTTTTACAAATTAAATAAATGAATTGGACGAAGGGACTGAAGGTATGGTCGCTAGATTTGCTGATGACACAAAGATAAGGGGTGGCACAGTGACACAGTGGTTAGCACTGCTGCCTCACAGTGCCAAGGACCCAGGTTCAATTCCCAGCTTGGGTCACTGCCTGTGCGGAGTCTGCACGTTCTCCTTGTAACTGCATGAATTTCCTCCGGGTGCTCCAGTTCCCTCCCACAGGCCTAAAGAAATGCTGGTTAGGTGCATTGGCCATGCTAACCTTTCCCTCAGTGTACCCAAACAGGCTCCAGAATGTGGCAACTAGGGGCTTTTCACAGTAACTTCATTGCAGTGTTAATGTAAGCCTACTTATGACACTAATAAATAAACTTAAGATTTGGATCGGAAAGTAAATTATGAAGAGGACATAAGGAGGCTCCAAATGGAATTTGATAGGTTAAGTGATGAGCAAAGATCTGGAAAACGTCTGAACCCAAGATCAAGCTATCCCACTCCCTATCATTCTGGTGTGTTCCAGACATGGAGAGAACGTGCATAGTCTGCACAGGCAGTGACCTAAGGTGGGAGTAGAACCTGGGTCCGTGACAGAATGAACGGGTTGCCTTGTGAGGAAAGGTTGGACAAGTTAGGTTTGTACCCACTAGATTTAGAAGAGTAAGAAGTGACTTGATCAATGTCTTTAAGATCCAGAGGGATATTGACAGGGTGGATGCAGAGAGGATATTTCCTCTTGTTGGAGAATGTGAGCAAATGTGAATGTGGGCAAATGTGAAATTATCATTTTGGCAGAAAGAATTTAAAAAAGCATATTATCGAAATTGGGAGCGATTGCAGAGCTCTGAGATGCCGAGAGATTGGAGTGTCTTAGTGCATGAATCACAAAAGGCTAGCATATGGACACAACAAGTAATTTGGAAAGCTAATAGAATGTTATTGTTTACTGTGAGGAGAATTGATTACAGAAGTATGGAGGTTATACTTCAGTTGTACAGGGCGTTGGTGACATCACATCTGGGGTATTGTGCACAGTATTGGTCTCCTTATCTAATTTAGTTAACTTTTTTAGTTTATTTTGTTAGCATCATCAGCAGGCTTACATTAAAACTTCAACGAATTTATGTGTCGGAATTCTACAGCTCCGCCTGCCTTGGAATCGGAGCGGGCGAGGAATGAACAATGGAAATATCTGTTGTTCTCGGGCAGGATTTTTTGGTCTCGCTTGAGCGGGGCCGTAAAACCCCACCGACTGTGAAAATCCCCTGGTTGCCACACTCCGGCGCCTGTTCGGGTACAGTGAGGGAGAATTTAGCACGGCCAATGCACCTAACCAGCATGTCTTTCAGACTGTGGGAGAAAACCAGAGCACCCAGGAGGAACCCACGCAGACATAGAACATAGAACAGTACAGGCCCTTCGGTCCTCGATGTGCCGAGCTATGTCTGAACCCAAGATCAAGCTATCCCACTCCCTATCATTCTGGTGTGTTCCAGACGTGGGGAGAACGTGCATAGTCTGCACAGGCAGTGACCTAAGGTGGGAATAGAACCTGGGTCCGTGACAGAATGAACGGGTTGCCTTGTGAGGAAAGGTTGGACAGGTTAGGTTTGTACCCACTAGATTTAGAAGAGTAAGAAGTGACTTGATCAATGTCTTTAAGATCCAGAGGGATATTGACAGGGTGGATGCAGAGAGGATATTTCCTCTTGTTGGAGAATCTAAAACTAAGAATCACTGTTTAAAAATAACAGGTAGCTCATTTCAGACAGAAATGAGGGCCTTGAGTCTCTAGAACTCTGTTCCTCAAAAGCCAGTGGAAGAAAGTCTTTGGATATTATTAAGGCAGAGCTGGATAGATGCTTGATGAGCAAGGGGGTGATAGGTTATTGGAAAGGAATTTGGGGTTGAAGTTACAATCCGATCGGCCATGATTTGATGAATGTCAGAGCAGGCTAGAGGGGCCGAATGGCCTCCTTAATAATCCTAACTAATATGTTCGCATGTAATAAAATACTTTTTGATGTTTTGTAGCGTAGTCTCTATTGTAAAATAGAAAACATGACCAATTTGCAAATAGATGCTCTGCATGCTACAGTGAGTTAAAAGACCAGATAATCTGGTTTATTAATGTTAGGTGGGATTACTATAGGCCAGAACACCATGGAAACCTGCTCCATTTTCAAAATAGTTCCATGGGATCGTTCACAGCCACCTAAGATGGCAGAATGAGCCTCAATTTCACTTAGAATCATAGAATCCCTACAGTGCAGAGGGAGGCTAGTAGACCCGTCGAGTCTGGACCGACCATAACCCCATCCAGGTCCTATCCCCGTAACCCCACACATTTACCCTGCTAATCCCCCTGACATTGGGTCAATTTGGTATGGCCAATCAACCTAACCCACACATCTTTGGACTGTGGGAGGAAACCGGAGCACCCGGGGGAAACCCATGCAGACATGGGGAGAACATGTGGACTCCACACACACAGACACTGACCCGAGGTTGGAATTGAGCTTTGGTCCCTGGTGCTGCGAGGCAGCAGTGCTAATCATTGTGCCACCATGCTGCCAGTTGACAGAAAGCACCTCCAACAGCGCAGCACATTTTGAGTACCGCACTGGGAGTGTCAGCTGAGATTTTGTGCTCTCTCTGGAGTGAATCTTGAACCCAATAATTTCCAAGTCAAAGGATTGGTGGTCGATATCCCAAGGTCGACTCGAGCAGATAATTGAAATGGAAACTCTAGTCCAATACAGAGAAACAAAACTTTTCTCAGCAGCATATTGTTTCAGGTGTCATGTTAACTAAAGGCACTACCTCCCTTGGCACATGTAAGTAAAAGGACCCACAGCACTATCTGAAGAAGCACTGGGATTGTTCCTTAGTCAACGCCACTCAAAAAGAATGAAATAGTAAGTGATATCAATTGCTGTTTGTGGGACCTTGCAGTGCGCTGTTAGCAGCCAAACTTGCCAACATAACAGCAGCACTTGGGAGTGAACCAGTTTCAATTGCTTTTGGATGAAGAATGTGATAAGGTGCAAAGTGTATCTAGTTCATTCTGTAACTCTTTATTGATTTAGACTACATCCCATCAGGGAGCAGTGGCCCTAATTGGCCAGGTTAAAACAACTCAGCTTTAGCAAGCACCAGTGTGTTTGAAACAGCTGAGTACCCACCAGGAAAGCCTGGGAGATTATTAGGCTTGCAGCGATGAGCTGGGAAGGTTTTTGCAGTGAGCGAAAATAGACTGGGAGCTGGGACGAGGCTGCCTGAACTGATTACACGTGTGACTCATGGTACCTGTGTGTGTGTTTAAACTGGCCAGTGATGCAAATCAAGTAACACCGACAAGGTGATTTCAGTGGCAGTGAGCTGAGAGATACATACAGGAATAGGCTCAATGGTTTGGCTCGAGGGAAGGTTGTAATTCTAGAGGAAATCTGCTGCCAAATACTTGGAAAGAGAAACAGGTGTATTTATAGCTGGGAATTAATTGAATGATTACAGGCCATATAAGTTCACATTGGTAATACAGGAAACATATTTCATCTTCTTCGCTTTCAAGGTGTCAGCCCTGTCTCAGTTAAGTTGGTAGCGATCTCCTCTCTGCATTGGAAGGTTGTGAATCTGACCCGTTACAGAGACTTTGAGCACATAAATAAGACTGAGATTCCACTGGAGCACTGAGGGAATGTTGGAGGTGCTGTCTTTCAAATGAGGCATTAAACCAAGGTCCTGCCTTCTCTCTCAGGTGGGTACGTGTAACCAATCCCGTGGCACTATTTGTAAAGGAGCATGGGAATCCCCCTGATGTCTTGCTCAGTATTTATCCCTCACTGAAATGAGACGGCTGGCCATTTCTCTCAGCGATAATTGCAATGTGCAAATTGACTGCCATGTGACCTAGATTTATATAAGAGTGACTAACATGAAAACACTTTGTCAGCTCTGAAGTGCTTTGAGGTGTTCTGTCGTTGTGGAAACTACTACACAAACGCAAATTCTTTCTCTCTTTCTTGTCAGTGATCCACTTTCAGTTCTGCCTTCAGCTTTCATCCTCTCTCCATCATCATTTTATTGGCCTGGCTATTGAACTCCTGACTTATCCTCTCGTGTTTCCTTTATGTGACAAACTGGACGTTCTGGGCAGGGTTTTCCCTCACTTGAGAGAGTGTTGCATGGCAGCAGGCAGGTGGAGAGATTTGCATTGCCAGCCAGCATGCCTGTTTGTCAAATTCATCCCACTACCACCCTGGCCATTTTTTTCCCCTGGCAGGATCGACAGCTGACAGGTTCCTGCCCACATTCGATGAGGAGCCAGTCAAGGCTTTTAATGTCTTCATTACGGCTTATGAAAATCCCAGAATTTTCCAGCCATTCACACTGTCGATGGTGCATCCTGTGTGTGTTTCCTGTTGGTCTGGGGAGCAGTCAATGGGAAATCCCATTGACGATGGCGGGACTAGAGGTACCCTGCTGCCAGTGAACACCACGGGGAGGCCTCAAAGCTCTCCAGCTATTGTCAGAGGATGGCTGGAATTTTCCAGTTGGTCCGAAGGCCCCAGAGGCACTGGGGGAATAGGCCGACTGCCTGGAGGTGGCAGCCAGGAGGGGCAGCACTCCTGGTGAACATTCAGTCCCTCCCCATTTACATGGCAATAACTGAGGCCACAAGTCATCCTGTGGGCTGGTCACCATCCTTCCACCAACCCCCTCAGACCATTCCACCTTCCCTCACACACTACAATAGTGGCCTAGCTGCTGAGACCATTTTTTAATTTCAAATTTTTAAACATTGCCACGCAGCATCCTCAAGATGGGTGTGCCCCCTCTTTCTCCCTTACCTGCAGGTGCACCCCCCCAGCCCCCTCCACTCCCCTCCTTCTGAGTTGGAGAAAGCATCCTATTGGCCTTAAAGAGCATATCCCCTGCCCATAAGTAGATGATCAGCCCAGGATCTGGCCATTGTTATGAACCCATCTGGCTCATTAATGACCTTTAGGGAAGGAAATCTGCTGTCCTTACCTGGGCTGGCCTACATTTGACTCAAGAGTCATGGCAATGTCAAACCAGGTAAACAACCTGTCTTAAATGCCCTCCAAGGGATGGGCAATAAATGCTGGCCCAGCCAGCAACACTCACATCCCATCAAGGAATAAAACCATTTCCCACATTGTTTCATGATCATGGACCACGCCCAATGGTTTCACAGTCATCAGTAGACTTTTAATTCCAGATTTTTACTGAATTCAAATTTCACCATTTGCCATGGTGGGATTTGAATCCGGGTCCCCAGAGCATAACGCCAGTCCCTGTATTACTATTCCAGTGACAATACCACAACTCCACATTGTGCATGGTCTGTGATCCCTATGTGACCCACTAATGTCGGGACCAGAAGATCCCACCAATGTGAATAACTGGAAAATTCGGGGATCTTAATAAGCCATTAACCCTCCTCAATTGTCTCTTCATCGATGGTGGGTGGGAGCCCTTCAGCTGTTAATCCTGCCAAGAGAAACAATGGCCCAGGTAGTGGGATGATGTTGGCCCAGGACTCTGCCCTCTTTCTCCTCACTGCGCCTTTGCTAAAATTACAATTCATTAAGCTACCTCTGATTCATACACATTCTTCACCACAGGAACCCTCCCTTCATCTCCCCCTTCCTCTTAAAAGCCTGCCAGTTTAGAAAACGCAGTCACAGTAACATTTTGCTACTCTCCTAACCTGGACCATCACAGACTGGCTTTCCAAACTGCCTTCATTAGCCCTTCATCTCCGCAAAACAAATATTGGCTTGGTTTTGGCGGCGCTTTCTGCCAAAGTGCACAAGAGATTTGAATTGTTTATACAGAATGCCAGTGATACACACTGAAAAAAGGTTGAGCGGATGTGTATCAAATTGGAATTAGAATAATACCACACGGGATAGAATGAACTAAGCTGGAGCAGACTGCAGCTGGATTGAACCAGATGGAGCTGGGTGAATTGAAGTTTATTAGACTGGAACTGGATTAAAGCTGCATGAAATGTTAAACTTGTTGGATTGTGCTGAAGCACTGGCCAGCCAGTGACCCACAGTATTAACAGTAATTCGGCCCTCATGATTCAGCATTATTTGTACAAGGCGATGGCTAAGGCTGGATTAAACCACGTGAAACAAGATCAGCTGAGGTGCACTGAAGTGGAACCGGATAAGCACAACCGATTTATACATTGCAGGAAGCTTTGCCTCCCAATGCAAGTTGTTGAACATTAGGAGAAATGAACGTCTTCTGGATCTATGATTTAAAATCAGGCATCATAGAATCATAGAATCCCTACAGTGCAGAAGGAGGCTTTTCAGCCCATTGAGCCTGCACCAACAACAATCCCACCCAGGTCTTATTCCCATCACCCCACACATTTACCCTGCTAATCCCTTGACCCTGAGGTACAATTTAGCAGGGCCAATCCACCTAACCTGCACATGTTTCGACATCACACCACCTGTGCCTCAGTGGGTTGCAATTCCACCTCTGGCTCAGAAGGTTGTGAGTTCAATTCCTACACCAAAGTTTAAGTTCATTTATTAATACTGCAAGTAGCATGTCTAACCAGCACATCTTTCAGGCTGTAGGAGGAAACCAGAGCACCCGGAGGAAACCTACGCAGACACAGGGAGAACGTGCAGACTCCTCACAGACAGTGACCCAAGCCGGGAATCGGACCAGACTCCCTGACAGAACGAGCAGGTTGTCTTATGAGGAAGGATTGGAGAGGTTAGGTTTATATCCACTAGAGTTTAGAAGAGTAAGAGGTGACTTGATCAAAGTCTTTAAGATCAAGAGGGTATTGACAGGGTGGATGTGGAGAGGATGTTTCCTCTTGTCAGAGAATCTAAAATTAAGGGTCACTGTTTAAAAATAACTGGTAACTTATTTCAGACAGAAACGAGGAGAATTTCTTTCTCTCAGAGGACCGTGACCCAAGCCAGGAATCGGACCCCAGTCCCTGGTGCTGTGAGGCAGCAGTGCCAATCACTGTGCCACCACGCCGCAGTTTGAGCACATTGTCCATGCTGACTCCACAGTTCTGTACTGAGAGTGTGCTACACCGTTAGTGGCGCAGCTTGTGTGAAAGGTTAAACCAAGGCCTCCGTCTAACCTCTCGGGTGACTTTCGCAGATCCTGTGGCACTTTTCAAGAGGGAAAACAGGAATGGTCTCCCCAGGGGTCTTAGGGCAATAGTTTATCTTCAGCCAACATCATGAAAAGCAAATGACCTGATCATTATCACACGGCTGTTTGTCCGACTCAGTTGTTCACAAAATGGCTGCCCTATTTTTGCCTTATGACAGGGAGCATACTACAAAAGAAAAACATTTTGCGATATTGAGAGGATGTGAAAGGTACTATTGAAATCAAAGTTCTTTCTTTATCAGGATGCTCATCTTTATTTCAACCAAGAAGCTGGCATCGATGTCCCTTCATGGCGTACATTGGCACTAACAACTTGAAGCACTGTCCAGCCAGTGACGCACAATATTAACCTTCACTATTCAGCATTACTTGTACAAGGAGATGTCAGTTGCTGACAATCACCCTCTTCCACTGGGACCGTGCCACAAAAACACCTGAATGTGCATCTTTTAGAGGTGCTTCTGTTTAGGTCATTGATAAAATACAGTATATCCCACAGCGCTCACTGGTCACAACATCCTCCAATTAGGAGTGCACTCAAGCATCAGTTGGTATTTTTATGCTCAAATCTCAGTGGTGAGACCCAAACTGACAGCCTTTAAAACTTGAAGCGGGATTTTCCACCCCTTCCTGCCAACAGGATGCTCCAGTAGCTCTCAAGACAACCCTGCTGAGGGTTCCCTGGTGATGGGAAGGGCAAATTGCTATGGGCTCCGGTAGATCCCACCAGCAGTCAGTAGCGAACTACCTCCATGTCGGGAGAAAAAAGCGCCACGAGGGGGCTGGAAAACTCCAGCCTTATTGATGAAGGTGTGACCCACTGAACCAGAGCCATTGCTGACCCCTCTAATAAAGCTTCTAATTTGTATAAGATGGTCTCAATACCACACTGTCTTTAGATTGCAGGCTGATTTATATGCTGCCTTGTTCTGTCATATGTTACAATAAATGAATTCCCCATAAATAATTGGCAATGCCATTCACTGATTGCTTTCTCTCCCAGTCATTATGTCTTTAGGGAGTGGTTCCACAATAACAAGGCTAAAGTTAAAGCCGGTCAGGGCAGGAGTTAACATTTTAACACACTGAAATCAACAGCAACACACCTTTAACCCAATGCTTCCAGGTTTAATGAGAGTGGGCAAAGCGTAGGCAGTGAACCTGCTCCCAGGAAATAAACTATTTTAATGGGACTGGTCACCTCCAATTTAACATGCTTTACAGGTAAACCAGCAACTGAAAGGAGTCCAGGTAATGAAGAAGTAACGGCCTTTACCACACTGCTGGTGGTCTAGGAAAACAAGTAGCACTTTATCCTGACTCTTTCCTTCAAAGCACCCCACCTACAAAGCCCTCTGGATCACACATCACACCATAGGGATCCAACATTCTTCCAGGGTCATGGATCAGATCCTTAGAGATCAATCAAGATCTCCCCCTACTCCCAGAGTCAGGGATTGACTGCTTTCTCCTCAGGATCATTCAGTTCCCTAACCCCCTCGCCAAACCAGGGAGTTCTTCATTAAATTTACCCTTTCCTGCATGGTACTCTGATTGGAAATCAAGTTTGTCAATAAGGCCAACTTTCTGAGTGGGAGCTAGTCAAGTACAAAAGACATTTTTCCCATCCCACCCACCATGGAAATCATAGCAGGCTGGAGGGGACCATGCAAATGTCCACGGTCAGGACTTTTTTGGGACAAGCGCAGCCGGAAATTCCAGCCATGTGGAATTCCGAGCTTCCCATCTGAAACTCTGTCACCTACGCATGAAGCCCATGTTAAAACCCAGGCAATGTCTTCCTCTAAGGTATCTCTCAGAACCACATTTAGAACAAAAGGCAAGGAAGAATGCAAGTAAGCATACAGTTAATTCATTTCAGAGGATTTCATACAGTGTTTATTTAGATGAACACATTAACTCTTTAAAAATAGATAATACACTTGGCCTTTTCTAGCATATTATCAGATAGAAATATGTCAAAATGCTTCATGCAATGAATTATGACTCAATTATTTTTTTCCAAGCCCTGTTTCTCCTTGTGGTTAACAGTAGGTTTCATTAAAAATACATTAATCTGAACTAAGGGCAGAAAAGGCAGGAAATTTATAGCAACCCAGTCAGCATTGGAAGAAGGACAGACCTGTCCTCAGGTCAGATACCTCATCAGTGTTTCATTTAAAGTATTGTGCCAGCAATACCCTTGTCAATTTGAGGTTAGTTTCACCAGCTTCAGCATTCACCCACGACTGACAGCCCAAACTCTGACTGTTTAGGAAGCATCTTCCTTGCACCTTGTTTCAGAAAACCAAGAACAAAAAAAGGGTGATCGAACTGAACCAAAAGAGGGGATATTGACCTGGGGGTTACTCATCACAAGAGAGGAATGACCATCACTCAAGGTTAAGAGTCTGCTTCTTGGACACTTAGACAATGTAAAGACTCAATTATTTCACTGTTGCTTTTGAGTCCACTTGATCCATTTCAAGACAGGGTTTCCTATTGCCTCATTAACAACACTGCACAAGACTGGGAAACATTGCCGCCTAACCTAACCTCTAATCGCCAACCTCCAAACTTTGATCAATGTTATTATATTCTGCGCTAAGAACAGAAAATGCTCAAGAGAGTGGAACTCTCAAAACCCTAAATTCTCTCTTCACGTATGCTGCCTGCCCTGCTGAGTGTTTGCCCTGTACCTGGGGCATTTGATTTTTGTTTTCACAATCAGTGCAGAATTTGTGTTGGCTCCCGATCTGGCAACTGTTCAATTTTAACAGTCAAACTCTTGTTTTCAAATCCCTCATCATGGTCTCACTATGGTCTATTTCTGTAGCTTCCTACAATCCTCTGAGATATTCAGCGTTAAGCAATTCTGCCTTCGTCGGCTGCTCAATTTTGATTGGCTTTCCACTGACAGGCATGTCACTCGTTCGTTATTTAAAGTATAGGCTGTGACACTTCCTCCCCAAATCTTTCTGTCTCCCTACCTCTCTCTCCTTTAAGGCACTCTTTAAGACCTATCTCTCCGACCAAGCCTTTGGCCACTGCCCTAATAGTCCTTCATGTCGTTCAATGCCAAACGTTATTTGATAATTGATGCTGTAAAGAACCTCAAGATATTTTGCTACATTTTAAAGACATTATTTCAATGGAAGCCATTCCCAATTTCTTAATTTTAAAAAAATCATAATTGGTTTATGGTTTTAACAGATTATTTCCACCGATCCAATTAAAATCCTGTTACATAATCTAACTCAACTTCTTCAGAATGAAATACACAACACATCAGAAAAATACTGTCTCAAATATCCCCAGGACTGTCAATCAGTGAACTCAGTGAAACTGATCTTGCCAGTTACATGACCATGGCTATGTAAGGAGTCTTGTTTTGTACATAGCTGAAGGAACATTGTGATAGGAAACTAATAGCTGTGGCAACTATATCCTTCTTGATGCTGAGCACAGCCTTAAAGACAGCAAGTACAATGAACATCTTGCTTGGTTGTTTTTACCCCTTTAAGTTGCCTTAGTACTTCACTCTTGTAAATAGTAATGTAAAATCCTGCAGGAGACCAAACCAGTGTGATGTGCCATGAGTATACTTTATTTATAGCAGATTTAAAAGAACACACAGCGGTTGGAAAATAAGGAGCTCTTTCACTAACAAAACACAATTCTTAAGTTCAAGAATGACCCAGTAAGCTTCCTCTGGAGAACAAAGGGGGTCATCTTGTTCTTCGATGAGCAGTGTAACCTGCTGGGAGGCCAGAAGAGCAAATGTTACCGCAGGCTGGTTTTCATATCCACCTATTATTCCAATCTGTTTTGATAGGAGAAAACAATACTTAAGATCATGAAAGGGTTTGATAGAATTGATGTGTGTTTCCACCTGTGCAGGAAACCAAAACTTGAGGCTATAAAGACACATTAATGAATCCAATAGTGAATTCAGGAGAAGGTTCTTCACCCCGACAGTGATTAGAATGTGAAAACTGTTACCCATGGAATGGAGGAGGCAAGTAGCAAGGATGCATTGAAGGCAAACTGAAATAACTATGTGAGATAGAAAGAAATGGAAGGTTGATAAGGTGAGATGTAGAAGGGTGGGAGGAGGTTCCGTAGAGCATGAATGCACCCATGGATCCTGAATGGCCATTTTCTGTGCTGTAAATTCTTGTAAGCCTATGCAATATTCAACACATTAGAAGCAGCATCTTTGGAGAGAGAAACAGAGCGAAAGCTTCAAGTTGAAGACTTTTTGTCAGAGCTGACACAACTTTGAGATATAAAAGACTTTGAGCAAATATGGAGGCGGGGAAAAGATCGGGGGGGTACGGGGGTGGGGGTGGTGTGGAGAAATTACAAAAGGGTCTCTAGTTGGGTGGAAGGGAGGAGTTTAGAGGGGTTTAGGTAAATGACTAAGTGACAAAGGGATGATGATGAAAGACAAAGGGATGGTAACGGGACAAGCATAGAAACAGAAGAAGAGTCCAGGGGGCTGTGAATAAAAGCAGCAGAACCATTAGCAGCACCTACCTACTGCCTCAGAAAATGGGATTGATGTCTATATCATAATCAGCAATGTGGAATTTGATGTTGAGTTTGTAAGGTTGGGAAGTACTAAACTGAAAGGGAAGGTGGTCTACTTGGAGTTTCGTTGTAACAGTATAGGAAGTCAAGGACAGAGAGCCCAGAGTGGAAGTGCGGTGGAGAATTAAAATGACCAGTAATGACTGAGAGGAGGCATTGGCCTAGTGGTATTATTGCTGGACTTTTAATCCACAAACTCAGCTAATGTTCTGGGGTCCGGCGTTCGAATCCTGCCACAGCAGATGGTGGAATTTGAATTCAATAAAGAACATCTGACAATAAGAATCTAACAATGGCCATAAAAGCATTGTTGATTGTCAGAAAAACCCATTCAGTTCACTAATGCCCTTTAAGGAAAGAAATCTGCCACCCTTACCTGGTCTGGCCTACATGTGATATCAGAGCCATAGCAATATGGTTGAGTCTCAATTGCTCTCCAAAGGCAACTAGGAATGGGCAATAATTGCTGATCAGCCAGCACCCATGTCCCACAGACGAATAACAAATTTTGGAAGCTTAGGGATTCATGCTTGGAGGCTGAAGTGGAGGGACCCAGCAAAGCAATCTGCCGATCTATGTTTGATCTCACCAGTGTCGGGGGGGTGGGGGCCACATTGTGAACGTCAAATGCAGTATACTAAATAGGAGGAAGTGCAAGCAACTTGTCAGTAACGCATCCTCATATATTAGAGTCCTCCCTCCAATGTGACTGCCAGTGGAAATTCGTATTGAGAAAAATGGGTGATGTGCTTCCATATCTATCCCCACAAAAAAGAGCTCAACAACAGTAACAAAACTTCAGAATTTCCATTCAATTGTGAAAGGCCCTTGTGATCTTATGATCTGGAATGTACTGCTGAAGAGGAAATTCAGCAGCAATTTTCAAACAAGAGTTATATAAATACTTGGGCCTGAAGATATAGGAGCAAAATTAGGCCATTCGGCCCATCACATCTGCTCTGTCATTCAGTCATGACTGATAGGATTCTCAACTTCATTCTCCAGTCTTTCCCCCATAAGCTTTACCAATCGAGAGCCTATCTATCTCTGAGTTAAATACACACAATGATCTGGTCTCCACAGCCTCATGTGGCAATGAATTTCACAGATTCTCCACCGTCTGGCTGAAGAAATTCCTCTGCATTTCAGTGGAGGGGTAAAATATGCCCCCATCATCGTCTCCTCTTTCCAAACCCCGCATAACTGCTCTCATTCCGGAACGCTATTTTGTAGGTGGAAGTGAGGATTTTGGAATTCTGTTGGAGAGAGGCACCATCTGCCTGGGCCACTTCACCAACTGTGGCACTCCAGGGAACAGAAAAGTGGAAAATTGTGAATGGCAAGCCAAATCAAAGTAGATACAAGGGCTGACAATCTATGGGTCTCTGGGCAACTCACACAGTGTTGGAGATATATGGCAAGTCATTTTCTCTCTAAATTGATTTCCAACCTGGCTCCAGTGGGGTTGTCAGTTATTTGTCATTATAAATGCACTTTTTGGACTATTTTGAGAAAAAATGAATACCAAATGCAATTATAACTTTTGCTGATGTATAAAACTGTTTTAAAATTGCCAAGCAATGCAATTAAGCAGTGTGGCAGACAAACATACGACTAATCACTTCAGGGGATGAATGTGTATGAGGGTATAATGTGTTTAGCTGAAATCCCTCTCTCTTCCACTGCTGAGAACGATATTATAGAACCACAGAACAGTACAACATAATTCCTGTGCAGATATTTTGGCAGAGCTATCCAATTAATCTCATACTACTATGCCCCACCAGCCCTGACACCTCCCTCCTACTCCATTACCATAAGCATAGACACGGGTCAAGGGAGGTGTAGGAAAATACATTGTTAAGATGGTGGCATGGGCTCGTTGGGCTGAAGGGCCTATTTCCCGTGCTGTGTTGTTCTTTGTTCTTTCTTTGTTCTCCCTCTCCCTTTCTCCCATTCCCCTACTTCTCCCAAATGGCCCTGCACATCTTTCTCTCCAATCTTTTTTGCAAGTTCGCATTGAATCTGTTTCCCCCACCTGCTCCAGCAGTGAATTTTAGATAATACCATTTTATCACTGTTTTCGTTCCTCCTTTCACATCTGGATCATAGAATATATCATAGAATCCCTGAAGTACAGAAGGAGGCCATTAGGCCCATTGAACGAGCCTAATGGTGGCATGGTAGCACCGTGGTTAGCACTGCTGCTTCACAGCTCCAGGGACCTGGGTTCGATTCCTGGCTCGGGTCAATGTCTGTGTAAAGTTTGCACATTCTCCTTGTGTCTGCGTGGGTTTTCTCCAGGTGTTCCGGTTTCCTCCCACAAAAAATCCAAAGATATGCGGGTTAGGTTGATTGGCCATGGTAAAAATTGCCCCATAGTGTCCTGAGATGCGTGGGTTAGGGGGATTAGCAGGTAGATATGTCGTGATATGGAGGTAGGGCCTGGGTGGGATTGTGGTCGGTGCAGACTCGATGGGCCAAATGGTCTCTTTCTGCACGTTGGGTTTCTATGTTCATGTGAATCTGTAATGACCACAAACTCACCCACAAGCCCTATTCTTGTATCTCCATACATTTACGTTGCTAATCCCCCTGACACTAGGGTCAATTTAGCACGCCAATCAACCTAACCTGCAAACTTTGGATCTTTGGCAATCCCCTTAAGCCCCAAATCCCCTTGCCTTTAAAGCTGCAGAAAGTAGAGCTTGAGATGAATGGGTTCAGAGTTCATCTTTTTGTAGCTTGCTGTGTGCATTAGCTATTGGTAGTCCCTCAGTCATCTTCCTGTACCTCATTAAAAGAGCATCACCGCTCAGAGTACTACCACCCAATAAAACAAGGAGAGAAAGGACTGAAAGAAGAACTGAGTAGGTTACTCTGGGACAAGAAGCCAAAGCTACTTTGTTCACCCATCAATTAATCAAAAACTAAAGGGTAATTTAAATAAAGCTTTCTCGTGAGTCATCAAAGTACCAAAACAATACTCTCATATACGGAGACACTTAAGCCAATGAATCATGATTGGTCCAGCCAAAGAACGAGAACCATTGCATCTGTGCTGGTTTCAGTGCCTTTCTGCTGAGGGGGTTTTTGAGGCAACTTTGTCCAATTCTGGGTGAATACAAAAAGGGACCTATGAGATTGCAGAGTGAAGAATGCAAAGGTGGTTTCTGAAGATATCAGGAGTCAAATTCCTGATCGTCTGCATCTCTGCTGGACTTGTGAAGCCTTGGGTATGGGGATATATCTAAAGCACATATGCAAAGAACATCAAAGACGAGCTTGCCAGCAAAGAATAATGGTAGGATCAGTGTTTTTGATTTGAGGTTCCTAACCCACGCAGATATTCCAAATGAAATGACCATCTTCCACATGCAGGCCATTGGCTTCACAGCTCAGTGGTTAGAGCACTGGTCTTGTAAACCAGTGGTCACACTTTCAATTCTGCTTGGAGCTTGAGTCTTAAATTTGGGGTGGCATGGTGGCACAGTGGTTAGCATTGCAGCCTCACAGCACCAGCGACCCAGGTTCAATTCCCAGCCTGGGTCTCCGTCTGTGCGGGGTCTACACATTCTCCCCATGTCTGCGTGGATTTCCTCTGGCTGCTTTGGTTTCCTCCCACAGTTCGAAAGGCGTGCTGGTTAGGTGCATTGGCCATGCTAAATTCTCTTTCAGTGTCCCCGAACAGGGACCGGACTATGGTGACTAGGGGATTTTCACAGTAACTTAATTGCAGTGTTAATGTAAGCCTACTTGTGACATGAATAAAATAAATGTTAAAAACTGATAGGAAAGAGCCACACATTAGTTCCATAAAGTAGCTCTTACATGAGCTAAGGCCATCTAAGCCTGTATTATTCAGTCTGAGGGTAAGACCTCAGGGTCTTACCTTTGAATGAGGAACTGGGTGTAAAGTTGAGTGGTCCTCCTTTGAACATCTTGCTATCTTGCTCCAAAACCAATCCTATCTTTCACGACCAGGCTTGAGAACATTTCAATTGCAGATTCATTGGCACCCATCCATTCCTATTTATTTGCGCACGCCTTCGGAGAACCAACTTGCCACCAGAAAGCTGCCTGGCTGTATCCCAAATTGAATAGATTTTAAGCTGACCCTTCTAGTTTGATCCGATTGCATGTTGTCCGTGAAAACTACCTTTCCCAAAAAGGAATGCCAAATGATTATTTATTAAAAGAACCATTATCTCCAGAGAAAAACGTACTAGATAAACTTACGGGACTAAAAGCTAACAAGCCCACTAGACCTGACTGCCTGCATCCTAGGGTCTTATAAGAAGTGGATGCATTAGTTGTAATCTTCTAAAATTCCCTAAAATTTGTAAATCTCCAAAAGGATGGGGAAAACTGCAACACCTTTATTCAAGGAAACAATAGGACAATTAGCCTAATACCTGCCACAGAGAAAATGCTAGAATCCATTATTAAGAAAAAAGTGGCAGGACATTTAGAAAATCATAATACAACCACCCTGACTTTGCCTGATTGTATGAAAGGTGTCAGATAAATTTATTAAGAATTCCTTAAGGATAGTAACAAGCAGAATGGAACGTGTATATTTAGATTCGAACAGACATCGATAAGGTGGCACAATAAAGGTTATATTACAAAATAAGAATTCATGGTGTTGGGGTGATCTATTAGCATGGATAGAGGATTGGTTAATAACAAGAAACAGAGAGTCAGAATAAATGGGTCATTTTCAGTTTGACGAGCTAACTAGTGAGTGCTATAGGGATTAATGCTGGGGCCTCAATGATTTACGATCTATATTAATGATCGGGAAGAGGTTATTATTGCCAAATTTGCTGACAATGCACAGTAAGTGGAAAAGTGAGCTGTGAGGAGGATACAGGGTCTGCAAAGGGATAAAAATAGATGAAGTGAATGGGCAACGATTTGGTTGGTGGCGTATAATGTGGGAAAATGTGAGGCTGCATATCTTAGTAGGGAAAAGAGAAAAGCAGAGTATCAATTAAATGGAGAGAGACTTCAGGATGCTGCAGCTCAGAGAGATATTGGTGTGCTCATATGTGAAACACAAAATATTAACAGATACAGCAAATCATTAGAAAGGCAAGTTGAATTTTGGCCTTTGGGGGATGGCGTATAAAAATAGGGAAGTCATGCTACAACTGTACAGGATGTTCAGATCACTCCTGGAGTAGTGCAGACAATCTGATTTACTTATTTAAAGTAGGATATTGCATTAGAGGCAGTCCAGAGAAGGTTGATTACTGGACTGAAAGGATTGTCTTATCAGAAAAGATTGGTCCCATGATAATCAGAGGTTCGATATTTGAAAGTTGATCTTACTGGAACAAATAAGATTCTGAGGTGACGTGGCAGGATAAATGCTGAGAGGATCCACTCTTATGGGGAATTCCAGGACTAAGGGGCTCAGAATAAGGGGCCAGCCATTTAAGACAGAGATGAGAATGGATTTCGCAGAGGGCTACAGACCTTCCTACTCAGAATCAGAGGTATTTGCGGAGGGTCCTGGGGAACAGGGAAATTGCCCATTGGAAGTTGAAATTTTCTGGATAATTCCCATGGAGGCCTGCATGATGGGACTTCCACAAAGTCAAGGATTATGAGAAATAGCTGAAAAAGTGGGTTGAGACCAAGATGAGATCAACCGTGAGCATTCATTTTGATCAATGGGCCATGTGACAGACTCCTCTTATTGTCAAAAGCTTAAGGCACTATTGTGCACTTACTACATTTTAGACTGAGAAACAAGTTCTGTGCATGTCTTATAGAAATAATGTCAGTTAGACTTCTGAAACACAAGACTCACTTGATTGCTTCTAAGTGAGCAGAGTGCTGTACTACAATTGTGGGGGATGAATGATCAGATGTTATCCAATCTCGCTGCTGTCTGTTTTGAGTAAAGTATTTAATAAATGTGCAACATATTTTCTAAAAGAGGTATACTTATACAATAATTTATTATGGCCCAAATGCCCAGTGTCTGAATTGTCAGAGACTAGAAGTACAATTGAGATGCATATCATGACCCCATGGAAGTCTTGGCACATGGACCTCTTGAGAGAATTGCCCAGGAAGTTTCAATTTCCATTGGACAACTCCCTGCTCCCTGGAACCTTCTGTGAAAGTCTCTGACTTATAATTGGAGACTTCAGATAGTTCTGATGTATTTATCTGAATAATTGTCCAGGAAATGCTGGCTAAATTAAGACCTTGCCTAACTACAGAACTAACTCACCAATTACTCACACTGACCCCTAACCTCCTCCAACCCAGCTACCCACCTACCCAACTCAACCTCACCCGGCTACCACCCCAACATTCCATTCACCTTCCATATTACCTGCTCAACTTGCATACTAGCTGTTTGTGATTAATGCTCGATGACCCCAAATCCCACTGTGCCGCAGCTTTCTGTAAACTTTCTCCATTTAAATAATATTCAGTTCCTTTATTCTTCTATCAAAATTCATAACTTCACATTTTCCTACATGATATTCCAGTTTTTACCCACTCACTTAAACTGTCTATATCCCTCTGTAGGGTCTTTGTGCTATTCTCAACACTTGCCTTCATATCTGTTTTTGTGACATCTCCATATTTGGCAACAGTATGTGCACTTCCCATGTCTGAGTCATTAATATATATTTGTAAATAAATGCGGCCCCAGCACTGATCCCTATGACACTCCTCTAGCTATACGTTGCCATCCTGAACATGCCTCTTCTATACCAACTCCCTGTCTTCCATTAGTCTATCCGTTCTAATCTACCACCCCCTTTCTTATTAAGTAGTCTTTTGTGAGGTACCTTATCAAACATAGAACATAGAACACTACAGCACAAACAAGCCCTTTGGCCCACGAGTTGCGCCGATCACATCAACACCTACCAATCCATAGACCTATCAATAACCCCCAATCCCATTAAATCCCATATACTCATCCAGAAGTCTTTTAAAAGACCCCAGCGAGTTCGCCTCCACCACCACTGACGGCAGCCGATTCCATTCACTCACCACCCTCTGAGTGAAAAACTTACCCCAAACATCACTTCTGTACTTGCCTCCCCGCACCTTAAATCTGTGTCCTCTCGTAGCGACCATTTCAACCCGGGGAAATAGCCTCTGAGAGTCCACCCTATCTATTCCTCTCAACATTTTATAAACTTCTATCAGGTCGCCTCTCAACCTTCGTCTCTCCAGGGAAAAGAGTCCCAGCTCCCTCAACCTAACTTCATAAGGCATGCCTCCCAGTCCAGGCAACATCCTTGTAAATCTCCTCTGTACCCTTTCAATAGCTTCCAAAACACTTTTTGGAAATCCAAGTACATTGTATCTATTTGTTCCCCTTTCTCCAAAGAATTCTAATCAATTTTTCAAGCCTGATTTCCCCTTTGTGAAGCCACGCTGACTCTGCGTGATGATATTAGGTGGGATTCCCTGATCTCTCCACAGCCTGTTTCTCACAGTGGGAGGCATGCCTTTGGCCAGTGGCACAATCTTTTGGTCTCACTTCTTTCAATGAGATTTCTCATTGACTTCACCCTATGTTGCGACGAAACCCTGCAGCATGACAGGGATAAAGTTGGTAGCCATTGTTTAGGCCACTGAAACAGCAAAAATGGTATCTGTTTAAACTCGGCATTAACTTCCAATGACCCTGCTGCTTGATTCACATCCATGTTCTTCCATCTCCTGGTAAAAACTGGACCTGTCGGAAATGATCACACCCATCATTTTGAAACCTCCTGAGTCAGCTGGCCCTTTGCACAAAAATCTGTGTTGACAGTCCAGTGCAACATGAAGAGAGTGTTGCATAGCCACAAATTCCACCTTTCAGTGAACTGTTAACCTGAGGTCTTAGAGTAGATAAGCTTGTGTTGTGTGATATTGGATTGTCTGTCCATTATACACAGCACCTGATTCCATTGAGTGCAATGGAACTGAGTATCAGCTCTGCACATGCTGGAAGCCACTCCAACATTACCTCAGAAGCATTTCCATCCCTCGTCTGTTTTTTCAGGGGAATGTGAAAGATCCCATGGCACTATTTCTGTTGGCAAGTGTGAGGTGGTCCACTTTGGTAGGAATAATGGTAGGAAAGACTATTACTTACGTGGCGAAAAACTGCAGCAGGCGACGGTGCAGAGGGACCTTGGGGTCCTTGTGCATGAGTCGCAAAAACCCAGCTTGCAGGTGCAGCAGGTGGTCAGGAAGGCGAATGGGAAGCTGGCCTTCATCGCGAGGGGAATTGAATATAAAAGTAGGGAGGTCTTGCTGCAGCTGTATAGGGCATTGGTGAGGCCGCAGCTGGAGTACTGTGTGCAGTTTTGGGCGCCGCACCTGCGCAAAGATATTTTGGCCTTGGAGGGAGTGCAGAGGAGGTTTACTAGGCTGATACCGGAGTTGAGGGGGTTGAGCTATGAGGAGAGGCTGAATAAACTAGGCTTGTACTCGTTGGAGTTTAGAAGAATGAGGGGAGATCTCATTGGGACGTATAAGATGATGAATGGGATGGATAGGATAGAGGTGGAGAGACTCTTCCCGCTCAAAAAAGACAGTAGGACTAGGGGGCACAGCCTCAAGATAAAGGGGGGGAGGTTTAGAACGGAGTTGAGGAGGAACTTCTTCACTCAAAGAGTGGCGAATCTCTGGAATTCTCTGCCCATTGAAGTGGTGGAGGCTGCCTCGCTAAATATTTTTAAGACGTGGGTTGATGGGTTTTTGATAAGAGAGGGGATTAAGGGTTATGGGGAGAGGGCGGGAATGTGGAACTGAGCCACGACAGATCAGCCATGATCTTATTGAATGGCGGGACAGGCTCGAAGGGCTAGATGGCCTACTCCTGCTCCTATTTCTTATGTTCTTATGTTCTTATTTCGAAAAAGAGAATGGGTGGGGTTAGCCTCAGTGTATAGGCTTAAATTTCTTTGTCACTTTTTTTATATTCCTTCATGGGAAGTGGGCATCGTTGGCTGGGCAGCATTTATGGCCCATCCCTATTTGCCTTTGTTCAGAGGGCAGTTGAGAGTCAACCACATTGCTGTGGCTCTGGAGTCACATGTAGGCCAGACCAGGTAAGGTTGGCAGATTTTCTTCCCTATAGGATATTAGTGCACCAGATGGGTGTTTCCGACAACTGAGAGTGGTTTCATTATTATCAGTAGATTCAAATTCCAGATTTTTTAAAATCGAATCCAAATTCCACTATCTGCCATGGAGCGATTCAAACCCAGGTCCCCAGAATACTAGCCACGATTAAAAACAGATCATCTGGTCACAATGATAAACTGAGGGCATTGTAGCTAGGTTTGTAGTTGATACAAAGATAGGTGGAGTGACAGGAGGTGGGGAGGCTACAGAAGGACTTGGACAGGTTAGGAGAGTGGGCAAAGAAGTGGCAGATGGAATACAATATGGAAAGTGTGAAGTTATGCATTTTGGTAGGAAGAATAGAGGCGTAGACTATTTTCTAAATGGGGAAAGAATTCAGAAATCAGAAACACAAAGGGACTTTGAAGTCTTAGTTCAGGATCCTCTTAAGGTTAACTTGCAGGTTGAGTTGGTAGTTAGGAAAGCAAATGCAATATTAGCATTCATTTCCAGAGAACTAGAATCAAAAACAGGAATTGGATAAAAAGCATTTTATTGAACTCAAATTCCACCACCTGCAATGGTGGGATTCGAACCCTGGTCCCCGGATTATTAGACATCACTAAAAACAGATCATCTGGCCATAATGTTATTGTTGCCTGTGGGATCATGCTGTGTGCAGATTAGCTGCTGTATTTCCTGCTTGTCAGCACTGGCAACCATTCAAATATATCTCTTAGGCTGTCAAACACTTTGGGACACCCTGGAGCTGCAACAGAAATGAAAGCCTGAGTGGAGGAATTCCCCGGTTTTCATGTTTGTTATTTGACGTGAACTTCTAGTGCTCCTTCAAATCCATCAACAAGCCCTTCCAAGCTGCTCATGCATGTGGAACGCCTGCTGCATTTATTAACCCACATTTAAAATTTAATTCACTATAGTGACATTAGACACCGCGTGCCTGGCACGGGGCACAATACATTGGGTATTAGGTAGCAGTGGGTTGTTGCCACCTTAAGCTATGTGGACTCAGTTCGCTCAGTGATCCACAATTGCTGCATTTGCTTTGGATCATGTTGCTATGTTTTTGTTACACTGACAAAATGCAGCTTATCTGTGTTAATTCCATTTCTCTATTATCCATTGTGATCTCTGTGGCTTCATGCTACTGCTCAGCTAACAAGGCTCCAGGTGGTTAATGCAACACGTGGACAGCTTTTCAGTAAGAGATTGAGGCAGATAGCTAACAATGGAGAGTATCGTATGTACATCCAAATGCGTAACGTAAAGTGCAGTGCCCTTGTTGAGATGAAGATAAAAACCCAAAAGTATAGACCCTCATCTTTTTCTTTAAACATACAACATAATGTCTGGTTAACAGACAGAAAGGAAACTGAGCAGGGACAAATGGGTCATTTTCAAGTTGGCAGGCTGTGACTAGTAGGGCAACGCAAGGATCAGTGCTTGGACCCCAGCTATTCACAATAGTCACTGCGTGGCACGGTGGCACAGTGGTTAGCACTGCTTTCTCACAGCACCAGGGACCCGGGTTCAATGCCGGCCTCAGGTCATTGTCTGGGTGGAGTTGACGCATTTTCCCTGTGTCTGTGTGGGTTTGCTCCAGGTCCTCCAGTTTCCTTCTACAGTCCAAAAATGTGAGAGTTAGGTTGATTGACCACGCTAAATTGACCCTAGTGTTAGGGGGATTATCAGGGTAAATATGTGAGGTTACAGGGCCTGGGTGGGATTGTGGTTGGTGCAGGCTCAATGGACCAAATGGCCTCCTTTTGCAGGATTCTATGATTCCAGGCAGTGCATTCCAGACCTCACCACCCTCTGGGTAAAAAGTCTTTTCCTCACATCCCCTCTAAATCTCCTAGCCCTCACCTTAAATTTGCATCCTTTTGTAACTGAACCTTCAACTAAAGGGAACAATTGCTCCCTATCCATCCTGTCCATGCCTCTCATAATCACTCAGGTCACCCCTTAGTCTTCTCTGCTTCAATGAAAATAACACAAATCTATCCAACCTCTCTTCATAACTTAAATGCTCCATCCCAGACAGCATCCTGGTAAAACTGCCCTGTACCCTCTCCAGTGTAATCACATCCTTCCTATAATATGATGACTAGAACTGCCCACAGCTGTGGCCTCACCAAAGTTCTACACCACTCCAACATGACTCCCTGCTTTTGTGATCTATACCCCAATTGATAAAGGCGAGTGTGCCATGAGCCTTTTTCATCACTGCACTAACAGGCCATTCCACCTTCTGAGATCTATGGACAAACATAAGTCCTTTGTTCCTTAGAATTTCCTTGTGTTATGTTGTTCATTAAATACTTCCTTGTCAAATTTCTCCTTCCAAAGTAGAAATTGAGCAGTTTCTCACACCTTTTAGGGTTAAATTCCATCTGCCATTTATCTGTCCATTTGACCATTCCGTCTATATCTTCCTGTAGCCTAAGACACTCAACCTCACTGTTAACCAGCCGGCCAACCTCTGTGTCATCTGCAAACTTATTAATCCTATTCCCCCATATAGTCATCTATGTTGTTTATATAAAGTATGAATAGTAGGGCAGCCTGCCCAGATCCCTGCGCTATGCCACTGGACACTGCCTTCTTGTCACTAAAGCAACCTTCTGTTATCACTCTCTGACAGCTACTACTAAGCCAATTTTAAATCCACTTTATCGAATTACCCTGGAACCCACGTGCATTTGTCTTCTCTACAAGTCTCCCATGTGGGGCCTTATCAAAGGCTTTACAGAAATCCATATAAACTACATCATCTGCACTACCCTCATCCACACAGCTAGACATCTCTTTGAAAAATTAGATGGCATGACCTTCCTCTGAAGAAGCCATGCTGACTATTCCTAAATAATGCATGCCTTTCTAAGTGGAGATTAATTCTGTCCTTCAGAATTTTATCTGATACTTTCTCTACCAATGAGATGAGACTCACTAGTCTATAATTCTTTCACTCATCTCTACCACCCTTCTTGAAAAGTGGAATCACATTAGGCATCCTCCAGTCCTCTGGCACTACCCCAGTATTAATTAATTAGTGAGAACTCCCACCCACCTGATGAAGGAATAGCCAGTTCCGAAAGCTTGTGGCATTTGCTACAAATAAACCTGTTGGACTTTAAGCTGGTGTTGTGAGACTTCTTTCTGTTTTTACCCCAGTCCATGCCGGCATCTCCACATCATGACTTCCCCAGTGGCCAGAGAGGAATTAAAAATTTGAGTCACTGCCCCTGTAATTTCCTGCCTCACCCCCCACAGCAACCTGGGATGCAATTCATCTGGGCCTGGGGATTTGTTCATTTTTAAGTCTGTCAGAACCTCCAATACCTCCTCACTTCCTATGTTAAACTGTTCAAGGTTCTTATAGTCCCTTTCCCTGAATTCTGTCCCTACTTCCTCCTTCTCCTGAGTGAATATCCATTTAACACCATTCCAATATCCTGCATCTTCACATACAGATTTCCCCCTTGGTCTCTAATGGGCTCTGCTCTTTCCCTGGTTAACCACTTCCCTTTAATGTATTTGTAGAATCCTTGGGATTCTCCCTGATCTTCTTCACAAGTCCTCTTTCATGTCTCTTTTTTTGTTCTTCTAATTGCTTTCTTGCGTTTCTTATATTCCTCTGGGCTGAATATGCTCCCTTTGGACTTGTCAAAAGATTTTCTCCTCTTCTTTATCTAGCCCTGAATTGTCTTAGACATTCAGGGTTCCCTGGCCTCATTACTCTGACATTTCCCCTAAAGGGTGTATGTTGGACCTGTACTCACCCCATTTCCTTTTTGAATATCCCCCCACTGCTCTGCTGTAGATTTTCCCTCAAGGCACTGTTCCCTGTCAACTTTGGCCAGATCTTGCTTTCTTTTAATAAAATCTGCCTTCCCTAGTCCAAAGCTGTCTTTTGCAAGCCATCTTTCTCCTTGTCTGTAACAAATTTGAATAGTACTATGTTGTGGTCACTATTTCGAAAATAGTCCCCTGTTGCCAGATTGAACACTTGTCCAGCATCATTCCCTAGAACCAGATCAAGCACCGTCATCCCTGTTCGGCCTTCTACCTTTTGATACAAAAACTCCCCTGGGTACATTTCGAGAAAACTGCCCCTTCTAAACTCTTAACACTATGACTATCCCAATTTATGTTTGGAAAGTTGAAATCCCCTTGTATAATTACCTGATTGTTACTCTTACACACCTCTGTGAACTATCTACATATTTGCTCCTTTATTTCTTGCTGACTCTTTAGGCCTATAATACACTCCCAATAATGTGGCTGCCCCATTCATAGCCCTAAATCTACCCACAAAGCCTTGTTTGAGGGGATCCTTCCAAGATATCATCTCTCCTTATTGCAGCAATTGACTCCTTAATTAATAGTGCATCACCACCTCCCTTTTTACACCCTCCTCTGTCTCACCTAAAGATCCTATACCCCAGAATGTTGAGTTGCCAGTCCTACCTTTCCCTTAACCATGTCTCTGTGGTGGCAACAACATCCCACTTCCATGTGTCAATCCACACATTTAACTCATCAGTCTTACTTATTAACTGCTAGCATTAAGGTAAAGACCATCCTGCCTTACCTTACTATCTTGACACTTAACACAGGTGAGCTCACTCTGACTTGCTTCCTTTACTACAGCATAATGTCTCTATTTTACAGGTGGCACGGATTAGCATTGCTGCCTCATAGCTTCAGAGACCCAGGTTCAATTCCGACATTGTGTCACTGTCTGAGTGGAGTTTGCATATTCTCCCCATGTCTGCGTGGATTTCTTCTGGGTTCTCTGGTTTCTTCCCACTGTCCAGTGATGTGCAGGTTAGGTGGATTGGCCATGCTACATTGACCCTAGTGTCCCAAGATGTTTAGGTTAGATGGATTAGCCATGGTAAATGTGTGGGGTTATAGGGATAGGATAGGGGAGAGGGCCTGCGTAAGATATTCTGACAAAGAGTCGATGTAGACCTGGTGGGCTGAATGTCCTCTTCTGCACTATGGAGATTCTATTCCATGCTCTGTACCACTGTGCCCAGCCCCCAACGCCACACCCCCCAGCCACCCTCTTCCCCACTCCCTAACCTCTTAAACTAGTTCAAACTCCTTCCAACAGTACTGGCAAACCTACCTGCAAGGATGTTGGCCCCAGTGTGGTTCAGGTGCAGACCGTCCCATTTGTAGAGGCCCCACCTTTCCCAGGAATGGTCCCAGTGATCCTGGGATCTAAAAGCTTCCCTCCTGTACCAACTCTCGAGCCATGCATTCAACTGTCTATTTTTCTATTTCTATACTCGCTAAGAAAAAAGATAGCGCTGCATTTCTATAGCACCTTTCACGACCTCAAGCTCCGCAAAGCATTTTAGAACCAATGAAGTCATTTGGAAATTAAGCCATTGTTACAATATAGAGTGGAACGCTGTGAAAACTGTCGTCTTTAATAACACTCTGTTCCAGGTGAGTGACACAGGTAATGATATTTTGATGGCACCCTTCAGAGAGATAGTTTTGCATCACTTAATACCCAAAGAAAATATGTTACAAGGAAGTGGATGGTAGAAGCTTTTTGGGATAATAAATACTTATAATTAGAAGGAAGTACGGTATTAAGGCATTTGAATTGTTTGTGGATGCGATAATAGTTATCTGTTGATGATTAAAGAGTGAGTGTGAAATGAATGGGTACAGGGTGGTCACTGTGGAGAATGATGAGCAGTTCAGATGAGTTGGAGTTAGTTGTGCCAATTTTGCTACTTTATGTTTTCTCCATTCTCACCCCCAACAATTTTGGAGGTTAGCTTTCCACGCCAAGGCCAGACCTTTTTTTCCCACTCATTCCTGCTGGCAGGATTTCCCATCCTGCTGCAGTGAACCAAGATTTGGCTTAGCACCCAATTCCTCAACTTCACTTCAGTGGGAGCCTGGAGCGAATGGCCAGTAAGATCGCACCCCAACTATTCCCTGCAGAGAGTTGTGTGTGACAGGACAAGCACTGGCATGTGGAGGTTCCAGTCAAACATCTGGCAGAGTAAGGTAAAGACTTTCTGCTCAGCCTAAAGCAGGTCATCAGCTGCCCGGAAGCCCACCAAACAACTCAAAGAACTTCTTTTGCTGGGACCAGCAACACTCCTCTGAGATCCATGAGGAAAGTTATGTCACCCAGACCACTTCCACAAGGATCTTCAGAAATTCCCTGCCGTCAGTTCTCTGGAATTTTGGCGGACGTATTTAAAACTGAGCTATGCGTGCTTCCTTTTCCATTTTGCAGATATTTAATTTGTAGACCTGTATTAGACATAGACATACCATCCTACAGTGCAGAAGGAGGACATTTGGCCCATCGAGTCTGTACCGACAACAATCCCACCCAGACCCTATCCCCATAACCCCTTGCATTTACCCTAGCTAGATCCCCTGACACTAAGGGGCAATTTAGCACAGCCAATCCATCTAACCTGCACACCTTTGGATTGAGAGAGGAAACCGGAGCACCCGGAGGAAATCCACACAGACAGGGGGAGAATGTGCAATCTCCTCACAGTGACCCAGGCCAGGAATTGAACCTGGTGCTGTGAGGCAGCAGTGCTAACCAATGCCAGTATCCATGGGGTATGGCTCAAAATGCCATTCTACTCCCTCTTGCCACCTGTTCTGAGTTTGAAATAGTCTAAATAGCATTTAACTGAGACTGCAGGGTCTTAACCTTAGGCCCAGTCATTATTTTTCATAACCTTCCTGTCACTAAAAACCCACTGTGGGTTAAGATTGACACCACCCTTTGTTTTACCCTCTACTCTTTTTAACCCCTGTGGGTCCTGCCTTATGACCTTAACCTAGGCATTTGATAAAATGCCTGATACCAGGCTTGTCAACAAAGTTGAAGTCTGTGGAATTAAAGGGATTTTAGTAGCCTGGAAACAAAGTTGACCAAGTAATAAGAAACAATGAATAGTTTCTTTATTGGACTGAAGGAAAGTATACAACAGAGTACCCAGGGGTCAGTGTTCAAACCACTTCTATTCTTGACCTATCTTAATAATCTAGGCTTGAATGTGCAGAGCATTGTTTGAAACTTGCATGTGACTGAGCTGATTGTCCCTTTAGGGGCAACACAGCAGAACAGGCCAATTGGACCAAGAGTGGGTAATGGGGAAATGATAGCCTCATGGTATTATCACGAGACTATTAATCCAGGAACTCAGCAAACATCCTGGGGATCTCGATTCGAATCCCACAATGTCAAACGGTCAAATTTGAATTCAGTGAAAAAAGTCTGGAATTAAGAATCTACTGATGACTGTGAAACCATTGTCGATGGTCAGAAAAACCCATCTGGTTCACTAATGTTCTTTAGGGAAGGAAATCTGCTGTCCTTACCTGGTCTGGCCTACATGTGACTCCAGAGCCACAGCAATGTGGTTAACTCTCAACTACCCTCTGACATGGCCTGGCAAGCCACTCAGCATCAAAGGCCATGAGGCAATGAAGCATGGGCAATAAATTCTGGCCAGCCATGTCATCCACATTCATTTTTTTAAAAAAATCACCCTGCCAAAGACCATCTGATGACATGTAGAAGACATGTAGGGAATGGGGCAGCTGAAGGGCTGTCATCCTGTCTACAGTTTTTCCTTGTTAATATATACCTTTGTGTTTCTGACAAAGTCTGCGAATGTGCATCATTATGACCCAGACCTGGAAGTGTTCTGAACCACGAGGAGGATTATGATAGGCTTTAAGAGGACACATAGAGGTTGGTGGAAGGCGTGAATACGTGGCAGATAATACTGAATGCAAAGAAGTTTGAATGATACACTATGGTGAGAAGAATGAAGACAGACAGTATTAAATATACAATACAATTCTCAGTGGAGTGCAGCAAAAGAGGAACCTGAGAGTATATGTGCACAGATCATAGCAAGTGGCTATGCAGATTGAGAAAGCAAGTTAATGGGAACATTTAGAACTGGTCACACTGAATCCAGTTTTGTGTCTGCTTCTGGGTGCTGCACTTTTAGAAGGATGTGAAGGCATTGGGAATTCATGAGGATAATTATGGGGAATGAGAGATTTCAGCCACATGGAAATGGTGGAAAAGCTGGGACAGTTCAGAGGAGAGAAGGTTGCAATTTGATGGAAGTCTTCACAATTAGGAGTATTCTGGACAGATTACATCATGAGAAACTGTTCTCATTGGCAGAGACGCTAGCAACAAGAGGACACAGATTTAAGGTGATTGGCATAAAAGTGGAGGAAAACTTTTTTTTTAATCCAGAGAATGATTAGGATCTGGAGTGAACTGCTGAAGAACGTAATGGAGGAAGCTTCCAAAAGGGATAAGTGTCTGAAGAGAAAACAGTCACAGGGCTACGAGGAAAAGGCTGGTTGTGTGAGACTAACTTTGTAGCCCTTACAGAGAGCCAGGATGAACACAATGGTCCGGATGGCCTCTTCTGTGCTACAACTCTTCTTTGATTCCCCAACAATAAAACACTCATTGTAAAAACTGTGAGTTGCAAAATGAGATAACCGAGATATCATTGCAATAAGCGACTTAAGTACCCTCGGCCTCATTCAAGCCCAAGGACTTAACTTTGGCTTGATATTACTCAAAGAGAGAAAATTACCTGGAGGGCAAAATAGTCAAATTTTAAAAATGGGTCATATCCATGGAGTGGGAAACAGAGTTAACATTTAAGGTGAATGATCTCCTGAACATTTGTCCTATTACTGTGATGGATGTTCATGTTCCTTAAAGTCTTATGTTGTCAGAGAGGCTGCCCAACAAATTATTTTTGGATGTGTTAATTATTTCTTGTTTTGGTTCAATATGTGTGCAAACAATCCAGTGAAACTGTGAAAAATAACTCCCAACAGTTCCACAACAATGTCAACTAGCAGTGATACCTTGGATTAGTTATTCCGCACGATCCAGTTTTCCCAAGGGATCTCAGTTTTCGGGTCCTGGTTCATGACATGGTGACACGATAGCACAGCACTGCTGCCTCACAGTGCCAGGGACCCGAGTTCAGTTCCCGGCTTGGGTCACTGTCTGTGTGGAGTTTGCGTATTTTCCCCGTGTCTGTGTGGGTTTCCTCTGGATGCTCCGGTTTCCTCCCACAATCCGAAAGCCGGTGGTTAGGTGCACTAAATTCTCCCTCAATGTATCCGAACAGGTGCTGGAGTGTGGCCATTAGGACATTTTTACCACAACTTCATTGCAGTGTTAATGTAAGCCTACTTTTAAACTGATAAATACATTTTTAATGCAGGACATCACTGAGGTGAAAAAGAGTTGGACAGAAGCTGATGTGAATCAAGGAACAGTGGTGAAGGTTGCCAAGCTACTGGTTTTAGAAGCCCGCCATTTGCACTTTGACCTAATACCTCCTTGTGTGTGACTCATTGTCAAGTTTTATTGCCTAATGCTCCTGTAAAAGATCTTGGGGCATTTTATGTTCTAGGTGCTACATAAATGCAAAATTGCAGCCAAATGTAGGAAGAAGAGAAGATTAATTTTCAAGGCATTGAATCATTGGAGAAAATGTATTAGCATGGCTAGCTGAGAACATTCCAAAGGTCATGGGGTAAATAAGGCACCAACTTTGGGTCAACTACCTACGAGAACCTACAGTCTTCCCATTGCAGGATCCAACTGTTTCTTAATAGAAAACCTTTTGTCCATTCCCTTACTAGGTTGTTATGGTAACCACTCATGTATGTGAAGAAGACATCTGAATATCAGCACTTATTCCTAAGCTCCTTTTGACTGTTGATGCTCCCATTCTCTTTAGTTCCATTTCCATGTACATTGCAAGAGAAGCATCTCAGTCAGTTGCCAACAGATTTCTTCTTTTGAACTGGGTTTTACTAAATGTTCATTGAAATAGCAATTAGAATCAGAATCATAGAATGCTTACAGTGCAGAAGGAGTGCATCAAGCCTGCACCGACAACAATCCCACCCAGGCTCTATCCCCATAACCTCACATATTTACTCTGCTAATCCCCCCTGACACAAAGGGGCCAGGGGCCGATCAACCTAACACACCTTTGGTGGGAGGAAACCGGAGCACCTGGAGGAAACCCATGCAGACACAGGGAGAATGTACAAACTTCACACAGTTAGTGACCCAAGACCGGAATTGAACCAGGGTCCCTGACGCTGAGGCAGTAGTGCTATCCACTGTGCCATCGTACAGCCCCATTAGCATGAGTTTAAGACACCCAAAGTGCTTTGCAACCACTGAATCACTTATGAATAAATGCAATTATTATGCGCACAAAAGTTGCTGTCTAGCAAATGCAAGAGATGTTGACCCTTGTAAGCATTTGAGCGTCTTTGGCAGGGCCAGCACTTGTTGCTCATTCCTAATGGCTCCTGAGAAGGCCTGATCATACCATCTGCCAATTAATATATTGTTGAGATATTTTTATTTCCAATAATTACAATGTGTTGCAGCCAACATGGATCCCTTGATCAATGTTACTTAGTCAGGTTATCTGATCATTTATCTTATGGCTGTTGTTGAGAACTTATTGTTTGATGTGTTTCCCTGCCACAGTCACGATAATACAAAAAGAACAAAGGAAAGTACAGCTCAGGATCAAGCCCTTCGATCCTCCAAGCCTGTGCTGATCATGATACTCTAACTAAACTTAAAAAACCTTTCACCCTTACTCGGTTCATGTCCCCCTATTCCCTCCCTATTCATGTAGCCATCCAGATGCCCCTTAAATATTACTATGTTCCTGCTTTCCTCTGGCAGCTCGTTCCAGGCACCCACCAGTTTCTGCATGAAAAACATCCCCTTAATCTTTCCCCCTCTCACCTTGAACCTGTGCCTCCTAACGTACTTCACCAATCATTAAGCACTGTGGGACATTCTGAGGTTATGTACAGTGTAACTGCAAATTCTCTCTTTATAGTGTAGGAAGAAGAAAGGACCAAGCTTCAGAGTGCTGCAGAGTTCCAGGAAAACTGTGATTGAAAGTGGGAGACGGTGCAATGATGAGTCTTGCTTTTTGATTTTGTGGCAGTAAAAATGCAGAGGGAGGGAGAGTGGGTGGGATGACATATTTAGAGATTGAGAGGAGTAAGAGGGAAAAGTTAGGAGTTATTCTCTTGGAGACCTTGAAAAAAAAAACAATATAATTCATCTGCTTACTGCCTATTTCTAATTCATTTCAGAAGAGAAATCTAGAACAATAAGTTTTACCTTGAATGAAATGAACACAGTATAAGACACCTCTGATTTATCTATTGCTTTTAACGGTGAAGAAACTGTTGATGTTTTAAATCAAAGCCTTATATTATCCTTGTGGTAGGCCGTGGTCATTCCCATAGCAACCTGACCTGTTGTGCTATTGTCATTTTTATCTTGGGAGATTCTCTGAAATGGGAAGAATGCCTGCCCCACCCCCAACCCCACCCCTCACCGCCCCCACAATCTTGAGTTTGGAACAACACAGCAAATATGTCCAGTAAGGGCTATCCCTGCTCAGTTTATATAAGTCATAAATGCAAGCATATAATGTATACAATGGATAGTATACACTGCAGCCATTGTACTCCCTTCAACAGCGGTGCAATATGACACTGTTGTGTACTCTTCACCCCCCCCACTCACCCCCTCCCTATACAATGCATCACAGCAACTCAACAGTGCTTTTCAACAAAAGCAGCTGGGGTGAAATAAACCATCTCCAACCTCCACCACCGAGAAGGACATGGGTGTCAGGGGGAAGGAAACTCCATCAATTCCATGTTTCCCTCCCCAGTCGCACACCATTGCGATTAGGGACTGACGTTTATGGTCCTTCAACGCTGGGTCAAGATCCTAGAATTCCCTACCTACTAGCACTGTTAGCACGCAGACTACTGTGCTTCAAGAAGTGGCTCGCTGCCACCATCTCAAAGGCAACTAGAGGTGGGCAGTAAACGGTGGTCTTTCCAATAATGCCCACATTCCAAGAATGAACTTTTAGAAGCTAGCAAATGGAAGGATTTAGTGGAATATGAAACCAAGATGGGTAAATGGAGTTAAGATCCAAATCAACCCTGGTCTAACTGACTAGTGAAACAAGTCTAAACAGTATCTATGTTCCTGTGTTCCTAATGCAGAGCTAATCATGTATTTTTTCTGTCTGCGCCGACCATCAAACACCTACAATTCTAATGTCATTTTCCAGCACTTGGTCCGTAGCCTGGTATACTATGGCATTTCAAATGCTCACCTAAATATTTCATACATATTGTGAGGGTTCCTGCCTCTACCACCTTTCAGGTAATGAGTTCCAGATTCCCTCTGAGTGGAAGTGTTTTTCCTCAAATCACCTCTGATTCTCTCACCCCTTTCCCTAAATCTATGCCCCCTGGTTATTGACCCCTATACTGAGGGGAGAAGTTTCTTCTTATCTACCCTATCTATACCCCTCATAATCTTGTACACATCGATGAGGTCCCTCCCTCAGCCTTCTCTGTTCGATGGAAAACAACCCCAGTCAAACCAACCTTTCTTCATAGCTGAAACGTTCCAGCCCCATCTCCTCTGATAGGAAGATCTTTCTGATCTCCTCTTCACTCTCTTCAGTGCAATCACAACCTTTCTATAGTGTGGCTACCATAACTGCATATTTTGTTACATCTGCATCATAACCTCCCTGCTTTTATATCCTATGTCTTAACTAATAAAGTATCCTGCATGCCTTCTTAACCACAGTACCTAACTGTCCTGCTGCCTTCAGGAATCTTTGGGCGTACACCTCAAGATCTCTCTTGTCCTCTGTACTTCCTAGCATCCTGCCATTCATTGTGTATTCCCTTGCCTTGTCAGTCCTTCCAAAATGCATCACCTCACACTTTTCAGGGTTAAATTTCATTTGCCACTGTTTGATTCATCTGACAAGTCTGTCTATGTCGCCCAATAATCTTGGGCTCTCCTTCTCACTATTTACCACACTGTTTTCATGCTTTTTGCAAACTTACTGATCATAACCCCCTGCATTCACATCTAGATAATTAATGTACACCACATACAGCAAGGGATCCAGCACCAAACCCTGTGAAACACCCCTGGATGCAGGCTTCCAGTCATAAAACAACCTTTGACCATTACCCTCTGCTTTCTGCCACTAAGCCAATTTCAGATTCAATTTGCCACATTGCCCTGGATTCCATGGGCTCTTACCTACTTGATCAGTGTCCCATGTGAGATCTTGTCAAAAGCCTTATTGGAGTCCATGTAGACTCCATCAGCTGCAGGGCCCTCATCTACACACCTTGTCACCTCTTTGAAAAATTCAACCAAAGATGTTGGACATGACTTGGTTCGGCACAGCCAAGAAGGGCCAAAAGGCCTGTTTGTGTGCTGTAATGTTCTACGATCTCCCTGACAAAGCCATGTTGCCTATCCTTGATTAATCCTTGCCTCTCCAAGTACAGATTAATTCCACCCCCCAGAATTTTTTCCAATTTTTCCCTCCTACTCATTTCCCTTTACTTCAGTCACCAGTGTTTTTTCATGTCCCCCCTTTGCTCTCCTCATTTATTTTTTAAGTACCTTTTGCACTTTCTATATTCCTCTAGGGCATCCGCTGTTTTGAACCCCCCTGAATCGACCATAAGCCTCCCTTTTTCCCCTTATCCAATCCTGCGTATAACTCCTGGAAATCTAATGTTCTCTAAACTTGTTGGTCTCATCCTTTACTTTTATGGGAACATGTTGGCACTGTACTCTGTCTGTTTCCTTTTAGAATGACTCTCACTTCTCTGATGTGGAGTTTCCGACAAGTAGCTGCTCCCAGTCACTTTGAACAGATCCTGGCCGCAGAATGTGTTATAGTGGAGCAAAGCCAGAACATCATGCCCAATCTCTGTGAAGCCAGGCTTACTGATGCATACAGGCCTCAATCCTCTCAGAATCAGTGCAAAACTCACCACTCTCCCAAAAAAAGTGTAAAAATTGTGACCTGATTGTGATCTAATTAGCACACCTACACAAATCACACTGCCTTTCTTGCCCAAAATGATACTAGTTATTTTTTGGAAAAATCCCATCTCCGACCGTATCCTTTAAAAATCAGCCTCCCCAGTTCAGCAATCTAGCAGGCGATTCTCCCAAAAGTGCTGAATTAGTGGGAGAGCTGTTCTAAATCCCATCTGTTTTGTCCGTTCAGCTTCTCACCTGAATCACTACACTCTGTGCACTGAAGAGTCCCAGTCGGGAATCTCATTAAAAACCTTGTTGGGGGTAGGGGGGACACAGCTTAATCATGCTGGAGTCTGACAGTTCTGGAACTCTACACATGATGTGGGTATGCCGGCGTTGGACTGGCGTAAACACAGTAAAAAGTCTGACAACACCAGGTTTTAGTCCAACCTATTTATTTGATAATATACTCACTAGCTTTCGGGGTTAGTCCCTTCGTCAGGTGAATGGAGAGTTCTGGCCTCAGTCAGAGCATATAAAGCACAGACAGTTTACAGATTACTAATCAGTAATCTCTAAACTGTCTGTGCTTTATATGCTCTGTCTGAGGCCAGAACTCTCCATTCACCTGACGAAGGGGGTAACCCCGAAAGCTAGTGAGTATATTATCAAATAAATAGGTTGGACTAAAACCTGGTGTTGTCAGACTTTTTACTGACTCTACACATGCGCAGTGCTCCCGATCTGCCAGACTCCCTATTCGCTGGCCAGCCCGGGACCCCCCGCAGTGCTGCCCCACCGGCCCGATCTCCGCCCCCACAGCAATTCCCGGGCCAGCCCCGACCATCCCCCTCCTCCCCATCCCACAGCGTCCCAATGAACAGCCCAACCCCTCCAACAATGGCGATTCCCCCATCCTCTGGCCCCACCGAGTCCCCCTCCCAAGGTCAGACCCCCTCGGAGGCAGTCCCTCCTCCCCCCACAGCCTGCCCTAATCCCTGCCCTCCCTCCACTGATCCTGCCTGCAGAGTGGCAGCGGGACACCACCCCCCCCACCCCACTGACTGCCCCTAGGTCTCACCCAACATGGAGAGCTAGTCTGAATCCCACTGGAATGAAGTGCCCCTGATGGGGCACTTTAATTTAATCAGGATTTGAAAGGTCCCGATAATGAACTAATAAACATCCTTAAAACATATTTAAAAAAAGATTCAAATTATTTATCTGCCTTCCCACCAGCTTATAACATGGTCTGACTACCGACTGTTCGGCGGTTCTGGGAGATGCACATGCATTTCCAGTGCATGTGCAAATCCCCATTCAAGGCCAGAGACTGCGTCTCCCACCCCAACCCGACAGAAAAGTTGCAGGTCGCAATAGGAGAATTGCAGCCCTTATTTCTGGTCCATCTTTGTCCTTTTCCATAACTACGTTTAATCTTACTGAACTATGATCACTATCACTGAAATGCTCCCCCCACAGACACCTCTACCACCTCCCCAGCATCATTCCCTAAAATTAGTTCAAGTACCACACCCACACCTGCTTGTGAGACTTTTTATGTGCAGTCTCAAAAATCTCTCCTGGATGTACTTTAAGAATTCCGCCACCCCCCTCCCCACCCCAGGCCTTTCACAATTTGCCTGCCCCAATTAATATTGGGGAATTTGAAATGCCTTAGGAGGATATTCCATATTACCCTGTCACCTTTACACTTTTCATAAGTCATGCAGCACAAAAGCTGGCTTTTTTGTTCATTTTTTGAGATTTGTCCATGTATCTGTTCTCCTATCTCTTCTATCTTGGAATCCCTACGATGCAGAAGGAGGTCGTTCAGCCCTTCAAGTCTACACTGACCACAATCCCACCCAGGCCCTATCCCCGTAACCCCACATATTTACCCCGCTAATCCCTCTAACTTACACATTCTGGGACACTAACGGGCAATTTAGCATTGCCAGTTCACCTAATGCTCACATTCATTTCGTATGGCTTCTCTGTGACTGTTTGGGGGATTATAGTACACTCCCAGTAACGTGATTGCCCTCCTTTTTTTGAAGTTCCACCCTTATGAGCTCAATTGCGGAGCCTGCTAAGATATCATCCCTCCTCACTGCAGTAATTGACTCCATGATCAATATTGTAACAACAGTGCCTCTTTGACATTCCACACTCCTCCACCCCTCACCACACATACACCTCAATCTTGCCTTTCTATACCCTGCAATATAGAGCTGCCAGTCCTACCCTTCCCTCAACCGTCTCTTTGATAGCAATGATATCATACTCCCACGTGTTAATGAACATCCTCAGTTCATCAGCCTTACCTGGAAGAGCCTCTGCATTAAAATAAATGCAGTCTGGCCTTGCAATTTTCCCTTGTGCCTTAACATACCCATCTCTGCATTGCCTTCCAGATTGACATAGCTTTTCTTCTATATTTGGCTGTGCATTACCCCTCCCCCCCCCTCCAACACCACCCCCCCCCCACCCCCGCACTGTACCTTCATTCTGTAACCAATTCCCCTGCCAAATTATTTTAAAATCACCCCCAACAGCACTAGTGAACCTCCCTGCAAGGATATTGGTCCCGTTCTGGTTCAGATGCAACCTGCCAAACTTGTACAGGTCCCACCTTCCCCAGAAATGCACTCAGTGATCCGGGGAACTAAAGCCCTCCTTTCTGCACCATCTCTTCAGCGACACGGTCATCTGCTGTATCCTCCTGTTCCTGCAGTCACTAGCATGTGGTAGTAATCCAGAGATTACAACTTTTGAGGTTCAATCTGTTACCTCACTCCCCACATTCTTGCTGCAGGACCTCATCCGTCTTTCTATCTATGCCCCTGGTGCCAATGTGAACCATGACTTCTGACTGATCACCCTCCCCCTTCAGAATGCCCTGCAGCCGTTAAATGACACCCTTGACTTTCATTCCAAGAAGGAAACACACCATCCCGGAGTCACGTCTGCGGTTACAGATAAGTATGTCTGCAACTACCACTATTGGGTCTCTTACCCTATTGCTCTTCCAACCTTCCTCCTCTCACCATGTGCAACTGAGCCACCCACTTTGCTCTGGTTGCCCCGTCTAGAGGAACCATCACTCTCACCGTTTTCCCAATGCAGTAAAATGGTTCTTGAGTGACATGCACTTTGGGGCTTCCCTGACTACCTATCTGCCACACTCACCACCCCCCTCCACCCCTCCCACTACACCAACTACCCCCCCCCCCCACACATTTCTTCTTATTGGTGGTCATCCATTCTCTCTCCAAATGCACTTCCTTAAGCTGTGAGGCAATCATGTCTTAAAACCTGTTATCCACAAAATTCTTCCATGGAATGTGAGCGTCACTGGCTAGGACAATTGCCCTTAAGGAGGCATCACATTGGAGTTACATATAGTAGGGAAGCACGGTAGTGCAGGGGTTGGCACTGCTGCCTCACAGCACCAGGGACCCAGGTTTGATTCTGGCCTTGGGTGACTATTTGTGTGGAGTTTGCACGTTCTCCCCGTGTCTGCATGGGTTTCGTCCGGGTGCTCCAGTTTCCTCCCACAGTCCAAAGATGTGTAGGTTAGGTAGATTGGCCATGCTAAATTGTTCCTTAGTGTCCAAGGTTAAATAGATTAGCTATGATAAATGTGTGACGTTACAGGGTCTGGGTAAGATACTGTCAGAGAGTCAGTGCAGACTCAATGGGCTGAATGGCCTCTTCTGCAACGTTCTGTCATTCTAGTCCAGATCAGGTAAGGATGACAGATTTCCTTCTCTAAAGGGCATTAGTGAACCAGATATTTATGACAATCATCATCATTAGACTTTTAATTCCAGATTTTCATTAAGTTCCAAATTTCACCATCTGCTGTGGTGTGATTTGAACCCAGGTCCCAAGAGCATTATCCTGGGTCACTGGATTACTAGTCCAGTGACAGTAACACCACTTTGCCACCTCCCCTGGTAAATGCAATATACCAACAGCGATTAGTCACTGGTTACCTGCAGAGTAGTAATACAATGCCAACTGGGTAAAATAACAGGCTATTTAGTGTTGGAGTGACTGAACAGCAGCATGTAGCACCTACTGGACTAAAGAAGTTACTTTGATAAATCTGTTGCCATTTTAATTCTTTTTACCAGTGTGAAACAACACTTCAAAATAAAAGCAATAACAGTTCTGCAATAAATATAGGTTTGGAACTATATAAATAACTGAGAGTGAGTGTAAAAATGTAATTAAGTCAAGAAGCTTAATTTATCCCTCAAAGATGATTTTATTGATAGTACATCGGCTAATATACACATGCAAAAATCCTTGAGGATGATTTGAAACTGCTGCCACTCTACGTCTTATCCAAAAATAGGCAACCGGCTGCTGAAAGTTAGGGGACATACCTTGGCTGCCCCAAAGAAGCCTCAGGCCACCCTTGTGCTTAATGAAAGAACAACAAGCTCAGAACAGGAGGCTGAAATCAGGATCTCCAGACCATTTTCACCCAGCAGTCAATGGCCTAATTTGGGGAATCACGGCAATCAATATTGAAAAGATCCCCTACCCTTCCTCCTTCCACTCTGGTGGGGCCTGCAGAATGAGGATTCCTTCCTGCCTGTGCCAGGCCTGAACCACTGACTGTAGGAGCAGGCTGATTTCCCCTCCTTTCCCACAACTGGCATGCTGCAGCAAAGCGTGCTCGAACCTGGAAAGCTCTGGGGGCCTGACAGGATGACAACTGAGGGGTCACTTTGCACAAAATGGGTGTGGCATTGGTGGGAGGCTGAGGCAAAACAGCCACTGCGTGTTACTTTAATACAGGTGTCAACCAGTTTAAAGTGAATGAGTTAGCAACTGGGATGATATAAACTATTAAGGGAAAATTTGAGTATATTGTCATGAAAGAAAATTAATCCCATAGTATATTCAAGTTTAAATTATTGATAACTCAGAATCCCATGTTGGATTGCTGTTTTGTTTTGCCCTGTTACTTTTTTCCCCAGTTATATATTGATCTCTTTCATTGATTACTATATGGACTATCTCATGCATTGCATTTCTGGTGCCAGTCTCAATATCCTGAATTGTACTCATTGTAATTCTGTACTTCACTGTAATTCTATTCTTTGTGCCCCTGGCCTGTACTATTCTATAGACTTACAGATATGGTAATTAGCCATAGTCCATAAAGGACAATGGGCATTTCTCTCCATGAGACAGACAACTGGTTAGGTATAGCTTGAGAGACAGTTTGGGACAAGTTGGGGAGGCAGGCCTTCATATAGTAACAGCCAGTACAGGAATGGAACCCACGCCTTTGGTGTCATTCTCCATCTTACTCTAGGCAACCAACCCCTATGTTCACATATGTCTTTATTCTGTAGACCTTTCAAACTGAATCTCAAAGATCCATTGAACATAATTAGAGGCGGGAGGCAGTTCCATGGAACAAAATTTTACAGGAAGTACTCTCTTTCTTTCCTCATCGTGCCAGCTATGGTCCACTATTGCTCTTGCTCCTGAGTCAGAAGGTCATGGGTTCAAGTCCTATTCCAGTAGAAGCAGCTATCAGTGAGTTATTAAACTTAAGTTTCATTCGGCTGCTTAGGAGTGCTACTCAAAGAAGAGGAGAGTTCTTCCCAAATCTTTAAGAATAGTGAATGCCCTCAATGTCTATTGAGCAATATTACACATGGTCAAGATGAACGTGGCCTTAACTCATCCAAGTAGAAGGAATCCACAGGTACACCCATCAGGGATTCAACATTATTCTCTCAGGTTTGGTAAAATAAGCTTTTCTAACAAATGTTCATTTATCTCACAGTTGTTCATGGGGCCTTATTGTACGCCATGTCTTCCCATAAAACAACACCGACCACACTTGCAATGTGGTTCATTGCCTGCAAAAAGTTTTGGGAGCAAAAATGGCACAACGTCAATGCAAGATATTTCCAATCTGCAGCTTTTCCATTTCCACAGGTTCTGCAAGTTAGAATAAAAACCAGTTGCAAGTGAACAGGACGGAGAATGCCTCCATTTGAACACTCCTGGAAGAGGACCAGAGAAAGATTCAGAAACTCTGTATAACCTCCCATGGACTCAAGGCAGTGTGGTCCCAGGCAAAGGCTTTGTGGAACAATTTAAGGAACAGTTGGATTTTCTGGTGGATGAAGGGACCTGGAGCTCCTCTTATCTGGGATGAGCTTTGATTATAACCTTTTCCATTTCTATTATGTACAATATTATTCAATAGGCATTGAGGATGTTGTACACAGATTTAGTAATCTCTTTGAACAATTTCTTTTGTCATCGTTTATTACAGCACTGAAGGACTAATAATACCGAGAAAAGACACATTCCAATTTGTATTAGAATTCTTTAATTTAATAAATTCTTTGATCACCCAATAAAATAAAACAGAACCCAGAGTCATTCTTTACATTTACAATCTGGGTGAAGAGGAAGACTTCTACAGAGGTCAAAGTTCACCTTATCCCTTTAAGAGAAATACCTTTTATAATCACAAGCTTCTATGCTGAGACATATCGCAAAAATTGAGAAGGAGATAAGCCAAAATAACGGGACTATAAGGTTAAGCTCATTAGTTACGTCCAAAACAAGAAGATTGGCTAGCACGATTGAAGATAGTTAAAGCAATTAATTCAGTCTTACAGGTGCAAGGCTGCAGCAGAGAAGCTGATGATGCTGTCACCATGGTTACCTAGTGTGAGACAAGCCACAAACATCCCAGTGGTATCACACCCTTATGGTAGGTACAAGGATTTCACACAACAGGTGTCAAAGACAGTGCCTTCCCAGAAGGCATTGCAAATGCTAAAGAGTGCACCAAAATCAACAAAAAGCTTAAAGGGGTAGGAAAGTCCTGGCATGGGAGAGCACCTTTAGTTTAAACTACTCTCTCAACTATACATTGTTCACCTAAATTTTCAGTTGATGATTTTTTTTTTACAAGAAGGCCTGTAGGTCTTCAGCAGGGAGTCCCATGGGTACACTTTCACCACATGGACCTCAGCCGTGAAAGAAGGCAGTTCATCCCATCTTCATCTCCCAGGGATGGGCAATGAGTGTTGATCTTGCCAGAAGAGCCCAAATCCCAAGAACAATTTTAAAGATGAAAATTAGCGGGAATCAGAAAGTCAGTCCATTCCGCTGGAGCCCGGTGTAATACTAATTGGGAAAGCTGTATTTCTAACTGACGGGGTGGTTCCCAGTGCCCCCACCTCACCCCACTCCAACCCAGGGCCATGAATTATCTCTGCAGCCTCCCTGGCTCTTAGTGAAATTGTTCCTGGTTGTGAAGGTGCTCACCTCACTGAGGCAGCCTGGTGGTGCTCACACTGAGGGTGCTTCCATGCATTCCAGCGTCTTTGTAAAAAAAACAACTACTGAATAAAATTCTAGTTTGAACATTACAGCAGTAATTCTGTGGGCCTTGTTGCAGGAGAATGTAGGCTTGAGATAAGGCTATGAAAATATGTGGCCAATCCTCCAACTTAGGCTCCCATCCATTGAAACTGCACAATTGGGAGCTGATCCTCGCAGAATTCCTTTTATTTCCATCTAAAATGGAAAAATGCTATCCCTCCAGACATTCCTTCCCCTTCAATTACTCCCTGATAATAATTAACCATAGCACTCACCCAGGCTAGGTCTATACAGTATATAACACCATTCCTCCCAACTGTACAGTGTACATATTGTGTGTGTATGTATATGTGTGTGAGTGTGTGTGTATGTATGTGTGAGAGTGGGTGCGTGTATATATATCTATATATAAAATATAGGGGAACAGCACTCTCCTTAGCTAGGGATATACATTTTATATATATATAGCACTCAGTCTAGCTGGGTCTGTACAATAGTATAATCTTGTGAAGCAATTTGTATTTAAAGATAAAGAATTTTATTTTTTTACAAAAATGTATTCTGCTTGAACGACATTGATGTGACATCTCGAGCGCGAATGACATCTTTTCCTTTGTATGCCTCAGGAGCTTTGCGCAATTTTCACCTCATACAATGTCTAGCTCTTCACACCAGTTAAGTGCACAGGTAATTGTGCTTGCTGACACAGAGCCACATTCACTCTGTGGTTGACTGGATATTGGTTCCAGAGTTCCCATCTCTGCCCTCTGTACATATGTCAGCTGGTTCGAAGGTCCCTTCTTTCAAAGCAAAATGTCAAATGGTGAAAATAAAAACCCCACAGAGGGAGTATTAAATCTGGTCTGACAAGTTGGAATTGCCTATTTGCAAGTCTAAACATCATGGTTTGGTTCTAGGTCTATGCCCCTTAAAGTTCACAGTCGCACCCATCACTGAAATACTTGATGCAATGTCCTGCTGATACCAATTCCTTGACCTTCTACGTTAATGTCTAAATCCATTGAAAGGTAATTATTCAACGTTACATAATCTCTTTAAAAAAAGACAATAATAATTCTATCTTTACTCACATTGAACGTTAGCTTATTCTGTTGCTCTGCCCTTATCAATCAGATAGACTTCATAAGTGAGAATCCCCTCCACCATTACAATCAAATCCCTAATTCTATGCAAGCTTTAAAATCCTTTATGGCACTCGTGATGATTGGTATCATTTCTTACATTTGACAAAAGGGTCACGAAAACAGCCAACGGTCATATCTCAGATTCCCTTCTGTAAGACCTTTGATCCAAAGCTAAAGTCGCCTGTAATCGGTCAAATTCATGCCGGCTGCTGTTGGGACTCGGGTCATCCAGGACCCTGCTGTCTTCATCGTCATCACCCTCGTCATCCTCATCTCGGCTCATAAAAGCCAATTCATTCTCGTAGCAGAAGGAGTTTGTGCTGGGAACAAGAAACTTGCTTTCCATCAGTTCCTTGGCACTGCATCGGGGGGTTGTGGGCACCTCATAGGTTTTATGGAAATGTGAGTAGTCCACTTTATACTGGTCCTTCTCCTCAAAGAGCACCGGTTCGAAACGTTGGCCCCATAGAATCTCACTGGCCAAGTACGAGCTGCGGGCTTGTGTGGTCATTGCTGTCGCTTCCACCATTCCTTCAAGGATGACCACAATTTCAAAGTCTGCCATCTCCAGGTCCTGCTTGCTAATACCATATAGTGGGCTTTCCTCATCAATCTCATGGAGAATAGTTATTGGGGAGACTAAGAATATACGATCATATCCTTTATCGAATCCCACGTCAATGTCAATCTGGTCAAGGGGAATATATTCTCCTTCCTCAGTGATCCGTGGCTTGATTAACTGAGCTCGGACATGGGCTTCCACTATGTGGCTTTTCCTCAGATTTCCCACCCGCCACATCAGAGAGAGTTTGCCGTCCCTCATGGCTATCACTGCGTTATGGCTAAAAAGTAAGGTCTGGGCTCGTTTCTTCGGCCGTGCCATTTTCGCCATTATGGCACCAATCATGAACGAGTCTATTATACAACCTACAATGGACTGGAAGACCACCAAGAAGATGGCCAACGGGCACTCTTCCGTCACACAGCGGAAACCATACCCGATAGTTGTCTGAGTTTCAATGGAGAAAAGGAAGGCAGCAATGAATCCGTTCACCTGCAAAACACAGGGCATGAAGTTCTCATCTCCAGCAGGGTTCTCTAGGTCTCCATGTATCAGTGCGATAAGCCAGAAGGCCAGGCCAAAAGCCAACCATGAAATGACAAAGGCTAGCGAGAAAATCAGCAGCATGTACCGCCAGCGCACGTCCACACAAGTGGTGAAGATGTCAGCAATGTACCGCTGGGGCTTGTCGCTCATGTTTGCAAACTGTACGTTGCACTGGCCATTCTTCTTGACAAAGCGGCTGCGGCACTTCCTCCTGGTGTGGATTTTCCCATTGCCATAGCCGTTGATTCCTGGCATGGTGGTGAGCCTCAGCCCGTCTTCGTCTGAGGACACGATGCTGTAACGGTTGTCACAAGCGCCAGTCATTCCTGCCCGGAGAGCAGGATCTCTTCAGCTGAGGGGGCCCCCTGTCTGTCAGCTGACAAGGCCCCCAGCCCACCCCCCCCCCTCCCACCCACCCCCACCCTCCCCCCACCCCCCACCCCCCCGCCCCAAGGGAAAGGAACAAAGTCGAGTCTCTGACAATGGAAGGGAGTCCAGGCCGCTTGGCTCGCCCTGTCAGTGTGTCGTCAGCAGCACCCTGAAATAAAAATAATCATGGTTAAAACGTGCAATATTAAGAAAGGCAAACGTCACACACTCAAAAAAAAAATGCTCTGCTCTGTGTCACTAGCATCAAGGTCAACTTTACAAATTTAGGAACAGAAGTAGGCCAATTAGCCCCTCAAAGCCTGCTGCTGCCATTTAACCAAATCATGGAGAAATACGCAGTGTGAGTTGTCAACTCCATCTGAGCCACTGCAAATCAGTGGCCAGTTTCCTCCAGCCCCCACCGACCCCCTTGTAGGTTTGGGTTCACTGGAAAAGGCAGGAATCCCCACAGTCTTACCCACACCCAGTTACAATCAGCCATAAGCAGCTTTGATGGAAGGTTGTAAGCAGACTGGTAGGGCCCGTGTCTGTGAGATATTCGTTTTGTCCAAAAGAATGAGTGTAATTCAGCATATGCTGTGATGTTTTAACAAAACGATTGTGAAATGGAAAGGGAGTGGGTGTAAGGTGTCATTTTTCAATGTGTAGTTGTGAAACACCTCCACTCCAGGGGCACTGGATGGCATGGTGGCACGGTGGCAAGCACTGCTGCCTCACAGCGCCAGGGACCCGGGTTCAATTCCGGCCTTGTGTCACTGTCCGTGTGGAGTCTGCACTTTATCCCCATGTCTGCGTGGGATTCCTCTGGGTACTCCAGTTTCCTCCCACAGTCCAGAGATTTGCAAGTTAGGTTGATTGGCCATGCTAAATTGCCCCTTAGTGTCACAGGATTAGCAGGGTAAATGAGTGGGTTGAGGAAATAGGGACTGGGTGGGATTGTGGTCAGTGCAGACTCGATGGGCCAAATGGCCTCCTTCTGTGGGGATTCTATTCTATGATTTATGATTGGATCAATAATAGACTGAGAATAAGTTGAATCGGGCAAATAATTTCATGGCATCATTTTGTATCCAGTCTCTCCAATCATTTAAACTGTGTTAGATTTTCAACAAAATTCCATAGAAATTACAAACTCAGCAAAGGGACAATGGACCAGCTGGCTGCCTTTGGTCTGTATGACCTTATGAAGTTCTGTCAAAGAGACATATTCCACAACAAAGAAAAGGAACAGGAACAATTCAACACTTTGCTAAATTACACTGGTCACTTCAGCATTTCCATGTGGAGGAAATTCTATGTTTACTTCTCCTCCGCATCTCTTAGCGACAGGCCTAAAAATGGCTTGAAGACCATAAGAACAGAGAACAGTACAGCACGGGAACAGGCCATTCGGCCCTCCAAGCCTGCACCGATCATGATGCCTGCCTAAACTAAAACTGTATGCGCTTATGGAGTCCATGTCCTTCTATTCCCATCCTCTTCATGTATTCTAATTGCCCCTTAAATGCCTCTATCATACCTGCTCCCACCACCTGCCCAGGCAGTGCGTTCCAGACATAAAAAAATAGGAACAGGAGTAGGCCATTCAGCCCTTTGAGAATGCTCCATTCTTTAATAAGATCACAACTGATCTTACATTCACTAAATCCAATTTGCTGCCTTCTCTCTGTAACCCTTAAGTTCCCCAACTGATTAAAAAGTCATCGATCCTGGCCTTGAGGATGTTCAAGGACTCAGCCACTACAACTTCCTGGTAAAGAATGCCAAAGATTCACCACTCTCTGAAAGAAGGATTTCTTCCTCAAATCCATCTTTAATAAGCACTCCCTTATTCTGTGACTATGCCCTCTGGTCTTACACTCTGCTCTGCCATGAGTGGAAACATCTGCCAACATGTATCCTGTGTAACCACCCCCCTACCCCTCCCCAGGAATCTTGGCAAAGGCCTGGGAGTAGGGTTGCCTGTTACGTTATTGAAGATGCCAAGACTGCGATCGATAGGCATTTGCTGGGTAAGGACATCAAGAAATAGGGGGTCAAAGAAAGGCAAATGAGATTGAGATATGGATCAAACATGAACTGATTAAATTGTAAAGGAGAATCAAGGGGCTGATTGATTGACCCCTGTTCTTCTGTTCCATGTCAGGGGGAGGAAAGGATAGAAAGAGAAATGAACATAAATGCACTTTCACTGTCTATTAAAAGAGCTAAATTTTGGCATTTGGTCAGCTGGTTTGGCACAGTAGCACACCAATGATAAGTCTGTAACCTAGACCTGCAGTAACAGTACCCTATGCACATCAGAGTCCCATGATATTGTGTGACAAGTTGTGTAACACTGCAAATAACTTTGTGAGCAGTAATTCGAGGGAGTTTAACAATAAGTACCTTCCTGATTCCTGCATTGCGAGGGGCTGAGAATCCATTTATTTAGAAGGCAATACATATTTCCTTTTTAGTCCAATCTCTATCAATGCAATGGCAACAATACTTTCCTGCAATCGCTTTCAAGCTGTTTTATTATGCTGAGATTGTGCTCCCTCGAGGCTTTTGAGCCTTAAACTGATTTTCAAGCATTTTGTTTTCTAAATTACAACTTTCAGCATCCATTAACCGAATGCTCCAAATCATCGCGACTTCCTAAATATATTCATTTTTTTAAAAAAAGAGCCACATGCTCTTTGCAAAGTAATGGATTTTGAGAGCAAATCTAATTTTTTTTCTAAAAAATATGTGTTGTCAATTCTTTTTTTTTGTTGAGTTGTAGTATTCAATTGCACTGAAGGATTGGAACATTTTCCACTTCAGGTCTGCATCAATCACTCCCAGATCAGGTATCATGTAGCTAAATTTGGAATAAAGCTCCCTGAACTCTGTTGCAATGATTTGCCTCAGCTGTAATCTCAACAAAGCATGATAGTGAAGGGGATTGTTCAAACACACTTCATATTTGACACCTTGGTAGATCTTGACTTTGTGTGACACTGTCAAACCGTCAATGGCATAAAGCATCACATGTGGCTCAGTGGGTAGCACACATGCCTCTGACTTGGGGGGTGGGTGGGGGGAAATGTGCATTTGAGCCCCACTCCAGAACTTGAACACAAAATCCAACCTGGCAAGTACAGAGGCAGTGCTGCACTGTTGGAAACCCCATCTTTCAGATAAAGTAAAAAGTTAAAGTTTATTTATTAGTGTCACAAGTAGGCTTACATTCACAAAGCAATGAAATTACTGTGAAAATCCCCTAGTTGCCACACTCCGGCACCTGTTTGGATACACTAAGAGATAACGTAGAATGACCAATCCACCTAACCTGCACATCTTTGGACTGTGGGAGGAAACTGGAGCACCTGGAGGAAACCCACACAGACACAGGGAGAACACACAAACTCCACACAGACAATGATCCAAGCCGGGAATCGAATCCGGGTTCCTGGCACTATGAGACAGCAGTGCTAACCACTGTGTCACTGTGCCACCCCTAATCTGTCAGGTAGAACATAGAACATAGAACATAGAACATTACAGCGCAGAACAGGCCCTTCGGCCCACGATGTTGCGCCGACCAGTTACAAAAACAATGACCCACTAGCCTATACCAATCCCTTTTCGTCCATAAACCTATCCAGAGATCTCTTAAACGCCCCCAAACTAGACGCATCTACAACTGCAGCAGGCAGGGCATTCCAATCCCTCACCACCCGCTGGGTAGATGTAGAAGATCACATGGCACTATTTTGTAAGAGAGTTAGAGAAAGTACTAAACTGGGGGAAGACTAATTACAGTAATATTAGGCAGGAGCTAGGGAATGTAGACTGGAGTTGGGGTTGGGGGGTGGGGGGGGGGCAGCTGTTTGAGGCTAAATCCACATCCAATACGTGGGAATCTTTTAAAAGTCAATTGTTAGCAATTCAGGACAAGTATGTCCCTGTAAAAATGAAGGATAAAGATGGCAAGATTCGGCGACCCTGGATGACAAGAGAGAAAGTGAGAAAGAAGGAGGTATACATAAATTTCAGGAAATTAAAAAGTTAGCAGGAAAGAGTTTAAACAGGGACTTAGGAGGGCAAAAGGGAGCCATGAAATGTCATTGGCAGGCAGGATTAAGGAGAATTCCAAGGCATTTTATGCGTACATAAGGAGGAAGTAGGTAGCTAAGGAAAGGGTAGGTTCACTCAAGGACCTTTGCAGCAGTATTCACAAAGGAGAAGGATGTGATGGATGGAGAGTGTAGAAAAGGAGGATGTTGACATTCTAGGACATGTTGAGATAAAAAGGGAGGAGGTATTGGAGGTTTTGAAAAACATTAAGGTGGACAAGTCCCCAGCGCCAGATAGGGTCTTTCCCAGAATACTGAGAGTGGTGAGGGAAGAAATTGCCGAGGCCTTTTGAGGCCAAAAACTTTGTATCCTCTTTAGTCACGGGGTGAGGTATCAGAGGATTGGAGAGTAGCTAACATTGTTCCTCTGTTTAAGAAAGGAAGAAGAGAGAATCCAAGAAATTACAGGCCTGTGAGCCTTACATCAGTGGTGGGGAAATTATTGGAGAAGATTCTTAGGGATAGGATGTACTCACATCAGGAAGGGAATAGGCTTATTAGCGATAAGCAGCATGGTTTTGTGAAGCGGAGGTCATGTCTCACAAACTTGATTGAGTTCTTTGAGGAAGTGACAAGAAAGATTGACCAGGGCAGTGGATGTTGTATATATGGACTTTAGTAAAGCCTTTGATAAGGTTCCTTATGGAAGGCTGATACAGAAGGTGATGTCATATGGAATCCAAGATGAGCTGGTAAGATGGATCCAGAACTGGCTTGGGCATAGAGAGCAGAGAACAGCAGTGGAAGGGTGCTTTTCTAACTGGAGGTTTGTGAAAAGCAGTGTTCCACAAGGATCAATGCTGGGGCCTCTGTTGTGTATAATATATATAAATGATTTGGAGGAAAAGGTAGGTGGTCTGATTAGTAAATTTGCAGATGATACAAAGATTGGGGGAGTAGCAGATAGTGAGGAGGATTGTCAGAGGATACAGCAGGATATAAATTAGCTGGAGACCTGGGCTGAAAGATGGCAGATGGAATTTACCCCAGACAAATGTGAGGTGATGCGATTTGGAAGGTTTACTGCAGGAAAGTAAACACTAAATGGTAGAGCCTTAGAAATATTAACATACAGAGGGATCTAGGCATGCAGATCCACACTTCTCTGAAGGTAGCAACTCAGGTTGACAAGGTGGTCAAGAAGATGTATGGCATGCTGGCCTTCATGGGTTGGGGTGTTGACTATAGGAATTGGAAAATCATGGTGCAACTGTAGAGTGGAGCATTGTGTACACTACCGGAAAGATGTTAATGCTTTGGAAAGGGTGCAAAAGAAATTTACCAGGATGTTGCCTGGTTTGGAGGATATGAACTATGAAGAAAGGTTGAAGAAACTTGGATTGTTTTCATTGGAGCTTCAGAGGATGAAGGGGGACCTCATCACAAGATTATGACAGGCTTGGATAGAGTGAATTATCAGCGTCTTTTTCCAAGGTTCGAAAGGTCAGTTATTCGGGGGCAGAGGTTGAGAATGAGAGGGGGAAAGTTTAAAAGAGATATAAGGGGCAAGTTTTTCATGCAGAGGGTGGTGAATGCTTTGAATGCGCTCTCAGAGGAGGAAGCAGATTCTATAACAACATTCAAGAGGCAGCTGGATAGATACATGAATAGACAGGGAATAGAGGGATATGGACCATGTGGAGGCAAGAAAATAGTACAGAGGCATCTGCGTCGGCACAGACTTGGTGGGCTGAAGGGCCTGTTCCTCTGCTGTACTGTTCTTTGCTCTTCGTTCTTAGTTATAGGAACATAGGAATTAGGAACAGAAGTGGCAATTCAGCCCTTTGAGCCTACTCTGCCTTTCAATCAGATCATGGCTGATCTCTTCCTGGTCTCAAATCCACCTCCCCACCTGTTCCCCATGTCCCACAAGCCTGTTTCTTTATCAGAAATATATCTAGTTCCTTCTTGAAACCATTCAATAATTCAGACTCCACTGCGTTATGAGTGAGCGAGCTCCACAAATTCACCACCCTTTGCGAGAAGTAGTTCCTCCTCATCTCAGTTTTAAATCTACCACCTCTCAACAAACCTGTGACCGCTTCTTTGAGATTGCCCCATAAGAGTAAACATTTAGTCTACATTTACTTTATCGATCCCTTTTAAAATTTTATATACCTCGATCAGATCCCCGCTCATTCTTTTAAACTCCCCGGAATCAATCTGGTGAACCTCCTCTGAACTGCCTCCAATGCCACCACATCCTTCCTCAAATAAAGAGACCAAAACTGGGCACAATACTTTGAAATAGAATCATAGAAACTCAACAGTGCAGAAGGAGGCCATTCGACCCATCAGGTCTGCACCAACAACAATCTCACCCAGGCCCTATCCCCGCTATGTAATTCTGCTAATTCCTCCAACCTATCACATCCTGGAACGTTAAGGGTTAATTTAGCATGAACAATCAACCTAACCTGCACATCTTTGGAGTGTGGGAGGAAACCAGAGCACTCGGAAGGAACCCACGCAGACATGGGGAGAACATGCAGACTCCACACAGACAGTGACCCAAGTCGAGAATCAAACCCAGATCCCTGGAGCTGCGAGGCCGCAGTGCTAACCACCATGCCACCCCTGTACCACCATGCCTAGTTCTAGTTTCACCATGTTCTAATTTTAGCAGTCAGTTAGATTGCTGCTATTTGCCTCAAGCCAATGCCGTCCAAAGCCAAGACCAAAGCTTTTTGAGGTTTTCCTGCAAAGCTAACTACAACTCACAGCCAGGCTGCTGAACATCAACCAGTTCTCCCAGACACTGTGGTAGCATCAAATTAGTGCACCAGTATTGTTGAAGACACCTGATTTTGTTTGACTTATTATTGTCACACATATTGGTAGACAGTGTAAAGTATTGTTTCTTGCACACTATACCCTAGATAAAACATGCCGTTCATGAAGTACGTAGGGGAGAAGGAAAAGGATAGTGTTGCAGCTACAATAGGGTGGAGAGAAAGATCAGCTCAATATGTGATCTGACCATTCAAAAGTCCGATGACAACAGAGAAGAAGCTGTTCTTGAGTCAGTTGGTACCTGTAGGATTGACATCAAAATAGTGCCAATGTTGTTGGATGAAGGACTAATGGAATTTTTTCTCTCAACAGATTTTTACTCCAGCATTTTGACCAAAGGAACTCTGTGATGGTCCATATTGCAGATGGATTGAATTGAATTGAGGAGCAACTGTGATGTGGGGGTGGCATTTCAGAGGAACTGGAGTGTGGGTATCTGCTCGTGGACAACTCGTATGAAATGAAGGATTTTTGGATGCTTCCCAGTTCCTTCCAAGGGAGCCTCAGCATATCTCTGATGGCAAGGATTGTGCTTCCTTGAGAGCAAGGTTACAGATTGCACAACAGAACACCACGAGCTTGGAAACGTACTCCAGAAAAGATGGGAAATCTCCAGAAAATACTGGAGCCTTGGTCAATATTAATCCCTCATCCAACATCACTGGGCTTTAGCACGTTACTGTTTGTGGAAGCTTGCTGTGCACACATCAATTGCCACATTTCCAACACTGACTGCACTTCAATGATTCACTGAAATTGCACTGAATCACACAGTTTTGCGTTGTTGATCTAACCTTATTGCCCAGATCTTGAGGACTAAGCCTTAGACCTAAATATCTGCCGGCTATGGCCCTGCTGGTTATACTAAGATAGTGCCTATTAGTGCTCTCCAGTGCTAACCCAACCAGATTTTACACCTAATTTATGTGGGACTCAGCTACCCCCATCAATACAACTCTAGAATCTGCCTGCCCAAGTTTGCCAACTCTGATGGGACACATTCCTGGTTGATGTCATGATATGAACTCCTGCCTCCAAGTGACCCAAACCTACACTCTTGCCATTGGTCACACAACTTGTAAATCCTTATGGTACAACCAATTGAAAAGAATCACAGAATCCCTACAGTACTGAAGAGGCCATTTGACCCATTGAGTCTGCACTGGCTCTCTGACAGAATAGTTTCCATAATCCATAATCTGCCACATTTGCCATGGCAAATCAACCTAACCTACACATCGTGGGACACTAATGGGCAATTTAGCATGGCCAATCCACCTAACCTGCACATTTTTGGACTGTGGGAGGAAACCAGAACACCCGGAGGTAGGAGGAAACCCAGGCAGACATGGGGAGAACATGCAAACTTCACACAGACAGTTACCCAAGGCTGGAATTGAACCTGGGTCCAGGAGTTGGTGAATAAGCTCTGCATTACCAGACTAGATGATTCTTAATGGATTGGTCAAGCATCCTTCTTTCATTTCATCAAAATGTTAATAGTTAATAAACAAAAGTGTTCAAAGTGATTTTACTTTTTAAAGAAAAGTTTTCTAAATCTCTGATAGATGTTTTTTCTCCTGAGTATTTACTTGCAGCAGTGTCCTGAAGATTAATCTTTAATTCCTGGTAACTCCAGGGTAAGCCTTGAGGAGTGACAGTCTTTAGCAGCCCCTTAGCTACCAACAGGACATGTGACTTTGGAATCCTCAAAGGACTCCTGGTTGCTTTTCATGTACTGGACCAAACTGACGGGATCCAATCCTGATTTCTGAAGGCAAATGTGCCTTATCCATCTTTGTTATTCTGGAATCCAGTCTTATGTCAGGGTTAGGGAAGACAGAACTCCTGGCATAGGGGGCTGCCACACTCATCAGCATTGTAGGTGGAAGTTCTACTCCACTCAAGGCCAGCTGTGAACTCCCAGAGTTGGCAGCCAGCCGGCATATCAGAGTCGCTTTCTGTTTCCAGAACATTCTGCTAGAGAGTTACAGCGGGATTCCTGTGGATCTCAGGGGGAGATTATTGACCAATGTGGTGACCTCACCAACCAAAACAACTTCAAACAATTTGAAGATCCCAAGACATGGGGCCTAACAACTCAGCAGCAGATTAAAGTATATTGAATGAGAACATGAAGCATCAAAAACCCAGAATGGAACAACCAATTACCAAAATTATCCTTGTAAATCAGTCTGACTGCACTAGATAGATAAGTAAGTGAGAATCATACAGATGATTTAATTTTTTATTTATTCATGAGATGTGGCCACGATTGGTAAGGCCAACATTTATTGCCATTTTCCAATTGCCCTGGAGAAGATAAGTTGCCTTCTTGAACCATGGCAGTCCGTGAGGTGTAGGTACACCCTCAGTACTGTTTGGGAGGCAATTCCAGAATTTTGACCCAGCGACCATGGAGGAAAGGTGAGGCAAGTTCCAAGTCAAGTTGGCGTGTGACTTGGTGAGGAAGTTGTAGGTTGTGATATTCCCATCTGTTTGCTGCCCTTGTCCTTCATAGTGGTAGAGAATTGAATTTCCTCCCTGTGCCTCCCCCGCCTACCTCTCTCCCCCCCTTAAAGATGCTCCTGAGAACTTCTCTCTTTGACCAAGGCTTGGATTATCCGTCCTAATATTTCCTTGCGCAAGGCCATGTCAAATTCTGTTCAAAAAGCACTCCTGTAAAGATCAGTAAAACATCTTACTATGGGAAATTTAAGCTGGTGCTGTCGATTAGCAACACTGAATGTGGGAGTGTAAATGCCACCCAGAAAAATGATGATTTGTAGATCGGACTAAGAACAAAAAATGGCCATTCAAACTGTCCGGTTAAAAACCTGAATGTTACATGAATATACTTCAGTCAATGGATCTCATCCCATTCTCACCTCACTCTATGGTTGATGTTTAATATCCCTTAATCAACTTGAAACGGACAATAAATGGCTGGTGTGAGGGAGGAATCAGGGCGGGGAGACATGGGGGCGATGAAAATTGTAATTCCAGTCCATGAAAACAAAATGGGATGGGACAATTGGGTAGCTCTAATCAAGCCTCTCTCCTCCACCACTCACATCCCACACTCCTGTCTCTAATTCCAATTAAACTACTTCAAGATGGTGCTGAACTGAATAGTTTACAGGAGGGTTGTATTAACTGGATACTTTTAACGGCATGATCGATAATCATACTCGTTTATTTCCACATTTGTCAATGAAATGTTGTAGTCAACTCCTTATTCAGCAGTGATGGGTGGACTGCATTCATCCAATCTGGCTTAATGAAATGTTGGGCCATGTACCAAATCTGATGGTGAAATAGGCTGGTTTCATATTTTTTAAAAGGAAATAATGCATCTATTATTTGTGCTATTTCTTCGCTTTGTGGTCTGCAATGTCCTCACTATGTTAACGGTTGTGGGTTTTAAACAAAAAGAAAAAGACATGGTTTACATGCATGGATTCAAAATAACACATTTATTGGAAGAGATGTTGCCTGCACAGAACAGAAACTGAAAATAAAAGCAGGAGCCTCTGAAACATACCAATAACTTTACCATCAAATTACATGACCTGCTCTTAAAGCAATCATGCAACTATTTAAATATATAACATGGTCTGTCTGAACAATCTGAGGAGAAGTGTATGACACAGTTCAAGGCTTATGCCACTTGATAAACTATCTGTTCATGGCTTCTAGTAACTCTCTGGATGGTATTAATGATGGCCAAAGGGGCTTGTCTTCTGGCTGGAGATCCAATGACAACGTTGTGTTAACTCTTTAAGGAAGCCCCTCCCCCAAGTAGCTGACAAGTAACCTCATATATCGTTAACCTTGAGCACAAAAACATCTAGCTGAAACCCAGGTGCAGTACTGTGCAAATGCTGCATGGTCTTTTGGAAAAAAACTTTAAACCGAGGTTCCATCTGTCTATTTAGTTTAATGTGAAGGATTCCGAGAGCAAGAGAACTATTCCTGGTGCCCTAGCCAAAAGAATGGTCCTTCAATCAACATCACAAAAAAGACAATATCTGGTCATTGTTGTTTGTGGGAATTTGCTCTGCACATATTAGCTATCATGTTTCCTGTGTGATAACAGTGAATCCACTTCAAACTACATTGCCAATGAAGCACATTCAAATACCTGGTCGTTGTGAAATCTCTATAAAATGCCAATGTTTCTTTCTGTCCTGTTACAGTGATGGGATTTAGTCGTGTGGTCACCCATTTTTCCATTTCAATCCCTACAAGACTGGCATTCCAATACATGCTATCCCACACTGAGTCCAAATACCTTCTCCTGCCTAAAATGTAGTTTTTTGTAGGTTCCTCGGCAAAGCAGCCAGCCTAATTAAAGAACCCCACACACTCTGGACATTCTCTCTTCCATCTTCTTCCATGGGGAAAAAGATACAGAAGTCGGAGGTCACGCACCAACCGACTCAAGAACAGTTTCTTCCCTGTTGCCACCAGACTTTTGAATGGACCTACCTTGCATTAAGCTGATCTTTCTCTAGACCCTTGCTGTGACTGTAATGCCACATTCTGCACTCTCTCCTTTCCTTCTCTATGTACAGTATGTTTTGTCTGTATAGCACACAAGACACATGTATACTAATACATGTGACAATAATATGTCAAATCAAATCAAAACCAAATGGGCAAGGGTTACGTATCCTTAAGGCAAAAACAGCTTCCCCTGTGTGATGCCAATCTGGATGATAATAGTTGACCAAGTGAATCTAAATTGACAGGAAATACAAAATTGGCAGCACTTGTGCAGATAAAATTTCGCTTTAAAAACCCTAAAGTCTTTTACACCTGTAAAAGTCCCAGGTGCTGGGGATGGGGGGAGGGGGGGGTGGTTTGATGGAAGGGAGGTGGTGTGGAGAGAGAGGGTGGGGGCTGCAGGGGTGGAAGTGGGAGAGTGGGCTGCTTGACGTAAGTTTCTTTAATCTGTTTAACTTTTGTATTTTTTTGTGCAAAGAAATGGATTGCTTAAATCAGGATTTAAAAGAAAACAATTGAAAAGATGTTTATACCTAAGCCAATTTAATTACCATTCAGTGATTCAATTGAAACCACAATGAATAAAACACAAAATCCTGAATTTGACACAGGATGATTCAACGTCTATTGCTGCACCTTCTTGACAAGGAGGAAGAAAGAAGTTGCTTTTATATAACACTTTTCATGACCACAGGATGTCTGAAAGCAATTTACAATACGTACCTTTGAAGTGTAATCTCAAAGCTCTAGGTTGATTTATAGTTAGAATGTTGTGGGCACGATTAAGTCCACTGCCAGAGTCCTCAGCACATGATCCAAGCTGACACTTTAGTGCGTTGCTGAGGGAACGTGCATACGAAGGCAGTGTCTTTCAGATCAGATGTTAAGCCAACTTATCATTGAACCTAAAGGACTTCACAGCACCACAATAAAGGAACAAAAACAGAAAATGCTGGAACATCTCAGCAGGTCTGACAGCATCTGTGGGGAGAGAATGGAACCAATGTTTCAAGTCTGGATGACCCTTCGTCAGAACTAAGAGCAAAGAGAATCAGCAGAGATTTATACTACTGGGGTGTGGGGGTGGAGGGAATGTAAGTAAGGATACAGAAGGCTGAGAAGATGCTAAGAGTGTGCATTAAGTGACCAGAATGCAAGAATGGCAGAAGAGGAACAGATGGTTAAAGGACCACCTGAGGAATGTGGCAGTTGTCTACTCTACATCGGAGAGACCAAGCAGAAAGTGGGTGACTACTTTGCTGAACACCTTTGGTCCGTCCGCAAGCAGGACCCAGATCTTCCTGTCACTTGCCATTTTAACACACCACCCTGCTCTCCTGTCCACATGTCCATCCTTGGCCTCGTGTAACGTTCCAGCGAACCGTAACAAACTGGAGGATCAGCACCTCATCTTCCAAATGGGTACTTTACAGCCTTCAAGACTGAACACCGAGTTCAACAACTTCAACACATGCACTCTCTCCTCCACTTTCACCCCATTTTCATTCATTTCATTTCATCTCATTCACCCATTTTATCATCCTTCCTTTTCACTTCTATTTTTCCACTTCTCCATTCCAGCTCCCCTTCTTTCCACATCACCCCCACCGCCCCGTGCAACTGCCACATTTGTCAGGCAGTCCTTTAACCACCTGCAACTCTGTTCTGCCATTCTCGCATTCTGATCATTTAACGCACACTCTTAGCATCTCCTCAGCCTTCTGTATCCTCACGTACATTCCCTCCACCCACCCACCACACCCCAATAGTATCAATCTCTACTAATTCTCTTTGCTCTTAGCTCTGATGGAGAGCCTTCTAGACTCGAAACGTTGGCTCTATTCTCTCCCCACAGATGCTGCTGAGATTTTCCAGCATTTTTGTTTCAGATTCCGGTATCTGCAGTATTTTGCTTTTACCATATAAAGGAAAGCTGAGGATGTCTCCTGGTATTGTGGCCAGCACTTATCCTCCAACCAGCACCTAAAAGTGGGCACCAACGATTGCAGAGGGCAGGATTTCCAACTGCAGTTAGAATGAAGTTCCAGCATGGAGATCTACTGGTCAATCAGACTGACCAACAGCTCACCAACTCACCCAGGCACTGCACTGCAGTCACTGGAAGAGGTCTTGCAGTGCTGTGCCCGGAACTAAGTGCAGGGAGCAGTTGTGAGGGTGAGTGGCAGGGGATTCCTGGTTGTGCTAGTGTGGGGTACGCGGGGCAGAGGGGAGGTCTGGCTGTATCCGATCTGAGAGGAAAGGACCACAGCCATCAGAAAGGGCTTTCCGATGGAGGCTCCCCACCCCCACATCATTTACCCACCCAAGATGGAGGATGTGAAATTTTAAGCAGGGAAAGGGCGGGATTCCTGTCTAAGGCTCCGTCCGCCCCTCTGTAAAATCATGTCCATGTAAGGGCAGGCAGGACTCCGGAGGGAAACCCGTTCATGCCATTTCACATGTCCGCCACCATCTTAAAACCTGTCCAAGTCAACGGGTGCAAAACTCAGGCCATAGAATGGTGACAGACCGAACGAGGCCATTTGGCCCATCATGGACATGCTTGGGCTCAAGAAGAGCTAGCTAACCCCACACCCTCGCCGTTCCTCTGTAGCCCGGCAAATTTTCTCTCTTCAAATGTTTATTAATTTTTCCTTTTGAAAGCCAGAATTGAATTTGCCTCACTTAGCTCAAGAATTTTTGTGAAACCTTGTTTGCAAATATGCTGCTGTGTTTCTTACATCGCACAGTGACAGCACTTGAAACAGTATTCCATTGCCTGTAACGTGCTATGGGATGGCCTGAGATCAAGGAAGGCTTTATATAAAAGCAAGTTTTCTTTCTTATAAATTGGGAGTGAAAAGGGTCTGGGTTTCCACAGTCCCGCACAATGGATGCGGATCAGGAATTCTGCAAATTATGTTTATCTGGTTTCAGATCGAGAGCTTTTATTAAACAAAATATAAAAACAATCCTGGAAGTTCACAGCAAATTGATCAGCAATTGAAAGGGAAGAGATATGAAATGTTCCAAATGTATGACTGCATTTGAATCCAATTTCCTCCCAGCACTGACAAACCTGCTGGATAGTTCAAGCATTTTCAGTTATTAGTTCAGGTCCCTCATCTCAGTTTCAATTTGACAGATTTAGTAAACTAGATGTTGGAATTCTCATCACTGACGAACACGTTGAGATTTGTAAAGTACCTTCTCCACCTGCATTGCCACTTTCAGTGACCGGCATACCTGTACACCCAAATCCCTCTGCCTATCAATACTCCTAAGGGTTCTGCCATTTACTGTATATTTCCTATCTGTATTACACCTTCTAAAATGCATTGCCTCACATTTGTCCGGATTAAACTCCATTTGCCATCTCTCTGTCCAAGCCTCCAACTGATCTATATCCTGCTGTATCCTCTGATGGTCCTCATCGCTATCCACAAATCCACTAACCTTTATGTCGTTCTCAAACTTACCAACTAAACCAGTTACATTTTCCTCCAAATCATTTGTATATATTATGAACAGCAAGGGTCCCATCACTGAGGAACGCCACTTGTCACAGCCCTCCATTCAGAAACACACCCTTCCACTGCTACCCTCTGTCTTCTATGACTGAGCCAGTTCTGTATCCACCTTGCCAGCTCGCCTCTGATCCCATGTCACTTCACCTTCTGCACCAGTCTGCCATGAGGGACCTTGTCAAAGGCCATACTGAAGTCCATGTAGACAACATCCACTGCCCTACCTCATCAATCATCTTCGTCACTTCCTCGAAAGGCTTGATCAAGTGAGACACAACTTCCCCTTCACAAAACCATATTGCCTTTCCCTAATACGTTCACTTATTTCCAATAATCTCTCCTTCAATGTCAACAAAACGAAGGAGATTGTCATTGACTTCAGGAAGTGTAAAGGAGAACACGCCTCTGTCTACATCAATGGGGATGAAGTGCAAATGGTCAAGAGCTTCAAGTTTTTGTGTGTCCAGATCACCAGAAACCTGTCCTGGTTCCCCACTAGGCCGACACTATAGTTAAGAAAGTTTACCAATGCCTCTACTTTCTCAGAAGACTAAGGAAATTCGGCATGTCAGCTACAACTCTCACCAACTTTTACAGGTGCACCATAGAAAGCATTCTTTCTGGTTGTAGCACAGCTTGGTACTGCTCCTGCTCCGACCAAGACCGCAAGGATCTACAAAAAACCATGAATGTAGCCCAATCCATCACGCAATCCAGCCTCCCATCCATTGACTCTGTCTACACTTTCCACTGTCTCCGCAAAGCAGCCAGCATAATTAAGGATCCCATGGACCCCGGACATTCTCTCTTCCACCTTCTTCCTTTGGGAAAAAGATACAAAAGTCTGAGGTCACGTGCCAACCGACTCAAGATGTGCTCTTAGGCTGATTGGTTTTACCAAATTGACACTATTCTCCCCTGAATCTGGCTAAGTTAGGGGTTCCATTCGTAGACACGCAGGGTAGAATAGGTGTAGGGTGATGCGGCGGCGCGGGCTCGTTGGGCCGAAGGGCCTGTTTCCCGTGCTGGGCTGTTCTTTGTTCTTTGTAAGAACAGCATCTTCCCTGCTGCTGTCAGACTTTTGAATGGAATTACCTTGCATTAGTTGATCTTTTCTATACCCTAGCTATGACTGTAACACTAATTCTGCACTCTCTCGTTTCCTTCTCTATGAACAGCATGTTTATAGCATAACATATAGTGAAAAGTATTGTTTCTTGCATGCGTATAGCACGCAAGAAACAATACTTTTCATTGTATGTTAATACATCTGACAATAATAAATCAAATCAAATCAAGTGGGAGTAGATCCTATCTTGAAGAATCCTCTCCAATAATTTTGCTTAGCACTGATGTAAGGCTCACCACCCTGTAATTACCTGGTTTATTCTTGCTACCCTTCTTAAACAAAAACATTTAGCTTTTTTCCAATCCTCTGGGATCTCTCCTATACTTGGGGATGCCAGCATTGGACTGGGGTAACCACAGTAAAAGTCCCACAACATCAGGTTAAAATACAATACGTTTATTTGGTAGCACAAGCCACAAGCTTTCGGAGGGCTGCTCCTTCATCAGGTGCGTGGGAGTTCTGTTCACAAACAGGGCAAAGAAAGACACAGTTCAGTCGGGCAGCATGGTCAGTACAAGCTTGGAGGGCTGAAGGGCCTGTTTCTGTGCTGTAATTTTCTTTGTTCTTTTGAAATTAGATATAGCTCTCGGGGCTAAGGGGATGAGGGACTATGGAGGGGAAGGGGGTATCAGAATACTTATTCATTCAGGGATGTGGGCATTGCTGGCAATGGTGCCCTTGAGATGATTTGGAGGGGTGCTTTTTCTTGATGTGCTGCAGTCCGTGTCTTAGAATCCCTACAGAGCTGAAGGAGGCCATTCGGCCCATTGAGTCTGCACCAACTCAGCATCTTACCCACGCACTAGCCCTGTCACTCCAAGTATTGACCATGTTAACCCCTCTAACCTGCACATCCTTGGACTGAGAGGGGAAACCCATCCAGACATAGGGAGAATGTGCAAACTCCACATAGACAGTCATTCGAGGCTGGAATTGAACCTGGGTCCCTGGAGCTGTGAGCTAGCAGTGCTTGACACTGTGCTGCCCTGTGGTGAAGGTAATCCCACAACCATAGAGCCCCCACTGTTACTGAATGACTGAACAGGGTTGATATGGATAGGAACAGGAGTAGATAATTTAACACAACTCTGTAGGGATTCTAAGCTTTTTATTTATATCATCTCTTAAAATCTAACCTTTGGAGCCCTGATAACATTCTGGTCAATCTGTACCTAAAGAACAAGAATAGTATATCCATTGCCTAAAACTGTGCAGAGTACCCCAGACACATTCTAACCAAAGCTTTGTAGAGCTGTAAGCATAACTTTTATATTCTAGCCCTCGAGCGTTTTTGATTTTTTTTATCTCTGCCTACTGCATTTTATTGAACTCTAAATCTCCACTGCTCCTAGCTTTTTAAACATTTACATAATTTAAAAAAAATTCTGACTTGGGATGTGGGTGGGCCAGCATTTATTGTCCATTCCTAATTGCCCTTAAATTGAATGGCTTGCTAGGCTGTTTCAGAGGGCAGTTAAGAGTCAACACATTGCTGTGGGCCTGAATTCACATGCAAGTAAGGATGACAGAATTCCTTCCCCAAAGGGCACTGGAGGGTTTTTAACTGCAATCGACATCATTAGACTTTCAATTCCAGTTTTTTTTTATTGAATTCAAATTTCACTATCTGCCGAGGTGGGGCTTGAACCTAGATCTCCAGAACGTATGCTGGCTCTCTAGATTACTAACCCAGTGACAATACCACTACCCTACCACCTCCTTGGATACTTGGATCTATCCATTTTCAATCCAAAGTGGATAAACTTAAAATTACCTTTTTGGAATCCATTTGCCATTATTGCCCAATCCCTTAATTTATCCATGTATTTTGCTGATAAGATTGCTTAGTGTACCACCAATCTTTATGTTAAGTATATGACTCTTTGTTGTGTTGTCTAAGTTGTTAACGAATAAAGTCCCAGCTCAGAACTTTGTGGAACTTCACCATGTCACTATCTACTAATTGGAGTACATATTCATTATCCCTGCACTGCCTGATGAATCTTCTAAACAGGCCATTCATTTGTACATAATTCCACGAGCTTTAAGATTAGCTGACAGTCTCTCATATGGAAGCACATAAGAACATAAGAAATAGGAGCAGGAGTAGGCCATCCAGCCTCTCGAGCCTGACCCACCATTCAATAAGATCATGGCTGATCTGTCGTGGCTCAGTTCCACATTCCCGCCCTCTCCCCATAACCCTTAATCCCCTCGCTTATCAAAAACCCATCAACCCGCGTCTTAAAAATGTTTAGCGAGGCAGCCTCCACCACCTCAACGGGCAGAGAATTCCAGAGATTCACCACCCTTTGAGTGAAGAAGTTCCTCCTCAACTCCATTCTAAACCACCCCCCCCTTTATCTTGAGGCTGTACCCCCTAGTCCTACTGTCCTTTCTGAGCGGGAAGAGTCTCTCCACCTCTATCCTATCCATCCCATTCATCATCTTGTACGTCTCAATGAGATCTCCCCTCATTCTTCTAAGCTCTAACGAGTACAAGCCTAGTTTATTCAGCCTCTCCTCATAGCTCAACCCCCTCAACTCCAGTATCAGCCTAGTAAACCTCCTCTGCACTCCCTCCAAGGCCAAAATATCCTTGCGTAAGTACGGTGCCCAAAACTGCACACAGTACTCCAGCTGCGGCCTCACCAATGCCCTATACAGCCACAGCAAGACCTCCCTACTTTTATATTCAATCCCCCTCGCTATGAAGGCATATAAATGCCTTCTGGAAGTCTATATAAATTTGGAAGTGTTTCTCCTTGGCGTTCCTGACAGTTTTCCTTCCATTCTCTGCCTTTCTTTAATCAATGAAGCTTTACTCTAAAAATCGCTCTCTTTTCCATCACTTCTTCCTGGTGTTTCTTGCTTTGACATTAGGCTCTTTAGACAGAAGTGTTTGTGTCTGGATGGAGGACAAGCAGGATTATTTTAAATGGGTCAAGTCTTGAGTTAAAATAGCAGATGAGGCATTTCAGTGTAAGTTTAATGCTCTCACACTCAGAGTGTGGGGCCATACTCTGAGGGATCAGGACCACAGTGTTGAGGCCCTACCTTGGACCTGTATTCCATTTGTGTGCAGTTGTCCCACTGGAGGGTGCTTTATTTACTCTATTTATGAATACATTAAAGAGCTGATTTGAAATTGATTCAGATCTGCTTTTTTCCTTCTCTTTTCATAGAATCCCTACAGTGCAGAAGGAGGCCATTCAGCCCATCAAGTCTGCGCTAACCACAATCCCACCCAGGCCCTGTCCTGGTAACCCCATGCATTTGCCCTTGCTAATCTCCCTGACACTAAGGGGCAACTTAACACGGCCAATCCACCTAACCCACACATCTTTGGACTGTAGGAGGAAACCCACGCAGACACAGGGAGAATGTGCAAGCTCCATCCAGATAGTGACCCAAGCCAGGAATCAAACCCAGGTCCCTGGCTCTGTGAGGCAGCAGTGCTAGCTACTGTGCCACCATGCCGCCCTCTTCCCTTTGTTTCTTCCTTGCTTTTCCCCCTGTTTAATCCATATCTCTTTTCCATTGATTCCTGCCTCCCCACTTTCTCTCATTGACTCTGACAGCGAAGGACCAAGGGAATAGATGGAAGGTGAGTATTTTACAACATTAGAGTTCACAGAGAAAAGTGGCCTCTCAATGGACTTGTGCAGGGGTGCACAACGCTGCTTCTATGCACACCGGCAGACACTAATTCATCTTCCCTGTGGTGAGCTTGCGATATCATATTAAACGTTCTCTTTTCTCCGTGCCAAGTGTCAATACACAACCTCAATCAGACGGCTGCCAGAATCCAAATGAAGACTAAATAGTTCATTCACTTCAATAATGACTTGTTCAGATTGAGGGGAAGTCCATCAGCATTGATGTTCTCCCTGGGGCCCTGTTTACTTACAATGTGAAACTCATATCACTGAGGTAATAAGAAACATTGAATTAAAAAGTGACTGATGGAACATGCCAGCACTAAACAGCTACCAGTCAGTCAGAGCTGGGTGTTAATGGAAGGACATTGTTTTAAGCTGTCTTTCATTAGCTATCAGAGTCTATGGTAATGTGGAAGCTAGCGGAGATTTAGGTTTAAGGGACACGATGCCTTTTAAATCATCGCAAAGAGCTTTGTGGTTCCTTCCTGGCCCACATCAATCTTTCAAATAATCGAACAATAGTCCTTCCTTGGATTTTTGGGAAATAAAACATCTTTTGTACATAGCACTGGAGAAATTTGAAACTACACTGTCTTCTCAGCAATGGGAGAATTTTTGGACTAATAGACCCCTGGCAAATCACCACACCAAACATTGCTGCCAACAGTTACATGTTAGTGAGAAGAGGGGAATATTTTGCAGCGCAGGTTGTCATACCCATTAACTTGCCAATCTTTACCTGTTACATTTACTGTAATTTTTTTCTCTCTCTCTCTCAAAGGGCTGATTTTTTTTTTCGAGGGTGATGTCTCAGAGCTATGCCCCCTTGTTGTCCACTTCCCTCATACCTCATCCAGCTCATAATGGGTCAAAACAATGGAGGAATTTTTCACCTCGACCATCTGGGTGATGATCTGGAGCAGCAAATTGCCCTGAAGCAACACTGACTTTAAACAAAGGGTTTGACTGTGTCTCGGGTGTGACGGCATATTGGATTGTGAGATGCAATCTACTTAGCAAGGGTCACTGAGCACTCAGCCAGTTCAGCAATCCTGGCAAAGCCGAGGAGGTGGAGGTCAGCTAGAGTGCTCTGTGCAACTGAGATTCAGAGCGCAGGCTCTTCTCTGTACGTGTGTGAACTATGCACAAATTGTGAAGAATTTACAGCATAGAAATGGCTCCACACAAGCCTCCTCCCACCTCACTTCACCTCACCCTATCAAAATATCCCTTTATTCTTTCCTTCCTCATTTTACCTATCTTCCCCTTACATGTATATATGCTATTTGCCTCAACTACTCAACATAATAAGAGCTCCACATTCTAAATATCCTTGATTAGAATCAAAGAAAGTTTACAGCACAGCAAGAGACCATTCTGCCCATTGCGTCTGGGCCGGCTGAAAAAGAGTAACCCACAGTCTAATCCCACTTTCCAGAATTTAGTCTGCCAGTTACGGCACATGAGGTACAGATCCTTCTAAAATGAGTTGAGGGTTTGTGTCTCCGCTCCCCATTCAGACAGTGAGTTCCAGACCCTCATAACCTTCTGGTGAGAAATAATTCCTCACCTCCTCTCTGAGCCTTCTGCCAATCATTAACTTCTTTGCTGAAGTAAATAGCTCCTTCCTATCCAACACTCTCACAATTTTGAAGATCTCAATTAAATCTCCCCTCAGCCTCCTCTGGTCCAAGGAGAACAACCCTAGTTTATCCAATCTTTCAATTTTCCAGTCTTGGTATCATCCTCATAAACCTCCTCCGCACCCTTCTCTAATGCAATTCCATGCTTTCTGTAATGAGGGGGCCAGAATTGCACACAATACTCAAGTGTGGCCAAACTAATGACTTATACAGTTGCAGCATAACTGTCCTGTCTTATTTTCTATGCCTCAGTGAAAAAAGGAAGTATTTCAAATGCATCAATCACTTTTCTGCCCAACTCAACCATTTCTCTGGGTGCTTCGGTTTCCTCCCACACCCCAAAGATGTGCTATTAGGCTGATTGGAGGTAATACATTGCCCTTAAATTAGTTTCCCTCAATGTGGAATGCCATAAGCATAGATAAGGGTCATGGGTGGAGGGCGGACTGGTAATGTTAAAATGGCGACGTGGGCTCGTTGAGCCGAAGGGCCTGTTTCCTGGGCTGTTTTTGTTCTTTGATTGATATCTTCCGGCTGTCTACAGTAATCCTCCTCACTATCAATCATGAGGCCAATTTTTGTATTATCTGTAAATTTCTTGATCCTACCTCTTACGTTTCCAGATTGCTAATATACATCAGAAAAAGTGGGAAACCAAGTACTGAGCTCTGTAGACCCTCACTGGAAACAGCTTTCCAGTCACAAAAACATCCATCAACAGTTTACCCTTTATTTCCTGCCACTCAGCCAATTTTGTATCCAGCTTGCTACATTCTGCTAAATGTCATATTTTGACTAGTCTGCTCTATGTGGAACTTTGTCAAAAGCCTTGCTAAAATCCAGGTAAACTTCTTCCTGCAGGTGCAGCTGGGCCACTTGTTTGTCTTGAACCTGCCTCTTACTCCACTCCTCTGAGGAACCATCTGGCATCCAAAATGGACAACCTGTTTTTGAGTGAGGTACAGTCAAAGGACTCCTGCACTACCTGCCTGGTCCTCCCAGACTTTCTGCTGGTCACTCATTCCTTCTCTGTCTGCACGTTTCTCACCTGTGGTGTGACCATCTCCCTAAAACATGCTATCCACGTGGCCCTCAGCATTGTAGAAATGCGGCAATGGCTCCAGCTGCAGCTCGAATTCTAAAACACGAAACAAGTTTCTGCAGCTGGTGACACTTCTTGTGTATGTACTTGTCTAGGCCACATGAAGTGCCCACAACTTCCCACATATCACAGGATTGGCATTCTGTGCTGCCCAGCCGTACCTCAAAGCTTACTTTTAGAATATGTATTGTAAAATTTAGACTCAAGATAAAGTAGACTTTATTTCTAATCAGTAATCACCTCATTCTCCTGCATCTCCAAGTTAGTAAAGAAGTTTCTCCTTATTTTCTTTTTAGATATATTGGGGACTATTGTAGCAGAAACTCACCTATCCAATACATTATGCAGTTATTTATTAAACAATTATGGAATTCTGTTTGACAACAAAGAGCAAAGAACACTACAGCACAGGAACCAGGCCCTTCGGCCCACCAAGCCTGCACCAATGCATGACCCTTTAGGATAGAGGTGGAGAGACTCTTCCCGCTCAAAAAAGACAGTAGGACTAGGGGGCACAGCCTCAAGATAAAGGGGAGGCGGTTTAGAACGGAGTTGAGGAGGAACTTCTTCACTCAAAGGGTGGTGAATCTCTGGAATTCTCTGCCCGTTGAAGTGGTGGAGGCTGCCTCGCTAAATATTTTTAAGAAGCGGGTTGATGGGTTCTTGATAAGAGAGGGGATTAAGGGTTATGGGGAGAGGGCGGGAAAGTGGAACTGAGCCACAACAGATCAGCCATGATCTTACTGAATGGCGGGGCAGGCTCGAAGGGCTAGATGGCCTACTCCTGCTCCTATTTCTTATGTTCTTATTATGTTCAAACCTTGCCTCTACATTGTCCACATCCAACTTTTTCTGTCTACTCATGTCATCACGTATAAAAGAATCTACTTTAACTTTTATACTCCATTTAATGATACTATACTGTTAATGGCCTGTTTTCTGCTGTGAATTCTACAATATTCTTTATTATTTATTCATGTTACCCTCTGAGCTTCAATTCATTCCCACTTCACTGATACCAATGAGTGCTCTCTGGCACCACCTCAGGCCAAGCAGAAAACTGCGGCCAAAATATTCAAACAGCAAATGTAAAAAGAAAATACTCAAAATGCGGTTGATTGGCCAACAATTGAAAGTGGAAGATGAGAAATGTTTAAACTAATCCTCCAGTAAAACAGGCATTGAGAGACAGAGTGGGAAAAAAAACACAAGAGTCAAGTATAGAGGCAAAAATAACAAAGATTCAAATCGAGTGGCAGCCAACAGTGTGTAATAAAAAATACCCTAAAAATGTGAGATACACTGTTAGCACTCAGATTCTACTGCAATTACTTAACTGTCCAGCAGTGTCACCACTGAGCACATAACAAGCAGTAAACCAAACTTCACTTTTTATTTAGATTACCTTTAGTTATTGACAAATACTGAGAACCATGTTAAATAGAGTCAATAAAACTCCCAACATCCAGCTTTTGGTCAAATTCCAAAAAGCCAAGGAAACATAGAAACGTAGAAGATAGGAGCAGGAGGAGGCCATATGGCCCTTCGAGCCTGCTCAGCCCTTCATTACAATCATGGCTGATTATCCAACTCAGTAGCCTAATCCTGCTTTTTCCCCTATAATCTTCGATCCCATTCACCCCAAGTGCTATATCCAACTGTCTCTTGAAAACATTCAAAGTTTTGGCATCAACCACTTCCTGTGGTAATGAATTCCACAGACTCACCACTGTTTGGGTGAAGAACTGTCTCCTCACCTTTGACCTAAATGGTCTATCCTAAAACCTCAGACTGTGACCCCGGTTCTGGACCCTCCCACCATCAAGAACATCCTCCCTGCATCTACTCTGTCTAGTCCTGTTCAATTTTACGTGTCTCTATAAGATCCCCCCTCATTAGTCTGAACTCCAGCAAAAACAAATCTAACCTAGTCAATCTCTCCTCATACATCAGTTCCAACATCCCCGAAATCAGCCTGGTAAACCTTCGCGGCACTCCCTTGAGAGCAAGAACATCCTTCCTCAGAAAAGGAGGCCAAAACTGCATACAATACTCTAGGTGTGACCTCACCAAGGCCCTGTATAATTGTAACTGTACATCCCTGCTCCTGTATTTGAAACGTCTCACAATGAAGGCCAACATGCCATTTACCTTCTTTACCGCCTGCTGCACCTGCATGCTTACCTTCAGTGACTGGTGCAGAAGGACACCCAGGTCCCACTGCACACTCCCCTCTCCCAAATGACAGCCATTCAGGTAGTAATCTGCCTTCTTGTTTTTGCTTCCAAAGTGAATAACCATACATATATGCAAGTTATACTGCATCTGCCATTAATTTAGCCAGTCACCCAACCTGGCCAGATCATGCTGAAGGACCTCTGCATCCTCGTCACAGATCACCCTCCCACACAACTTGGTATCATCTGCAAACTTTGAGATGTTACATATTGTTCCCCCATCCAAATCATTAATATATATTGTGAATAGCTGGGGTCCCAGCACCGATCCCTGTGGCACTCCACTAGTTACTGCCTTCCAATTTGAAAAGCACTCATTAAGTCCTATTCTTTGTTTGCTCTCTACCAACCAGTTTTCTATCCTTCTCAATCCATCTCTTCCCCCAATCCCATGTGCTTTGATCTTGCACTATAATCTCTTCAGCAGGACTTTGTCAAACGCTTTCTGAAAGTCCAAATATAACAGATCGACTGGTTCCCCCTTGTCAACTCTACTAGTTGCATCGTCAAAAAATTCCAACAGATTCGTCAGGCATGATTTCCCCTTCATAAATCTATGCTGACTCTGTCTGATCCTGCCAGTTTTCTAAATGCTTTGTTATAAAGCCCTTGATAATGGATTCGAGAATTTTCCCCACTACCAGTGTTAAGCTTACTGGTCTATAATTCCTGTTTTCTTTCTACCTCCCTTTTTGAATGTTGGGGTGACATTTGCTACCCTCCAATCTGCAGGGATTGTTTCAGAGTCTATAGAACCCTGGAAGTTGGCCACCAATGCATCCACTATTTCTAGAGCCACTTCCTTAAATACTCTGGGATGTAGATTTTCAGGCCCTGGGGATTTATCCACCTTCAATTCCATAAATTTTCCCAGCACCATTTCTCTACTAATATTGATCTCCCTCAGCTCTTCCCTCTCACTAAATCTTGCATTCTCTAACATTTGATTTGCATCCTCTTTTGTGAAGACAGAACCAAAGTATGCATTCAGTTGCGTGGCCATTTCTTTGTCCCCTATTATACATTACCCTGTTTCTGTCTGTAGGGGACCTACATATGTCTTCACCAATCTCTTTCTCTTCAAGTAAACATAGAATGAGTTTAAGGTTGAATTTTTCTTTTTCTTTTAGTTTAGTTAGGGCATCATGATTTGCACAGGCTTGGAAAGCTGAAGGGCTTGTTCCTATGCTGTACTTTTCTTTGTTCTTTGAATATGTTCAATGTCTCATTATCCTTTATTTCGAGGTTTTAGCTGTTATTTAGCTCCTTGCTGTACTGAAATCAGGAGCCATTGCCTTGTCTCCTGTCTAACCTGGTCTTTCCCAGGACATCTACATCATCAGACCTCCTCACATCTCTTCGCTTCGCTGCCTTAAACCTACAGGATTGATCACGTGAATCCAAAATTGGAACTCTGATCTCTGAATCTGAGAGGTTGTGGGTTCAATTCTCACTGCTGAGACCTGAGCTTAAAATCTCAGCTGACACTGCAGTGAAGTACAGAGGGAGAGCCACATAATTGGAGATGCTGCCATTCAGATGAGCTGTTAAACTGAGGCCCTCTCTAACATGGGCTTAAGAGATTTCATGGCACGAATCCAAAGAAGAGCAGGTTGGGTGGAGGGTGGGGAGACGGATTGTTTGGAAGGGGGGGTGGATTGGTTGTCCTTGGTATCTTGGACAAGGTTTATTCTTTAATCAACTTTTCTGATAAATAAATCAGATTACCTGGTCATTATTGAATAGCATTATGGGGACCTTGCATTGTGCAAATTTCACTGGATCTTCACTGGATAGGCAATGTACTGGGGTGCCCAGAGGTTATACAAGGTGCTACAAAAATGCAGGTCCCATCTTATCACCTCCACTCTTTTCACTCTCAGTGGTATCTCATCTTCTGGGCCAAGATGTTTCTGGATATAGGTGTGCCTCACTGGGATGTTAAAAGACATTCAGGTAGTTCTGTTTGTGTTTCACTTGTTTGACGAATGCCTCTGGCAGGCAGCAGCTTTTTACAACTGAATCAGATTGTGCTGAGCCTTGAACTGGGAAAATAAGCTGTTCTGTACCAGGGGACTGAGGATAGTGAGTCAATTTAATGGATTTAACTTGGGTTCTCATCTTTCAGGTTGACCTGTTTGTTCTCTATTAGCTATGGTAGTACAGTGGCTGCCCATTATTACTTAAACACAACAAATATTTCAGCATAATGTTGCGCTGAACTGTGAATCTCTTTATTAAATTTTCAGATGTTTAAGTTTGTTGCTCTGTTGCCCACTAGTTAATGCCTACTTTATAACTCAGCATTTTCATCTTGTTCCATTAGGCGGATACAAAGAATGCTGGGGGTAGGAGTGCCAGTCAATGGGTCTGGCACAGGTCTGGCAGTTCTTATTTTCATATCAGACGTCAGCTTTGAAGAACAGTGCGAATTATCCCAGGTTTCGAAGGAGAACACACTGTCTCACAGTGTGACAGTTGCCATCCAGTCACCAGGGTGCTGAATCCAATGTGGATTTTCTGGATTTCCACAACCCACATGATAAGGTGGTGGGTGTGAGGATGGAGGAGTTGGCATTATACCCACCTCTGTGGCAAAATTGCATCACTGGTTGGGGCCTCAGTTTAAGGCCATACCTGAAAGATGGCACCTCCTACACTGCAGCACTCTCTCAGTAATGCAATGGGGTATTAACTTCGATTTTTGTGGGATCCAAATACACAACCTTCTGACTCAGAGACTGGAAAAGGAGAGCCTTAGTCCATGTTTACACCACGTGTGTGGCACTTCATGCTGAGGTAAACAATTTGGAATCCTCTATTTTCCTGTCCACCATCCATCACCTTGATAGGTAGATTTACCTCTAACAGTTCCAACAAGCTCCGAAGGAATGTAATTTGTTATAAAATGTTTTCTGGAGTGGTAACAAAGTTCACATATATAAAATGCTTAAACCAAGTAATTCCGACACCATTTGTTGCAATTGGGAAATATTAATGGCCCAAACTTCATAGTTCTGAACTAGGTGTCCAGTCCCAGGTTTGAAGATAAAAGCACAAATCAGGCTTCCCTCATTTTTGGTCAGGAGAATTGACCCAGTCATATCTACAAGCAAAGACAGGTAACAGACAAAGGGTCACCAGCAGGACTGGTAGGGCACCGGTTCAGTGCCCTTCTCTTAATTCCTCTTAGTAAATCTTTGGAGCCCTGTCTACTGGAGGTAATGTTCAGAGTGCATGCAGTTTCCCAAACTGAGAAACAGGGCCAGGCTCCTTGCCGATTGTACATACAAGGAAGATGCTCTCATAATGCTGATCATTTTATAGAACGATAGAACTCCTACAATACAAAAGGAATCTATTCAGCCCTTTAAGCCTGCACTGGCAACAATCCCATCCAGGTCCTATCCCCGTAGCCCCATGTATTTACCCTCTTAATTCCCCCTTATGCTAAGGGGCAATTTAGCATGGCCAATCAACCTGATCCTGTACATTTTTGGCTTGTGGGAGGAGACCAGAACATCCGGAGGAAACCCACACAGACATGGGGAGAATGTGCAAACTCCACAAGACAGTGACCCAAGGCTGGAATTGAACTCAAGTCCCTGGCGCTGTGTTGCTTTGTTATAAGGAGTTCACTGACTTCTCTTCTAACTCTTAGATTTCAGCAGAATTCCTGATGCACTCCTGACATTGAACCACGAGCAGAGATCTCCCTAAGTGCTATCAGTAACAGAAGCAATGAACATACTCGCATGATATGCCCTGAATGCTATTTTAACAAAGTGCTTTTGAAATATGATTAGCAATTTCTTTCTTGACCCCTACCTCAGGTGTGCTCTGACTTAAGGCTCACCAAGTGCCCATGCTCCATCTAGAGCAAGTTCCTTGACAGTCTTTGTTAACAGGGATTTGCTATTGCCTTCTCCTCTCAGAGTTGGGGCCAGGAGGCAGGCTCCAAGTCTACTTCAGCTGAAATGGGAATTGATTCCATACTATTGGTGTTAATCCAAAACACATTAACCTAATCTAATCCACTACATTAATTTCCAGTCGTACCACCACCTTAAAGTCATCCTTTTATCATACTGTTCACCAGAATCTACCAAAGTAAATTCTCAGAGTACAATTTTAATTAGGATTTTAAAAAAGTTGGTCACATTCTAAGTTTGTTAAACGTGTTATTCCTTACAACCCCCCTCCCCCCTCTGATTAGTCTCCCTGACTTCCCCAATGCCTTGGCCAATCTGCTTTCCTACATTATACCAGTGACTATGCATTTAGTTTGCTGTAAGGCAGTTTTGGGCATTCTGAGGTCAGGAAAGGTGCTGTCCGGAGGGAAATGAGGCACAGAGATCTTAAAATCTGGAATGCACTATTTCAAACGCTGAGGCAACCAGATTTTTTTTTTGAACTCTTCAGAGACAACTGGACATGTGCTTGAAGAGAATTAATTCACAGACTTATTGGCAACAAGTTAGATTGTGGGACCACATCTTTCAAACTCAACTCAAGTATGACAGGCTGAATGGCTCCTCCTGTTCTGCATGGTTCCACGATTCTAAGATTCCATGAATGCAATCCTTCCTTGTTTCCTTTCCTACATACAAGAATATGGAGGCAAAAAGGTGAAGTGGGGTCTACTCAGACGATGGTGCAGCCCATTGAGATGGTCAAACTGGCTCTCAGTCAAGAAGTCTAGCATTAGGATTATGCTTAATCTCTAGATTGCTTTTGCATTTCAGCAGTGAAAGGGAATCTGCCAAGAAATAAAGCTATGAGTAAATCCAAGCAGCCACAGGTATTGTAGCTGAGTCCCATCCTGTTCAGCTAAGGACCATTTGAGAACAGCGGGTGGGCAAACAGAAACACTTGTCCGCTCTGCCTCTAGCCTTGTGTGTGAAAACAGGCTGGCGATCAATACTGGGGAGCACCAGGGAACATCGTTCTAAGTTGCATCAGGCTAGATCTAGGTTAGATATCACAAGGTGGTTCTTTTCCCTGAGACCAGTGGATCTCTGTAACTGCCTGCTGCCTCATGCAGCAGACAATAATTCTTTGGATTAGATTTTAATCTTTAGGTCCTGATCCCATCTTCGGGACGAAATGCAAATTGGGGACCCCACACTTACCAGGGCTATATACCAGGATTCAGCCATTGGGAATCCCATTCAGATAATGAATGAGGAGTTCCTATGGCAGGCAGACCAATAAGAGCCCCTTCCAAACCCTCCACCCCTCCCCACCACTAGGAGATTAGCACCCCCCCACCCCCCCCCCCCCCCCCCCACCAGAAGTGGCAACTGCCACTGTAGGTAGGGGGAAGCTTGTCCCAATATGGAGAAACCTGGTGCAAAGATTTGATACATTAAATTCAAAGAAGCCATAGCTGCCTTTGTGAAGCATTCTTTGATGGTCATTGGTTGGAACTCTGATCCTATGGCTATGATAGATGTGATGTGGGTGTGGTGGTGGGGGGGGGGAGGGGGGATGGTGGGAATTCCTAGTTGAATGATGTGTTGGCCCACAGGTCTGCCACCAAACGTTTGCCTTCATTCTCGCTCGAAAGATGGGAAGCCATTGCCCACCACACCCCCCTCCCCCCACCCACCCCCCGATCCTGGTGGGAACATGGTGGGAAATTGCAGGTCCATCCACCTTCGATGTCACCTCAACAACCAAATCAAAATTCAGCTCCCCGTGTTGCTGTAAGCAGACACAGGGCTTAGGCTGGACACCCTACAAATGGTGGGTAGTGGAGTGTACCCAGGGCCAGAGTGATCTCCCAGATGGATCAGAGAGACATTTCCCAAATTTTCTTTCTCCAAATTGGTCTGGGATTTTATTGTTTTCTTTTTGCCCATCCAAGGAAATCAGGAGGTTTTAGGTGAGGTGAAGAGTCTTTCTATTGTGAGACCATTTTATGGGAGAAACTGGAAGGGTCATTAAGCATCCATCATTTTCTTTGTATGTTTGTAAATGGTACACAAATCTACTTAGATTTAACAGCTGCAGCATCAATGAGAACAGCACGCCTCGATATATCATCTTGCTGCTACTGTTAGTGAATCACAGGGACAAACATGTTCTATAGCGCATTGACTCCTACTTCTGAGACACACACTTGTAATATCCCAACATCTCCATCAAAATAGCAACACTATACATCTCCTCTCCGGAGGATCAATTTATTGTCAAAGCAGCAATATTTTTTCCTCCCAGTGCTCATTTGAAAACTCTCTTAAATCATTTTGTGACTTCTTGGGATAAAAGACAGAGAATTAAACAAATATGTAAAGATAGCTCTGAGATTTGTTGAACGCAAAAAGGAACAACTGAATAACTGTTCAGAGTACAGAAAATTTGAACCTTTAATTATTTATGGATATAGTGCAGAAATGTAACTGCAAAACCCCCCATGGAGATTAATCCTTAATCCTGTAAACCATGATGCTACTGAATTATGACATCCACTTGTAAGACGCTAGTCATTCTCCCTCCCATTATAATTCCTGACTGCTTTAGTTCCCTGCTTCCCACCAACATCACAGTGCATTCGTATGTAAACTAAAATAGAAGGAAACTGTTTTAAAATTCAACAGATAAAAGCCCAGTCACATTGTAATAGATGGACAATTACACCAACATTAAAATCTATTGTGAGATGCAAGAACACACTACGTGATCTAATGCCTAAAGATGGAGCTTCCTGGCCGCGCTTGTCCCAAAACTGGAAAATCTCACCCGAGGTCAACGGACCTTTCCCTGGTTCCCAGACCGCACCCCACCCCCACTATGATTCCTGTGGAGGGCGGAACAGGAAAAGTTTGCCCTTGGGGGCAGGAATTTCTGGCCACGCCTACCCCAAGACCAGAAAAATCCCACCTTTAAATCTAAAAGCATTAAAATTTGAATTCATGTTTGATCTGTCAGTTTTCAAGTGAAAGCTATGGTTTAGTGGTCAGCACTCTTGCCTCTTAATTATAAAGTTGAGACTCATGTTCCATTTCAGAGCCTTAAAACACAAAAGGTAGGCTACCACTGGCATACTGAAGGAGTGCTGCACTGTCCATGGTGCTGTCTTTTGGGTAAAGACATTGAAATGAGTTCTTATTGGTGAATGATTCCATGGCACTATTCATCACAGAACAGGAATGTTCTTCTGCCAATATTTACACTTCAACTAGCATTGCAAAAAATCTCCATTCTCTTGGTCACTCCCTCACTGCTGTTTGTGGGAGCTTGTTGTGGGTTAAATTGGCCACTACGGTTCTTATATTACAGCAGTGACTACACTTCAGAAGTGCTTCATTGGGTGTAATGTGCTTTGTGACATCCTGATGCTGTCAAAGGGGCTAAATAAATGTAAGTCTTTCCTTCTAATTTAGTGGTGAGACAGGCTGGAGGGGAGCTGAATGGCCTAGACCTGTTTCTATGTCCCTAAACAAGCACAGACAAGAGAAAGCTGGTTCCTAGTTTCATATTGACGTTGATAAATCAAGTTGGAGTTTTGTGCTCACAATAAATCCAGAATCATCTGTATCCGATCCTTAACCATTTTCTTTTTATTCTTTACTATCATACAACACTGATCCCCTTCCATTTTACTCAGCCCATTCTCTTGCTTGTCCATAGATCTCTGAAGGCGGAAAGGCAGGTTTATAGGGTGGTAAAAAGGCATACAGCATACTTGCCTTTGTCAATCAGGGTATTGATTACAAAAGCAGAGGGTCATGCTGAAGTTGTACAGAACTTTGGTGAGGCCACAGCTGGAGTACTGGTCACCATGTTATAGGAAGGACGTGAATGGACTGGAGGGAGTGCAGAGGAGATTTACCAGGATGCTGCCTGGAATGGAACATTCAAGTTATGAAGAGAGGTTGGGTAGGTTTGGGTTGTTTTTGTCGGAGCAGAGAGGACTAAATAGTGACCTGATTGAGATATTCAAGATTATGAGAGGCATGGACAGGGTGGATAGGGAGCAGCTGCTCCCCTTAGTTGAAGGGTCAGTTATGAAGGGACCTAAGTTAATAGTGAGGGGTGGGAAGTTTAGCGGGGGATTTGAGGAAAAGTTTTATTACTCAGAGGGTGGTGATGGTCTGGAATGCGCTGCCTGGGAGGGTGGTGGAGGTGGGATGCTTCACATCCTTTAAAAAGTAACTGGATGAGTACTTGGCACATCATAACATTCAAGCCAAGTGCTGGCAAGGGGGATGAAGTGGGCAGGTCAGGGCCTTTCATGCATCAGTGCAAACCTGATGGGCCAAAGGGCCTCCTCTGCACTGTAGTATTATGTCGTTCTGCAGGAAAGGAGCTTCATTGTTGAATACTTGGAGAGCTATGAAGAAGATTTATCTCAAAAAACAGGATTTTCCAGCCACGCTCACCTCAAGACCGGCAAATCCTACTGGAGGTCCACTAATCTTTGCATGGTCCTATCCTGCCCCTATGATTTCCGAGGCAGGCAAGATGAGAAAATTCCTCCCAAGAAGTAATTGAGATGAATAGCATTAATGCAATTAAGGAATACTACATAACCGTATGCAGGATAAAGGACTCGTGGCATTTGTTGCTTCAGAGAGTGAAGAGGGGGAGGTGGGGCGGGGCACAAACACTGACATATGCCAGTTGGGCTGAATACTTGTCACTTTGCTGTAGCTTCTACATAACATCTGTTCACATTGCATGGGATAGCTTCAAGTTGAAGTAGAAAATATAAAGAGCTGGGCAGGCTAACCAAGTGCAGGCAGTGCAGACTCGAGGAGCTGAGTGGCTTACTCTTGTTCTCAAAACATGTCTGCCCCCTGGGTGGCAACTGGCTAAGTTAGCAAACCCGGTGGCAAAATTGGTCAGAATATTATCCTGTCACAACACACATCCTTTACGACACAAATTAACATCTGCATTCAGCATTGCTGCACCTCACAGCCAAAGCTGTAAGACGTTTGACCAAGATTGAGAGGTGCTCACCAAAAGAGGGCATTTGTCCTTTTTGTTATTGCATGGGGGGGTAATCGATGGTTCTGGGTTCCAGGTGGATCTTTCTGAAATGGCCCCTTTACCTTTGGATGCCGGGGTAGATCCTTTTGAGGTGACGCTGGCCCCAGCACCCTTGTCATCTAGTGACCCTGAAAGATACAAAAGGGGATTGCTTAGCATTCTAACCACTATCTTCAGGGACAAGGCAAATAAAAGAAAATATGGAGGGGGAGAAGGATTGATGTAATGAAGAAGAATTCCATTATCCCACACACTGCTCCCCAAACCTTCCTTGGATACTGTGAGTTGCTAGGAGGAAACATGTTCTCAGCACTTACATTCTACTTACAGTGTGGTGTTTTTACATTATTTTTCTATTGCGCCCTGATATTGGCCTTGCAATGTATTGGGCCAGCAGTAATTTATCAAAGGTGATGCTCAGCTATGGAGCAACAGCAACCCAATGACATAAGTTGACTGCACAGTGGAAGGCAATATGTGCTAATTATCTAAGAGTAGGCTGAGTGTTACTGTTGCGATTAGTTGTCAGTTGTGTCTCAGTGGGCAGCATGCTCACCACTGAGACAGAAGATTGAAGAGCCACTTCAGAGGCTTGAGAAAAAAAATCAAAGCTCGTGCTCCAGTACAGTAACGAGGGACTCTGCACTGCCGCAGATGCCATCTTTCAGATGAGACATTAAACCAAGGTCCTGTCAACCTTTTAGGTAGATGTAGAAGTGTTTTATTTTTCAAGAAGAACAGAGGGATAATTCCTCAGCCCATGTCAATTAAACGGGTTATCTGGCTATGATCACATTGCTGTCAACAAACTAGTTTCTTCAGGAACAGGGGGAGAAAGCACAAGCTCTGGTGCTTGTTTCCAGGCCCTCTGTTCGCCCCCTTTAACCCTCAACGGCTTCCATCATGTGTCTTCACGGTGTATTTTGGCTCCTATAGAACAAAATAGTACAGCACGGGAGGAGGCCATACAACCCATCAAGTTTGCGCCAATTCTTTGCAAGAGAAATCCAGTTACTCCTTCCATGACCTCTGCCACCTGCTCTTTCCTAATAATTCTTTTCTCCAAGCTTCTCCCCAACTTCCTTTTGAAGACTATTTTGAAATTTATTCCACCACAATATTAGAGAGAGATTGAGTTCCAAATTCTAACCAAAGCTTTTCTTCCTCTAGCCTCTCATTCTTTTCAATCCACTGAAATGAATTTAAGTGGGGGCCATATGATTATTAGTCCATTGCCAACAGATTCTATTTGCTTCATCTGCACTCCTTATCATTTTAAATCCCCTCTTTATTCTGAGGAGAACAAGCAGATATTAAAAGGCATTTGGGTAAGTGCCTGGACAGGAAAGGATTAGAGGGATATGGGCCAAACGTAGGCAATTGGGACCAACCGGGAGGGCACCATGGTCAACATGGACCAGTTGGGCTGAAGGGCCTGTTTCTGTGCTGTTTTGCTTTATGATTCCATGATTCTAACAACCCCAGTTTCTCTATAATCTTTCGATCCCTGGAACCGTTCTTGTAAATCTCTTCTGAACCCTGGTCAAGGCCTTGGCATCATTAGTGTCCTGCATTGGGAACCCATAGTCACGGTGGAGTTTGAACTGTTGAATCCAGGTCTAGCAAAACCTCTTTGCAATTTTCACTCTCTATCTCTATTTATAGAGCCTATTGGGAACACAGGTTTCAATATGATTTACTTTACAACCACTGCTTTGTCAGGCAATTACACACAATTTGGTTGTTGATATTGTATGTAACCAGGTCCGCTTCTTTGAACCTGACCCAATGTAATATCAAGACAGCAACATCCAACAGACTTGGAAATATGGAGGGGGAGAAGCACAGCAAACAACAATCCCATGTACAAATGAGAATATCTTGAATTAACGGTGACATATTTGACTGGTGCATGACTCCTAGTTAGACTTACGAGGTTAAGACTGGAAAAATCTTTTGACTAAATCAGTATGACCAATTCACCTGCAATAAAGTGCTGTTTCTGTCCATGTAAATGGACTTTATTAACAGAAAAATGCCATTTTTAAATTCAGTGATAACTTTTTTTTCATTTTAAATTGAAACTAACCACATTTATAAATGCCCAGCAAATAATAAGGGAGCAAAGTTACACAGATGCTGGATATCTGAAATGTAAATTTAAAATACTGAAAATACTCAGGTCAGGCAGCATCGTGGAGATAGGAACAGAACCAACATTTCAGGTTCACGATCCTCACAAGCTCTTGCTTGCAAAAGGTAAAGGTACGATGGAAACATAAGCTCTTGGGCAAAACAAAATTCAAGGCCAAAGCAATAAATTGATAATTATAAAAATGAGTAATTAATAAAAATGGCCATCAAAAGATGTTGAGCAGCTGAGCTAACTAATAAAATCTTTTTTGCCTTTTGCTTAAGCAGCAGAGCCAGATTGAGAATACGGACCCCATAATCACCAGGGAAAGGGGAGCAGGCAACGACCAAGCTAAGGTGTTAGCTTTAACTAATACTGACATTGCATTCACACCTGATGATGCGCATCCCACAGCCACCATTGACTCACAGGAGGAGGCCAAAAACCTACAGACTTTAAAAAAATTCATTCATGGGATGCTGGACCAGTGTTTATTGTCCATTCCTAATTAGAATGATAGAATCATAGAATCCCTACAGTGCAGAAGGAGGCCATTCAGCCCATCAAGTCTGCACTGACCACAATCCCATCCCAGCCCTATTCCTGTAACCCCTCATAATTACCCTTCTAATCCCCCAACACTAGGTTTAATTTAGCATGGCCAATCAACCTAACCCACATGTCTTTGGATTGTGCGAGGAAACCCACATAGACACGGGGAGAATGTGCAAACTCCACACAGACAGTGACCCAAGGCCGGAACTGAACCCAGGTCCCCGGTGTTGTGAGGCAGCAGTGCTAACCACTGTGCCACCCTTGAACTGAGTGGCTTGGTAGTCCATTATAAGATAGATCATTCACTTTGCTGTGAATCTGGAATCACATGTAGTCATGATGTAATCTGGAATCACATGTAGGCCAGAGCAGGTAAGGATGACTCATTTCGTTCTCTGAATGAGTTTTTACAACAATTGACAATGATTGCAGTCTTCATTAAACGGTTAATTCCAGATTCTTATGGAATTCAAATTTCACCATCTGCCATAGTGGGATTTGAACCCTGGGTCCCCAGAGCATTACCCTAGGCCTCTGGGTTACTAGTCCAGTGAGAATACCACGACTCCACCATCCACTCACACTATCAGGGGAAGGATGTTGCAAAGGGCTAGAGCCATACCAGCAACTTGAGGAAAGAGGGGTCTCATTATGGCCTAGGCCACACCTACGACCTGAGGGAGGAGGAGTTAGGTCAGGTCGGGAAGGGTCAGGGCCAACCATCAAGGGAGGAGGTTAGATAAGACCTTCTGGGGATGAGCTAAACACAGAAGTGAGGCACTAGTTGCTTCACCTAACCTTGCACTCCAGCCAGGTCTTAAGTAAGGTATGAAGAAAGTGCCTGACAACATCCAACAGGAAGAGAACAGTCCATGAAGGAAGTGGCACAGTGGTTAGCACTGCTGCCTCACAGACCTGGGTTCAATTCCCATCTTGGGTCACTGACCAGAGTCTATACATTCTGCGTGGGTTTTCACTGGGTGTTCCGGTTTCCTCTCTCAGTTCAAAAGACGTGCTAGGTGAGATACATCGGCCGTGCTAACTTCTCTCCCAGTGTACCCGAACAGGCGCCGGAGTGTGGCAACTAGGGGATTTTCACAGTAACTTCATTGCAGTGCTAATGGAAGCCTACTTATGACATTACTTAAACTTAAAAGGAAAAGTAAGAAAGGAAGAACTGGGGAATTTGGCACATCTTACACAGCTAATATTGTTCAGAACAACAGCAATCATTGGCCAAGTATTCTGTCAATCAGGATGATCTATGCTTCCGATTGGCTTTTTGGAAACTGCCAGAATCCAAAGCAGCCAGTCCAACACAAAGACCATTCTAATTGACAGGCTACTGGACCAATGAGGCTGGGCCCCGGACTACAGGCTATAATATCTTGCACCTTATGCACCCTCCCCCCACCTCCTGGGCTCTGGCTGACATGTTTCCTACATAATAACAGTAACTACACTCCAGAAGTACTCCGTTAGCTGTACAGCATTTTGAAACGTCCCAAGGTTGCGAACGACAAAAATAAATAAACGCAAGTTTTGTCATTCTGTTTTTCAGTGGTGTGAAGTCAGAGAAATGTTGCAGTTTGAACTAAAATAAGAACGGAGCGGGAACTGATTCTGACGCTTGAGTGAACACTTACTATTTTTGGCTGCACAGCCACCCTCCGAGACCACGCTGCTGTCAGAGTTGTTCCAGAACTTTCCCAGAACCCCAGATGAGGTGAGGCTGCTGCTTGGGATTTAACCACCTCCGACACAGTTTATAACGCATTTTGAAATTGAACCAGTGTTTAGTAAGCCATGATGTGTGTTGGGGCTGACATTTCTAGGTTACCTCCTCCCCAATCCCTTGCCCCAGTGGATTTGCTGTACAGTTTTCTGAAAGATTCTCTTCATCTTTCCAATCATTAAAGTAGCTCAGAGAAAAGCAGATTATTCATCACAGTACAGCCCGCGGCCAATTCATCGCTAGCGCCTCACGTAGCAAAAGGGCAAAATCAGGAACCACAAAGTAATCAATTCAGAAAAACACCAGTAACAACACATTGCATTTATATTTTTAAGTTTATTTATTTAGTAGGCTTACATTAACACTGCAGTGAAGTTACTGTGAAAATCCCCTAGTCGCCACACCCTGACACCTGTTTGGGTACACTGAGGGAGAATTTAGCATGGCCAATGCACCCTAACCAGCACGTCTTTTAGACTGTGGGAGGAAACCCAAGTGGTTATGGGGAGAACGTGCAGATTCCACACAGACAGTGACCCAAGCCTGGAAGTGAACCTGGGTCCCTGGTGCTGTGAGGTAACATTGTTAATCATTGTACCCTCATGCCCCCTGCCCCCCACCTTTATATAATAACACATCCCAGGAGTCTTCACAGGAGTATTACCTAACAGAATCTGACATCATGAGGAGATACCAGGAAAAGACAAATGGATGCAGTGGATAGCATCTCTGCATCAGGACCAGAAACTCTAGATTCAAGTCCAATGATTTGTTGGTCATGGAAGGAGCATTGACAGTCTGGTTGAATCAGATTGGGAATCCTTCCCTCACTACTCCCCAAAGGGTTAAAAAAAAACAATGCAGGTGTGAAGATATGCTAAGAAAAAGAACCAGTGAGATTTAGGGAGGAAATCCCAGAGCTCTGGGTTAAGGTACTCTGTCCACCAGCAAAGAAAGTTGGGATTTTGGAAGAAGCCAGAATTGGAGGAGCACAATGATCCGCAGGATTTGCCAGGTTGGAGGACATTACAGTGACAGAGAGGGGTGAGGAGATTTGAAAGCAAGGATGAGAACTCTTATAGTAAGGCACTGCTGCATTGAGAGTCAATGTAAATTAGCAGGCATAGGTGAGATAGAGGGACAGTGCTCTCCAAATGAATTAAGATGCAAGCAGCAGAATCTTGGATGAACTCAGGTTTTTGGGGTCGAGAGGCTGACCAGAAAAGGTAAAAGAACAGAAAATGTCAGAGCTAAAATCAGGAGGTGATGGTAATACACAGCAAGTCAACCAGCATCTGAAGGAGAAAACCGGTCTGTGAGAAAGGATCTTTAATATGGGATTCCTCTAGGTACTGATGGACCTACTGTTCCTGAATTTCTGATATTTTATCTTTTTTCCTTCTAAACATCCCCGGAACAACAAATTGGAGGAGTGAGTTCTGGATTTGAGTGACACTTCCAGGTGCCAGCAGCAGTAAACATTCACAGTGATGGTCTCCAGTTTCTTAAGAGCTACTGAGTTGTATTTATATCAAGACTATCAGCTTTGTTATAAGCCGTGCATCAATTCTTTAATATCACATTGCAGTGCGCACGCTTTGACAAGATCTTCTCTTTTTTTTAAAACTTATTGGAGATCCATTTGCACTAAAGCGATGTTGTTGGCATCAGGCATGCCCACATTGAGCACCACCTGTGCCAGAGGGCAGACTGAATTCCCTCTAATACACTTGTGGAGTGTACATTAATTACTAATCTCTCTGCAAGAATAGGAGAGAGGTTGCAAATGAAGATGGGCTTTAGTCCTATCTCCTGTCATCATTCCAGAATACCAACACTACAGTCTTCCCATTATAGTACGCAGCTCTGTCTTTCATGGCTGGTGCTCTGGTCTCAATCACCCTTCCAGGAAATCTGTCCCATCTGTTGATCATTTAATAGGTAAAGAAATACTTTGATTTCTGTCGCTGAGTTGTCCTTCAGAAGCCCTGAACCTATGCCCTCTTGTTCAGCTCACTTGGTGTCTCTGAGAATGTTGTTCCAAGCTTTGTCCCTTCTTGCCAACATGCCAGTGTGGAATGTCTATTTCCAACACCAGCCGACCTTGCCATCTCTCGAAATGAAGTTGGAAGCTACCACAAATCACGTGTGGCTTTCCAGTGTTCAATTTCACCCACCAGAGCTAGGACTGGAGCTGTATGTTCACCTCAAACACGAGACTTTTGTCAAATATACCCTCCCACAGTTGCTCATGTGAGTGAAAATAGTGATGTGGTTTAACATTGGTTTCCTCATTTTGCAATCAGGCAGTGACATTACTCTAATACCCTGTCATGACTAGACTTAAATATTTCCATTGGTTTTGGATGGTAGAAAAATCCTTAGCTATTGTGAAGGTGTCCTGTGATTTTTGCTCACTGGGTTAAAGATTAAACTGTTGAAAATGATCTGGTGTGGAAATAGAGGGTGCGATTTCCCAACACCACAGCATATTTTGTGGCAGTGGAGGTGGCCCGCCAACAGCCGGCAGTGGGATTTCCAGCCCCGCCGTTGCCAATGGATTTCCACCCATTGTTGTCCGCACTCTCCACTGCCAGGATTCCTGCCAGCAGGACTGGAATATCCAATGGCGGAAACAGCTGGAAAAGTCCAGCCTGAATCTCAATTGGAAGCAAGAGATATCCCAGAGAGAGAGCGAGAGTGAAGAGAAGTTTCCTGTAAAATAAATAGCCTGCTTTATAACGATTGTAAAGGAATATAGCTCATTCTTAAATAAATGAAAACACAGAAGCATCTTAGATGGGGTTTGCAACTTGAAATATTGGGCGTGATCTTACCGGCCATTCACGCCACACTGCCACTGCAGCAAAGTCAGAGAATTTGGTGCTCAGCCAAATCCCTGTTCAGTGCAGTGGGATGGGAAAATCCCACCGGTGTGAACAGCTGTAACATTCTGGGCACTAACTCTGTTTTTCTCCCCACAGACACTGTTTGACCTGCTGAATATTTCCAGCAGTTAGTTTTTATTTCAGATTTTCGGCATCTGGAGTATTTTGTTTCGGAGTTTGGCTTCAGACAGAATAATCCAAAACAAAATTCACTTCGTTCTGCATTTGACTTCCTTTAGCAAATATCTTGGTAACCATACGTAACTGTACCAAAGTAGGATCTTTCTTAAAACGCTTAAACTCAGAACATTTGCGCAAAGCCTTCATTCCAATATTGGATTAGTACGGATATTTCAATGCCTAATAGCCATCTATAGGGACCATCTACAATTTCAGCAACACTAAATCATTACCATTAGGTGCTACTTACATTTGCATGCTTGAAGCAGGACTTTTATTGCTCCAAACTTGAATAATGCAATTCCTTATGATGAAATTTGCCGTTTGCAAGCTGTTGTCTGCACTGACTGAAGTTTCAAAACCTGTTTTCTTTTGAGACAGTCCCCAGCTGAAAGAATAAAGCTCCATCTGGGAATGCAGGGCAAGGGAGCGGGAAGGTAGTGAATTGAGTTTCCTGGCTGTGGTATTGGCAATCAGCCTGCGCAATCAGCCTGGTGGGCTTTAGTCACCAGGGAAAAGGCAGCTGATTGGAAAAAAAACACACACAGGGGCAAAATTTCAACCAGTGCTCAAAATAGTTCAGTGGCTGTGCAGAATCCAAGGAAGGAAATAGTGGCACAACTGGGAAAAAGGGCCAGAGAGACTCAGTCCGTGAGCCAGACATGTGAGGGATCTGGAAAGGGATGCCTTTGGATGAAAATTATACCTGTGATACTTGACTGGTGTAAGCTGCTGATGGGACACTTTGCCTACCTCCTCTGTGAATAAAGGAACTTGTTGTTTTAGCTATTTAAAGTGTAATTTATAGTTTTTACTGAATATAATTTGATTCATATTTAATTCCTGTTGATTGTTGATTGATAGTTACAGTAAAAGTTCTAAAAAGTGAAAGCTTGTTCATCAGTTTCTTCTGTTTGGGATCATCGGGGAAGTTCTTTTGAGTTAATGGTTTCCAAGGGATGCGTAACATCCATCACAATTACTAATGTTTAAATAAATAATAATTACAATGTGTTCTCAGTTAAGAACATAAATAAGGGCAACTGCTGCATCTATTTGGAACACAGTGAGTAGATCAGGACCTGCATCTTCCTCACTCACTGGCTGCCTCCTCAGATGGATCAGTCTTCAGATGACATAATCGAATTTAGTTTAAGGACTTTGGACACAACAGACGAGATTCTCTGGCCTCCCAGCCGTATGTTTCTTGCCTGCAGGAGGTGGAGAGTTGTTTGCGAGCGGGGAGGATTCTCTGGCCCCGCTACTGTCAGTGGAATTCCCATTGATAGTGCCTTGCAAACACTAACATGCAACGTGTTTGTGAATGTTTGGGTACACTGAGGGAGCATTTAGCACAGTAATGCACCTAACTAGCTTGTCTTTCAGACTGTGACCGGAGCACCTGGGGGAAACCCATGCAGACATGGGGAGAATGTGCAAACTCCATCCACACAGTCAGCCAAGGCTGAAATTGAACCCAGGTCCCTGGCGCTGTGAGGCAGCAGTGCTAATCACTGCGCCATTGTGTCACCCTTTTGAAAGTTACACTTGTGGTGCTTCATGTCATGAATTCGACATTGTAATATCTGGACAGCATAGGCATAGATATATGCTGGAAATTATTGGCAGTTACTCGGTCTAACTTCCTTAATTGGTAGTGATAGGTCTAGGAACAGACTTACAGCTTAGGTTTCCTGTATGAACCTCCAACAAAAACCAATATTACAGGCATTTCTAAATGTAGCTGGAGAAGCATCTTCAAAACATCTTTTTGCAATGTCCAATGTAGTCAATGCTTCTGTAATTCACAATTAATTAATTGGTTGTAAAACACTTTGAAATAGCTGAGGTGGTGAAATGTGCTGCCTAGGTGCACAGTCCCTCATGTAATGTTACAACGCTGACTTCCAGTCCAGGCATGACCATGTGGGTTTTGCAGGCCTTCTTTACAGGGTTCAATGGAAGCTTAGTTTGGATTGGGAAATTCTTCGAATTTCACAACCAGGGCCTCTGACCCCAACATGCTGATTGGTACATTCCATCGGGCAATGATATTTTATGAATGTGAAATTTGTACCAGTCAGGTGCACGTGGGATACAGAAATCTGAATAAGTGAAACAGACAAATGCTGCAACAGATACATCATTTTATACCGAGAAACATGTACTTTGACTTTGGGTGACCCAATGGTTGAGAAGATGTATTTTCCATAAAGACTATGCTAAATGATGTAATATTGAATCTGTTATTTTCTTGCTGATACAACACGGAAACTGCAACATGTACCCAACCAGTCCATGTTGGTGCTTATCCTCCACAAACACAATGGTTCTTATCTCGTATGACAGCCCAGTTCCCATATCCATCTAATCTTTCCTTAAACCACTATTTATCCTGTTCTGAAAGGTGGACATAGCTTCAGCAGGCTGACTGAGAAATTCCAGTCTCTGACCATTGGTCTTACGTAATCATTTAATTTGCATCATATCAGTTGAGTGCAAGGTAGCTGGGGGAGGGGGTGGCAGGGGAGAAAGGGAAATCTGGCAGCAGATTGAAACAATGAGCCTGTCTCTCTCTCTCAGCCACAGATTATGGTGAGGTAAAGGTTGTCCCTGCAGTCTCTGTCTCAGGAACTCTGCAACACCAACTTAACACAGACAGAGGTATTTCTGTAATACTATAAATGCCCACCTCAATCTCTATCCTCATTGTCACTCCCTCCCCATTCTCCCTTCCCTTCCCTACTGTCCTCCTCATTTTCCCTCCCCACTCCCTACTCATACTCCCACTCCTCCTCCCCACTCTCCCCCCAGCCCATTCCCCTTTGCACTCCCACTCCCCCCACTCCTGTTCTCCACTAGCCCTTCCCAGTACCCCTCCTCACTCTCCATTCCCATTCCCCTTGCCCACTCTCCCTCTTTACTTTCCCTCCCCACTCCCCTTTACCCCACTCCTCCTCCCTCTCTCTCTCTCCTTCCCCACTCTCCCTCCCCACTCGCTTTCTGCACTTCCCCTCCCCACTATCCCTCCCCACCTCCCACTCCCTATTCCCCCTCCCTCCCCACTATCCCTCAGTGCCCCCCTTCCCACTCTCCCCGCTCTCCCTCCCCATTCCCCAAATCCTCCCCACTCTTCCTCCATTCCCTAACCTCATTCTTTCTCTACCCTCTTCTTCACTATTACTACCTCACTGTTCTCCCTCAATTCCTCTCCAACACCATCATAACTCCCACCCAACCCCTCACCATGACATTCATTCCATAGTTACTGTCATTGTTTATTTTACTATTTGGGAACGGATTTTCTCAGCATGACAACCTGTGGAGATTGTGGGACTCAGTAACCTCTGTGTGAAGCATGGACAGCCTCTTGTCTTTTGCTCATTCGGCAGTGAGCTTTCGTGTTCTTTACTACCTTCAGACAGAGAACTAAGTTAATAAATGACATTTGTTACAATGTCTTAATATCCACCTCTGATCAATTGAGTCAATGAGGCATAGATGAAATGACGAATCACTAAAGGGCAGTATCCTGATGACTAAGTGCCTGCCACAGATTTCTCTACGATGACACAATTCAGAGAATTGAATGTTTTTTTGCACAAAGTATGGAACAGTTTTATTCCATTAAAAGCTTACCATAATTTCCTCTATGTAAGGAGCATTTTGTTTCTTCTATGTCATATCACAGGCTAAAACAAGACTAACATTTGCATTGGATGGTAGTTTGGGGCTTAGAATGACATGAAAGGCAATAGGAGCACTCACTGATCTCTAGGTGAGAAAGTCATGGGCTCAAGTCCTATACTGAAGATTTGAGAATAAAATCTAGGCTGACACTCCAATAGAGTACTTGGTGTCATCTTTCAGATTGACCATTTGGCTTACGCTTTCAGGTGGACGTAAAATGTCCCAAAGAGCTGCTCTACTCTCAAGAATTTCTGGGTTCTCAGCCAAACCTCATTCTTGGCTGAGAGCCCAGAAATCCATTAGAGTACAGAAACATCTGAGTCCCAGGGAAAACATTGCTTGATTGACAGCTCTGACTCTCTGATCACTTGTATGATTTAACAATGTTTATTTACACCAGATAATGATGTCAAGTGCTTGCAAGCTCAACTGTTAAACTTCAAACCAGCGGGACTTGTGTCACTGAGAACACCACTGTCTGCCAATTTCAGGGACAAGTTTGGTGCTGGTGGCACCACTTTCTTGATCCCATCAAACATAGCAAAGAGATATTCATTGTCACAGGCAGTTGGGCACATTGGTGAAGGTGTTTATTATAGAGTGTCTCTGGACAATTAAAACTTTTATTGGTCTGTAGTAATAAAAGAAAGTGGGAAGTTATCAATAGTGATTACAAAAGCTACATGCACCAATCCTATTTTTACCATAGGGGTCATTGGCTGTACAGCATGTATAGTGGGTGAATGGCATAGCCTGTCATGGGGTACATGAGGAACTATAGGGATTGGTGGGGGCAGATCTTGATAGGGGGCATAATGGCAATAAGGGATGGGCAGGGGTCATAGATTGGGGACCATGAGGAACTGCAGTGGGTGGGTAGGGGCACATCTTCATATGGAAGGCAATAGGGAGTGAGCAGGGGTCATACCTTGCTATGGGAGTATGAGGGGCCATTGGGTGGGAATGGGAGGCATGAGGCAGCATGAATGGGGCACGGCGCCTGCAAGGTGGGTGTGAGGGGTGAGGGCTTGAGGGCCTTACCTTTCTCATGATAACCAGAAGAAAGGCCCACAGCACCAAGGCAGGCCTTTGAAAAATCCCGCCTCAGTTCCTGGCAGGCCCTGTGTCTCTGGGCCAAGTAGTCCAACTGCATCCTGCACCCAGCTCCCAGAAATGTGGCGCGTTGGCACAGTGGTTAGAATTACTGCCTCACAGTGCCAAGGACCCAGGTTCACTGTCGGTGCAGAGTCTGCATGTTCTCCCCATGTCTGCGTGGGTTTTTTCTGGGTGCTCTGGTTTCCCCTCATATGATGTAGAGATGCCGGCGTTGGACTTGGGTAAACACAGTAAGAAGTCTCACAACACCAGGTTACTGGTTGGACTCTCACCTGGTGTTGTGAGACTTCTTACTGTGTTCCTCCCACACTCCAAAGATGTGTGGGTTGGTGGATTGGCCATGCTAAATTGCCCCTTAGTGTCAGGGGATTAGCTCAGGTAAATGCATGGAGTTATGGGGATAGAGCCTGGGTGGGATTGTGGTTGGTGCAGACTTGATGGGCTGACTGGCCTCCTTCTGCACTGTAGGGGTTCTATGATTCTATGAAATACAGATCCTCTCCTCCCTGGCACGTTGGGGATGAAAATCCAGCCTAATGTTTGTCACTAGCTGATAACTGGAGGTGGCATCCTGACAGCTAAGTCCTCGCTGGAAATCCGCAGCGTACAACTGCCCATTAGTGGCAGCGATACCCAGAAAGACAAATGTGTGAAACAGGGTGACGGTTTTGAGCTTGTGTCACCAGTGAGGAGTCTATTCTATTTGCTGACCGTGCTAATTAAGTAATGGCGGATGTACCTTCTGCAGTTTTCCATAGCTGACAGCTGAAAGATGTGCCGTTGTGTCTATGGTTTCCTGACATTCTCAGGCAAGGTCAAGATGGAAAATAAAATTACCCTTTAAAAGTGAAAGGCAACAATTAACAAGGATCAAGTATGTCACAGTGTTTGATTTCAATGCCTCATTTATAAAAACAGTGGGTATGATGTACACGTAGGTGCCATGGGGTGGTGAGAGAGGGAGAGGGATTTCAATAACATGTCCTGAACAATTTAAAGTTACCCTGTGCCTGAATCTGGAGTTGCCGTTTTTATATAAACAGATTTTCCCAATTGAATTTTATCTTTGTTTCCCCATCCTGTTCTCTTTCTTCCTGAAGCTGCCAGCTATGTTGAGATAACAATTCCACCTGCATGTGGTTCTTCACCCAGCTCACCCACTCTTTGTGCCCAAGCCTGGCTGGCATCCCCAGCTTCGTTGACGGTGAGGGGGATTCACGACTGAGCTCAAGCCTACTGTCACTCATTGGATACGATGATGAATTGGCCAGTGGTCATCAGTGGAAAATGTCCCGGGTGAGGGGGACTGATCCCTCCATGCCACAGCCAGACTGAGTTCACCATGACAGCTCAGCACAGGACAGGAGCAATCTGCCTCTCCTGTCTGGAGCAGAAGGTATGGTGGGTAGATTTGATAGAATCATAGAATCCCTACAGTGCAGAAAGAGGCCATTCAGCTCAATCCCATCCAGGCCCTATTCCCCTAACTCAACACTATTTAGCCTGCTAATTTCCCTGATATGAAGGAACAATTCAACACAAACAGGCAACCTAAACTGCACATCTTTGGAGTATGCGAGGAAACCACAGCACCCTAAGGAAACCCACACAAATATGGGGAGAATATGCAAACTCCACACAGGCAGTCATCTGAGGCCGGAATTGAATCCTGGTCCCTGGCACTGTGAGGTAGCAGTGCTAGCCACTGTGCTGCCTAATGATAAGGTGTACAAGAGTGAGGCATATTTAGATAAGGGAAGTAAAAGGTAAATAAAGAAAACTGTTCCTGTTGACTGATGGTACAAGGACTTGAGGACAGAGATTCACAGTTCTGGACATGAGATGCAACGGTGAAGCGGGGGGAATATATGTCTCGGAGGATGGGGGAAGCAGGGATGAATAATGATTTCAAAAGCGAACTGGATGGGTACCTGAAGCTTATGGGGATAAAGTGAGGGAATGAGACTAATTAAATCACTCCATTAAGAGCTGGCACGGACTTGATGGTCTGTGACCTAAACAATGCCATGGCACCATTTTGAAGAAGGGCATGGGAGTTCTGAACATAAGAACATAAGAACATAAGAACATAAGAAATAGGAGCAGGAGTAGGCCATCTAGCCCTTCGAGCCTGCCCCGCCATTCAATAAGATCGTGGCTGATCTGTCGTGGCTCAGTTCCACTTTCCCGCCCTCTCCCTATAACCCTTAATCCCCTCTCTTATCAAGAACCTATCAACCCGCTTCTTAAAAATATTTAGTGAGGCAGCCTCCACCACTTCAACGGGCAGAGAATTCCAGAGATTCACCACCCTTTGAGTGAAGAAGTTCCTCCTCAACTCCGTTCTAAACCGCCTCCCCCTTATCTTGAGGCTGTGCCCCCTAGTCCTACTGTCTTTTTTGAGCGGGAAGAGTCTCTCCACCTCTATCCTATCCATCCCATTCATCATCTTATACGTCTCAACGAGATCTCCCCTCATTCTTCTAAGCTCTAATGAGTACAAGCCTAGTTTATTCAGCCTCTCCTCATAGCTCAATCCCCTCAACTCCGGTATCAGCCTATCAGTAAACCTCCTCTGCACTCCCTCCAGGGCCAAAATATCCTTGCGCAGGTGCGGCGCCCAAAACTGCACACAGTACTCCAGCTGCGGCCTCACCAATGCCCTATACAGCTGCAGCAAGACCTCCCTACTTTTATATTCAATCCCCCTCGCTATGAAGGCCAGCATCCCATTCGCCTTCCTGACCACCTGCTGCACCTGCAAGCTGGGTTTTTGCGACTCATGCACCCAGTGTCCTGACCAACATTTACTCTTCAAACAACATCACAAGGACAGCATTTCCCTTGCTGTTTGTGAGAGCTTGCTGTGCACAAATTAATTGCCCTGTTTCCTACATTACAACCGTGACTGCACTTCAAAGATACTTCAATTGGCTATAAAACACTTGGGGATATCTTGAGGTTGTGAAGGTGCTACATAAATGCAAGATTTTACTTAGAAACCTCTTGCAAATGACTTAATTCCACACCGACCAACATATTTACTATTTTATTTTACAGAGAGATAATAACATGAGAAATAGGAGCAGGGGTAGGCCATTCGGCCCATCAAGCCTGCTCCATTTGATGTGATCATGGCTGATCCTCAATTTCAGACCTCCCAATGCAGTCATCCCAAACTCTGCACATTAACCAACATTGACAAATTCATTATGAACCATATCAACCTAAAAACAGACCAGTTTTACAGTGCAAACTACAAGTCAATGTTGAATTTGTAAAACTCTGGGTGGAAAACAGGACTTGATTAAATACTAGCAACAACAAAAACAGAAAATTCTAGAAAATCTCATTGGGTCTGGCAGCATCTGTGGGGAAAGAAACAGAGTTAATGTTTCTAGTCTGGGTGACCCCCTTCGTCAGAGCTGAAGACAATAGAAGATAGGATGAGATTTACACTGTTGCGGCGAGGAGGCGGGTAAACTGTGGGAGCTGGTTTAGCTCATTGTTGTAATAATGGCAGTTGGATTGTTTAAGTGGGTATAATGAAGCTATCAGCCTTCATTATCATTACCCACTTTGTGGGGGTTGGAAGGTTTGTGTGCTTATAAAAATGGGAGGGGACCCAACAACTGGAGAACTAAAATTTCTAATGAATTGATATACAAGAAGCTTCTGTGGCTTAATCACACACTCTTATCTGATACAGAAGGCTAGAATCTGCACACATTCTGGAGTCTCTCAGTTTTCTACATAGATTTAAAGAGTACTGTCTAGAAATGAAGCCAAACATAACTGGATGTGTTTTTTTTAATTTATTTTTACAAGATGTGGGGGGCATCACTGACTGGGCCAACATTTATTGCCCATCCCTAACTGCCCTTCATTTCAGATAGCATTTGAGTTATCAACCACATTGCTGTGGATCTAGAGTCACATGTAGGCCAGACCAGCAAGGACAGCAGATTTTCTTCCCTAAAGGATATTAGTTCTCCAGATGGTTTTTAATGACAATTGACAGGTTTCATGGCCATCAGTAAATCCTTCATTCCAGATATATTATCGAATTCAAATTTCATCATCTTTCGTGATAAGATTTGAACCAGGGTTCCCAGAGCATTACCTTGGGTCTCTGGATTGCTAGTCCAGTGACAATATCACTATGCCACTGTCACAGAAGTTTGTACCTGAAATTGTAAAGAATGGGTGAACCCAAACCACAGCTTACTGTGCCCACTGGAATACAGCATCCTGATGGCTGGGCTGTACAGACCTCTTCACTGAGTTTAAATCCACCATCAGCCAATGGGGCTACTGGGTCACAGAGGTGTTTTTGGGGACTGGATTACAAGGGAGGGGAGGAAGTCATGCTTTGTTGTCTGGTGCCTTGGCCAGGCACCATTCAGAACATTGTGGTCAGTTTCCGGCTTGGCACTTCAGGTAGCTGCAGTGGGTGAATTCATCAGAACGATGCTAGGGCTACAGAGGTTTAAGTTACGAAGAAAGGTTACAGAAAGTTGGCCACTATTCCCTTGAATGGAGTAGCGGTGATCTAACTGAGATGTATAAAATGTTAAATAGATTCAGCACAGTGAGGAGAGTTTCCTCTGATAGGTCATTGAGGAGGGAAATCAGGATGTACTTTTTAACACAAATAATTCCCATACACTCTCTTTTCAAGAAATTGTGAAGAAGTGTCAGTTGGAACTTTCATGACTGAGGTTGATAGATTTTTGTTGAGTAAGAATACTACAAAGAGATATGGAGCTAAGGTGTATTTATGAGGTTGAAACACAGCAATCTAAAGGTAAGGTAGCTGGAGAGGACGGGCAGCTTCCTCCTGTCGTTGTGGGAATATCAAGGTCACAGGTTTGATTCTCTGCTATTTGCTGACTGAGTTGACCTCTGTCAAGCCAGCAACTGGGATGCATGTGGACCAAATGCCCTTGGGTTGCAGAAGAGGTGAAGATACCACCATTCTTTTCCAACCCAATCAGTATTCAGTGCAGCCTTGCTTCAGCGAGTGAGCACTGTATGGATGTTGAATGGAATATAATCAGTCCATTGGAATATTCCCTGATTGAATTACATCCCACTGTGCCTTGAATTTTATTATTGAACAGAAAGAGGGAAATGGAAGAATTATTAAATGCCAGTAAGCGAACGGATCACTCTCTTCATAACATTTAGGATTATATGACAATTGTGCAGCATACACTTCCTCTTTAAGAAGTGAATGTCTATATATAGTCTTAATAAAATGAAGTCAGCACTGATAACAGTTATAAGTTCTGGCGAAATGACATTGAACAAAGATGTGGAGATGCATAGTGCAGAAAGATATAGTTACAGATTGCACAGGAAGGTGTTGCACTTAGAATGGGCTCCTGAGAGTGACTCTAAGGTACTAAAATAGCTTTGTGGCTCAAGATGCAAGAGTAAAGAGAGGCCACAGCCCAAGAATAGATTGGTGTAACTGTCAATTAAAGAAATTGCAGGAACAATGTAAGACGCACTAGGTGGGACACTGTTAACCCATTTAAAATATTCCTTTCTTCTGGCAGTGAGCATTAGTAACAGAATGTCAGCAGCCAGGATAATCCATAGAGTTGATGCATGGTGACTGAAACAGTTACTCTCTGTGACCTAATCACTGCACTTAACAGTGATCGTTACTGGAATCTTATCCCTCAGAGTATTGGTAAACTATGAGAGGTTTTTACAGAGTGGACAAGGAGAAACTGTTTACACTGGCAGGAGGGTTGGTAATCGAAGGACACAGATTCAAAGTAATTGGCCAGAGAGCCAGAGGGAAGATAGCTGGGGAAAGGGGGGGGAGGGGGGGGCAGGGGGGCAGGGGGAAAGTTTTTATGCAACAAATTGTGATGATTTGTAACAATGGCCTGAAAGAACTGAGGAAGCAGATTCAATAGCAACTTTCAAAAAGAGAATGGGATGCATGGATTTGAAAAGGAAAGATTTGCAAAGTGATAGAGGAAAGGCAAAGAGGCAGAGTGGGAGAGCTGTACTAACTGGGTATATCTTTCAACAGAGGCATCTGAATCATCTTCTCTATGTTCAACTTTACAGGAATTGCAAGTTCCAAAACAGAATTACAAGAGGATTAGCAGGCAGCGTCGACATGACAAAGTGTTTGGCAAACCTTTCCCTGTGCTTTCGTAAACATGTAACTCGGTAACATAAATTACATCCATATCATCCATGGGATCAGCATAACAAATGGCCTCCCCCCCATCAAAAACATTTGTCAAACATTTCCACACATTCCTTCTCGATGCTATCCCTTTAAGAACCCAAAAGGTGAAAGATGTATTTCTGGTGGGGAGGGGTTAGAGGTGAAAAATATTGAAGCTCGTGAAGTTGAAGAGAAATGACTGATTTGAGGAAATTAGCGGAGTGGCAGGGAGTAAGGTCTGGGCAGATTCTCTGACTGGCAGCATGTGACTATTGGTGTCCACTAGGAGCGGTGTTGGGGACTCCAAGGACTGAACTACACAACTGAGTGTTGTATTCCCTGGAATTCAGAAGGTTAAGAGATAATGTGATCAAAGTCTTAAAAGATGTTCTGGGAAACTGATAGGGCAGCGAGAGAGAGAGATTCTTTCCACTGCTTGGAGAGTGGAGGACGAGAGGGCATAGTTTGAAATTAGAATCAAGCGTTCCAAGAGTGAAGTCAGGGTACATTTCTCCACGCAAAGGGTAGCAGAAGTTTGGAACTCTCTTCAACAAATGGCAATTGGTGCTGGATCACCAGTTAATTCTACATCTGACTTTTGTAAATTGGGATAAAGAGAGGAATATGGAATGGGGTCATAGGTTTGGAATGATCTCACTGAATAGCAGAACAGGTTCAAAACACTAAATGGCTGACTCTAATTCCTATGTTCCTAGTTTCTCTCTCATGTTCTTATTTCTATTTCTCCATGGAAATGTGACTCATTTCTTTTTTGAAGCTGGAATACTTCCCTCAAAAAATATGCCTTACTCTCCAACTGAATCACGTCACCTCTGAGTAAGTTTCTGACCCACCAAATGCTTTTGCCATCTCGAGTGCCTACAGATTCTTACTGACGTATCTATCACCAAACTATTTACAGTACAAGCTCCACAGCGCTGTCCCTTGCTGCCTCAGTCACTGCTGAAACCCTTATCGACAGATTCATTTGATTTAATTTCTTCAATGTTCTCCTTGTCAGCCTCCCCATCCTCCACAAAATTCAACATGTGTAAATTTCAGTTATTTATATCTTGTCCCACTTGCACATTACTCCTTCTCCTTGATGACTGTTAATTGTATACTAAGTGAGCCTTTAATTATATTCAGGTGGTAAGCATTAACTGGGGATTCGCTTGCACTCCTATATATCTTGAAATTATGGCTGTTAGTTTTGGAGGTGAATGATTGCAACTTTGTGCATCTTTCTAAATAAAAGCTTGGAAAGTAGGTAGGAATTAGATCCCAGTCGTATTATCCTCCACTGCCTGGCTTTCTGAGGTGGATCATGACCTACATTATCTGTCTGCTTATCCTCATCTTCAATTCCTTCCAAGACCTCATCTGACAATATCTCTGCAGCTTCCTCCAACCTTGTACCACTTCTTTCACTATCTGCTCTCCTGACCCTGGCCATTTGTGCATCCCTTTGTTCCACAGCTGTTGACACATCTTTAGCCCACTAGGGCTTTACACAGTCCACAGTTAGGCACTAGATGTGCCTCAGCAAGGTTAACACTCCCATCTCAGACTTAGAACATAGGAATGTGGGAATTAGGAGCAGAAGTAGGCAAATTCAACCCTTCAGACCTGCTTCACCATTTAATCAGATCTCTCCCTGGTCTGAAATCCACCTCCTCACCTGTTCCCCATATCCATGAGCTTTTTTTGTATTAGAAATATATCCATCTCTTTCTGGAAACCATGATTTAGACTCCACTGCGCTACTGGGCAGCAAGTGCCACAAATTCACTACCCTCTGCAAGAACTAGTTCCTCGTTATCTCAGTTTTAAATCTACTGCCTCTCAACTGATTCCTGCGACCTCTTGTTCGAGATTGCCCCATAACAGGAAACATTTGGTCTACATTTACTTTATCAATCCCTTTTTGTATTTTGTGTACTTCGATCAGATCCTCTCGCACCCTTCTAAACTCCAGTGAGTACTAGCCCAAACTGTTTAATCTCTCCACATACATCAGTCCTTTCATCCCCAGAATCGATCTGGTGAACTTCCTCTGAACTGCCCCCAATGGCACTACATCCTTCCTCAAATAAGGAGACCAAAACTGGATGCAGTACTCCAGATGTGGTCTCACCAACACCCTGTACAATTGCAACAACACTTCTCTACCTTTATACTCCAGCCCCTTTGCAATAAATGCCAACATCCCATTTGCCTTTTTTTTTATTACATTCTGTACCTGCATACTGACTTTGAGATTCATTATCACATTCACCCAGATCCCTCTGCCCGGATGCATTTTAAATCTGCTTTCCATTTAGGTAATAATCTACCTTTTTTTTGCCAAAATGAATAATATTACACTTATCTACATTAAATTCCATCTGCCAAATTTTGACCCATTCTCCTAGCTCATCTATATCCGTCTATAAAATTTTTGTATCCATTTTATTGCCTGCTCTGTCACCTATTTTAGCATTAGAGTATTGCACTCAGGTCTCTGGGAGTGGGTTTATAACCCACTCCAGAGACCCGAGTACAATACTCTAGGTTGGCACTCCAGTTCAGTACTGAATAAGTGGTACACTATCAGAGACACGGGGGCGGAATTCTCTAGCCCGCCAGTGGCATGTTTCCTAGTGGCAGCGACTACTTGCTATTGACCATCAATGGGAACTTCCAGTGCTGCTGATGTCTGTGGTGCTTTGCATGGCTTTCCCGTTCTGCTGCTGGGGAACTCTCTGCTGGGATTCACCATTGGCGGGACCAGAAGATCCCGCTGGCAGGAAGGGCTGGAAAATCCTACCAGCAGTTTTACAGATGATGCCCCATCTGCTCTCTCATGTTATAGTGAAAAATTCCACAGCAAAACTTTGGGGATGAGCTGGAGCATCCTGACAATGCCTTTGTCAATATGTATGCCTCAAACAACAGGGTTACAAACAGGTCAGCGTTTGCAACCTTGCTGTGCGCAAATTGGTTGCTGTATGTTACATTATAACAGTGCCTATGCATCACTGGTTGTAAAGATCCTTGGAGTATCCCATCACGGCACAGCATAAAGCCAATCCACTTTCTCCACCTAGCTCAATCAGTTCTCCTTGTTTTCCCATGATTAATCAGTTCTGTCAACGTTTTTGTTTCTCCTGGCCCCCAGCAAATTGTCTGAAAATATTCCTACATTAAAGGTGCTCGGATTATTGGAACTTCATATAGGCATTCTCGATGGATCAAGAGAAAGCGAAGATTGCCTATGGAGGTCATTCTGCACTAGCTTACATAGTGATCTCAACTGCAGAAGGACAAAAGGTTGAAAAGACCTCCTTTTGCCATGAGTGACTGAGGAGGAGACACTGCTCAGAATGTTTGCTTCCAGCCTGCTGCAAACACAAAGCAGCACTCAACGACACTAAGCACCTTCCATTATAGCAATTGATCCTTATATACCAATTACCTTTAGTTTCTCTTTTATTATTCGCCTGCAGATAGCTCTCTGCTTCCTACAGTTGCCTATACAGGCTTCTAAAGGTGCGACGCAGGCCTTAGAATCCAAAGAGTCCCAACAGTGCAGACGGAAGCCATCTGGCCGATCAACTCTGCACCGATTCTTCAAAACAGCATCTCATCCAGGGTCACTGCCTCTTCCTTGCCCCCACTGTCAACACCCTGCCCCCCAAACACCCTATCCTCATAACCCCGCACATTCACCATGGCTAAACCTACACACCTTTGGATACTACGGGGCAATTTAGCATGGCCAATCCACCTCACCAGTACATCTTTTGGCCAGGCAGAATACTTTCTAGCAAATTCTAACTGCAGAAATAACAGTCACCGTCTTGGTATGTTTTACGTCTGATGTTGCTGCTTGCACATACTGAATGCGTAAATATAAGCTGTGCTGTTGAGAAACTCAGTCCCCACTGTATAATAGCTAATGACAGGTTTAAGTCAATGTCGCCGGCAAGGATGGGAAAATAACTAGTTCAAAAATACCGACAGTAGAAATTGGCCAAGTGGTTTTCCCTATTCTTCTCACCCAGGAGTTTCCTTACACTGAGGTTCAATTCTAATGGTGCCACTTTGCCCAGGGTTGTTGATGCACAAGTATTGATGGTGAGTGCCCTGGCAGGGGGCACCAAGGCTGAGTGTGTGATGTTGATGCATACAGGGCTTGGTGAACACCTATCTGTAGCAGCAGCCCCGGTCAATTCTACTCCTGCTTATGCTGCAGAGTCACTCCAGTCCAGGCACTCGATGGTAAAGTCTGGTCTGGGACTCCAGTTCAGTACTGAGGGAGTTCCGCACAGGTAGATGATAAACCCTCTCAGTCACATTTAATAGGAAGTACAATTGGACTCCTCTCTATGGGGAAAAGAAATCACCCTGGGTTCTTGCTTCTTATTCTTCTCCAATAGCTCCAGCTACAGTGCCTGTACAGTCATATCTCTGAATGTCAAAAGGATTAGATCGCACTCAACTACAATATTGCCACAAAGAATGAACTCGCATTTATATAGCGCCTCTCATAAACCCAGCAGATCCCACAGCCAACTAAGTAATTGTGACACACAGTCACTGCCATAATACAGACAAATGTGGAAGTCAAGTTTGCACACTTTAATAAAGTAATTTGTTTTCTTTTAGTGTTGGTTGAGGGATGAATGTTGGCCAGGACATTATGTTGAAGTGCTAGTTGAAGGGCTTGCTAACAGTCCGGCCTCGCACACTGGAAACTTAGCTGACAATCGGCGGGCATGGGATTGTGCCCCACTAAAAAGGGCAAAACCTCCAGTGGAGAGGTAAGGGCAATAAATTGGAATAAAGAGATGTCACATCAAGCTAACTGATGACAGAAATCTATGCAGCAATTTCTTCCACTGACAAAAGTCCCTTAACCAATACATGTTCCTGTGATCGGAGCTGGGTGATTGCTTGTGACACATAGCCATTACTTCCAACCACAAGAAGAAAAATAAAAAAAACACATTAGTTCTAGAATGTGAAGTGTTGCCCTGACAACAGTCTCCCAGTTCTTCATTATCATTCTGAAAAACATCAGTTTCAGAACCTGAAAGTATGACAGTGAAAAGTTCAAAGCTTGCTGTTTATCTGACAACATCAGGTCTCACAAACTAGTGAACAAAGTGAGTGATATGCTGTGCTAGTACTCTGTCCTACACTCTGACAAATAGGCTCAAATTCAATCTAGTCTTGTTTCTCACCGTCAACTAAGTTGTTAAGATCCTACATTGACACCAGCTTGAAATAGTGAACCCAATTCCTCATGGGTACAAAGCAACACAATCATATTATAGCATGTCACATGTTAGCACTAAATTGTCAACCTTAATTAGAGTGACCACAAGACATGTGGAAGGTTTACACTTCTATAAGAGAGAAGGATGTTCTTCAAAGATTATCCACAGCATTACTCCACATCCAGATGTGCTTACTCCTTTCCAGTTAGGAACATTTGACACTGATACTAATTAGTCAAAGAATGCCATTTTCTGAAATGCCACAATGCAGTCAGAAATTCAAAGCCCAATTTCAAAATTCCAAGGCATAATATAACATTGTTTCCGATAATAATTGGGAAGAACATGAACACATGGAAGACCGAGAACTAGGCCGAAGAAAAGTTGGCTTTGCGAAGCTGAGAATAAGCCTTGGAAAAATAAACTGGACAAGAATATTGCCCAAAGATCATCAGGAACAACAATGGGAAACATTTAAAATGGTACTCAACAGAGCTCAGGAAAAATATATTCTGCTAAAGAAAAACTTGCAAACTAAACATTAGTGAGGCATCATGAATAAAGACATGTAAGGGGAAGGATAGAGACATGCATTTTGTGTTTGGATGACAGGGGAGGACGTGAAAAGGAAGAATATAAAAAGATCAGGAGAGAAATAAAAAAAAGACTTAGGAAGACAAAGAGGACCTGTGAAATCAAATTATCAAGGAACATAAAACAAAGTAGCAAAGTATTCCACAGACACCTAGATAAAATAAAATGTCGTGCTGGGAATAGGCCACTAAGGGATGGGCCAGATTAAATAACAGGAAGCGATAGACAAACGGCAGAAATGTTAGATAATTATTTTGCTTCAGTATTTGCCAGGTGGACGTGACATCAGATGATAGAATTAGAAATTATGTAACTGCATTAAAAATAAAAAAGGTATTAAATAAACTAATCAAAGAGGATAAAACCCGCGGTCTGGATAAAATGCAAACAATGCATTTTAAAAGAACTGAAAGAATGTGTCGCAGAGGTATCCTGACACATATTAAATAATTTGTTTGAAACTGTGTCGTGCCAGAGGACTGGCAGGCAGCTAACATTATACCTATTTATGAAAGGAGATGGAACATGTCCAGGGAACTATGGACCAATCAATTTAACATCTGTGGCAGGAATTAATTCTTACTAAAGGGAACATGGCAATGAATCTAGAAACCAAAAAATGTATCAACATGGATTTCTTAGCAACCATATAGAAGTCTTTGAAGAATTAACAGAAAGAGTAGACAAAAGTACTGTCGTATATGTAAATGTCTAGATCTTCCAAGGGCCTTCAATAAGGTCGCACATATTGGGCAAATGAATGACAGTGGCAAGTATCTGAGTGGGTCACAAACAAGACACAAAGCAAAGAGTAAGAAGAAACAGTAGCCAGAGTGCAGATGTGGGATCCTTCAAGGACTAATTTTGGGGCTGGTGTTGTTCAAAATCTACATTACTGATTATCGACTTAAAATTTAAAAACACAATTCCTGAATTTGCAAATGTCTCCAAATTAGGGAGATAGTTAATCACGGGAAGACTACAATCACTTAACAAAGACATTAATAAACTTGCAGAATTTGCATATAATTGGCACATAAATAAGTGCGAGGTGTTAAATTGAAGGAAAATTATTAAGGAAATAAGGAGATCACATATTACTTCGAAAATAAGAATCTGAATACAATATAGAGCAAACAGATCTGAGAGTACACAAATAATGAAAAGGTAATAAGGCAAGCACAGAAACAAAATGAGAGCTATGTTCTTCTTTTGCAGAGAGCTGGAATTAAGAAAGAGTAGTTATGCTCAACTTGTATCAAATCTTGTTAAGCCCACACATCTGTTATACTCTGTTCTGTTCTGGATACCATTTTGTGAAATGGATATAGAAACATTGGACAGTTGCAGAGAAGATATTCCAGGATCATACCAGAATTGTGAGATTATAGCAATCAGGAATGACCAGGCTGGATCTTCTCTTGTAACATGAGGAAGTTGAAGAGTAATTTAGAAGATGTCTTTTCAGGGTACAATGATCACTAAGTAAGTTCAAGCAAAGATAGTTCTTTGACTTTTCCTTCCAGAATACTTACTCTACCATATTCCTGTTGGAGCAACTAGCTGTCTCTTCCATGGGGGCTGTGTACTGGCTACAGCTAACAGTTCAAATTATTGTTGGCTCGCACTCTCCAAATAAAGGAATACTTCCCAACATCTGTCCTAAACCTTCATGGGCTGCATTTTCTACTTAATTCTTTGTAACAGAATAACATCCCAGGTCCAAAATAACGTGTCTGCAACAAAGAAAGCAAATTATATTATAGTCAATAGTTGGGATTCTGTCAGAAAGATAGGGGACTCACCTACTGGTCAGAGGTCCCCCAGCAATAGAAGTACTGCCCACTAGAGCTTCCAGCCAATCAGATGCCAACAGTTCTTTGTGCCCCAGCATTGTTATAGTGATGTCCAGACACTGATCATGCAAAAGAGATAGGTCGAAACCATTGTGGGTTCATTCATTTAGACTACCCACGTGGGTAGATAGCGTCAAGATATCAGCAGCACAGTATCAGGGTGGCATGTTGGCAGAGTGGTTAGCACTACTGCCTTACAGCGCCAAGGACTGATTCCAGCCTTGGGTGACTGAGTGGAGTTTGCCTGTTCACACTGTGTGGGTTTACTCCAGGTGCTCCAGTTACCTCCCACTGCCCAAAGTTGTGCAGGTTAGGTGGGTTGGCCATGCTAAATTGGCTTTTAGTGTTCCAAGATGTGTCGGTTAGGGAGAGGGGGTGTGTAGATTGCAATGTGTAGATATTGCTTGGTCTTTCTACATTCCAGATTAAGGATTTCATTGTGTATATAATTAATTTAGCTAGGCTATTTGATCTCGAGTAATGAGGAGAAAAAAAAAGTGTAATCGATATTCCACTTCTCACACATATCCTGAAATGGAATATCAATAAATTGCAGACTGTTATCCATGATGATCACTCTTGGCACACAAAATAAACTGAAAATAGCACTTAGAGTTTGCACGACAGTTGTGCTTGACATATTGTGCAATTGTTGAATAATGGGGTACTTTGTTGACAAAAACGCTGAAGTTAGTGCCAAGGAAATGAAACAGATCGTATGTGATTTTGGATCAAGGATGGGTAGGAACTTCATGCAGAATCTAATGCAATGACCCTTGTAATTCTTGATGACCACTTCACTGTCATTGTTCAAACCTGGCCAATAGACTGTCTCTCGAGAGTCTTCTTGTCTGTTCTATACCCATGTGTGAGTGATGAAGTTGTTAAAGAATATCAAGTCACAATGATGACCTGCCTGCCTTTAAACATGACTCTCTGGGAGATGCCTAGCTCCTTGAAAGGCCAAAATGATCTCATATGTTTGTGAAAATGCAAATTGAATCAGGCTGCCTTTCACTGATGGTTTTCCACAGTTTCTTGAGTTTAGAATCTTTCACCATTTCTTCTTGTAGCCGTTGGCATTTGCGTTCCACAAAATGTACCAGATCAATTGACAGACCTCCATTTTCCTGCAAGCGTTACATGACAGTTCCCTTGAAACTGCTACATTTTCAAAAGGTTTTGGATATTTCAAGGTTAGGTCATGAACAAAGAAAATTGAAGAAGTTTCTGATGTTGATCTGTCACATGAGGGCTGACTGATTCCATGGATTGACACTAGTGCGATGTTATGGCACGTAAACCAACAATCAATGCGCCTTTAGTCCCCAGGATGTAGAACATCAGTGTGATACCCAAAAAGATAGATTGCATCCTCCACATGGAAATAGTGAACCGATGTATGCTGAAAGTTGTGCAGTGGTAGATTTTGTCATGGGCTTCCGTGTCTGTGAATACATATCTTTTAAAATCTGCAGAGGTAGAATGTTGACAGTTGCACCTATGTCAATCTTGGCCTATAGTTACCAACTTTCTTAGGAAAAATAATTTGAAACCTGACAAACATTTGAGAAGGAAATGATGCTGTCTTTGTTTTCCATGAGATTGGCAGAGTGAAGCATGTGTTCGCAAATTCATCGTTTCACTGTAAGCATCAGTATCATTTTTTGGTTTGTCAATCACCTCGCATATGTTGTTAACAGGACACCGGATGGTCATTCTTGCTGTTTGAAGGTAGCTGTTGTGTACAGTCTGTTTGGATCAGTGCACACTATTGCACTGCTGCTGTCAAAATGCCTTGCAAAATTGCTGGAAAGTTAGGCATTTCCTTGATGCGTGCAGATGTTCACAGCTTTCAGAGACCCCCCCACCTCCCTGCCACCACTCCCCCCACTGCCACAGGGGACCTGACACAGGGCCTCTCTCACCATCAAGTGGGTCGTGCTTCCCCAATCTGATGGGTAACATTAAATCCAGACCATTGTTTCTTTTCACTGTTGCTGAAGGACCCTGCAGTATTCTAATTTATTGTTCATCCAAATGCAAAAGGATTTATCAAATGGATTGATTGTGATCAATGGAAGTTGATCAAGATCTTGGAGTTAATTTGTGGGGTCTAGTGACTGAGCTTATGAAAGCCTTCCATGGATTTTAAGAATGTGGTATACTTTGTGAGTAACACTGTCATTTGTCTGGTCCTGGACTATCTGAGTTTTGAGTCTGAGCCACTCTGCAACACAAACTCTCCTTTTAAAACACAGAATTGTTCTTCCCTCCCATTATTTTCTATGCCTTATTCTGTATATGAATTAATCAACAAGGTTCTGAATGAACCTTTATGAGCAGTGAAGGTGATAGAAGGCAAGGCACACTTCGACCATTGATTCTACCTGTGGCTCAATATATATCCCGTCCCTCCTCACAGCTCTGTTTCACAGAGGGAGAGAGAGATCCTAGCTGGAGAGGAAAGGACCTGTGGGGCATTATGTTTTAAAACCTCTCTAACTCCCTATCTACATGACTTCCTCCAATCCTTACACATCTCCAAATTTTCTGTACTCCTCCAATTCTGACTTCTTACACCTCTCTCTGATTTCAATTGCACCTTCATCCACAGTCATCTTTCAGCTGCCTGGCCTCGTAAGTTCTGGAATTCCCTCATTTGGGCAGGTAAGTGGATGGGAAAAGTTTAGAAGGATATGGGCCAAATACAGGCAATTGGGAATCAGTTCAGGAAACCTGGTCAGCAAGGATGAATTGGGTCGAAGGGCATATTTCCATGTTGTATATCTCTATGACTAAGACTCATTAGAACATGAGAAATAGAGCAAGAGTAGACCATGGCCCTTCATGGTGATACTCTGCTTTAATCAACTTTTCTACTCTCTCCCATATCTCTTGGTTCCCTGAGATCAAAAACCTATCTTTCCTAGCCTTGAAGATACTCCACAACTCTGTAAGGTACACAATTCCAAACATTCACAACCCTCAGAAAATAACTTTCTCGTCATCTTGGTCCTAAAAGGTCAACCACATATCCTGAGGGTTCCCCAACGTGTTCTAGATTCCCCAGCCAGAGGAACAAATCTTGCAGTTTCCATCCTGCCAAGTCCTTTCAAAGAATCTTGCATTTCAATGCGATCACATCTCATTCTTCTAAATTTAAGAGAGTTTAGTCAAACTTTCCTTAAAAATCTGCCCATCTCACTTCCTTTAAGATGTTCCTTGAATCCCTTTTGACCAAGCTTTTTACTGGTCATTTCTGCTTCTATCCCCTGATGTGGCTTGGTGCCAAATTTTGTTTGGTAACACTCTTGCAAAGCAATTTGGGATGTTTGATTTTGATGCAGGAGCGGTATAAATACATGTTGTTGTGATGTTTAGAGTGACTGTGCGAGGCGGGGGGATTGGTTTGAGCATGTCAGTGTAAACTGGATAGCCACTGTTGCCTTCTGTATGCAGACTGCTTTAGTTTTCCCACAGAAATGTGTATTGAGCCAAGTACATATCACAACTCCAAAGCCATTCCAATGGCTAAAAAACATTATATTGGAACTCTTCCCAGTTTTCTCCTTTCTCCTTAGTAGCTCGGTGCTCTCTATCAATCCTGTGCTCCTGAATCAGATGTCTGGACACTATAGCCTGTGTATTTATGAGCAGACATTGTCCAACTACATTGTTTAATCAGCGCATCAGGAGACAGGTTAGCCAGCCAACCATCGTGCCTCTCTCCCATCCCTCAATTTGACTTAGCCGACTCTAGCAGACTTGCCTCTAAGGCTTTCCTGAATTCATTCCAAATGTCAGTTAAGGGATTGGGATTCAAAATCCCTTCTCCCAGTGGCTTATTAAAGCACTACGGTTGATTGACAGCTGATAATAATGCAACAAGACTTTTGAAACAGAACCACAATCTTTGCTTAAAAATTACAGACGTTTATAATTTCATCCACTCAGACATTCTCCCCGGGATTAGGTTCTTGCTAACAGCATGTAATATTCTAGGACTGTCAGGTACCACACCTATCAAGGGCTGAGTAACAGAGCTAGTAGAAGTCAGAAGGTCTGGATTTGGAGAATGCTTCAATGTTAGTTTTAAGGACGAACCTTTTGCTGCACAAGTCAGCAGTAAGACATCAGTAAGATTCATTTCTCTCTTTAGGGAACTAAGCTGAGTGAATAGCTTTTTTTCCAGAATGCAGTTGAATTATGTAATTCTATTAAAAATGCTTTAAGCTCTAAATAGACAAAGTCTTGACAAAATTAAGATTGAGTTCTTAATTTAACCATTTAACACTTTTGTCATAGGGTCCTCTTGTTTCCGTATTCACATATTGATGATTGCTTATAAATTTCCCATTATAGCATTCCTTCTGTGTTTTATTGAGATGTTTTATTTCACGTTCATGAATATCGTATTCCAGACTCTGGATCGGTTTACAGCTTATTTGGTATGAAACCTTCTACGTACTTCTTTGTTGCATCAGTATTTGGCTTACTTAATTTACGGAGACCATTCCTTTTCTGGAACATGAAGCATGACCATGTGTTTCAATCTCCTGTGACCATTTATTTCTGTCTTTTATTGGATTGACAAGTTATTTTGGCTAATACTTACTTCTTCTTGTGTCTCTCACTCTGCGCACTTTTAAAACAAAATTCTCATCCTGTTGTAATGTTTCTCCTTGCTGCCCACATCCCTCAATGTAACCTTCCAGTTCTTTCTGAACTTTTCCTGCCTCTCTACCTGTCCTTCTTCACACCTCTTTCTCTTACTTTTCATTGTCCACCCCTCTATTTTTCACCCTTTGCCACCTGCATCTTCTACCCCTCCCCCCAACCACCAACATCACCCACCACCCTTTTGACCCTCTCCCAAACCATTCCTCCTATAGATTCACTGTTGAGCCATGTGATCAGTACTCAGGTAAAAGGGCAGCCACCATTGGCGTTGAGTGGCAACAGACTCCCCAAGTGGGGGAAGGGAGTAGGCCGAGATGAAATCACATGTAGCAGAACCAATCACCTGGGTTGATGCACACACAACTGGCCAAAAAGCAACAATCCTTAAAAGTAACATACCCGTGTCTGCTTCTTTTCCCAAACAAATGCAAGCCTTTCTTTTCTGCATGGGATTGTTCCCACAGTTGTTAATGTGAGCGGACAGTCTGCAATACCCCAACATACACAGAAACCATTGCAAAACAGTCTGCAGTCAAAAACACAATTGACATAATGAAAAATATTTTAAATTCAGCCACACGAGGTTTGTCGTTGGATATCTTGTATTAAATTCAAATAGCATTTTACCAATTGCACTTCATTACACAGGGGGAGACAGATCCAGTCAGCCAGATTGATACCATACAGATAATAGAGACATATACAAATATACCCAGGAAATGTTCTCCTCACTAAGGTACCTCAGCTGCTGGATTTGCTAAAAGACGTTTGAATTCCAGCAATGCAGATGATCTTATTTTACAATACGCCCGATAAATTTATTGACTAAGATTATTGATCTTGAGTTAACGAGGACACTTCATGGCACAGAAGAACTAGGGCGACTGATGTCCAGATTCCAAAATAAATCGGAACCATTAACAAAAAAGTTACGTGCCAGTTTAACTTCTACGGTGTTTCTTTTTTTTCAATCCAAGAACGGTTTGAATAAGCGCTCCCGTTGCCACTTCATATTTAATGAAGGCACTTGATAACAACAGACCAAAACAATAAACCCTCCGCTACAGCAATTCAGACTGGAGATATAAATGTCACACGGACAGTACAAGCAAATAATGAAATGTAAAACAAAATGCCCTGGATCAGACTGTGGAATTCGCTTCCACCTTCATACCTTGCTTGGGGCTAAGAACAGTTTTGCAGTTAACGGTATGTGTTCCAATGGCCCGTTATTTCACATTAAATTCAGCTCTTGTGAGCTAACTTTTACTTGTCTCGATTTGAAGACAGCTTTTTAACAGGACAACTCTCCTCGATATTTTTGGGGGGTTACATTTCACGCTGAATTTTAAGGTACAGGCTTGTCATTTTTAAATGGAAAGTGCGCAGGACTTTAAAGGCTGGAGGATTGAAGTGTTGGAACAAGTGTTCCAGTGAACCCCCTCCTTCCATTTCAAGCACCTCAAAGTTACTGACGTTTTAAAATCAAATTAGAAGCTGTTTTATTGATTTATTTATTATTTGCTCACCTGTTTCTCGGACTGTTCTCCTCCCACCACCTCTTCAGGCGAGTAGTGGTGGTGGCGGCGAGACAGACCAAATATCCCTCATTCTCCAAAGCTCTGGGAGCATGTTACGGGCAGGGGCAGGCATCCCGCTGTAAATCCAGCATCCAAACTTGGGAAGTGGTTGTACCTGTTCATCCTAGTGAACCAACACGCTCCGTTAAAGATCCCCCAGGGGTTTGACACAGAGGAAATATCAGGAGAAGGAATTCTTCAGGGAAAAGCACACAGCTCCCCCCTCCCTCTCTCTCCCTCCTCACACTGTGGGTGAGATCAGACAATTCCACCGAGTGACTCCCATGCTCCGGCTTCCAGGCTCTTGCTGCTTTCCAGACTTGTCAGTGTGGCTGGGAGTTAGTCTGGGTCCAGCTCTCTGCCTCTGCTCCCTCTCTCTCTCTCAAACACACACACACACTGTTCTGGGAGTGATCCACACTAGCCGAGTCTTGGCTCAGCCACTCTCTCAGGGTTTTATCCGTGTCCAGCGCTACCTGATCCGCCACCAACCCATCGCATCCAGCACACAGACACTGCGCATGTACTCAGCGAGCTGTCAGTGGCCAGGCTGGGGACGCTCCTGACGCCAAATCAACTCCCGATAAGGCTGCGGACACGCTCACACCTCAGAGCCAGAGCAGCCCAGGGCCACACAGCACCACACCATCCAGAGAGCAACACTCCAACCCGCAGGGAGCTGACTGCAACTCACCTGGAGACCCCCCCCCCCCCCACAACAACTCTCCCACTCCCCCAGTAACTCCCACACACACACAGATACCCCCCCATACCCTCCACACTCACACAGATACCCCCCCCATACCCTCCACACTCACCCAGACCCTCCCCCAACAACTCCCACACTCACACAGATACCCCCCCATACCCTCCACACTCACACAGATACCCCCCCAACAACTCCCACACTCACACAGATACCCCCCCATACCCTCCACACTCACACAGATACCCCCCCATACCCTCCACACTCACACAGATACCCCCCCATACCCTCCACACACACACAGATACCCCCCCATACCCTCCACACTCACACAGATACCCCCCCATACCCTCCACACTCACACAGATACCCCCCCATACCCTCCACACTCACACAGATACCCCCCATACCCTCCACACTCACACAGATACCCCCCCATACCCTCCACACTCACACAGATACCCCCCATACCCTCCACACACACACAGATACCCCCCCATACCCTCCACACTCACACAGATACCCCCCATACCCTCCACACTCACCCAGACCCTCCCACACTCACAGATACCCCCCCATACCCTCCACACTCACCCAGACACCCCCCCATACCCTCCACACTCACCCAGACCCTCCCACACTCACACAGATACCCCCCATACCCTCCACACTCACACAGATACCCCCCCATACCCTCCACACTCACCCAGACCCTCCCCCAACTCCCACACACACAGATACCCCCTCACACTCACCCAGGCCCTCCCCCACAAACCCCCACACTCACAGATACCCCCTCACACTCACCCAGACCCTCCCCCACACTCACAGGTACCCCCTCACACTCACTCAGACCCTCCCCAACAGCTCTCACACTCACAGATACCCCTCACACTCACCCAGATCCTCTCCCAACAACTCCCACACTCACACAACACCACCCCCATAGCCCTTCACTGTCACCCAGACCCTCCCCCACAAACTCCCACACTCCATACCCCCTCACACTGACATACCCCCATACCCCTCGTAATGACCTAGAGTCACCAAACCTCTCTCACACTCACCCAGACCCTTCCCCACAAACTTCCACACACACACAACCTGCCATACCCTTTCACATTCACCTAGACCCTCCCCCAACAATCTCCACATACACGCAATGCCCCCCCCATAACCCCTCACACTCACCTAGACCCTCCCCCACTCACATAAGCCCTCCATAGCCCCCTTACAATCACCTAGACTCTCCCCAACAACTCCCCCACACACACACATAACCCCCATATCTCCCTCACACTGATACCCCCCCATACGCCCTTATACCCACTGAGACCCTCCCCCACACACACACATAACCCCCATATCTCCCTCACACTGATACCCCCCCATACGCCCTTATACCCACTGAGACCCTCCCCCACACACACACATAACCCCCATATCTCCCTCACACTGATACCCCCCCATACGCCCTTATACCCACTGAGACCCTCCCCCACACACACACATAACCCCCATATCTCCCTCACACTGACACCCCCCCATACACCCTTATACCCACTGAGACCCTCCCCCACACACACACACATAACCCCCATATTTCCCTCACACTGATACCCCCCCCATACGCTCTTCTACCCACTGAGACCCTCCCCAACAACTCCCACACTTACACATAACCTCCCATACCCCCTTTACACCGACACCCCATAACCCCTTCACCTAGACACCCCCAAACAACACATTCACACAAACCCCACACCCATACCCCCTCACACTCACCTAAACCGCCAAAACAACTCTCACACTCACACACACCCCCCAAACCCCTCAAGCATTTACCCACATCCCCCAAACAATTCTCGCACTCATTAGATACCTTCATACTCACACACACTCACCTATACCCTTCTATATACCTCCAAACTCACAAAAACGATATACCCCCTCACACTCATCTAGGACCCCCCCCCCAACAACTCTCACACTCATACCCCCATACCCACCACTCTCACCCATACCCCTCCAACAACTTTCACACTCATCTAGACACCCCCAAACAACTCTCACACTCACAGATACCCCTATACTCCCCTAGACTCATCTAGACCGTTACATACACCTCCAAACTCACAAAAACAGTATACTCCCTCACACTAATCTAGGACCTCCCCCAAACAAATCTCACATTCATACCCCCCATACTCCCTCCTCGCACTCACTTAGAGCCCCAAACAACTCTCATACTCACACCAACCTCTATATCCCCTCACACTCACCTAGGACCCCCAAACAACTCTCACACTCCCACACCCCCATACCCATCACATACATCTACACCTCCAACAACACTCACACTCACCTAGATACCCTCAAATAACTCTCACACTCACAGATACCCCCATATCCCCCCCACACTCATCTAGAGCCTTACATACGCCCCCAAACTTATAAAAATGGTACTCTTCAGCCCTCCAAGCCTGCACTGACCATGCTGCCCGACTTAACTAAAATTCCCTACCTTTCCAGGCACCATATCCCTCTATTCCCATCCTATTCATGTACTTGTTAAGATGCGCCTTAAAAGTCACTATCCGTTCCGCTTCCACTACTTTCCCCAGCAACGAATTCTAGATACCCACTACTCTCTGTGTAAAAAATCTGCCTTGTACATCTTCTTTAAATCTTGCCCCTCGCACCTTAAACTATGCCCCCTAGCAATTGACTCTTCCACCCTGGGAAAAAGCTTCTGACTATCCACTCTGTCCATGCCCCTCATAATCTTGTAAACTTCTATCAGGTTGCCCTCAACCTCTGTCGCTCCAGTGAGAACAAACCAAGTTTCTCCAACTTCTCTTCATAAATAATGCTCTCTGTACCAGGCAACATCCTGGTAATTTATTTTCTGTATCCTCTCCAAAGCCTCCATATCCTTCTGGTAGTGTGGTGACCAGAATTGAAACTATATTCCAAGTGCAGCCTAACAAAGTTCTATAAAACTGTAACATGACTTGCCAATTTTTAAATTCAATAGCCCAGCTGATGAAGACATGCATATCGTATGCCTTCTTGACTACCTTTTCCACTTGTGTACCTGTACACCCAGATCCCTTTGTCTATCAATACTCTTAAGGCTTCTGCCATTTATTGTATATTTCCTATCTGTATTAGACCTTCCAAAATGCATTACCTCACATTTGTCCACATTAAACTCCACCTGCCATCTCTCCACCCAAGTCTCCAACTGATGTATATCCTGCTGTATCCTCTGATGGTCCTCATCGCTATCCGCAAATCCACCAGCCTTTATGTCTTCCGCAAACTTATAAATGAATCCGGTTACATTTTCTTCCAAATCATTTATATACATTACCATCTGCAAAGCTCCCAGCACTGATCCCTGAGGAACACCACTTGTCACAGCCCTCCATTCAGAAATACTCCCTTCCATTGTTACCCTCTGTCTTCTTTAACCTAAACACATTAAAGAAGCCATCCCCTACAGACAAGCTCTCTGTATACACACAATCTGCTCAGGTGAGGAGGATCGCAACAGACACCTCCAGATGCTGAAAGATACCCTCATAAGAACAGGATATGGCGCTCGACTGATCGATCGACAGTTCCGATGTGCCACAGCGAAAAACCGCATTGACGACCTCAGAAAACAAACACAGGACACAGCAGATAGAGTACTCTTCATCATCCAATACTTCCCCGGAGCAGAGGAGCTATGACATCTTCTCCGGAGCCTTCAACGTGTCATTGATGAAGGTGAACATCTCGCCAAGGCCATCCCCACACTCCCACTTCTTGCCTTCAAACAATCGCACAACCTCAAACAGACCATTGTCCACAGTAAATTACACAGTCTTTAGGAGAACAGTGACCACAACACCACACAACCCTGCCACAGCAATCTGTGCAACTCAGATCATCGACACCAATGCCATCCTCTCACGTGAGAACACCATCCACCAGATACACGGTACGTACACTTACAACTCGGCCAGAGTTGTCTACCTGATACGCTGCAGGAAAGGATGTCCCGAGGCGTGGTATATTTGGGAGACCATGCAGACACTACGACAACAGATGAATGAACACCACTTGACAATCACCAGGCAGGAGTGTTCTCTTCCTGTTGGGGAACATTTCAGCGGTCACGGGCATTTGGCCTCTGATCTTTGGGTAAGCGTTCTCCAAGGTGACCTTCACAATACACAACAACGCAGAGTCACTGAGCAGAGACTGATAGCCAAGTTCCACACGGATGAGGACAGCCTCAACCAGGATCTTGGGTTCATGTCACATTATTTATAACCCCCACGACTTGCCTGGGCTTGCAACATCTTACTAACTGTCCTGACTGGAGACAATACATACCTCTTTAACCTGTGCTTAACCCTCTCTCCACTCACATTGTCTGAGTCTTGATTACCTGTAAAGACTGGCATTCCAACCATTATTTTGTCAATTGAGTTTGTGTCTTTATATGCCCTGTTTGTGAACAGAATTTCCACTTACCTGATGAAGTGGCAGTGCTACCAAATAAACCTGTTGGACTTTAACCTGGTGTTGTGAGATTTCTTATTTCTTTGACCGGGGCCAGTTTTGTACCCACCATGTATCACCTCTGATCCCATGCGACTTCACCTTCTGCACCAGTCCGCCACGAGGGACTTTGTCAAAGGCTTTACTGAAGTCCATGTAGAGAACATCCACTGCCTACCCTCATCAGTCATCTTCGTCACTTCCTCGAAAAAGTCGATCAAGTTTGTGAGACACGACCTTTCCTTCACAAGACCATGTTGCCTCTCACTAATACGTCCACTTATTTCCAAGTGGGAATAAATCCTGTCTCAGAGAATCCTCTCCAATAATTTCTCTACCATTGATATAAGGCTCACCGGCCTGTAATTACCCGGATGTACCCCTCCTATACTCACATAACCACCCCAAACCCCTCCTACGCTCACATAACCACCCCAAACCCCTCCTACACTCACATAACCACCCCAAACCACACCTACACTCACATAACCACCCCAAACCCCTCCTACACTCACATAACCACCCCAAACCTCTCCTAAACGCAGATAACTACCCTGAACCCCACCTACACTCACATAATCACCCCAAACCCCTCCTACGCTCACATAACCACCCCAAACCCCACCTACACTCACATAACCACCCCAAACCCCACCTACACTCACATAACCACCCCAAACCGCACCTGCACTCACATAACCACCCCAAACCCCACCTACACTCACATAACCACCCCAAACCCCTCCTACACTCACATAACCACCCCAAACCGCACCTACACTCACATAACCACCCCAAACCCCTCCTACACTCACATAACCACCCCAAACCTCTCCTAAACGCAGATAACTACCCTGAACCCCACCTACACTCACATAATCACCCCAAACCCCTCCTACGCTCACATAACCACCCCAAACCCCACCTACACTCACATAACCACCCCAAACCCCACCTACACTCACATAACCACCCCAAACCGCACCTGCACTCACATAACCACCCCAAACCCCTCCTACACTCACATAACCACCCCAAACCCCTCCTACGCTCACATAACCACCCCAAACCCCTCCTACGCTCACATAACCACCCCAAACCCCACCTACACTCACATAACCACCCCAAACCCCACCTACACTCACATAACCACCCCAAACCGCACCTGCACTCACATAACCACCCCAAACCCCACCTACACTCACATAACCACCCCAAACCCCTCCTACACTCACATAACCACCCCAAACCGCACCTACACTCACATAACCACCCCAAACCCCTCCTACACTCACATAACCACCCCAAACCTCTCCTAAACGCAGATAACTACCCTGAACCCCACCTACACTCACATAATCACCCCAAACCCCTCCTACGCTCACATAACCACCCCAAACCCCACCTACACTCACATAACCACCCCAAACCCCACCTACACTCACATAACCACCCCAAACCGCACCTGCACTCACATAACCACCCCAAACCCCTCCTACACTCACATAACCACCCCAAACCCCTCCTACGCTCACATAACCACCCCAAACCCCTCCTACGCTCACATAACCACCCCAAACCGCACCTACGCTCACATAACCACCCCAAACCCCTCCTACACTCACATAACCACCCCAAACCGCACCTACACTCACATAACCACCCCAAACCCCACCTACACTCACATAACCACCCCAAACCCCTCCTACACTCACATAACCACCCCAAACCCCTCCTAAACGCAGATAACTACCCTGAACCCCTCCTACACTCACATAATCACCCCAGGCACCATTAGCATTCACAGAAAACCCTCGTACCTCCTTTAACCCAAACCTAGACCTCCACAAACCCCCCTTACACTCATACAAACCCCAAAACTGCCATTGACTTACCTAGACCTGCCCTTACACACACAAACCCCCCATACCCCCTTAACTCACCAGGAACTCCATTACCCACTACACTCTCACAAACCATGCAAACCCCCATTACTCTCACACAAACCTGCCCAATACTCACACAAAGCCCACATACCCCCCCTTTCCACACATAGGCCCCTCATACCCCCTACACTCACCTAGACCCTCCATTAATAAACCTTCACCCTTTTCACCATGGAGTGTCTGAGCTCCCCCACCTCTGATTGGAGCGAGCATTCACTCTGGAATCCCGCCCCCCCCCCCCCCCCCCAGCTATCTTAGCGATTATCAGCCTCTTCCCCCAAAGTCGCAGCTGGCATTCCCTGTCCCCTGTAATGGCCATCACTGGCATTCAGCTTTCCCTCCTGGTTGAATTGTTCCTGGCCCACAAACACAGCATCATTGACCATTACCCCCTCTCCGCCATTATTCACAAACTGGGGCCCGCCTCTTGGCACGTGTTGGCACTGCCAAGGTTGCATGGTGCTAACCTGGCAGTGTGACCCTGTGCCAGGGGAAGTGCCAGGTGCATAGCCAGGGCACTGCTTGGCCATGTTCCTCATCCACCAAGGGACATACTTCCCTTTGCGCCACTGGGAAGACCCCTACAGCAGGTTTCGCCTGTTGTATAGCATGGCAACATGGGTCAAGATACAGCAGAGGGCAATGCATGCAGGGTAGGTTCATGCCAGCTATCAGCTGATGATGTAGCCAGCGAGGGCAAAGACGACTCAAGCTCGCATTCTATCAGCAGTCTCTGGGTATTGAGCTCTGCCGGCAACCTCGCCAACAGCAAACCCAGACTCAAGATTCGCTCACAGTCTTACACTCCACACATGCTTAGCAATGTGGCACATACCTCCACGCACACTCCAGTGCAGGCCTCCACGCACACTCCAGTGCAGGCCTCCACGCACACTCCAGTGCAGGCCTCCACGCACACTCCAGTGCATTGAACAACACATTGAATTTCTCTCTGTGTAGAATTCTAATGTGAGACCTGTAAATGTACCTGTGCTCAGTGTGTCAATGGTTCACTCAAATAGCCCAGCAATCTGATCAGAAAGTTCCTGAACATGTGTGCATGTGGGAGTAAAGCAGCATATACAACGGTAAGCCAAAGAAAGCATGAAATTAAAACTTAAACCATTATTAGTGTAGATTAGGCACAGCATGTATAAGAAGCTGAATTCAGGGAAGCTTATCAATTCTTAATATGACTTATACTGACGTCAAAAAAAATCCATTTAAAGATCCAGAATATATAGTTCAGGATCTCATTGAAGATAAATCTTTAAAAAAAGATTTTTTTAAATTGCAATGAACCTGCAGAAACATGACTGTTTTCTGCTGAAGATCTAGTGGTAGTGTGGCCATTTCAGCAGAGTACAATTGTAGGAAACACATGAATGAAGATTTGTAACTTAGGTGCGGGTATGTTATTATAGTCAGAGAGAGAGAGAGAGAGACAAGAGATGGCTCGTAAAAGATAAAGGAGGCTTGGGTTGATCGTACCTACACTTACATTCCCAAAGGTTCATGATGTCTTAGGCCACAGGCTTGTATTGACACCCCGGTCTATGTATGTGGGGCTTTGACAATGTAGTCTAGGCTAAAGCTTAGGGGTTTGCTCACTAGCTCCTGGCTGTGAGTCAAAGCCACACTTTCACTGGAACCACACCAAAGGTGCAACACCAACACTGCTTGGCACTAACATGGCAGTTGGCATGTGGGTGATGGGTCAACCCCATTCCTCCACCATTGAAGATAGCTGCTTAACGCTGAATGAATAACTGGGTGGCTTAAAGATCACTGATAGGTGGCAACTCTGATTTAATGCAGATATCACATCAACCACACAAAAATCCAAAATCCGCCCGCAAATGATTCACATGTCATGCTCCAATTTTAAATCAATCAGAGAACTCCAACCAAGCACACCCTCCCTCCAGCCCCCAGCGTCATTCCCAGTTTGCCAACACACGTCACACAGACTCTGTGACTGATCCATCTCTCCAGTGCTCTACAGCAGTTAGGTTCAACATGCAGAAATGAATTGAACCCCTAATCCCACCCTGCCGCACCACTGAGGCCAAAGTTTCAAACCATTACTTTATTGTTTGCAACGTAGAATCATACGGCATAGAAGGAGGCCATTCGTCCCACTGTGGCTGTGCTGGCTCTCTGTGATAGTCATCCAATTAGTCCCATTCTTCTGCACTTTCACTGGTTTTCCTACATTTTCCTTTCTAACTAAAGAACAAATCCCCCTTTTCAACTGTGCTTCCAGTGCCCTTCTAGACAGTGTATTCAGACCATAATGACTCACTGCATCAAATGTTCTCCTCGTCTCCCATCCTAACTTCTTTAGTTAATTACCACAAACCTGAATCCTCTGCTTACCAAGCCTCCAGCAGTAACCTCTCCTGTCTGCATTGTTCAAAACCTTGCATAATTTTGAACACCTCTGTGAAATCTCCCCTTTGCTTTTTCTGCCCTGAGAAGATGATCCCCCGCCTTTTCTAGTCTTAGAATCATAGAATTGAATCCCTACATTGCAGAAGAAGGCCATTCAGCCCATCAGGCCTGCACTGACAGTGATCCCACCTAGGCTCTATCCCCATAACCCCACTATCCTGCTAGTCCCGGGACACAAGGGGCAATTTAGCACGGTCAATCAGCCTAACCCACACATCATTCGGACTGTGGGAGGCAACCAGAGCACCCAAAGGAAACTCACACAGACATGGGAGAATGTGCAAACTCCACACACACAGTGACCAAGCCGGGAATTGAACTCGGGTCCCTGGTGCTGTGAGGCAGCAGTGTTAAGTGCTGTGAGGCAGCAGTGTTAATCACTGTGGCACCGTGCCGCCCTTCATCCTTGTGTATCTTCTTCGAGCATTTTAGTTTTTCCGAAATAGATCCAATTTTGACCCCTTCTTTCCCATAACAGTGAACCATGCTGGGTCATATTCACCAGCAGTCCCACACTGTGTCATTCACATGGTCTAGACACTGTGTTACCCAGCTGTTGGGACAGTACAACTGAGCTTTATTTATCAACAACAATACCAACTTGCATTTACATGGTGCCTTTCAAGTAAAAACATCCCAAGGTACTTCATAAAAAATAAAAAAAGTTTATGGTCACAAGTAGGCTTACATTAACAGTGCAATGAAGTTACTGTGAAAATCCCCTGGTCGCCACACTCTGGCACCTGTTTGGATACACTGAGGGAGAATTTAGCATGGTCAATCCACCTAATCAGCCCATCTTTCGGACTGTGGGAGGAAACCGGAGCACCCGGAAGAAACACACGGAGACAATGTGTAGACACTGCACAGACAGTGACCCAAGCTGGGGATTGAACCTGGGAAACTGGCACTGTGTGGCAGCAGTGCTAACAACTGTGCCACCGTGCCACCTAGTAGGAATAACATCAAGCGAGATTAGTCACCAGGCAGCATAAGGAGATATCACCTCCTGTCTGGCACTCATAAATCATGGGCAACAACAGAAAACAGGATACACAGGAGGTCTTTGCATAGCTGAAATGATGGTAAATATGTGGAATAGATTCCTGACACAGGACAAGAAAGCTGAATGGGGTTTCAAGAAGAGTCATAGAATCCCTACAGTGCAGAAGGAAGCCATTCAGCCCATCGAGACTACACTGATCACAATCCTACCCAGGGCCTACTTTTGTGGCCCCACATATTTACCCTGCTAACCCCCCTGACACTAGGATCAATTTAGCATGGCCAATCAACCTAACCCACACATTTTTAGATTGTGGGAGGAAACCAGAGCACCCGGAGGAAACCCATGCAGACACAGAAAGAATGTGCAAATTCCACACAGGCAGTGAGCCAAGGCTGGAATTGAACCCGGGTCCCTGGTGCTGTGAGGCAGCAGTTCTAACCACTTGTGCCACTCACAGTGAAAAGAAAAAGTGAAAGAAAAAGAGACACTTCCTCTCAGCAAACAGAGGAAAGTAAAAACAAATAATTTCAGATGCTGGAATCTGAAACAAAAACAGAAAATGTTGGAAAATCTCAGCAGGTCTGACGATATCTGTGGAGAGAGAGTAGAGCCAACTTTTGGCGCCTGGATGACTCTTCGCCAAAGCTCTGACACCATAAATTTCAAATATTTTTCGGAATCTTACTGAAGTAAAAAGGTTGATGCTGAAGTGTAATTCTGTGGTACTAAGTGTTATGAGCAATCTATTGCATCCACTCTATGCAGTGTATTCTCTTATTAAGATTACTGCAATCATCATCAGGGCTCTTCAATCATTATCATGACATTACCAATTCATTTCTGATTTGCGTTAAGCTAAGACATTTTTATTTTTGTTTCTCAGTGTTGTTTTCACAGATCCATCATCTCAAAATTTCTAAAGATTTATCAGCAAAAATCGATAATATTTTAATGAATAGAGAGTCAGTGCAGACTCGATGGGCTGAATGTCCTCCTTCTGCACTGTAAGATTCTATGAGTTACAGGTGGTAATATCAGTGGTAATGCTAGAGCCCGTGCTGTTTGGGCCATTTCTCCAAACCTTTCTGCCTATCTATTTCAACTAACGGAGTTCCAGATCTTCCATACAACACCTAATGTTTACATTAGTAAGAACAATTAACACCAGTGACTTGTGACACATTGTTCCCAAAGCTTTCCATCATCGGGGTTTTTTTTTGCATCCTGCATGGCACTAATTGGTAGAGATTGATTGCCACAGTTAGTCAACAATTCCATTATCATTGTATCATGCAGCTGGTAAAAAGCAGACTATACACACCCAGCAATCCTATATCCCACACACATTTGTGCCTCTGAACACTCCCAGAACATGTGGAAAATTCATGCAATGCTACCAGGAGGAGATGGCTTGCTCCATTTTTTCTGTTCTGGCTCTATGAAAGAGCAGTGCATTTGCCCCTCTCTCCTCTTGCCCTTTCCTCATAGCCTTGTAGGTGTTTCAGTTTCAATTATGGCCAGAATTCTTTTTCTCACTCATGGCTGGGATTCTTCAGGGCCGCTGCTGCTGTGGATGGAAATTTAGCTGAGCGCCAACTTCTCCGTTCTCACTGGCGGAGCCTATGAGAACAGAGAATTCTGGCCTGTTTATCCCATTCCCAATGGAAGTCTACAAATGAATCTGCTTTTTCCACTTTTTTCAGGCAGTGCATTGCAGACTATAACAGCACACTATGTAAAATAAAATGCTCATTCCCCCTCCCTGGTTCCTTTGTCAATTAACTTAAATGCACTAATTGTCAAAGCTCCCATCATCAGAACTGGTTCCTCCCTATGAATGCCATCAAATCTCCTTATAGTTTTGTATAGTTCCATTAAGTCTTCTTTAACCTTCTCTGTTCTGCGGAGATCAATTTCAGCTCCTGTAGTTGCCATATAACTCAAGTCTCTGATGCCTGGTGCCATTCTTGTAAACCTCTTCTGCACCCATCTCCACAGCTTTGATATTCTCCCGAAAGTGTGGTGCCCAGAATAAGGCACACTGCTCCTGCGTACCAATGATCTGTAAAACTTGGGTATAACTTCCTTGCTAATCTAGACAATGTCTCTATTTTGAGAAGCAATTGAGAGTCAACAGCATTGCTGTGGCTCTAGTCACATGTAGGCCACACCAGATAAGGATGGCAGATTTCCTTCCCTAAAGGACATTAATGAACTAGATGGGTTTTTCTGACAATCGACAGTGGTTTAATGGTCAGCAGTAGGTTCTTAGGCCGGAATTTTACCATCCCGCCCACCACGGGAATTGGAGTGGGCGAGGAGCGGAGCGTGGAAAGGTCCATTGACCTCAGGCAGAATTTTGGGTTTTGGGACGAGTGAGGTCATAAAATCCCACCCTTAATTCCAGATACTTTTCTTTGAATTCAAATTCCACCATCTGCCGTGCAGGAATTCGAACCTGGGTCCCCAGAACAATGAGCTTCTGGATTAATAGTCCAGCGATAATATCACTAGGTCATCTTCCCCCCACCGATAAGTCCACATTAATGAACCCACAGCGTCTCTCTTCCTATTTTTAAAATTGTATCATACGTTTCATGATCATTAACATTTTCACTGTCCTCCTAGAAGGAAACTAACTTCTTCAACCTTATTTTCATTCTGTTATCCATTGTTGAGGATAGAAGAAATCATAGAGAAGCCATATCAGCCATCACACAGTACCGGCACTGGACTGCAGTTATACTGTGACAATAATGCACACAGACATGAATCAGTGCCATTGCAAAATTAGATCCTGAGATCCTTTTCAAACACATTCAAAATTAAACAGTGTGTAACCCTCCACTACTAAGGAGGCAATTGCAGACAATGTGGGGTTGACATATGTATTGCTAATGCAACATGAAGCCAAGCGTAAAGGGAAAATAATGGATATCCTGGGAACTTTAGAAAGAACTTACTCCACTGTTATTTTTCCACTGTTTCCATCGGTGGGTGACTTAGTAACCAGAGGGCATAGCCTTAAGATAATTGGCAAAAAGACCATAAAGTCTTCTTTAAAAAAAAGAACAAAGCTGGGGGTTAAGGCAGATTCAGTTTATGCATAAAACTCCATGGGCCGGAATCTTACCGCTGTTCATGCTGGCGGGATTTTCCCATCCCACTGTAGTGAACAGAGATTTGGCTGGCTGCCAAATTCGCCGACCTCGCTGCAGTGGGAGTGTGGTGTGAGTGGCTGGTAAGCTCACACCCAATGGGTGGGATTTTATGGCTTCACTCATCCCAAAACCGTAAAATCCCACTCGAGGTCAACGAACCTTCCCACGGTCTGCCCCTCATCCGATTCCTGTGGCAGGTGGACAGGTAAAATTTCAGACCACATCTCATTCACAAAGATAACTACAATTAGGGACAAAGATTTTGGCTTTGACTTTGTACCTAACTTAGCAAGTACCCCAGATAAAAGTACTTTGCTCTTCACAATTGCCCAATTAAGGCAAAGGTAATGGGTGCGAAAGATGATCTTTCGCAGAGTTGGTGCAGACTCGATGGGCCAAATGGCCTCCTTCTGCACTGTAGGAATTCTATGGTTCTATGGGTTAGAACAGAATAATAAGATGGGGTAACATAGCTGAGATGTTAGTGGACTTCATCAGTTAACCAAAAAGCATTTCATTCTCAGAGTACATCTCAATCTGTAGCCTGTCACTCGAATGCACTTGTCCCACCCAGTTCTGCAGGGCACACTTTTAGTATACTGTTTTTAGCAGTGCATACAATGCAGTCAAAGCACCCATAAAAACTGCCAGCATTCCTGTCCTAGCTGGAGAACCAAGTCACAGCACAAACTAAACTCACATTACACCCACACACGGAAAGATACAAATGCATACAATTGAGCCGCACATATAGTCATACGTAATAATGCTAAAGGGGCTTCATTCTGTTTGAAACAAGTAGAAATAGGAAAAGAAAGTCTCAAATGGGAAAAGAAACAGTACCTTCCTTTTCTTTTTGATACTTGTGATCTGAATAAAAGATAGTTTGGATAGACCGCGGGGACTGCAAACCACAACCAATCTACTTTATTCATACCTCTCTATTGTTGTTTCATTTATTAACTGTTGCTGGAAATAATCTTTGCAGAAACCTATGCATGTTCTGTGTTTAAATGCAATGCTTTCTTCTGAACCCGAATCACTGTTTTGCTTTTCTAAGCAGATTCAAAACTGTTACACACAAGGGAAAACAAAAACATCATACAGAAGCACATATTTAATAAAGGTGCAATTCTTGTGTTCCTTAATAATAATAATTAGATTATATACGGGAAAAAAAAAGAGTCTGGCAGACACATTCCAAACTCGCCCTATTTGCTGAGCACCCGTCTGGGTGCTGACTGTCTGCCAGCCCTTGGATTTATGGAACTCGAAAAAACTTAATCCCCCAAAATGTTGATTCAAAAAAAACACGCAAGTTACAAACCTGGAGTTAGCTGCAGGGAAGCTGGTATCAGTCTCAGCTCAGTGTGAAAGACCTTTCGACAGTGGGGGTGGCAGGGTGGGGGGGGGGGGGGGGGAGGGGAGGTGTGGTGGGTGGGCGAGGGATGGTTACGAATCCACTCGGTCAGGGACCAGGAGCATCAGATATGGCTGTCAGGGGCTGTGCGGCGAGCACAGGGAGTATCATTAACCCTTTAGAAAGCAGTCAGAGATCCCATGAGGAAGGGAAACTGTCCCACACACCATTAACCATGTGCAGACACCATCTCCACCTTGCACCCCGCCCCCTCCCCTGGCCCCTCTGCCACCCCACCTCGGCCTCCTCTCCTCCCTACCCCTCAGCTGCAATGAGTGTTGTTAACATTGTGTTATGTATTTTGCTCCTGGCACCAATTAGTCTGGTAGCAGGAACATTGCTCTGTGTTTCTGCTTCATCAGTTTTCTGCTGGTTTAACAGGACTGTCAGTATGCAGTATCCCTGCTATGTGTCCCTCACTGATAATTCCTCAGATCTTCTCACCCTCCCCGGCTCCCAACTTCCTCACCGATTCCCCCTGTGGCCGCATACTTCACACTATAGATAGCCCGGTTTTTAGCCCAGCCATCAGCTCGGGCGTGCATGCTTCCTCCTATCTGCAATCTCCTTCTTACGACTGACTGGAGTTAAGCAAAGAGACATTCTTTTTCAAAAAGGGTCGTGGCCTTTCTGAGACCATGTTTCTGAAGGGGCAGTGACGGCGGTGGAAGAATGCAGGAAATCAGCAACAGAGGAGGCCACTTGGAACCATTTAGAAAAGTTATAGCGTAGAAAGAGGCCATTCAACCCACCATGGTCCCGCTGGACAAAAGAGAAAAAAAAACTAGCCACTCATTTCAATCCCACTTTCCAGCACCTTGCAGGTGCCAGCACTTCACATGCAGATCCAGGTATATTTTAAATGAGTTGAGCATTTCAGCCTCAACATAGGCAGTGAATTCCAGATATCCATCACTGTCTTGGTGAGAAAGTGTATTCCTCTTGTCCCCTTTAGTCCTCCTACCAAGCTCTTCAATATATGCCCTCTCACCTCCCCCCCACCCATCCCCAGTAATTGACCCTGCAGCAATGGGAAACAAGTCAGAGAATCCCTACAATGCAAAAGGAGGCCACTTGGGCCATTAAGTCTGCACTGACCACAATCCCACCCAGCCCCCATCCCCGTAGCCTCACATATTTACCCTGCTACTCCCTGACACTAAGTGGCAATTTAGCAAGGACCAATCAACTTAACCCGCACATCTTTGGAACATAAGAACATAAGAAATAGGAGCAGGAGTAGGCCATCTAGCCCTTCGAGCCTGCCCCACCATTCAATAAGATCATGGCTGATCTGTCGTGGCTCAGTTCCACATTCCCGCCCTCTCCCCATAACCCTTAATCCCCTCTCTTATCAAAAACCTATCAACCCGCTTCTTAAAAATATTTAGCGAGGCAGCCTCCACCACTTCAACGGGCAGAGAATTCCAGAGATTCACCACCCTTTGAGTGAAGAAATCCTTCCTCAACTCCGTTCTAAACCGCCCCCCCTTTATCTTGAGGCTGTGCCCCCTAGTTCTACTGTCCTTTCTGAGCGGGAAGAGTCTCTCCACCTCTATCCTATCCATCCCATTCATCATCTTATATGTCTCAATGAGATCTCCCCTCATTCTTCTAAACTCTAACGAGTACAAGCCTAGTTTATTCAGCCTCTCCTCATAGCTCAACCCCCTCAACTCCGGTATCAGCCTAGTAAACCTCCTCTGCACTCCCTCCAAGGCCAAAATATCCTTGCATAAGTACGGCGCCCAAAACTGCACACCGTACTCCAGCTGCGGCCTCACTAATGCCCTATACAGCCGCAGCAAGACCTCCCTACTTTTATATTCAATCCCCCTCGCTATGAAGGCCAGCATCCCATTCACCTTCCTGACCACCTGCTGCACCTGCAAGCTGGGTTTTTGCGACTCATGCACAAGGACCCCGAGGTCCCTCTGCACCGTCACCTGTTGCAGTTTTTCGCCACGTAAGTAATAATCCTTCCTAACATTATTCCTACCACAGTGGACCACCTCGCACTTGCCAACATTAAATTCCATTTGCCATTTCCTGGCCCATTCACCCAGCCTATCTAGATCCTTCTGTAGACTCTCCACACCCTCCGCACAATTTGCCGTTCCACCAATCTTGGTGTCATCAGCAAATTTCGACACCATACACTCGGTTCCCTCCTCCAGATCATCTATATAAATGGCAAATAGCTGAGGCCCCAGCACCAACCCCTGGAGCACTCCACTAGTCACCAACCGCCAATCCGAATAGCACCCATTGACCCCCACTCTCTGCCTCCTATTTGACAACCAATCCTCTATCCACGCTAACACCCTACCCCCCAACTCCGTGTCCCCTGACCTTCTGCAATAACCTCTTGTGAGGTACCTTGTCAAATGCCTTCTGAAAATCAAGAAAGACCACATCCACCGGCTCTCCTCTATCCACCGCCCTAGACACATCCTCATAGAACTCCAGTAAATTTGTCAGACACGACTTCCCTTTAACGAAACCGTGCTGCTTCTGCTCTATCAAGCAATTCCCCTCAAGATGCCTCGCTATTTCCTCCTTGATGACGGATTCTATCATTTTACCTACAACAGACGTTAAACTAACAGGCCTATAATTCCCTGCCTTTTGCCTGGCACCCTTCTTAAACAACAGCGTAACATTAGCCGTTTTCCAATCTTCCGGCACTTCCCCGGAATCCAGCGACGTCTGGAAAATAACCACCAAGGCATCCACTATAACCTCCGCCATTTCTTTCAGAACCCTTGGATGCATTCCATCCGGTCCTGGGGACTTGTCCACAATCAGCCCCTCCAGTCTGTCGAGCACCGCCTCTCTAGTAACAGTAATGTCATTGAGACTCTCCAGTCCTACCACTTTTCCATCCCTAACACCCAGCAAATTATTCATGTCCTCCTCTGTGAAGACCAAAACAAAAAAGTTATTCAAGACCTCAGCCGTATCCCCATCCCCTACCACTAAGTCCCCCTTCTCATCCTCTAAGGGTCCAACGTTCACCCTAGCCAGCCTCTTCCTTTTTACATATTTATAAAAACTCTTGCTATCCTTTTTTATATTAAGCGCTAGCCCAACTTCATAGTTTATCCTACCCTTCTTTATCAACTTCTTTGTCAATCTTTGTTGACATTTAAACCTCTCCCAATCCTCTTCTCGCCCACTACTCTTAGCTACTCTAAACGCCTCCGCTTTTAATTTAACACTTTCCTTCACCTCCTTCATTATCCACGGCTTATTACCTCTCCTCCTACGGTCCTTTTTGACCATCGGAATAAATTTCTGCTGAGCACCAAGAAAGATCTCCTTAAAGATCTTCCACTGCTCCTCAGCAGACCTACCTTCCAACACGCTCCCCCAGTCAACATTCGCCAATTCTTCTCTCATCCTACCGTACTCCCCTCTGTTCAAACAAAGGACGCGTGTCCGGGAATCCACTTTCTCCTCCTCCATCTGCTGTGGGAAGAAACCAGAGCACCCAAAGGAAACCCATGCAGATATGGGGAGAATGTGCAAACTCCACACAGACAGTGACCTGAGGCCAGAATTGGACCCAGGTCCCTGGCATTGAGGCAGCAGTGCCAAATGCTGTGCCATCATGCCATCCAAAGTCTTTCCTGTCTACCCTGAGCAGGCCCCTCATAATTTTGTGCACCTCAATTAGGTCACTCCTTAGCCTCCTCTGTTCTAAGGAAAGCAGCCCTACCTCTCCAATCTCTCCTCAGAGCTGCAATGCTCAAACCCCTTCTGTATGTACCATTTTCCACTGAGATCTTGGCTAACCTGTGAACAAACTCCACATGCCTCTATGGAGAGTTGCCCATATCCCTTACCTGTGGTTAACAAAAATCTATTCATCGCAATTCATAATAAACAATTAACTCAACATCAACTGCTGATTATTAAAAAGAATTCCAAACTTTACAGCCTTTGCATGGAGAGAGTGTTTTCTGTATTCATTGCTGAAACGCCTGGGTCTCAGTTTTAAACTATGTCCTTCCTAACCACTGAAAATATATTTACCCACCACGACCTGGTGACATAAGTTATGTCAAAATGTGCATCCTTTGCTGTCTTTTTTTGGGCGGGTGACTTATTTCCTTTCGCCAGTCTGGAGAGAAGACTCACTGATAACACAGATCTGAAAACTCAAGATCTGCCCCTCTCCAACCAAAAAGGTTTGGAACATAGTGGTCAGTTTGAACCCAGGTTCTGACCTGTAATATCTATGGGCAAGACCGTACTGGGAGCAGAGTCAAGCCACCTTCAATGACCCCATGACAAAAATGAGGGCTTCTCGCTAAGAAAAACTTATTGATACTTTTTTCAACCAATCCCCTCAAGAGTGAGGGCTCACCACTTCCACAATCAAATGTTTTATAGACCTCGTCAGGCTTACATGGTGTGCACTGCTTGCTCCTTAACCTTCCCCACTTAATATTTTGCCACAAACTCCCTTGACTTACAGTCATAGAGGTTTACAGCATGGGAACAGGCCCTTTGGCCAACCTGACCATGCCACCCTTTTTTAACCAATAAACTAATCCCAATTGCCCAAGTTTGGCCCATATCCCTCTATACCCATTTTACCCATCTAACTGTCTAAATGTTTTTTAAAAGACAAAATTGTACCTGCCTCTACTACTGCCCCTGGCAACTTGTTCCAGACACTCACCACCCTCTGTGTGAAAAAATTACCCCTCTGGACCCTTTTGTATTTCTCCCCTCTCACCTTAAACTTATGCCCTCTAGTTTTAGGCTTCCCTACCTTTGGGAAAAGAAGTTGACTATCTAGCTGATCTGTGCTCCTCATTATTTTATAAACCTCTATAAGATCATCCCTAAGCCTCCTATGTTCCAAGGAAAAAGTCCCAGTCTATCCAGCCTCTCTTTTTGCTCCTAATCAGTTCGCTATCTCGGCTTACCATTCTGTAATCTGTTATATTCTCATTGTGACACAAGGTATTTACCTCCGCTCGTAATTACGCTTTGAATTCACGTAAAGACAGTTAAGTTTCAGCTCTCCAATTCGGACCTCAACCAGAAAAGGGCAAAGCGAGATAGACCAGAAAAAATCCCAAGGTGAAAGCAATTTAAATAATCGGATTAATCTTATCATTCAGCAGATACAATACTCAGAAACTGTGAAATTTATAGCACGGTTCAAAATAGAATATTGTCACATAAAGCCCAAAGTGGTTTGAGGTTACCTATGAGATACAAGTATAAAAATTGCTGTTGGCAATGTTGTTGTACAGATGTTTAACACACTTCTACCAAATTCCTTCTGTTGCTGTTTGAGCAAAAACATTAACCTGTTTCAAATAAAGACACCAACACAATTAAACAAGAACCTGTTCAGGCAAACCAAGGAAAAATATCACATTTGGTGTGGACAAAGATCTGTCCAACCTCCTTGACCATCCAGAACAACCATCTCAAAACAATATTACAAGCAGGTAAGTTTACTCATCCGAGGCAGATGCATCTGTTTTGAAAGTGAACACCTCACCTGGGTTTAGCTTCGCCTCTGTGTGGTGTGTATCATATGGATCTTGTCAAGGCAAGGATCCCTGCTTGTGAGTTGTCCTGCTTTCCTGAACCAAGTCCCAAAGGGTTGGCTTTATATTTAAGAAGCTGATGACATCAACAGGAAAGGAAAAAGACAAGACTTCCCTCCCCACCCATTCACCTGACAGAACCTAAGTAGCCAAAAAGTTAAGTGCACTGTGAGCCATATGCCCAAAGACAGGGCGTAGACTTGGCAATTGGTGCCATGAGGTTTGGTCAGGATGATTATAACATAAGATGTCAATTGATCAAGCTGAAAATCCTTCAGGGATTTTGTTACAGATATCTTATGGCGAATGGGAGCACGTGAGCTGTCAAAACATTGGAGAGGTGGAGAATAGAGATGTTAGCTTTGGTGCACCTGGTGCAAAGTTGAGACTTTTTTTGGAAGCAGCTGAGAAAGGAACCTGTGTGCTCCTAATAATCTGGGGGCACACTTGTGTGTATTCGAGCAGGGTGTGAAATTCTGTAAGGTGCGATTGAATGACAGTAATGGGTTTTGTGTGTATGTTGTGCACTGTGTGCTTTTCATGAAACTTAAGGGTAGGAAGATTATCAGTTGTGACTTCTTAGTTTCCTTGATACATGATCCAGCCTGTCCTAATAACAAGACAGTGCACACATTCATTCATTATCATTTGTTAATGGTCTACAAAGTAAGCAATAAAGAACAAGAGGTAAGGGTGAAAAGACATTTTATCCCTATAAAGGGCTTGTTGATGCCCATTAGATCCCACCCCAATGCCTGCTGCATCCCAAATCAGACTAAACTGGTGTCATTGAGATCCAAATTCTATGTCCTTAAGGATAAAGGATGTTGGAGTGAGGATGCATGATGAGGAGTATTAGATTTTGAGGCTAGTTGAAAAGAGAGATGTGTTGCTGAAGTTTTTCATTTTGCACACATCAGGGCAAACACAGGAATGCCAAATTTCAAACAATCGCAAAGTAGACCATAGGGAAAAAGGGTGCTGATTGATTGGCAAAACATGTCTGTTTTGCCAAGACATTGCCATTTACATGGTGGAATGTGATGGGAACACAAGGCATTCCATCTGATGGCCCTGCTGAGAGGTTGACGATATTCATCACAACAGTGACCTTGATGGAGTCAAAGCGAAGCAGCCCTACCCCGTGGAACTTGAACCTGTGATTTCTGGAGTTAGGCAGGAACATTTGATTATTAACAAAGATCAGATACTGAGCAATCACAACAGGCATTTCATTAAAAAGTATATCAAACTGATATCGCTGAACTCCACGAGCACTTTGTTAGCAATGACGGCTGATTTAATACTGCCAAATTTGGAAACTTGATTTGTAGCAGCTTAAGTTGGGAATTAAAAAAAAGTCTATTGGTGCTGACTCAAGCTAAAACACACCTGTACATGGTTAAATATCAGTTATATTTAATTATATGAACACTTTACCCAGATCTGCCTTACAACAGTGACTATTTCAAAAGCTCTTCATTGGCAGTAAGGTATTTTAGGATGTGCTGAGGTCATGAAAGATGCTGTATAAATGCATATCTTTCTTTTTCTTAGAACTGTGGATTGTTGGGAATAAATGCTCCTTATATTTAGAGAGGCTCTTCCAACAACCTCCGCATTCCCAGACAGGGTATAGGAAAAATATTACACCCTCTCCCTCTCAATGGGCAATTTATCCACTGTTCTCATTCTTATTATTCTCTCTTTTATCAGAACAATATTAGGTTTTGGGGTCTCCTGCACTATGATCCAATTCCATGGTACTGCCTTGCATGGTCCCATTCTTACCTGTTCCAGTCCAGCCTTTACATCTGCGGTGACGGTTTCTCATTCTGCCTCTGTACAGTCACCTTATCATTGCCCCAAGATTCATTGCTTGACCCTTCTTCTGTTTCACTTCCATATCCTTCCCTCTGGCAGTGTGTGAGAGAATGGGTCAGGTGCATTTTAATGACACCCAACTCCACTGCTCTTCAAGCCATCTGCAACTAATCTGTTTTCGCTAATTTCCTAGTCTTGTATCAAGTCTCGTGTGACCCAGAAATTTTGCCAATTTAACATCACAAAGACCATCTTATTCAGTTCCTGCCAAAAACTCCACACCCTAGCCCACATAATGCACTCCCTTCCCTGGCTAATTGATTAGACCAAATCCAATATTGTCCTGCTTCATCCTGAGCTGAAATAAACTGAAAACCCCATTCCCAACAGTAAGCCATTTATTTCCACCTCTTCACACCATCAACTTCCGTCCATATCACTCCTTCACAGTGCCCCAAAATTCAAATTTACATCTTTGTGACTTCCAGTGTCAACCTCTCTGTTGATGCCCTCACTGATCCCTTCAGCTGCACTTCACAACAATTCCAACTTGGGTGAAATGCTGTTACCCTACATCCTACATATAGTGACATCCTCACCATTGTTAATCTCCTTTAGCACCTTCAGTACCCTGTATTCAACATTCTCATCCTTGTTTACAATCATTTCCATGGTTTCCTGCAGTTAAACATCCACAGTCTCCCCATCCTCTGGTGTAGACACATATCACCTGCTACAACACTGCTCTCCTTTGCATTCCACTTCTTGCTTTATGTCTTCATCAACAGAGCCTAAACTTCCTCTGTCTTGCTTAGCGCTCTGTTTGCCTTCTAAAGCTTCGTCAGTGTCTTCTGGATGGCTTTCTGTTACATTTCTAGGGGACTTGCTTAGGGCCCGAATGGGACCAGAGCTAGCTGTCTGGGGGGGTAGTCAACTAAGACAATCAATGTCACAATGGGAGGTGATGGCTGACTGGCATTATCGCTAGACTATTAGTCCAGAAACTCAGCTAATGTTCTGGAAACCCAGCTTCGAATCCCACCTCTGCAAAGGTGAAATTTGAATTCAATTTTTAAAAATTGGGATTAAGAATCTACTCATGACCATGAAATCATTGTCGATTGTCGGAAAAACCCATCTGCTTTACTAATGTCCTTTAGTGAAGGAAATCTTCCATCCTTACCTGGTCTGGCCTACATGTGACTCCAGAGTCACAGCAATGCGGTTGACTTTCAACTGCCCTCTGAAATGGCCTAGCAAGTCAAAGAACAAAGAAAATCACAGCACAGGAACAGGCCCTTCAGCCCTCCAAGCCTCCAGCGACAATGTTGCCCGACTTAACCAAAATCCCCAACTTTCCGGGGACCATATCCCTCTATTCCCATCCTATTCATGTACTTGTCGAGATGCTCCTTAAAAGTCACTATCGTATCCACTTCCACAACCTCCCCTGGCAACGAGTTCCAGGCACCCACTACTCTCTGTGTAAAAAATCTGCCTTGTACATCTCCTTTAAACCTTGTCACTTGCCCTGAGTCATGAGTCGTAGTAGGCGAAGGGTGGAACATGAAAATGTCCATGACCTTGGGAGGGATTTTACAGTTTCAAGGATGAAAAATCCTGCCCAACATATATTTTAAGGTAGTGCTTGATAGATTCTTGATCAATAAGTGGGTGAGAGGTTATCAGAGGTGGATAGGAATGTGGGGTTGAAGTTATAAGCAGATCAGCCATGACCTTATTGAAAGATGGAGGAAGCTCAAGGTTCCAAGTGGCTGACTTTTACTCCTAATTATACGTTCACATCTTAATCTTAGGACATTGCTGCAGCAGGTCCTCAGGATAGTGTTCTACTTCCAACTATCCTTGGCTACTTCATCAACAAACTTTTCCTCCATAAGGTTAGAAGAGGGGATGTTCACTGATAATTGCACAATGTTCATTCACAACCCCTCAGACACTGAACCTATGCCCCCTAGTAATTGACTCTTCCACCCTGGGAAAAAGTTTCTGACTATCCACTCTGTCCATGCCTCTCATAATCTTGAAGACTTCTATCAGGTCACCCCTCAACCTCTGTCACTTCAATGAGAACAAACCAAGTCTCTCCAATCTCTTTTCACAGCTAATGCCTCCATACCAGGTAACACCCTGGTAAATCTTTTCTGTATCCTCTCCAAAGCCTTCACATCTTCTGTAGTGTGGTGGCCAGAATCGAACACTATATCCCAAGTGCGGCCTGACTAAGGTTCTTTAAAGCTGCAACGTGGCTCACCAATTTTCAAACTCAATGCCCCAGCCAATAAAGGCAAACATGCCGTATGCCTTCTTGACTACCTTCTCCGCCTGCATTGCCACTTTGAGTGACCTGTGTACTTATAAACCCAGATCTCTTTGCCTATCAATACTCTTAAGGGTTCTGCCATTTACTGTATATTTCCTATCTGTATTGGACCTTCCAAAATGCATTACCTCACATTTGTCTGGATTAAGCTCCATCTGCCATCTCTCCGCCCAAGTCTCCAACTGATCTATATCTGCTGTATCCTCTGATGGTCCTCATCGCTATTCACAAATCACCAACCTTTGTTTCGTCTGCAAACTTACTAATCAATCCAGTTACATTTTCCTCCAAATCACTTATATATATTACAAACAGCAAAGGTCCCAGCACTGATCCCTGAGGGATGCCACTTGTCATAGCCCTCCATTCAGAAATGCACTCTTCCACTGCTACCCTCTGTCTTCTTTGACCTAGTAAGAAGTCTCACAACACCAGGCTAAGATCCAACAGGTTTATTTGCCACTAGCTTTCGGAGTGCTGCCTCTTCATCAGGTGAGTCTCCACATCATGGCTTCTTTGACCGAGCCAGTTTTGTATCCACTTTGCCAGCTCACCTCTGATATCATGCGACTTCACCTTCTGCACCAGTCTGTCATGAGGGACTTTGTCAAAGGCCTTACTGAAGTCCATGTAGACAACATTCACTGCCCTACCCTTATCAATCATAGAATCATAGAACCCTACAGTGCAGAAAGAGGCTCTTCGGCCCATCGAGTCTGCACCGAACACAATCCCACTCAGGTCTTACCTCCATATCCCTACATATTATACCCACTAATCCCTCTAACCTACGCATCCCTGGACACTAAGGGGCAATTTCTTAGCACAGCCAATCAACCTAACCCGCACATCTTTGGACTGTGGGAGGAAATCGGAGTACCCGACGAAACCCACACAGACAAAAGGAGAATGTGCAAACTCCACACAGACAGTGACCCGAGATGGGAATCGAACCCCGGGTCCCTGGAGCTGTGAAGCAGCAGTGCTAACCACTGTGCCAACATGCCGCCTCATCTTCATCACTTCCTTGAAAAACTTGAATTGCGTTTGTGAGGCACGTCCACCTTTTGACAAAACCATGTTGCCTCTCACTAATACGTTCACTTATTTCCAAGCGGGAATAAATCCTGTCTCGAAGAATCCTCTCCAATAATTTCCCTACCACTGATGTAAGGCTCACCGGCCTGTCATTACCTGGATTATTCTTGCTATCCTTCTTAAACAAAGGAACAACTTTGGATATTCTCCAATCCTCTGGGACCTCCCCTGTAGCCAGTGAGGATATAAAGATCTCTCTCAAGGCCCCAGCAATTTTGTCCCTTGCCTCTCACAGTATTTTGGGGTATATCCCATCAGGCCCTGGGGACTTGTCTATCTTAATGTTTCTTGACAACCCCAATACCTCCTCCTTTTTGATCTCAACATGATGCAAACTATCTACACATCCTTTCCCAGACTGATCATCTACCAAGTCCCTCTCTTAGGTGAATACTGACGCAAAGTACTCATTTAATACCTTGCCCATTTCCTCTGGCTCCAAGCATAGATTCCCTCCCTTGTCCTTTAGTTGGTCAACACTCTCCCTGGCTATCCTCTTGCTCTTTATATATGTACAAAAAGACTTGGGGTTTTCCTTAATCCTGCTGGCCAATGCTTTTTCATAATCCCTTTTAGCCCTTCTTACTCCTTGCCTAAGTTTCCTTGTACTTTCCTTGTATTCCACACTTTCTTTGTGTGTTCACAGGCTCCTACCTTTGACAAATGCTTCCTTTTTCTCTTTGACTAGGCTCACAATATCTCTCGTTATCCAAGGCCCCCAAAACTTGCCATACTTATCCTTCATCCTGATAGGAATGAACTGGTCCTGAATCCCTTCTCATTAGTTCAACTCAGTTCAAGGGCAACCAGGGAAGGGCAATAGATACAGGCCAGCCGCTGACACCCATGTCCTGTGAATGAATAAATAAAACTTTGGTTCCATTTTGCAATAGGATTTTCCCTGTGTCAGAGAGAATACCTGCAACATGCACCAACTGCCAACTCATTGGCAGCGGTCTTTGGTGGCAGACCATGTGACCATCCCAATGACGGGGAGGTGAAAGTCTGTTCAGTATTATTGCTGTGGAGGGGTTGAGGCAGCCTTGCATTGCCTGGCTTAAGCAGCACCCACCAACTTAGTGAGAATGTCAATCTGACACCACCGTGAGCCCGCTGGAGGTACCTGAAACATCAGGAGTCGTTCACCTTCCTGAGTGTGGAGTCAGTCAATTAAGAGGCTGTGCTAAGGCATGACAGGCTCAGGACTGGCATTCAGACCTGACATTGGGGACCTGATGGCAGCTGGGAAATTCAGCCCTCTTCTGTCATTTTCTCTTTTCCTCTTCCCAAACTTTTCTAATATGTTGTGGGACATTGTATTGCATTTTGGATTTCATTACCACCCAGCTGACTTTTTGGAAAAGAAGCTAGGAATATGAGCATCACTGGCTAGGCCAGCATTTATTTTCCTGCCCTAGTTGCCTTTGGTGGTGGTTCTTCTGGAACCACTGGAGTGTGAGTGTGGGGGAGCTCCAGGATTCTTAATACCTTACCACCCCTCACTCTTCAGTTAAAGCTTGCCTCCTTCAACATTAGCAACTAAACTTTTGGATCATTCAAGGCATCAACTAACTGTGGGATAGCATCTCTGAGGCAAAAAAACCACTGGGGGGGGAGGGGTTCACACTCCATTCCTATGACTTTGTTCACTATCAGCCAGAATAAGATGCTAATCCAGGTCTTCACCTTCCCTCACAGCATGTAAGATTCCACAGCACTACTTGAAAAAGAGAAATGTGTCTCAAGCCACATCAGTGAAACAAGAGATCTGATCGTTGTCATATTGCTGTTTGTGGGAGCTGGCTGTGAGCAAATTGACTGCTTCACTCCCTATATTACGAGTGTGATTACACTTCAAAAGGACCTCATCAGTTATGAAGTAGTCTTGAGATCGAGAAAGGTGTGATGGAAACACATGGGGATGAATTTTCCCATTCCACCCGCCATGGGAATCGGAGCGGGCATGGGGCAGACCATGGAAAGGTCCGTTGACCTCAGGTGGGATTTTCCGGTTTTGGGGTGAGTGTGGCTGGAAAGTCCCACCCATGTTCTTTCTCTTTCTTTATAACCTTTTTTTTGCGCATATTATGCATCCGTTGGCAAGACAAAGTACCAGACACTGAAGTTCTCTCCAGAGCAAGTCTGCCATCAGTCCACACACTGCTGATGAGAGCACAGACTCGGTGGGCAGGTCATGTCATCAATATGTCAGACGAGCGTACACCCAAGCAGCTCCTTTTTGGAGAACTCTCTGCTGGAAAATGCTCACATGGAGGGCAGAAGAAACGTTTCAAAGACACACTCAAGGCCTCCCTGAAGTTGCTTGACATTGACACGACTGCCTGGGAAACACTGGCACAAAACCGCCCTACCTGGCCTGCCTCATCCACAAAGGCTGTCAAGCTCATGAAGCAAGGTGTATTGCTGAAGCACAACTTAAGCGCGAGCGGCGCAAGTCCAGAGCCACGAGCGCAGCAACTACAGCGTCTACACAAATCTGTCCAATATGTGCCAGGACATCCTGTGCCCGAATTGGCCTCATCAGTCATCTTCGGGCAAACCACAACCAGCCTCAGAATGACTAATGGTGTCGAGGTCCTCATCGATGACAATGGACGAACAACATAACCTATTTATCTCAAGTTACTTCAGCTTCCACCTCTTCCATTTCTCTTCTCTCTGAATCTTCACTTCCCGATACTTTGAGTCTCTGAGTGCCTGGGATTTAGTTAGGTTTTGGTAGCACACAGGTTAATGAACAGAAAACCTTAATTAATAACCAGGCACTCAACACACTTATGCCTCCAGGATATTTAACTTCAGTCCTTAGAGACCTCATCTAAATGTTAAAATATCAAATACATTCATTAAGCAAGCAGTGGGCAAGGAAATAATTGAACCATGATCAAATATGTTTGCAAAATCACAATAGAAGGTACTTTACCTGGCTACTTGCAGAGACCAAATATTAACATAATTATAACAAATAATCACCAATAAATCCAAAATATAATTCAGGAAAATCTTCTTTATCCAATAAAGAATGTGCAACTAGTTACCAAATGCAGTAGTTGAGACAAATGACTCAGATGCATTGAAGGAGAAAGGTGATAAACACATGAGGCAAAGTAAGATAGAAGGGTATGCTGATAGGGTTGCATCAAGATAAATGGGAGGAGATTTTACAGCATGAACGAGTGGCACAGTGGTTAGCATTGCTGCCTCACAGCGCCAGAAACCTGGGTTCAATTCCAGACTTGGGCCACCGTCTGTGCAGAGTCTGCACGTTCTCATCGTGTCTGTGTGGGTTGCCTCTGGATGCTCCGCTTTCCTCCCAGTCCGAAGAATGTCTTAGTTAGGTACATTGGCCGTGCTAAATTCTCCCTCAGTCTGAACAGGCCCTGAAGTGTGGTGACTAGGGAATTTTCACAGTAACTTCACTGCAGTGTTAATGCAAGCCTACTTGTGATATTAATAAAATAAAACTTAAATCTTAGAGTTGGACTGAATGGATTGCTTACAGGTTCAAACAGTGCCTTTGAAATTTTATAGCTATCTTGTTTAAAAGAAGTTTCCAAGTGGCCTGATTGAAACAAAACTGTCCCATTCTATGTTTGGGAAAGCGTTCCAGTACATCCTAGTTTGCAGAACTAGGCAGAAAGATATCATCAGTCAAATCCACACTCAACCAATCCTAAAGTTTGAATTTATTTGAAATTTGCATGTTAGATTTCTAATAATATTTCATTGCAATGGGCATATTTTAAGTTTCCTCCTGACTGCTCAAATCAAAATGTACTATCATTATAGTTATTGTACCACCCCTAGCTTGACAACATACTCCCTACTAATCTAGCTCTGAAAAGTTTTTATAAAATTCTCTTTTATGCTTTTTGTCAAATTGTCATTTTAATTCCTCTAATCGTTTATGTATAGCATTTCCATATTCTATATATATTCTGGCTTTCTCCTTATTCCAAATTCTTATTTTGAAGAAACTAAATTTCAAATTTGATTCCCTATTCTTTGATGAAGGCCAGTATTTCTTAGATTACTTGTTTACTTTCGTTTCTTTTACCTCGTCTACCTGCCATTTTTACAGGCACAGTCTTCATCCCTGCAATCTGGAGGGTATAAACTCAAGCTTTCCTTGCTCTCAATCGGCCTAACCATCAATGGCCAAGCCTGGCTCAGCCATCTTTCGAATTATAACAGAACAGCAATTCAATGATGAATCCCAAGTGTTGTTTTGAAGCCATTGGCCATTGCCACTGGTTGAATTCTCTTGAGGCCTGCAGCAATGATAAACTTATCTTCTCTGATGTTCTGGAGACCCAGGTTCGAATCCCACCATGGCAGATGGTGGAATTTGAATTCAATAAAAAAAAAATTTGGAATTAAGAATCCATTGATGACCATGAAACCACTGTCAATTGTCAGGAAAACTCAACTGGTTCACTAATGCCCTTTAGGGGATGAAATCTGCCATCCTTACCTGTGACCCCAGAGCCACAGCAGCATGGGTAACTCTCAACTGCCCGCAAAGGCAACTAGGAATGGGCAATAAATGCTGGCCAGTCAGTGATGCCCATATCCTATGACTGAATAATAATAAAAAAAAATTGATGAGAACCTCCAAGAAATATTGCTGAGCTGAAATAAAATCAAGGCAACAACAAAAGCCTAAACCTATACAGAAGAGGGTGGTGGAGGGCTGGCATGGGGACGGAGTGGGGGCGCAGTGCAGTGGGTTTCAGTGCAGTGCGGTCAGGGTTCAGCACTCAATGCTAGGCTCATGCCCATGGCCTGAATTATTCAGGTGGCAGGGGCAGTCCTTCTGGAGAGGTGGAGGGTAACACACTTTTGCTGACTGCGACAGACCTGCAGATGTTTTACGCTGCAATGAGCATTGACTGGCAGCAGGCAGAACTTCCATCATACCTAGAAGCTGTTGGCCAATCAGATTGGCCAGCACTTCTCCAGCCAACCCAGTCAAAGCATTGCAGCGGCCTGAAGAGATAGGGCACTGCAGGGGGCCAGGGTGAGGTAAGTGGCAGGGAAGGGAGGGTAGACGTCACGAGGGTGGGGAAGGGGGGGTGGTGGGTGAATGGGTAATCAGGGGATGGACCAGGATTGGGAGGGAGGTCTGGAGGTGTCCAGTACATGAAGGGAGGGCACCACCTGTCAGAATCCCTCTCCACTTCCCACCCAAGGTTGAAGTTCTTAACTTTATCTGCTCCCTCACCCCCACCTCCTCCCCATGATTCCTGCACCCACCTGCCTAAAAATTGATGCTGGGTGGGGTAAGGCCCTTGAGTGGCCATTAAATGTTTGGCAGTATAGGTAGCAATCCTATCATCTTCTCCAAAAATATACTTAATTCATCACAATTGTAAAAGTTTTTTTTTCCATATAGCATGTTCTACTTTGTGGTGTCTCAATACAATTTCAATATTCTCAATACACGTTCTATGTCTGGACTCCAGCCTGAGGGATTTGATACAGTTTCCAGCCCTGGCTCTCCTGTGATTAAAAGATTTTAGACAGAGACCTTTCCTGAGTGCACCTCTGTGGCAGCTGCCTCAAGTTTTAGTTCATCCCTCAGCTTATCGTCCTGCATCTGAGAATGTGCCAGTCTGCAACACCCGGTTGAGGACAGCTCTTTGCACTGGGTGATCATCAGTTCCTGAAAATAAATTGATTTCCTAAATTATGGATCTCTTTTTGAGGAGTATGAACCTTTGAACTCCCCTCCCTCCTCCCTCCCCCCACCCCCCTCCTTCCCCCCACCCCCCTCCCTCCCCCCACCCCCCTCAAGTGGTTGATATTCTTGCCTTTTACCAAATATAAAGAAGCAAGCTTTTTGGACTGGTGGGTGGATGGTATGAAATAATCCAGTAATGGATGGTTGGAGCTCTGACAAGGAATAAAATGATTTACCGACTTTCAATTTCCACTGACTCATTATGCAAATTGTCCCAATTGCTTGCTCAGGATTGGGGTGAAATCAAAGCACTAACACCCTCTGAACTCCTTTGTAACTCCATTTACATGGTCTTGCTATGTAGGTCAAATAACTTTGATTTTGATTTGATTTGATATATTATTGTCACATGTATTCGTGTACATTAAAAGGTATTGTTTCTTGCAGGCTATACAGACAAAGCATACCATTCATAGAGAAGGAAAGGAGAGAGTGTAGAATGTCGTGTTACAGTCATAGCTAGGGTGTGGAGAAAGATCAACTTAACGCGAGGTAAGTCCACTCAAAAGTCTGACAAAGCAGAAAGAAGCTGTTCGTGAGCCGTGACCTCAGACTTTTGTATCTTTTTCTGATGGAAGGAAGTGGAAGAGAGAATGTCTGGGATGCGTGGGGTCCTTAATTATGCTGGCTGCTTTGCCAAGGCAGTGGGAAGTATAGACAGGATCAATGCATGGGAGGCTGGTTTGCATGATGGATTGGGCTACATTCACGACCTTTTGTCATTCCTTGCGGTCTTGGGCAGAGCAGGAGCCACACCAAGCTGTTTAAAACTGTAGCAAACAATGAGGAGGATAACAACAGCCAGCAAGAAGACACATCAGACTGATGAAATGGACAAGCACATGGCAGATGAAATTAAATGTAGAGAAGCGCAAGGTGATATATTTTCATACAAAATACGAAGGCAAGCATTTTCATATTGAGATGCTGTGTACTGGCTTGCAGTTCCTAAAATGGTGGTGAAAACTGATTCAATCGTAAGTTTCAGGTAAGTTTAGCAAGTAAGTTGGATAAGTGCTTGGAGGAAGAAATGGAAAATAGGGGCAGAGGATGAACTGATTATTTCCATCAAAGAGTCAACCTGGGCACCAGAGTATCATAATCTCTGCTTGATTCTATGGGCTGAATATTCTGGCGAAGGGGAAACAAAGAATGACAGTTTCCTGACCCATTCACATCTCTGGAAGCTTTTCTAGAGGTGGACTGCGAAACAGATCAGGTTGCTGGTTCTAGGCAGCCAGTTAATGCATTTAAGGCTATGCTAAGAGGCATTTTGCAGTGCCGCTGGCATTTTATTGATTTTGGAGCAGTCGCTAGCCCTGTGCAGAGGCCATGACATCAGTCGGGTTAGCCTCTCAGCAGCAGGGCAAGGGACTATTGGACCTGAAAATGCCCTATGAGTGAGCCATCCAATGCAATGTCCCCATCAGTTTTGGGTCTCTTTAACGATTCCATATTGAGGTGCCAGCACAGTGGCACAATGGTGAACACTGCTGCCTCACAGCGCCAGGGCCCCAAGTTCAATTCCTGCCTTGGGTAACTGTGTGGAGTTTGTTTGTTCTCCGTGTGTCTGCGAGGGTTTCCTCCAGGTGCTCCAGTTGTCCCCCACAGCCCAAAAATGAGGAGGTTAGGCAGATTGGCCATGGTAAATTGCCCCTTAGTGTCCCAAGATGTGTAGGTTAGATGGATTAGCAATGTGTAGGATTATGGGATGGTGGGGGGGGGGGGGGGGGGGGGGTGGAAAGAGGGCCTGGGTAAGATACTCTGTCAGAGAGGCAGTGCAGACTCGATGGGCCAAAAGGCCTCTTCTGTACTGTAGGGATTGAATGTCCCTCTGTTCACCTGCCTGCCTCAGCAGCACGATGGGCCGAAAGGTCTCTTCTGCACTGTAGGGATTATATGCCCTCCTGTTCACTTGCCTGCCTTGGAGGCACCCATCTATCCCGGTGAGGGGGCTTGCTGTGTGGGCCGGAAGCCTTGGGAGCCTGCTCACTGTCCCTCATCAGAGCGTGGATCCCGACAATTAGGAGGGTGCCTCCTGAAGTCATGTGAAGACACTGGGGGATTCAGAAATATGCTATGTGGGCCTGAGGTTGGGATTCCTACACTGAGCAGTATCCAGCTCTGTGATTCAATAAACTGGTCAATTGTAATTTAATCAAAACTAAATCGATGCCAACCCCAAATACCATTCCAATCAGTCTGATTTTCAGCTCAAATCAATCTTAGCCAAATCCAAACTAAATACAAACTCAAACAAATTAAAATCCAGATTCAATCCCTAAAGGAGAGTCTCAGATCACACCAGAGAAAACTCAGATTGAAACAACATCAATATAAATCCACAATCAAATTCATATTCAATCAAAATCCAATCAAATTGCATTCAAAAACCAGTCTAATCTAAATCTGAATGGAAAGTAAATCTGATCCTGTTGTGGGGTGTTGGCTACATTTCGATAGCTTTGATTAAATCTTTGTCATTCTTTAGCAGGTTAACAATAAATCTTTATTGACTCATTTATAAATATATAATGAAGTATACAAACTAGGAGCTGTCGCCATGCTAAGGTCTGCATGTGGCTCTGTCCAACACCACACTGATCCTGAGGAGCAGGTCATGTGTTCTCTCACATCGCTGTTGGGCAGTACTGTTCTCAGTTCCCCCATTAACCCTGAGTGTGCCATACTACAGGTCCAAATTCAATCCTAGCCAAATTAAAACTTTAATCCAAACCCTGTCTGAAATTGAATTGAAATCCAATGCAAACTCACATCCAAATTCAAACTGTGTCAAATCAAAATACAATTCCCCAGCCCCATACCACACATTGCCCCATAGCCAATCCATCTAAACTACACATCTTGGGGCTCTAAGGGGCAATTTAGCATGGCCAATCCACCTAACCTGCATGTCTTTGAGCTGTGGGAGGATATTGGAACACTCAGGGGAAACTGACACAGACATGACAAAATTGTGCAAAATCTGTGTCAAATCCAAATTCAATCCAATTGAATCAGCACCAAATTGAAGTTCAATCCTAAACAAAACTAAATTTAATCTATACCAACCTTCAAACTTGGTTACACTCAGCCGGACATGACAAAAGCTGTTAAGAAACCTACAAACCACACTTAGATTTAGGGCGGCACAGTAGCACAGTGATTAACACTGTTGCTTCACAGCTCCAGGGACCTGAGTTAGATCCCTGACTTGGGTCAGTGTCTGTGTGGAGTTTGCACATTCTCCTCATGTCTACGTGGGTTTCCTCCGGGTGCTCTGGTTTCCTCCCACAGTCCAAAGATATGCGGGTTAGGTTGATTGGCCATGCTAAGAAATTGCCCCTTAGTGTCCTGAGATACGTAGGTTAGAGGGATTGGTGGGTAAAATATGTAGGGATATAGAGGTACAGCCTGGGTGGGATTGTGTTCAGTGCAGACTCAATGGGCCAAATGGCCTCTTTCTGTACTGTAGGATTCCTATGATAAGTCATATACAAATTTCACCATATTCTTGGCATAGCCAGTTGTCTAAAGACTTGTCTGTGTTCAGTCTTCCTCACTGGCTCCTGTCCCACTCTCTGGGCCAACCAATAGTAATGGATAGGTGCTTGTTTCTCAAACTGGAGGAAGGGTTGTCATGGAGTTGCCCAGGGATCAGTGTTAGGGACCTTGCCCTTCCTGACATAGGCTTTTAGGTGCACAGGGCAAGTTATAACATTTGCAGACGATATATAACTTGGAAGTATCATAAACCATGAGGAGTAAGTGTAGAACTTCAGAAGGGCACAGGCAGGTTGGTGGAATGGGCTCACAAGTGGCAGGTTAAATTTAACACAGAGAAGTGTGGAGTGATTCATTTTGATAAGAAGAATGCAAATACAATATAAAGTAAAGGGTGCAGTTCTAAAGGGGACATGGGGACCTGGGTGTATAAATCATTGAAAATGGCAAAGCAGGTTGGGAGAGTGGTCAGTAATGACATAGATGATCCCAGGCTTTATCAATAGGGATATGAGGAAAAAAAAAAAATCAAGGAAAGTTATGTCAAACCTGTATAAAACACTAAGCATTTTGGAGTATTGTGTCTCCGTTACTTGGCAATACATTTTAGGAAGGATGTGCAGGCTTGAGAGAGGATGCACAAAAGATTCACAAGAGTGGCTCCAGTGATATGGAACTTAAGTTTTGTCAAAAGATTGGAGAAGTTATGTCTATTCTCCTTGGAGAAGTGAAGATTGAGAGATTTGGTAACAGGGGACTGGCCAGAGCAGATGGGGAGAAACTGCTTCCATTGGTGGAAGGATCAAGAACTGGAGGGCACCTGACTTAAGGTAATTGGCTAAAGAAACAATGGTGGCATGAGGAGAAACATTTTTACTCAGCGAGTGGCTAGGATCTGGCATGCACAAAGTGTGCTGGAGGCCGGGTCAAATGGAGCAATGGAAAGGGAATTGGGTCAGTATCTAAAAAGGAAACATCTGGAGAACTCTGGAGAAAAGGCAGAGAAGTGACACTGGATGAGTGGCTTTTTCAAAGGGCTGGCACTGACACAATGGGCTGAGTGGCCCCTATCTGTGCTGCTATGATTTCATTATATGAAATGGCAATAGCCTGCCCTGTTCATTCACAGTTGGAGTACTGAAATCTCTGCTGTCATTTGCTGTGGTCTGCAGTAATTCAGATCTGTGGGGATATACTCACTTAGCCAGCAGGAGTGACTGCTTATGTGCCTGACAGCAAGCCCAATGAAAAGGAGATCTGCACACAGTCTCTGTACTGCCTTTACGATCCCTGACTGCTTCAGCTTACAGTCCTGGCCAAGCAAGTTTATCCATAGATTATCCAGAGCTGCTTCCAGCAATCAAACTCCCTATGTCACTTGATACAAATCTTTATAAACTACTGAATTTTTTTTTATTCCAATTCAATCCAATCAAATCAAATCCAATTCAGAGTCCCAACAAGTTGAGACATTCCCGATCCAAACTGACAAGACAGGGCTCTCACTTCCTGTCTTGGGCTTGATCTACATGATCCAAGCTGATCGGAGTAGGCATAGCTCCTCCTCTAAGGCTTGATCTCATTTGCATCTTAGCCAAAAGGTCGAGATGCCGCTTGAAAAAATTGCTTCAAATGAAGCTGAAATGTAACCTAATGACTTCAACCAAATACAGCATTTCGATACTACACCTGATCTTAGCCAAAAGGCCGAAAAAACTGATTTTTTTTTGTATATATTCAAATTCAATCCAATCCAGAGTCTCAACAAGTTGGGGCATTCCTAATCCAAGCTGACAAGACAGGGCTCTCACCTCCTGTCCTGGGCTTGATCTACATGATCCAAGCTGATTAGAGCAGGTAAGCTCCTCCTCCAAGGCTTGATCTCATTTGCATCCCAGCCAAAAGGCCCAGATGCCGCTTTAAAACATTGCTTCAAATGAAGCTAAAGTGTAACCCAGTGACTTCAACCAAGTACAGCATGTCAATACTACACTTGCTCTTAGCCAAAAGGCAAAACTGGATACTTCATTCAAATCCAATCAAGTCAAATTAAAGCCAATCCAGAGTCCCAACAAGTTGGGACTTTCCCAATCCAAGCTGACCAGACAGGGCTCTCACCTCCTGCCTTGGGCTTGATCTACATGATCCAAGCTGATTGGAGTAGGTGTAGCTCCTCCTCCAAGGCTTGATCTCATTTCCATCTTAGCCAAAAGGCAAAACTGAATTCTCTATCTAACTGGTATTTCCAAATACCCTCTCATCATTGTTATTTCTCCATACACACTATACAGAGAGGGCCCCACTTTACCATCAAGTTGCAACTGTTCTTGGGAGCGGAAACTTGGTAAAGTCAGGCATGAGGTGAATAGCGTGATCAATGCATGCCTCCGTGCCAGCTCCCCCTTTACTAACACCCAAAAGTGGCCATGGTCAGGCCTGCATCTGGAAGGGCGTGCGACAGTCATTTAAATACATTTGCATGCATTTAAATTGACTTAATTTTAATTAACTTTAATTGATTGCACATCCAACTTTACCTGCACTTCCCTCTTTACCACCGTGTTCGCTCATCCAAAATTGGTGCAAAACAGACGTGCTCCACAAAAGTCCGATTTGGGCATTCCAGTTAGTGAGGAGGTAAGTGCCGAGTGTCCGATGGCTCTCTGCTCGAGATCAGCGAGGTGGGGGGGGTGTCCATTGCCATTCTGCCTGTGATCAGTGAGGGGGAAAGTGGAAAGGGCCCTGTGATCATTCTGGGTGGCAGAGGGTGGGGAGATAAGGGGGTCAGTAATGTTCTGAGGGTGGGGTAATGTCAGTGGGGACCAGGGGGGAGGCATTATCAGGCTCGGGAGGGATGTGGCAAGGGAGCCGCGTTCTATCATTTATTTTCTGCGCGTGTGCAGTTGGAGGCGCTGATCGGAGCTACAGGGTTTTGGGCACGTTAAGCCCCACCCACAGGCTTCTGCAGCACGATTCAGAATCACTGAAACTTTTTCAGGCAGAGTGTGTATGGGGACACCTGAGAACGGGTCTAAATGTCGGATCTGAAACACTCCAACTTTCAAGTTCGCCCAGCACTTAGAATCAAAGTGGTGAAATAGGGCACAGAGAGTCCCACAGCATCTTTAGACTTTAACTTTATGTTTCAGATACGAAAGGTCAGGACAAATGGAATGATAGTAAATCAGTAGCTCAGCACCCATTCGTTGGAAAAATTGTTGGGGTGGAGTGTAACACATGCTGCTGATCCCCAATTTCCTGCGACCACAGCCGAATGTCAAATCCCATTAAGTATTAACATATCTTATTGTTCCCTATTCCTGTGTTCACCGAGAGAATGCATGTCAGTTACTTTGCTGTTGAGTGATTCTACAAGTCACTAAGATCCACCTTCTTTGTGAGTTTGCTATTCATTCAAACTGCCTTATGAATCCAAATGTGTAATTCCAGTCTTTAAAATTTGACGTCTTGTGAGATTTAGTGAAGCTGCTGCCTGCACATGCATGGGACAATTGCGCAGTGCTTTTACTGGGTGAAATCACTGCATTGGTACTGTCTATCCTCTACCTCTGTACTGTGTTTCTCTACAGACTTTACACACTGTAGCTGTTTCTTATTCCCCTCCACCACAAATCGTTTCTGCTGTTCCTTCACTGCCTCCCCCTCCTGTTTTAACCCTTCCAGTCAATACAGATTCTCTTCACTACTTCTGCAGCAGCAATGTGGATTAATCCTATTCCCCAGCCTTCATCTTTCAGAGTCCTTGCAGAGATATCTAACTTACCACAATATTATCTGGTCATAATCTTGCTGCTGTTTGAGAGAGCTTGTATAGGACATAGAACATTACAGCACAGTATAGGCCCTTCAGACCTCAATGTAAGTTATATTTATATAACTTCTATAACTAACTTCATGTTTTCAATATTGCCAACAGTGACTACAGTTCATTGATTAGAAAGCACAGTGAGACACCCGGACTTTGCTGGAAGTGTTAGGTAAATGTAACATTCTCTAGGTGAGTTCCAATTTCTCTCGATCGCTAACTGGTTGATTTGCAAGAAGCTCCAAATTCAAGTGAGATAATTGCTTCTTGGCCTTTTGGCTGGGATTGAGTGTGGTTTTGCTGTCCTATGCTTGGTTGAAATCATGGGGTTGCACTGAGGCCTCATTTGAAGCAATTTTTAAAAGTGACATCTTGACCTTCTGGCTGGGATGAAAATGAGATCAAGCCTTGGAGAAGGTGCAATGTCTGCTCCAATCAGCTTGGATCATGTAGATGAAGCCCAAGACAGAAAGTGGTGAACCCTGTCTTGTCAGCTTAGATCGAGAATGTCTCTCTTGTTGAGACTTTGAATTGGACTTTGTTTGGATTGAATTGGATATAAATCCCCAAAATGTCTAGGCCTTTTGGCTAAGATGGAACTCAGATCAAGCACTGGAGAGATGCAATGCCTGCTCCAATCAGCTTGGATCTTGTTGATCAAACCCAAGACAGGAAATGAAGAGCCTGTCTTGTCAGTTTAGATTTGTAATATCTCCCTTGCAGGAACTTTGATTGGATTCAACAAAAAAAAAAGTTTGTGTTACTGAATTTCAGCTGATATAAATCCCTATAGTGCAAAACAGGTCAGTCGGTTCATCAAATCTTCAGCGGCTCTCCAACAGAGTATTTTACCCAGGCCCTCTCCCCACCCTATCCCTGTAACTCCACGCATTTACCACAGCTAATCCCATCTAACCTACACATCTTGGGCCACTATGGAACAATTTAGCATGGCCAATTTACCTAGATTTGGAGTGTGGGAGGAAACCAGGACACCTGAAGCAAACCCATGCAGACATGGGGAGAATGTGCAGACTCAGCACAGACAGTGGCCCAAGGCTGGAATTGAACCCGGGTCACTGCTGCTTTGAGCAGCAGTGCTAACCGTTGTGCCACCATGCTGCTCCTGGCTGATCATGTCGTGATCTTCGCAGAAGACCCGACAGTGGCCCAAAGGGACAGGAATGTTCCTAAATCCACATAACCCAGGTTGCCGGTGGCTGTGTGAAGAATCTGTGATCTTACTCCTCGGGGGAATTGCTCTAAACTTTTGTGCCATCTTAAGAGAGCATAGAAGCTAATATGCCTATTTTTTCCACACATGTACTTGCAATTGACACTGTGTGCGTTTTATTATGCCCACTCTTTAAAATTCATTCACCTGAAATTTTGGCACTGTTGTTTGTGGCTCAGGCAGCAGCAGTCTCAGTCTGATGGTTGGGTGGGTTTAAGCCCTACTTCAGCAATTTGAATATGTACGCTGACACTCTCCGGGGGAGTGCCGCACTGTCAGAGATGCTGGGCCGGATTCTCTGACCTCACCCAATGGGATCTGTCAGTGCCGCTGCTGTGAATGGCTCAGCACCAAATTCTCCATTCTCGCTGGCAGCAGAGAAATCCAGACATTACCTTTCAGTCAGACATTAAAGGGAAGCCCCAGCTGACCTCTCACATAAGCAGAGAGATCCCATCACATTCTTTCAGAGAGAAGAGGAGCTCACCTTTTTGCCCTGAATCCTATTTATCCCTAAACCAACATTAAAAAAATAGACTATCTGGGATTATTTCATCGCTGTTTGAGGGAGCTGGCTGTGTGTAAGTTTGCTGCTGCTTTTCCTATATTATAACCAGAACTGTACTTCAAAAGTATTTAATTGTCTGTAAACTGACAGGATATCCTGTTGTAATGAAATGTGCTTCATAAACGCAGTTTTTTTTCATTTTAACAATTTTTAACATTTCATGCACTCAAATTCACTGAGTGTAATTTCAAGACATGTATCTTGCTGCAATAAAACAGTGAGTTGCTGGAAGTCAGAGACAATGGGCTGGATTTTATGCCCTCACTCGGGTGAATTTGGAAAGTCCTGCCTGAGGTCAAAGGACATTTCCGTTGTTGTACCCTTGCCTGCTCCAATCCCGAGCAGGTGAGTTAGTAGAGTTCTGGCCAATGTTCCATTAATAGTTTGTGGCCTGGGAATCTCTAACAGGAACAACCCCCTTTACTGGTAGGGCATTTCCCATGTGTACATTTGCCGCTTAAAGCTTCGTATCTCTAGTTGTTGTTATTGTAAGTTGTCCCTTGATTTGAGGATGACCTCTAGTCAGGGTTACGAGTTTCTGCTATTGGTCTATGTGCAACTGAAAAGGATGATTCACAACCCATATATCTTTGGGCACAAGGGGCAGGATGTCCCATGAGGGAGTGGGACCTGAAGTGGAGGATTTGTTTCCTTTTCTTTCTGCCTCTGCCATCTCTCTGCCTCATCATTTGAGCGTGTGACTCAAAGCATGATCCAACTTGATGGACAACTTATTGCCACTTTGATTGAATGGTTCCTCCCAGTCACAGAATCAAAATCACAGAATCTGAGTCACAGAATACTACAGTGCAGAAGAGGACCTTCAGCCCATCGTGTCTCCACTGACACATGAAAGGCCTGCCCACCTAATCCCACTTGACAGCACTTGGCCTTGAGTGTTATGATGTGCCAAGTACCCACCCAGGTACTTTTTAAAGGAAATGAAGCATCCCACCTCCACCACCCTCCCAGGCAGCGCATTCCAGACTGTTACCACCCTCCGCGTAAAAAAATTTCCTCAAGCCCCTCCCCCCCCAAACCTCCCACCCCTCACTTTTAACTTGTGTCTCTTTGTAACTGGCCCTTCAACTAAGGGGAACAGCAGCTCTCTCTCCACCCTGTCCACGCCTCTCATAATCTTGTACACCTCAATCAGGTCACCCGTCAGTCTTCTCTGCTGCAGAGAAAATAACCCAAGCCTACGCAATTTCTCTTTATAACTTAAATGTTCCATCCCAGTCATTAATGTCAGAGCTGCCATGCTTCAAGGAGAGCTTCAGAATGTCTTTGCAGCTTTCTTTTGTTCTCTCTGGAACCTGGCCAATTGAGAATTGAGTAAGCGAGACCTGGTGGGAGAGATACTTTTCGACTGTCCAGCTGTGTACAACAGTGTCCGGACTGTTGGTGTAAATTTTGGAGGAATTTTGCCTGAATGCTTATGGAGCTCACTTCAAGAAAGATGTGCACACTTGTTGGATAGGAATATTGTGGTGGTCTCTGCTGTCAAACACTCATTGCTGTAGTTTACAGAGTGTTAGATCTCCTCCTCAATGGTAATCTTTTGAGGGAGGTAGATACCAAGATTTGGGACAGGTTGAGTTTATTCCAGAGACTCCCTTTCAACATGTATGGGAGGTGGAACATTCGGCTGATCAGGTGGGGGCTGATATATGAGCTTTGTTTCGATAATATTCAGGGACAGGCCAAGTTTCTTACCTGCAGAGTTGAAGAGATCGAAAGTGGCTTGAAAATCGACTGTGGCGTGGGCAATAACATTTCAGTCATCCTCAAGCCATAGATCATGTATAACTAAGGTGGCCAGTTTAGTTTTGGCACAAAGACAACTGAGGTTAAAGAATTTTCCACGTAGACTCTATTTAATACTGACATCAGAGGGCTGTTGATCTTTGATGAGGTGAGTAGCTGCTCCCAGGTAGTTTGTAAATAGTATGAGGGCTGTCACACAACCTTGTTTGACCCTGATCTAGTTTTGAAGGCATCTGTTTCAAATTCCTCACTCAAGAGGGTTTCAGTCACATCATCACAAAGCAATTGCGGGAATATGATGAACTTTCTTGGACATCCAAATCTTTGCAATCTCCTGAGCATCGCCATTTACAGAATCAACTGCTGGACTGATTAATGTAACAGACTTCCTGTGGTTGCTCTTGACATTTTTCTTGGGTTTGTCTGGGAAAAAAGTTTACCAGCTTTGAAGACTTCAGCTGTAATAACATCAGGACGTAGGCTTTATTGTTCCTCTTCTGTTTGATTGCTTGTTGCAGCTCTCCTCTCGGTGGTGGTTTGCCAATGCGCACTGACGGAGAGGCTGGACAATTCCCATTCTGGATTCACAGTTGAGCTGTTGAAAATGTTCTTTCCATCCTTAAGAGGAGAAATACCTTCCTTTAAGCAGAAAGGGTGTTTTGTCCATTTGATCTTGGCCTACAAATGGTCCAGATAGGTTCAGAACAGCTTTGCATGAAATGATGGCCAGCATATTGTTTCGTCTCTCAGACTTTCTCTTCCCACCACATGTTTTTCATCTTTCAGATTTGCCTTTGGGTGTCAGCCTTGATCTCAGAATCCCTACAGTGCAGAAGGAGGACATTCAGCCCACTGAGTCTGTACTGACCACAACCCCACCCAGGCTCTATTCCTGTAACCCTCATATGTCCTGCTAATCCCCCTGACAGTAAGGGGCAATTTAGCATGGCCAATCAATCTAACCTGCACATCTTCGGATTGTGGGAGGAAACCGGAGCACCTGGAGGAAACCCACACAGACATGGGGAGAATGTGCAAACTCTGCACAGACAGTGACCCAGGACTGGAACTGAACCTGAGTCTCTGGCACTGTGAGGCAGCAGTGCTAACCACTGTGCCACCGTGCCACCCTTAACTTTGGATTGCTCTGCCAGGCAATGAGGGCTGTGTTTTTGATCTTGGGAGGTCATATCATTTTCATCAAAGCAATCCTTGTGAAGACAATTGAACCTAATGGTCTGGGCACGGGCATGACTCTAATTGATCCCACAGTTTGGAGATTGAGTTGGATGGATGAAGATTTTCCCGCTTGATCATGAAATTTTTTTTATATAATGATTGCAGTGCATAGTCATGGGATACCTACAGTGCAAGAGTCATCTATTTGGCCAATCGAATCTGCACTGACCCTCCCACAGAACATCTTACCCAGGCCCACCCACATTCCCTACCCACCCCAAGTCCATGGATTTACCATTGCCTAGCAACCTAACCTGCACACCTTTGGGATCTGGGAGGAAACTGGAGCACCCGGAGGACACCCACACAGCCACGAGGAGAACTTGCAAAGTCACCCAAGGCCAGAATTGAACCTGGGTCAGTGGTGCTGTGAGGCAGCAATGTTAACTACTGTGCCACCGTGCTGCCCTCATTTGGAATTCCTTTCTTCAGTGACTCATTGATCTTCTTCCTCTTGGACCTGTGAGCCTCGTAATGTCTGGTTGCTAGGTGAATGTTCATCACTGATCAAACAAGTCTATATCTGTCCAGTCTCCCACACATGGATCAAGAGATACAGACACTTAGATCTTTGACCTGATCTTTGCTACAAAAACACCATGCTGAGCAAACCTTGTCAGTAGAAGGGCACCATTGCAATTGGCTTTTCCCACCCCATTTTTCCAAATAGCTCTTCTCCAGACGTCAGAGTCACAGCCAACTCTGGCATTAAAGTCCCGCAGAATAATGACCTTTTCTTCTTTTGGAATGCATCAAGATCCGATTAGAACTTTTCCTTTATATCTTCATCGGAGCCAAGGGTCAGGCAGAAGTGCTGATGACGGTGGCACATCGGTCACAGTTGAACTCTAGATGAAGTGGCCTAAGCCTTTCATTTATATAACTGGGGAGATTTGGTGGTGCACCCAAGATCCTAATCTAGTTTGCAAAATCAACTCTGTGGACACCAGAGTAGACACTACCAATCTTTCCTTTCCAGTAGAAGGTATATCCCTCGGCTTGATCCTTCAGCTGCTACTCCGCAGGAAGGCGGGTCTTGGTTCTGAAGATGATGATGATGCCAATTTGGGCTGTTAATCACCTTTGCACCTTTCACATCTTTAGGTCATCCCAAAACAGTTTTACAGCCCACTAGTGGGCAGCAGAGTGGTACACTGGTTAGCATTGCTGCCTCATAGCACCAGGGCCCTGGGTTCAATTCCAGCCTCGGCTAACTCCTCTGTGTGGAGTTTGAACATTCTCCTGTGTCTGCATGGGTTTCCTCCGGATGCTCCGCTTTCCCCTCATACACCAAAGCTGTGCGGGTTTGGTGGAGTGGCCATGCTAAATTGCCCCTTAGTGTCAGGGGGATTAAATATGGGGATAGATTCTGAGGGGGGTGTTGTCGGTGCAGGCTCGATGGGCCAAAAGGCCTTCTTCTGTACTGTTGTGATTCTCTGATTCTTCTAACTTCACACGTTACAACTACAGTCCTTTTTAGACAGTCACGTTTGAAGTCATCCATGAGTTTTCTAACTTATTAAGTTACAATGTTTTTTTCTCAATGTTTAAACTTTTCTTTCTTTGACCATAATTTGTACAGTGACTCTGCAAGGTGTGTTTCTCCAGCCAGGTGAAGGGGGGGCGGACCACTTTTAGGGCACTTTTTCTCACCCCTCCACATTTGGAGTAAGCAGAGGATGTTCTGAAAAAGTCACAGATGCTGCTCCCCAAAACCTCTGTTGCAACATCACTGTCCAACAGCATTCATGCATGTTCACCTTATTATTCATCCAAATTATTTACTGGGGACTCCTAGATTCAGTAAAAAGTCTGACAACACCAGGTTTCAGTCCAACCGATTTATTTGATTGTCACCTGACGAAGGGGCTAACCCGAAAGCTAGTGAATTTACTACCAAATAAATCAGTTGGACTGAAACCTGGTGTTGTCAGACTTTTTACTGTGTTTACCCCAGTCCAATGCCGGCACACTCACATCATGACTCCTAGATTCACAGCTCTGTCCCCATTGCCAATACTGCATTGCCACAGGACTTAGCAGATGTGCCCTGGTAGAAGATTGTGCCCGACTTTAACATGACCAGAACTACCTCATTTCCACAGCCTTCTTCCATCTTCTCAGTCTTCCTTCACCCGTTCTACGCTTTGTCTGGTACCTCCCTCCCATCTTGCCACCATGGGTGGTCCAACCAGGAGCCAGGAGCTTCCAAGAGGATTGCTCAAGGGATTGTTGGAGAAGACGAGCCTCTCCGCCAAGTCAAGGTGCCAATCATGGAGAGTAAGTATCTCACACACACAGTGGCAGGACTCAACTCAAACACTTCACTACACAGGCTGCACATTTAATGAAGTCATGATCTTCAATACATGTTATATAAAAAAATGTTTTTCTGAGCTAGGTTTAAATCAAAAAGAAATTTAATTTGACATGACTCATACATAAGTGCAAGTCTCATTCCTTTTTATCTCTAATGTGTGCTTTTGGTGGCTTTTGCATCACAGTTAAATTACACCACTATTATCTTGTTTATCACTGTACTACTTATATAGTTCCCAACTTTAGCATTCCACCATATGGCGCTTGATGCATTTTTTGTCTTATAATTGAGTCTAATCTGTTAACAGTTTCTAATCTCTACCAAATTTCACCTTTGCCCTCTCATAGCCAACAAGTCTCAATCTGTCAATCAATAATCAAAGCTATACCTGTTCTCTTTAGGGTTACCAACATTCCTCATATGAGCAGAACTCGAGGGGTCAGATCGTGAGAGGACAATACATTGAAATTCGTATTCTCTGGAAATGGAAGGCAAGAAACACGTCTTCCTTAAAGGGGTCAGTGCAAGCATGGAATGCTCTCCCATAGGAAGCAGCAGAGACTAGATTAATTAATAATCTTGAAGCTGAGATCGATGTGGCTTTAATTTGACTTGATTGGATTGGAATAAAGTTTAAGAAAAAATTTGCGAGCCGAGGTGGGTTAATGTGTTTGAATTCAGATGTGTGCCAGAATTTTACCACCTTGCCCACTCAAGGCTCATTAGATCCTGCCCGAGGACAACAGAGAATGCCATTCTGCAAGCTTCACCTGCCCTGGAATCAGAGTGGGGATGCCGGTAAAGTTCCAGCCGAGATCTCTCTGAATGGTAGTGAGGGCTCGAGGAACTGAATGGCCTACATCTGTTCCTCTATTGCTATGACATTGCACCTCCAAACTCCTCTTCCAGTTCTTTTTCACTCCATCCCGAGTCTGTTTCTCATCAATAAAAAAATTACTTTAAAAAAAAAGTTTGGGTAAGAATTGGAAGTACACCGTTTTTTGATACCTCTGTGATTTTACTCTTGGGTACTGCTTGCAGCAGTGAAGATTAATCTTCACCTGTTGGAGAACGCAGGTCAGTCCTGCAGTGTTGACAATTCTACTTCATCATTACTCACAGCAGAACTTCCCCTGTTGACCTGATGCATGAGCATCCGTCGCTGTTTGGTCTGCTGTTCTGATTTGTCACTGTACATCCCAAGACAACTGCCCTGTAGGCTACAAGCCTCCATTAGAGGAATAGGTTGCACCGCACACCTTAATGAAGGGATGAGAAGGCAAACCACCTTGATTGCTGAAATGGGTGTTCTGCTCCATCGCCACATTGCCCTGTGTGGGATCCTGCTGTGCACAGCTTAACTGCTGCGCTACCTACATTCCAACAGCCATTTTATTTCAGAAGTACCTGGCTGGATCTCGACAAGACTTCCTGGGGCCATGAAAGGCACTCCCTAAATGCAAGTTATTACTTTTTACTGTTACACAAGATTTTTTTAAAATTGTAATGTGGGTAGATCCCAGCAGGTGGCGATTATTTAATTCTTTTACCAGGCTTCATATTCTGTTTGATGAAGTTTCTAGAAACTGCCTTTCTCAGCACTGAATCATTGCCAGAGGCCCAGACTTCACCCTTTAAAGGGCAGAGACATGTGTAAAGCCGATTGACATTAAGGTCATACTGCAGAGGGAGATTGCACAGTTAGTACAGACTTGCAATGAGCCATATGAATGCATTAAGGCCTAACACTTTTCTGCTCCCAATACCTGCTTTTCTGGTTAAAGTAAACTAGTCAATGTCTCAGTTAAAATAACGATTGGTAGAACTTTCACAGGCAGCAATGTTAAACGTTCTGTGCCCTAATCCCACCAGAGCAATGCATCAGCTTGCACTCTCTGCTGTGATGAGGTCTGCCACACTGCTTGTGAGAAGTTGCCTGCTGAACCCTAGCATTACTGGGGAGGCAGTGGCCTAGTAGTATTATCACTAAACTATTAATCTTAATAGATATTCATCTGGGGACCTGGGTTCAAATCCCACCACAGCAGACGGTGGAATCTGAATTCAATAAAAAATATCTGGAATTAAGAAACTACTGATGGCCATGAAACCTTTGTCGATTGTCAGAAAAGCCCATCTGATTCACTAATACCCTTTAGGGAAGGAAGTCTGCTATCTTTACCTGGTCTGGCCTACATGTGACTCCAGAGCCACAGCAATGTGGTTGACTCTTAGGCAACTAGGGATGGGCAATAAATGCTGGACGCCATGAATGGATAAAAACAAATAAAAACATTGCCTTTTCTGTAGAGGAAAACCCCTAAGGAATCAGTAGCCATTGATAATACAGCGTAACCATTGATGATGGTTGCCGATGGCGATGGCTGACCATTCTTCTCCAATTTAAGCAAGCTTTTCGGGTTATCATGTCTGAGTTATCTAAGCAATGTTTCCTCACACACTTGGATCTCCAGCTGATCCAAAGACTGGCAATGCCTTAACTTTCTCATTGACTATCTGTCAATGGCCATCGCCATGTGGCACAAGTCACATTTTGTCATTTTTTTCTTCCCATGTGCCAGTTGATGTGTCAGGTATATTTTCATTTTAAAGTTGGTCTTTATCTAATTCTTCTGTTGATTGTTTACTGACCATTAGAGGGGCAGTGTTATCAATCTCAACTCTGACTGGGCAGCATCTCCAGTCATCTCCTCCCAGCCCCCTGCCCCACAATTCCATCTCCAATATTGGTACAATTAATAAACAAGAAGTATTCAAAGAACGTATAGGTACAGTTTCTGTACTGCCTCTATGATTTATTCCTGAGTTAGTCATGGCATCGTCCAGGAGGATATTTCTTAAACCAAAAGAGACAATGCTGGCAAGTCTCAGCAGGTCTGGCAGCATCTGTAAAGAGAGAAAAGAGCCTACGTTTTGAGTCTAGATGACCCTTTGTCAAATCTAAAAGGCATAGAAAATGGGAGATATTATACTATAGGGTGAGGGAATGACAGATGTGAGTCATAGCCACAAAAACAAGAGGAAAGGCTAAGAGGAGCTAATGGCAGTTCATAGAGAGAATTGACTGCACGGATCGCAACCAAATTTTTCCGGTCAATTTGGGAGCATTTCCTCCCTGCATAGGACAACATTCTTGAGGTGAAGGCAATGGGTCTTTCTGGTGAGACAAAACAGCTCCTACCCCATACAGTGAAGCACTGCAGGTTACTATTATGGGTTTGTTTGGGTCAAAATGCACCAACAAGGCAGATGACTGCAGAGCCTGTTAACTTTTGCAAAAGCTTCCTTTCGTCTTTCTCCCCATTTCCATCTTTGGTGTTTTGTTAAAAATTTTAAGTTTATTTATTAGTGTCACAAGTAGGCTTACATTAACACTACAATGAAGTTACTGTGATGATCCCCTAGATGCCACACTCTGGCGCCTGTTTGGGTACACTGAGGAAGAATTTAGCACGGCCAATGCACCTAACCAGCGTATCTTTCGGGCTGTGGAAGGAAACCGCAGCACCAGGAGGAAACCCACCCAGACTTGGGGACAACATGCAAATTCTGCATGGAAAGTGATCCAAGCCGGGAATCAAATCCGGGTGTCAGGTGCTGTGAGGCAGCAGTGCTAACCATTGTGCCACCATGCTGCTCCTAATTTAGTGAAGTGGGGCTAAAATAGAAGAAACATTTTTAAAATATCTGCCGTTGTAGTTTTACTATCCCCAGAAATGATCTCAGCTCAAAACATCTTTTGGCTGAGGGATCACCTTAATGGCTTTTACTTTTTCTTCCAAAGATGTAATCCTTTTAAATCCACCCTGAATCCTAAGTAGGTAACTACTTCTGATTGGAATGTACATTTCCCCTGTTTCAGCCTAACCCCTGCTTCTTAACATAAGAACATAAGAAATAGGAGCAGGAGTAGGCCATCTAGCCCTTCGAGCCTTCCCCACCATTCAATAAGATCATGGCTGATCTGAAGTGGATCAGTTCCACTTTCCCGCTTTCTCCCCATAACCCTTAATTCCCTTGTCTGTCAAAAACCTATCTACCCATGACTTAAATATATTTAGCGAGGTAGCCTCCACCACTTCAATGGGCAGAGAGTTCCAGAGATTCACCAAGCTTTGAGTGAAGACGTTCCTCCTCAACTCTGACCTGAACACCACCCCGCCCCCCCCCTTATCTTGAGGCTGTGCCCTCTAGTCCTGCTATCCTTTCTGAGCGGGAAGAATCTCTCTACCTCTACCCTATCCATCCCTTTCATTATCTTATACATCTCTATAAGATCCCCCCTCATCCTTCTAAACTCCAACGAGTACAAGCCCAGTCTATTTAGTCTCTCTTCATAGTCCAACCCCCTCATCTCCGGTATCAGCCTAGTGAACCTCCTCTGTACTCCCTCCAAGGCCAAAATATCCTTGCGCAAATGCGGCAACCAAAACTGCACACAGTACTCCAGCTGCGGCCTCACCAGTGTCCTGTACAGTTGCAGCAAGACCTCCCTACTTTTATATTCAATCCCCCTCGCTATGAAGGCCAGCATTCCATTCGCCTTCCTGACCACCTGCTGCACCTGCAGGCTGGGTTTTTGCGACTCATGCACAAGGACCCCCAGGTCCCTCTGCACTGTAGCATGCTGCAGCTTTTCGCTCTTTAAATAATAATCCCTCCTACTATTATTTCTGCCAAAGTGGATATCCTCATACTTGCTAACGTTATACTCCATCTGCCAGGTCCTCGTCCACTCGCTCAGCCTATCCAGATCCCTCTGCAGACTTTCCACACCCTCCGCACAATTTGCTTTTCGACTCATCTTCGTGTCATCGGCAAATTTTGTCACCCTACACTCAGCCCCCTCCTCCAGATCATCTATATAAATGGTAAATAGCTGAAGGCCCAGCACCGACCCCTGCGGCACTCCACTAGTTACCAACTGCCAACCAGAATAGCACCCATTGATACCAACTCGCTGCTTCCTATTGGACAGCCAATCCTCTATCCACGCTAACACCTTACCCCCAACTCCATGCACCCTAACCTCCTGTAGCAACCTTTTATGAGGCACCTTATCAAACACCTTTTGGAAATCTAAAAACACCACATCCACCAGTTCCCCTCTGTCTACCGCACTAGTCACATCCTCTAAACCGTCTAAACACATCTTCTGAATTGGAACTGTGCCCTTCAGGTGAGGTACCAGTGATTAGTATGTTGTCCAGATAAACCACTAGATTGGGAATGCTTTGCAAGTGAGTTTGCATCATACGCTGGCAAGTGGCACAGGCTGATGAGATTCTAAAAGGCAACCTTGTAGACTGGGACAAACCCTTGTGTGTATTGATTATCACCAACCTTTACGAGTCCTCCTCCAACTCCAGCTACTGACAACCATGGATGAGATCCAATTTAGTATACTTTAACCGTCCTGCTAGTTTAGCATAGGGATCTTCAATTCTGGATGTGGGGTACCTGTCTATCGGTGCTCCTTTATTGACAGCCAATCTGTAATCCCTGCAAATTCTTACTCTCCAATCTAGTTTTAAAATGGGGACTATCTTTACAGTCCATTCGGAGAATTGTATGGGCTGTATGATACTTAAATCTGCCAGTCTCTTAAGCTCAATTTCCAACTTCTGATGAAGGGCATAAGGCACTGGATGGTCCTGAAAATGTCACTTCCTGATTCAGAAAGAATTTCGCTTTAGCCCCCCTTATACATTCTAATTCGTCTCTGAAGACCTGGGGATATTTACACACCAGTTCTTAAACCTCCATCGCTCAGGTTTGATATTTCCATCCAGTTTAAGAACATAAGAACATAAGAAATAGGAGCAGGAGTAGGCCATCTAGCCCTTCGAGCCTGCCCCGCCATTCAATAAGATCATGGCTGATCTGTCGCTGCTCAGTTCCACTTTCCCGCCCTCTCCCCATAACCCTTAATCCCCTCACTTATCAAAAACCCATCAACCCGCGTCTTAAAAATATTTAGCGAGGCAGCCTCCACCACTTCAACGGGCAGAGAATTCCAGAGATTCACCACCCTTTGAGTGAAGAAGTTCCTCCTCAACTCCGATCTAAACTGCGCTCTCCCCCCCGCCCCCGGCCATCTTGAGGCTGTTCCCTTTACTCCTGTTGTTCTTTCTGAGCGGGAAGAATCTCTCTACCTCTACCCTATCCATCCCCTTCATTATCTTATACGTCGCTATAAGATCCCCCCTCATCTTTCTAAACTCCAACGAGTACAAACCCAGACTATTTAGTCTCTCTTTACAGTCCAACCCCCACATCCCTGGCATCAGCCTAGTAAACCTCCTCTGCACTCCCTCCAAGGCCAAAATATCCTTGCGCTAGTGCGGCAACCAAAACTGCACACAGTACTCCAGCTGCAGCCTCACCAGTGCCCTGTACAGTTGCAGCAAGACCTCCCTGCTTTTATATTCTATCGCTTCTCGGCCTTTTGGCTAAGATCAAGTGTAGTATCAGTTTAGCCGTATCGTTTTTAACCAATCACGTCCCATTAAACAAGGGCTGAGGTCCTTGATTACCGAGTCCGACAGCTTTGCTTTCTGCCTCTGATATCACTGCTTGCTGCACCTAAAGTCTGCAGTATCTCTCCAATATAGGGGAAAAAATGGCATCTAGCTCTCCTAATGTTAATGGGCCTTTGTGAAGAGAACAAATTGCTTGTTCCCCTATGATTATGGCTGCTACCTCTGTATCAACTTCCATCCCGAGTGGTTTGAACATAAGAACATAAGAAATAGGAGCAGGAGTAGGCCATCTAGCCCTTCGAGCCTGCCCCGCCATTCAATAAGATCATAGCTGATCTGAAGTGGATCAGTTCCACTTTCCCGCTTTCTCCCCATAACCCTTAATTCCCTTGTCTGTCAAAAACCTATCTACCCATGACTTAAATATATTTAGCGAGGCAGCCTCCACCACTTCAACGGGCAGAGAATTCCAGAGATTCACCACCCTTCGAGTGAAGAAGTTCCTCCTCAACTCTGATCTAAACTGCACGCCCCCTTATCTTGAGGCTGTGCCCTCTAGTCCTGCTATCCTTTCTGAGTGGGAAGAATCTCTCTACCTCTACCCTATCCATCCCCTTCATTATCTTATACGTCTCTATAAGATCCCCCCTCATCCTTCTAAACTCCAACGAGTACAGACCCAATCTATTCAGTCTCTCTTCATAGTCCAACCCCCTCATCTCCGGTATCAGCCTAGTGAACCTCCTCTGTACTCCCTCCAAGGCCAAAATATCCTTGCATAAATGCGGCGACCAAAACTGCACACAGTACTCCAGCTGCGGCCTCACCAGTGCCCTGTACAGTTGCAGCAAGACCTCCCAGCTTTTATATTCTATCCCCCTCGCTATAAAGGCCAGCATTCCATTCGCCTTCTTGATCACCTGCTGCACCTGCAGACTGGGTTTTTGCGACTCGTGCACAAGGACCCCCAGGTCCCTCTGCACCGTAGCATGCTGCAGCTTTTCGCCCTCTAAATAATAATCCCTCCTATTATTTCTGCAAAAGTGGTCAACCTCACACTTGCTAACATTATACTCTACCTGCCAGGTCCTCGCCCACTCGCTCAGCCTATCCAGATCTCTCTGCAGACTTTCCACACCCTCCACGCAATTTGCTTTACCACTCATCTTCGTGTCATCAGCAGATTTCATCACCCTACACTCAGCACACCCCCTCCAGATCATCTATATAAATGGTAAATAGTTGAGGCCCCAGCACCGATCCCTGCGGCATTCTACTAGTCACCACCGCCAATCAGAATAGCACCCATTGATACCAACTCTCTGCTTCCTATTCGACAACCAATCCTCTATCCACGCTAACACCTTACCCCCAACTGCGTGCATCCTAACCTTCTATAGCAACCTTTTATGGGGCACCTTATCAAACGCCTTTTGAAAATCTAGAAACACCACATCCTCCGGTTCCCCTCTGTCTACCGCACTAGTCACATCCTCATAGAAATCCAATAAATTTGTCAAACATGACTTCCCCTTAACGAATCCGTGCTGTGTCTGCTCTATCAAACCATTCCTTTCTTGGTACCTCGCTATTTCTTCTTTGATGACGGATTCAAGCATTTTTCCAACTACAGACGTTAAACTAACCAGCCTATAATTCCCTGCCTTTTGTCTGCTACCATTTTTAAACAGCAGCGTAACGTTAGTCGTTTTCCAATCTTCCGGCACTTCCCCGGAATCCAGCAAATTTTGGTTAGTAATCACTAAGGCATCCACTATCACCTCTGCCATTTCCTTCAGAACCCTGGGATGCATTCCATCCGGTCCTGGGGACTTGTCCACCTCAGTCCCATTACTCTATCATAGATAGAGTAGGTTTGCCATAAACCTGCAAGGTTATCTCTGTTGCGAGCACATTGCTTAGCTGGGCCTGGTTTACAGTGACCAACTCGGATACCTTGCCAGGCTCCTCGTCCAAATTGTTTAAGGGAGTTAAGCTAATAATGGCTGCCTTGTTTTGTGTACTGACAGTACTTGTTCCTTTGCTCTGCTTCAAGACCTTAAGCGACCTTTCTTGTTACATTGGAAGCATACACAATTCTTACATCAACAAACTTCTTGAGAGTGTTCTCCTCCACATCGAAAACATACCTTAGCCCTTATTGTTGTACTTCCTCTATCAGGCACTGTAGTGAGCACCTGGGCTGTTTTGCACCACAGCCATTTTTCACCATTTACCTTGTTTGATGCATCTTGCAAATTTTGCAACTCTGTTACTCTCTGCTCCATACATTCAGTTGCCCGGGCCAGCTTCACAGCTTTTTCTAAGGTAATTTTGGTCTCCACCAGTAACCATTTTGTGTTATTAAGCTGTTTGTACCACAGACTAATCTGTCCCTTAGCATTTCTGTTAATACTGGGCGAAATTCGTGGTACTCTGCTCGTCCCCTAAGTCTTGCCACAAAGCCTGAGACTTTCTCCCCTGACTCACAACTGCCGTATGAAATTTGTATCTCAACATAATGATCAAGGGATGGGGGTTAAAGTGATTTTTGATCAGCTCCACAATCTGGTCAAAAAATTTGCAGGTGATCTGACCAATGCGCCATGGAGGCCAGCTATAGCTAACAGAGGCAGTGACATGTGTTCTATGCTCACAGAGCACAGAAATCTGCACATGCACAATATTATGCCCTCTGCTGCTTTCACCTGGCTTTCTGATGATTTAGACCCTGCCCACTCCCCCTGCTGGCGAGAAACTGGTTTGTCAAGATTTCTTTTGCCTAAGTCAGGTAAGATTCAATTTTTAAGTCACCCAAGAAACGGCATGAATTTCTCCTGTTTTCACGTTTGTTTGGGTCTGAGAATTTTTTTGATATGATTGCCCCCTTTGTGTCTGGAAGGTCTGGCAACGTTAATGTTCTCACTAAACTGTAAGTCTGTAGGCCACCGATTGTGAGCAGAATAACCTCTCGCTTTTTTCAGCAGTTATTTCATTATGATGAAGTAATGCAGCCTTGATATATTATTGCCCCTTGTTGTCTACTTTGGGTCAAATGACTTAATTTGTCCTATCATAGGCATTGCTAAGTGAGTATACCTTACTTCTCCATATTCTCAGTGGTTAAATTTCCTCTCCCTGTAGCTGGGCACTGTGATTTCCAACAACTTTGATGTTTGCCTCATCGCCAATGTAATATATCGAGGGTGACTGACTGTAGCTTGAATCAACAAAAGCTTTATTGCCAAATAAAGAGTAATAAATATATACAAACAAGGTCAGAATGAATTACAATGTGATTGCTCTACTCAACTCCCTGGCTCCAACTGCAAATCCCTCCTCAACCTCTAATATGCACCCTCCTATCGATTGGCATAGCTTCTGCCAAGATACTCCATAAGGTCCTTGCTGATCACATAGCCATCTGGAGACACCCCCCCACCCCCTTAAAGAGCCATGCTATTACAATAATCAAATCCCTATCAAGTCCATTGATAGGAATATTAAATGAGCTGTAGAAAGCGTGGGGCATCAGATGAACAAGGTTTCTAACTAATGAAGACACAAATGGGCAGAGTGTTTAACTAGTGGAGAGGCTAATTGGCAGAGTGTTTAACTAGTGGACACCCTATTGGGCAGAATGTTTAACTAGTGGAGACCCTAATGGCTAGGATGTCTAACTAATGAGGAGCTGAAAAGGTGGGTGTATAATTGGGAGGGTGCCTCATGGTTGGGTCATGTGCTACTGCCCACTTTGTGCCACTGTGGAAATCAGCTTCACCTCTTCATACTCCAAGGTGAAGCCACGAATAAATCATTCCCCACAGATCAAGGGCAAAAGTTCAGTACTGAACAAAAGTAACTATTGCTGAGTACAATTGTTCAAAACTACAGGGAGAGAATCAATTTCTACAAGCAGGAGATAATCAGGGGATTCAGACACAGGGGAAATGGCTTTGCACAGTTTGGATCTGGAATACAGTGCGTAAAAGGCTGGTGGGAGCCGGTTCAATAGGAATTCTCAAAAGGGAATCGAATAAACACTTTAATAGGAAAACATTTCAGGACTATGCGGACAGTGGCACTAATTGGACTGCTCTTTTAAGGAACAGGCATCAGCACTATGGGCTGAATGGCCTCCTGCTGTGCTGTCTGATTCTAGGAGAAGATCACAGAAGCAAGCAAGCTCCCATCGACAGAACAGGCAGGCTATTCCTGGCAGGCAGACTTGACCATCTGGGTCTGGGAAGTGTGGCCAGATGAATCACAAGCAAGTCCGCAGCACACCTCTCAGGAAGCCCAGTGCTGTACTGCAAGAGGAGTAGTGGGGCAGTAATAACACGCCACATTATTTCCTGTAGCACAATTCATCTGGCAGCAATTCCACTATGTGGTGGGAGTCACACAGATGCTAGCACGATGTCCTCCTCTCCCATTCCAGATTACCAAACTCATCTTTGTATATGTCAGTGGGTCCCAGCATTTCATTTGCTTTCTTGCAATGGTGGCGAGACTCTCTCAGTCTCCCTGAATTTTTTAAAATGATGTATTTAAAGGGGAAAGCAGGATAAACAGTTGAGGAGGAAAGGGATAGAAGGTTATACCGATAGGATTAGATAAAGTAGGGTGCTCATGGGCGGAACAGTGGCAGATTGGTTAGCACAGCAGCGTCACAGTGCTAATGATCCAATTCCATTCAAGTCTAGAGTGAGTGTCTATGTGGAGTTTGCACATTCTCCCCTTGTCTGCGTGGGTTTCCTCCAGATGCTCCAGTTTCCTCCCACAGTCCAAAAATGTGCAGATTAGGTGCACTAAAAGACTAAATTGTCTTTCAGTGTTCCAAGATATGTAGATTAGGGGGTTTAACAGAATAAATGCATAGGGTTTACAGGAAAGGGCCTTGGTGGGGTCCTCTGTTAGAGAGTCAGTGAGGATTCGATGGGCCGAACAGCCTCCTTCTAATTCTATGTAGAGTTAAGCACCTTAGTAAGTCAAATAGCTACGTAATGTAATGAACAAATGTGGCAGTGCATCATGTTAAACACACACAATAAAGGCACTTTGCCCTCAAATGTTATTTACTTTCAAAAATCAATGGTTTTCACACAAACTGTAATGAAAGACGAAGGCAGTCCCACAGTGAGAGAATTTGTAATCAGGTCCAAATAAATCCATGTTCTTGCAGTGGCTACTTAACTCTTGCCTTCTCCTTCATTCACTCCTGTGTAATGGTATGTTGAGGGCAAAGGATAGGCCCCTCTGTGGAGGTATCTGCAGCATCACATCAAATGTTCTGACAAAACCACTCCAAGATCAGCTTGCATTAGATGAGGTCCATGCATCAGAACCATTATTTGGCCATGAGTTCACATTCTTGCCTCACCAATGGGCTTTGTTTTCCGCTGTTTGCTCAGCACTGGTCAAGGGCCTCTAATATGTAGATACAGCAAGGAATTTGGTGAGCAAATTTAGTTTTTATTTCAAGGGATTGAAGTTTATTTATTAGTGACAAGTAAGACTTACATTTACACTGCAATAAAGTTACTGTGAAATTCCCTTAGTCGCCACAGTCTGGTGCCTGTTTGGGTCAATGCACCCAATCAACATATCTTTCAGAATGTGGGAGAACACGGAGCACCCAGAGGAAACACACGCAGAGACGGAGAACACGCAAACTCCACACACACAGTGACCCAAGCAGGGAATCGAACCTGGGTCCCTGGCCCTGTGAAGCTACCGTGCCGCCCACGTATGGGAATGAGGAAGTCTTTTTGCAATTGCGTAGGTCTTTAGCGAGACCATACTTGTGTACCAAGTACTGCAATTGGTTAAGGATGCTTCTTTAGCTCAGGAAGGATAATTGCCTAAGTGAAGTACAACACAGGCTCATAAGAATATTTTTTAGGATGAGACAATTTGTCTTATAGGACAATGGCTTACATTCTCTGGAGTTTAAGAGAATGATCTTGTTAAATCGTATGCCAGCTCACATTTCTTATGTTCAAGTGAATGATGGGAAAAATGTGGAACTCTCTTCTACGAAAAGCAGTAGATGCTAGCTCAATTAATAACTTAACACCCGGGATGTTATCCTAGAATTTTGCTAGCCAAGGTGTACAAGGAAATGAAACTGAAGTAAGTGGATGAAGTTGAGATACAGATCAGCCATGGATGGCATGGCAGCACAATGGTTAGCTTTGCTGCCTCACACTGCCAGGGACCCGGGTTTAATTCTGGCCTTGGGTGACAGTCTGTGTGGAGTTTGCACCTTCTCCCCGTGTCTGTGTGGGTTTCCTCCCATGTTCCAAAGATGTGCAGGTTAGATGGATAGGCCAAAGATAAATTGTCTCTTAGTGTTCAAAGATGTGTAGGTTAGTGGCATAAATGCACAGGTTTATGGATTAAGCCTGGGAAAGAGTCAGTGCAGACTTGATGGGTAAACAGCTTCCTTCTACACTGTAGGGATTTTATGATTTACTGTATGAGGGACGAAGCAATTTTTTCCTGTTCCTACACTCTTCAGCAATGCGTTTCATGGGCCACATTCTAATTGGGTAATATATAAAACTTATCTCCAAGCACCAACTATCTTTAACCGGGATTAAGTGAGGGAACCATAATCCCCTGGAGACCTGGCCAGGCTGGGCACAGGAATAATTTCTTGGTGCTGGTTACTATTTTGACCTTCATTGTGCATTATCCTTTCCCATTGGGAATGCTCCTTGCTGAGCTGTGAATTTTTGAAACATCCGGTTGCACTCCGTTGAATTTAATTCATTCAGTAGTATGCCACGGAGGGAATCTGCATTCTGAGAAATAGATAAACTGACTGACCACTGCCCAAATTCCGGCCATTGGCAGTGGAAAAACACCAGTGAAGTTGCAAGTTGCCATTCCTTGATAGTGGCTGACAGCATGCTGGTGACGGCTGATTCCTGACTGTAGGTCTGTTTACAGGAGGAGCTTTAAATTCATCCGCACTTCCTCAGTGATGTAGAGCCCCCAGAATGAGTGGCTCTTTGCACTTGGCTTTGCATGGCTGCCAATCTCTTTTCCCCCATTCCCTTCCTTCCTCCCTTTAGCTCCACCAACACATGGCAGCAAACTTGCCGATGTGCCCACGTTGCTGTGGGCGCTGCCACCCTTGGTGTGGCTCAGGAGGAAACCTCCCGCTCTGCCTGCACATCTCATCGCTGACTTAATGCCAACTTTAGCATTACTTAGAGTCTACGCAGCACCAAAACGCACCATTCAGCCCACTTCACCCTTTACGTACAGCTCCCTGCTCACAGTCTGGGATTCTGGGATCATCCCTTTAAATGGATATTAACAATGCAAAATGCCATTAATTCTGGCTCTGTACATTAACATGCATCAAAAAACAGAGATAAAATACACTAATTGTCTGTGAACAGTGATACCTCAAATTATTTCATGTTGATGCACGCTATTCTGTGTACTAACAGCGACAGTGGGTAATTTTCACCCCCACACAGTTTATTTTAAACCAAATAATACCAGGACTCAGAGTCATGAGATAGTACTCCTATCTATCAGAGGAGGGCTCCGGATAACATTAGATATCTAGAAGGTAACAGCCTCATCTGATGGTTTGAGTGTATCAACAGAATCGCCTTGATCTTAGAGCCTTGAAGCTCTGCTCCAACATCCTGCTGTTTAACACCAGGTGGATCGCACAAAATATAATGAAAGTCAAGTTTAAAGAAAGACTTGTGTTTGTATAAAGTACCTCACGTGGCCACTGGACATTCCAAAGTGCTTCATAAACAATAGGGTATTTCTGGGGCATCATCACCAATGCAGTGTCGCAAACTCAGGAGCCAATTTGTGCACAGCAAGCTCCCACGGACAGTAACATAATAACAACCAGACCTCGGCCCAACCCTCTCTGATTCAGAGGCGAGTGCGACCCACTGAGCTACAGATGACACCCACTAATGACCTTATGAGCTAACTGCTGGCTAGAATTTTCCAAGGTGTTCCCTGGAAATATTTGGTTCTTGGGCCATTGTGGTCAGTTTCAGACATTCACCTTTCCCTAGACAGGATTCCAATCAGTGGAGAGTTCCCCTCCCACTAGTTCCTGCTGACTTCAGTTTTGCTAGGGCTCCTAGTCAAGTGCTGCCTTAATGTCAAGGACTTTCACTCTTACCTCACCTCTGGAATTCAGCTCTTTTGTCCATGTTTGAACCAAGGCTGGAATGAGGTTGAGGACTGACTGGCCTTGGTGGAACCCAAACTGAACATCAGTGAGCAGGTTATTGCTGAGTAAGTGCCACTTCATAGCACCTTCTACCCCTTTGCTGATGATTGAGAATAGACTGATGTGGTGGTAATAGGCCAGGTTGAATTTATCCTGCTTTGTGTGTACAGAACATACCTGGGCAATTTTCCACGGTGCCAGGTGGATGCCGGTGTCGTAACTGTACCAGAAACGCTTGACTAGGGCTGCAGAAAGTTCTAGAACATAAGTCTTCAATACCATTGCTGGAATGCTGTCTCGGTCCTTTGCCTTTGCACTATCCAATGTCTTCAGCCACTCTTGATATCATGTGGAGTGAATAAAGTTGGCTGAAAACTGGCATCTGTGATGCTGGGAACTTCAAGAGGCCAAGATGGATCATTCACTCAGTATTTCTGGCTGAAGATGGCTGTAAATGCTTCAGTCTTGTCTTTCGCACTGGTGTGCTGAGCTCCCCCATCATTAAGGATGGGGATATTAATGGAGTTTCCTCCTCCAGTAAGTTATTTAATCGTCCACAACCATGCATGACTGGATATGGCAGGACTGAAGGGCTGGAACTGATCCATTGGTTGTGGGTTCACTGTGCAAGAAGGAAATACAGCATTCCTCACATGGAGCAAAGTCCCAAAAACAACAATGTTTTTGTGATGTTGATTGAGGGATAAATATTGGTCAGGAGAGCAGAGACTCTCCCTTGGAATCATGTCTGGGATCTTTTATATCCACCTGAGAGAGCAGAGGAGGCCCCAATTTAACATCTCAGCTGAACAACGGAGCTAGCTGGAATGTCGGCTCAGATAAAATATCGCAAACACCTCAGTAACTCCCTGAGAATTGTCACTCAGTCATCCTCAGTGAAGTATTCTGTTATCAAGCTCGGCTGCACGATAGACTACATGGGCAGCACTGTGGCACAGTGGTTAGCACTGCTGCCTCACAGCACCAGAGGTCCAGGCTCGAATCCTGGCTTGGGTGACTGTGCAAACCTACACACACATTCTCCCCACATCTGCGTGGGTTTCCTCCCAAAGATGTGCAGGTTAGGTTGATCGGCCAGGCTAAATTCTCCCTAGTTTCAAGGGGATTAGCAAGGTAAATATGTGGGCTTATGGGGATAGGGTGGGAATGTTATCATTGTAGGCTTGATGGGCCGAATGGCCTCCTTCTGTAGTGTAGGGATTCTATGAATTCTAAATTGGAAGTTATGTATTTACTTGAGAAAGGATAAAGGAGGAATATGCGGAGGCGATGGAGTAATGGTATTGTCACTCGACTAGTAATCCAGAAACCCAGCGTAATTCTCTCAAGTCCCAGATTTGAATCTCACCATGGAATATGGTGAAATTTGAATTCAATAAAAATGTGGCATTAAAAGTTCAAACCATGTTGTAAAAATCCATCTGGTTCACAAATGTCCTTCAGGGAAGGAAATCTGTCATTCTCACCCAGTCTGGCTTTTATGTGACTCTAGATCCACAGCAATGTGGTTGACCCTTAAATGCCTTCAGGGATGGGCAATAAACACTGGATGGGCAATAAATGCCCAAATCCCAAAAATTAATAAAAAAAGATAGGGTAAAATTAAGAGGAATGGGAGGAGACTCACATGGAAGCTAAATACTAGCACAGAGCTTGGTTATAAAATTTAATATGATTTTATGCTGTCAATTCTTCCATTTGATTTTGGGGTGCTCAGATTTCTTCCTTCGGGCTGGCAGAGACAGAGGACTTTCAACCCAGTGGCTTGGACTTGATTCAAAGCGAGTCCCAGAGCTGGAAGGACCGTGTGCCAAACCGCTGTACCACCTCAGTAATCTCATTGCTTAAGCTTTTAAAGCTATTACAGAAATTCAAACGTGAATCTGGCTTGTGCCCATACAGGTGCAAACATAAAGGATGCAGTTAATTAAATAATGCAAGACGAAGCATCTTGACAATTGATCCCCTGGGTGCTGAATTTCCCTCTTAACGAAGCAATGTTCTATCTATGCTACATTATCTATTCTAACTGTTACAAGGGAGCTAAACGATTGAGCACCCGATGCATGGCAGGTGTGCGAATACCACACACAACCAAAGTACATTCGTGAACCGAGATCTGAAAATCAAATGAAAATGCCTCAGCCTACTGCTTGCTTTTCAGCCTTCTATTATTGGCATTTTTCAATTATACATCTGGCAGGATACACTGCAAGCAATCAGCTTACACACTTTCCATTGCCAATGAACAAGTTACAATCAATTACTAATGCCTTAATGACTGTGAGCAGTGAAACAGGGAGCCAAGTCTTCAGTTAATGGTCTCTCGTGCTGAGGGACATGCATCTGTCTGAGACGTACTCTCCTATTTTGCATCTGTCACTCTGGCTGAGGCAAGGGGAGGCAGCACTCGTTCCGTTCCCCCCCCACCGAGAGTCGTGTGCTCTCACTGCTTTTTACAACCTTGAATTAGGTGACGAGGATGTGTGTGCTGTTAGAAGCACCCTCCGCAATTGGCAACAGGAAAAAGAACAAGAATAGAAGGAAGTATAATAGAGAGATTGGGAGACTTTGGCAAGTAGAAATCAGAAGGAAAGGATGAAATGGGAAGCAAGTTTACTGATTCCATTAACATTGGGATTGCCTGCTTAAGATGTGATGGGTTCTGACTCTGTCACCTCTGTCTCCACCTCCTCATTAGAATGTCCATCTTCTTCCATCGGGAAAAAGATACAAAGGTCTGAGATCACGCACCAACCGACTCAAGAACACACTCTTCCCTGCTGCCATCAGACTTTTGAATGGACCTACCTCAGGTTAAGTTGATATTTCTCTGCACCCTAGGTATGACTGGAACACCACATTCTGCGCTCTCTCCTTTCCTATGAACAGTATGTTTTGTCTAAATAGTGCGCAAGAAACAATACTTTTCACTGTATGTTAATACATGTGACAATAATAAATCAAATCAAACCAAAGCTCTCTGATTAATGGAAAATCTGCTCAGAAAACAAGATTTCAAGGATGATTAGCTGCGACTGAGGACATTGCTCAGCCAGCAGCTCTTAAAGAGATGCAGCTAATTAGTGAAAGGGAGACAGATCTTACTTTAGGGCTGTAGTACAGAGGCTGTTATTGCTGATAGCTGTCAGCTCTGACTCCGTTAATAGCCCTGTGACCTCTCAGTCACAAGGTTCTGGCTTCAAGTGCCACTGCAGGATTGAGAATAAGGATCAAGTCTGACACTCCAGTGCAGTACAGGTTGTCTTTTGGGTTCAGCTTGAACTGAGGTCCTATCTGCCAGCTCAACTGGATGTGAAAGATCCCATGGTGCCACTTTGAATTAGAGCAAGGCAGTAATCTTCACTGCCCTGGCCATTTTTATCCCTCAATCAACATCATATTAAAAAGATTATCTGATCATTATCATATTTACTGTGTCCAAATCAATTGTTGCATTTTCTACATTCCAACAGTGACTACCACTTCAAAAAGACAGAATTGACTCTGTTCTGAGATGTTTGGAGGTTGTGAAAAGCATTTACATAAAAGGAAAACTTGCATTTAGTAATTGATAAGGAAAACACCAGTATTGAGCCCCTGTTCTGTTGAAGAGGCTGATGTGGATAGTGTGGCAAAGCAGAGTTGCTCTTTCCAGGGAGATAGGATATTATCTCACCTTGCAATCCCCTCACAATTAAACCCAACATGCTATTTGTCTTCTGAATTACTTGGTCTACTTGTTAACTCTCTGTGTTCCTTTACAAGTACACCCAAGTTGCACTCAACATCAACATTTACAAGTTTCACACCTTTTCAAAAATATTTGGCTTTTCCCTGTTGCAATGAATAACCTCACACTTCCATGCATTAAACTGCATTGGCCACCCTGTTGCCCACTCACTTAACCAGTCTATAAATTAACAATAATCAGGAGAGAGTCAGAGTGTGAGAAACAGATGTGGTCTGAGATTTGAACGGGAGGGGAACTAATGTCTTAGCGGGGAGGTTAGCTGGGGTGTTTAGGAATGGTTTAAACTAATATGGAGGGGGGGTGGGGAGGTGGCTGGGAGAGAGTCGGGTAAAAGGAAAAGTATCAGGGAGAAGGAAGTTCCGAGGGACACTCGTGGGTTGAACTGTATCTGTTTCAATGCTAGGAGTGTGGCAGGGAAAACGGATGAGCTTAGGGCCTTGATGTGTGTGAGGCAGTTAGATGTGGTGGCTGTAACAGAGATGTGGTTACGGGAAGGGCAGGACTGGCAGCTGAATGTTCCTGGGTACAAGTGTTTTAGGTGTGACAGAGGAGGGTTGAAGAGAGGTGGAGGGGTGGCACTGTTAGTAAAGGAAAACATCACAGTAGTGCAGAGGGAGGACAATATGGAAGAGATAGGGATTGAGTCACTGTGGGTGGAGTTGAGGAATAAAAAGGGAGAGATCACATTGCTAGGGGTGTACTATAGGCCACCCAACAGCCTGAGGTCAGTGGAGGAAGGCATTTGCAGGGGCATTTTGGACAGGTGCAGGAAGAATAGAGTGGTTGTAGTGGGTGACTTAAATCTTCCTGGAGTGAATTGGAGGGGGCCTAGAGCTGGGGTATGGAGGGAGAGGAGTTTGTGAAATGTGTTTTGGAAGGGTCTCTAGAGCAGTATGTAACTAGTCCGACTAGGGGAGAGGCTATACTGGATTTAGTGTTGGGTAATGAGCTGGGGCAGGTGGTTGAGGTAGAGGTAGGCGAACATGTGGCTAACAGCGACCACAAGTCCGTCTACTTTAGGATAAAAATGGAAAGGGACAAGTGCTGGCCGAACGGGAGTGTGCTGAACTGGGGAAAGGCGAGCTATAGCAGAATTAGGAGGGAGCTGCAAGACACTGATTGGGAGGGATTGTTAGCTGGCAAGTGGGAGGCTTTTAAGGGCAAAATGAAATGGTTGCAGAAGAGGTATGTTCCAGTTAAGCAGAAGGATGGGAAAGGTAGGATTAGAGAGCTGTGGATTACAGGGGGTATCGAAGACTTGGTCAGGAAGAAGAGGGAGGCGTATGTTAGGTCGAAACAACTGGGTACGGAGAGTGCGCTGGAGGAATATAGAGTGAGTAGGAGGGAGCTAAAAAGGGGAATTAGAAGCGCGAAGAGAGGGCATGAAATGGCTTTGGCTGGTAGGATTAAGGAAAATCCAAAGGCATTTAATTCCTATATTAGGAGCAAGAGAGTAGTTAGAGGGAAAATTGGCCCTCTTAGGGACAAAAGTGGGGAGATATGTATTGAGTCGGAGGGAATGGGGGAGCTCCTGAATGAATACTTTGCATCGGTATTCACGAAGGAGAGGGGTTCGGAATCGTGGGGTCTCTTGGAGGGAGCGGAGGATCAGCTGCAGGAAATATCTATTACGAGGGAGGAAGTGCTAGGGCTTTTAGGTAGCGTGAGGACGGATAAAGCTCCGGGGCCTGATGGTATTTATCCCAGGCTGCTTAGGGAGGTGAAAGATGAAATTGCTGGGCCTCTGGCGCAAATCTTTGTCTCTTCTTTGGACACAGGTGAGGTCCCAGAAGACTGGAGGGTAGCAAATGTGGTACCGCTGTTCAAAAAAGGTAGTAGGGATAACCCTGGAAATTATAGGCCGGTGAGTTTGACATCGGTGGTAGGGAGATTAATGGAAAAAATACTTAGGGGTAGGATGTATGAGTATTTGGAGCGTTGCGGTCTGATTAGGGATATGCAACATGGCTTTGTTAGAGGGAGGTCTTGCCTTACGAATCTGGTGGAATTCTTTGAGGAGGTGACAAAAACGGTTGACGATGGGAGAGCCGTTGATGTCATCTATATGGATTTCAGTAAGGCGTTTGACAAAGTCCCTCATGGTAGGCTGGTAGAAAAGGTTAAGGCGCGTGGGATACGAGGTCAGGTAGCTAGGTGGATTGAGAACTGGCTGGGTAATAGGAGACAGAGGGTAGTTGTGGAGGGGACTTTGTCCGGCTGGAGGCCAGTGACCACTGGTGTGCCGCAGGGCTCAGTACTGGGACCTCTCCTCTTTGTAGTATACATAAATGACTTGGAAGAGAGCATAGGTGGTGTGATCAGCAAGTTTGCTGATGACACCAAGATGGCAGGGTTGGCGGGTACCGAAGTGGATTGAGAGGTGATACAACAGGATATACATAGGTTGGTGCATTGGGCAGATAGGTGGCAGATGGAATTTAATCCTGACAAATGCAAGGTGATGCATTTTGGAAGGAATAATGCAGAGAGGAGCTATGTGATTAAAGGTAGACAGATTAGGAGTATAGAAATACAGAGGGACCTGGGAGTGCAGGTTCACAAATCCATGAAGGTTGCGACACAAGTGGAGAATGTTGTTAGGAAGGCTTATGGAATGCTAGCCTTTATAGGAAGAGGTATAGAGTATAAAAGCTGCCGTCTAATGCTTCAGTTGTATAGAACGTTGGTTAGACCGCATTTGGAGTACTGCGTCCAGTTCTGGTCACCTTACTACCGGAAGGACGTGGAGTTTCTGGAAAGGGTGCAGAGGAGGTTTACCAGGATGTTGCCTGGCATGGAGGGGCTGGGTTACGAGGAAAGGTTGGAGAAACTGGGACTGTTCTCCTTGGAAAGACGGAGATTGAGGGGGGACATGATAGAGGTATATAAGATACTGAAGGGAATAGACAGAGTCAATAGTGAGAGACTGCTCCCTAGACTGGGTACAAATACGAGAGGACATGATTTAAGGGTGAGGGGGGAGAGGTATAATTTGGATATGAGAGGAAGGTTCTTTACGCAGAGAGTTGTGGGGGTATGGAACGCACTACCGAGTAGGGTGGTGGAGGCAGGAACGTTGGACTCGTTTAAGGTTCAGTTAGACAGACACATGAGTGAAACGAGGATGGAGGGTTATGGTAGGGGTTATTAAATAAGGGTTAGAACCTCGGGAGACACCAGAAAGGCAGACTTGTGAGATTAACGTTTTTGTCTTTTTATTCTGCAGGTTGTCAAACGAGGGGCATGCACACGGTGGGTCGTGCGTGGGCTGCTCTTGGAGGTTCCGGGAGTGGCCTAGTACTTTGTGTCGGTGTGTGTGCTTGATCCTGGACCGGTAGACGGGCGCCGCAACAGCTCGGTGACTAGCACTGCTAGCTGTGCAGATACATGGATTTGGGCCTGTGTCTGTGGGAGTTTGTGCATTCTCCCTGTGGTTGCGTGGGTTTCCTCCGGGCGCTCCGGTTTCCTCCCACACCCCAAAGATGTGCTCTTAGGCTGATTGGTTTACCAAATTGACACTATTCTCCCCTGAATCTGGCTAAGTTAGGGATTCTATTTGTAGATACGCAGGGTAGAATAGGTGTAGGGTGATGTGGCGGCGCGGGCTTGTTGGGCCGAAGGGCCTGTTTCCCGTGCTGGGTGTTCTTTGTTTGTTCTTTGTTTGTTTATTAGGAATGGGATTATTGGCAACACAGATGTTGAACGAGGTGACACACAGAAAAAGAGGCACATAGGCATAAAGAGGATCCAAGCAAAAGAGAATGAGCGGGATTTTACGCCTCACTCATCCTGAAACTGTAAAATCCTGCGCACGGTCAACAGACCTTTCCATAGCTCACCCCTTGCCTGCTCCAATTCCCTTGATGGGTGGGATGGTAAACTTCTGACCATTGAGTGAGAAACGACCAAAGTAGAAGAAGGATTACACTTAATAACCACAATTTTCCATTGTTTTAAATGTTAAAACACCCTACCATAGCAAAAAGGGTTACATTATTTACTTTGCTCCTTATTTAAACAGGTAGAAACATGAGTAATGTCCTTTTTTTAAATTTCTTACATCCTACACCCATCATTCTCCAAACATGAAACACCTTGGTGATTTTCCCTTAGCCAATATCAGTAATGAAGTGTGCTTTCTGTGTAAATTGTTACTTGAGAGATACTCTATCATCCCTTTTCCATTATAAATCCCAGCAGGACTGAATGAAAGAAGTCCCTCCAGTCATTGCCACCTGTCTGTGTAATACAAAGCCATTCTTCCTCACTGCTACTCAATTGGCCACAGGTTCTGTTATCACCACTGCTTATAAAGGCCAAGAAAATTCTTTTTAAAGGATGAGCATTTGTGGGCAGTTGAGATGTGCAACAAGAAGTCTTGAGGGCCATCTGCAAAGTCTAAAGCCACATTTGCAACGACTGCAGTGTCAATAATTCTTCCTCAGCCTTCAAGGTTTGTGAAATTCAGGCAGACAAACCTGTAAGTAAGAAATGTACAAGGGGAAATAAAATTACATCTTGGGTTTCATAGGCAGAGGCCTGATGGCTGAATGGCCTCCAGCAGTGCTGTGTTATTCAATTGCCAGGACCTGACACTGGGAATGGGTGTTAAGCCACTGGTCACAACAGCAATTTGCATTGATACAGTGGGGGGTGGGGGTGGGCGTGGGGAGGGTGGGGGGGGTGGGGGTGGTGGGTGGGGGTGGTGGGGGTGGTGGGTGGGGGTGGTGGTGGGTGGGGGGGTGCAAACTTACCTTCTGATCCAGTTGGTCGATGGACTGGGTGAGACAGTAAGGTCACAAGAGACAAAAAATTGGGTTTGCGTCCAATTTCTCACCTCACACGGGCTTACTGGGTCCAGTGAGATCAGCCTCGCACTCAATATTTAAATCCATTTAAATGTGGATTTAAGTATTATTACTGAGCCCGGGACACTATCGGCTGGGTTTCCTTCCCTTTGTGGCCTTGTTGGTGAAGGTCAACAGTGATGATCACGATTCCCCGATCAATGGGGACCTGCTGTGATGGCCTCTCCAGCAGAACCATTGAGGACCCCTAGGAGGTCAGGACTAAGGGGTGTTCCTTGGGCGGTGCCAACCTGCCGCTACCAGCCTGGCACCCTGGCAGTGCCAGCTTGGCATACTGGCAATGTCAAGGGAATGGGGCCTGAGGGGCAGGGCGTAAGGGAAAGGGCATGGCCTGAATAAGGGCAGAACCAAAGGGGAGGCGGATAGTGTGAAGCTGTGCACTCTGCAACCGGCGATTGACTGGTGATGGGGCAGTGATCGATCGATCGAGCTGGGCCAGGATGGGGAGGCAGGGGATCAATGGGGACGATCTTCTAGCCCAGTAGGGGACAATTACCTGGGCCAGGAGCGGGGGGGGGCCGATCGATGGGCTGTACCGACGGGTGGGGGTGGCGATCAGCCGTGGAGGCCAGTGATCGTGAGGGAGGAAAGGGTGGGGAGGTAGGTGCGATATACAGGAGTGGAAGTGAATTGCCCTTAAGTAGTTAGTGGTGAGCTGCCTTCTTGAACCATTGCAGTTCCAGAAATATAAGTATACCCACAGTGCCGTTAGAGAAGGAGCTCCAGGATTTTGACCAGTGCTTTCTTCAAATTCTGGTGTGGAATGTGTTTTTTTTTATTCATTCATTGCACATTGGTGTCACTGGCTGGCCAGCATTTATTGTCCATCCCTCATTGCCCTTAGAGGGCAGCTGACAGTCAACCACATTGCTGTGGCTCTGAAATCACATGTAGGCCAGATCCGGTAACACCAATAGATTTCTTTCCCTAAAGGACATTAATGAACCAGATGGGTTTTTCCTGACAAATCGACAATGGTTTTATGATCATTAATAGATTTTTAGTTCCAGATATTTTTCTTTGAATTCAAATTCCACCATCTGCTGTGGCAGGATTCGAACCCGGGAATCCCGGAACATTAGTTAAGTTTATGGATTAATAGATAGGCGATATTATCACTAGACCATCACTTACCCTCTGTGTACGTCAACCCTGTGAGCAATTGCAAGGCTACGTACACCCATCACATAGTTTGTGCATTCAATTGCAATAAACAGTGGCAGAATGACAGAATAAAATGCAATGGGTGAATGTTGACATTAGTCAACGTCAGTCTTGGGTAACAATGATGTCCAGTGACAGTAAAATATGGAACTTATTGGCCTATGAATCAAATCAATCTCTGTCTCTCACACACACAGTAAGCTATGAACCAGCAGTGAATTGTGAAAAAGCCATGTTCTTTTTCCAGTGTAGTGAAAACTTTTGAAAAGGGTGAGTTTCCTTTTGTTTCTGCGCTCAACTAAAGATGATATGCAGGAATGGAGGCATGATGTTAACTCACAACTATGAAGTTTGGAAGTACATTTTTTGGCTCATCTCCAACCTTACATCAAAACAATCATTAAGAACTTATTGAGAATGATCCTTTAGGACGTTGCATGGGAAATGATGTGTGCATGCTGAAAGTGAACAAGTTTTCCACAACTCAAGGAGCCAAAATGTTGTTAACAAGTGACTAGAGAGACAGATTGAGTGGGACATGTGTCAAGACTCCTTCTGCACTGGATTGTGAAGAGTTCTGTGTCCTTGCGGTCCTGTATGACTCACATTATGTCCAAGGAGGGCCTAATATCGTGACAACTGTGTGCTTGCCAGGTTCTGTGGTTATACAAATATCGTGCTTTGTAAAGGAGAGAGGAAAATTGAACTTCTTTACCCTCGCCCCGTCTGTCTGTAAGCAGGCAGGTAGGTGTGTTTGTCTGCATGGTGACACAAAGGTTAGCACGGCTGCCTCACAGTACCAGGGACCCCTGTTTGATTCCAGCTTCGGGTCAATGTCTGTGTGGAGTTTTCACATTCTCACCATGTCAGCGTGGGTTTCCTCTGGGTGTTCCTCCCACAGTCCAAAGATGTGCGGGTTAGGTTGGTTGGCCATGCTGAATTGCCCCTTAGTGTCAGGGGGAATGACAGGGTAAATAGGTGGAGTTATGGGGATAAGGCCTTGATGGGATTACGGTCGGTGCAGACTCGAAGGGCCAAATGGCCTCCTTCTACATTGTAAGGATTCTATGATTCTATGAAACCCTCATCTGTATGGTCTAATTTTATAGGTACCACACAGCAAGCTCTCTTTATGATTACCTCAGAAGATTAAGTTTATCTCACAATCAAACCTGGGCTGTGTGGGGATGGGGTGGGGATGTGAGGAGAGGGTGCGGAGACAGGGGGATTGTTTGCAACTTTAATTTCATACATATAAAGAAAGGGGGGATTGAAAAGAGGATTTTTTTTACAGCTGCGGAGGACAGCAATAAAATAACCAGGGAAATGTACTTCGTTCACCTGCTTTCCGGAGACCAACAAGTCAAAGTTCAGAGGGTATTCCCTTCATGAGAGTTCAGTCCAGATCAGTTCCTCGTTGGAGGCAGCAGCACAAAAATCCTTGTAACTAATAGCGATGCAGCGCAACGGGGGTTTCTGTGCTTGGACTGCTTAGCAGACGATCAGAAACTTTCAAAACCAAACAGGCTTTGAGCAGTTGAGAGATGATGGTCGGCTGCCTGGTCTATCGGGAGGCCTGCTGCCATTATTTCTGGCTGGCGTTCAGTCAGAAGATTGTGCTGTGAGGTTAGAAATGTAATATTAAAATAGTCCAAAATGCTAGAAGCACGGGGGTGGTGTAATGTGGCCTTTCAGTGAATTAGTTGTAGCCTCACAAGCAGTTTCTGTTCCCTTGGCCCAAATCCATTGTTTCCCTTAGGAGTGAAATGGTGGCTGTTAGTGCCATTTCAAATATAATGGGCTTCAATATCTCTACTTTTGTTGTGGTCCCAGCAAGGGGTTGTCAGATCACCAGTTATTGTCTAGTACCATGATTATAATGGGGTGAGAGACCCTACAAGGATGAGAATGGAACTATTCTATTCTTGTACTCTCTGTTGGATGTTTTCAGAGCAGATGGACAATCTTGTGGGTCTGATGACCTATAACACCCATCATTGAGGGGAGACATATTATCAGTAGACTATTAATCCAGAAACTCTGGTAATGTTCTACAGATCCAGGTTCAAATCCTGCCACAACAGATGGTGGAATTTAAATTCAATAAAAAAAATCTGGAATTAAGAATCTACTGATGACCATGAAATCATTGTCAATTGTCTGAAAGCCCACCTGGTTCACAAATGTCCTTTAGGGAAGGAAATCGGCCTCCTTGCCCTTTCTGGCCTACATTTCATAGACCATTGAATCCCTACAGTGTAGAAAGAGACCATTTTTCCATCAAGCCCGCACCAACAATCCCACCTAGGTCCTATCCCCAAAACCCCAAGTATTTACCCTGCTAATCCCCCTGACACTAAGGATCAATTTAGCAAGGCCAATGCACCTAACTAGCACATCTTGTGAACTGTGGAAAGACGACGGAGCACCCGGAGGAAACCCATGTAGACATGGGGAGATTGTGCAAACTCCACACAGATAGTCACCCGAGGCCGGAATTGAACCGGGGTCCTGAGCGCTGTGGGACAGCAGTGCTAACCACTGTGCCACCATGCTGCCTATGTTGCTCCAAAGCCACAGCAATGTGGCTGACTCTCAACTGCCCTCCTAGGGCAACAAGGAGTGGACAATAAATGCTGGCCAGCCAGCAATATCCATGTCCAAAGAATGAATTAAAAAAATGTGGTTCACCCAAAGTCCATTTCAAAAATAGCAAAAAAGAATAAAGTTTTGATGTATAAAGGTTGGATTCCTTTTTATGTCTTATGAGATGACAGTAATGCCTCATATTTTTGTTATTGATTCAAAAGGATCTCAACTGAAATAATGATTCCCTCTCCCAACTTCAAGTTATTATTTGCAGTTTTATTTTTAGAATCATAGAATCAAACAACAAGTTACATTTATATAATACCTTGACTTAGTCCCAAGGCACTTCACATGAAACAACATTTGACACCGAGGCACATCATGGCCTGGATCTTTCGTGATTGAAAACTCCCCTCAATTCAACACTGATTCATATTTCTGCTGGATCTTCCAAGCCTGGCTTCCACTGAAATACACTATGCAGTGTCTCCTGGGGAACTCCATCGAAGTGGAGTAGGTCCTGGGGGAAGACAGGACACGTCCTCTTTTTGGAACTCCAGATGCTGTAAGTTTGAAGGTCCAGTATGAAGGTTAGTGAATGGATGGGACAATGTTCAGGTGAATGACTGATTGGTAGGTGGATGAGGTACACAAGGAGGTGAGCGGGTAGGTGAGTGAGTGTGGTGGGTAAGATAATTGAGGTTGCAATTGAGTGAGGTGGGTAGGGGGGTGAGGTCGTAGTTGAATAAGGTGGAGAGTGTATGATGGGTGAAGTGTGTGATAGGTGGGTGAAATTCATAACCGGGTCTGGGGGTAATCAGGAGGTCAGTGGGTAGATGAGTCAGGCTGGTGGTGGGGAATTGTTGGGCTTGGATCATGGATAGATAGACAAGTTGGATTGGGTTGGATCACTGTCTGTGTGGAATTTGCACTTTCCCCCCACGTCTGCATGGCTTTCCTCCGGGTACTCCGGTTCCCTCCCACACTCTAAAGATATGTGGGTTAGGTGAATTGGCCATGCTAAATTCCCCCTGCGTGTCAGGGGGAATAGTTAGGGTAAATGCATGGAGTTACAGGGATAGGGCCTGGATAGTGTTATGGTCAGTGCGGACTTGATGGGCCAAATGACCTCCTTCTGCACTGCAGGGTTTCTATGATGACTCTACAAAGTAATTATCGAATACCCTTTTGAAATTTACTATTGAATCTGCTTTCACCAGCCATTCAGGTGAGGCATTCTAAATTATTGCAACTCGATGTGTAAAGAAATTCTCCTCTCACCATCATTATCTTGTTGATGAATCTGATATCCGTGGTCTCTTGTTACTGAGCCTTCAGCAAGTAACAATGTCTTCACCTATCTGCTGCATCCAAACCCTCAGGATTCTGAAGAACATTAAATCTCTTCTGCTGCAGGGACTATCACAGCCTCTCTCATCCCCTCATCTAACCCATTTAGTTTAATCACACTTTGGAATGAAATTAATGACCCCCACACCTACTTTAGACCCATTGAACAATGTTACATTTAGACTGATGGGGGGAAATTCCGAGTTTCCCTGCACAACTGGTGTAATCCATGTATCTTAACCACACGCTGCAATGAACAATTTTGTTTTAATTCTGTTGCACCAACCCCTGTGTCTCAGAAAAAATAATCCATGGGAATGAGCGATGCTTGCAGTGGGGAAAGTCTCAGGTCTGGGTTTTATGGGGTACCTTATTCTACCCCCCAGTGATAGAGTCAGTCAGGAACACACCCATCAGGATGCCACTGTCCCACAGCCTGTTTACTTGATGGACATTCATTGGCTCAGGGTGACATCTCCGCCCACATCTGGGGAGGAAGCCCTGCTTTACAGAGGGGCAGAGCAATCTGATTGGTTGGTACTCTGTAATCCCAACAGTGCCAGGCCACTGCTGTGACCACAGCCATCCCTGAAGAAAAGTGTTTAAAACTCTGTGACAATGACCGTGACTAAGAGGAGATTATGGATGTTGGACTTCAGGTAAGTCCAGAGTATTCATAGAATCATAGAATGCCTACAGTACACAAGGAGGCCACTAGGCCCATTAAGCCTGCACCAACAATACCACCCAGGGCCTATCCCTGGAACCCCATGCATTTACCCTGCTCATTCCCCTAACACTACGAGTTAATTTAGCACGGCCAAACAACCTAACATGCACATTTGGACTTGGGAGGAAACCAGAGCTCCTGGAGGAAACCCACGGAGAGAATGTGAAAACTCCACACAGTCACCCAAGGCCGGAATTGAACCCGAGTCTCTGGCGCTGTGAGATAGCAGTGCTACCAATTGTGCCACAGAGCTGCCAAGGTATTGGTGGAACTTGGCTGGCAGACCTCAGCAAGAGGAGGGGGGTGTCGAGTTTGAGAGGCTGAGATGGAAGTTTTGAGGGGTTATGACATGTGTCAGAAGTTTGGCAGTTGGTGGGGAAGGGGGGGTGGGACACGAGATCCCAAAAGCTGATTCTCCCCTTTCCTCTTGCCCGATATCTGCTCATCTAATAAATCCTGCCAGGCTGCCCTTGGGCCTCCCCTTGCTGTGGGTAAAATGGGCTGAATGAGGCCATTAATTTGGCCAGCTAAGGGCCTCAGTCAGCCTAAAGGCAGGCAGGCTGCCTGACACTTCCACTGTCTCCCCATAGAACGGGAGGCAGCTTGTGGACAGCTGGGAGGGCAGTGGACAGGCCAGACATGTCTTCCAACACATCAGCAGGAGCTGTTAAATCCAGCCCTGGGAATGAGTGAGTGGTGGCTGACAGATCTTGGAAATGAATAAGTAATTAAAGGTGGAGGAGAAAGCAGGCATGGCACATGCTCAGGTTTGTTGCTACCTGTGGTTCCCTTGATGACTTATTAATTTTTTGCACCACTGTTTTAATCACTATTTGAGATTCGCAGGATTGCAGGGAGAGCCATTTCAGCTTCCCACTGTTCCCGTAAATCAAGTGCATGAAAATAAGAATGGAAAATCCATAAATCATTAGCAGTATTGTGAGCCGCAGTCTCTAATTAGTTCAGTCTTTTCCTGGCAAGGCTGCAATGATGAATTGTGGCGGTTTTACTCATGGAGGCAAGAGGACCAAACTAATGAGTAACAGCACAGAGAGAATGCCGACGGCACAGTACATGTTGAGAAACACCATCACGTGCCACTTTCTTAACCTGTGACAGTGGTCCCAAAACAAAACTGAAATAAAGCTGTAACCACATTGTATTATCCATTATCAATAATAAAGTGAAATCAGGTCGGATATTTCTTCCAAAAGAAGACTATTCGAGGAAGGAGCATTACTTTCCCTGCTTTGCCTCTGTGTAATATTCACAGCCCACCTTTGGGCGGCATGGTGTTTAGCACCATTGCCTCTCAGCGCCAGGGATTGGGTTTCTCTGTGTGGAGTCTGCAGGTTCTCCCCGTGTCTACGTGCGAGAGCTCTAGTTTCCTCCCACAGTCCGAAGATGTGCAGGATGGGTTGATTGGCCACGCTAAATTGCCCTATTGTCAGCAGGATTAGCTAGGGTAAATACATGAGGTTGCGGGGATCGTCCCGGGTGGGATTGTTCACGGGCACAGGCCTGGTGGGCTGAATGGCCTCCTTCTGTACTATAGGGATTCTATGCAATGATTTCCGGGAGTTCCTGCACACGGACTGACATTTTGGTACAGTACCGAGGGAGTGCTGCGCTGTCAGAAATACAGGGTCCAGATTTTATGGTCCTTTTGAGTTGGGGGCATGGCCTTGAAATACAGCAAACCATTCAAAAGCCTTTAGCAGCACTGGAAATTCGTGCGTGGGAAAAGGTGAGAAACTTTGCTCACAGTGTTTTGGATGTTAAACTGTGGTCCTGCCTGTCCCCTCTGGCGGGGCTAATATCACTACTTCAAGAACAGGTGAGTTCTTCTCTCTCCAGGTCCTGGCCTTTGTCCCCTTCCTCCCCCCACCAGTAACAAAATGATCCAGTTATCCCTCTGACTGCTCTGTGGGAGGTGGGGGGGGGGATGTTTTTCATCACTGTGCCTGGCTGGGATTATTATCTCTGCACATTCGATGGGCTGAATGGCCACCTCCTGCACTGTAGAGATTCTATGATCTATGGGAAGGAGAAATGCTCAAGATGTAAGGAGCTGATAACCTGTTTTGCAGAAAAAGTTTTCCACATACATACTGCACAGATTAGTCGTTCTCCAGTGAGATCTCACCATCTAATTTGCCTCATGCTTTACAGGGTAACAAGTACTGTCATTAGTATCATCATAGCTCGTATTAGATTCCTCTGTTCAAATAGCAGAGAAATGTGTTTGAAACAAGCCTGTGCATGGATCGAGCTGGTAGAAGGTTCCAGCTCCTATTCCCTGGCTTTTCTCCTTGCTCCTTTTGCTGCCACTGGTTCTAAACAGCTGATCCCGTAAAGCCTCTCCGTCGCCTGATTTAATAAGTGACCCAATGCCAACAGGTCAACTGTGTGTGTGTGTGTGTGTGTGCGCGCGCGCGCGCGCGCGCACGTGCACGTCTGCGTGTGTGCGCGCACGTCTGCGTGTGTCTGCGTGCATCTGTTCAACATTCTCTAAACAGCTGTGAGTGAATGAATGAATTGAATTAATTTTTATTAGTGCCACAAGTTAGGCTTACATCAACACTGCAATGAAATTACTGTGAAAATCCCCTAGTCACTACATTCCAGCACCTGTACGGGTACACTGAGGGAGATTTAGCATGGCCAATGCACCTAACCGGCACATCTTTGGGATTGTGGGAGGAAACTGGAGCACCCAGGGGAAACCCATGCAGAAACAGGACGAACATGCAGACTTCGCACAGAAAGTGACCCAAGCTGGGAATTGAGCAAGAGTCCCTGGCACTGTGAGGCAGCAGTGCTAACCACTGCACCACCGTACCACCCACCTGAACCACCGTGCTGACCACGGTGAATCAATAGCATCCATCATTAAGGGATTCTTTTTTGTAAGGATGCTAAAGTTAATTCTAGTTCTCACTGCCTCACTGCACTGCCCAGTACTTTCTCTCATCCAGCCCCTCGGACAATTGTAATATTAATGATGCAAGACTAAAAGCATTTCCTCCTTTGATTCAATCAGTAACAGGAAATGCTTTGTGAAAATGACACTAAGCAATGTTTGGCCTGTTAGTTTAACTCTAGCCAATGGTATTGGTTTCCTACCCATAACCTGCCATATGCCAGGCAATGGGATCTAGTTAAGTCATCATGCAATTACATTTGTAACAGAACATTTAAGCACTGATTATATTCTCAGATAGTGCATAGTTAGGGATGTCATTACTTACCCTGAAGGAATCATTGGTCTGCAAGTTACATTCAGAAATATAGAACTTTCTAAGCAGTCTTATTTGTCTTCATTCGCTCTAATTACTCTCTGACACAATTCATTAATGAACCCATTTTGCAAGTTATACTGTATCCACTCAACCACATTGATGAACAGCACAAAGAACAAATGTACATTTGTACAGTGCTTTTCCTGGCCTCAGGATGTGCCACAGCGCTTTACAACCAATTAAGTACTTTTGAAGGCGTAATCACTGTTGTAATGTTGGAAAAGGATCTGCCAATTTGTCAATAAGGACCAGGCAAACTTTATTTTTAGTGATTTTGATTCGAGATAAATATTGACAAGAATTCCCCTGGTTTTCCTTGAAATAGCACCATGGCACCTTTCACCGACGCATTCTTATGTGAAAAAGTACCATCAGTCCAACTGCCATACCAATGTTGACGCATTGTTATGACTGTCTTTGACTGCAGGTCGAGAATCACCTAGTAGTGCTTCCAACGCTTTCTATTTTTCACAGCTTGAATATGTCCCCACAACTGAAGCTCAAGTCCATCGACAGAAATCATTGTGAGATAGGAAGGTGCTGGAAATGGTATTAAAAGGGAGATTGGCAATAACGTACCCTGAATCAAATCTAAACTTTTCTATAAAACTGGAGTTGACAGTACAGTGTGAATCTTGTTATTGGGGATGACGGTAATAATTCCTCCAAACTTGCAACAGTGAATCTTGGAACAATTTACATGAAGGATGTCATATAATTATAGGATATAGTTCAAATGAGAGAACTTGTGAGGAGCTACGTCTGGGCTAGAAGCTCAGATCGAGGACAAAGCAGGACTGTTAGTCATGTGTGTGGGTAAGAAACATATCACTGTTGTCCCCATTCCTGGGGAATGATCTAAAATGCCTTGGCTAAGTTTAAGTTTATTTATTAGTGTCACAAGTAGGCTTACATTAAAACTGCAATGAAGTTACTGTGAAAAGCCCCTAGTCGCCACACTCCACCGCCTGTTCAGGTACACCGAGGAAGAATTTAGCATGGCCAATGCACCTAACCAGCACATCTTTTGGATTGTAGAGGAAACCAGAGCACCCAGAGGAAACCCACGCAGACATGGGGAGAACATGCTAACTCTGTCCAGACAAAGACCCAAGCTGCGAATTGAACTCAGGTCTCTGTGCTGTGAGGCAGCAGTGCTAACCACGGTGCAGTCGTGCTGCCCCCTGGTTATGTGTACACATTGACTTCCCAGGTTCATCCGAGGGGCACATGTCCATGGTTGTCATTGATGCACACTCCAAATGTCTAGAAGTTGTGCTAATGAAGTCAACAAACGCAAAACAAACCATCAAAAAGCTCAGTGAGATTTTTGCCAGATTTGAGAAACCAGAACAAATTGCAAGTGATAATGAACCACAATTCACAGCTAAAGAATTTGGAGATTATCTGTAGATGAGTAAAATCAACACCATTCCACTCATCCATGAATGGATGAGGCAAAAGGTTTGTTCAGTCCTTGAACCATTCACTGAAAGACTCCAGGGACCAAAGTTCATTAAATTGCCATCTAAGCATTGGCAGCATATTACCACATACGCAACACTCAGAATTCCCCAGCTTTGCTACTCCTGAAGAGGAAGCTGCGAACCACCATTAATACACTCTGCCCACAGGAGACATCCGAGACAATAGAACACAGTAAGAAGTCTGACAACACCAGGTTTAAGTCCAGCCAATTTATTTGATAGTAAACTCACTAGCTTTCAAGGTTTCCCTCTTCGACAGGTGAATGGAGAGTTCTGACCTCAGACAGAGCATATAACAGCATAGACAGTTTACAGATTACTGATTAGAATGCAAATCTTTACACCTAACCTGCCACTTTAAGACTTGAAAGATTCACATTCTAATCAGTAATCTGTAAACTGTCTGTGCTGTTATATGCTCTGTCCGAGGCCAGAACTCTCCATTCACCTGATGAAGAGGGAAACCTCAAAAGCTTGTGAGTTTACAATCAAATAAATCGGTTAGACTTAAACCTGGTGTTGTCAGACTTCTTACTGTGTTTACCCCAGTCCAACGCTGGCATCTCCACATCACAATAGAACACAACCAGCAGTCACAATTCTTAAGAAGAGAAGGTAATTCTAAAAGACACTTGTTTTGAGAAGGAGAGCATGTTTTGGTGCACAGCTCTGCGTAGAACAAAAATTGGGTTCCTGTTTGTCTTAAATTGGCCCTATCTCCTATACAGTACAAACTGAAGATGAACCAGTATGGAGACGACATCAGTTGTTTGCACCAATGTACCAATACCATGTATGCCAGAACTACCTCTGGATGAACCACTTTCCATACCATCAGGTACTATGGCTGTGATCTTCAGATCAATCAGCAGAAACCAAGATTGCTGAAGAATCCCTTGCTGCTACTAGACTTCCATCTGTAAAAGAGATGGTTAGCACTTTCACAGTAAAGACATCCTCTGAAGAGCCGGAGAATACATCTAAGGTCAAGAAATCCTTGAACTGCGCAGGCAACCAGTGAGAAATCAATGCCCACCAGACCAGCTTGCCTACTGATTACATTGTTCCAGTGTAATAATGCATAGCCTGCTGTATTCTGAATACATCAGTGACTGGGTTTAAATACAAGTTATTTAATCATTGTGGACCTCAGAAGTACAATTTTCCTCAGGCTTCTTTTTAACAAGTCTGGAATGTCCCACGTGAGAGATACAATCCTTCTCCCACCCTTGCTGAGGTCAACTTCCTCATTTCAAGTGAGGTACAGAAATCAGATTTCCTCTCAGACACCAGCTTTCTCTGGCGGTGTAGACGATTAAATGCACATCAGCTTTGAGAACTCATTAAGGAAGTGGAAAGCCTGCTGAGAAGTCAGGAGCACTCTGAAAGGTAAATTTTAAAGTGTTTTCACACCTTCAAATCTCACTGTTAGACGCTGTAGTGTATTGAGATACATTTTGTGATGTGTTTTTAATATAGTGATCCATAGGGAATTGTTCTGTGAAGCTAAGTTGACCCTTATGTTGATCAGCTTTGTGTATTTGTTCACTTGCATCACAGAGTTGCTTCAATGGAAAAAGCACCATAATGCACTAAGAATGTTACAAAATGTCCTGTCAACCTGTGCTGTCACCCTTTCTACTGTGATTTAAATGGCTCTGGCTGATTTTAAAAGAACTGATTTTGACACCAATAGCAATGTAGCCACCTGCTCCCTTGTATTCATTGACAGACAGGCACTCTGCCTTGAAATTGAAATGGGCATCTTCTCTTCTTTCTTTCCCATACATTAGTCTATTGTTTGAACAGCTGTGGCCATTATCAATACTTGACTAAGTTTCAGGTATTAATAGGTTTTAGCATAGCTCCATTCACTTGAAAATGAATAACAGAATCACGAAGTTGTACTAACATTTTAGCCCTTTGATATGGTTTCTGGTTTGTCAATACAAGCTCATGGGTTTACAAGTATTACAAGGTTCTTTCACACGCAGAATGCATTTTTGCTCATTATCAATGACATTAAAGGCTTTTATTGACAAAGAAGGGTCTATGTTTCCCCCTAAGGAATGTAAAATATTTTCCATTGATTTGTATAGATTCTGAGGACTCTGCATGGTGCATACAGGGAAGGTGAGTGGCTATGGAGGATATAGGGTCAGGGGGAGGAGTTAGCTTAGAGATGGCATGAAGGATCTGAAGGGGCTTGGAGGATATACGGAGGGGTACATAGGAGGCATGGGATGGCATGGGTGATCTGAGGGGGCTTGGGCTGGCATGGGAGTGATTTAGGATGAAGTGAGGGGTGAGGTTTAGGGCCCTTTATTGGGTGCTGGATGCTGTGTTGGAGAAATGAGGTCGGCCTCTTAATTGTCCCACCTCTGCATTCACACTACTGACACACTGCAGCCCAGCTCACAGAGGGCACAGTGAACATGATACCAATGAGAAAAAGACATTGGGTCAGGTGTGCGGTTTGAGAAAAGATGGTGGTGGGTTTCCCCACAACCAGGGCAAGATACAGTTCAGGGCATCACTTCAACATTTTGTGTGAAAAATAGTGCAGCATTCCCTTAATTCTGCACGGAAATGACAGGCTAGATTTTTATGCTCAATTCTCTTGCGTGAACTTGAACCCACAAAATGCTGAGTCAGAGGCAGGCATTCTTCACTGAGTCACAGTCCATGCGACTGTATGAAACTGAGTGTGGGATGAGGTACTTATTCCAGTTTTAAAACCTTGTATGAATGCCTGAAAATATTAGCTTATAACAAATAAACCGTAGGGTTAATTAACTGAGCGTGCACTTCCAGTAGGGAACTGACCTCAAAGGATATATCGGTCATAGTTACAGTACAACCCCTGTGGCACAACTCTCCAACTTTCTACTCCCTTTAAGTAGAGATCTCCACTGAGAATGCAGAACAAATGATTTATATCTCTTTTAAAAGATTTAATGATTTGCCAGCAATCGATTTTAAATTGTGCACTAACAAAACCCCTGTGGCATTGCTCAGTGTACATAATTTTATAACTTTATCAAAAAAATTGAAAATTGTGTGACAAGAAAAATAGGAAAGGTTGCAAATGAGACCAGGACAGGGTGCAGATACTATACACATAACTTTTACTACATTGTAGGTACAGATTATACCCAAAAGACTTGGCTAGTTCCTCAGGGTAGTGTCCTAGGCCCAACCTCTTCAGCTGCTTCATCAATGACCTTCACTCCATCACAAGGTCAGAAGTGGGGATATTTGCTGAAAATTCACTATCATTTACAACTCCTCAGTTACTAAAACAGTCCCTGCCTGCACGTAATGAGACCTGGACAGCATTCAGGCTTGATAAGTGGTATTCATGTCACACTAGTGCCAAACATTGACAGTCGCCAACAAGAGAGAAATGAACCATCACCTCTTGTCATCCAATGACATTACCATTGCTGAATCCTCCACTGTCAACATCCTCTGGGTTACCACTGACCAGAAACTTAACTGGACTAGCCGTATAAAAACTATGGTTACAGAGGCTGGGAATTCTGCAGCAAATAACTCACCCCCCAACTCCCGAGAGTTTATCAACCAACTACAAGGCAAAGTCAGAAATGTGACGTGATGGAATCTTCTTCACTTACCTGGATAACTGCAGCTCCAACAACACTCAAGAAGCTGAATACCATCCAAGACAACGCAGCCTGCTAAATCGCAATCCATTCACTTGCTTAAACATTTATTCACTCCAACTCCGATGCACAATGGGCAGCAGTGTGTACCATCTACAAGTGCACAGCAGCAACTCATCAGGCTTTTTCAATAGCACCTTCTAAACTTGTAACTTCTGCCAGCTAGAAGGATAAGGGCAGCAGACACAAGGGACCACCACCACCTGCTCGTTCCCTTCCAAGTCACATGCCATCCTGATTTGAAACCACATTGCCATTTCTTCACTGTCATTGGGACAGAAATCTGGAAGTCCCTAACGTCACTGTGGGTGTACCTACAACACAGCCTGCAGTGGTCCAAGAATGTGGCTCAGCGCCAGCCTCTCAACAGGGATGGAAAATAGATGCTGGCTGTGTCAGCAATGCTCACAACACAAGAACACTCCGCAATCGTTAATCATTCAGTATACATCATGCATTATTTGCATTACCGTTCATGTCTGCTTTGACATCATTGGCAATAAAAATGGAATAAAGTTGCTGTCCTGTTAATTCAATGGGGATAAAACTGATTCATTCATAGCAGCAATTTCAGAAGGTTATGAATCACTCAAACTTTGCTTTTGCAACTTATAGGATCATCTGAACCCCTTGATGATCTCATTGCTCTGAAAATACTTTTACCCACATTTCCCTTTGCTATACCTCAACAGCGTACCCTCACTCAAGCCTATAGGGCCAAAAATGCAAGGCTCACAGAAATGCAAGGAGGGAACCCTGTAGACTACACGGTGAAGAAGTCCTCAAATCTAATTTTGTTTTCTGTGAAATTTACTGCATTATGTGGAACACAGAACTGAATAACCAACATATAACCTACAATAAAGCCTCTGATCCACTTGTTATGCTGCTAAACATATACTTAAACTCCAGCCTGCAAAGGGAAGCTCAGGCTGCTGCACGGTGCACAAATCTCCAGTGCTTTTTGCTCTGACTGAGTAAAGTGTGGGAGATAAATGTGCCGGAGGGCACTGTTAGCTTACGTCTGTTATTGGCAAACAAGTTTAAACTATGAGCCTTTTGCTTAAAGCAATAATTATTTATCGAATGACCCCTCTGACTCCATGTTTTTATCACATTTGTTAATATCATATGGCAATAGTTTTCAACCTCTCCTTCCCCCTGCAGCCCCACAATCGTCTACTGATATTAACCCGCTTCCTGAGACCCCTCATTATATTGTCAGACTCCTGCACACCCTTAGAAATATAGTGGCACATTTTGGGAGGACCCCCATCCTCGTAGTGCAATCATGAAAGACAACATTTTCTGATTAGGAGTATAGGGACAGCTCTCTTCTTCTTGAGCTCTTCACTCTTCTTCCCTTGGAATCAAGGATGACTTGCTTTCTCTCAGTTCGATAAATGCTGGGATGGTCAATGCGTGACCCGAAGACTGTCACACGCAGGCCAGGTGGTGTTGAAAGATTGGGTAGATGAGTTATTTGGAGGCTATGGGTTCTCTCCGAGCCAGGTGGAGGTCATTCAGCCTCTTGACCCTGTTCTATCATTTAATAGACATCTTTATCATAACTCCACTCATGTCTCCATTGCTTTGGTTCCCTGTCCCTTAATACCTTTACCTAATAAAGTTGCATTCGACGTCCCCCCCCCCGCCACCCCAACCAGGTTGAATACCTTTTTGGAGGGGGAGGGTTCTAGAATCACACAACGAAGGAGGAGGCCATTTGGCCCATCAAGTCTGCATCACCAACAATCCCACCCAGGCCCTATCCCCATAGCCCCATCTATTTATTCTGCTTATCCCCCAACACTAAGAGGAATTTTACCATAGCCAATACTAACCTGTACATCTTTGCTTTTCATTAATTCTTTCCATGAAAGTGTGCTTGTTGACCTCATCTCCGAACAGCCTAATTCTAATATTGAGGCTGTTCTCTCTTGTTCCGTACTCCCTGATCGGAGAAAGTAGTTTCCCTGTACCTCCCCTATCAACTTCTTTAATCTACTTAAGCCCTGCAATTAGATCACCCCTTCTCCACTCAAGGGACTGCAACAGTTCAAGATGGCAGCTCACTTCCACCTTTTGAAAGCCAGCTAGGGATGGGCAATAAATGCCGGCCTAGCCAACTGGAAAGATGCTCGTTCGACAGTTTAGGGAAAGCACAACTCGCTTATTTACAGGTTAAAACTATACAGAGGTTTGCAGCCTCATGGCCGCATTCAGCTCCCGAGATGACTCGGAGTACAAAAGCCCATGCTTACCAGGGTGACCCCCCCCCCCGCTACTCTACTTCCCTATTGGTTCACCAGGTCATGTGACCCTTACTCTGCAGATTGGTCCTTAAAGGGACAATCACCAAACCAGTGACATCCACATCCCATAAACTAACAAAATATAAAACACACACACTCCAAAATTTAATTGCAGGAATCCAATGACTGATGTAAGGAAACGCGAAGGCTTTGCATACTAACATGGTATGTTAGTATACTTCTAAGTATCAGCATCCTCAACTTAAAACCCCACTGTCCACAATTTGGATTTAAGGGAAAATTGTGTTAAAACAGTACACAAAGGAGTTTAACACAAATGCATTAACCAATGAACCAGAATCCCAAATGGTTTACAATGTTAAAACGACTGAGGCAATTTGTACTTTAAAGACGGTATTAATAAAACTATTATCTTAACAATAGATTGAATTAAATTTCCTAGCTAATGTCCAAAAGCATTCCACTAGGGTTTAAATTTGATAACTAGAAGTGGGGATAAGGAGCTTAAACTCAGTGAATGAGTCTGATAGTTAAATCTTTCACAAACTCCCTGAAAAAGAGTTAATAAGTGCTCTGAGCATTATAACTTATATTTTTCAGAAACTCAAATTAGCAAAGAAAAAATAAACCCAGTTCCAAAACACTGACTCCCACTCCTATCCTATTTAAAAGACCACGAAAAATATAGTGGAAAGATTATTTGTGCAATTCATTTATGAAAATGACTTGTGTCAGAAAGTTTGTTGTGTTGATAGATCATAGAATCATACAGTCCAAAAAAAAGCCCTTCGGCCCATCGAGTCCACGCTGACACACAAGAAACTCCTGACCTCCCACCTCATCCCATTTATCAGCACTTGGCCCACAGCCTTGAATGCTAAGTGCCAAGTGCACATCAGGTACTTTTTAAAGGATGTGAGGCAACTGCCCTCTATCACCCTCCCCGGCAGCACATTCCAGACCATCAGCACACCCTGGGTAAAAAAGTTTTTCCTTACAACCCTCTAAACCTCCTGCCCCTCACTTTGAACCTATGTCGGCTTGTGTCTGATCCTTCAACTAAGAGGAAAAGCTGCTCCCTATTCACTCTAGGTTAAAGTCCAACAGGTTTATTTGGTAGCAAAAGCCATTAGCTTTCGAAGCTCTGCCCCTTCATCCCTCATCTGATGGAAGAGCAGAGCTTAACAGAAAAAAGACTTCTTACTGTGTTTACCTCAATCCAACGCTGGCATCTCCACATCATCTCTATTCATTCTATCCGTGTCCCTCATAATCTTGTACTCCTACAACTGATGAAGGGAAAGGGACACTCCAAGATGAACGAGGGATATTGAGATTTTTGTCCCAGGTAATTGATGTTCTTTCAGTGTTGCAAGTTGGAAAGTTGGACAGTTAATTGGGTCACTAATGGACAGTTAATTGGACAATTAATGGTTGTGTTTTCCAGTAGGCAGAAGGGTGATACCTTTCTGATCTCATTGTTGCAACAAATTAGTGGAAGTATTCTTAAAGGGCATGTTTCCAATTTCACTGCATCTTGTGCATGGGGAAAATCTTCTCTCTCCGTGTGGGTTTGCCAGGTGTTGATGTGGCTCATCATGCTTTGCTTTTGATCACATCATCCAATAGAAATAGTAATTTCAAAGAGTTACCATGTGAGAATCTTCCCGATGCCTCAGTGATTTATTTCATCAGCTGAGTCGTAGATGCCAGGTTCAATCCACAGTTTGCTGATCACACAATGGGGAGTGAGTGGGGTTGCTGCATGTGGCCTACAGAGAAGGAAAGCAAAACTGACTCCTGAATTGCCTTTAGGCAACCCTTAGTGGAAGTGCACATAGGTAGTGACTGGCCAAGGAAAAGATTGAACTCCTTACGTCTCAATGTCAAGAAGCCAGTTGACAATTTGCTAAGATTAAGTGGTGTCCACTTGGGGAAGTGCTGTTTATGAATGGGTTATATAGTTTTACCAAAATGTTTATTAAATAAATACAAGCCATGGTTCAATTCTTACCTCTGTGTCAGATTGTGGGCTTAAGGACCTCACACAGCCCAGACATACTGTTTTCCACCTTCTTCCATTGGGAAAAAGATACAAAAGTCTGAGATCACGTACCAACAAATTTCCTGCTACCGTCAAACCTTTGAATGGACCTATCTCGTATTAAATTGACCTTTCTCTACACCCGAGCTCTGACATTCTGCACACTCTTTTCCTTTTCCCCTATGTATTCTGTGAATGGTATAATTTGTCTGTATAACATGCAAGAGACAATACTTTTCACTGTATCCCAATACATGTTGTGACAATAATAAATCAAATCAAATCAGTCCAATAGTTTGAGTACAAAGGCTGACCTTCGAGTGCATTACTGATGGAGTACTGCAGTGTTGAATGTGCTGCCCATCAGATGAATCATTGGACCTCCAGGCTCTGTCTGGCCTCTCAGCTGGATGGGAAAGGTCTTACACAATTCTTTCAGAAAAGGGGAGTGATTTACATCTGCATTTATCCCATGACATTGTTAAAACAGATTATCTGGTCATTGTAACTTTGCCATTTGTGGAATCTTGCCAAGTGTAACTTGGGTTTCCTGCATTTAAGAAGTGACCGCACCTCAAGAAGTACTTCCCTGGCTGGTTTAGGACATCCTGACATTTTAAAGGATGTTATATCAATGCAAACTTTTTGGACCAACTTGCAGAAGAACTGTATTTTCAGAAGGCAACTGAAGAGTGTACATTATGTGAAAAGCTAATCCTTTTATTTTAAAAAAGATTCAACACTATTACTTTATAGGTTGATATACAGGTTCATTACAGATAAAAAACTTTGGAGTTTATTTAATTTCACTTGGATTTTCAGCATTCAAGAGCTTATATGGAAGTTTCCATGGCGACGTTCTTTGCAAATTCAGTTGTCACAATTGAACAGCTGCCTTTTCAAATGAAAATGTCATTCAGTCTATTTCTCATAACAGTACAATTTGGGAAAGAAAGGATTTCAGGGTGGGCAGGAAAGAGAAAGTGATTTTGTGCGTGACCCCTGAATTTCACAGGAATACCATTTATACTGGCTAAGTCCATTATCATGATCAGAACCCTGTTAACCATACACAGGAACAGTACAAACTTACCTCATTCAGTTTAATGTGACAATGCCCTCAAATACTGTCAGCGGTGTTGACAATTAACCACCGCTTCTCACTATTTATTGACCTGTTGCTGGTGTGTTTCTATATACAACCTTCATAAACAGACAAATGTACTTTTCTTCAAATCAGGTAATCTACTTACTGTTCCTGTAAATATGATGAATTAAAAAAGCTAGGAGACAAATTTATGTATGGGACATGGGCTGCATTGGCTAGACCAGCATTTATTGCCCATCCCTAGTTGCCCTTGAGAAGTTGGTAATGAGCTGCCTTCTTAAACTGCTGCAGTCCTGTGGTGTAGATACATTCAGAGTGCTGTTGGGGAGGAAATTCCAGGATTTCGACCCAGGGGAATGAAGGAATGGCAATATAGCTCCAAGTCAGGATAGTGCATGACTTGGAGGGAAACTGCCAGGTGATGGTGTTCCCATTTGTTTGCTGTCCTTGTCCTTCTGGACAGTGGTGGTTGTGGATTTGGAAGGTGCTGTCCGAAGATTTTTGGTGAGTCCCTGCAGAGCATCATTGTTGATGGTACACATGGCTGCCGCTGTTTATCGGTGATGGAGGGATTGAGTGTTTGTGGAAGGTATAACAATCAAGCTGGCTGCTTTGTCCTAAACAATGTTGTTGGAGCTGCACTCATCCAGACAAATGGAGAGTATTCCATCACACTCCTGGCTTGGAGCTGGTGTCATGATGTGGGTATGCCGGCGTTGGACTGGCGTAAACACAGTGAAAAGTCTGACAACACCAGGTAATCTCTAAACTGTCTGTGCTTTATATGCTCTGTCTGAGGCCAGAACTCTCCATTCACCTGACGAAGGGGCTAACCCCGAAAGCTTGTGAGTATATTATCAAATAAATAGGTTGGACTAAAACCTGGTGTTGTCAGACTTTTCACTGGAGCTGGTGGTCAGGGGAATCAGGAAGTGAGTTTCTTGCTGCAGCTTTACTGTATATTTATGTGGCTAGTCCAGTTCAGTTTCTGGCCAATAGTTAATCCCCAGGATGTTGATCGGAGAGGATTCTGCCATTGAATGTCAAGGGGTGATGCTTACATTGTCTCCGCTGAAGATGTGGTGATGGTCATTGCCTAGCACTTATTTGGCATGTATGTTACTTGTCATTTGTTTAAAGTTTATTTTATTAATGTCACAAGTAGGCTTATATTGTCGGGGTGATTCTCAGCTCAGTGGGCCGGGAGACATCAGTTGGTTTGTTGTCAGGGCCCTCTGCCTATACAGTATCCAGTGCCTCCAGCCATTTTTGGTATTACGTGGAATGAATTGAATAGGCTGCAGCCTGGCATTGGAGATGCTGGAGATCTCTTTATAGTTTTAGAAAACCTCCCTTACATTTTGTAATTGGGAGGAGTGCCGTGATATGTGATGGAAAGGCGTTGCTGCAAAGTAAATGGAGAACCTACAAGACCGGCCTTGTTGAATAGCACAGGAGCCAAGAGCAACATGACAAAGAGAGGAACAGTAACTGGATACGGATGAGAGCAGATGCTGAGATAGAAGTATGGAATGACAAGAAAAGACAGGATCAGGAACTGGGGCATCAGAGAATTGGTGAAGGTTTTGGAAGTGTTGAAGAAAGCAGCTGAGAAGAGATATGGTTATCTGTTGCAGAGAGATAGGAAGACACGTGTTTAATATGTGCTGGAAATTATTTATTATTGTCCCATGTATTGGTATAAAGTGGAAAATATTGTTTCTATACAGACAAACCATGCTGTTCATAGAGTATGTAGGGGCAAAAGAAAGGAGAGGGTGCAGAATGTAGTGTTACAGTCATAGCCAGGGTGTAGAGAAAGGTCAGCTTAACATAAGGTAGATTGATTCAAAAAGCCTGATGGCAGCAGGGAAGAAGCTATTCTTGAGTCAGTTGGTACATGATCTCAGATTTTAATATCTTTTTCCCAACGGAAGAAAGTAGAAGAGAGAATGTCTGAGGTACATGGGGTCCTTAATTGTGCTGGCTGCTTTGCTGAGGCAACAGGAAGTGTAGACAGAGTCAATGGTTTGGTTTGTGTGATGGATTGGGCTTCATTCACAATCCGTTGAAGTTTCTTGCAGTCTTGGTCAGAGCAGGAGCCACGCCAAGTTATGATACATCCGGTTAGGATGCTTTCGATGGTGCATCTGTAAACATTGGTGAGAGTCGTAGCAGACATGCCAAATTTTCTTAGCCTCCTGAGAAAGTAGAGGCATAGGTGGGCTTTTTTAACCGTAGCATCAGCAGAGAGGGCCCAGGACAGGTTCATAGGCCCAGTAAGCAATGTCAGGACAGTTCACAATTGGTAATGGGCTCACAGCATAACACATGGCTCAGCTGGTGCCACCGAAATTTAGAAGAGTAAGGGGCCACTTGTTTGAAACATATAAGATCCTGAGGGGTCTTTAGGAGCGTGGATGTGGGGAAGATGTTTCCTCCTGTGGGAGAATCTAGAATGAGGGCTCACTCTTTTAAAATCAAGGGGGTTGTCCATTTCAAACAGAGACCAAGAGAAATGTTTCTCTCTGAGTTGAGTATTTGGAATTCCCTTCCTCAGGGAGCTGTGGAGGCAGAATCTTTGAATGTTTGTAAGGCAGAAATAGATAAATTCTTGATAGGCAAGGGGGTGAAAGGCTATTGGGTGTAGGTGGGAATGTAGGGTTGAGGTTACAATCAGATCAGCCATGATCTTATTGAATAGTGGAGCAGAATCAAGGGGCCAAGAGGCCATCCTGCTATAATTCATAATGTTACAACCAGTCCCTGGACGTTGTAGCCAATTTGTTACGATTCTGGATGGGATACCCTGGCTGAAGAGGGTTGAACTGGTTCCTCACCTTTATTCCACCCCTTTGGTCATAGCAAGGTTAATTTATAAAGGATCCCTTCCCTTGTGGAGTCCAAATATATTTGTTTTAAAAGAGCCAATTTAACCAGGCTTCCTTAAGTTTTTTTAAAAAATAAGAATGAGTTTATTACTTACTAAACTGCACAAAGCAAATAAAGCGCAATATACAAAAACACAGATTAGAAATGAGAAGTGAGCCTAAGTTAAAAATATATACAAATCAGTCTTTGGCTTGTCCATGAGGAGCAGATGATAAAACGTTGTGGCTGTTATGTTGGGTGATTCTGGTATAGCGCTGGCTTCAGCAGTTGAACAGTTGGTTTGCAGATTCTTGGTTCTGCAGGTTAGCTGAAAGAAGTTGTCCTGTTTCCTTTTCAACTGTGGCTTTGCTGACCTTGACTTATCCTCAGCAATCAGACAGAAAGAGGCTTTCCCAGCAAGTAGCAGGGATGGTTATAAATGTTCTTTAGCTGTGACTTCTCACTGCGCATGCCAGCACAATGTAACTTGAACATCAAACTAACATGCATAGACCAGAGTTGTAGTTGGTTTTTAATGTCTTTCCTTGCATAATCCTGGAAGGGGAAACCACTAACATGTCTGGGATATAACTTACAAGAAATGGTTACTGCTAAGATGGTAATCAACTTCTATTATCTCCACAGTAGATTACAGTTCAGTTTTTGCATTGCCCTCTTTCTTTGAAATGTTTCTGTCTGAAAAAGGGTGTGTCATTCCACTGCTCTCTCAGGACTGAGTATAATCTATGGAGGAATTCCAGCAAGTGGCTACTTTGCAGTCTCAGCCTGTTTTTGCTTGTATACCCTTTGTTAAAAAAATACACATGACTTACTTAAAAGTTCACTACGCCTACATGTAATTCATACTATAATGCATTGTCATGACTGTATGTGGTTGTATGCACTTAATTCTCAATCTTCCTGATGTTACATTGAGATGTACTGTCAGAACAGAGTAGAGCAAGTTACATTTTGAAGCTCCCTGCACCATATCACATCTACGGGAGCTTGGTGTGTCAATGAGGATGTTTAGCCCTTTAAGCCTACTCCCACCATTTAATTAGATGACCTGCACCTTAACTTCACTGGTTGACCTTTAACACATACTGCTTGATACCTTACCTAGTCAAAGTCTACTGATCTCAGCCCTGTACATTCCAATTGATCCCAGCATCCACAGACCTTTTTGGTAAGGGATTTTCAGATTTCCATTAACCCTATGTGAGAAAAAGTGTTTCCTGATTTCCCTCCAGGCTAGTCCATCTCTTAATAGTAACATTATCCCTCTTGTTCTGGGCTCCATCACCCGGGGAAATCATTCCTCTGTATCAATCCTATTGAAGCCCCTTTGAATTGCTGCATATGTGCTATTCCATTATGTGACTGTGGGATGCCATGAGGGTATGGAAGGTTAAAATGCAAAGAAAATAATAAAATAGACTTGAAGCAGAGGGTGACAGATGGTTACTACGCCTCCTGAAAACTAAAATGGCTGCTTTCCAGTTCTTGAAATTCTTACTGTAAATGCCAATTTGTCATCAGCCAATGTTGTTGTTTGTTTTTGCTGCTGAGCCTTTTCTCCCTGAATGAAAAAGGAACAAAAATCAATATTCAGATCAAAAGCCCAGGAAGAAATTGTTATCTGTTCCTCCGATTAAGCACAAGAAAATGGTCATGACTAATGCAGTGATGCATTGTTGGTCAGGAGGAGGCTAGTAAATGACAAGGCAGAAAGAAAAGTGAGCAGAAAATTGTGAAGATCGTGTTTAAGAGATCTATCAGGAAACATTGTGTCATACAGCGCTGAAGGAGGCCATTCAGTCCATCATTTCTGTACTGACTCTTTGAAAGAGTAATCCAATTGGTCCCACTGTCCTGCACTTTCACAGAATCCCTTCAGAGTAGAAAGAGGCCATTTGGCCCATTGAGTCTGCACCGACAACAATCCCACCCAGGCCCTATCCCCATAACCTCATGTAGTTACGCTGACACTAAGGGGCAATTTATCATGGCCACAATCTTTGGATTGTGGGAGGAAACCACAGCACCTGGAGGAAACCCACACAGACACGGGGAGAATGTGCAAACTCCACACAGTGACCCGAGGTCAGAATCGAACCCGGGTCCCTGAAGCTTGAGGCAGCAGTGCTAACCACTTTGACGCCTTGATGCCCCAACATAGCTCTGCATTTTATTTTATCCTTTCTTGGGATGTGGGCTTTGCTGGCTAGGTTAGCATGTTTCACCCATCCCTAACTGTCCTTGAAATGGTAATGGGGAGCTGCCTTGTTGAAACTGCTGCCATCCCTTTATTTCTAATTCTCTTTTGAATGTTATTATTCAATCAGCTTCCACTGCATTTTCAGGTTGTCTGAGTTCCTTTCTGCTCCATGAGAGTTGTGTGTGCCCCAGTCAAGTTGAAGATATTTCACCACCCCACCAGCACACTGTCAAGACTCACTCCTGGAAAAATGGTCTTTTGGGCAACTTGCCATCTGGAACCCTGGGGAAAAGTCACCAAAGGAGCAGGGAACTCACATGAGGAACACACACGGTAATTCAATGTGTTGATGAAGCAAGGGTCAACCCAACCCTCTAAAGAATGCAGCAATAACATTGAATCATACCACTGTTAGTTAATTTCCATTTTTGTGGTCAGTTTATTGCTTACTTCACGAATAGGAAGTGCATTAAAAAAAATTCTGACATTCCCACAACAGACTGATAATGTTGACACTGCGCCTCGTTCATTCATTTCAATCCAATTTGTTTCTTTAGAAAACCCAATTTGCGTACGTGGCCTGGGACTGATCTTGAGGACCTCGAGTGGGTGTCACTGTTACACAGGGACTCCGTCACAAATGCTGCATTCTCAATTGATTAAAAGATTTGATGCATTTGCCACTGGCCTCATGACAAGGGACCATTCGGGATGTATTCCCTTTAAAAGGATCTACTTCTTTAGCCACGGAACGTGCGACTGGAAGAGAAGCAGATGTAACAGAGAGAGAATGGAACCGTTTTATCTCGCTCGGGGTCTTGGCAGGTTTTCAGCTCTTTCATAAAAGTGGAGGATTAATCATATATGACACGTGGATCCGACCCTGATGACCCCAAGCTCTGACTCGCACTTTGTCTTGTTCTGTTGATATTCCTTTTCACTCTCTGCAAATGAGAGGATGATAAATTTTGATTTAAAAAAAAGGTTTCAAACCAGGCATATGCCACATTAACTCAGAGCTGAGAATCATTTGCAAAACACTTGAATAAATAATTACAAGCGGATCAAATGAATTGAGTTAATGAATTTTAATTAAATTTCAACAAATAATGCCAATTAAATGATACCATTTAAGTCCCAAAGTTAATATGAATTAACTCTGAAACAACATTGATGACAATTAAAAAATACAAACCTTTTTTTTAAAGCTCCCCTGATGAGGTGGCATGCAGTGCCTTGGATAGAAATTAAATTATAAAAGAATGGAAGGTCCCACTTTTGTTCCACGATGTGGATTGATTTAGCTGATCTGTTCCGGGGTGGTAATCGGGCGCCATTATAATTGGTACACCAGCCTTGAACTAGAGAGGAAAAGATATACAAAGTTTCCATTCCTAAGCCATCCTGGAAAGTGTGTATGTTTGTCTATGTGCATGTTTTTATGTTATGGGTACATGCATGTGTGTGCACATGTTGTGTGCATTGTTTTTTATTCATTCACAGGTTGTGGGCATCAGGTAGTGGTAAGCTGCCTTCTTGAGCAATTGGCAGTCCATGTGGTGTTGGTATACTCACAATCCTGTTAAAGAGGAGTTTCAGGATTTTGACCCAGCGACAGTGAAATAAAGGCCAAGTCAGGATGGTCAGTGGCTTGGAGGGAATTTCCAAGTGGCGGTGTTCCCATGTATCTGCTGTCCTTGTCCTTCTAGATGGTAGTGGTTGTGGATTTGGAAGGCGCTGTCTAAGGAACCTTGCTAATTTCCTGCAGTGCATCTTACAGATGGTATACACAGCTCCCACAGAAGGGAGTGAATATTTTGGTTGCTACAAGGGGTGCCAATCAAGTGGGCTGCTTTGTCCTGGATGGTGTCAAACTCCTCAAGTGTTGTTGGAACTGTGCTTATCCAGGCAAGTTGAGAGTATTCTATTGCACTCCTGTTAACGTGAAAATGAAAGGAAGGGATTCAGATGGCATTATAAAATAATTGAATTACATTGATGGGCACTGGTTAACATCAGACTATGAACCAACTACCATGTAGCTGATTTCTCGCAGAGTTTTCCAACAGCAACACTTGCGATATCAGAAATTTCTTCTCAGAGAAATAGTTTATAAATTGGTGTAAATACAGGTACAACACATAACCACAGATAGCACATACACAACATGCATACATAACAATACCATGATTACCTTAACATTCGCATCACACAAGTGCCAGACAAACACCATCTCCAACAACAGAGAACCTAACCATCATCCCTTGACATTCAATGGCATTACCATCACATAATTCCCCCATTATCCACACCCTGGGCATTACCTTTGACCAGCCAAATAACTACTGTAGCTAACATCACTGCATCTTGAGCTGGTTCCAGTTTTAGTCATTGAGATACAAAGGAATTATTTGGGGCATTAAGGAGCAGATGAGCTCTGGGTGGCATGGTGGCACAGTGGTTAGCACTACTGCCTCACAGGGCCATGGACCCGGATTCAATCCCTAGCTTGGGTCACTCTGTGCAGACTCTGCACATTCTCCCGTGTCCGTGTGGGTTTCCTCCGGTTTCATCCCACAGTCCAAAGTCATGCTGGTTAGGTGCATTGGCCATGCCAAATTCTCTCTGTGTACCCGAACAGTCGCCACAATGTGGCAACTAGGGGATCTTCACAGTAAGTTCATTGCAGTGTTAATGTAAGCCTACATGTGACACCAATAAATAAACTTAAAAACTGTAATGTCAGTGACCCAACACAAGACTGGGTGAATGTAGATCTTCCAATCCTGCAAGAGGTTACTGAATGGGGACCTGAGCAGTAAAGGCAGAGTGTTGTCTATTCTTTATGAAGCACACCTGATTTTCATCCCATTCATTCTGTAGAAGGATGAAGGGGAAATTGAATCCATGTGAACTGTTCTGCTGTGTACAGGATTTAAGGAAACAGAGTGAGATTCATATAGAATACACAGGATGGAGTTTACCAGTCGCCAGGTTCAGGGCAGGCAGAAATGGAAGATTCAGAGAGAGGCCAAAGGTCAGAATCCCAGCGGCCACACAGGCACAGATACATGATGCTTTCAAATGACGAGAACATCCTCATGAACAGCTGTTCCTGATCTTAACACTGAACACCCATTAACCAGAAGTGATGCCAAAGTTTCTTCTTTTTTCTAACCCTGACATTACATGTTGGTGCATCCCCAACATCTGCAACAGAGGAGGAGGTGGCCTGCTGACTGCCATGCCTGGTTGTCTTTGATGTCCTCAAGAAGGCAGAGACCTGCGGGCCCCCAGCTTGCTCCAGTTCTCCTTCGCTGTGGGACCCCTCAGTCTGTACAACTGGAGGTAACAGGGTCACAGGCAGAGGGTATTGGGATTGGCTGGACACTCTCAAAGTCAGCTGGGAAGATGGCCTGAGGGACTCCAGCTTCTGATCCTCCCCCCTGTGAAGGTCCAAGGGCCCTTCCTAACTCCGGGAGGAGAAGAGGCACCAGAAGAAGGACAAGGTGCCTCTGTACACTCACATCTAGCCATTGATGGATTCCACTAATGGCTGTGGTGATGGAGGGCTGGGGGGGGTGCGGGTGCGGGGGCAGGGGGTAGTTTTGGAGATGTTGCGGGGGGAGGCACTGGGTGTTGTGTGGGGATTGGGGGGGAGGTGGAAGCACTGACTGACCTCCCTTGCAATTGCCTCTCAGGCTGGCAGATCTCTTGGACCTGTTCTTTGGGTAGAGACCATCCCAGCTCTGGCAGAATCCGTGGATGAGGGCCTCAAGGGAGTCATGGCTGAAGCTGAGAACAGCGTTATCCAGCCACTTCCCTGCACTCAGAGTGTGTTTTCAGACAAAGTTCCCAGGCCTTCTGCTCCATTGGGTAATGGCGAGGTGGGTGAATCACTGCTCATCCTGCTGTGTAATTCAGGGAGCCACTCGCTGCTGCAACATTCATAAGCTTCTGAGTGTGAAATCGGACTTCATTTCCATTACGCCGCACAAAGTCGGCTAAAGCCAGCCACCCATTTCACTTCGTCTCCCCAGTGGAAAATTCTACAGCTCAAATAGTCCACGTTCTGATTATACTCCAGTCATCCACCCCTCCTCCCACCTTACTTCACCTAGCTTGTTGCATTTATCTAACTTCTCCTGAAGCAGATCCAGGCTATTCATTATTCTCAACCATCCCTGAAAGAAGCAAATTCCACATTCTTGCCAAAGTCTGGCATCGTAATAATGCATGGGATCTTTTATAAGCAGCTGAGGGGGCAGCCAGGGATTTGGAGTGAAGTCTTTTTCCCCTGATCTAATCAATGCATATAGATTGGTAAATACAATCTCTGTGGTACAGTTTGACACTGGAGGGCAAGTAAAGAGATAAATACACAGAAATCTGGGAAACACATCTGCAATTCCAACACAGATAATTGCTTAACCTGTGGTGCACTTTCTGATGTCATTATAGCCGTGTTCTTTTCTTTATTACACAACGATTTTTAGCTTTCAAAGTGTCTGGAAAAATCAATCATGCACCTGAACTAACCCTATGGATTTTTATTTGTAAAATACCAGCTGATTCTTCACATACTAAGAATGAGAACATGCAGTTTTATTAGAACTGAACATCATAGAATTATAGAATCCCTATAGTGCAGGAGGAGCCCATTTGGCCTATCAAACCTGCACCAATAACAATCCCACCCAAGCCCCATCTCCCCGTAACCCCACGTATTTACCCCACTGATCCCCCTGACACTAAGGGGCAATTTAACTTGGCCAATCCACCTAACCCGCACATCTTTGGACTGTGGGAGGAAACCGGAGCACCCGGAGGAAACCCACACAGACATGGGAAGAAGGTGCAGACTCCACACGGACAGTAACTCGAGGCTGGAATTGAACCCGGCAGTGCTAACCGCTGTGCCACCGTGCTGTCCAAATGTCACAATGTATGATGTTTTATTCTGCTGCTAAGCAACAGCTGTGATTAACTGCCTTGTCCATTAACGCCACAAATGTCAAAAAGGCTAGTTGGATAGCCAGTTTGATTTGCAAATCATGATGGCTGGAGCTTATTACCACACTCCACCATCCCTTCCTCTCCTGCCTGCCCCCAATCCACCCCCACCATCACACAACCATGTCATCTCCTGGGAAGAGACACATTGAAATGTTAATTCCAGGGTGGTTGAATTTTGGGCACATTCTGATGGTGATCATAAATATTGCACTGAATCATTCATAAGATGTGGGTGTCGCTGGCTGGGCCAGCATTTAGTGCCCATCCCTAATTGTCCTTGAAGTAAGTGGCTTGCTAGACTGTTTCACAGTCAGCTCACATTGCTGTGGATCTGGGGTCACATGTAGGTAAGGATGGCAGATTTCCTCTCCTAAAGGTCACTAGTGAAGTGTTTTTTTTTAAATGACAATTTAATCCCAGGTTTTTATTGGATTCAAATTTCTCCATCTGCTGTGGTGAGATTCAAACCCAGGCCACTACTCTGGGTCACTGGACTAGTAATCTACTAGGCGGAGTGGCTCTGGAGTCTTTCGGACTGTGGGAGAAAACAGGAGCACCCGGAGGAAACCCACACAGACACGGGGAGAATGTGCAAACTCCACACAGAAAGTGACCCAAGTCAGAAATTGAACCTGGGTCCCTGAAGCTGTGAGGCAGCCACTCTAACCACTGCACCAACACACTGTCCTATACACCCATTAATCATGCCAATCTCTAGCTTCTAACTACCGCACTCCTTGATTTTGGCCAGTGTGAGAACAGAGCAAAGCTGCTAGCCTTAGTTGATAAAAAACGGCTTTGTGAACAAAATAACTTATTTACAGCAGTAAAACCAGACCATAATAGTTCCAAATCTGAGCAACTCCATCCATCAGATATTCCCAAATGGGCTGGTGAACTAAATGCATCTTATTTTTAACTGTATAATCCCTAGAAAATGGTCATAAGTTTGCAAGTCTGCAATAATGTACAATCAATAAGTTACTAAAATTACATTCATTCTGAAAGTGGAGGAGGATTTGGCTGTCTGCGGTTTGGACCAATCTTATCACACTTTCATCTTGATTTTTAAACATTAAGTAGCAGCAAAATTTTGTTGAGCAGTTCCAATGTTCTGCTTCCAGATGAAAAAAATAGCAAGGCAGACTCTGATCACAGCTTTCACGTGTCAGAAACGGCTTTGAGGCTTTTGAAATGTAGGAGCGCATCCAAAATCCTGCTGCCCATTTTGTGACTCACATTCACCCATCGCTCCTGCGCCTGCTGACCTACTTTGGGTGCCAGCCGAGCAATACCTTAAGCATAAAATTCAACATCTTTCTGTTTCAAATTTTCAAGGGGCGGCACAGAGATCAGCACTGCTGCCTCACAGCTGAGTTTGCACATTCTCCCCCTGTCTGTGTGAGTTTCTTGTGGGTGTTCCCGCAGTCCAAAAATGTGCAGATTAGATGGATTGGCCATGTTAAATTGCTCCCTAGTGTCAGGGGTTAAATGCATGGGGTTTTGGGGATTGTGCCTGGGTGGGATGGACTGAATGGCCTCCTTCTGCACTGTAGGATTCTATGAATTCTTTGGTGGCTTTGCCCATTCCCGTCTCTGAAGCTTCCTCCAAATCTACAACCCTCCAGGCTCTCTGTGCTCCTTCAATTCTTGCTATTTGCCCGATTTGAATCACTCCGCCTGCAGCTATGCCTTGAACGGACTAGGCCCCAGGCTTTCAAATTCCTTTCTTAAACCTCCCCATCCTCTTTTCATTCTCTCTCTTTCTTTCAAAGATGCTCTTTGAAAACTGCTCTTTTGACCCAAGTTGTTGGCCATCTGTTCAAGTGTGCTTCTGTGAACATCATGGGATGTTAGGGTTGCTACATAAATCCAAGCTGTTGTTTTGCTTTCACTCTGCTTTGTGAATGGACATTATCCATTCATTATTCTTAGTGTAAGAATGCTCTGGTACCACCCTTAAATTGTCTTATGTTTCTGTTGCAGCTTAATACAATTGTGTCTGAAAACTTGCCTTTGAAACATTGTGGGATTGTTTATATGACAGTAAAGGCACTATATAAATGCAGGTTGTTTTTGTTGAATACAGAGATAATGGTGCAAATCCTGTGAGTGAGTGTTTACTCCCTATGAACCAAACTATGATGGTGTTTACAATCACGGGGTGGGGCGGGGGGGAGCGAAATCAGGTAAGTAGTAAATTATATCAAAATAAAAGTCAAAACCTTCTCCAGCAGTCAGAAAATCCCACCTACCACAATCCAATTTCTCTCAATGTTTGAAGTTTTTAAGTTTATTCATTAAGATCACAAGTAGGCTTACATTAACACTGCAATGAAGTTACTGTGAAAATCCCCTAGTCGCCACACTCTGGTGCCTGTTCAGGTACACTGAAGGAGAACTTAGCATGACCAATTCACCTAACTTGCACGTCTTTCGGGCTATGGGAGGAAACTGGAGCACCCGGAGGAAACCCACACAGATATGGTAGAACGTGCAAACTCCACACAGACCTTGACCCAAGGCAGGAATTGAACCTGTGTCCCTGATGCTGTGAGGCATCAAAGCTATCACTTTGCCACTGTGTCACCCTGTCCCCAACTTACTACAATCTCTTTGAGCCACAGCCCCTCCCTGATTTCCCCGTGGGCTAACTATTATCTTGTCCCTCCACCCTCCCGTAATCCCTCCGGCCCCAACTATACAACCCCTTTTGATCTTCCTTCCCCTCTCATCTCATCCCCTTGATCTCTCCTGCCACCAACACCACCTCCCACTCCAGTGACGTTCCCCCCCTCAACCCTGAGTTCTCCTTCCCACCACGACCCCTAATATCTCCCTGCACTCCACACCCACATCCACCTCATGGCTGAATGACTTGCCCCTGCTCCTAATTTGAGCTGTCCTGTGGTTGTAAAAGTTGAAATACAAATGCAAGTCTTTCTACACTCATAGCTAGGATTCTAAAAGATGGCGATCAGATGTGTCACTAAAGTTGGGACATAATCCAAAACTGTGATGTCACCAAACTGCCACCAATCCCACTCCATTGGAGTCAGTATTGTTCCCACTACATTTAGCGGAAGGGAAATGCCTAGTGTTATGCATGAACAGCCCCTGTTTTCAATATAATTTATAATCTTGAACAGGTCATTGATTAGAATCATAGAATCCCTACAGTGCAGAAGGAGGTCATTTGGCCCATCGAGTCTGCACCAACCACAATCCCACCCAGGCCCTATTCCCTCAATCCCGCATATTATCCTGCTAGTCCCCCTGACACTAAGGGTCAATTTATCATGGCCAATCAACCTAACCCGCACATCTTTGGGCTGTGGGAGCAGACCGGAGCACCCGGAGAAAACCCATGCAGACAGGGGGAGAGTGTGCAAATTCCACATAGTGACCCAAAGTCGGAATTGAACCTGAGTCCCTGGCACTGTGAGTGCTAACCACTGTGCTACAATGGCGCCAAATTAGAAGGCATTGTTTTTAGTGTGAAGGCACATGTAAATGAGTGTGGCAGGATGGGCTTTTATTACAACTAGCTTTCAATTCCAAACTTTTATAACAATTGAACTTAAACTCGGTGGGATTTGAACCCATGTTGACAGAGCATTAGCCTTGGCTTCTATATTACGAGTATAGTGATAAACCCCCTACGACACTGTCTCCCTATTTCAGCTCTTTCAGATACCCCCTCAGTTGACCCCTGCTTGGGCAGAGGAACCCATCAGTCTCACAGCTTTTCTTTGTTTTACTTCCATTATCACTAAATGAACATTTAAAGTAGGAAAACTAAATATGCCAATCCCAGGAACTTTTCTCCGGCATGGACTTCTCCCAGCCAGACAGTGGGACCCTGGTTTAATAACAGGTCAACAGGGTTTTCCTCCCAAAGTTACGTGGTCCATCAGGAGAATCGTTTGAGGACATTTCCTGGGAATTACCCAGGGATATTAAGCACGTAACTGAGTCCAGTGAGGGAGTGCTGTCCCGTTGGAGGGCCCTGTCTTTCATATAAGATGTTAAAGTGAGGCCTCACCTGCTTTCTCAGGTGAACACGAAAAGATGGCCCAGTATTTATTCCTTTAAGAACAGGGGAGTTCTGCTTGGCATCTAAGCAAGTATATATCCCTTAACCGACATCACTCAGATTACCTGGTCCCATTGATGATTTATAAGAACATAAGAAATAGGAGCAGGAGTAGGCCATCTAGCCCTTCGAGCCTGCCCCGCCATTCAATAAGATCATGGCTGATCTGTTGTGGCTCAGTTCCACTTTCCCGCCCTCTCCCCATAACCCTTAATCCCCTCTCTTATCAAAAACCCATCAACCCGCTTCTTAAAAATATTTAGCGAGGCAGCCTCCACCACTTCAACGGGCAGAGAATTCCAGAGATTCACCACCCTTTGAGTGAAGAAGTTCCTCCTCAACTCCGTTCTAAACCGCCTCCCCTTTATCTTGAGGCTGTGCCCCCTAGTCCTACTGTCTTTTCTGAGCGGGAAGAGTCTCTCCACCTCTATCCTATCCATCCCATTCATCATCTTATACGTCCCAATGAGATCTCCCCTCATTCTTCTAAACTCTAACAAGTACAAGCCTAGTTTATTCAGCCTCTCCTCATAGCTCAATCCCCTCAACTCCGGTATCAGCCTAGTAAACCTCCTCTGCACTCCCTCCAGGGCCAAAATATCCTTGCGCAGGTGCGGCGCCCAAAACTGCACACAGTACTCCAGCTGCGGCCTCACCAATGCCCTATACAGCTGCAGCAAGACCTCCCTACTTTTATATTCAATCCCCCTCGCTATGAAGGCCAGCATCCCATTCGCCTTCCCGACCACCTGCTGCACCTGCAAGCTGGGTTTTTGCGACTCATGCACAAGGACCCCGAGGTCCCTCTGCACCGTCGCCTGCTGCAGTTTTTCGCCACGTAAGTAATAGTCCTTCCTACCATTTTTCCTACCAAAGTGGACCACCTCACACTTGCCAACATTAAATTCCATTTGCCATTTCCTTTGTGTGTGAGACCCTGCTGTGCACAAATTGACTGCTGCATTTCCTGCAATAGTGACAACACTGCTAATGAAAGTATTTAAACTGGTGTAAAATGCTTTGGAAAATCTTGAGGTCGTTGACGATGTTCTATAAAAGCTAGTCCTCTTTCTCATACCTTTAGGGGGATTTGCTCAATATATGAATTGCATTAACCCAATGCAGATAAACCTTGCAAAAGCATAACATTTCTGTTCAGATTCTGAAGGTAATCAAGTAAAACTACAGGATATAAATCTAGCATTTCACTGTGCAGCATTTGAACCAGACCATTTCCCTTCGGCAGATGATACTTCCACGGTTCCAAACATATCCCAGAACCTTGCCAGCGCTGTGAAAGATGTTTTTAATATCTGATACATCCAAGTCACTCCATGGAGGAGAGCTTCCACATGATTGATATTGTTACAGAACAAAAGTGGCTTGCTTATTGGCTGCTGAACCCAAAGTAGAAGCTCCGTGTCTTAAAGTGACTTGTGTATATTACGGTTTATGAGTTTAATTCAGAGTGTGGAACCTGCCAGAAAGTGTTGTTGAGTGACAAGTAGGATTGCTAACATTGGTTGGATGTTCCAGGAGATTTCATCAAATGACCTCCTGTCCTCTTACCCAACCAATCCCACCCCCCCAACTGCTCTGCCACATGCGACACTGGCCCTGGTCACTTGACATGTCAATTCTCTCAGCACCGCACCTTCCAGAGACCAATAGCGAAGTGAGAGGACTCGTCATTACTTGATTGGATGATTATTGACCGTCAGTCAAACAGATTTGTTTCCCCGTCTCCGGTATGTTTGATTGTTTGTAGTTGTTGGGGGATACTTACCTGGCAGGGGGAAGTCACCAATCAGGCAGGTTGGTCTCCCTGGCTAGGGTAGAATCAATGTTCAGGGAGCTGATGAAGTTTAACTGAGATGTCACCAGATGTAATTTTTCAAAGCCTTTTGGATGATGGAGTCTCAGATCAAGCCCAGGACAGTGTGCAAAGCCTCAACCTTCAGCTTGGACCTTGTTTGTCTCTCTGGTGGGGTCCATGAATTAAATTCAATTTGAATTTGGTCTTTTGAATGGAATAAAAATCATTTTAAAAAACCTGAGGTTCACTTGAGTCCCCTGTAACTAATTTTAGGGCTAATAATTGGGTAAGTAGAGATAGGCTAGAACTTTGATTGTTGGGTTATGAGTGTGAATGCTTGTGATGTACAACTTCAGTTCTATTCTTAATCAACCCGATTTCTGAAGTAGATGATCCAATATTTCTCTGTAAGCTAAAGTATCCAAACCATGATTTTTTTTGGTACTGTCCTTATTGTGTTTCTTATCGCACCCAGGAGATTAATCTGTAATTACTGGAGACTCCAAGACAATCCGGATGGGTTGGCAACTGAGTGACAAGCTTGTATCTTACACGTCCCAGGGTCAAACAAAGTGCTGATAATTACACTTGCAAGATGGCCAATACATAACACAGAAGTCATAAGAACATAAGAACTAGGAGGAGTAGGCCATTTAACCCCTCAAGCCTGCTCCGCCATTCAATAAGATCATGGCTGATCTTTTTGTGGACTCAGCTCCACTTACCCACCCGCTAACCATAACCCTTAATTCCTTTACTGTTCAAAATTTATCTATCCGTGCCTTAAGGCCATCGACCTGAAACGTAGATCCCTGTTTTATTATTTTGATTCTGAGTGCTGGGCGGACTTAAAACTGAGAGTGTTTCAGATCTGACTTTTAGACCCATTCTCAGGTACCCCCATATGCACTTTGCCTGCAAAAGTATCGGCAATTCCGAATCGTGCTGCATAAGCCTGTGGGCTGGGCTTATAATCGCCTGAAATCCTGCAGCTCCGATCGACACCTCCAACTGCACATGCGCAGAAAAAAAAATCTAGAATGCTGCTCCCCTGTCCCACCGCTTGCGGGCTGCATAATCCCTCCCCCGGCCCCCACAGGCATTGCCCCACCCCCACAGCATTCCCACATTACTGATCCCTTTACTCCTCCACCCTCCACCACCCAGACCAATCGTGGGCCCCTTCCCCCACTAATCACAGGCAGAGTGACAGCAGACCCACACGACCCCAGTGGGAGAATATTTTCAAAGGCCATAAGATGCTGCCAATCAGCAGCAAGTGGAGTTTCTGAGTGGACTGTTCCCCCCAGTCAAAGAGGTCCTAAAATTGCCTCGTGTTTCTCAGGAAACAACTCCAATACATGGGCAACTGAACTGCTTCCAGCCTGTGTGATGGCTTCTAATGGTACTTTCCAACATGTTTTTCATTCATCCAAGCCATTTTCCATTGGCCTAAATCAAGGCCATGTTTGCCACTTCCAACACTAATTATAGCTAACCTGGCAATAAAGCTCAGAGAGTTAATAAAGAAATGGTCAGTTATGAAAACGTTAAGTCATGTGTACACAGCATGGTGAGGGTAAGGATTGACACTGTATCGGATCCATGATGGCTGGATGCTGTCAGTTAGTGTGAAGGAGAAAAATAATCAATAGTGATAAGGTGTCAAGCATCATCTTCATGTGAAAAACAGGCACAAAGAATGATCCTCCTCCACATAAATTGAGGCTGAACCTTTGCAAGAAGGAGACATTCAGAAGCTAAAAACAGATGCAAGCTACATATTGCCTGATACTGTTGGTTCTGGCATGGTAACCTATTCAGCTTGGAAGCCAAGTTGGGCGTAATAATTAGATTATGCGTCATGCAGATAACTGTCATTGTTGGCACAAAAGGGAACTTTCCCTTACGTAGCACCTTTCATGACATTAGGTCAGGTCAAGATCATCAGACTTTTAAATGGACCTACCTTCATATTACATTGATCTTTCTCTACACCCAGCTATGACTGTAACACTACATTCTGTAGCCTCTCCTTTCCTTCTCTATCAACGCTATGTTTTGTCTGTATAGCTCGCAAGAAACAATGCTTTTCACTGTATGTTAATATGTGTGACAATAATAAATCAAATCAAAACAGGACATCTTAAAGCACTTCACAGCATATGAAGTACTTTCAAGGTTGAGTCACTGATTTAATGTATGAAACCAGGCAGAATATTTTTTAAAGATTCATTATATAGGCACCAGCATCACTAGCTGGCCAGCACTTATTGCCCATCCCTATTTGTCCTTGAACTGAATGGCTTGCTAGGCCATTTTAGAGGACAGTTAGTTGTTATCACATTGCTGTAGGTCTGGAGCCACATGTAGGCTAGACCAGGTAAGAACAGCAGATTTCCTTCTCTAAAGGACATAAGTGTACCAGATGGGTTTTTCTGACAATCGACAATGGCTTCATGGTCATCAGTAGATTCTTAATTCCAGATTTTTTTTTATTGAATTCAAATTCTGCTATGGCGGGATTCATTTCTGGGTCTCCAGAACATTAGCTGAGTTTCTGGATTAATAGTCTAGCGACAATACCACTAGGCTATTGCATTTGTGCTCAGCAACTCCCACAATCAGCAACGTGATTCGGTTGAAGGCTCAGTGTTGGCTGGCGTATCAGGGAGAACTCCCTGGCTCCTCTTTGTATAGTGACAAAGGATCTTGTACCTGAGGGTGACAGGGGTCTTCTTTCTGTAACCTCATCAAAAAAATGTCACCTTTGTAAGTGTGGCATGCCCCTCCCCCCCCCTCATTTCATTGCAACCTCAGGAATTCTGAAGGGGCTTGATATGGTGGATGCTGAGAGATTGTTTCCATTGGTTGCAGAATCTTAGAAACAAACAGTCTCAGGGAGAAGGAACCAATCATTTAGGGCTAAGATTAGGGAAGATTTCTTCACTCAAATGGAATTCTCTACACCCGAGGGCTGTTGATCTTCCATCGTTGAATATACGTAAGGCTGGAGGAGAAAGATTGTTGGTCCCTTGGGGAATTAAGGGATATGGGGAGTGCGAAGGAAAATGGAGTTGGAGCCCAAAATCCACCATGGTCATATTGAACGGCAGAGCAGGTTTGATGGGCCATGTGGTCTATTCTGTTCATATTAATCTCTTAAATATCTGCAGTGGGGTTTTTACCTTCTGCCCCACTGAATCATGACTATCACCAGAGGATCCATAGAACATTTCAGCACAGTACAGGATCTTGAGGCCTCGATGTTGCGCCAACCTGTGAAACCAATCTAAAGCCCATCTAACCTACACTATTCCAATATCATCCAGATTGGTGAGAATTCCTGGCGTTTAAGAGGAAAAATAGCTAGAGGAGAAAATTGGATAGAAGAAGCATGGAGATGGGGTGGTGGAAGTAGTAGGGATTGTGTGGTGTGGGGGGGTGGGGAACATGAGAGGGGGTCTGAGGTGTGGAGGGGGTGAAGTGGGGGGGTGGCGTGTGAGATGGAAAGACAGTGGATGGAGGGGGGTGTGAGGTGGAGGGGGGTATGCTGTGGAGGGGTGTGAGGTGGAAGGGCGGTGGGCGAAGGGGGCGTGCGGTGGGCGAAGGGGGCGTGCGGTGGGCGAAGGGGGTGTGCGGTGGAGGGGTGATGGATGGAGTAACAGCTAGATGTACAGGTGAACTTGCAAACTAATGATTTGTGATACGGACCAACCTCTGGGAAATGTCACCTGTATTTACAAAAGGCCTTTTTGAATTGTTAACTACCTCCCACTTTCAGGTGTTTACTGTCCTGTAATGTTTTCCGTCTTTATTTCAGGTCTCTAGCTGTTGATTTGCTTGTCTTTTTACTTGGGAGGCAGGGTTGCTACTATGTTTGCACATAGTCCTGGAAATGTATCACATAACCCCATACCTCCCAACAGCCCTCACTGCCACTCTCCTGTCAACACGCCCATACTTGTAAAGTACCCCAACTCCCCTGTCCCAAACTCCCACAGCCAATTGGAAAGTAGATAATTCCTCATTGCCTGATCCTAAAGAGCTTTTTTAGCTGATGTATGATATTTTTATAACTTAGAATCATAGAATCCCACAGTGGAGGAGGCGGCCAGTGAGTCTGCACTGACCACAATCCCACCCAGACCCTACCCCCACAACCCTATGCTTTTATCTAGGTAGTCCCCGTCATACTAAGGGGTAATTTAGCAACGCTCCTAATCAGCATGTCTTTCGGACTGTGGGAGACCGGTGCACCTGGAGGAAACCCACACAGATACAGGGAGAACGTGCAGACTCCACACAAACAGTGACCCAAGCCAGGAATTGAACCCGGGTCCCTGGCGCTGTGAGACAGTAGTGCTAACCACTGTGCCGCCAATATACAAACTTATAAACAGAAGTGTTCAAAAGGATGTATTTATCATCTGAGTTTTCTCCTGATGTAAAACGGGGAAGTTCCGCAGACTCTGTCGTGATCTGAGCAGCGGGTATCCTGGCAGTTGAATCCAGGCACTCACATCAGAAGTAAAGTCCGCACAGAGTCAAGCTGTGATTCTGAAACGATGATTTAATCAGGTGATGAAACCATTGCTGCTGTGTCTGATCCGGCCCATTATTTACTTTTTGCTGTTGCAAAATTATCCCCTGGGACACAAAGTAAATGTATTTGATTCAGTTCAAAATAAATGGAGGCAATTTATTTACTGCCGAGGTGGAAATCCATTACAAATATTAACTTTTGTCAACAAAAGCAGGAGAGGCAACATGGAGCAGGAACAAACAGAACACTTAAAGGTGGAATCTGCTGCTGACTGAGCTGGTTGGTTATTGTTAAATGCAGGTGAGACCTTGTTGAGGTAAATCACAAAATGCTTTCGGCACACGACAGGCATTTAAAAGGGCAGCGAGACTGATTGTTCTCCTCTGAACTTTGGTTTCAGGCTGTTTGTGATCCAACAAATGAAAATGGAAACGACCTTATTAAGGCTCAAAATAAAATCAAATCTGCAGTTGGGTTCCTGAACAAGCTACATCTCAATCTTCCAACTTGTATAGTCAACCTCCCACCATTGATACGTTGGTCTGGCACATTGCTACTAGAAAGTCATTAATAGTGGAGTCACACAGTAAGGTTAACATTGGAATGAAGCATTTTGGGTGAAGCATTGTCGGCTGGGTGACACGGTGGCACAGTGGTTAGCCCTGCTGCCTCACAGCGGCAGGGACCCGGGTTCAATACCAGCCTCACATCACTGTCTGTATGGAGTTTGTGCATTCTCCCTGTGTCTGTGTGGGTTTCCTCCAGGTGCCCCAGTTTCCTCCCACAGTCCAAAGATGTGCGGGTTAGGTTGACTGGCCATGCTAAATTGTCCCTTAGTGTTAGGGGATTAGCAGGGTAAATATTTGGGGTTATGGGGATAGGGCTGGGGTGGGACTGTGGTTGATGCAGACTCAATGGGCCGAAAGGCCTCCTTCTGCACTGAACGTCTGCTATGATTCTATGGAAGATTGCTACCATGAAGCTTCCCACCCACTACCCCGCCCCCAAACTTCAGTATAAGATTAAGTGACTGATCCAATTGAGGTGTGTTTAAGATATACAGGATTAAATAGGATAATATAGCTTAGAAACAGGCCATTCGGTCCAAACAGTCCATAATGATGTTTACATTCCACTCGTGTCTCCTCCCTTTTCTCATCTAAACCTATCATCGTACCCATCTATTCCCTCCCTCCACAAATCTCCTCTACTTCTCCCTTCAGTGCAACAAACAATTTGCTTTAGTTACTCGCTGTGGAACCAGATTCCCCACTCTTAACATTCTTTGGTGAAGAAGTTACTTCTGAATTGCCGATTGGATTCCTTGGGGATTAAATTCTATTGATGTTCTCAAGTTATGTTCTTCCGACAAGAGGAAACATTCTCTCTGTCTCTGCTCTTTCAAAACCTTTCACAAACTTCAAGACCTTTATTAGGCCATCCCTCAGCCTCCCTTTTGAGGAGAGTAGAGACCCAGCTTGTCAATCCTTTCCGGATATGCCTATCCACATGTTTCTGCTATTATTCTTGTAAACCTTCTCTGTGCATTTGCCAGTGCCTTTATATCTGTTTTATAACATGGTGACCAGAGCAGCACACAGCACTCTAAAAGGTAGAATTTTTAGGATAGTGAATGCCTGGCACTCGCCATCCTGAAAGTCAGAACGTAATGCTCTCCCACAGACTCTCAAAGCCCACTGCCATTTCACATTCAATTACAAACTTACCCCCTTCCCAACCGAGATGGGAAACAGTTGGGAAAGTAATTACCTGCCTGCCTGTTTTGCCCATGCAGTGACCTAAAAATCATACAGGTAGTTTAATATTGCAGGTAATAAGGCAGATAATACATTCATTTGGCTCATTAACTGTCAAAATATGCACAAGTGCAGGATGAAACCTGGATGTGTGCCTCATGCTCTTCCATGCTGTTTCACGTGCTTCTCGGTCAGACACGTAAAATTCTGTCCTAAGCCTGGTTTACAAGTTGCAATACAGATTAATTGTAATTGAATGATCTGCTTGTTTTTTTTCGTGATCTTATTAACCTGTGGCCCAGATTTTGGTGATTTGGTGTATTTGTATTCTGAGATCCCCTTTGTTCATATACCTCACTTAGATCTGCACCTTCCAAGGAATAAGTGACTCTCAATTCTTTTGACCAAAGTGTACGAGCTCATATTTGTGTTGAATTTAAATTGCCAATTATTTCTCCAATTTGCAAGTTTATTGATTTCCATCTGTTTGAACACCCTTCTATTCCCCACCCCACAATTTGGTATCATCTGTGAATTTAGAAATTGTGTTTTTCTAAGTCAAAATGTCAATGTAAATTGTGAATAGCAGTGGTTCCAGCACTGATCCTTAAGCAACAGCACTTCCCATCTTCTGCCACTCAAATAACTATCCTTTATTCTCACTCTTAACTCTCAGTGTTGAAGTCAGCTAGCAATCCCTTTAGCCGCTTGTCCCCGACTCAACATTCTCAGACATGATTCATTAGAATACTACAGGGCATCTTATCAAACACCTTTGAAAATCCTGATAAATTGCATCCACTACATTACCATTATCTACATTTCCTGTTGTCTCAAACAATTCAATGAGATTGTTCAAGCAAGGTTTCCCTTTTAAAATCCATACTGAGTATTCATTATTGAATTTCTCATTTGTAGATGTTCTATTCTCTCCTTTAGTCTTGTCTCTCTGCTTTTCCCTACTTCTCTGCCAATGGATCTGCTGTTATGGTACGTCACACTTGTCTGTCTTGTGACACCCTCACACATCCATCAATAGGGAGGTAATTATCCTTCCCCAAAAGCTGAGAGCTTTGCAAGGACAGGCAGAAGATTCATATGCATCAAGTGCCTATGGTGGAAGTTCGGTCATTGCGGTTTTGTCTCAGGAATCATTTGCTTCTTACCCTAGAAGAGATCTTGCTGGATGCAACATTTTTTGTTGAAAAGATATTTATTTACATGCTAACTATTTACAAAGGTTAATTGAGACCAAGACACAACTGGATCTACTCTAAGATACTTCGCAGTCAACTTCTCTCAGCGAGTGACATCGCTACCAGTGTTTTTTACTCAGATGCTCACTAGTTGTCATTAGAGTTAACCCTTTGCTCTACCTCTCCCCTCGAGTTCAATTGTCCTACAAACTGTTACCCTTGTATACCATTTATAGTTCCCATCCAACTCCCACTCCCTCCCCCCATCACTTTTGTGTAAGTCATCGATCACCACTCTTGGAGGACATGGAGGATGTCAGTGCTCTATCATCATCATCATTTGGAGGGCAAACACATTGACAGAGTGCAATAGGAGCTTCTCACCACAGCTGACTCCTGGGCTGCAACCTGAGAGATGGCCTGAGTGTAGAGGCAATCAAGGAAAAACTGAACCAAGAGAGGCCTTCCAGGACTGATATGATCACAACCCCTTGAAATAAAGGCAATAGATTGAAATTCACCCCCTCAGCATCTTCTGCATCACACACTGGGTGAAAGGCAGAAGCATCAGTTTGACAAAAACACTGCATTCTCGGCTCCTGTGAAGCACTTTGCAGCTGCATCATCCAAACCCACTGTGACGACAAGTGAAGTGTTGAATATCTGAACAAGGAATGAATCTAGTAGATGAAAAGATAAAGAAGAACATGCTGGAAACAAAGAAAGGAGGACCTTTCTACTGTTCAGATAGGAATTTCTCTTTCTGTGCAGAGTGGGATCAGTCACACTCTTGCTTCAGTGTGAGGCTGATCCACTGCAGGCAATGAAAGTGCGATTCTATCATCATCAACAACAATGGAGTAAACTTCAGGACTGGGACCTATACGTGGTTCCAGTGTAATACTTTGGTCTGCAGATTTGGAGCACTGGAACATCAGTGAGCAGCGATTATACTACCAGAGTCTCACTAGTAATAGGAAAGAGAGCTGGGCTGGAATTTTCCATCTCTATCCCCCCGCCCCTCCCCCCATGTATTTTCTGGTGATGGATGCAGCCCACCAAACGGCTGGCAGTGGGATCTTAGAATCCCTACAGTGTAGAAGGAGGCCATTCAGCCCATCAAATCTGCACTCAAGTTGAGTCTCCACAATCCCACCCAGGCCCTATTCCCGTAACCCTTCATATTTATCCTGCTAATCCCCTGACACTAAGGGGCAATTTAGCATGGCCAGTCATGAGGGAGGAAACCGGAGCACTGTGAGGAAACCCATGCAGACATGGGGAGGATGTGCAAATTCCACACAGACAGTGACTCAGGCCCCTGGTGCTGTGAGGCAGCAGTGCTAACCATTGTGCTACCATTCCTGTCAATGTCTACTGGGTTTTGCATGCCACACACCCTCTAGCATGAGGCAACACACTTCCGGGGGTGGGGAGGTGGGGGCACTATTAGTGGGACCAGAAGATTCCACTTGCAGGAAGGGATGGAATATTTTGGCCCTGGTGTCAGTATCTCAGATAGTTGCTCCATAGTCAACTCTTCTGTCTGACGGTATGGCCATTTTCTTTGATGGGGTGCAGCATTTCTGCACTCGTGGCCATGCTTTCTTCTGTTGCACCATTTCCAATGTATAATTCCCTCTCTGTAGCTTGGTAGTGTTGTGTTTGTTGTTCAGGCTCCTCTAACTCATGCTTGACTTTTCTAAAGTACTCTTCAACTGTAAAAAAAAAAGTGTTAGGCTCTGCTCTTCTACAGAAAGAAAGCTTGAGTGCTTCCATCACCTGCTGTAAATGTAGGGTCTAGCTTAATTTTTTATAGATTAAAAACATTTGAGTTTTCACTATTGGTTTCACCCAATTTGGAGTTAAGTGTCTCATTCTTCCTGCATAGTGTTTTGCTGGCTGCTTGCAGTTGCTGCAGGTCAACAATGGGCTTAGTGCAATAAGCAGACAAATTCACCTCTTCAGTACTTTCTTCATTAATAGAATAATTCTTTTCCAAAGAGACATAAAAGAGACTTCACGAACATTGGCAGCGGAGTCACAGTGTTAGTAAGGTCTAGAACCTTTTCTTCTGCCTCTGAGGCAACTTCGCTCTCTTGGGCTTTTCCCTAGCAAATTAAGGTCTAAAAATCATCTTCCATGTGGTCACCATCATTCTTGGTGCATCCTGTTCCCATTTCCTCTACTCTGTCCCCAGGAGAATTGGAAGATCTGCAATATCTTCTTGTAGTCCTTAGAATTAAATAGAGGATGGTTACAGTGTGCCTGTATCCACTGTAATCAGCCATGAAACTATCAGATAACACTAAGATCAACTACTTTCGTAGCCTGAATTTGGTCAGCTACCCATTTACATCAATGTCAGCACTCCAATTCTGCTGTTTACTTTCCTCTATTTCTTCTTGGAATATGATTAGCTGTCAAAGTGTTGAATTTCTTGTTTTTTAATTTATTTATGGGATGTGGGCATCACTGGCTAGCCAGTACTTATTGCTCATCCCTAATTGCTCTTGGGAAGGTGGGTGTGAGTGGCCTTCTTGAACCGCTGCAGTCCATCAAGTGTAGGTACACCCACACTGCTGTTAGACAGGGAATTCCAGGAGTTTAACCCAGTGAAGAACAGCGATATATTTCCAAGTCAGGCTGTTGTGTATCTTGGAGGGGAAATTCCAAGTGGTGGCGTTCCTATGCACTTGTTGACCTTGCCTTTCTAGATGGTGGGGATTATGGGTTTAGAAGGTGCTTTCTAAGGAGCATTAGCAAGTTTGCTGCAGTGCATCTTGTAGATAGTACAAACTGCAAACACTATGCGTCGGTGGTGAAGAGAGTGAATGTGGTTGGGATGCCAATCATTTCCCTTGATTTTGGGAACTGAAAAGGTGCAAATAAATTGGAAAATAGCAAATGTAATTCAAGAAAGGCAGGAGATAGAGAGCTAACAGGCCAGTTAGCTTAAAATCTGTCAAAGGGAAAATTCTAGACTTCACTATTAAAGAGGTTAGGGCACGACACTTAGAAAATATTAGTGCAGTTAGACAGAGTCAACATGGCTTTGAAAATGGGAAACCATGTTTGACTAATCCATTGGCATTCTTTTGAGGAAGTAACAAGAATGTGAATAAAGATGAAGCTGTGGATTTGGGGAACTTTGGATTTCCAGAAGACATTTGATAAGGTGCCTCATCAAATTTACTGGACAAAATAAGAGCTCATGGTGCAGGGGTAATATATCAGCATTGACAGAGGATTAGTTATCTAACAGAAAGCAAAGAGTAGGGATAAGTGAGCCATCTTCAGCTGTAACTATTGGAGTACCACAGGCACCAGTATTGGGGCTTCAACTATTTATAGTTTATATAAATGACTTGGATGAAGGGACAGAATATGTTTGCTAAATGAGCTAATGACACAAAAAAGGTCTAAAACAAATTGTGAGGAGGGCACAAAGACTTTACAAAGGAATGCAGATAAGTTAAGTAAGGGGGAAATGTGGGAAAACTCCTCCACTTGGGCAGGAGAATTAGAAAAACAGCAAATAATTTAAATGGAGAATTGGCGGCACAGTGATTAGCACTGCTGCCTCACAGCATCTGGGACCTAGGTTCAATTCTGGCCTTGGGTCACTACCTGTGTGGAGTTTGCACATTCTCCCTGTGCCTGTATAGGTTTCCTCCCACAGTCCAAAGATGTGTGGGTTAGGTGGACTGGCCATGCTAACTTGCCCCTTAATGTGTCAAGGGGATTAGCTAGGTAAATGAATGGGGTTATGGGGATGAGATCTGGGTGGAATTGGGGTCAGTACAGATTCGATGGGCTGAATGGCCTCCTTCTGCACTGTAGAATTCTATAATTCCATGAGAAAGATGGTAGAACAGAGAGATTTGAGTACACAAATCACAAAAAAAGTTAATAAGCAGGTACAGCAAATGATTAGCAAGGCAAATGGCATGTTGCTGTTTTTTGTGAGGTGAATAGTTTATAAATGTAAAGATGCTTTGCTATAGTTTTGCAGGGTGATGGTGAGACCACATCTGCGCACAGTTTTGGTCTCCTTACTTAGAGGATAAAATTGCTTTGGAAGCAGCTCAGAGAAGATTCATTCAACTGATTCCTGGCATGATGGGGCTCACTTATGGAGGGAAGGTTGGACCTATATTGTACCTGCAATTCTCAGATACTTTCAACCTATTTGCTTACTCTAAGGTTTTACCTCGGTGTCCTTATTTACAAGATGGGCAAAGGATAAACACAAGTAAAGGTTCAACAAGTTTATTAATAATAATGCTATTATCCCTTAAATTACCCACATAAAACAAGAGGATACCCTAGATTCAAGTTTACCCACAAAGATGGTTTGGTTAAAACTGCAGGCTCGAATCTCCGAGTCCCTCTGGTCCATCGTCACAAAGCTGAGTCTCAATGGCAGCTTCTTCCTTCCTTCCTTCTCTGGTCAGTCTTCTAGATGGTCAAGGGTCGCCTCCTTCGTTGAGTCCTCGCTGCTGGTGTCTGAAAATGTGTCCCTTTATCCTTTGCCTGTTTGCCTTTCCAGAAACTTCTCTGGCTTCCAGCCAATGATGTCCCAGGAGGGGGTTCCAATACCCAGTGGGTTTCTTGATGTCTGCCTGACAGGACACCAGGGTCCGCCCCCAGGTGCCCATCTCCATGCTGTTGCTTACACGTAACCTGTTATCAGATTAAGCCAACTGCAGGAACTCGTGGTGACAGAAAGTCTGACCCAATCTGGGCTTCTAACAATAGGCCGGTGCATTTCAATGGGGTGCAATGATCTCCTGCTAAGTATCAGTAGAATGCAGCGACCTTTGATGGGTGACTGATGGGTCAGGCCCAGACATGTCTGTGTATTTGTACAATTGACCTGCCTGAGGTTAGACTGTTTGATTTTAATATGCCCAATTCTTCAATTTAGAATATTCAATTTACTCAGCCTTAAAACTAGGCCCTGATTATATTACCACAGCATCCACTGGAGTTTAGAAGCATTGAAATATATGAGGGGACTTGACAAGATGGATGTTGAAATGATATTTTCCCCTTGTGGGAGAAACTGGAACTAGGGCCTTGTTATATATTTAAATGATTACAGAATTGCTTTGAGGAGGTCACATGACTTGTTTGTGACATCACTGGGGTGTTTCACAAGCTCCTGCCTGAGTTTCATTTTCTGCCCTATACAGACAACAAACAGCTCCCACAATAAAGCTGTTGTTGGTATTTTGAATCTACACGTGCAAAGCACGTCTTTTTTCTTTTGGTAGGTTTGACTGACAAAGAAGTGGAGTTGAGGTCACAATGTTACTGGCCATGATCTTCTCAAGTGGTGGAGCAGGCTCAAGGGGCTGAATGGCCTACTTGTCCGCTCCAAACGTCTATGTTGGAAAGTAAGCGTTTTTAAATCTTTCCTTTTAAATGTTCCACCTCAAGCTGCTCCTGATCATTCAGACTCTGAGGGCACAATGGAGTCCCACTGCCTATTATCTGCATGGTGTATCCAGCACAGCATTGCTGCATCACGTTGGCACTGCAAGGTGTCCCTTGTGTGAGCTCAAACATTGTGAATGAATGCTTACATGACAGCATTCAGCTAAGTGGGCATTTACAACATCAGGAACCCAAACTTGAGAAGAATCTCTGAAAGCACTACCTAGCCAATTGCAATCCTTGACTCCTTCTCCATATCCCTGTTTTTTTCAAATTTCCCTCTTGATGTAATATATCCAAATCCCTTTATAGAAGTTACCATTGATTTGGCTTCCCCAGATTACTTTATTTCCCATCTTATTTTCAGTAGATGGGTTGAATGAACGGTTTGAGTAGTTCGATACCAGCTAATGTAGCTCACAGCAGGAGGAGGGGGGAATGGAACAGTATACCACGTGCATTGGAACCTGCCATCCTGTTCCCCACTCATGACTCCTGGCTGGCCTCTCACCCTAGAGGCTTCAATGTGCCCTCTTGCAAGGGAATGGACTATTGAGGCTAGGGAGGAAACTACCGGTGGCCAATCTCCCTTGATTTATTCGAGCTACCTTCCTTTTAAAAGTAAGGCGATAAAGCGAGAGTGACCTCTGGTTACCACGGGATACAGTCAAATCCCAGGCATTAGCATGCAGAACATAATGGGAGCAATGACAGATGCCTGCAGCAAGCAAGCAATTATATACCACTTGAGGCTTTTAGTGAGGTGAAAGTGCGTAATGATACGAATGAAGGAACATTTGTAGGTGAAGGTTGCCATTATAACGACCCCATGCTACCTTAGGGGCACTGATAGCCAGTACTGATAGCTAGCTGCAGAAGTGCTTTAATACAATGAGGAGGCGGTGATTGTAAGTTGTCGGCACACTTAGCGCAGGAGCTGATTCCTTTCACTTTGTCAGACCTGGTTAGGTAATTACACTTTTGTCCAACTGAATTGCTGTGTGACTTTTATAAGCTCATTTTCAGGGTGAGGGCACTGTGGGCAAGGTTGCAGAGGCTGGGGGGGGGGGGGTGGCGCAGGGGGGGGGGGGGGGGGGGTGCGGGCCTCCTTTCTGTACCCGTTATATTCTGTGTGGCAAAGGGCATCCCATCCTGTTGTTAGCAAGGGAGATATAGGACGTTGATCCTGTGCCCCAAGATTTTGAGGGGATCACAGCGATGATGAAGTCCTCATGCCTTCTATTTGCTTCTAGGTTAGTGGATGAACATAGGACATAGGAATTAGGAGCAGAAGTAGGTAGATCCTATCCTTTGAGCCTGTTCCACCATTCAAATCAGATCAGGGCTGATCTTTCCCTGGTCTCAAATCCACCACCCTGCCTGCTGCCCATATTCCTTTAACCCATTTTTGTAAATCAGAAATCTATCTATCTCCTTCTCGAAACAAGTTAATGATTCAGCTTCCACAGCATTATGGGGCAGTGAGTTCCATAATTTCATCACCCTCTGAAATGCTGATCGATGGATTGCTTTGTCCTGGATGGTGTGTGGGTTTCTCGAGTGTTGTTGGAGCTGCATTCATCCTGGCAAGAAGCCGGTGTTCCATCATACGCCTTGTAATTGGTGGAGTAACTTTGGGAATGGCAGCCCCGATCAATGACGTGGCGCTGTTTGCCAGGCTACCTCCTCCCAATGCCGCTGTGCCACTTAAATGTGAGAGGTGACGTTCCAAACAATAAAATGGCCACTTGTATTTATATATCACCTTTAACATAACAAAATATCTCGAGGTTCTTGACAAGACCATGATCAGGTACAGTTTGACACATCAATATAAAGGTCGTTTTCCCGATTCAACCCGAGATCAAATAAAGATAACAATATTATGCTGGCTGGCCACTTAAGTAAGAAGTCTGACAACACCAGGTTTAAGTCCAACTGATTTATTTGATAGTAAACTCACAAGCTTTTGAGGTTTACCTCTTTGTCAGGTGAATGGAGAGTTCTGGCCTCAGACAGAGCATATAAAGCACAGACAGTTTACAGATTAGAATGCGAATCTTTACACCTAACCTGCTGTTCAAGTCTTAAAGTGGCCGACAATGCGAGTGGAAGGAGCACTGAGCACAGGTTAAAGAGATGTGTATTGTCTCCAGGCAGTACAGTAAGTGAGGTTTTACAAACCCAGGCAAGTCATGGGGGTTACAGATAGTAACTAATGATGAATAGGTGAAAGGGGATCCCAGGTGGGCAGCAAGCCCCCTGTTCCTGTCTGCAAGCTCTGGTGGAGGCGATGACAGCCAGGAAGGACATCGTGTATTCCCAGGGTTGGAAGGAGGATGCCACCCCGTCTCACCAAGGCGGCCTGGGCAGAGCTGGCAACTGAGGTCAAAGGGTGCAACCTGGTCCAATGCCAGAAAAGGTTCAGTGACCTTCTGCACCCAGCATTCAATGCAGACATGATTCATGCTGGCTGTCAGTTTAAACGTGAAGTTCGCTGTGTCAAAATTCCCTCGAAAGCTGTAGCCTCCTGTGACACTGGGCCTCGGTCATGTCTGGGTAGTGGGTTCACGGCCTGTGCACTCTGGCTGCTGGAAAGTGGTGTCTACTTTGGATGCAGTCTCCTTGCTGTCCGTCCTGGACCTGAGTGCCCAGTGCCTGAACCTCTGCCCAAGGGTGATGCCTGCAACCAGCTGGCCTCCTCTCTGGTTGTCCCTGTCCTCTTCCTCAGAGTCAGTGCTCCCTGTTAAGTATGCAAGATCCATCTGCAGGTTTGCAAATGGGACTCAATCATGCCAGAGAACTGCAATGTCTGGAAAGCTCTGGACTATGCTGAACCTTCAAAAAAAAATGCAGAGAAAACATTCCAAATGCTCCAAACCAAACCCTCACTGAACTCCTAAAAATCCTAACCTGCTCCAGCTCCCTGTATCCTATCCATGGATGAGAAAAATCACAAAAACTGATTGGCTGCCTGCCCATGTTGCCCATGCATTGACCTAAAAGTTGTACAGGCAATGTAACATTGTGTCATTCTGAAAATTCTTCCGGTCCAGTCATTAATGATGAAACAAAGAATATCAAGACGCAAGGGGGACCATAATTGAAAGAGGGCAGAAATCTTCCCATAGAATCCCCACAGTACAGATGGAGGCCATCTCTGAAAGATCAAACTACCCAGGCCTTATCCCTGTAACCCCATACATTGAACAGGGCTAATCCCCCCTTACGTACACATCTTGGGACACTAAGGGGCAATTTAGCATGGTCAATCCACATGGACTGTGGGAGGAAACCTCAGCATCCGAAGGAAACCTGGGGAGAATGTGCAAACTCTACACGGACAGTGACCCAAAGCCAGAACTGAACCCAGGTCCCTGGCACTGTGAGGCAGCTGTGCTAACCATTGTGCTTTTTTTTTGATGGGCAGTGGGGTTGAAGATCAGGAAGGACATCATCTTCCTCTTATCATCCTAGGGATGTTGCAGAGGAAGAGCTTACAAAAATGATGATGTGCTGTCCCTTTAAGTTTTTTTTAAATCTTTGAACCATAGCATTCAAGATTCCATCCAACAAACAAATGAGCTCCCAATATCACAACACAGCAGCCATTCTCAGTTTGTAAATATGGCTTAGTCAATAAATGGGAATTTTGAATCAGAGTTGATTAATCCCATTGTAATTTGACTGATGTTATAACCCATCACTAGAAGTATTTGCATGGCACAGATCACCAGCTGAAGCAAAAAGCCATGCTAATAGTTAATATCAACTCACTAGGCTTCATCACAAAACGAGTTTGTTCAGGAACTCCATGAGTCAAATTTGTTTCCGGGTCCAGATGACTGTAAATGGTGCAGCGAGTAACAGAACTAATATTGCCTTTGAAACTCTAAAATATTTTGCAACGACTAGCAAAGGAATCCAACAAGGAATCTCAACAAGGATTTGTGGAATCTGGGTAAATCTCTGGTAATCCCCCCACAAAATTCTGCCAATAAACTTATCAATAGCATCAGGAAAAAGATGTAGCTGAGTGCAGCCAATAACAACAGGAAATATTTGCTGAGTATCAGTCAGGGCAAATCCCAGCCATCCTCCAGTGACAAAGAGGATCATGCATTTTCTTTCACATGAAGAGTTCCATTCTTCTGACATTCTTCGTGGGAGCTAAAGCTACAGGAACAATGGACATGATGTAACTCTTTTGCTATAATCCTAAATTCCAATTTAAGCTGAACCCAATTAGTGACACTGTAGCCAAATTGACAGCTGAGCCAATTCCAGGTCAACGGCTGGTCTTTAGAGGAGCAATCAGTGAGGTGGCGAAACTCGGTCATCGGAGCAAGTGGATTGGAAATATGTCAACTGGAAAATAGGATATTAGATGTTAAAAATACATGTACTTTGTAAGCACATTGCAGAAGAGTTTGACTGATTTTATTTGTTGAGGGCATTGATCTAGATTTCAATGTAAGCACTTGGAAGCTTGAACCATCTAGACAATGGAATGAGGTAATGTCCTGGATGGAAACTTTAAATTGTTTCCTATTTCAAATTGTGGATTAGCTTTTACTGCCACCATGAATTTGCCCTATGCCCTGATGTTAATATTTGAAAATATCTAGCACCCCTATCTGAATCAATATCTTCACTGCAAATCACTCATTCTCCCATGGGCCATACCCTTTCTGCGTATCAAAGTTATACTGAAAACTGCTTTTCCACAAATGATCATTCATATTAAATGGGGAAATGTCAAAGCTGGACCTGAAACTATTCCTCATTGCTTGCATCTAACATTAGCATCGCACATACCCAAGTTAATAATACATAAGACACAGAAAAGACGTAGACTCAGTCTCTCACAAATATGTTCCTGGAGAGTTATTTTATGATAGCTATCTTTCTATCTCTGATACGACTCAGCATCCTGGTCGATGAGTCTCATGGAATCATAGAATCCCTACAGTGCAAAAGAAGCTCATTTGGCCAATTGAGTCTGCACTGAAAACAATTCCACCCAGGCCCTACCCATAACCCCATGTATTTACCCTGTTAGTCCCCCGAAACACTAAGGGGCAATTTAGCATGGCCAATCAACCGAACCCACACATCTTTGGACTGTGGAAGAAAATCAGAGCACCCAGAGGAAACCCACGCAGACAATATACAACCTCCACACAGTCACGCGAGCTGGAATTGAAAAATAAAGTTCAGTTATTAGCCGCAAGTAGTCTTACATTACATAGTAATGAAGTTACTGGGAAAATCCCCTTGTTGCCATACTCTGACACCTGTTTGGATACACTGAAGAAGAATTTAGCATGGCCAATGCATCTAACCACCACATCTTTCGGACTGTGGGAGGAAACTGGAGCACCCAGAGGAAACCCACGCAGATACAGGGAGAATATGCAAGGTCCACACAGACAATGGCCCAAGCTGGGAATCGAACCCAGATTGCTGGAGCTATGAGGTTAGTGACAGCAGCGCTAACCACTGTGCCACCATGCTGCCTTAAATTGTATCAGATGCCAATGTAGCTATAGTGTCTGCGTCCACCAGGGGTATGTTCAAGATGTCACAAGCACATTTTATTTAGCATCCCTACAAAGGGAGAAAGAAGGTTGTCACACTATCCATATGCTCTGGACTCAAACCAAGGACCAAGAACTTAATTTTGAATTTAAATTCTCTCCTCCCTCGGTTAATTGTGTTAAAGTACACTTCTATGGAGCTCAGAAGCCCTTCCAACAATGTTGCCAGGAGTGAACCTAGACTGAGAGTGAATGTTGCTGCCATGGGGAGTGTTACATGGTGATTTTGAATGGATATTCGTACATTGTGCATTCACATCCACTTCCAAATAGGAAAGAATGGATGGTGACTGTCAAAGGTAACACCAGACATTTTAATCTCTTGCCTTGGATTAAATCCAAAAATAGATGTTAAAGCTGGTTTTTTTTTGTAGTGGTTTGATCCAAGTGAATAGCTTGTTCAGTCATTTCTGAAGAGAGTTAAATCAACCACATTGCTGTGGCTTTGGAGTCAGAACGGCAGATTTTCCTCCCTAAAAGGACATTTGTGAACCTGATGGGTTTTTGCAACATCTGACAGCATGAAACTGGGTCCTACTTTATTATTCCAGATGTATTAATCAATTGAGTTTAAATTTCACTAGCTGCGAACGTTGGATTTGAACCAGTGTCCCCAGAGCATTATCCTTTAGATTACTAGTTCAGTAACATTATCGCCACACCATCCCCTATCAACATCCTGGTGGGTTACCATTGAGCAGAAACTTAACCGGACCAGGCAGTACTGTGGCTACAAGAGCAGGTCATTCATTTCAGGAATGACTCACCTCATTCTCTGTTCACTATCTACAAGGCACAAGTCAGGAGTGTCTTGGATTTCTCTCCCCTTTGCCTGGATGGGTGCAGCTCCAACAGCACTCAAGAAGCTTGACACCGTCCAGGATAAAGCAACCCACTTGATTGGCACCCCATCCACCAAGTTAAACCAATCCAGAGGTTGAACCCCCAACGTGGAGGTTGTAGCAAGATGGGAAAGAAATGCTGGAGGATAGGCAACAGGATCAAGGAGTCCAAGCTCCACCCGTAGTGCAGTCCAATCTAAGGCAGGGCTCTGATCCTGGGAAGGTTCAATCCCAGGGATGTAGGGGTTATAATCAGTAAAGGGTGTATCTGGTGCACGAGGAGGATCTGATCCCTAAGCTAGCAAAGCAGCCAAGCTCTAGTGAAGTGAAAAAGGTAATCTGAGCCAGAAAGGGATCCGAACCGAGGGGCGATCAGAGGCTTTTGGATGGGGGAATTAGGTCAGGAATCAGCTGATGAAATGGCAGCTGGTGTGAGGAGATGATAGTCCTTGGGAGGGGTAGGAGAGAGGCCTGGCTTGGGGAGGGAGGCAGGATGGCAGTGGAATGATTGGACACCATGCCTCGCTAAATATTTTTAAGACGCGGGTTGATGGGTTTTTGATAGGAGAGGGGATTAAGGGTTATGGGGAGAGGGCGGGAAAGTGGAACTGAGCAGCGACTGATCAGCCATGATCTTATTGAATGGCGGGGCAGGCTCGAAGGGCTGGATGGCCTACTCCTGCTCCTATTTCTTATTTTATGTTCTTATAGGTTGGGATAAAGGTTGGGGTCCTCAACCTGGAAGTAGGGAAGAGATTGGAACAGTTGTGTTGGGGGCTGGTGTCTAATGGGAGGGGTGTTTCCAAGGCAGGTATACTGGATCCAGCAGATAAGTGGGAAAGTACTTACCCCTGCAATCCTCGACTCCCTTTACTTAACGGGATTCCCAATGTCTGGGAAACCCTGGCCAGCCAGAGTTGAATTTGGGTTGATGGATAAATTTGAGGCACACAGACTTAAATTATTGTTAAATTTCCACCCCCTGCAGAGATCTGTTTGGTTGCCTGCATCATCTACCCGCCCTCCTTCCCACCCAAAACCTATTGCCGTTATTTGGGCAGTTGGAGGCAGTTTGGGGTCATGATTCAGATTCATAACATTTTACCTCCGATCTGATCTACACCCACCTGTCTTTTGGGGTTAAAGTTCCCCTTCTGTGGATACAGATCCAGAGGCAAACCACAAAATGGAATTAAATAAGTAAGGCAAAGTGTGCACTAGCACCAGAGAATGACCCCGAACATCACTGCACCGTTTTATAAATATACAGAAAACAAATGGCTCATCAATAAGCTTCAGGCAATGGAATCTGACACCTCTGGTGTGGCCAATATTTGACAGCAGTCCCACACAATGTGGTTGACTCTCACTTCTCTCGATCAAGTAGGATTGGGCAATAATTACTGCTCGTCAGTGTCAAGAATTGAAGTAAATATCAAAGGCAACTGGTCAATGTTACATTGTTCCAGCAAGAGGAAATCTTGATGACATAGAAATCGCAACAGAGAGACAGGTTGTCAGTCCAGATAGTCCATGTGGATGTCCTCCACACAAGCAGTATGCCTGAGCCCAGCTGTCACTAATAAATGGTTACTCATGTTTCTGACCAACTGTTCTGCTTAGATATGGTCTGGGTCATTCAGAACCCAGGCTTAGTGCTGTGCAAGTGGCCAAAATATTGAAAGCCTGTAAAGCTGAGCTATAAATATACTAGAACACTGCTTCAATTGGAAATACCCATGAGTATCACTCTCTTGGCTTTGCCTTTTCCCTTGATGTCTCACTCCATTCATGTTTGGTGCTTTACTTAGTCTGGAGTTTGTACAATTACATTGAATTTACAGTAAGAAATCTCAAAGCACCAGGTTACAGTCCAACAGGTTTATTTGGGATCATGACCTGTAGGAGTGCTGCTCCTTCCTCAGGTGAGTCATTCATCACTCGTGACTCGAAAGCTCGTGACTCTAAATAAACCTGCTGGACTTTAACCTGGTGTTGAGAGACTTCTTACTGTGCACCACGCCCCCCAACCAGCCCCCACCGTCCAATGCCAACATCTCAACATCATTGAGTTTACAGTACAGAGTTGGCCCATCTAGTCTTTGTCAGAGTTTATAATGAGTATGAACCTCTTCCATTTACTCTACCAGCAACATCTTCTCGCTCTTTCTCCCTTGTGTGCTCCTACAACTTATCCTTGAATGCATTTATGCTATGGAGGCATGGTGGCACATTGGTTGGCACCGTTGCCTCACAGTGCCAGGGATCTGGTTCAATTCCCTGATTGCTGTCTGTGCAGATCTGCACATTCTTCCTGTCTGCATGGGTTTCTTCCAGGTGCTTCAGTTTCCTACCACTATCCAGAAGGCGTGCCGGTTAGTTGCGTGCTAAATTCTCCCTCAGTGTCCCCGAACAGGTGCCAATGTGTGGTGACTAGGGGATTGTCACAGTAACTTCATTGCAGTGTTAATGTAAGCCTACTTGTGAAGAATGAATAAACTTTACCTTTTGTGAGATCAAGTTCCACCCTGAGTAAAGAAATTTCTCCTGAATTCCTTCTGGATTTAGTAGCGAATACAAAATATTTACGACTCTAGTTTTTAATTTTATTTGATTTTTTTAGACTAAATCAAGATTAGATCAGTGCAAAGATCTCACAAATTAAGCAATGCCAAAATGCCAAGTCAGGTGTTAAGCCGTCACAGTTTAGATCAGATGGTTTTCGACATTTATAATGATACAATAACCAAAGAAGAGAACATGGCCCCTTTTTTACATTATAATTTCCCTAAAATACACTTTGTTTAGTACCTGAAAAATGAAATGTCTTTGGAGACGTGTGGGTAACGACGATCACCGACAGCAAAGTAGTGAAGCATGTTCCTCAGTCAATAAACACTGTGAACGCTGCATGGAAGGTACCCAGAGTAATAAGAACAATCATATCCATCCAGTTACTCACATAACTACACTTCACTTTGGTGAAGAGATGATGGTGAATCTATCGATTTAAAGTTTATTTATTAGTCACAAATCAGCTTACATTCACACTGCAATGAAGTTACTGTGAAAATCCCCTAGTCGCCACACTCTGGCGCCTGTTTGGGTACACTGAGGGAGAATTTAGCATGGCCAATGCACCTAACCAGCACGTCTTTCAGACTACGGGAGGAAATTGGAGCACACAGAGGAAACCCATGCAGACAGGGGGAGAAAGTGCAAACTCCACACAGACAGTGACCCAAGCCAGGAATTGAACCCGGATCCCTGGCGCTGTGAGGCAGCAGTGCTAACCCCTGTCACCGCGGTGCAAAAGGGCACAGTGGCTGACATCAAATTGAACACGGCCACCTCTGAAGCAGTTCATGTCCCGATTCCAACTCTGTCGGTTGCCAGTACCCTAATATTTCAAAGTAGGGATGGGCAATAAATGCTGGCCTAGCCAGCCATGCCCATGTGAAAGAATAAAAAATATAATGCAGCTAATCAAGTTCAGTTTGATAATGTTCCCATGGAGCATCATGGGACTGTTTACCATGTTACAGACGTGATGGCCAAAAAACTCTACCACCTCGACCGGGCGAGACTGTAGAATCCCGCCCAAGGCCAACGGAGATTTCCGCTCTGGGAAACTCACCGTGCTGATTCTGGGGAGGGCGAGATGGTAGAGGAGAGCGTCTATGGGTGGAAGAGAATTTTCCCTTCACCATGAGGCGGGTTTTGTGTCAGGCAGGACAAGAAAATTTGGAGAAAGGCCAAGAATTGGAAAGCCGTTGGTAGCAAAACAGTTTGGAAGTTTCCCTTCACCAGTTCCATGGCTGGTCGGATTTCCCACTGATCTAAGGTGGGAATGGTATTTGCATGCATTACCATCTAATGAATACTCATTCAAAACACTACTCGCCGGAATCACGTAAGGGTAATGAGACACTCGGGACAATGGGAAGGGGTGGGATTGGAGCAGTGGGGGTGGGGGTAGTGGGAAGGAGACACTGGAGACAATGGGAAGGGGTGGGATTGGAGCAGTGGGGGTGGGGGTAGTGGGAAGGAGACACTGGAGACAATGGGAAGGGGTGGGATTGGAGCAGTGGGGGTGGGGGTAATGGGAAGGAGACACTGGAGACAATGGGAAGGGGTGGGATTGGAGCAGTGGGGATGGGGGTAGTGGGAAGGAGACACTGGGGACAATGGGAAGGGGTGGGATTGGAGCAGTGGGAAGGAGACACTGGGGACAATGGGAAGGGGTGGAGCTAAATGATGGCAGGTAGAGGGGAGACTGAGTGTGGAAAAGCTGGAGGCCAACATAAAAGGAGTGCAACACCAGTGCAGAGGGGGTGGAATTGGAAAGCAGCGGCATGTATGGGAGAGGATCATGCAGATTCCAGAACATGGGGTGTAGACAGTAAGGCTTGCACAGAGACTCATGGGTGTGGACGAGGGGAAAGCTTGTACATGAGGGACAGGTTTCACAGAGACTCAACTGGGGCTGGGGGGAGTAGGGGCACTTTGTTATCATCTCGAAAGAAGGAATGGGAGAAAAGATTGAAAGGCATTCACAGTTCCTGATCTAGGGCCAACTAGTCAGGCTGTGAGAGTAAAGGCAATCCTGGGGCTTATGTGTGGCAGCCGTATCATTCTCCTACTTCAGGGAGGGACAGCAGCTGTGTGCTGAATTGGGATAAGGCACAGCTTGGTAGCAAGGCATGGTCATGGTCTTATTGTCACTGGCCATTGTCTTGTCTAACGGCAGAGGGGATGGTTAAGGTTTGTGTTAAGGTTAGGGGAGGCACCTACAGCTTGTAAAGGGATAAAGGTGATTTGTCCCCCTCCAATTGGCCATCTTCCATTTCAGTGCGGAACTGAAGGAAGCTGAGCTCACCCTGCTGCACCCCTCCCCCGATCAATGGGACATGGAACATAGGCTTCTCAAAAAATGTGCATTATTACGCTCCTGGCTTTAAAATCACTTTCCAACAATGGAACGTTCCAGGTCAGCAGTCGAAAAGAAAAATGACCAGAAGTAGGTTCACATCTATAAATACCGATTCCAGCCTAAGGGTTTCACTGAGAAGCTAATTAAAGAAAAGTGATTACAGTTCCATTAGTTATTTTAGTCAGAGGACAGAATGTGTGCAGCATAGGTGTATCGTTTGTGTTAATCAGGAGGCCCTGGAGGTTTCTAAATGAGTGGGAATATTAACTCAGAGTAGGATTTTTGTTCAGATAACAGCAAATTGATACTTGCTGCTGCACAGGATTTTGCACTGTTTCTGTGGTGCTGAAGGCTGGTAGCGAAACATTTATGAGATCTTTCCATCGGAGCGAACAGTGCCTCGCTGGCTTGTTACCAAGAAGCCCCTGCTGTCTAGAGAGGGAGGCCCCACTATTCTCTGTGGCCATCCCAGGTACGTTAACCTTGCAATTCCTGCATCACATCATTAGCATTTTTGCTTAGCGCCACAGTATTTTTGATTCTTGGAAACCTAGAGAAAGACCACTGCAGATGCTGGGATTCTGCATTTGTATTCTTTTTTAAAAAATATAAAAAGACAGGAATTGCTGGAAACAGTCAGCAGGTCAGATAGTGTCTGTGCAGAGACAGAAGGAAAGAAGTAGAGTTAACCTATGGCACAGTGGTTAGCAATGCTGCCTCACAGCGCCAGGGATTGGGGTTCGATTTCAGGCTTGTCTGTACGGAGTTCACACCTTCTCCGCATGTCTGGATTTCCTCCCATAGTCTGAAAGACATGCTGGTTAGGTGCATTGGCCATGCTAAATTCTCCCTCAGTGTACCTGAACAGGAGTGTGGCGACTAGGGGATTTTCACAGTAACTTCATTGCAGTGTTAATGCAAACCTACTTGTGACACTAATAAATAAACTTAAAATACAATCAGGTCGATGGCCTTTTGTCAGGGCTTTATCAGGCCTCTAATGCTATGATAGAGTGAGATTAAATGATTCTGATCTTCCTTTGCTATTTAGTTCAACTTATAAGAGCAGTGAGGCAAAGCATGTCATACCCTATCAAGATCCTAATGTTAATTTACCAGAACTACAAGGCACAGTCAGAATAAACCCAGGAAATAATAAGTGAAGAAAGAAAGAATCTATAAACTATTAAAACTTAAGAGATGTCAAATTATTTCAGGCATATGATTCAACAGAATCTTAGTAAGTCATGTTTAACAAGTTTATCATTAACGTGCTCAATGGGAGGCACTCCTGCCTCAGAATCAAAGTGCTGTTGGGTCAAGTCCTGCTCTGGAGATTTGAACACTCAATCTAGGCTGACTCTCCAGTGCAATGGAAGCAGTGCTGCACTGTCAGAGGTGTTGGCCCCTCCTGCGTTACTTTTGCTATGTTAATTGTGGGAACTGCGCACACACGTTCTGAATCACTGTTAGTGATTGAGTGAGAGCTGGCGTTAGTGGGTTCGTGTTTATCCTGCCTCGGATGGCATTAGATCAGCACCCAGCTCAATGAACCAATCCTGCAGCACAATACTGAGTGCACTAAGTTCACCCACACCGGAACAGCAACAGTTCATTCAGCACCTGCATCCTGTTCTCTAAAACCTGTAGGAACAGTCAATGGGCCAAACTAATCATCAGAACTACAGGAGCAGGTACAGAGGAACAGATGGAGGCCATTCAGTCCCTCAACACTATACTACAATTTAGTTAGACCATGGCTGACTGGGATCTTAATTCTGCCTTATAAAAATCTGTCAATCCCAATTTTGACACTTAAGTTTAAATTTATTTATTTGTGTCACAAGTATGCTTACATTAACACTGCAATGAAGTTACTGTGAAATTCCCTAGTCACCACACTCCAGCACCTTTTCGGGTACACTTAAGGAGAATTTAGCATGGCCAATGCACCTAACCAGCATGTCTTTCAGAGGAAACCGGAACACCCGGAGGAAACCCACACAGACACAGAAAGAACCTGCGAACCCTGCACAGACAGTGATCCAAGCCAGGAATCGAACTCAAGTCTCTGGCACTGTGAAGCAGCAGTGCTAACCACTGTACCACCATGCCACCCCTGTAAGTGAGGGTCACTAATATTTGACCCTAAGCTCAACAGCTCTCTGAGTGGAAGGAATTTCAGATTTCCATTGCTCTTTGTGTGAAAACGTGTTTTTGACATCGCTCCTTATTGCGTTACCTCTAATTTTAAGGTTATACCTCCTGGTTTGCATGTCAAATCAGAACTTACAGGAACAGGGAACTTGTTCCAAAGCAGAGTGGAAAATACTGGATAGTGGGCCTCAATTTCCAGAGTGTGTGAGATCTCTTACCTTTTGGGTAGGATCAGATCACTGAAGTGAGTTGAATTTACTATCAAACCCTTTAGAAAATATCATTGTTCCAAATCCTATTGCACAAGTTCACAAAAGAAGGTGTCAGTCTTTCAACACCTTTCACACAAGATGTGATTAAATAGTAATAATGAAGAATACTTGAGAACAAGTTAAATGATATGCAATCTTATTCTTCAGATCTGCCAACTCTCTCCTTAATTCTCCATTACACTATGAGCAGGCAGCATTATTAATTAATACGGTTGTTACCTTCACTTCTGATCTCATTCTCATATTAAAAATTAAATTCAGCAGGAATGATCTAGAAAGGATGTTTTGTATTTAAATATTGCCTTTCCCAGCCTCAGAATATCCCAATGCTTCCCACAGAAGCATGAATGTGCCTACTGAATCAAGGCTGGCACATGCCAAGGGGTCATGTTGTCAATAACTAGTTATATGACTTTTTTTTTTAATTCATTCATGGGATGTGGGCATTGCTGACTTGGCCAGGGGTGGCATGCTGGAACAGTGGTTAGCACTGCTGCCTCACAACGCCAGGAACCCAGTTTCAATACCGGCTTGGATCACTACCTGTGCAGAGTCTGCACGTTCTCCCCTTGTCTCCATGGGTTTCTTCCCACAGTCCAAAGATGCATGGGTTAGGTTGATTGACCACACTGAATTAACCATTAGTGTCAGGGGGATAAGCAAAGTAAATACGTGGTGCTACGGGAATAGGGTCTGGGTGGGATTGTTGTCGGTGCAGGCTCGATGGACCAAAAGGCCTCCTTCTACACTGTAGGGTTTCTATAATTCTATGACTTGGAAAATTGAGGCCCACTGTCCATTATTTTCCATCTGGTTTGGAACAAGCTCTCTGTTCATGCAAATCCTTATTTGATATATTAACCAGGAGGCATGACCTTAAAATTAGAGCTAGTCCAATCTGGAGCAAATGTTGAGAAACATTTCTTCACACAAAGAGCAGTGGAAATCTGAAATGCTCTCCACCCAAAAAAAAGCTGTTGAAGTGTCAAGATTGAAAATGTCAAAACTGAGTTTGATAGATTTTGGGCCAATGATTGAAGAATTTATGGTTCCAAGTAAGGATGGTGTGAGAGTTGATGGGGTACTTACTGGCTGATGATGTGTCTATGCACCTGTTGTTGTTGTTCTTCTAGGTAGTTTAACAGATTTGGAAGGTGCTGTGGAAGGAACCTTGGCAAGTTGCTCCAGTGCATCTTATAGATGGCACTCTGGCGCCACTGTGCACCGGTAGTGGAGGGAGTGAATATTTAATGTGCCAAATTGCTTCCCAATAATATGTTTTTTATATTCATTCGTGGAACATGGGCCTCGCTGGAAGGCCAACATTTATTGCCCATCCCTAGTTTCCCTTGGACAGCAGTTGAGAGTCAACCACATTGCTGTGGCTCTGGGATCACATGTAAGCCGGACTATGTAAGGATGGCAGATTTCCTGCCCTAAAGGTCATTAGTGAACCAGATGAGATTTTCCAACAATCTACAATGGTTTCATGGTCATGAGTACATTCTTAGTTCCAGATATTCAATTGAATTCAAATTCCACAATCTGCCGTGGTGGGATTCAAACCTGGGTCCCCAGAACATCAGATGAGTTTCTGGATTAATAGTTTAGCGATAATACCACTAGGCCATCACCTCCCCTTTGTCCTGGTTGGTATCAAGCTTGTCTAATCCAGACAAGTGGAGATTATTCCATCAGACTTCTTACTCAGGGCCTGTAGATAGTGGACAGGCTTCAGTAAGTCAGAAGGTGAGCTGCTCTCCCAGAATTCTGACTCGCTCTAGTGTGAAAGTAATAAATTAATGAGGCTGTCTCACAGTGCCAGGGGCCCGAGTTCAATTCCACCTCAGGTCACAGTCTATGCAGAGTTTGCACATTCTCCTCGTGTCTGCGTGGGTTTCCTCCCACTGTCCACATATGTGCAGGTTATGTTGGTTGGCCATGCTAAATTGCTCCTTAGTGTCAGGGGGTTAGCAGGGTAAATATGTGGGTTACAGGAATAGAGCCTAGGTGGGATTGTGTTCAGTGCAGACTCGATGGTCCGAATGGCCTTCTTCTGCCATTATCCCATCGCAATTCTTTGGATTTGATGATAAAGTTGGTCGAGTTCAGTTTCTGGTCAATGGTAAATCCAAAAGTGGAATGTGGAATCTCAGTCTGTTTTGTGATCACAACAGAAGTGCAGAACAATGCATAATCTCAGCATCTGGTAGAGATAGAGATAATGTGGTTAATATACTTGGTGGGACAACTCATTAGGCTAGCTTCTGCTGAGGTTTTGCACCTGAAACTACCACTGACTTGTATCATTTTCTGTTCTGCAGATGGGGCCTTGGCTTGACATCTCACTTTGACAACAGTACAGCATTCTGTCAGTACTGCGCTGAAGTGCCCACTTGGATTGCGTGCTCAAGTCTTTGAAGTAGAATTCAGCCCTGAAGGTTATGATTCAGAGGGTTACCCACTGGGCCACAGCTGACAGTTCCAGTGGAACAGCTTATTCTGGCTCCTATAGCAGTCTAGAACAAGACTGAAATACTGTGCAGAAGCCAGGATACTGTGCATTAAACTGTACTTTCATTTCAATTAAACAGGCAAAAGCCTTGGAGACTGGAACTCCAAGTTCTTCATAATGCTGATAGAAACATCAGCTATCACATTGATTTGACAACAATTGAGCTACAATTGTAAAGTCCAGAATGTGCAGTCTACGAGTGGTGCTATATACACAGAGGTACACAGAGCTTTTACATCATGAGAATGTAAGAAAATGTACCTTCCAACTGATATTCTGCCTTACCTTCTCACTGATCTGCACCTCTAAATGAAAGAATGATCTAGAACTTTGAATGAATCATTTGAAGTACCTATTAACAGGTACTCTGCAAGTGCAGCAGGAGGAATCAATTTATTTTACGTCTCCCACATTGAAAAATCTCATTGAGTCATAGAATCCCTCCAATGCAGGAGGTGGTAGTTTGGCCCATCGAGTCTGGACCAACAACAATCCTACCCAGGCCCTACTCCCACAACCCTGCTAGTTCCCCTGACACTAAGGAGCAATTTAGCATTTCCAATCTATCTAACCTGCACATCTTTGGAATGTGGGAGGAAACCCATGCAGCCAGGAGGAGAATGTGCAAACTCCACACAGACAGTAACCCGAGGCCAGAATTGAACCTGGCTCCCTGGAGCTGTGAGGCAGCAGTGCTAACCACTGATCAGTGTACAGAGAGTTATGCGTGACTCATTGTTTATATTACTACACTGGAGAAGAGCAAAGCTTCAATTTAGCCTAGAATGACGACACTGTGGTGGCTCTATGTCATGATGTGGAGATGCCGGCGTTGGACTGGGGTAAACACAGTAAGAAGTCTGACAACACCAGGTTTTAGTCCAACAGATTTATTTGATAGTAAACTCACTAGCTTTCGAGGTTTCCCTCTTCTTCAGGTGAATGGAGAGTTCTGGCCTCAGACAGAGCATATAAAGCACAGACAGTTTACAGATTAGAATGCGTATCTTTACAGTGCTCCTTCCACACACATTGTCGGCCACTTTAGGACTTGAACAGCAGGTTAGGTGTAAAGATTCGCATTCTAATCAGTAATCTGTAAACTGTCTGTGCTTTATATGCTCTGTCTGAGGCCAGAACTCTCCATTCACCTGAAGAGGGAAACCTTGAAAGCTTGCGAGTTTACAATCAAATAAATCGGTTGGACTTAAACCTGGTGTTGTCAGACTTTTTACTGTAGCTCTATGTTGCAAAGATCACCATGCCAATTATAAGGCAAGGTTCTGAATAGCTCTAGGGTGCAATGCAAATGGCCAGTTGAGAATGGAGGGAGTGGTTGCAGGCAGTAAGAAGTATATGTCCTGACCCTTCATATTCCGAGTGAAATTTCAGTGTGGCTGGGTGGTGGAGAAGAGGGCTTTGCCCATGCCACCTTGGTCAGAGAAAAGAGCTAATGGAAGTTCCCGCACTACCTGGGAATTTCTGCCCATTATGTAATCAGATGTCTTCAGTGGGAGTCAGCTCAGCTGAGAGCTGACATGAGGACTTGATGGCCCAAGAAAGGCTCTCAAAATGCCTTTGGGTTATTGCAATCTATCCCATCCAATGAGTCTTAATTCCCCTGTAAAATGTTCCTTTTCGAATGTTTACCAATTCCTTTTGGAAAGTTGCCCAACCTCCTTCCAGCACACCTCCAGGCAACACATTCCAGATCATAACATTGCGTGAATTTCACTGGGTTAGCCTTTTATTCATTCTATGGAATTCTTAGTGAATGCATGAAACATTACCAAATTATCCAGTCATTATCATAATTATTATAGTTACCGTTCCATTCAAAACATATCATTACTCACAGACAAATTTTACCTTATAGACAACAGCGATATTTAATGTTCCTGGTGTTTACTCTTGTTGCTGCTCAGATAGAACGAAGGACTAAGTCAGTACAATTATCAACCTGACCAATCTTGCCAAAGTTATTTTTAAAAATTTCAACGAAGCAGAGGACCTTAGTGCCATGAAGAGGGGAGCATTCCATTTCCGGCACACGGTTTTAGTATCAAGCAATGTCAGATCAGGTATCACACAGACATACACAGAGTAACGCTCCGTCTGCTCTGCCCCAACATTGAGCCTCAGCCCCTGACCAATGGGCCAAAAGAGGCTCCCTCACATTTGATAGCATTACTTCAGGCTAGATATAAAATGAACAGCTCATTTCATATCACCTAAGGTTAGAATAATAACCCCACCTTTACCCTTGCAATCTACACATAGGGACAAACATCCTGGAAAGGCTGAGCGTTTTGTTTCAGCAATTTATTTTATTCAGAAAATTTGTAAAAGTACATCACATTAAAGGTCAAATTTAACCTGAATTTTACCAGCACGCCCACCCCAATTCCAGGTGCAGGCGTGGCTCGGGGAATGGCATTCTCTGTTAGCCTCAGGCTGAATCGTATGAACCTCAGGCAGATGTCTCAGTAAAATTCCGTCAAAAATATACATCTGTTTCTTTCAACATCGTCAATGAGGTTGATAATGTTCCTCACCTCATTGGCTAAACTCACCATTATCAGTTAAGTTTGTATGGTGTACATTTCCATGTATGGGCAGCGCACTGTTGCCTCACAGCACCAGGGACCTGCGTTCAATTCCCAACTTGGTTTACCGTCTACGTAGAGTTTGTATGTTCTCTCCGTATCTGTGTGGGTTTCCTCCAGCTGCTCTGGTTTCCTCCCACAGTCCAAAGATGTGCAGGTTAGGTTGATTGGCAGTGCTTAATTGCCCCTTGATGTCCTGGGATATGTAGGTTAGAGAGATTAGTGGGATAATTATGTGGGGTTACAGAGATAGGGCTTGGGTAGGATTGTTGTTGGTGCAGACTCTATTTTTTTGTTTAAAGAGAAATTGATTCATAGAATCCTTACAATCCTTAGAATCTTTATTTCATAGAATCATGCAGTGCAGAACAGGCAGTTTGGCCCATTAAGTTTGCACAAACACGTGTGAAGCACCTGACCTCCAACCTAATCCATTTGCCAGCACTTGGCCCATAGCCTTGAATGTGCCAAGTGCTCGTCCAGGTACTTTTTAAAGGTTGTGAGACAACCCGCCTCTACTACCCTCCCAGGCAGCACATTCCAGACCGTAATTCATGTCAACATTCTCTGGTACACATGGCCCGAGGAGCTTTACATGAGTGCTGGACACACTGTGTGCTCGGGTCGGGAAGCCTTGGACAGCTGACTTTCCCCATCCAGCGGGCCGAGATAGGGAACTCAGACGTGCATGTGGGCAGTTGGGAGAATGGTGGGAATGTGCTGGGGTGAGAGGAACAAAAACGTGCCAACCATCTGTGAAGACCATAAAGAAACAAACAACTTCTGAGAAAGCAACAATGAAATAGGCTTCAAAATTTTCAATAAGTATCCATTATCGTGAGCAAGCATCTTTAGTTAAGGGTACTGTATAATGTATGATTGCACTTTCAAAATGGAAAGGAAGCTTTGAAGTGCAGCCAACTGAGTCTCACAGCAGAAGTTTCTGCTGATTAAATGCAACTCCTAATTAAATGTAGAGTATTGTGGTAGCAAGTCTTTCTTTAGCTTTGTCACTCAAATTTCACACCTTACATTCCATTACCTTGCCAATAAACAGAGCAGCTGTGTTGCTCTCTTCTTTCCAAAGTGCTATTAATAATGATTTTCATAGATTCTTGTCAACCGCCAAAAAGTAGTCATCCTCAGTAATGTCATGTTACTTGAAGTTTTCCAAGCCACTCAGCAAACACCAGCCTTTATTGAAGAACAAAAGCAGCAAAAGGGAATTCAGGAACCAAACAAGAACAGGAGAGAACGGGAAGTAAGAAAAGAGGGCAAAAGAGAGAGATAAAGAGAAAGAGCATCAAAGAACAATAGAACAAATGAGAGAAAAATAGAGAGAAGAAGAGAAAGAAAAGTAGGGAGAGGAAAAAAAGAGAAAGAGAGCTTTAGTAGCAAGGAGCACTGGGGACAAATACAAAAGCACTGTGCGAGGGCAGTGCCGGGGTGGATTCTAATGGCTGCCATATGGAAGGGGATCATGTATGTGTAGTGGTGGAGGGTGAGGGGGGGTGGTGGCAGGAAGAGACAGTACACTGAAGGGGAGAGGATATGTCGACAATGACCGGGGGCCTGGGGAGTGGTGGTGGGGTTTGGGGGGGGGGGGGGGATGTGGTTGGTGAGGGGGAGATGCCCACAATGATCAGGAGGAGAGGGAGATGTCAGCAACAATGAGGGAATGGGATTGGTGAGAGGCAGATGTCAGTGAGGGGTTGGGGGTGGAGGGATATGAGGGGGGGGGGGGGGGGGGGAGAAGAGGGAAATGCCAGCGATGATGGTAGTGATGGTGGGATGGAGAGAATTGCTTGGGGGAGGGGGGGGGGGGGGGTGGTGTTGCATGCTCCTTATACCTCTGTGTGGGGGCGGGGCGTGATCTTTTTTTGCTCTGATCAGAGCGTCATTTTTAAAGTGTGCCACAATCTCTGTGCAGCCAGCTTTTCCAGTGTCTGCAGCCCCAGCCCCATCAAAGTAACAGTGAGAAACACACCCCTGCCTTTTTACTGACAAAATGTCATCGGATCTGGAAAGAAACCCATCCGTTCCTGACACTTTGCCTTTTTTTTGATAAGATTCCAGCCACTATAACTAAGCAGAAATATAGGGCACAGGTTTATGTCCCCCTACTATCCATTTTTGCATATAACCAGAATGTAGTGAGGTATGAGTTAGCCCCTGTTGTATTTTTGAATGCAAGCTGTTGATACAAATTAAAAGCAGTCACGGTGCCAATGCCAATCCATAGGGAAGTCCACTCAGTACATTCACCCTTCCTGGAAATATTTAACCAGTACATAAAATTTCTCACTCTTCAGATATCTATCAACTGGGAGTTACATAAAGAAAAAAGTAATGAGGTGCCACACTTGTGGCTTCAGGTCAAACATGATGTAGGTTTGTATAGGAAATTTTACTTGTCCAAGGTCCAAAATGGAAGAATTCAAAAGCCCGTGAATCCCTCTGCTTACATCATTAGCGATTCCGTGGTGTTCTACCAGCGGAGAGGAAACCACTTTAAATACATAACTTCAGCCAATTCCTTTTCTCATTTTTGCTCCCAATCCACATCACTTCAATACTAACTTGTAGCTTTTAAGTAGAACATTGTTGAATGATTTTATTTGTTTTTGCAAGTCTAGATTCCTAAGGTCAGAGAGCTTCCTATAGTCCCCTGAGGATTGGTGCCTTTTAAAAAAAGCCAAAGGCTGGGCAGGCAGAATTTTCCTCTTCCACTGGCTGGGTTGTAGTGAGAGTGTACTGGGCAAGCTCCAGGATAGACTTCAATTTCTACAGCACCTTTCACAGCCCCAGGGCATCCAAAAGCCTTTTACAACCAATGGGCTTTGGCTATCCAGTCCAGCTCGCCAATCAGTGGACAGTGAAGTCTCAATGCCACAGTAATGCACCAGCTTGGAGGTTATAGAGACCCACACGTAGGTGCCATCTCTTCAATACATTCGATCGTGCACACAAACAGTTCAGGGAGAAAGTTCTCAGTTAACTCAAATTACACAAGGAGGGCCAGTGACATAGGACAATGTTTCCCAGCATGATTCTGAACAAACGCCATGTGTAAGTTAGCATGGCGGCGGTGCGCTGTTTTGAAGAATTACTGACTCTTTATCATCATTGGGCTAAATTATTAGGAGGCAATAGGAGACTGGGTTCCTCCCAGGATTTCGGCAGAACGACTTTTCAAAATAAGGACCTTTGATTTAAATCAATGTAAAATGACAATGACAAAACGTGCAGAAAATATTCTGTATTGCTTCCAGCTAATTTGTCAAGTTTTATAGACATAGGCAGGCAATGTAGCTGCCTTTAAATTCTGACTTAACTCCAAGTCAAACTTTACACAACAGCTACAAAACAACAGCTCATTTACATTTCAACCATTGCTTCCAGTTTCCCTCGGGCATTCTGTAACCATTTAGACCTCCATGGATGCATCCTTTGATTCTACACTCATTGGCCTTTACTTGGTTATTTAATCATTCCAGGTTTCAGCCAGACCTTCTATCCATCACCATCACCACACCCACCCTACCCCTTCACCAGCTCCCCCCCCCCCCCGCAATACACACACACACACACACACACACACATATACACACGCTATCCTATTTCTCTGGCTCTATATTTTCTTAAAACCTCTCAGCACTAAAACAAAATGGTCTGTGTTTTTATGTGTTGCAGGGGTTGCAATTCACTACCTTGCCATGCCAGTTCTGGTGGAGTGGGAAGCACACGAATTTGATGCTGGCACCCCGTTTCCATAATGCCACAAGGTGATCAGTGGCTGTCTTCGTGCTCAGCCGGACGTTGTACTGATATCATATGGTGCAGCCAACTTTCTGTTCCTAAATACAGCCTGTCCCTCTTTTCAAAAGGCTGCATTGGATAACAGGAGCCTGCTGCTGAAACCATTGCTGCAATCTTCAACAATAAAAATGGAACAGTAGAGAGAGGGCTCCAGGGTCACGGATGCAGCACTAGAGGCATCACTGGTGAAGGAGTACCTGTGGTCCTCTGCAGGGAAGGCAACCTTTAAGAACAACTCTAAGAAGTGACCGGTGGCTGGGGAGATTTAATTCCTCGTGTCTCTGCCCAAGGACCTGGCAGCTGTGCTAATGACCATAAATGGGTAGTCAAGGTCAGTGAATGCATCTTCGTAGGATATCGTCAACCTGCTCACCGTCTCATCCTGCTCACAAGGGCACACCCCTGTCACTCAACCACCAGCAGTCACTGCACTCAGGGCTCATGCCTGGCCTTCAGATACCCCACCATTCTCACATCCATTCCAAAGCAGACAGCCTCACAGTCATCTCTTGCTGCCCCACACTGCAGCTTCAGCAGGCCAGCTGTGGTTAGCACACTGGTAGCTCTTGACTCGCAGCTCATGATCTCTGGAAAACCAAGATAAGCCATTGCACCTTCATTTTAAACATTCAGTAGCATTATCATCGTGGAACTCCCCCACTAATACAATAATTATCATTAACCAAAAACTGAACTATACCAGCCATATAAATACTGCTACAAGAATAGGTTGGAAATTCTGCAGAAAGTAACTCACCTGTTGACCCCCTGTCCACCATCTACAAGACACAAATCAAGACCGCAATGGAATACTCTCCACTTGTCTGGATAAATGCAGACCCAACACTGAAGACACTCGACCTCATCCTGGACAACGCAGCCGTTTGACTGGTGCCAATTCCACCACCTCCTGGATCCACTCCCTCCATCACTACGTTGGCAGTACATGTACCATCCACAGCAACTCACCAAGGATCCTTGGCCAGGACCTTCTAAACCTACAACCTCTACCATCTAGGAAGACAAGGGCAGCAGATGCATGGGTACACCACCATCTGCAATTTCCGCTCCAAAGCCACTCACCGTCCTCACTTGGAACTATATTGCCGTTCTTTCCTGGAACTCCCTTCCTAACAGCACTGTGGGTAGACTTACACCACTTGGACTGCATCAGTTCAAGAAGGTGGCTCACCATGACGTTCCCAAGGGCAATAAATGCTGTCCTAAGCAGCGACATGCACATCCTGTAAAAAAAATCAAAACAAACTCCTGGACAATGAGTGTGGAAACCAGGCTGTCAGGCAAATGCTGGAGATATGACGAGAGAGTGAGCAGAGGCAGGGGGTAATAGGATCGTGATTAAAATTCTGATTTATGAAAAGCCCAAAATCATTCAGAAAAAGCTGAAACAAAAGTCCTCAGTTCCATATTCCCACTCATTCTAAATAATGAATGAATGAATTAATGAGTATGTGTTTATTCTGTAAGAAATGGTAAATTGCAACCTGGATTCCAATCATCCTCCTGTTGCAGTTCACAAAGCTGTAAAGAATTGCACCTGTGTATTTACAAACATGGAAATGAGACCACATTCCCACTGGGCTCCAGGTTACACTCAATCTTTTTATTTAAAAGGGAACATGGCAGATTTATCCACTGATAAATCAAACGAGGAATATTAGTGACAAATCAAACGATTAGAAAGCAAATGGTTCATTGGCAGATCTACTACTCCCAGTTAGAGATGTTGCTAAAAGGAGAGACCCAGGAATACGTACTCCAGATTTTCCAGAATAATGGAATCTGTTATCACTGAGTTTATCACTGCAACAATGTATTTATATAGCACCCGACAATAACAACAATGCATTTATATAGCACCCATCACAGCAATGCATTTATATAGAGCCTGACAATAACAATATATTTATATAGAGCCCAACAATAACAACAATGCATTTATGTAGAGTCCAACAGTAATAACAATGCATCTATATAGCTCCCAACAATAACAACAATGCACTTATATAGCTCCCAACATTAACAATGCATTTATATAGTTCCCAACAATAACAACAATGCATTTATATAACTCCCAACAACAATGCATTTATATAGAGTCCAACATTGACATTAACAACAATGCATTTATATACCCCTTGACAATAACAACAACAATGCATTTATATAGAGCCTGACAATAACAACAACAATGCATTTATATAGAGCCTGACAATAACAACAACAATGCATTTATATAGAGCCTGACAATAACAACAACAATGCATTTATATAGAGCCTGACAATCACAGCAATGCATTTGTATAGCACCCAATCACAGCAATGCATTTGTATAGCACCCAATCACAACAATGCATTTGTATAGCACCCAATCACAACAATGCATTTGTATAGCACCCAATCACAACAATGCATTTATATAGCACCCAACAATGCATTTATATAGCTCCCATCACAACAAAGCATTTATATAGCTCCCATCACAACAAAGCATTTATATCGCACCTAACAATAACAATGCATTTATACAGCTCACAATCACAACAATACATTTATGTAGCACCCAAGGATAACAATGCATTTATAAAGCACCCAAGGATAACAATGCATTTATAAAGCACCCAAGGATAACAATGCATTTATAAAGCACCCAACAAGAATGCATTTATATAGCTCCCAATAGCAACAACGCATTTATATAGCGCCCAACAATAACGCATTTATATAGCGCCCAACAATAACGCATTTATATAGCGCCCAACAATAACGCATTTATATAGCGCCCAACAATAACGCATTTATATAGCGCCCAACAATAACGCATTTATATAGCGCCCAACAATAACGCATTTATATAGCGCCCAACAATAACGCATTTATATAGCGCCCAACAATAACGCATTTATATAGCGCCCAACAATAACGCATTTATATAGCGCCCAACAATAACGCATTTATATAGCGCCCAACAATAACAACAATGCATTTACACAGCTCACAATCACAACAATGCATTTACACAGCTCACAATCACAACAATAGCACCCAACAATGCATTTATACAGCTCTTAACATTAACAATGCATTTATATAGCACCAATAACAATGCATTTATATAGCGCCCAACGCATTTATATAGCGCCCAACGATAACGCATTTATATAGCGCCCAACAATAACAACAATGCATTTACACAGCTCACAATCACAACAATGCATTTATATAGCACCAATAACAATGCATTTATATAGCACCAATAACAATGCATTTATATAGCGCCCAACGCATTTATATAGCGCCCAACGATAACGCATTTATATAGCGCCCAACAATAACAACAATGCATTTACACAGCTCACAATCACAACAATGCATTTATATAGCACCAATAACAATGCATTTATATAGCACCAATAACAATGCATTTATATAGCGCCCAATGCATTTATATAGCGCCCAACAATAACAACGCATTTATATAGCGCCCAACAATAACAACGCATTTATATAGCGCCCAACAATAACAACGCATTTATATAGCGCCCAACAATAACAACGCATTTATATAGCGCCCAACAATAACAACGCATTTATATAGCGCCCAACAATAACAACGCATTTATATAGCGCCCAACAATAACAACAATGCATTTACACAGCTCACAATCACAACAATGCATTTATATAGCGCCCAACAATAACGCATTTATATAGCGCCCAACAATAACGCATTTATATAGCGCCCAACAATAACGCATTTATATAGCGCCCAACAATAACGCATTTATATAGCGCCCAACAATAACGCATTTATATAGCGCCCAACAATAACGCATTTATATAGCGCCCAACAATAACGCATTTATATAGCGCCCAACAATAACGCATTTATATAGCGCCCAACAATAACGCATTTATATAGCGCCCAACGCATTTATATAGCGCCCAACGCATTTATATAGCGCCCAACGCATTTATATAGCGCCCAACGCATTTATATAGCGCCCAACAACGCATTTATATAGCGCCCAACAACGCATTTATATAGCGCCCAACAACGCATTTATATAGCGCCCAACAACGCATTTATATAGCGCCCAACAACGCATTTATATAGCGCCCAACAACGCATTTATATAGCGCCCAACAACAATGCATTTACACAGCTCACAATCACAACAATGCATTTATATAGTACCCAATGCATTTATATAGCTCTTAACATTAACAATGAATTTATATAGCACCCAATGCATTTATATAGCTCTTAACATTAACAATGCATTTATATAGCACCAATAACAATGCATTTATATAGCACCCAATGCATTTATATAGCGCCCAACGATAACGCATTTATATAGCGCCCAACAACAATCACAACAATGCATTTATATAGTACACAATGCATTTACACAGCACCAATAACAACGCATTTATACAGTCCCCAATCACAACAACGCATTTATACAGTCCCCAACAACGCATTTATACAGTCCCCAACAATCACAACAACGCATTTATACAGTCCCCAACAATCACAACAACGCATTTATACAGTCCCCAACAATCACAACAACGCATTTGTACAGTCCCCAACAATCACAACAATGCATTTATATAGCACCCAACAATTAAAAAATGCATTTATATAGAGCCCAACAATAACAACAATGCATTTATTTAGCTCCCAACATTAACAATGCATTTATATAGAGTCTGACATCAACAACAGTACAATTGTGTAGCTCCTGGCATTAACAAGAACATATTGTATAGTTCCTGACAATAACAACAATGTACCTATATAGCTCTCAACATTAACAACATTGCATTTATATAGCTCCCAACATTAATAATGCATTTGGATAGAGTCTGACATCAACAACAGTACATTTATACAGCTCCTGGCATTAACAATGTATTTATATAGTTCCCGACAATAACAATACTGTATTTATATAGCTGCCGACATTAACAACAATGCATTTATATAGCTGCCGACATTAACAACAATGCATTCATTTGGGCTTGACATTAACAGCACTGCGTTTAAATAGGGCCAGTCATTAAGAACGGTGCATTTATGTAGCTCCCGACATTAGCAACATTGCACTTATGTAGAGCCCGACAATAACAACAATGCATTTATATAGCTCCCAACATTAACATCACTTCCAACAGTAACAAAAATGCATTTATTATAGAGCCCAACGATAACAAAAATGTATTTGTATAGAACCTGATTATAACAATACTGCATTTATATAGCTCCCAACAATAACAACAATGCATTTACACAGCTCCCAACAATCATAACAATGCATTTATATAGAGCCTGGCAGTAACACTGCATTTATACAGCTCCCAACACTAACAACAACGCATTTATATAGAGCCCAACAATAACAACAATGCATTTATATAGCTCTGAAAAGTGTTAAATTGGAAAAAACGTCGAGTAGTGGGACTTGCTGAATGGCTCTAGAGAGATGCCAGTCATGGAGTTTCATGGAAATAGTATTGTTCGAAACTAATTGGAGCTTATTTCCTTGTGGTGGAGGTCATTCTGGAATGCAGAATAGCTGGTCTCAAATATCTGTCAGGGGTTTGGGAAGTTAGCAGCAGAATTTGGTGATTAGGTGATCAGAAGGCATTAACTGAAAAATGAAGGGGAAGCTAGAAACACTGTTGTATAAAAGGTTGATAGCTATTTGGAATGTATTTTCAGGAGTGCCGACACAGACAGGAGGAGGTGAAAGAACCACGCAATGTTTCACTATTGAAAAACATCTGCTGGAATTTTCCAGACTCACCCGCCAGCTGGGATTTTCCAGTCCTGCTGCTGTGGGTGGAGATTTGGCTGAATGCCAAATTCTCTGTTCTCACTGGCAGCTGTAGAGGGGCATGTGAGCCCAGAGCATTCCTGCCACTATGGAAATCTGGGGTTTTTCCCCACCTTTTGTGACCTCAGGACATTCTAAAGTGCTTCACAGCCACTGAAACATGTTCGAGGCACAGGCACTGTTGTAATGTAGGAAACATGACAGCCAATTTGTGCACAGCAAACTCCCAAACAGCAATGTAATAACTGGTCCATCTATTTTAGTGATGTTGAAAAAAGGCATAGAGATCGCTCAGGGAGAATGCCATCGTTATTTTCTTTTAAATAGAAATAGGATTTTTAAACCCACCTGAGACAACAAGTAAAGCCCTCAGTTTAAAATCTCATCCCAACGATGGAATCTGTGGCACTGCAGCATTCCCTCAGTACTGCACTGCAGTGCCATTATAGATTTTGTGCTCAAGCCTCTGGAAGAAGAATGAAGCCTTTTTCATTTAGCTAATCACCTGCCGGCCCACATCATCAAGCTCACCAGCTACCCCCAGACATTCCTCAGTGGCAAAGTGATATCTCAATGTTGTAAACACTTGCTTCACAATTTCCACTCGGCAATGTTGGCGATTGATCTCTCTCAATGATTTCCAAACAAGACAGTGGTTTTGTGGGAATGTGAATGGGCTTGTACTGCTAGAAGCCCAGGATAATGCTCTGGGAACTTGGGCTCAAATCCCACCACAGCAGCTGGTAGGATGGAATTAAATTCAGCTAACAAAATACACATATGAAACTTCATCTCACGCTACCGATCATAGAATTGCTGTAGTGGAGAAGGAGGCCAATCAGCCCATTGAGTCTGCATCAACAGCAATCCCACTCAGACCCTATCCCTGTAACCCCACGTATTTACCCTGCTAATCCCCCTGACACTAAGGGGGAATTTAGTATGGCCAATCAACCTAACCTGCACATCTTTGGACTGTGGGACGAAATTGGAGCACCTGGTGGAAACTTGCAGAGATACAGAAAGAAAGTGCAAACTCCACACAGACAGTCACTGGAGGACAGAATTGAACCCAGGTCCCTGGAGCTGTGAGGCAAGTGTTAAGTCATATCTAGCTCATGAATGGCCTTTCAGGAAGAAAAAATTGTCATCCTTATCTGCTCTGACTTCAGAGCCTCTGCAATGTGGTTGATTCTTACCTGTCCTATAAGCAAGCTACTCTGTTCAACAGCAAATAAGGATGAGAAACAAATTTTGGCCTTGGCAGTGATGTCAACATGTCGTGAAAAAAGAAAATGTGTGTCCACACCAGGTGTTTCAGGAAGGTATGGAACTTCCAGGAAGCAGCAGAGTTGGTGCTGTCCAGGAAGAGGGTTAACCACAGACTCCAATGGAATTCATAGCTTATTGTCAAAACATTACATAAGGCCTGACTATTTGAGTTTTTTTCCCCTCAGGTTTCAGCTTAACAATTATGGTGATTGTCCCTTTAAGGGTAACATAGCTGAGTAAGGGTTACATGGTCCCATATGACCAATACTCTACTGTGTTGCCATTAAAGGGACAATCACCACAACAATGCATATGATCTGGATAGGTACTTGTTCACCTGAACCCTGGTTGCTAACAATCTAAACTCAAATGGTTAAGCCACACATTCGGAGTATTGTGTGCATTTCTACCAGAAGGATTTGAAAGCTTTGGAAAGAGTGCAAAGAAGGTTCATCAGGATGTTGCCTGATCTCGAGGGTGTTGACTATGGAGGAGAGGTTGAGTAAACTAGGATTGTTTTCACTGGAAAGACAGAGGATGAGGGGAGACCTGATTGAGGTCAAAAAATTATGAGAGGCATAGACAGAGTGGGTAGTCAGAGGCTTTTTCCTGGGATGGAATTGTCAATTACAAGAGGGCACAGGTTCAAAGTGAGACAGGGGAAGTTTAAGGGAGATGTGCGATGGAAGTTTTTCACTTAGAGAGTGGTGGGTGCTTTGTTTGTTGTTCTTTAGCAAAAGATTGACTTAGTCTAGTCTCCCAAAAACAGAACCTTTATATGTTACCACAGTACCTCATTAACTGGAAAACACTGTGGGATATCCTGAGGTCTGCTTCCTTCTTTCCATCATACACGCACATGAATCGATAGGAGGTCTTGTAGCACAGTGGTAGCATCTCTATGCCTGGACCAGAAGCTCTGAGTTCGAGTCCAATGCCAGGAATTTTTTGGCCACAGAAGGAGTATTCATAACACAGTTCAAAGAGCTGATAATCAGTTTGGAAATCCTTCCACCACTTACCCACTATTCCCCAAAAGGAAAAATTTGTGTGAAGATATGCTAAAAAGTAACTTGGGACTGCCTGCGTGCTAATACTTCATTTATTGTGTATATACTCTTTCAGTCATTAGTTTTGCCTTGGATTTTAGACCACAGCCTTTCACCAAGTGCTCTGAAATGAAAATAAAAGTCACTAATAAAAGACACTTGTCTAATTGTTGATCTCCCACCTCTGCTTTGTCCTGTAAAAATCATGCAAGCTTCTCCAGTCTTCAAGGAAAGCAACATGATCACTTTTCATCCCTGTTGTGACCTGTGTCATAGACAACAAGCATCATGGAGAAGGTATATTCTAAAAGGCACAGAGAGCTGTCATATTTATTTTATAATTGGTTTATTGAAAAACTATCATGGAGGCAGGTGACAAAGTGGTGATACAAATAATAAAGCCAGTAATCATAAGTCATGACACAGTCACAGAGACTTATTAAAATAAAAATAAAGTATACAATTATAAAAGGCTTGCACAATTATGATCAATTCATCATTCAAATAATTACAATAGGTTGCAAAAGGCAGGTCTTTACAGAATAGAAATGAAAGGCTTACATATTGTGTCGAAGTCCGTAGATCATATGTTGTCAGGCTGTGTTCATTAAATTCCCCATTATTTACCTACTATTTGTAAGTTTTATAAAGTAGGATAGCCATGAGAATTCACCTCCAGAAATTGGCAGAATCTGCAGACAATTCTGCAAGGGTTCCATTGATCTCTCACTGAAATTATGGTGGTCAGGAGTGATATGTATTTGCATACTGCTGACTGAATACCTGATGGAAGTAAGCACAAATTAGCAATTACATTCCAGGCTGTCTTGTCAAGCTTTTATTATCCATTGACAAGAATATTCCATAGAGTCTACATTTTCCAAGATCTGTCCTCCTCCAATTCTCTTACACATCCCCAGTTGTTATCTCATCACCATTGGTGGCCGTGCCTTCAGCTATCTCAGCCTTAAGCTCTAGAATTCTCACACTAAATCTCACTGCCTTCCTTTAAGATACTCTTTAAAGGCTACCCTTTATTAATTGATCATGGGAGTAATTTGAGTTCGTCTACTTGGTTCGACCTGAAAGAACCTCCCCCGCCCCCCTTTATTAATTGATCATGGGAAATGAGTGTTGTTTATTTCTTCTCCCTAATTGCCCTTGAAGTGATTGTAGTGAGCTACCCTCCTGATCAGCTGCATTCCATTAGTATCAGTACACCCTTAGAGCTGTTAGGGAGGGAGGTCCAGGATTTCCACTCAGTGTTAGGGAAGCAACTATGATATAATTCCAATTCAGGATGGTGTTATGGCTTGGATGGGAACTTGCAAACAATGGTGTTTTCCAATCATCTGATGTCCTTGTCTTTCTCGGTTGTAAATGGAAAGTGCTGTCAAAGAAGCTTTGGCAAGTGCTGCAGTGCATCTTGTCTCCGTGCCTGCTGGGCACCGCAGGGGCTGGTGTGCGTTATAGACCCCCTCAATCACATTTTGATTTAATGTTTTAAGTTTCCTTTGGACTTTGGTTTCTGTTCAGGCCGTTCCCCCCCACTTCCTTTTCGGGGGGGCCGCCCCTCTTAATTTGTCCCTAAGTTAATTTGAGTTGGTTTTACTCGTTTAGCTCATGACAAGAACTGCAGTGCATCTTGTAGTTTGTAACCATGATAATTGAATGGTGGAGGCACTGACTGTTTAAGGTGTTTGGTGGGGTGCCTGTCAAGTGGGTAGCTTTGTCCTGGATGGTGTTGTACTTCTTGAGTTTCATTACAGCTGCACCATCCAGGCAAGTGGAGAGTGTTCTATCACACTCCTAATATTTGCATTGTAGTTTGTGTGTGTGTGTGTGTGTGTGTGTATGGGACTTGCTTTTGTAGCCACAGTGCTAGACTCATCCAGTTAAATTCTTGATTAATGGTGACCCTCTTGGACTTGATGGTGAAGGGCTCAACGATGATAATCCATTGAAAGTAAAAGGGATGTGGTTATACTTTCTCCTGGTCGTTACCAAACCTTGTTCACACTATTAGTCATCTGTTCTAATATCACTTTAAGCTTTAAGTTTATTTATTAGTGCCACAGACAGGCTTACATTAACACTACAATAAAGTTACTATGAAAAATCCCTAGTGCCACACTCTGGCACCTGTTTGGGTACACTGAGGGAGAATTTGGCATAGCCAATCCATCTAACCAGCACAGCTTTCAGGTTGTGGGAGGAAAATGGGGCAACTGGAGGAAACCCACGCAGATATGGGGAGAACATGCAGACTCCTCACAACCATTGACCCAAGCTGGGAATCAAACTCGGATCCCTGGCACTGTGAGGCAGCTGTGCTAACCACTGTACCACGTGCTGCCGTGGCTGTATCAACTTTTGCCTGCTAACAGGTCCATGAATTGACTTAAGATGTTTTACAACTTTTAAGGTGTTGTAGACAAGTTGTTGTTGGTATTATCCTTAATTGGGTAGAACTGAAAATTTCAGAAGTAACCAGAGCTGGTTTAATTCAGTATTGAAAGAGATCTGAACTGTTTCTCTCTCCACAGATGCTGTCAGGCCTGTTGAGATTTTCCTGCACTTTCTGTTTTTATTTTAGATTTCCAGCATCAACAGTCTGTTACTTTCCTTTGGTTTATTGCAGTTTCCATCGAGGGATTAATTTTTTATCAGCATTCAGAATCAGTTTATTCACTGATAGTCATTCCTCTTATTTCTTCATTATACTCCTGATGCCCAAGAGCTTATTAAATTACTCCCAGTCATCCATGCATATGAAAATGTGCATTATCACCAATCCCACTTGTATCAAAACAGGGGAAGAGTTGGGGCCAGATTCTCCCATTTTGAGGCTAAGTGCCCAAGCTGTTGGGAAAATGAGAACGTTTCCTGTTGGTGTTGGCAGCATCTTTCAAGTGGGATTCACCATCTGAAAGATCTTAATACGCTCATTTCAAGCAACCCGTCCACCAGCACCGCTGATCTGTATCTTCACAGAGTTGGGATGAACTGGGTGCCCTATAAATAGTGTCCAAATTCTGGAATTCCCAACCTTATTTTGGGCTGTCTGATTTCTGGGAATGCCTTTAAAGGGGCTGGCTCCTGTCAAAAGCCTGCATTTGGCACACCCAACCTGGCTGGCCCCATTGTGGAGACAAGCATATACTACTCACTAGGATCTTATAGCCCCTGAAAGGAGTTCTAAACCTTAATCTGTGTAGGGGACCTTTTAATATGTAACTTTAAAAGCTCTTCCCCATACTCCCATGCCAAGTTGTGCACCTTTATTTCCATTAACCCTCCCCTGCTTCATGATCCCTTATGCTTCTTAGAGCAAGTTAGGCCCCCCTCCCCAACCCTCTGCATCCATTCAAGCTAGATGTCCAGGTTCTAAGCCAAGCCTCATTATGTAAGCTTGGCTGACAACCTGAACAATCATATTAAAACATCTGAGGCTCAGGGAAAATCTTGTTTCTTTTCAGTTAAGACTTCCTGATCTCTGCTGTCAATTTTACAATATTTGTTTATACATGTTAAGTGGGTTCAAGTGCATGTGGTTTTTATTATTGATACTTTAAAGGGTCTGGATGATTGACACTTTCAGTAGCTTAGAGTGAATTTCCTTTTCACCCCAGGAGAAAGTTATAAACAGATAACTTTTTTTAAAACCTTATTTTTAAACATAATACTATACATTGTAGGGTTCACTGTCCCACTATATACTGTCTGGAACCAATGTGTATTTAAGCACCATAACTTGGCATGGGAGCATGAAGGCAATGGTGCATGGGTAGAAGGATACAGTTTGGCATTAAGGACCATGGGGGTGATGAGTGGGGGCATAACATGGTATGGATGGTAAACAGGGAGGGTGAGGGGGTGTGAAGGATAAGGGCTAATGGGCCTTTGTACGTTCATTTTCAGTGGCCCACCTCCACAGTGGTAGCTCATGTCGATATCTATTCCCTATTTCTAACTAAGCAAACTGGCTCCACTCAGTCTGCACCTGCTCCCCAGCAATGAACATCCCACATTTGTTCCCACTTTCTTCCAAGGCAACTGGCCAGTATGGGGATTGTCCAATGTCCCACTACTCACCTTGAGGAAGAAAATCCAGATCCTATTCAGTTCACATTCAAGAGCCAACATGAGTTAGCTCCTCCAGAAGAAACAACTTGCAAATTACGTAACGCCTTGGAGTGGTAAAACATCTCAAGATGCTCCACAGAGGCAGCTGAAATGAGATAGTGAGCCATATAAGGAAAGAGTTGACCAAAAAGAGTAGGTTTTAAGGAGCATCTTAAAGGAGGAGAGAGAAACTAGAGAGGTTTCAGAAGGAAATTCCAGAGGCTTGGACCTAAGTAGTCAATGATACAGCCACCAATGGTGGGACAAAGACAACTGCGGTTGCACAGGAGTCCAGAATTAGGTGAGTGCAGACATCTCAGAAGGTTTAGGATGAGACACCACAAATAGAACTGAATACCTTTGGCACTTTTGTTATTAATTTCACGATGAAGATCAGCAATTCACTTTGATCAACACCAAAGACTCACTTCACCTTTTATCTGTGGCACCTAAATTAAGACATTTATGATGGTAATTAAAAAACATTCAATGCTTTTCGTTGGAGTGCCAACATTTGCTTTTCAAATCGAGCACGACAAATGAGGTAGGGGCTGAGAGCTACTGAGAGCTATTTTTAGTCACAGGGTGATATACACTGTGTTTCAGAATAGCCATTACCCATTAAATCCTGGAGCTCTTTAATATTTGCATGAATTCCTTGATCTGTTTAATGATATTCAACATGAGGTGTCACTACTTGGAATACAATAGAGGATATCTGAGAGGGTGGATTGTCAGGAAAATTAAGATTGCAAAGTAATGCTGAAAGACTTATACATTCACTGCATATACTGAATGCCAGTGTTGATGTATTCTGGCTTCCATAACACAAAATCCATTAGCCCTATTAATCTATGATTTGACACATCCCAATAAGCAGACAACCATTGGACAAGGGTTTCTTTCAGTAACCCCTTCAAAAGAATCCTTGACAAAACATTATTGTCTTGTTCATTTCAAAAACAAACTCCCCTCGCACAATCAGCAAATCCCTTCTTGAAGAATTACAAGACAAATGATCCTAATAAATGAAAACGTGTCTTCATTCCCTTGCGGTTGTCAGATAATGTGGTCGTAAATGATTCAAAGACAAAACCTGACTTCCTGACAGGGATTTTTGCAATAGGTAGCGGCTGGTTGTTTGATCGCTTACAGAAGGCAATATTTTGATCTCCCCCTGGTTAAGGAGAAGGCACGTCCGCAAGAGCACATATCAGTTGTAAAACAAGGGCTTGAGGTAACAGTCCCTATAAAAATTCAAAATCCATATTCCTAATAAATACGTAGGAAATAATATGTAAAGGATAAAGGGCTGAGTAATGGCACAATGCCACTGGGGACAACTGATGAATATACGTATATTTATATAGTAATTTATCACAGCTAGGCATCTTAAATGCTTCACATTATGAGTGAGTCTGAAGTGCAGTGACTTCTGTTATGTATGAGCCATTCCATACAGCATTGTTTCACAAATACTGCTGACATGTATAGTGGCATTACTGGACAGACTTGCATTTATATCAGACAGATGAATCTTCACTCCCAAGTTTGGAATGCTGAGTGAGAACATTTCCCAATTCTGTGCTCCCACTCATGAGCAAAATACCCCAACTCTGCAAACCTGACTCGGGAGAAAGTATCCCAAATATTCGAATTTTTATTCCAGGGGAGGCACAACTCAGGGCATCCAAAAGTACTTTATAACCAATAAAAGATCTTTCACGTGTAGTCACTGTTGCAATGTTGGGGACAGTTACCAGCCCCAGTTTTGATGGGGGTGCCCCCACATCCCTAATTGGTTTGGAGATGGATTTGCCTTATGGTGGAAACAGAGACAGACCCATATGAGTGCAAGCCCAATTTGACCAGACCACAGCAGCTATTACTGTGGCTGCCATTTCATTGCCTTGAAAGAAACTCATGATAGAGAGAAGCCAGGGCAAGCCAGCTCCTCAATTTGTGGATGCAGAACAGCCCTCCTAGATTGAGCAGGCCTGGTTGAAGTTTGTCAGCAGACAGAGAATGATGAAGTGTAGAAAGAGGTTCAATGACTGTACCCACTCTAAAAACATAAGAACATAAGAAATAGGAGCAGGAGTAGGCCATCTAGCCCTTCGAGCCTGCCCCGCCATTCAATAAGATCATGGCTGATCTGTCGTGGCTCAGTTCCACTTTCCCGCTTTCTCCCCATAACCCTTAATCCCCTTGCCTACCAAAAACCTATCTACCCGCGTCTTAAATATATTTAGCAAGGTAGCCTCCACCACTTCAACGGGCAGAGAATTCCAGAGATTCACCACCCTTTGAGTGAAGAAGTTCCTCCTCAACTCTGTTCTAAACTGCTCCCCCCCTTATCTTGAGGCTGTGCCCTCTAGTCCTACTGTCCTTTCTGAGTGGGAAGAACCTCTCCACCTCTACCCTATCCATCCCTTTCGTCATCTTATACGTCTCAATGAGATCCCCCCTCATCCTTCTAAACCCTAACGAGTACAAGCCCAGTCTGAAAATGTTAAATTAAAAGTGGAGGAATTTAGAGTAGCTAAGAGTAGTGGGCGAGAAGAGGATTGGGAGAGGTTTAAATGTCAACAAAGATTGACAAAGAAGTTGATAAAGAAGGGTGGGAGAAACTATGAAGCTGGGCTAGCGCTTAATATAAAAAAGGATAGCAAGAGTTTTTATAAATATATAAAAAGGAAGAGGCTGGCTAGGGTGAACGTTGGTCCTTTAGAGGATGAGAAAGGGGACCTAGTGGTAGGGGATGGGGATATAGCTCAGGTATTGAATAACTTTTTTGTTTCTGTCTTCACGGAGGAGGACGTGAATAATTTGCCGGGTGTTAGAGATGGAAAGGTGGTAGGACTGGAGGGTCTTAATGACATTACTGTTACTAGAGAGGGGGTGCTCGACAGACTGGAGGGGCTGATTGTGGACAAGTCCCCAGGACCGGATGGAATGCATCCGAGGGTTCTGAAAGAAATGGCGGAGGTTATAGTGGATGCCTTGGTGGTTATTTTCCAGACGTCGCTGGATTCCGGGGAAGTGCCGGAAGATTGGAAAACGGCTAATGTTACGCCGTTGTTTAAGAAGGGTGCCAGGCAAAAGGCGGGGAATTATAGGCCGGTTAGTTTAACGTCTGTGGTAGGTAAAATGTTAGAATCCGTCATTAAGGAGGAAATTGCGAGGCATCTTGAAGGCAATTGCTTGATAGAGCGGACGCAGCACGGTTTCATTAAAGGGAAGTCGTGTCTGACAAATTTACTGGAGTTCTATGAGGATGTGTCTAGGGCGGTGGATAGAGGAGAGCCGGTGGATGTGGTCTTTCTGGATTTTCAGAAGGCGTTTGACAAAGTACCTCACAAGAGGTTATTGCAGAAGGTCGAGGGACATGGAGTTGGGGGTAGGGTGTTAGCGTGGATAGAGGATTGGTTGTCAAATAGGAGGCAGAGAGTGGGGGTCAACGGGTGCTATTCAGATTGGCGGATGGTGACTAGTGGAGTGCCCCAGGGGTCGGTGCTGGGGCCTCAGCTTTTTACCATTTATATAGATGATCTGGAGGAGGGAACCGAGTGTATGGTGTCGAAATTTGGTGATGACACCAAGATTGGGGGAACGGCAAATTGTGCGGAGGGTGTAGAGAGTCTGCAGAAGGATCTAGATAGGCTGGGCGAATGGGCCAGGAAATGGCAAATGGAATTTAATGTTGGCAAGTGCGAGGTGGTCCACTTTGGTAGGAATAATGGTAGGAAGGACTATTACTTACGTGGCGAAAAACTGCAGCAGGCGATGGTGCAGAGGGACCTGGGGGTCCTTGTGCATGAGTCGCAAAAACCCAGCTTGCAGGTGCAGCAGGCGGTCAGGAAGGCGAATGGGATGCTGGCCTTCATAGCGAGGGGAATTGAATATAAAAGTAGGGAGGTCTTGCTGCAGCTGTATAGGGCATTGGTGAGGCCGCAGCTGGAGTACTGTGTGCAGTTTTGGGCGCCGCACCTGCGCAAAGATATTTTGGCCTTGGAGGGAGTGCAGAGGAGGTTTACTAGGCTGATACCGGAGTTGAGGGGGTTGAGCTATGAGGAGAGGCTGAATAAACTGGGCTTGTACTCGTTGACGTTTAGAAAAATGAGGGGAGATCTCATTGAGACGTATAAGATGATGAATGGGATGGATAGGATAGAGGTGGAGAGACTCTTCCCGCTCAAAAAAGACAGTAGGACTAGGGGGCACAGCCTCAAGATAAAGGGGGGGTGGTTTAGAACGGAGTTGAGGAGGAACTTCTTCACTCAAAGGGTGGTGAATCTCTGGAATTCTCTGCCCGTTGAAGTGGTGGAAGCTGCTTCGCTAAATATTTTTAAGACGCGGGTTGATGGGTTTTTGATAAGCGAGGGGATTAAGGGTTATGGGGAGAGGGCGGGAAGGTGGAACTGAGCCACGACAGATCAGCCATGATCTTATTGAATGGCAGGGCAGGCTCGAAGGGCTAGATGGCCTACTCCTGCTCCTATTTCTTATGTTCTTATGTTCTTATTCAGCCTCTCCTCATAGCTCAACACCCTCAACTCCGGTATCAGCCTAGTAAACCTCCTCTGCACTCCCTCCAAGGCCAAAATATCCTTGCGCAAGTGAGGCGACCAAAACTGCACACAGTACTCCAGCTGTGGCCTCACCAATGCCCTATACAGCTGCAGCAAGACCTCCCTACTTTTATATTCAATCCCCCTCGCTATGAAGGCCAGCATCCCATTCGCCTTCCTGACCACCTGTTGCACCTGCAAGCTGGGTTTTTGCGACTCATGCACAAGGACCCCGAGGTCCCTCTGCACCGTAGCATGCTGCAGCTTTTCGCCCTGTAAGTAGTAATCCTTCCTACTATTATTCCTACCAAAGTGGACCACCTCACACTTGCCAACATTGTATTCCATCTGCCAGGTCCTCGCCCACTTGCTCAGCCTATCTAGATCCCTCTGCAGACTTTCCACACTCTAGATAGTTGGAGGCTTCATCTTCAGTGAAAGGGGGGGGTGGGGGGGGGCTGGGGGGGGCGGGGCCCCGGGGGGGGAGCGGGGGGGGCAGGGGGGCTGGGGGCGGGGGGGTGGCCGGGGGGGTGGAGAGAGAGAATTGACTCCTTAAAATGGACCAAGTTTTAGCAGTAACGATGAGTCCTGGCATTGTATTTGTGGATACGATAGTGGTTGACCTGTTGGTCATTGGAGACAGGGGTTTCTTGAAGTGCAAGGATATCAATGTTGTGCATCGTCAAGATACCCCTAGGATATTCACATATTTCCTGGGAAAGCTCTTTGGTGTTAAGTTGCAGTATTCTTGTTCCACTTCCTGACACATTGTTCGACCCTGGAAAGGGTGCTTTGATGATTTGAGTTATCACTCTGAAGACTGGGAGATTGTTGATCGATGTTTGATGGCATTTGCAGTGATTTCTCACTTTACGGAATATGAAGGCTGCAATCTTTCACGTTGATTGAGGGGGTGCACATACTTCCAGCCTGTCTGACAGCATGTTTCAGGTTGTGATGCATTGCAATGCCTCAGCACCAGTGGAGGGCTCCACTCTCCAAGGCTCATTCTTATGATCTCTTCCTGTGTCTCTGCAGCCTCAGGTATAGCTGCAATTAATCCAATGCCCTCAACACTGCCTGACCGAGAGAAGCAAGAGCAGAACTCACACCAAGCACTATCAACTTTAGGATGGCATGGTGGCATAGCGGTTAGCACTGCTGCCTCACAGCACCAGGAATCCGGGTTCAATTCTGGCCTTGTTTGTGCGGAGTCTGCATGTTCTCCCCTGTCTGCATGGGTTTTTTCCAGATGCTCTGATTTTCTCCCACAGTCCAAGGATGTACAGGTTAGGTGGATTGGCCATGTTAAATTGTCTCTTAGTTGTCACGGGGATTAGCAGGGTAAGTACGTGGGGTTACAGGGATAGGGCCTGGGTGGGATTGTTATTGGTGCAGATTCAATGGGCCGAATGGCCTCCTTCTGCGCTGTAGGGATTCTATGACTCTATGATTATTATGAAGTTTCCACCAGCGCAGATACAGTCAGATTGATGGATCCTCACATGTGGTTAGATAGGCTGGAATGGGTGATGAGCATGGCAATCCCTGAGACAGTGTGGGGTCATGGGCAGAGAATGGAGAAGACCACATCAGCTCATCTGCACCAACATGGCTCAGGGTTTTGACAGGTTGAGTTCCTCCACTGAGTGGCTAACCTCATGGACAGCCATATGTGACAATACTTGGTGGCATGCAGGAATGGTGCACTGGTGTTCACAGAACGCATGCCAGTCTCTATCACCCTGCTCAATCAGTGACACCAATTGTGCAGGGATGGCTAGAGGGGATCCCAGTTGTCACTCAGCCACTTGGAGCTACTAGGAGGATGAGAATGGCACCCCTCCTCAACAGGGTACATCCAGAGAGTGTGTCAGCACGGTGGCACAGTGGTTAGCACTGCTACCTCATAGTGCCAGGGACATGGGTTCATTGTGCAAACTCCACACAGACATTCTCCTCGTGTCTGTGCGGGTTTCCTCCAGGTGCTCCAGTTTCCTCCCGCTCTCCAAAGATATGTGGTTTAGGTGGATTGGCCATGCTAAATTGCCTGTAGAGTCCAGAGATGTTCTGATTAGATGGATTGGCCATAGTACATGTGCAAGGTTATGGGGATAGGACAGGGTTGGGCCTAGGTAAGACACTCTATCACACAGACGGTGCAGGCTCAATGGGCCAAATGGCCTCGTCCTGCTCTGTAGGAATTCTATGATTCTATGATCAGCATCCTTGGCTTCTCTGACTGAGGCATCATGAATGAAACATTCTCCCAGGATAAAGACTCCCCTTGCAGTAACACTGATGCAGCACCCTCTGGATGTACCCCCATGAGGAGGCTGATTGTCCCGTGTATCTCCATTCACTGAGCCTAGTGACAGGCTGCCAACCCAAGGGTGAAAGAGGAACAGTGTATGGAAGCATCCAGAGCAGAGGTGGAGGTGGGCTACTGGGCTCCAATTTCACTTATAAATGAGCACTGCATGACTTTGGGAATACATTGTGAATATTGACACAAGAAGACAGACATGTGAGCCTCCTTTTCCTAATGGTGATACAGGAGTCCAGAAATGAGGAGTAAGGGTCTGTGAACAGTATTAGTGAAATCTCTGCACAGATATACACCCTTCATTGGTGAGAGGAAGAGTTGTTCCAGGTTGTATATTCAATGGAAGCATCCTCACAGTTACCTCAAAGTGGGTTCCATACCATGCTGTTCCTCCTGGGTTAGAGGATCAGAGCTGAAACATGCCAGGGTCAGATGAATTCTGATGTTGATGGCACCCTAATGAATCCCTCAGGCCCTCAAGGCCCAACCATCTCCCCATGCACCTCTGTGTTCTGCCTTTTTTTTCCTTTTCTTTCACAACCTACTTTAACATTTCTCCCTTTCTACCTTTTTAAAAACCATGGTAACTTTAAATGTCACCGTTAAATCTCCCTTTAGCTTTCCCTGCTCCATGGAGAACAATCACAGTCTCTCATCCCTGGTGGTATTCTAATAAATCTCAGATCTCCAGCAGCACGGTGACTCAGTGGTTAGCACTGCTGCCTCACAGCGCCAGGGACCCGGGTTTGAATCCTGGCTTAGGTCACGTTCTGTGCAGAGTTTGCACACTCTCCTCATGGGTTTCCTCCGGGTGCTTCAGTTTCCTCCCAGAGTCCGAAAGATGTGCTGGTTGGGTGTGTTGGACATGCTAAATTCTCCCTCAATGTACCCAAACAGGCGGAGGAGTGTGACGACTAGGGGATTTTCACAGTAACTTCATTGCAGTGTTAATGTAAGCCTACTTGTGACACTAATAAATATATATAATATAAATAAAACATTCAGTTGGTTCATTGTCATTTCAGAGGAGCTACTTCTTTAATGTCCTTTGACTTACCTTTCTAATGTTTGAGGTTCGACGGTGCAGTTTTGAACAGTCTCCAGATCCACATTCAAACTGAGGACAGTCCAAAGGTCTTCTGCCACTCTATCATTGTCAGCACAGAGATAACAAACCTGGTAAATTGCTAGATTTAAGAAATCTGTGCAGTGATTCCTGATACTGTTTGTAGTTAACTGTAACTCCTTGTGACGGCAACAACACTGATGGTCAGAAACCCTGGGACAGAAGCCACGTGAATGAATTTGTCTTTCCCGATGTCAATGGTATCAAATCACGTTGCTATTCAGTTTGGAACCGGTTAATGGGCAAATGGGATATCTAATGTCCATTACCTTCGTTACTACTAATTACATTCAAATGCTAATTGTCCTGTTGTTCCTTCAGGCGACAAATTTTATAATTAATTTGCTCTTTCATGACATCTCAAAAACTGGAACCTGAAAGACTCTCTTTATAGAACCACTTCTAAAGAATCCAATTCAAATGACACCCGTCTGCCAACAATGCAAGAGTTAAGATGAAAGTGGAAGTGGCAAAACAAAGCGAATTTCTTTCATTCTAAGCTCCGTGCGTACAGTTTTCCATTTATCTTACCTGTGAATTTAAGTCTCATAAGTGGATAAGGCTTGTAAACAGAACCTTGGCAATAAACTTAAACTGCCCTTGACCAACCGGGGTCAGTGCATTTCTGTAATCCCTTTGCCACAAAGAATAACCCAGGGTCTTTCATAAATCCAGAAGGAAAAACAGATTCTGAGAGCAAACAAGGAGGAATGATCAAGAACCTGGTTGAAGAGATTGTTTGCTTTTCCCATAGCATCATAAGGGATCACGACACAGAAAAGGTGGAGAGAAAATCAGAGGTAGCATTTCAGGTCTATTCTGGTGAAAGGTCACCAAACTGAAACATTAACACTCTTGCTCTCTTCGTAGATACTACCAAACCTGCTGAGTATTTCTTGCATTTTCTTAAGGCTTCCAGCATCTCTCGTGTTTTGTTGTTGTATTACAGAAACAAGCCATTTGGCACTTCCAGTTTGTGCCAATGTTTCTCACCACATGAAGTAATCTTGCTCTTCCCTCGCTCCACAGTCCCTTCCATAGAGAGAGAAAGAAACTATTCCCTGCTGGCAGGTTGGACAATAAGCAGAGAGTATGGATTTCAAATATTGACAAAAGATGTTGTGATGTTAGCAATGCATATATTTAATGTTTAAGGGGAGGGTTGAAAAATTCAGCTGTATTCTACAGACAGGCAGTATGTCTGGTGGGAATGCAGCTCAGATTTTGGAGAGTTTGATAATTACTCATTTCTACCTTGCAAGTGTTTATTTTAAGTAGGGCTAATGGACTTTTGTATACTTAAGTTCCCCTGGGATTTCTGATTAGAGTGATTGACAGGGTCATATGATTAATGGGCAGTGCTGGGTCCATAGCAGAAGAAAAAGGCTTTTGCAGAAAGTAGTTAGCTGCAGCTGAAGCCTGGTTAAAGTTAGAAGGATTTCACAGGTTTTTGGAAAGCTATCCCTCTCTGAAAGCTCCAAGACTGTTAACAAAGTTAAAGTTAATTTATAAGTTGCAAGTAAGGCTTAAATTAACATTGCAATGAAGTTACTGCAAAATTCCACTAGTCACCACAGTCCAGCACCTGTTTGGGTCAATGCATTTAACCAACACAGCTTTCAGAATGTGGGATGAAACCAGGACACCCAGAGGAAACCCACACAAACACAGGGAGAATGTGCAAACTCCACACAGACAGTGACCCAAGCCAGGAATCAAACCTGGATCCTTGGCACTGTGAAGTGGAGTGCTAACCACTGTGCTATCGTGACCCCCCATATCACCATGCTACCGTGCCACCAAATATTAAAGCAAGTATGCCTGAGTTTGCTAGCTGTATTTATTTAAAAGTGGATTTGATTTATGCATTATTGGGACTTTCTTGGAACTGGAACAGTCATATACTAGTCATTAAAGTTGTTTCCTTTCATTTTTAAATATTGTTCAACTGTTAATGGTTAAGTTGCTTTATTTGTGAGAGTTATATTTAAACTGTGTTATTAAATAATATTGCTTCACTATAGAGGATCCCTAATTTATCAGTGGAATTACTTCTGGTGAGAAATATTCTATCCTTAGATTTATGCCAAAATAGAAAAAACTGTTGGGGTCTAATCTGCCTTCCTGATGCAATTTGGGGTTCTGGGCCTAGCATCCTAATAATCTGGAGAGTAGATGAAGGAAATCTATTTTCACTCGGTTGTCAGAATTTGGAATGTTCTACCTGAAAAGGTGATGGAAGCTGATTCCATAAATAATTTGAAATGAGAGTCAGATCTGTACTTGAGAATCTGACAGGGTGTCAAACAGAAGGGGAAGTGGACTGGCTCTTTCAAGAGCTCAGTACAGCTCTCTCCCAGTACCAAATAGGTGCGATTGACCAAATGGCCTCCTTCTGTGCTGTGATGTTCCTATGGTTCCTATTCTTCAAGAAATGAAGTTCCTTGACGAGAGATTGATGACCCAATTTCTCAACCTAAATGCCCTCTGAGTAAAGACAATATTTAACATGCTGTTAAAGGGTGGCACTGTGACACAGTGGTTAGCATAGCTGCCTCACAGCACCAGTGACCAGGGTTCAATTCCAGCCTCGGGTCACTGTCTGTGCGGACTCTTCACGTTCTCCCTGTGTCTGCGTGCATTTCCTCCGGGTGCTCCGGTTTCCTCCACACTACAAAGATGAGTGGTTTAAGTGGTTTAGTCATGCTAAATTGCCCCTAAGTGTCCCAAGATTTGTAGGTTATGGGGATTATTGGGGTAAATGCATGGGATTACGGGGATAGAATGATTGGGTGGGTCAGATGCTCTGTCAGAGAATCGATGCATACTTCCTGGGCCAAATGGCCTCCTACTGCATTATAAGGATTCTATCATTTTTACAATTGTCTTGCAACACTCCCTCAGCACAGAACTCCCTAAGCGCAGCACTCTCTAAGCGCAGCACATCCAGCAATACAGCGCTCCCTCAGTACAGCGCTGAGAGAATTGGTCTGGATTAAATTGGCAAAGGTCGCTAGCTGGTTTAAGGAAGGAAACAAAATGTCAGTCAGGATTCCCACTGTCCAGCATGCATTGTTGGAAGAGCAAATGTTTGAAGACAGAATTTAGCACTTGGAAACAGTGAAACTACTTTCCATTACCCCACACAGAATAACCTATTGGCACTCAATGGCATAAAGTACAACAACATAGGAGTTAGTAAATCCTATGTTATAGGAGTTTAGAAGGCTGAGGGGGGATCTTATAGAGACATATAAGATAATGAAGGGGATAGATAGGGTAGACGTAGAGAGATTCTTCCTGCTTAGAAAGGACAGCAGGACTAGAGGGCACAGCCTCAAGATAAGGGGGGAGCAGTTTAGATCAGAGTTGAGGAGGAACTTCTTCACTCAAAGGGTGGTGAATCTCTAGAATTCTCTGCCCGTTGAAGTGGTGGAGGCTACCTCGCTAAATATATTTAAGTCACGGGTAGATAGGTTTCTGTTAGACAAGGGAATTAAGGGTTATGGGGAGAATGCAGGAAAGTGGAACTGATCCACTTCAGATCAGCCATGATCTTATTGAATGGTGGGGCAGGCTCAAAGGGCTAGATGGCCTACTCCTGCTCCTATTTCTTATGTTCTTATATAAGCAAGGATTCCTCGCTCCCACAAACAGGTGAATGGAGACGATGAATTAACTGGAGGGTTTGAGAAAGGAGAGAAAATTTGCCTGGCTTAATTTATAGTAATGTTCACCTCTCACCCAATCACATGAGAACTACGCAGTATTTAATACTCTGCTGTTCACATTTCATTGCCGATTTGTCCGAAAATAACTGTAATAAGTAAGGGTAGAAAATAGGCTATTTGATTTATAACCGGAGTCCTATGAAGCTGCTTTTAAGTCAAAGAATGGCTTAATTTTAGGTTGATTTTGCAAAGGAAGCAGTTTGCAGATGAATATTGTGGAAGTCAGGGACTTCCACTGGGATCTAACTGGGAAGCTGCTGCAACTCTGTCCCACTTTTTATTGGAGGCATGATACAGGGCTCTATTAGATGTTTTGTGTGGTCAGAAATAGCAAGAGAACCTTCCGGAAGGACCGAGATAAAATGTCATTCTGATTGTAGGTTCTCAACATGGGTTTTGACCTTTGATTTCCTGTATATCACCCAGTTATTGAAACATAGCCGTACAAAAGATGATCTCCCCTCCCTCCCCACCACATTGGATGCTTATCAAGTTTGACAATCCTTTTTAAACTCAGCCTTTGTCTTCCAAAAATTAGAGGTAAATGCGATGTAGGGTTCAACTTGAAGGAAGTTCAAAGTGCGGTTTGATCTGAGTTGTGATGGAGTTTAGAAAAATCCAAAATTTGGACCCCTACAGTTTGTTCATTATTCAGGAAAGAAGAAAGAGAAGTAATATATTTGTCCAAAATGACAACAGCAGCTTACATTTCTATAGCGCCTTTCCAATTGCAGCTTGATAAGACGACCAAAGTTTCCTTTCAGGGTCCTGCTCTCAGCATTGTGTTCTAACAGAGTACCTCCAGTATTATCATGGCACTGGAGACCCAAAGCACATCAAAGTGATAAGGTTGGCAAGGTATGCTTGCTAGAAATGTTCTCCCTTTTATCCTATAGCAACAACATTCAGAATGTATCTGCAAAAACAATACACAAATTCTCCATGTCAAAAGACCATGCCAGCAAATTTATGGAAAAAAAACACACATTGCAAAACTCACAACAGTTGTGCAAATTAGGAAATTATTGTATCTATACAGAAATATGCCATTGCTAGTATTCAAAGAACTATCTATGGAAGCCCAAAGCTCCAATTTGTGGAAACTTTCAAAGGAGACATGAAAGCCAAGTGGGAAACTCTAGCTGACGGCCAATGCAAATGGAAACACCAGTTGTGGTCAGGAGTTCACCATCGTAATGATGTTGTGGTTTCAGAAGTTCCACAGCAGAGGCCAATCCTGCACGAATAGGTCTCAGATATGATCATCCCGCAACATTGGCAAGGGACAAGGTCATCTGCGGCAGACTTCATCTCTCCAGGCTTGTCCAGCCATCTAAAGAAACACAGCAAACAATCTCAGCAGCCTCATCAAAAACCTGAGGTTGAATTCTCATCATCTCTCACAGATAAAAGGATCCCAAACCAATATATACTATAGTCAATATATTAATGTACCTGGATGCAGACTCACAGACAATTGGTTAAACAGAAATTCAAAGAACAAAGAACAGCGAACAGTACAGCACAGGAACAGGCCCTTCAGCCCTCCAAACCTGCACCAATCATGATGCCTGCCTAAACTAAAACCATATGCACTTACGGAATCCATATCCTTCCATTCCCAACCTATTCATGTCTTTGTCTAGTTGCCCTGCCCCTTAAATGCCACTATTGTACCTGCTCCCAGTTCAATCTATTTAGTGTGCATCCTATTTGAATGTTAGAATGGGTTAGGTGCAACTTTCACTTCAGACCTAATGTGTATGTTAATTATTCAATAGCACTCACTGGAATATATAAAGGGGTTACAGGTGGCACTGGGTGTTGGAGATGTACATGTGGAGTTGAATTAAAAAATAAAGTGAGTTTATGAAGAAGCAGGACTTGTGTTTCCTTCACTGGACTGCAACTTTGAGCCTCAAACATTGAATGATTGGATTCAAATCTTCATGCAGCCAAAATAGTGTTGGTCACAGAAGTCAACACCTAGTTACAATGTACAGGCAGGAGCAGCCTGTTTTCATTGAGTTTAAAGCCTCAATGATAACTGGGGAATATCTATGTAAAGTGGTCAACAAGGGGTATAAAGATATGACGCCTGGCCTTGCACAGCAGCTGAATTTAGTGAAGCAGGATGTCGACACTGCGTAAAAAGAATTTCCTGTTCAAACTGGGCCGAAGGCCAATCAAAAAAGTATTTGCATGAGTGTGGCATGGTATATTAAGTGAGTTGCAATGGATAAGAACACTAATTAATGTGAGAACACATTTACGCTTCCTACTGCTTGGTATTCATTTCATGATCTCAAAAGGTCAGAACGATCACTCATATTGGCTGGTAGATGTCCTGGACTTGACCCGCGGAAGTTATAGACACGACCCACAAGGACAGGAAGGAGATGATAGTTAAAGTGAATGGGAGCCACAGAGGTTGCACAGTATTAACAAGGACCATATAAATACTGAACACATTGAAGATGCACCCAAACTAGGTCAGACAGTGAACTTCAGCTTAAGCTTTGCTCAGATCCCAACAGGCAACATAAGTGTTCACCAGCGAATACTATACGTTAAAGTACAAAGTGGCAGATTTATAGCTTTTAGTCATTTTAAGCATATGTTTGGAATAATTGTGAGGCGCAATCTGACATCAGAGTGACAGATTCATGCTGTCAACTGCAATCGGAGCTATGAAAATCCAATCGCAGGAACACAAGGTATGTAATCCTAGTCTCTTCCAGATGGTTCCTTCATCTCTTTCAGGAAACAGGTGGCTTATAAGAAGCAGGAAAATGGGATTTAATTTCAAACTAGGAACTTGATGGGATCGTGACATACATTTAATGTAGGCCCCAGTGATGGTTGAAATAATTATGGTATCTATCTGTCCCCCAGAAGTAAATATTGGAGTTCCAATATTGCTACACCAGCTTAGACAGAAGCACCCTTTATTGGAATATCAAAGTAAATCAAACAAAATACCAACAGGAATATTGAAAGGTAGATTTGGGGAGAAAACAAATCTTGTCAGGAGATTGGTTGAGGGCCCATTGGGCTGAATGGATGAGCAAATAATAGAGATTAATTACTCCACAAGACAACTGAAACAGGACACAGCAGTAAATACCAAACCTAACACTAGTAAACACATCTATATTATAACAGAAAGTGGAGTAATAGCGAGGTTAAAGCCTTGAGAGAATCATTTGCATCTGCAGATAATGTGAGTGGAGATAGCATTAAACATGGGTTAAAGAGATATGTATTGTCTCCAGACAGGACAGTAAGTGAGATGTTGCAAGCCCGGGCAAGTCATGGGGGTTATTTTATATGGTCTGTTTGTGATCAGAATTCCCCACTCACCTGACGAAGGGGCAAAGCCCTAAAAGCTCATGGTGTTTGCTACCAAATAAACCTGTTGAAATTGAACCTGGTGTTGGAGACTTCTTACTGTGTTTACCCCAGTCCAACGCCAGCATCTTCAAATCATAACATATAAGCAAGGCAGAGGTAGAAAACCAATACATTCTCCAAAGCCGATGATCCATGCTTCAAGTTAGGGAGGCCAAGAAAGAGCTGAATGAATCAGAAAATTTAATTCCTTGATTCAAGGGAACCTTCGAAGCACATAATGAAACCAAAAATCATAAACCAGATGGAAGACTTCCTGTATGAAAATAATCCAATAAATGGCAGCCAGAATGGAGGAGTAGCTCTTTTATGACCAACTTCATAAACTTTCTTTTATTGAGGAGGAGATATCCTGATTTGATGAGATGATGTTTCTTTCAGAAGCCATGCCAGAGCACTGCAGAGAGATTGATTTACAGGCTAAAGTTAAATGTGCCAAAGGTATGGTAGTAAACAGATTTTGTCAAGGCCTCATCTGCTCCACCATTGAAACATTGGTGGAAAGTTGGCGGGATCTTCATTTACTCCTCTAGTTGGGATCTCTGTTGGACATCCAAAGTGATAGGTGTGGGAGTGGAAAGTGCTGAGGGAATTCAACCCCAGGCATGACTTAGTAACAGGCTAAATGGAGGCAAATAGAAGGCAAGTAGACCTAGGAGGAACCAGGCCACAACGGAGGAGGCAATGAGTGGAGAGAGCTACAAGTGTTCAGTGCCGGGAATCATCCTGTTCTTGGAAAACAAACAATTTGGAATCACAGTTTCAAAGCAAGGTAGCTAAAGTTAAGGGTGAGACTGAACTAACTGACCTCTGGAGGAATCAGTCAAGATATTTTAGAGATAACTTAATAAGATTAATGCCTGGGCTGATCATTTAGAAATGAAGATCGTAAGGTATTCCAAACTGAAAATAGGAAAAACAGACAGGACTGGAATGGAACTTCACACAACAACTGGATTCATGTAGCGTCATTGACATAATAAATATGACCCAAGGCACCACATAGAACTTACCAGACAGAGTTTGTCACTAAGCCACAAGAGGAGACATTAGTCAAAGAATTCCAAGGAGTTTCCTACAGGTGGTGAGAGAGGTAGCCAGATGGAAATGTTTAGATAGACAAGTCTAAAACTGAGGTCCTAGACTGTCCAAGGCAATGGCAATGGTGAGGTGAAGGAAACTGAAACTGTAAAAGAGGTCAGAATTGGAGGAGAGTTGTGGGGATAGAGCAAGTTACAGAGAAAGGTCGGCAGTACATGTGATGAAACCACGGTAGAATTTGAACAGGAGGATGAGAATTTTAAACTCAATGTTTTACCAGTAGGTTTGCACATCAATCAGTAATTCTAAACAATGTCAGTTGCCAATAAAAGGAGTCTAAAAGATCCTGAATTATATAATCAAATCAGTTTTGTTCAAGTTGCCAGGAGCTCAAACTGAAACTGTACAGTGTTCGGGTCAGGATAGACCTAGAATATTTCATATTGTATATTACATAGAACAGCTTAAAAAAGACATTCCAACCTTGGATACAGTGCAGTGAAGCACAACAAGTCTGATGGTTGGTTGGAGAGGAAGGGAAAGAAGGAACTGTTGATAGGGTGAGATGAAGTACCGGTACAGACCGGTTAGGTTGACTAGCCTGTTTCTGTGCTGTGAATACATTATGTGAGCAAATTTAAGTTAGGCATCATGAGCTATTTCTTTACATAGTGTAGAAGGTGACAACAGATGGAACAGGTTGGCAGGAAGAATGGTGGAGGCCTGAACATCGGACTCATTTGAGAAACAGTTGGATGCGATAATGGAAATGCAAAGATACAAGATAGAGTGTATTTCAGCACAAAGTCATCGACAGAGCCAAAATGGGAAGGAGCTGGAAACTTTTGAAAGACTCAAAACAACAAGAGTGGCAGGGACATATGTTAGTGCACCCAGCTTGTCAATTTATACTTCAAATAGAAAGATTAAAACAGCAAACAGTCTAAATATTGAATTGAATCAGAATGACCTGACAACCAGAACAAAATAGAGTAGAAAAAACGGTAAAGCTCTCCCTCGTGTCCCAGTCAATAGTGATCTCTCAGTTGAAGTCATTACAATAACAGACACATTGGGCCCAATTTTACCATCAAGTTGCACCCATTTTTGGAGTGAAAACTTGATAAAGTGAGATGAGTAACACAACCCGTGTCTACCTCCACATGCAAACCATGCATTCAAATTGACTTAGTGGGCTGTATGTTCAACCTTACCAGCACTTCCTCCTTTACAACCACCTTCACCCATCCAGACTCAGCGCAAAACGGAAATGCTCCACAAAAGTCCAATTCAGGCACTCCAGCTAATGAGGATGCAAGTGCCGAGCATCCAAAGGCTCTCTGCTTGAGATCACTGAGGGGAAGGGGGGGGTCTGCTGCTACTCTGCCTGAGATCAGTGAGGGGGAAGAGGGGGTCCGCTGCCACTCTGCCTGTGATCAGTGAGGGGGAAGGGGGGGTTCGCTGCCACTCTGCCTGTGATCAGTGAGGGGGAAGGGGGGGTTCACTGCCACTCTGCCTGTGATCAGTGAGGGGGAAGGGGGGGTTCACTGCCACTCTGCCTGAGATCAGTGAGGGGGAAGGGGGGGTTCACTGCCACTCTGCCTGTGATCAGTGAGGGGGAAGGGGGGGTTCACTGCCACTCTGTCTGTGATCAGTGAGGGGGAAGGGGGGGTTCACTGCCACTCTGTCTGTGATCAGTGAGGGGGAAGGGGGGGTTCACTGCCACTCTGTCTGTGATCAGTGAGGGGGAAGGGGGGGTTCACTGTCACTCTGCCTGAGATCAGTGAGGGGGAAGGGGGGGTTCACTGCCACTCTGCCTGAGATCAGTGAGGGGGAAGGGGGGGTTCACTGCCACTCTGCCTGAGATCAGTGAGGGGGAAGGGGGGGTTCACTGCCACTCTGTCTGTGATCAGTGAGGGGGAAGGGGGGGTTCACTGCCACTCTGTCTGAGATCAGTGAGGGGGAAGGGGGGGTTCGCTGCCACTCTGCCTGTGATCAGTGAGGGGGAAGAGGGGGTTCACTGCCACTCTGCCTGAGATCAGTGAGGGGGAAGGGGGGGTTCACTGCCACTCTGTCTGAGATCAGTGAGGGGGAAGGGGGGGTTCGCTGCCACTCTGCCTGAGATCAGTGAGGGGGAAGAGGGGGTTCACTGCCACTCTGCCTGAGATCAGTGAGGGGGAAGGGGGGGTTCACTGCCACTCTGCCTGTGATCAGTGAGGGGGAAGGGGGGGTTCACTGCCACTCTGTCTGTGATCAGTGAGGGGGAAGAGGGGGTTCACTGCCACTCTGTCTGAGATCAGTGAGGGGGAAGGGGGGGTTCACTGCCACTCTGTCTGTGATCAGTGAGGGAGAAGAGGGGGTTCACAGCCACTCTGTCTGTGATCAGTGAGGGGGAAGGGGGGGTTCACTGCCACTCTGCCTGAGATCAGTGAGGGGGAAGGGGGGGTTCACTGCCACTCTGTCTGTGATCAGTGAGGGGGAAGGGGGGGTTCACTGCCACTCTGTCTGTGATCAGTGAGGGGGAAGGGGGGGTCCGCTGCCACTCTGCCTGTGATCAGTGAGGGGGAAGGGGGGGTTCACTGCCACTCTGCCTGTGATCAGTGAGGGGGAAGAGGGGGGTTCACTGCCACTCTGCCTGTGATCAGTGAGGGGGAAGGGGGGGTTCACTGCCACTCTGCCTGTGATCAGTGAGGGGGAAGAGGGGGTTCACTGCCACTCTGTCTGTGATCAGTGAGGGGGAAGGGGGGGTTCACTGCCACTCTGTCTGAGATCAGTGAGGGGGAAGGGGGGGTTCACTGCCACTCTGCCTGAGATCAGTGAGGGGGAAGGGGGGGTTCACTGCCACTCTGTCTGAGATCAGTGAGGGGGAAGGGGGGGTTCGCTGCCACTCTGCCTGAGATCAGTGAGGGGGAAGGGGGGGGTTCACTGCCACTCTGCCTGTGATCAGTGAGGGGGAAGGGGGGGTTCACTGCCACTCTGTCTGTGATCAGTGAGGGGGAAGAGGGGGTTCACTGCCACTCTGCCTGAGATCAGTGAGGGGGAAGGGGGGGTTCACTGCCACTCTGCCTGTGATCAGTGAGGGGGAAGGGGGGGTTCACTGCCACTCTGTCTGTGATCAGTGAGGGGGAAGGGGGGGTTCACTGCCACTCTGTCTGTGATCAGTGAGGGGGAAGAGGGGGTTCACTGCCACTCTGTCTGTGATCAGTGAGGGGGAAGGGGGGGTTCACTGCCACTCTGTCTGTGATCAGTGAGGGGGAAGGGGGGGTTCACTGCCACTCTGCCTGTGATCAGTGAGGGGGAAGAGGGGGTTCACTGCCACTCTGTCTGTGATCAGTGAGGGGGAAGGGGGGGTTCACTGCCACTCTGCCTGTGATCAGTGAGGGGGAAGGGGGGGTTCACTGCCACTCTGCCTGTGATCAGTGAGGGGGAAGAGGGGGTTCACTGCCACTCTGCCTGTGATCAGTGAGGGGGAAGAGGGGGTTCACTGCCACTCTGTCTGAGATCAGTGAGGGGGAAGGGGGGTTCACTGCCACTCTGCCTGTGATCAGTGAGGGGGAAGGGGGGGTTCACTGCCACTCTGCCTGTGATCAGTGAGGGGGAAGGGGGGGTTCACTGCCACTCTGCCTGTGATCAGTGAGGGGGGAGGGGGGGTTCACTGCCACTCTGTCTGTGATCAGTGAGGGGGAAGGGGGGGGTTCACTGCCACTCTGCCTGTGATCAGTGAGGGGGAAGAGGGGGTTCACTGCCACTCTGTCTGTGATCAGTGAGGGGGAAGGGGGGGGGTCACTGCCACTCTGTCTGTGATCAGTGAGGGGGAAGGGGGGGTTCACTGCCACTCTGTCTGTGATCAGTGAGGGGGAAGGGGGGGTTCACTGCCACTCTGTCTGAGATCAGTGAGGGGGAAGAGGGGGTTCACTGCCACTCTGCCTGAGATCAGTGAGGGGGAAGGGGGGGGTTCACTGCCACTCTGCCTGAGATCAGTGAGGAGGAAGGGGGGGTTCACTGCCACTCTGTCTGTGATCAGTGAGGGGGAAGGGGGGGTTCACTGCCACTCTGCCTGAGATCAGTGAGGGGGAAGGGGGGGTTCACTGCCACTCTGCCTGTGATCAGTGAGGGGGAAGGGGGGGTTCACTGCCACTCTGCCTGAGATCAGTGAGGGGGAAGGGGGGGGGTTCACAGCCACTCTGCCTGTGATCAGTGAGGGGGAAGGGGGGGGTTCACTGCCACTCTGTCTGAGATCAGTGAGGGGGAAGGGGGGGTTCACTGCCACTCTGCCTGTGATCAGTGAGGGGGAAGGGGGGGGTTCACTGCCACTCTGTCTGTGATCAGTGAGGGAGAAGGGGGGGGTTCACTGCCACTCTGTCTGTGATCAGTGAGGGGGAAGGGGGGGTTCACTGCCACTCTGCCTGTGATCAGTGAGGGGGAAGAGGGGGTTCACTGCCACTCTGTCTGTGATCAGTGAGGGGGAAGAGGGGGTTCACTGCCACTCTGTCTGTGATCAGTGAGGGGGAAGAGGGGGTTCACTGCCACTCTGCCTGTGATCAGTGAGGGGGAAGGGGGGGTTCACTGCCACTCTGCCTGTGATCAGTGAGGGGGAAGGGGGGGGTTCACTGCCACTCTGTCTGTGATCATTGAGGGGGAAGGGGGGGGTTCACTGCCACTCTGCCTGTGATCAGTGAGGGGGAAGGGGGGGTTCACTGCCACTCTGTCTGAGATCAGTGAGGGGGAAGGGGGGGTTCACTGCCACTCTGTCTGTGATCAGTGAGGGGGAAGAGGGGGTTCACTGCCACTCTGCCTGTGATCAGTGAGGGGGAAGGGGGGGTTCACTGCCACTCTGTCTGAGATCAGTGAGGGGGAAGAGGGGGTTCACTGCCACTCTGCCTGTGATCAGTGAGGGGGAAGGGGGGGTCCGCTGCCACTCTGTCTGTGATCAGTGAGGGGGAAGGGGGGGTCCACTACCACTCTGCTTGAGATCACTGGAGGGGGCGGGGAGGGAAGGGGGGTGTCAGCTACCACCCTGCCTGAGTTCTGTGGAGGGAAGGAGGGAGGGAGGGAGGGGCCGGCGATCAGTCTGGGTGGCGGGGAGTGCATAAGGGGATCAGTAGTGTTGTAGTGTTGGGGCAATATCTGTGGGGGACAGAGGGAAGCATTATCTGGCCTGGGAGCATTGTGGCAGAGGAGCAGCAGTCTATCTTTCCTTCATGCACGTGCAGTTGGAGGTGCCGATCGGAGCTGCAGAGTTTCGGGCCCATTAAGCCCCGTCCACAGACCTGTGCAGCGCGATTTGGAATCTCTGATATTTGGTCAGGCAGAGTGTGTATGGGGGCACCTGAGAACAGGTCTAAAAGTCGGATCTGAAACACTTCCAGTTTCAAGCTTGCCCAGCACTTAGAATCAAAATGATAAAATAGGGCCCATTGGGCCTGACAAGTAACTATTGGCCAACGGGTTCCCTATCAGAGTGGCCAGTGAATAACACAAATGACTGTTAACTTCAATCGGACCAGCAGAAGATCCCATCCTCGGTCAATGGCAATCTAGCTCCATCACCAGAAAACCTGCCATGATGCAGGGGGGTGGGGGGTGGCATTATCTCATTACTGTTTATGGGATCTTTTATAGTACAATTGTCTAGCACCTTTCCTGCAATATAACAGTAAGACACAGTCAGGAAAGACAGTATATAAATGCTAAGTCTTTCCTTTCTTAATGGTGCAGCCTGCTTTCTTATTGGAACTCTGCAGCTTATTCCCTACTCCCCACTTTTTACCCTTACTCCACTGTAGTCAAATACAGAAGACTATTTAAGACAGACTTGCTTTGAAGAGAGTTACAGATCTTAAGTTATTTTTGGAGACTGTTCCTGATTTGAGCCAAGTTTGAGCGTCTGCCCTAATTTCTGGAATGAGGCAAGTACTTAACCACCCTGGACCCAAAGTCACAACACTGACAAATTATGTTCAAACAAGGGTCCTGATGGAATCCATTCATTATCTCCAAGCATCATTTCTTATCCTAATTTTCACTTTGAAAATCCCCATATGATAGGAAGAAGCATGGATTCGCTCAGTAACTGGCACTATCAAGCTAATTAATAGGTTTGCCTTTAGAATACAAAGGCAAGAGGAAGGGAACGATCCTTCCATAGAGTCACAGAGTTTACAGCATGGAAACAGGATCTTCGGCCCAATTTGTCTATGCTGTCCTTTTCTTTAAAACCCCTAAGCTAATCCCAATTGCCCATATTTTGGCCCATATCTCTCCATACCCATCATACTCATGTAACTATCTAAATGCTTTTTAAAAGATAAAATTGTACCCGCCTTTAGTACTGCCTCTGGCAGCTTGTTCCAGACACTCACCACACTCTGTGTGAAAAAACTGCCCCTCTGGACACTTTTGTATCTCTCCCCTCTCATCTTAAACCTATGCCCTCTAGTTTTAGAATCCCCTACCTTTAGGAAAAGATATTGACCACCTACCTTGTCTATGCCCCTCATTATTTTATAGAGCTCTATAATGTCACCCCTCAGCCTCCTACGCTCCAGAGAAAAAAGTCCCAGTCTATTCAGCCTCTCCTTATAACTCAATCCATCAAGTCCCAGTATCCTAGTAAATCATTTCTGCACCCTTTCTAGTGTAATAATATCCTTTCTATAATAGGGAGACCAGAATTGCACACAGTATTCCCAGTGTGGCCTTATCAATGTCTTGTACAACTTCAACAAGACATTCCAACTCCTGTATTCAATGTTCTGACTGATGAAACCAAGCATGCTGAATGCCTTGTTCACCACTCTGTCCACCTGTGACTCCACTTTCAAGGGGCTATGAACATGTACCCTTAAATCTCTTTGTTCTGTAACTCTCCCCAGTGCCCTACCATTAACTGAGTTAGTCCTGCCCTGGTTCAATCTACCAAAATACATCACCTCGCATTTGTCGAAATTAAACTCCATCTGCCATTCGTCAGCCCACTGGCCCAATTGATTAAGATCCCATTGTGATTGGAGATAACTTTCTTCACTGTTCACTATGCCACCAATCTTGATGTCATCTGCAAACTTACTAACCATGCATCCTATATTCTCATCCAAATCATAAATATAAATGACAAATAACAGTGGGTCCTGTGCAGATCCCTGAGGCACACTGCTGGTCACAGGCCTCCAGTTTGAAAAACAACCCTCTACAACCACCCTCTGGGTTCTGCCAAGAAGCCAATTTTGTATCCATTTAGATACCTCACCCTGTATCCTGTGAGATTTAACCTTATGCAACAACCTACCATGCAGTACCTTGTCAAAGGCCTTGCTAAAGTCCATGTAAACAACATCAACTACACTGCCCTCATCTACCTTCTTTGCTACCCCTTCAAAAAACTCAATTAAATTTGTGAGACATGATTTTCCACTCACAAAGTCATGCTGACTGTCCCTAATCAGTTCTTGCATCTCTAAATGCCTGTAGATCCTGTCTCTCAAAATGCCTTCCAACAATTTACCCACCACAGATGTGAGGCTCACTGGCCTGTAGTTCCCAGGCTTTTCCTGCAGCCCTTTTTAAACAAAGGCACAACATTCACCACTCTCCAAACTTCAGGCACCTCACCCGTGACCATCGATGATTCAAATATCTCGGCTAGGGGGCCACAATTTCCTCCCTAGCCTCCCACAATGTCCTGGGATACACTTCCTCAGGTCCCAGGGATTTATCTACCTTGATGCGCTTTGAGACTTCCAGCACCTCCTCCTCTGTAATATGTACACTCCTCAAGACATCATTATCTATTGTCATCTAACATTGTCATCATAATCAGCATTCGCTTCCATCTGCTTTAATCTGACTGAAACTCGACAAAATCCAAGGCTGGAATATCTTTTAAGTGAGGTATGGTGCTGGGGAATGAAACACTCTCCTATTTAAGGCAATACGCGTCAAAATTATCAACTACAGCACAGTAAGTGTCCTCCACTTGTTCCCCAATATGCCTCAGTTCCAAGTGCAGAATGGTGCTCTCCATAGGATTTCTCCCCACATTTCCAAAATCAATCATCTGTGGCCAGAGCTATTTTGTCACCTGGCAACAATTTGGAGCATTTTATTGCTGTTGACCAAAACCCGTTAAGAATGGCATTTTGGAGTTCTTTTGAACTCACTTCATGGAAAAACCCAGTAGCAAACAGAAAATCATTCTACTCATCTGGGCTGCTTCTGAGATCAGGTCCCAGAGCTAAAAGACCAGAGCCATTGGACAATCCAGTTTCCCCATGGTTTTTTAGCTAATGAAATTAGCACGGTGGCACAGTGGTCAGCACTGCTGTCTTGCAGTGCCAGGGACCCGGGTTCAATTCCCGGCTTGGGTCACTGTCTGTGTGGAGCTTGCATGTTCTCCCCATGTCTGCATGGGTTCTCTCCGGGTGTTCAGTTTCCTCACAGTCCAGAGATGTGCAGCTTAAGTGCATTGGCCATGCTAAATTCTCCCTCAGTGTATCCGAACAGGCACTGGAGTGTGATGACTAAGGGATTTTCATGGTAACTTCATTTGTGTTAATGTAAGCCTACTTGTGACACTAATAAATAAATAAAGTATGTGCTTTGTCCTCAATGTGAATAAATCTCAGGCAGATCAGAGTGTAGGGAATGTTGCATGGCACCTTATGATGCTGTACATAGAATCCACAGAATCATATAAGCCTTACAGAGCAGAAGGTGGCCATTCAGCCCACTGAGCCTGTGCTGACCACAATCCCACCCAGGTACTATCCATGTAACCTCACACATTCACCATGCTAAATCCCGTGACACTAGGGTCAATTTAGTAGACAAACGGAGAATGTGCAAACTCCGCACAGACAGTGACCAGAGGCTGGAATTGAACCCAGGTCCCTGGCACTATGAGGCAACAGTGCTAACCACCGTGCCACCATGCCACCCATTAATATGAATTGTAAATAATTGAGGCGTCAATACTGAATTCTGTGCTATTCCCCTCATTGCAGTGTGCCAAGATGAAAATGATACACTTATCCCAACTCTCTGTTTTATGTCAGTTAGCCAATTCTCTATCCATGTTAATATATCACTCTGCAACACCATGTCTGCTCTTGTGCAATAACCTTTTATGTGGAACCTAATTAGAAATCTGGTTCCCCTTTATCCATCCTGCTTGTTACATCCTCAGTGAACTTTAATATATTTGTCAAACACAATTTCCCTTTCACAAAACCACATTGACTTTGATTGATTGTATTATTCTTTACTAAATGTCATGCTACTCTCTACTTACTAAGGGATTGCAGTATTTTCCCAATGATACGTTAGGATAACTGACCCATAGCTCCCCACTTTTCCCCTCTCTTCTTTTATGAATGGTGGTGTTATATTTGTCATTTTCCAATCCATTGAACCCCTTCCAAAATCAAGGGAATTTTGAAGAATTACAAACCATATTATCTCTGCAGCCACTTCTTTTAAGAGCCTGTTAATGTTTTCTTCTGTAAAGACAGATCGAAAAATACTTATTCAAAATCACTGCCATTTCCTTATTTCCCATTATTCATTTCCCAGCCTCACTCTCTAAGGAACTAAAATCACTAGAGCTGCTCTTTTGTTCTTTATGGAGTTTTGTATTCTTTGTTTTTCTATTTCTTCTTAGTTTTCAATCAAACTCCAGTATCTCCCTTTTTTTAAGTAATCTTTTGCTGGTTTCTAAAATGTTTTGAATCTTCAGACCCAGCACTTATCTTTGCAGCACTGTTTGTTTCTTCTTTAATTTGATACCATTCCTAATTTCCTTCATTAGCCACAGATAGTGCATTCTTCTCACAGTGTCTTTCTTTCTCAATGCAACTTATCTTTTGTGGAGAGTTGTGAACTATCTCCTGAATTGTCTGTTAGTCTTTCTCTCCTATTAATCTATTTTCCTATTCCACTTGAACAAGCTTTGCCCTCCTACCCTTGTAACAGCTTCGATTTATGTTAAGACTCTAGTTTCAGATCCACATTCTCACCCTCAAACTAAAAGTAAAATATTATCATGTACTGATCACCTTTACCAAGAGGATTCTTAACTATGAGGCCATGAATGAATCTTGCCTCATTACATATTAGCAGATCTAAAATAGCTTTTCACAGGTTGATTCCAGAATGTATTGTCCCTTGGTAATAATGCCCCTAAACGTAGCTCATATTTGCTTTTCTGGAAAAAGAAATGGGCACAAATAATTTGTAATCTTTCCTTCCTTGTTAGGATACTGCTAGCTTTCTCACCATATTGTTAGGAACACATTAGTTTCTTTGATAACGTTCCTTAAGTACAAACTGATGTCAGGGAGCAAGTGAAAAAACATATTGCACAAGATTCTCTGGCCTCCCAGCCAATGGGAATTCCCATTGATGTCACCCCACGCTGGCGGGAAACCTATGGGAAGGGGTGCACTGCTGGTGGGATCGGGGATTCCTGCCAGCATGAATGGTATCGTCCCTTTGACACTTGTTTCAAAACTTAAAAACTTCTTCCTTTGAACTTCCTGTCTCTTTCTCTGAACTCTCAACTCCTTTCTGCTTTGTTACTTTGTCAAAAAAACCACAAGGAATAGGAACAGAAATGGGCCATTTGGCCCATTAAGAGTGTTTGAACATTCAATAAGAAGATATCTGATCTGACTGTGGCCTCAGCTCTTCTTTCCTGCCTGTTCCTGTTACTCTTGAATCAAAAATCCGTCTAACTCAGCCTTAAAAATATCCAATGACTCAGCCTTCACAGCTCTCTGTGGAAGACAATTCCAAAGACTAACAACCCTCTGAGAGAAGAAATTCATCATAATCTCCATCTTAAATGGGAAACCCTTTACTTTGGCATTGTTCCCCCAGTTCTACATTTTCCCAAGAGGGGAATCATCCTCTCATAGTCTCACTCAGTTCACTCATATCATTATTTGTTCCAATAAGATCACCTCACATTCTAACGAGCCTTCCCTCCTAAGACAACCCCATCGTCCTAGGAGTCAGTTAATGAACTTTTTCTGAACTCCTGCATTTGCCCACCTGCCCTAACTCTCTCACTACTTTGCATTGGTTTATCCTCCAAGACCTGTCCTTGGGCAGTTTGCAAATTTTAAAGACTGCATAAAAATCCAAACTACTAACGCTTTAAAAAAAACTTATTTTTCTATCTTCTTCAATTCTTCTGCGCTATTCACTAGCTGCGGATGGGCAGATACCCTCAGATCAGCCACTCTCCTAATGCAAATGCTTAACCAGCCACGAGAAGGTCCACAGTTGAAGCTGAACTGCCTTTCCTCTACTGCCAGCAACCCGAATGTGGGGGATACCTTCTCCGGCAACTTGTCAAAGAGCAGGAACATGCTGCTGTAACTTCTTAAGAAATAGTTAAATTCCCTAACTCTTTGTTACAACAGCCGGCATTGAATAAAATATGCCAGTTATATAGGCGTCAAGAAGGGTTCCAGCACAAAACATTTGAGCTGCTATGCAACAAACAGTGTTGGATACATTTGGATTCCAAGTATAGACTATAAAACTGGTAGATTTTTGTGAAACATCCTGAACCACAAGTAGATACATTAGACTTCACTGAAAGAACACCCTCTCAAGCTGCCAGCCTTTACTGCTTTCTGCCATTCCCTTGTACTGCCAGGCGGCCAATATGTGCCTTCAATGCTAAAGGACTTTTCCAGGATTTTACAAATGGGCTAACCACCTTTGGAGAGCCGATTCAGCACTGCAGCTGGGATTAGAAGCTCCAGGGATATTCAGCTCCCAAATCTCCAGAAACCAATAGAACATCAGTATTCAAAGAGGAGTAGCGCAGTTCTTCTACTGTCCTGCTCAATGGTTATTCCTCAACCAACCTCACCAAGTACTCATTGTCTGGTAATTATTCTCATTGCTGTATGTAAGATGTTCCTATGTCCATGTAGGTTGCAGTGTTTTCTACATTATAGCTTGGACTACATTTTGAAAGTACTTTGTTAGGACCCCAGTTGGGATTATAACTGGACTGAAATATCCCAGACTGGAACCCTGGCTTAACTGAATGTAACTTTTTTTAAATCAAATGTGGAGGTGCAATCACAAGACTGCTATATAGTCTTAACAATAAGAAAAAAATCAGTAAACATAAAAAAGGATCATAATACAATCCTCCAAAGGCTTAGCAAATACACACAAGTTTTAAGATTAGTATGAGTTACACAGTAACCTTAAGCTACAATTGTCTCATGAATACACAAAGTCCTTTTGATGCACATTAGATACCTATAGTCAAATATACACTCCCCTCTGAGCCCAAATCAGCGTCTGTGGTTTTCTACTCAGCAGCCGCACCCACCCCCCTCACCCCCCCAACCCCACTGATGATTGTCACATGAGAGTTTCCAAACTCCACTCCCAAAAACATGTTTTAAAATCTTATCTCATAATAATATCTTCCCTTAGCAGTTTGCGTTCCGAATACCAGTCCAAGTTTTACAAATGGCACTTTCAAAGAAAGCTTCCGTTCCACATTTAACAGCAAATCCAGTCCAGGATTTTACTCCAACCCCTTTAGGAATTTCTTTGCCTTGACTGCTGTGCAAACTGTTCACAAATGTTTTAACAATTCCCAGACTCTCATCAAAGTTACATCAAATGTTTCATCTACCTCTGAAATCTGCTCTCCCATTTTAAATGTAGTTACCACCATTCTCTTTATAACTCAGAACACACTTCCTTGAATTCTTCTGAACAATATCTTGGTCTTTGTTCACTTAACTTCAGTCATCTTAAACATTCCTTCTGTCCCAATTCCCTAGTTATCTGAACTATGTCTTGCTCCTTCAAACGCTTGTATCTTTGCAACTCCTTTATCCTATCCAGTTTCTCCTGGCAAAATTAAGAGCTGTTCACTCCTCACTCAGTTACTTGGCTCCAATTGCTCTGGCTTCCAGTTAAAACTAGGAACAAAGGAAGGTGGCCTCCTGTTCCCAAGCAATGCCCAGTTACTGCCATCTATTCTTCCTGGCACAGGCCTCTCTAAGCAAAATAGAAACAAAGTTGGAAGTTAGCCAACTCCCACACACACAAACACCTTCTTCCAGCAATAACCTAACTATAGGGTTTACCCTTTCAGGTACAGAAATATTAAATTAAACCCACTTAAAACTATACCTTATTTCTAATGTTTACCAGTACAAATATAAATCCCCTAAAACTATTTTTGTTTCCCTCAAATCTTCTACATAACTAAATTAATTTGGGATATCCTGAATGTGGTGAATATAAAATGCTTTCATTTTCTTTGAAAGGTCTACCAATTTATATTATGACAGCTAAGAATTCATAGTATGAAATAATATTACCTTGTCAAGATTTGATGCCATCCATAGAGGTGATGTCATTAACTTAAACCAGTCTCCACTGGTTACCAGCCTGGCTGCCCTATTGGAAATAGTTTTCCATCATGAACTCAATCAAAACCCATCATAATTTTGAATAGCTCGATCAAATCAGGCCTTAGCCTTCTCTTTAAGGAAAACAATACCAGTTCCTCTACTTTCTTTGCATAACTGAGGCACCTCAACCAAGGCAGTGACGTCCCTCCTAAAGTCTGGGGCCAAGAAATGGACACAATACTGGATGATCCATAATTAATGATTTATAAAGTTTTAGTAATAATTTCCTTGTTCTTATCTGTACCATAGGGATTCTGCGATTCTATGATTTATTTATAAAGTCAAGATCTTCACATTTTTTTCAACAGACTTCTCAACTTGGACTAGCACCTTCAGGGACCCAATCACTGGTCTCTATTTGTGCACCCTAATTAAAATGGTTCCATCATATAGACACCTGAACAAGTTTAACATGGACACAAAGCAAAGTACTTTCATTATTAAATTATAACCTTTTAAGTATAGGCAGAATAATCCCATTTGTCAATACAAATGCAGAAGGTCAAGTTATCTCCTAAACCAAATCAATTCAGGGAGTAATTCAGGAACTATTTGTCTTCCTGAAATCTTAATCGTACCAGACAGGCACAATCAATGGTCCTTTGCAGTATTATCTAAGCCTTCATTGGGATTAAGTACAGCATTAGCTATCTTCACGTTCAAAACCATATGATGCACACAATACAATAAAGAAAGGAATTAACATGCTATCTCACACATGTTAGCGTGATTCTTATTCATTACACTTTGAGTCTGTAATTATTACCTGGGCCCATCCTAAATGAAAGTTATTGTTTCCCAGTGATCAACTGTTCAAGAAGACAGCTCAACAGCATCTCCTCAAGAGAAATTAGGGATGTGCAATAAATACTGATGACCACATCCCATGAATGAATTTAAAAAATCATTTTATTATACAGCTGATTATCCATAGAATAGATAGAATCTGTACTGTGCAGAAGGAGGCCATTTGGCCCATCGAGCCTGCACTGACACAATCCCATCCAGGCCCTATCCCCATAACTCCACATATTTACACTGTTAGTCCCCTGACACTAAGGGGCAATTTAACATGGCTATTCCACCTAACCCACACATCTTTGGTGTTTGGGAGGAAACTGGAGTGCCTGGAGGAAACCCACGTAGACACGGGTAGAACGTGCAAACTCCACACAGACAGTGACGTGAGGCCGGAATTGAACCCAGGTCCCTGGCGCTGTGAGGCAGCAGTGCTAACCACTGTGCCACTGGTGGATTGATGTTTTTTTTTTAGTTTTATTCCTTTCTGAAAGTTGCAAGCTAATATACAGAATGGCCAGGACTAACCACTAATCTATCTTCTTGCTTTCTCCAGGAACCAATTCGAATTTAATCCAATTCTCAGCCCCCTCAAGAAAGACAAACAAGATCCAAGCTGAAAAGAACAGGTGTTACACCTGAACTTGATCTATTCTTGATCTTAGCTTGCAACTCAGACACTTTAAACATGCCAGAGCCAAGACACCTCAGGATTGTGAAATATTGCCTGAGGCATGGGGCTCCTCGTCTGCTTAGTTGAAGCCACCGGGACAAGCTCCCAAATTAATTGGGAACCAGGCAGTAGACTTAGATAATCAGATGCCTGATCAGCCAAGATAACGGCAAAGAAACACAGCAAAAACCATTTGGAAAAGAATTCCGAAATGGAGGCAGAGAGTTTCAATTAATATTACCAGATAACCCAATCAACAGCTTCAACCATGCACCAACTCATACAGCTGTCAAATATTTGCTGAATGAAAGAGAATAGCCTCGAATTGTCCCGGTTCTTTGGAAGTAAAAGTGATACAAGCCTGCTATAAACCAGATCTTCCAAGCAGCAGCAAGCGCTGGTGCTCCACTCAAATGTTTCCACGCCTTGATGCTGTTCTGCTTTTCCTGCCAGATCTTCCAAGCACAGCTTTTCAACAGAACAAGGAGAGCAGTATTCATCAAAAACTCCAACGCAGCGCTGTAACATCGAGGGAAGACAAGACAGGTGGGTAAAATGGTATGTGGGTAAGATGAGATGGCAGGTGAGTGAGGTGATAGGTGGGTAGCATGGCAGGTGAGTGAAGTGATAAGTATGTGGGTTGGCAGGTGAATGAGTGACAGATAGCTGGGGTGATAGGCAGGTGACGTGGCAGGGAGGTGAGTAGGACGACAGGTGGGTGAGGTAGTAAGTAAATTGGGAGGGATAGTCAGGCCAGTAGGCCGGTTGAGTTGAGGGATTGTCAGGTTGGGGAGGTCAGAGGTAGTGGGGGAGGGGCAGCTGGTACCAGTATGGAGTCGGTGGTTGGGAGGGCATGGGTGAGTTGTGTAATTCTCAGAGCCATGAAAGCAATGATACAGTCCCCAAAGGGAGTCCAGTTCAGTAGGAATCAGGGCCTCCAGCCATCATTCACTTCAAGTGCAGCTCCCTAAATGCAAGAGCACTGGATCTACATTAGAAACATTTCTTTGAACGTACAGAGCTGATGGATTACTTTGTTTCCAGGACTGAGACCATGCAGCTACCTTTCCACTCCATCCCTGCCACCAGCCACCCCCACCACCTCCCCACCGCTTGCATCTATCTCTGCAGAGACCTCTATCCATTCCTATCCTGGTCCTTCCTTGCAGGACCATTTATCTCTCCTGCATCCCCTCCTGTCCTCTGCAGGTTCCTCCAATCCAATCCTGAAGACTCAACTTCTGTCTTTTGATCTCCTCCCCACCCACCCAGCTCTCCTGACCACGTTCACAGCTCCACTTCTTCCCAAAGCCAGGCAACATTTTCATCAACATTCCACACGACAGTCCATGTTCACTGGCTCTTTAATTATATCTGATTGACAGCTCCAACATCTTGGATTTTGGACTGAATAAATCCTGGGAATCCCCACGCGTGTTGGCAGGGAATCTGAATTTTGCAGCTGAGCAAAGATTCATCAGAATCCGCTTCAGCTCCCCACGCTAAATCTAGCCACTCATCAGACGGAAAGAAACCACCAAACCAAAAATAAGAGATCTTAGCTAACCAGTGTATAAATTTTAAAAAATAGTTTTACCCTACGCAGCACCCTCTGACTTACATTTGATTTGTTCCTTACAATGGACATATTTCCAGATGATCCTGAGGCAAAGGTTAAATAGTAAAAGACTTGTATTTATTTTGCACTACCACAGTGCGATATATAGTATGTTGGGGTTTGGGATGCAGACTACCCCTTTAAGAGTACGGTTCAAGTGGCCCCCCCCCCTGCACCCCCCCCCGACTTCCGCTCGGTTTAGGACCCTGTTGGGGACTCTTAGACGTGACTGTGAATGAGTGCACACCTTTACTAATCAGTTCCTAGTATTCAAGCCTACCTCATGATCCTTTATGCCCCTTACTCCACAGAGGCATACATAATACATGGGATGTCTCAAAGCACTTTACAGCAAGTACTTCTGAAGTGTAGTACTTGTTGTAATGTAAAAAACATGACAGTCAATTTGTGCACCGCTAACTCCCACAAACAGACAATCTGCTCTGTGATGTTGACTGAGGGATAAGTATCAGCCAGAATACTTCCCTGAACTTCTCCAAAATGGTACTCTGGGATCTTTTATATTCACCATAGTAAGCCTTGGTTTAAGATCTCACACAACAAAACCCCTCAGTATTGCACTGGAGTGTTAGCCTTGGTGCTTGCACTAAAGCAGGACTTGAACCCAGAAGGCTGTGTTTCAGAGGCAAGTGTGCTACCAACTCAGCCACAGCCAACACATTTTGGCTCTACTTAAAGTTAACATCATCTGCCAGCACCTATGACTGGGTTTGACTCTGACAAGTAAGATGCTTAACTCTCCAGGCAGTAAAGTGCATGAAGTTGACAAGGATTTGTAATCCAAACCCACAACCGCTACCATCTAGAAGGACAAGAGCAGCAGACACATCAAACGCCACCATCTGCGAAGTTCCCTCCTGCTCACATACTATTTTGACTTCACTGTTGCTGGGTCAAAATCCTGGAATTCTTTCCCTTACAGCACTGTGTGTGTACCTACACCACAGAGACTGCAGCAGTTCAAGAATGCAGCTCACTGCCTCCTTTTCCAGAGCAATTAGGGATGGGCAATAAATGCTGACCCATCCTGTAAATGAAAAAAAAATCTCTTGCTTAAATTATTTAGTATGCATCATTGTGGAGCCAAAAGACAGTTCAAAATGACTTATGGTACATCCTTCCTTCCAATAGGGAATGGGTCCATAATGTAACCTGTTAACAGGCTTTCTGTACTCACAAACCACCAGGATCATTAAATCACAATCAAAATCCATATGCCTTTCTATTTGACAAAACTAATCTATAAATGGCAATCTATAAATGTCATTTCTTCAATTCTGTCACAGAGATTATTAAACGCATGTCAGTGTTGACCAGAAATATGCCAACATTTTGCCAATACGTTGCAGGAATGGGCAAGGGAACCCTTTGGCATGGAAGATGCAGCCTCACTGCTGTTGAATTGGCCCAAATTTACCTGAATGTTCAGCCAATATTGATCTGAGTAGCTAAATTCAAAAAGAGTTTCTCATCCAGACTTGTGCCTGGGAAGTGAAATGCTTTATCTACACTAAGGTGTTCTTATGGCATGAAGTGGTTGCCATGTGAATGATACGCAATTCAATTTCCTCGTGAAACCAAACTGGCAAGTTCAGGTTTGCTGTAAAGAAGGAAAAGGATAAAGCCAACCAGAAAGCCATGATATCAAGCTTTGTGTTTTAGAAGCCTGGACATAACAGAAAGAACAAACGAGCAGAGGATGTAAGGAGTTTCATACAGTTGAAATTTTGAGAGGAAAAGAATTGCATTAGCAAGGGAAAGTTTGAAATTTCCTGGGGTGTAGACAACAAGAGAAATGGCAAGTTGTTTCCCAAGGGACACAAACATAGGGCACAACCCTTTTCCATTGGGATTCTGCATAATCTGCAAAAGGACATTATTGTTTTGGGGGCCAGAAATGGAGAGCAAAGGGTCTTTGTGGTTTACTCTCCTGTCCTCAACATCAAGGAGACATGTGTGGGATCATTCCCTGGTAAATCCAGGAAATTGATGTGGCTTCACTAACCAGATAGCATTGGCCTTATACTATTTCTAACAACAGCCATTTGCCTGTTCATTGGCTCATATCCTGGGAGGCTAGTTCATTCACAAAAACATCAGAGGCAGACATGTCATTGGCGGGGGTGGATGTGGGGGGTGGGGAGGGGGGGAGCCCTGTTTGGGGGCTGCTGGGATCCTTTCCAGCAATTTTCAGGAGACTCAGTGCATCAACCCTGGTTGGACAAGCAACATGTGAGGTGTTGAGTTTCAGCCAATGGTTTGCAACCATAGGCTATTTGACTACACGCTCAGCACAAAGTGGAAATCAAACCTGGGAGTTTTGTGGTCCAGAGCCATTAGGTACATTAGGTGAGTTTGAAAACCATATCAGGAGCTAGACTTTGAGAGTAGGCTAAGCAATCAACTAATATCAGAACAATATCAATGCAACTGAAGAAAAGAAATCAAAACTTCTTGTAGCTGCTGCGACAGCAGACTCCTTGGAGACCATAAGGCAGATCTCATGCTGAGTTTTAGCTGCTAATAATAGCATCTTCATCACACAGTTTTATTCCTGACAAGCACACTCAGCAAATCTACTATTGGTAAGTTTACACAGTAGAGTCATACAAATTGTGATGGTTCTACTTTCATCCACTGCTCTGTGCAGAGTGTGCTTACTGCCCTTCCCGGGATGGGAATAAAATTAATCGTCCAGACATCCCCCCCATTTTTGACTACGCACTTCTTTGTCTTTTAGTAACTTCACGTTCCAGAACCAGTGGAGTGCTTCTGAAGAGTAGAAAGTGTTGTAATATCACTATACTAGTCTTGAAGGATTATAATGGGATGTTTAGTTTGGCTCTCCATTTGATGACCTCCTGAGATACGAAGAAGAGAAATGAGGTGCAAATCTCAGTGGTCAGAAGCCATTGGCTAGTTGCTCATCTTCCATTTATGGAGCTAGTAGATACACCATTCATGTAGGTTAGATCGAACACCTCAAGAGAGGTTGAAGCCAGGGAACTCTGCTGTTGGGTCAATACTGAGGAGTTGGCTTTTTAAGCTACGTGTACCCATGATTCCTTTCATTTCAATAGCGGGTTGATACCAGCTGCAAGAATACTAGCTGCTGTTTCCCAGGATGACTGGAGTGTTGTGGGTTCTTCAAGGTTTCATGCATGGGAAGGATTTGAGTGGAACAGCGAGGTAACTGGGTCCAGATTCCTGTTCTGATTACTGCCCACTAATGCCTGCTGGAAGTTCCTGAATATGGTCATGGGCTGAGGGCAGGAACAAGTTCATCCAGAATGGTCTTCCTGTGCTCGAACCTCTGAAACCCATAGTCAAAATCTCATTCCTGAATAACGGGCACCAGAACAAGCTTCTCAGTGATGATCCATTCATATGACCGTAAGATATAGGTGCAGAATTAGGTCATTTGGCCCATTGACTCTGTTCCACCGTTCAGTCATGCAAAACTGTATGGCATGAAAGATGTCAACGGCCCCAGATGGAGGAGGAGAGAAAAATGATGAGAAAGGGAAAGCCTGAACATGTGGATGGGGAAAGACTGGTTGAACCATTGTCTGGATTAGCCAGAACATCAGGATCAAACATTTGCTGCCCACTCCCCACCTCCAGCCAGGTAATCTCCTGGGAGAGGCAAAAACCCAGATACATTAGGGATAAACTATTCTTGAAAGGTTTCTGTCCCACTCTGGCCACACCTATATTGGGTAATAAGAGAGCTTTAACTGCATCATAATGATCCTGTTTTCCTCTGCCACACCACACACATCCTCCACGCCAAATGATCAAACATCTCTACGGATCCCAATCTTCTAAACTGAGTATTTAAACTTGGCAACAACAAGAGGGAAAACCTGCCAATATGTAAGAGGCTACAAATATTTCAATCAACATCACTGCAGCGTCTTAAATTTCCATTAAAAGTTTATCGTGAAAGTTTGTTACTTGGCAGTAACAAGGACAAATCTAATAACTCTCTACATTTCTGGGTTCCAGCATTATTCAGTTTATAGGCTTTTTCTCTTTTGGAATCGTCAGCAAGTTTATGATTGATTGCAGCAGGAAAGTAGGACATGCTGCTGAGAATAGGAAAGCAAATCACACTGGATCTCATCAGGGAGCTGAATTAATATTTCTTTTGGCGTACTCTCTTTTCATCAATATTTCACTGCTTAAGGCTAAGAGGAAACCTGTGCCTTTAAGCTTGCAGATTCACCAAACGGAGACTGCTCATTATAAATGGCACTCGATTCACAACACAAGTTTGTGGGGTAAATGTACCATTGAGTTACATCCAGGTTCATCTATTCCAATGTCCTCCCTTCTGTCTTTGGTATGATGGCTAATCCAAAATGTTGCTGCCCGTATCTCAATTCCCACTCTTCCTGTACTCATTGAGCTAAACTTGGCCCCTGGGCTGGTGACATCTCAATTCTAAAATTCCCAACCTTGATTTCAAATCCCTTCACGGCCTCACTCATTCCCATCCCTGCAACCTCGTCACCGCTACAGCCCTCCTCAGAGTTTTGTGCTGGCCTCTTGCGTGTCCCTGACTTCTACCGTTCCACTATTGGCCGCTTTGGCTTTGGCTGCCAAGATCTGGAATTAGACCAAAAGATGTAGGAACAGAAGTAAGCCCTTTGGCCCATTGAATCTGCCATTCAATGAGGTCAAGACTGATCTAATATAATCCTTATGTTCACCTTCCTGCCTTATCCCCATAATCTTTGATTCCCTCACTAATTAAAAATTTGTTTATTTCGGCCTTGAACATACTTAACGGTCCAATCACAGATTCATTACCAGATGAAGCGCGACATAGTAGCACAGTGGCTAGCACGGCTGCTTCACAACGCCAGGGACCCAGATTCAATTTTGGCCTTGGGTGACTGGCTATGTGGAGTTTGCACGTTCTCCTCATGTCTACGTAGGTTTCCTCTGGATGCTCCGGTTTCCTCCCACAGATGTGCAGGTTAGATTGTTTGGCCATACTAAATGTCCCTTAGTATCAAAGGATGTGTAGGTTAAGGAAATTAGTGGGGTAAATATGTGGGGTCACAGGGATAGATGATTAGAAAATCTCAGCAGGTCTGGCAGCATCATTGGGAGAGAAGCAGAGTTAACATTTTGAGTCCTTTGATTCTTAGTCAGAACTCTAATTTGTTGGAGCTGTAGAAACCACTACAAAATGTGGCAACTTTAAGATGACAGATGGCCTGGTGTGGGAAGGAGAAGGGAAGGTGGGGGGTGGTTGCTGGGTGGCAGAGGAGGGTTGCTGGGGTAAGGCTAGGGGGAGCACCTGAGGTAATATCTTCTACATGAAGAATCAAAGACTCAAAACTTTAATTCTGCATTCTCTCCTAATAGATGCTGGCAGATCCTGCTGTGTTTTTCCCGCATCTTCTATTCTTTGTTCTATTGGTTGAGCAGACATCTCACAATATTTTTTTGTTGTATTTCCTCCCCTGTGGCTAATAGCTTTAGCAGTCTTTTCACCAGAACTAGCATGTTCTGTCAACAAACATGATTATTCTATTCTTCTATTTTCCTTCCTGATAATTTTCTGTTTGTTCTGATGAATAGACTGTGGCTCTTTTCTCTGGGAAAGAGAAGGCTGAGGGTTTTTGATTTGATTTGATTTAGTATTGTCATATGTATTGGCATACCGTGAAAAGTACTGTTTCTTGCCTGCTGTACAGGCAAAGCATACCGTTCACAGAGTACATAGGGGAGAAGGAAAGGAGCCGGAGCAGAATGTAGTGTTGCAGTCAGAGATAGGGCATAGAGAAAGATCAACAAAATATAAGGTGAGTCCATTCAAAAGTCTGATGGCAGCAGGGAAGAAGCTGTCTTTCAGTCAGTTGATATGTGATCATAGACTTTTGTATCTTTTTCCTGACGGAAGAAAGTGGAAAAGAAAATGTCCGGGGAGCATGGAGTCCCTGATTATGTCAGCTGCTTTGCTGAGGCGGCGGGAAGTGTAGACAGAGTCAGTGGATGGGAGGTTGGTTTGTGTGATGGACTGGGTACGGTCACAGTTTTCTGTAGTTTCTTGGGGTCTTGAGGAGGGGTAACCCAAATGGGGATCTTTTGAAAAGGTTCAATTGAATAGACATTGAGAATATATTTGCCTCTGTGGGGGAATCCAAATACATCCAATAAAAAATTTGAGAAAAACATCTTTACCAGAATGTGGAACTCCTTATCAGACAGAAATAGTTAAAGCAAATAGGAGGAATGTCATTAAGTTGAAACCTGATAAATATGAAGGAGAAGAGGATAGAAGGATGTGCTGATAAAGTCACATGAAGAAGGATAAGATGAGGCTCATGTGGAGCATTAATATCAGCATAGAGTAGCAAAGGCTGAATGGCTTGTTTTTGTGCTGTAAAACCTATGTAATATGCAATTCACATTAAAAAACATCAGCCACTTATCAGCCACTTGTTGAGATCAAGGCAATCCAACCAACTCTTTCCACGCAGCCTGGCAATTGTCTTTCTCCTTTTCCAGTTTTTATCAAATTCTCTTTTGGAAGTTATCATTGAACCTTCCGGCACTAACCTTCCAGGTAATGTATTCTGGACCATTACAACTATCTGCATTTTTTAAAAAATCCTCATTTTCCCCCTGGTTCTTTTGCTGAATGTTAAGATCTCTTCAGCTAATTAACAGTCCTGTCAGATTTTGATAACTGAATTAAATTAAATGTTACATTTATTGGACAGGGTGAAATACGTAGCTGGTGTTAGCTGCCTGTTGGGTGGGTTCTGTTATATTCACTCACACCCATCAAATTATAAATAATCTTCCATCCAACTCCATCAGAACACAAAAAGTGGGCCATTAATGTTTCATCCAATGAAATACCATTTCATATTCATGGGGATTTGATTCTTGGGATTGCAGGTCTGTCATATGAAGAGAGACTAAATCGATTAGGATTATACTCATTGGAGTTTAGAAGAGTGAGAGGGAATCTCACAGAAACTTATAAAATTCTAATAGAGTTAGACAGGGTAGATTCAGAAAGAATGTTCCCAATGATAGGGGAGTCCAGAACTCGGGGTCATAGTTTGAGGATAAGGGGGTAAACCTTTTAGGATTGAGATGAGGAGAAATTTTCTTCAATGGAAGGAGTATAACAGATAAGACAAATTAACTGAGAATCCGGATTACTACGTGGAATTATGATGTTATTGCAATTACGGAGACATGATGTTATTGCAAAAGGAGGGACAGGACTGACAACTTAACACTTAGGGATATTGTGGTTTCAGACGGTACAGAAGGAGAAATAAAATAAGTGGGGGGCTTGTTTTGCTGATTAGGGAACACATCACAATTGTGTTGAGGAACACATTGGAGAGATCTTGTATGAGGCATTATGGGTACAACTCAGGGATAGGAAGGATGAAATCACAATGTTGGGAGTGTACTCTCGACCTCCCAACAACTCACAGGAACAAAGGAGCAGTTAGTCTGATACTGAAAAGATGTAAAACAAAAGCAGGCTACTTGTGGTGGGTGACTTTAACTTCCTGCATATTGACTGGGAATCCCTTTACAGCCAAGGGCTTGGATGGGAAGCAATTTGTTAAATATGTCCAGGAGGGTTTTTTGATATAGTATGTTGACAATCCAACCATGTAGGGAGCTATAAAAAAAACTTGGTATTGGGGAATGAGCCAGGCAGGTGATTGATATTTCAGCTGCAGAGCATTTTGGGCTTAGCGACAATAATTCCATAAGATTTTGAGCAGTCATGGGTAAGGACAAGAGTGGCCTTTGGGTGAGGGTGCTAAATTAGGCGAGGACCAATTACATCCAAGTTAGACAGGAACTACGGAATGAGGGTTGGGAATGGCTAATTGAAGGCAAATCCACATCTGGCATGTGGGAGGCTTTTAAAGGCCAGTTGATTGAAGTGCAGGACAGGCTTGTCCCCCCAAATTGGAGAATAGAAATAGCAGGATTTGGGAACCATGGATGACAAGGAAAATTGTAAGCCTAGCCAGAAGGAAAAAGGAAGCATACAATAGGTCTAGGCATCTAAAAACTGATGAAGCCCTTGAGCAGTACAGTGAAAGTAGAAAGGAACTTGAAGTGATATTAATTAGTGACAGGCAGTGTGGTTTTGTACGGGGAAGGTCATGTCTCACCAACTTGATAGAGTTTTTTGAGGAGGTGACAATGATAATTAATGAGGGAAGGGCTGTGGATGTAGTTCATATGGACTTTAGTAAGGCGTTTGACAAGGTCTCACGTGGCAGACTGGTACAAAAATTAGAATCATATGGGATTCAGGTGGGCTGGGTCGATGGACACAGAACTGGCTTGGTTATTAAAGACAGGAAGTAGCGGTGAAAGGGTGGTTTTCAGAATGGAGATCTGTAACTAGTGGTGTTCCACGGGGATCAGTGCAGGGAACTTTGTTGTTGGTACTATATATAAATGGTCTGGAGAAAAATTTGGGTGGTCTGATTAGTAAATTTGTAGGTGACACGAAGATTGGTGGAGTTGCTGATAGTGATGGGGATTGTCAGAGGATAAAACTGGACATAGATAGATTGGAGACTTGGGCACAGAAATGGCAGAAATTAATCAGGACAAATACAAGGTGATGCATTTTGGAGGATCAAATTTAGGTTTGAATTATACTGTAAATGGCAGAAACCTTAGGAACATTAACATGCAAACAGATCTGGGCGTACAGGTCTACATTTCCCTAAAAGTAACAACACACATGGCCAAGGTGATTAAAAAGGCTTGTCTTCATCAGCCAGGGCATTGAGTACAGGAGTTGGGAAATCATGTTGCAGATACGTAAAACCTTGGTTAGGCTGCATTTGGAGTATTGTGTGTAGTTCTGGTCACCACATTACCAGAAGGATGTGAAAGCTTTGGAGAGAGTACAAAGAAGGTTCACCAGGATGTTGCCTGGTCTTGAGGGTGTTGACTATGAGGAGAGATTGAATAAACGAGGATTGTTTTCACTGGAAAGATTGAAGTTGAGGGGAAACCTGATAGTGGTCTACAAAATTTTGAGAGGCATAGACAGAGTAGATAGTCAGAGGCTTTTTCCCAGGGTGGAAGTGTCAATAACAAGGAGAAACAGATTCAAAGTAAGAGGGGGAAAGTTTAAGGAAAATATGCAGAGGAAGTTTTACACACAAAGACGGGGGGGGGGGGGGGTTGGTGCCTGGAATATGCTGCCAGGGAAGGTGGTGGAAGCAGGCACATCAGCAACATTTAAGAGGCATCTGGATGGGTATATGTATAGGGAAGGAATAGGGGGATATGGGCAGAGAAGATGTTTCTTTATCATGAACGGCACAAGCTTGGAGGCCGAAGGACCTGTTCCTTTGTTGTACTTTTCTGACTTCTTTGCTCAAAGGGTTGTGAAGGTATGGAATTCATCACTACAGAAAGTAGTTGAGGCCCAAACATTGTGTGACTTCAAGAAGAACTTAAGTATAGCTCCTGGGGCTAAAGGGATAGAGAGGAAGGCGGGATCAGGGTATTGAATTTGATGACCAGTCATGATCAAAATGAATAGAGGAGTAAGCTTGAAGGGCTGAATGGCCTACTGTTTCTACTTTCAATGTTTATTGGGATGTACAAGACAATCATGTCTTGGATAACAGTAGGACAAGATTGGCACAAATAGAAACTGCTGAAAGGCAAATTTAAGGCTGGTATCAGTACGTCTTTCACACAAAGAATGATCGACACATGGCTTAGACACGGAGTTAGTTAGTGAAAGTGAAACACTTGGAATTATTTAGGAACAGTTGGATGCTGCAGTGTAAATTTGCTGGCTGGAAGAAGGTGCCGATCTAAGTCTATTATGATCTTGGAATATAGATGGTGTTTAGCTCTTAAGTCTAATGTTCTGGATGGACAAGGCAACCAAATGGTTGTTTTATTTACCGTCTGCTTCCAACCACTTGATTAGCTTGTTACTGAATATGTAGCTGAAATGTTCCTCAGTTTTACTAACACAGGATTTTAGCAAGTGGGCGATCTTCCTTCATATCTAAATAGACACGGTGTCCTTTAAACTCTTATGATTCATTCACTCTCATCTATCAAAACATGGTTACATCACCATGCCCAGATTCACTGACCTGAATTAGAAGCTCAGACAACTGAGTTAGGTTTTTAAAGAGGAAAGTGGGATTTCTTTCAAAAGCTGATTAATTGGAAAAAGATTTTATTTTCTAAATGAGGCCATGTTTGTATAAAAAAGATAGCAATCCCTTGGAACTGGCTGGTGCATGAGGTTCAGTATAAGCCTTTGCATCTAGAATATTGATCAATTGCATGTTTTGTACCTGATTATAAAGATGCTCGTTTGCCAGTTTAGGGAAAGCACAACTTGTTTATTTACAGTTAAAACTGTACAGAGGCTCGCAGCCTCATGGCTACATTCAGCTCCCGAGATGAATCTAAGTATAAAAGCCCATGCTTACCAGGGTGACCTCCCCCCCTCCCCCCCCTCCCACCCCTCCCACCTACCCATCTTGTGACCTTTACACTGCAGATTGATCCTTAAAGGGACAATCATCACACTGATTCAGACTAATTACTGTTTAGAAAGGAGAGAGATGCCTTTTTTTGATTTGATTTGATTCATTATCATCACATGTATTGTATACAGTGAAAAGTATTGTTTCTTGCGCACTATACAGACAAAGTATCCTATACATAGGGAAGGAAAGGAGACAGTGCGGAATGTAATGTTACAGTCATAGCTAAGCTGTAGAGGAAGATAAACTTAGTGCGAGGTAGGTCCATTCAAAAGTCTGATGGCAGCAGGGAAGAAGCTGTTCTTGAGTAGGTTGGTACGTGACCTCAGACTTTTGTATTTTTTTCCCGATGGAAGAAGGTGGAAGAGAGAATGTCCGGGGTGCATGCCTGTAGAAAACAGTACGTACGAGCTGTTCTGGGAGATCTTGGCTTTGTGTCATTTAAACAGCAAACATGAACAACATAAGCATCTCCCCTTGACATCCAATGATGTTACCATTGCTGAATTCCCCTCTGTCTACATCCTGGGGGTTACAATTGACCAGAAACTGAACTGCACCAGCCATATAAATACTGTGGCTAAAAGTACAGGTCAGAGGCTAGGAATTCTGCAGTGAGTAACTCACCTCCTGACTCCCCAGAGCCTGTCCACCATCTACATGACTCATTGAGTCACAGAGTAGGTTTGCAGCATGGAAACAGGCCCTTCAGTCCATGCTGCCTTTTTTTAAAGCTCCTAAACTAATCCCAATTGCCCACATTTGGCCCATATCCCTCTACACCCATTGTACCCATGTAACTATCTAAATGCTTTCTAAAAGATAAAATTGTACCCCCCTCTACTACTACCTCTGGCAGCTTGTTCCAGATACTCACCACCCTCTCTATGAAAAAATTGCCCCTCTGGACCCTTTTGTATCTTTCCCCTCTCACCTTAAACCTATGCCCTCTAGTTTTAGACTACCCTACCTTTAGGAAAAGATATTGACTATCTTGTTGATCTGTGCCCCTCATTATTTTATAGTCCTCTATAAGATCACCCCTCAGCCTCCTATGCTCCAGAGAAAAAAGTCTCTGTCTATCCAGCTTCTCCATATAACTCATTCCATCAAGTCCGGGTAGCATCCTAGTAAATCTTTTCTGCACTCTTTCTAGTTTAATAATACCCTTTCCATAGTAGGGTAACCAGAATTGCACACAGTACTCCGCGTTTGGCCTTACCAATGTCTTGTACAACTTCAACAAGACATTCCAACTCCTGTATTCAATGTTCTGACCAATGAAACCAAGCATGCCGAATGCCTTCTTCACCACTCTGACTACCTGTGACTCTACTTTCAAGGAGCTATGAACATGTACCCCTAGATCTCTTTGTTCTGTACTCTCCCCAGCGCCCTACCATTAACTGAGTAAGTTCTGCCCTGGGTCAATCTACCAAATGCATCACCTCGCATTTGTCTAAATTAAACTCCATCTGCCATTCGTAAGCCCATTGTCCCAATTGATCAAGGTCCCATTGCAATTAGAGATAACTTTCTTCACTGTTCACTAAGCCACCAATCTTAGTGTCATCTGCAAACTTACTAACCATGCCTCCTATATTCTCATCCAAATCATTAATATAAATGACAAATAACAGTGAGCCCAGCATGGATCACTGAGGCATACCGCTGGTCACAGGCCTCCAGTTTGAAAAACAACACTCTACACCCACCCTCTGGCTTCTATCAAGAAACCATTTTTGTATCCATTTAGATACCTCACCCTGGATCCCGTGAGATTTAACCTTGTGCAACAACCTAACATGCAGTACCTTGTCAAAGGCCTTGCTAAAGTTCATGTAGACAACATCAACTGCACTGTCCTTATCTATTTTTTTGGTTACCCCTTCAAAAAACTCAATCAAATGAGAGACATGATTTTCCACTCACAAAGCTATGCTAACTGTCCCTAATCAGTACCTGTCTTTAAATGCCTGTAGATCCTGTCTAGGAGTCAGGAGTCAAGTCAGAAGTATGATGCAATACTTTCCACTTGCCTGGATGAGTATTGGAAGGATGTGATTGCACTGGAGGGGATGCAGAGGAGATTCACCAGGATGCTGCCTGGAATGGAGCATTGAAGTTATGAAGAGAAGTTGGATAGGCTTGTGTTATTTTCTTGGAGCAAAGAAGACTGAGGGGGGTGACCTGATCGAGGCTTACAAAATTATGAGAGACATGGACAAAGTGGACAAGGAGCAGCTGTTCCCCTTCGTTGAAGGGTCAGTCATGAGGGTACATGGGTTCAAGGTGAGGGGCAGGAGGTTTAAAGGGGATATGAGGAAAAATCTTTTTGCCCAGAGGGTGGTGAAGGTCTGGAATGCACTGTCTAGGAGAGTGGTGGATGTTGGTTGCCTCATATCCTTAAAAAAGTATCTGGATGAGCACTTGACACATCATAACATTCGTGGGCCAAATGCTGGCAGATGGGATTAGATAGGAATTCAGGTGTTTCTAATATGTCAGTGCAGACCCGATGGGCCAAAGGGCCTCTTCTGCGCTGTGTGATTCAATGATTCTATGAGTACAGCTCTATGAATACTGAAAAAGCTCAACGACATCCAGGACAAAGAAACCCACATGATTGGCACCTTATCCAGCACCTTCATCATTCACTTCCTTCACCATTGGCACGCAGTGGCAGCAGCATACCATCTACAAGACCTACTGCAGCAACTTACCTGCAGCTTCTAAAGCCATGGCCTGTACACCTAGAAGGACAAGGACACAAGATACATGAAAACACCACCCCCTGGAGGTTCCCCTCTAAGCCACACACCATCCTGACTTGGAACTATGTTGCTGTTTGTCGCTGGGTCAAAATCCTTGAACTTCTCCCCTGACAGCATGGTGGGTGTACTAACAGCACTTGACCTGCAGTAGTTCAAGAAGGTGGCTCACCTGCACCTTCTCCAGGGAGAATTAGGGATGGATAATACATTCTGGCTTAGCCTGCAACACCCACACCATGTTGCAGAATCAAACTAAAGAACAATCACTCTGAGTTATGAGAGTAACAATTCTGAATTATATTAGGAGTTGTTCTGCAATGCATGGGGATCGATTCTTCCTACAATGGGAGCCATTCAATATTACATTTGTGCTGAGTCCTTACTCATTGTACTCGTCTGTCTGTTGAGATTTTGATTTGATTTGATTTATTATTGTCACATGTATTAGTATACAGTGAAAAGTATTGTTTCTTGCACAATATACAGACAAAGCATACTGATCATAGAGAAGGAAAGGAGAGGGTGCAAAATGTAGTGTTACAGTCATAGATAGGGTGTTGAGAAAGATCAACTTAGTACAAGGTAGGTCCATTCAAAAGTCTGATAGCAGCAGGGAAGACATTGTTCTTGAGTCACAAAATGAATGTGAGCCCTCTCAATGCAGAATTAAAGGAGACAGATCCTCAAAGCAAACCTTCTCCGAACCAACATTAAAGTAGAAGATCACATAGGAAGCTGCCTGAACAATATTGTGGCTAATGAGATATTGTTGCTCCGTTACAGCATTGAATAATCTTCATAGGCTGAGTGAAGGTTTTATTCTGTGTCAACCTGTACTGACTGTGACCTGCATGAGCTTGACACTGGCACTGCATGCTTGAAATTCGAATTGCATGTTTTCTCCTGCACAAACAGTACAAAATTCGCAGGAAAAACGTCAGAAGGAAAATATAATGGCTCAAAATTTGAGGTAGTAATGGAAAGCATAAAGCGATCACTGTTAATGCTGTGTAATATTGATAACAACTTCTAACATGCACAGGTGGAGAAATCCAGAAGCTGCTATCTATATCCTGCTCAAGGATGCACTGTTACAATCTTCACAGTGAGACTTATTTGAAACATTGATTTGTTGGGAACTTTATTATTCTAGCTGTAAAAACGAATGAAAATGTCAAGCCTTGTTCAATCTTGAGTAACTGAGTTATTAATGGCCTACTAAACCATAATTATTCAGATCAAACTTTCTGACCCTAAAAAGTATTTTTATAAAGGTGGAATGTCATTCCATCAGGCGGTTATTTAAAAATTACAGGGGGGGGTTTTAATAAAATCATTTTTAAATGTTCTTATTCTGATATTTAACTGTGTGCACGTACCACATTTTATTTTACTTTCTATACAATTATTTATATGTGATTTACATTCCCTGTCAAAGCACAGTGGCACAGTGCTTAGCACTGCTGCCTCACAACTTTGGGGACCCGGGTTCTATTCCAGGCTTAGGTCACTGTCTGTGTGGAGTCTGCACGTTCGCCCCGTGTCTGCTCCGGGTGCTCCAGTTTCCTCCCACAGTCTGAAAGATGTGCTGGTTAGGCACATTGGCCATCCATTTTCCCTCAGTGTACCCAAACAGGTACCAGAGAGTGCGGCAACTAGGATTTTCACAGTAACTTCATTGTGATGTTAATATAAGCCTACTTGGAACACTAATAAATAGATAAATTTAAACTATTTCCAGCTTTGCTGAATGTGAGAATGCTTCAATCTGATTGGCTAATCAACTTTTCTGCTGTGTTCCCTGTTGCTGAGCATCATAGATCCCCTTTAGATGGAACTAAAATCAAACTGATGTCAGATAGAATAAAATCTCGAGCCTTGTGGCTACCTTTTCTTAAAGTTGACAATGAGCATCATTCTTTCACCACTGACCTCAAAATATGGGCAATTAGTTGTATTTTTAAAGGGCAAAAAAGAAGTGTGGTTTTCAACTAACTTAATCACAGTATGCAAATGAGATCACATATTGACCTGTTTAGCTTGATGGATATAGCCACCAAGCTCCCAATATTTGAATATGCTTCGGTTATAGCAGTGACTTGAATATCTAATTGCCTAAATATGCATTTTCAAAGTCAAAATGTTATCTTGTTATCCTAACAAATATCCAAAAAGCAATGAAAGCAATAATGTTGCTGAATCAATGGTAAGCATTGTTTCTTCCCTTTTCCAACCTTCCGGCCTATTCCCTCCTGGCTCCTGCTCTGCCCAAGACTGAAAGGAACTACAAAAGGTTGAGAATGCAGCCCAATCCATCATGCAAACCAGCCTCCCATCCATTGACTCTGTCTACACTTCCCGCTGCCTTGGCAAAGCAGCCAGCATAAGTAAGGACCCCACGACTCCCGGACATTCTCTCTTCCACCTTCTTCCATCGGGAAAAAGATACAAAAGTCTGAGGTCACATACTAACCGATTCAAGAACAGCATCTTCCTGCTGCTGTCAGACTTTTGAATGGACTTACCTCGCACTAAGTTGCTCTTTCTCTAGACTCTAGCTATGACTGTAACACTACATTTTGCACTCTCTCCTTTCCTTCTCTATGAACAGTATGTTTTGCCTGTATAGCGCACAAGAAATAATACTTATCACTGTATGCTAATACAAGTGTGACAATAATAAATCAAATCAAATCTTAAGGTAACTCCTTTTATAAATGGCCCCCTTGCCTTCTGATTCAAGTGAAAGGTTTTTTACAAAAGTAAAAGGAATCTGAAACTCTGTCCCCCAAAGCTATGGATGCTGGAGGCAATTTGATGTTCCAAGACTGAGATCAATGGATTTTTGTTGTGTAAGGGATATCAAGGGTTATGGAGCAAAGGTAAGTAAATGCATTTGAGGTGCAGATCAGCCATGATCTGACTGATTGTTGTACAGGTTTGGGAGGCTGAATGACCTGTTCCTGTTACTATGGCTGAGATCCTCAGCCTAGTTTGTGGCTGGGAGTGGATGGAGTTTTGGCTGCAGCACGGAATTTCTCATTCTCGCTCACAACGGGGTCCTGCCACGGACAAGACTGGAGAATCCCATTCTATGTTCCTGAGCCTACAACTGAGGGCTAAATCTTGTCAAAAAAAAACAGCAGAGTGTTGTTTCTGGCACGAAAACTGGTGTGTTTCCCTCCCAAGAGACTGGTCAGTTATCTCTCCCAATTCTACCACACTCTACCATAAATCAAGGGGCTGTGATTCACAGAGTCATACAGAGAAGCGAGTCCTAAACATGCAGCAAAAACCTGGCTGCTCAGAGACCGAAGCATTACCTTCAAAGGGCTCCGTGATCAGGGCAGCAATAAACCTTCCACCACCCTACCCAGGGGCTCCCCTCCCCACCCCCCCAATGGAGCCAGCATTCACTCCAAGCCCCTCCTCTGGTGATCATTGACGCCCCCCCCCCTTCTCCCCACCTTCCCCAAAACGACTCCCCCAACGCAATAACATTTGCAAGAATTCCACCCCCCGCCACCCCCTCCATGAGGCTCACACTGTGGTAAGAATTCACTCTCTCCCACATTTAGCAATGCTTTCTCCCATTAGACACCTGTATGGATTGAGGGAGAGGTAAGAAGAGAGGAAAAAAGTGTTAATGCTGTTCTCTAATCTTCTTCTTTCACGCGTAAGGTGCAACTATGCTAAAAGAAAGAAGATTGTTTTGTCATGAAATTAGGAAGGGAAGCATAACTTAATGACATGAGAACAAGACAAAACCATAAGCCCCCCTTGAGCTCGCAGTTTTCTCCACCTTGTGTACAAGTCGCCTGTTGCCTTTTCCGTTTATTCAGTCTTCTAAGCAACATCTATTCTGAAGCTGCACTCAGTTTCCCCTGCAGAGTTCAACTGCAGAGTTAAATGGCTCATAAACTGGTGCTGCTGACCCCGGCCCTCAGGCAATGTGTTCCTGCCAATCAGAGAAGTGAGTGGATTCCAGCGTCAGAGGTCCACAACTTCTGCATTTCGGAAAACGATCCGTCCTTGGCACCAAGAAGACATTTTTTTTTGCTGTTATTTTACAGCAGCATCTTTATCTCTTCCTGACACACTGGAACATGTGGTGACAGAAAGGTTAGGGCTCGAAATAGCTCTTCCAGATTTTCTCACCTTGCCCTGATGTCCTTAGTCACCGAGGAGACACTGCTTCACTCTTTGCCGAGTTAAAGCTAGGAAAGTAGCAGTCTGGGGCTAAAAAGATTCAATTACCAGGTTGCAGAGGCCATTTTACACCCCCTTTCATCCCCCATATTGGGAGTCTACCCAGAGAGGGGGGGGACGTGTAATATTGGAGGGGTGCCCAGTCTATCACCTTCCCAGCCACATCAACCTAATCTCCATAAGATGCCAAAATTACACCCCCCCACCCACCTCACCCCACCATATTTAAATAAATAAACCAGAAGATGCTGGAAAGTCTCAGCAGGTCTGACAGCATCTGCAAAGAGAGAATAGAGCCAACATTTGTTCAACGTCATCCAGACTCAAAATATTGGCCCTATTCTCCCTCCACAGATGCTGTCAAACTTGCTGAGATTTTCCAGCACTTTTTGCTTTTGTTTCATTTTCCAACAACCGCAGTGATTTGGTTTGATCTTAAAGCTCAGTTGAACTTATTATCAAGCCTATAGACTGAGGTGTTCTGCTGAGCATCTCATAACATAGTGGGACATCATCTAGGGGCTGCACTGTGTCCATTCAGGGCACGGGACACAGGGCACCCAGTCCCCTCCATGCCCCGCCCCCTCCCCCTCCCCCACAATCCCCAAAATGACATTCCTTCCTTTATTTCTCACCCCCCTGTCCTCCAAAGCCTTTCCACCTCCCTCCCCTCTGGCCAAAACCCTCTTCTCCTTCCCCTAGCCTTCAGATCTCTAGCAGCCAATGTTTCTCTCTCTGCTCCTTCTGTTTCTGTCCCAGTAGGTGGCCCACCACTCAGCTCTGGTGCTGCTGGGATTGCCAGTGCTGCCAGCCAATCAGATTGGCTGGCACCTGTCCAGCATCTGTACTGCAAGGCAGAGGCTCCACTCTGAGCTTGTTCTGCCCATCAGCAGGCTGCTATCTTTAAAGGGTGGCCTTCTTCCAGGTGCATTGGCTGCCTGCTGACTATCCTATTAGGGTGGGAGGTGTAGAAGGGTGTGCGGTCTAACCCCACACCCATAAATTCCAGCCCTAAGCTTGTATTGCCTTGAGTGTAGAAGATGAGTGGGGTGTGTAAGATAATCCAAGGTGTTGATAGGATACATGGAGTGCTGTTATTTCCTTGGATGGAATCGAAAACCAGGGATGGTAACCTCCAAGTTAGAGTTAGGACATTGAGGGGCAAGGTCAGCAAGCACTTCTTACACAAAGGGTACTGGAATGTTCAGCTCCAAAATCCTGTTTTGGCAGGGTGGTGGGAGAGGGTTGCTCATTTGAAAATCTTGAAAGTTAAATTGATGGATTTATATTAGGTGAGCTGGTAAGGGTTATAAAGTCAAGGGAAGGAAAATGGAGTTAGGGTTGGCCATGAGCTCACTGAATCGCTAACAAGCTCAAAGGGCTTCATTCCCCCAATTGTTCTTACGTTTCTATGAATCCGATTAATCAGCTTCAGCACAGGTGGCACACCTGCCCTTAGCCAACCTTTTTCTGGAGATGGGGAAAGTCATCCCAGCTTCCCAATTGTCATCCAAGAACTTGGCATCGTGGTTAGCACTGCTGCCTCACAGCGCCAGGGATCCAGGTTTAATTCCTGGCTTGGGTCACTCTCTGTGTGGAGTCTGCACATTCTCCCCGTGTCAGTGTGGGCTTCCTCCAGGTGCCCCGGTTTCCTCCCACAGCCTGAAAGACGTGCTGGTTAGGTGCATTGGCTAGGCTAAACTCTCTCTCAGTGTAGTTGAACAGGCACCGGAGTGTGGCGACTGGAGGATTTTCACATTAACTTCATTGCAGTGTTAACATAAGCCTACTTGTGACACTAATAAATAAAGTTGAACTATTGAAAACTTACCTGGCTGGATGCAGCATGAAAGTCAAACACAATTCTGATAATGTCCACCGTCGAATAGCTTGCCAATAGTCAACGTCTAGGCTTACATGTGGGGAACGGTCACTTGTGTGAGGTGGAGCACAGTGCTCGATACAATTTGCCAGGCATTGTGGCACAAGTCAGCACCCAGGGAACAGGGAACCCTGAAAGCAGAGGTCTTCAGAATCAGACAGACACAGAATTAGATCTCAGGGGGATAGATTAGAATATTTTCAAGGAGTTTGAAATTTGAATGAGCAAGGAGATTTCCAGGTCCATGTGCAGAAATCACCAAATGCTAGTGGATAGATACAGAAGATATAAAAGGCAAATGGGATGTTAACATTTGTCTCAAGAGAGTTTGAGTAGAATTGGGTACAAGCTTTTCCTTTGTTTTTTTTTCATTCACAGGATTAGTGCCTGTCCCTAATTCCTCTGAGAAAGCATTGGTGAGACATCTTCTTGAACTGCCATTATCTGTGTGGAAGGATGGTGGTGAATGGCCCTGTTAGGCCATTCAAGAGCAAAGCACATTGCTATGGTTCCAGAGTCACAAACAGACCCAGGTAAGACCAGCAAGTTTCCTTCCCTGAACGGCAATAACAAAGCATTCAGAATTTTATCACTTTCTTCAATTTCTGAGTCATGCCACACGTTTGTCACTCTTGTCCAAGATCTCCCACATCTTCCAGCTCTCTTAGCACTGAAGTTTCCTGATATAATCCAGAAGTGATTTGAATTAATTTCAAATTTACTCCCCCCAGTCTGGAAGAGAACTGTTTTTACTTGAGGCCTTTGTGGGTTGCCAGCAAGTCACAAGTTCTGTTTATTCAGGGTCACCATTATTTTCACTAATTATTTTTCTTAATTTCAGATGTGCTGAATCCAAATTCTCAAGTTTATAAAGGTCACAGTTGTACAGAGCTTTGTTTCGACCACATGTGGCCTACTGCACCCAGTTTTGGGCACTGTAGCTGTGTGTTTTTTTTCAAAACTGATAGATTTGTGTTAGGAAAGGATTAGAGAGCCAAGGTAGTAAACACTGTTAAGGTATAAATCAGTTCTGATCTAATTGAATAGCAGAGCAATCTCTAGGGGCTGACTCCTGTTTCTATTGCACATGACATTACAACATGATGTGCCTATTTCTGTTTACAAGGATCAGCCATTTACAAGTGACAGGTGAATGTAATAGATTTCTGAGGCACAGTTGGATCCAAAGTGCTAGACATTGTACAAAAGAGGAATGAACAAGAAGAAATATTCCGGACTATATTCCGGTCCATACATTTTACAAGTCAGATTGTTGGCATCAACCTGCACTGTCCTTCCGTCTCTTGTTGAATCACAACTCTTGTCGGTTCTATTTTTTAAACCTGTATTCACCGAATTAAACCCTGGTTTCCGCGATACGGAAGTAGTTACTCTAATTTTACCTTCCGATGATAATCCTTTCCACCTCCTATCGCAACAACACATCTACCACCCTCGTGAGTCATCTCCCTCCCATCCTAACAGACTTCGCTCCCTTGCACTCTTTTTATAGATGACTGACTTAAAGGGACACCACCTCTATTTAAAAGAAATTGACAAGTTTTCATGGCCAATAGAAAAATTAGGGCTGGCATCGTATGAGACAGTGCATGCAAACGACAGGGAGAGTTTTGTAAAAGTGAAATACTGTACTTTGACTTAGTCAAGGTTCCTTGAAACTATTGCAGGGCCTTTTGAAATGCAACAATTCTTCCTTTTTCAATTCTTTCAAAAGTATCTTCGTTTTTGTGCATTGGCCAAATGATCTGTTGAATCTTTAAGTCACCAACATGCATTTATTTGTGAAGATGAAGTGCTTTCTACCATGTAGAATGTGTGTGTTAGTTGGCCTCCTGTCACCTGTAAAAGTTAAAGTTTATTTATTAGCGTCACAAGAAGGCTTATGTTAACACTGCAGTGAAGTTACTGTGAAAATCCCCTGGTCGACACACGGAGGTGCCTGTTTGGGTACACTGAGGGAGAATTTAGCACAGCCAATGCATCTAACCAGCACATCTTTCAGACTGAAGTATGTTCCTTGCTTGTTCGAATGATGACATTGAACCGCAAGGCCCTGTCTGCCCTCTCAGTGAGCGCACAGGATCCCATGGGCACTACTTTGAATACAGCAAAATCTCCCCAGTGTCCAGATCAACACTCGTTCCTCCAGCAGTGTCAAGAAGCAGATGATTGAGTCATTCATTTCATTGTTGTTTATGAAACCCTGTCAGCAGATTGGATCTCACAGAGTTTTACAATGGCATCTATACACTTCACCAAGTACTTCATCGGTTACAAAGCACTTTGGGAAATCCTGAGTTTGTATAAGGGTCTAATAAAAGTAAAAGAGAATCTATAGAGAATATATAACAAACCGAAAGAACAACTACCACAAAAACCCCTTACGCTCACTTGGACGTTCAAACCGTCCCAAGAGACTTCACAAGAGTGTTACTTACAACCAAGTAAGTAAGTTCTGAGCTGTCGTCACGATTGTGAGAAACAGGGAAGCCAATTTGTCCGCAGAAAACTCCCGCAAGGAGCAGTGAGTGAGCTGTTTAAAATTCAAAAGCTCTGTTTCAAGTCAGAAGGTGTGTAGTGTGAGTATTTACATCACAGCATGAAACTCAAATTTTAACCTCACCAGTGTCTTTCAGCCAAAGGATGCTGAATATTCACACCGCTGAGTTTGTATATCGAAGAGATTGTTTTACCCGGGGATGGGGATGAAGGAGGGGGTACAGGTGTTTGTTGGGCAGCGAGTAAAGTAAAAGTTTATTTATTAGTCACAAGTAAGGCTTACGTTAACACTGCAATGAAGTTACTGTGAAAGTTACCTACACCCTTACATTGTTATGCAGAAGAATCATCCTCTTATAGTTGCGGAGGCAGTGCTGCTCATAATCTAGTGAATGGGGTGGGTGGGGTGTGTGAGAGGAGAGGGGGTAGCGACAGGCAGTGATGTGAGAAGATTCCAGGCCTCCCCCAACCATGTTTACTATCTTCTTCAATCAGTCAGCAATACTTGAGCATGGTGGAATAGTGGTTAGCACTGCTGCCTCTCAGCGCCAGGAACCCAGGTTCAATTGCGGCCTCAGGTGACTTTCCATGTGGAGTTTGCACATTCTCCTCATGTCTGCATGGGTTTCCTCTGGGCTCCCCGGTTTCGTCCCACAGTCCAAAAGATGTGCGGGTTAGGTTGACTGTCCACGCTAAATTGCCCCTTGGTGTCAGGGGGACTAGCTAGGGTAAATACATGGGGTTATGGGGATAGGGCCTGGGTGGGATTGTGGTCGGTGTAAACTCGATGGGCTGAATGGCCTTTTTTTGCACTGTACAATTCTAAGGTTCACAGCTGTCAGATGTTTCCACACGACACACCGAGACTGAACAATGTGGACGATAGTTGTTAGAGGATTAAATGCCGTTAATACGAATCCTCTTTTCTTCGTCATCTGTTTGAAGATATGCTTTGTAACTCAATCGTTGGAACTTCTTTTCCCCCAGAGAAGCTGCTTCCAACAGCAATTTGCATTTGTTCCAGCAGTTGCACAGTCCCGTGACACTTCAATAGAGGTGTTAGTGGATAGGATTTGACATAGAGCCACAGAGATGATGGGACAGGTGATCAAAAACTTGGTTAGAAAAGGCAGATCTTAAGGAACATCTTAAAAAAAAGGAGCAATTTGATGGGAGGGGGAAAGGGAAATACCAAAACAGGGTTACAAAGGATGGGGCAAAAGGATGTAAGTGAGGCTGGAACTGAAGGAACAGAATAATCTCAGAGGTTATAGGGCTGAAGGAGATGAAAGAAATTGGGAGGATGCATTCGGAGTGAGAGATGGCATTATACAATGCAGGGATTGAGGCCATTTTTCAATAATGATCTACAGCTTTGAACAGCTGACATCTTTCCTCCTCATCATGTTTATCAGCCCTTTCCAAGAGCATCCCCTGAATGATTGTGCCAATTCTGACCAGAATGCACCTCCCTTCCTCAGTCAAATGTGAATCGTCAGCATGTGCATTTCCAGAATATTCTGTTCAACTGCACGGCAAGACACGTAAAATAAACCACATGCTGTTACTGAGGGAGCAAAGGAGGGGGAAGTGGAGAAAATGTGCTCTTAGAAACATTTGCATGTCATTATTTTTTGCAATCCTTATGGTATGAATACATTTTCTATAAAATAGGTAAGTGTGAAGTGACTAACTGCTGCTACTAATTTCCTAAGCAACATAAGAAACAGGAGAGTAGGCCATTCAGCCCCTCAAGCCTCCTCTACTATTCAATAAGATTATAGTTGATGTAATTCAGACTCTACTTTCTTGCTTGACCCCATAACCTTTCAATTCCGTGTTGATCAAATATTTGTCTAACTCAGCCTTGAATATGTTAATTAACTCAGCTACTACCACTCCCTGTGGAAAAGAATTCCAAAGACTAACCACCCACTAAGAGAAAAAAATCCTCCTCATCATCTCCATCTTAAATGGGAAACAACTGAGCTTCCTGAGCTCTAGATTCCCTCAAGGAGGGAAACATTCTCTCAGCATCCACCCAGTCGAGCCCCCTCAGGATCTTATATTTTTCAATAAGATTCCCTCTCGTTCTTCAAAGCTCTAATGAGTCTAGGCCCAACTTCTTGGCTGTTCCTCTCGAGTCATTTCCTCAGGCTGGTTTTGCAGCACTCTGCCAGTATATTTGAAGGCAGCAGGGGAGAGGGAAAGGGGCTTGTGAAATGCAGGGCACAGCCTGTAAAACTGGACGCAGGTCAGAGGGTGGTCCAATATTGACTGGCCCGCTCACCCACCCTCAGGTCTATTGAGATACTGAAGTGGCTGATTAATGGCATGTCAAGTGCCCCAACCTGCTCCCACCACAATTTTACCCGCAGCAGATGGACCCCCAGGCTAAGTGGGTAGTCGTGGCTTTTACTGGCAAGTTAATGGGGCCTTCATTAGATGTCCCCGTGCCTGTATGAGACACCCCCCTCCACAAGGTCATACCCACATACTATAATTCTGACCTCTCTACCCTCCCTTCACCAACCTCTCAAATCTGGCTGCCAACCCCCTCATCACCCACACCTGGCACCCCTGGCTGGGGTCTGCTTCATTGAGACCCCAAACTTACCAGAGGTCCAGTTTCCAAAGCTCCTCCCATTCAGGAACCATAGAATTCCCACAGTTGAGAAAGAAGCCATTCAGCCCATTGACTCTGCACTCTCAGTGTATAAGCTCCAGCATGTCAGGAGGCTAAGGCTCTCACAGTGGTCTGTGCTAATGCTTACAGCTTGCTGGAACTAGGCTTCCTTCCCAGTACATCAGGTGGGCATGCAGTACCAATTATCAATAAGGTGCCCATCACTGGAAGCCCACCCACCCCAGTTATCGGGCCTCCCTGTGAATTTGTGTACTCTCTTCTCTTGCAAGGAGAGAAAGCAGAGAGCTGTCAGTGTGAGAAATAGATTGTGTCAAGAGGAGGAGAAGACATTTCCAAAAGTTGACTGTTAAATACGAGTGTGAGATGGCACAAATTGAGTGTGAGAGTTGGCAGTTCAGATAAGGATGTGAAGAGATGCCTGGAGGTCGAGAACTGAGTGTGTTGAACTGAGGAGTGGCATACAGAGACAGCTGAGAAAATCAGAGTGTAGGGTTTGACACTGGAAAGTTACGCTGCTTATCGTTCCTCCCTGGCTGAGGTGCTCCTTGGGGCACTGTGTACAGGTTAGAGGGAGCACACTCCAGTTGCTCACTGCTGAGGCCATCACCATTCATTACTGATTGGTGTGAGAGTCAGGCAGCCTCTCTGTGTCCTTGGGCAACATCATCTCATTTCACTCCCTCAGACTCCACTGTGGAAGCTCCAGGTCCGATCACAGACTCGGGTGGGAGGGGGGTGCATTTCAAATCTCCTTTCCATTCCTGCGGCTGTTGAAGCATCAGGAATTAATGGATAATCCAGCCATTCTGACCTCTGCTGGAGCTCTTTAACCAGAATTCCTTCCTTTGACAGATTCAGCCTGCTCTCTTTGGCTGCTCTGCAAGCTCAGGAAAGGGATGTTAACGCTATGGCTGTGAGGTAAAAAGCCACAGTTCTGTTCGCTTCAAAGACAAATGGATTTCTCACCCCACTAGCAGCCGCCCTGCTATATTTAGGTCTGGAATGGTATAACATGGAAAGAGTTGATTCAGTCCATTGGGTCTGGGCAGCCTCTTAGAAAGTGTTTTCCAATTAGCCCCAACACCAGACACTTTCTCCAAAGCCTTCTAAATTTCTCCCATATCTAGAATGTACTCCATTCCCTTCAAAAAGCTCTGATTGAATCTGCTTCCACCAGTCTTTCAGGCAGTGCATTCCGGATCACAGCAATCAACTGTTTAAAACAAAAACCATAGCTTTCCCCAACACTTTTGCCAAGATATAACATCTTAAAACAATAGTTAAAACATGATACAGTTATAAATAATGTAACAGGTATATAACTGGAATATGATTACAGTTAACAATGTAATATGATCCATATTTCCACTCATGTGGCTGACCATAACTCACATCTTATTGAAACATATAAGATGATTAGAGGTTTAGATAGGGTGGATAGTGATAGCCTTTTTCCTCGGATGGAGAATGCTAGCACGCGGGGGCATGGCTTTAAATTAAGGGGTGGTAGTTATAGGACGGATGTCAGGGGTAGGTTCTTTACCCAGAGAGTGGTGAAGGATTGGAATGCCCTGCCTGCTGCGGTTGTAAATGCGCCTAGTTTGGGGGCGTTTAAGAGATCCGTGGATAGGTTTATGGACGAAAAGGGATTGGTTTAGATTAGTGGGTCAGTGTTTTTTTTTAAAAAGACTGGTCGGCGCAACATCGTGGGCCGAAGGGCTTGTTCTGCGCTGTAATGTTCTATGTTCTATCTAAGTTAACATTTACCTCACTTGTCTCCACCTAAATCATTGTGCAAGGGCTGGTGTTGACACATGCTCTCTGTCTGTCCCAGTGCCAGTCACTCCTTCTATTATCACTCATACATCACTATAATTCAGGTTCGTCACTGACACAAAGAGCTACTGTGGGGGAGGCAGTAGAATACTGGTATCGTCACTGGATTAATAATCCAAAGACCCACAGTAATATACTGGGGACCCGGGTTTGAATCCCATCATGGCAGATGATGAAATTTGGAATTAGAAGTTTATGACAATTATTCCATGGTTATCATTAAAGGCTGATTTGGTCCACTCATGTCTTTACCTGGTCCGGCTTGCATGTGACTCCAGACCCACAGTAATGTGGTTGACTCTTAAATGCCCTATGAAATGGTCATGCAAGTTCAAAGGCAATTAGGGATGGGCAATAAATACTGGCCAAGCCAGTGATGCCCCACATCCCATGAATGAATCAGAAGATGATATCTGTGAAAAGGATAAACTTTGTGACTGAGTTATACAGCACTGTTAGACCCAGGGCCATTCTCTCACCCTCAGCTCATCACAACTTTTGTGTTCAACTCTTTAATTGTACCTCTGTATGTCTATTTATTCTATTTGCATCTATTTGCTATGACTGATAGTCACTACAGATTAAAGTGCTGTTTAAAGTGGTATTTCTCAGTTAAAATATCTTCTATTTATAATGTTCTGAAGGACCCGAGTGAAGCCGTTATGTAAATCCAATTGAAATCATTCTGGGGGAATTGAGGGCAGAGAGCAGAGAATTCTTTCCTAGCTGAGTTAAGGAACATTAGGACTTGAAAAAGGACAATTTTCCATTTCAGGCACCTAATGTCAGTATTTCAGGATAAACCTAATCAGAAACAATTACCACCCATCAATATATTCTTAATCATCAACAAACTGTCCATGCTGGCTCAATGGGCCAAAGGGCCTCTTCTGCACTGTATGATTCTATGATTCTATAAAGTGATGAAATAGTGCCAGCAACAGTGCTGTTTAACAGCATTTACTCATCAATACCCCACTCACTGGAGCTCAGTATAAATTTCACCAGATCCACTCAACTCCAAACCTCCTTGGTCCCAGCGTGGACAAAAGAGCTGGATTCCAAAACAAGAGAGTTAAACCACCCCAACTTTATACTCAATGCTATTACCTTTGCTGGAACTCCTACCAGCAACATCCTGGGAGTCAATATTGATCGGAAACTTAATGGACCAGCCACATAAATACTGTGGCTAAAATAACTGGTCAGAAGTTGGGCTTTTGCAATGATTAACTCTCTTGACGCCTCAAAGCCCATCCACCATCTACATAGCGTGAGTCAGGAGTGTGATGAAATACTCTCGGCTTGTCTGGCTGAGTAACACTCCGACAATATTCAAGAAGCTCAACATTATGCAGGACAATCAATCCAACTTGAATGGCGCCTCATCCAGCACCTTAATCATTCACTCCTTTCACCATCGGCACACAGTGGCTGCAATGTGCACCATCTACAAGATGCACTGCGGCTACTTGCCAAGTATTCTGCGACAGTACCTTCCAAATCAGCCACTTCTCCATCTAGAAGGTCAAGAGCAGCAGATATATGGAAACATCATCAACTGCAGGTTTCCCTCCAAGTCATACACACCCATTCCACATGGGCTGCAGGGGCTGAAGAAGGCCTACTCCTGCTCCTAATTCCCATGCTTGTATGTACCACCACCCAAGTCCAATTCTTGGTTTGGGCGACTGTCTGTGCACAGTCTGCATATTCTTCCTGTGTCTGCATGGGTTTCCTCCAGGTGCTCTGGTTTCTTCCCACAGTCTGCAAGACTTGCTAGTTAGATGGATTGGTCATGCTAAATTCTCCCTCAGTGTATCCAAACAGGCGACTCGGGGATTTTCACAGTAACTTCATTGCAGTGACTTGTGACACTAGTAAATAACTTAAAAACCATCTTCTCGGGGCAATTACAGATGGACAATAAATGTTGCCTGATCGGTAACAGAAATGTCCCCCGAATCAACAGAAAAACACAGCCCCTATTTTCTGGTCAAGTTTACTGCAGTTGGTTGCAAGAATATGTATGCTCTGAGAAAAATATTGGCTGCAGATTTTGCTGCCAAAATAATGGTGAATTTAGTGATGCTCACCCTTATTAAGAAGCAAATTGTCAAGCAACTTGTGATATTCACATTTCATAAATTGCAGATTAACACATAAACAACACTAAGATGTTGGTTGCAATTAAGAACCATGAAAGTTGGAGAGCAATGATCGCCAACCTTGATAAAGAGGAGGATACAAGTTGTCGGGCAATTTATGCCAGTCTGCCTTCAGCTACAATGAAAATGGCAGCTTGCCTTCAACGTTACCATGAAGTTCATGAAATAGCTACCATTGCACAGTAATCACCCAGTGAAGTACTCCCAGAAAATTAGACTGGTAACCACCAGTGTAGTTAACTTCTTAACACTGACATTTATGTTCCATTCAAACCCCAAGCTCCAGTTGAAACAACAGTCTCATTGTTGCAATTAGTAAATTGTTCATAGCGATTTTAATTTTTTTATGTATTTATATTATTCTCTCTTCTGTCTCTTTTTTCTCAATTAATTCAAGTTTTCTTTCCCTCTAGTCATTTGTCTTTCTGCATCATATTCAATGCTATTTCCTGATCCATCAACTGAGGTCAATGATATTGGGATTTCTGAGATCTAGTTACCTAGCACTGACTGGGGATCAGATGTGCTTGCTGCCTGGTACCAATTGCTCTGCACTTGCTATCCAAGCTATGATATTCCACTTGAGGTGAGTGGCGATATACTCTCCATTGAAAGTTAGCCTGTGTTACGTACCTGCTAACCAACTATTGCAATCATATGTACAGCGAAGACTGGCCCGACCTGATATGAACATGAAGTGTGAATAAAACTTTCACGAAAATAACATTTCTCTACCAATGCCAAATTTTCAGCTGCTAATCCCATCATCCATCATACTTCCTAGCTCCAAGGCTTCAGCTTGGTACCTGAGACCTTTTCCACACATGGGCAATTCCAAAGAAAGAGGGAAAGAGACTTATATCTCTAGGGTGCTTTTCACCTCCACAGGATACCCCAAAGTGCTTTACAGGCAGTGAAACATTTTGGAAGTGCTGTCACTATTGTAATGTATGAAACTCGGCAGCAATTTATGCACAGCAAGATCACACAATTAGCAATGAGATAATGATCAAATAGTCCTTGAGCAGGATTTTATGGCTTCGCTTGTCCCAAAACTGTAAAATCCTGCTCGAGGTCCTTTGCATTGTCCGCCCCTCACCCGGTCCGATTTCCGTGGCAGGAGGGACGATAAAATACCAGCCCTTAATTTAGTAACAGTAATAAGAGGATGGCCTAGTGGTATTATCACTAGACTATTAATCCAGAAACTCAATTAATGTTCTGGGGGCCAGGTTCAAATCCCACCATGGCAGGTGATGGAATTTCAATTCAATAAAAAAAATCTGGAATTAAAAATCTACTGATGACCATGAAACCATTGTCGATTGTTGGAAAAACCCATCTCGTTCCCTAATGTCCTTTAGGGAAGGAAATCTGTTGTCCTTACCTGGTTTGTCCTACATGTGACCCCAGAGCCACAGCAATGTGGTTGACTCTCAGCTGCTCTCTGGCAATAGGGATGGACAATAAATGCTGGCCAGTCAGCGACACCCATGTTCCATGACTGAATAAAAGAAAATATTGGCCGAGGATTAGATAATACTTGGCAGACCAGAGTGATTTACCCCACTCTTCTTCAAAAGATGAACTTTCAATCTTTTGTGTCAATTCAAGGGTAGATGGGGGGAGGTCTCGGTTTAATGTCTCATTAAAAAGACTTGCGGGGGGCAGTTTCATGGTTTAATGTCTCATTAAAAAGACTGCACCTCTGATAGTTCAGCATTCTCTCAGTGTCTGCGCTTATTTCACACTCAATTCATTGGAGTGGGAACAAAACACATGACTTTTGGAGTCCGAGGCAAGGGTATTTATTACACACTGAACAATAGTGGGTACTTCAACAAATGAATCTGATGAATACAAACCATCTCAGTTCAATTCAGCGAGCTTTCATCAAATACCTATCCCTCCGTAGAGGTGTCCAATGTTCTTAGGTCCCAGCTTGGAGGATGTTGACACCAAGACTATATCTGGACTGAAACTAGAAGACAACAGAGGTTATTGTGCAAGTTTCACTCAATTGATTGGAAACAAGATGCCTAGTCCATAATTCCGTATGTTCATGTATTCATCTCACTGTGCTCATTAATAAAGTGATTTATTTTCTCAAATCTGACACAGTTTAGGAAAAAATCCCTGTCACAAGAATTTTATCTTTTGTCAAATTAAGAAAGGTCCATCTTGGAGCGATTGCTCTTTCAACCAGGAGAAGTGGACTTCAATCCCACTCACGGTTAAACTGATGGCTTGAAAATCTCATTTCTCTGCTAGACTGTAAATGACACGATTTGCTACAGGTTTAATCCAACTCCTAATGGGCATAAACCCAGAGCAAAAACCTGCTTATCATTTAGCATGAATTCAGATTAAATTAACGGTGTCTTCCAAACAGGCATGGTCTTGTAAGAAAAGGAAGTGCTATGGAATAAAGAAATTTGCATCGGTCCTACCACCTTCCAAAATGCGTAACAGTCACTGAAGTCATTTACGAGTATTTAATGTAATACAGAAAATCACTGCAGCAAAATTGCAGGGGAGGTGATAGCCCAGTGGTATTATTGCTAGAATATTAATCCAGAAATTTAGCTAATGTTCTGGGCACCCAGGTTTAAATCCTGCCACGGCAGACGACGGAATTTGAATTCAATAAAAAATATATGGAATCTATTGATGACCATGAAACCATTGTTGATTATTGGAAAGTCTCATCGGTTCACCGATGTTCTTTTGGGAAAGAAATCTGCCGCCCTTACCTGGTCTTGCTGACATATGACTCCTAACTGCAGCAATGTGGTTGACTCTCAACTGCCCTCTGAAATGGCCTAACAAGCTATTCAGTTCAAGGGAAACTTGAAGGGATGGGCAATAGATGCTGGCCAGCCAGCGATGCCCATGTCCCACAAATGAATTTGTTTTTTAAATTCTCTTCTTCCAACAATGCCAGGCAACAGGTTATGTCCACCTGAGAGGGCAGGAAGAGATTCCTCTTGAGCAGCTCATCCAAACTGGGACTGTCAGCTTGTCACCTTGGAGTGATTCTTCAAACCTCAAACATCCGTCTATGAGACAAGAGTGCTTTTGTTGTGCCAAAGTTGTCAGTGTTATGGCAGTCTAAGATTGTTTTCCTATCTTACAGTTGAATTTGAGTCATACTTTGTACCATATGAGGGCACCGATATCCAACACAAGCCATCCTTGTTGAACAAGTCACATGGGGGAATGAATAGAAAACATACCAAAGGCATTGCAGCTGTGAAAAGGGAGGGAACCAGGACAGTCTGCACCAATAAAAACATCCCATGTATAGAAACTCAGGGTAGAATTTTCTAGGAAAATGTAATTGGATTGATCAGTAAGTTTGTGGACGACACAAAGGTTGGTGGATTTGCGGATAGCGAAAAGGACCATCAGACAACACAGAGGGATATAGATCAGTTGGACCGTTGGACAGAGAGATGGCAGATGGAGTCTAATCAGGACAAATGTGAGGTAATGCATTTTGGAAGGTCTGATACAGATAGGAAATATACAGTGGCAAAACTCTTAGGAGTATTGATAGGCAAAAGGATCTGGGTGTACAGGTACACAGGTCACTGAAAGTGGCAATGCAGGTAGAGAAGGTAGTCAAGAAGGCATACGGCATGCTTGCCTTCATCAGCTGGGCTATTGAGTTTAAAATTTGGCAATTCACATTGACGCTTTAGAGAACCTTAGTGAGGCCACACTTGGTATATAGTATTCAATTCTGGTCGCCACACTACCAGAAGGATGTGGAGGCTTTGGAGAGGGTACAGAAAAGATTTACCAGGATGTTGCCTAATATGGAGGGCATTAGCTATGAGGAGGAGGTTGGAGAAACTTGGTTTGTTCTCACTGGAGCGACAGAGGTTGAGGGCAGACCTAATAGAAGTCTGCAAGATTATGAGGGGCATGGACAGAGTGGATAGTCAGAAGTTTTTCCCCAGGGTGGAAGAGTCAGTTATTAGGGGGCATAGGATTAAAGTGCGAGGGGCAAGTTTTAAAAGAGATGTAAGAGGCAGATTTTTTTTACACGGAGAGTGGTGGATGCCTGGAACTTGTTGCCAGGAGAGATAGTGAAAGCGGATACAGTAGTAGCTTTTAAGGGGCATCTTGACAAGTACATGAACGAGATGGGAATATTGATTATTGGAAAGTCTCAACGGTTCACCGATGTTCTTTTGGGAAAGAAACCTGCCGTCCTTACCTGGTCCCCGGAAGCTTAGGAGGTTTTAGTTAAGTCAGGCAGCATGGTTGGTACAGGCTTGGAGGGCCAAAGAGCCTGTTCCTGTGCTGTAATTTTCTTTGTTCTTTGACTCTGTTGTTAAGCAGGGAGGGACAAAGAGGACTAGAATTACCCCTGCAACAGGTTTCCCATCGGTCAGTAGAGGAGTCTTCCAATGCAGTCAATAGTGATTTACATTCCTCATCCATGCTGCCATTGGGGAACCTGAGGCAGAGGTCAACCTGGCAGGACCAAAAGATGCCATTGGTAGGAACAGTTGGAGAGTTCCACTCTCAATATCCAAAACTGTTTAAGGGAAGCCCACCTTCTAAAAATGCTCAAAACATGGCTACCACTTCAGTCACCTCCCCTCACACAGTTTTAAAATGATTAAATTGCCTATCATTAATGTCCAGGAGGCAGCATTGTAACCTATACACCCTGTTCCTTCAATTACAGTCTTGACATGCATTAGCCCATTACAATCTTCACACAGATTTTGGTTCCTGGTATACCCAATGTCACAGGAGAACAAGAATTGCAGTCTGTTTTCGAAAGAGCAATCCTAACTCACAATCCTCGCTCTTTACCCAGAGCTCAGCAAATCTTTTCCTTTCATGTATTATCCTTTTTTTTAAAGTTAACTACTGAATCTGGACAATGCATTCGCAGCTTATAACAACTTCCTTCTCGTTATTTTGCCAATTATCTTCATTCTACATCCTCTGGCTTTCAAGCGTCTCACCAAATCGAAACAGTTTCTCCTTCATTACTGCATCATAATCCTAGCTGTCACAAAATTGGGCCAGTTACTGAAGATATTATACTGTAGACATGAGGGATTAAACTAAATTACCCCAGCCTCGTGTTAACTCAATCTTTTCGCCTGAATTCACCAAGTTGAAATACAGCAACAAGGCACAAGAGGCAGTGGGAGCAATTGATTATCAGCCTTGAGAGTCTGTATAGGGCACTGGTTGATCGCAACACAAAATAATGATGAGAAAACGATTCCAGCAGTTGGTGGAAATCCAGGCGAGTATTATGAATTCCCCCTTCCAATGAAGACTCATGGAGTCTTGGACACTGATGAGCAATTGTGCCAATCAGATAAATCAGTTTAATGTCTGGATGTGATCAGCTACCATGAAAAGCTTTTAGAGGAATCTCCCCAATATGTTTAAGATCGTGATGTCCAATGGAAGAGAGGAGTATTTACATAAAATCCCACTTATTAGGAGCATTGACATCAGATTTTAAAGGTTTGTAGGAAAATTGATTTGAAGATTCTCATCAACATTTTCTTTTCCCCTGTACAATAGCTTGTGTTAGTTAATTTTGTGAGGAAGTTTAATTTGATTTGCTTTTGATTAGCAGTTCTGAAGAATACTCTTAAAAGAAATAGGTTGGAACATTGTTGCTAGTCCTATTTGGCTAATTGTAGATACTAGAACGGGTCAGTTTGCCCTTTTCTTGAGGCACTTTAGAAGAATAGAATGTAGGAATATATTAATATATAGGGACCATTTTAGCAGAATGTAGCAGAAAACTGAGCTCGACTTTATACAGTACCAATCAAAGTTGAGCATGATTTGAACTGAATTCTTGTTGGGCTGAATCTACTGCAGAAGGTATGCTTATTAATCAGAATATATTAAGACCAACCATTGCAACTCAGCTTTCAATTATCAGTGGTAGATAGGACCTCTTGTCTTATGCCTTTAGACTGGAAGCTGAAAAGTTAAAGAACAAAAGAATCTTTGAGCATTGATTAGTCATTAATAATACATTTTCCGCATTTGTCTCAGACAGTTCATAATTGGATTGGAGGATTAATGCCCATATTCTTGTATCTTGTCCTTCAATGATCCATCCTACCCTCAATTTGGCAAGGGAATAAATATCTACACACATTATAGTTCAATTATTCAGTGCATGATTTAAGTGCATCTGTCCTTTAAAATCTAAATATTTGCACTCCTCCATTCATAATTTAGGTAGGAATGAGATTAACAATGATCAATCTTCCAAAGACATCAACTCTTGATACACAGTGGGAGACAATTTGGGGGGAAATCTAAACAAGCAGCAGTCTGCGATATTATTCATGTACAATTCAGAATGGAAATTGAAAAACAACTGGCTTCAACTGCAAGTCTTGTCTTGTGCTGTCAACTTCAAACGGCATCGGAAATCACGCACATGGCTGGGTCCCATCTCAGAAGTAAGAAAAACAATTTTAACAGAAATACCGCCTTCTTAATATGGGTTATATTTGGCAACAGGTAGTCCGGGGTGAATTTTAAAGTGAAGTTCAAGTGGCACTCAAATAAATTATTCATCGTATTGTCATTTTTGATCTCATCTCGAAAAAAATAAGGCCTGTTTCAGCATGAGTAATCCAGCTTATCAGTTGGAATAACATTCCCAGTTTTCCACCATCATCGATCTTGCTGAAAGTGATTGGAGACGGTCAAGGATGACACAATGTGGCTGGCTTCCTCCACTTCCCGCCCCTCCAACTCATTCCCACCCCCTGGATTCCCTAGAATAACAGCGGACCTTCGATTGAAAACCATAAGTTACTGGAAGGAAGTCCAGCAAAACCTGTAAAAAGGTGTGCGACTGACCACCTGAAATGGGTGTGTGTCTCCTCAGATACTGCATTACGGGAGGCAGTGGCAGAGTGGTACTATCACTAGATTAGTAATCCAGAGATAAAATCAAATCACTGCTGATGCTGGAATTTGAAACAACAGAAAATGCTGGAAAATCTCAGGTCTGACAACATCTGTGGAGAGAGAAACAGAGTTAATGTTTGGCCACCCCATTGAAATGTTGGCTCTATTCTCTCTCCACAGATGCTGTCAGACCTGCTGAGATTTCCCAGCATTTTCTGTTTTTGTTTTAGTAATGCAGAGTGAGGTTCAAATCATGAAATTTGAATTCAATAAAAATCTGGAATTAAGAAAGTCTAACGATGACCATAAAACTATTGACGATTATCGTAAAAATCCATCTGGTCCACTGACGACCTTTAGGGAAGGGAATCAGCTGTCCTTGTCTGGCTTGGCCTACATGTGATTCCAGACCCACAGCAATGTGGTTAACTCTTAAAATGCTCTCTGAAATGGCCCAGCAAGCCACTCAATTCAAGGGCAATTAGGGTAATAAATGTTGGCCCAACCAGTGACACCCACCACCCATGAATGAAAAAAAAGCTTCTGGAGTTTTATAACAGATTTTCAACGACAGCAGTATCTTATCTTTGTTTGACTTTGATTGATATTTATCCACTATGGCCTGACTAATAGATTTCCCCAATGATGGGATCACAGGCACAGACCATGCAATGTCCTACGAATCCATGAGTTATCTTCTTGTAGGGGAACAGTGCAGGCAGCTTTAATGCTTATTGTGTATACAGTCAAAATTATTTTGCCTCCATCTTCGAAATGCTAATTAGCAGAATCTGCCAACAGGAAGCAACCAGCTCCAATTTCCTCCCACAGTCCAAAAATATGCAGGCTAGGTGGATTGGCCATGTTAAATTGCCCTTTAATGTTTCAAAAAGTGTGTCGATTGTGGGGAATTAGCGGAGTAAATTTGAGGGGTTACGGGAAAGGGCCTGGATGAAATCTCTCTACCAAAGAGCTGGAGCAGAATCAATGGGCTGAATGGCCTCTTTCCGCACTGTAGGGATTCTACAAGCACTTGGATTAGATTTTCCATTTGGAATAGCTCACATCATTCATCAAGTTAAAGCTCAAACATTAATATCAATATTGCTACCACATTTTATGACTTGTTTTAAACATATTTGACCTTGAAGGGATTTTGTATAAATTTATATTATGATTTACATTCAGCTGATATAGGGTTAAGTCCAAAGGAAACAGGTTATACTGGATGAGGATTTGACATATTAGCTGGAATACTGAAGAAAATATTAAATTGGATTGTGCCTCACTGTCACGGTCAGAATTGCTAAAAACAGGTGACCTGGTTGTTGTAACATTGCTGTTTCTGGAAGGTTGCTGTGTGCACATTGGTTGCCATGGTTTCTACATTACAACAGTGTCTATACTCTGTTGGCTGGAACACCCTGAGGTTGTGGAAGATGTTACAATAAATATACAAATTTTAATTTTACTCATGTGCCACCTCAGTTTGAGACCATGGAGTTTGTTAGTGCGATCCAGAGGGGTTAATGCAAGTCATGTTGGGCTTGTTTCGTTCACTGAGCTTGGCTGGAGTCCTAGCCAAAAAGGAAAGGTTACTGTTTGGAAGTGGTAGCCAGATTGATAAACTCAGGAAAGTGTCAAAAGTCAAATCTTTGGTTTACACTCATTAAAAAATAAGACAGTGTGGTGATTGTCCCCTTAAGGACAACACAGCAGAAGTGGGCCTTCTGGCTTGGGGGACCAATTAGGACAAGAGTGGGTAACCACCCCGAGGTGGAGATCTCTCTTGGGCAGAAGACATCTAGAAGACATGTAGGAACTGGAGCAACCAGAAGACTGTTCCAAGGTAACTGGGGACTACTTTACACAGTTTTTCCTTATTAATAAACCCCCTAATGTGTTCCTGACAAAGTCTGTGAGTACGCATTATCATGGTGATAAGGAGGAGACTGATTACGAGAACACTGCTTGTGGCCCGCCATGCGTGAGTAACACATTTTAATCAATGTTTAAAGTTCATAAGTCCATAAGGTATAGGAAAAGAACTAAGCTATTTGGCCCATTGAGTCTGCTCCACCATTCGATCATGGCTGATATGCTCCTCATCCCCATTTTCCTGCTTTCTTCCCAATAACCCTTCAACCCATTACCAATTAAAAACCTGTCTAACTCCTCCTTAAATTTACTCTCTGTCCCTCCATCCACCACACTTTGAGGTAGCAAATTCCACAGATTCACAAACCTTTGGGAGAAGTAGTTTCTCCTCAACTCTGTTTTAAATTTGCTACTCCTTATCCTAAGACTATGAACTCTCGTCCTAGAATGCCCCACAAGAGGAAGCATCTGCTCTACATCTACTTTATCCGTATCTTTTATCATCTTGCATACCTCAATTTGATCTCCAGTCATTCTTCTAAATTCCAGAGCGTATAGACCTAAACTGTTCAATCTCTCTTCATACAACAAACCCCTCATCTTTGGGATCAATCAAGTAAACCTCATCTGAACTGCTTCCAATGCCACTACATCTTTCCTCAAATAAGGGGACCAAAACTGTGCACAATAGTCCAGGTGCGGCCTCACCAATGCCTTGTATATTTGCAGCAATACTCCCTTACCTTTATATTCTATTCCTTTCACAACAAATGCCAACTGAAGAAAATAAATACTCACCCAAATGCCTTTTCTTGGGAAAATAGACCCAGTGAGATATTGCGATATTGCCAGACACTGAGGGATAAATGCAGAATGAGCCTGCATCGGTCGGTACAGTTAATTAGAAATATACAGGAAAAAAAAGAAAGTAATCCTCAGAAGCAAGAACTATGATTTTGTGTTGCTTGGTGCAGTGTTCCTTCTTCTTAGGTACATGAGTGAATGCTTTCTCAATGCTTTTCCTGGTGAGAACTGTGAAGCTGAATGCTCCAGAACTTCTGAAAGCTCAGATGGAGTTACATGTTTCTTTCAATAATTTAATTTGATCTATTAGCATTTTTATAAATTCAAAATTGTATCACTCTACTATTTTCCTTTTGAAATGGAAACATTTTTTGACAATTTAATGCGATATAAGACTAGGCCGGAGTCTTTAAAATGTATGCTAGATTATTTAAACCGATAGCGCAGTGGATTAATGTTCATTCATGGACTGGGCTGAATTGTTTGATTGAAGTTATAAAATGAAACGCATAATTAATGAAAATCTTTTGAACGGAAAGGAAAAAAACCGATGGCAATGATTCAAATATTTCTCTGAAAACTTGATGATAAAGGCACAGTCTTCAGTAGTTTTGACCCTACATTAATGCCTTTGGTGCTAAATATACATGGCTGAAATAGCAGAGATTATCATTTGGAAGGCTGGTTAAGATAAGACTCCAATCCACTAAACAGAACTGGTCCCTGGAAGTGTTTATCAGCTTAGGCCTTCTTTAGAAAGTTCTAATTAGGTCAATTACCATATCTTCATTCCCATAACACCTACCATTTCCAACACCTACTAATTCTGCCTGTAAGAATTTATTGTAATTTTTTTCACCTGCTAACCAAGATAACTTTTTTTTAATTGATTTGTTTATTCATTCATGGGACTTGGGTGTCACCAGCATTTATTGCCCATCCCTAGTTGCCCTTGAGAAGGTGGTGGTGAAATGCTGATACGGCTGAGTGGCTTGCTAGGGCATTTCAGAGGGCAGCTAAGAGTCAACCACATTGCTGTGGCTCTGGAGTCACATATCGGCCAGACCAGATAAAGGTGGCCAATTTCCTTCCCCTAAAAGGCATTAGTGAACCAGATGGGTTTTTCCCACAATCGACAAGGGCTTCAAGGCCATCAGTAGATTCTTAATTCCAAATAACATTTTATTGAAATTAAGTTCCACCGCTTGCTGTGGTGGGATTCGAACCCAGGTTCCCAGAACATTAGCTGAGTTTCTGGATTAATAGTCTACCGATAATACCATTAGGCCTCCCCTAAAGGTGTCATGGAGGCCGAGATTCTCCCAAAAAATTCTAAGCGTCGAATCTGCATGAAAACTGGAGTGAATCACGCTTCTTTCCCATGAGTGTTCAGGGAAGCATCTCCCACACTCTGTGCACTGCAGAATGCCCCAGTATGAACCACTCCAGAATTCAGTGGGCAGGGCCTATCCCCACCCAAGAAGCTGGCAGCATAGCGCTGAGAGGCCCACTGAACATGCGCCAAATTCTTTGTCTATAGTAACCCCAGTTCACCAGTTAGCTAGGTAACAACTGTAACGTCAATAATACAAAGGGCTTTGCAGGCTTGTGCTGCAACATCAAGGCAAACAGATCTCTCATCCTGATCCCTGATCAGTTACATGGGTCATGTCATCTCCCCCACCCCTGCAGTTTGACCCTTAAAGGGGCAGGCTCTATACAAATACATGCCATCAAGGGGAAGGTTTTCTTGGTGTGCAGCTTTTCATGAGATTGCAGATAAACCTATGGAAGTTTACAGTCTCATCACACAGTGTATGCAACACAAAAATTCTTCTGCTCCAAGTATATTGTTGCATTAGGCACGCCTGCTGCTCTGGCCCAACAATATTAATATGACAGAATGGAAAAGATAAAGGTAAATACTGCGGATGCTGGAATCTGAAACAAAAACAGAAAATGCTGGAGAAGCTTGGGGTGAGATGATGGGTCACTATCAGTGTGGAGTCTGCATGTTCACCCCATGCCTGTGTGGGTTACCTCCAGGTGCTCTGGTTTCCTCCAACAGTCTAAAAGAAGTGCTGGTTAGATGCCTTGACCACGCTAAATTCTACCTCGGCGCACCGGAACAGGTGCTGGAGTGTGGCGACTAGGGGATTTTCACAGTAACTTTGTTACAGTGTTAATGTAAGCCTACTTGTGACACTAACAAATAAACTTTAAAAACTTTAAACTTTAACGTTAGTATCAGCTGTCAGACCAGCTGAGATTTTGCAATTTTTTGTTTTTTGTTACTTGTACATTGGACAATTTGCTTCGGGAGGTAAAGAGTTAATATAATAAAGGCTGTTTCCGAGCTATGGGGTTGGGGCAAAGGATTGTGCTCTAAACCTCATCCAAGGTACGCTGCACCATTGTGACTGCGAAACGCTGCCCTCAAACATAAAATGGTTCAGTCTGCAGATTATAAATCACCTTGGTGAGCATGAAACTTCAACTAAAAACCTAAACACTGAACATGATTCCCCCTTCGCCTGACGCTGTTCGATAAGCAGTGAACATTATTACTCTTCTTAATTCAAAGTCATTTACTTTAAATGGCCTGACTGTTGTTTTTTTTAAGCACCAAATTCCCCTCTGGTGAGATATTCATGTTACTGAATACTAATTCTTGGAGAGTTCCTTTTTCTCTTTAGGCAAAAAGTGGACTGAATTATTTGGACATTCTAGACGACAGACTGATGTCCAGTTGCTGAGCAAATGTAAACTTCAGAGGAATTGGAGGAATTTCCCAGATTTCCACCCCCAACCCCAGCCCAATATTGGCTGTGGGTTTTGAACTGATTGTTCGCCTCTTTGAGAAGATCACGTGTGTTTATGGTGGGGTGGAACAGAAGCGTGAAAGCTTTCACAAACTGTGTGGGAAAGGCTAGAGGTACAGGCAATCTTTAACTACCTGTCATTGTCCAAATGCACAACCTTTGAATTAAGATAGAATCCTGCAAGCAGATTATAAACCTGAAACTGTATAAAGCACCACCACTCCCCCTCCTCCCGTCCCCACCCCCTCCTCCCCCCCCCCCGCACCCTGCCCCCTTCCCCCTCCCCCCCCCGCACCCTGCCCCTTCCCCCCACTGCACCCTGCCCCCTTCCCCCCCCGCACCCTGCCCCCTTCCCTCCCCTCCCCACACCCTGCCCCCTTCCCTCCCCACACCCTGCCCCCCTCCCCCCCCCGCACCCTGCCCCTTTCCCCCTTCCCCCCCCGCACCCTGCCCCCTTCCCCCCCACTGCACCCTGCCCCCTTCCCCCCCCCGCACCCTGCCCCCTTCCCCCCCCCGCACCCTGCCCCCTTCCCCCCCCCGCACCCTGCCCCTTTCCCCCCCCACTGCACCCTGCCCCTTTCCCCCCCCGCACCCTGCCCCCTTCCCCCCCCCCCCGCACCCTGCCCCCTTCCCCCCCCCCGCACCCTGCCCCTTTCCCCCCCCACTGCACCCTGCCCCTTTCCCCCCCCGCACCCTGCCCCCTTCCCCCCCCCGCACCCTGCCCCTTTCCCCCCCCACTGCACCCTGCCCCTTTCCCCCCCCGCACCCTGCCCCCTTCCCCCCCCCGCACCCTGCCCCTTTCCCCCCCCACTGCACCCTGCCCCCTTCCCCCCCGCACCCTGCCCCCTTCCCCCCCCGCACCCTGCCCCCTTCCCTCCCCACACCCTGCCCCCTTCCCCCCACCGCACCCTGCCCCCCTCACCCCCGCACCCTGCCCCCTTCCCTCCCCACACCCTGCCCCCTTCCCTCCCCACACCCTGCCCCAGCCTCCACTGGAGCGACCTCTTTGTCTGAAGATATGACAGTGGCAATAAGTTTATTCAGCCTTGAGTACAGAGAACGGATGACTCTGACCTGTACAGGGATTCTTCATTACACATTCCCTCAAGTTGCTGTAAGCTAGCCCGTAGACGGGAGCAAGCTCTCACAGGAATAGCTGTCCGATCTGCTCCAGCTGAAGTGATTTACTACGTGCTTATAGCACTTCTGAACCTTTCAGAGATTATCACCACCAGTTTTAAATTGAAATCATTACGGAGGATCACAATAAACATCAACATTCATTTTGTTGTCCATGCCTTGTTGACTTTTAATAGTAAGCCCTGAGACTCATCCGATGGTAATTCTGCAGTTAGGAATGATTGATAGATCAACACCTTGGTTTACTGGCAAACTACAAGATGTAGAGTTTAAAACAGTCTTCAGAGAGCCAAATAATCCTAAATTCAATACTCTCCAGTAGGTGAGACCATTTCAACACTGACAGCAGCTCAGCTCAGGTCCATGAAGGAGTTTATCATTGAAGAGGAGACTGACTGCATGGGGCAACAAATCTCTGCAGGGAATTACCTGGTTGGTACATTCACGGGATCCCAGGGCAAAGTTAATATTGCTGAGATTCTCCAGTCTCTCAATCATTTTATCTCTGCTCCTTTGACAGAAATTTTCTCCCAGCTGCTCAGAAAGTTGCTTGCAAGTCAGCGAGTTGTGGGTTCAAGTAACTAAGCGGGGCGTTGAGCACAAAACCTACAAAGTGACACCCCAGTGCATGACTTCAGGTGTACTGCACTGTTATAGGTGCTGTCGTTCTGGTCATAGAATCCCTACAGTGCAGAAGGAGGCCATTTGGCCCATTGACTCTGCACCAACCACAATCACACCTAGGCCCTATCCCCATAGCCCAACATATTTACCCTGCTAATCCCCTGATGCCAAGGGGCAATTTAGCATGGGCAATCCATGGGTAGCCCACACATCCTTGAACTGTGGGAGGAAATCAGAGCACCCGGGGGAAACACACACAGATACTGAGAGAACATACAAACTCCACACAGACCGAGGCCAGAATTAAACCTGGGGCTTGGTGCTGTGAGGCAGCAGTGCTAACCATTGTGCCACCGTGCCACCCTTTTTAACCTGACGTTAAACTGGGATCACAAATGCCCTCGCCGATGCATCCCATTTTGAAAGGAAAATATTACCCAAATCTTTTACCCTCCCTCAGCGACCAATGAATGATCTGGTCATTATCACATTGCTCTTTGTGGCAGCTTGCTGTGCACATATTGGCCACTGCATTTGCTACATTCTAACAGCAAGCATACTTCAGAAGTGTTTAATTAGCCATGAAGTATTCTTGGATGTCTTGAGGGTGTGAAAGGTGCTAGACAGACTCAAATTCAATTTTTTTCTGTTTGATCTTTGGGTTGGACAATGGGGGTCAAAATGATTTATGAAATATTTAGGCGCTGTACCACAAGGATTGTGGATTTCTCCTGGATAGGTGGCAACATGGTGGCATAGTGGTTAGCACTGATGCCTCACAGCACCAAGGATTCAGGTTCAGTTCCAGACTCAGATGACTATTTGTGGGGAATCTGCACTTTCTCCCCATGGGTTTCCTCCGAACAGTCCAAAAATGTGTGGATTAGATTGATTGGCCATGTTAAATTGCCTCTTAGTGTCAGGGAGATTAGCAAGGTAAACACACATGGGGCTGTGGGGATAGGACCTGGGTGGGATTGTTGTTGGTGGTGGCTCAATGAGCCAAATGGCCTCCTTCTGCACTGTAGGAATTCTATGATTCTAGATGATTGAAGATGAGGCAATGGTGTAAACCTAACGTTCAAAGGATTCAGTGGCAATGCAGCAGGTGTGACGAAATACGAGGATCTTCGGAACCGCTCTTGTTTTGGAGTAAAGGGACTGAATCAAAGGTTTAGCTTCTCTGAGGAGTCCTGGATACGGTGACATTGAGTCTTTAATCGTAGTACTTCAGCGTTTATTGTATTTTGCCTTCGCACAAATGAGCTGAATTTAATGGTCACAGTGGTGGCCTCATCCACTGGCAAGAAAGCCATTGGCAACCCTGTCACAGCCATCTTCTGAAGCCCCACTGGGATTAATTATCAACCAAGCAATTGTTTGCATACCTGGGCTTCCATACCTTTAAAAGTAAGGAGTCTGCCCTCAAGAATAGGGTGAACTGGCCATTCAGAGGGTCAGCAACTCTTCAATCCCAACAGCATCACTGAGAGCAGTGACCACTGCTGGAAAAGGCCATGGAGCAGTGACCACGGCTGGGACTGTAACAGGCCATGGAGCAGTGACCACGGCTGGGACTGTAACAGGCCATGGAGCAGTGACCACGGCTGGGACTGTAACAGGCCATGGGGCAGTGACCACTGCTGGGACTGTAACAGGCCATGGAGCAGTGACCACTGCTGGGACTGTAACAGGCCATGGAGCAGTGACCACTGCTGGGACTGTAACAGGCCATGGAGCAGTGACCACTGCTGGGACTGTAACAGACCATGGAGCAGTGACCACTGCTGGGACTGTATCAGGCCATGGAGCAGTGACCACTGCTGGGACTGTAACAGGCCATGGAGCAGTGACCACTGCTGGGACTGTAACAGGCCATGGAGCAGTGACCACTGCTGGGACTGTAACAGACCATGGAGCAGTGACCACTGCTGGGACTGTAACAGACCATGGAGCAGTGACCACTGCTGGGACTGTAACAGGCCATGGAGCAGTGACCACTGCTGGGACTGTAACAGACCATGGAGCAGTGACCACTGCTGGGACTGTAACAGACCATGGAGCAGTGACCACTGCTGGGACTGTAACAGGCCATGGAGCAGTGACCACTGCTGGGACTGTAACAGACCATGGAGCAGTGACCACTGCTGGGACTGTATCAGGCCATGGAGCAGTGACCACTGCTGGGACTGTAACAGGCCATGGAGCAGTGACCACTGCTGGGACTGTAACAGACCATGGAGCAGTGACCACTGCTGGGACTGTAACAGGCCATGGAGCAGTGACCACTGCTGGGACTGTAACAGGCCATGGAGCAGTGACCACTGCTGGGACTGTAACAGACCATGGAGCAGTGACCACTGCTGGGACTGTAACAGGCCATGGAGCAGTGACCACTGCTGGGAATGTAACAGACCATGGAGCAGTGACCACTGCTGGGACTGTAACAGACCATGGAGCAGTGACCACTGCTGGGACTGTAACAGGCCATGGAGCAGTGACCACTGCTGGGAATGTAACAGACCATGGAGCAGTGACCACTGCTGGGACTGTAACAGACCATGGAGCAGTGACCAGGATCATTGGGGCCAGAAAGGCAGCTTCCCCCTATGAGGGGAGAAGGGGATAGTTGTGAGGGCAGTGAGAGCCCCTGGCAGTGCAGGGACCCTCATCTGGGTCAGAGTGTGTGTGACCAAGGAAGTCCACAATCACACCACAAGCCTGCTGCAGGGAGCTCAGCAGCTTTTACTGGGCAGAATCACCAGAAGGTTCTCCTTCTGCTGGAAGGATGCCAGGTGGTAATGGTACAAGGCTCTTAAGTGGACATTAATTGGGGGAATTAAATTCTACCCAATTATTTTAAAAAGTAATTAATATAAAGAGCCTTTCTTTGCCATGAACTCTGTGATTAAAGATAGTGATAGCTAGGCTCTTATTGTAATCAGTTTCTGAGGTTTAATTTCACATATCATTTGGGAAATGGGTTTGATTTATAAGCTTTGAACAGCCATTGCCTTGGTTTCTGTAACTTACAAGCAAATTCAACCCTCGATTATCCAATCTACACCCTAATACAAAACTCTCACTTGAAACAACTAAACTTTAAGTATACCAGCCTTCACTAATCATTAAAGGATCACAGAATTCCTACAGTGCAGAAGGAGGCCATTCAGCCCATCGAATCTGCAATGACTCTCCAACAGATCATCCCACCCCAGGCCCTATCCCCATAACCCCATGCAATTACCCTGCTAATCTCCCCTAATCTCCAAATCTTGGGACACAAAGGGGCAATTTAGCATGGCCAATCCATCTAACCTACACATCTTCGGACCGTGGGAGGAAAACGGAGCATCCGGAGGAAACCCATGCAGACACGGGGAGAATGTGCAGGTTGGAGTAATCTGCAAAGGTAGACAAGAATGATTTTCACCCAATGTACAGAAACTATTTCAATATTCAACACAGGTTTAGCTCATTACTTTTGTTGCTCCTCTTATTACAATTACAGTGCCAGTGATTAGACAATGTTTTGACAATTCTTGCACTCAGTGACAACATCAAATGTAATTCATTTTGGGTGTGGGCTTCCAACAGCGTACTTGCTGTCTCAGAATAGCACCCTCTGCTGTGTAAAAACGCATTTCCATTGCCACTACAGTGATTGATAACTGCCATATTAGCACCAATTAACGCTCTATTATCAATAGTTTAGCACCCACAGGGGAAATGGATTAAGATTCAGAACTCACTTAGTATTTGGCACTGAACACAAAATTCAGACGCAAGCTTTGCTAGGTGCTATGTTACCCTACACGTGACGGGACACTGTTATCCCACTCTGACACAGGCAACAGTGTTACATATTGGGAGGCATTTAATTGCAAAAAGGACAATTGCCAAGATGATCGATTCACAAGTTTAATAATGTCATAGCACCCTGCACAAAATCATATAAACACAAATACTCTCGCCACCTCCTGGAAACTGGAATTTTCCAGTCCCACAACCAGAAATTCCCATCTGAAGTCATCGAACTTTAGGTGGTCAGTCAAATTTTCCATGTCACCCACAATGATTCCTGTAGCAGACAGGATCAGAAAATCCCAGCCCGAGTCTTTATTTTAATAAACTATTTCCTGCTCCACTAACTATCAAACTTTAACAGTGAAAAACAAGTAAACAAGTCTTTGTGAATGTGCACGCTTGTCAGATTACATCTGACTCTTTCTAAAATACATCCTTAAAACAAGTTTAGTAACTGATCCTTAAAGCCATCCTGATCTCCTTACAGGTTATGATGCAGGGTCAGGTTTCGGACTGTTTAACTTTGAATCAGTGCTCACAGGAGATCCTCTTGCTTCTTCAGAGCTTGCTAGTTCAGGCACTGAGCTCTGAACTGGTTCACACTCGGTGAGCCAGTGATCACATAGATTTCTGTCAGCTTCAACCAAGTATCTTTTGGTTCCACAATCTCCAAGTAACTTTTCTCCACATTTCAGTTGTGTGGCTTGTGAGGCGGGGACAGAACACAGAATTGGTCATATTGCCTGAAATTGCTCTCTCCTTCATTTGTGTCATAAAATGTTGGTGTTCAACTTTAACAGTTATCTTCCTGTAGATCAAGACCCAAACGTATCCTTAATTTTCTTTCATAAAAGGCTCAGTGGCTATATATCCTGTAGTGGGTGTATACCCTGTAGTGGGTGTGTCCCCTGTAGTGGGTGTAAACCTGTAGTGGGCGTGTACCCTGTAGTCGGTATGTACCCTGTAGTGGGTGTATACCCTATAGTGGGTGTGTCCCCTACAGTGGGTGTATACCCTGTTGTGGGTGTATACCCTGATGTGGGTGTGTCCCCTACAGTGGGTGTATGCCCTGTAGTGGACGGGTACCTTGTAGTGGGTGTGTACCCTGTAGTGGGTGTGTCCCCTACAGTGGCTGTGTCCCCTGTAGTCGGTGTCTATCTTGCAGTGGCTATATACCCTGTAGTGGGTATGTACCCTGCAGTGGGTGTATACCCCATAATGGGTGTGTACCCTGCAGTGAGTGTATACCTTGCAGTGGGTGTATACCCTTTAGTGGATTATACCCTGTTTGGGGGTATACCTGGCACTGGGTGCGTACCCTATAGTGGGTGTAAACCCTCTCGTGGGTGTACACCCTGCAGTGGGTGCATACCCTGCAATGAGTGTATACCTTGCAGCGGGTGTACGCTCTGCAGTGGATTATACTCTGTTTCTGGGTATACCTGGCACTGGATGTGTACCCTGTAATGGGTGTATACCCTGCAGTGGGTGTATATCATGTAGTGGGTGTATACCCTGTTGTGTGTGTACACCCTATAGTGGCTGCATATCCTGTCCTGTCCTGTAGTGGCTGCGTACTCTGTAGTGAGTGTATATCTTGTAGTAGGTGTACATCCTGTTTTGAATGTGTTCCTGTAGGGGGTGTATACCCTGTAGTGGGTGTATATTGTGTATATTCTGCCATGGATGCATAACTGTAGTCAGTGTATACCCTGTAGTAGGTGTATAGTGTATAGCGTGTATAACTGCAGTGGGTGTATGCTCTGTGGTGAATGTATTCCTTTTATACCCTCTACACCATGCAGCCAATTTGTTTATTGGTCACAAACCAATCAGTGGGAAGCAAATGTATCAGCTGGCAAAATAGTGGGTATGCAGCCTGCAGTGGGTGTGTAACCTGTAATGGGTTTATATCTTGTAGTGGGTGTATAGTCTGCAGTGAGTACATAACCTGTAGTGAGTGTGTAACCTGTAGTGGGTTTATATCCTGTAATGGGGTATGGAGTTGTTCTCCCTTCAACACAAAATGAGCCAGTTGTTGTTACACATGAATATTTGAACAGCCATGCTGCACTTGCTTCCTGAGCACCTCTTTGACTACTCAAATAGATCTTTCTTCCATTCCATTTGACAGAGGAGAATAAAGAAGAATGAGCGTATGTTTGACACTACTTTGCTTCCTGATGTTTGGAACAGTGCAGAATGGAACTGAAGACTATTATTAAGCTCCTCAAGTAAAGCATGCCACGCAAAAATAGACCCTAACTCTCCAATTGTTCACTGAGCATTGGGGTGTTAGAACCCATGTGCTTTAGTTGCGTCTACTTCAAGTGGCCATCAGTAAACACCAAGAAATTGTCATTTCCCTTCTCACAAAATTTGCATTAATTTTTCTGATAAACAAGTTTTTAAAATCTTATTCCCACAGTTTTGCCAGCTGATACATTTGCTTCCCACTGACTGGTTTGTGACCAATAAACAAATTGGCTGCGTGGTGGCCGAGTGGTTAGCACTGCTGCTTCACAGCACCAGGGACATGGGTTCAATTCTGGCCTTGGGTCACTCTCTGTGAGGAGTCTGCATGTTCTCCCTGTGTCTGCGAGGGTTTCCTGCAGGTGCTCCAGTTTCCTCCCACAGTCCAAAGATGTGCAGGTTAGGTGCATTGGCCATGCTAAATTGCCCCTTAATGTGTAGCTTAGGGAGATTAGTGAGGTAAATACATGGGGTTATGGCGATAGGTTGGGGATGAAGGGGTGGGTCTGGATAAGATGCTCTGTCAGAGAAGTGGTGCTGACTCGATGGGCTGAATGGCCTCCTTCTGCACAGTGGGGATTTTATGAAATAATATTGCTATGGACTTCATATTGACTCTTCCTGTGTGTACAGCATGGAGTTACCTGATGAAGGAGCAGCACTCTGAAAGCTAATGGCTTGTGCTACCAAATAAACCTGTTAGACTTTAACCTGGTGTTGTGAGACTTCTTACTGTCTTCCTGTGTGTACAGCATGGAGTTCTGTCAGAATCCCATCTATTAGAGAACCAAGTACTCTGTGACTCTGCTTGATGCTGCCCTGCACACATGCTAATTAATTGCAACAGTTGTGAACTGGGTCACTCTGTCCAGAGTTCAGTTTGTAGACTCTATTTAACTTTCTAAGTACCAGCAGCAATTTCAGTTGCTGTGATTGGAAAATCACCATCCACTACTCCTTCACAGTCTATATAAGCTTCTTCTGAATATTCATACCACAAATGTGACGGCGCATTAGCAATAATGTTCCCTTTACAACTGTGATATTAAGCATTGCAGTCATGCTGTGAGAGAAGGACGGCTCCGTGCTCAATGCACTGATCCGCCATTATCAAATTGTTTATGGTCTGTCACGAGTGAAGTTTCCACCCAACAAAAATTGGGTAAATGTTTTGATTCTGGAAATGATTCCAAGTGCTTGCTTTTTTAATTGCATTCATTATTGATCAATCTACAAAATGCAAATTCTCTGGGCTCCTCTTGACCATTATCTCCAACAGGACTGAGCACTCTTCCACTTCATAGTTTAAAGCAGGTGATCTAAGCTCTTCATGTGGCCACATTTCAATTTTCCTCATACTGGGGGGGATGGGAGTGGCTGATGAGCAAATTTTGGAAAGATGTGGCTTGGTATATTAAAAAAAATGACATAAAAATAAATAACTCGCTAAGCAAAAAAATGTCACGCATGCACACACCTCTCTCTCACACACACACACACTTCTCTCTCACACACACGCACTTCTCTCTCTCTCTCTGTCTCTCACACACACATGCACACATTCACCACTCACATACAAATCCTCTCATCTTCCACACACACTCACCCTCCCACCACACACATTAACCAGATCAGGGACCTGGGAGCAGAGTTCCCATCCAGGCTGGCAGTTCTCCATTGCTAGGCAATGCCACTAGGGAATTGGGGGCCACTGCTGATATCACACAAACACGTTTCCATAGGAATGGTTGCAGTCACCACCTCAACAATTCTGTCGGCTAACTCTTCATCTAAAAATCACTGTACATCGCCTTTCATCTGCATCTGCTAACTGAGAGGCCTGTGGGTTTGGGTGACTATTGGCAAAATGAAATGAACTCTGATCAAGAAGTTTATTGTGAATCCGAACAGTGGAGTCCACGTTTTGTTAGGGATCAGTTAGCACTTCTGCTCTTAGTTCTGAAATTTTTAACCTATGTAGGATATCATTTATAATTGCTGGGTGATTTTTGATGGCTTGCTTGTCTGGTTCAGACACCCCTGATTTGAGAAACAATAACTTAATGCTGTTTAAACATTTTGTATTTGGATGGCAACTCATTCCAATTCAAACTGGGGAATTTTATGAACATTTTGACAGTATCCTTTGATGTTCCTTCTTCGACAGGATGAGTGTCATCGTACCTGATTCCAACTATTTATATTTGCCATCTTCCCTGGCCTGATTTTTATGGTTACCTTGGTTTGTTTGTTTTTTTTTGAGACTCCCTCACTCGCAGGCCCATTGCCTTTCTGACTGATCTAAGCTGGTGCTGGTCCCAGTCACTGACCTGGCAGCTGGGCACTACAATCTCACAATGATCCTACTCCCTAGCTCTATTATTCTAGCACTGTGTCTTCAAAACTTTCCTGTGCAATCAGCAGACTGTGGTTTTTTAACACTCTGACACCGCTACTTCTGTTCCTGCAACCCCAAGTATCATCTACTCATCCCCCGACACCAAGGGGCAATCAACCTAATGCACACATCTTTAAGACTGTAGGAGGAAACTAGAGCACACAGAGGAAACTCACGCAGACACGGGGAGAATGTGCAAACTTCACATAGTCACCCAAGACTAAAATTGAACCCAGGTCCCTGGCACTGTGAGGCAGCAGTGCCAACCATTGCGTCACCATGTCACCCAACTATCACAGTTGCTAACTAACATGCCTCATGCCATGTAGACATTCTAAGGCTATTCACCATGTTGTACCAAAAAAAAGAACATTTTATGTTTTTAATCATTGTGCTTCATGCCTGCTCCTAATGTACAATTAGATTAAAGGTAGGAGTATGCTAATTGTTACTCTATAGATCACTGCGCTAACACACTTACTCTCGTGTCACTGCGCTAACTCACTGTTACTCTACATGTCACCATGCTAACTCACTGTTCCTCTACACATCACTGTGCTCACTGCTACTCTACATGTCACCATGCTAACTCTCTGTTACTCTACATGTCACTGTGCTAACACACTGTTACTCTACACGTCACTGCACTAACTCACTGTTACTCTACATATCACTGCACTAACTCACTGTTACTCTACATATCACTGCACTAACTCACTGTTACTCTACATATCACTGCACTAACTCACTGTTACTCTACATATCACTGCACTAACTCACTGTTACTCTACACGTCACCATGCTAACTCACTGTTACTCTACACATCACTGTGCTCACTGTTACTCTACATGTCACCGTGCTAACTCACTGTTACTCTACACGTCACTGCGCTAACACACTGTTACTCTACGTGTCACTGCACTAACTTACTGTTACTCTACGTGTCACTGTGCTAACACACTGTTACTTATGTCACTGTGCTAACATACTGTTACTCTACAGGTCACTGTGTTAACACACTGTTACTCTACATGTCGCTGTGCGACTTTTGATTTTGGAATGTAATGTTAAATGAGAGATATGAGATGATTTGCCCATTACAATTCTCCCTGATATCTACTTGTGCAAAAGTATCCTGAACTTCTCTGAAGTAATGTTGGACAAGGATCCAATGAGCCTGTTGAGAATGTGTCACGCAGCATGGCTTGGCTGCTTTTCCCTCTTGTTTCTAAGCTTTCTTGTGTTGCTGGGTCTATCTCTTGGTCATGAGGTGGGAAGAGCAGCCCACAGCAGTTCACAGGGGATGTAATATTTCACATGGTGAGTTTCTTTAAGCAGCAGTGCAGTCTCCCAGTCATTCCATAGAGTTGCAAGGACCCTAGCATTTCCAGAAACTGAAGAATAATTTCCTTTACAGCACCACAGGCAGCAAGTAAAATGTATTTCTTTTCATTTTCTTTGAACAGTTATTGAACTAGCTCAGATAGGAAAAAGGGTTCTTTTATGGATTGTCAGGAATTGCCTAGTGGGTAGGGAAGATGGTGCACTATGATGGATGGTTCAACTGTGGAGAGAAGGCACTCAAAATCCATTAACTCCGTCTACACTTCCTGCTGCCTCAGCAAAGCAGCCAGCATAATTAAGGACCCCACGCACCCTGGACATTCTCTCTCCCACCTTCTTCTATCAGGAAAAAGATACAAAAGTTTGAAATCACGTACCAATCAACTCAAGAACGGCTTCTTCCCTGCTGCCATCAGACTTTTGAATGGACCTACCTCACATTAAATTGATATTTCTTTACACCTTAGCTACGACTGTAACACTACATTCTGCACTCTCGCCTTTCCTTCTCTATGAACGGTATGTTTTGTCTGAAGAAATAATATTTTTCACTGTATGTTAATACATTTGACAATAATAAATCAAATCAAATCAAAAGGCAGAACTTTGTATATTGATAGCCGGAATTTTTTGACCTCGCAGGTGACTGACATTGTCCAGTCTCACTGTAGTGACTGGAGTTTTGGCCGAATGCTGGGGTTTACAACATCAGGGGATCCTGGTCAAAATCTCCAGGGACACATAAAAGCAAAGTTGGTAACTTTGGATCAAAGAGAAGTGTTTCTCCTGATGCCTTGTCCGTTATGCTCCCCTGAGTTTCCTCAGCTATTCATTCCATTCCTATTTCTAGAATATTCTTGATACCAGTTGACTGCCATTCTTGCCCAGATATAACCACTTCTGCAATCCAAACAACAATTACATTTTGTGAAGTGCGTCAGAATAAGTGTCAGATTTACCACGGTTCGAGTTCCTCCAAAATTGCCCTTAATGGCTAAATGTTAATTATTCCATTTGAAGCTTCCTCTGACTATACGGATGAATTAATACAAAAATGAATCACTGTTGGCACTTAGTTATTGGAGAACTATTAACTTAATTAACAAAAGAACTGGCTGGAGCCAGGAATGAACCTTAAATGAATGCATCAGTAAATGTTATGATGTTTGAGATGAGCTTTTCCTAAGTTAGTGAGGAATGAATCTTCCTATCTCTGACAATCGAATTTGGGGCCAGGAATACATTAGATTTTAGACTGGTAGGACCACAGGCAAATGAGGTCAATGAAAGGTAATAAAGGAGTCGTGGCTTTAAGGAATTCTAATATATTGCAGCACAGGAGGAGACAATTTACTTCACCACGCCTGTTGCTTTGAAATAATTAATCGATTAGTCCTACAGGGGGTGCTGAGGCTCAGAAGGTAGTCCCCCTGCCTCTGAGGCAGAAGTTCTTTGTTCAGTTCCCATACTGGAGCTCATGGCCATAAAAGGCGTCTTCTTAATGTGGCTCAATGAGTTGATAATCTGTCGACTCACACTTTCCCACTATTCCCACTGGGGGGTGGGGGGAAAGAATGCATGTATGAAGATGGGAAACCAGCATTAGCCCCAACCCCCACTCTTCCCGCAGACCTTCAAACATTTCCCCTTTAAGTGATTATAAGAACATAAGAAATAGGAGCAGGAGTAGGCTATCTAGCCCCTCGAGCCTGCCCCGCCATTCAATAAGATCATGGCTGATCTGTCGCGGCTCAGTTCCACATTCCCGCCCTCTCCCCATAACCCTTAATCCCCTCTCTTATCAAAAATCCATCAACCCGCGTCTTAAAAATATTTAGCGAGGCAGCCTCCACCACTTCAACGGGCAGAGAATTCCAGAGATTCACCACCCTTTGAGTGAAGAAGTTCCTCCTCAACTCCGTTCTAAACCGCCCCCCCTCCCTTTATCTTGAGGCTGTGCCCCCTAGTCCTACTGTCCTTTCTGAGCAGGAAGAGCCTCTCCACCTCTATCCTATCCATCCCATTCATCATCTTATACGTCTCAATGAGATCTCCCCTCATTCTTCTAAACTCTAACGAGTACAAGCCTAGTTTATTCAGCCTCTCCTCATAGCTCAACCTCCTCAACTCCGGTATCAGCCTAGTAAACCTCCTCTGCACTCCCTCCAAGGCCAAAATATTCTTGCGTAAGTACAGCGACTAAAACTGCACACAGTACTCCAGTTGCGACCTCACCAATGCCCTATACAGCCGCAGCAAGACCTCCCTACTTTTATATTCAATCCCCCTCGCTATGAAGGCCAGCATCCCATTCGCCTTCCTGACCACCTGCTGCACCTGCAGGCTGGATTTTTGCGACTCATGCACAAGGACCCATTATCTAGTTCTATTTTGAATGCTGTTATTAAATCTGCTTCCACCAATATTACAAGCAGTGTATTTCAGATCACAGCAACTTGCTGCATTAAATAAAACAAAAACAATCTCTGCATCTTGCCCCTGGCAATTTTGCCAATAACTGTTAAATCTGTGCTCTCTGGTCACTGACCATCCTGTCATTGGAAATAGATTCCCTTCATTTACTTGATCAAATCCCATCAGCATTGGTGATTGTGTCGCCAGAGATTAGAATGGGCCATTACTCCCGGGGTGAATCATTTCGACCGAGTGGGGAATCCAAAATTAAAATGTTTAGAGGGATCTGGGCATGGAAAGGGATTCAGCGGGAGGGAGCAAGGTGAATCCCTGATATAGAGTGGATATGTGAGCTGCTCTGTTCATCTATAGAGCTCAGATCACTGTATGTATTCTTACGCACTTAACAAAAAAAAAATCAGTAATTGCTTTAAGGGATTCCTGTGAAATTATTGCCAGCTTGTCCCTTGGAGATGAAGTGGGAAGGAAGGATTATAACTGGGCATTTTATATGAAGATACCTTGGAACATTATGAAACCAACTCACTCAACTATGATTTGTATTTGCAATTTCTATGTACCATTTTTGCTCGTAGTCCCAGATGTGCCTTTGCTCATTTCCCTGGGCACAGTAGCCCAGTGTCACAAGTAGACTTACATTAACAATGCAATGAAGTTTCTGTGAAAATCCCCCAGTCATCACATTCTGGCACCTTTTTGGGTACACTGAGGAAGAATTTAGCATAGCCAATGTACTTAACCAGCATGTCTTTCAGACTGTGGGAGGAAACCGGAGCATTCAGAGGAAACCCACACAGGCACGGGGAGAATGTGTATACTTCACATAGACAGTGACCCAATACCGGAATTGAACCTGTGACCCTGGCGCTGTGAGGCAGCAGTGCTAACCACTGTGCCACCGTGCTGCCTGTGTTACAAAGTTGTTGCAAGTCCATAGTCAGAAACTTCCCCTTCGGGACCTGACCAATATAGCTCCACTGTGTCAGCATCACTTGCATTCAATTTGATTTATATGTTCCCTCCAAGCAGCTTAATTTGATTATTTAAATATAACCTACTTAATTTGTTATGTTATACTTATGTAAGCAGCAATGGAAATTTTTATAGTTTATAATTCTTTGACAGATGGCTAAAAATTATATCTGATACAGGAGTTAACTACCTGGGTGTCAATGTATTTAGTTCAATTTTCTCAAATCGATTTTGGTATCCAGAGAGCAGAGACTATTATTTCTGCACCAGTTGTGTGTCTTGGAAGAGTTGGAATAGGCACTGGGCTCAATACTGAGATCTGCCACCAGAATGCGCCAGCAAACAATTGGGTTGTGGTATTGTCACTGGACTAGTAATGCAGAGACAAGGGCAATTCTCCAGAGGCTGGAATTCTCCAACCTTGAACGCGGCTGGGATTCTCCAGTCCTGCTGCAGTGGATGAAGATTTGGCTGAATGCCAAATTCTCTTTTCCCATTGTCAATGGTGGGGGGGGTTCATATGAGACGAGAGAATTCCGACCCTGGTTCGAATCCCGCCACGGCAGATGGTGAAATTTGAATTCAATAAAAAAATCTGGAATTAAATCTAACAATGATCGTGAAACCATTGCTGTAAAAACCCATCTAGTTCACTAGTGTCCTTTTGGGAAGGAAAACTGTTGCCCTTGACTGCAGGAGACTCCAGACAACCACAGTAATGTAGATAAAAGCAAATTACTGCGGATGCTGGAGCTTTGACAAAGCTTTTAGCTTTGAGAAATGGTCATCTGGACTCAAAACGTCAGCTCTTTTCTCTCCTTACAGATACTGCCAGACCTGCTGAGATTTTTCCAGCATTTTCTCTTTTGGAACCACAGTAATGTGACTGACTCTGAAGCTGAAATGGTTTAGCAAGCCACTCATTCTAAGGCTAATAGTAATAATGAAACAGCTGGTGAAGTAACAACTATTTATTTACAGGAAGACGACTATTTACAGGAAACATTTATGGCAAGACAACAGCACTGTCGGAATGAACATAACCTGCAGTCCACACTCCAACTGGGCGTTTTAAAGCCTGTGCTCTGGCTCCAAGTTGCATGCACTGCTATCCAGTAGGTTGGGGAATCGCATCGTTCCTGAAGCCTCAATCAAGAAGATGACAAGGTCTTCGAGGTCACTGTGACACAATAAATGCTGGCTTTGCTAGTGACGTTCACATTCCATGAATTAATAAAATGAATGCAGTGTGAATGATTTATAGGATGCACCACAGCAAGTCACCAAGGTTGTTTCAGCACCCAGACCATGACCTCTACCTCCAGAAACAAGTGAGCAGTAAGGTCCCGTGAGCCATTCCTCACCTCCAAGTTCCCTTCCCAGTGGTTCAGGAACCTCCCTAATGTCTCCACACTGGGCTTCGTGGCTATGTTTGATCCCAATGTCTCTGTAAAGCACTAAGGGGCATTCTTTCTCATTAAAGGGCTCCATGTAAATTCAAATTGTTGTTTGTAATGGAGTCACTCCAATGTGCAGCATCACCACTACCAGCTGAGGGCTACTCGAAATGGGAAATAAATGGAGCCTTGCCATCATAACCCGTGAAGCCCAATCCATCACTCAAACCAGCCTCCCATCCATTGACTCTATCTACACTTCCCACTGCCTCAGCAAAGCAGCCAGTATAATTAAGGACTCCACGCACCCTGGACATTCTCTCTACCACCTTCTTCCGTCGAGAAAAAGATACAAAATTCTGAGGTTACGTACCAACCAACGCAAGAACAGCTTTTCTCTGCAGACTTTTAAATGGAACTATCTTATATTAAGTTGATCTTCCTGTATACCCTAGCTATGACACTGTAACACTACATTCTGCACTTTCTCCTTTCCTTCTCTATGTACGGTATGCTTTGTATAACACGCAAGAAACAATACTTTTCACTATATGTTAATACATGTGACAATAATAAATCGAATCACAACCCAGGAACGAACAGAAGGGAGGACTGATTTTACAAGTACACCTGAGTGGTGGAGTGGTTTATCCACATGTCCCACTTGAAAATTATTGATACAACTTGCGCCATTTGATGAATTGTGATGTGTAGAAGATCAGGGTAGCACACCGACAATTCCCTGATGTGTACGTTCAGCAGCAGTGGGCCAAGCATCCCGAGTATTGAATTGGAGATACCCTCACAAATAATCAGCTGGAGTCCCAAAGACATTCTGAATCTGATAACCCAGCTCATTATCTTGGTTGCCTTAGGCTTATCTGGCTAACTCTGAACTTTCACCATTTAGATCTACTTCAATTATTTAAGAGGCAGTTGGATGTTGCATGGGAGTTGGTTACCATGGAGACAATGAATCAGGTGGGCCAAATACACCTTCTTCACATCTTCATTGTGAACTCTTCTACACGTCAGGGATGGAGGTAACACATGCAGAGGTGTGAGAAACTTCCTCCCTAATGATGCACTTCCAGAAACTTTGTTCGATGTTTGCTGCTAGCTCTGGAATGCCTCTGCCTGAAAGAAGTCCTCCCCCTGGAGTGATTCTCCTCTCTGACTCCCAACTGGTCACCCAGGCCGGCTGACCCTTACTCTGCTGTGTTGCCCTTAACTCATCCTCGCTTACCATAATGGCCAGAATTAGGGGCTGGCCAGCCGTTCACATCGGTGGGACTGGAAGATCCCGCTGGCACCAAGAGCTGGAAAATTCCAGCCAATGTATCATTTTAATTCAGGGGATAGTTCAAGAGCTTTCACCCAAATGCATGAATTGTCTGTTTGCAGTCGTCAGTTTTGGAAATAACATACCTCCAAACACAAAATCAACAACCTGCTGGAACAAATTAGAAAGACCAAAAATCTATATTTTTAAAGAATTTAAAAAATTTTAAGATGAAATCTTTGGATATAAGAACATAAGAACATAAGAACATAAGAAATAGAAGCAGGAGTAGGCCATCTAGCCCTTTGAGCCTGCCCCGCCATTCAATAAGATCATGGCTGATCTGTCGTGGCTCAGTTCCACATTCCCGCCCTCTCCCCATAACCCTTAATCCCCTCGCTTATCAAAAACCCATCAACCCGTGTCTTAAAAATATTTAGTGAGGCAGCCTCCACCACCTCAACAGGCAGAGAATTCCAGAGATTCACCACCCTTTGAGTGAAGAAGTTCCTCCTCAACTCCATTCTAAACCACCCCCCCTTTATCTTGAGGCTGTGCCCCCTAGTCCTACTGTCCTTTCTGAGCGGGAAGAGTCTCTCCACCTCTATCCTATCCATCCCATTCATCAGCTTATATGTCTCAATGAGATCTCCCCTCATTCTTCTAAACTCTAATGAGTACAAGCCTAATTTATTCAGCCTCTCCTCATAGCTCAACCCCCTCAACTCCGGTATCAGCCTAGTAAACCTCCTCTGCACTCCCTCCAAGGCCAAAATATCCTTGCGTAAGTACGGCGACCAAAACTGCACTCAGTACTCCAGCTGCGGCCTCACCAATGCCCTATACAGCTGCAGCAAGACCTCCCTACTTTTATATTCAATCCCCCTCGCTATGAAGGCCAGCATCCCATTAGCCTTTCTGACCACCTGCTGCACCTGCAGGCTGGGTTTTTGCGACTCATGCACAAGGACCCCGAGGTCCCTCTGCACCGTCGCCTGCTGCAGTTTTTCGCCACGTAAGTAATAGTCCTTCCTACCATTATTCCTACCAAAGTGGACCACCTCGTACTTGCCAACATTAAATTCCATTTGCCAGTTCCTGGCCCATTCGCCCAGCCTATCTAGATCTTTCTGCAGACTCTCCACACCCTCCGCACAATTTGCTGTTCCACCAATCTTGGTGTCATCAGCAAATTTCGACACCATACACTCGGTTCTCTCCTCCAGATCATCTATATAAATGGTAAATAGCTGAGTATGAAGGGGATCTGGCCATAGGAGCAGGCTTGAAGGGATGAATGGTGTTGGCCAAAGGGATGAAAGGATATTGGGAGATGGTGGGATATTGGTTTTGATGAGAATCCTATCAACAGATTCCTTCACTATCCAAAATTTATCATTTCCAGCCTGGAATTTACTGAATATTTGCAGCTGTCTGGGGTAGAATTCCAGGAGTCACTTTACATGAAAACTATTCTCTCATCTTAATCCTAAAATGGCCAGTCTCTTATTCAGAAACTGTGACCTGTTGTTCTAGATTCTCTCAACACCTACTCTGGCAAACTCCTTAAGCATTTGCCTGTATGTTTCAGTGAGATCACCTTTCATTCTTCTGAACTCTGGAAAAAAGGCCTCCTCTGCTCCATTTCTCCTCACAGGGCAGTTTTTCTTGCCTTTCACCTCATCTTTGTCTTATTGGAATGCTTCCCTTTATAATGACGGGTCTATCAGAAAAGGTCTACAATATTAGGAATCCTCCAAAGTAATGGGAATTTAATGCTTGAAGCATTCAGGCTCAATAACTCACCGGATTAGGTCTTGCAAAAGCACGCATATTCCTCATGTCTATTACTGTACAGCTCAGTGCCACATCCTTTACATTGAATCTACAATGTGGATAAGGTATGTACAAATAATCACAGAGATACTGATGTTTAGGAGCAGGAAAGACTGCACTGATGACATAGGTGCCAGTAGTCATTTGAATCTTATTTTTGCTCTATGTACAACGTGTGTCTCCTTTTCAGTCAATGTTCAGTTTCCACATGATATGTGTCTCATAAGATTAGGGCAGAGGGAGGATTGTTCTTCATTTGACTTGTATTATGTCTGACACACAGTACAAAATGGTTCCATTCCCTCAGCATAGCTATTAAATCAATGAAGGTTACTGAACTGCAGTTTGCCAAGCGATGAGGCTGTGCAGAGGTTCTCAACTCTCAGAATAGGCTGCCACAGACGGCAGAGAGACCATCCGCCTCCCTCTCCTCTGAGCCAGGACAACGGGAGAATTCGTTAGCTCTTCTTTACCCACGTCCATAAAGATATCAGCTCCTCCTGGGAGGGACCAACATGGCTATGTGGCAGAAAACAGCTCCAAAAGTGTTCCTATTATTGCTTAGTATTGCATTGGACAGGCAGCCTAGCATACAGACACTTTTTGGAGGACATGAACCCACAACCTTCTGTCTAAGAGGCAAGAAGACTTCCACTGAACCAAACCTTAGAGATTAGGCCAATTTTCCCACAATTAATACAAACCTGTCTTCATCACAGTTTGTACAAGTCTTATCACTCTTTTTAAAGCAGCTAACTTTCATCATTGTCAGGCTGAAAGAATTATTGTGAGAATAAGTAGAGGACTATTAAAAAAAGAAAGATGTTTGGTTAATCTGTGTACAGTTGTTCTGTGGTCATTTCGTTATTATTGCTTGGCTCTGTGCCTCTTATCTGTAAGCGTAATCAATGGAAATGACCACTAAGTCCAGTTTTATTGCACTACGATGAGAAAATTATTTTAAGTGCAGCCACGAGACAGGTAATTGGCAATTCAGAAGAACTGTGCAGACTTATGCTATGATGTTTCTAAGCTGAAGATATTGGAATTACTTTGAGAAATTACCTACAGATTCTAATTCAAGGCCACTGTTTATTGAGTATTATTGGACTGATAGTTTTGGAGTGATATAAGGGGGCTTTGTTTATTCAAAATACATTCTTTGCATACAGATGGATGACTTTTACTAAGAAATGTCCTTTCCTCAATGTAGTTACTAATTCATAGAATCCTTACAGTGCAGAAGGAGGCCATTCAGTTCAAGTCTGCACCAACAACAATCCCACCCAGGCCCTATCTATCTAACCCCACGTATTTACCATGCTAACCCCCTCGACACACACCAGAGGCAATTTATCATGGCCAATCCACTAATCCGCACATCTTTGGAGTGTGGAAGGAAACTGGAGCACTCGGAGGAAACCCAAGCAGACATGGGAAGAATGTGCAAATTCCTCATAGACAGTCATCCAGAGTCAGAATTGAACCTGAATCCCTGGCACTGTGAGGTATGTTGTTCTCGTCAGGGACTGCACAGAGCACCACTCACCATAGAGTCCCCAGTGAGTAAAGACACCGGCAAGTATGCCCCAGAAAGGTCCCAGACTCATTTTCTCCATCCTCTGCTGGTTCAGGTCATTCCACCTTGGCGTTCTTTGTTGAAAGGTGAATGTCTTCTACACCATTCAAGGGGACTAACATTTCACCTAAAAACCAGGACCTCCAACTGTGCAGCAATCCCTCCATACTGCACAGTTGGCCAAGCACTCAAGTCCTGGGTGGAGACCCGAATCCGTAACATTCTGACACAGTGGCAAGAGCATTTCCCACTGAGTCAAGCCTGACAGAGGATGAAAGACTTGCCTTTATAATTTCTTTAGCATTCCCACAGTGCAGCTACCAATTTGCACAAAGCAAGATCCCACAAACATCAGAGAGTTACCAGTTAATTTATTTTGGTGATAACTAGTTGAGAACTGAATGGCCACCAAACAAACCAAGATTGATCGCTGTCCTCGAATAATGCTGGGAATCTTTTCTCAATGGGAAGGCGGGCCTTGGTTCCATTTGATGGCCAACGCAGCTGGTCATTCACAGTGCAAAGGGTCCTTGTGTCACACTAATATTTTCAGAGGATCCTCATCATAAAGAGTCAGGCATTTAAACTTAGTTTAACTAATACTAGTCATTTTCATAAGGAGTGGTGGGCAGGCCATATTTATTTGTACAGTAGGATGAATTGCTTCACAAAGTGTAGTTGATGTACTGAGGAGCAGTCTCTGCTCTGTAATTCCCTGATGCATATCTACTACCACCAAAGAGCTCCTGATCAAATTAATAAAACTGTGAATGTTCATCTGAGGTTTTGACCAGATAAGTTCTGGTAAGTTACAGATGCATTTTATCAACTTGATTCATTTGGTTGTCAAGTCAGTGTACTTTGAGTGTTGTTCATTCATTTTTTTAAGAATTTAAATTAACTCCAGGAATGGGGTCCCGATAAGATGGTAAATTCTCATCCTTAAATGTACTGGATCTAAAAATGAAAAACAAATCTCAACACATTTCACAGCTAATGAAGTTTTTATTTGGGAATGTAGTCATAAGTGCAACATAAGGAAATGAGGCAGCCAATTTGTACACAGCAAGCTCCCACAAACAGAAATGCACTAAGTGACCAGAGAATCTGCTTAGGAATAAATCTTGGATAGGGGACTGGAGATGATGTCCTGGTTTTCTTAAGTAGTGCCATTGGATTTTCCACATCCACCTGCGAGGGTGGGTGGTGCCCAGGTATGTCATATTCAAATGACAGGTCCTCCAACAGTACAGCACTGTCTTGGCACTTCACTAAGATGCCAGCCTAGATTTCCGAAATGGAATATGTATCACTCTGCCTCAAAAGACTAGAGTGATCATCACTGGGTTGCACCTGACAGTCAAGAAAGGACTACAAGGCGATGTGGTGGGAGATCATCTGGAGGAGGGTTAGAAGGGTTGAGCATCAGTGAAGATGTAAGTTCCTGCTTCGTGGCATTGGGCGAGAGCTACAGGGACAAGTGGAGCAATGTTACAAAAGTGTGTGAACGCAACCTGAATATCAGGATAGGTGTGCGATAGACTTACATCCCTATGGGAAAACTGTAAACCAAAATAACCAAATTTACTGACTGACCCATAAATGAAGAAATTTCATTTCAACCAACAAGGCATCACTTTAAAAAAATGTTTACTTTAACACAAACGTAAATTAAACTTGAATTAATCGGTAACGTATACTTCAAATAAGAAGGTAAATTTCACTTTAATAATTGATACAACAAAAATACAACACAGAGGCACTCTCCTTAGTTTTTCTACATAGCTACACAGTTGAGCAATATGCAGTTCTTTATTCACACAGGGTAGGTTAGGCGTCTCATCCAATAACAACTTTACCTTCAAATTTCAAGTATGATTATCACCAGTAAGGCATACTTCTATAAACCCTCTCTTTCCTCAGGTCAGGACAATTCGAATGGTGTAGCTTTTCAGAGTTTGTTTTCAATCAACTAATCAATAACACCTCACTTCACAGCTTGGCTACTTCTGGGAAAACACCCAGTTCTTTACATCTCCAAGCTAGTCACACACCATTCCAGGTTTTAAACCATTTTAGCCAGCTCTCACAGTACCTCCAAGAACTGTCTCCTTTTCTGGCAAAAAGAAAATGACCTCTTCCAGAGAGAGATTTGTTTCTTCTCTGCACAAGAAAGTATTCTTCTTTCTGTCTGTGTCCGATTTGTCTTTGTACTTTCATCTGTGCCATCACCTTTCAGCTACACTGCTTGTAGCTCTCCTTTGTGTCTGTGGCTCTTTTCTGGGCCTGGGGCTCTCCTTTGTGTCTGTGGCTCTACTTTGTGCCAGGGGCTCTCCCCATGGCTCGTGGCTCTCCCCTGGGCCCGGGGCTGTCCTCTGGGGCTGTGGTCTTCCTTTGTGTCTATGGCTCTCTTTTGTCTGTGACTGTACTTTTGCCTGGGGCTCTCCTTTGGGCCTGGCTTCGCAGCCTCCATATCTTCACTTCCTTCTTGTTAGTATTGTTTCTAGATCAAGGGTTGCCAGGTCACATGGACCTACATTTCTAATTATCTAAGATAGGTACAATTGATTCCATTACAATTGATGCAAATCCTTAAAAGTCCTTTTCAAACATTCTTAAATACAATTACAACTTCAAAGACACTTTCTAGAAATTGCAAATTTCCTTGCTGTACAGCTTCCAGATCGAAGGACATTGAAGAGAGGCAGCTGAGCTTTCCACACCCCTCGGCCTAGCTCAAGGCTCAGGACAAACTGACGGAGTCAAAGCTGGGACTTTTTGGCACAGTTTAAGAACTCTTATGACGCAGTTCGTATCCCATTTAAATAAAAACCCTGCTAACAAATCTGCATTCTCAGAATTTCAAATGGTACAGGTTCCTGACATCTAATTAGTGGGTTCTGAATTAATTTGAAGTTAATATGGGTTAAGGACTTCACTAGAAACAGCAGACACGGGAAATTGTCAGTAACGGATTTATAATGCGGATATATATAGTAACCAGAGCAATTCTGACTGCTCACGGATTGGTTCAGGATGAGACAATGTCACCTATCATCATCTCACATCCCATTTTAACATAAAAACAGAAAAAACAGAGGCAACATGAGGAGAAAAATATACACAGCAAGTTGTTACGAACTAGTCAAATGCACTGTCCAAAAAAGTGGTGGAAGCAGAAAGAATAGTAACTTTCTAAAGAAAATTATATAATTTTTTAGTTATTAGTGTCAGAACCAGGCTTACATTAATACCGCAATGAAGTTACTGTGAAAATCCCCTAGTTGCCACACTCCCCCACCTGTTTGGGTAAACTGAGGGAGAATTTAGCATGGCCATTGCACCTAACCAGCATATCTTTCGGACTGTGGAAGAAACCGGACCACCCGGAGGAAACCCACACAGACACGGGGGGACGTGCAGACTCCACACAAACAGTGACCCAAGCCAGGAAGCGAACACCTGACCCTGGCACTGTGAGGCAACGGTGCTAACCACTGTGACTAATGACAGCTGGGGAGTGGGGATTGCTAGACTATAAGGGAATGATACTAATTGAATAGCTCGTTCAGAGTGCTGGCACAGGCATGTTGGGCCCACTTATCCCACTCTGTGCTCTATTATCCAAGATTCTATTAAACCCACTTCCCTTCAGTGGGCTTTGAAACTACAGTGATTTATCACAGCATCTCAAATAGTCGGGGGCATCTCACTCATGGCTGTGCAGCCAAATTTAAAAGCCATTCTTCCCATCATTATTTTGTATTAGAATTCCCTGTACACAAAACCGGGTCAAATGATTTTTCCTACCTCAAATCATGTTCTTAATCTTTTATTATTTGCCCCTTCGTAAATTCTCATAGTTTTCCGCAGCATTTTGACTCAATTCCTTTCCAGTGAATAGAGCTCCGTTTATCACAACTCTTATCATAACACTTCCCTCTCATCCATTGCATCATCCTGATGAATCTACACAGCATTTTTAATGGCCAATGCTCTTCCACAGTAGATTAACTGAACTTTTTTGACCCTTAGTAGATATGAATGAAGAACAGGCAACGAAAAGTCATCACTTATTTAATGGACATCTGGGAAAAGTCCATAACCATTTCAGCTGGGAAGTAGGTCAATCTTAGATGCAATTTACACTGACTGTATTGCAATTGCCTGGAAAAACTCTGCCTTAAAGTGCGTCTCCACAGCAGAGAAACTAACGTGTTCGAGACGGAGAAAGGTACTTTTTTTCATGCCTTAATAAATAGTCACTTGGCAAGTATGGAATTTGAATATTGCTGAGAAAAGAGTCCCATTGTCAAAACTTTTGTCTTGCACTCATCAGGATAGATTCACAAGAATATCAAATCTCAAAGGGAACAACAATTTATACTACATGAGAAAAGGGGCATTGATTAGTTGACACATCGTTGGGTGGTACAGATTGGTTGTGATGTTGCCCTGGCGAATGCATCAGGGAAATATTGCCCTCATCAGAGCCGCCCTGCCAACCAATCAGCACCCCTCTTCTCAGGCAGTACAAATTGTTATTCTTTTTGAAATTTGACATTCTTGTCTCTGTCCTGATGAATGCAAGATAGAAAGTTTCAACAATAAGTCTTTTTATTCAGCAATTCCCAATGCTTCAACATGTAAAACTTGAGAAACCCAGAGTCCTTACCTCAAAATGAAACTTGAGTTTTCCCAATTTCTTGGAGTGGAAAGTTTCAGTGTTTAAAGACATTTGGCTCTTCCCCATAGTTTATCAGGTGTAATTAAATGTTAACTATTCCCTGATCAGATATGGTAGGGGTTGCAAGTAGAGTATTTCAATGATTTTGTAACAGTGCACTTGGAAAACAGTGATAGAATCAGAAAAATTTAGCATGGATTTACAAAAAATAAATCATGTTTGACAAATCTACAATTCTTTGAGAATGTAACTAGTAGACTTGATGAGGGGGAGCATGTGGATGTGGTTTATTTGAACTTAAAGAAGGCTTTTGACAAAGTCCCACAAAAGTGTAAAATTAGTGTATGTGATTGGGGGGAGTGCATCAAGGTGGATAGAAAACTGGTTGGCAGACAGGAAACGATGAGTAGGAATAAACAGGTCATTTTCTGAATGGCAGGCAGTAACGAGTGGGGTACCCCAGGGATCGGTGCAAGGACTCCAGCTATTCACAATATATATTCATAATTTAGATGAGGAAACTAAATGTAATTTCTCCAGATTTGCAGGTGACACAAAGCTGGATGGCGGGGGGGGCGGGTGAGCAGTGAAGAGGATTCAGAGATGCGTCAGTGTGACTTGAACAAGCTGAGTAAGTGGGTGAGTGCATGGCATGTGCAGTATAATGTGGATAAATGTGACGCTATCCACTTTGGGAGCAAAAACAGGAAGGCAGCTTATTATCTGAATAGAGGAAGAGAGGGGAATGTGCAACGAGACCTGTACACCCCAATTGCTAAAGATAAGCATGCTGATACAGCAGTTGGTAAAGAAGGCAAATGGTATTTTGGTCTTCACAGCGAGAGGATTTGAGTACAGGTAGCAGGGATATCTTGCTCCAATTATAAATGACCTTGGTGAGGCCACATCTGGAATATTGTGTGCCGTTTTTGTTTCCTTATCTGAGGAAGGATGTTCTTGCTATAGAGGAAGTGTAGCAAAAGTTTATCAAACTGATTCCTAGGGTGGTGGGACTAATGTACAAGAAGCAATTGAGTTGGTTAGGAATATATTCATTAGAGTTTTGAAGAATGAAGAGGGATCTCATATGAATCTATAAAATTCTAACAGGACTAGGCAGGGTAGATGCAGGAAAGATATTCCCAGTGGTGGGGGAGCCCAGAACCAGAGGTCATAGTCCAAAGATACCAGGTAAACCTTTTAGGATTGAGGTGAGGAGAAATTTCTTCACCCAGAGAGTGGTGAATGTGTGGAATTCATTACCACAGAAAGTAGTTGAGGCCAAAACATTGCAAGTTTTCAAGAAGGAGTTATATATATGTCTTTGGGGTGGAGGGGATCAAAGGATATGGGAGGGTGGAAGGATCAGGCTATTAAGTTTGATAATCAGCCATGATCCTATTGAATGGTGAGGCAGGCTCGAAGGACTGAATGGCCTACTGCTGTTCCTATTTCCTATGAGTAAATCTCATTTTGCCTTTCAATGGCCTAGATATTAGGATGTGTGAATATTAATGTTGAGCTGATTTATGCATCCACATCAAATGTTTCTTTATCACCATTTTTGGTGTTACTGGTAACCCATTTTTGCAAACCTTTGATTAATGCAGCTGATAGAATCTAGAAAAGGAAATTTCACACTTTATATTTTTGTACACTAATATTTACCCACAATAAATTGAAGGCCAACATAGTTTACAAGAGTGGCCCTTTTAGACCTGCGTCAAACCTCTGTTTACCAACACAGCAATCCCCGTGGCTTGTCTCAAATATCGCCTTAGAATGGTCGTGTACCAAACTCACATTCTGTGCAACAGACTGAAGCCCATTTACAGCTGATTTGAGAATGTACAAACTGAACTAATGAAGGGTTGATATAACCACCAGAAATTTTCAACCCCTCAACCTGGACTGGGCATGTAGAGAAAAGTTTTAAAAATGGCACAGTTCCAACATGAAATCTAAAATGGCACTTCAGTGTGAATGCTGAGGGAGTGCTACACTGTCAGGGATCCCATCTTTCAGATGGGGAACTAATTCAAGGCAATATCTGTCCTCACAGGTCAAACAAGAGGGAAGTGTCCTCACGCTGCTCCTTTGACCTTTCTCACAAACCTTCATCCTAGTGTCCTAGTGCATATGTATCCTTCTACCAACGCTCAAATGCTGGTTTTCTTGTCATTATTGCATTGGTGTTTGTAGGAGCTTGCTGGGCACAAATTGGCTGCTTTGCCTCCTACATTACAACAGTAACTAAACTTCCAAAATAGTTCATTGGCTGTTGAAGCACTTTGGGACACTCCTGAGGTCATGATAAGTACGTTGTAAATGCCAGTCTTTATTTTTTCCGTGAGGAAAGCATGACCTTGGATTGTCTCAGGTACGACAGCCATTAGGAAATGGACCAAGTATCATAACAAGACGACTGACTCAATGCAGCATCAAACAAATATTACAGGTGAATGACTTATATGGTAATCATTATATCATCTTGTAAAATGACCTGTGCTATAAATAACTGTACGCACATGCAGAAATACATATTGGCACATAACCACAACCAGAGGACAACTTTTATCATAGAATCAGTACACTGCAGAAGAAGGCCATTTGGCCCAACAAGTCTGCACCAAGCATAATCCTACCCAAGCCCTATCCCCGTAACACCACATATTCACCCTTCTAATTCCCTGGCACTAAGGGGCAATTTAGCATGGCCAATTCACCTAACCTACACATCTTTGGAACGTGGAAGAAAACCAGAGCAGCCAGAGGAAACCCACGCAGACACGGGGAGAATGTGCAAACTCCACACCATCACCCCAGGCTGGAATTGAACCCAGGTCCCTGGCATTGTGAGGCAGAAGTGCCAACCAGTGTGCCACCCCAAAGGAACTTTCTTTCATTTCAGATTGCTAGCTCATTGCAAGATCCATCTAATGAGTCCAAACTCCACCTCTCTTTCCCCAGGGCCCTGCATACTTTTTCTTCCATCTGTGGAAACACTTTCTCCCTATCTACTCAGTCAAAAGTCCCGGGGTGGAATTTTACTATTCCACCGACCAAGGGAATACTAGCGGGTGGGGGTGGATCACAAAAACGTTCATTGATCTTGGGCAGGATTTTCCAGTTATGGTGCAAGCGCAGCCAAAAAATCCTGGCCCTAATGTTGAACATCTCTTTTAAATCACCCCTTAACTTTTTCTGCTCTGAGTAGAACATCAACTTCGCCAATTTGCTGAATTCCATCATTCCAATCTGCTAAGTCCATTGTGTTTAAGGCCTCTAAATAGAACAGCGGCTAGGATTGCACTAGCCAGTAATTTAGGAAGATTAGACACCATTCTTTTCTCTCTGCGATGGTCCTGTTTGCTTTATTCACTGCCCTAGTGACCTCCATCCAACCTTCAGTTTCTTCCTCTCCTCGAAGTGCAGTCTCTTACCCCGGTGGCCTTCACGAGTGAGCCTAGAAGGGGCAGGTGGGTGGAAGGGAAATGTGACTCTGGATGGCATCAGAGAAAAGGGAACATCTGGAAGTGTGCAGCGAGTCAGCTGGTATCCGAGAGGGAAAGTGGGTTAAAGTTGGAGCAACATGTGTTAGATAAAATAAAGCAAGGGATGGGCAAATAGATGATGTAACCCAATGTATTGTCAGTTAGATTCTCCACTGTGTCAGCAGTAACAGGGTTTTGTTGCAATGTCACATCTCTCCCTTTATTGAGCTCTAAGCTCAGTCGCAATGACACTGAGCTCTCTCTTTTTGTTCGAGGCTGGGAAGAGCAAACGAAATACTAAAGTGTTGGATTTAGAGGAAGCAGGGGGAAAAGGTTCGGGAAGCATGCTTTTTTATTTCGAGCTCTTTAAATCTCTAGTCGGCAAGGTTTCCGCTATCTAAAATGCTGCCCTGTGTCTGGTATTAAGCACGAGCTTAGAGATGCAGAAAGCTCCTTTATTAGAATCAATGTAGGTTATTCTGCCTCTGGTTCCCGAAGGATAGCCTCTATTAGCAGCTGGAAGCTACAATGCTAATGTGGCAAAGCCAAGGCATTCAATCTCATCCTTACTAGAAAGCTTTGGGGTGAAGCAAACTAAAGCAGAAAGCCATTAAAGCATCATGTATTCAATGAGAATTCCAGCTTTATTGATTCGGTAAACTGGCTGTGAAATTGCTCTTACTGTTCCCACGCTAAAACATGATGTCTTTATCCCTAAACCTCCTGATTTGACATTCAAACATTTCCACAGTTAGTAACTGATATAGAATTGCAACAGGGAAGCATAGCCTTTGGTCCAGTGTTACACTTCACACTGACCTCCCCCCTCAAGCTACTTCATCTATCTCCATCAACATATCCTTCTAGTGGTGGCACAGTGGTTAGTGGTGCTGCCTCACATAACCAGGGACCCGGGTTCGATTCTCGGCTTGGGTCACAGAGTTTGCACATTCTCCTCGTGTCTGCGTGGTTTCCTCCGGGTGCTCCAGTTTCCTCTCTCAGTCTGAAAGATGTGCTGGTTAGGTGCATTAGCCAGGCTATATTCTCCCTCAGTGTACCTGAACAGGCTCCAGAGTGTGGCGGCTACGGGATTTTCAGAGTAACTTCATTACAGTGTTAATGTAAGCTTACTTGTGACACTAATGAATAAACTTTAAACTATTCTGTTCTTCCTCATGTGTTCAACTGGCTTCTCTCTTTAAATGCATCTCTGTCATTCACCTCAGCCACTCGATGTTCCAAATTCTCACCACGTTTTGAGTAAAGAAGTTCCTCCTGAATCCCCAATTCAATTTATTAGTGTCTATTTTTTATTTATGGCCTGTATGGATAAAATACCTCTGTGACATCGTTAACTCTGATGCGCTGCCTACTTAATCGTGTGTCATGGACATGTGTATATCTGTTGCAAAGCAACTGAGAGTCTCGTAACTCACTGGTGTAATTGAGCACAATCACCAACAACGTATTAGGGATAAGAGGGGGGGGAACTATGAGGTTCAACTGGAACACACGGATAAGATGAGGGAATATGAAGAAAGAGGTAGACGTTGCCAGTAGTGCTAGATCACAGATAGCGATTATCCAATAAGAACCAGCCATTCGACCGGGAACCGGAGCTGACTTACCACTAATTACCCAATAGGAGCCCGTTCAAACCCTATGATTAACCAATAAGATCTGGCTCCTGGATTCCGATTATTCGATCGGATCCAATTCACACCGTAGGATGATCCTATGAAGCTCTGACGAAGGGTCACCCAGACTCAGAACGTTGGCTCTATTCTCTCTCCACAGATGCTGTCAGATCTGCTGAGATTTTCCAGCATTCTCTGGTGTTGATGATCCAATAGAATTTGGCACACAGATTGTGACTGTCCAATAGCAGCCAGCTCACTGATCATTGTTACCCAATAGGAGAAGAATCACTCTTTTATTCCTGATTGTCCAACAGGGGTTGGCTCAGGCTCTGTAATTAACCATTAAAAAAACCAGCTCATTCTCCAAGATTACCCTGTGACTGGATGGAGAGTTCATGTACAAGATCAGCCATGGACTAACTAAGTGGTCAAACAGACTCAAGGGGATAAATGATCGACTCCTGTCCCAATGAGCCAGTATTAAGGTGCGATATGCTGCATTTTCATTGCGTATTCTTTAGTCGGTGGCACTTTGGTTTGACAGTAAGAAGTCTCACAACACCAGGTTAAAATCCAATTGGTTTATGTGGCAGCATTAGCTTTCGGAGCACTGTTCCTTCGTCAGGTGAGTGGGAGTTCTGTTCACAAATAGGGCATATAAAGACACAAACTCAATTTACAAGATAATGGTTGGAATGCGAGTCTTTTCAAGTAATCAAGTCTTAAAGATACAGACAATGTGAGCGGAGAGAGGGTTGAGCATAGGTTAAAGAGATGTGTATTTTCTCCAGCCAGGACAGTTAGTGAGATTTTGCAAGCCCAGGCAAGTTGTGGGGATTACAGATAGTGTGACATGAACCCAAATCCTAGTTGAAGACGTCCTCATGTGTGCGGAACTTGGCAATCAGTCTTTGCTCAGCGACTCTGCGTTGTCTTGTGTCGTGAAGACCACCTTGGAGAACGTTTACCTGAAATCAGAGGCCGAATGCCCGTGACTGCTGAAGTGTTCCCCAACGGGAAGAGAACACTCTTGCCTGGTGATTGTCAAGCAGTGTTCATTCATCCATTATCATAATGCCTGCATGGTCTCCCCAATGTACCATGCCTTGGGACATCCTTTCCTGGAGCCTATCAGGTAGACAACGTTGGCCGAGTTGTAAGAGTATGTACCGTGTACCTGGCGGATGGTGTTCTCATGTGAGATAATGGCATCCGTGTTGATAATCTGGCACGTCTTGCTGAGGTTGCTGTGGCAGGGTTGAATGTTGTCGTGGTCACTGTTCTCCTGAAGGCTGGGTAGTTTGCTGCGGACAATTGTCTGTTTGAGGTTGCGCAGTTGTTTGAAGGCAAGAAGTGGGGATATGGGGATAGCTTTGACATGTTAGCAATGATATGTTGAAGAGTCTGGAGAAGATGTCGTAGCTTCTCCGATCCAGGGAAGTATTGGACGATGAAGAGTACTCTATCCGCCATGTCCCGTGTTTGTCAACATCTCCACACTGGTTTGACACACAGTCTGTTTGAAAATGCTGGGATTGTATCCCAATCCCTGTCTCTATGCTTTGCCAAACTGAAGCAAAGTTCATAGTGAACCAGATGGTCCTCCAGTTGACCAATGCAGCCAATTAAAATAATAAATATGAGTGAGGGGAGTGGAATAAGCCCATGGACATAAATTTGCTCCCCTTTCCCACAGATGTTTCCTCCATGATGTTAGTTCCCATGACAGATCACTTGTCCAATAAATGGGTTAGCTACTGAGGATATAAACAGGCACTGAATATTCCAGTGCCTGAATCCCAACACCAAGTTCTTGAAATTGTTGAAATTCATCTTCCCCCTAACATAGTTACTGCAATGAAACATCCACAGGAGCGTTATACAACAAAGTATGACACAGAGCAACATACGGTGAGATGACCTAAAGAGGCAGGTTTTAAGGAGGAAAGTAGGGAGGTGAAGAGGAGTCAAGTGGGTATTCCAGAGTTTGGAGGCGAGGCAATTAAAAGCATGCCATCAATGGTGAAATAATTATCGTTGTTGCGGAGACTTTGGTTGGTTACAAAACACACTGACACAGCTCAGCAAGACCCCTTCAATCACCCCTGTCCAAATCACAACCTCAGCTACCTAGAAAACAACAGGCACCACCTACAAACTGCCCTCCAAGTCACTCATCATCCTGATGTGGAAATACATCACTGTTCCTTCACTGTCACTGGGTCAACATCCTGGAACTCCCTTCCCAACTGCATTGTGGGAGCATAGCACCTTCACTACACAGACCGCTGTGGCTAGAGGGGATTCACCGCCGTTCCCCCAACAGTCAGTAGAGCTGGGTAATAAACGCCGATCTTGTCAACAACTTCCATTTTATGTGAATGATTCAAACTAATCTCAATTCACTTCACAATCATCTCAGTCAGTGTTGCTACAGACCAATTACTTTAATACTTATGGCGGGAACCATCAAAAATCAAAATTAAATCAATAATTATGAAAGTGTAGATGAAGACAAGCAGCCTATCATCAATTTCATAGGAATGTCGGAGATAGGATCAGGAGGAGGCCATTTGGCCCTTTGAGCCTGCTGCACCATTTATTACAATCATAGCTAATCATCCAACTCAATAGCATAAACCTGCCTTTTCCCCATAACCTTTGATCCCATTTGCCCCAAGTGTTATATCCAGCCACCTCTTGAATTCAGAAGGGAAGAATGTCCCTGTCAAACCTGATAAGAGGTCTTGAAGGAAGTGACTGGTCAGGTACATGGAGAAACATGAAATCACCATGAAATACACGGATTTTCAGAAAGTTTTTGACAAGATATCATACAAGAGACAACTATGTGTGCGTAATCTACATATACACACATACAGTCTCATGCATTTATATACACTTATACATATACATAGCTACAAACACAGTAAATACGTACAAAGCCACACACACTAGTTGCAATAATGGTGACATTGTTAGTGCAAATATCCACAGGTAAGAGGACAACAGAATACATCACACTTTGCACCAATAAAGGACAAAAACAGGATAAAATGACTACAAATTTTGACTGTGTACCAGATACCCCAGATTGAAATCAAGATGGTCATTTAAACTCAGGACCATAGTTATAAAATCGTTTCAGACCCACTATAACCAGAACCCTGTGTGTGAATGACTCTTGGTGATCACTCATGGATGCCTATTACCCTATACTTACTTCTAAAAAAGGAAACACTCCATCATATCAACTGCTAATGAGAAGGCTTAGTGCAAAAATATCATTAATTTTATATTAACTGAGCATATAAATAGCTCGCTTGAGCTACCAGGGTCTGTTGAAAGAAACCCTTCAGCAGGAATGAGTTGGAATCCAGAACTATTTTACTTCAATATACAAATCTTAGCAGGATTTAGTGTATAAGAACAAAAGCTAAGGTCAGAAAGGAGAGGAAGGTGGGGAAGTGATGAGAGCTCCAAAATCAGAAGGAATTACAATCAGGACTAAGAGAATTAAGAACTGGATTGACAACACCCATGTTGGGGGACATACAAACATGAAGACTGTGCTTTTAGAAAGGGGTATTGCAAGATATTAGAAGAAAGATACACTTTCTCCTGGAACATGGTTCCATAATACTCATTAAAATGGTGGGAGGAGGAGAAAGAAAACCCTTGATAGCGGAATAATTGGAATGTTTGGCCTCTCACCCCTGAGATGAGGTTCAATTCTGATCCAGACTGATGGATCAAAATCTGAAATAACATTCAATAGAATTCAATTTGTGTTGTGTTGCTGACCCCTCGTGCCCTCATCAACCTCCACATCCCCAATTCAATTGAATGCAAGATCTTAGTCCGAATTTGTAACTCCCTCCATCGTCATCTTGGGCCACACTCAATCTATAACCTCTTTCAACTCTGCATTAATTTCAGATTTATTTTCTTAATGGCTACATCAATAAAACGTGAGCAGTATTACTAGGTCCACTCAAGAAGTCTGACTCAATTCATTCTGACTTTTTAATAAATTCATTCACAGGATGTGGGGCACATGAATACAGGAGCATGTTGAAGACAAGGTTGATTAGGATTTCCCCTCTTGCTGGTTCTCTCAGCACCTGTCACTGGCCCTATCTGGCAGATAGCTCCTTCAGGACCCACCAAAATGGGTCAGTAATGGTGAGCCACTCTTGGTGTGAACATTGACAGCCCCCACACACATACCTTTGATACTGTCAATGCTCCTTCCAAGTGGCTTTAAGAAGGAGATGTATTGATTCAGCACAGGGATGTACTTATTCAATAGCAAAATACAGCAGATTCTGGAATTTGAAACAAAAACTGAAAATGCTGGAAAATCTCAGGAAGACTGACAGCATCTGTAGGGAGAGAATAGAGCCAACGTTTCGAGCCTAGGTGACTCTTTGTCAGACTTGAGGGCAGAGAATCAGTAAAGGTTTACACTGTGAGGGTGTGGGAGCTGTAATAAGACAAAGGGAATGTAAGTGAGGATGAAGAAGGCTGAGGGAGATGCTAAGAATGTGTGAATGGCAGAACCTGCTTCCCAAAATTCACAAACACAACTGTCCCAGTAGACCCATTGGGCCTAACATTTTGATTCTAAAATGCTGGATGGACTTGAAACTGAGAGTGTTTCAGATCCGACTTTTAGACCTGTTCTGAGGTGTCCCCATATGCACTCTGCCTGAAAAAATATCAGTGATTCCGAATCGCTCTGCATAAGCCTGTGGGCAGGGCTTAATGCACCCAAAATCCTGCAGCTCCGATCGGCGCCTCCAACTGCGCATGCATGGCAGTGGACCCCCCCCCCCCTTTCCCCTCACTGATCACAGGCAGAGTGGCAACAGACCCCCACCCACTGATCTCAAACAGAGAACTGTCAGATGCTCGGCATCTACCTCACTAACCGGAGCACCTGAACCAAACTTTTGCAAACCATGTCTATTTTGCGCCAATTCTGGATGGGCGAACACGGAGGTAAAGGGGGAAGTGCCGGTAAGATTGGGCGTGCAGTCTATTAAGTCTATTAAAATGTATGGAAATACATTTAAATGGCCGTCGCACCCATTTCAGGCAGAGTCCCGATTGTGGCTATTTTCAGGCCTTGGTAAGGAGGGAACCGGCACAGAGGTGGGCATAGATCGTGCTACTCACCTCACGCCCAACTTTACCAAGTTTTCATCCCCGAAAACAGGCGCAACATGCTAGTAAAATCGGGCCTATCATGTCAGCCTATTTCTGCCCCACCAAACTCATTTCCTCCCATCTTGACTCCATTCTCTCTTCTCTTGTTCAGTCCCTTCCCACTTAAGTCCACGATTCCTCTGATGCCCTATGCTATATCAATGACTTCCCGTTCCCCAGCCCAAACCGCATCCTCTTCACCATGGATGTCCAATCCCCACCAGGATGGCCTCAAAGCTCTTCACTTCTTCCTCGAACGAAGACCTGCACAGTCCCCATCCACCACCACTCTCCTCCATCTAGCTGAACTGGTTCCGTCATTCAACAATTTCTCCTTTAACTTGTCTCACTTCCTCCAAATAAAAGATGCGGCTATGGGAACCTGCATGGGTCCCAGTAATGCTTGTCTGTTTATGGGTTATGTGGAGCATTCGCTGTTCCAGTCCGACTCCAGCTCCCTCCCACTACTCCTTCATCAACATGTCAATGACTATTTTGGAAATACTTCATGCCCTCTTCTCGACCTAAAAAAATTTATCAAACTTGCTTCCAATTTCTATCCTTCCATCACCTTCACATGGTCCATCTCTGACACTTCTCTTCCTTTCCTTGATCTCTCCGTCTCCATTTCTGGTGATAAACTGTCCATTATTATCTATTACAAGACCACCGACTCTTCCACAACTACCTTGACTATTGCTCTTCACACCTCACATCCTGTTCTGCCATTTACACTTTCTGATCTCTCAATTGATGCTTTTAGCACCTCTCTTAGCTGATTTTATCCTCATTTACATTCCCTTTAGCCTTTTACTGCACCTCCCCCCACTGCCCGCCACCAACACCGCCCCCCCGAATAGTATAAATCTCTTCTGATTTTCTTTGCTCTCAGCCCTGACCAGGAGTATCCCAGACTCAAAATGTTAGCTCTATTCTCTCTCCACAGATGTTGTCAGATTTGCTGAGATTTCCCAGCATTTTCTGTTTTTGTTTCAGATTCCAGCATCCGCAGTATTTTGCTTTTATGAAGATGTACTGGTTCAACAGGGAGGGCAATTCTTGACAATCAGGTGGAGCTTCCCTTGCCCATCTTTGACCTGATGACAAGAGACTTCACAAGTCTGAAGTCAGTATTGAGGACTTCCAGGCCATTTCACTGCTGACTGAAGACCACTGTGCTGCCACCTCTGATAGACGTGTCCCACCTTTTAAACAGGAAGCATCTAGTGATAGTGATTTGGGATGTGAGCAGAGTGGTATGATCCAGTGAGTATTGAATAGCCAGGCTACTGCTTGACCAATCTGTGAAACAACTCTCCTAATTTTAGCACAAGACACCTGATGTTATTGAAGAGGTCATTACAAGGTTGACTGGGTCTTTGTCATGTTCAATGTCTACGTTGATACTGGGTAGACCGTCCAGCTGTATTTCATTAGACCATTTTTGTAACAGCTTGACACAAAAAAGAGTGGCTTGCTAATTCATTTCAGAGAGCAACAAAGTCAACCACATTGCTTGGATCTAGAGTCATATACTGACAGGCGAAACAGGGTGAAGATGGGTTTTTAAATGGTCACAATTATTGATATCAGCTTTTCATTCCAGATTTGTTTAATTAGCAGGATTTAAATTCCTCAGTTACCATCGTAGGTTTTGAACTTAAGTCTCGCGATGGTGGCACAGTGGTTAGTACTGCTGCCGCACAGCACCAAGGACCCAGATTCAAGCCTTGGATCATTGTGTGGAGTTTGCTTATTCCCATTGTGTCTGCATGGGTTTCCTCCGGGTGCTCCGGTTTCTTTCCACACTCCAAAGATGTGCAGATTAGGTTGATTGGCCATGCTAAATTGCCCCTTAGGGTCAGGGGAAATAGCAAGGGAAATATGTGGGGTTACATGGATAGGGTGGAATTGTCAGTGCAGGCTCAAAGGGCTGAATGGCCTCATTCTGCACTGCAGGGATTCTATGATTCTAGTACAGACCAGTAAATTAATTAGTTTACTGACAGAGTAACAACACATCTGCCTGAAAGAGGAGAAAAGTCCCCCGTTTAAGGTCTCATTTGAAAGACAGCACCCATGTCAGTGCAGTGTTCCCTGAAGTGGGATTGAAGCCACATTCTGAGCCAAGGCTGGCACCTGTATTAGATCACTGCAGTATGCCACCTGGAAACTCAGCCACACCAGTTATCTCATTGACAGCATCCTTTCCTGAACCACCAGCTATGGACGGTGGAAAGGGGCTACTGGTACAAAACGATACTGCGGGAATTTACAGCCCTTGTTTTCTAAAGAGACAACATTGTGCAATAAGTACATTGTCCCAGGCTGTGATCTTTGAACGTGCTGACAGATTGTTACAAGCAATCCAGGATCTCCTTACAGCAATTGAATAATGCCTCTGAATACCATCATGTGAAATTGGGAGCTTCCATGCATAAATATTCACATCAAATGACACCAAAGTAAGCTTGAAATTCCAGAGGATGCCTCATTTGCATTTTCTATAGTCAAACTCACAAATAGAGAATCTGTCGAGTTTTTTTAGCCCCAGTTTAATAGCCAACAGCTGCTGATGCCAGGTGAATGGAGGCTTGAAGTGAATTAATCAAATGGAAAATTAATCATTGTATTAGAAGGAGTCCGTCGTCTGGATGATATGTTAGTTAATTGGGAAGGCAAACCTGGTTAATTGCATTTCTAATTAGTAAATTAAAAAATGAATAATAGTCACCATGTGATCTCAATAGCCATGTTCACTCAACATGTGCTTAGGGACGTAAGGCTTTTTGTGCGTTAGTTACTCGGTAAGATGAGAAGTAGTGAGTGGGAATGTTTTTGATTGCTGTGAGTGCTTACTTCCTTGGTTGACTGACCGGTGATAGATCAAATCCCTGCAGAAGGCGGCCATTTGGCCCATCAAGTCTGCATTGACAGCAATCCCATCCAGGCCCCACTCCTGTAGTCCTACATTTACCCCGCTAATCCCTCTAAGCTACGCATCCCAGAACACTAAGGGGCAATTTATCATAGCTAATCAACCTAACCCGCACATCTTTGGACCATTGGAGGAAACCAAACTCCACACAGGTAGTCACCCAAGCCGGGAATCGAACCTGAGTTCCTGGGGCTGTTGTTAAATAAATATCTACATGCAAAATACATTTACCAGTATTGCATAGAATGCTTCATAAAAGACTGTTCAGATAAAAATTCACACAGAACTAAAGGGGATATTAGGACGGCTGACTAAAAACTTGGTCAGAGTGGTTTGGGGAGGGGCCCTAAAGGAGGAGAGGTGTAGGGAAGGAATTTCACAGCTTGAGGCCAAAGCAGCTGGAGGATCGCCCACTAGTGGTGGACAGAAGAACATTGGGGGCGCACAAGCGTTAGGGGTTGAGTGGAGTACTTGGGCGAGATTCACAGGCCTCTGAGCTGCATGCTTCCCACCAGCACAAGGTGGCGCATTGTTTGCTAGCAGCGAGATTCTCTGCTCCCACCACTGTCAGTGGGAATTCCCATTAATGTCACCCCATGCTGGCGGGGATGCACCGTGGCAAAACCAGAAACTCCCGTTGTCATGAATGGCCAGAGAATTCCAGCCCGTTTTTCTCAAGAGAGATGCTGAGCTGGAAAAGGCACGACAGAAAGAGAGGGGCAAGAGCAAGGAGAGATTTAAACACAGCAGTGAGAACTTTAACTTGGAGACATTGGTCAACCAGGACCCAGCAAGCCCAGGGGTGATGAGTGAATGGGACTTGATATAAGTTAATATATAGGCAGAAAACTGCAACCCCAATGCCAAAGATCAGAAAAAATACTGAAAAATCTCGGCAGGTCTGACAGCATCTTAGGACGGAGAACAGAGCCAGCGTTTCAAGTCTGGATGGCCCTTGGTTAGAGCTCAAGACCTGCATTTACACTCATTCAGAAGAGACATAACTTTATTCCAAATATTTCACTCACAGAAGAATCCAAAATTTCTAATTTCTTAAATATTTTATGCAATTGATTTTAGTACTTTTTAAAATTTCTCCGCGTGCACTGTGCTTTCTGTAGATTTGAATGCTTCTCTCTCAGATAAGAGCTATATGTTAAACAGTAAATTTAACAGTAAATAACAGTTAAACAGTATATGTTAAACAGTGATTTTTGTCAAAATCACTTGATAAATGTGTACCAATAATGGCTTCAAACTTAACCTTATCGATGTTGTGAAAAGAAGGATTTGAAGGAGGAAATAGGTGAATGTTCCACAGAATCCATGAGTCCTAGTTGTTTACTCTGATGTCCCACTCAATGAGGTTTTCAGAAAATTACAGTATAACTTGCCCTTGACACACTAGTGTCAATTTGAGTGTAATTCCTGTGCAATTGTCATAGAATCCCTACAGTGCAGAAGGAAGCCATTCAGCCCATCGAGTCTGCCCCGACCTCAATCCCATCCAGACCATATTAACCTAAATCCACATATTTACCCTGCTAATCCCCCTGACACCAGGAGCAATTTAGCATGGTCAATCACTCTAACCCGCACCTCTTCGGACAATGGGAGGAAACCGGAGCACCCAGAGGAAATCGACGCAGACACAGGGAGAATGTGCAAACTCCACACAGACAGAGATCTAAGGCCGGGATTGAACCTGGGTACCTGGCACTGTGAGGCAGCAGTGCTAACCACTGTGCCACCTGGATTGTATTCCAGGAAATCCCTTGCCTCTTCATCAGACTCTGTATAAATGCCCTCCTTGCTTGCTTAGAAAGAAAGCTACCTGATACATTGAAGTGAAGGTGGCTCAGAGGAATATTATGAAGTTGACACTTCATTGTTTTTATTTTGTTGAAATGCTTGCCTTTGGGGTTGCTATGTTTTCTCAGGATCCAGTTGGACAAGAGGTCACAATGATAGCTTGAGTTTTACTCTTTATAATCATCAATTGAAAATTCATGAGGCACAGAACTAAATGAGGAAAAAAGGTTATATTTTAAAATTTCTAATGTTCAATTTATAATTTGCAGGCAGGGCCATTCTAAAGCATCAATCAACTGAGAAAACATTGAATTTATAGCGCAAAAACAAGGCCGTTCAGCCCATCTAGTCTATTCTAGCATTCATACTTCACATGAGCCTCCTCCCACTTTTATTCATCTAATCATCCCATTTGTTTTTCCCTCATGTGTTTATCCAGCTTCCTGTAAAACACGTTTATGCTATTCACCTCAGCTCCTTTGGTAGTGCTTTCCACATTGTAACCACTCGGAGAAATAGGGAGCAGGAGGAGGTCATTCACCCTTCAAGCCCACTCCATCATTCAATATGATCACAGCTGATCCTCTAACTCATGACCAGATTCCCTCACTCCTGGGTAAAAAAATTCTCCTGAATTTCTTCATTAGATTTATTAAAGATATAAATGTATATTTAAGGTCTCTAATTTTAAATTCCCACACCAATGGAAGCATTTTTTTATTTCTACCCTGTAGAACTTCCATTAGGAGCTCCTCAGCCCCAGCCTGCCTGGTCTCTTTGATCTGATTTGCTTTATTATTGTCACATGTATTAATGTACAGTGAAAAGTATTGTTTCTACGCGCTATACAGATAAAACATACCATTCATAAAGAAGGAAATGAGAGAGTGCAGAATGTAGTGTTACAGTCATAGTTAGGGTTAATGCAAGGTAAATCCATTCAAAAGCCTGACAGCAACAGGGAAGAAGCTGTCCTTGAGTCGGTTGGTATGTGACCTCAGACTTTTGTATCTTTTTCCCGATGGAAGAAGGTGGAAGAGAGAATGTTTGGGGCGCATAGCATCCTTAATTATGCTGGCTGCTTTGCCAAGGCAGCTGAATGTGCAGACAGAGTCAATGGATGGGAGGCTGGTTTGCGTGATGGATTGGGCTACATTCATGACCTTTTGTAGTTCCTTGCAATCTTGGGCAGAGCAGGACTCATGTCAAGCTGGTCTTTCCTGATAATTGCATCCTCTCTGTTCTCGTATCATTTTTATATCTTCCCCAGCACACATGTCCCCTTGGGGGAGACAGAGGGCAGGAAGGATGCTTGATACTCTCCCAATTAGACAAACGTTGGAATGTAACTACCTTTCTAAATACATGACATGCTTGTTCAAGGTGGCAATATTTATATTCCACACAACACAGAGCTCGTATTTTACAGCACCGAGAAAAGATTGTCTATGGATGGGAGCACTCCAAGGGGGCCACTAAATCAGCCTGGAGCTGTCACACCCTTCCTCCATCATAGCTCAGGAAAGCTTTGATAAATAATAAATCAGTAACTGAAAGTTCCATTAAAAATACATATACATATAGTGTGTAATTTATATATATATATATTGAAAACCAATACTTCCACTGTACATCATCTCTTCAAAGAGCCAGCCTTAACAATGACATGTACAATAGGAATGCAGGAGGGAAAAAGTGGTTGAGAAGAAGAGGCGAGAAGTCCTCAAGGACTTAGTGAAGTGGTTCACTTATTACCGGCAAGCCTGGGCCCAAATTAGCAGAAGATGCCTTATTAACAGCATAAGCAGTGCTCACAGGTTGGCATTTTCTTTGAAGGTCACAAGATATCAGCTTGTAACCAAGTACATCCATTCAATTTAACAGTAACTGTGGGCAGCCAATTTATAATGAGAGGAAAAGTGATTCATTTCCAGCGGCATGCTCTTCTAAGACAGATTAATCCAGTGGGTGTTCTAAAATCTGCAGTGCAGTCTGCAGAGGCCTGAACAGTAGGTTTTTAAAACAAGAATGATCTGTTTGATATTTGAATGTTCTAACTTTTAATTCCGTTCATTAAAGACAACGCAAATGTTCAATATTATGGGAGAGGGGGGCAGTGGGCGTGGTGGGAAAAGACAACATCCTCCATTTAACTCCAGCTAAAAGCTCTCCAACACAAAGAATTTACAACAATAGCTTGCATTGATATAGCGCTTTTATCCCAAGGTACTTCTCAACAGCAATACCAAACAAAATTCGATAGGGAGCCACATATGTCCAAGGCTGAGACAGATTTCTAATCAATAAAGGAATCCAGGGTTATGGGGATAAGGCAGGAAAGTGGAGTTGAGGATTATCACATCAAATGAAGGAGATAGTCATCGACTTTAGGAAGCGTAGTGGAGAACATGCCCCTGTCTACATCAACGAGGGTGAAGTAGACATGGTCAAGAGCTTCATGTTTTTAAATATCCAGGTCACCAACAATCTGTCCTGGTTCCCCCATGCTGACACTATAGTTAAGAAAGCCCACCAATGCCTTTACTTTCTCAGAAGATTAAGGAAATTTAGTGAGAGTCAGCTATGATTCTCACCAACTTTTACAGATGCACTATAGAAAGCATTCTTTCTGGTTGTATCACAGTTTGGTATGGCTCTTGCTCTGCCCAAGACCGCAAGAGGTCATGAATGTCGCCCAATCCATTACACAAACCAACCTCCCATCCACTGACTTCCTGCTAACTCAGAAAAGCAGCCAGCATAATTAAGGACCCCATCTCTCTTCCATTTTCTTCCATCAGGAAGAAGATACAAAAATCTGAGGTCACACACCAACTGACTCAAGAATAGCTTCTTCCCTGCTACCATCAGGCTTTTGAATGGACCTACCTTGCAGTAAGTTGATTTTTCTATAACCATAACTGTAACACTACGTTCTGCACTCACTCCTTTCCTTCTTTATATACAGTATGTCTTGTCAGTATAGTGCGCGAGAAACAATACTTTTCACTGTATCTGAATACATGTGACGATAAATCAAATTAAAAATCATGATCTCAATGATGGCGGAGCAGGCTCAATGGGCCAAATGGCCTACTTATGCTACTCTGTCTTGTGAGGAAGTATTAAAACAAATGACCAAAGCGGCAGGTGTCTTAAAGGAGGAGAGAGGGGTAAAGAAGTTTATGGAGGGAATTCCACGGCTGAGGTAGCTGAAGGTACAACACCAATGATGAGAATCAGGAACTGAGGAAAGATCAGAATTGAAGGAATACAGTGATCTCAGAGGGTGGTAGGGCTGGTGTTTACAGAAAACAGGAGGGATTTGAATGCCTACTGAACACACAACTGATCCACAGAAAAGCCTTGGCCAGCCTCCTGCTGTTTATCCAGCAGGAAACTCTGTTGCTATCCACAGTTTTCTTTCTTTTCTCGCGATCCAGTGTCAGTTTCAGAACTGTACTTTGGCATTTTCTCAGATACACGCTGCTGGGAATTTGAGGCATTCTCAAAAGGATTGAATAAAGTGGTTCTGCCAGTGAATAAATTCCCCTCGCGATACAATCCCTCTCTCACAACATCAGCAGCAATGAGTGTAGGTAAAACATCCTACAGAAACATAATCAGATATGTACTGAAAACAAGACAAAGAAGGCTGGCTCCAATATAATCTTTAAGTGTTTCCTTTACAACTGTATTTAGGATTCATGGGCAAATCCAAAGTGTTTATTTTAAGTAATGGTTATTTTATTAGCTTGTGATTACAGTGCTGTAAAGATAAACTGCAAGGCAAATTTGTTTTTTTTAAAATATTGTCCTTAGGGCATTATCTCCTCCAACACAGCTATAGACATTAGGAAGGCTCATGTCTCTGAAGATTGATCAGTATTTTGCAGCTCTGCATTTAACTGAGCACATTGCTCCAAAATCTTTACAGCTTAATCCAAACTTCTCACTATCCATCCTTGCCTTTTCTTCCAACCACTCAGGCCTTCGTTGATCCGCAGTTGGAAGGATGGGTCAACAGGCCCAAACACTACAGTCATGAAAGGTGTCTCTGAGGAGGGGAAACAGATTGGCCATTGTCTAATAAAATGCGTTTCCATAAACCGGACATTGCCACCCTTGATAAGGAACAAGATCCAAAAAAAGTCTTGTCCCCTTGAAAGGAAATTCCATAATCCAGTCACAAAGTCTTCCCATTTTCCACCCATCTCACAGTGACTCAATATCTCTTAATGGTATCAGCCGTCACTCAGTGGAGCACTGAGTCAATAGAATGTAGAGTCAGATCCTCCTCCAGAGACTGGAGAACAAATCTAGGCAGAACCCTCCAGTGCAGCACCGAGGGAGGGATGTAGCGTTGGAGGCAGCACCGAGGGAGGGATGTAGCGTTGGAGGCAGCACCGAGGGAGGGATGTAGCGTTGGAGGCAGCACCGAGGGAGGGATGTAGCGTTGGAGGCAGCACCGAGGGAGGGATGTAGCGTTGGAGGCAGCACCGAGGGAGGGATGTAGCGTTGGAGGCAGCACCGAGGGAGGGATGTAGCGTTGGAGGCAGCACCGAGGGAGGGATGTAGCACTGGAAGTAGTGCATTTTCGATGAATTAACCCGAGGCCCAGTTTGCCCTCTTGCTGGTTAATATGGAAGATTCTACATCACTATTTCAAAACAGAAGGGTTTCCCTCAAACTCTGGTTAATATTTATCCCTCAGCCAACATCACTGAAACAGGAATGGGCCAGGCAGAGTACAGATATCAGATGCGAGATACCCACCTGGACCCAGTCAGGTCCTGATACATAAACCTGAAATACCTGAGAAGTTTCAGCTTCTGATGGGCAATTTTCACACTGCCAGGGACCCTGCAGGAATGTCTCTGATTTTAGTTAGACCTGGGAGAGATTGTATGACTTATCTAGGAACTATTAAACAGATTAACCTTCGTCTAACTCCAGGTTACCTCCACAACTGACACCACCCCGTCCCCACTATCACATCCCTCACCCCGCCCCATCACCCACCCAAGCAATCCTTCAACTGACCTGACCAGACCCACCTGACCTGACTAATGCCCCAACCACTCAACCTGATTAACACCCTGACTCACTCAGCCAGACTATTAACCCACCCTGACCATCCAGCCCTACTACCCCCACTCGCACTCCTACCCTCCCCGGCCACCCAGGTAATTATCCCACCCCCCCCCAACCACACAACTCAGAAAACCCAGTCCAACTACCCAGCTGGACTAACCTCCTCCCCCGACCATCCAGCCTGACTATCCCCCAGCACCCTGCCCTGACCACCTTGTCTGACCAGACCCCCTGGACCACCCCAATACCCCAGCCCCCTGCCCAGATTACCCAATCTGACCACCTCCACCCTGTCCCCCCCGACCGAAGCTTTGTAAGCTGCAGCAATCTGCTCAACATTACTGTTGCTCAGGGGATACAGGCCACTATCTGATCAGTATCACAGTGTGGTTAGTGACAGCTTGTTGTGTGCAACTTGGCCTATTTCCCACTTTGCAACGGTGTCAGTTCTTCAAAAGGTACTACACCATTTGCAAAGAGCATTGGGAAGTCATGAAAGACACTATAAAAATGCATCTTCTTCTTTTAACTTCAGCTCTTTTACAAGGGCAGGCAACAGATTTTCTGATCAAGGGAAAAAAAACAAATGTTTCTTCCATCTTAAAGATTGGGTGGGGAAGGGGAGGGTGGAATTAGTTTGCTGCTTGCTCAATTTAGCATGGCCAATCCGCCTAACCTGTACACCTCTGGACTGTGAGAGAAAACTAGAGCAAGCCAGAGGAAACCCATGCAGATACAAGGAGAATGTGCAGGTTCTGCACAGACAGGGACGTGAGTCAGGAATTGAACCTGGCCCCCCCATGCTGCGAGGCAGCAATGCTAACCACTGTGATACCATACCGCCCCATTTAAGGAAAAGTTTATTTATTCATTAGTCACAAGTAGGCTTACATTAACACTGCAATGAAGTTACTGTGAAAATCCCCTAGCCACCACACTCCAACATCTGTTCGGTTACATTGGAGGAAGAATTTAGCATGGCCAATGCACCTAACCAGCATGTCTATCGGACTGTGGGAGGAGACCGGGGCACCCAGAGGAAACCCACGCAGGGTACACGGAGACTCCACACAGACAGCAACCCAAGCCGGGAATCAAACCCAGGTCTCTGGTGCTGTGGGGCAGCAGTGCTAACCACTGTGCCACCGAGCTGCCCCAGCAGTTTCTATTAGGATTTTGAATATGTTGTCTGATGGGGTGGTAGATACAGATTGAAGAGCAGCCTTCAAGGGGGGAATCAGACAAATACCTGAAGGGGAAAATCATTCAGGGATATGGCGAAGGGGACAGAAGAGGGCCCGACTAGATTGTGCTTTGAAGGGAACTGGTGCAGAGTCAACAGGAGTGGAGGGTTGAATGGCCTCCTTCTGTGCTGTACTACACTGTGTCCCAATGAAAACCAGTAAATTCCACTCCATTAGAAAGGAAACCTCGAGAGGTGCTTTTCTGACAATTTCTGAATTAATTTGGAAAACCAACCTGCTAATAAAACTTTAAGAGAAGCTATATTTAATCATTTGCACTTTCATTTATCCCTTGGCTTTCATTCCGTTTTACTAGAAATGTTTTTTTTTGCACCTTCCTCTATTTTCTTTTCCCTTTATTGGTGTGGGGCTGGCACTCAAGAAAATAAATATTTTAATGTTTCCTATAAAACCCCCATAAAAATGAGGAACAAGGTGATATATAATGGTGCATCACTGGAAGTGTCTCTGTTTATGTTTTCCTCCAGAATTTACAAGCTATGAAAGCTTCATGAGATAAGTAGTGTGACCAGGTCTGAAAAAAGTGAAGGTTGCTACATTGCACAAAGGAACTGTGAGACTAGAAGGTCACAGAATAAAACCATACTGACTGCCTAGTTATCGTCATCACCTACAGATGGATACTGAAAGCTCAGAAGTAGAACATATATATGTTTTTAAAATTTATTTATTGGTGTGACAAACAGGCTTACGTTAACACTGCAGTGAAATTACTGTGAAAATCCCCTAGTCGCCATACTCCGGTACCTGTTCAGGTACACTGAGGGAGAATTTAGCATGGCCAATGCTCCTAACCAGCACGTCTTTCAGACTGTAGGACGAAACTGGAACACCCAGAGGAAACCCACGCAGATATGGGAGAACATGCAGACAGTGACCCTAGCCAGGAATCAAACCCAAATGCTTGATGCTGTGGGGCAGCAGTGTTGCCCACGGTGCCACCGTGCTGTCCCTCTATAATCTGGGGAAAGGAGGGGGTAAATTTTACTGTTTAGCACACTCTGTGCTTCACATGACTGGAGTGTATATCTGCAATTTGGGCAAGAAGTTGACAGGCCACAAGATTTTCCATCTGTTAAGAGTCATGTGATTTTGAACACCCACCCGGTATATCGGGGAGATGATCTCCTTCCATTACTGATAAACCTAGATGGAAATGCATAGTGCAGGAGGCCATTGAAGAGAGGACTGATCAATAGGCTCAATAACAGAGTGCTAGGATTTCAAACAGCTCAACATAAGAGGGAGGGGAAACTCAGGGAAGGGAGGAGTGCCTTAACTCTAAGGTTACCACAGTAGACGAGGCACCAGGAAAGACTGTGGGGAAAAGCAGAAATAAGATCAAACTCAAAGATTAAGAATGAGGCAGAGGGGATAGATTGGGGGAAAGGGCGAGGGGGTAAAGAGGGAGTTGGTTAATTGCCTCAGGTATTAAGAGCATGCCTATGGTACCTGGTTCTACCTTACAAGAAGGTGTTCTATCAGGGGAATAGGATTCCAGCCGGTATTTATTCAATTAAGACTCACATCAACAACCTGAAGCCATTGCAGGATCTGTGGGAGTGCTGAGTAAATATCCAGCAATGACCATGTCTACATCATGTCACGCCTGCGCCAACCCCCGCCCCCCCATACACACCTCCCCCCATGCCCCTCAGGATCCCAAAGCGAGGGCCATTACATTTCCTCACATATTCAGCACAACCAGCAAAGTTTTAATTGAGCAAAGCTTCTCTCTTAATTGGGATTTGCAATTAAGGGAAAGCGTCTTCTGGGAGATTTATTAATTAGGTTTTGGCCCGCAGAACATTTTTCCATTTTTACAAAATGAGACTGGCAGGGCCGCCCTCTCCTCACTTTCACTCGGGCCTGGCCTGCTGCCTGCTTCAATCAGCCACGTTTTATCATGCTCTCCTGGGGAAGCTCGGGAGCCTGCTGCAAGGTGTAAATCGAGCTGCCCACCATTAATTATAGATCTCGCCTCCTAATGAGTTTTCCATTCACTTAACACTAAACACGACAAGCCTTGTTCTCGGTCTGATTACCGTGCACGATCAGAATACTCAAGGTCATGGTTTTCCAAACCCTACCTTTAGCAAGTTTCTCGTGCATGACATGGCATTGTAGGATCACGGAATATTATAGGAGGCTACATGGCCCATTGTGTCTGTCCCTTGTGCACAAGGGGGAGACAATAAGTAGCTGTTCATTGAAGAATTCCAGCTAAAGGACTGCCCACTCTTGCTCTTTCAGATACTGACAAACCTACTGTGCACTTCCAGTGTTTCCTCTTGTTATCTTATACTTGGAGTTCCTTATTCTATATCAGGCTAGGTTTTCCCTGGATTACAGGGGACATGGTGGTATAGTGGTATTGTCACTCGACTAATAATCCAGAGACCCAGGGTAATTCCCTGGGGATCCAGGTTCGAATCCCACCATGGCAGATGGTAAAACCTGGATTCAGTAAAAACCTGGAATTAGATACCTACTGATGACCAAGAAATTGTCAATTGTAACACATTTTGGGACGAAATCTGCCATCCTTGGTTTTCTATGACCCCTGAAAGGAATTCCAGGATTCTGACCAAGCACCAGTGGAGGGACAGAGATATAGGGCAGGATTTTCCGGCCATTCACACCAGCGGGAGTCTCCCGTGCCACTGCAGTGAATGGAGTTGGCTGAGTGCCAACTCTGAATATTAATTGCAATACCTATCTCAGTGCCATCGTGGCTTATCTTGTCTCTGATCAGACAAAAGCCTGCAGCACGGTGGCACAGTGCTGTCTCACAGAGCCAGGGATCGGGGTTCAATTCCTGGCTTGGGTCACTACCTGTGCGGAGTCTACTTGTTCCCTGCGTGCGTTTCTTCCGGGTACTCCGGTTTTCTCCCACAGTCTGAAAAGCGTGCTGGTTTGATGCATTGGCCATGCTAAATTGCCCCTTAGTGTATCCGAACAGGTGCCAGAGTGTGGTGACTAGGGAATTTTCACAGTAACTTCACTGCAGTGTTAATGTAAGCCTACTTGTGACACTAATAAATAAGTTTTAATTTAAGCCCAATCTCTTGTGCTACAAGCTAAAGAAAGAATTTTATTTACTGAGCAGTTTTCACAACTTCAAGACAATCCAAAGTACTTCACAACCAACGAAATACATCTGGTATATAAATTGTTGCTGTTGATGTGTTGTTGCTGACGTGATGAAAGCAGCACAGCAGCTGGTTAACTCATAGCAAGCTCAGGCAAGCAGCAATATAACCATGGTCAGATGACCTGCTTTTGGGATGCTAATAAAGGATAAATATTGGCCAGAAATAACTACATGCTCTTCATCAAACTAGCCAACCCACTTAGCAGCATATACAGAGCATTCAGGTAATGTCTTAACTGAGAGATAGCACCTCTGACAGCCCAGCACTCCCTCCGTGCTGCCCAGCATCAGCCTTGCTTCTCTGCTCTAAGTCCAGAGCACAATTCTCTAGTGTGAGAGGCAGCAGTGTGGCCCACTGAGTGGGACGTGACACCAAGCAAATGATTGGGTGGCCGTGCTCAACAGCGCTGGGACTGGGCTAAGTCCGTTACCCATTGACCTTCAGATGGAGTAAGGTTGGAGTCGGATGTCGCAGTGGGGAAACATGGAGATCCCTGAGCCGTGTCTCGGTGTCAACTCCTGTGTCAAAGGTCAAACCACCAACCCTGGCCATTGGAGCAGGGAACAAATAGAAGAGTAAAACATAGGGGCACGATGGAGGCAGGGAGGGAACTGATTACCCGTCTTAAAAGGTAAAAATGAGTGAGTTTGCAAACTCGAACAGGCTGAGGTGAGATCGGTTAGAACTGAGAGGACATTCATGTGGAGGATTAATATCAGCATAGTTGGTACAGTTGGACTGTAATCACTCGTTTTTGTGCTTTAAAATATTATGTGAAGAGCAATGGAATAAGTGAAAATTCAGGATTTAATCTGTAAACATGGGCCGGAATTTTACCACCCTGCCCGCCATGGGAATCGGAGCAGGCGAGGGGTGAACATTGGGAAGGTCAGCTGACTTCAGGTGGGATTTTATGGTTCCGGGATGAGCGAAGCTGTAAAATCCAGCCCATGATGTGCAAAATAAAGCAGCATTTCACCTCAGTCTGTTCATCAATTTCAACTTCTGAAGTATTCGAGAAATGCAGATGAAGGCAGAGCAATCCCTGGTCAATTGCAAAAAGTCTCCTTTTACTGACATCTAAGGCTAATGCCAAAATTAGGAGAACAACACCCTGATGTAATTATATTCACAGCGTCAAATCTAATAAATAATGTCCCAGACACCATCAGGACCTAGCAGAGGTGGTGGCACAGTGATTTACAGACAGGACAGAGTTGTCCTTGGAGTCCTCTATATTTACTCTGAGGTCTCATGGCATCAGGTCAAACATGGGCAAGAAAAACTCCTGCTGCTTCCAACCTACATCCACCGCTCAGCTGATGAATCAGTACTCCTCCATGTTGGACACTAGGACAAAGTTCTGAGCGTGGTAAAGGCACAGGATGTACTCTGGGTGGGGACTTCAATGTCTATCATCAGGAGTGGATATACCTGCTAGACCCCAGGCTGCAGCAGATGGTGAGAGAACAAACAAGATGGACCTCATCCTTATCAATCTACCTGTGGCAAATAAATCTGTCCAGAATAGCCTGAGTCTGTCATCAAGAAGCCTGAGCAAAACTGGATCAATGGGAACCGGGGAAAACTCTCCACTGGTTGCATCTGTTACAAATCAATCATCTCAGCTCCAGGACATCATTGCTCAGGGTAGTGCCCATAGCCCAACCTTCTTCAGCTACTTCATCAAAGACCTTCCCTCCATTAAGTCAGAAATGAGATTTTCACTGTTCTTATACAATGTTCAGCATCATTTACATCTTCCCAGATATTGAAACAGTCTGTGTCCATGTGCAGCAAGACTTGGACAACATTCAGGCCTGGGCTGATAAGTGGCAAGTCAGATTCATGCCACACAAGTGCCAGGAAATGACAATCTCCAACAAGAGAGAATTTAACCATCTCCTGTTGACATCTGATGGCATTACCCATCACTGAACCCCCACACCCCGGGGATTACCATTGACCAGACAAGTATATAAATACTGTACTGTAAATACAAGATCCTGCAGTGAGTAACTCACCTCCTGATTCCACAAAGCCTGTCCACAAGGCATAAATGAGGACTGTGATGGAATACCCTCGTTTTGCCTGGATGAGTGCAGCTCCAACAATACTCATCAAGTTCAGCACCATCCAGTACAATGCAGCCCACTCGATTGGCAGCACATCCATCATCTCCAACATCCATTCCCTCAACCACCGACGAACAGTGGCAGCCATCTATAAGGTGCATTATAGGAACTCGTTAAGGCTTCTTCGGCAGCATGTTTCAAACCTGCGACCTCTGCCACCTGGAAGGACAAGTGCAGCAGGGAATGCTACCACCTGAAAGTTCCCCTTTGGGATATACACCATCCTGACCTGGAAATATACTGCCGTCCCTTCACTTTTTCTGCATCAAAACCATGGAACTCCCTCTCTAACCGCATACGCTGGATATACCTACGCCACACAGACTGTAGCAGTTCAAAACATTGGCTTTCTCAAGGGCAATTCAGGATGGGCAAAAAAGAAATGCTGGCCTAGCCAGCAATACCTACATCCTTTTTAAAGACTAAAAATTACACTCACAAATGTAGCTAAACCCAGTCATAGAACAAGGCAGTTTTGTTGTTACCCACAGATCATATTATCGTCCAGTGAGATATTGGATACTGTAAATCTACTTACAAGGGAAACAGGAGGAGATGGCTCTGGGAAATATCAGCATAACATAATCAATAATTCATGATCTACTTGGGGCAACATGGTGGTACAGTGGTTAGCACTGCTGCCTCACAACACAAGAGAGCTGGATTGAATTCCGGCCTTGGGTGGCTGTCTGTGCAGAGTCTGCATGTTCTCCCCATGCTTGCGTGGGTTTCCTCCGACTGCTTCCACAGTCCAAAGATGTGTAGGTTAGGTGAATTGGCCTTGCTAAATTGCCCATTAGTGTCTGGGTAAGATACTCTTTCAGAAAGTCAGCGCAGACTCAATGGGCCAAATGACCTCCTTCTGCACTGTAGGGATTCGGTGATTCTATTTAATAAAATACAGACCTGGTTTTCCCCCAATTATTTGTGGAAACCAGCTAGGTGATTTGAATGTGTTTAAGAAAATGTGTTGGGGGGGCGGCGCGGGGAAACAAGCAAAGGTCTGTTTACCTCAGGCGGGATTTTCCAGTTTTGGGGGCGAGCACAGCAGGAAAAGCCTGCCCATGAAGACCATTCCTGTTATTTGGAGGAGACCCCAGTTCTCTTTCTTTATTTTTCACGTTTATGCTGCTTCATCCTAAAATTATGCCCCGGCATCTTTTCTCCAGATGTGGAGATGCCGGCATTGGACTGGGGTAAACACAGTAGGAAGTATCACAACACCAGGTTAGAGTCCAACAGGTTTATTTGGTAGCAAAAGCCACTAGCTTTCAGAGCGCTGCTCCTTCATCAGGTGAATGGGAGTTCTGTTCACAAATAGGGCATATAATGACAAACTCAATTTACAAAATAATGGTTGGAATGCGAGTCTTTACAGGTAATCAAGTCTTAAAGATACAGACAATGTGAGTGGAGAGAGGGTTAAGCACAGGTTAAAGAGATGTGTATTTTCTCTAGCCTGTACAGTAAGTGAGGTTTAGCAAACCCAGGCAAGTCATGGGGGTTACAGATAGTGCGACACGAACCCAAGATCCTGGTTGAGGCTGTCCTCATGTGTGCGGAACTTGGCTATCAGTCTCTGCTCAGCGACTCTGCATTGTCATGTGTCGTGAAGGCCGCCTCGGAGAACACTTACCTGAAGATCAGAAGCCGAATGCCTGTGACCGCTGAAATGTTCCCCAACAGGAAGAGAACACTCTTGCCTGGTGATTGTCGAGCAGTGTTCATTCATCCTTTGTGGTAGCGTCTACATGGGCTCCCTGGTGAAGCTACGACATCTTCTCCGGAGCCTTCAACATGTCATTGATGAAGACAAACATCTCGCCAAGGCCAACCCCACACCCCCACTTCTTGCTTTCACATAACCGTACAATCTCAAACAGACCGTTGTCCACAGCAAACTACCCAGCCTTCAGGAGAACAGTGACCACGACACCACACAACCCTGCCACAGCAACATCTGCAAGACGTGCTGGATCATCGACACTGATGCCATTATCTCACGCGAGAACACCATCCACCAGGTACATGGTACATACTGTTACAACTCGGCCAACGTTGTCTACCTGATAGGCTCCAGGGAAGGATATCCCGAGGTATGGTACATTTGGGAGACCATGCAGACACTACAACAACAGATGAATGAACACTGCTCGATAATCATCAGGCAAGAGTGTTCTCTTCCTGTTGGGGAACACTTCAGCAGTCACGGGCATTCGGCCTCTAATCTTCAGGTAAGCGTTCTCCAAGGCGGCCTTCATGACACACAACAACGCAGAATCGCTCAGCAGAGACTGATAGCCAAGTTCCACATACGAGGACTTCCTCAACTGGGATTTTGGTTTACGTCAGACTATCTGTAACCCCCATGACTTACCTAGGTTTGCAAAATCTCACTAACTGTCCTGGCTGGCGACAATACACATCTCTTTAACCTATGCTTAATGGTCTCTCCACTCACATTGTCTGTACCTTTAAGACTTGATTAACTATAAAGACTCACATTCCAACTGTTATTTTGTAAATTGAGTTTGTCTTTATATGCCTGTTTGTGAACAGAACTCCCATTTACCTGACAAAGGAGCAGAGCTCCGAAAGCTGGTGGCTTTTGCTACCAAATAAACCTGTTGGACTTTAACCTGGTGTTGTGAGACTTCTTACTGTCTTTTCTCCAGGCCAGGAATAAGAAGGAAACAGTACAGGGATGAAGATATTACAATCTTTAAAATTCTTTCAATGTGGACATCACTGGCAAAGGCAACCGTTCAGTTCCCCAAGAAGAAGTGGGTGAATCACCCTCTTACTGCAATCCATGTATAGAAGGTGTTCTCACAAGCTCAGGCATTCCAAGATTTTAACCCAGCAACCAATGAAGGAACAACATAGATACCTTCAGGTCAAGATAGTGTGTTAACCTGAAAGGGGTAATGGACGCCATTATTCTACTAGGTGGTGGATGCCATGAATCTGGACAGTCTATTGTCAAGCAGGGCTCAGTTGGTTCAACTCTTCCCTCTTACACAGGAGATCCCCCCATGACAGGATTCATGCACAAAAATCTAGACTGATACTCCCGTGCAGTGTTGACAAATGTGCCACATTTCAGATAGGATGAAATGTCTGCTTTCTCAGATGGATATAAAAGATCCAATGGCACTGTTTCAATCAAGAGCATCAGAGTCATTCATGGTGGTCTGGCCAATATTTATCCCTCAATTAACATCACCAAAATAAATCATCTAGATGTCATCACATTCCAGTTTCAGGGAGTTGGTGCTGCAAATTGACTTCTCTTTATTCATTTGTGGGACACGGCATTGCTGGCTGGCCAGAAATTGTTGTTCATCCCTCGTTGCCCAAAGACAGTTGAGAGTCAACCACACTGCTGTGGATCTGGAGTCACACGTAGGTCAGACTGGGTAAGGATGACAGATTTCCTTCCCTAAAGGACATAGTGAACGAGATCTATTTTTCCGACAATGATTTCATGGTCATCAGTTGATTTGTAATTCCAGATATTTTTTATTGAGTTCAAATTCCACTGTCTGCTGTGGCAGGATTTGAACCCAGGTCCCTAGAAGTTAGCTGAGTTTCTGGATTAATAGTCTAGTGCTAATACCACTAGGTCATCACCTTCATGTTTCCTGTTTCACAACAGTGACTATACTTAAGAAAAAAGTACCTCATCGATTGTAGAGTGCTTTACAATGAGCTGAGATCACAAAAGGTATTACAGAAGCATGTCTTTCTTTTCTGTTGAGAAAGCTTTGTTGGGTTGTTGTAGTACATGGTACACGCTGCAGCCAATGCATGTAAACCAATTCATCAACCAGCCTTCCCTGGCTAAAGTAAATCCCCACCCTCCACTTCTTTCTATCCCCTGGGAATTGAAAGCTTCATTTCAGTGAAAATAATTAACCTGGATCAATGCTAATGTTTTCCAGGACCATAAAGTGCTTGGCCTGTTGAGCTGCTTCTCTGCAACAGCAATTTAGTTAGTGCTGCTTCTCCATCCTTTACCTGCAGCCCAGCGAGTGCTTACTTAATTCCCTTTTCAAAGACACAATTGATTCTGCACATAATCATCAATGCTTCAGTTGGAAAAGAGATGCTGAAAGCAGGGAGTTGTCAGGGCTTGGGATGGGGTTGGTGGGGGGGGGGGGTGGAAATGAAAGAAATTACCTGGAGAATTGGGGCCTGAAGAGAAAAGAAGATAGATGTAGATGCAAGGGTTCAATAAACCCATGAACTAAAGACCCATTTCACTCAACTATTGGGGCCATATAATTATCTTATCCCAAATCTCTCCATTGATTTTTTAAAGTTTATTTATTAGTGTCGCAAGTAGGCTTACATTAACACTACAATGAAGTTACTATGAAAATCCCCTAGTTGCCACATTCCGGTTCCTTTTTCGATACACGGAGGGAGAATTTAGCATGGCAATCCACCTAGCCAGCACGTCTTTCGGACTGTAGGAGGAAACCCACGCAGACACGGGGAGAAAGTGCAGACTCTGCACAGGCAATGACCAAGCCAGGAAACTGGAGTAGCCGGAGGAAACCCACACAGACACGGGGAGAAAGTGCAGACTCTGCACAGGCAATGACCAAGCCAGGAAACTGGAGTAGCCGGAGGAAACCCACGCAGACACGGGGAGAAAGTGCAAAACACAAACAGTGACCCAAGGCAGGAATCGAACCCCGGTCCCTGGCACTGAGATAGCAATGCCACCATGCCATTGGAGCAGTAAATACTAATGCTTCCACTGTGATTGCAAAGGGAATGCAATCTTCACCCAGTCACTGATTCAAAATGATTGACAGGCCGGTTGGATATCCATGGCCACGTTCAAAATGATCAGCGAGGGGGTAAAGTATGTAACATGGGAGATTTGGCTGCCTGCTTTCAAACTTATCAAACTTCATAGATTAGGAAAGAGCCCGGTGGTTTGCAGCGAGCATGCTCACTAAGTAAAGGGATCACAAAGTAATTTTCATCATAAAATCTTTCAATATTTATTCAGGGATACTTTGTTTGACTGAGAGGTGCTGGGAGAGGCAATCATCTGGTGGTGTAGATGAACATGAAGCGACTGAAATCAGAAGAATAGGTTTAAGGAGAAGGAAGGACAATAGAATACTGTGAGCTAGATCAACAAAAGCATGGTATTTATTCAAATTCAATTCTCCTCAGCATATCCTTCTCCAGAAGATATGCAAAGTTTGACATTTTAAACATACCCAGCTTCATAATAAGAATATCATGGTTGGCAGTTGAGCATCCTGTGCCTTATAATAAAGCTGTATGTTTGCTGAGAAACGTCCCGTGACACAGTCAAGAAAGGCAAGCCAAAAAGTCAGCAAGATTCAAGGAGCGTTGGAGCAGTGATAGCACTATAATTTCCATCAGTTAAACTGAATAATGAAGGTTGTCTCCTTTTCTTCCCCCTCTTGTACGGTACCATCAAAAATGTCACACCTCTTAGTACTTACTGCATTAATGACCAAAGATCAAGTAGCGATTCTGAACAAATGTAGAGTTAAGTAAGGTAGGAGGCAGCTAGTGTTTTATGGAAACACCAGGTATATATACACCAATCCACTCCAGTGGCCTGTTTCTGGGCTCCAGTTTCTACGTGATTCCCTGTCCAGCCTCTGGGAATACCTTGATCCCTGTGCTCCCCCAGGGAGGAAATTCCTTCTACAAAAACAGAAAATGTTGGAAATTCTCATTAGCTCTGACAGCATCTGTGAAGAGAGAACAGGGCCAACGTTGTGAGTCTGTGTGACTCTTTGTCAGAGCTAAAGACAACCGCTGTCTTGGTAAAACAGCCAGTATAATTAAGGACCCTATGCACCCTGGACATACTCTCTTCCACTTCCTTCCATCAGGAAAAGAATACAAAAGTCTGAGATCGCATACCATTCTTCCCTGCTTCCATCAGACTTTGAATGGACCTTCTTTGCACTAAGTTGATCTTTCTCTACACCCTAGCTATGGCTGTAACATTACATTCTGCACTCTCTCCTTTCCTTCTCTATGAAAGGTATGCTTTGTCTGTATAGCACACAAGAAAGAATACTTTTCACTGTATACAATAATAATCAAATCAAGGTAGAATGAGATTTATACTGTTGTGCTGTGGGAGCAGGATAGAGCACCAGCAATAGGTGGAGATGGGGCAAATTGGCAAAAATGTTAGGGACAAAAAGGCAAAAGGAATGCAAACGGTCGTGGGACTAGCTAGGGGAAATGCATGGGGATAGGATCTGGGTAGGATTGTGGTCGGTGCAGACTTGATGGGCCAAATGGCCTCCTTCTGCACTACAGGAGTCTATGAAAAAGCTAGAATCCTCTGCACAAATTGTAGGATCCTTCACATTGTGGATTGCCTCTTGCAGTAAGCAGTAGGTGTGAAAGCTATTCAGTGCAGACTGTTTCCCTCTGAACAACCAACAACTAGCATGGCAGGTGCCATGCTGAGAAGGTATGAAGAAAATTGTTTCTCTTCCATATTCCCTTGTTTAAAATCTGTTCATTTTTGAATGGACAATTGGTGGCCTGATAAAATGGTCAGAGCTGGTCACATTCTGGTGTTTCTGGAAGATTCCAAGCCATTCCAAACGACAAAGGCTAACTCCTCAACCTCCTGGAATGTGATCTGTATTGAATGAATATAGTAAAAAGTCTGACAACACCAGGTTTTAGTCCTGATTTACTGATTACTGATTTACTGATTAATCAGTAATCTCTAAACTGTCTGTGCTTTATATGCTCTGTCTGAGGCCAGAACTCTCCATTCACCTGACGAAGGGGGTAACCCCGAAAGCTAGTGAGTATATTATCAAATAAATAGGTTGGACTAAAACCTGGTGTTGTCAGACTTTTTACTGTGTTTACGCCAGTCCAACGCCGGCATACCCACATCTTGAATGAATATTCCAGGCAAACTAACACAAAGGACTCATAGACAAAAGGTCTGCACTGGCCAGCTGTGAACAATGACCCCTCATCCCGTGTTGTGCTAATGGTTCCATAGTTACCTGCTCAATAATACAATGGGTTTTAACCAGGGCCATTAGCTGAATGACTTGACCTGAAACCACCCTGTCACATGACACGAGTCTTGAGATGTTTGAATTACTTTAGTTATGCAGCTTTTGAATTCTGCATTCAATTCTCAAAAGTGAAACCAGGCTTACAGCTTGCCTCTGAGCTCTGTCTCTTTCAAATTCAGATCTCCCGATGTAACCCTGTATTTCATCTACAGAGTGTACTACTTCCCATGACACAAGACAACTTTGCTGCATTTGCAACCAGAACAGAGTTCCTTAGAAGAAGACCAAGAACTCTGCCAGACAAAGCCACCGGTGAGAACCTTCACAGGACATTGACTTGGAGTCTATCCATGTGAATCAATGCCAATAAATTTTTGGATGGGGGTGTCATTTGCTCTGTCCTTGTGATGGTTAATAAAAGTCAGACTATACAGTAAGGAATAAAGATAGACTCCTCATAGCTTGCCATTTTCTTATAATTGTTTTTCTTTCAATTGTTTAAATAAAATTGAACCAATATAGAGATCAGTGATCAAAAAAATCACAGTCTTAAAATTCACGGAGATCACATCCAAATGTGGAGTGACCTTTTCTTTGACGCACTTTAGTTTTTCTTCAAAATCTCTTTCACATGCAAAACCTTTAACACAGCTCCTACTATGTAGACTTCCATTCCTTGCCCACAAGGCAATAACTGCTGTTATTTTCCCCTTTATCATTTGCTCTTCAGCAAAAAGAGACAAATATATTTCTTATGTCAATGGCAGCATACTCACCTCTGGGATTAGCTGGTTGTGGGTTCAAGACCCACTCCATAAGCTTGGGAGAAAGCCAATTATTTAGCTGTTCAGTGTTTGATTCTGCATGTCAGTTTAATGTTTTTTGTCCTGTTAGTCAAGCCTGGGTGTGATTACAGACAGCAAAAAAGAGAGAAACAAAAGAAACAAGAAGCCAAAGTATGAGAGAGCAGGCATTGTAAATGCCCTGTAAATAAAATTTTGTTTAGACATGGATACTAGTGTCATCTCTGCATATCTCCAAGACATAAGTCACAGCAAATGGTGACTATATCGGGAAAACTTAAAATTACAGTCTCCAGCATCTTTCCTTTCTTTTAGTAGCATAAAAACTAGAAGCAGCCATTCAGCTCTTTGAGTCTGCTCCACCATTCATTTTGATCATCACTGATCATCAAATTCAACATCCTGATCCCTCCTTCCCCCCAGAACACTTGATCCCTTCAGCCTCAAGAACTATATCTAATTTCTTCTTAAAATCACATATTTTACAGGAGTTCCATCCATACCATGGAACTGTTGGATTCTGGAGTTCAAGATCTATGCGCTCACCCCTGGGATGGGCAGGCCAGAAGTAGCAGTGACCACAAGGAAGCATTACTTGTCTATTGCCCAGCAGCTGAAGGCCAGAGATTTTCCAAGCAGCTCACAGAAGACACACTTTGGGCCTAAGAAAAGTGTGATGACCGAGTGGTATGCATTCCGACAGAGACCAGAAAGCTTTAAAAAATGTGTCCGAATTGCGGAGGCACCTATTAATTCCCAGTGTCTAGTGTGAAGGAAAATGTTAAAAGTTAAAAGTGGTGTGGCTCTGCAAAGGAAAGTGTCATCAGTTTAATACATGCAGGAATCTATCGCTAAGAGTGAGGTATACCATCATGAGGTGCAATAAGACACCAGTTGAGATCATGTTCATGTGAGTGCTGAAATGTCTAATTTGAGCAATAAATACATTTCTCTCACTCCTAACCACTCATCATGTTTATAATGAATCAATTATTCCAGTTTTGGGAATGATCTCAATTCCAATGTGATACAAAAACATCACCCTGGTCAGGCTCACATGGTACATAGCCAAAAGATTTATTGAGACAAACCTTTGCAATGAGTTTGTCTTCAAACTTAAAGACCCCATGAGAGCACACGTTACTGTGATTGATGACACAGATGGCACCCAGCAGTATGTTTCCATGTATACTGGATGTGGGGAGATTAAAGGGTACTGTCATGCCCCTCACTTCAACAAAACAATTCCACTAGTTTTGCAAATTTTGAGATGATCGCCATTTGAAAACTGCCAAAGTGTCACAGGAGCTGAAACAACTTGAAGGAGATGGCAACATTGAGTGAATCAACCCATCATCATGGATATTGAATCTAGTTGTTGCACAATGCAAGAATGGCTAACAATGTGTCGACCTTAAGGCGGCCAACAAAGCAATCATTTCAGACAAGGATTCGTTTCCCACAATTCAAGAATTATTACAGCTACAGAATCTTTGTAAACTCCACATGCGATGCACCATGGTACCACTGGTGGAGCAAAGCCAATATCTGACAACTTTTGTTACTCATAAAAGGTGTAGTTCAGGACCATAGAACACCATTTGGACTAACCTCAGCACCGAGTGCACTCCAGAAGATTGTTTCTTCAGTCTAGTCGACACTGAGAGGTAACACCTGGTGGCATTGTCACCCATGGAAACAACAAAGTAAAGCACGATCAGAGATTATCAGCCATGCTCACTCGACACAGACCAAACAACTGGAAACTCAGCAAGGGCAAATGCACATTGGCAGCATTTCCAGGGTACCGAGGGACAGCAACTCATATCCAAACTCCATGTGGCCTGGGCCTCGGGCACCTCCCCCGTGACTGGAACCTGAACTTCCTAATCCACAGACCACAATCAGTAAGGATAGGCAACAACACCTCCTACACAATCATCCTCAACACCGGTGCCCTGCAAAGTGTGTTCTCAGCCCCTTACTATACTCCTCATAGAGCTATGACTATACGTGGCCAAATTCCGTTCCAACTCCATTTTCAAGTTTGCTAATGACACCACCGTAGTGCGTCAGATCTCAGACAGTAATTAGACTGAGTGCAGGAGAGAAATAGAGAATCAGATGGCCTGATAACATTTATTTCTCCTTCAATATCAGTAAAATGAAGGAGATAGTCATCAACTTCAGGAAGCATAGTGGAGGACATGCCCATGTGTGAGGATAAAGTGGAAATGGTCGAGAACTTCAAGTTTCTAGGTGTCCAGATCACCAACAACCTGTCCTGGTCCCTCTATGTCGACAGTATAGGTAAAAAAGTCCGCCAATACCACTACTGTTTCAGAAGACTAAGGAAATTCGGCATGTCCGCTATGACTCTCACCAAGTTTTACAGATGCATCATAGAAAGCATTCTTTCTGGATATCTCACAGCTTTGTAAGGCTCCTACTCTGAGCAAGACCACAAGAAATTACAGAGAGTTGTGAATGTAGCCCAGTCCATCACTCAAACCAGCCTCCCATCCATTAACTCTATCTACACTTCCCACTGCCTCAGCAAAGCAGCCAGGTTAATCAAGGACCTCACACACGCCAGACATACTTTCTTCCACCTTCTTCCATCAGGAAAAAGATACAATGAGATCACGTACCAATTTATTCAAAAACAGCTTTTTTCCTGCTGCCAGCCTTCTGAATGGATCTATCTTATATTAAGTTGATCTTTCCCTATACCCTAGCTATGACTGTAACACTACAGTCTGCATCCTTATCTTTCCTTCTCCCCATGTACTTTATGAACAGCATGCTTTGTTTGTATAGTGCGCAAGAAACAATACTTTTCACTATATACCAGTAAATGTAATAATAATAAATCAAATCAAAGTAAATAAATCAAGTCCCAGCCACTGATCTGCTCCCCACCCCATCTAATGTGAAAACATTGGCATTGTTCCTTGATTCTACCAACCTTTATCCAGATACACAGAGATCACAGCATTGCTTCCAAAGCTACTGCACTCACATTGGGAATGGACATTCTCACAGCCAGCAGCATTTGACAGGTTAAAGGCAAAGATAACATCTCTGCCTTAGAAACTGATCTCATCACTGCATATCTCCAAGGCATAAAACACAACAAGCACATATTCCCGGCTAATATCCCAGTGCAGTACTAGAATCCCTACGATGCAGAAGGAGATCATTCAGCTCATCAAGCCTGCACCAACAATAATCCTATCCAGGCCCTATCCCCCGTAAACCTATGTATTTACCCTGCTAATTCCCTGACACTAAAGGGGAACTTTTGCATGGCCAATCCACCTAACCTGCCGATCTTTGGACTGTGGGAGGAAACTGGAGCACCCAGAGGAAAACCACACAGACACAGTGAGAATGTGCAAACTCCACACAAACTGTGATCCAAAGCTGGAATTGAACCCAGGTCCCTGGTGTTGCTAACCACTGTGGCGCCCCTGTGATTCTGAGGCAAACATCCCAGTACAACACTGAAGGAGTACTACACTGTTAGAGGCGCTGCCTTTTGAGTTAGAAATCAAACCAAGGCCTTATCTGCCATTGAGGGTGTTATTTGAAGAGCAGGAAGGTTTGCATATACATGGTCAACATTTATTGTTCAACTGATGTCTTATAATATCTCTCAGCTCCAGCATCTCACTGTAAGCCAGTTTGAAGTTGGGTTTCCCCTGAATTATAAAAGTGCAATGTTCTTTCAAACACCCTGAGGCACTACATAAATAAAAGTTCTATCTTATTAACAATCCACATCTCTATTGAAAGGTCATTAACAAAACCATTAACCTTAACTGCTGCTTTGAGCTGAAGCTGAAGCTGTTTGACCTGCTGAACCTTTCCAGTATATTCTAGTTTGATGTTAGATTTCCAACACTTTCAGTATTCTGGCTTTGCTGGTGTTTCAGCATTCTCACAGGGACAGCAGAGGAATAGGTGACAAGCCTAAAAAAAACCTGTAAGAGGCACGGGAACAAATTTTATAGTGTCTGTGTCCACAGCACCATAGGGAGATGGGCAGAGGCTGTGGAGAGGCAAACTCTATGCATTGCCCTCCAACAAATTAGAACCTGAAACCTCCATGCTCCTTGATAGTGAAGGAGGCTCTCTGGCAGGCCAGCTATGGCATGCAGCATCTTGATGCGGATCCTCATCAATATTTTCCATAAAGGTCTGGCACAGCGGTTAGCATTGCTGCCTCACAGTGCCAGGGACCCCAGTTCAATTCCAGCCTCGGGTCACCGTCTGTGTGTAGTTTGCTCATTCTCCTCACCTGCGTGGGTTTCGTCTGGGTGCTCTGGTTTCCTCCCACACTCCAAAGATGTGTGGGTTAGGTGGATTGGCTATGCTAAACGTGTAGGGTTATGTCCTGGGTAAGATGCTCTTTTGAAGAGTTGGTACAGACTTGATGAATGGCCCCTTCTGTACTGTAGGGATTCTGTGGATTTCTCTTGGTCTGAAGAACAGTCATATTTGACTCTTATCATTGACCACAGATGCTGCCAGACCTGCTGAGTACTTCCAGCACCTTGTTTTCATTTCAGATTTGTAGCATCAACAGTATTTTACTTTTATTATAATCATGAAAGCTAATCTCTATTAGTCTGTAACAATTCAGACACAAGGAAAACCTCCAGCATTGGATGTTACAATGTAACCAATAGCAACCTGCTGTGAGGGTCAGCTGATAGACAATGTAACCAATAGCAACAGATTGTGGTGGTCAGCTGACCTGGTAGAACAAGGTAGGAGATGGAGATTGGGAATGCATTTATGGCTCAGGGTGTGGCCTAAGTGGTTGTGTAATGAAGGGTCTTCATTAAAGCTTTACTTTAAGAAGTTGTTTCTTTTTGTTTATTCTTGCTTGCTACTGGGGGATCCTTACTGCTGGATGGATAGTAGAGAGATTTAAGAATTATCAGTCCAAGTTCTCCCAAGGATGCAACACAGACAACATTTCATTTCTCAAAATACACATACACTGTATCCCAAAATATTATTTATTGAAATGATTTGGGGAATTTTCATTTGAAAGAACTGACACCATCAGTTCACCCCCATCTCATTGTTCCACGGATTGGTCACTTGCTCCCTGAGATACGCGTTCCTTGGACTGATTTTCAATTTAACCTCCTTCTGGTGTAATCTACGTCCTCTGGTCAGTAAAGTGGCATTGTCAACATCTTCTAATCCCTTTGCAATCCCAAAACTAACAGGCTGAAGAATCAGACTCCTGTATCTCCCTTCTCCACATTCTATAACCATTAGCACCTACACAACGGAACAGAGTAAGAATCTTATACTTTCACACTGATACCAGACAGGAAGCATGTGAGTGTACAAAATCAAACCTGCCTGATGTCAACGCTTATTCACATCATCCCGCTGAGTCACTCTTCTACATTGCAAATTGCAAACCCCTCTTATCATTAAAGCATGCACTAGCTGTACCGATGCCCCACTCCACCCTATATACCCCACAGGGAGTGAGCAGATAAAGACAAACCCCAGTTTCCATTTGTCCTGCTTTGCATACTCTGCTTTTCAGTTCAAAGAAACTTGATTGGGAGAATTACCAGATTATTATACATTTCATTCTTTTTCTGCAGCCCATTCAGTTCAGCTTTCTATCAAGTTAATGATGCACACTAAGTTATAGCACCTCTTTCTGTGTAGCCTACCTGAAAAACAAACTCTTTTTATCCCATTTCCTCTCATACTGAGACAGAGGAGAAGCTCATAGGTTCAAAATGCACAAATTCATCAGGAGAGCAGCTGGCCCCAATGGGAGGGTCATGTGACCTGATTGGCCAATGGGGAACAAGTGTGGGATCTTGGTACAAAGCGTGGCCCAGAGTAAATCCTACAGCTGGAAGTGTTAACATTGTGAAAGTGCTCTGTATATTTATCTGTCTGTGAGTAAATCATTCTATTAACTGGTGGTCACCAATCCTTTACAACATGAATGAAACTTTCCCTCATAGAATGGCTTCTGTTGTCCCAAAAACTCTTTGACAATGATTTGAATGTAGAGCTAGAAGTTCTATGAAACGATTTGATTTATTATTGTCACATGTATTAGTATATAATGAAAAGTATTGTTTAATGCATGCTAATCAAACAATAATACCATTCATAGAAAAGGAAAGGAGAGAGTGCAGAATGTAGTGTTATAGTCACAGCCAGGGTGTAGAGAAAAATCAACTTTATACAAGGTAGATCCATTCAAAATCCTAACAGCAGCAAGCAGGGAAGAAGTTGTTCTTGAGTTGGTTGGTATGTGACCTCTGAGTTTTGTATTTGAAACTGAGAAATATAGGTCTTTAATTCCACTATTGATTTAACACTGGAGTTTGAACCATGGCACTGACTGAAGTTGAGTACTTCCTAGCATTAGCCTCAGTGCCATTTCTTCATTGCACCGTTGAGATGAGGATATTGGAGATATAAACTGTTGGGTTATTACCAGTGTGAATTAGCACAGTGATTCACTCCAGGTAATGAGGCAGTTTATTCCATTCCAGTGGAGTCTGCAGTATTCAGGGTGTACTAAGGCTAGTGGTAATAAAGTTCATGAGAGTGTGTGACATTGGAAACTCTTTTTACATTGTGAGTGAAGCCCATTTAGAAAGTAATTCTGTACCTGGCCATCATTCCCCAAAAGACAGCTGTTGCTTAATTACTTTCCAATGATGTCACCACAAAACAGAAAGCTCTTCAGATATCTTAGTGAAATGGGATAGTGACAAGTCTGGGTTAGATTAGGAACACGTCATCAATTTATGACATCAGTTGGATTAATCTCAATCAGGGCTGATTCCTGACATGATTCGAGATTAGTTCCAAGATAATTCAAAAGCCCCAACCCTGTAATGTTAAATTGCACATCTTTCTTTTGAGCTTGACGGTATTTTTAAATGTCAAAATCCAAAGGAGAAGACTTTGTGTTTTCTTTACACCCTGAGTGTTGTTTTGATCTGAGAGATTGTGGAACCAGAGAGTGATGAATGGGGCCATTCAGCCCATCAAAGGGGAAGGATGTTCTGGGATCACCTATGGGTAACTTGCCGTGCTTCCTTATCACAGTGTTTCAAACTACTGAACAAAGACAGTGAGGACCATTTAGAATAGGGGTGTAAGATAACGCCTCCCTAAAGTGAGGGTCCAAAAAAAACAGGCAAATTAAGAGGCAGCAAATAGACCAGCAATGAATGTGGTTCAATCTCTAATCTGTTGGAGTTACTGAATTTCAGACAGGGCTGGGAGTACAAGGGCAACAGTTGGTCACAGTGGATCACCAGGGACCAGGGTTCTATTCCCAGTTTGTGTCATGCCAAATTGCCCCTTAATGTCAGGGGGACTAGCTAGGGTAAATGCATGGGGTTATGGGGATAGGGCCTGGGTGGGTTTGTGGTCAGTGCAGACTTGATGGGCTGAATGGCTGCCTTCTGCACTGTAGGGTTCTATGAAATGGAAGCTATTCAGTCCGCCATACCTGTACTGGCTCTTTGAATCGTCCAGTTCACCCACTCCCTTGTTTTTTTTTTCACCTATCTCTCCCGTGACTCCCCTTCAAGTATTTATCCAATTTCCTTTTGGAAGTTATTATCGTGCTTGATGGCGCCAGTCTTTCTGACTGTACATTCCAGCTCTCAATGAACTCGCTGTATTAGAAATGTTTCAGCTCAATTCCGTTTGGATTCTTCTGCCAATCACCTTTACAACTCCTTTCGAACTTTAACTGTATCACAGAAGGCGATGTAATGTTCTTTCAAAAGAAGGCTGGATGAATAATTGGTTCATGTACTTAACCTCTTTGACAAGAAAGCAAACAGGTGATAGTGAATTGGCAGTCTCACCCCACCCCATTTGATACCTCACTGCCATTTTACACCTCAGCCCATTACAGAGACTGTAAAACAAAAAGGCGCCCAATTCTTTTCAACCATTCTGTGCTACCAGAGAACCAATTTCAGTCTCTTTCTCTCCAACTGCCTTCACTTTGATCCCAGCCAAAATCAATAGGATAATACCTCCTCTCTCTGTCAGCAACAAGGTTCCTAAACTCAGTGAGGGGGCTGGACACAATGGTAATTGTTCTAATCTCTGAGTAGAAATGCATAGCAGCACAATTCCCTATGAGCTGACAACCCGATTGTCGTATAGCTCGGAGATGTCCCGGGAAAGGCCATTGTGAGGACTAGAAATGTCACTCAAGGGCTCTGAGCAGGGGCTAAGCATCCATATGTCAGGCACTTCAGGAAATGATAGCTGATTGTGAGAGTGCACGACACAAATAATGGGAGTAAAATGTGTGAACACATTCCATTTCATAGAACATGAACTCACTTAATCTGAACACTCTTGAAGTAAATGAAACAAGGAGACAGCTAGGGCATAACAGCTTTATTCTCTGGAAAAACTATGCTCGTTCCAAACAGCTAGCCTGCCATTCTAATAGAAGCTCATTTATCATTTGTGCCTACTTTACTGCCCAGGGTTTGTGTCAGATTCTCCCAGCTTGAACCAGCCTACCAATCCTTCATTTCCAAGTTCAGATATTTGTGCGATCAATATCGCACACACTAATGTGATACAAGTATGTCTGCTCGCATTCACAATGATCAATATCATCCTTCCTCATTAGGTCACAGAAACAAAATATCTTATTCACTGCATCATTCAACCAATCGGTTTCTTCAGCTGATCAGGGGTTTAACATAGAAGTAATCATAGAAGCCTTCCAGTGCAAAAGGAGGCCATTTGGCTCATCGAATCTGCACTGACTCACTGACGTAATATCTTACCCAAGCCCTCCCCTTTTCCCTATCCCCATTACCATACATTTTTACCCCGCTCATTCCCCTAATCAAAATGTCTTGGGATACCAAGGAGCAATTTACCATGGCCAATCCACCTAACCTGCACCGGAGGAAACCCACGCAGACACAAGGAGAATGTGCAAACTTCACACAGTGGCCCAAGGCTGAAATTGACCCGGGTCCCTGGTGCTGTGAGGCAGCAGTGCCTACCACTGTGCTACTGTGTGTGGGAGTTGTCCATTTAACCCACTAAGCCTGCTCCGCTGTTCAATGTGATCGTGCCTGATCATCCACTTCAATGCCTTTTTCTTAAACTATATCCGTATTTCTTTGTGTCATTGATATTCTGAAAAGTGTCAATCTCTACTTTAACATATTCAATGACTGAGCTTCCACAGCCCCCGGGCCAGAACATTCCAAAGATGCACCACCCCGAGAGTATAAAACATTCTCCTCATCTCAGTCCTCAGTGGCTTCCCTCTTATTTTGAAATTGTGTCCCCTGGTTCTAGACTCCCCAACACCTACCGTTTGGATTATTTCTAGCTAACTCCTCAATCTGAATTGAATGGGTGTGGGTGGGTGTCTGCAAGTTCTGTGGGTGAATGTGAGTTGTGTGCACACGTGCGTTGTGCAGGGGGTGCGTGTACAAATAGTCAGCTAGCAAAAATCCTAAGGTGAGCAAAACATCCCCATCAATGATGAAGTTCCAAGAAACTCTCTTATAATTGTGGTCTGGCCAGCCTGTCATTCTCAGAGGAAACAATTATTCTGATCAATGCCACATAACCTGTGTTTCAAGAAGATGGCACGATTGAATGATTACATCAGCCAAAAAGTGAAGCATGTAAGGCAGGACTTGGGAGTGATTTACGTGGAGTTATTGTCCATATGTATTAAGAGATGTGGACAGAGTGAAAAGATAGAACATGAAGGTGATGGGAGGAGGGGGCGGGTGGAGTGGCGACGGGAGTGGGGGATGGGGAGTGGACGGTGCGGGGGGGTGAACAAGAGAGGAGGGGGAGTGGGGTGAAGGGGGAGGAGACAAGACTGAAATGTGAAAAGTGAAACAGGTAACATTAGAAAAATGCAATGTGCAAAAAGAAAGTTTCATTATTTCTCTATTTAACTGTAAGAGTTGTTCCTTAACACTTGGAAACCCTTACAAAGCATGCAGGAAATGATCATACAAGCCTTGGTTTAGCAGTCGGATCATAGAGTATGTCTTTGAGAAGGTGTGGTTGAAGTTCCAGTTTGGGCAGCTAAACAGCTAAATGCCAGGTGATGTCTTTTGGATAAAATAATTAACCAAAGCTCCATCCTCCCACCACCCCCTAACCCCGAGTAGAAATCGCAGGTGGACCATGATTTAGAGAAAGAGGGGATGTTCTCCTCAGTATCCTAACAATAATAATCCCTCAGCCATACAAACACACAATCTGTTTGTAATTTTATGCACTTTGTGGAAGCTTGCTGTCTCAAATTGGCTGCTGTGTTTTCCAACATCACAACACTAATTGCACCTTAAAAAGCAATTTGTTCTAATTTATGGACAATATATCTATTCTAATGAAGCAGAACTGTTTACCTTAATTCCTGAATCAATCATTCAGTGTGCAGGACTCACACTGGCAATGGGACTTTGACACACTGCCCTTCCAATACCATCAATACTGAGGCCAGGGGACTTCTCAAGACCATGAGCTTTCATTAATCAAAGCCAGTTTTGTCAGTGTTGGAAGTTTTTTCACAGCATTAGTTGAGTCCAAACAGTTTCCACTTTTCTCACTTAATTGACCATTTTTCACTTAATTGTCCTTTTTTCACTTAATTGTCCTGATCAGATGCTGTACATGTGCAAAGTAAAATACTGTAGATGCTGGAAATCTGAAATAAGATATAGCAGCACAGTGGAGAGGGAAGCAGAATTAATGGCTGGGATTTTCCCAGCCTATTGCGCTACTCGACTGGAGATATCAGTTGGGGGGGCATACAGCAGGCCTCATAACCAGCACTCAGCTGACCATGAATCTCCCAGCTACGCTTTTGCACATAATCAGCCCCGCACTAGAAATCAGCACAGGGCTGATTAGCTTATTGAAATTGCCATTTCAGTATGATTAGTGAGCCTGGGACAATATTCTCCTGGCTTAATAGTGTCCACCGCCCCTCCACCGGGGACCAGGCGTGCTCACTCTGTTGGTGGGAACAGAGCCCATTGAGGCCCCCCTGCAGCATGCCAGCCTGGTACACTGGCTCTATCCATCAGGCACCCTGGCACTGCCTATTGGGCACCAGGCAGTGCCATGGGGAAGGGCCAAAAGGGGGTAGGGCCCACTAGGGCCAATCAGGGATGGCATGGGGGAACCAGCTGTGCATTCTGTGGGATCAATGAGACAGGGAGGGAGGAGGTGATCAGGGTTGCACATGCGGGTGGGGGAGGTCGGGGCTGGCCAAGGGCAGTTGGGGTTGGAGCTGCACATGAGGGGAGGATTGCCCATGGTGGGGGCAGACAAGGGACGTCAGGTAGGCTGGCAACTGGGGGGAATGGTTGGGAAACAATCGGTGGGCAGGTGATTGGGAAGCTGGCGACTTGCGGGGGTCGGGGGTTTGAAATCCAGTCTGCATGTGCTGATCTCCCCACTGACAGAGTGGCCCATTCAGCTCGCAGATTCCAGCTTCTCAAGCGAGATGAGAACCCCCCCTCACTTACCAACATGAATCCCAAGATTTGTTCCATTAAGTACCCCAAAAAAATGGGTGGAAAATCCCCCATTTGCCTGCCTGTTGGGCAGTTAGTGGGTTTTTTTGGGGAGAATCCCAGCCAACATCTCAGGCCGATGATCTTCCATCAGCACTGGTAAAGGCTGGGCCACTTCTTAAACAATCACAAAAGGTGGAATTTTCCAAAAGTTGCACAGAGAGTGCTGAAATCTCAAACTAAAGTTAAAGGGGGCACTGCTAGGCGGCACTGCCCAGTCATGTCCCTCACAACCTGGGTGCTAGACTCACCACCACGCCCCAGATATAGTTATCAAAACTGGTTTCAGTTTTTGGAAGACAGTACTGATTCATGCATGATGTCATACCATTGATGGGGGCAGGGGGAGTGGAGCGTGTCATCTGACAGTTGCCCAGGGATACCATGCCAAGCTGTTTAATTATATTTAAATGCATTCTACTTTATTGAAATCCGGTTGATGCCCTTTCTGATTACATAACTGGGGAGAAACCGGGAATATCACACTCAGAAATCTCACCTGCGCAACTCCCATTATGGTCCTCTCACGAGAGTCATAAGCAAAGAAACAAAAGATACGGCTAATATCATAGAATCCCTACAGTGTAAAAGGAGGCCGTTCGGCCCATTGAGCCTGCACTGACCACAATCCCATCCAGGCCCTACCCCTGTCTTCCCATGCATTTACCCTTCTGGTTCCCCCTCCCCCCCACACTAAGGATCAATTTACCCTGGTCAATCCACCTAACCCGCACATCTTTGGACTGTGGGAGAATGTGTAAACTCCACACAGTCACTCAAGGGCAGATTTGAACCCGGGTCCCTGGCACTGTGAGGCAGCAATGCTAACCACTCTGCCACCATGCTGCCTCTGCCACCATGCCAGGAAGTGTAAGTGGCAAAACAGTAACTGCTATCCCAAAAATGGAAGCAGTGAGCATCATCGGAAATCATTGAACTCAATGTTAAATCCAAAAAGTTGGAAAAATTTTAAAGTTTTTAGTGTCACATTAGTGCCTAATGTAAGTAGGCTTACATTAACACTGCAATGAAGTTACTGTGAAAATGTCCTTGTTGCCACATTCCAGCGCCTATTCAAGTACACTGAAGGAGATTTTAGCATGGCCAGTGCATCTAACCAGCGTGTCTTTTAGACTGTGGGAGGAAACAGGAGCACCCGAGGTAACCCACTCAGACACGGGGAGAACATGCAGACTGCGCACAGACAGTGACCCAAATCGGGAATCAAACCCGGGCCCCTGGCAGCAGTACTAACCACTGAGCACCCCCAATCGAAAGATAAGTTGCTTTATCGTGAGATTCATTAGGACAAAGGTTTCTATACAGGCTGGGCCCTCAAGTTGCCGTAGTTCGCATTTGAACTAAAACATTTAAAGGATCCATGGATTTAAATGAATAGGCTGCGTACAGCAAAAATAAACTGGAGGGAATGTTGGTAGCTCCTTTGTTGTGGACTTGATAACTCATGCAGTACCTCACCCCCATCAGGAATTCAGAATTGATGAGCATATAGGTCAGTCACATTGGGCCAAATGGCCTTTTACATTCTTAAAAGCACCAATAATGAATGGTATTTATGCTGCAAATTACAATTCCTCCAGCTAGTCTCAGCAAGCAGGTAACCACGATAGACCTGCCTCCCCCTCCCCCTCCCCCTCCCACACCAACACTTCTTTAATTTGCCCAGCAGGAGGATTTGTTTCAAGTCTACTCGATCGCCACATGGGGGATCTACGAACAGATTGAGGTTGGGTCCTCTAAACTTAATCGCTGAAACAGGGAGACACTTTGTATGCAGCACAGATAATAAATATTTCACTGGCTCACAATTCCCCTTCAGATGCTTTCTGCAATTAGTGGCAATTGAATTATTTTTGTTGCTCTTGTCACTAAATATTAACATTTCATTTTTTTTCCTCAGGAATTAAATTTATCAAACGATCAGGAGTGCAGGTGTAAGGGATGATTAATAGGAAATGAAGGTGGAAGTCAGGAGTGAGAGGGCCAGAAACACAGATTAAAGAACTGAGGGATTGTAGAAAGATCAACAGTAATGTTAACATGTTGATGAAGGTTTCAGCACACTGTTTTAATTACTGTTCTTATCTCTTCCTTCTGAAGGTTTTCCCAAGGTTTCTTCCCAACTCATTTCCCTCCATTTTGTTTCCTCCCTTCCCGATGGTGTTAACCCCTGATCAGACACCCTAGTTAGCTGCCTTCCAATACCTCACGCTGAGTGCCAGCAAGCTACTGTACCACAGAAAACACTGCAGCAGAAGAGCCTTGAACTCAACCCCAAGATCATGCAGTTCACAACAGAAGCAGGAACTCTGACTCATTCTCCCCCCTCAAGCACATTCCTTGAAAAAGACTCCTCAGAGGCTGGTATCCTTTCACCAGATTCCCTTTATTTCACAAACTTAGTTCCATTCCTAGAGTTTTTCAGGTTCAGAGTCAGGAGTGCCACTTGACCTGTCACTGCCATATTTACATACAGGTGAGTATAAGTAGCCTCTTGGAGTATGAGCTCCCTGATTGAGCAGGCTATCATGACCTCAATCAGGGATCTCATACTCCAAGAGGGTAAACCCAGGGGCCTCACTGAAGTCATTACACTCTTCATTACCCTCCAACATGTATCATAGAATCTACAGAAACCTACAGTGCAGAAGGTGGCCATTCAGCCCATCAAGACTGCACCGACCACAATCCCACCCGTGCCCTCTCTCCATAACCCCTTGCATTTACCCTAGTTAGTCCCCCTGACACTAAGGAGCAATTTAGCATGGCCAAGCCACCTAACCTGCACATCTTTGGACTGTGGAAGGAATCCGGAGCACCCAGAGGAAATCCACGCAGAAACGGGGAGAATGTGCAAATTCCACACAGATAGTGACACAGGCCAGGAATTGAACCCTGGTTCTTGGTAATCCATTGTGACCAACTGTTGCCCTTGTACTCCCAGCCCTGTCTGAAATTCAATAACTCCAACAGATTAGAGATTGAACCACATTCATTCCTGGTCTATTTGCTGCCTCTTAATTTGCCTGACTTTTTTTTCAGACTCTCACTTTAGGGAGGCACTATCTTACACCCCTATTCTAAATGGTCCTCACTGTCTTTGTTCAGTAGTTTGAAACACTGTGATAAGGAAGCACGGCAAGTTACCCATAGGTGATCCCAGAACATCCTTCCCCTTTGATGGGCTGAATGGCCCCATTCATCACTCTCTAGTTCCACAATCTCTCAGATCAAAACAACACTCAGGGTGTAAAGAAAACACAAAGTCTTCTCCTTTGGATTTTGACATTTAAAAATACCGTCAAGCTCAAAAGAAAGATGTGCAATTTAACATTACAGGGTTGGGGCTTTTGAATTATCTTGGAACTAATCTCGAATCATGTCAGGAATCAGCCCTGATTGAGATTAATCCAACTGATGTCATAAATTGATGACGTGTTCCTAATCTAACCCAGACTTGTCACTATCCCATTTCACTAAGATATCTGAAGAGCTTTCTGTTTTGTGGTGACATCATTGGAAAGTAATTAAGCAATTCTTTTGGGGAATGATGGCCATGTACAGAATTACTTTCTAAATGGGCTTCACTCGCAATGTAAAAAGAGTTTCCAATGTCACACTCTCTCATGAACTTTATTACCACTAGCCTTAGTACACCCTGAATACTGCAGACTCCACTGGAACGGAATAAACTGCCTCATTACCTGGAGTGAATCACTGTGCTAATTCACACTGGTAATAACCTAACAGTTTATATCTCCAATATCCTCATCTCAACAGTGCGATGAAGAAATGGCACTGAGGCTAATGCTAGGAAGTACTCAACTTCAGTCAGTGCCATGGTTCAAACTCCAGTGTTAAATCAATAGTGGAATTAAAGACCTATATTTCTCAGTTTCAAATACAAAAATCTGAGGTCACGTACCAACCGATTCAAGAACAACTTCTTCCCTGCTGCTGTTAGGCTTTTGAATGGGCCTACCTCGCATTAAGTTGATCTTTCTCTACACACTGGCTGTGACTGTAACACTACATTCTGCACTCTCTCCTTTTCTGTGAACAATATGCTTTGTCTGTATAGCACGCATGGAACAATACTTTTCATTATACACTAATATATGTGACAATAATAAGTCAAATCAAATCAGTTTCATGGAACTTCTAGTTCTACATTCAAATCATTTTCAAAGAGCTTTTGGGACAACAGAAGCCACTCTGTGAGGGAAAGTTTAATTCATGTTGTAAAGGATTGGTGACCACCAGTTAATAGAATGATTTACTCACAGACAGATAAATATACAGAGCACTTTCACAATATTAACACTTCCAGCTGTAGGATTTACTCTGGGCCACGCTTTGTACCAAGATCCCACACTTGTTCCCCATTGGCCAATCAGGTCACATAACCTTCCCAATGGGTCCAGCTGCTATACTGATGAAGCAGCACCTTTATATTGTTGTGTGTGCCTCACTTAATAACATAATCCTTAAGAAGCACCATTCTCCACATAAATCCATAAATTGAGATGAGTTTCCCTGACAGCAAACAATAACAAAAGTGATGTCAACTGTCTGGATGGAGTAGAGTGGGAGGAGGCTTGCATGGATAAACACTGGCGTGGATCTATTGAGCCTAATTGCCTGTTGCTCTGCAATATAATCTGGGTAATTCTGCCAGCCGTGAGTAAAACATATGTCCAACCAGGAGTCTCGCCAAGATGTCCAACTCTGTTGTCCTGTAGCAACCCCTGCTGGAGGCTGGCTACAATGGGGAATTGAGAAGGGCCAGTTATGATAGTGTCATAGACAATTAATCCAATGATAGTGGCTGCACACATTTAACCCTGAATAATAAATGAACATTTGCATGCTGTTCGATAGGGCTGATGGAGCCTATAGGACTATTCTCAGCAGCAACAATTACCTTTGAACGGGGAGCGGGTGGGGGCGTTGGGGCAGTGACTCAAATCCAGAAGGAAGCATCACATTTCTACTCCTAATTATTTGGTTTCTTGCAAGTGAAATGCTTTTGTTTTCTTGTTTAGAGAACAATTTCTTCATGTTTGATTCTACTCTCACCTGTAACGATGCTGGAGGCTGATGGGTAGTTCCTTCCCTCTTATGCACCTTTCATACATTTGCACATCCATCTGGTGTCTTCTGTACTGCTGTGAGGATGGAGTTACGTAGTCCCCTTCCCTCAGTCTCTTAGACCATAAGATATGGGAGCACAATTAGGCCATTCAGTCCATGGAGTCTGCTCCACCATTCCACCATGGCTGGTGTGTTTCTCAACCCCGCCTTTTCTCCATAACCTTTGATCCCCTTACCAATCAAGAACCTGTCTAGCTCTCTCATAAATACACTCAATGACTTGGCCTCCACAGCCTTCTGTGGCAATGAATTCCAGAGATTCATCACTCCCTGGCTGAAGAAATTCCCCATCTCAGTTCTAAAGGCTTGTCCCTTTACCCTGAGGCTGTGCCCTCGGATCCCAGTCTCTCTTCCTTATGAAAACATCTTCTCCATATCCACTCTATCCAACCCTTTCAGTATTTTGTACATTTCAATGTCATTTACTCATTTGTACTGCTAATATTATAAAGCTTGAAGACAGAACAAAAAAGAATGTAAGCAAGTACTGAACCACTCATCCTAATCTGTTTGCCATATAGCAAATCCATAGACCATTTGTTTATAGCAGGTACCTGCCAATATTGCAAAGGCACTAGATTTATATTCCACATGGTGTACAGAGTGACCAAGTAATAGCTCTTAACTGACATAAATTTTGATCTGAGTGTACAGGTTATTGTTGACAATGAAGAGTGAGTGATGGGCTGATAGATGAGAATACACTTCCCAGTGCAAGTGTCTCTGGGTATTTTGGGATCACTGGTTCTGCAGCATCAGCAGCTAAATAAAGTGTTCCTTTCTTCATGTCAGATGATTTGTTATTTCTTGAACCAAGCTGACAGTTCAAGTTGACAAATTGAATCGCTGCTGGCAGTGAAGCCAAAAGACATCCAACTCCAAAGTCAAGTAAATTTTACTCAAGATGAGCGGAAGTTAAGTAATGAAACAAGTCAACAGTGAGTCACAGGGCAACACGTGGAGTCTATTAAGGAAGAGAAAGAAAGCAAGCCAGCAATATACAACTTTTCATGGCCTCAGGGTGACCCAAAGTGAATTGCAACTAATGAAGCACTCTTGAAGTGAAGTGATGTAGGCAGTCCACTAGGCACACCTAGCTCCCACAAACACCAATGAACAGCAATGAAACATCGGGATGGCGTGGTGGCACAGCGCTAGGGTCCCGGGTTCAATTCCAGCCTTGGATGACTGTCTGTGCGGAGTTTGCACATTCTCCCCGTGTTTACGTGGGTTTCCTCCAGGTGCCCCAGTTTCCTCCCACATGCCAAAGATGCGCTGTTTAGGTTAGTTGGCCATGCTAAATTGCCCCTTACTATCAGGAGATTAGGAGAGTAAATAGATGGGGTTATGGGGATAGGGCCTGGGTGGGATTGTAATCAGTGCAGCCTCAATGAGCTGAATGGCTTCTTCCTGCACTATAGGGATTCTACGAAGATAATCAGGTGATCTCTTTGATGTGTTGGTTGAGGGAGAAATGTTGATCACAATTAGTGCTGCAGGCTCATTCACACCTATGCACTCAGCTATGCAGATAGGGCCTCAGTTTAATGTTTCGTTTAAAAGACAGCACCTCTAACTGTGCGGCACTCCCTCAATACTGCACAGAAGCGCTAGATTGTGGGATAGAACTTGACCCAACAACATTCATGTTCAGGGGCAAGGGTGTGGGACACTCAGCCAGGTCTGCCACTTGAATGGAGTCAATGGGAATATATGTTTGGACATTTTTGTAGCTTCTCATCCTACCTCCATTTTTAGATTAAAAACTTCCCACCACATAGGAGCTGCTGAGCCACTTGCCAAAACGAGTCTTTTTCTACTGGTAAGTCTGGTCATTTAACATTCCACATTGTACAACCATTATATTTTGCTCCTAAGGTCATTACCCCACCAGTTCAATCAAACTGTCAACAATCTAGCCACTCTAGTCAATCTTAGCTGAGCTTTCATCCTGTTAGTGCCAGTGTCACAAAGATTAGCTCCATCCACCCCTGTAACATTTGGACAACACATTTGGCATCGTGATTAGCACTGCTGCCTCACCGTGCCGGCGACCCAGGTTCGATCACTGTCTGTGTGGAGTTTACACGTTCTCCCCACATCTGCGTGGATTTTCTTCGGGTGCTCCGGTTTCCTCCCACCATCCAAAGATGTGCGGTTAGGTTGATTGGCCATGCTAAATTGTCCCTTAGTCTCAGAGGGGCTAGCTAGGGTAAATGCATGGCGTTATGGGGATAGGGCCTGGGTGGGTTTGTGGTCAGTGCAGACTCAATGCGCCGAATGGTCTCCTTCTGTACTATCTGGACTCTTTAAAAAAAAATCACGCACAGCTCCAATTCTCTGTTGGCTTATAGCACCAAAGCCCACATCAATCATTTCTTCATCTCCAGACTCAAGCATTCCAATGGTGTCCAGGCTGTGGCATATCATCCACTATCTATAAAGTTCAGCTCATCTAAAACACGCTGACCCAGGTTCAATCCCACAACATAGAACCATAGAAACTAGCACAGGAGGCCATTTGGCCCATCCTATCCATGCAAGCCTAATGACACCCAGTTGCCCTTTCTAATCCAACTCTCCCAACAGCCCTGTTCCTCAGACACTTTTTAACTTCAAATTCTGAATGCTTCAAGTTTAAAATTCTCATTCTTGCTTTTAAATACTTTATTTATTTATACATTAGTCACAAGTAGGTTTACATTAACACTGCAATGAAGTTACTGTGAAAATCCCCTATTGCCACACTCGGGCGCCTGTTTGGATACAGTGAGGGAGAGTTTAGTGTGGCCAATGCACCTAACCAGCATGTCTTTCAAATAGTGGGAGGAAACTGGAGCACCCAGAGGAAACCCACACAGACAGAGGGAGAACGTGCAGGCTCCATACAGACAGTGACCCAAGCCGGATATTGAATCCGAGTCTCCGGAGTTGTGAGGCAGCCATGTTAATCACTGTGACATCACGCCACCCCATGTGAACCATGTCCTGCTCTCACCCCACCCTCCACCTCCCATTTCTGTAATATCTTCCACTCCCACAAATCCAGCAGCTCCCCACCAAGTCCCAATTCCTCCAACTTTCGTCTCTGATGTACCAAAGGCCACTCCCCCCCTGCCATCCCCCCACCCCAGCCCTCCAGTCCCTGCACCCACCCACCCCCTCCCATCTCTCCGCTACGCAAGTCCTAACATCACCCTCCTCACTTGCTGGAATTTTTTTTTCTTCTGAAGACACGCTGCGGACGTAACAACAGCAAGATTCCTGAATTAAAGGCTAAAACAGTAGTTATTGGAAGTATTTGGAATGTGATTAAGCTATATTATCAGCAGTGTTCAATATATGAGCTGCAAGCTACATGTGGCTAATTGGGGATCTAAATGTGGTTAATTGTATTTCTGATTAGTAATGAGTGATGGACAGAATTATGGAACCCATGATCTCAATATTCTCACAGTGGGTGAATGTGAACTTTAACCTCTTTGTGTGTTAGTGGCAAGATAAAACTCAGAGTATAAATGATCATACTTTATTTCCGTGCTTTACTTTCTGGGTTATTGAATGGTGGTTGAGGTTTATTAAGTAAATGACTACACGTGAAGTACATTTACCTATGTTAGGTGTGAGGTCTTTTCTGCTTAAATTAGCGCATGCGGCCAAAACGATGTTGCCATAGCCACCTGCTGCTATGGTCAGCAATTTCTATTGGGCAACAAAGAATCCAAATTCTATCTCTGATGATGTATCACTAATATAGATTGGTGTGCTCTGGGTTCAATTTTCGAAGTAATATTCTGGATTGATCCAATCTAATCTAGTTACAGGGCACAGACACGAGGAGCGCTGTGAAATGGTAAATCCATTTTGACACACTATAAAGGAGCTTTTAAATCTGGTGCTGCTAGTGATAAAAGCACTTAAAGGAATACTTTGAACAGCATTATCAGGAGGCCGAAAGGGGAAATATTGCTAGGCAGCCTCCGTTGTTAAAGGGAAAAAGGGGACATTTGTCCAGACATTCTACTTTAAATAAAATTGACCCCAGTTCCTTCAGCTGTTTAAAATCCACTTCGAACGAATTGCACACAATGCTCCAAAAGAAGAATTAAATAAAGTTACAGTGAATTATTCTCTGCAGAAATATACCAAATAGCAGCAACAACTTACCCCTCCAATGTGGTAAAACATCCCAAGGCCCTCCATAAAAACCTTACGGGGTGAAGTTTGACACCAGGTTACTTGTTGAAATACTGGTAACAGTGTGGTGCAGGAGGAGACCATTTGGCCCATCGTGTCTGCACTAACAACAATGGCTCTTTCCCCATGATCCCAAGTATTTACCCTAGCTAGTCCCCCTGACACTAAGGGACAATTTAGCATGGACAATCAACCTAACCCGCACATCTTCGGACTGTGGGAGGAAACCCGAGCACCCAGAGGAAAGCCACGCAGACATAGGGAGAATGTGCAAATGCCACACAGTGTCCCATGGCCAGATTTGAACCTGGCTTCCTGGCGCTGTGAGGCTGCGAACTACTGTGTCCGACAGATGGACGTTATAAGGCATGTCTTAAGGGAGATAGAGAGGTGGACAGGTTTAAAGAAGAATTCCGTGATGTAAGGCTGAAAGCATAGCCGTGGATAGTGGGGTGAAGGAAGCAGCAGTATATAAGAGGCCAGATTTGGAAGGACTGTAGGACTGAAGGAGGCTGTAGGTATAGGAGGTGCCAGGAAAATCAAGCCATGTAATACATCAGGCTTTACATCAGACAAGTCCAAACTGTGACCTGTAAACCACAGGCAGCGTAAACAGTTACATTTTTAATTTGTTCGGTTTGAGTTTTACAAGTCTGGAGATTTAGAAAGGTCAGTTCCTGCAATTACTGCCTCAATGGGGGATAAAGTTTGAATCAGACAGCAAAGATCCATCTTTGTGTCAACAATTTGCAATATCCAGATTAATGGATACAGAGATTTAGGGAGTCTAAAGATCTCAGACATCCATGGTCTACTTCCAGGCACATTTGTGTATTTTGAGTGGACTATCCCAAAACCAATCCAAAAGTCTCTAGACTACTGGCACCTGTACTCTATCATTTCTGACTCCTATCCAATTTTCTTGTGCATGGCCCAGTCTACGTAAGTGGCCTTCAACCAGAAAAGTCACGGGATCTTGCTTTCCCTCGAGACCGTTGGCATCTCTAGTCCATTGTGCCAGTTGGGTGTTACCAGGAGCAAGTTCCACCCCAAAAGCTCCAACTCAGATTAAGAGCAACCAACAAGTGTGGGGAATTCAGAAGGTAGAGCATTCTTAAAAAGAAGATCCATTAGCATGTTCTCAATTGGCAATGTTACAGTGTTAGCATTGAAATGATGACGGCACCATTGTGTCATTCCATTTAGCCCCTTTTGTTCCCACAAAAATTTGGAATAACGTACCAGCAGAGTCTGTTAGCACTGCCTTTATTTTGATTTCCTTCCTCTTCAACTTGGAGTTAGTAAAGTCATAGAGATATACTGTCATGGAAACGGGCCGTTCGGCCCAACTTGTCTATGCCGACCAGGTTAATTGACTTAGCATGGGTGTCAGCATCAGAGACACAAGGAGAAATAAGACATACATGGAGAGAGCTATAGAAATGTCACTTGTACTCCCTTGCCATATTCACAAATAGAATGTCTTAAGTCATAAATTAATAATGTCATTCTTAATTTTAGTGAGGGACTTATTAATCTCTGAACTTTATCCCATATATGGTTTTATTAATATAATGAGTGATTAAATTATTAAGTGCAGACAATAAGGGAAGTAATTATTAAAAACAATGAGTAACTTAATTATGAAATGAGACCATTAAATTAACAATAAAATTCAATAAGTTAATTAAATGGAGCGAATAATTATCAAATATAGTTATTTATAACGCAGAGGATTAAACAGATATAAATCTCTATCTGCTAAGTGTTGCACAAGAACTGAAAGATTTTGGAAGTAAGATTTGACCACATTAGTAGATGGTTTATGATTATCAGGATCTGCGGCGCTCTTTAATTCCAACATCCTATTTCCTTTAAGAACTCAACCAATTCTCAGCTTCCCCCATTTCCGCAAAGGCATTTGTTCTTACTGTCAATATGAGGTGAATTCCATTAGAATCATAAAATCCCTACAGTGCAGAAGGAGGCCATTTGGCCCATTGCGTCTGCACTGACCACGGACAAGGCCTTATCCAAGTAATCCTACTTATTTACCCCACTAACCCCCTGACACCAAGGGGCAATTTAACATGGTCAATCAACTTAAACCACACATCTTTGGACTGTGGGAAGAAACCAGAGCACCAGAGGAAACCCACGCAGACACGAGGAGAATGTGCAAACTCCGCACTCACTATGACCCAAGGCTAGAATTGAACCCAGGTCCCTGGCTCTGTGAGGCATCAGTGCTATCCATTGTGCCACTGTACTGTCCAAAGTTCAGAAGTCAGAGGTCAACAGTGATGAGTGCCTGACTCAGGAGAAATGAGAGGTGATGCCATTTGGACTGGGGAAGGTTAGATTTATTTTTTATTCATTCAAGGAGTGTGGGCATTGCTGGCATTTATTGCCCATTCCCAATTGCCCTGGGAGAGCAGTTGAGAGTCAATCACGTTGCTAAGGCTCTGGAGTCACATGCAGGCCAGACCAGGTAAGGACAGCAGATTTCCTTCCCTAAAGAACATTAGTGAACCAAATGGGTTTTTTTTTTAAATCGACAATGGTTTCATGGTTATCAGTAGATTTTTGATTCCAGATTTTTTTTAACTGAATTCAAATTTCACCCTCTGCTGTGGCTGGATTCGAACCCAGGTCCCCAGAACATTAGCTGAGTTTCTAGATTAATAATCTAGCGATAATACCACTTGGCTATCACTTCCCCTAGGTTGTCTGAGGTGTCAGTGATGCAGTGCTGAAAGAGGCAAAGAGAAGAGAACAGTCTTTGTAATGGGGATGAGGAGTGATAGCAGAAAGGAATGGTAAGGAGTTCCTCCTTCCTGGAGACTGTCTAGGCCAGCCAACAATGAGAGGGGACATTTCAGCCATTATACAAGGAGGGAGTAGAGGCTTGGAGTTGTGAGGATCTTCACAGGTACAACCAGGTTGACAGGCAACTGGGAATCCCAGGTGGAACACTCCTGTGCAGCTGTGCATCTGGTGTTGAGGAATACCATAATGCGGTGGTTTAGAATGGTGCTGCTGGCTGAATGCTCTGTCAAGGCATGTGATCCTAAGCAATGACCTGCCCAGGGATCACTTGTCAGGAATACTCTTACCATAGTACAGAGTGAAGGAACTCAGCCCCACGGAACTTCTTCATATGGCGGCCACTTCCTTCCAGTCACGCCACAGTGATGAGTTTTGCCAGGTATCCATTCCACTCCTGCTACAAGTGATCCCTCATTTTCTACTGGAGAACAAGTGAGGCTTCAAAGCAGAAGAAGGGGGATGAGGGGTTTACCCCCTCAAGGCAATTTTACCATTAAATTCAATCGTGCATGATCAGCATTTTAACTAGCAAATTCTGGCCACTTACACAGCGTTGTATTTCATTTGTCCACCATTGGTAACCGTGCCTTCAGTTGCCTGAACACCAGAATTCTTTCCCTAAATCTCCCCCTCACTCCACATTAAAAACCTCTTTGACCAGGCCTTTCATGACCTGTCCTAATGTCTCCTTCAATGGCCCAGTCCCTACCAAATGTCCTGGGATGTTTAACTAGTTGTGCTCTACAAGTACAAATCGTTGTTCTTGTTTTTATCTTCCTTTGTTTCATATCCCTCAATACCAACCTAACAAAAATACATCGATCTCAGCTTTGACATTTTCAACTGATCTGGAGCCTCAACAGCTTTGTGTCAGAGCAAGTTCTAGGTTTCCATTAGCCTCTGGGAGAAGCCAAGATGGAGCAGCAGCAGGCATAACTTTAACCAAAAGCTTTCAGTCAGGAGGACAGTGAACGGGAGCTCAGGAAAGCAGGGTGTGTTTTTGAAGACAGAACACCAGGTTAAAGTCCAACCAGTTTATTTGATAGTAAACCCACAAGCTTTCGGAAACGCTGTTCCTTCATCAGGTATGTGGAAAGTTCTGATCAGAGGAGGGTCAGAGATAAAGGTGATGGAAGTCTCTGAGCCCAAATACAATTACCACCGTTTTAGCAGAGAATTCCTGCTGTGGGCTTTGAAAAGCCAGATGCCTCAAAGGACTCTGATGTGGGATGCTAACACCACCGTGAATGAGCACAACTTTTGTTCTTCCCCCCCTTTCCCAATCCTGACTAGAAGGCCGTCCCTGTTAACGCTGGAGTTGTTACTTCAATAGCTGGGCTTCATTAAGGGAAAGAAATCTGCTGAGCCAGTGTTGAAATCATTAATGCAAATGAACGGCATTGTCACAGATGGTGTAGACACACTCAATTACTGGCAGTGACCTCCTACCATCTGATGGGAACTCTCAGAAACAGGACACATTATGTGAGGGCACATTCATTTTGAAATAAAACAATTGTGTTTGTATTCAACTGTACAAGAATAACAACTTCTCTAATGAATGTTGAAAATGGTGGCTCCCTGGATATGATTCACTCGTGGCTTTTGTATAACCGCTGTTTCAAAAAACAGCCTTTCTTTTCTATTGCCAGAGTTCCAGCAGCTGAGCTGATTTGTAGCAGTTAAAGTTACAGATGAAGGGCCTGTGGTACGAAAAAGATTCTCCTCCCATGTTTGCCCAACCTCTCTATGCCTACTTCTCATCATCATTGACTCCTGGAACCACGCCATCTGGTGTACAGGATGAGCAATTTCCTACACAATATTAGTCACGCATGTGTGGTAGTGACAGCAACTTGCATTTATATAGGATCCCCACAGTGCAAGAAGAGGCCATTCAGCCCATCGAGCCTGCACCACAAACAATCCCACCCAAGCCCCATCTCCGTAACCCCACTCATCCCCCTGACACTAAGGGGCAATTTTGCATGTCCAAATAGTGCCCCTTATTATGTGGCAAAACAGCCCAAGGTGTTTCACAGGTGTATTACCAACAAATGTCACACAAATCACAAAGGACAGGTGACCAAAATTGCACTCTAGGGGGAAGGTTTCAAGGAATGTTTTAAAAGACAGTAGACAGGGAGAGAAATCTGGGCAAGAAATTCCAGAGCTTAGGACCCGAGAAGCTGAAGGCACAGCCAGAATGGTGGGGTGATGGAATTTGGAAATGTGCTGGAAGCTAGAATGGGAGGAGGAGCACAGAAAGCTCTCAGGGTTGTAAGACGGGACGAGGTTACGGAGATGGCCAGCAGGCGAGGCCAGGGATCAGTTCAAAAATAGGCATGAGAATTTTTTTTAAATGTAACTATTGGTCGTCAGGAAGTCGATGTAGGTCAGTGAGTACAGGAGGTGCAAGTTAAGATATAGGCAGAAGAGTTCTCAATGAGCTCAAGTTTATGAACGCATAGGCTGAGGGACGGGCCAGGAGAAAGTTGGAAATTTGAGATAACAAAGGCATGGATGAGAATTCCAGAAGCAGATATAATGAGATACAATTGGCCATATATTCATCTACCCATTAAGTGTGACAAAAAAATAAATGGATGAAGACGACTAGTAAAAAGTGGGAAAAGGGTATGTTTCTATTATTCTTTGTATTACTCCCATCCTAAAAGTACTAAAGGGCAATTATTTATAACCATTCTCCTTGAACAGTCCTGAAAAAAGTTATTGCAGAAGAATTGAAGGAAAAGAAAAAGACACAAAGTAAATTGCCCATTCATTGATTTTGCAGATGGCATTTTTACAACTATAACATCAACTACCGAGCTAACTTGTTAAATAACTCATGTCAAGCTCGCAAAAAAAGCAAAAAACTCAATAGGATTCAAAGTAATGAAACCCTTCAGTTACATGGGTAACCTTAATTACAGACATCCGAGTGTTACCAATGATAAATCTTGCTGTGGAGTTAATCGCATTTTTTTTTCTAATCCAAGTTTCTGCAGCTTCTCTCAGTTTCTACTGTAATTTCCATCAAATCCTGCCCTGGTAGACAAAGGAGGTCAACTACAAGTACAAAGACAGGATTGCAATGCATGCATATAAATGCACAAAGTCCAGTGAATAAGGTTGGTGAGCGACAAATAATCATGTGGGAATGTTGTGTAGTGGCAGCACAGTGGCACAGTGGTTAGCACTGCTGCCTCACACCTCCAGGGATTCGATTCCCGGCTTGGGTCACTGTCTGTGTGGAGTCTGCATCTTCTCCCCATGTCTGCGTGGGTTTCCTCTGGATGCTCTGGTTTCCACCCACAGTCCAAAAAGACATGCTGGTTAGGTGCATTGGCCATGCTAAATTCTCTCTCAGTGTACCCGGAGTGGTGCTGGAGTGTGGCGACTAGGGGATTTTCACAGTAACTTCATTGCAGCTAATTTAAGCCTACTTGTGACATTAATTAATAAATAAATAAACTAACAGAAATGTAACTTAAGAACAGTCTCAGGTTGAAGGATTGAGCGCAGAAATGTCTGAATGAGCTGCTGGAGTCCAGTTCAGATGGAGTAGACATTGTGGTACATGTAACTGATGCTAAGATCCCTTAAGACAGTCATGTGTTCACAACTGACACTTAGACACCATCTGTGAGGTAGGCCAAGGACTCCTTGAGGGTAAACCTCAGTTACTCACAGACTGGAGAAAAAGGCACATGAGAAAACCAACAGGAGAGTAATCCTTCAAGCAGCAAAGAATACAGGCAGCTAAGGAGAAAAGGCCATGCAGTCCCAACAAATCTGGACAATCCAGCTTGCCCACACTGTGGCAAGCTATACAGGTCAGCAATCTGGGCTACACTGTCATACCACAACACACAATAAATGAATCAACACAAAAAACGGCAATCTTCGATAACAAAGCAAAACCTAACAATGATGGTGACGGCTTAAAAATAACTGGGTGCTCAATATTCAAGAATATAAACTGTTCAGAAAAGATAGGGTAGGGAATAAGGGAGGTCAGGGATGGAGGTGTCACCATACTCTTTAGGAAATATATGTGGTGTTGGAAAGGGAGTGTGTCCTTGAGACGAGGAGGGCAGAATACATTTAGTTAGTGTTGAGAAGCATAAAAACATATTGACTGAGGCATTCTGTCGGCCATCAAATTGTGAGAGAGCGATGGAGGAAGAAATCTACAGAGAAATCACAGAAATGTGCAAGAAGTACAGAGTGAGGTGCTGCAGGCAGTTACGACGGGAGGTGTTTAAGGGGCTTTTAAATAAGCACATGAATATGTGAGGAATAGAGGGATATGGACCAACAGCAGGCAGAAGGGATTTGTTTAATTTGGCATCATGTTTGGCCAGTGACTGTGGGCCAAAGGGCCAATTCCTGTACTGTTCTATGTTCTATGGTGATATTGGAAGAATTTGATTACACAAATATCAATTGAGATAATGTTTAAAGAGAGAGGGATGAATTTCTGAATTGTTTTTCAGAACAGCTTCCTTGACCAGTATGCTCTTTGTCCAACTAGGAAGGATGAAATCACCGGATCCAGTGCTGGGGAAATGACATGGACCAAGTGTCTGTGCAAGAAAACTTGATTAAGAGGGATCATTGTATCTTAAGGTTTATATTAGTAATAAAGGAGAGTAAGGAATAATCTGAAGTAGAGCTCATAAACTGGAAGAGGTCTCCTTTGAGTGGGGTGGGAAGGAATCTAGCCAGGATAAAGAGGAACCAGAGACTGACAGGTAACTGTGTAATGGGAGAATGGCTGATTGTTAAGGAAGGGATATTGCAGGCACAGGCTAGATACATTTCTACAACGGGGAAAGGCAGAGGAATCACCGGCAGAACTCCATGGATGACGAAGAAGATAGAAGGCTGAAGTTCTGTCTCCATACCTGAATGAGTAGCAAGGCAGGTGGGTGTGAAAATACACGCCACTGGCAGGCTGCCCGATTCCCAGCATCATCCAGACCCTGGACACTTTCCCCGAGGCAAGATGGGGGTCAGAAGGGCTACCTGCGTGTGAGCAGCGAGGGGCCAAATGTGGAAGGTGTGGAATTCTCCAGTCAGTCTTTAGGCCCATAGAGCCTCAGGACCAGGCCAGCTGCCCGGTAGGCCATCTCCTGGTGACAGGCAGGCCAAAGGGCTAGCAATCCCAGCAAGCTTTGCCCTACCACAATAATAGCCCAGCTTCTGAGGCAATGTTCTTAATTTAACACTTTAAAAAGTAGGATGTGAAACTTCATGCCTGACTAAAGTACTGTGTCCAGTTCTAGTCACCACACTTTAGGAAGGATATGATTGTCTGAGGGCACAGAAGGTTTACCAGAATGATTCCAGGGATGAGACAGATTGTTACCAATTAGTTTGGAGAAGCAAAGGAATTTGAGGAGAGATCTGGTTGAGGTGTTCCGGACAATGATAGGTCTAAACACTATTTCTTTATTAATTTTATGGCATGTAGACGTCCCCGCTGGCCTGCAATTGTTGCCCATCCCTAATTGTACTTGGAGAGCAGTTGACAGTCAACCACATGGAGTCACATGTAGGCCAGACCAGGTCAGGACCTCTAAGTTGATATATAATTACAGTTTATTGCATCCGTGCATTATTTTTCAAATTGTATCTTCAAAAGCCAACTAAAGACTTGCAAATCACATCAGCCTATGCTGCTTATTGAGCAGAGGTATCGGGAACTCATAGAATCCCTACAGTACAGAAGGAGACAGTTCTGCCCATCGAGCCTGCACCAACCACAATCCCACCCAGATTCTACTTACCCTGCTAATCCCCCTAATACTAAGGCGCAATTTAGCGTAGCCAAACCACCTAACCTTTACATATTTGGACCAAGAGGGGAAACTGGAGTACCCGGAGGAAACCCACGCTAATACAGTGGGAGAATGTGCAAACTCCACATCGACGGTGACCCGTGGCCGGAATGAAACCGTGTCCCTTGAGCTGTGAGGCAGCAGTGCTAATCACTGTGCCACCGTGCTGCCTGAAATATTCAATACACACATTATTCCAGGCTGGATCTTTGCAACAAATGCTTCAGTGAAGATTTGATAAAGGCACCTTAAACTGGCGGTAAGTATTTAAAGAGCATCTGATCATTTTGGGTTTGCATATACTGAAGCTAGCTTTGCATTGTTTGAACTGAATGGAAATTCAAACGGCTACAGTGTTATTTGAACTCAATGTGATTAATTGAGTGCAAGCTCCCAGTTATCAGCACAGTCACTGCACTTTCAGACCCTACTTAGGCTGAATGACTTTTGTCATCCTTACATGTGTTGTGAGTGCCCCATATACAGCAATAACATGAACTCCTATGCCTTGCCTCTTCATGCTCAATGTCCATCTGTTAGGTTATCTCCACATATCAACCTTCTTAACTGAACCCGCCGATGCATAAAATTCAAAGTGCTTCAGGAGAAATTGAATTTCAGTGACCTGTTCAGTGAAAGTTCTAATTGCGAGAACTTGTCACAGAGAAACCGGTTTTTATTTTAGGTTATCTAGAGGTCATTGGATCAAATCCACTTATTATTTCAGCACAGAAACTCCACCCTTTCGAGCTAATGGCTTTTCCTTATATGTCAGGAACTCACTTTGAAGTATTCAATACTCCGAATATTTTATAATGGGTCTCTCCAACAAAGGGCTCAGTGAAGCTTTGACAAAGGCATCCATCAGCTTACCTAAGACAACAATAAGCATTTGAAGAACTCAGCAGAATACTCATTTCTGCCACAACCTACTAGCCTTCTAGTCACCTTTTGTAGCTGGTGATTCAGACATAAAAAGTATTTTAATTTTGCATTTCTTATGTAAGATTGACAGGACTATCATGTCTGCAAGAAGGACCAGTGCTGAGAATAACCTCTCTCCTTGCACAGCCTGCTCTCATGTTAACAAACGCATCCCATAGCCCCTGAAAGCAATTTAAAACAGACAAAAAGATTACCACCGCACCACTGAAGCAGATATTTGGACCGTCTGGCTCAAGGGCCACCATCACCAGCTGGGCTGCTGCTGAATAGCAGCCGAACCACAATCATTCCTGTCCCATCCTGTACATGGCCTGGTAAGACCCCCCGATCCATTTCCTATCATTTTGTACACATTTCAAGGTGCTCCTGTTAAAAACTCTGAATGTTTTCATTTAGTGTTCATCAACCATTGAGATCACAGTACTAAAAAAGAACTTGCATTCACACTGTGACTTGTATGACATTAAGACATGGCAAAGTATAGTCACTGTTGTGTGGGCTAAATGCACCAATCGCTCATAAGGGATTGTGCAGACATGAGGTGGGTTCAATTACTAAAAGGGGTGGCATGGTGGCACAATGGTTAGCACTGCTGCCTCACAGTGCCAGGGACATGCTTTTAATTCTCGGCTTGGCTCACTGTCTGTGCACAGTCTGCACTTTCTCCCCATGTCGGCATGGGTTTTCTCCGGATGCTCCAGTTTCCTCCCACACTCCAAAGGTGTGCGTATTAGGTGGATTGGCCAAATGCTAAATTGACTCTTACTGTTGGCAGGCGGTGGGGGTGGGTGGTGAACAAACTAGAATAAAATGCGTGGGGTTATGGGATGGGCCATGGGTGGGATTGTAATCAGAGCAGGCACAATGGGCCAAATGGTCTCTCTCTGCACTGTGGGGGTTCTATGAACAGGGAGATGTGAACAGATTATACACAGACAGGATGCCTGATGGCATCAGGAGCAGGGCTGTGTCCTACTCCGGGTCAAAGTGAAACTAAGGCTGGAGCAATGACACACTTCCCTTCAAGTGATAGCATGCTGCTATCCCTTAAAGGCACACCACAACAGCCACAGCTGTAACGGAGTCATGTAAGTTTATAGCATAAAAACAGGCGTTTTGGCCCAACTTGGCCGTGCTGCCCTTTTTTTAAACCCCTAAGCTAATCCCAATTGTCCGTATTTGGCCCATATCCCCCTATACCCATCATACCCTTGACTGTCTAAATGCTTTTTAAAAGACAAAACTGTACCCACCTCTACTACTGCCTCTGGCATGGTGGCACGGTGGTTAGCACGGCTGCCTCTCAGCGCCAGGGATCCGCTTTCAATTCCCAGCTTGGGTCACTGACTGTGTGGAGTCTGCACATTCTCCTTGTGTCTGCATAGGTTTCCTCCAGGTGCTCCGGTGTCCTGGCTTGTGTCACTGTCTGTGCAGAGTCTGTGCTTTCCCCCGTGACTGCAGGGGTTTCCTCAGGCTGCTCCGGTTCCCTCCCACACTCCAAAGGTGTGCCAGTTGGATGGATTAGCCATGCTAAGTTGACCCTTAGTGTTGGGGAGGACAAGCTAGGGTAAAATGCATGGGGTTATGGGAATGGGGCCTGGGTGAGATTGTGGTCGGAGCTGGCTCGATGGGCCAAATGGTCTCTTTCTGCACTGTGGGATTCTATGATTCTATGAACAGGGACATGTGAACAGATTATACACAGACAGGATGCCTGAAGGCATCAGGAGCAGGGCTGTGTCCTACTCCAGTGAAACTGAGGCTGGAACACATAATACACTTCCCTTCAATTGATGGCATGCTGCTATCCCTTAAAGGCATCCTACAACAGCCACAGCTGTAATTTAGGGACAGCTGCCAATTTGCACACAATTTAACTTCCACAAACAGCTCGGAAATGAAGGACCAGACAATTTGTTTTTAATGATGTTAAGGGATAAATATTGGTTGAACATGGGGAGAACTCCCCTGATCTCCCTCAAAATAGAGTCATAGAAACTTTTAGATCCTACCTGAGAGGGCAGTTTCACACCACATACAAAAGACAGCAGCCCTGATGGGAGAGACGCACCCCCTCAGTATTGCATTGAAGCGTCAGCCTAGATTGTCACACTCAACAAACATCAAATCTTCTGACTCAGTGAAAAAGTGTGACCAATAAAGCCATGATTGAGGACTGATTCTAAAAGAGATATAGAATTAAGCTTGTACTGATCTCTAATTCCCCAGTTGCAAGGATGATTTGATGCCTGATATGTTGTGGTAAAAACAAGAACTTTCTGTGCTTTTTACGTGTTTTCTGTTCTTAATTAGGCTGATGGATGACTTCAGAATAAAGAACAACATTTCCAAACCTCTAGACCCAGCACAAAGCAGTGAGAGAGAACGATTGCAAATAGGATTCAGTTGTTTGAGCTTTGGTGGCTAGATTTCGAAGGTTTGAGGGCTGCAGTTTGGACAATGCTTCTACACTCTTGTCTGATGTTAACAGCCATAAAAGAGGAAGTGAGAATTAATGTGGTTGACCATGCTTTCACCTTGACCCAGGAACATAAAGGCCCATTCCCCCACAACAGCTGAGGAAACCTCTTCAAGAGTCACTCTAGTCTGCTGTCAAGCAGACCAATTCAATTAACACATTAAAACATTAACATTTTGTTGAAGCAATGTGATGGCATCTAGAAAGCCATGGGTTTTCCAGCCATTGCTGGAGTCAAACAAAGTATCAGGCAGAATTTTAACCCAACTAAGAATCTATAATTCCTCCTAGAACAAAGGCATATCTGATAGAGTTCATTTAACCATCAGAAGGTGGCTGTAGAGAGTCGCTTTTCAATCTGGAGGCCTGTAACCAGCAATGTGCCTCAGGGATTAGTGCTGGGCCCACTGTTATTTGTCATTTATATTAATGATCTGGGTGAGAATATAGGGGGCATGGTTAGTAAGTTTGCAGATGACACTAAGATTGGTGGCTTAGTGAACAGTGAAGAAAATTATCTCCGATTGCAACAGGATCTTGATCAATTGAATCAATGGGCTGACGAATGGCAGATGGAGTTTAATTTAGATAAATGCGAGGTGATGCATTTTGGTAGATTGAACCAGGGCAGGACTTAATCAGTTAATGGTAGGGTGTTGGGGAGAGTTACAGAACAAAGAGATCTAGGGGTACATGTTCATAGCTCTTGAAAGTGGAGTCACAGGTGGACAGAGTAGTGAAGAAAGCATTCAGCATGCTTGGTTTCATCGGTCAGAACATTGAACACAGGAGTTGGGACGTCTTGTTGAAATTGGAAAGGGCATTGATAAGGCCACACTTGGAATTCTGTGTACAGTTTTGGTCACCCTATTATAGGAAGGATATTATTAAACTAAAAAGGGTGCAGAAAAGATTTACTAGGATGCTGCCAGGACTTGATGGTTTGAGCTATAAGGACAGGCTGGATAGACTGGGACTTTTTCTCTGCAGCACAGAAGACTGAAGGGTGATCTTATAGAGGTCTATAAAATAATGAGGGGCATATATCAGCTAGATAATCAATATCTTTTCCCAAAGGTACAGGAGTCTAAAACAAGAAGGCATAGGGTTAAGGTGAGAGAGAAGAGATACAAAAGTGTCCAGAGACGCAACTTTTTCACACAGAGGGTGGTGAGTGTCTGGAACAAGCTGCCAGATGTAGTAGTAGAAGCAAGTACAATTTTGTCTTTTAAAAAGCATTTAGACAGTTACATGGATAAGATGCTAGACTTGTTTGATTGGCAGACTGTCTGCTGCTTGTTAGAAAAAATAATAGCAGCTGGTCATACAGTTTCACTTGAAGTTTTTGTTCATATTTTGCCAAAGGCTATCATTAAGTCACTGTGAATGCTTGGCTCGGTTTCAAAATCTACAGTTATCTCAGTGGGGGTTCTGAATTCACAGTACGATGGACAGTTTAATTAGTCTATGAAAGGATTAGCTGTCTTTGATCAGTGTTCTGAATAGAGATTTGTTTATGTTTATAAGAGGTTAAACACTTACACCCCCCATCCTCCCCGCCAAACACTATCTTCAGAATGAAAATCACACAATTCAGGGCACTTTTACTAAAACGGGTCTGGCACGTCAAGACATTTTACAATGCGGGTTACCTGCTTCACTCTAGTTTTAACTCTTAAGCTCTGGAATTCCCTCCCTAATTCTCTCTACCTCTCTTTCTTTCTTTAAAATGCTAATAAAAGCCCTTCTCTTTCACCAAGCCTTTGGCGACCTGATCTAATATCACCTCATGTGGCTCAATGTCAAATTTTGTCTGATGATGCATTTGTGTAGCACCTTGGGATGTTTCACTTTATTAAATGCACAAGGAATCCAGCCTATATAAATACAAGTTGCCATTGTTCAAAGGGTTGGCACTGATATGTGAAGCCAGCAGTGAAACTGGGTAAGCATAAATCCCATATTAAGAATGCTTGATCTACCAATGTCATCTTGGTCTCCAGTGCATCTTTATTTATTCATCGTGAGATGAGCATGCAATGAAGACAAGATATTTCAGGCTTCTCTTCATCATTGCAACCAGTACATAATCTAATTAATCAGGGACTCAGTGATCCAGCGCTGTGTTTGATGGTAACAACTTAATAGAAGGATTTCCTTCAATATTTATCCACATTTAAGCTACTTAAAAGTCACATTTAGAGACAAGATGTTCAAGTGTCTATTAAAGTGATGAGAAATAAGACTGCTACAGCGTGAAACAGGAGATTTGCTGTTGACAATCTCACCTGTCTCTTCGTTTGATGCCAGGTTGTGTTGGCTTTCAGTGAACAAATTGACATTGTCAAACTCTTCCCATCCCTTCATTTACAAAGGAACTGGTTGACACTGGATGTGACAGAGTTGTGGCCATTCATTTGGACTAATTAGATTCTAAAACAAAGCCCCTCACTGTGCCGGGATTGATTGAAACAGGGGAAACAATCAAGTCACTTCATTCCCTTCAAGACAGGAAGCCCAGGGGATATGGGCTCGGTCAGCATTTATTGCACATCCCTAGTTGCCCTCGAGAATGTTGTGGGTGAGCTGCCTCAGTCCCTGAGGATTAGGTACACACAACATCCTGTTAGGGAGGGAATTCCAGGATTTTGACCCAACAACAGTGAAGGAATAATAATATATTTCCAGGTCAGGATGAGTGCTTGGAAGAGAACCTCCGGGTGGTAGATTTCCCATGTGTCTGCTGTCCTTGGCCTTTTAGCTGGGACAGGTCACAGGTTTGGAAGGTGCTATCGGAGGAGCCTTTGTGAGTTGTTGCAGTCCATCTTGCAGATGGTACACGCTGCTGCTACTGTGCATCGGTGGTGCAGGGAGTGAATGTTTTTGCAATGAGTGTCAATCAATGCGGGCTGCTTTGTCCTGAATGGTGTTGAGCTTCTTGAGTGTTGTTGGAGCTGCACTCATCCAGGCAAGTGGAGAATAGTGCATCACACTCCTGATTTGTGTCTTGTAGATGGAGGACAAGCTTTGGGGTTCAGGAGGTGAGTTATTCATTGCAGGCTTCCTAGCCTTGCACCTACTCTGGCAGCTACAGTATTTATAATGGCTGGTCAGTTAAGTTTCTGGTCCATGGTGACCAGCAGCACATTGATAGTGGGGATTATGTGACGGTAATGTCATTGAATGTTAAGGGCAGATGGTTAGATTATCCTCTGCTGGAGGTGGTCTTTCCCTGGTACTTGTATGGCACAATATTATCCTGAGCTGGAATGTGATGGAGAACACTCCTCTAGCCTGGATATATCTGCAACAGCACTCTTGAAGCTCAATACCATCCAGTGCAACCTCTTGATCTGCACTTCACCCACCAGCTTAATCACCCATATCCCTGGCAGCGGTGCACTGGCTGCAGTAACTCACCAAGGCTTTCTCAGCAACCTCCCAAACTTACAAACACCACCACCACTCAGAAGAACAATGGCCGCAAAGAAGCTCAAGAAAACTCATCACCTCCAAAAAAGTCCCTCCAAAACATGTACCATTTTGACTGAAACACATCTCTGTAAAACTAGGCAGCAGAATGAGTTAGCACGTTCTGGAGAGGCAGAAAAAGCGGAGGTATAGTGGGGGAGGTGTGTGGGTGGGGGGGTGTGTGGGTGGGGGGTGGGGTCAGGGGAAAGAGTGATTGCTGGAGGGTGGTGGGGGGGGGGCTTCTCAATCACATTCAGTGGAGAGCAGATAAAGCATGGGGGGGGTGAGGGGGGTGGAGGATGAAGGTGGTGGTTAAGTTTCAGAAACCTTTCACCAATAATTGAAAACACATGAAATTAGAATGGTGGTACACGAGTAAAATGGAGCTGGATTGCAATGTTATTTATAGTCTGTCAGCGTCAGCTCAAACAATAAATATAGCATTCCCAATCTGTCTACTCTCGATCATTGGGACGACAAGTGATAGCACAGGACCTATTGCTACTTTCCTATATTGTTGCAATGTAAATAAAACACAATTTCAATCTGAACAGCAACACCTCAGAGTAACTGGTGTTATTCACTAGCTAGAGGCCATGATCCCCCTCATCCACCCCAATCCTGGCTGCAGACCCAACGTTAAATGAAAGACCAAACAACAGTTCAGGACAGGTATCAGCCATTCTTACCTCTCGGTTCATAAAATAATGGCTGTAAATCCGCAAACACAAACCTGAGCAGGTAACCTAGGCTGACACCTTCAGCTGAGTGTTGCACTGTTGGAGAAGCCACTGTTGGATGATATATTAGTCCAAGGTTTCATCAACTCTATGGGTGTCACAGTGACACAGTGCTCAGCACTACTGCCTCACAGCGCTAGGGATCCGGGTTCGATTCTGGTCTTGGGTCACGGTCTGTGTGGAGTTAGCATTTTCTCCCTGTGTCTGCGTGGGTTTCCTATGGCTGCTCCAGCTTCCTCACAAACTCAAAAGATGTGTGGATTAGGTTGATTGGCCATGCTAAATTGCCCCTTAGTGTCCCAAGATGTGTAGGTTGAGGGGGGCTAGTGGGGTAAATGCGTGAGGGTGTGGGGATGAGGCTGGGGCGGTGGGGAGTGGTGGTAGGCCCAGGTGAGATGCCCTGCTGGAGAGTCAGTGCAGACTTGACGGGCTGAATGGGCTCTCTGCACTGTAGTGATTAATTCTATGATTCTCTGAAGTGAACAATGTAGAAGATCTTGTGAAACTATGCAAAGAAGAGCAGGGGAGTTCTCTCCGAAGTCCTAACCAACATTCAACCCTCAATAAAATCTTATTAAAATAGGTGGAGTTTGAGAAAGAAGGGCTGGATTTTATGGCCTCACTCAAGCGAGACCGGAAACTCCCACCCAAGGTCAACAGGCATTTCTATCGTTTGCCCCTTGCCGATTCCATGGCGGGCGGGGGGGGGGCGTGGGTGGCTGAATTCCAGCGCAGGTCCAAATTTCTGACATCAACTGCTGAAATGAACCTTTTAACTATTCATCACTTCAAGTCTTCTCGTCATTTTGTTCACCTCTGATTGATCCCCCCGTTAAGCTTTCTTGCTTCAGTGAATTTGTCCTTTCTTAATGTAAAGCCTTCCGTTATTTCTATTCTTATCCTAGTGGTTTGTTTGTTGAGTGAGGTTGAGGGAAGATGCAATGCCGGGCCTGAATATACATGTTTAATTCAGAATTACCAAACAAACAGCTTTGGAAACATAAATCTGCAACAAAACTCTGCTTCCTTGTGATGTTGATACCTGTTTCAGCTTTGGTTCATGCTGTGTTAAGGTTACACTGAAATCCTGAGCATCAAATTATAAATTCTGCTTTCTGATGCTTGTTAGTTTTCTGTAATACAACTGAAACTGACTGGAGAGGTTAACAGGATTCATTCTAAATTAGAGCTGTTTGCAGTTTTGAAGTTTTTTGATGTTGAAAACCATTATAATTGATTAAATTTAAGCAACACTGCAGGTCTTAATTGGCTTTGCTGAAAGTAAGATGCAACAAATATTGTGAAGCAACTTCCAACATCCTGCCACTTAAAATTATTAAATCACAAAGTACTTTTTTAAAAGAATATATTGGTTTGTGTGCTCTCCCAACTGACGAGGTTGGTGTTTTGTACCTCGACAATTACAACAATTTGCATTTATATCGTTCCTTAATGTATTCTTTCACGGGAAACATTAACTATCAAACAGAATTTGACACTGGTCAAATGGCATTTAAGGAACATGGTAAGGGAAGAATGAGAGAGGGTGGCTGGGAGATTTAGGAAGAGATTTCCAGTATGTAGCACACACTGAAGGAGTATGGTTTGTACAGAACATGTAACTCAGGAATTCAGTGAAGGAATTCGGCACAGTGAGGGAGGAGGTGTTGTTCTAGAAAGATAGCAGCGGGCCTAGATGCAGGTAGGTGATTCATAGGTGAGTTCAACATTTTTTTGTTCCAAACTAGGACTGGAGTTTAAACTAGAGGAAATATAAGTATTAAATTCATAACCTAATGAATTAAACTGTTTAACATACACTAACTAATTATTGAGCGATATTTCAAAACCTGTAACCCCCAATTAGTTAAGTACAATGGGGATGGTGGAAGGGGTGATGTGTTGAAGGTATAACACGCAGGAGCTGATGGACTCCTATGTGAGCCAAGGCAGCCACAACATGTCTACTGCTCAAGAAGTTTGGGCTCAGAGTTGATGAGTTGGAGGTTGAGCTGCAGACAGTGCGATACATCAGGGAGCAGAGAAATTTAACTGGACATCTTGTTCTAGTTGGCAGTCACAACCCTTACTCTAGGTACTTCAGATCTAGTCTGTGCTGAGGGACAGGAGCATCTGGCTATGAACGAGGTGACAATGGAGATTCAGAAGATAGTACTGGAGGTCAATCAGCCCTGGTCATTCAGGGTTGATTCAGGTCACTTATCCACTCATCAACAATCCCGTTCCCCTCCCCCCCACCTCTCTCTTGCTCATTGCCTTTCCCTCACCTATAGCATCTTTTGCAACCCTCCTCTACACCAATCCTCCTACTTGCTTGCCCTCTTGCTTACTGACTTTCCTTTGCATCACAGCCAGAGTGATATAGAATCCCTATAGTGCAGAAGGAGGCCATTCAGCCCATCAAGTCTGCACCAACCACAATCCCACCCTGACCCTATCCCCACAACTCCATGCATTTACCCTACCTAGTCCCTCTAACACTATGGGAGAATTTAGCATGGCCAATCCTCCTAACCACACATTTTATGGACAGTGGGAGGAAACTGGAGCACTCAGAGTGAACCCACACAGACATGGGGAGAATGTGCAAACTCTACATAGATAGTGACCCAAGTCAGGAAGCGAACCCGGGTCCCTGGCACTTGAGGCAGCAGTACTAATCAGTGTGCCACCATGCTGCCCCATGTATGTTGACGTTTTATTGCATGGGGGTTTAGTACAGCGATGTCTTGAGACTGCATCTGGAGTATTGGGTAGAGTTTTCATTCCCTTACCTAAGGACGGATAAATTGTCAGAAAAGGAATGCAAAGACAGTTCACGAGACTGATTCCTGGGAAGGTGGGATTAACCCATGAGGACAGATTGAGGAGACTGGGCCGTGGAGTTTAGAAAAATGAGGTGATCTCATTGAAACATACAAAATCTTTTCAGGGCTCAACAGTGTAGATGCAAGAAGGCTGTTACCCCTGATTGGACAGGGGTTTATAACCAGGGGGCAGAGTTTCAGAATATGAGGTAAACCATTCAGGACTGAGATGAGGACGGATTTCTTCACCCAGAGGATGTTAACACTTTGGAGCTCTCGACCTCAGATGTCTGTGGGGGCTCAGTCAGTGGGTGGAATTTTGCACTTTGTACACAATGCTGGCTGAGATGGGAAAACTGATATGCAGCTCTCCAGCTGCAGAGCCGAGTTTTCTCTTCAGACAACCTGGCACTCTGTTTTTTTTTGCCATCACAGTGGTGGGACAGGGCCCAATAGAGCTGGCAATGCCCACTCCACAAAGATCGGGGCACTGCTTTTACAGGGTGTTGATGGGGGTTTCTCCCGAAGCTATGTATTGCTAAATTTAAGCAAATACAAAGGCTCACAAAATACAATGTACTAGTTTTAAGACGCAATTTTATTTAACCAAATGATCGGATGGGAGAATGATAGAAAACAGCCCAATGTCACTCTGAAGAACAACGATTATACATTCCCAAAATCATATTGCCCACCTTTCTGGGAGCATTATCCAGTAAACATTAATACAAATCAGCCAATGATCATCCTGTCATTAACTCCAGCCAATAACAATACATATCCTGACCTCATGGGATTTCATCTGTCATTAGTTACAGGCATTACCTGCCTACTGTTACTCAGCAGTATGAGACATTGGACAGTGAAATGGGGGAATGATTCCCACTGAATTGAACTCATGTGACTCTCATCTGACCCTGAGAAATCCCTTGTATCTTCCTCCCACCCACGTTATTAGCTCAGAGCTGTATAACTCTATTCATCATATCAGCATTGGCAGCCATCTTGTTCCCAACAAATGCTGATAATGTAGCCTGCATTCAGTAGAACTTGTGTTCTCTGAAATGCAGGCACTATCTCCTGCCTCATCCATCAGGCCCGGCTGTGTTTCGCCATTGGCTGAAGCTTTCACAAAATGTCACTAAAAGCAAATGTCAGGCATTTTACAAATTCAAAATACACGTTTTAAATGAGAAATACTTGATATTCATATAGGGCTGTCTTCTATCGCAACAGCCCTTGTCAGTGCTCTCCATAGTCTAAGATCATTCATTCGTAAGTCAGTATTGTGTTAGTGTTCTTAAACCCATGATTATGTGTTTTTATTAACCTAATTAACCCCCCTACATCACAGGGCATCTCAATCTGTGCTGAAAACAATATTCTCAGCACCACCACCCCCCCAGCCCACACATCCCGCTTCCCCACACAAGCACTGGGGCAACCCCTGTCCCTTCCATGGATAAGGGGAACTCCCCAAACAAACACTGGGGCATACCTCACCGCCACACATAAGGGGAACCCCCACTGGAGCTCCCCAGAGAGCTCACCCTCCCCAGGTGGTCACTGCCAGAGGGCTGGGCACTGCCCAGGTATACCCCTTCCTCCTGGGGAGGGTGGGGGAGTATACTCACCATTGCACCCCCCGCACGTTCTCCTCAAGGGGCAGGGAAAACCAGAAAATGATTCTTGCCGGTGAGAACCTCATTTTCCCATTCTCCAGTAGTTTTGTGTCCGCATTGCCTTTTGCACTCACGGCTAACACAGGCGCAAAATCACCCCCATTATATCCAAGGCAGAGACTGACAGATTTCTACATAGCAAAGACATCAAGGGATATTGGGATAGTGTGGGAAGCTGATGTTGGAGTAGAAGATCAACCATGATCTCATTGAATAGTGGAGCAGCCTCGAGGGGCTAAATGGCCAACTTCTGCTCCTATTTCCTATGCTCCTACGTTTAGGTTCATGACCAGTCAAAGGTGGTGTGCAGCAGATGAGGTATCTTTCTGCTGGATTTGGGATATGTAGGAGCTTTTTTCCATGAACGTGGGACTTGGTTGGAGCATGGGAGAGAAGGTGGAGCATTAGCCTGGGCTGTCAGCTGTCCATTGACTTTGGGGTACAACTGTCCAAGGGAGGGAGATCAGGCCATGATTACTTTAAGAAGGCATGATGTGGGTATGCCGGCGTTGGACTGGCGTAAACACAGGAAAAAGTCTGACAACACCAGGTTTTAGTCCAACCTATTTATTTGATAATATTCTCACTAGCTTTCGAGGGGACAGCCTCTTCGTCAGGTGAACTCTCCATTCACCTGACGAAGAGGCTGTCCCCTCGAAAGCTAGTGAGAATATTATCAAATAAATAGGTTGGACTAAAACCTGGTGTTGTCAGACTTTTTACTACTTTAAGAAGGAACAGAGGGAAAAGAACTTGATATCAGCAGGAAAGTCAGACTCTAAGAAAAGCAGCTCAAGTATAGAGTGGAGATCAAAGGTGAATGAGAGCAGATAAGCCCCGAGGCTGGGAGAGTTGTTAGTACTGAGGGCAACTCAAAGTTGATAGAGGGTGGTTTGAGGGTCATAGAGGGCTTGGGTGATGAAGAGATGGTCAAGGGTAATGGAGGGAAGATAAGGGTAACTGACAGAGGGTGCAAGGTGCAGCGTAGTTCCAGGGTTATTGTCTGAGTGTCCAGGGACACAGCTATGACACCTGGAAGAGGTGGTCGGAGATCAGATTGACAAGGAAATTGGCCATGGCAGGGTACGTGGGAACCAGGGTGTCTTCAATGCACAACAGTGGGCTCCCCATTGGGCCACAGTCAGGAAGGAAGGACAAATAGACTGTGCTGACTAGATCTTTGCTGGCCTTCTATCCACAGGTCATTTCAGACAGACAGGATGGGTCTGGCTCCCCCCATGTTTTCCAGTGCTGTGCTGGTGGAGGAAAGCCCACGGCAAGGACCAGGTGCAGCAATGGCCAAAACAGTAACAAATGGCAGTAGCAGAAGTCAGGCTTTGTAAGCCTACACTACCAGGCCACTCTGGAGTTCCACAGCGGATATGTGTGTCATCTCCCAGCCTGCCACGTATAGCCGCACAAGGGAGTTCACCAACGAAAGGGTCAAAAGGGACACTGGTTTTGTGTGATTCACCACAGACCCTGAGGACCAGGCAGCTCCATCACCAGATCCCCACAAGTACAAGGGGCAGTTAACTGTACACATGTGGCACTGAGAGCTCCCTCATAACAGCTATTAACTAAAGAGGCATTGATTGCATCAATGTATAACTGGCTTGTGAACAGTGAATCCTGCAGGAGTGCGCTCATTTCCCAGGGAGCTCTCATAACTTGTACATTCTCAGTCACCCTCAGGTGCCACAACTGTTTGCTCCCCCTGTGCAACTATAAGGAAGGCTCCTGCGTGGCAGGGATACCTTCAGAAGACCTGGCTCCTGACACCAGTATGGAACACATGAATCCTATCTGACGAGAGGTACAATGGATCCCAACAAGGACAACAATGGAAAAAAACCTCTCCCTTTTTCTGGGCCCTCACTCAGAGAGGGAGGGATGGAGAGAGGAAAGTGATGAGCAGGAGAGGAGTCATGAAGGGAACTGACGAGTGGGAGGGTCAGTGAACAGGAGAGAGGGAGGGTCAACAAGGGGGAGAGCAGGAGAGTGGGAGAGGGGTTGGGACTGGGAGTGTCAGTGAGCAGGAGAGTGGGAGAGGGGTTGGGACTGGGAGTGTCAGTGAGCAGGAGAGTAGGAGAGAGGTTGTGACTGGGAGTGTCAGTGAGCAGGAGAGTGGGAGAGAGGTTGTGACAGAGTGTCAGTGAGCAGGAGAGTGGGAGAGGGGTTGGGACTGGGAGTGTCAGTGAGCAGGAGAGTGGGAGAGAGGTTGTGACTGGGAGTGTCAGTGAGCAGGAGAGTGGGAGAGAGGTTGGGACTGGGAGTGTCAGTGAGCAGGAGAGTGGGAGAGAGGTTGGGACTGGGAGTGTCAGTGAGCAGGAGAGTGGGAGAGAGGTTGGGACTGGGAGTGTCAGTGAGCAGGAGAGTGGGAGAGAGGTTGGGACTGGGAGTGTCAGTGAGCAGGAGAGTGGGAGAGAGGTTGGGACTGGGAGTGTCAGTGAGCAGGAGAGTGGGAGAGAGGTTGGGACTGGGAGTGTCAGTGAGCAGGAGAGTGGGAGAGAGGTTGGGACTGGGAGTGTCAGTGAGCAGGAGAGTGGGAGAGAGGTTGGGACTGGGAGTGTCAGTGAGCAGGAGAGTGGGAGAGAGGTTGGGACTGGGAGTGTCAGTGAGCAGGAGAGTGGGAGAGAGGTTGGGACTGGGAGTGTCAGTGAGCAGGAGAGTGGGAGAGAGGTGGCAAGTGGGAGGGTGGGGGAGGGAAGCAGTGAATGCCATAGCCAATAACCTGGAGAGAGGCAGCAAGCAGGAGAGAGGTAGAGAGCAGAAGAGACAGTGACTGTAAGGGACAGCAAGTGGGAGGATCAGAGAAAGATGTGATGAGCAAGAGAGTATTTTTAAAATTCTACAAGTGGCCTGATTAAAATGTTTCTTTACCCTAATTGCCCCTCACTGTTAGTGACCACTGTTTTAAGAGGAATCTAGATGCTCACATGAAGGGGGGAAAGAATGGAAGGATGTGTTAATAAGGATAGATAATGTTAATGAGATAAAGTCAGGTGGGGGAGCTGTATAAACAGCAACACGTTGGGCTGAATGGCCTGCCTCTATGCTGTATAATTCAATCTAATGCTCTGCTTACTTTATAGCATAGCTGTCAGAATCAAGGTGGCCTCCAGCAGCGGGGAAGTGCAGAGGAAGAAGTGTCATCTGTCTCCAGATGTGGCTCTGTTCAAAGTCAGTGCATGGCCCAATTCAAACACAGTTTGAAAGCAGCTGCCTTCCCGCACTGTTTATCACTTAACCTTAGGAGCCAAACACCCATCAACTAAAAGCCATAAAGCCTTCCCTTGCAGGTATATTTAACCAAATAGAATGTGCTCATTTAATTAAAACATTTTACAATAATCCCTCTCCAGACACATGAATCATAGGTAAAATTAGCATCCTGCATACACTCTGAGCTACCTGATTATCATATTGCATAATCCCTGCCTTCCTCGCCACTCCACAGAGTGCTTTGTTGCTAGGAAAAACAGGCCCAAAAAAAATCATTTTCCTCTCGGAGCTTTTGAGAACAAATGTTAGAAACCACAGAAGGAGGCAATGGGTCATGACAGTACAATATCATTGTCCTGAGTAAAGGAGGACACTGCCCATGAAGTTACATTGTTATGCAACACCTCCTACTGGAGGGCAAATTGACACAGTTGTTAGCTCAGGTTCAAATAAGACAGTAAAAGAGAGTGAGAGATAGTTAGTGATGTGACCCTGCTGATAAATGAGAGAGGGAGTGGACTCGCTGAATAAACAGTATACTCTGTACTGGCATTCAGCTGATAAAATGCTCAATCATTTAAAAGATAATCACACAGAAACAAAAGGTCACTCTTAATGGTTAACAGTGCAGACGGTTTTATAATCCAAAGACTCTCGTTGATTTTACTGTTAATAACAGGCCGTGCATTTTAAACCCTAAACTGCCTGCTAGCTTGGAAGCAGTGCTGTAATTTGCAATTTGTCAAACCTAATGGACACAGCTGTTACTCTGAGGCTGATTCACCACAGTGACTGTTTTAGCTCTTTCTAATTCTCTGAGAGCACTCCAGAGGTCTCTATTTCTTCCCCCCTTTTCCTACTAAGACTTTGCTACGTAAACACTAAGCTCCCCCACTCCGATCCACGTGGAGGTCTACCTTGCCTCCCAGTTGGGATTCCCAACATTTTTTATTCATTCTGGGACATGGGTGACACGGGCTGGCCGGCGTGCATTGCCCATCCCTAATTCCCTCGAACTGAGTAGCTTGCTGGGCCATTTCAGAGGACAATTGAGAGTCAACCACATTACTGTGGGTCTGGAGTCAGATGTAGGCCAGTCCAGGTAAGGATGGCAGATTTCCTTCCCTAAAGGACATTAGTGAACCAGATGGGTTTTTTTTGCCACAATCGACAGTGGTTTCATGGTTATCAATAGATTCATAACTGCAGATTTTTTTATTCAATTGCAATTCCACCATTTGTTAAAGTTTATTTATTAGTGTCACAAATTGGCTTACATTACACTGCAATGACGTTACTGTGAAAATCCCCTAGTCACCACACTCCAGCACCTGATCACAGAGGGAGAATTTAGCCTGGACAACGCACCTAACCAGCGCGCCTTTTGGACTCTGGGAGGAAACCAGAGTGCTTGGTGGAAACCCACTCATAGACAGGGAGGCTGTGTGGACGCTGCACAATGTCCCAAGCCGGGAATTGAACCTGGGTCCCTAAGTTGTAAGGCAGCTGTGCTAACCACTATGCCACCTCATCTGCCGTGACGGGATTCGAATCCGGCTCCCCAGAACATTACCTAAATTGCTGAATTAATAGTCTTGCGATAATGTCACTAGGCCATTGCCTCCCAGTTCTGGTTGGAAATACCCTGGAGGTTTTGTCAGCTGACTTCCAGCTGCCCACTGCCCCATCCACCCCCAGCGCTGGTCACCTGATGTCTCTATCTTGACTGAGTCCGGCCTTCCACGGCCGACTGAAGAACCTTTCACTGTCTGGATGACTCACGACTGTCTGCCAGTCTTTTACCTGTCTTCTTACAACTAATAGCCAAAAATGTTGGAAGAAATAAAAAAAATACGTTATTCATAGCCTTTCTGGTTTTTCTCCCAAGTGTCCCTCACTGCAACAAGATTAGACCTTAATTGCTGAAGATTCCAGGGCAGCGCAGGAAGGTTGGCAACCCCACTCTGGGTCACTTCTATGTTCTCTTGTTAGATGAGTCTGATCTCGACTCATTTACATACTTTTGAACAGAATTGAGTGTAAAGTGCTGTGGAGTATCCAATGGTTGTAAAAGCAACGAGACAAGTACAAATCATTTCCTTTTTCCTTTCCTATGGCAGGTGTTCTCAACCACTTTGCTTCTGAGCTCTGCTGCCCCAGCGCACCCCTCCCGCCCATCAGTATTATAAACATTCCGCTCACTGCTTGCAACACAACGCAGTATGTTTTCTGCATACAATTGAATTACACATTTAAATATCTACCTTCATTATTTTTGATTTATTGACTTAGTATGAAACGTGGAGCTTGTGCTAGGCAGCAGACGGAGACTCAGGTGAAGGTTGTCACGATGTGTTGCAGCTTGGTGCCTCCTTGCTCCTGTGTTATTTCTGAAGCTCAGTTAATGAATGCCTGGCTCCATTGAATGGGTGCGGTGCCCAAGTACGGATTTAAAAATTCATTTGCGGGGGCAGATTGCACAAATATTGCATATTGCAAATTCCCAATTTTTTTTGAGACCCCCTCAAAAGTCCCATGGAGCCCTAGGCCCCAAGGGGTCCTGAACCCCTCGATTGTAGCCGCAGTCCTATCCTACATCACTGAGCTGGACTGGCTGCTAGTGCCCCATTGCCTGACATTTAAAATTCTCATCCTTGTCCTTCAGTCCTTTCATGGCCTTTCTCCTCCCTATCCCCAGGACAATCTACTACTCAACAAGTAGCCCGTCTCCCATACATTCCCATTTACAGCAATGAGGTAAGAAACCGATATGGTGTTAGGAGGGGTGGCAGGATGGAAATGATGGGTCAGAGTTCAAGTGGCTTAAACATGAGAATGAGAATCTTTAACCAAAGACGACCAGGATCCAATTTAGATCAGTTAAGAAAGAGGTTGACGGCTGAGAAAGAATGCAGGGCAATTTAATACCCTCCCCAGCTTAGTTTCAGGGACAGCATTTTTTCAGGCAGCAGGGCGGTGGATAGGGACTGTGCTAGCTTCCCATTTCCACCCTGATTAGGCCCATGGACAGCCCCATGAGCAATCAAGGCCCTTACGTGTGAAATCAATGTCCATTTACAGGTCTCATCCCATCCCCAGTGGTATTAAAGTAATGGTTGGCAAAGTGGTTCACTATCCCAGGAGTACAAGAAAACCCTTGTGCCGGCTCCCCAAGGGGGAGGGTCCCACATTCAAAGACACTCAGTGCCAGCTCCTGCTCCAAGGACCCACCCCCCCCCCCCCCCCCCACCTCCAATCAACTGCATGCCTGGGCCCATGCACAATCCGAGGCCTCAGCTGGGTGTCCTGACAACAGCTGCCACCACTCCCTGGGGGTTACTCTCACTCAATACAGCTTCTAGCCTCTAATTGGCCAGCAGCTCTCTATAGCCAGGGCCTCTATCGCTGGGGTCCTTAATCGCATGGAAATTCATTGCTGGCCTGTCAAGTGTCTGAAAAGCACAATGCACCATCTTCTCCCTAAATAAGGCTCTCACTCATTCTCTAACCAATGAGCGTCAAAGATTACTACACAAAATAAGAGCTCTGGTATAGAGATAACATACCATCATGGACAGAGGATTGGTTAGGTAGCAGGAAGAACAACAAAGGGATAAAAGGGTCAGTTTCAGGTTGGCGGGCTATAACCAGTGAAGTGCACATGGATCAATGCTGGTGCCTCAACTCTTTACAATATGTGAGTGAGTTGGAAAGAGTAGATAGAGAGAAATTCTTCCCATTCGTATAAGGATCTTGAATGTGGGGACACAGATTTAAAATAATTAGCAACAGAAGCAAATGCAATATGAGGAAAAGATCTATTTCACACAGTGAGTGGTTAGGGTCTGGAATGCACTGCCTGAGAGTGAGGTGGAGACAGATTCACACAGTGAGTGGTTAGGGTCTGGAATGCACTGCCTGAGAGTGAGGTGGAGACAGATTCACACAGTGAGTGGTTAGGGTCTGGAATGCACTGCCTGAGAGTGCGGTGGAGACAGATTCACACAGTGAGTGGTTAGGGTCTGGAATGCACTGCCTGAGAGTGCGGTGGAGACAGATTCACACAGTGAGTGGTTAGGGTCTGGAATGCACTGCCTGAGAGTGACGTGGAGACAGATTCACACAGTGAGTGGTTAGGGTCTGGAATGCACTGCCTGAGAGTGAGGTGGAGACAGATTCACACAGTGAGTGGTTAGGGTCTGGAATGCACTGCCTGAGAGTGCGGTGGAGACAGATTCACACAGTGAGTGGTTAGAGTCTGGAATGCACTGCCTGAGAGTGACGTGGAGACAGATTCACACAGTGAGTGGTTAGAGTCTGGAATGCACTGCCTGAGAGTGACGTGGAGACAGATTCAATCAACACATTTAAAAGGGAACTAAACAGTTATTCAAACAGGAAGAACATTCAGGGTTCTGGAGACAAGGCAGGAGAATGGCAATCAGTGGAATACTCATTCAGAGAGCTGGTACAGACACAATGGGTCAAATGGCCTCCTCCTGCGATTTTGTGATTCTGTGAAATTTCACAGCCTATCCACTCCCATGACATTGTGACACATCACTGCTCACAGGCGTGTTCCTTCCAACAAGTGATCAATTATTAAAACAGGTTCTTTTCTCCGTCTGGGAGACATCTGATGTGCAGTTTATTCAACAAATTGATAGCTCAAAGAAAATGTCTTTTTGATTTGCGTTTTTGCCCGTAGCGACAGGGAAGTGTGGGGAAGACCAAGGGTTTGGCAAAAGTCAAAATCAGAAAATGCAATTTGGAAAGTACGGCAAGGCTGGAATTTTAAGGGGATGGAAAGAGTTTCTGGATGAACCAAAAATGGCACCAGAGTCCTGATTCCAGAAGTCCCATTCCCACTATTTTCAGCGAGGGAGGGGGAACTAGGTTCATGCTTTCCACATCCACAGGTCACAGAGACAGCTGCACATGTAAAAGGCAGCTGCCTTCAAACAAATCCAATTCCATTAGTAGGGTGTCCAGAAGTGTGCTTAACACTTGTTGGGAGACAATCTAAACTTACCAGAGTTCTTGGGACAGAATGCAAAAGGTACCCTTCTGAAGAGGTAGGCGAGGCCAAAGAGAAGATATTCGGACAGGTGACCAAAAACATGGTGAAAAGAAGAATCATAGAATCCCTACAGTACTGAAAAAGGCCATTCAGCCCATCCAGTCTGCACAGACCACAATTCCACCCAGGCCCTACCCCTGTCACTTCACATATTTACCCTGCTAATCTGCCTGACAATTAAGGGGCAATTTAAGAAAAGCGAGGCTGAGTGGTTGAGGGAGGGGATTCCTAAATTAATGACCCAGAGATTTGAAGAACAACCTGCCAGTGATGGTGATCAAAAGTGGAGGTGCTGAAAAGGCCAGTTTTGGAGGATTGAAAGCAGTGATCTTGGAGCACCCTAGGACTGGAGGAGCTTAGAGTCGGAAGGGGCAAGGCCATTGCAAGATTTCAAACTGGGAGTCAATGTAGATCAGAGAGAAAACAATTAACAGATGCATGGGATTCGTTGTGAAATCGGATATGGGGCAATGAAGTTTCCTCAAACCTCAATAGACGAGTTGCAAACTGCTGTAAGATACATCTTGCGACAACTGGTGAAGTAACGTTTCACCTCTTGGTGTGCAAGTTTTAAATAGCATCGTGTTTGACGGAGGTCATGTTTGGGCTACTTGTTTGCTCTAGCTCTAAACCTTCAAAAGGTCTTATGCAACCCTTGTTAGAATGTAATTAGTGACATCTTTGTATTGGGTGAAATGTGACCAATGGGAACAAGATGTAAGAGTCAGCTGACCCGGTAAACCTTGGAACCAATTACAGAGTGATGTAGTAGTCAGCTGATTCACTATAAATAAGGAACTATGTAGAATTGTGCGAAGCTTGGAGTGGCCCAGGGTGAGGCCTCAAGTTTGGAGTTATGATGTTTCTTTATTAAACCCTTTCTTTGATTTATGAGTTGGAGTAAATTTTGTTGTATTTTCATTAGCTGCATTTTGAAGCTTTCCTTCTGAAGAAGCAACCCTGACTTTTATTGTCTCATTGTTATTGGAGGCCATTCAGTGTCACAGCCCAGTGCTCCCCACCTCCTCTTTAAAACATTCTTCAAAATCTACCTCTTTGACCAAACCCTAATCTCTGATGTAGTTTGTGTCAAATGCTGTTCAACAACATTTTTGTGAAGTACATTAGGACATTTGGTGGCGCAGTGGTTAGCATTGCTGCCTCACAGTGCCAGGGACCTGGGTTCAATCCCCGGCTTGGGTCACTGTCTGTGCGGAGTTTGCACATTCTCCCCATGTCTGCATGAGTTTCGTCTGGGTGCTCCAGTTTCCTCCCAGAGTCCAAAGATGTGTGGTTTAAGTTGATTGACACTAAGGGGCAATTAAGCATGCCAAGAGGGCTAACTAGAATAAATGCGTGGGGTTATGGGGATAGAACCTGGGTGGGATTGTAGTCAGTGGAGACTCGATGGGCTGAATGGCCGCCTTCTGCACTGTATGATTCTATTTCACTATATTAAAGGCAGAATATAAATACAACTCGTCATGTGGTTGAGTTGCAAGGTTTGTTGTCTCAGAAGACGCTATTTGCACAAAGTTTCACTGAAACAAGCATTATTTTTGCTGAATTAATAAGTCACTCCTAAATTGTTGCTGTGAGTTTGAAATAATTTTTGCTTTTCTTCCATGTTATCAGTCAATGTCTCCGAGTAACTGTCGGAATTGCTATTTTAAACTTTGTCCTGGTTTTCTCGTGGAGACTTGTTTCAATTTTTCATCCTGTCCTTGACTTCCCCACATCAGGGACTATTCCCTGGCTGAAAAAGCAGCAGACAGCTGAGTAGGTCTCACACTCCACCAGGCATTGGGGTGTGGGGCTGGTTACCAACCCTCCAGAGTCTCCTGAAGTTGCAGATTAATCTCCAGCGGTCCATTGTGAGGAAAATCCCAGGAGAAATGTCCCCACGGCTATTTTTTTTTAAATAAAAATATGGGAGTTGCCCATTTGACTGCTGATTGGAGGAGGGAGGGACATGTGGCCAAACTTCCAGAATGCACCAGAGCAGAGTATTCAACCCCAACCAGGTTGCTGACTACCTCGTTACGACTTGTACTTCTCCCTGACAACCTGGTCTTGACTTGACGTCAAGCCAAGTGATGGGGTCTCAGAATCTGACCATGCCAGGGTTATAGCTGACCCTCCTGCCATTCTAAGGCACTGCATCATTCCTGGGGGAGTCTTTGTGCTTAATCATCGACTTTCCCACATGATAATAAAAGGGCCTAACAGCAGTTTGAGGACACCCCCCCTTTATATAAAGCTATACAATCAAGGTCCCCATGCACTCCAGACATTCTCTCTTCCGCCTTTGGGAAAAAGATGCATAAGTCTGAGGTCACGTAGCAACCAACTCAAAAACAGCTTCTTCCCTGCTGCCATCAGACTTTTGAATGGCTTTACCTCGTATTGATCTTTCTCTGCACCCTAGCTATGACTATAACACTACATTCTGCACTCTCTCATTTCCTTCTCCCCTATGTACAGTATGCCTTGTCTGTATAGTGCGCAAGAAACAATACTTTTCGCTGTATGTTAATACATGTGTCAAGAATAACTCAAATCAAGTCAAGATGGGCTGCTCTGAATACAGTCGAATCCATGTTCTAGAAAACCAGTTCTCCATGAGGAGTTAAGGGGCCTTAACCGAACTGTTACATTTTGAAATACTTAATGGTTGAGAAGCCTGGAGGAACAAGAGAGCTCTGCCCCATCACCCAGAGCAATTAAGACCCTGAGCACTGTCTCTCCCACCCACCCCCCACCTTCCCCAGATTGTCATCTCCACTCCTTCCTCCCCTCCCACCTCAGGACTCACCCTCCTTCTCTTCCTCTCCTGAGCACGCCCAGCTCCAGCATGACCTTCCTGCATCATTGCCAGTGCCCCAGGATCCACATGTTGTCCAGGCAGCTGCCTGGGGAGGGCTGGACAGTCTCAGATTCACCACCCCGATATGCTGATATATCGAGGGGGCCTCCAGGATACCTGTTCCACTTCCAGACCGCTGCAGACCAATTTTTAGGTCTTGTCCTCTCCGATGCACAGCTTAAGAAGCGAGAGCTGATCTAGAAACAGAAAATTCTGGAAATACTCACAGCACAGGCAACATTTATGGAGAGAAACAGAGTTATAACACGCAAAGCTGATGATCTAGGGTCAAAACTGGGTAAAAAATAATCCAAAGTTTCAAACTCAAGTTCCTCTGCCTGAACAAACCCTGCCACCTGACAAAGTAATTTCAGGATTTTGTTTTTATTTTTCAGGTTTCCAGTATCTGCAATGTTTAACTTTTGTCCAAGTTTGCACTGTGTTTGTACTGATCATGAGATGGTAAAACAGTGACACTGTGTGGTCACTACAGTGAATTACAATTGCGTTCAAATATAAAATTATTTCCTAACAGGCACAAGGCAGTCTCTTTAAACTGTTTTGCAGAATAGTGGATCAAATGTTGCGATAGGAATATTAGTGAGGCTATCTCAATGTGCCATCACTTTATGTAACTGTGGAATAATCCTCAGATATTTCTCAGGGTATCATTCCCCATGGATTCCATTAGAATGGAGCATTTCTTTCAATCTATTTGTGTTTGAGAAGTGGAGAGTGACAGCTGTATGTAAATCACAGTCATTTCTCAAACAGAAAATAGATTGAGGCTGAAAACCTTCATTTAGTAGAACCCACGTGAATTGTTCAACTTGAAACGGCAGTGGGAAGCAGATTCAATATTAACTTTCTAATGGAATTTGGATAAATTTTTGAAGGGGAGAATACTTATAGGGCAGTAGGGAAAGAGCAGACATTATTGGATCGCTGTAGCAAAGAGCCAGCCCAGGCACAGTGAGCCAAATGGCCTTCCTTTCGGGTATGGTTCTGGATAAGAGCACAGGCTCTCTTTTCAATGAGCTATCAGGGGTCTTGGGATGCAAAAGATATACATGGTACTGATGACTGCAAGCTCTTTTAATTTGCAGTCTAAACAATAAATCATCTATTGATTCTTGTTTGCCTCTGTGAAATACACTAATGTTTCTTATTCTCTGCACACAGATCTTTAATCTCAAACAAAAGGGAGGTTTATCACAGACCTATTGCGAGGATGACGTGCATTGCTGTATAAACCCCTTTTGATCGCATTAATTTCGGATGCTTGGAACTAATTACATCAAATTTACTAACTCACGTGGACTGTGCAAAGAAAAACATCCTGAAACGGTGAAATTAGCACACAGATCGTTTTGCCAATTATGATTTGGAGTGTCGAATTCTCAGATCCAGGAATCAATCACTTCCATTTTTCTTTGCCATGCCGATGATATCTATCATACTGGCTAATCACCAAGACTGAGGACGTCCCTTTGGGTTTCTGACTGGGCCCCTGGATGCTTGTGACCCAGGCAGAGATGCGGCCTTTTGCTGAAGAAGGTTAGAGAGAGAAAATTGGATCTATGAATAACAAAGCACACACACACATACACACCAGAATGATCTGATATCCTCTGTCAACATGAAGCCATTAGCAATCTGCTGCTGCACCAGGCATGTTAATAATGAATGAGGCACACTCCACACAACCAAGGCTACTACACGGACCAAAACCACTGCTTGAAACAAATTCTCCAATTCCAATAACAACCATCACTCGCTTTGGCAGCCAATTTGTCTCAAGGTTCTGCCTCAACAAAGGGTCTCACCAAAACATTCACCTCTTTCTCCTTTCCCAGATGTATTTCCAACATAGATATTTGTTGCCCATTTTTCTAAAAAAAAAATCAACATTACAGTCCTTGCACAAACTCATGGAACTTTTGATGCAAGAAAATGCTACATAAATGTGAGTGCTGATTTGGTGTATGGTGTTGATTTTTTTTTCTATTTTTGGTTTGTTACTTAACATTCCCATTTCTCTACATCTGACAGAATTGAATTAACAACCTGCTTCCCTTTTGCAAAGGCTGCCACTTTAGGCAGTTTCTCAACAGCCCTGAGCTCTCTGGCAATACCAAGCACCAACTTACAAAGTACTTTCTCCCAATGTTGCTGGAAGCAATATCCACTGAAGGAGAACAAAAATGGGAAAGAGAGAGGAAGGCAGATATTGTGAGCAACCCATTAGCCTGTTTCCACTTTGTTCAACCATGCTCAAGTTCTTTTTCCACCTATCCTGTGTCAATCTGCCTACAGGATTTTCTGTCTGCTTGCAGATTTCTTGTTTAGCCTGTGGTGTGGTTGCTTTACCTGTAGATTGTTTTTTTAACCCATCAGGTCGGTGTTGGTCCTGGGAGGTTTTCTCTCTTCCTGTAGTAGGTTAGCTCTGCTTGTACGGGCTTCGAATTGCTGATGCTGCAGCCCTGTCTATCCATGGCTCCACAGCTTAGAAAAGACAACACCGGCGACACAAAGGACAGGGTTAAAAAAAAATTACCATGGTTGTACTAACTTGATCTATTCCCAGCAATGGTCAGGCCCGTGACCATGAAGGAAGTGTGACAGAACTCTGTTATTTCTGACTCAATATCCTGTATATCAAGGCCACTTTTGTACAAGCAGGAATCAGAAACACAGAGAGCTGAGGCAGGAGGTTAAGTTACTCTGGGGTGATTCACTGTCTTTACAATTACATGATTCAGAGCAGTTCACAGATGTGTCACTAATGTTACTCCACTTAGGATAGTAAAAGGCATTGGCAGTACAGTGCGAGAGAAGCAGCCGGGAGTCAGTGGTGCAAAAAAGACACAGGTGTTTTGTGGGTCAAATGGACCATGGTGAGAAGCAACATGAGCAACAAGATAAAATGCTGAACTGACCAATGAGAGGGAGAAATAACATCTGAGATGGAATACAGTGTGAGTTTCCTCCAGGTGCTCCGGTTTCCTCCCACAGTCCAAAAGATGTGCAGGTTAGGTGGATTGACCATGCTAAATTGCCACTTAGTGTCAGGGGAACTAGCTAGGATAAACACATGGGGTTATGGGGATAGGGCCTGGGTAGGATTGTGGTCAGTGCACTCAATGGAATGGCCTTCTTTTGCACTGTAGGGGTGTATGGTACTAAAGAAATTGAGGTAGCCTACTGTGTTTGAGGGACCTGTCACTCAGCACAGTCTCTGAAAGCTTGCGTGGTTTTCTTTGGCGATTAGAGAGTGAGGGTGTTTCGTCTTACCTCTTCTAGTTTCTTTATGAGTGCCAAGCCTAATAGTTTGCAGCATAGACAGATTTAACACTTTTAACAAGAGAACCCAGTGATAGGTGAAGAATCTGGTGAGGCCTAGTCCTAACCTTGCCAATCTTAACGGGGGAAACTCATCGGAACAATTTTGAGCAGACACCAGTTTGACAGCCAGCCTGATAGTGGGCAGAAGGCTGCGATTGAGGACCCAAGGGAATGTTGCACTAAGGAGTTGTGTGAGGGGGAGTAATAAGCCAAGACCAGGACGAAGGAACTTACTGATAGCTGGGGGACGGGGGAAGAGAGAAGGAAAGGAGGCAGGCAAGGCTGGTGGGAGCGAAGGCTTCACGAGAGGTCTGCAGACAGCACTCCTGCTCCACCTCTGCATTCCTCAAGAGTTAGTGTTATTAGTTAACAAACACTCTCGAGGCACATGTATGGAGTAAGCAGCACCTGATTGAGATATTGTGCTCTGAGTTAGCACCTGGAGAAGGTGGGAGCAAAAATTACCAACAATAAAGAGACAGAATCAGTATTAAAAACAATGCCTTTTTTTTAATTTTGTGTACATACGCAAGGAAGAAAAACTGCATTGGCGTAACAGTCGCTGAACTGGCACACCATATAATCTCAGAGCTAACCCCAATCACATTAACATACATGCTCAGCAAGACAGCTAGTCAGCAAACTAAAGTAAAAATTATACAGTGTCAAAACATTGCAATATTGAATCAAAACACAAAGGTGAAGTAAATGGCACCGTTCCAGACAAGGTGACTGGATCTCATATCTAATCAATATATATAACCCAAGTGGACTCTGTTCCCTGTACAGTGGAAAAGATAGAACCATTTGTGTCACTATCTCAACCTTGCAGCACGCACAACAGCTGTGCTACAATTACTCCAGCTCAGTGAATGAAAACAGCAATACAAAGAAAAGTCTACAGGTTTTGTTACATGGGAGAGAACCAGCCCACATTTGCTACCATCTGCACATGGTTTTCAACAATGCACCATGGCAAGGGAGGTGTGCTGACACTTGAGGGAAGTTTGGGGGAGTGAAGCTGTATCTAGAGAAAACACAGTCTCTGGTTCAAGACATGCCACTTTCACACTACCAAGTCAGGAGTTTCTCTCTGCAAATGAAAAGGAATCCTTTTCCTGGGCACAATATTAACCCTGGCTTCACACCAGCCTGTAGTTATACCACGATGGGTGTTCAGCTCAGAGTGACTGCTAGACATCTCACATTTCAACTAGGGTGAATTTGCACCTGCAACACAAAGTCAAAAACTACTGTGCATCGACATGGACTACGTAACTAACCTTGTAGATCATTTAAGGCCAAGCAGCTTAGTAACAAGCTCTCAACCTCCAAAGGGAGCACCATGTAGAGCGTGTTTCCACACACAAACTCCAGAAAGTTTGGGGATGATGGAATGTGGGATTGATCAATTACCTCTTCACTAGAGGTATATCTCATTATACCGCACCTCGTAAAACGGGAAAAAAAAAACTTTCCTTCCGCTCATAAACGCAGGTCTACAGAGACAGATTCTATCACTGCCTGCCTGTCAACACTAACCAGGACCTGAAACTAGACCAAGTACAAGTCAGAGCTGTACATTTACTGAGTCACTGACGGAATTCCACACCAGCCTTTCATGGGAAATCAAATAGAAAAACTGGGTCGAAAGGCAGGTGGCTGTATTCTTGGAAGCAGTACATTTGAGGAGTGAAGGTCTCTTTGAGACACCACCACTGGTCGTTCTGGATTTCAAATGTTGGGCTTCACGATGGCTTCAAAAGTGGGAACTGCCCGACAATTTTCCAGACAGTTGGGAACAGCAGATTGTGAAGGCACAAGGCCTAACCCACTTGTGACATTCTGACAGAAAGGAGACTTCTTCCCTCTTCGTAATTCCTTCAGGCAAAATGTAATGTAATCTATATCAATGTCTCGGGTCCACCCCTCCAATCTTATACTAAAAGTGATTTCAAATCAGAATATGCCAACTCCAAAATGGTGAACAATAATTGGAATATACCAGGCACCTACTTGTCCATCTGTGGAGACGTTACCAGGAACAGAATATTTCTGAGGCAATTCAGATATTTATTCCTTACATTTTCAGTTCTGCCCCCATTGATAGGTTTATGCTAGTTAATGGGTCTGACTTCAGCTCACCCTTACAGCTTCATGTGAAACTATCAACATTTTAGAAATAACTGGCAATATTAAAAGAATATTCAATCAATTATTTCACGCATGATTTTGATCTTAAAAAAATCTTTAAAGACTCTGCAAATTGAATCCACGAAAATAGTGTTTTCTTGGGAAATGTAAAGCACATTTCTAATTTCAATTTAAAAGCTTGCCCATCTTTCAGTCACGAGCCAAAGCAAAATTTAACATCACGTTCCAGTAAGATGCTAACAAATGAAACGCAATCCCCCAAGTGATGAAAAGTCCTCTATTTGTGCTTGGGCTATATAGGAGGTGAACCAATAAGCAGTGAATCAACCCAGTGAAAATAAAAACACAGGATAGGAGCCTTCAGCAGAGTCTTGCGTTCTAATGCAGGCAACACTTTACGACCACGCACCAGTTCTTTTACATACCAATCAACTTGCTGCAGATTTACACCATTCGTCTGCCACTCTGATAGCATGTCAGTCAGACCAACAACAACTCTACCTCTTTTGTAATCAATACCTAATTTCTAGCTAGCTTACTTAGGCATGCACGACTCTCACATCCAATTCTTCCTCTCCCCCTCAGCCAAATAGAAAACTTGGGATAAAAAAAAGATGTCTGGGTATGCACCTCAAGTGCCATAACCTCCAAGGACAAGGATCAAACAGTGGAAAGTGGGAATAGGCTGGGGGGCTTACTTTTCACCCAGCACAAGCATGATGGGCGAAATGGCCTCTTTATGTGCTGTTAACTTACTTATGATTCAGTGAAAACTGAGTATAAATAGAACCTTCCACTTTTCCCATCACCTGCTCACTCCAGAGCCAATAAGAATTATCTGTTCACACCAATTTCTACGTGTTGCATTTGCATTCCTCAAACTGGAGACATGGAGCAATTTTAAACTAATCCACCTGCCAGAGAACACAGAAGCCAGCCTAACATGCCACTTGATATTGCTCTCTACAGACTTCAAGAGTGTGTGAACTAGGGCAGTTGTAAAACCAACACTGCACCCATTTCCATGGGAATTCCAGTTGGTGGGTTCATTTAAAATTGCCCCTTTAGTTTGATCAACTTTTCTGGTAAAAGAGGGAAGAGAGGATACTGGCATCCAAAAAATGATAACTATGTCTTGCCCACATCAAGTGTGTGACAGTATACTACATACAGCAGGCACTCTCTTCAGCAATGAGACATTTTGATTTGAATGTGGTCTTTCTCCTCTTCCCTCTCGCTTTGGTACCAACATAAGAGCAACCATTAGGAATATAATGCCCACATAATAGATAATCTTTGAAGGAGACGGGCACCTGAAACACTGCACTAACGTACTGTGGTTGCAAAACTAGCCCATGGTACTTCCTATTCTGCACCTGTATTAAACTTAAAATATAGAATTCTTTATCTTAAAAAAATCAATGAAGATCTTATGGAAGTACATTTACTCCACCATTTCTGAGTAGAAAATTAGATATTATTATTCCTCTACAAGTTCATAAAAGTTAAGTAACTAGAAATTTTCAGCAGCTGGATATAGCCATGTTAAATACCTGTATAGTTTATAGAATATAAATTTGCAAAGCTTCAAGTATGGTTTTGAAATGTAAAGCCATATTACTAACACTCTACACAATTCCCAGAATTGATTAGCTTTAAAACCAATGGAAATGATAATTCAGCAAAGATTAAACTGACAACAATTAATTGACATTTACAATGACCAGGCCGACCCGTCTGAACATTTCAGTGTGACACAAGCCTACGATGAGGCGCTCAGCAACATTCACATTAGAATTCATATGCAAGTCCAATCATTAAAGTATACTCAATACTCACTTACAATTTTAAGAAAGCTTTTTCTTTGGTAAATTTAATTAAAGTACAAATATATTTCATTGGGAATTAGACCATTAAAAAATAACTACAGCAATTAATTTTACTTTCCAAGCTCCTAAAGTATGGCCTTGAAGTTGGAAAGCACTATGCCTGTTTTACCCTTGTAAAATAGGCATCTAAGAGTCCAACATGACAGGTAGCATATGCGTACTCAATTTGCACAGGCTGGCATATTGGATAGGATTTCTGCTTAGGTGTCCAGGGTGTGCTCCTGAAATCGGCATTAGGCCCTTTGCCTACGCCTCCTTTGCAGTATGTGCTGTGCGCTTTGTGGTCAGTTTCTTTATGTGCTTTGCAGGCAAATCAATGGTGCTTGAAAGGACTTGAGGAGTACTGCTCTTGGCTCCTCATTAAATGTGTGGGCTGCAGCCCACCCCAGCTCATGCCCCGAATCAATTGCCATTCATACCTCTCATAGACCCTTCTGAGCCCCTCAACTGACACCAGTGATGATGTTCCCACTATTGCCCACTCACTCCCCCAAAAGCCCACAGCTAATCAGCGATAATCAAATGAGTCCAAGGACTAATTTGCCATGGTCTTGCACCTGCTTTTTTGGACATGGAGAGTGCACCAGGATTGCACCCCAATTCTGACATGATCCAGTTTCTTGACCGTTGATTAGTTGCCTTCCAGTATCTCAACCAAGTGGTTATTGTTCTTATATGAACTTTAATGTTGAATGTTGCCAGGTTATTTGACTGCAGAGACATCACAGTTGAACCTTCTTGCCCTCGCTCAATATTCACCCAATTGCACTCCAGGACGGGTCACCCTAAAGCCATCAGGTGTGGCACGCCTGGCCGATTTCTCCACCCCAACGGCAGAGATACCTAGACCAATTACAGCATCTCTGATGCAGTGAGTTAACTCAGCATAGCATGAGAATCAGACCTGCAACCTTCCAGGCTTAACTACCCATGAAACTTGCTGAGTCATCTTACAGTCAATAACTGTAAAATATTAAGAAAATAATGAAGTGTTTATGAACTTGATTCCTAAAAGGACTCAACTGTAACACCTTTACTGCCATCCTGGCAAAGATTAGCAAACTTCGCACAGACCAGTCATCAAACCTGGAATTTTCCCAGTCTATGTGGCTCAGTTCCGCACTAAGCAGTGCATTTACTAACTGAGTAATTGAGGGAGCTATGCAACCTATTTCTAAATTATCCAATTTTACTAGATGTACAGCATATCAATGGTATGCGATTTTATTATTCCTGACTATACAGACTGCCAGATAGATTTGCATGCCTTTTTTAAAATGTCTTGTACAGTTGTGCAGCTTCAACAGAGTAACCTTAGACCAATGTGATATGTAAAATAGGCTTAACAACATGGATCTTCCTTCTGCACAGGCCTTTTCCTGTTGACTTGCATATATCTTACCATATTATAACACTGTTACAGTATGTGTAGCAACCATTTCTGACATCATTATTTTTAATAAAAGCAGCACAGCAATGAAAGCTCCTCACAGAATGTACCCAGTCAGTGGCTTCTTGACGCAGGTCTCAAAATGCACAGTATACAAGCTCTGCAGGGACCTCGAAACATTTATCAACACCTATAAAACAAGCAGCAGATATAATGCAGCTAGGCAAAATAAAATGGTGCATGCAACACAGGAAATGAAGTTGGAATGGCTCTTTCCCAATAACGTCCAAACACCTTATAAAGTTGCTCTACGCTAATTTTCAATTCCTGAAGGAGGTTAAGATCCAGTTTGTTCCTATTTCAATACCTTCAGATCTGGAGTGGGGTGGCGTACATTTTTACATGTCACTACAGACTTTCATTATTTATTTATTTTTACACTCCTTCCTGATGTTGGCACAATCACTGCTGCCACCGTGCCCCCCACCTCTATTCTTCTACAGCACTCACTATTGAGAAACCAGGCTGTCAAGTCTATACCAATACATGCAATTAGAAATTGTGTAGCTTTGTCTGAGGAGAGACTTGTCCTCTTATTCTCCGTGGCACGTGGAACAACTCAATTCCACTTAGCATAGCAAATACACAATATTACTGGTGCAACTTGGCCTCTCCTGTGGGGATATCAGGAACAAACACTCATTTAAAAAAAAATGTACGAGGCGAGGGATTGAATGCCAAGATTGTTCCTCATTTACTACCTAGGGCTGCCACCAAATTGTGCATCTTTTCACAGAAGCTGTACTAATTCTGCTAGTTTTCACAGTAACTGGTCTACTTCGAGATCCTTGCAAATTTATGAAGTGCTACATGTTCAAACCCCATCAGTGACACTCAGAAAGAAAAGATAAATATAATCAAGAGCATGTGTGACTGTCAAGAAGAACAACCTTTTTCTTTTTCTGTTCTTTACAACCAGGATGCTTTCACTTAAGTATATACAAACAATCAACATTATCTGACCGGGAGTGGAATAACCAAGAGTTTATGGCTGCTTGGGCTTGGATCACATGAGGAGAAGCAAAGAGCATGGTCAGAAACAGGAGCACAAAGACTATATATCAGTTCCAGGCCAGGTTTACAACAGGGGAGGGAATAGCTGGGCTCGTCTTTTCTCCACTCCCTTCAACGGAGGGACAACAGGGCTTAGATTTTTTAAGTTGCAAGCCCTGGTTTTGAATTTTACAGCCGGTGCCAGTTTGGGTTTAGTCACAAAAGGTGCAAACAAACGCCTCTCAGAATCTCTTCAATGTGGCGCAGAGATTTCTGACTGGCATGGAACACCTTGCACAAACGGCCATAAACTCAAATGCCTCTTCTTAAGAAACTAGATTCGCTTTTAAATAGAAATCCCATTCGATGATAAGTGAGAACAAAAAAGGAACCGATGTTTTATTTATAAATTTCCTCAGACGTCAGATAGGATCATTTCCTAAAACCTCTTTTACAAAGGAGGCCACATCTGTTTCGTTGGCATCGTGTATTTTGAAGAAAGCGTGCTCCTGTTGGGAAAAAATGGAAAATTTTCACTGGACTGGTAAATGCAAACTACATTCAAAATTCAACAACTGAATTAGTGAAGGACTTCTCACCATAAGGTCAATGTAGTTCATCCGATCTTTGGGGTTCTTCTGTAAACTAAAAATTAGAAATAAAATCAGGATTGGATAGCTCAATATTAAAAATGCTAGCATGTGCCATGGGGTTTTTATAGCATTGCTACATACTTGTCCAATCTCTATCCCATCCCATCACTGTAACCGCCTCAAGTCATACACCCCTCTGATTAGAGTTCCTTCAATTCTGATGTCTTATGTATGTTTGATTTTGTTTGCCCTACCCAGCTTTCATCTGCCTGATCCCTAAACTCTGGAATTCTCAGCCTAAACCTATCACCTCCATCTCTCTCACCTGCACAAATAACTCCTTATGCAGAGCAGTGCTAGATTTTATCCAGAAACTTCTTGGGACTTGGTGCTACATTAAAAGGTGCTAGATAAAGTTGAGTTAGTTAGCATGAAAGTCTAAATTAAAATATTGTGACAGAGTGTTCTGCTGTTTCTCAAAGACGTGAGGGTTAGAACTGCAGCTAAAGCAAATAATCGGGTTTTCTCTTCATTATCCTGGGCATAATTAGCAAACATACATAGATATCAAGGCAAGAGTCAAGACTCTCAAGGACATAAAAACAAACAAGAGATATGTTAAAAATGTCTTAAATGAATATCAACAATATTCAATTCATTGTTGAGGAGTTATTAAGCCATATGTTCTCTAGAACACGCAAACAAATTTGCCAAGCCTCAAGGATGTGGTTATACATATTTGGGAACACATTTGGAAATCTTATTATGTCTCCTGATTTGTAAACTAATAACAATGACATTTAATATTTGTGAAACATTGCCTTAAAGTTGTCACCTCGATTTATGATTGGAATTTGCTCCCTGCCCCATGCATCCTCCCATCGATTGCCACACCATTCTCTCCGCCAACACCCCTACCACCGCAATCCCCGCCCTTGGCTTCAACTGTGAAACCAGGCAACAAGAACTTGATTTCTACATTATTATAACTGGCCAGTCCCAAGGTAAGTAGTAACGCTTAAACCAGTTTCCACATTTCAATGATTTACCATTGCGCTGTGAAATCCACAAATTCCTTGGAGAAGCGGTCAGCAGGTAATTGTGGGGAAGGCTCTTCCACAACTTGTTTTAGCTGCTGGAATGGTGTCCCCCAGGATTCATAGGGAAATCGTAGGATGGCTAGTTCAATCTGCAAAAATATTTTTTTTAATTGCATTTTAAAATACATAGAATATATAAATATATTATATCACAATTAATTGCAGAAAAGAAAACATGCAACTGACCTTTGAATTTATTAATGCAGCCTTTCTTGTTATATCAGCAGCTACAATCCCACTATATTGAAGCTGTGACAACCCCCACAAGGCCCATGGGGAATCACTGAGTGATCTCCATGGGGCTCACTGAGTATAAGTTCCACTGCCTGTTACCAGGGGAACTCATCATCTGAGCCCTTCATAAGGCAGACCCAGGATGGAGCTGCTGAATTGTAGTCCCAGGTAGGGACTAGTGTGTGTACACCACGGTAGTGGTTTTACTTTGTATTCTATAAATAAACGATGTTTCCTTCTAGTTGGGCTTCCTAAGTCATTACAGAGGCCAAACTCCACTGCAGCACGAGGAACGGCTACACTGTTGAAGGTACGTCTCTTGAACGAGACATTAAACCAAGGCTCTGTCTGCCCCCTCAAGTGGATGTAAAAATTCTGATGACACTATTCCAAAGGAGAGCAGTGGAGTTTCCCTAGTCCCCGGCCAATATTTATTCTATAATCCACATTACAAAAACAGATTAACTGGTTATCAACATATTGCGGGTTCTGGAGGTTTACATTGGAAATGTGACAGCCAATTTGCACAACACTGGAATGTAGTCACTATTGTAAAGTTATTTAACTGATGGTATTGCACCTTGTGATGTCCAGTGTTCATGGAAAGTGCATGTCTTTCTTTTTATATCTTATCTACATGACAATCATCTTTTCATTATGTGATTAAATGCTTATTGAACCAACAAAGCGAGACAGGAAGAACCTCACAGAGGGGATTTTAATGTTTCTGGCCTGTTATTCCACTTTATCCCCCCCTCAAAACAGGTGTAAGTTATCGTTAGGGTACAGTTCCACTAGCACTATAGTCTGTGCTGGACCTAACCCAAATGGCTTTTTGTTATCTCTGTATCGATACCCAGATGGAGACCATTAGTAGTCTGTTCAATTAGCCAGTCCTTTACTCAACCAACATCCATATCCATGCACATCCAACAGGAGTGATTACATCTAAAAACAGTAATGCTCAAAACACCCAGCAGGTCTGGCACCTTCTGTAGAGAGAAAAACAGAGTTAATGTTTCAAACCGAATATGACTCCTTTTTGGGCTCTGAAGAAATCATATTTGATTTGAAATGTTAACTCTGATTTTCTCTCTCGACAGAGGCACTGTTAACCACAGTGCATGTCACTTATCAAGAAAATTGTTAGTTAAACATGTGGGCCAGGATTCTTCCAAAAAAAATTCAAAGTTCCCAATTTGCAGGAAATTGGGAGTAACTCCCACTGGTTTTTTCAGTGCAATTTCCAGATGAATCTCCAACACTGTACATCACAGATTGCCCAGCAAGATTCACTCTGAAAATCTGTGCTCATTCCCATCCAAAAAGTTGGTAACACAGTGCTGAGTAGGTCACTGCGCATGTGCTGATCTGTCAGTGCAGAGACATTACAGGCATGAGGAAAGGAGTAAAGGAACAAGAATCCTGATTTTCTCATACGGTAATGAATGCTGAGGAAAAGTGCCTTAATTGCATACGGACTGGGTATCAAAGCATAGGCCCCCTGATCTGCATGACTTAGTAATGACAGAATAGTGCATTTATCCACACGACTGTCAAAGTTCACTTCCAGTTAGGTGGAGGAACTATTAAAACAAAAATAAATTTTAAAACAGATATTAGAAAGAACTTCAAATTAAAAGTATGACAGATGTTTGTAATAATGTACAGGTTATTGACGTAATGTGTACAGAAGGGGTTTGGAGTAAGTGCACTAGAAAAACAAGCTTTGATGAGCCAAATGAACTGTTCCCACTCCTGACTGTACTCAAGCTTCTTTGATTCTGGAGTTGATGGGGCTACGGGATGAGGTGGGAGAGTACTTAAAGGAAGGGGATATTGTCTTCACAACTGAAAGTACAACTTTGCAAGATCTAAGGAATACAACTCCTGAAAATCTTTCAATGACGGTTAGGCCAGTTGATTTCATTACGTACCATTGTGATTCCTAAGCTCCAGACATCAGACTTCACATTGTATCCTTTTTGGTTCAGATCTGGGTTAATTCTCTCAGGCTGTAAAATAAAACAAACTTGCAGCATGATCAACTAACAGGAATATACGGTGTGAATATTGCCACCATAAAACAGAGTATACAAATAGTGTTACAGAACCATTAGAACTCAACTCTGACTAAAGATGCAATGTCCAGAATGGCCAACTTCTATTTCTGAAGATATTAAAAGTCATAACTTTCCTCTTGGTTTCATAGAACATACATGTTGTCAAACCCAATTTATATTAGATACAGGGCCATAGCAGCAAACCATCTATTTTAAACTCAAACTTGGTAGCCTTTCCCTACACAACAATTCAAGAAGCAACCACTGTGAAAAGCAAAAGGTATTTGAACATGGTTCAGATTGCATGTGCCTCTTCATCAGGCGGTTCATTGCAGAGGCCTGAACCCAGGATCTAGGCTGGAAAACCAGTACATAGAAGCATAGCAACATGGAAAAGAGGCCATTCAACCCTTCAAGCCTGTTCCGCTTTTAATTATAATCATGGCTGATCATCCAACTCAATAACCTAGTCCAGCTACCCCCCACCTCCTTTGATCCTTTCAGCCCCAAGAGTTAATTCAACTCCTTCTTGAAAACATACCTCAACTGCTTTCTGTGGTAGAGAATTACACAGGCTCAACACTCCCTGGGTGTAGAATTCTTCTCACTTCAATTCTAAATGGACTACCCCACATCAGCAGATTGTGACTCCTGGACTTGTGTGCCATCCTTGCTGTATCTACCCTAGTGGTAGTTAGAATTATATAGGTTTATATGAGATCCTGCTCACTCTTCTCAACTCCAGATGAATATAATCCTAACCAATTCAATCTCTCCAACCCATAAATCACTTAAGTATAAGGGACTAATACAAATTGGATGGGTTATATCAGCCCTGGTCCTGCCTAGGTGTAATCCATCCAATTTGTATTAGACCCTCTTCGGTTCCCTCAGAACTAGTCCCAAGTCCCAGGAATCTTTCTTGTTTCTTTAAGAATGGCCAGTGTGGGACATTGAGAATTTACATTGATATGGTGGTGATGTGGAGGGAAGGGGCCAGGGGGCTGGTCATCTATCAAGGACACACCACTTTGACAGGCAGAAGGAGCTGTGTTTTGCAGCACTTGAACTGACAGCATGTAATGGCCAGCTGAGAGTGTTCCCTTAACACCACCGACACTCCACACATAATGAGTACTAATATTCACTGAGAAACATGGTGCTCTCGGTTCATATAAATACTAGAAGACAAGAGACTTAATTCCAAGTTTATACTCACAGCCATGTATGGTTTGCAACCTGCATCCATTGTTTTGGCAACCGAATCTACTAAATATCCACTAATGCCAAAGTCACACATTTTCACATGACCCTCTTTGTTGATGAGAACATTTGAAGGTTTCACATCTGTAAAAGATAACAAGTGTTAGATAACAGACACACAGATAATTATTATGCCCTGTCGAGAAGAGAGGACAAGAGAAAGGGACAAATTAACGTTGAGCAAATATTAAGATTGAAATTTCATGAAGTGTGGGACTTCACAGAACTTTTAAAATCCTGAAACGTGTTGTCTCCTGGCTATTGTTTACCTACATATAGGGCAGGTAAAGGCATATGCCAGACCACAGTGGACATGGGTCCACTTGTAGGAGTGTTTAATAACACTATAATAGAGCGTAATATTTAATCTAAAATGCAAGTTGCATCAATACACATTCCATGAGAGCAGTTTGTTGATTCAAAAGGAAATATTACAGCTACTTTTGCCAATTCTGCACATTTCTTCCATTTTATAGTCTGTCTGCTTAGAGTGTCAATTTCCATTCTTTACTATTCTTTACAAAGCCAGAAGCTGCAGGCATTTATCAGTTCTACAGTTCACAGAGCCTTTGCGTCCTACTCCGATTGCTTGCTATAAAATTAAACAATGGCTTTGAAATTGAAGCTGTTTTAAATTCTGAAATTAAATCTAAATGATTGTCATTTATCCTTAAGTCTAAAAATGTTCATTATCTCTCTTTCCTAAGGTGTCTATAGGAAACAGGAAAAATATTTCATTTTTTGTTGAGCAGTAAATTCTTGCTTCTTTGCTGTGGTAACACAAGACCTGTCAGAGGGAGATACCAAGCAGAGTCAGATCCTACCCACATGAATAGCTCAGATAGTCAATGTTGACTTCCTCAACACATCTTTAGCTGCCAGCCGGAGGGCAGCACTGAGAGGATGTAGTTTGTGGCTCTAAGATACCAGAAGAAAGAAAAAGTTTGAATTTATTTATTAATGTCACAGGTAGGCTTACATTAACACTGCAATGAAGTCACTGTGAAAATCCCCTAGTTGCCACATTCTGGCACCTGTTCAGGTGCACAGAAGGAGAATTTGGCATGGCCAACACACCGAACCAACACATCTTTCAGAACTGTGGGAGGAATCCGGAACACCCGATGGAAACCCACGCAGACACAGGGAGAACGTGCAGACTCCATGCAGATAGCGACCCAAGCGGAGGCTCAAACCTAGGTCCTTGATATTGTGAGGCAGCAGTGCTAACCACTGTGCCACTCTGCTGCACCAATGATTACAATAAATAATGCAGGTTTAATTCCAAAACTTTTACAAAACCCCTCCAAAGGACTAATACAATCAAATACTGCTGCAAAAGCACCTTGCTGCCACCTACTGCAGTGAACAGTTTTGCTCTCAATTAATTGTGCAAGACAAGATTGATTCATTTGTGCCTGTCTGAAATGGCAGCACTCACCTCTGTGAATCACAGACAGCTTGCTATGCAGGTGTTCTAATGCTTTTACAATCTGCAAAGAAAAAAAACACAAAAACAAACCTTGACTGACCTTCTACATATTCTGCAATACTATTTTCAATACTCTACAGCTTTCCAAAACAAGGTATATTCCTGATGATATAAAAGCACAGAACAATTGTGGAATAAAACATTACAAACCAATGAGTGGTCTGACAAAGGACTTCTTTCAAACATTGACCTGTTGTTCCTCTTTTAAGATATTGATGATTCTGTTTTGTTTCCAGCATGCTCTGGTTCATTTAAAGTGTAGTAAAAAGTCTGACAACACCAGGTTTTAGTCCAACCGATTTATTTGATAGTAAACGCACAAGCTTTCGAGGTTTCCCTCTTCGTCAGGGAAACCTCGAAAGCTTGTGCGTTTACTATCAAATAAATCGGTTGGACTAAAACCTGGTGTTGTCAGACTTTTTACTGTGTTTACCCCAGTCCAACGCCGGCACATCCACATCATTTAAAATGTCCAGCTTTTGCAATTCTTTCCTTCTTTAGTCACTTAAACACATCCTTATGGTTTAGCAAGGCACATCTTTTGTTATCAACTGGATGCTGCATTTTCATTGCAAGCAAGTGATGTGGCAGCGTTTTTCTGCCATAACGCAAGAAAACGTACGTCATTGCAGTGACAAATTTAGAGCGTATACACTTTCTGTATTTCTCAGCAATTGAGATAATTATGGATTCGTCGAGTGACTTTTCCTTTCCCGTGGGAGAAGGAAAACTGTCTTTCACCTTACCTTCGTGACATCAGTAGGTGCATTAAAATACGCATCTCATTACCTGCACCAGCAGGCCAAACAATATTTATTGACTCACCTCTGCAACAAGTATGCACTTAAACACCCAATGCAAAGGTGAGGAATTTACACTGTGGGATTTTACAGCACTAAACAGAAGGAATAAAGGAAGATGGGTAAATAACAGATAATTTTGATAATGCAATAGTGTTAAAATGGGTAATAGAAGAATGTCTACCTATTTTATATTTCATTAAAGTCATTGGGAGAGATGTAAAACAGGCTGCTGATTCCCAAGGCCCATTTTACACCATCACACAAAGTCAAAATTTACCCTGAAGTAAAGACACTGTTTTTCATGATGAAGAAGCTAATGGATTTAATAACCTATTAACCTGCTTTAAAATGCTTGAAGTATGTGAAATGAAGCATACTCTTATGAATTTTACAGGAGGAAAATAACCGATATCTTATCTACGTCCTCAGAATTCAGACAAACACAGCCACTGGCAGGTCTTTTTCAAATGCAGTTTCACACATTTTATTACTCTGCATTTCCATTATGGTATGTGGCACAGACAAAAGACACTGCTGTAGTGTGCTGAGAACTTTTATATAAGCTGAACTCATATCTGCTGCTGAAATTCCCTATGCATTAGCAAATTCCTTTCTTTCCATAAATGCATTCAGTTTTGCCACAAATAAATAGTGAGCCAAGGAAAATGTCTCCCAAGATATTCAAACACACAACAACCAACAACCTGGCTGCCATGTTAGCATTTGACCTCTAAACCTGGGAGCAACTCTCAGCAGAGTCTTATGCCTCCAAGCTACATTATGCTGAGACTCTCAGGAGTAACTGGGAGCATTTTGTACTGAACCATGCTGGGTCGAGATACTATCTAACTACAGCTCACAAATTAATTTGAACTGACATTATTCTTAACAGGATTTACGAGAAGGGATCCAAGTAAACAGTACTTTCTGGCAGGCAAGTAATGAGCACAGTCAGAACTACTGCGCGTTATGTGACTATAGGGCTGGTTAACTTTGTCTTAGCACATAAGAACGTAAGAAGTAGGAGCTATTCGGCCATCCAGCAGGATCATGGTTGACTTTCAACCTCAACTCTACTATCCTGCACTATTCTCATATCCCTTAATACCTAAAAATGTATTAACTGTATTCTAGACAGTGGTTAATGAGAGAGCACCCATAACCTTCCAAAGATTCACAGAACTCTGAGTAAAGAAATTTCTCTTCATCTCAGTCTTAAAATGGTCCAACTTAATTCTGATAGTGTGACTCCATATTCGACAGATATGTTCTCAGCATCTACCTTGTCAAGGGCCTTTAAGAATTTTGCGCATTTCAATCAGACCACCTCTCATTCTTCCAAACTTTGGGGAATATAGGCCAAGTCTGCTCAACCTCTCAATGGACAATCCCTTCCTCCACCCAAGAAACAATCTAGTGAATGTTAGCTATACATTTGAGAACTTCTCCAGTGAGTGAATATCAATGTGCAACCAAGCCATACATCCGCAGAACGCTGACCGTTCCATGGCAGTGTTCAATCCCTCACCCTCTCTGTAATGCCAGATTTGTCCATTCACCAGCTGGTTTCCAGCCTAACAGATAACTCCTCTCAGCATGAGGATAGCTAAAACAGATTCTGTCATTAAATTCAGCAGGATCTACTGAAAAACGCTTGCAGGTAAACAGTCAGTGAGTCTTGTCCTACTGCGGCTGTCTTCCCAGTTTCAGGTTATCAGGCCCCATAGCTTCAAAATTAAATTGAAAAGTCTCTTTCTCATCTGTAAGTTACTTGCACTGGGAAAACAAATATTGTGCATGTAAAATTCTCAATACGTTGGGTTGGAAATTGTTAAAAATGCCAATAAGTCTCTATTGTTCTTAAGACGACTGACTGGCCTTCTTAAAAAAGAACTGGGTGTTCTATTCACTAACACCTTGATTGACACAAAACTTGTTGCCAAAAAATAGCTTTAGGAGATGCAAGGAAAAGTAGAACTGCTCAACTTATATTGATCTTTATTCATTGTGGAACACAGGTGCCACACAGAGACATGCAATGCAAACACTAAAGGCATTTATTGATTTACATGTTTGCCTCCACAAGTGTATTTAAATAAATGTTTTAAAATAGATTGAGTTTAGTCATTGGAGTAAAATGCATTGAACATTTTGGTAAACAGTATTATCTAAGCCTATCAGAGAGCCACCAGCATGGACCTCGAGATACAAAGGCTAACTGGACAGTGAATTAGAATCCATCAGAATACCAAAAACTTACAGACACAGCTATTTTCCCCAAAATGTCCTCTGGGAATATTTTCCCTTTCTCGATCACTTTTTTGTAAAATTTATCCAATGAGGTGTCCAGTAGTTCCATACATATCCAAACATCACCCTGAAATAAAGAAGACCACCCAAAAGATTACATACACTAAAACCAACACAAACAGCTTAAAGTTTTTCCATTTCTATCATACTTTTTCTACGATATTGAATAGGCGAGGTATTAGACAAGGGCAAAAAAGAAGGCAAATGGTATGTTGGCCTTCATAGCAAAAGGGAGGCCACAACCTGGAGTACTATGTGTAGTTTTGGTATCCTTATCTGAGGAATGATGTCCTTGCTATAGAGCAAATACAGCAAAGGTTTACTAAGCTGATTCCTGGGAAGGCTGGTCTGTGATATGAGAAGAGATTAAGTTGATTAGATTTATATTCACCGGAGCTTAAGAAGGGTGAGAGGGGATCTCATAGAAACTTTAAAAATTTGAACAGGATTAAACAGGGTAGATTCAGAAAGACTGTTTCCAATGGTGGGGGAGTCCAGAACTAGGGGTCATAGCTTGAAGATACGAGTAAATCTTTTAGAACTGATGTGAGGAGAAATTTTTTCAACCATAGGGTGGCAAATGTGTGGAATTCATTACCACCGAATGTAGTTGAGGCCAAAATGTTTCTGATTTCAAGAAGAAATTAGATATAGCTCTTGGAGCTAAAGGGATCAAGGGATATGAGAGGAAGGGGTTATCAGGATATTGAATTCAATGATCAGGCATGACCAAGATGAATTGCAGAGTAGGCTCAAAAGGGCCAAATGGCCTACTCCTGCTCCTAATTTCTATGCAAGTATGAGACAAAGTATTAGACAAAGTAATGAGGCTAAGGGCAGATAAGTCCCGAGGCCCTGATGGGTTGCATCCTAAGATCCTAAAAGTAGTAGCTACAGAGATAGTGAATGCATTAGTTGTAATTTTACAAAAATCCTTGGATCCTGGAGAAGTACTCCTATTCAAAAAGTGGAGGCAAAAAGCAGGTAATTTTAGGCGATTAGCCCAACATCTATTATTGGAAAAATGTTTGAATTAATTATTAAGGGAGTAATAGCAGCACATCTGGCAAATTATAACCTAATCAAGCAGGATCAGTACGGCTTCATGAAAGGGAAATTGTGTCTGATTAATTTATTTGGGCAGCATGGTGGCATAGTGGTTAGCACTGCTGCCTCTATGCCAGGGACAGGGGTGCAATTCCAGCCTTGGGTGACTGTGTGGAGTTTGCACCTTCCCCCTGTGTCTGCGTGGATTTCCTGCGGGTGCTCTGGTTTCCTCCCACAGTCCAAAGATGTGCGGGTTAGGTGACTGGCCATGCTAAATTGACCCTTATTATCAGGGGGGGTTAGCAGGGTAATTATTTGGGGTTACAGGGATCGGGCCTGATTGGGATTGTTGTCAGTACAAGTTTGATGGGCTGAATGGCCTCCTTCTGCACTGTAGAGACTCTAAGACTTCTATTAGAGTTTTTCAAGGAAGTCTCAACCATGCTGGATAGAGGCGAACCATAGATGTGTTGCAATTGGAATTCCAAAAAGCGTTCGACAAGATACCTCACAAAAGATCAAGTCAGAAGAGCCAATGGTGTTGGAGGCAATATGTTGGCATGGATAGAGAATTGGCTAGTGGGCAGGAAACAGCGAGTGGGGAACAAAGGGCTCTTTTTCAGGTTGGCAACCAGTAACCAGTGGGGTTCCACAGGGATCAGTGCTGGGACCACAACTGCTTACAATATATATTAATAGCCTGGAGGAAGGAAGTGAATGTACTGCAGCCAAATTTGCAGACAACAAAAATAGTTTAAAAAGTGATATTAATAGGTTAAATAAGTGGGCAAAAAGTTGGCAAATGAAGTATATTGTGGGAAAATGTGAAGTTGTTCATTTTGGAACGGAGAACAAAAGAACAGAACATTATTTAAATGGAGAAAGACTGCAAAAAGCTGCAACATAAAGGAACTTGGGGATATTTCTGCACAAGACAGTGGAATGTTGGTCCTTATTTGAAGGAGGTTGGAATATAAGAGTAGGGAAGTCTTGCTACAACTGTGTAAGGTATTGGTGAGATCACATTTGGAATACTGTGAACAGTCGTGGTCCCCTTATTTTCTGTGATTCTGTGAAAGATATTATATCATTGGAGGCAGTTCAAAGAAGGTTTGCTAGGATCCCAGTACGGAGGGATTGTCTTTTGAGAAAAGGTCAACAGTTTTGGACTCTATTCATTGGAATTTAGAAGAATGAGAGGTGATCTCATTGAAATATATAGGATTCTTAAGGGAATTAACAGAGTAAATGCTGAGAGAACGTTTCCCCTCATGGAAAGAGTCTCATAGCAGCAGAGGACATAGTCTCAGAATAAAGGGGTGCCAATTTAAGACTGAGATGAGAATTAATTTGTTCTCTCAGAGAGCTGAGTGTCTTCAGAACTCCTTGCCATAGAAAGCTGTGCAGCCAGAGTCTTCGTGTATACTTAAGCCTGAGAGAGATAACTCTTTGATTAGTAAGGGAACCAAGGGTTACAAGGAAAGGGCAGGAAAGTGGATGTGAGGAATGTCAGATCTGCCATGATCCGTTTGAATGATGGAACAGACTCAAGGGGCCGAACAGTCTACTCTTCTTGCAATGGTCTTATTAACAACTAACAATTTTCAAAAAGTTTATTCTCGAACTGCACAGCAATCCTTTGCCTCAGAGTTCAGCTTGATCCTCTGGCTGGGACACCGAGGAAAAGAACTGCATCAGAAGCTGAGCTGGGATTCTACTTGCTGCAATAATTTGGGGGAATTTATAATCTAATTCAAGTGTACAAGATACCAATATCTTTAATAAAAGCAAAATACTGTGGATGCTGGAATCTGAAATAAAAACAGAAAATGTTGGAAAAAAACTCTGTGGACAGAGAAACACAGTTAACGGTTTGAGTCCATGTAACTTCTTCTCTGGTGAAGCTCTGAAGAGTCATACGGATTTGAAACATTAACAAATAACTTTAAATTACATTTAACACTTATATTATTAGTTAGGGACTAAACATCTAGGCTGTACTTCAGTACAGCACTAAAAGAACACTGGAGGTGCCATCTTTCAGATGAGCCATTTGCCCTCTCAAATGGTTGAAAGTCCTACAGCACTATTTCAAAGGTGTCCCCAACATCTTGACCAATATTTATCCCTCAATCAACACCATTTTAAAAAGATTATCTGGCCATTATCGTGCTGCTGTTTGTGAGACCTTGCTGTGTGCAAAGTGAGTGCCATGTTTCCCAAGTTTCAGCTGTGACTACACTTCAAAATGACTTTTTTGTCTGCAAAGCACTTTAGGTATTCTGAGGTCATAAAAGCCCCCCATATAAACACAAGTCTTTCTTTCTTGAAGATTTGTAAGGGGTTATATTACAGTAAAAAAAAATAGTTTCTACTGACATGAGGGTCAGTAACCAGAGGATACAGTTTAAGGAAATTGACAGAAGAAGCAGCAGAGGGCCATGATAAGTAGATTCAATAGTAACTTTTCGATGGGAATTGGATAAATACATGAAACAAAAATTGGAAAAAGAGCAGGGACAGTAGGACTAATTAGATCACTGTTAAGGAGTCAGCAGAGACATGATGGTCTGAAAGGCCTCTTTGTTGATTAAATAACTTGTGATAGTAATATGGCACTAGAGATAGAAGTCACACTAATATTTCTCTGAAGTCTTATATGGCGCCTGAAGACGATCTTACAGAGATTAAGAATGGCTGCAAAAAAAATCATTCCCTTGTGTACTGCTAATGGGGAGTTCATGTAGAACACTTCATTAAAATGGATACAGGTTGCTGCAGGAGGGCTAAGCTGACTACTCTGTTAATTTACGTTGGTCTCGTATCAGCTAAACAATTAGCCAAGTGTTATATAGCTTTGTGCAGCCACGCCACGTTCATTCATTGCCTGACTATACCATATTGATGCAAGAATAGCCAGTTGATAGTATCAAACGTCACTTTATCCTCATTAGACCAGTTGTTAATTCATTGTCAAGAAGAGCCAATTTTAATACAAGCACTAAAGTGCACTTAGACCTGTAATGAGCCAAATGCAGCCTTCTTAAGTCAAAGGGAGAATATTTCTCCTCATTCTGATTATCAGTGGGTTAGCAAACACTATTTTAAATTGAGTCAATTAAATACTTCAATTTTAAAAATCTCATACCTGCTTTTAAATGTCGGCATGGTCTTGTCCTTCCCTATCTCTGTAACCTCTTCCAGTCAACATCCCTCAGGAATATCTGCATTTCTCCAACTCTGGTCTCTTGAACATCCCCAATTTTAATTCCTCCACCACTGGTTAATGTGCCCTCGACTACTTTAACCTGAGGCTCTGGAATTCCCTCTCTAAACTTCTCCACCTTTCTTTAAGACACTCTTTAAAACTTCCCTCGTTCTTCTAACACTTAAGATCCCCTTATGAGGGAATAGTGTCAAATGTTGTTTTACAATACTCCACTGAAACAACTTGGGACTTTTTAAAGGCACTATATAAATACAAGTTGTTATAATTACCTCCATTCAAACTTTTAGCTCCATATGTCCAATTCATTGCACTTGATTCCAATCGCTATTTTGATACAGAAAGTTGCTGTGTCTACAACAAACATACTTGGATTTATATAGCACCTTTAAAGTTAGAAGATATACCTAAGGCACTTCACTGAGGCCTCTGGAAAATGGACACCAACCCAAAGGATGAGAGATTTGGAGCACTGATGAAAAATTAAAGAAAAAAATTCCTTACAAGTTAAAAAAATCCAGAAAGGAGATTTTAAACTCAATTTACTAATATTAAAATACCTGGAAAAGTTGGGGAAAAAACTAGACTAAAATCAGAACCAAATTTCTAGAGACTGGATATAAAATGGCTAAATAGCGCAGGTGAAAACTCAGCTTCAATCTAACCAGTGTCCGGCTGGGTTTAACTTTTGAAGTTCAAAACCCCCTCAGAGAAAAGATGCACTGATTAGCAGGCATATTAGTATGTGAATAGTACTGTGCTAAAGTTGGTTTTCCAACAATAATGAAAAAATAGACAGGTAATGACCTAACCCTGGAGTTTTGAGAAGGTTCAACAAAGCACTGAGCAATGTGCAGTGCGTGAGTATCGAGATGGTATCAACAATGAAATATCAGATCGCGTGATGCATTCATTATAAAATATGCAGTAAAACATTATTTTGGTTCAAAGATTGCCCTCCATTCCCACGTCAGAGTTGACATCAATCACAAAAGTCAAAGTAAACGCATTTGGAGCTTTTTCCTTCTCCTAAAAGGTGATGGGAGAGTAATGATGCTTCGATTGACCTATAATAAGATTCTCAACCTCCATTTTCAAGCTAAAAGGTTGAATTTTTTTTAAAAAAGCTTTCTCCTCTTGCAAAATTTCCATTAAGCACTTCTCACTACCTCTCGAAACAGAGCTCCATAGAATGTAACTGTATAGAAACAGTCAACAGTTCTCATTGAGATATCAAGATCCATTAGCAATCTCTTCTGTTCCTGGCTGTTCACAGTTGCTCGGATTCTCTGAAAAATAAAATTACAAAATATGCGTATTAAAATTATTTTATTCCAAAGCTCTCCCTGATGGCTTGAATGGACAAGTGTCAATTAGCGAGCAACTTAAATCTTAGCAGTAAGAACATAAGTGACCACAACACTGCTGATCTAAACAGACCAGAGATGCCGAGCGGGAACAGGAATAGGTGGACATCGCACAACAGAAAGACTTGCATTAATACAGCATCTTTCATAACCTCCAGGTATCCTAAAGCACTCATATAATCAATTATGTACTTCTGAAGTTACTAATATAATGCAATGCTACTCATAGAAAATTCAAATGAAGAGTAATGTGATGATGATCAGATAAACTCTCTTGGTGATGTTGGTTAAGAGATAAAAATTGCTCCAGACACTCAGGATAACTCCAAAAATTGCTGTAAAAAATGTAGCACCTATAGTGAAAGAAATATAGTTAAGTTTCTGGTTCTTCTTCAGAACTTAGAACAATTTTGAAGAGAAGCAGAGGCATTCTTCCTGATGCCCTGGTCAATTTTTATCCCTCAACCAACATCACTAAAACAATTATCTTGTCACAATCACATCACTGTTCATGAGACCTAGTTCTGTGTAAACCGGCTGCTGTGTTTCCTTCATTACACTTCAAAAATACGTCACTGGAAGTAAAGATGTTTGCGGTCCTGAGAGATACTCTACAAATGCAAGTCTTTGGGAGGAATTTTACCGTCCCAGACACCACGGGCAGAAAACGGACCACGCAAAGGTCCACTGCCCTCAGGCAAGACCTTGGGGCGAATGTGGCTGGAAAATCCAGCCCTTTATCTCCATTGTATCCCTCTAATTGAGTACAAAGATAGGCAAACCATACTGAGGGTCCAAAGATGTGCAAGTTAGATGGATTAGCCATGGTAAATTGCTCCTTAGTGTCCAAAGATGTGTTAAGTGGATTAGCCATGGGAAACGTGCAGGGTTACATGGATAGAGAAGTGGGGACAGCATGGCTGAGGTGCTCTTCTAATCCTTGCCTTTCCACAACAACAAAACCTTGCAGCTGGACTCTGCAAGCTAAAAGTTGCAACTCAAAAAAAAATTCCAAGTATTAACCTTTGTGTATCAATGGTTAAATTATATGATGTCGCTAGGAGATCTAAATTATCTATACATGATGGGCAAGGTATCATCTCATGTTCATAGCCTGTAAATGGCCAATTACAGATTCATGCAAGCTGTGAGGTCTTGACGTGGTGGTCAAATACAGTGCCACGGCACTGATGCTCAACAAAGAGCAACTCATGTTTGTCTCGGAGTGTCTAAACTGAGCCTTCTACCAATAGCTTTTGCCAGTTTTGAGTATTTCCCACATTGCAGGAAAAATACAATAAACCATTAAGATAGTTTGGTGCCTGACCCCAAGAACTTCCATCACAGAACAGCCCAGATTTGTCCAGGCCACAACTGCACACAGTGTTCCTTCAGTGCCTGTAAAAGAAGCTTCTTGTGATAGAGTTTAGAAACAAAGAAGCAGCAGAAAGGTTCAGCTTAACTGCCGACTCGCAACAAGACCAAGTCAGTCAGCTTACCATATTCAAAACTCACTGATGGGGAGTTGACGCCATTGTGAGTTTGGAGACCAAAATGCTGGGATTATCCCTGAAATGCTGCGAGAGAAACCATAAATCAGGGTTAACCCACCCTCTCCCTATCAAGGGATATCAGCAAAGATTCAGAACTACAGGAGGTAGGTACCAATTGCACATAAGGGTGAAGGAAAACAGTCAAACATAATGACAAACTGCAAAATCTGTAACAGCATTTTGCTTTTCAATAAAAAGGGGATACGTCCTCAAGTATTTGATTTAAATATTTTTTTTCAGTAAGACTCTGCCGTACCTTCAAACAGATAAGAAATGAGGCATGGAAGGGATATTGAAAAGGTGGCAACCGAATTTTGGCAAAAGACTAATAAGGGCCACAACAACTCATTATTCATGTAACTGAATGTTTCAGCAATTTTATTAAAAACAATTAATCATACTATGGGGCTTGAAAAGCTTGTCCAACATCATGCAAACAGCACGTTAGGAGGCAGGAAACAAAAGTTAGCTGGACAGCAGTGAGATGGAGCAAATCCAGTTGCTTTTGCCAACCTACATTTTGCCTGCAGTTACATGGAATGAAGAGAAGTGGTTGCGCAATGAAGTGGGGAAAAAAAAAAGAACTAATTACACTTAATCAACTAATTTCTGACAATTAGGAAATCAACAATTGCATTGAATAAATGCACTAACTAACCCCCACCTCCACATATAGTCACCTTGGTAGACATATAAAGTTACACATACAACATAATTATTTTTATGACCTCTGCTAAGTGTAGTGGATGTCAGACAAGTCAAGAGTGGTTCCTTACTGCACTGACTTTAGTGATTCCAGGGGAAGGAAAAGAGATAACAATGGGAGGCTTCCATCAACCTCTAGTGACTCTTGGAAAAGTGTTCGTGAATAAACATCCCTCCCTTTGCCTAATCATTTTTTTTATTCTAAGAAAATCAACAAAATAGGAATTCTTCCTTTGTGATTTGTGCTCATTATTATCTTGGAAGTAATGATTCAGGCTGGGATTTTCTGCTCATGTTCCTTTGGGGTGGGTTGACGATAGAAGTGGAAATCTCAACATGTCTCAGAGTGGTGGTGGTTGGGGGTTGGGGGGGGGGGGGGGGGTGTAGTGCCTCCTGGCACTACCCAGGCAATGCCTGGGGCAGGGGGGAGCTGATAAAATGCCTTTAAAAATGGTGCCCTGATATTCAAGAAACGAAATTACTGGCAGCCCCAGCAGCATGACGTTGTGGGAACTGCCCCTTGATATTTCTAAGCCTAAGTCCTGAAATTTCTTAGGAGCAAGAGTGATATGGGTGTACAGGTCCACAGGTCCCTGAAGCTAGCAACACAAATGGATAGGGTAGCCAAGAAATCATACAGTAGGCTTGCCTTCATTGGCCGAGGCACCGAGTATAAAAGCTGGCAAATTATACCACAGCTGTATTAAAATTTAGTTAGGCCACGTTTGGAATATGGCGGGGAGTTCTGGTTGCCATACTACCAGAAGGACGTGGATGCTTTGAAGACGGTGCAAAGAAAGTTTACCAGGGTGTTGCCTGGTCTGAAGAGTTTTACGTATGAGGAAAAGTTGAATAAACTCGGATTCTTTTTATTAGAAAGATAGAGGCTGAGGGGCAACCTGATAGAGGTCAACAAAATTATGAATGGCATAGATAGAGTGGATAGTTAGAAGCTTTCTCCCAGGGTGGAAAGGGGAAATATAAGGGAGCACAGATTTAAGGTGAGAGGGATAAGTTTACAGTAGGTGTGTAAGGAAGGTTTTTCAAACAGACAGTGGCGAGTGCCTGGAATGCAATGCCAGCGGAGGTTTGGAAGCAGGCACGTTAGCAACATTTAAGGCGTATCTTGATAGACATGACGGCACAGCGGTTAGCACTGCTGCCTCACAGCACAAGAGACCCGTTTCAATTCTGGCGTCTGTCTGTGTGGAGTTTGCACATTCTTCCCATGTCTGCATGGGCTTCTTCCAGGTGCTCCAGTTTTCTCCCACAGCCCAAAGACGTGTGGGTTTGGTCGATTGGCCATGCTAAATTGCCCTTTGGTATCGGTGAAACAGGCTAGGGTAAATAGATGGGGCTATGGGGATGGGGCCTGGGTGGGATTGTGGTTGATGCCAACTTGATAGGCTGAATAGCCTCCTTCTGCACTGTAGGGATTCTATGATTCTATGACACATGAACTGGAGGCAAACACAGGAATAGAAACCATATATCAGCACAGGCTTAGTAGGCTGAAGGGCCTGTTCCTGTGCTGTATTACTCTTTGATAACAACAGAGAGAGCCGCCATTGGTGCCGGGAAGCAGTGGCATAGTGGTATTGTCACTGGCCTAATAATCCAAAGACCCAAGGCAAGATCTGGGGACCTGGGTTCAAATCCCACCTGCCAGATGGTCAAATTTGAATTCAGTAAGAAAATATGGAATGAAACCATCGTCAATTGTCATAAAAACCCATCACGTTCACTAATGCCCTTTAGGGGAGGAAATCTACTGTCCTTACCTAGTCTGACCTGCATGTGACTCCAGATCCACAGCAGTGTGGTTGACTCGGAAATGCCCCCTGTAATGGAGGGCAGTTAGGAATGAGCAATAAGTGCTGGCCCAGCCAGCAATGCCCACATCCCGTCAACGATTTTTTAAAAAGTTGCAGGAAAGGAGGAAGTCCCATGTGGTGCAGAAACAATGGGGGCGAGTTAGCCACCTTGCTGCACCTCATGTAGATCGCACCGACCCCAGAAAATTGCATGCACGTCTATAAGCAGGTTTTGAGGCCGGCACCAATCGTCCTGGTCCCTTTCTATTGGTCTAAAATGGATTCTCTATTAGCATACTTAAAGTTGCATTTAACTATGCTTAGCCCATTCAACACCGGATTCTTCCAGCTCCTGGGATTTTCCAACCCTTGGGTGCAGTGTGACCCTGATAAGAATCGCTACTACTTTCCACTAGTGGACACCAGGTATGACAGCCATGCCTGAAAGCTCAGGGAGACCACTGAAGCTCCCAGGTGGTTGGGGACATGGTCAGGCACTGTCAGTGTGCCAAGGGTAGTGCCTGAATGGGGGCTATGGCTGGGTGTGGCTATAATGGGGGGATGATTATGATGGGGTGGGGCATGAGGAGGAAGGGAATGTTAGGGGTCATGTTGGGGGCACAGAACCCAAATGCTCTGATGCCAGTGACGTGCGTCATGGATATAGAGTGGGAAACATGCCACGGACGAGGTGAGGAGGGTGGTCCTGATATTTGTGGAGGAAGGAAGAGGGTCTCCCAGTGCACTGAGAGATCAGGGCATCTTTTCAAAACAGTCCCCAGTTGTTTTGACACTGGGCTCAGTGTGTTTCAGCCCTGCCCCGCCTAGCAATTTATCACCTCCCAAAAAAACTATTAAGCGTGGGGCAATTGGGGCTCAGTATTGATCGCTCAGGTTTTCTTACCGTGATGACAGTTATGTTTTGGCAAATTGTGGCCAAAATAACTGAAGCTTGCAGCGGTGAAGGCTATTCAGCCTATTGTCACTGTTAACCTAATTAGTTTCACTTCCCTGTTCTTTGCCCATTACCCTGCAATTCTTTTCCCATGTCCATGTTCCTTTTAAAAGTCACTATTACACGTGAAATGTCGATCCCTTACAGTTAGAATCAGCTGAATTCATAATGGGCAACAAAGAGATGGCAGACTATCTGAACAAATACTTTGGATCTGCCTTCACTGAAGAGGACACAAATAACCTTCCAGAAATACTCAGGGACAATGTGTCTAGCAGGAAGGAGGAACTGAAGGAAATCTTTATTAATTAGGAAATTGTACTGGGGAAATTCCTGGGATTAAAACCCAGCAAGTCCCAAGGACCTGATGCCCCACATCCCACAGTACTTAAGGAAATGGCCCTAGAAATAGTAGACACATTGGTTATCATTTTCCAGAATTCTGTAGACTCTGGAAGAGTTCCATTGGACTGGAGAGTAGCTAATGTAATTCCACTTTTTAAAAAAGCTGGGAGAGAGAAAGTGGGGAATTATGGACCAGTCAGCCTGTCATCAGTAGTGGTGAAAATGCTGGAGTCAATTAAAGATGTAATAACTGAGCATTTAGAAAGCGGTGACAGGATCGGTCCAAGTCAGCGTGGATTCACTAGAGGGAAATCGTGCTTGATAAATCTTCTGGAATTTTTTGAGGATGTGACCAGTAGAGTGACAAGGGTGAAGCAGTGGATATTTTGTATTTGACTTCAAAAGGCTTTTGACAAAGTCCCACATAAGAGATTAGTGAGCAAAATTAAAGCTCATGGTATTGGGGGTAATGTATTAGCATGGATAGAGAACAGGATGGCAGACAGGAAGCAGAGAGTGGGAATAAACAGGTCCTTTTCGGAGTGACTAGTGAGGTACCACAGGGTTCAGTGCTGGGACCCCAGCTATTCACAATATACATAAATGATTTGTATGAAAGAATTGAACACCATATCTCCAAATTTGCAGGTGACACTAAGCTGGGTAGCAATGTGTGCTGTGAGGACGGTGATAAGAGGTGCCAGGTGATTTTGGCAGGTGGGCTGAGTGGGCAAATACAATATAATGTGGATAAATATAAGGTTATCCACTTTGGTGGTAAAAACAGAAAGGGAGATTATCTGAATGGTGGCAATTTAGGAAAAGGGGAAGTAGGTGTCATAGTGGAACAGTCGCTGAAGGTTGGCATGTAGGTATAGCAGATAGTGAGGCATGCTGGTCTTCAAAGATTTGCATTTCGGAGTAAGGTTATTTTGCTGCAGTTGTACAGGGCCTTGGTGAGGCCACACATTGAGTGTTGTGTGCAGTTTTGGTCTCCTAGTCTGAAGGAGGACATTCTTGCTATTGAGGGAGTCCAGTGAAGGTTCACCAGACTGATTCCCGGAATGGCAGAGACTGGATCGACTGGGCTTGTACTCACTGGAATTTAGAAGAATGAGAACGATCTCAAAGAAACATAAAATCCTAATGGGACTGGACAGGTAGATGTGGGAAGAATGTTTCCGAAGTTGGAGAAGTCCTGGACTAGGGGTCAAAGTCTAAGAATAAGAGGCAAGTCATTCAGGACTGAGATGAGGAAGATCATCGTCACTCAGAGTTGTGAACCTGTGGAATTCCCTACCACTGAAAACTGTTGGGGCCAGTTCATTGGATATGTTCAAGAGGGAGCTGGACAGGGTCCTTGTGGCTAAAAGGATCAAGGCATATAGCGAGAAAGCAGGAGTGGGATACTGAAACTGCATGATCAGCTATAATCATATTGAATAGTGGCGCAGGCTCGAAGGGCCAAATGGCCTACTGCTGCACCTATTTTCTATGTTTCTATGTACTTCCACCATCCTTTCAGACAGTGCACTGCAGGTCATAACTTGTTGTGTAAATAGATTTCTTCTCATCTCCCCTGGAAAACTCATATTTTTGTGCGATGTAATTAAATATAATTGTAACAACATAAATAGCAACCTATTTGGTAACTAAAGCATTACACATTAGCCAAGCGAAAGAACCTTGCATTCCACAACAGAGCAGCCTTCTGCAGACAAAAAGATTATTAAAGACATTAATGATAGCTGCTCAATGTAACTAAAATGCATTCATTGACTATTGCTCACACAAGAGCAATAATCAATTGTTACAACCTACAGGTCCCATCCCATGTCCTTAGCATCTCATTACTTATTGCATTGCTGGTTGTGAGATTCCTAGCACCTTGCCGGGAACTCTATTTCCACACCACTAGATGGCATCCAGAATTATTAAATAAATTGGCAGAGATAACTACAGGACCAGAACTTTGTAAATTACAAGCAGTACAAGTGAAATACATTCAGAGTTTCTGTTATATCAGGAAATTGTTCAAAATATAAAGAAAACAAGATGAAACAAAACAAGAAGTATTAAGCGATTAAAAAGAGAACTTGTAATGGGAACAAATGGCAGTCACAGAAATCTTGAAAGGGAAAGCAAATTAAAATGAAATTGGTTTTAAAAGGCAAATTAATAAAATGGAGAAGGAGTGGCAGCTGAATTATCCATCATAATGGAGAAATGCCTCCACGACAACCAATGAAAAATGTGAACGGTATTTAATCAGAAAGTTTTTAAGCTTTTGATTGGTCTATTTAGGATTACCCCATACCAGATATCATTTTAAAAATGCTAAATCAAGAACCCAAGGACTCTGGAAGTACATTATAAGTCTTTAGTTGCATTTTAGCTGTTAAACGTAAAACAAACCCAGACTGAGCAATTCTTGTGGAGAATCAATACTGCGGAAACTAGAATGATAATAAATGAACTTTCACTGCAAATAGGTTATGCAAAACAGAGTGCTTCCCAATGCAAATAGGTTATGTAAGATAGAGTGCTTATCCATTTGTGTTCTGCACAGCAGCAATGGGAAACAGGGTATAACTTAAATTTGGGTCTCTGAATGCAAAGTTGATCCTTTGGTGGTTTTAACAAAAACTCTAACTCACTTCCTCAAAAAAAAGTAGACAATTCAGCCCTTCAAATCTGTTTAACAATTCAACTAAATCATTGCCAATTTGTAAATTAACTTAATATTGCTGTCTTTTGCTCCATATCACTGGATACCCATACAGAAGGGAAATCTATTGATCTCAGACTTAAACATTTCAGCATTTTGGCAGAGTTCCAGATGTCTGTGACAAAGTGCTTCCTGATTTCACTTGTGAATGGGCTGGCTCTAATTTTAAACTCATGTCCTACAGCTTCCTTAAAAATATAACATTTCAGCAAAGAGACACAAGGTTAGTACCTTTACAGCCATTATGGTTCCGCTGGGTGTGTGCCGCACTTTCTCCACAACTCCATATGCTCCTCGACCAAGTTCATTGATGGGCACCAAATCATCAGCTTCAACTTCAAAATTCTGCAATTACACCACACAGATAAATATCAAACTGTTTACTCTTTGCATTAGAAAAACTGGGAATACAGACCCCAATCTGCCACGTGAGGTAGTTTATTCATGTGCAAAGATAGATAGAGCAATAGGGGATTTCTGCCTAATTGTGACTGGTTTCTTCAGCACTCTACATCAAGTGAAAGATTGGTAGAGCAGATCACCGCAGACTATTATCACGCACCTCCTAACAGGAGCCAGCAGATCAGATAACTGGTAGTTACATACTGAAAAAACAGGGGAGGGAATACTTTCTTTTAAACAAACAGGAATTGGGCAAATACATTTCTGATCCTGCTTCCCATGATACATTATATATAGGTAGATAGTTTTGAATTCTTAAATGTTGTGTTTGCTCCATGTAATAAAACTGACAGCCAACCACACACATCAGTTGATTTTCTTGATAGTAGCCAGCGTTGTCATGTCTCAGCTCATTTCCTAATGGAAGGTGGAATTTTTCCTCTCCATCGCATTTCATTCTTCTGGTTTGTGACACTTAATGAGCTTTTGTCTATAGGCCTTGTCCATTGGGCTGTAAAATAACTACACAGTTTTAAAGCCAGGTACCTTTCACTGAGAAGTAAAGCTTTTTCTTTGGAAACTGCATTGACTTTGGGAAGTCCCATACACCAGTTCTCAAGTGCCTGGTACATGCAGTTGGAAGACTTGAAGTAAATATTTATGTTTGTTGCACAGCCTCAGAATTGTACACTTGTCTGCTATATTGGAAAGGCTTTTAACAGCTTAATTGAGAAAATTATGTAACAGGCTCAAGCAATATCAGCTAATTAATTTTGAGCAGCACATCAGAAAAGCCATAAAAATGGTGACAAATATCAAACAAGCTTTATGTAGAGACATTTACAAACACAACCATTTTCTATTAAAACAGATTCCTAACATGATCCTACTGTCTTATATTTTGCGCTGAACATGGTTGCTTGTCCCTATTTGACTTTTAGACCCAAGATTTGTTTTATTTCTCTACACGAATACATTAAAAATTCATCAAGATTAAATATACATAAATTCAGATCAAGTTAACCACCAATAGAACAGGTGGGGCAGTGGGGCACAATCCTATCAGCTCACTGTGCCAGCCTATCAACATGGCAAGCCAGGAATTGGCCAAAAATTCAATGTTCCCAGCCCTGTTTTGCTGATGCTATTAGCTTATATTCAAGTCATGTTTTACATGATATTGGCGCATCCTCTACAGCTGTTTGCAACCGCACAGATGCTTCACCCTCATCAGCAAGCGATCTCACCTACGATCAGTTGGCACCCACCAGTGGGTATGCCTGGGAGATGGGAGCCCATTGAAGCCCGGGATGGTTGGGGGGCACGGCCAGGTATTGCACATTGGGCACTGCCAGCCTGGCTGCACCGACTGGGCACCCTGTGTTGGGGTAGTGCCAAGGGGGTGAGACTAATGATAGGGTGAATGAAAACCAGATGATCAGCAAGGGAATGGGTGGGGGGAGAAAACAAACTCAGCAGATGGGGGGTGATTAGCAAAATGGATGCTGCAGAGAGTGTCTTGATGGAGGATTCATTTGGGAGGGTCCTGATGCTGTAACTTGTGTCCCTGTTGGGGCGGGGGGAGCTTACATTGCTGTTGGTGTTTGGGGTGGGTGGGTCTGATATCCTCGGCTCCATATCCCCCCCATCTACTGACGCAAATCTCCCTGCTGTCAAATAAATTTGACAACGTGAGAAGATTGCACTGCCAAACCCACTGGAAAAAAGAGTGATTACTTTTACATCACTTCGAATTTTTCTGGTAAAATTGCACTGGTGATCTCTCAGACAAGTCCACATTTACACTGAGACTCAAGTCATCTCTACCCAGCAAAACGACTGATTCACTGATTGTCTCTTGCTGCAGGATATTGCATCAAACCACACCAAACAAGTAATGAAATATTAGGTCTTTTTGAATGCAAGCAAAATACATTATTTCTCTGGCCATTCACACCAACAGGATTATTTGAATCCACTGGCAGCACACCCCCTCCTATGGGTTTTGTGGCAGCATGGGGTGACATCAATGGGAAATCCCACTGACAGCAGCGACCAGAGAATCCCACCAAAAACGAACAGTGCACCACGTACTGCCAAGAAACACGTAGCTGGGAGACCAGAGACTCCCCCCCCACTGTATCCTGCAAGTAGGTATGATGTAGAAATGCCAGCATTGGACTGGCATGGGCACAGTAAGAAATCTCATAACACCAGATTAAAGTCCAACAGGTTTATCTGGTATCGTAAGCTTTTGGAGCACTGCTCCTTCATCGAGCGAGTCCGAGGTAGTGCAGCTTGCTTTAACAACATCGATTCTGCAGATTTGCCAAGACCATTCTGAATTACATAATGGCAAACTGCTTCAGTTGCCATGGTTATATCTAATCGTTAATCATAACTAATGACACAAGCTTAATTTGATCCCATGCCTTTTTGGGATCCAACAGGACAACGTGGTAAAATTAGAATGTCACTTCATGTCTGTGAGGTTTAGATGTCAACACAGATGGTGAGGATGCTGGGAGCTGAGATTAATGGCAATTTCCACTGACTTGCTCTGTAACAGTCATGTCAAAAATAGAGCAACATCAATTTTTGCTTGATGCAGTAAGATGGAGCAACCACAACAAAGTCACCTACTTTTGCCATGCTGGCATACAAACAGAAATGTCATTAGTATCCCAAGTCTAGGTTGTATAAAAAAAATCAATGACCACGTACCATGCCACCTTTTTCATTCATGCAGCATTCACATGATGCAAACACACAAGCAAGCGACTTACTGAAGATCAGATGCACACACACACACACACACACACACACACAATTATGATGATTCCACTTTTAAGAGCGTAAATGGATCACATAGTGCTGGCGCTAAATAATTAACTGTAGCTGCATCCCAATGACAAACTTAGATCAATGATTACAAGTCCAGCAAATACTCACTATGCAGAGAATATTGGAAGAAAACCTCTAAGAGTCCGTATTACATTCGTTAAGCAGAGTCATATGGACTTGAAATATTAGCTCTGTTTCTCTCTCCACAGACGCTGCCAGACCTGCTGAGGTTTTCCAGCATTTTCTGTTAACATTTCCAATTTTTAACATTTGCAGTATTTTGTTTTTATCCCTTTGCCAAACTGTTTGGAATATATGGTAACGTGGATCTTCAAAGAGGAACTGAGGGGCTGATCAGAGCATGCTGGTCCACCACCTATTTGTGACAGCAGTGAGACTTCCTTTCTCTCCACCATTGCAGGTACTGGAAGAGCTGGCTGAAGATAGGAGCTGGTCCCAAGATCAAACCTCTTCAGTTTTGTCACCCATGGAACAGGTTGGAGCCTAGACAGACCAATTCCAACCAAAAATGGAAATTGGTATTTAGTGATGCAAGTGGAACCTCCAATTTCTATATTAAAAAGGAGCCCATCACTCTGAACAGGCATGCACTTTGTGCACCTAAATGGAAGCTCCTTTCAAAATCAAGCCAGTTATGTAAGTGTTAATGGAACAGGAAGGGAAGCTACCCTCGTTGTGCCCTGCTGCCAACCATTAATGATGTGGAGATGCCGGTGTTGGACTGGGGTAAACACAGTAAGAAGTCTCACAACACCAGGTTAAAGTCTAACAGGTTTATTTGATAGCAAACATTTGCTATCAAAGAAACCTGTTGGACTTTAACCTGGTGTGGTGAGACTTCTTACCAACCATTAATGCCAGAGTGAAGGGAATGAAAATCAACCCCACTACATTCCTGTCTGAAGAGAAAGGTCTAACCAAAATATGTAAATGACATTAATAAAATGTCAGCCAATCACCTCTTCATAAAGATGATGTCCCTTTAAATTACATTGCATTTTAGAGACACAATCTCTTGGGATGGTACATTAAGTCCGGTTCCTCCTGCCTATGCCAATGGCCCAGGTGAATTTTTAAAAATCTCATGGTACTAATCAGAGAACATGGAATTTCCACAGTTTCTAAACAACATTCTGCCTTCAACCAACGATACCAAATGGTTGAATAACTGATCCTTTCATCAGACTTTTTTTTTAGCTCACCAGGTCCAAATGGCTGCTATATTCGCCTCCACATCACAATCACTGCAAGTCAAAAGATAATTGTTATACATGATGTGCTTTAGGGCATTACCAGGGTCATGAAAAGGTGTTACATAACTTGATTTTCTTTCTACAGCACATAGTTTAATCATTTACAATTGCAGCAAGAACGTTACTTTGCCATGATTATTTTTGGACCAGGTTCAATTCCTGGTCAGCGGTCCTAGCCTTGGAGGAAAGCAAACTATGAAAAAAGAGGCTAGGGTTTTCCAGACATTTTGTTAGTTCTCAGCGTTCTTATTTAAATATATTCCAGTTGCACCATACTGACAGGAGGGTTGTCAACATGTCAATTATATTCTGATAAACGTAAGCTTCCTTCAAACAGTTAGCTTTTGTAATTGAATATTCTGTCAATCAACAATTCAGATACAGTAAAACATCTCAGCAATAACACTAGATTGGCTACGTGTCTTCACCATCGCAATAAGCTACTGACCTGACACTGAATCACCTCCATCTCATTTAGATGATTTATTTCGAATAGTGCACACGGTTTTACTAGGGAAAAGGACAGGTTTCTTTCTTGTTAAATAAACGACTGCATCAGTTTTACTTTGTCCAAATGACTACATCAGATGGTGTGTGCAACACTTTGTCATGTTGGATCTGCTAGTATCAGTTTAAAGTACAACACAGATGGCTAGCACCCTTCAACAGCAACATTTCCTTAACCAACTAATAGTGGAGGGTCTTTTATGGTCTCTGCTAATGTGTAAATGGTGCAACGTGACACAGACAGAAATGCACCTCACCTCTGTGGGACACCGGATTTTATTATGGGAAATGCTGTAGAAAATATACATTAGCCCATGTTTGCAAATCCCAAAATAAAACACCAATTGTTAGATGTGTTTCTATGATTGAACACACTTGCTGGACAATCCTGCAAATGATAATAGTTGCACTAACATCCAATTTTAGATAAACAGGCTAGCAACATGAATATTTTTGCTTGGTAAAAGTGACATACATTCATATGCAGAGACCCATTCTGCGTAAACAAAAGGAATATCGTCAAGCCTTGTGCTGTTTCTGAATTACTCAAGGAGCATGAGACGCTAGTTATTCTTTGATAATTTCATCATAATATCTTGGCCAGAGTTGACATGCCAACCAATCAGCACCCTTTGTTTCCTGCAGCATAAACTGTTGCCAATGTTTGAAATTTGCATTATGGCCTGATGAGTGCGAGATGAAAAGCTTCAATAATGACTTGTTTCTCAGCAATAGAAAACGTGGTCTTTTTGAAGAATAATACTTGTAAGAAAAAATGTTGTTTTCCTAGCATTCTAAACAGCAGAATACGCAGTCAAAAGCAACAAGTTTTCTTTTTGTCTTACTGCAAAAAGATGTTTTACAAAGGATGACTCCATCAGTCAACAGGGTATAAAACATTAAGGTTTTCAATCCAGTAGTCTGCACTAGTCTATGCTGAATTGTGTGATTTCCATGGATTAATGTTAGTCTCCCACCCCCCCCCACCCCACATACACACATAAGGAATCACTACTACGTTTTGGAAAGTGAAAACCATTCATGATCACGCCAGGGATGCAGAGGTGAGTATAGCCCCCGGGTACGCTGAGGGACATGGCTGGGCAGTTCCCTGGTAGTGTCAGGTTGGCAATGCCAGAGGCAGACCTACGAGGAGTCCTATTTAAGGGGAAGGCAGGAGTATGGGGAGGAGTTTGGCGTTGACTGTGAGGGAGGTGGGTGCCTCAACACTGCAGAAGGATTAGGGAAAGAGGTCACCCTGATGCTTGCGTGGTGTGGTAGGGATTGGGGATGGTAGTGCCTTTAACTTACCTTTGAGAGAGGGGTGCTTTAGAGGGTGCCCTGATTTTTGTAGAGCCTGCCTTGTGGAGCCTTACTCCACCAGCAAACCACAGCCCCTTGTTTCTTTTGACAGAGCATCAGAAGATCTGCTGAGAAGACCTGGCTGTGTTTCTGGAGAGAATCATGCCAATTTTCAGTCAGAAACTAACACTTCCCCATTGAAAAAAATTTCCACCCATTCACTCTCATATAACTCAAAAATAATAAGAAACATTTTACAGACCTTGTTTACTTCAATTTGTGTACTTGATTTTTGTACTTTTTTTTGTACCAGGATTTTAAAATTCTCATCCTTGTTTTCAAATCCCTCCACAACTTCATACCACCTCCATAACCTCTTCCAGCCTATGAGAAATCTGTACACGTCCAATTCTGTCTTTGTGATGCATTTTCATTGTTCCACAATTAGTAAACATGACTTCGGCTGCCTAGGTTCGAAGTACTGGAATTCCCTTTCCAGTATTTTTACCCATCTCTCCTCCTCACCATCAGCTGTCCAGTGCTTCACACTCTCGCCTCTGAATCAGTAGATGGTGGGTTCAAGTCCCAACAGGATTTTTAATACTTGTCCTAATAGCTCTTCATGTAACTTGGTGTTGAATGTTGCTTAAAATTGCTCCTGTGAAATGCCTGTGGATGTTTACAATGTTAATGGCACTTTATAAATGCAAGCTGTTAATTCCATGTAATAACAAAAATGAATATATTAGTTGTTTGAGCTGAAAACCCTCTGGTCTGTGTTTGATACTCCACCGAGGAAAGTGATATTGTGCTACGAGATTAGAGTTAATCCTATAAGCAGGTTACTGCAACTAACGACAATTGCAAATCTTTTGAGTCATACTATACTGCAGGGCATATTTCTGAAGGGGTACAACATTCAGAAAGAACATAGGCTACAAGGTCCACTTAGTAATGTAGAACCACGGTGAGAAAATCCACAAACGGGAACAATTGAATTGATAAAAGAAATTTCACTTGCAATTCTGCTTGATTAACTTTAAATGCAAGAAATACTTTAAATAAAATACACCAAAATGTTTACAATGTGGAATAATGACCAATTTCACCAAGATTCAGACAGCCAAATATCACCAACCTTGCGAACTAACTGCTTCAGCTGCAGTTTTCAAGGCAAGGTATTAACCTGAAAGCTAGGGAACGAAGTTTGTGATGGGAACTGAAGACAATGGTTATGAAGCAATACGTATTTAAAGGTAATAAAAAAAGTGTAGAACAGCAGGGGATGCAGAGAGGCTAATGTACAGCTCATTAAGAGTCACTCAGATCAGACTACAAACCACTTAAGAGGATAAAGTGCATCTTTCACAACAGTGACCCACTACACTTAAAAGCCTGCTTTAAAAATATATCCAATGCATTTCTAAACCTTAAATGCAAACTCAATGTATCAAGGGGAGCAATCTATTCACCCCTTCAAGCCTGTTTTGTCATTCAATAAAATCATGGCCAATCTGTATCTGAAATTGTTATGTAGTGGCACTCAGGCATTGTCAAGACAATTTAGGCACCGTTAGGAACAGAAGGCATTTACTGATAAAAGAGAAACTTGGTACTGAAGTTTGCAGTCCTAGGTTGCTTTGCAGCAGCATATCCAGCTGTCCCAATCCTTATATGCTCACTACATGTTTCCAGATGCATTGGTCAGAATTCTCCCATCCTGCCCACCACTGGAATTCTAGCAGTGGGGGGACAGACCACATAAAGATCCACTGAAGTTGGGCAGAAATCTCCAGTTTTCAGCCGAGCACAGCCAGAGAAACTCATCCATTACGCCTGAGAAAGGGCGCCACCTCTGGGGTAATCACTCACTCTCAGCTTCCATTTGTCCCTCAAGCCATATAACTCTTTTCTGCTGTGCTGTCTTAAAGAGGCAGAGTCCACAATCATGACATCCCTCCCCTCATAATTCTTTATATACAATCTTCAAAACCAATTTACTCAAACTCACATTCTAAATATAAATATTATGCACACAAGTTAGACATTTGTAAATTGATGTAGAGATTGTTCAATGATGAGATCTTGAGGCTTGCATTTGACATAACACTTCTAACTAATAGGCTTCACCTCAGCAGAATTCCAAATATGGTTTTGCATGGACTCTCCTATACAGGCTTGCTGCTTTTCAAGTCTTAGAATCTGCTCTGACCAAGGACTACAGATTTTACTCTCCAGACGGTGTCACTCTTCAATCCTTTTCTCTGTCAAGCACCTTATTCTACAATGCATGCAAGTAGCACCATCACAATACAATAATCTTATATGTTTTGACAGCTCATTCACAAACTTGGTCTATCACTTGTGAAGGAAACGGCTGTGCTATTTTGTTTCTGCTTCTTAGGTAGTGTGATAAAGTTCCTTCTCTTTCTAGCATTTCTATTAATGTGATTATTTCAGCAATCTTGTTTCGGTAAGTAATCTGTTTCCTCCCCTGCCTGAACTACTGCTTTGTCTAGCTCTCACCAGCACAACTACCACAGCTGAGTGGTTTCATTTTCCAATCTCTTCTTTCCATCTCCTGCATCAACCAATCTTCTGCTTGGACACGAGTAGTTCTTTATTCCATGCATCTGATTTTGCAATCAATTCAGTTTGTCCATTTCTTCCAAGGTGAATCCATCATTCTCTTCGACAACATCTATAACAAGCTCTCTCTCCTCATGCTTTGCAAGTTTCCAGACAACTGCCACATTCTTTTAGTTGTAGTTGCATCAAACTCTACTTCTACATTCAAATTCTCTTCTTTTCTTCTTGTTAAACAATTCCACTGAATTGCTAACTTGTTCCAACAGTTATGTTCTCTCTTTGGGTTTGTCCATTGCTATATCCTTCACAGCACCCTCAACCAATGGGCAATTTCTGCCTCTCTGCAGAACATCCATTTCTTTAAGTTCATTTGTATATTCCATATGACTGGTAGTTCGATCATTCAATTGGATCGCTAAAGAATTCCCAATAATGGTAAATGATAACTCTACTCTCATTTCTGCTTCAACAGCACAGTAACTCTTGCAGTAGAGGATACAAGATGTCCTACATAAGTGCTATGGATCAAACTGTTGATGCATTCACTCAAACTAGCAGTTCTCTCAACCATCACAAAACTGATAATATCCATTACATGAGATTTCCTTGGCTCTTCTCAAGTTCCACGTTATGACTTCTGTTGCTGAATTCTGCTTGTGCTTTTTCTCTCTTTATTCATAGCTTCATGCTCTAACTCCATTTCTTCCATCATTTGTTGGTGAATGTTGTCCTATTCGTTACTGGCCCTAGGAAATTTCTGAGCTACTTTCACTTGCATATAGTGTTTTTTTCCTTGGCTTTGATATAACTGGGCTGTTTCTCATTTAGAATAGGGTCATAAACTTTATCTCATTTTCTCTTTGCTATAATTCTCATTTAAGTTTATCCAGCACTTTTTTCTGCAGTCTTACTACTCCTGCTGTGGCCTGTCTTACTTTCTGATGGAATACAGCTTTGTTGTTAGCTTGTAGTTCATTACTAAAACTTGCAAAGAACTTCACTTACAATATAACAGGATGGGACACAACTGACTCCTGCTGCCTTCAACTCTTCATTTAGTCATTTAGGGTCTTATGTTGCCATCTTTGTCGGATCTTTCATTGTTGCCCTCATTCTGAAATCTTTTGTTGGCTTCCTTCCAGGTTCTTTCTTCAGTATCCACCTTCAGGGGTCTTTTGGTGCCCTTCTTCCAGGGTCTTCCAATGTTTACCTTTAGGAATTTCCAGTGTTGGTCTTCAGGGTCTTTCAATGCTCTCCCTCCCCCACTGTGATTTTCGATGCATCCCTCTCTCCAGAGTCTTTCACTGAGCCTGGCATTGCCTCTTCCTTGAGGTCTTAATTTCCCAAACCGAGGTCTCCTGTTGCTTACAAGAGCTGCTGCTCCAAGGCCAGCTAGGGCTTCAGACCACTGTACCAAGTTACTTTTCATCAATAAATAAGTTTGTTCCTAACAAACCTGGAATTATGTTAACGACACCCGATTGCCACTACATAAAGAAATCCATCTATCCGCTCATTTTTATTCCATAACCCATAACCCTCGTGTAACAAATCTCAACTCACCTCATCTCATTAATCATGCCTTCAATTTCTCAACAACCAATGTCAGTGTTATCAATATAGAAAATCTAATATAGTTCCATGACTGAACTGCCTTGGAATTTCAGCTGTTCCAACATCCACCTAAACATTTTGTACCATAATTGTACATTATGAAAATAAGGAAACTATCACCGAAGAATTCATAGTATGTAAATGACCTTTGGCTATGTTCCTTGCAAAGCTTGTCAACCAAGAACTAAGGGAGTGCCTCAGACATTGAAAGCCACAGCAACATGGAGTTGTCAAGTGTCTATTCCCCAGATTTTGGTCCATTACTTCCTATTGGCAAGTGTTTGAGACTTCCTGTGGTGTGACTTGAGCACTTTGCCAACCCTACTGCTATGGAGATGCCAACATTTACAGTGGTTTTGGGAGGGTGCATAATACTTCCTTTAACATTTGACAATCTTTCTACAGTTCACAGAAACATTTAAAAAATATATGTGTGTTGTTTGTAGAGGCTTTTAATGGTTGATTTAATCTTTATGATTGATTACCATGAGCTGCTTTACAGTATAGTACAGTATAGTATAAGTGGAAACACTCTCACTAAATAACTGGGGATCAAAGAGGAAACTGGGAAGAAAATGCCAAAGGGACGAAACTAATCTATGCAAGCAGTGTAAAATAATCTTAGAGAATTAGCAGCCAATCTTTCATTGCACCTAAGCTTCTTACTGCTATAGTTCATACAAAATGATAGTTCAAAATCTTTTTGGAGAATTGTTTCCTAGTCTTACTGTTGCTTTCATTTCAATGGAAATTAAAAAGCTTGCCAATATTTCCAAGTCAATAAAAATTGAAGTGGTGAAAAATCAGTTGTCATTCAGAGTCATTTTGCTTGTGCGGACCGATAGCTTCAAGACTTAAGGAACCCAATTCCAGGTTAGAGCACTTGAAAGTTTAATGTTGTAGGAATACTCAAATAACACTGCCTCAGCTACCTCATATATACTATAATAAAAATGTGTGTGTCAAACATGATCTAGTACTGTATTTAATTATCTGATAGGCCCACCTCTGAATAATAACAGGGAAAGAAATAATCCTGTAGGTTCAGAATCATAACATTTAAATTCAATTTATATTCAATACTGTAAGATAGGTGGATGAGAACCCTCAAGCAAACTAACTGCATCGAAGTTGTGATGTGGCTTCTGAACAGACAAATCCTCTTCTAGATGCTCCACCAGTTCTTGCATTTCCAGCATATTTGGGGCAACAAGAGGGTCAGGTGAAGGAAGCTCCCACCTGAAATAGGCAGCAGTATCTTTTTTTTTAAGAAAGTGCCTTAAACACCAGACTACAGCAACCGAAATCAATGCAGTGCAACAGAATGACCAGTGAATGCCAGGCACTCAGCAGCAAAGCTAATTAATGCAGAACAAGCTTGAGAAGCTAAATGGCCCATGTTCTTAGTAAATTTAAATAGTCAAAAAGATTACTCTTTAGAGGCCATTTTTGACCTATTTTCATATTTTTCCTTTTGGCACTTTGCTTCTTAAGGTCATATTGGAGCCAACTGTTTTTTGTCTGCAGCACATTCACAGGCTACCACTAGAGTTTGTCAATGGGAATTCCCTGTGTGACATGCTGGGAAGAGGAATAGAACCACCTGATGACATGCGAGGCCAGTCAAGATACACGCAAAGCACCATGTCCAACCACACCCACAAGGAGCAGCAGCTAGCCTTCGTTTTGGCAGACAACTAGTGTAAATGGAAGCTCCAACTCAATTCCAACAAAGGTTTGATGGTGTAACAGTAGTGTGCCTTTTATTCGTGTTCTCTGCAGTTATAAGCCCTGGGCTGTCTGCTTAAAAATCCTTTTTATTGCTGCTTAAATAGAGTTTTGTTTATTTTTACTCTCGGCCTCATGTACTTTCTGGGATTTTTATGACCCTGAATTGTTGGAGAAAGAATGATGGATAGATCAGCTTTACTTTCTGTTTTTGGGCTGTTGACTGCTGTGTTTTAGTTAGAAGGTGTTTCACTTCAGACTGGAGAGAGTGTTCTCTTTCTCCCTGGTATTGTAAATTCTCCTGGCTAGCTGGAAGCAGGTCTTCTTGCCCCTGTGGAGTGAAAATTCTGCTGTTGGTTTGCTAGCTAGCAACTAGAGTATCTCAGTCTCCTGAACTGGTTTGCTGGGAAATACTAGTGGCCAGCCATGGCATCAGCTTGACCTCAAGGTCTGCTGGAAGTTACAAGGCTGGGAAGTTAGAGTTTCAATTCTCCAACCAAAGGACCAAGTTCCAGCATCACATGAGCATCCTTATTTTGTGTTAAACCTGTGGCAGGTATATGTTTATAGGGAAGTTTGTTAGTTTGTTTGGCTGGAACATTTCATAATTGTTACGGTTTATACAATATCATGGTTTTTTTTTTCTTGTTTGTAATTGATAAAAGTTATTAGTATATGTTAACTGTATTCTGAAACAAAACTTTGATAAAAGCTTCCTAGTAGGTCATTTGAATCATACCTGAAGTGAAATATCTCATACTTATCCTAGCCAAATTCAGATTGCAAAACTTATGATCCAGGCGGACATCACAAAACTCTTTAGAGTTTCTGACCTGATTCATAACAATGGTACAAATTTGTGTGCGTGCCTGCCTGCCTAACAATTATGCTACATGGTTTTGAGAAACTCCACCCCCCACCACAGCCCCACACTACAGAGTAAGGTATCAACCATGACTCAATGGGTAGTGCTCTTTCCTATGAGACAGAAGCTTGTGGAGTCAAGTCGCACTCCAGAAACCTGAACCCAAACTCTACTGTGACATTCCTATGCAGTTCTGAGAGGGCACTGCAGTGTTGGAGATGCCATCTTTTAGACAAGATGCTAAACAGAGGACCGTATATTTGTAATACAGCATAAAATTGGACATATTAAGTCGACTCATCAACTTGTAGCAAGTGACTGACTGCACTTGCTGGCATGCTAACAGCCCTTAGTGGTGATCTTCTTACCCAAGTGGAACTGATGCAGAAACATGTCTTCAGAGTGTGGCAAATAAAGACTATGTACACCATGTAGTACATAGTGGTGGCAGAACTATTTTGTGCAGACCTCAAACCTGCGCATGGCCTTTGATTTTCTTTGTCATGTTTTAATTGTCACTCCCTCAGTCTAGACAAAGGTCACTAATGAGTTGAGGTACCTTTGTCTCTACCTTTTAAAAACAACTTGCATGCAATTTGCTGCTCCCACTAACAGTCTGTTTAAACTAATTACATTTGAACTAATCTACATCGGCATCTCCAAATGCCGATCCAAGCAGGCTAACCTAGAAAAGTGAAGCACTTTTAACAGGATACCACTGAGATAGGATTGAAATGTGCTCTTTGGCCATTCTGGCAGGATTGGCATAGCAAGGGGAAACTCTACATGCCCTGAACAGATATCTAGGCACATCATAAACAAATATCTCGTCTTGCTATCTGAGTGACAGTACAGAAGAACTACACAACTGAAGTTACTAATGAGCGGTTAGGCAATCGCAGTTACATGTTCTCCATTGAGGGAGTATGATCATCAAAACACCAACTGAGGTGTTATTAAAGAAGTTAAATAACGAATTTGACTTTACCACCATAAAACAGCAATTAGAGAGATAAGATCCATCTTGGGATGCAGCATTAAATTGGTATTATCATATAAGCCACCTTATATAGACGCATTCAGGTTTACAGCATGGAAACAGGCCCTTCAGCCCAACTGGTCCATGCTGCCCTTTTTTTCTAAACTCCTAAGCTAATCCCAATTGCCCGCATTTGCCCCATATCCCTCTACACCCATCGTACCCATGTAACTATCTAAATGCTTTTTAAAAGATAAAATTGTACCTGTCTCTACTACCTCCTCTGGCAGCTTGTTCCACCACCCTCTGAAAAAACTGCCCCTCTGGACACTTTTGTATCACTCCCCTCTCACCTTAAACCTATGCTCTCTAGTTTTAGACTCCCCTATCTTTGGGTCTGGAAGTCTACTCCGCTTATTCAAAATGCAGAACCATTACCACCAATAAAGCTGTATCCCATCCAGCTTTTTGTTTTAATATCCCCTATGACTCTTCTCCTTGGATTCCTCTTTACAGGAGGGGTGGCAATCTTAGTGACCACAAATCCATTGGCTGGACCTCCACAAGAAACAATGTTCCCCATATACTCAACTGTGCATCTAAAGAGAGATCATTGATCTGAAACATATGGCAGGATTCTCCAGTCCCGCTGCAGAGAATGGAGATTTGGCTGAATGCCAAAATCTTCGTCCTCTCTGGCAGTGACGACAGGGCGTGAACTGCAAACTCTGTTCTTCGTTCCACAGATACTGCCAAACCTACTGTGTATTTCCAGCATTTTCTGTTTTTAATGCATCTGACTATCCTGGGGATGGATGTAAAATGATGATTCCACCATATTGTTACATCTACTCCTTTTGTAGATTTATATCAATATTATAATGTAGGCTCTAAGATATTGCAAAATGTTAGAGAACTTTCTGTGGGCATTGAAGAAACATTTTCACTGATTACTAGCATAAGATTGAAAGTCAAAAGTTTGCCTAAAGGAATGACCTAAATTCATTCGGTTTTCAATTCATCATATATCCCAATTTATCACAGCTGCTGTACAAGCAGGTTTCGTAGGTTGTTATTGATGAGTTAGGAAACCCCTAACCATTGCTTACAGCGACACAAGAAATTCTTTCCCCTTTTTGTAAACATATTTTCTTTGTAAAATAGGCTTGCAATCGCTTAGAAATAACAATCCACCAGTGAGCTACAAAAAGAGTATAAACTCAAGATGTAAAAATGGAAGCTAAAAAGACTTTTTTCATGCAAAGCATTTCATGTGCTGAAAGTTCTTTGTAAGTGGCTATTGAAATTGAACTAATTAATGCAAAATTAAGACAAATGGAGATGCATATGCACAGAAATACTTCAATTCTAGTTTTAGTAAAGGAAACATGGGTGCTTAGGGGCAGAGTTAGTTGAAATTATAATGGCAAATAAAGAAATGCAGAGTCATTAACCAAATATCTGAATCTATCTTCACAATAGAGACACAGAAAACAAACCAGAAATAGTGGGGAACCAAGAATCTAATGAAAGTGAGAAAAGGTCATTGGTATTGGTCAGGAAAACGTACTGGAGAAATTAATGGACTTAAAGCCAAAAACTCCAGGATCTGATGACTTACATTTGAGGGTTCTAAAAGGTGGCTGCAGAATTATTAGATACAATGGCTTCTAAAATTCCATAAATTCTGGAATAATCATCCCAGTGAACGAGAAGGTAGCAAACACTAGTGCTCAAGAAAGAGAGCAAGGAAACAGGGAACCATAAACCAATTAGCCTTGTTCTAATATAAAAAAGGTGAAGGATGATACTGGAGGCAAATTTTATTCAGTCCTACATTTATTTACAGAATGAAACATTAAAGCATACACCTCCTTAATCAACCATAATTTAACTAAGTGTCTCTTTAAGTGTACCCAAGCAAAACTCAAATGGATGTCCTCCACCAACTTGTAATTAAACAAAATTAGTAGGCAATTAACAAGCCCAACATCGCCACTGAATATACTCAACAATTTTCCAATGAGAGAGATAGCTAGTTATTTGGGGCGGGATTTTCCGGCCTCATTCATCCTGAAACTGTAAAATCCCACCTGAGGTTAGTGGACATTTCCATTGAAAACCCCTCACCCACTCCAATACTATGGTGGACAAGGCTGTAAAATTCCAGCCTTAAACTCTAAGGGAGTCAAGGGATATGAGGATCTGTTGGGAAAGTGAAATTGAGGTCAACGTCAATCATGATCTTACTGAATGAGCGAACCAGCTTGAGGGGCCATATGATTTATTCATGCTCCTATTGTTTATGTTCTTATGGAGCAACATTCTCTAACTCAATAAACCCCTCACCAAACTAAAAAGGCTACAAACTATGTTATTTAGATGATATATGCAGAAAACTACACATTTGAGTAATTTCAAAAGATAGGAAAGTTTATATTTACATTGCGGCTTTCACAATTTCAGACAGTTCCAAAGCACTTTACAGCCAATAAAGTGTTTTGAAGTGTAGTCACTGTTATAACGCGGGAAACATGGGAACTAATTTGAACAAGCTCCCACAAACAGTAATGAGATAATGAACCTTTCAGTGATGTTGGTCAAGGGATAAATATCAGCCAGGATATTGGGTAACTCCCAAACTCTTATTTGAAATACTGCTGTGGGGTCTTTCATGTCCATTTCAGAGAGAGCAGAAGGGGCTTTAGTCTCATCTGAAAGATGCCAGCCTCGTGCCCACTGGCAAAACAGGGCTGGTAACAAGACGACAGGTGAGAAACCAGGTAAAAACCTGTTTTTTCATTCATCGCCCAATCTTGCAAGCCAGTAAGATTGTCCCTATTGTGTCTGTTACGATGGCCATGGGGACTCACCAATAGATCTTCCTGTGGATCTCACAGACTATGAGCTCCCTATTAGGCAAGTGGAGGCTTGTCCAATCTGAAATGAGCGGCAGGGTCCACCCAGGCCGACGTTCAAAAGACTTTGGGGTTGACCTACATCATGTAGCTGCTGAACAGAATCCTACACACACTAAATAAATCACATAATCCCTACAGTGCAGAAAGAGGTCATTCGGCCCATCGAGTCTGCGCTGATATCAATCCCACCCAGGTCCTGTCCTTGTAACTCCACAAAATCCCCCTAATACTAATGGGCAATCTCACCCAGACCTATTCCCTGTAAACCAAATTATTTACCCCGTTAATCCCCCTAAACTATATACCTTGGGACACTAAGGGACAACTTAGCATGGTCAATCCATCTAACCTGCACATCTTTGGAGTATATGAGGAAAACAGAGCACCTGGAGGAAACCCATGCAGACACGGGAAGGATGTGCAAATTTCACACTCAATCAACCGAAGCTGGAATTGAACCTGGGTCCCTGGCGCTGTGAGGCAGCTTGGTGGCACAGTGTCAATTGTTCCCAAAGTGCAAATGCCAGACTAATGTATCTAAGTATATATCTCTATTTTTTTTCTTACTGTGACTGCCACCCTAATTATAATTGGAAATTGGAAGAGTAGGAAATCATTGCACATACATGTACATACCCGTGATTAATTTTTACTGCACCAGTTAAATTCCTATCACGCAATAATTCTTCACTCAATATCAGCAAAGGCCATTCTGCATCCAGTTATTGTTCCAGAATCATCACATAATTTACGTTACAATCCTAATGATTTTACTAGACAACAGGCACTTCTTCTCCCAAAGATGTGAGAACTCAACAGGCAAGCATGAAGGGGACTATCACAATGCCACCCCCTCAGAGCTGTCCTTATTCCTGAAACTTATCAGGGCCTGAGGGATCATGCACACACCAGTTCACTGTGCATTAAATGAAGCATCTAATCTTTAGGTCAGAAATCTAACTGCATGTAATAAAACAAGTGGAATCATATCTGCAAGCCTGGAACTTTACAAAATTTTATCTGACAATTCCATCAAAATTCACAGCCCACTAATCCAGTAATCCTCTGCTGTTATGAGCACCGCTGTGCTAAGAAGCAAAAGGTTGTTCAAAATAGAGCATTTCAACACAACATTGCAACCAGTCCACTGCAGCATCGCGGAAACTAATTTAATTGGAGAAAGAGGCAGAAAATCTTCAAGAAACACACAATCTTCATAAGCAAATGGCTTTTGATTTTTTTTTTGAAATTGTATCTCATATCACTGACAATGAAAAGAAAATGGAGGGAGGGTGGCACTGGGAATTACTTTTTAATCAGCGTTGTAAAAATATCAAGTGTCTTTTACTTGACATACGATCTCTGGATAGCAGCCAAGCACCTCCAGGTCATTTCCCAGCTTCTGGGTCACACCAATAATCTCAACAAGAAGGAACCAGGTATGGTTGGAAGCAGTTCCTTTGGAAGTCTATTGGGAGTTTAAGACTCTAAATTGGCTCCAGGATCTATCCAAACTTGTCAGACTGTGGATGAAACTTGCTACTCACTGTTTACAGAGAGTATCCAGCAGTTAGAATTAAAATAAATCCCTTCTTTTATCTGTCTTCTTTCTTTAAATTTCAGGCATGAGATTTCTGTTCAACTGGCAAGGAAGAGAGAAGAACAAATGAGAGGGAAGTATAGAGAGAGAGAGAGAGAGAGAGAGAGAGAAATGCACAGGAAATCAGGGTACAAAATGAAGTTAGGGATGCAGAGACACCAGAATATAAGAAACAATAAAACATCAGTGAAATATACATTCAGAATGGCTTGAGCTCCAAAACTGTGAAACCTACGGGAACCCATTCATTCTGAATAGTTTTTTTTTGCTGGTGATAAAATTGGAACATCTATGTCAAGGAATCGGAAGAGAGGGGAGGACAAAGAGGGGCAAAGAAAGAATGAGGAAATGCAAGTCAAGCAGGCAGAGGTAAAGAAACCAAGTTTTTTAAAAAGTTCCCAAGTGATGTCTTAGGTGGATTGGCCATGCTAAATTGTTCCTTAGTATCCAAAAATGTTTAGGTTAGGTGGATTAGCTTATGGTAAATGCGCAGGTATCTCCATTACAAAAACCATATTCCCCCAACTCACCATCTTCAATTTTAAAAAGTTCCACCCATTCTCTGATCGATATAAAAGGAACAAAAATCCTTCACACCTCCCCCACACTTCTAAACATACCGTTAGTCCTTTTAGAAACGTACATCATGACCAACACTGTGGTGTAGCCAAGAATGCAAGAATGCAGGGGTTTATGCAAGAAGGCACCCAAGAGAAACAGACACAGTTGATATAATCGTGAACATATTGTTACAAATGCAAGGTTTTGTACAATTGTTAAATTCTGAGACTGTATCTTTAACTTATGGAAAAATGGAGGAATGGGGAGGGCGGGGGGGGCAGTCATGTGGCTGTTCTGTATATTGCTGACAATAAGCTTGGGTGGCTTGGTTGTTAAAGGGCAGGTGGGGGCGGGGGGGTGCTTTACTGGGAAGGGGATGCAAGATATTTGTATATTGTGAACAATGGCCAGAACAGCTGTGCTAAAGTGGAGACGCTATTAGGCCTGGAATTTTTTTCACTCCCATTCCAGGGGATAGGTCATATCCACACCCCACAATTCAGACACAAAAAAAAGACTAGAAGTTGCAATTTTACTTCAGGTGGATGAAATGGATTAGAAGTTGGGTCCACTGCCCCGAGAATGAGTGGGAAGATTGCCAGATGCAGAGACAGGCTGGGTGCAAAGCCTTGTTTCTGTGCTCTGGCAATTTGTTGAATCTATTTTTAAAATTATGAATGAAACAAAAAAGCCTCCAGCTTTCTCACTCCCCAATACACTCCCCATGCCGCATCATGCCCCCCACTCAGTCTATGCTCTTACCTCCTCTATCCATCCCTATGCCAACCCCACATGCCAATCATCTCCATAGCCCTTAATCACTGCTATGCCAATTTACTGTCAATTCATGCTGTCACCTTCTTCCCCTACCCCATCCCCCCATGCCAACTCACGTATCCACCTGATGATGTCATTATTGAAAAATCTGATTTAAAAAATATAGAATCTCCTTCAACTCACCTCTTAGAAAATAAATATTTCTACCCTATAACCACTTGCAGTTTTCAGACAAATTGCTCCCTTAACAGACATTTCACTGTGATAATGTTAGGTCGCAAAATCAGTCATGCAGCAGAAATGTTATGATAGCCCTCAGTCTTGTGTCAAAAGAGTGAAATATCTCACAATTTTTGAAAATTTATAGTCTAGGAGAAATAAATCATTTGATAGCTCGACAGTTCTTTCATAGCTTTGACAGTTCTTTGTCAGCTCCAATACATTTATGCACTTATGTGAAATCCTGTTTACAATCCCAAAGAGTGCCCAGGACCATATGCAAATGGGTACTTTACCTCTCCAAAAGTATACCCTGGCTATCCAAATGAATCCACATTATACAGTTCAGCTCCTGCAGGTTTAACCTGCACACATTGGGTTTCAGCCATCTACCTCACCAAAATCACGAGTGTGGAAGCAGTTGCTGATTTAAATGGACAACTGCCTCCATGAACCATATAGGTGCTTTTTGGAACTCACCTCCATTTCCCCCTTCACCAAGAAAATGGCAGAGGCCAAGTATGAAGATGGGACTACTGGATTCTGGCCCCTCCTGACATTTTCACACAAAATTCAGGCCCTGATCTTCAAGTCCCAAGGAGGTGTAAGGAATATGAGGGTCCAGAAAATAGCTAATTAGCATTTCTACCTGAGGAACCCGTTGCAGAATTGGTGCAGATTTTCCTAAATATCACTGAATCTCAGACAGAAAAGTAGTAATAAATCTTTATTGTTCACCATACAAAATAAGGCTGAGTGTCCAGGCTTGGACTGAAAAAAACCAAGATCAGAAGTGTTCAAATGAAACTGGAAGATTCACTTAGCTTGGCTAGAGGGAGGGAGGAAGGAATCTCCAGAGTGACCCACATTGTGAAAATCAGTTCAGGGAATAGAAATTATCCAGCCTGAAAACAAATTAAGAGCTACGAATTACTTTAGACCGGTCTCTGAAGAAGTGGTACCTACTTAAACAACAGTGTACAGAGGGTCCATATTTTAAGTCACCCCACCTGATATTTATTTTTAACATCTTTTCTTCTTTCAGGGCTGTTTTTCCAATTTTTGTCACCACTTTAATTTTAGGTTATTTGCACTCCAGCCCCACTGGCTCCAACTGCTGCCAGAGACAGGGGCTCACCCCGCACATTTGTCAGGAAGAGATCCAGCGGCCAAGCTCCAATGAAGCTTCAAATTGGGAGCTGGCCAGAGCCTGGGCTTGGTGGGTCACTGCCATGGGCTCGCTGGAAGTTAAGATCAGGAAGATCCTAACCCCAACCTAGCCCATGGCAGTGGTGAGGCAAAGTGGGAAAGAAGGCAGACAGATAGAGCAGGAAAGCAAGGGAAAGCAAGGCAGCGAGAGACAGAAAGAAAGAGGGAAAGGGGAGCAAACAAAGTTGAACTGAGTTTCAGGAATGCTGGGGTCTAGCACAGAAGCTATGCTACTCAGGGCTTGTGTGGGTGATTTGCTGTTATCTAAATTGATTTTAGTCAGTATTTTTGTTAAATTCACTGATCTTTTTACAAGTTATTCCAGCTAAGAATGCACAGTGCTGCGCACATATGATACAGTATTTTGATTGTACTTGGGTTCCTTCAGACTAGTACAACAAAATTTCAACTTTAATACTAACTACTACAGGAATCCATGATTCACATGAATTTGTTTCATTTAAAGTCATGATTTTCAGGAACGCAGCCACAACTTTAAGTGAAGGTTTACAAGAATCGTAGAGAGTTTTTTTTCATTTTAAAATGATAAATGGAGTATCATTTCTGTACTGAAAAATAGTGCTTAGTCAATGTTGCTTTTAGTTAGTTGGTTACAGTAAAAGACTTAAACTTTAAAATCTAGCTGTATCATTCTTTCATCCATTCACTGGAAGTTCAAATTTTTTTGAGAGTTCTCAATGGGGATCGTAACAATGTATTTGGGTTATTTTTATACACTGAGTTTTACTGTAGATTGAACAGTCTGGCTTGAGCTGTGTCTGGTCTTATAAACATTGCCAGTGGCTGGATAAAACAGTTCCAGAAGTGTTTGAACTGCTCAATGCACTATTGAACTAGCAAGAAAAGAAATATTCCATGTCACCCCATCCAAAATTGCTCCTTTCTTAAAATAACCTAGTTGGTCAGCTAAATGCCAGCACCGTGATCTAATTACAGACAGAAAGAGCTATAGGAATACAGATGATGTCATTTTACTACAATATCTAATTAGTTAGACACTCCCTTGATATTAGATCAGTCCCTTATTCTATATTTAGTATAGCTGTACAGTTCAGCAGAACCCCTAAAAGGAAAGTACTATACCATAATTAAATTGGTACTCAGGGGTACAGTTCACAAAAGGAACAGCCAGGCAGGTCACAATGTTCCAAGTGCCTTTTCCAGGGTATGCTGAGCTTAGGTGATATGGGGAGGTGACAATTGGGACACAACAATTGGTCTCACGTGACCTGGCTATAGGGAGAGGGAAAGGGAAGGGGGTGGGAAGAGGGAGGGAGAGAGAGAGAGAGAAAAGAATCAGCCAGGCTTTTTGCTCCAAATCAATATCAAATCAACACTTGTGTAACCATGGATGGGAGCTGAGGTCAAGTTCAGCTGCTTGCCAAGTGAACCTGCCAACACATTCTATTCAGGTTTACATGCAAAGAACTGCCACTGAAACCAAAACAGTAGTTAACGTCTTCAGAGAAGGATTCACAGGATTTTAGTGATATAGTAAGAGGCCACTCACTGTCCCCAGAGTTTGACTCTTTAATACAGCAATTCAAATCTGATCCCACTGCCTTGCTCTGTCCCCTCAACCTTGTCTTTTTCAAAATGGGAGAATACTGGAAGAGGAGGAAAAAATAAAAATGAAAGATCACTCATCTTTTTATAACCTGATGTTCATAAATGTTGTTTTGTGAAGTGAATGGATCATCAGAAACAATTTTATGTAAGTGACAGCTTCCATGAATCCAATAGCTGATCTGCTGTTTGACTTGTTCACCTTATATCCAGCTGGTTACAACCTTCAACCATTTTACTGACATCAATCTATTTATAGAGACACAAAGAATTTCACACTACACATAGGCAACTGCAAAGGAAATAAATAACTTACTCTAACCAGCTGAGTGCATTCTGTGCTGTGCAACAACATAAAGCTTTTAATAGGAATTTTTTTTAGGTCAGCTCTTAGATCAATCAAATTTCAACAAGAGAAATGACTGGGTGCCTCTTTAATATCAGCTCAGTCTGCCAGCTCCTGTCAACTCCCCACATGATTACAGAAATTAGCTTTTGGCTTCAATAATATGAACCTTGCAGAACTTAGAATTCTTTGGGGATGTCTGCAATTGTCACCATCATCACGAGCACAGAATGTAAACTCTTGAAACTGCACAGAAAACGTACTACTAAAGGATTTTATCCCCAAGAGTTTCCAGCACCCTCTTAAACAATGTGGCCTTTCTCAGTCTGAAAGTTCCATCACTATCAATCTCACCTTTTATATATCTCACCCTTTACTCTGGCTTTTGCCCTTTGGCTTTCAACATCCCATTAATTTCTCCAGTGTCATAAATTCTGAAACTATTTCCATCTCTCTTTTCTCTTTACTTTTCACTACAGAAGAGGACAAATGATGAAAAACTGCATTTAACTGAAGAATTTTATGTTCATTTGCAACAAAATCAATTGCAGATGCTAGGATAAGTACCTCAGAGGCACTTACGTGCTATCACTTCCACTGCTCTTCTTGAATATTTTCAATATTGTACAAGTTGATAAAATATGAGGCAAACCAGACAGGCTCAATTTGAGATGTGAGCACCTGGAACCAATAAAACTCTTGAATATTTCACTTGGTCAACACTTGAGGTACAGTTCACTACCTGTCCCATTACTACTAATCTTAGAGAAATCCTTGTACATCACTTTCATCAATGTAGGTTTATCAATCAGTGCAGATTTATAGCCCAATTTAATAGAGCCCAAGGCACTAGCACAATGCAAATCCTCATGCTTCCTTATCAATGAATTCAGCAAGAAGTGATAGCTAATTATTATCTATCATTCTTTCTCCATCTTCCTGTTTCAAGAATTTGCCAAACCTTTTCCAAGACAGTGTGCGTTATCTTCAGGCAAACAGAGGTCAAGAAGTATAATTTACCTCAGGTCTCAAAGTTCTTTACAACCAGTGAAGGACTTTGAAGTGTTGTTACTGCTGCAATGTAGGAAATGAAGCAACTAATTTACACACACCCAGTTTCCACAAATATTAACAGGATAATGACAAGATCAACTGTTTTAGTGAAATTGGTTGAGGACTAAAGATTAGTCATGCTGGGGAGAATTTACAAGCTCTTTGTCGAAATATTAACACAGGATCTTTAAAATCCACTTCTGGTTATAAAACCTAAAGAAATCCCACTAATTCCATTTAAAATTAACAGGTACAGATGGTAAAGCATCTCTAGCACTGTATTTTACCAGGACATCAGACTAATATGGGGATCCATTTTGAATAATACAAATTAAAGGTTAAAAATAACAGAAAATTCTTACTCTATCTCCAATTGTAATACAGGCTTTTGAATCCAGATCACGGGGTGGCCTAAAAAATAAATTTGAACAGAATATGTTTAAGTTCACAATAAATGTACTATTTGCACAAAAAAGGGTGACATCACTGTTCGACATGTTAAGTAATAAAGAGGACATTAACAAAGAGCAAACATTCTGCATGGCAGCTTGCAAACTTGTGAAAAAAAACACCATGAAGATCTCAAAAGAGAGTGTGCAAAATGATAAATAGACATATAAAATCTACATTCCGCCAGATCTAGGAGTATTCTCACAGTACAGTAGCATTCAAATAAAAACATATCTGAAAGAAGACTGCAGTGGAGTCTAAGGGAATAGAAGTCACGGGAAGGTAGATAAAGAAACAAGTCATTGGGCTCCTGGCAGTTCAGAGAAAAAAAAATTGGTCACATCTAGACGTGTTCCTTCCTGGTCTGTTACCCTGAATGGTGAGTCAGAAAACCCCAAGCCAAATCTCACTGCCTGCTTGATCCCTTGAATAGAGAGTTAGTGTCTCCATTGAACAAGACCCAAAACAATGTCCTCAAAGCCAAATTCCAGTCACTATCCGGACAGCTGAGAAAATTCAGTGGGGTTTGAACAGTTTCTATCTATCAACTTAGCCTGAAGAACCCGTAAACGTCCCTCAAATTCTTGGCTCACTCAGTTTCTGGAAAATCCCAAAGAAAAATGACCACCCGAGCCACATTATCAAAGAAGTACTATCATTCTAGTGGGGAACAGGCATGCTGTCAAGTCTGAGTAGTGAGTTCCACTCAAAGGCAAATATGGAATTGCTTATACGTGAGATGAGTCTTCTGGTAGTTGTATGGGAAATTAAGAGGATTCTGGCCAAAACAAAATTGGAATGAGAAGAAATATTTTACGCAGCAGTGATTTGGAATGCAATACGCATAAGGGAGGTGGAAGCAGACTCAAACGTAAAACTTTTTTTAAAAAAAATGTGCTAGCTGTGAGATACACAGGGATGAGGGCTCATTAAATGGTTCTTTCAAACAAGGTGTAATAAGCCAAATGGTAATCAGCATTGTTTGATTTTAAGTTTCAAAGAAATCCTATAATGCCCTATTAATAATAAGATTTTTTTGATATTATTATTTGGGGCCGCACAGTGGTTAGCACTGCTGCCTCACTGCACCACAGACTTTGGTTCGATTCCCAGCTTGGGTCACTGTCTGTGCGGAGGTCTGCATTTCTGCCCATGTCTGTGTAGGTTTCCTCCGGGTGCTCCAGTTTTCTCCCATAGTACAAAGGACTTACTGGCTTGGTGCATCGGCCATGCTAAATTCTCCCTCAGTGTACCTGAACAGGCGCCAGAGTATGACAGCTGGGGGATTTCCACTGTAATTTCAATGCAATGTTAATGTAAGCCTACTTGTGACACTAACTAATAAGCTTAAACCTAAGCTTTAAACTTAAACATATGTTGCAGAAGCTGGAAATCTTAAATTAAAAACAGAAAATATTGGAAATGCATAGTACATCAGGCACGTGGGTGGTGAAAGAAACAACATAAATGTTTTAAGTTGACAAAAGATCATCGACCTGAAATGCTGCTCTCTCCACAGATGCTGGCAAACTAGTGTTTCCAATATTGTCTGTTTTTATTAAAGATTGTTTTCTTGTTTGCCGAGAGCAAATTTATACGAAAAATCCAATACTGTGTATACTTGATCACTATAAAGAACTGATATTTCTTTCCATTAGAGAAATGCTTTGTTGAATAGAGAATATGTAATAAGTGTATCTTTTGTCTGATGTGATGTCAGTGAAGCCAGGCTTCCATCGCCAACACTCTTACTTATCATAGTGAATAAAGCACTGTTTCTGCAGCTACAATCACACAGGTCCAGCCCAGGGGTCCTCTGACTACTGGCCCGAGTACAGACAGCTGCTTTTAAACTCCTGCTGCTCCTTTCCCAATGGGCAAGCCTCTGCTCATTTAATAGTGGAACTCATACTCAAACGCACACGGGTATCTATCGACAATCCCCCATGGCCATCCTAACATCCCTTGCCTCTCAACTCCATTTCTTCCCAACACTCCCACTTGGGAAAACCTTTCCCTCTGCTTGGCAATCAACCTGGGGTTGATTGAAGATGGGACTGGACCTGGGGATGTGAACTAAATTGGAGATCACCACTTTCAAAGGGAGTGCCATAGAGACACTGTTTCAGGTTCTTCCTGGGGCCCTGCTTCAGATAGGGCACCAGTCTCTTCCACTTCAATCTCGGAATCCTTGACCTCATCACCCAGAGGTACAGATCTAGGGTTAGCTTCAAATTGTGGCCTAATACTGGCAGCAGCCATCTCCATGGTTGGTAATGAGGCCTGCATTGGCATGGGCTCCCTATTCCAGACAAGGTCTAGGTACTTCCTTATAACTTTGCCCTGCACTTTTACTTGATAAAACACAGGTCCTGTTTTATTTCCATTATGATCCCAGGAACCCAACTGAGACCGTTGCCAAGATTCCTCATGTGAGCCAGATGGCTGATTTTGAATGCTTTTTCTGTTCTTGCAGAATCATAATTTTTCTTTATGTTCTCTTGTCGGGCCTCCACCTGTCAAGCTCTGGAACAGTAAATTCAATCTTTTCTGAAGCATGCATTCCATTAACAATTCCGCATTATCCCATGGAGTTGGTGCCTCCTTAATGACTTTTACCTTGTCCTCTACCAGAAGACGACCCTTGCTATCCACCTGATAGCCTAAAAAGTCACAGCACTTGCTTGGAAGACACATTTTTCCCTCTTCATGGCAACTTCGGAGAATCTCCATAAGACATCTTCCAGATTTGCTATATGTTCACGTTCGAAAGATCCTGTGACCAAGATGTCATCCAGGTATACCACTACTGGCGTAAACCTTAGAATATGTTCTCCATGGCCCGTTGAAAAACGGTACATGGTGTTGCCACCCCAAAAGGGCAAGTTAGTACACTTGTACAATCCTTTGCGTGTATTAATTGTCTCATACTTCCGGCGAAGCTCATTCAATTCAATTTGGAAATATGCATGGCTCATGCCAACTTATTTGGCTGCCTGGTAATTGGATTACAAGTGTTCAATTCAGGGCATGGTTTATTTAACAAGTTCAGAAACCCATTTGACACTGAGCTGATAGTTTTCACAAAGTCGGAATGACTTATCTGGCTTGAGGAAAGGGACAGCAGGTGTGGCCCAGTTCACAGATCTGTATATGTCTTATTATGCCAGTCATTCCATGCGTTCCAGTTCCGACTGTACTTTGGCCAATCAGGAGTATGGAACTGATCTCGCTCCAAAACATTGGCACACGTTTCCAGGAAGTCCAGAATTAGAGGTGACCCTTCTTGGGTGGGGGTCGACATCATGATGACCAAAAACAGAGGGAGTTGATGATCCAGAGTCCCCGAATGCTTGCTGCACATTCAGGAGGGTGCTGCTAACTTGAAGTGAGGAAGGGGCTGTGATGCTCTTCAGAGATACTGCAAAATTCTGTCTCGCTCTGGCTGATGGCAGCTCGCAGACTCCTGTGGCTTGGACCATTTCAAAGCAATAACACGTAGAATCAGTCATCTCTCCTGATGCTGTCTTGGGGAACTGGGGAGTTGGTTAAAGGATTCCCTGTATCATTATTGAGTCCTGTCACTGTGAGGAAAGCACATGCACCAAAATGACATTATCACAGAGGGTATGGTGGTGGTGCTGTAAGTCTGAATGCTGTAAGTCTTGAGATGTGCCTTTGCTATCACCAATCAGTGGAGACCAGGCAGCCTAAAACTGGTTGACAAAAGTGAGCTTTAATACACAGTGAAATCAAATATATACAAATGTCAATGCTCCACATCTCTAAATGCTTATCATCTTTGCTCATGCTGGTCAACTATAATTTCTTAATCCTCAAAACTAAATCACTATGTCTAGGCGTCTCTCTAAGATTTGTTTCTGAGTCGTAGCGGTCTGCTGTCTGTCATGCCCTGCTGCCTGTGATGACCTCAGTGGGTGTCCTCTGAAGGATTAGAACCTGGAAAGTTCTAGCCTACTTGCAGGTGGCACAGGTATTGTGATGCCATCCTGTTCTGTCTGCTGGGCTGAAGGCACCTCAATCTCTGGATGGAGTGAGCGAGATGAACTGGACACTCCCAGTTGAGGCCGCCCTCACGTGTGCTGAACTTGACTATCAGTTTCTGCTCAGCGATTCTGCACTGTCGTGAAGGCCGGAATCTTGGATTCATATCTCACGATCTGTAACTCCCACAACTTGCCTGGGCTTGCAAAATCTTACTAACTGTCCTGACTGGAGACAATACACACCTCTTTAACCTGTCCTTAACCCTCTCTCCACTCACATTATTGTACCTTTAAGACTTGATTATCTGTAAAGACTCGCATTCCAACCATTATCTTGTAAATTGAGTTTGCGTCTACATATGCCCTGTTTGTGAACAAAACTCCTTACTCACCTGAAGGAGCAAGACTCTGAAAGCTTGTGCTACCAAATAAACCTGTTGGACTTTAACTTGGTGTTGTGAGACTTCTTACAACACTACAATGAGACAAGCATTGTGGACTTCCATTTCTGAGCAGTTCAAGAAAGATTCTCATTTAGAAAACACTAATATACTTGAACATGAAACACTGAGGCTGGGAATCCCCAACACCACTGGCAATGGAGAAAACTATACATGCATAATCTTCATACATGTGGTTGTTTTAATGTCATAATATGGAAATAGTTTTTGTAGCTGAACTCTTCTCAATGTTTGGAAAGGCTCAAAAAAACACCTACAGCTAGAAACAAAATTATAATCTCCTGGGCAATATTTCCTTTAAATTAACAGCAAATCAGAAGGTACCAAGCAGACCATTCATAAACCTTCAAGATATTGCAGGTGTGCACAAATTATAGGTACCATAAGTGAAATGCACAGATCACATCCAACAATACAAGTTAAAATGATCTCTGCTCTTGAGGTGGTTCATCGCTTCCCTAGTGATGCCTCACTTCTAGGTCTGTTGCCAGTTGAAACATTACAATGCAGATGTGGAAAGAAGGTTCCAGATGTTAACCAGTTATAAATGACCATCTATCTATACAACTGGTCAGTGCAGACACAACCGATGTTCTGGAATATTTCACATTCAGGCCTTCATTATGCGAAGAATTACTGTAGCAATCTCTCCCAGCAGCTTGGAAAGATTGTCCAGCTTGTGGCTGGCTATACCAATGTGGAAAATTCGAAGTTGAATCCCTAGTCTATACCAAGTTACCTGAACTTAGTCACCATTATGCAAGTACAGTGCAACCATTGGTTTTAGTCATGGTCGCATTCTTGGTTGTTACATGAGCAGCCAATGGAGCCTGGAGCTAGATCAAATTCTGATATTCTCTCAATCAAACACAACAGTTACCTTCATTAATTATACTTATTGTACATCAATACATTAACAGCAATCACTTGGGAAAGATACTGAAGAAGACAAGTATCACTGAATCCAGGTCAGTAGCTCTTATGGAGAAGGGAATGAGAAATTGTCGATTAAAGGCTTCCGATTGCCAGCATATTATTTAAATATTTGGAACATGTTGATTAAATTTGAGAGACAAGTTAAACCAAATTATGCACAAGTTGAGAAAAAAACCAAAGGTTTGAAAGATTAACAATTAAATAGCTTCAATATTTTCTTTCCACTGGGGTTTCATATGATCCACATTCCCCTCACTTTGAGAAACAAACATCTGACAACACAAGTTGCATTGCCTCAACATCCTGCAGAGGCCTTTTTTAAAACACATACTAAATGAGAACTCAACAACACAGGATTATCTGTGAATAAAATTAGTCCTCACTGAAATGTATGAGAAATAATTTAAGAAATATCTATGGTGTAGTATTTAAGTCTAGTCAAACGTTCCACCAGTGGATGTGAGAACCACTATAAAGACCAAATAGTTCTCCAATTCCCAGTCTGTAGAGATAATCACAGCAATCTGATCTGTATGGCTTATGTTAGGCAGTGCCTTGCTCCACATAGGCCATCAGTGGCGCATTGTGCTGTACACGCGCGCACGCACACAGACACAGACAGACACACACACAGACAAAAATACAACTCCAGTTTAGAAAGAGATTTTCTTACGTGGGGCTGGTAACTGGCTGTTTGAAGACATTATCATCGATTTTTAAATTAGGTTTTTTCTTCACTTTTCCTGTAAAACAAACAACAGGAAAGTTAAAATTCAAAACAGTACAAGATTTCACATTCATTTCATAGTAAAAGGTTTTGACATTGGTCACTTTCCCTTTCCAGTTGCACTTATGCAAATTACTTTGTTTATTTTTTGTTGCAAATGCAATAACAATTTTGACTCTTTAGATGCATAAGTTAGCACAAATACTTATGCATATTATTAAATCCCTTACTCTTCGCACACTTTGAAGCGATTCAACTGAAACTTTCAAAAGGGTATGGAATAAATACCTGAAGAGGTAGAAGTTCTAAGGGCAAGAACGAGAAATAAGCAGGTAATCTCTTCACAGGGCTGGGCAGTATAGTGGCATAGCAGTTAGTACTGCTGCCTCTCAGCACCAGGGACTTGGGTTCAATTCCGGCCTTGAGTGACTGTGTGGAGTTTGCACATTCTGTCATTATGTCACATTATGTCAGCAAGTGTTTCCTCTGGGTGCTCTGGTTTCCTCTCTCAGTCCAAAGACGTGTCGGTTAGATGGATTGGACATGGCAAATGCACAGGGTTATAGGGATAGGGTGGAGGGGAAGGCCCCAGGTGGGATGCTCTTTCAGGGAGTCAGTACATACCCGATGGGCCAGATGGCATCTTTCTGCACTATAGGGATTCTATGGTTGGTTCAATGGTTCGCATATAGATACGATGGGGAAAATGATCTTGTCTGAGCTGCCAAATTATATTTATTATCTATTTGTGGTGTTTAAGATGATTAAATGAGTTGACGGGCTAGATAGAAACTATTTCCTATAGTAAAGACATACAGTACAAGGAGGCCTAATCTCAAAACTATACCTAGATCATTCAGAGTGATGTTAAGACTCAATTCCTCACAGACTAGTGGAAATCTCTCCACTAAAAAAGCTGCTGAGACTTGGAGCCAATTGAAAATTTCAAAGCCAAGAATGATAGATTTTTGTTAGATGGGGTGTTAAGTGTTACAAAATCCTAGGTAAATGCAGTTAAGTTATGATTCGACTGAATGTTGGGAACAGGCTAATGCAATAATGCATGCCGTTCTTACTGGAACCTGATAGAAGTCTACAAGATTATGAGGGCCATGGATAGTGGGTAGTCAAAAGCTTTTTCCCAGGATGGAAAATTACTAGAGGGGCAAGATTTAAAGGACATGTATAATAAGTTTTTTTTTTAAACAGAGGGTGGTGGGTGCCTGGAGTCGCTGCCGGGGGAGGTAGTAGATACGATAGTGCCTTTTAAGGGCCATCTTGACCAATACGTGAATAGAATGGGAATAGAGGAATATGTGAATAGAATGGGAATAGAGGAATATGACCCCTGGAAGGGTGGCAGGTTTTAGTTCAGATGGGCAGCACAGTCAGTGCAGGCTTGGAGGGCTACAGAGCCTGAGCTGTCATTTTCTTTGTTCTGAAGTGGCTAAATAGCCTACATCTATTATGTTCACATTACAGCTGCTTTGTATTATGAGCATTTAAACTGAATTAAATATGAGCAGCATTTGAAGCATTTTTTCCCCTTTTATTCAGTTATTCCATAGTTATGATGCAATTATGATTACATAAAATTACTCCACCCCCACTCTGTCTTTAAAGAGTATTGGATTACTCAATGTTCACTGTGCACCATTGCTATTGTTCCTCAGCCCCATCCCAATGAGTCATCTGCTTCAGTCATCGGCACCTGACAGGAAATGTGTGATTTTCCTCCAGATAAAAATGATAAAAAAGAATGTTGGCACCTGCACATACAAAATTGCAATAATGACCTCCTGTTGTACTTAGCTATCAGATAGCTCTTCTGGAGGTATTACAACATTATAACATAGAACCCAGAAAGTCTGTAGATGTCAAAATAAAATATCCATCTCTGCTTTCTAAAAATTAACAATCGAGTGAATCTATTTTACAGTCATCAATTGAAGGATGTGCTGGGGATTAGAACATTTTACCAATTTTACCATCCACATAGCTTCTGAATCAAGCACTTCCCCAAGTCCCCTCTATGCCTCAAGATGTCTTAATTAGTGGGATGGTAGCATGCTGGCAATTATACCAGACTAGCAATCCAGAGACCCTGACTAATGTTCCAGAGACTGAAGTTCACATCACAGCATGGCAACTAGGGGAATTTAGAAACATAGAAAATAGGTGCAGGAGTAAGCCATTCGGCCCTTTGAGCCTATACCACCAGTCAAAGAATGAAGAAAATTACAGCACAGCCAACCTGCCCTTCGGCCCTCCAAGCCTGCATCAACCATGCTGCCTGACTGAACTAAAACACCCTATCATATCCCTCCATTCCCATCGACGCCCCTTAACAGTCGCTATTGTATCTGCTTCCAATACCTCCTCCGGCAGCAAGTTCCAGGCACCCACCACCCTATGTATAAAAAAAACTAGCCTCGTACATCTCCTTTAAACCTTGCCCCTCACGCCTTAAAGCTATGCCCCCTAGTAATTGACTCTTCCACCCTGGGAAAAAGCTTTTGACTATCCATTCTGTCTGTGCCCCTCATAATCTTGTAGACTTCTATCAGGTCGCCTGTCAACCTCATTCATTCCAGTGAGAACAAACCAAGTTTCTTCAATCTCTCCTTACAGCTAATGCCCTCCATGCCAGGCAACATCCTGGTAAATCTTTTCTGTACCCTTTCCAAGGCCTCTACATTCTTCCAATAGTGTGGCGACCAGAACTGAACATTATATTCCAAGTGCAGCCTAACTGAGGCTCTATTAAGCTGTAACATGACTTGCCAATTTTTAAACTTGATACACCGGCCGATGAAGGCAAGCATGCCGTATGCCTTGTTGACTACCTTCTCCACCTGCATTGCCACTTTCAGTGATCTGTGTACCTGTACACCCAGATCTCTCTGCCAGCAATACTCTTAAGGGCTCTGCCATTTACTGTATATTTCCTATCTTTATCAGACCTTTCAAAATGCATTACCTCACACTTGTCTGGATATGAACATGCTCAATATGATCATGGCTGATCATGCACTCTCAGTATCCCATTCCCACTTTCTCTTCATATCCTTTGATCCCTTTAGCCACAAGGGCCACATCCAGCTCCCTCTTGAACGTATCATAACTTAATGATGATCGTGAAACTACAGATCTGTCATAAAAACCATTTTGGTTCACTTAATCTCCTTCAGAGGGGGAAATCTGCTGTTCTTACTCAGTGTGGACTAAATGTGACTCCAGAGCCACAGCAACCTGCTCTCTGAAAAGGCCTTGAAAGCCACTCAGTTGTCTCATTGCTACAAAAATGTCAAACAAGAATAAAACTGGATGGACCAGCCAGCATCAGCCTAGGCACAAGAAGCAACAATGGTCCATTCTGCCATTTGACCTTGTAATTCCTCTTGATTAATATCTGGGATCTTGTGTCAAAATTAGGAGAGCTGTCCACAGACGAATCAAGCAACAGCCTGAGACAGTAAAAATGGGAGCAGCACCGCTTGCCAGTTCCTCTCCAAGTTACCCACCATCCTGATTCGGAAATATATTGCTGCTCCTTTACTGTCGCTATTCAACATCCTGGAATTTGTTCTTTAACACCACTGTGGATGTACCTACACCACATGGACTACAGCGGTTCATGAAGGCAGCTCATCACCTCCTTCTCTAGAGCAAATCGAGAATGATAGCTGCTTTACGCCGAGTGTAAATTGGATACCAAGGCCCAAACTGACCAGAGGTGGAATGAAACTGAGATCTGGTGATCTGTGGTCAGGTCCTGAGCTTGGGCTGGATTTACTGTAACTGCAGCATCCGCAAATGGAATTTCATACTGTGCTTACCAGCAAATATTTTATTCCTGTTGAGCTTATTTTATTGCATGGATTTGCTTCTTTCCAGGCCCTTCTTACTTTTTTATGCAATTGGATGTATGGGGGTCTGCCAGGAGGAGGAAGAAAAACTGCTCTGTTCACTATGTCAGTGAAAATGGTAAGTCAGTTCATTTTGAGCACATTTAAGATATTGCTGGAAATATCAGCTTTATACCTCTACAATGCTGCAACATGAAGCAACTGGAGCAACTCCCCACAATTCACACCACACAATTCCTCCCAATGTCAATTTTATGTCAGAACTAAAAACAAGCCAGGAGAAGCACAACGGCCAACTTCTCTAATCAAAAGTTACCTAAACTATATCCATTTTTCAGTAGATTACATTGGACTGGAGGAGAACAAGGCATTGGAATCAATCAGAGATTGAACTAATAAAGATTAGCACAGAAGATCCCTTTGCTGTAAGCAACTCTGGCTTCATTTTGGGATTTTACTCTTATTTTGTTTCCAGGCCTGAACTTTCAGTTTCATTTCACTTAGTCTCAAAGTAAGTTTGACTTGCAATCTGAGGTCTTGTTGGTTTGGTTCCTAAATTTTAGTTACTTTTCTGGGTTGTTTTTAGTCAAAACTATTTTCATTGGGAATTTTTCAGAAGCTTCTTTTGAAGTGGACCGTTCAGAGGTAATAAACTGGGGTTTGATTAACAGAAAATCAAACAAAACCAACCTCCTACTGTTTCTTCTTCTTATTCAGGGCTGAGAAATCCATTTTTGACGTTTCAGCATTCTCTTCTATAAATTTGCAGACGTCCTTCATCGCATAATGTTATTCTTTTACCTCCAAATTCCCTCGTTTTTTTTTAAAATCAATTATCTTCATCTGGGCCTTTCCCACATCTTTCAACCATCTTAACTGACCGCACCAATCTTTTCTTCTTCTTATGCCTTTTCATTATGACTGACATATCTGTTGTATCATCTAACAGTTTCCTGCTCTCCTATTATGCAATATCTGAGTAATTCACTCCTGTCCCTCCTTGTTTCTTTTCTCTTTATCAATTCACTAGGAGACTTGCTTATATTTCAAGTTTAATAATGTCACAAGTAGGCTTACGTTAACACTGCAATGAAATCACTGTGAAAATCCCCTAGTCACCACACTCTGGCACCTGTTCAGGTATATTGAGGGAGAATTTAGCATGGACAATGCACCTATTCAGCATGTCTTTCAGACTGTGGAAGGAAACCAGAGCACCCAGAGGGAACAGGGAGAAAGTGCAGACTCTGCACAGACAGTTACCTAAGCCGGGAATTGAACCCAGTTCCCTGGTGCTGTGAGGCAGCAATGCTAACCACTTGCCACCATGCAGTTTGGATGAAAAGGATTCTACACTGTGTTCACAAATATTCCCAGTAAACAAAAAGAAAATACGTTTAACATCGTCTTATTTTTGAAATGGATGGTAGTCCAAACATTCCCTCAATCTTTGTTGGACCCACCTAAATTACCCTCAACAGAGCCATGGATAGCTATCTCCACCAAGATGTAGTTAGATTTTCAGTGTCAACCAATCATCAAAAAAAAACTCAGGTGAAAGTACAGAACTACCTGGATGGAAGAGAATTTCTAGGAATGGAGAAGAAATTAGCTACCAACAAGTAGAAAGCCACAGATACTTGTTACAAAAGTAATGCTGGGGTAGGAGTGGATACGGACAGACTGATGTACCAAATGCAATGCACAAGGAATTGAAGCTGTTTTTATTTTATAGAAATGACTTGGAATCAAAAACTCTGTGCAAATTGACTAGATTTACAGCTAATAACAGACCAAGAGGGGCACTGAAATTGGAAGAAGCAATTCAGAAATACAATATGATTTGGACAAAATCCATGTATAAAGATGGGAAATATAATTTAAAGTGAACAAAATAGAAAGATAATGGGACATGTGCATATACTATGAATAGCATTGGATGAAGGAAGAATTAAGCTAAAAAAAATTAGAAGTCTTGGTTGACATAATAGTCAACTTGTCCATCAAACCTATGACACCCAACAAATAATTCAACAGAAAGATAAACCTTATAGCCAAAAGAATAGAATAAAAGTCAGAGGAAGCCATAATTAGACAGTATTGTGCAACCCGAGTGACATGTTTGGTTATGATCAATGAAATACAAGGCAGACATTCAATCATTGTTAACAATGCAGAAAATGCCACAAGGCTGATCCCTAACATACACTACCTCAAAGTACCATTTTAGATTATAGGCTCAAGTAACTGGAGTGGAGCATTATCTACAACCTTCTGACCCACAGGCAATTGTACTTCCACTCAACCATGGCAACATAAATTGCATCACTAGGACAAGAGAACACAAGCCCTAATGAGTAAAAGGCAAACTTGAGTCTGAGTTCAAAGAGTATTGGAATTGAATACCCTGAATAATCTAACAATTGGATGCAGTAATGCAGCTTTTGCAGTATTCTCAGCCTTTTGGCTAAGATCAAGCGTAGTCTCGATATGCTGTGCTTCGTTGAAGTCATTAGGTTGCATTTGAGCTTCATTTGAAGCAATTTTTAAAAGCAGCATTGCGACCTTTTGACCAAGATGCAAATAAGATCAAGCCTTGGAGGAGGAGCTATGCCTACTCCGATCAGCTTGAATCATGTAGATCAAGCCCAAGACAGGAACTGAGAGCCCTGTCTTGTCAGCTTGGATCGGGAATGTCTCAACTTGTTGAGATTCTAAATTGGACTCAATTGGATTGAATTGGAATGAAAACAAAAAAAAAACTAGATGATCTAGGATGGCTTCTTTCATTCATGCGATTGCGTGAAGGGAATTTTCACAGTAACTTCATTGCAGTGTTACTGTAAGCCTACTTGTGACACTAATAAATAAACTTTAAACTTCAAAACTTTAAATTTGTCCTCCTGCAATCCTGGTTTGATAAAAGAAATACTAAAAAAATTGAGAATCACGTCTTTGATCCCAGAGTAATGAAAGAAAGACAACGATATTGGCCAATAAATAGATCCCCTTCTCCAAGCCACCCCCTCCCCCCACCCCCACAAGCCTTGCTGAAAACAAAATAGATTTAAAAATTTAAAATATTTATTCTGAAGCGAAGTAACATTAAAACAAGAGGTCGGTTTAGGGAGTGCAGGGGGTGTCAGAGAACACAGGACAATGAAAATATTGAAAATGGTTATTGCAATAACTCAGGAAGCCTGACAGAAAAGGAACAGTATTTATTGTTAAAACCGAAGTGAAGCCACTGCTCTGTGGTGTACATGCACAAGTCCCATTCAGGACAACAGTTCTGCAGACCCTTCCCAGGGTCTGCCTTATAAAGAGGAAGTTCCACCTGGGCGGGCTATTGCATGTTACTAAGGGAACTTGTATTTAATGAGCCCCTTGGGGAGATTAATTAGAGATTTCCCATGGAACTCATTGAGGTTATCACAGTTATCTTGTGCTTTGATCATACAGTGCTACGGCAATAAAGCTGATACCAAAGTATTTGTTTCACAATGAATGTGCAATTCAAATGTGTAATTCATTGCATAAAGCACCAAGATATTTCAACTCAAGACATGCTCTAAAAATCAACCTTTTGACCAACTGATTTTTTTTCAAAGAGGTGTTCACCCTGAGAGTCTGGAAATTCTTAAGCAGTTTTAGGGTTACTTCAGCATATTTTATATTAGTGTCTAACTGTTCTGGTGATATATACACACCCATAAGGTGCCAAATGGACAACTGAAGTTTTCCACTGCGTCTATATATACATTATAGGTTTAAACAGGAATGAGAGTTTGCTATAGAACACTTTTTGTTGTCAAACAGCAATCAGGAATTCTATATTTCTCACTTCACAAGAGTTGTTACATTAACTTTGGAGGGGTAATGGATGAGGAGCACTCAGTTTGAGACACACACAAAGCCTACGTTGAATTTAAAAACAAATTTAACCAAATTGCCGGCACACTCCAAAAAAAGTAGAGGGTACAATGTTGTTTGTGAATATTGTATCTGCCAGTATTACTGCATGCAAGAAAAGGAGGTTACAAAAGGACAGTGGAAATTGCATAGTGCCAAACTAATAAGTTTATGTTTATCTTATTAGTGTCACAAATAGACTTACATTAACACTGCAATGAAGTTACTGTGAAAATCCCTTACAGGCACACTCCAGCACCTGTTGAAGTACACTGAAGGAGAATTTAACATGGTCAATGCACCTAACCAGCACACCTTTCAAACAAGGGGAGGAAACCAGAGCACCAAAGGAAACCTACACAGACTCTGCACAGACTACGATCCAAGCAGGGAATTGAACCTGGGTCCCTGGCATTGTGAGGCAGCAATGCTAACCACTATGCCATCGTGCCCCCCCCAAAATGAATGTGTTTGTTTGACTTCCTCTATCTGCTGATCTAACAAAGGCAAAATAAGGTTAATGCCTTTTGAAGATAGTGAAAGTTTCATACAGGAAGATTAATCTAACTTAATTAGTTAAACATAATTTCACTACAACAATTGCATGACCTAGTCAATTTTTCCTCTGTATGTCTTAAGATATTTTGTTTTTTTATTAAACTACAATTTGATCTGTTACTTCAATTTTTGCCTCATGTGGAGTGTGTTAATGGCATTCTTATCCACAGTCAGAGAAATCTGACCTATAGATTTCTCATCCGGATACAATATTTTTGGATTGAACCATCTTTTACAGTGCTTCAAAATCAGTCCAAAGCACTGGCATTCATTAAAATTAAGTGACCGTGCATGAGCCACGCCGGCCTTTTGTAATTCCACTGCAGTTTACCAAGGTTGAAAATATCCTGCAAAAACAGGCATTTACTGAAAGGCAGTGGGTGCTCTGTGAAAGAAGGTGGAAAGTTCATTCCTAGCCATTTGTTTCATTTTCCTTTAAGGTCCCACCTATAAGTCGGTAGCATAGTTGTAATTCCATTCAGTGGTGTAGGTGGAATGACTGTACACCCAGCAGAATTTATATTCTGGCTGTTGGTGGACAGCAAGTCTGAAAAAGATAAACAAACTGATTTTTTCCAACACGGTTAGCAAGGCAAAAGGAGCCACTATGCCCCAATGATTAGAGGTTTTGTAAAGGGCAAGCAGCTTTGTTGTTGAAAGCACTGCACATGCATTTTCTTCACACGTTCTACAAGGTTATCATGACATAGACCAATTTCTGGTGGCACATAAACATACACTGTGTACCTGGAAAAGCATGCATAGTGCCAATTTTATTGGCGTGGTGGAGTTAATGCCACTTCTGAAAATAAAATATGAGATGATAAACTTAAGCTCATTGGAAGCAAATTGAGCACTAGATAATTAGACCTTACAACAGCAAGACATCGAAATCAGATGCACCACTAATACGACAACAGCCTTCTCCACTAGCCAATTCTTGCTTTTTAATTCCTCTGTTCACAGAGTGGATGATACCCATGAAAAATGTGAATCGAAATACAAGCCGGCTGGCTTCAAATTTTTTATCATATTGATTTTGTGGATAAAAAATACTGCTTGCGAGAGGAAGCATCCTAAAAATGGTATATCTAATTCACAGCAACTGAACAAACGAGCTTCAGATCTGACACTCCCAAACTATTACATTGCCAGAGGGTTTTCATTGAATTTATTGATTCTACATCTTTTAACTATCGGCATGTTTTTATTTAATATAGTCTTAATTGGGAGTCGGAACCTACAATTTTGGTATACCAATCATTGAATAAGGAAATGCAAAGAATGAGAAGTGGACTTTTCAGACTGAAGCAGAGATGGGAAAGAAGTGAACATGCTAGCAAATTTACACCGCCCTCTGGTGTGCTGTCTTCCCGACACATCTGAGTCTCCCAGTGATTTTGGGTCTAATGGATAGTGCCTACTCACCCACCCAAAAAAGTGTCAGATATCAACTGATGACGCAAATGAGCAAATTAAAAGGGTGTTGAAGAGCAGGATGAAGTTTTTGGAGGAGAGGCATGGGAAACACATAGGGTCACAAGCGCCTACATGCAGAGGAGGCAGCAGCACAGTAGGGAGTCTGTTTATGGAGGTAGGAGAATTGCTAATGAGGCCTAAAAGAGTGAAGGAGCAGAGAGCACCACGCAATGACACACAATGACTAACACATGAACAGAGTTGAGTTAAATATGTAGGTACTGGGGCAATTTAGGGATAGTGCACCTTCAGAGGTAATGGGGCACGGAGGGGGGAGAGGGGGTGGTGGTGGCTGGAAGAGAGCTGGTTTCTGACAGCTATTACAGTGCGTCAAGTGGCAAGTAAGACCATCCCCAAACATGGGACTAAGTCACCCCTACAAGCTCAGCCAGTCAAGATCTGGACCTATCTAGCACTGTGACCTGCACCAGACTGTCCCCTACCCAAGTCGAAGCCAAGCCTATCAATTAGCCTGGCTTCCAGGCAGGGAACCCGACAACAAAGTAGTGCGCACACTATGGAGTTAAAATCCCACATCGTGCAGGGAGCCCAGACTTCTGGGGTCCCTGTGCTCTATTCCCAGCAGATAAAGAAAGTGAAAACTTTCCCACGTCTACCCCAGTAGCCAGACTCCTAATGTATGAGGCACTTACTAAAAGCACTGCATTTCATGCTTACGTAAAGTGCCAGTTTGGCTCAGCTGGTAGCGCTCATGCCTTGAACTCAGAAGTCAGAAAGTCATGGGTTTCAACTCCACTGTAAATTTGAAGATTTAATCTATGCTTGCATTTTCATGTAGTTCTCAGAGTGCTGCAACATTTAAATCATTTACTAAGTCTGTAAGCTTGTTCAGCAGCCTCGTAGAATTATATGCAGAACAGGGTCTTTGCCTCATGCCCTGACCAACATTCTTCCTTCAAACACATCAAAAACAGCAGGACTGCTTCTCCAATCTTGTGGTGAGCAAACTATCATATTTCTGCTTTGACTGGTAAATCAGTGATTTTGGGACACTGGGGTCGTGAGTAATTGCTGTATAAAATACAAGTTTGCTCTTTTCTTAAAAAGGACATAAAATACATTGCCAAGTTAAAAGTGCAAACATGACCACATTTTCCAGAAACTGAATTTTTCAACAAACATTTGAAGAGCAGAAGGATCTAGGGGTCCGGGTCCACAGGACTCTTAAATCGGCCTCGCAGGTGGAGGAGGTGGTCAAGAAGGCGTATGGTGTACTGGCCTTCATTAATCCAGGGATTGAGTTTAGGAGTCGGGAGGTAATGCTGCAACTTTATAAGACCCTTGTCAGGCCTCATTTAGAGTATTGTGCGCAGTTCCGGTCGCCTCACTATAGGAAAGATGTAGAAGCTATTGAGAGGGTACAGAGGAGATTTACAAGGACGTTGCCTGGACTGGGAGGCATGCCTTATGAAGTTAGGTTGAGGGAGCTGGGACTCTTTTCCCTGGAGAGACGAAGGTTGAGAGGCGACCTGATAGAAGTTTACAAAATGTTGAGAGGAATAGATAGGGTGGACTCTCAGAGGCTATTTCCCCGGGTTGAAATGGTTGCTACGAGAGGACACAGATTTAAGGTGCAAGGAGGGAAGTTCAGAAGTGATGTTAGGGGTAAGTTTTTCACTCAGAGGGTGGTGAGTGAATGGAATCGGCTGCCATCACTGGTGGTGGAGGCGAACTCGCTGGGGTCTTTTAAAAGACTTCTGGATGAGTATATGGGGTTTAATGAGATTGAGGGTTATAGATAGGTCTGTAGGTTGGTAGGTGTTGATGTGATCGGCGCAACTCGTGGGCCGAAGGGCCTGTTTGTGCTGTAGTGTTCTATGTTCCATTCCTCAAACATATTTTGTCAATAACAAATGCAGAAGCTCCCAAAACTTGGCTTAACTATAAACTATGTCAAACTTGCGGAAAAGGTAGGCAGCACCTCCTCAGAGTCCAAGCAATTTAGTAAGCATGAAATGCAGTGCTTTTAGCAAATACCCCATACATTAGGAGTAAACCACTTGCTAAATTCATAACTTCCATTTTACTGTATGGCACTAAGTAGGTAGGTATAAAACTGACAACAAATCAAAATACTGGCAACTCAAAGACTTAGACAGCAGACGGAATGGCTACAAGCCTATCTGTTCAGGAAGTACAATGACAAAAGTGACCATTTATGACTAAGCAGGACTTGGAAAAAGCTACAACGGCTTGCAGTTGTTTTGTTTCACTGGTCCAGGAACATTACAGACAACCAGGGCTGAAGTACATCCAATGGATGACTAAATATAAAAACAGATGATCAATTCCTGGTTCAGTGCTGCATTAGCTTACTGTAGTCAAGGTTGCAATTGCAGGAAATGAGAGACACAATTGGCCTGAGTGCCCCGAGTGTAAGTGAGGAAAATCAGCTGGTGTGATTTGCTGGATAATACAGAGTCAACTCTGGCTCACTGCAGCACACTCAACTCTAAGTCAGAAGGATGTGGGTTGAAAATGTTTCGCTAGGGCCTGCAGCACAGAATGCAGGCTGAAACAGTGCTGAGCGAGCACTGCACTATCCTAGGTACCATCTTTCAACTAACACATTGGGGGTGATTCTTCCATCCCACTGCGCTTGCGTCTTCAGGCCCGGATTTAACACAATATTTAAATGCTATCAGCAGGCCCAGGACTAAATCCTCCGGCCTGCTAGAATCTCCCACCCAGGCCAGGAGTGCTTCACTCCAGCAGGAATCAGGCTACTTTCAGGGACCTAGTAGCCCGACCCCACGGGGGGGGGCTGATACTGGCCAAGATGCAAAGTGCTCATGCCCAGGGGGCACCTTGGCACTGCCCATCAGGCATGAGACAGTGCCAGGGCAGGGCCAAGGGGGCAATCGGTGGGGATGGGGTTCCTGGTCAGGGCAAGAGGGAGGCCAGAGAGGGTCTCGGATAAGACAGTAGACTGGGGGGGGTTCAGGATTGGCCCATGAATGGGCAGGGAGCCGCAATCAAGCCGCTGAGTGGATTGAGGAGGAGCAGCATTGCAAGGGTCCCCAGGTTGGCCAGCGATCAGCAATCAAGCTGGCCAGCAAACTGCAGGCTGGCAGTTTGGTGCTGATTTCAGCCTTTCCAGTGTGAATCAGCCCTGCCTTCTGAAATTTAATAAAATTCACGCTGGTGGCCTCCGTAACACATAGAGCACGGGAGATTCAAGTGCAAATTCCCACTGAGAAAACCAGGGTGAATTACCCCAGTTTTCCTATGAATCCGACACTCGGAACCTTTTTTGGGAGAATCCCGGTCATTAATTCAAAGACCCCATTTGCCCCCTCAGATGAAGACACCGTTTCAAAGAAGAGCAGGGAGTTCTCTCTGTTGTCCCAAACAATATTTAATTGGTTAGCTAGCATTGCTGGAACAGACTGTTATCACAGACACACTGTTGTTTATAAAACCTTGCTGTGCACAATTTGACTGCCACATTGCGTACTTTACAGCAGTGACTACACAACACTTCACTGGCTTGGGACATCCCAAGGTCATGAAAAGTGCTGCACAAAATCAAGTCTTTCTTTGTGAAATATGCGTGCGTACATAGGGATGCAAATGCAAGTTGAGTAAATAGGTCTTGGCTTGGATGTTCCTCATATTAAAAAGTCTGCTTTCACTCACAGTTGAGGTTCACAACAGAAGACAGGCACTTGGATGAGTCTTACATGGACTAGAGCCTGTCCAATAGGGCTCTTATCCACATTGGAGCTCCCAACTCCATTTGGGCAACATTCCTGGCAACATTGATGGATGTGATGTCACAAATTCCTGGAGGTGAGCAGAAAAGCCCATCCATCCGGAATGCAGGGTGGGGGATATACAAAGTCCAAATCTCTGGACGCAAGGCACCAGGAGGTACATTTACAAATAGCCTCAGGTTCCACTGTCTGTCTAGTGACAGCCATGACATCTCCCTCCCGATGGTTACATTTATATTGACAGACCTGTGTGCTCCATCCCCGAAACAACGGCCTCACCACCCTGTACCTTACTCCCCTGCCAGTTCAGGCTGTATGCTCTCAGCACTAACAGGGACTAACAGGCAGGGCAGCAATGCCGTGAGGTCAGTATGTGCGTGGAGCCAAGATGTAACATGCAATGTCATGAACTTGCATGGAGAATTGACTAGTTTGCCTATGAGATGCCATTCAGTAAAATGGACTCTGTGGCTGACAGGACAGGAGATGATCGATTAATAGGGAATCCCATATCTCCCTGACTGCTTTTAATAGTCACTGGGAAGTTGTGGGACATTTCCAGGAGACTTCTGACCATTTAAAGGAGTGTTGATAACCCTGCAGCAGATCTACCAAACAAAATAAGCTTCAATTAAGATATGCTAAATATTAATTAAACCATCTACTTTATCTCTGAACTTTTTAGCAAACACATCCATACTCATCAGGGTATGCAAGTCAAATTTTCATGACTCTTAAATGTTCAAAATGTTTATTTCTCATGCATCACTTAACTATTCAGTGTCGACTTCTTAAAAATGTGTTGAAACAAAAATAAACTCTAGCCCATAATATAGATGAACATAGCGGGGAATTTGGTAGAATTTGAGTTGTTCCCTAATGTTCATAAACTGCTTAGGCAGTTTATACCACCAGAAGCACTTGAACACTGCTCTGTGACTCAGCCAAATGACATTATTCTGTATTTATTGCATGCTACATATTAACCAGTTCAGAGAATATATCTGGATAACAAATAAAACATTAAATCGACCAAACAAATTAACTTGAAGAAAATGATTAATAATCCACTCATTAGTAGATTGTGACTTAACTTTTCTTCCTCTCTCACCTCATTGAGTTACTTTGGTCTTCCTTGACCTAAGGAAAAGATAATTGATGCTGTTTTCTTGTGATATAGTTATCAAGTGAGTGTTCATAGTGCAGGAAGTCAGTGCACAGCACTCTGAAAACTTACTTCCTGGTTCCAGTCTCATTTATAGTCAGTTGTTTCTACTGTAACCCAGATAAAGTTCACTTATGGTAATCATCTTGTCAGGAAGACCATACCTTCCCTTCAACATAACATCCTATAACGGATTGTTGAAAGCATGCAGGACAGTCTTTGAGGATGTTAAATAGCCATTTTCTTTTGAGACCTCCTCCCATTTTCTTGCCTACTTACTTGAACCTACCACCTCATGTATTCCCACAGGTTTCAAGTCCCCTGCCAAAATCTTCATGTGTAAGCCTCAACAATAACTGTCAATTTGTATTTACATAATGCCTTTACAATGATAAAACATACCAAGGAGCTTCATGCAAGCATTATCAGACTAACATTGTGCCACGTAAGAAAATATTAGGAGAAAGACTAATCACAGAAGTAGATTTTCAGTAGTGTCTTAAAATGAGAAAAAGAGGTAAAGAGCTTCACAGAGGGAAAGAATTATAGAACTTTGGACCTAGAGAGCTGAAGATGTGGTCATCAATGGTGATGAAAACTGGAGACGCATAAGGGCCCAGATTGGAGGAACAGTGTTCTCAGAAGGTGTGCTAGGAGTAACATGAACCACTTCAATCTGTGAAACAAGAGCTGCAATCTGTTAAAAGTGGGTCCTTTTCTGCATGGGAAATTTGGTTTTATTCTATTGACCATGAATGATCAAGAAAGCAGAATTTTTCATCTTTGGCAGTATAAAATAGAAATTACAATTGTTGAAGCAGCAAATGAATATTAATTGGTCTGTCGTTCCTATGGCTCAGTGGCATTGCTGAACTATCTAAATCTACTATACGTTCCTTGGCCTGCCCTGAGGTTAGAGAGATGGGACAGCGGAGGTCATTGAAAACAAGGATGAACATTTTAAAAACCAGGGCTTTGCTGGACTGAGGGCCAATGTAAGTAAGCAGACACAGAGGGTACTGGATGAACAGAACTTGGATGCAAGTTAAGATACAAGCAACTGAGTATTGGACAAGCTCAAGTTCATCAAGGGTGCAAAGGGTAAGGATGGCCAGAGAGTGTCTAGTGTATTTCAAAAGGGATGGAGATGTAATACAAATTCGGCTTCAACTAATATCCATACACCCCTGCTGGAAGGTGCCCATATCTTGGATTTTGATCCAAGGCAGGAAAAAGGACTATTGTATTCTCTTTAATGCAGGGAACTGAGTCCTTAAAACTTCCATGATTATAATTAAATATGATGTGGGTATGCCGGCGTTGGACTGGCGTAACACAGTAAAAAGTCTGACAATGCCAGGTTTTAGTCCAACCTATTTATTTGATAATATACTCACAAGCTTTCGGGGTTAGCCCCTTCGTCAGGTGAATGGAGAGTTCTGGCCTCAGACAGAGCATATAAAGCACAGACAGTGAGGCCAGAACTCTCCATTCACCTGACGAAGGGGCTAACCCCGAAAGCTTGTGAGTATATTATCAAATAAATAGGTTGGACTAAAACCTGGTGTTGTCAGACTTTTTACTACATTCAAATAGCCATCCCATCGTATCGGGCAACAGGACCCTGTGCGAGAACCTCTCCAGCTATGTCAAGAGCATCTCGAAACCCATTGTACAAAGAACCCCCAGTTTTTGTGACGACACTACAGACTTCCTACAGAGACTCAGACACATGGAGCAGTTGAACCAGGAGGACTCCTTGTCACAATGGATGACTCGGCACTCTACTCCAGCATCCCCCACGACGATGGCATTGCTGCGACTGCCTCAGTACACAATGCTAACAACTGCCAGTCTCCAGATTTTACAACTCATCCGCTTCATCCAGGACCACAACGTCTTCACCTTCAACGACCAGTTTTTCATCCAGACGCACGGAGCAGCCGTGGGGACCAAATTCGCACCTGAATATGCTAACATCTTCATGCACAGGTTCAAACAAGACCTCTTCATTGCGCAGGACCTTCAACTGATGCCATACCCTAGATATACCTTTGGATTCATAGTGAACAATCACTGAAACAACACTACGATGACATCAACAAGTTCCACCATGGACTACTCTCTGGAATCAGTTGCACTCTTGGACACGCGCGTCTCCATCGAGGATGGTCACCTCAGCACTTCACTGTAACACAAGCCCACAGATAACCTCATGATGCTCCACTTCTCCAGCGTCCACCCTAAACATGTTAAAGAAGCCATCCCCTACGGACAAGCCATCTGTAACACAGGATCTGCTCAGATGAGGAGGATCGCGACAGACACCTCAAGACACTGAAAGATGCCCTCATAAGAACAGGATATGGTGCTCGACTCATTGATTGACAGTTCCAACACGCCACAGCAAAAAACCGCACCGACCTCCTCAGAAGACAAACATGGGACATGGTGGACAGAGTACCCTTCATCGTCCAGTACGTCCCTGGAGCAGAGAAGCTACGACATCTTCTCCGGAGCCTTCAACATGTCATCAATGAAGATGAATATCTCGCCAAGGCCATCCCCACACTCCCACTTCTTGCCTTCAAACAACTGCACAACTTCAAACAGACCACTGTCCACAGCAAACTACCCAGCCTACAGGAGAACAGTGACCACGACACCATGGCAACCTCTGCAAGACGTGCCAGATCATCGACACAGTTCCATCATCTCACATGAGAACACCATCCACCGGGTACATGGTACATATTCTTGCAACTCAGCCAACAATGTCTACCTGATATGCTGCAGGAAAGTATGTCCTGAGGCATGGTACACTGGGGAGACCATGCAGACACTATGACAACGGATGAATGAATACCGCTCAACAATCACCAGGCAAGAGTGCTCTCTTCCTGTTGGGGGACACTTCAGTGGTCATGGGCATTCGGCCTCTGATCTTCAGGTAAGCATTCTCCAAGGCAGCCTTCACAACAGACAACAATGCAGAGTCTCTGAGCAGAGACTGATAGCCAAGTTCCGCACACAAGGATGGACTCAACCAGGATCTTGGGTTCATGCCACACCAACTGAAACCCCCATGACTTGCCTGGGCTTGCAAAATCTCATTTAATGTCCTGTCTGGAGACAATGCACTACTCTTTAACCTGTGCTTAACCCTCTCTCCACTCACACTGTCTGTATCTTTAAGACTTGATCAGCTGTAAAGACTCACCTTTCAACCATTATTTTGTAAATTGAGTTTGTGTCTTTACATGCCATTTGTGAACAGAACTCCCACTTACCTGACAAAGGAGCAGCACTCCAAAAGCTAGTGGCTTTTGCTATCAAATAAACTATTGGACTTTAACCTGGTGTTGTGAGACTTCTTACTATAATCAAATAACTCAGGGCAGGCCAAGGAACTGATATAGATTTAAATAGTTCAGTAATACCACTGAGCCACAGGAACAGCAGACTAATTAATATTCAATTGCTGCTTCAACAATTGTCGTTTCTATTTTATACTGCCAAACATGAAAAATTCTGCTTTCTCGATCATTCACGGTCAATAGAATAAAATCAAATTTCCTCTGCAGAAAAGGATCCACTTTTAACAGATTGCAGTTCTTGTTTCACAGTTTGGCTCATATCACTACCTAGCATCATGCAATACCTTCGCGTCTTACATTCACAGATCAACAGCATTTCTCTTGTACAAGTGCTCTTCAATTGCTAGATCAATGAACCAGGCGATGTAGAATGGTTAGAGCACAGGAAGCCCCCATTCGGCTGTCATGTTTGAGCTGGATCGCTGCAAGAGCAATTCACTTAGTCCCACACCTTGGCCCTTTTCCCGTAGCCCAGCACCATTTTTTCCCTCCAGCACTTATCAAAGTTCCTTTTGAAAACCATGATTGAATCTACCTCCACTAAGCCTGTAGTAGCGCATTCCAGATCCTAACCATTCACTACGTAAAAATGTTTTACCTCATGGTATGAAAACAAATCTCAGAATAAAATAACATAGCACATCAACCAACATCTGAGACGAAAACAGAAAATGCTGGAAAAACTCAGCAGGTCTGGCAGCATCTGTGGAGACAGAAAAACAGAGTTAACATTTCAAGTCCACAGGACAGTAGGCCTTTAGGTTGGAGATGTCATCTGATTGGCTGACTTATGCACTGCAATTCACTTCCACAGGTGCTAACTCATCATACTTTTCAACAATCTAGCTCAGAGTTCCGATGGACATAAACACTATACTCAGTATTCTGAATAGCTACACAAAAGTTTCTGTGTAACAATTCAAAGTTAAATTACTTATCTGGCCTTCCTTAGTGTGTAAGAGAAGAGCTGGTTTCCTGCCATGATACCTCAGATTTTGCAGAACCTGCTTGTGGCTACATTTTTGGTCCTAGAGAGTTTGGTCCTAGACAGCGAGGCAGACAACCTGCACATCTAAATCAAAGGCTGAGAATTGATGACCAAGCAACACTTACCACAGATATTCATCCTGCCGCTTGATGCATCACATGTTGCTGAAAACTGGTATATCCAACGTCTGTTAGGATTTCTTCTCAACACGGGCACAGGGTGGCACAGTGGTTAGCACTGCTGCCTCAGTGTCAGGGGCCAAGTGGGTGACTGTGTGGGGTTTGTACATTTTCCCTGCGTTTGCCTAGGTGTCCTCCAGGTGCTCCAGTTTCCTCCCAATGTCCAAAGATGTGCAGGTTAGGTGGATTGGCCATGTTAAAATGCTCCTTAATCTCCAAAATGTGTAGGTTAGGAGGATTAGTGGGTAGATATGTGGCATTATGGGGGATAGGGCCCGAGTGGGATGCTCTGTCGGAGAATCAATGCAGACCCGATGGGCCAAATGGCCTCCTCCTGCACTTTAAGAATTCTGTGATTAATGGGGTGTGCTGAACAGGTCCTCCCCAATTCTTAAAGCATTTTGCAGTTGAAATAACCCAGAATTTTTTTTCCAATTGTAAGATGCAGCAAATTTTACTCCATACAGATTCCATTTCATTTTTTACAAAGGTGCCCAATATATGTTGGCTGCCATCAAAACCGAGTTGATTATCCCAGAGAGGGGCTATTGCGGGTAAGGATAGCAGGCTGAGTGACTGATTCACTCCTGCATATCCTTCATGTAATAAATAAAGCCGTCCAACTGACCAATCTGCCCCACCCCTAAGATACTTTCATTTTTCATAAACATTAGCTTTCCTCAGCCTCTTATTGACTAACCAGGAGTGAAGTAAATCCCACGGTATTGAATGACACTAAAACCACGTCAAATTATGTGTATTTCAAAGAATTTTGGCAGTATTTTAGGTCATGCAATAATCTACAATATTCAAAGAAAAGCATTTTCAGCGTGCTCCATCGATAGAAAGGCCACCATTTAATTTTTGTAGAGAACAATTCTGTTTATAAAATACAAATAAGGTCTACAATAGCACAGGATGACCGCTAACTATTTGGTTCTTTCAAGGTTAAGTAAACTCTTCAAGTTGGATTTGCCTTTTGAAGAGTATTTGCTTTGATAATTTAATTCAAAAACAAAATGGGCCCTGAATCAACAGAAAATAGAAATAATTCAATAAAAGTTATTCTAAATTAGACTGAACAGAAAATAAAGGTTGCTTTTTCTTCTCAACCATTTATGTTTTGATGTCATAAATTAATTCCCAGGATTTACTGACAGTGAAGCACATATCATTCCAATATACTATGCCAAAAATTGTACTTGAGCCCATACATTTAGTTTTAAGGCAATATGCTTCTTACAAGATGCTCCTAATTCGCTGCTCCCATTACCAATTGTAACCATTGCATCCCTCATTAGTATTATCCAGCCAAAAACACACAAATCTGGAACAACAAAATCACTGAAATCTTTGCTTTTCATAATTCAAATAAATCCAATATAAAAATCTCACATTAACTTGTTTACATTAATTACACAATCTCAGTACATAAAATTGTTGGCATAGTGACTTGGTGTTACATTGCAAGATCACATGTATGTCACTATCTGAATGCAAACTCGGGGGTTGATATGGGGAATACTCGAGTCCCAAGATCTCAGTATATAAAACTGTTGGCATGGTGACTCAGAGTTATATTGCAAGATCACATCTATATCACTATCTGGATGCAAACGCAGAGTTGAGATGGGAAATACTCGAGTCTGATTAAAGCGTAATTTCCAGAATACGTTTAACAACTAAGCACTTTGCTAAACAGGTCAATTGCTGAATTGCCCTAGATATAGAAAAGGGATGTTCAACAGGTTTCATTTCTATTTTGAACACATAGATCAAACATGTGTTCAGCTTCAAAGCAGCAATATCACTGTGTTAGCTAATAAAGCTCTAAAGCACAGCATTGTATACAATTCTTAAAGACATTTTACTCTCATGTTTTCTATTATACTAATACCAGATTTGATTTTTAAAAATCAAGCTGCATTAGTAATCACAGCATTGCTCAAGTGTAGAACCATGCCCAGTTAAATAGTGGCACTATCAATTCCATGCACAAACTCAAGACACAAGAGAAAATCCCTGCCTTGTATATTGTCACACTAAATTCAGTCATATTACAGTTTATGTACAGCCATTTACCACTAACAAATCATCGCTAAATCATCTATTTTCAGGACACTGGTTGTAGATTTTGGCTAAAATAGCCGAGAGAACCTCCCTGCAAAAGTAATGCCCTGGGATCTTTTATGGTCAGCTGCAAGAGAAGACAGGGTCTTTATTTAAAATTTCATCTAAAAAACTGCATGATGATAGTGCAACTCTCTCACAGTCAAGAGTCAGGTCTCTGGACTGGGATGAGAACTCATAACTATATAACTCAGAGCTGAGAGTGTTACACACATGCCTGACACCAGGACAAAGCAATGGAAAGGATACACTTTGAGGAGGCACTTAAGGTAGAAAGAGAAGCAGAGGAGCAAGGTAAAGGGGTTTAGAGAAAACATTTCTAAGAGTAGGACCAAGGCAGCTGTGCATTCTAATATTTCATACGTCTAACTCGGCACCAGCTTAATCTAGCTTTTCATTATCTGCTAACAGCGGCCACATATCAATAATACAGGGAGTGATCCAGTACCAACAGATATTTACTATCCTCTACAGGACTAATATTCTTGCATTTGTTACTGTGTGTGAGGGGGTAAAAATATAGATATTAACAGTATGCCGCAATGTTCTTCATTTAATTATAAAGCACTGCCCAAGATAATCCAACTTGAAAACAAATTTTCAAAAAGATCAAGCTACCATTTAGTTTAATTGCTGAGCTACAGTAATACACAGTTTGTGTTTATGTACATATAGGATCATCTGCTAACTACAGGGGCTGAACAAGGACTAAAGGCCCAAGTTTCGTGGCAGGTTGTGGTCTGAGTTTAAAGCCAGTTTGGAAAGGTGGAAATTGTGGTCTCATCTGTCTATGTTGGGACTTCGGTGGATATGTCTGAGACAATACATGGAATATCACACATTACAACAAACAGCACTATCAAGCCAGTTAACACAAGGACAGCACTCAAAGACAATACCTTAAAGTTACAAAAAGTGGGAATTCAAATCTCACCAGCCACTCCAAATGTTGGTTACATCTGTATGGCTTAATGAAACATAGCAGATACCACAAACAAACAAAATGGCTTTTATACTTTCATCACTTTGGGAGAGTGGCACATATGAGCTAGAGCTTAGTACTCACATAACTAAACCAGGCTCCCGTATCCTGGTAGCATACACTAACAAGAAACTGGTGGATGATGACAGGAAGCTGGATTTTAAGCAGTGTAAATGCTGCAAGTTACCTCAGAAGTACTAGCCTTCAAAAGTCCAAATTAAAATAGGAGTATAAAATAGCTTTATGTTTTAATGAATCTGTCAGTCAGTCAGTCATCGGGGAGGGTCTAAAGCTGTTCTTCTTTGCTTTGTATTTCTAGCACTTCCTAGTTTCATTCCCAGTGAGGATTTGGTCCAAGAAAATACTTCTAAGATTAAACAAAAATATTTCTTAAATAGTACAGCTTTATTCACAAGTCGACAACAGGGAAAGCACTGTGGCGTCATAGAGATCTTTATATCTAAACAACGAGACACAAGTCTCATGTCAGGAGAAAGGGTCAAAGATATGGTCAAAAGGGCAGGATTTAAATAAGGCTGGTAGTAGATTGGAAATCAGAAGGCATTTAAGGATGAGTTCTAGAAAGTAGAGGCAAGATGCTAACATCATGTGATATGTTTCATGCTTACGACAGCAGTTTAATTCTAACCTTTCCAGGAACAGAGGACACCACCCTCTATCATTGGCAGCTCCACTGTCTTGTTGTTGTTGTTGTTATGCTACAGTAAAAATGCAACCACCATCTTGATCGTTTCCAGCTATTGCAGAACATAACCTTATTTTTAAAACCCATTTGCCCCAATTTGGAAAGTTGGGGCACTAATTTCACATTCAAGTGAACTTTGGCATTACAGTTTAAATATTGAGACGACAAAAAAAAAACCTCATTTATTTATTGGTCACAAGGAGGCTTACATTAACACTGCAATGAAGTTACTGTGAAAATCTGCGAGTCACCACACTCTGGCGTCTGTTTGGCTACACGGAGGCAGATAGCCAATGCACCTATCCAGCGCATCTTTCGGACTGTAGGAGAAAACCACAGCACTCGAAGGAAATCCACACAAACACGGTCAGAACACGCAAACTCCATGCAGACAATGACTCCAGCCAAGTCAAACACGGCTCTGTGCACTGTGAAGCAGCAGTGCTAACCATTATGCTAGCGTGCTGCCCCATATATACTGATATCTCACCAATCTTTAAAAAGTAGGCAATAATATTAAACTGATGCACACTGTGACAATGAAATATTAAAGAGTCAGTGAATTATAGAAATTTACAGCACAGAAGGTGGTCCGTCAGTCTGTGCTGGAGAAAAGAGCACGAAAACCCAGACCGCCACACCCCGCCACCCACCCTGGCCTGGGATGTGTTCCAGTGGGGAAGGAAGCTCGTCATTGGCCACTGGTGGAAACATCCAGCTCCCCCGTTGTCCATAGCGTTTTGCAAGGTTCAGCTGTCCCACCACCAGAGAACCTGGAACCAGAAGTTCCCATGAGTGGGAAATGCCTGAAAATCCCACCCAAAAACTTGCAGCTTCTAAGCAACATTAACATGGCAAAACATGCGATTCACAGTAGTGATTATTGGGCAACATTTTCCACTTTCAAAGAAATAGGTTTACCACACTGCCTACTCTCTGTGGTGTCTACTGTACTTGGGACAGCTCTGACCCCCATCGACAAGACAAACAGAGGGAAGAAAGCAGTCTTCAATCACGTTGGATATTTGCCAGTTAATGAGATACATCCAGTATATCCACATTATCCATTACATTCCATATTCAAAGGAACGTGGAAAGCTGCATCCCCTAGTTTCTGGTGCAGATGGAGGAGGAGAAAGTGGGTTCCCGGACACGCGTCCTTTGTTTGAACAGAGGGGAGTACGGTAGGATGAGAGAAGAATTGGCGAATGTTGACTGGGGGAGCACGTTGGAAGGTAGGTCTGCTGAGGAGCAGTGGAGGATCTTTAAGGAGATCTTTCTTGGTGCTCAGCAGAAATTTATTCCGATGGTTAAAAAGGACCGTAGGAGGAGAGGTAATAAGCCATGGATAACGAAGGAGGTGAAGGAAAGTGTTAAAATAAAAGCGGAGGCATTTAGAGTTGCTAAGAGTAGTGGGTGAGAAGAGGATTGGGAGAGGTTTACATGTCAACAAAGATTGACAAAGAAGTTGATAAAGAAGGGTAGGAGAAACTATGAAGCTGGGCTAGCGCTTAATATAAAAAAGGATAGCAAGAGTTTTTATAAATATATAAAAAGGAAGAGGCTGGCTAGGGTGAACGTTGGACCCTTAGAGGATGAGAAGGGGGACTTAGTGGTAGGGGATGGGGAAATGGCTGAGGTCTTGAATAACTTTTTTGTTTCGGTCTTCACGGAGGAGGACGTGAATAATTTGCCAGGTGTTAGCGATGGAAAGGTGGTAGGACTGGAGGGTCTCAATGGCATTATTGTTACTAGAGAGGCGGTGCTCGGCAGACTGGAGGGACTGATTGTGGACAAGTCCCCAGGACCGGATGGAATGCATCCGAGGGTTCTGAAAGAAATGGCGGAGGTGATAGTGGATGCCTTGGTGGTTATTTTCCAAACGTCGCTGGATTCCGGGGAAGTGCCGGAAGATTGGAAAATGGCTAATGTTACGCCGTTGTTTAAGAAGGGTGGCAGGCAAAAGGCAGGGAATTATAGGCCGGTTAGTTTAACGTTGGTTGTAGGTAAAATGTTAGAATCCGTCATCAAGGAGGAAATAGTGAGGCATCTAGACGGGAATTGCTTGATAGAGCAGACACAGCACGGTTTTGTTAAGGGGAAGTCATGTCTGACAAATTTATTGGAGTTCTATGAGGATGTGTCTAGGGCGGTGGATAGAGGAGAGCCGGTGGATGTGGTCTTTCTTGATTTTCAGAAGGCGTTTGACAAGGTACCTCACAAGAAGTTATTGCAGAAGGTAAGGGGGCATGGAGTTGGGGGTAGGGTGTTAGCATGGATAGAGGATTGGTTGTCAAATAGGAGGCAGAGAGTGGGGGTTAATGGGTGCTATTCGGATTGGCGGTTGGTGACTAGTGGAGTGCCTCAGGGGTCGGTGCTAGGGCCTCAGCTATTTACCATTTATATAGATGAACTGGAGGAGGGAACCGAGTGTATGGTGTCGAAATTTGCTGATGACACCAAGATTGGTGGAACGGCAAATTGCGCGGAGGGTGTGGAGAGTCTGCAGAAGGATCTAGATAGGCTGGGCGAATGGGCCAGGAATTGGCAAATGAAATTTAATGTTGGCAAGCGCGAGGTGGTCCACTTTGGTAGGAATAATGGTAGGAAGGACTATTACTTACGTGGCGAAAAACTGCAGCAGGCGACGGTGCAGAGGGACCTCGGGGTCCTTGTGCATGAGTCGCAAAAACCCAGCCTGCAGGTGCAGCAGGTGGTCAGGAAGGCTAATGGGATGCTGGCCTTCATCGCGAGGGGGATTGAATATAAAAGTAGGGAAGTCTTGCTGCAGCTGTATAGGGCACTGGTGAGGCCACAGCTGGAGTACTGTGTGCAGTTTTGGTCGCCGCACTTACGCAAGGATATTTTGGCCTTGGAGGGAGTGCAGAGGAGGTTTACTAGGCTGATGCCGGAGTTGAGGGGGTTGAGCTATGAGGAGAGGCTGAATAAATTAGGCTTGTACTCGTTAGAGTTTAGAAGAATGAGGGGAGATCTCATTGAGACGTATAAGATGATGAATGGGATGGATAGGATAGAGGTGGAGAGACTCTTCCCACTCAGAAAGGACAGTAGGACTAGGGGGCACAGCCTCAAGATAAAGGGGGGGGCGGTTTAGAACGGAGTTGAGGAGGAACTTCTTCACTCAAAGGGTGGTGAATCTCTGGAATTCTCTGCCCGTTGAAGTGGTGGAGGCTACCTCGCTAAATATTTTTAAGACGCGGGTTGATGGGTTTTTGATAAGCGAGGGGATTAAGGGTTATGGGGAGAGGGCAGGAATGTGGAACCGAGCCACGACAGATCAGCCATGATCTTACTGAATGGTGGGGCAGGCTCGAAGGGCTAGATGGCCTACTCCTGCTCCTATTTCTTATGTTCAGTATTTAAGAGAGAAATAAATGGGGCTGCAACAATTGCAGATAAACTGATCGCAGGATGCTAAACCTGCTCACACTTTGAACTGCAGTTTTGTTCAGATACTGTATTCTGTGTTAGTTTCATACTACTAGCAACACTACGTCACACAACTTGTGCATCTCAGATCCAAGGGATAGAAGTGTAACCATTAAGCAATAAAACTAGGAATTTCCCTTCAAGGGAGTGGCCTGGAGGTTTAGTAACACATCATAAAATCCCCACTATCCAGAAGGAGGCCAATCGGCCCACTGAGCCTGCACCAACAAGAATCCCACCCAGGTTCCATCTCCGTGACCCCACATATTTACCTCGCTAATTCCCCTGACAGTAAGAGACAATTTATCACAGCCAATCAACCTAACCCTATCTTCTTTGGAGGAGTGTGGGAGGAAACTAGAGAACTCAGAGGAAACACATGCAGACACAAGGAAAACATGCAAACTCTGCAATGACAGTCACACAAGGCTGGAATTCAATCTGGATTCCAGGCGCTGTAAGGCAGCAATGCTAACCACTGTGACATCATACAGGATAGTGTTTCATGCTGCACAATGATGAGGCACAATTATCTCCATAGATGGTCAGCAACATACAGATTTTGAAATCTTATAATTTTGTCCATAAAAGGCAAGTCACGAAAACAGGTGTACATTCCCAAGAATAGGCACAAACATCTTGTTTAGTAAAAGTCAGAAAGCTTGTTGCTTCATGCTCCATTCAAGGAGGCAATTATCTAGGCTGACCTCCCAATACAGCAATGAGGAATGCTGCATTATCAGAAGTGTTGTCCTTTGGACAAGATGTTAAACCTAATTCTGGTGAATGTAAAAGCTCCCCATGCATTATTGAAAGAGCATGGTGTCCTCCCAGTAACCTGGACAACATTCCTCCCTTATACAACACCAAAAAAAAATGTTAACTGGACATTCATTCCTTACTGTTCACAGACAGTTGTGACATTGGCCTGTATTGCAACAGTCACTGAACTTCAAAAAAATTAATTGTAGATAGGGCCAGAATTCTCTAGTCTTGCACACCCCTTTACCACTGCCAGCGAGAATGGAGAATGTAGTGCTTAACTAAATCTCCATTTACTGTAAGGGAACCAGAGAATTCCAGCTGTGAAGCCACAGGTCGGAGAATTCCAGCCCAAGATGTTTCCAAGATATATGATAAGACTGGCCAGCATTTATTGCCTATCCATAGTTTCCTTTGGAGTCAACCACATTGCTGTGGCTCTGGAGTTACATTTAGGCCAGACCAGGTAAGGACAGCAGATTTCCTTCCCTAAAGGACATTAGTGAATCAGATGGGTCTTTCCAACAATTGACAATGGTTTCATGGTCATCATAGATTCTTAATTCCAGATATATTTTATTGAATTCAAACTTCACCATCTCCCATGGCAGGATCTGAACCCAGGTCCCCAGAATATTAGCTGAGTTTCTGGATTAATAGTCTAGCAATAATACCACTCAGCCTTCACCTCCCCTGAATTCAATATATAATTGCAAGTTTGTTTCTTTTCGAAAATGCTTGTTCTTAATAAAAATTTTGATATACCTGTCTCTATATCTACAATGTGGAAAATGGGCAATGAAAGATAAGTGGATTGTTTATGTAATATGGTAAATTTATGCATAAATTACCATGTACACCAGCATATTAAATACAGGATGTAAGAGATGGGATTTTATTCTTATGTATTGCATTTAATGTCTAAAAGCCTCAAATCAAAAATTCATGGCACAATTCTCCCAAAAAAAGTGTTGTTCCCAGTGGGAAAAGTGTTGGGATCCCTACCAGATGGATTGTAGTGATCCAGATCACAATTCACCCACATTTAGACATTTGTTTGGAGGTTGGAGCGATTCATGCCCAGAAAGAGATGTGTAGGACCTAAAGATGCTGGCATGGCTGGCTTCTCAGAGATAGGGCATTCATTTTAAAAGGGTCCCCTGATCTCCAGACATCGCTATAAATCCCCAACTGCCTACTGACCAGCAAAGACCCACTCACTGACATCAGCCTCCCATCTCCCCAAAGTGAGCAAAACCACATTATGCGGTCACCAAAGCCACCCCTCATTCAGGCCCCCCCTCCCACTTCATGCCCATTTGCCCTTGGCTGTGTCAACCTAGCTATGCATGTTGGCACTGCCAGGGGTCACTGACAGGGCACTGCCGAGCTATGTCCCTGATAACCCAGGGGCTTCAATGGGCTCCAAGCCTCCGGCATAGTCTTCATGGCTGGTCTCCATTTGTGGAGACCGGTAGTGATTCCCACTGGCTCACCGTTGCTCCGGTGGGTCGGAGAATTGAAGGAGCCAATGGCTTAAGGCCTATTCTGCATATTTATAGGGTTTTAAGCACGTTAATCAGATTCACACCTTCACTGGATATGAACCAGATTACATCGTCATCGACTTGGGGTGGAAAAATCTCAAAGGAGTTCCCTTTGTACAAATCACATTATGGTCCCTCTCATGATTCTCCAGCCATAATTTGTGCCTCCGTGCACAGGGCCGGAGAATTAACCCCAAGTTTAAAAAGTTTCCAGATAGCTCATCAGACAAAGACACCATCTGCTGTGATAAAGCTCCAACTTCAAATTATAGTTGACTTATTCCACCCCACAGCAGTCTTCAGGAAGCTAACCTTTTAACCCTGGAGTGGCCAGCTGAAGGTAGGGTTTTTACTCTTGACAAGTGCATGCGCACACTAGAGGAAAAATGAGAGCAAACTCAAGAATATATCCACCACATGGTGGATGAAATCCATTACAGCTGTCATCCAGGAAGATCCATAAGCCAAAGCACCAGATAACCTCCAGCATCTCCAGAAACGTAATGTTTTTCAGAGAGTTGCAGAGAAAAATAATATTAAAAAAGATGAAAAGTCAATATATGTGTCAGAATTTTGGATTTCATTTATCAATATTTAAATATTATAGAATTGCCAAGGTGTTATTCACTGCAAGTCAGAATAAATGATGTCAGAAAGGGCAAAAAATATTTATCACGACACACAATGTATTATTCTGCTGCTAAGGGTCAGCTATGCAGCCCAGTAATTGTTTAGCATTCATAAAACTAATTTTTTGATGACTAGTTGGTAACAAATTGGGTCAATTAGACATCATCAGCCTTCATTTAAGATTAATTAGAAACAACATTGTTCACTTATTATTGTGAAGGGATTGTTCTGTATATTGCAAATGATTGTTTCTACTTTTTTTTGGAAAGTATGATACAAAATATGCTTTAGTTTGAAAGCTAAATGTGACACCAATGAATACACCATTTACATCTAAAGTTGGACAAACAGAATACATACCCACCCCTCCACTGTGTTCTTCTCTGGGCAGATCCTACTCAAGTCTCATACGAGACCTTATGTCCACTGGCATCAATGCTTATTTTTCTCAACTTTTGAGTGCCTTCTTTTTTAAAGTATTTTGTTTATTATTGTCACAAGTAGGTGTGCATTAACACTGCAATGAAGTTACTGTGAAAATCCCCTAGTCGCCACACTCCGGCACCTGTTGAATAACGGAGGGAAAATTCAGCATGGCCAATGCACTAACCAGCACATCTTTCTGACTGTGGGAGGAAACCGGAGCATCCAGAGGAAACCCACACTGACAGGGGAGAACTTGCAGACTCCACACCCCTGGCACTATGAGGCAGCAGTGCTAGCCACTGTCCCACCATGCCGCCCATTCTATCCTGGCCAGTGGCCAAAGGTGAAAGAATCCTACCTATAAATATGGGGGATGGCTCACAGACCTGGAAAACTCATGTACATGTACTCCCGTACAGGATGTCATTCCAGTACCCAAAGCCAGCACTTCAATCTCTGCTCACCGGGTTGTCTGGAGCAAGCTCAAACCCAACTCTGTGACTCAAGAGACAGGAATGTTACCACTAAATCAATGACTTAGTCCCGATTTTGCATGTTTTACGTTGGAATATTTATTTTGTTCCACTTTCTTTGCAGTGTCTTTAATGTTTGTAAACTTTTGGTCAAACTAAATTCAAATACATTAAAGAAAAAACCTTTGATCTGCATCTAAACTGTTTGAGGTAGGTAGCAAGTGCCCCAAAACAGAACTCAATAAAAAAGAGTTAAAAGTTATTTTTGCAATATAGAATATGCAATCCACCCTCTTCTATTCAAGCTATTCTACACAGCTTTATTGATAGGACAAATGCGCACAAAGTAAAATATTGTGTAACTTAAAAGAAAATGATAATAACTTTCCTACCGCCTGAAATACAGGGTCCCAAGAACATTGTGGCAATGCAAAGCCAGAACACACAACACAGAAGTTCCAAGGCAAAGCAAATAGTTATCTCTACCCAAATGCTTCTATTAAAAAGAACAATGTACAAACAAGCAGACTGAACTGGTAACTGAGCCAACGTTCCCTTTAAGATGAACACTCCCAGTCGCAGGGTGCCCATTAAGTACTGCACAGTACTGATATAATCAAGTATACGCGCTGCAGATTTCTATATAGATCATAGTGCTGGATCAATTTAAAAGGACAAAACTGCATGCAAGAGTGCTGAGCTAGCAACCTCCAGCTCCCAAAAGCTGGCTTTATTTGCTGCTTGGCACTGCAGCTTACGGTAAACTCCCTACTTTAGGTCTCTGCTGCAAACAAGCTACTGTAAATGAAGGCTGATTGTGCAACAAATGGAAGTAAACAAGCTAGCTCCAAAATTCTTGCTGCACTAAACTGGTTCTATGCTCCATGCACTTGTAACACACACACAAAGATTTAAACACAAACTTCACAATGACTTAGATGGGAAGCTTGTCAATAATATTGCAAAACATACCTTGTCTCTTGTCCATGAGTTCCCAGAAGTGCAGCTGAGGCGTGACGTGCCTTTAGGGGAAGTCTCATACACAAACTCAAAGAACTTGCTGCACTCTTTGGGCCTCACTCTGCAGACCTGCATGCACTCTGTTCCTGCAAAATATTCTGCTGCTGCTGCTTTGCTTCACAGTGCTTTCTCCTTTACCTCGCCTTTCCTTCTGTCGCCCAACACAAGCTGATGGCGATTTGCTTCCTTATGTTAAAGATACTCCCGCTGCCAACTGCACCAGCATCAGTCCTCCCTTTCAACTCAGCTGCCATAAGCTGAGTAAAAGCTGCAGCAATAAACCAATCTCAACCATGACATCACACAGGAAGTTGGAAAGATGCCAGACAAGGAGGCTACAGAGGTAGGAGTCTTTTTAAAAAAAACACACCCAAATGTCTAAACGTGACTGTGATCTTTATGTAGGTGGCCTTTTGAGACTTTCTCCCCGTTTGAACATTAAAAAAAACACAATCTTAAGCAGCTGAGTTCTGAAGGAAATGTTTTATCGAACAAAGTGCCTCTGCCCAAGTGTGTGGTTGCTCTTTTCCCTAACCGAACCCCAGCAACTGCCATCAATAGCATGTCGTTAATCACAGAAAATTACAGTACAGAATGAGGCCATTCAGTCCAAAATGCTCATGCTGGCTCTTTTGAAAGTTATCCATTAGTCACATTCTCCATAGTTTTGCAAGTATCATCCCTTCAAGTATTTATACGTTTTTTTTTTAAATACTATTATTACTGTTTCTGATCCACTTTCTGGTACTGTATTACAAATCAAAACAATGTGCTTCATTAAAACAATTCCCACCCCTTCTGTCTCTTATACCAATTACCTTAAAAGAAGCAATCTTCGTGCCTCCATTGATCTCTGGGATCTCACTCTTTAGAAAAAGTCCCAAGAGTTACTGTGAAAAGCAGTGAACAAGATGTGTTTCAAGTCTCCAGTATATTGGTCCTTTGACAGCCAATAACACAAACAAAATAAAAACAGGAAAGTGGCCTTCGTACTTTGGATATCTGTTTGAACGTTACAGCCACCCCCTTACCATCAATCTAGTGACATCTCAACACTGCAACAACAATACTACAAGATGGCTACAAAGAACAAGACAGAAATAGAGAGGCATTGATAGTGCCATGCCCACTACAAGCACTATGTGGAGATGCCAGCTGGGGTAAACACAGTAAGAAGTCTCACAACACAACTTTAACCTTAAGTCCAACAGGTTTATTTGGTAGCAAAATCCACTAGCTTTCGGATCGCAGCTCCTTCGTCAGGTAAGTAGGAGTTCTATTCACAAAGAGGGCGTTATAAAGACAAAACTCAATTTACAAAATAAATGGTTGGAATGCAAAGAACAGTCACCTCAGCACTTCACTGTACCGCAAGCCCATGGATAACCTCACAATGCTCCACTTCTCCAACTTCTACTCTAAACACTGTAAAGAAGCCACCCCCCACGGACAAGCCCTCCGTATACACAGGATCTGCTCAGATGAGGAGGATCGCAACTGACACCGAAAAATGCCCTGAGGGTATGGCGCTCGACTCATCAATCGACAGTTTCGATGTGCCACAGCGAAAAACCGCAGTGACCTCCTCAGAAGGCAAACACAGGACACGGCGGACAGAGTACCCTTTGTCATCCAGTACTTCCCCAGAACGTAGAAGCTATGACATCTTCTCCGGAGCCTTCGACATCATTGATAAAGACGAACATCTCACCAAGGCCATTCCACACCCCCACTTCTTCCCTTCAAACACCTGAACAACCTCAAACAGATCATTGCCCGCAGCAAACTACCCAACCTTCAGGAGAACAATGACTACGATACCACATGTTCCTGCCACAGCAACCTCTGCAAGACATGCCAGATCATCCACACGGATGCCAACATTTCACGTGAGAACAACATCCACCAGATACTCTTGCAACTCGGCCAACGTTGTCTATCTGATATGCTGCACGAAAGGATATCCTGAGGAATGGTACATTGAGGAGACCATGCAGAAGCTACAACAACAGATGAATGAACACTGCTTGACAATCACCAGGCAAGGGTGCTCTCTTCCTACTGGGGAACACTTCAGCGGTCACAGGCATTCAGCCTCTGATCTTCGGGTAAGCGTTCTCCAAGACAGCCTTCACGACACATGACAACATAGAGTCGCTGAGCAGACTGATAGCCAAATTCTGCACACGAGTTCAGCTTCAGCCGGGATCTTGGGTTCATATCACACCAACTGTAACCCCCACGACTTGCCTGGGCTTACAAAATCACAATAACTGTCCTGTACCTTCAAGACTTGATTATCTGTAAAGACTCGCATTTTGTAAATTGAGTTTGTGTCTTTATATGCCCTGTTTGTGAACAGAACTCCCACTTACCTGATGAAGGAACAGCGCTCCAAAAGCTAGTGGCTTTTGCTACTAAGTAAACCTGTTGGACTTTAATCTGGTGTTGAGAGACTTCTTACAATACAAGCACACCATACTACAAACTTTCAGTCAGAACTTTAAAAAAAAACTGGACACAAACAAGCTATCAATATCAACTGCAAATCATTTGACTTTTCTCCTTCTCCCCTTTTCTTTCTGCAACGTGACACAAGCTGATGTCTACAGACAGTATCAACTCTCCAATGAATACCTAATTAAATACGGAGATAGGTGATAGTATTTCACAGCCATCTGGGGATACACACATCTCATTCTTTAAGGACAGACCATCACCAAAAGACTACAGTGCTTCCAATCTGCCTACCTCCATGTTTCATACTGGACTAAAGGGAAAATCAAAACACATCGGGTAAACCTCATAAGTTTTAACCCTGCAGTTATGTGATTGAAACTGGTTTCAGGGATTGCACCCTTATTACCCCAGGACCCAACAGAACTATCAGTTGTCAACCAATGAGAACCAGACTTTTAAATTAGCTGCATGTTATCAAACACTTAAAAACAATTTCAGTTACAAAACTAAGCTGTCGATATTCAACTCCAAGAAATCTCAGAGTCCTTCACTTTACAAGACTCTTACTTAAACTTTAAACCATCAAATGCCACATGGGAGACGAGAAATTATAAATCAGGGACTGAATTAACTGCAATATGTATAAATGAACTATCATTCTCTATAACCAATCGTTGTGCATGCATGTGCACGTGCGCACGTGGCTGTGAGCAACCAAGTTTGTGACAAAATGAGTTTGGGATAAATGTGTGAGAATAAATAACCTTTTTTAATTCTCGAAAGCTTGCTGCTGAATTAATTACTTAAAATACACATTCCAATGGAAGAAACAACACATCACTTCCAATGCAAAACATGCTAATTTTGGGCAGTCAGAGAGCATATACATTCTGTCCATGACAGTGGGTACACCTGGGCCTTACTAAAGAAGTAAAGACACATGAATAGTGCATTAGTAGGAAATACCCACTAATAATGCACAAGCCGGTACAAACACAATTTCCACTGCCTCCAACTTTCCTCTCGGGTTTACTCCAGTCCAGCTCAGTAATGACATCCCAAAGATGGACAAAAATTCATACTTGCCTTTTCATTGCTTTTGGGAAAAATACCTTAAATGTATTTGATAGTAGTCTTGTTAAGATCAGGAACTTGCCATGAGTACATGTCCACATCCTGCCTCTAATGTGCTATAGTCACTTTACACAATGTACAAGCCACTTTCACGTGTTCCCCCCCTACCATAATGAAAAAAAAAATTGTGTTTTGATCTTTATTTTTATTTGGCATGTTCACTACGACTCTTCGCAACTTTTACAGATAGAATCATAGAAACCCTACAGTACGGAAGGAGGCCATTCGGCCCATCAAGTCTGCACTGACAAAAGTCCCACCCCTGGCCCGATCCCCACAACCCCACTAATCCCTCTAACCCTACACATCCCAGGACAATAAGGGACAATTTAGCATAACCAATGCACCTTACCCACACATCTTTGGACCGTGGGAGGAAACCAGGGCACTCAGAGGAAACCCACACAGACACAGAGGGAACGTGCAGACTCATCACAGACAGTGATGCAAGCTGGGAATCAAACCCAAACCCCTGGAGCTGTGAGGCAGCAATGCTAACCACTGTGCCACCAAGCCACCCATGAACATATGCACCATAGAAAGCATTCCTTCTGGTTGGTATGGCTCCTGCTCTGTTCAAGGCTGCAAAAAACTACAAAGGGTCGTGAATGTAGTCCAATCCATCACTCAACCCAGCCTCCCATCCACTGACTCCATCTACACTTCCCACTGCCTCAGTAAAGCAGACAGCATAATCAAGGACCCCATGCACCCCAGACAGACATTCTCTCTTCCACTTTTTACATCGGGGAAAAGATTCAAAAGTTTGAGGTCACGTAGCAACCGACTCAAGAACAGTTTCTTTCCTGCTGCCATCAGACTTTTTGCATTGACCTATTTCGTATTAAGCTGATCTCTCTCTATGCCCTGGCAATGCCATCACATTCTGCACAATCTCCTTTCCTTTTCTATGAACAGTATGCTTTGTTGTGTAGTGCGCAAGAAATAATACTTTTCACTGTATACTAATACATGCGGCAATAATAAATCAAATATCAAATCAAATCTGACTTTTGAGGATTCCCCTGAAAATATCTAAATCATTTTGCCTCCTAAAATAAAAGGAAGAAAATATGAAAAGGGTATAATTGTTTCTTTGGAACATGCATTTATTCCTTGCTGGAGTAAAAGATTAACAAATTGCTCAGAAAAGAAAGCCTAACCCTAACCATGTCCATCAGGGGTAGACAGAATTTGGAGTTCAGGACACAAACAGATCCGTCATGATCCTATTCAATGGCAGGGCAGTCTTGAGAAGCCAAATGGCCTACTATTGCTCCTAATTCATATGTTCTTGCTGAGTAGAAGCTTTACCGAATTTAACATTTCATTTGATCCAAATTATTAATCAGAATAATTAATCAGTAATTTAAACATTAAAAATCTATTTTCTGGTATAGACAAGAAGCGAATCAAACAGCAGAATAAGCAATGGGCCATGAAGAGCTAGATGACACAAGTGTATTAGATGATGGAACACACCTCAAGAGCTATAACTTAACTAAACAGAACCCTACTAGAGAGCAACATTTTCCAGCCGCAAGTGACCAAAAAGCTTTTTAAGCAACTCCAATAATCAAGGCACATGTTTAAACGGTGTACTTTGAGGCTACAAGTACTGAAAGGATAAAAGTGAACAACCTGATTCTGCATCCACAATGCAGTGTATCTGGAACGGCAAGTGTTAATATTCCATTGCATCCTAGGCAGTACATTCCATGGAATAGATACTAAATCTTGCATTCCAAATCATTCAGGAGGACATTAGAGGTGAAACCTTTCCAGGATTTTCCCAAAAAATAATTAAGTGCCAATTCACGAGAATAACGGAGTGCACAGCATCGGTCTCAGACATACTCCAGATCGCAATCTTTCGACAGTTAGCGCACTGAAAATGCCTCCACATGGAGCACACCGTTAAGGAGGCTCCAGGCACATGACTCGTCTCAAGTGGCCACAGTTGTGTGCCGTTAAGCAGGAGGACGGAGTTCAATCTAGACATTCACAACACACGAGTGGTCAGTCACACCAGGAAGATGGCACTGTGCAGACCAGACCCATGTTTTACCGAGGAAAAGCTTGGATGAGTGCTGGATGCCATGAAGGAAAGCCTCCCGGAGCCAGGAAGACAGCTGGTCCCTGGATAGGTGCCGCACCATTGGGAACAGTTCTCCAGAAGCTGCTGGAGGTGCAGAGGCAGAGTGGAACATTGCAGAAGGGGATGTCAGCAACATTCTAACAACTGTAAGGCCACTTGGAGGAGTCCCACAGCCTTCAGGTACAGGAAGTGGTGCCCAACCACAGAGTACCATTGCTGTGAGTCGCAAGAGCTTGGCCCAGTCTCAGAGGACACTTGCTGAGTGGCTCCAGAGCTTTGGTCCAGACTAAAGGGCCATCACTGAGGGCTCACACAACATGGTGCAAACACTACTGGGGCTCCAGGATTGGCAGCATCAGGTGATACAGAGGCTTTTCACTCAGGCTGCCCCACTGTCACATGGAATATACCAGAGGCCTATCAGCATCCTGAGGGAGCAGCAATTGCTGGAGCATTCCACCCAGGAAACCCTGTCCGTCCCCAAGCTTTCCACATCGCCCCTTCCTGACACCAGTGCATCTCATGGACAGCAGGTTGAACAGTGTGGCACGGCTACGTCTGTGACACCCAAAAGTCAGCCGGGGCCCTCCAGGTCCCAGTTCTCAAGGGGATGCCCATTAAGGGCATGACAGGCAGGATACGGAATACAGCTGACCATCTTCACTTCTTACGTGCATCCTGGGAAAACATCTAGATGTAGCAATAGGTCACATAAAATTAAAAGGTTGTAGGATCACCAACAGAGCAAAGATAAAGGTATATGCTAGTTAGGGATAGAATAATTGGCAATCACTAATAAAGATTATTGCACTTGACAGTTGTGACTAGTGTGTCTGTGACTCGCCGAACACAGGGAATCTCGTATCCCGACCGAATACAGGGGTCAGTGTCGTTCGTCGCAAGAGATACCCTTCAATCCAATGAGCCCATGGTTTCCAGTTACCAGCACCTGTGCCAGGCCCATGATTGCTGTGGACTCCAAGCATTCATCCACATATGCCATCAGAGTTATGAGATCAACGGGCCCCACCGCTGACGGGGTACTCAGTGTGCTGAGCTCCTCTGCTCCAGTCCCCCCTCCACCTCCTCAAGCAGTTGCATAAGACAGACAACATTGGGTGATGAGGATCACATCCATCGGAGGCTAGACCTGGTGCCCCCCCACCTCCCCACTCCAAGCCACAGTCACTGGGCCACACAGTGGTGCCCCGATCCTCACTCAGCTGTGGACCCGTGCGCTGGTGTACAGAGAACAGTTAGGAGCCAGACTTCTATTGCACCATGGCAGCATCACAGCGTGTTGCATAGTGAGTCATCATCACCCTTCTGCCTGGACAGGGAATTCGCTAACATAGTCAACCAAGGCCCATTATCTTCCCAATAACCTGTGTCCCCAAGACTCTTTCTCTCTCTTCTCCCCCCTTGCCAGAACCTGCGTTTGTTACCGTTCATGGGGCCTGGGATGGAATGTCCACAATAAACCACAAAGTCTGACCAGCAGATAGATGGCAGAGAGACCAGTACGACATCAGTGGTATTGGAACTCAACCTCATATGAAAACCCTCGGGCCATTACCAACCCAATCCTGTGGATCCCTGCATAAGCTCGAGTCCACCCTCCCACCACAATCGCCCACACCAAGCAAGCCTCCCCCACCCCATCCTGCAAAATGGCAGTGGCTGAACCCCACCCCCAGAGGTTGGTACTCAGCAGTACTCACCTCCCAGTTCTTCTTTGCTTGCACCTTGATCACACTTCTAAAGACCTGGTGTTATGTTACACTAGAGAGGTGGGAAGCCTCGGGGGAGGGGACGCCAGCTCACTAATTATATTGAATTCCAGTCAGTCAACGTCATGCTAATAAGCTTTAGTTTTAAGGTGCAGTTCATGACATTCAATAGGAACCGTGAAGATCGCAAACCATTTGGCACCGGGCATGAATCGGACTTATAGCTTTGCAATTTTCCAAGCTTGCTGCCACTTGGCATGGCCACACTAAAAATAATGGACACCACGCTCTGAACAAGGTTGGTATCAGACCTCTCCTTGCTAGTAGCAGCAGGCTTTTCTGGCAGACTTTCCAAAGCACCAAGCATTTCAGTGTGCACACCCTTGAGCCTTTTACTAGGCGCTGCCTCAAAGTCCTCAACCGAGTCCACTGGTGTGGGACGTACACAGCTTCATCTTATGATAAGCTAGCATCTACACTACCTTTTCTCCTGTCCTGGCTGCAGACCACTCCTGCACAATGCAGCTCCTCCTGTAACCCACCAGTTAGTTCTTGCTATTCGCAGTTATGCACCACTTTGGCCTGCATGAGGGAAGAAGGTGTGTCAACAGGGTGGTGCAATATGTTTGGGTGATGCAGCTATCATGGTTGACTAGCTGGAAGTGTGCACAAGCTGTCCCCTCCTCCGCTATTGTACCATAGTCACTCTTCCCACAGGTCTAATACTTTCACAGTCACTTACAGCACTTCAGTTAAAGCTCCCTTTAAGTACTACCTGAACTTGTGCTGACTCAGAATTCTGCACTCTTTGCGCAGACATGTAACCACTCCACAGTGCCTTAGGTGCTGGGTGCAGACTGTAATCAACTAGGCAGCACAAAGTTAGCATGTTGCTGGCATCAGAAGCAACAGGTGTAAGTTGATTATACATTGCAAACCCTATGCCAATTTACAGGCCTTTATCCAATTTCACGGTCCTTATTCCACAATAGGAAATGGAGTCAGGAGTTCTCTTGGTGGCCTGGGTCATTATTTTCCCACCAATCAGCATCATCAAAGCAAAAATTGATTAAGCTAATCATTCATTTCATGGCTGCATATTAAAGTAATTTTATCAAATTAAGCATTTCAAGGTACTTCAATTATATAATCAGGTTCTATAGAAATGGAAATATTATTTTGATTAATTATTTTTTCAGTAATTTTGGTCTTAAATTCCCTCCCAAAAGTACAATGAAACAATAGTTTACACCGTGATGGTGATGCATCATATTAACATCTGGACGGCACCACATCTGGATATGCTTTGGTACGTCCTGAATTTGTGAAAATTACTAAATAAATGCAAGTTCCGTCTCTGTTTCTTTCTTTCACAACATGATCTAAGGCAGGATTTCCTCTGCTCAAGCTCCTGATCTCTATGCCAAGCAGAAAACCTGCCAAGATTCTACATGGTTTGTGTATGAGAAAAGGGGAGGAATAAAAAGGAAATTGTTTCATACACTCCTCAACAGCACCTACAAGAGTAACATCTTGGGCCATTACTGCCTGCCTATTCTCTTAAGTAGGGAATGGTGCTGTCAAAACAGAAGCAGCCAAAAGATGATGACATAAAGGAAGGAAACAGTATATGGTCCAGGACTTGTATACCACCCATTAATAACACTGGACTACTCTTAAGTTGTGCAATTAAAAAGCAGCATGCAACCTCAAATTAATTTTGCTATTACTCCTGCTCGACACATAGTCAAGATCCCATGTGTTTCCAAATTACTAATTATACCACAATGATAGATTTTGAAGATGGGAAGAACCCTACAAAAACCCTACTGAAAATGTAAATCATACATCTGATCCATTAAAAGGGTATGAGGATACTTGAGCATGTTATGTTAATGAATTAGTAATCCAAAGACCTGGACTAACGATGCAGAGAGACATTAGTTAAAATCCCACTATAGCAGCTGGACAATTTAAACTCAGTTAATAAAAGTCTGGAATGGAAAGCTAATTTTGGTAATTTTGATCATGATACTAGCAAATTGTTGTAAAATCCCACTTGTTCACAATCTCCTTTAGGGAAGAGAATCTGCTGTCTCAGCCTGTCTGGACCTGTGTGCAACTTCAGACCCTCAGCAACCTGAGTGAGTCTTAACTTCCCCATGGAATAATCTAGCATTGTGTTCTACATCATCTTCTCAAGAGCAATCAGGAATAGTCAATAATTTTGGCCTTTCCAGCAATGCACAATTGAATTAAAAACAATAACAGCGTTAATTAAACATACCCTCACTTCACCATTGAGTACCATCTACAGGGTGCAATGCAGAACCTCACCGATATCTCCCAAACCAGAGACCTCTATCACCTAGAACAGCAGTCTCCAAAGTCCGATCTGGATGTGGTCCGCGAGCTGTAGTTTGGAGACGCCTGACCTAGGACAAGTGTAACAGGTGCACCCCAATTTCATGTCCAAGTCGCGTACCACCCTGACTTAGGAAGATATCACCATTCTTTCATTATTGCTAAATCCTAGATTTCTTAACAGAATTGAGAGTGTATAGTTCCAACGCAGCAATTCAAACACTCAACTCGCCACCATCTTTTCAAGAATAACTAGGTATGGGCAATAAATGCTAGTCTCGGTAATGAGAATGAATTAGTTTAAAATGGACAAATATACACTGAGTAAACACATATGCATTGTAAACCCCAATGGCACTATAGTTTGATGAACTGAGCATTTTTTTTAAATCATGTTCAATTTTCTGACATCTGTAGGCAAGATATTTGCAAAGATTATTGAAAATGTCTCAATCCAGATTATAACACTGTCCTTGCAAAACTTAAGTAGAAACATATACAACGCAGAAGATTAGGAAGAAGAAAGAATGTGGATGAAAAGGAAAGTTCAATAACTTTACCAACTATTTCTGAATCATATTCAAGAATTTTGGTCTCCAAGACAACAAAACAGGAGCTGCGATTGGCACTGATCTACCTACCCTTCCGATGACAATTCAAGGTTGAGGGGGTGGAGTGGAACATTTTTTAAAAAAAAAATCGGGGTTCTCACCCATGATTACAGCAACAGTGTGGTGTCAGCAACACTTGTTAGAAAGTGTGAGAATGTCAGACAAGGCCAGTGATTTTAGGGCCCATTCACCACAAGCACAATTCCAGTTAGGGTCACTAAATCTCATGAGGGCCATAATGCCATTTGTGCTGGTGAGATTCCCATGTGTTTCTTTTTGGGACCTGAGCCTGATTTATATCAATTTGAATGAATTTAAAATGTCATTAAACAGCTTTACACTGCTACATTGGGTCACAGATGCTCTCCCACTCCCCACCCCCAGCAGCGTGATGTCATGCCAGTGGGAATCACATCTGGTTTCCAAAAACAGAAGCCATTCATGATGACCATGCCAGGAGCATGGCGGAGAGTAGAGCACCCAGATGGTAAGAGACATGGCTGAGCAGTGCCCTGGCATGGAGGTGGGGTCTCTAGGGGACCCCACTGGGGAATGTGGCCGGGTCACTCTGATGCCTGCATAGTATTGGGGGGTGGGGGGGCGCGTTGGGAACGGTGGTGCAAAACATACACCCCTGTTTTTTTTTTCAAACGTGTCAGAAGGTCAAGAGTGAAGACACATGGCTCTATTTCTGGGGAGAAACAAACCAGTTTTCAGTCAGAGCCATTTTTTAAGGAAATTTCACCCAAGAACAAGATATGTTGTGAAGCTCTCCATGATAAAAAAGCTCAGTACCATGAGATGATCAGCAACTTGGCCAAGATATTGGAAGGAGTCAACCACATTTGCTGTGACCAAAAGAGAAGATGCTGGAAAATCTCAGCATCTCTCATGCTGCCAGACCTGCTGAGATTTTCCAGCATTTTCTCTTTTGGTTTCAGATTCCAGTATCTGCAGTAATTTGCTTTTACACATTTGCTGTGAGTCTGGAGTCACATGTAGACACACTGGGCAAGTCCCTAAAAGGACATTAATGGACCAGATGGGTTTTTAGAACAATCATTATTAAACCTTTAATTCAAGATTTTTTATTGAATTCAAATTTCACCAACTGCTGTGGTGGGATTTGAACCCAAGTTCCCAGAGCTATATCCTGGGCCTCAGTTTTACTCCTACAGTGACAATGCTACTACTCCACCACCTCCCTGAAAATGCAATTCAGAGGATCAGGGTCCCTTGGTGGAATTGAGAGAATAACCCCCATTGATTTCAACGTAATGAAGATGTAGCGAGAAGCAAGAATGTCTAACAACATATTTGGAATGCGAGGGAAGAACTATTTTTGGCCAGCTGGAAGGAGAAACATACATGCTTGTCATTATCATAGTATTACCACTATCATCGAGACCCAAGTTATGTTCCAACAGTCCCAGTTATAGCTACCACAAAATAAAGTCACAAATAAAAACAGAAATACTCATTCGGACGGACAGCACCTGTGAGGAGAGGAACAGAGTTAAGGTTGAGTAGAATGACTTTTCAGAATTAGAAAAACTTACAACCTTGACGTCAGTAAATTACTCATCAAATTTTCATCAAGCCCAAAATATAACCACTGGAACAGAAAGTTCCATCTGCTGTCCACCCACACTTCCCCAATTCATAGATTCTAGGCTTGTGTACAAATAAGGGGAAAATAGATTAAAACAGGTACAAGAATTTCAACAAGAGACCTTTATACAGATTGACTAAATCTAAAAACAAAATCAAGGAAATGGTACATCATCATCTCCAGTTTGCAGGAAGCAGATGCCTACAGCCCATGCGTTTAGGATGAAGTTTTTTTTTAAAATGATTACACAACACATCCTGTTGACCTCATCCTACTTATCAAATGCTTCATCTTTCTCACATTTATCAGGCTCACTTTTCACACACCTGATCTTAAAGTAAGCCTGCAAGGGTTCTTTTTTTCCATTCCCTACTGAAGGCAGTTCTGGGGAAAGGCCCAATCAAATTATTGACATGTTAGCTCGGTACATTTCAAGCCTTTATTTCATTTTTGCAGGTTATCTTTCCACCTCCAGTTTTGACATTTCTGCCCTGTAGTGCCAGTTCATGAACACCTAATCTGCTGATCAATTTGTCACATACATACTGTAGCTTCAATCATATTAATAGAATTTAAATTTCCAACACCAATTCTCTGTGCAAGATAATTTCATAGTCTATCCACTCTAGCCTTTGTTGCAGAAGATTCAAAGTATTGCACACAAGCTTTTCTGGGAAGTCACTGGTTGGCACACTTGGTAAAATAGCATGGTGTAAGTAAAGTTTGCCATTTCCCATACAGTAAGTTCCAGTCTCAGAAAGGATATGAGCTGAGTAATGGATAAATACTTGCCCAAGGAAGGAAGGGCTGGGCAAAATTCAGAAGGCCAGCCACCGCCTTCAATTACCTGTCCATCTTCAAACCGGTCAATTGCATGGCTGCTTACAGTACAGCAAGTACTCAAGTTAAAACTGGATTGTCAGAGAAATCAGAGCTCCGTCAAGAAATCCACTTGTTTTCAAATTAAAAAGTAAAAAATTAAGTTTGAAAAAACTCCCAGGCTACGTAAGAATTTTAAAAAGTTTGCCTGACACCAGTTGCAGTGAAGCTGTAACAGGTGGATTATTGATTCTGTACCAACATTAGTTATAATTGTACAAGCAAAGCTCGCATCATCTCCAAGCTAAAAATCACCTTGCAACTGTAAAAGATATATACTATAAAAAATGTGTATGCTTAGTGATTTGACAATAGTTGAACATTTCATATATTGATGAGGGTAATGGTGTGCTATAAATCAGTCAGAGAACCCACGGTGCTGTGGCAACATGCACTTCTGCGTGCATATTGTCGTCCAGAATTATGGAAAGCAATGATAGAGGCTCCAACTTTTTTTCCATCAAATGACTGAGAAGGAATCTCTTACTGCCTACCATTGACATGTGTTGGAGGGATTTGCAGGTTGATACTTAACCTGTTTGGCTGCATAATGAACGCTCCACCCTTGGCCTTCAAGTTGTGGGGTGGGACTCAAACCTGGAACTGCTGGCTCAAAGGCCGGGACACCACCCACTGCACCATAAGATCTCATGCATGGGTATATCAAGAAAAAGCAAAGCTGATTCTACTAGAATTCTGTACTGAACAAGTTCCAGTGAAACCATACTGCTGTAGTTTGACAATGCTTTAGCCAAGGTCCTGAGTTCTGGAATTCCCTCCTTTAATGCTTTCTGTAAAAACTACCTCTAACCATCATCTGCCCTAATAATCACACGACTCTAAGTCAAATTTTGATAACGCTCATATGAGGTGCCTTGGAATGTTTTATTTTGTTAAAGGGGCTATAGAATGCAAGTTCACATTTCACATCTTAAACACTCCCTCCCAAAATTTAGAATTTTGAAAAAACACAAAAGGCGCAAACACCACACTGAACCCAAAGAGATGTAAATAATTTGCATTTGACCAAATGCTACTGGCTCTGATGCATGAACGCAGAGTTAAACAAATGCCATTCTGGAAGACAGTCACCTTTCTTTTCATAATATCACATTAATAGCAGCAATGGCAGGTAAGTGAAGTAACATTTCCTCTAGAAAGGCAGGTTACCCAGGTCGCCTTTTATATTCATTCATGGGATGCAAGCACTGCTGACAAGGCCAGCATTTATTACCATCCCCAATTGCCCCCATGGAGGTGGTGGTAGGCTGCCTTTTTTGAACTTCTGCAGTCCATGTAGTGTATTAACACCCACAGTGCTGTTTGGGAGGAGAGTCAGAGCTTTTACTCTGCAAAAATAAAGGATCAGCAACACAATCCCAAGTCAGGATGTGTGCCTTGCAGCAGAATTGCAGGTGGTGAAGTTCCCAAGTGCCTGCTGCCCTTATTACCTGTTAAAAACCTGTTTAAATAAGTTTAAAGCACTTTTGTAGTAAGAACTTACCTTGTAGAACTCTTTAAATCATTTAAAAGCATTTTTGCGGGCTTTTTGTATTTACCGCTTTAAGAATTCTAAGGGAGTGGATTGCAGGGAGTTGTGGGGGAGCAGGCTTTAAAACAGTGCCAGGTTTAAAAGGACGCCTAGTGTAGACAGCGGGCAGCGGAGTGGGAAGCAGAGTGAGCTATTAGGGCTTAGGATCAAAAGGGCTTGGGGGAAAAAAGGGCCAGGTAAGTACGTGTGGAAATTTTCAATACTACTATAGTGAATAATGGAGGGGCATGTGATGTGTTGTTTCTGTATGATGTGGGAACTGGTGGACCCCAGGGTCCTTCCCAGTGACCATGTCTGCAGTAAGTGCAGGTTGCTGGAGGAGCTCCAGCTCAAGACAGATGAGCTGGCCTCTGAGGTACAGACACTGAGGCTCATCAGGGGGAGAGAGGGTGCCATTGTCAATGGGGTGCAAGTGACATCCACCCCCGCTAGACTGGCTAACTCTAAGGGTCAGGAACAAGAGGGGGGTGGGGAGCGTAGGAAGGGGGGTGGGGAGCGGATGCCTCAGCCTCTCAATCTGCATAACAGGTTTGAGGTTCTTGCTTCCAGTCTGGACGAGAACGAGGGAGGTGAGGTTGGTGAGCAAACTGCACACAGTACAGTGATGCAGCAGGACATAGGCAAAGAGAAGGTGAAAAGGAACGTAGTAGTAATTGGGGATAGTGGGGTGAAGGGTATTGACACTGTCCTTTGTCACAAGGACAAAGTGCACAGAAGGGTGTGTTGTCTGCCTGGTGCTCAGGTCCGGGATGTCGCATCTGGGCTGCAGAGGAACCTGGAATGGGAGGGTGAGAATCCGGTCATTATGGTACATGTGGGTGCCAACGGCATAGGCAAAATGCAAACTGAGGATCAGGGGAGGGAGTATGAAAAGCTGGGAATGGAATTAAAAAGTAGAACCGACAAGTTGGTTATCTCTGGGCTACTGCCTGAACCAAGTGCAGACGGGCGTAAGGTTGATAAGATTAAGGAAGTGAATGGGTAGCTCAGGGATTGGTGCGGGAGGAATGGGTTTGAATTTATGGGGCATTGGCATCAGTATTGGGGCGTGAGTATGGTTGGTGGCATTCTGGCAAATAGGGTCCAGGTGAAGGCTAGGATGAAGGCACTTTATCTGAATGCACGAAGCATTCGGAATAAAGTGGATGAGCTGGTGGCGCAGATCAGCACAAATGGATATGATCTGGTGGCCATTACAGAGACGTGGCTGCAAGGTGACAGAGACTGGGAGCTGAATGTCCAGGGGTATCAAGTGTTTAGGAAGGACAGGCGAGAGGAAAAAGGAGGTGGCATAGCTCTGCTGATTAAGGATAGCATCAGGGTGGTAGCAAGGGATGACATAGGAACCAAAGAGCAGAACGTGGAATCGTTGTGGATGGAGATTAGGAACAGCAAAGGGAGGAAGACGCTGGTGTCGTCTATAGGCCCCCGAATAATGATCTGGAGGTGGGGCGGGCTGTTAACACGCAAATAAGTGCAGCGTGCAGGAATGGAACGGCCGCAATTATGGGAGAATTCAATCTACATATTGATTGGTCGACCCATGTTGGACACGGTGGGCTCGAGGAGGAGTTCTTGGAATGCTGCCGGGATAGTTTCCTTGAACAGTGTGTGTTGGAGCCGACGAGGGAGCGAGCTATCGGGTTTACTAGGCTGATACCGGAGTTGAGGGGATTGAGCTATGAGGAGAGGCTGAATAAACTGGGCTTGTACTCGTTAGAGTTTAGAAGAATGAGGGGAGATCTCATTGAAACGTATAAGATGATGAATGGGATGGATAGGATAGAGGCGGAGAGGCTCTTCCCGCTCAAAAAAGACAGTAGGACTAGGGGGCACAGCCTCAAGATAAAGGGGAGGCGGTTTAGAACGGAGTTGAGGAGGAACTTCTTCACTCAAAGGGTGGTGAATCTCTGGAATTCTCTGCCCGTTGAAGTGGTGGAGGCTGCCTCGCTAAATATTTTTAAGAAGCGGGTTGATGGGTTCTTGATAAGAGAGGGGATTAAGGGTTATGGGGAGAGGGCGGGAAAGTGGAACTGAGCCACAACAGATCAGCCATGATCTTATTGAATGGCGGGGCAGGCTCAAAGGGCTAGATGGCCTACTCCTGCTCCTATTTCTTATGTTCTTATGTTCTTATATGTAATGAGGCGGGTAGAATTAGGGACCTTGCGGTGAAGGATCCTCTTGGGGAGAGTGATCATTGTATGGTGGAGTTTCTGGTGCAGATGGAGGAGGAGAAAGTGGGTTCCCGGACACGCGTCCTTTGTTTGAACAGAGGGGAGTAAGGTAGGATGAGAGAAGAATTGGCGAATGTTGACTGGGGGAGCGCGTTGGAAGGTAGGTCTGCTGAGGGGCAGTGGAGGATCTTAAAGGAGATCTTTCTTGGTGCTCAGCAGGAATTTATTCCGATGGTTAAAAAGGACCGTAGGAGGAGAGGGAATAAGCCGTGGATAATGAAGGAGGTGAAGGAAAGTGTTAAATTAAAAGCGGAGGCGTTTAGAGTAGCTAAGAGTAGTGGGTGAGAAGAGGATTGGGAGAGGTTTAAATGTCAACAAAGATTGGCAAAGAAGTTGATAAAGAAGGGTAGGAGAAACTATGAAGTTGGGCTAGCGCTTAATATAAAAAAGGATAGCAAGAGTTTTTATAAATATATAAAAAGGAAGAGGCTGGCTAGGGTGAACGTTGGACCCTTAGAGGATGAGAGGGGGGACTTAGTGGTAGGGGATGGGGAAATGGCTGAGGTCTTGAATAACTTTTTTGTTTTGGTCTTCACAGAGGAAGACGTGAATAATTTGCCGGGTGTTAGCGATGGAAAGGTGGTAGGACTGGAGGGTCTCAATGACATTATTGTTACTAGAGAGGTGGTGCTCGACAGACTGGAGGGACTGATTGTGGACAAGTCCTCAGGACCGGATGGAATGCATCCGAGGGTTCTGAAAGAAATGGCGGAGGTGATAGTGCATGCCTTGGTGGTTATTTTCCAGACGTCGCTGGATTCCAGGGAAGTGCCGGAAGATTGGAAAGCGGCTAATGTTATGTCGTTGTTTAAGAAGGATGCCAGGCAAAAGGCAGGGAATTATAGGCCGGTTAGTTTAACGTCTGTTGTAGGTAAAATGTTAGAATCCGTCATCAAGGAGGAAATAGCGAGGCATCTAGAGGGGAATTGCCTGATAGAGCAGGCGCAGCACGGTTTCGTTAAGGGGAAGTCGTGTCTGTCAAATTTATTGGAGTTCTATGAGGATGTGTCCAGAGCAGTGGATAGAGGAGAGCCGGTGGATGTGGTCTTTCTTGATTTTCAGAAGGCGTTTGACAAGGTACCTCACAGGAGGTTACTGCAGAAGGTAAGGGGGCATGGAGTTGGGGGTAGGGTGTTAGCGTGGATAGAGGATTGGTTGTCAAATAGGAGGCAGAGAGTGGGGGTTAATGGGTGCTATTCGGATTGGCGGTTGGTGACTAGTGGAGTGCCCCAGGGGTTGGTGCTGGGGCCTCAGCTATTTACCATTTATATAGATGATCTGGAGGAGGGAACCGAGTGTATGGTGTCGAAATTTGCTGATGACACCAAGATTGGTGGAACGGCAAATTGCGCGGAGGGTGTGGAGAGTCTGCAGAAGGATCTAGATAGGCTGGGCGAATGGGCCAGGAAATGGCAAATGGAATTTAATGTTGGCAAGTGTGAGGTGGTCCACTTTGGTAGGAATAATGGTAGGAAGGACTATTACTTACGTGGCAAAAAATTGCAGCAGGCGACGGTGCAGAGGGACCTCGGGGTCCTTGTGCATGAGTCGCAAAAACCCAGCGTGCAGGTGCAGCAGGTGGTCAGGAAGGCTAATGGGATGTTGGCCTTCATAGCGAGGGGGATTGAATATAAAAGTAGGGAGGTCTTGCTGCGGCTGTATAGGGCATTGGTGAGGCCGCAGCTGGGGTACTGTGTGCAGTTTTGGTCGCCGTACTTATGCAAGGATACTTTGGCCTTGGAGGGAGTGCAGAGGAGGTTTACTAGGCTGATACCGGAGTTGAGGGGGTTGAGCTATGAGGAGGCTGAATAAACTAGGCTTGTACTCATTAGAGTTTAGAAGAATGAGGGGAGATCTCATTGAGACGTATAAGATGATGAATGGGATAGATAGGATAGAGATGGAGAGACTCTTCCCGCTCAGAAAGGACAGGTACCTCACAAGAGGTTATTGCAGAAGGTCAGGGGGCATGGAGTTCGGGGTAGGGTGTTAGCGTGGATAGAGGACTGGTTTTCAAATAGGAGGCAGAGAGCGGGGGTCAATGGGTGCTATTCGGATTGGCGGATGGTGACTAGTGGAGTGCCCCAGGGGTCGGTGCTGGGGCCTCAGCTATTTACCATTTATAGAGATGATCTGGAGGAGGGAACCGAGTGTTGGGTGTCGAAATTTGCTGATGACACCAAAATTGGTGGAAAGGCAAATTGTGCGGAGGGTGGGGAGAGTCTACAGAAGGATCTAGATAGGCTGGGCGAATGGGCCAGGAAATGGCAAATGGAATTTAATGTTGGCAAGCGCGAGGTGGTCCACTTTGGTAGGAATAATGGTAGGAAGGATTATTACTTACGTGGAGAAAAACTGCAGCAGGCGACGGTGCAGAGGCACCTCGGGGTCCTTGTGCATGAGTCGCAAAAACCCAGCTTGCAGGTGCAGCAGGTGGTCAGGAAGGCGAATGGGATGCTGGCCTTCATCGCGAGGGGGATTGAATATAAAAGTAGGGAGGTCTTGCTGCAGCTGTATAGGGCATTGGTGAGGCTGCAGCTGGAGTACTGTGTGCAGTTTTGGGCGCCGTACTTATGCAAGGATATTTTGGCCTTGGAGGGAGTGCAGAGGAGGTTTACTAAGCTGATACCGGAGTTGAGGGGGTTGAGCTATGAGGAGAGGCTGAATAAATTAGGCTTGTACTCGTTAGAGTTTAGAAGAATGAGGGGAGATCTCATTGAGACGTATAAGATGATGAATGGGATGGATAGGATAGAGGTGGAGAGACTCTTCCCGCTCAGAAAGGACAGTAGGACTAGGGGTCACAGCCTCAAGATAAAGGGGGTGCAGTTTAGAACGGAGTTGAGGAGGAACTTCTTCACTCAAAGGGTGGTGAATCTCTGGAATTCTCTGCCCGAAGTGGTGGAGGCTGCCTCGCTAAATATTAAGACGCAGGTTGACGGGTTTTTGATAAGCGAGGGGATTAAGGGTTATGGGGAGAGAGCGGGAATGTGGAACTGAGCCACGACAGATCAGCAATGATCTTATTGAATGGCGGGGCAGGCTCGAGGGGCCAGATGGCCTACTCCTGCTCCTAATTCTTATGTTCTTATCATTCTAGGTGGTAGAGATGATGGGTTTGGAAGGTGTTATCAAAGGAGCCTTGGCCAGTTGCTGCAGTACATCTTGCAGATGGTAAACAACACTGCCACTGTGTACCAGTGTGGTGGGAGTGAATGTTTAGGGCTGTGAATGGGATGCCGATCGAGAGGACTAATTTGTCCTGAATGGTGTTGAGCTTCTTCAATGCTGCTGGTGCTGGAATCACCCAGAGAAGTGGAGAGTATTCCATCACATTCCTGATTTATGCCATGATGATGCACAGGCTCTGGGGAGGCAGCAGTTGAGCTACTCTCCATAGAATTCCAAGCCTCTAACTTGTTCTTGGAGCCACAGTACATTGCTGATCCAGTTAAGTTTCTGGTCAATGGTAATGCCCAGGGTGTTAATGATGGGGGAGTCAGCAGTGGCAACGCCACTGAACGAGAAGACCGTTCAATTTTCCGCCTTGTATTTGAATAGACGGAATGGTACATTTCTCCTCTAAAAAGGGAGGCATCAATACTGAGTAAACCCATGCAGGTCAGGAATACACTCAATCACTGTGGCCAGTGTGGACTTTGCCCATTCCTAGTGGGAAAACTTACAGCCAAATCAAAAGTTCTAAGTGGCAATTTCTGTGCATGGCTGTTAGCCATCAGCTTCCATAATACTGTCTACCCCACGCTGCAAGTGGGATGAACTCCATTGGTATCACTCAACTTAGCAGTCTTGGTCCACTGAATCATTCCCATGGCAATGTTGTAATCTTCACACACGAAGCAAAATTAATTCTAGACATCAGCCTCCCCTTTCAAAGGTTTATCAAATCTGCTTCAACAATTCCAATTACTAACCAATTTCTGGCTTGAGGTTTTTTCTAACCATCTCCTTTAATTCTTATGATCACTGCTCATTTATTACTGTCTCACCTACCAGAAAGAATAGGCCATCACCAATAACCTCAAAGACCTCTACTCTATCAGCTCAACCCTTAACTTTCTCATATCCAGAAACAAAATAAAGTCCTAACATTACAAATGATCGTTGAAGGAAAACTCGAGTTTATGCTAGCACCTTCAGCATAGTAAAAACGTTCCAAGATGTTTCACAGGAATGTAATCAGGCAAAATTTAATATAGAGTCACAAGATTTGGATAAGTGACCAAACGCTCGTTTAAGAGCAACTTGTTTAACAGTTGGCATTGCTTTTAGATCTCTCATATACCGGCTGCATATCCTATAGAGACTGCCACCTAATGTAAATGTGGAGGACGTACACAAACACAGCTACAAATCAGTAGCTTCAATCGGACAATTTTTTTCCTGTAGCCTAATTTTAAATGCTGGGGCATGTGATGCAATGAAATAAGCCAACATTGCTATATGTCATTTGCTTATCTACCCCTTGATAATTAATAAATGTTGTCATATCTATCCTCAAACAAAAGGCAGGCCATTTTAACAACAAAAGGGAACAGTCTTTGAAAAAAACTGAAAAGGTTTTGGCAATTCCCCTCACGTGAGCATGACATACGAGTCAAAGTACAAGACTAGAACACAATGATTGTCGCCTAAAATTCATCTCCTGTCAGCTACTCCACGTCATTAACTGTGACTCATCTTATCTACCAATTTCCATACATGCTGTCCGAAAACAGGTTAGTTTCAGTCGCTGAGTAATCCAGTACAACTGCAAAGTGACCCCACACCCACATGTCAGACAAGCAAGTTGATTACATCCTGCTGCCATCCTTCAATTTCTGTGATTTAATCGCTCCTCTAATTAATCTAAATTGGATTCCATATAGTTCAACATCACTCTACAAATAATAACCTGCATTTATAATGACACCTCTTAATGTACAAGAGGTCAAAGAAACTTCCCCGAAACATAAGTCTACAATGAAATCAGTTGACTAAAGTTGCAACATTATAGCAGCAAGTTCAGGGGACCTCAGTCAGACCTTCATCTGAAGTCACTTAAGCATTTCAATTGCATTAAACCTTAATCAGTTGTTTAGCCGAAGTATTTACAGCTCTCCTCCACTTGGCAGACTTGCTGCTTGCTCCCTGTGTCTCTGGCCCTGCGTCTAGAACTTTAGGATCATGTTAACATTAGGAGGCACAGCTCTGCCAGTTACTAAAGCGCAAATCAAAAGGCTTTTGAAACGTACGATGGATTTTGAACTCCCAGCATGCCATGAGTCAGGGTGGGGGGGCAGGTTTTCTGACCAGTTAACACGTGAGTGTGGTGACAACAGGCACAAGCTGATTTCAACTCCAATATTTAAAAGGAACATTCCAAACAAACAACTTGATGAATATTGAGAGTTGGAAACACAACAGAAGGAATTGGCACAATGGAATCCAGATATTCAAAGGCTGCATTTTATTTTAGTCACACCTCCCTGGACGCAATGGTAGGGATTCTATGGGCTGCAGAGAGAAACTCTTCCATGCCGAAAGCAGGAACAAGCCTATTGATGCAACAAAGATGTGGCTCAAGGTAGCAGAGGAGATCAACACCGGGACTGTGGTGCCATGCTCAAGATTCAACGCTGAAAGCAGCTTCATGGCCTGAGCAGCTCTGGAAAAGTGAACATGTTCACCTACATCCTGACACATCAATTCCGTTCTGTCTTCTCAAGCTGATTCCAGCAAAGCACTCTTCGCGAAACCTATCATGCAGGCACACTACCCTGGGAGACAGGTCCTCCAGTCATAAGTCAACCTATAGCTGCAGGGAAGGTGCTGCTGGATATCTTGGCATGCTTGGCCATAGGAGATGGGGAGATACAGGCCACCCAGCTACCTGGTAACAGAATTAAATATTAGACAGCCACATAGTGCTCACTTACTCATTTGATGTCAACAACAAGTGAAATACAATCACGTACATAATGATCACTTAGAATGTGTATCTTCAGTAAAAAGTCTGACAACACCAGGTTCAAGTCCAACCAATTTATTTGATAGTAAGCTCACAAGCTTTCGGGGTTTGTCCCTTCGTCAGGTAATTCAGACTTTTTATTGTGTTTACCCCAGTCCAATGCCGGCATATCCACACGAATGTGTATCTTGGCAGTTCTAATTCATGTCTTTACTCTCCTCCAGGGACAAACATCCCACCAAGGGTGCCCCAGGATGATAATAGGACTCCTGAGAATGCACTGTCATCATGGGACTCACGCAGAGCATGTACCAACTCGGATTCTCAAACTTTTGTGTGTCCAATCAACCAAATTGTTGGGCTTGTATTTAGCGTTTCACACATCACAGGTGAGCAAAAGTAGATGGTGGGGAGAGCCCACATTGGAGGTCACATGATGCTCCAGGCTCTGCTCAGCTGGACATAGGTGCTTCACCTTGAGGACTGACAAGGTATTTCTGCAGTAGCAGCAGGAAAGGATGTGTGTTTTATTCGCAGGTGTTCCTGCCACACTGTGCACACTTGCAAAGAGGGTACAGGGATTTGTCTGGAACACGAGTAACAATGTTATTCGACTCTTGCAATGATAACCACTCTTTCCATGAAAGAAAATATCTGCATAGTGCATCAAATGCAGCAATTAAAGTGTGAATCATGAATTCCATCTTAAGTGAGATGTATGATATCTGGCCCTGGCCATTTATTGCCTATCTGCAACAAACTATTCTCCAGCTCACTGTTAGCAGGAAAATGTGTATGGGCAAAGGGATGAGGTAAAAGGAGACCTGGAAGTGGACATTTGGCACAAAGTGCTTCTGCTTCTCACCTATTACTCTCCTCATCATCACTGCCCTAGTCAGTAGTAACTCTCATATTACCTTTGATGATCAAACATTGCAGACCCTGCAAAAGGTGCAGGTCACTAATACTTACCAGGGTCCTCTCAGACTCCAAAACCCAGAGGGCATCAGCAAAATGCATCTCAGAATCTGAGCAGGGAAGTGCAGTCTACCTCTAACTCTGTTAAAGCCACAGTACAGAATTGTAATTACATAAATATATGCACAAGGGATGTGTGACACAATGTTAGATTGATTATCTTTGAGCCACCTAATAGTTTCTTCACACCACTCCTCAAGAAACATCTATTTTTGGTTGCTGTCTAGAAAGTGGCTTTTTTAGTTGCATTGAACTGCTGCTGAGCTGGGGGACGGGTATTATAAAGGGATACTTGCTTGTTTGCAGAACAGCTTTGTGGAGGGGGAATTATGGAATGGACAGTGAGGAATGGAATGGCTTTTCCATGCAGTTGTCAGGTGTGTGTTCCGGTGGAGTGTAACCGTATCTCACAATACATTTCCAGCAGCAAAGTGCATCACTGCTGGTGGATTGACACATTACATCCCATCTCCTCCTCTTCAGAAACATCTGTAGACCCTCTGTGCTCTTCATTTTATTTCTCTTGTAGGCCACATCACATCATAACTATTCTGGAGATCTGCTTTAAGATGCAAAGGGAGTAAAGAAGGCTGGACTGAAGCATCATGGCAGCTGCCCAGGATTTGACGATCTGGGGATGCCTTCATTACTACAGATGAACATCTGACGATGCTGGTTCCTGTGGGAAGCTACAGACACAAACCTGAGGGTCTGCTTATGTTGACTGGTGTCATTATAGGCAATATTGACATAATTGTATGTCGTGCCAAACAAGCCTTCAGATTTATGCCCAATGTGTTTGAATGCTGCCGAATATGCAATCATGCATATACCTCCACAGGAGCTCTGGAAGAAGCCAGAGCAAAGAAATTACAGGTGGTGTTGACTCTGATAGCCACAGTTAAAGCATAGCCACCAGTTTCACTTGGCATCAGGCCTTATTCCAGAGGCTGCAAATGTCTGACACCACCTGGGACAGGGCCCTGGGCCTCCTGAGACACTTAAGTCCCAACATGTCAACATGCTTATCCTGTCTGTCGAGTCTGCATGCTGAGTATGACTTTCTGTGGCTGCAGCTCTCTCCAAGTGCCCTCTTTCTATGCAGCTGCAGGTCATGATGAGCTTGCAGTTGCTGCTCCTGCTGTTCTTTCTTATGCTGGTCATCTTGGCCCTCAACCGAAGTGCAAAGTAACACAACATAATTGGTATCCATACTGATCTGATAGATCAGAGCTCCCAAGTAGATTGGATATATAAACCTCCAAAGCGATCAAAGTTACAACTCAGCACAAGTACTGTGAACAAAACCTTTCACACAGCAAGCAGCTGTGACGCTTCTGTACTTATCCACATATTTCCTTGGAATGTCTTTAAATTCCTCAATTGCTGCTGCGTTCTCAACTTACTGACAAGTTCCAGCAATTCCGGGAAACCCATGAATCCAAAGTTAAATTGCAAAAGCCATATTAACATTGCTGTAATTAACAATTAACATATTGAAATTGGCAAACTGCCACTCCTCTTGGGATTGTTTTACTCAGAATGGTGCGCTGCAGTTAAATGTAGAAGTCAGCAGCAATTTTCCTGGATGTAACCCCATCTCCTCCCACTACACCAAAACTCTCATGCTGCTGCATATTAAAATTCAGCTCATAGTCTTTGCAATGTTTGGGTTCATTGGCAATACTGCAAAGTACCACGAGAGGTTGCAGATCTGAACTTTTATTGGCATGGTTCTCATCCTCGCCATCTACAACAAATAAGCTATGAAACAATTTTTTAAAAAATTACAATTCAACTTTGTGTGTGCAAATTGCCAAGAGTAGTGTGGAACTTGCAGTCAGCAGAAAGTGTGGCTGTTGGAGCTATGTTCAGTTACCTGGCAACTTAAGTGCAAGAACATTAAGAACAAAATTCTGTCAGCAATGAAAATTTAAATGCTTTTCTCTTAAAAAAAGTGAAGCAAATTTGCATCCCTATTATGCAGCCATAATTTTGAATGCAAGAAGCCCCGCAAACAGCAGACGTGTGTCTAAAGTTAAAGCTCTATTCCATGGTTGTTCAGCGTGATGTTCAGCTCCATAGAGTAGGAGGCAGTGAGGTTCTAGCCCAATTTTAGCTGAAACCCCGATCCTACTCAAGGCTACTTTAATTATCTCAAAACTACTAAGTTAACGTGCATAGCAAGAATTATGATTAAACATGACCACAGGATGTCGCAATGCTTTTTTGCAGCCAACATGACTACTATTAAAGCACGCTATAATGTTACAATGCAGGAAACATTAAATATTTTCAGTACACCAGAGTAAACTTCCCAGCTCTTTTTCAAATTAGTGCTTTGGGGTCTTTTACATCCACCTGGGTGCAGCCAGGACTGCTGTTGAATGTCTCACCCAAAAGAGCCATTGCTGCCAAAGCTATGTCAAGAACTGGAAAAGATTGTTGTAGATCACCCCAGCAGCTCAAAATTCTTCCCATTCCTCTCTAACAAATTCATTCCAGATACTCTCAGATTTTCTATTACAAAGATCAAGGGTATGAAAATAATCCAGAGCTCCAGTTGGATAATAAATGTACTGTCGTGCTATCGTGCTGTCACAATGGTAACTCACTCCATGGGCTCAAACATCAATACCGGCATCTGTGACGAGGTATTAAAGGGTGGACAACATCCACAAAACAGGGAGGACTGTGGGAAAGGATTGAGGCAAAATTGTGGCAAGGGGTTTCATTTTAACATCCGAGAGAGTGCGGTTTTAAATATGATCATCTTTGAAGGGTGAAGATGCATTCTGTTTACATTTACTAATGGAAAGTTGTGCCTTTTCATACACAGAGGTGTTACACCAAGCTCCGGAACCAAGATGTCAAAAGAATTCAACAGTGGGAGAAGAATTACCAAACTAGACTGGCATTTGCTCCTTTACTTAGCTCTTGATCTTCACGCACACCTCCTGCCCTCCTTATTTGGCCACAAAACAGGGAGGGTGTCACTGAGATTTTTTTTTAAAACCTGTCATTTTGACAAAATCCTCTCTACTAAAGACACCTGATCCCACCTACTCCAGCATCTACTTGGGATGACACAACAGAGATTGGGAATTCACCTGACGATTAAAAGGTGGGTATGCAAGTTGCAGATACACTGCAGCGTATTACAATATAGTGTACCACACAATAGTTCAAGCATGGCGTGGAGCTGAAAGTGCCAAAATGAAAGTCAGCACTTGAAGCACCAAATGTTTTTATAGTGTAGGGTTATAAAAACAGACACTTGAACAAGAAAAACCACGTGGCATTGTAGGGCAGGAATTTTCATTACTCATGACTAACCAAAACTTAACTCGTCATCATTTTGTCAACATTTTTTTAGAAAGTTAAAAACAACTCAATAGTAGTAATGTCCATTGATTAAACATGAGTATTAGACATGTTGATGTCCCAGTCACCAATCCATTGATTATGTAATAATTCATCAAAACCAACAAGGCTGTATGATCCAGGCACATTATACTAGACTACACCAAATGCTGCATTATTACACAAGGTAAAAGCAAAATACTGCAGATGCTGGAATCTGAAACAAAAACAGAAAATGCTGGAGAATCTTAGCAAGCCTGACAGCATCTGGAGACAGAATAGAGCCAAAGGATTGGGGACTGGGACATCAACATGCCTAATACTCATGTTTAATCAATGAACATTATTGCTGTTGAGTTGTTTTTAAGCTTTCTTAAAAAAAAGTTGACAAAATGATGACAAGTTAAGTTTTGGTGAAAACCATGGTAGGATGAGTAATGAAAATTCCTGCTCTACAACGCCACGTGGTTCTTCTTGTTCAAGTGTCTGTTTTTACAATCCTGCACTATGAAAACAGTTGGTGCTTAAAGTGGATGACCCTTTGTCTGCGCTGATGAAAGATGATCCAGAATCAAAACGTTGGCTCTGTTCTCTCTCCACAGATGCTATCAGACCTGCTGAGATATTCCAGCATTTTCTGTTTTTGCTGCATTATAACCTCTAGTTTTCCACATAACAATCTCAATTTAATATTATTGGATAAGGGCCTAAAGCACAAAACTATCCCTAATACAGCATTAAGTTGCAAACTCACTCAAGTTAGCCTAAGGGGAGGACATGGGCACAAATGGCACAGCATGCCATGCTGATCTGAAGTTGGAATTAGGAAGAATTTCATAGAGAATCGTAGAACCCTACAGTGAAGAAAGAGGCCCTTCAGCCCATCGAGTCTGCACCGAACACAATCCCACCCAGGCCCTACCCCCATATATTATACCCATTAATCCCTCTAACCTACGCATCCCTGGACACTAAGGGGCAATTTCTTAACGTGGCCAATCAACCTAACCAGCACATCTTTGGAATGTGGGGGGAAACCAGAGTACCCAGAGGAAACCCACATATAGACACGAGGAGGATGTGCAAACTCCACACAGACAGTGACCTATATATTAAGCACTTTTCATTCCCTCCGTGCTTGATCCCGACAATAAACCAGGAAGTATTATCCTCAGCACTAATCACCTCCTCTTAATGAGATTTTACAAGCCTTCTGTACTTAGTTTCTTCCACAATAAACCAAAGTTTTGCTCACCAGCTCTCAAAAATGCATTGGGAAAGGAATAAATAATACAACAAAACACACAAGTAGACCACAAATCCCAGAATTCATTCTGCTCTCATTAAAAACAAGAATTATGAATGGCCCCTAACTGACCACTTCAGTCATAGAACAGAGGGAGAAGGGCGTGAGGAGAAATAGTATTTCCAGCAGAAACCCAAAAAAAATGTTCGGCTGTAGAGGTTTTATTTGTGGGTATTTTTCATTGCAGGCTTACTGTTGAAAACGTCAGACTATACATATCTGTACTAGAAGTGAAGAAAGCTGCTCTATGAATCATATCCACAATTAGTCTTATAAGGAAGTCTGCTTTTCTTGGAAAAAAATCACCATACTACATCTTAGATTTTAATGTCCACTGACAAATCCAATCAGACAACTAGTCAACAGGAAATCTTCTGAACATACAATCATGTTTTCTGTCAGCTCTCGAGTCTGTGGGTACCTTTCTGTGACTGTGACTATAACCATGCACTGGCCATGAGTCACCCTCTCCATTCAGGAATATTACACCGACTCGGCCCACTCCTGACTCACAGCCATGACTACAGTATGTCCACAAAACAGCAAGCAGCAACAGGAAATAAACTGATCTATACTGATTTTAAAGTGATTTCTCATTGAAGGATACTACCTTTCACACACCAGCAGTAATAATCTTAAAGGGCTGTATCAAGGATGTTGTAGTTGCTGCAGTAACAAAACATTTTACAGATATAAATGCATAATATATAAAGTTTTGTCACTTGCTTCTTTGCAGTATACCATTATATAATAGATTATGATTCACCAGTTAAATTAAAACACATACACAGCTTCTCTATATTAAAGTCACTTCTAGCATTTATTTTAGGAAAAACCCATTTTGTGCATGTGAACACTTATGCCTATTACCTCCTACAGATGTTACGCAACACCATACAAAGAGTCCTGTGTCTCTGACTTAAAAATTAAAGCCCTTTTACATGTGTAAAATAAATCTAAAAATTACAAGAAAGAAAGATCAGTCCTAGGTTAGAGTACATACACATTATATAAATGGAGAGATATGCATTGAGAAAAATCAATGTCAGGTCACAGTAAACACACATAAATAAAGGGAGACACACGTATGTATTATTTGTGAAGGCATTTTAAATCATAGATTGGTGAAAAGTACTAGCAGTTTAGAAAACGAAGATGAAAGAGGAGGGGGCAAAGGATTTAATAATATTGCTAAAGTGCAAAATATATGAACAGCATTCAGATGTGAAGACCAATGCAAAAAATAATGAATAAATGGCATGTAATTGAGGTAATGCCAAAAATAAAGGTAGGTCCAGCTCAGATTATTGCACTCACCTTTGGAAAGAGACATGATGGAGGCTGGAAATTGTTCAACAAATCCAAATAATGCAAAAGTTCATGAGTGCGTGTGTCCCCTGACACTCTCACTGACTGACTGACTGACTGGCCAGACAGACAGTGCTAGGGGGTGGTGGGAGCTGGCTGCACTGCGAGGATTCACGGAGGGAGCTGCAGCTTGCCTGGGATGCCCAGGCTGAGGGAGAGGGGGAGACAAGCACCCGCCTTAAGACAGCCGCCGTGCTAATTTCATGTCGGGAGGAAAAAAATTTTCCCCCCCTCCTCTTGTTCTTTCAGCACAGCCAGTGACTGATGAGCTCGCTCAATCACACACACCCACTCCAACTTGGGGCTGGAAACTAAATTCAAATTCCTCTCATCTTCACCCTCCAGGCCGGACAGCGAGCTCGCGTGCCGCCCCGCCCCGCCGGATCCTCCCCGCGCCCGCGCCGCTCCATCCCGCCCCGCTCCGCGCCGCGCCGCCCCGCCCCGCTGGACCCGTCCCTCCCCGCGCCGGACCCGCCTCTCTGCTTGATCGACAGCCTCTGGCAACCAATCGCCGCCTGGCTTCCCCGCCACGCTCCCACCCATCGACTGATTGACGGTGCCGCCAACCAATGGGGTGACGGTTTTCTGGCGGTTGCGTGACGACGGTCCCACCAATCGAACGGCCTCATACTGGGAGAATGGGTGATGGGTGCCGGGGAGTCGGCGGTGTCGGGTTTTTTTGATTGTTGACTGTTGCTCTCCACGCGCGGGAGGAGGAGGAGGGGGTTATTTTCAATGTGTAGTTTTTAAATCTGAATGGAACGGAAGACGGTTGGAGGCAAGTAGACAGCGGCTCAGTTTACGGGGGAGGGGGCCGTCGGTGAAAAGGACAGAGAGAGCGAGTGAGTTGGCTGTTTGAGTGACAGCCCTCTCGTCCAATCAGGAGGCGGATGCAGTCGTCATTATGTGCAGGGACCCAATCAGTGCAGAGGGGGCGGGCCTTCCCTCAGGCTGCTTGGAGCCCATTGAGTCCATCCAGGGGTGTTTTCAGTTTATCTGTTAGTGTCACAAGTAGGTTTAGATGAACACGACAGTGAAGTTACTGTGAAAACCCTCCTAGTCGCCACACTCCGCCGTTGGGCACCGCAGGGGCTGGGGTGCATTATTGACCCTAATAATCACATTTTAATTTGATGCTTTCAAGTTTCCTTTGCACTTTGATTTTGTTTGGGCTGTTCCCCTTCCTTTTGGGGAACTGCCCCTTCTACTTTGTCCGAATTTGTTTGGTTTGACCTTAAAAGACGCCTCACTCCGGCGTCTGCTCTGTTACGCTAAAGGGAGAATTTAACATAGCCAATGCACCTAACCAGCACGTCTTTCCAACTGTGGGAGGAAACCTCTGCCGACATGGGCAGAACATGCAGATTTCACACAGACAGTGACCAAAGCCACGAATTGAACCTGTGTCCCTGGTGCCGTGAGGCAGCTGTGCTAACCACTGTGCCACCATGCTGCCCAATGAAGACAAACAAACACTGAAAACTTTCCCTCCAAAACTAACTTGCTGAAAGGCTACGCAGTGTTTCCCGTTGCCTTCAGAGCAGTGGGAACAGAGCAGAAAGACATTCTGTATCTGATGCAGTGGAATATTATTGAGCCTATATATAGTTCAGTGTATTTTCTCTTCCCCTAAATATAGTTTCATGATAACGCTCAGTTCGCCTCCAGGTCTGGGCACCCAGTGTTAGGCGTGGTTTTGAAAAGTAGCCATGAGTCACTTCAGCAGGAACTGCCAAATTTGGTGGTGTTCTTCACCTTGAACGGAATTAAGTGTAAACCTTGCAGACTGCACTCCCCCACCCACCCATCCATCAGTTTATTTTCCTTTCTTATATATTCCCACATTTCATATTTGTGCCTCCCCTTTCTTCAGTTTTTTTCTTTATTTCTGCTGCCTTGAGATGACGAGGTATTAAAAGTGGGGTTGGAACTGATAGAAACTAAATTTTACTTTAAAATAATAAACCCTTGGATAATGTTAGAGTAAACAAACTGCTCCCAAAATTTTAGATGTGTGTACTTTTCTCAGAACCACATGCAGACATCCCAAGTTTCCAAACTTCATTCCAGGGAACACCTCTATCTATGTAGTCAGTATTTAATCTAACTTTCTCTTTCTTGCCCCATCTATTTCAAAATAAAACCGGTTTCACCAATGCCCTCCACCCTGACATATTCACAATTAAATATTTGAGAGAAGGGAAATTATTAGTCCATATATACCTCAAAACTGTTTCTGTCTTTACAAATAACAATACACGTTCTTGGGCAAAGTTGAACTTGCCTAGGATGTAGGGAAACACATTATTACTTACAGATGCTTATCTGGAAGTGGAGTATCTATCCTGAGCCTCAGGAAATACCAACTTGCATCTCTTCCAACAAAAAAATGATTTTCATTCCTACAGCTTTAGTTGCAAGTAAATAGCTTTGATGCAAACAGTCCTCTGACAGTACCTTGTAGGGAGAGTTTGATATTTGAAATATGAGTAAAGGAAGGCAGTGCAGATGTTATCCTAATTGAGCATGGACTGATTTACAGCTGTCAAATTATGGGAATAAATCCATAGAATTTATGGTATCAGCGAGGCAGAGATATGATTTGGGAAAATTTGGTGGATAGTTTTATTTTAAGGGGAGGAAATTAAGGATCAAGTTTCAAAGAAACGATTTCCAAACTGGAAACAAAACGTAAACTTTCTAAAGGGAAGGTTGTATGTGGGAAGTTTAACTGCTACACACATAGTTATAAAATGTGCACTGATGAAACTCCTTATTACATACCTGAGAAGGATCTAAAACAAGTTTTTAAAAAGTGCCATAAGAAGCAATGGAATAAATGACCATGTTACCGAGGGAATACTTCTTTTTCTTGGCACCGTTGTGCTCTGTTGGTGTCTTTACATTTACCAGGAATTCTGGAAATATAGTTTTCTCTCAGCACTGCAGTGAACCTGTTTATTTAGACTCTGGCTTAAGTTCTGTAGAAAGTTGGTTTTAATTCACCTAAAGACAAAGTGCTACCACTGATATCTAAATGTGCAGTAAATTGATAGAATATCCTCTGCTCTGTATTACTCTGGCCTTGTTTAATCATTGAAAAATAGTAACTTGCTAAAATGAAACTTGAGTAACACTAAAAATGACTTGTTGAAGCTTTTCATTTCACACTCATTAGGATATTTGCAAGAATACCAGACATAAAGGGAACAACAATTTATATTTCATGAGAAGGGAGTGCTGATTGATTGATTGACAAGCGGCGCTAGCAGTGTTGCCATGGAGAATGCGCCAATCAATGTTAGTGATCAGTTAAGAGGGAGGGCACATAAGAGGGTTACTCGAGTGGTTCCAAAGACGAGGGACTCTAGTTACGAGGATAGATTGGAGAAATTGCGTTGTCCATCCCACAGAAGAGAAGGTTAAGAGGAGATTTAACAGTGGTGCTCAAAATCACAAGGGGATCAAGCAGAATAAAGAGGGAGAGACTGATCCCATTGGCAGAAGAGTTGAGAATCGGAAGGCATCAATATAAGGTGAATGGCAAAAGAACAAATGTAAAGTTTATTTATTCGTCACAAGTAAGGCTTACATTAACACTGCAATGAAGTTACTATGAAATTCCCCTAGTTACTGTGAAATTCCCCTTCTACTGCAAAATTCCCCTTCTTCCAAAAGGCGTCATGAGGTTAAAATTTTTAATGCAGGGAGTGGTTAGAATCTGGAAAGGACTCCCTGAGACAGATTTAATCGTAGTTTTCAAAGGGGAATTGGATAAGTACCTAAAAGTAAAAAAAAAGTACAGTTATGGGGAAAGGGCTGGAGAGTGAAAAGCTGAGTCACGTTTGAGCAAGTCGGTATGGAAATAAAGGTCTCTCCACTATCACCATTCTATGATACTGCATCTCTTTGTGATCTTTCTCACTGTGCCAAGTTTAGTGATTTATTTGCTCTGCTAAGAACTGATTAGATTCTGAGGGGTCTTGATAGGGTGGATACTGATAGGATGTTTTCTCATGGGGAATCTAGAACTAGTGGGCACAATTTTCAAATAAGGGTTCTCCCATTTACGATGGAGATGAGGAGGAATTTCCTCTGTCAGAGGGTTGTTAGTCTTTGGAATTCTCTTCCCCAGAGAGCAGTTGAGGCTGGATCATTGAGTATATTCCAAGCTGATTTAAACAGAGTTTTGACTGACGAGCGAGGTAAAGGTTATGGGGGATAGACACTAAGATGGAGTTAAAGCCAACCACAATCTGATCAGTCATGGTCTTATCGAATGCAGAGCAGTCCTGAGGGGTCAAACGGTCTAGTCCTGCTCCTAGTTATGTTCTTATTTAGTAACCCTGGTGCTGGGAGAGATGAAATTTTATTTAATCCAATCAAACTCAAAGCACTGTACAGTCCATCTTACCACACTGTTCCCTCAATTTTTAAAAATTTGAACAGATACAACACCTCAGCAGTTCCAGGTCCTGCTGAACATTTTTCAATTTGGGCAAGAGTGGGGGTGAGTTAATTGGCCAACAATTTCTATCCACCTTGATATTCCTGGGAAGCAAACTCAGGCTGAAGAAAAACCAGATGTTTTCCTCGATTACTACCATTTCAGATTAGTAGACCTGGCAGAGAGCAATCTTGGCCATATACTTGCATTAACCATTTTTGATGCTGTTAACAATGGAACATTGAATCCTCAATCAGCTGCACTCCTGTTAATCTTCCAACCCAGTAATCCAACAGAATTTCTGCAGATTAAAACCTCATCACGCAGTCTCTTTTATTTGTGTTTAATCTCCTGTTCCTGGTGAACAGAATCACCTTCCTCACTAGTATGTGGCGTCTTTTTTTTTCTGTTTTCTGTCATGAACAGAACGATGAACATTTCAGGAAAGAGAGAGAGAGACTTTGTGCTGACTTCACCCCCCTGTAGAGCAAGTCTGAAACATACAAGCAGCACAACCATGCCAAACAGGCAGGAGCTTTGTTAAAATATTTAAATCATATTTGGGATTGCTAAATTTAGCCTTTCACCAGACTTGTAGGCTAATGCAACTAAATATTTTGTGACTGAGCAAGTGGGACCTGTACAAGCCACTGGGATAAACTGCTGCTGCTGACCCCACCACAATTTTCTAGCTTGCTGAATGCTCTTGAATTCAGGAATCTGTGTGGCCCACTTTTCTCCACTCCCTGAAGGCACTGACTTCTGCTGAGCCTCAGCTTCCCATTTGTCACTCAAGTGACCATTCTAACTATCTCAGTTGCGACTGTGTGTGTCCTTAAGCTATTCAAAGTCTCCAGTACAGTATAAACACTTGTGTGGGCCTGTTTGTTGCTGGACATTCTATATAAAGAGTTGGGCAGGAAGTTGAAAATCTAGCCCATTGGTTAATAAATTTAATGAACAAATTTGTCAACTTTTTTTTTCAGAATTTGTCCACTTTTTCCAAATGACATGTTGATTAAACCAGCCCTCTTTGTGTGACCTTGCTATGCCTAAATTAGTTGCCAAGTTCCCTACAGTACAGCACTGGCTACACTTTAAAGTGTTTCATTGGCTTTGAAGCACTCTGCAGAATCTTGAGATTGTGAAAGACACTATACAAGTGCAAGTTAATTGCCTATTACTCTGTTTGCCATACATGTTGGCATGTACATTGCACTTCAGAAGTAAGTTGTTGGCTCTGAAGTGTGGTAAAGGTTACATAAATTGCAAGTTCTTTCATTCAGTTTACACCACCACCATCAGCTGCAACCTTTTCTCTAAAAGCATAGGGTGAGCTGCTGCTAACCCCCCTGTAGGTGGCAGTACAGCCCCACATTTGCTATTAATTTACATTGCCTTACACCAGCTAACAAAGAAATTCTGTTAGGAATCACTAAAAGGTGACAGGCCCTACCCAGTTGTTACACTGATGATTTTTGCCACAGAACAGTGAAGATGTGTAACATGTTCATACACATGTCAGCATCTCATATTTCAGCTCCTGTGGATACGGTATCAAGATCATAAGAAAGAACTTGCATCATGACTAAAATCTGGGGCCAATCTTCAATTAGCATGTAACTATAGCTTACATCTAAATGATTTTGGTATAAATAAAATGGCATAACGAGAAGCTCACCTCCTCATGAATCATCAAGTCAATCTGCTCATTTAGACTTCCTCATCCTGTATATATACATGTGCATCCTAATATTCTAGTATTAAATGTTTGTTGTGATAATTTCATTCCGATTGACAGTATCATCTTTTACCTGTTGATTCACTAAACAGGCAGCACTAGTATCACCACATGGTCACTTCAGGCACTGGATGTGCAAGTCATAATGACCCTCAAGAGTAAATTCAATGCTGCCAGTAACACAGTAACCCCGTATCAGTATCATGGTAGAGTAAGAGATTATTGAATTTACTATCTAGATTCAAAAGTACTTGTGTTATGGCTATGACAAGTCCTCTAATAAATTGTTGAAGCATTTCAATCGGAAGTTCACTGATGCTCGGATTTGCCTGGAGATTAGAACACTGTCACAGCATTGCTCCTCTGGTTCCACTACCTGGTTAATGTGGAATTCATTTCCACTGTAAGGGAAGTTACTTGGGACAAGCTTCCAACCAGCATGTGATGGTGGAATCAATACTGTAGAATGTGACCCTGGTTGGAGGTAGCAGCTCATGGTGGATGGATGACCATAAGAGTCAGAGGGAGAAGAGTTCAGTGATGGGAGGGCAGTACATAACTAGGATTAGGGGGCAGATCCTGGTGCGATTCTGGATTCAACCTTTGATTTGTTCATTTGCACAAAGCTTGTACTTTGCAACAGAATATTTGTATTTGCAGAGTGATTCACAACTGTAACGTACCGTAATTGAAAGAAAAAGCACTCCACTTGATTGAAGAATAATTCCTGTGAGGCCCTGTGGCTAAATTTATGTTTTTAAAAAGCATAAAATTTAATGGAGAATGAATAAAAATTTAAAACTAACAACTGAGGTGATTATTATTATTGAAATTGATTTTCATTTTCAATTTAGTGTCTCTAATTTAAAATATAATATTCAAGGTTATTGGAAATGCAGCAAGGAAGTGGTGTGGATAGGTGGACGAGATGGAGTAAAGGTCATATCCTGCTTGAGTGGTACTCTAAATGTTCACTATCTACTTCCCTTTCTGTCAAAGAATACCTGTATTATCTCCAATCTCAAGATTGGCATGGGATTCAACATGATTCAGTGCAACTTGTTGTTTTTCTGCCTCCAGTTTCCACTGCTAAAGGCAGTGACTCACATGGAAATAGGGTTCCATGGGCATGTTATGCCTCCCACTACCTCACTCAGTCAGCCATTCTTTATCCACTAGATTAGACAGCAAGTGTCAGCAAGCTATAGTTCTGGCGCTTACCCAACGTCCCACGCAATTACCAGCAGAAGTTACCAGATAGCAATCAGGAGCAAGAACTGTGACTTGTTTCATTTTGCTTCTTCTGAGTCCAAGGACATTGAAGCCACAGGAAGCACTTCCTTTATTCTGGCTTCAGCCAACTAGCACAGCTTAGACGGGGGAGTAAACTGGAGATCTTCCATCTCTATTATCTACGCATTTTAATTGCTTCAATGTTTTTGAAGGCAACTGAATGTGGTAAATAGATAATCCAAATGGCTCCTATTAACACCATCGTTTATGACGATCCCTGTGTTCCTCCAATTCTGGCCCTTCTGACATTTCCAATTTCAGTTGCTTTGCCATTGGCAGCTGACTGGGTCCTAGGCTCTGGCATTTCCTCCTTAAGCCTTCTACCTCTTTTTTTCTTGAATAAGGTGCTTAAAACTTATCTTTTTGCCCAGTTATTTGGTCACTTTTCCTAATATCACCATACGTAGCTTGGTGTCCAATTTTGTTTGACAGAACTCCAGTGAAGCATCCTCTTGGAACATTTTACTACATTAAAAAGTGCTATATAAATACAAGTTGAGGTTATCAAGGATACTAATCCCTTCACTTCACATGACTTTTCTAATCTCCCACCCATCTCTTTGCGTGAGATTAGTCGATGACTTTCTTCCAAAACACACAGGTGTTCAAGAATCTCCTAATGCCTGATTGAACTGACTGTAAAAAAAAACATTAAAAAAAACCTTTCACATGTGGTACCTGAACAACTAGAAACACTTTCAAGGTAACAACATACTTGAAGTGTGGTCTCTACTCTCTAAGGAGGGCATGGTTTGGTGGAGTTTTGGATAACAATGATTTTACTGAAGGGCTGGAACAAGGTGGGTTGCTCAAAGGGGTGGAGGGAGAGAACAAAGTGTAACCTGCTGATAAGGTCTATATAATTCTGTCAGGTATGACAAAATGCTATTGTCAATTTAATCAATTTTAAAGGACCTGGTTTTTCTGGGCAGGTGTTTAGGAAACTTGTTCAGTCTTCAACAAAAATGCACACGAAAATAATAATTTACACAATGTCGTTGCATCATTAAATTGCTCTCCTCCAACACTGACTTGATGAAGTTACTCAAATCATTTGCCAATGTAAATAAATAGTTTGTCAGAATTTTCTCCAGGATAAGTTTCCATTATTACTCCAGACATATCTAATGTTGTTTATTGGCAACAGCTCGGAGTTCCTAGATTGCACCATACGCATAGAATATTCCAGTTTATATAAACCAAGACTTCCAGTCTTGCACCACATATACAGTGTTGCTTACTCATGTTGTAAACAGCACACTGCAAAACTCAATACATGACTTCACTCTGCTGGTTTCCTTCTCAGAAAAAATCTCAAGATTGAAGGGGTTTTTGAAGATAAAGTCAAATCCCATTACAGCGTGGTGCTGTGTCTCAATGTTCCATGTGTTCTGTCAGAACTGCACTCCTGCACCGTTATGGTGGATGTTTGTGCAGAGGGCTCTAAAGTAGTGTGTTTCAGGAAATATGTTGAAGATGAAATGCCAACATCTTTGTGGTATCAGTTTTTGATGTGTGTGCTTTTGTGTTGTTTTTTGTGTGTGCTGGTTTCATGTGTTTGATTTTATGTTTAACTTTGTGTGTGCAAGCTGCCTGCATTTAAAGGTGCTTACTTTTCACTGCACGTTTCATGTGTAATTGTACATGTTTCATTTGTGCCTATGTGAATAAACACTCTCTGTATAAATGGATATACTCTCCATTAAACAGAACTAATAGAGAATGAGAGACATATTTTATTCAACAGGCTTCCCTTAACCAATGTCACCCAAATGGAATGAACTGGTCACTTATGTTATTATGGACCTTGATTTTCATGAATGCCAGATGTTTTAACCCACGTAGCCACATAATTGTGCACTCAGTCTGAATCCTTTCCAGAATTTTCCGAAAGAAGTGATCAAGCACTAAATAAGTACTAGTTTTGTTCTTCCTTGATACTGGGATTGTACCACATTAAAAGCTTATGTAAACCAAGATTTCTGGAGACAGCACTAACAATGGAAACATATCAGTCTGTGAACACATCATGTTGACATCAATCAGGTTGGGTGAAAGTTCATCAAGGAGGTTCCTTTTCTGTTGATTAAAAGGTAGGAACCTTCCCCAGGGTTAGAGATACCAAAGCTATGGCATTGGTATGATCTGGGCTGGCACAAGTGCTGCAACTCCAGTGGCAAACTGCTTTCGCTTTGTGTTCTGATTGGAGACACTGCAAGTCAAGACCAGTCAGAGTTTGGAGCCAACCCCATTTCTGCAGTCAGGGGCAACCTCATTATGTAATTGTACTGTAAGGAAAATGTCAAAATACCTTTGTAAACCTAATGAAATTACTGGGATGCACAGAATTTCAATATCATGTCAGCTTACTAAAAACTACAGTCGCTCCATGGAAATGCATTAGCTAGTCTAAGATCTGGCTGATCTGCTCCAGAACGTTAACCTACCCTACATCACCTCCCTTCCACTCACGATATACAGAATTCTGGTTGAAGGCATACATTCAGCAGTTCTAAGCATATCATGTTCCTTCTTTATCCAAATTTCAATAGTTCAGCATGCTGTCAAGTCACTGCCCAGATCCAGATATGTTTTTCTTACATGTTTTCTATTGTTTCTGCTTTGATTATGTTTCCCAGTGAATGATTCAATGGAGCACAGTCCAGAGATTAGCACAGTAACTTTTTTTTTGTCTCAGATGAACAGCTATGGTGAACTGAGTTTACCTTGATTCAAGCCCAGCATTTCTTGGCCAAGTGACTACAAACAGAGTGCAATAATTTACTACTTTACTAAGTATGTTACCCCAAATGAATAATGCTTTGATTCCCACATAAAGGTTGTGCTTGAATGTGATTCATGAATGTCATTGGATAAACAACAAAAATAATGTTTGCAAACAAGACTATAAATGCAATTTCACCCCCCATCCCAGTCCAAGTTTCTCTCCTGAAGATATTAATGGGTCTATGGGCAGAGCCAGCCCTCCAGTGCCTCATGTAAGTGGCCATTTCAAATCTATGAGGCTCCGTAGTGATTGGCAGTGTAGTATTTGTCTATAGAAGTCATCACATTTCCCTACCAAACAACAATCCGGACCATAAACACTGATGAATCACTTGTACTTGTCCCTTCAAAGAGGGAGCAAATGGCAACTATGAACTTCAGCAAGACAGAGAATCAAAGCTCTGACCCTCTGGTGTATGTGATTTAGTATTTCACAAAATGGTCATTTTACTTCCTGGGTCATTAGGGGATATGAGGCTCACAATGTATTTAGCAGATCCAACTTCTCATCAACATTACATCCAGTATTTTGAGAACTCCCAACTTCCTGGCTTTCATTGAGCTCATGAAAGAGAATTTATGTAGTGATGATAGCCCTATGTAAAAGTACTTTCCTGCTGTCAGACTGATGTCAACAAGAACTTCAGTAAAATCTAATTAACAAAAAAGTGCCCAGTGTCAACTTGGGAAAAAGTCAGCAATATGATTCTAAACAAATTTGTGTTACATCCCCAAAGACCCTGGTGAGATTTATAACAACAACGTGCATTAAGGCAGGCCTATTCCAAAGTGCATCACAGCTATGTAAATCAGATAAAAGTCGACACCAAGCCAAAGAAGGGGGCATCATGACAAGTGATCATAGCAGTCAGTTTTAAGGACTTCCCTAAAAAAAAGGAGGAATTATAGAATCCGTACTGTGCAGAAGGCAGCACATTTGGCCCATTGAGTCTGCACTGACCCTCCGCAAGAGCATTTTGCCCAGGACCATCTCCCACCCTAACACTGTAATCCTATACATTTACCCCACTAATCCTCTAACCTACACATCTTGGGAGACTGACGGGCAATTGAACATAGCCAATCAACCTAACCTGCACATCCCTGGAGTGTGGGAGGAAACCCCTGCAGACATGGGGAGAACATGCAAACTCCGCACAGCCACCTAAGGCTGGAACAGAGGTCTTTGGCACTATGAGGCAGCAGTACTTGACACTGGGCACTTTTTTGTTAATTAGATTTTACTGAAGTTCTTGTTCTTGCTACTGCACCAAAGGAGAAGTTTACAGAGGGAATTTCAGAGTTTATATCTAGAAAGTTGAACGCACAGCCAGCAATGAAAGGGTGAAGGAAGTGGAGAATGGACAAGAGGGAAAAGTCTAAAGAATTCAGATTTCCTGGGTTGTGAGGCTGAGAAGTCACAGTGAGAGCGAAGAGAGAAGCCATGGAGGGATTTAAACAGAAGATAAGCATAAAATTAAGGTGCTGCTGAGTAACACATTACTAGTGTCAGGCCTGTTAGCTGTGCCCTAAGTTTCACTAAGTCCCATTCACCCTTTAATTGCTTACTTACTCCTGATCTGGCAATACCTTGATTCTAAAATTCTCCACTTTATTTTCAAATCTCTCGAACAGCCTAATCATCATTTTAGCTCCCATCTGTGATGTTTCCTGTGGCAGCAGAGCCTTCATTAGATACATCATGCACCAGAGTTATGAGCCAGGTATTAAACAGCTAGTCCCTGTCATCCAGCAGCCATTTCATCATGGTAGCTCAAATACTGAATAGACAGTGGACTGGAGCATGCTTCCTGCCACACATGCACATACACTGATGGCAGCCTGCAGCATTGAGAGGTCTGGTATCCTGGCAACACCACATTCAGCAAGAAAACAACCAACTCCCCTCTCTTGGCACAGAGCTTTAGTCACCTCCCTTGCGTAGTAGTGGATGGCAAACTGGGAGATTCACCTGCTCCAACCTGGAAAAATTCCAAACACAGAAATCAGGGGTCACAATGACTTTCACAGCATTGGCAGCGCCATTTTCATCCTGCTCTGAGGTTGCTGATCCTCTTCCAATTGGTAGCAGTTTTCCATGATTACCTCATTAATGAAACAGAGTTGACATGCACACTGTACCTGGCTGAGGTAAGAGAAAAACTAAAATAAAAGCAAAATACTGCTCTAGAAGAAGTCGACTGGATTTGTAACATTAACTCTATTTCTCGCTCCACAGGTGCTGCCAGACCTGCTGCGTTTTTCCAGCTGTTTCTGTTGTTGTATTGGAGGAATACTCCCAGGACACCCTGGGTGGATAGTATATTCTGCTGAGAGCGCTTCCCTCTCCTTTGCGTCTCTCTATGAGCAGCAGCTGGTCCTCTGCTATACTGCCTTCACATTTCCCTCTCATGCTGCCAGCCAAGGGAGGACTTGTATCTGACCAAATTCCTTGACATCAAAACCAAGGCCTTCTCTACATGAAGCACCACTCTACGTTTTAAATAACTTCCACGAGGCCAGTGTCCCTTCACCAAATCCAGATTTATTTACAATAGTTAGTAATACTCAGAAAGATATTTCCCGGTATAGAGCATACACCCACAGTGCCAGTAACCTGAACACGCCATATTATGTACTTCTGCAGGGCTCCCAGACTGGACAGCATTAACTGCTTCAATCAGGGAGCTCATATGCTAACAGGTGCACCTTGTTAAATCATTACGGTATTGACTTCACCAACTTAAATAACCATTCAAAGCACTTTCATAAACTCAGATAGTCTGTAGAACTGAAATCAGTAACTAACCTGAGTACTGGAGTAGTGAGGTGCAAATTGCCAATACCGGTATCAAGTCAGCATTCAACCCTGACTGATGCCACAACCTGCCTTGCTGTGCATTCGTTCAGTGCATAGTTTGACTGCCCATTCAAATGCCCTCACCAAAATGATGTCTAGAGTGGAAAGACCAGTAGCACTGAAATCACAGGTGCTGCACAGCCAGCTGTGCCCTTCTTTCAAAGAAGTTTACAGAAGTGCCAAGAATTTCTTGGCAGTTTTCCTAATCAGCTATTGTAACTTCAGTGGGGACCAGTGGAAACCCATTTTTGTAGCTTCTTCAGGAGTTCTGATTATCTCTTGCTAAGGCCATGGTGACCAATCAGAGATCCTGCTGAAATACCCAGCCAGGATTTTTATATATTACCAATAGATAAACAGCCATTTTTTCACATCATTTCAAAAGTTTTAAACAACTAATTTCTCTTTTTAACATCATTTTGCTTTGCATTTGTTTTATTGAGAGGCATGTTGGTCAGAGGTGATACCACTAATCTAGTAATCCAGAGGAGTGGATTTAGGAATTTAAATTTGATAAATTAACATAAATCTGGAATAAAAATCTAATATCTGGTGACCATGAAACTACAGGACATTGATCAAAACCTATCTGGTTTACTAATCTCCTTTAGAGAATGGACTCTAGTCTGATCTTTACAAGACTCTAGATCCATAGCAATATGGTTGAGTCTTAACTGGCCTTTGAAATGACCAGCAAGTCACTTAGTTGTATTCAAGAAGGCGGCTCACCACCACATTCTCGAGGGCAATTAGGAATGGCAACAAATGATGACCTTGCCATTGACTCCCAGATCTTCTCAATGAATCAGTTTCTTTGTTTCCCTTTGTGTTGTTCTTTTTATGCAATCATTGGATATTTCGTAAGCTCTAATCACACCATCATGGAAATTCTGGCTGGAGGTAATCTTCATGCTTCAGAGCATGAGCAGCCAGTATTACTTCAGAAACTGTTTCCAGTTGAGATTGAGTCCAAGTCAAGGAATTGTAAATGTAAGATAGCCACGAACAGATCCAAATAAAGACGAGAGAATTTCTTTCGTGGAGAGCCATGGGAATGAGGAACTCACTGCCACATGGAAATAGCATCAAAAATTAAAGAGGAGGCGCCAAATGAAATGGAAATAGATGAATACAAGAGGCCAGAAGAAAAGTGGTAACTAGACAAGGAGGTGGCTGGTGTAGAGGAAGAATGTTGGCATAGACAAGCTGGACCAAGTAGCCTGCCTTTACTATAGATTCTATGAAATTCACTTTAAAATGGCATTCTGTACAGAATCAAAGAAATTAGCAGCAAATTGCAACAGGGGCAGCACTCGGAGACTTCTGTCACATAGGACTACAGGCTGCTGCATTGTAAAATCATAGAATCCCCCCAGTGCAGACAGAGTCCATTCAGCCCATTGAGTCTGCACCGACTCTGACAGTATTTTACCCTTATCCATCCCCTGTACCCTATCCCCATAACACCATACATTTACCATAGCTAATCCCTCTAACCTACACATCTTGGGACACTAAGGGGCAATTTAGCATGGTCAATTCACTTAACCTGCACATCTTTGGATTGCGGGAGGAATCCATAGCACCAGGAGTAAATCCGCACACAGATGGGAAGAACATGCAACCCTGGGTCCCTGACACTGTGAGACAGCAGTGCTAACCACTGTGCCACTATGTTGCCCCTTGTGGCGTCTTCAAGTTTGACGGTGCTCCCATGATGACAGGCATGGAATCCCAGCATTTGGATCCCGCATGAATGACAACACGTGGCCTAGTTAAGCTGGCATAAATGAGACTTGCAGGTATTTTCAAGATGTTTATAATGAAGCAATGATTGAGTACGTCCTCAAAGATTAGTTTGTATAAAAATGGGAGGGTCGTTTAAAAAGCGACTAGAGTTATTGATCCACTTCACAATGGCAATTGTAACTTTGGATGCTTACCAGCCATCCAATTGTAGATTTCTCCCAAATTTTCTTTCCACTGATAGGAAAACGTCGAGCAATTAATAATAAGCTGAGGATCTGATATCATCCACTTTATATTATCACCAAAAATTTAAAGTTACCTCCCATGTTTTCTATTTGATAATTGCACAATGCAGTTTAGAAAGGACAAACCTGTTAGAATGGGCTGTGCTAACAGGGTTGTTCTAAGCAATCCACATAACCTGCTCTGTACGATGTGTGGGTGGGTCTGCGTGTGGGTCATGGCCCAAAGTGCTATTTCAGCAGTAACCGTGCCTGTTTTACAATGAATCCACTGCAAATAAATCACTGATACTCAGTCCACCTGTGCACTATCAGTCATGCATGAAATGGTATTTCTCAAGCATGCAGGTCTCCAGTGTAGCCAGGATGTATACATTTCGAATGGATATCAAGTTAATTAGCCGTGCGTTTAAACATTTAAGCACATCAAAAGAAGGAACTGAATCCACTGCTATTCCCACAACACAAACTCCCAAGAGCCAGTAATTATAGCCCTTTAATTACTACAGAATATTTATCTTTTTAATGATGCCCACTGTGGACTTTGCAAAGCAGTTTGATCTAGTTTTGGGTTTCTCTGATGGCAGACTGCAGTTCCGGATGCTGGCGTCAGGATTCAGTGTGCTCCGTATCATTTATCTATCGCAATATTCACGCTATAGGATTAGTGATTACTAGCTGGTCACCCAGGGTTTTCCCACATTCTGACCAAGGGCAAGATTTTGGGGTTGGGACACTGACACCGGGGTCAAATAGGGGTCAGGACCCCACTTTGTATGATAGTCATCCTGCAATGACTTTCCCCACAGGCCAATTAGTGACGAGAGGATGGAATTTCCACTCAATTAAAGGAGGATGAGAGGGCCCTCAAAGCCAGGGAGCCAGTACAAACCCATCAAGCTTTGGAACTGGAGCCTGCAGTTCAGAGAAAAGAGGGGTCACTTCCATTTCAAAGCATCCTTTCTTCAACTTTCAAAACTTTTCGTCACAGCAGCTGGATCCCCTTTGCAGAGTGGGAGCTCCTTCCCAGGATGGCCTTTGGCCACAACTGTGGGCAGGCAGGGCTGGAGGGCCTCAAAATCTAACTGGAGCGCTGGCCCCTGTATGTGCCGTTGGAGGACCACCTCCAGACAACTGGCCTAGTTTACGACGCCTCTGGTGGGGGCACGCAGTCTAACTGGAAAACTTGTAGGGACAGGATGGCAAAGCAACACACAGGTTACTGCTATGGATTTCTGCAGCCCCCTCTGTGCCCCTTTTTTTTTATTCATTCATGAGACATGGGCATCACTGGCTGGACAGCATTTATTGCCCATCCCTAGGTGCCCTTGAGAAGGTGGTGGCGAGCTGCCTTCTTGAATCGCTGCAATCCACATGCTGTGGCTGATTCACAATGCCTTTAGGGAGGGAATTCCAGGATTTTGACCCAGCGACAGCGAAGGAATGACGATATATTTCCAAGTTAGGATGATGAGTTGCTTGGAGGAGAAATTACAGGTGGTGGTGTTCCCGTGTATCTGCTGCCCTTGTCCTTCTAGATGGGAGTGTCCACGGATTTGGAAGGCACTGTCTGAGGATCCTTGGTGAATTGCTGCAGTGCATCTTGTAGATAGTACACACTGCTGCTAATGAGCGTCGGTGGAGGGATTGAATGTTTGTTGATGTGGTGCCAATCAAACGGACTGCTTTGCCCTGGATGGTGTCAAGTTTCTTGAGTGTTGTTGGAGCTGCAACCTTCCAGGCAAGTGGGGAGTATTCCATCACACTCCTGACTTGTGCATTGTAGTTGATGGATAGGCTTTGGGGAGTCAGGAGGTGAGTTACTCGCCACAGTATTCCTAGCCTCTGACCTGCTCTTGTAGCCACTGCATTTATGTGGTGAGTCCAGTTGAGTTTCTGGCCAATAGTAACCTCAAGGATGTTGAGGCTATTGAATGACAAGGGTCAGTGGTTAGAGTGTCTCTTATTGGTGATAGTCATTGCTTGGCATTTGTTTGGTGCGAATGTTACTTACCACTTGTCAGTCCAAGCCTGGACATTGCGCAATCATCGACGAACATCCCCACTTCAGAGGGAAGGTCATTGATGAAGCAGCTGAAGATGGTTAGGCCTCGGACTCCTGCAGGGATGTCCTGGAACTGAGATGACTGACCTCCACAGCCACAATCATCTTCCCATGTACCAGGTATGACTCCAATCAGCAGAGTGTTTGTCCCTGATATCCATTGATTCCAGTTTCGCTAGGGCTCCTTGGTCAAATGCAGCCTTGATGTCAAGGGCAGTCACTCTCACCTTAACTCTGGAATTCAGCTCTTTTGTCCATGTTTGAACCAAGGCTGTAATGAGTTCAGGAGCTGAGTGTCCCTCGAAGAAACCCAAACTGGGCATCACTCAGCAGGTTATTGCTCAGCAAGTGCTGCTTGGGGGCAACAAGTATAATCTTCATTCGAAGCAGAGTTAGAGAGTGACAGATAATTCGACCAGTAATTGCTGGTGTAACTCAGGCCACAACTGTAAATTCTTAAGTCAGAATGTTACCATGCTGGCGGGATTTTTTTCATTCCGCTGCAGCGAACAGAGATTTGGCTGGATGAAGAATCTCCAACCTCGCTGCATTAACAGGCAGTAAGATCGTGCCTGGACATTTTATCCTTATTCTTACGTAGAACTTTGATTTTCTATTGATAATTATAACATAATTATTGAGTTTGATCAATAATTACAGTTAACAAAGAAAAGGTATATTAATTTGAGAAGCAGAGAGGTCAAGTTGATTAGAGACGGAGGAGCCAGGAGACACAGCGGTGGGGCATGATAGCACCTCCATTGGAGATAGATGTAATTATAGTGTGACATGTTTACATATAAATTTTCCATTACAAATGTGGAGAAAGAAATTTACTATGAGAGAGATCTGTACACTGACAGAAAATGGTGTTACATGTTTAGTTTTTGCCTTAGATTACCCCTACAGCAGGGCCAGTCACAGCCATTAAAGCCTAGTATGTTTAGGGATATACCTTTACTCTTCAATGTGAGATAGCAGAACACAGGGGCATGATATTTGTGGCTTTTGCAAATGTCCTTGTGCATTCTGCTGAAATTTTTTCCAAGGCAGGCTTTGAAAACATTTGTGAAAAGAGACCAAATATGAATTATTGAAAACTTTGCTTCAGATTAAATGGATGTACCATAAAGTGCTCACAGTTGGACCCAGTTAATTCAATCAATATAATTTATCTTAGAAAAACAAAACTATAAATATGCCACCTGCCTCACGTTGCTGAGATGTCTCCCTCGATCTAAATGAAATAACTTATTTTGATCTTACATTCTAATGATTTTGGTCTCTCGATGTTTATGACCTACACCCAGAAATATTTTTTAATTTCTCTCATTTTTTACTGTATTGAAATTTGATTAAATTATCCATTGTTTTTCATAGTTCTGGCATGAGTCCTTGACGCCTGCAGTCATAAGAACATAAGAACATAAGAAATAGGAGCAGGAGTAGGCCATCTAGCCCTTCGAGCCTGCGCCGCCATTCAATAAGATCATGGCTGATCTGTCGTGGCTCAGTTCCACATTCCCGCCCTCTCCCCATAACCCTTAATCCCCTCGCTTATCAAAAACCCATCAACCCACGTCTTAAAAATGTTTAGCGAGGCAGCCTCCACCACGTCAATGGGCAGAGAATTCCAGAGATTCACCACCCTTTGAGTGAAGAAGTTCTTCCTCAACTCCGTTCTAAACCGCCCCCCCTTTATCTTGAGGCTGTGCCCCCTAGTCCTACTGTCCTTTCTGAGCGGGAAGAGCCTCTCCACCTCTATCCTATCCATCCCATTCATCATCTTATACGTCTCAATGAGATCTCCCATCATTCTTCTAAACTCTAACGAGTACAAGCCTAGTTTATTCAGCCTCTCCTCATAGCTCAACCCCCTCAACTCCGGCATCAGCCTAGTAAACCTCCTCTGCACTCCCTCCAAGGCCAAAATATCCTTGCGTAAGTACGGTGCCCAAAACTGCACACAGTACTCCAGCTGCGGCCTCACCAATGCCCTATACAGCCGCAGCAAGACCTCCCTACTTTTATATTCAATCCCCCTCGCTATGAAGGCCAGCATCCCATTCGCCTTCCTGACCACCTGCTGTACCTGCAAGCTGGGTTTTTGCGACTCCTTGGTGGACCCCGCTCTTCGGGCTCAAAATGAGCACGAGCATAATTTTCAAGATGGCACCAGAGCGAGGTGACTTCTTGCAATCTGTCCCTAGCATATCCCCTAACTGTATCTTTTACTCTCGTTCAGTGTTTTTAAAACTGTATTCTAACTCTCTTAAACACTCTAATAATGTTCTACACCCTAGCTATGACTGTAATACTATATTCTGCACCCTCTCCTTCCTTCTCCCCTGCGTACTCTATGAACAGTATGCGTTGTCTATATAGCGCAAGAAGCAATGCTTTTTACTGTATCCCAATAAATGTGCCAATAATAAATCAAATCAAATTATGCATCTGTAAATGCGCAATCCAATGTCCAGGCTTTCAAGTGGTTATGGTATGGTCCTAAGCAGCACAGGAAGATGTCTCTTGAAAAAACTAAATGTTACAAGGACACTGAGGGGATAAAACTACCATGTGACATTCTGAAAATCAGAGCAGCAGAAATCAACTGGGTGTTATAAATAAGGAATGATCAATTCTACCAGGTTAACGCCTGACTGGCAAACTTGAACATTTCCCCCCTCAAATTGTTCCGAAGCCTCAGTTCCAAGTCCTCAAACAATCCCAATTCTCTGAGCAAACTAACAGATAGCTGTTTATAAATATTCTAAGTCATTTATGTAATCCAGCAGGCAGTGAAAATAAAGAATTAATAACAGTGACTAACAGATTGCTAACAGTGGTTAGCACTGCTATCTCACCACACCAAGGACTCAGGTTCAATTCCTGCCTTAGGTCTGTGTGGAGTTTGCATGTTCTGCTGCGCCTTCATGAGTTTCCTCTGGGTGCTCCAGTTTTCTCCCACAGTCCAAAGATGTGTGGGTTAAGTCGTTTGGATATGATAAATTGTCCCTTAATGTCAGGGGGACTGGGAGGGTAAATATGTGGGGTTACTGGGATAGGATCCTGGCTGGGATTGTTGTTGGAGCAGGCTCGATGGACCAATGGCCTCCTTCTGCACTGTTGGTTCTACATATGGCATTTGATCCAGTTCCAGTGAGTAATTCACCTCCTGACTCCCTAAAGCCTATACAAGTCAGGAATGCGATGGAGCACTCTCCACTTGTCTGTATGAATGTAACTTCAACAACACTCAAGAAGCTTGACAACATCCAGAACATATTAGTCCACCTGACTGACACCCCACTCACCATCTTACAATCACTCCCACCACCACCAGTGGATAGTGGCAACAATGTGTACTATCTACAAGACGTATTGCATCAACTCACTAAGGCTCCTTCCAATGCATCTTTTCCAACTCATGACCTTTCCTACCTAGAAGGAAGGAGTAAGATGCGAACACTACCACCTGCATGTTTCCCTCCAAGCCACTCACAATCCTGACTTGGAAACATATCACCATCCTTTCACTGCTGCTGGGTCAAAATCCTGGAGCTCACTCCCTAATAGCACTGGGGGTGTACCTACACCACATGGACTACAGCTCACTACCACCTTCGCAAGAGCACTTAGGGGATGGGCAAAATATCCTGGCCCAGCCAGCGATGCCCACGTCCTAACTAATCAATAAAAAAAAACATGAAGCAGCACCACAAGTCTCTGCCTCCAATATTCATACCAGGACCTTTTCAGCCTCCTTCACAGAAACAAAGAAATATATAGTAAAGTTCAAACACACACTATTGCAAAATATTAACTGCCCTGAAAATAACGAGAATCCAGCATGGTGTGGTTGTATTGATACAGGACATGCTTCAACAATAAACTTGGAGCTTTGAGGCTTAACCTAAATAGCACAAATAAATCAAATACCTTCTTCAAAACTGGAATTCAACAACTGTATATTGTTTACAAATAGAGAAACACAGGTGAAGGCTCGAGGTGCATAGTACAGGACAACATCAAGGTTACAAAGCACAAAAGAAGCTGAAATGTATGAATGCTTTGATAACACCAAGGTTGAATTTTAAAAGTCTGGAATTGTTTGACATAAGGAACTTTGTGGGAGATAAGGGGTTTCCAGCAAATCAAAGGAGGGAGGGGTGCAGTGGGGAAGAAGGTGGTTCAACAGGGTGATTAAAATAATACAATGGAGAGAATAATAGGTGGAGGGGGAGGGGAGGAAATGATGATGATATTAAAAGAGGAGGAAGTTACCACCCAGGACAGTGGAGCAGACCCACGGGGCTGAGCAGTATATCTAAGTGATGGTAATAGAACTCTCCAGGACAACCCATGGTATAAGACAAAGCAGTGTGATAACAGCTGATGAAATAACATCCAAGTCATTTTTGCAGCGGTTTTCATCTCAGCAATGATATTTCCTCTTCATAGCTAAGACTTTTACCCAATCTCCCCTCATGGCTAAAACGCTATAAGGAGAGGTCTGGTAAACTGGGGTTGTTCTCCCTGGAAAGACAGAGAATGAGGGGAAACCTAATAGAGGTGTACAAAATTATGAAGGGTATAGATAGGGTGAACAGTGGGAAGCTTTTTCCCAGGTCAGAGGTGACGATCATGAGGGGTCACAGGCTCAAGGTGAGAGGGGTGAGGTTTAACTCAAATATCAGAGGGACTTTTTTTTAAACACAGAGGGTGGTGGGGGCCTGGAATGCACTGCCAAGTAAGGTGGTGGAAGCGGACACGCTGGGATCATTTAAGACTTACCTGGATAGTCACATGAGCAGACTGGGAATGGAGGGATACAAATAAATGGTCTAGTTGGACCAATGAGCGGCACAGGCTTGGAGGGCCGAACGGCCTGTTTCCTGTGTTGTACTGTTCTTCGTTCTCTTGGCTTTCTGCCTCAATAATTTGAGTGTATGATATTAATCTTTTATTTTTAAGTCAAGGAATTTCTGATGGGTATGCCAACCTCTGTTTATGTCAACCTGATGATACCCTTGGCTCCAGTGATATAGAGTAAAAAGGACAGAAACAGCATGGATACGCGAGTGGTTAACAGATAGAAAACAAAGCGTAGTGTAAAAGACTATTTTTCAGACTGGACAGAGATGTTTGCCAGGTTTCAATACTGGGACCACTGCTGTTTTTGATACACATTCTTGACATTGACTTGGAGGCGTAGGGTACAATGTCAGAATCTTCTGATGGCAGTAAACTTGGAAATATGATTAACAGTGAGGGAGCTGGCTGGTGAACAATTACCTGATGTAGAAATGCCGGCATTGGACTGGGGTAAACTCAGTAAGAAGTCTCACAACACCAGGTTAGAGTCCAACCAGTTTATTTGATAGCAATCTCACAAGCTTTTGGAAACACTATTCCTTCGTCAGGTGTGTGGAAGATTCTGATCAGAGAAGAGCAAATAAAGTCACACACAGTTTACAGAATACTGTAATAAAGACTTGCATTCTAATCAGTATTCTGTAAACTGTGTGTGACTTTATTTGCCCTTCTCCGATCAGAACCTTCCGCACACCTGACGATGGAACACTGTTTCCGAAAGCTTGTGAGATTACTATCAAATAAACTGTTTAGACTCTAACCTGGTGCTGTGAGACTTCTTACAACAATTACTATGCATGGCAGATGAAATTCAATGCAGTAAAGTGTGAAGTGATGTAGTTACTGCACATGCATAGTGTTGGGGGTAATAGCATGGTTAAAGGATTGGGTTAAGTGGGTCATTTCCAGGTTGGCAAACTGTAAACAGTGGAGTGCTACAGGAATTGGTGCTGGGGCCTCAACTATTTACAATCTATATTAAATACAAGAATAAGTAAGGCAATTCAAGCTAAATGGTAGAATTTTAAAGTGATGTGAGAACAGTGAGACTTTGCACAAGTCTTTGAAAGTGACAGGACAAGTTAACAAACCAATTCATAAAGAAACTTTATAAATAAAGGCATGTAAGCCAGGAAGCCATGTAAAACACTAATTTGGCCAGCTGTGTTGTTGCCAGTTGCAGGCACCAGACTTTAAAAAGGATGTTAAGACTTTGGAGAGGACACAGAAGAGATGCACTGGAATCATTCTAAGAATAATGGATTACAGTTATGTGGATAGATTAAAGAAACTGTGTTTGTTGTCTCTAGAGCTGCGAAGGCGAAAAGAAAATTTGATCAAGCTATTTAAAGTCATGAATGGTTCAAATAATAAATAAAGAAAACAGATGTCAAAGTCTATAAGGGTTGATAATGAAATGGCAATGATCTCAGATGATTGACAAAGAATCTGAGCGGTCAGGAGGAAAAGTCTTTCTATACAACCAGCAGTTAAGAATTGGAATGCATACACAAGGTGGTGGATGCAGATTCAATGATGACCTTCCAAATAAAATTAGATAAATACTTGAAGAATAAATCTTAGTAGGAATGTGGGGAAAGACCACAAGAATGGGGCAAAGTGGTATAAGGAAAATGAAAGTTGTCTTTTGTAATATCACTATCATATTCTCATTTATTGAAAAACAAGCTTGTGAGGATGTGACTGGTTTAATTGTAGTGGAGACAGAAAGACTGCAAAGGTTAAACATCAACAAGAAGCTGTAAAGGCAATAGGTTTGACATGGTAATGAACAAGGAATGACGTGAGACTTCTTACAATGAACAAGGAAGCCAGGAGAACTTGAATAACAGTTTACATAAGCTGAAGAGCGAATTGTTTTGAAGTTGGCTGTCGTATTTCAAAAGGGGAACATGTACAAATTGGAAGATTATAAATAGATGAGAAAAGATGGGGTAAGTGTACTTTTGAAATATGGTAGGCATAAAGTTTTAAAAAAGTTGGATTGATCAATCCTGGGAAAAGGGAACTTCTAAAGGACTGTAAAAAAATAATAGAGGGAGAGATCAAAGGGAGAAAAACTGACTTAAGAAAACATTGAAGGTTGTGTGCCTGTGTGTGGTAACTAGTGAGATCGCAAAGAAGACAACGTGTGGACAAGGCCAGATCTGGAGAACCAATTTTTTGTGCTCTCAGAGAACATCCTAAGAGCAGCAGGGCATTGTGTGGTAACGTTATTAGAATTTTATAGATTAGAAAATCGATAAGGATTGCTGTCATCAACAAGGTGCTACACAAAAGGCTACTGCATAAGATACAGGTGCACGGCATTACAGGTAATGTATTAGCCTGGATGGAGGATCAGTTAACTAACAGAGAGCAAAGAGTGGGGATAAATGGGTGCTTTTCTGCTCGGCGATCAGTGACTAGGGGTGTGCCTCAGGGATCAGTGTTGGGACTGCAATTATTTACAATTTACATAGATGATTTGGAATTGAGGACCAAGTATAGTGTGTCAAAGCTCACAGTTGACACTAAGATGAGTGGAAGAGCAAAGCGTGCTCTTAGATAGTCTAAGTGAGTGGGCAAGGGTCTGACGGATGGAGTAAATGTGAAGTCATCCATTTTGGTAGGAATAACAGCAAAATGGACTATTATTTAAATGGTGAAAAATTGTAGCATGCTGCTGTGCAGAGGGACCTGGGTGTCCTTGTGCATAAATTGCAAAAAGGTTGGCAGGTGCAGCAGGTAATTAAGAAGACAAATGGAATTTTGTCCTTCATTGCTAGAGGGATGGAGTTTAAAAACAGCGAGATTATATTGCAGTTGTATAAAGGTGCTGGTGAAGCCACACCTGGGGTAGTGTACTGCTTTGGTCTCCTCATTTGAGAAAGGATATACTGGCACTGGAGGGAGTGCAAAAGAGCTTCACTAGGTTAATTCCGGAGTTGAGAGGGTTGGCTTATGAGGAGAGACTTAGTAGACTGGGACTATACTCACTGGAATTTAGATGTATGAGGGGGGATCTTATAGAAAGATACAAAATTATGAAGAGAATAGATAAGATAGAAGCAGGGAACTTGTTTCCACTAGCTAGTAAAAACTAGAACTAGGGGGCATAGCCTTAAAATAAGGGGAGCAGATTTAGGACTGAATTAAGGAAGAACTTCTTCACCCAAAGGGTTATGAATCTGTGTAATTCCCTGCCCAGTGAAGCAGTTGAGGCTACCTCATTAAATGTTTTTGAAGCAAAGATTGATAGATTTCTGAACAGTAAAGGAATTAAGGGTTATGGTGAGCGGGCAGGTAAGTGGAGCTGATGTGAAAAGATCAGCCATGATCTCATTGAATGGCGGGGTAGGCTCGAGGGGCCAGATGGCCTACACCTGCTCCTAGTTCTTATGTTCTTACATTTTGAAGGGGGATTAGTTTGAGTTATTTAAACCAAGGTCTGTTTGGAAAGGTTTAAAAAGTACTGTTAACTGCTGTAGGTATTCTTGTGTTTTAAGTGCACATTCTGAACTTAATTTTGAATAAATGTTTAACTTTAATATAAAATCACCACAATTGGTTTGAGAAGCCACTTCCTAATTTCAGAAAACTCCTCATGACACACACATTGCAAACATGTTCTGGCAACTGTTTCAAGTCACCTTCTGAGATTTGGTCAACCTGGTATTTGCTGTCTACCATGCCTTAAGAGTGGATTATTAAAGATTTAATGGGCTGAATGTGCTCATTTTATGCAGTCTAATTTTATGTTTTTTTAAAAGTTAGATGATTGTAGGATAAAATCCTACTTAGAAACCCAAGCCCATAACCTAGGCTGGCACTTCTAAATTTACATTGTCAATGGGAAGCCTCACTAGTGAATTCCCAATATGCACACATAAAATACTGGGAATGGAAGTTATCCCAGGAAAGCATAGCAGAGGTAGAAATGATAAATATTCCACCAAGTGTGAAAGTGTTGTTAATAAAGGAGAAATGGGAAGGGGAAAGATCACTGGTGCAATGAAGTTGAACAGAAATCCGGGGCACTGTTTGCGATTGACAAGTCAGATAAGCTGCTGTTTTCCCATCAGCCACCAGATGGACCACTTCCATTACAAGGAAGGACTGGGTCTCCTCCAAGCAGAAACTAAACAAGGAAATCAATTAAACAGCAGGAAATATCTCACAGAGACAGAACCAAGTCCGACACTCTTACACAAGCCACCCAATGGTAAAATGGAAAAGATCTCAAAACCCTATTATCAATTTATTTGTGATAATGGTTTGCAATCTAGCAGGGAGCGTAGCTGACTCACCTAGCAACCATAGAATCTCTACAGTGCAGAGAGGCCATTTCGCCCATCGAATCCATACCAATTCTCTGACAGAGTATCTTACCCAGACCCTCCCCTCCGCCATACCTCCATAACCCCACACATTTCCCATGATTAATAGGTCACTAAGGGGCAATTTAGCATGGCCAATCAACCTAACTTGCACATCTTTTGACTGTGGGAGGATACCGGAGCACCCAGAGGAAACCCACACAGTCATGGTGCAAACTCCATACAGACAGTGGGCCAAGGGCAGAATTAAACCTGGGTGCCTGGAACTGTGAGGCAGCAGTGCTAACCACTGTGCAATGGGAGACCAGAGCTGAGCGATGCCTGGTGGGTGACCTGCATTCTCACCACCTGAGTGAGGCAGGATCCCCGTATTCCTGAGCATTGTTGATGATTAGAAAGGCTGCCTAATTTGCAGGAAGCTTTCTGGGTCTTTGTGCTTGTCAGCTGCACTGTTTCAGATGGTCAATTGTCAGCAGCAACAGGTTGGCTAATGCCAACCAAAACCTCTGGGCTTGAATGGGTAAACAGAACCCATACAAATACATCCCTCAGTAACTGGTTTGGAGGCTCTTTTAACAAAAACAACACAAGATCTTCAATGTTCAAAGGTGTTTCCTGAGATGGAGGTGGGCAAAAACAGGCACCAAAATGGAGATAAAACGGAGATAAGGAAATGAATGAAGGGATGGTCCCTGGAAGTCTTTTGAAGGTGGGAGGGATGGAGCAAAGTAGAGGGGTTTAGGGAGAGTGAGGCAAAGGCTGTAGTTATGAAGACTGAAAACCCTCTCTGCTGATAGAGTAGAGCAGAGAGGAACTGAAGTGTAGGACTGGACAAAGTCACAGAGTTATGTTTCAGCAAGGCTACACACTGATCTGTAGATTTTAAAATAAATGCAGTGGAAAGTAAGAAGCCAGTGGTGGACAATGGGGATAGGGATGATGGGTGTACAAGGTGGGGGGAGGGGAGATTGCAAGCTCACAACCTCGACCACCGAGAAGGAGAAGGGCAGCTGGTCCCTGGGAGCACCACCACCTGCAAGCTCCCCTCCAAGCCACTCATCATCCTGACCTAGAACTAAATGGCCTGTCCTTCATTGTCACTGGGTCAAAACCCTGCAGTACCCTCCCTAACAGCACTGTGCTTATACTACGAGTGCTGCAATGGTTCCAAAAGGCAGCTCACCACCACTTTCTCAAGGGCAAGATGGGACGGATAATAAAAATGATGGTCTAGCCACTGAAGCCCCAGGTCCCATGAAAGAATTTAAAAATGCAGCAGAATTTGGGATAAGTTGGAGTTTGCATAAGATTTAGTATCTTCAAGTATCATTCTGCAATTAGTCAATAAATGAAGAGAATTGCATTTCCAAAAAACAATAAAAGATTCAGGGAAAACAGCTAATCCTCATCCCACAGAAAATGCTGGAAAATCTCAGTGGGTCTGACAGCATCCGTGGAGAGAGAATGGAACCAATGTTGAGTCAGGATGACCCTTTGTCAAAGAAAATCGGACAAAATTTACACTGTGAGGGTCGGAAGGGTGGGAGAGCTGTAATGGATAGGAATGCCATAGACACAAAGTCAAAAGGAATGTAAATGGTGATGAGCATGGCTGAAAATGGTGCAAAGAACGTCCAGTTTCTGATCTCTTAATGAAAGCTCCTAATGCCATTCATCATCACTATTTACATTCCCTTTGACTTTGTGTCGATGGCATTCCTATTAATTACAGCTCCCGCTCCCCAACTCTCACAGCATAAATCTTGTCTGCTTTTCCTTGTCTTCAGCTCTGACTAAGGGTCATCCTGACGCAAAACATTGGCTCTATTCTCTCTCCATAGATGCTGTGAGATCAGCTGAGGTTTTCCAGCACTTTTTGTTTTTGTTTCAGATTCCAGTATTTGCAGTATTTTATTTTTAATCCTCATCCTCGTTCTGCTGCCTCTTACCTGGGTAAGCTGAAACACACATGTCTTTGCAACATTGTTTAGACCTTGGCTGATAGGATTCAGACTTTCAAAGAACAAAAACAGCCCGGGAAACAGGCCCTACAGCCCAACGAGCCCACGCTGCTATCTCAACACCACCAGTCCCACTCTCCACCTACGACCCCTGTCTAATGTTTTATGGCCATCCAGATTGAGGGAATCTGATTTAGGGACAATTTATTCCTGCCAATCAGCCTAACAGCACATCTTTGGGGTGTGGGAGGAAACTGGAGCACCCGGAGAAAACCCACACAAGCACGGGGAGAATGCGCAAACTCCCACAGACACCGGCCCAAATCCATGTGTCTGCACAGCAATCAGCGATAGTCACTGAGCTGTCGTCTTGCCCAGTATCTGGTCCAGTTTAGGCACACACTAATGACATGAAGCACTAGGCCAATCTCAAACAACCAAGAGCAGCCCCAGTACGACCCATCGCGTGTATGCCCCTCATTGGACACGAGGCGGACCGACTTAAAACCTGTATAGAAAAGAGAAAAAACATTATTATCATACCATATCATACTTTCTCCACAACTGAAAGTGATTCACCAGACTTGTGTAGCCAGTCGAAACCCCAGGCAGTCTGTGGGGCACTTTATCAAATATATTGCTGTTTTCAAAAAGATTCAGGAGGGTTAACTTCTCTTTAGTACAAGCATTACACACACTTATACAAGAATCCAATTATCAAAGCATACAGCTTCCTGTTATTGCCAAAATTCAACATTCAGGCCAAAACTTGCAAAAACCATTTTACTGCGAAAGCATTTCATTTTTCTCAGAACCAGTAAGTGTCAGTTTTTGGTGAAGAGGAGTGAGTCAGAGTATATGGCCATGGAAATACACCCAAGTACATGGAAATGCATTATAAAAACAACCCCACAGAAACACACACACACACACACAAACACACACACACACACACAAACACACACACACACACACACACAGCAGTACAACCCCACTGAAACACACAAGCACAGCTGCACAAATCCACTGAGACACATACACAGCTGTACAAACCCACTGAAACACACACACACAGCTGTACAACTCCACTGAAACACACACACAGCTGTACAACTCCACTGAAACACACAAACACAGCTGTACAACCCCATTGAAACACACAAACACAGCTGTACAACACCACTGAAACACACACACACAGCTGTACAACCCCATTGAAACACACAAACACAGCTGTACAACCCCATTGAAACATACAAACACAGCTGTACAACCCCATTGAAACATACAAACACAGCTGTACAACCCCATTGAAACACACAAACACAGCTGTACAACCCCATTGAAACACACAAACACAGCTGTACAACCCCATTGAAACACACACACACAGCTGTACAACTGCACTGAAACACACAAACACAGCTGTACAACCCCATTGAAACACACAAACACAGCTGTACAACCCCATTGAAACATACAAACACAGCTGTACAACCCCATTGAAACACACAAACACAGCTGTACAACCCCATTGAAACATACAAACACAGCTGTACAACCCCATTGAAACACACACACACAGCTGTACAACTGCACTGAAACACACACACACAGCTGTACAACTGCACTGAAACACACACACACAGCTGTACAACTGCACTGAAACACACACACACAGACACACACACACAGCCATACAACTCCACGGAAACACACACACGCATACACACAGCTGTATAATCCCACTGAAACACACACACACACAGCTGTACAACCCCACTGAAACACAGCGAACTTTATAAACTCAGTGTAATGTCTGAGCTGCATGGATCGACTTAATCATTATTCTCCCTCCTGGACAAGGGGACACCTCATATTTAATTTTTGAGCTAATCACATGGAATCCAGATGGATGATTGCAGTGCTGGGAAATTGAACAGATTTTATTTTCCAAGGTACAGATTCAGGATCAAATATCTCAGATATAAAATCAATATATGTATAGTAAATCTCACAGCACACTTTAATAGGTGCTAATTTAATCAAGAAATACAAAATACAGCAGATGCTGGGAGTCTGAAAGAACAGAAAATACCAGAAATACTCAGCAGGTCGGACAGCATCTGAGGTGAGAGAGAAAAGTTAGTGCCAGATTGATGATTTTTCATCGGAACTGCTGAAGTATTGCATTATTTCTTGTTTATGATTCCAACTATGCAAAGTTCCTTGTGTAATAACTTCAAGGATTGACTCCAAAAGTTAACTTATAAAACAGGATGGCTGGAATTTTACCATCCTGTTCACCACAGGATTCAAAACGGGCAAGGGGTGGACAATTGGAAAGGTCCATTGAGCTAGAGTGGGATTTTATGGTTTCAGGACGAGCGAGGCCATAAAATCCCACCCAATACGTTGGAATAATTAAATCACACAACTGCCAAAACAGTAATGATAATGAACATTTTTACACAAGTCCATCAATAACTTTGGTGATTTCCTCTCTCTCATGGAGCGACATAGCTCAGCTAACTGAAGTTCTTCTGTTGAGGTAGTTACTGCTGGTCATATTTCACAAGGACTCGCTCCTTGTATCAATGTTTCCTGGGGCAGGGGGTAACAATCTGGCCTGTTACTGGTTGATCCAACAGCTCACTCCTCAGACAATCCGCAACTGGCACAATTGGATCAGGTTGTAACACAGACTCTTGGGAGGGCTGTCGCCCATGCAAGTGGTCTACATGATTTTTAAAATCTAGTCCTGTATTTTAACCTCATTGGATAATGGCCCTGTTCTGGTGACAGCAACTTCTGGAATCTAATTTGGTCCATTGTCAAAATTCTTCACAAACACGGAATCCTCTATCTTGAATGCTCTTGCACTCTTCTGGTTCCTCTGGCTGGTCTCCATCTTCCTTGGAAAGTTTGGGATTAACCTTGTCCTCAGCTGATAACCCACCAGCAGCTCAGGTAAAGATTATACAATAGATCCTGTACGATAGCAGGAACTTTGTCAACTCTGTGTTTAAGAATGCGGGTTGTTGCTTCTTTAAGCCAACCTTGATAGTCTGAACTGCTCTCTCAGCCAGTCCATTGGACAAAGGATGGTATGGTGCCATTCTGATATATTTCATTCCATTAAAAGTCATAAAATTCTGAAATTTGGCACCGGTAAAAGCCATTCCGCTCTCCAAAATGAGAACCTCTGATGCCCTGTGGCTTCTCAATTGTGGCCTAAGCACTTGTGGATCACCTCCATGCGCTTTGAATGGGCATCCACTTAACAACAAAAGCATCGTGCCCATAAACAGTCCCACATAATCAATGTGAACCCTAACCCATGGTCGACCTGGCCATTCCCATAGGTGTAGCAGAGCTGCAGCAGATAACTTCTCTAAAACAATGCAATCGTTGCCAGTTTCACCACTCTTTCAATTGCATATCGGTGCCTGGCCATCACACATTACTTCTTGCTAGCATCTTTATTTTTGACACACTCAAATGGGCACTATGTAACTGTTCCAGTAATAATTCTCCTTCCGACAGCTAAATTTGTCTTTTCTGATCTGTAAGGTTTCAGTTCCTCTGAACGTTTTTCATTCTGCTATCCAGGCACTGCCATCTGTTTAATCTTCAACAACAATGGGTCTCTGTTAATCCAGTACTTAATCTGTTAAACCCACGCTGGCAAAGTGTCTGGAAAATTCATGCCCATTCTCATTTCTTCTGCTAGTGTGGGGACCGCACCCGTCTCTGGCAAGGGAATCTGACTCAGGCTCCTTGATGCCACACTTGGTCAAATACAGCCAAGGTGTCAAGGGCAGTCACTCTCACCTCATCACTGGCATTCAGCTCTTCTGTCCATATAGAAACCAAGGCTGTAATGAGATCAAGAACTAAGTGATTCTGTTAGTTAAACCCAAACTGATGATCCCAACACATCCCAGTTAATTCCCAACTCCACACCTGATTTGACCAGCAAGTCCCTCAGAGAATGCCCCGTTAAGGGCTAGCCACTACATCTTGTATATCCACCAGATTGTATGCATTTATTACCGCATACCTGCCAATTTATTTTGAATGTTTGTTTGCATACATTTACACATTGATTCTGCATTGATCATCAGAACACCAGCTCTGGCTGATCACACTTAGCTGACCAATATTTACCCATGAAATATTACTGAGCCAGTTTATCGAGTTGTTATCTCATTGCAGTCTATGGGAGATTTCCATATGCAAATTGGTTGCTGTCTTTTCCACATTCCGACAGTAACCATACCGCAAACATCCTTAATTGTCTGCAAAGCACTTAGGGGAGGATTCTGAAGTTATGATAGATGCTTTATAAATACAACTTCTTTCTTTTGAATATTATATTAACCTGTCCGATGATAGCAGCTGGCAGCATTTGTTCTCACACTGCATTGGTGGCCATGTCCTGATTCTCCCAGTGCAACAAGTTGATCCTTCACATTGGAAGATTTATCATCAACTTTTCTCCAGATCAACATTAAGTTCTATTGGTGACTTTTTGTTTTAACCCTGAATATAAATCAAAAAGAAATTATTTTCACAACTAAAGCACCTTGATCAGTTGAGGTGATTTGAAATGGTAGGCACTAATATAAAGCAGAAAAGCTGTAATATAATCTTTGTTTATTATCAATCTGTCAGGAGTAAAATTGCATTCTCACCCTCCTAGAATACTCAAAATAATTTTGCCTTAATCCAATTAATACTTAAAGAACGAGCAAACTTGCATTTATTATAGCACTTTTCACAACCCCAAGACCTCCCAAAGCAAGCTAAAGTCAAGTAAATGCGTTGGAAGTACCTTAATGTTGTAATGTAGGAAAAGCAGCAGTCAATTAGCACACATCAAACTCCCACGAACAGCATTGGGATGATAATCAAAAAATCTGTTTCAGTAATACTGGCCAGCAGGAAGAATCCCCTTCTCTCCTAAATATTGGCACGAGAGAAGCCTACGAGGGAAGCAGTTTAATATCTCATCCATAAGGCGGGATTTTGGACAGTGATACACAATGGCCTTGGACAACTTTCCCTGATATCACATTTCACATCTTCCTTGTGTGATGATATGTTTGAAGAAGGACACCAGAAAAACTGAAAGAATTAGCTGCTACAGTTCTCTTCATAGTCTGACATCGCCAGTGAGTATTACCCATTCAAACGTAGATTTTACACGGGCTTAAGCACAATGTTTAGTCTCAATCTGTTATCCTATAGTTGCAGCTCTGTAATTATTCCCCTCCAGCTCTTTATTAAGTTAAACCACAGGAGGAGGCTGATTGATGCAGTGGTTTGGAATAGTCTTCGTGAAATTCTTGGTTCCAGGTTCAAGCCAAGGCCAGACTGATCAATTAATCATTTCTCTTCCTCTGTGTCACAGAATCCCTAAAGTGCAGAAGGAGGCCATTCAGCCCATCAAGTCTGCACGATTCTCTGACAGAGTATCTTAACCAGGCCCTTTCAACCCATTCTACCCCCATAATCCCACACATTTCCCATAGCTAATCTATCTAATTTACAGTACAGAAGAAGCCATTCAGCCAGCAAGACTGCATCAACTCTCTGACAGAGTAGCTCTCTCCCCTGCCCTATCCTTGTAACCCCACACATTTTACATGTCTAATCCATCTAATCTACATATCTTGGGGCACAAAGGGGGAATTTAGCATGGCCTATCCATCTAACCTACACATCTTTGGAGTGTGGGAGGAAACCGGAGCACCCAGAGGAAACCCAGGCAAATACGGGGAGAACATGCAATCTCCACACAGACATCTGTGTATTGAAAAGATACAAAACCAAAAATCAAACAAAATTGAGCCAAACGATATACAAGTTAGGTGGATTGGCCATGCTAAACGTGCAGGGGCTGGGGGGCTGAGCTTGGATAAGATGCTGCCTTTCGAAGAGTCAGTGCAGACTCAATGGGTCAAAGAGTCTCCTTCTACACTGTAGCAATTCTATGGCTTTTGGCACAATAACACTATCCAAAGATCTATTCAAATTGGTGCAAAATTTGAAATGATGAAAGAGAGGATCAGTGGAGAGAATAGACCTCGGATAAAACAACAAGTGAAAGAATGATGATAGAACCTGTGCAGAAAGAAAATTTGTCTATAAAGAGTGGACAGTGAAACTAAAGCAAGGGAAATTCTGAAAAAGTCATTTGCAGGCATGGGAAGGAAGCACTCTGACAGTGAGTAAATTAGGTGAGTAAGAGTAAAGAATATGTTCCTTTTTAACCAAAACTTTCTATCTAATTTTGATTCAGACCACCAATAAATTAATAAGGGAGACTCAAGGTTGCAGACCAGGACTACATGTTGGGACCACAATATCTGAGCATTTGTGGACAGCGAGACCATCCCAGAGAGCCAAACCCTGCAGGAGAGGTCTCTGCCTTCAGGCACTCCAGTGCACAGTCACACACTAGAGACACTCTAAAACATCGACAAGCAGAGGAATTTCTGAATAGGTTTATCCAGAACACGCACAGCCCAGAAGAAAGCACCGTCCTCAGCAAGGGGATAGTGTGACTGTCAAGTAGCCATGTTGTGGGGACCCATGGGAGGTTGAGAAGGGGGTCCCTTAGCCCCTGGTTATGTCTGGTAGCTATGATTTATACTACATGTGAGGTCAAGGGGAAAAACAATAGGGAGGAGAGTCAATGAAGACCAATTAAGGCACTGTGACTCAGGAAGCATGGGCAGAACACTAAGTGATAGTGATTGTATAATTAGAGCCATGGATAGAATCCTCTGCAGCACTGCTTCCCGAACCTTTCTCCCCTCATTTTGGGGCTTGACAATTGCTGTGGCCCCCTCAGTGGGAACTATGAGAGCCAATTGTGGGGAGCCGTGTAAGAGTGGTGTGGGGAGGACCTCTTAGCGCTGGGGATTGGGAGGGGGAATCTGCGAAAGCTGGAGTGGGGGTTGCAGGCGTTTAATTTTCATGGATTTTTTTAAAAAAGGATCTTTTCAGTGGGTTTTTGGAGCAGAAATCATGCCTCAAACATTATGGTCATTTAGGCCACGATTAAAGCCAGGATTTAAAGGGGCGTCACACGTTGATATTCAGTCAGATCCTCATTGCTGCTTGAAGCTCGCAACTACTAGTATTCATCTCATGACTCGCCTTTTTTTGGAAGCCCTGCTCTACAGTCACAAATAGGAATCTTGAAGCTAAAGTAAGGAAGATCTCAAGACAGCTGTAGGTGAATTTGGAAAGGAAGAAGGAGAATCCAGTTGTCATTGTCCACTTCAGAACAATGAGATAGGAAGGAATAAGGGAATCATAGAATCATTACAGAAGAGGCCTTTCAGCCCATCACCAACTCCATCAACTCTCCGACAGAGTAGCCCTCTCCTCTGACCTATCCCCATAAGCCCACATATTTCCCATGGTTAAGACAGCTAAACCACACAATTTGGGACATTAATAGGCAATTTAACATGGGCAATCCACCTAACCTGCACATCTTTGGACTGTGGGAGGAAACCGGAGTACCCAGAGAAAACCCACGTAGACATGGGGTGAAACATACAAACTCCACACAGTCACTCAAGGCCAATATCAAACCCGGGTTCCTGGTACTGTGAGGCGGCAGTGCTAACCACAGTGCCACCGAGCCAGAAGGTTGTGCTGGGGGATCTATCAGAAATTAAATAAAAAGGTTCACTTTGAGGGTAATAACATCTGTACCATTACCAAAGCCATGTGCATATTAATATAAAGATAGATTGAAAACTAACATTTGGCTAATACACTTGTTTAGGGAAGAGGGGTTCCTTTTCATGGGGTATTCCTGGCGCAGGCACAAAGTTACATCAGTGGGGATAGGCTCTGCCTGAACTGAAAAGGGGTAAACAGGAAGGTGGCAAAGGCATTAAGGCTATGGGAGGAGTCGTCAAGAAATGAAAAAAACCTAGAGAGAAATAAGAAAGGAGAGCATAGAGCAGGCCAAGTGGAAGGATCATAAGTCATAGAATCCCAACAGTACAGAAGGAGGCCATTTGACCCATCAAAACTGCACCTAATCTCCAACAAAGCATATTCCCAAGGCCCAGCCCCTACACATTTACCCCACTAATTCCCCTAACCTACACATTTTGGGACACTTGTGGGCAATTTAGCATGGCCAACCCATATAATCTGCCCATTTTTGGAGTAATGGGAGGAAACCAGAGCACCCAGAGGAAATCCACGCAGACACGGGGAAAATGTGTAAACTCCACACAGACAGTGACCTGAGGCTGGAATCGAACCCGAGTCTCTGGCACGTGAGGCAGCAGCGCTAACTACTGTGCCATCGTGCTGGCAAAGAATGGCCAGGAAATAAATCAAGTTCTAGAACAGGAGTGTAAATTGATGGTTAAATATAAAATATAAGATGGGTTGAGAATAGAACTTGGGAAAACAATGTGCAATAATATAGACAAGCTTTGACGTAGGACAGCTGTGTGGAACCTTTAACAACGTATTCAACGGAATGTCAGAAAAAATATATTCCAATAATAAACACAGAAAAGCTAAACATTACTGAGATACCATGAATTAAAAGATACTGGGGGTGTGGGGGAGCAGGTGGAAATGAAGGTAAGGAATGAAACATGGACTAAACTAATGAACAGAAGGGGACAGCATAGGGAAATTAGGAGAAAAGTCAGAAAGACCATCAGGAAGACAAAGAGGAGAAAGGAAATGAAATGAAATTATCAAGGCACATAAAACAATCAGAAGGTATTCTACTGGCACATAAATGAAATAAAAGAAGGTTGGGATGGTAACAGGGCCACTAAGGGATAGACAGAATAAAAACACAGGCAACGGTAGTGAAATAGCGGAAATTTAAATGAATTTAAATAAATTAAATAAATACTTTGCTTTAGTGTTTACCAGGGAGATAGATCAAGTGAACATGATATCAGATGATGAGATTAGGAATGATAATAGCTATACTTAAAAAAAGGAAGAGAAGTATTAAACAAGCTAATTAAATCCATAAAGGATAAAACCCTGGTCTGAAGTTATTGAATCTGCGTAATTTAAAAGAACTTAAAAGAAGGGGTACTGTTATATGCCTATTTCATAAATCATTAAAGAACGGTGTAACACCAGGGGACAGGTGGGTAACTAACATTATACTCATTTTTAAGAATAGAGTTAGAACAGATCCAGGGAACTGTGGATAAAATATCTTAATATCAGTTATAGGAGAAATAATGCAATCCTACTGAAGAAGAAAGTAGAGAAACATCTGGAAATTAAAAATAAAACAAAGAATAGTCAAATTAATTTCAAAGGGAACGCTTTGCTTGACCAGCCTCATTGAATCCTTTGAGCAGGTAACAGGGAAAGTAGTGTCAGGAAAACAACAATAATTTTAAGCAAATTTGTATTGGTAAACGTTAGAAATAAGTTATACTCTCCACGGTGTTCAATTTAATGTTCCTGTGTCTGGAAGGTAAAACCTATGGTTAGATTCAGATTGGACAAAGGTGTTTGTATATGTGGGGGTTGGTTAAGTTCTGACTGTGTTTCTATTGAGCGTAGAGAGGGCTACTGCATGAAGAATACATTGGCCAGCAGAGATGTGTGGGTATTGCTTAGCAACAGGGACCTTGCAAGCGCAGAGAAGCTTTTAAGTTTTAGCTCAGCTAAGCTGATTACAGTTGAAGATAGGTAGCGAGAGAGAGAAGACAGATCTCCCAGCTCTGCGACAAGCATTTGACCTAGGAGGCTAGTCTCCCAACTTTGCTCGAATAAAAGATATACCATGGGCTAATGGTTAATAAAACCAATTCAGAGATCTAAAGAGCAGCTAGTTAAGGAAACTAGAGAAACCTGAAGCGAAATCCCCGAAAAGTCTGACATTAGAGGTATTAGAATTGAAAACTGTTCAGCACAGAAAAGAAGGATAGAACACCAGAAAGATATCCGAAGTGACGTGCAGGTTTGTGAGATTTTACTACAGCCTATGGAACGAATTGAAATAACTATGAAAATCAGTGGCTGGATCTTGGAGTGTGTGTAAAAGCAGTTAAGACAAAGGAAACTCAAAAGGGAGTGGTGTGAAATCATGGACCGGATTTGCTATTATAAGTAGATAAAAATTTATTAAAAATTGCCATTTGGAAAATGTGGACTGGATTTTAGAATGCAAACCACAAAGGGAAAATATAATTATGACAGAAGACCTTAAGGCATGTTTTTGGAAGTGGAGTTTGGAAACTCATGTAACAATCATCTGGGCGATTCATAGGAGACTTCCACAAAAATTAATTTGGGGTACTGAGTGGAGAGTGCATATTCTGACAGTCATCTTGTGTGCTTAAAAAGGACTTTATGTTAATGAGAACATTGGAGATGAAGATGTACTTTATATTCCAAGTGTATAATTGTTAAACTAAGGAGGGAGTAGAGGCATATTGTATTATAATCCAAATTTTTCATGTTTAATTTTATTTTGTTAAAACTAATCATAGTCCTGTGATTCTGCTCCTCCACATTTTATTTTGAAAAGTTACAGTCTTGTGAGCCAGGTTTCCATTCTGGGATCTTCCCATCCAACTATAACATCACCTGGGATGGTAACAGTAGACGAAGGTAATACGGTAGATGTAATTGATCTATATTCTCAAAAAGCCTTTAATAAAGTGTTACACGACAGGTGAATGAGTAAGGTTCAGGTATGTGCAATCTGGGGACAAGCAACAGAAGGAAAGCAAAGAGCAAGAGTGAAGAGTAGCGGTTTCAATGGCAGATGTTGGAAAATGCAATCCCATAAGGACATGTGTTGGCATCATCGTTTGCTCATAACTTATGTGAACAATTTCTTCCCACAGTCCAAAGATGTGCAGGTTAGGTGGATTAGCCACGCTAAATTGCCTCTTAGGCTACCAAGTTGTGTAGGTTAGATGGATGGTAAGTGTGTACGGTTACAGAGATAGGGCAGGGTTGAGGGCCCGAGTAAGATATTTTGCCAGAGAGTCAGCACAGACTCAATGGGCTGAATGGCTTCTTTTCATTGTAGGGATCCTACGATCAACCTATTTTCCTCTTTCAGATGCTAACAGGTCAACCATACATTTCCAGAATGTTCCACGTTTCTTTTACTTCTACAAGACACACAATCATAATTGCACGAGAAGCGCTGTACCATATTGACAGCACAACACCATTTAACAAGGGAGAGAATTAGAGAAATATGTTATCTTCAGCAATTTTGAAAACAGCCTATGCTGGTTGAAGAAATCTACGACTGCCGCCAAATAGATATTAGGCTTGGCTCCAGAATTAATTATGTTTTCAGTTTGAAGCCAATCAACATTTAACGTTTGACTGACTGCAGAACACAATACTGTATTTTTCACTTGGTGACTTGCCCTTTCGCTGTAATAATTGGAGCTAAGTAGTTAATTATGTCCCAGATCCACATGTGATTTATTACTTTGAGAGAGAAGAAAGATTTGCATTTTTATAGTGCCCTTCACAACTTTGCATCTTACAGCCAATGAAATACTTTTGAAGTATAGTCACTGCTGTAACATAGGGTACTGCAAAGGCAATGGGCACTGACAATATTCCCGTAATAATACTGAAGGCTTGTGCCATGCCCCTAGCCAAGTATAGCTACAAGACTGCCATCTACACAACAATGTGAAAAATCACGCAGATATTTTGCGGTCAATGACCACCCTATCAGTCTACTGTATCGTCAGCAAGGTGATAAAAGGTGCCGTCATCAGTGCTTATGAAGCAGCACTTACTCAGCAATAACATGCTCAATGACACTCAGTTTGGGTTCTGCCAGTTCCACTCGGTTCCTGACCTCATTACAAACTTTGTCCAAACATACTGAACTCAGGGGGTGAGACGAGAGTGGCCTCAAGGCAGCGTTTGGTCCAGTATGGCATCAAGGAGCCCTTGCAAAATTGGAATCAATGGCTATCATGAGAAAACTTTCCACTAGCTGGAGCCATACCTAGACGGAGGAAGATCGCTGTGGCTGTTGGAGTTTAATCATCTCAGTCCTGGGCCCAGCCATCTTCAGCTGTTTCATTAATGACCTCCCCTCCATCATAACGGGCAGCATGGTAGCACAAATGGATGGCACATACCTGAGCAATTTTCCACATTGTCAGCGAGATTCCAGTGTTGTAGCTGTACTGTAACTGCTTGGCTTAGGGGTGCAGCAAGCTTTGGAGTGCAAGTTGTTAGCACTGGTGCCTCACAGCATCAGTTACCCGGGTTCAATTCTTGGGTGACTGTGTGAAGCTTGCACATTCTTCCCATTCCTCCAGGTGCTCCAGTTTCCTCCAACAGTCCAAAGATATGAAGGTTAGTTGGATTGGCCATGCAATATTGCCCCAAAAATGTATAGGCCAGGTGGATTAGCTGTGGTAAATGTGCAGGATTACAGGGATAAGCTGGTGTAAGCAAGTTGATGCAGACCCAATGGGCTGAATGGCCTCTTTTGCACTGTGGGGATACTATAAGATCAGAAGTGGGGATACTTAAGGTTGCATGCACATTGTTCAATACTGCTCACAATGTCTCAGATGCTGAAGCAGTCCATATCCATAAGCAGCAAACCCTGGATGATATCCAGGCTTGGATTGATAAATGGCAAATTACATTTGCATCATACAAGTGCCAGGCAATGACCATCTCCAACAGAGAATCTAACCTTCTTTCCTTGACAGTCAATGGCATTATGATTGCATTATTATTAACTTCCTCAGAGTTACCATTGACTAGATATAAAATTGGACCACCATATATTTATACAGTGGCTACAAAAACAGGTCAGAAGCTGAAAACTCTGTAGAGAATAACTCACCGAGTGACACCATGAAGTCTGTCCATCATTTACAAGGCACAAGTCAGGAGTGTGATAGAATACTCACCAGTTGCCTCAATGAGTGCTACTCAAACAACACTCAAGAAATTCCACATCATCCAAGACAAAACAGTCTGCTTGATAGGCATCCCATCCACCACCACCTTAAACATTCACTCCCTCCACCATCAATGCAAAGTGGCAGGTATTTGTACCATCTACAAGATGCACTGCAGCAACTCACCAGAGCTCATTTGAAAGCACCTTCCAAACCTGCATTTTCTACTACCTAGGACAAGAGCAGCAGATGTATGGGAGCACCATCACCTGGGGGTTCCCCTCCAAGTCACTCATCATCCTGACTTGAAAATACATCATTATTCCATCACTATCACTGGGTCAAAATCCTGGAACTCCCTTCCCAACGAGACTGTGCTGTCTTGGTCAATGATGCCTTCATTCCAGGAATGAATTTTTAAAAAGTCGAAACATTACAGCCAATTTGCACACAGCAAGCTTCCACAGACAGTAATGTGATAATGACCAGATCATTTATTTTTAGTTGCTGGCTGAGGGTCAATTATTGACCTGGAAACAAAGAAGGACTCACTCCTGATCTTTGAAATAGTGTCATGGGATCCTTTCTGTAAGAGGGCAGTGAGTCTGTAAATCAAAACCTCTAATAGTACAGCACTCCATGGGGCATAAACCCAAATTATATGCTTAAGATGCTGGAGTGGTACTCAAACACACTTGGACTTTCCAATTCAGATGTGAGAGAGGGACCACTGAACCATGGCTGAGACCATTCCAACTCCCAATGTTTAGTTCAACTTGTGTGAAATGGGAAAAGTACACAAGAGATCATAGTTTTAATTCTAATGATCCAGTTGAGCTTCAGTAACTGAGCTTAAATAATTTAGAATTTTGCTATCTGGTTATGAACATCAAGGACATTCAGTTGGAATACAGCTATCTCCTTGCCTCTTCTCTGCCCAACTCAACTGTAATCCAAGTGAACATTCATGCTTCGATCAGATGTGCACATCAAGATTCAATTTAAGCAAAGTTGGGTGTTTTGTAACACACAAAAAGACTATTAACATACTTTCAGAATAAACTACAAGCTTATGTAGTGCACTGCAATGGAACAGAAAGTGTAATTCGCATTGTTGAGTGGAAATCAATATTATGTAATCTTAGCAGAGGTTATGTATGGGACTGACAAAAATGTATGTTCAATCACTGGGAAGTCTAAATAAATAGAAGATAATCACTAATAAATCCCAAAAGGAAATTCAGGAGAAAACATTTTCACCTAGAGAGTGGTTGGCATGTGAAACCTGCTACCTCAGTAGTTGAGAAAACTAGCATAGATTAAAGGAAAGTTGGACAAACATATCATTTGGGCCAAATAGCCCATTTCTGTGCTATGCGAATTTGATGTAAATTCTATGTAAATGTTATGCTCTGTGGAAATTGATTAGGTCAGTAGGCTGAGTAGATATATTCAGAGAGAACTGAAGGCAGGAGCTATTTCACATGGAATAATTTTCTAAGAATGCATTGACGGCAAGGAACCTTGGCCACTGCCAATTGACAGAAAATTGTGGAAATTGCTTTAGAATTTTACTTTATAAGTAAAATCCCATAAGGGACCTTATCTGTAATTTTTTTTGTTCTAAAGTTTTTGCAATGGCAGATTCATAAGGGTACTTATGGAACATGACTAATTACAAAAGGTTACATTCTACATTAGTCTAAGCTGAGTTCATTTCAGATCTTTCCTCAGTTCTGCCTCGTTTCAATAATCAGAACGGGGTCACTTTCTTCACAAAAGTATTTTTCTATTTTGCAAGGGGGTAGAGACACTTAGATCTCAATTATGTCAGGTACATATTTGACATAATAATGTATTGTATGTTCCAGCAGGAACACACAATACATACTGGGCAGCACGGTAGCACTGCTGCTTTGCAGCTCCAGGGATCTGGGTTCGATTCCCGCCTCGGGTCACTGTCTGTGTGGAGTTTGCACATTCTCCTCGTGTCTGCGTGGGTTTCCTCTGGGTATTCCGATTTCCTCCCACACTCCAAAGATGTGCGGGTTAGGTTGATTGGCCATGCTAAAATTGCCCTTTAGTGTCCTGAGGTGCGTAGGTTAGAGGGGATAGCGGGTAAAATATGTAGGGGGATGGGGCGTGGGTGGGATTGTGGTCAGTGCAGACTCAATGGGCCAAACGGCCTCTTTCTGCACTGCAGGGTTTCTATGATTCTGTGATAATCCTATGCAATCCTTCCTAAGTAAGTGTTCACTTGTGAACAAGGCCCCTGTCATCTGTGAGGTTGTGAATGATTACATCAGCATTAAGAGTCTGACAAAAACTTGGCTGAGGGAGGATAATACCTTCACCCCAATAAAGCCCCCCACCCCCCACCTGACTAATCTTCTATTACTTGCCCCACCTAGACTCACCACCTTGGTGGGGTTGAGGCTCTTATCAGCTTTCCCCAACTTTTCTCTGTTTCCTTCTCCTCCTTCCAGCATCATCCCTTGTTCCACCTTTATAGTTTTTTATTTAAAATTCTCATTTACTACCATCATTGACGTACAATAAATATTTTCTCACTGAGGTATCTTCACTTCTTTCCCCTCTCAGCCTTTACACTGAGTGACTTCTTGTCCCTGGTAATTTCCATCTCAACTCACCGGGCGAGATCTTCTGTCCTCCCCTCCCACTCCCCATGGCATCTTTCTTGGAGGTGGAAGCAGCTTGCTATTCGCTGCTGGTGGGATGTCCTGGTCCCAATGGCATCCTTGGCATTTTGAGTGGCTTGCCCATCCCACCAGTGGGGAACTGCCACTGGAAGAATCTCCCAGTGAGAATGGCTGGAGAATCCTGCCCATCATGTTCTCTCTCCTCAGTTTCATTGCCGTCCTACCCTCTCGATAATCTCCCCCTCCTTATAAATTTCCCTACCCATATACACTGCCACCCTCTAGACCGTGCCCTTTCATGTCATCTCACAAGGTCTACTGTCATGCCAATCACAGTAAGACCATTTCTGATCACTTCCTCTCCACTCACATCTCCATTAAACCCATTTCTCACTCTCTCAGCCTAGTTATTGGTTTCTGGTACGACCCTCACCTCCTCTCCCTGAAGACTGATTGTTGCAACCTTGATGCTGATATACCAGACAACCGGTTTATCCAACCACTGCCAAATCCGACTGGACAATATAAAGCACTATATCATCCTCTACCAAAACTGTTCACAATCCCTGCATCATGTGGCTTCTTTGTCTCTACTGTAAACCATCCATCTCTCGTCATTTCCTTCTCCAACAATAAGTGCAAGGAGCTTACGGATGTTTCTTTCACTAAGATTGAGATTATCTGTTCAGCTATTTTCCACTTATCCACCAGGGCAAAGTTCCTGTAAAGCATTCCCTTACCCTAATCCCAAACACACATCTTTAGTTTCTTTCCTATCTCCCCTCATGCCTTCTCCCAGTTTAGTTCGTCCGTAAGACTTACCTGTTACTCTCTTGACCCTATCCCACAAAATTGCTGACCACCTAACTTCCCCTCCTGGTTCCTATGTTAACCAATACTATTAAATCTTCTTTAAAATCTGCCATCATCGTCCCTTTTCCTAAAAGGACAGCAATGACTTTTCTGTCTTTTACTGCAGACCCATCTTTCTTTCCAAAGATCCTGAACTGCAGTCTCTTCCCAAATTCTTGCCCATTCTCCCTGTAGAACTCCATGCTAAACTGCATTCAATCATGTGCTGGTCCTGTATGTCAATAGTATATTTGCTGTATCAGTTCTGCAATTGTCTTGATGGGGAAAGGGTTGCACATGCAGCGAGCTCCCTTTCCAAAGTCTGCTTGTGCTAAAGACTGAGCAGGAATGCTCTGTAAATTACCTTTTTGCTCAAAGAACATCAAGACATCAGCTTCAGTTTGTATTCGTGGATAGAACTCTGGCTAGGTCAGATGGGAAACTCTATTTCTCCTGGACGAACCAGTGTTGCTTGTTTTCATTTCACACACCATGGCACTGAGTGAAACATGCTTATTATTGTAACGTCATTTCTCAGAAGTCAGGAATTGTATTATTGTTGTGACATAAAATACCCAATTCACTTCTTCAGAATTGTGAACTATTTATCTGCATTTCCTTTTCCCCTTCTCCATAGAATTCATAGAAATCATAGAATCATACAATTCAACCCACCTAGCCTGTACCGATTCTCTGAAACAGCATCATACCCAGGTCCTCTCCCCTGACCTATTCTCATAACACCACACATTTACCATGACTAATTCACCTAACCTGCATACCTAAGGACACAAAGGAACAATTTTGTATGGCCAATCCACCGAAACTGCTCATCTTTGAACTGTGGGAGAAAACCAGAGCACCAGAGGAAACCCACAGAGACATGGGGAGAACATCCAAACTCCACAGTCACCCAAAGCTAGAATCAAACTCAGGTTCCTGACACTGTGAGGAAGCAATGCTAACCACTGTGCCATATCTTCTTTTCCTTCTACCTTGCTTCTTTTACTCTTGGTCATTGTTCGGTGGGTAGCATCCTCTTGCTTTTTAGTCAGAGAGTTATGGGTTCAATCACTATTCCAGGCACATCAAGTAATCTAGTAATCACAGTGCCGTAAGGAGGAAATGTTACTATATCGGAAGGGATGTTAAATCAAGGTCCCATTTACCTGCTCTGGTGGATGTAAAAGATCTCATGAAGCTATTTTGAAGAGAAACAGGGGAGTTCTCCTGGGCTCACAGGTGACTAAAACCAGTTCAGCAGGCCACTCCGGCTTTAAAGGTCAGACAGTCACTGATATATTTCTCCTCAGATTTCCTCCCCGAGAAACCACCTCACTGCCAGCTGACATCTCTCTCTGTGTCTTTTCCCCAACAACAATCCATCCACTAACACAAAGAGATGGATGACAAGTTAATCTAGTGCCTATGTTTCTTATGGTTGCCAAAGAACAATGATCTCCTACAATGTTGTTATGGGGATCTATACCAACCCATAACGATTGAAACAGGCAGACAAATCCTTGGTTTAGTGTTCGGAAGACAGTGTCTCCAGCAAAGTGAGAAATGCTATGGGATTCTTTTTTACTTGTCAGGCGGGCCTTTGATTTAACATTTCATCTGGTTTTGGGAGGGGGGGGTGCAATATTAGAATAGAGCTATCAGTATTTTACTGCTGAGGACAAATTTGCTCATGTTCTTAATTGTAGTCCATTAACCCCTGCCCTTCAATCTGAGATTACCATCATATAAAGCATAATGCATAATACCTGACTCTCTGACATTTCCCATCAATTTAAACATTATAAATAACTGTGTTAAGCCTCAATTGGAGTAATGTAGACATTTCTGGGCAGCACACTACAGGAAAGATGGAAAGGCCTTAGGAAAGGTACAAGAACGTTTACCAGGATATTATCGTGGAATTCTCAAATCATAGAATCCCAACACTGAGGAAGGAGGCCATTCAGCCCATCGAGCCTGCACCAACTCTTACCCAGGCTTACACCGTAACTCCACATATCTACCCTGATAACCTTTATATCTTGGGACACTAAGGGGCAATTTAAAGTTTTTTTTAGATTTTATTTATTAGTCACAAGTAAGGCTTACATTAACATGAAGTTACTGTGAAATTCTCCTACTTGCCACAGTCCGGTGCCTGTTCAGGTCAATGCACTTCGCCAGCACGCCTTTCAGAATGTGGGAGGAAATCGGAGCACCCGGAGGAAACCCACGGGGAGAATATGTAGACTCCACACAGACAGTGACCCAAGCCAGGAATCGAACCCGGGTCCCTGGCGCTCTGAGGCAGTAGTGTTAACCACTGTACCGCCATGATGAGGGGCTTCAGTTATGAAGAACAAGTTTGGAAAAGTTGGGCCTATTCTCCTCAGAAGATAACCTGAGAGAGATTTTCACGAAGATGAGAGGTTTAGGTGGAGAATATAGTGGAAAAATTATTCTCTCTGATAAGTTGGCCAACAACCGGAGATTTAAAATCAGCGGTAAAAGGTCTGAGGGAAGGTGGAAATTTTTTTCACTTGAAAGTTGTGGATATCCAGAACATTCTGCCTGAAAAGACAGTGGAAACAGTTTTCATAAATAATTTTAGAAACCAGCTAGACAGGTTGTTGAGGATGACGAAATTTCAGGGTTACAGCCAAAAAGAGGGCATATCTAAGTGTCACTTTCAAAGAGCTAGCAGAATCGCAATGGGCTGAATAGCCTCCTTTTGTACTGTACGTTTTTAAGATTCTATGGAACTCAGCTTTCAAATAGACACGATTTATGTCTCTGCTCTTCTGAAACGTGAAGCCCAGTTTCCTTATCCACTTATCAGTTCAGCTGACAGATTGACTGGGCTGAGTTACTAACTTGTTAGCATCTTATTCTTGGGAATTAAACAACTTAATTACTCCCAGCCATTATCCAGACCGACCAAAACATAAAAAGAGGACAAACAGGGCTAGGTATGCATGACAACCAGCAAGGTCAGTCCACTGAAAGCTAAATTTGTGCAATTCCAAATGGAGAATCATAGGCTTTTTTAGAATCGCTACAGTGCAGAAGGAGGCCATTCAGTCCATCGGGTCTGCACCAATAATTCCACCCAGGCCCTATCCCCATAACCCCACATATTTATCCCACTAATCCCTAACCTATACATCCCGGGACACTAAGGGGCAATTTAGCATGGCTAATCAACCTAACCCACACATCTTTGGACTGTGGGATGAAACCGGAGCACCTGGAGGAAACCCACGCAGACACAGGGAGAATGTACAGACTTCACACAGACAATTACCAAGGCCAGGAATCAAACCCAGGTCCCTGGACCCGTGAGGCAACAGTGCCAACCACCATGCCGCCCCAAAATTTGACACTGAGCCAGCCGGGAGTCGAACCTGGAATTTTCTGATCCACAGTCAGACATGTTATTCATTGTGCCACTGCCCCTTACGGGGTGCCAACCCTCCAGGATTGCCCTGGAGTCTCCAGGAATTGAAGATGTACAATCAGCGCATTATAAAAAAAAAGTTTAAAAAAAGCAATGAAAGGGGGGGAAAAAAAAACCAAGGTTGTTTGTCTGACAATCAAGCATCATCCAATTGAATAAGGAGTCTTTATTTTCCAATTGCTGTAGAAACGTGGTGAGTCACATAGATGAATGTGTTGACCAACTAATGGCTGGGGGCAAGTCATGTGCTGAAACCTCCAGGAATACATTTAATCACAGCTTGCAAGTCTGTTGGCTTAAGGCTAATTGTAGCAAATATTTCGAGTTTGAAATACATTCTTTCTTTCTTTTCTGCTGTGTGCCACAGATACTGAGCTAGAAGATTCACTATTAGATTGATTGCAAGCTTTGTAAAAGATCTGGACAAATACCTCGCCACTACTGGGACTGTGCTTGTCATTGTGCTCCATAGGTAACCACCCAGGAAAGGCTGCATACAGTGATGAATCATAAAACAGTTCTGGGTCAGAGGGCATAGGCAGGAAACTACCTGCACTAGGCTCTATTCAAAGTTAGATCAATACTTAAACAACAGAATAATTTTTTAAAAAGAATTTAATCATCAACAACAGTATAATCTTCAAGGCTAAATTGCTACAGTTCCAGTATGAACAGTTTCAAGTCACATGATTCTCCTCATCCTTAAGGTTAGGGTAGAGAGCTTGATATCTGTGATATGAGAGATTCTAGTTGGCAAGTTTTATCCACCACATCTTTTAGTTAGGAATGAACAGGAATGCCTCTACTTTCTCAGGAGACTTTCTCCAGATGTCCACTATGATTCTCATCAGCTTTTACAGATGCACCAAAGAAAACATCCTTTCTGCATGTATCACCTTTCTGCTGTGTACGGCTCCTTCTCTGACCAAGACCACAAGAAACAACAATGTTAAGCCTCTCCACTGCAGTCCCGTAATAAAAGATGATGCACATCCAACTTCATCCTCTTTACAACTTCACATACACATACCCCAACCCTAACCCCTTTATGTATCCTGGTGAGCACTATTAAACAATTAACATACAAATTAGGTCTAAAGTGGAAGGTTGCAGTTAACCCATTCCTAATATACAAACAGTTGTGAATGAAGCCCAGGCCATTACACAAACTAGCCTCACGTTCATTGACTGTCTACATTTCCCACTGCCTCAGAAAAGCAGCCAGCATAACTGAGGATCCCACACACTCTGGACATTCTCTCTTCCACCTTCTTCCATCAGGAAAAGGATACAAAAGTCTGAGGACATGTACCAACCAATTCAAGAACAGCTTCTTCCCTACTGCCATCAGGCTTTTGAACCTTATATTAAGTTGATCTTTCTCTGTACCCAAGCTATGATTGTAGTACTACATTCTGCACTATCTTCTTTCCTTCTCTATGAATGGTATATTTTGTCTGTATAGCACACAATAGACAATACTTTTCACTGTGTGCTATTACATGTGACAATAAATCAAATCAAAAAAGGCCATTCAGCACTTGAGGCTTGTTCTGCCATCCAGTTACCTCATTGCTGCTCTATATCTTACACCCACAGCTTGTGATGCAAATCAATCTCAGAAATGTCCCAAATTCTCATTAAAGCATTTCCAATTGATTGCTAGCTTGTTCTACTTTTGCTGGCAAAAGTACACCTTGAGTAATAGGTTTAGAGGAATGATTTAACACTCTGTTTTAATTTTTTTTATGGCTGATTGATAGTCACACAAGCAAAAGATGGCTAAACAAAAGCCGTAATCGATCAGCTAACAATACATTTGAAATACTTCACTGAAAAGCTCAAAGCTGCAGAAAATTGGCTTTATTTTCACTTCAGACTTTGTTTAATTATTTTGCATCTCTTTTTCAACCATTGTGATTGATTCAGGGATGTATTTACTTCCAATTCTCAGCATTGGAGCTTTTAGTTCATACATTTCATTGATGCGTGGAAAGGATTCAGGGCTTCCAAACTATGGTGGACCTTGACTTTCTGTTGACCTTAACTGGTAGCTAGCCAAGTACCAAAAGAATGCAACATTGAATTCCCAAGAAGCGAATTCATGGACTTACCACCTGTCCACTGAAATTGACCAAGGGATTTGACAGGGAACACAGAGGAAGCAAGTGATGTGGTTCAAATGGAAACATAGAAAATATGGAATATTTACAGGACAGAAGGAGGCTATTTGGTCCATTGTCTATCTTTTAGGGCAAACCAAATAAACTAACTCAAATTAACTCAGAGACCAAGTAAAAGGCCCATTGTGTCTATGCTGGTAAAAAGAATTTCCCAGCCTAACCCAAGCTTCTGTGTTAATGGCATTTTAATTGTGCTTAATTGGCTGCAGGTGCTGGACATTAATTGGGGATTAACCCACATCCCTATAAATAGATACAGGTTGAAATTGTGGTTTTTGGGGTTAGGAAGTGGATGTTTGTAACATGTAACTCAGTAAAACTGGATAAAGTTTGGTTTCAGTTCTATCTTTCACTAACAGGTTTTCTGGGCTAAAACCTAATTGCACAGAATGGTTGCCTAAAGGTGAAGGTTGGCAGCTTAGAAAAAAGACCAACTGAAAATTACAATCTGAGTAGCCATTGTGCAAAATGGCAGAAAGCAAGTGTGAATTTTTGGACAATCTCCTTCCACTCCACCCACTTCCTTTAAATAAAATGTGTTGCTATGGCCACCTGCTTAGATCCTAACCATGCCTATCTTTCTGTGGGATATGTAAAATATTCCTTTTTCCAATGGGACTGTCCAGCGGAGATATTTAAACCTGTAACTTTACCAGACCAGCATTGTATGTCCTGAAGTGAAGACGACCTGATTGTGAGCTATCAGAGTGGCCTTTTCCCTTGGTACACAATAGTGCATGTTGGAAACTGGCCTTTGGCTGAATTACTACATTGGCGATGAGGCAAAAAAAGGAAAATTTATTTTTTCCTCCATCTTTCGTTCCAAGCAACCTCCAAACATCAAGAATCTCTCCTGTTTCAAAAAAAGGCCATTATACTCTTCTGGGAAACGCAAGGCCTATAAAACCAATGGGGAAGACTGGGCACAGTACACTGAGTACGTATGTTACTCTTTCTGTGCTAAAACCATTGAAGGAGAAGAAAAGGGAAAAAAAATGATATTGCTAACAGTATGTGGGGTGCCACCCATGGATTTCCCTCCAGAGTGGCGTGGTGAGACGTCAATGAGAATTCCCACTGACCGGCAGGACCAGAGAATCCTGCTGCTAGCAAACAATGCGCCATCTCTTGCCAGTGGAAACACACAGCTGTGAGGCCGGAGAATCTCACTCTATACTTTGGAAGAGACAGGTAGAAATCTGTGAATTGTATATTAATAAGGCTCCAATGTACCCCAACAGTGGACACTTGCTGGGGATTCATTTGAATCCCAATAAGGAGATTTGCATTGTGTACAGTATGGAGTTTTCTCTCTAGATTCTTTTGCACACAAAATCTGTCACACTGACGAGTTGGGGCTTGATAGTGCCAACAACACTGGCTCCACAGAGTCTGGGACACGCCTCGATCTTCAATATTAAACACTACTCTACTCCCCCCTCCCACAGACACAGAGGACTCCTCCACGAGCACCAGAACAACCCCTCCTACTGCATCCACTCCCCCGCAAGTGCTGGGGCAACCCACATGCACAGGGCAACCCCCCTCCCACATAAGGAGAAACCAGATTGCCAGATTGACACTGCCAGGATGACAGTGCCAGCGAGCAGTGAGGCATGTTGCTCTACCCCCAGGGAGCGATACTTACCCTTCCACCCAGCAGGCTCCCCTCGACAGCTTTTTGAACACCTGGTATAAACCTCGTCAACATGACAGGGAAATTCCTTACCTAGGGTATTAAAATGTCGGAGAAGTTTTTTAAGTCCTTTTTAATTTATTTAAATGAGGTCCCACCCTTTTCTGGGTAGGAATCTCAATAGGTCACTGGTGAGGGATAGGGAAAATCTGAGAACAAGATCCAACTGTTGGGATTTTGGTTTCCGAAGTGTCACAGGATTTTCCACTGGTGTCGCCATTTTCACCTGCGCCAAAGCTGGTAGAAAATCACCCGCCATGGACTGAATTGGACGGCACGGTGGCATAGTGGTTAGCTCTGCTGCCTCACAGCGCCAGGTACCCAGGTTCAATTCCAGCCTTGGGTCACTGTCTGTGTGGAGTTTGCACATTCTCCCCGTGTCTGCATGGGTTTCCTTTGGTCACTCCACTTTCCTCCCACACTCCATTAGGTTGATTGGTCATGCTAACTTGATCCTAGTGTCAGGGGGATTATCAGGGTAAATATATGGGGTTATGGGAAAAGGGCCTGGGTGGGATTGCAGTCAGTGCAGACTGAATGAGCCGATTGGCCTCATTCTGCACTGTAGGGATTCTATGATTCTGTGAAGCAGTGGTTGTTGGATTAGGAGATATCTGCTTGCAATGGCGTAATTCTATAAGTGTATAAAGATCAGCTCCAGTTTTATCCATCACAACTGGTTTTTCTGGAATGCACATCTTGGTCACAACCCTGTAGGTTTCAACACTTCAAATACAGATGCAAATATTTTAATCCCTGTGATGGTGCATCCTTGCAAAAGAACCTCACCCACTACACTCCTCGACTGAGTGAAATATTTAAGTCTGTACCATTTGCAGGTCAGATCTTTCACGGGAATTTCACAGTGCAGCCAGTCATACAAAAGGAATGGCTGGAGATCTCTCTGCATTTGATTATGGATTCTAAGCTTCATGGTATAAACAGAATGGGAAAAATATCTAGCATTCCTGCATAGTGTAAAGAATTAAAAAAGTTTAAAAGTTTATTTATTAGTCACAAGTAGGCTTACATTAACACTGCAATGAAGTTACTGTGAAAATCTCCTAGTCGCTGCAAACCGGCGCCTGTTCAGGTACAATGCGGGAGAATTTAGCATGGTTGATGCACCTAACCAGCACATCTTTCGCAGTGTGGGAGGAAACCCACGCAAACAAGGGGAGAACGTACAGACTCCACACAGACAATGACCCAAGCCGGCAATCGACTCGGGTCCCTGGCACTCTGAGGCAGCAGTGCTAACCACTGTGCCACCTTCTATGAGTTTGTGTGAATGCTGGATAAGAACAACATCAGGTTGGGATTAGATGCCGCCCTTGGTTGAATATCCTATTGATGTTAACTGACAATTGTGTAAGATACATTCTGTGTCGCTAATATGTGAGCATGTATAAGAAAGTGTCTGTTTGCATGACTGTGCAGGAAGGTCTGTGTGTGTATATATGTATAACTGTGTGTGTGTGTGTGTGTGTGTGTGTGTGAATGTATGCATGAGAGAACATTGCATGTTTATCGTCATATATCTAAATGCACGAGAGAATGTATTTATTTCGGAATTTATGTGTGTCTAAAACTATTGTCATTTCTCTTCCTGCATCTACTGATACACAAGTCAGACTTTCATCTGTTCCATAGCAAAATCTTTCTTGGAACAGGTCTGTCGCCAGAGGCTTATTGCTTAAGAGGCGCCACTCCACATAAAACATGGATGAATAGGAGTCTCTCCCAATTTTACAGCCAGCTATTGTGTATTTGGAAGGATTTTGCAGGTTTGACACTCAACCTGTTTTGCCGCATTATGAACCATCAAGTCCTGAGATGGGATTCAAACCCAGAGCTTCTGGCTCAGAGGCAAGTATTCTACCCACTGTAGCACAAAATCTCCATCATTTATAACTGTACAGGTGTGTCGGAATGTGCATGCATATGAGTGTGAAAGCATCAATGTATATAATGGTATAAACATGTACGTGTGCAGAAAAAGTGTGAGAATGAGTGCAACTGTGAGAGAGAATGTGTGTGCACATTTGAGTGTCTGCATATAATTATAGTGTGCATGTGTCAGAATATGTATATATGTATGAGTGAGTGTGCATAACTGTATGTATGTGTGTGTGAGAATGTGTGTATTACTGTATAAATGTGCATGTGTGTATGTGTTTATATATATATGTGTATCTGAGTATGACAGTGCAAACTGTTTCTGATCCATTCCACATAGCTGGGGTTTACTGGGCTCACAGACGCACGCACGCACACACACACACACACACATGCACGCACGCACACACACATACACTCTCACATGCTCTCTCATGTACTTATATATAGACACACACACAGTTAGATACACTTATATGCCCATTCATACACACGGAATACTGAGAATGTGTGCAATACTGTATAAGTGTGTATGTGTATAATTCTGTAAGTGTGCATGTGTGTGAATGTGTATATGATTTGTGTATCTGAGTGAGTCTATAACTGAGTGTTATATATGGGAATGAGTGAGAATGTAAATATGTGTAAAAGTGCAAGAATGTGTGTGTGTGTAGAAGTGTACGAACGGGTATATAAGTGTGTCTAACTGTTGGTTAGCCTCCCAGATTACCTGGATCCACTACAGTTTGCCAATCACCACAACAAGTCCACAGCAGATACCATTTCCCTGGCCCTGCACTCAACCCTGGAACACCTAGATAACAAGGACACCTATGTCAGATTCCTATTTATTGACAACAGCCCAACGTTCAATACTATTATTCGTACAAAACTCATCTCCAAACTCTGTGACCTGGACCTCGGCTCCTCCCTTTGTGACTAGACCCTCAACTTCCTAACTCGCAGACCACAACCAGCAAGGACAGGCAGCAACACCTCCTCCATGATTATCCTCAACACCAGTCCCCACACGGTGGTGTTCTCAGCCCCCTACTATACTCCTGTACACTTCTGACTGTACGGCCAAATTCCCCTCCAATTCGAATTTCAAGTTTGCTGACAACACCACACTAGTGGGTTGGATCTCAGCAATGACAAGACAAAGTACAGGAATGAGATAGAGAATCTGGTGACCTGGTGTGATGACAATAATCTCCCCCTCAATGTCAACAAAATGAAGGAGATTGTCATCAACTTCAGGAAGTGTAAAGGAGAACATGCCCCTGTCTACATCAATGGGGACAAAGTAGAAATGGTCGAAAGCTTCAATTTTTAGGTGTCCAGATCACCAACAACCTGTCCTAGTTCCCCCCAAGCTGACACTATAGTTAAGAAAGTTCACCAACGCATTTACTTTCTCAGACGATTAAGGCAATTTGGCATGTCAGCTACACCTCTCATCAAATTTCACAGATGCACTATAGAAAGCATTGTTTCTGGTTGTATCGCAGCTTGGTATGGCTCCTGCTCTGCCCAAGACCTCAAGGACCTACAAAAGGTCATGAATGTAGCCCAATCCATCACATAAACCAGCCTCCCATCCATTGACTCTGTCTACACTTCCCACTGTCTCCGCAAAACAGCCAGCATAATTAAAGACCTCATGCATCCCAGACATTCTCTCTTCCATATTCTTCCTTTGGGAAAAAGACACAAAAGTCAGAGGTCACGTACCAACTGGCTCAAGAACAGCTTCTTCCCTGCTGCTATCAGACTTCTAAATGGACTTACCTTGCATAAGTTGATCTTTCTCTACACCCCAGTTATAACTGTAACATTACATTCTGCACTCTCTCATTTCCTTCTCTATGAATGGTATGTTTTGTCTGAAGGGCGTGCATGAAAAAATACTTTACACTATATTAATAGATGTGACAATAATAAATCAAATCAAAGTATGTGAGTGTGAGTGTGTGTACATGTATATCTAACTGTGTATATGTGACTGTGTATATAAGTGTATCTAACTGTGTGTATATCAGTGTATATATAAGTGTATTTAACTGTGTGTGAGTGTGTATATATGTGTATATCTAACTGTGTGTATGTGAGTGTGTGTATATAAGTGTATCTAACTGTGTGTATGTGAGTATGTGTATATAAGTGTATCTAACTGTGTGGGAGTGTGTATGTAAGTGTATGTGAGTGTGTGTATGTAAGTGTATGTGAGTGTGTGTATGTTAATACCTGTGTGTGTATGTTAATACATGAGTGTGTGTATGTTAATACATGAGTGTGTGTATGTTAATGTATGTGAGTGTGTGTATGTTAATGTATGTGAGTGTGTGTATGTAAGTGTATGTGAGTGTGTGTATATAAGTGTATGGAGTGTGTGTATATAAGTGTATGGAGTGTGTGTATATTAGTGTATGGAGTGTGTGTATATAAGTGTATGGAGTGTGTGTATATTAGTGTATGGAGTGTGTGTATATAAGTGTATGTGAGTGTGTGTATATAAGTGTATGTGAGTGTATGTATATAAGTGTGTGAGTGTGTGTATATAAGTGTATGTGAGTGTGTGTATATAAGTGTATGGAGTGTGTGTATATAAGTGTATGTGAGTGTGTGTATATAAGTGTATGGAGTGTGTGTATATAAGTGTATGTGTGTGTGTGTATATAAGTGTATGGAGTGTGTGTATATAAGTGTATGGAGTGTGTGTATAAAAGTGTATGGAGTGTGTGTATATAAGTGTATGGAGTGTGTGTATATAAGTGTATGTGAGTGTGTGTATATAAGTGTATGGAGTGTGTGTATATAAGTGTATGTGAGTGTGTGTATATAAGTGTATGTGAGTGTGTGTATATAAGTGTATGGAGTGTGTGTATATAAGTGTATGTGAGTGTGTGTATATAAGTGTATGGAGTGTGTGTATATAAGTGTATGGAGTGTGTGTATAAAAGTGTATGGAGTGTGTGTATATAAGTGTATGGAGTGTGTGTATATAAGTGTATGTGAGTGTGTGTATATAAGTGTATGGAGTGTGTGTATATAAGTGTATGTGAGTGTGTGTATATAAGTGTATGGAGTGTGTGTATATAAGTGTATGTGAGTGTGTGTATATAAGTGTATGTGAGTGTGTGTATATAAGTGTATGGAGTGTGTGTATATAAGTGTATGTGAGTGTGTGTATATAAGTGTATGGAGTGTGTGTATATAAGTGTATGGAGTGTGTGTATATAAGTGTATGGAGTGTGTGTATATAAGTGTATGGAGTGTGTGTATATAAGTGTATGTGTGTGTGTGTGTATATAAGTGTATGGAGTGTGTGTATATAAGTGTATGTGAGTGTGTGTATATAAGTGTATGGAGTGTGTGTATATAAGTGTGTGATTGTGAGCCCAGCTATGTGAAAGGTAGGCGTGGAATGTATCAGAAACAGTTTGCAGCAGGGGGATTGGCTCCCGGTGCCGCACGTGGTTTCACAGCTGATTTCCTGTGGCAATGTTTATGTCAGTTTCCAGAAGCGATCGGTGAACATGAAACCCTGAAAGGGAGAGAGAGGGAGAGGGGAAAACACTGGCTCCAAGCGGAGATGGCCGAGTCCAACGCCATCCCGGTGCAAGACGAGAACAACTGTCCCATCAAAGTGGACCACGACCGCAAGAGGAGACAGTTCGAGGTCCGGCTGAACGGTAAGCAGCGGAGATCCTCTCCCTGTGTTTCTCACCTTTGTTTTCAACCGAAGGGAGATTATACTCCTTAAAAGGGCAAACGCTTTCTCTGACAAACACCTACCTCATTCCACAAAGCAACCAACAGTATCCTGCGTTGGGGACTTTAGGGCTTTTATTGCACAAAAATGTTTAGACACCTTGTTTTTACCAAGCTATTTATAACCCCATTGGGCCGAAAGGTTAACCCTTTATTTGCTCCCTCTCTGTTGTTTCCTAATTTGACTCCTGCCCTCGCACTCTCTTTATGATGCCCCCGCAGAATTGCCCCTCGCTCCCGGTCCTTGGAAAGGGGGGTTTACTGTGTTCCTGATGTTGGTGTGACCTTTTCCCTAATTCGGTGCAAAAGTCCAACCTGCGCACAGTGCCTTTGAAGTAGACTTCCTTCTTGGCCTGTGTCTACTGCATTGTCAAGTTATGCAAAAGTTTAAACCACACGCCCGTGCCTGGGAGATCCTGCCCTGTGAACCAAATGTGAGCTCAGGTAGGTGTCAGGGGGGTGTTGCTGGATGGGGTGGGGAGGAGGAAGAGGACCTGGTTAGCGGAATAAGCTGAATTATACAGGCAGTAGCGGATATCCAAACCGTGACCTGGTCCCAGGAGGCTCCTGTTGGGGTACAACTCCTATCCCCCTCCCCCCAAAGACTCCAACAAGTGGTGCTCGAGGGGGTGGGGGGGCATCTGTCGCTGCAGAATATGGGGTTGGGGAATGGGGGTGAAGGAGGAACATCATAGCTCCGGCCCTCACCCTGCACGTACCCCCTTCCTGCAAGAGGCTCAGTGGATAGTCGTCAGGTAGAAGGGACTCTGAATGATCTTTATCTCATCTGTCTGTCCGATCTGTAGAGTGCTGAAACTAATCTACAGACCAAGTCTGAACAACTTCCAGTTTCTGACACCTTTCGAAATAGCAGCATGTCCCAAAGGTGCTTCGGATGAGTGTACTCAGGCAAAAACAAAATTGACACTGCCAAAGGAAGTGGGTTTACTTTTAATCCTTTCACAGGATGTGGGTGTCACATTAGTGACATGAATAACTAAAAGCTGGATTTAGAGAATGCCGAGAAAGCTGGAAAAGGGGATGTCTTTCAGGAAAGAATTCCAGATGTGAGGCCCGTTTGGCTGTGATCATGGCTGCTGCTGCTGCTGGGACAAAGGAATTGGGGGAATGCTTCAGAATTAGGGGCTGCAGGGTCACTCGAATGTTGCAGGGCCAGAGGAGGATACAGAGATGAGGAGGAGTGAGATCTCAAGGATTAGAAATTGAGGATGAAACCTTTTCAGTTGAGGTCTTAGTGCAGATTGCTGAGCACAAGCGTGGTGGGTAAATTGGATATAGGTCTGAGAGGGCACAGGACTTCGGTTCAATTCACCTTTACAGAGGGTGGAGGATGAGACCTGATAGGGGAATATTGGAGTGGTTGAGTCTGGAAGTCATCGATAAGGGTTTGATGGATGATGATGGATGGAGGCAGCAGACAAGATGGGTAATGCAACATCTTTGTGATTGAGAGATGCCACTTTGAAATAGGGTGCCTAGGTTGGTGTCAGTCTGAGATAGTAACTGGTGTGAGGGCTGAAATTTACAGCTAAGTAACACAATTTGTGTACCTGTGGGTGTTGCATGTGAGAAGCTCAAGTGACTCGGAATGGCAAAATAAAGTCATTTCATCAGAAACTATTTCGTGATATTTGATGCGCCCCTGATGTATTTCTGGGAGACATGATAAACTTTTGTATAAATACAGGTTCTTCCTTTTAAAACACTATCAGCAGCACATAGACAGCAGAGACAATGGGTAGCAGGCTGTAATGTTGTTGCTACATGGTGATATCAGAGTTACAGATTGAAGCCACTGGAGACTCTGAGGATAAGGATTCAGAGTGATTGGGTACTGAATTCACATGCACCATCCTCAGCCCAGCAGGTTCCCAATCTCCAACCTGCCAACACAACATAGTTAGATGTGTATCATCATCATAGGGAGAGAAAGGAGATTGAGGATGAAGCCATGCTCCTGGCACTTGTTTCATGGCGGAGTGTGGTGATCCACTTGATTTAGCTACAATGGCCCTTTGTCAAATGTAAGTCCCACCTTGGCACAGTGTGGAACTGAATCACGACTGGATCAGATAGTCAGCCAGGTCTTCTTGTCTAACTCACCATTCCCAATTCAGACTGGGAATAGACAGAAAAGGAAAGACTGACTTTCTATAGCATTTTTCACAACCTCAGGACATCTCAATGGATTTTCTATCCAATGAAGTACTTTTGAATTGTAATTACTGTTGTAGCAACCAGTTTGTCACATACATCAATGTGATACCAACAGAATAATCTGTATTTTAGTGATGTCTTGGGGAGAAATGTTGACCAGGACACTGTGGGGAACTCCCCTCTCTTCTCTGCACTAGTGACAGAAGTATCAGAGCCTCAGATTAACATCTCTTCCAAAAGACTCGCTCAGTACAGCAGTGTCACAGGTTTTGTACTCAAACCTCTGGTAAGGGAGTTAACCCTGCAATCTCCCCAAGAAGCTGTTGAGGCTGGTGGGGCAGGGGCATTGGTAGATTTTGGCAAGACCGTGGTAATAAGGAATTTGGAACCAAGGCAGATAGATGAAGCTAAGTAAAAGCAACCATGATTTAACTGAATGGCAGAACAGGCTGAAGGTGCTGAACCTATGGCAGTGCGAGCCATGGCTGACAGCTGGAAAGAAGCAATGTGTGAATCATGATCAGGAGAGGTGAGAGATATCTACATCATGGTCAAATAGTTACACGCCTTCCTGATAAGCTATGGTTCCAGGCTTCAGGTTCTCCTGGTTGATGCTTCAACTGAGCAAGGTTGCCAACTCTTCAGGATTGCCCTTCACTCTCCAGGATCTAAGGATTAAACTCCTGGTCACTGCAGCAAGCAACCCCCCCTGCACCTCTCCACTTTCCCCTTGCCACAGCAGAAAGACCTGTTGGGGAAAGGAAAGTCTGTATGTATAATTTTTTTCATTTTCTTTGAACATTTTTCTTGATTGTTGTAAAGATGTTGGAGATGGGAAAACCACTGTTTGATTGGAGATGAAGTGATAATAGCTCCAAGGATACATCCAACTAAAGTTGGCATCCCTACACTGAAGTGCCATTGTTTTGAGTGAATGGATCTGGGCCGAGGCAGTTGGAAGACTATTTGATCACAAGTGGTGGTGAATGGAAGTGGGAGTGGGATGTGATAGTGACAGCTGACCCTCCCTTTCCCTGTCCTCGTCTGATTGCTGCATATCCATACTTGGGAGAAGAGCACTATCATGCAATATGTGCCCAGTGTTACTTGTGCTCTATAGGACCTCATGCACATCAGCGAGTGAACCATGAGGACCAGGTCTCGGGTTTCCAGCTGCAGTGTGAGAGCAGCATAAGATGCCTCTCCTGTAACCCATACAGAACCAGGAAATCTCATTATGTTGGGATGGGATGTGATGTCTATTCAGGTCATGTGTTTCAGCTGAACAAGCCAATTCTCAACCGGCATATCTGGCCACAAGGGGCAGGATCATCCACAATCACACTCAGCACAAAGGAAGATGGTTGTGGTTGTTGGAGCTTAATTATCTCAGCTCCAGGATGTCACAGCAGTTGCTCAGGATGGTGTCCTTGGCCCAAACATTTTCAGCTGCTTCATCAATGACCTGGGATGACAAGTCAGTCATATGAGGAGAGACTATGTCAATTAGGATTATATTCATTGGAGTTTAGAAGAGTGAGAGGGGATTTCATAGAAACTTACAAAATTCTGACAGGGTCAATTCGTAAAGAATATTCCCAATGGTGGGAGAATCCAGAACTAGGGGTCATAGTTTGAGGATAATGGGTAAAACTTTTAGAACTGAGGTGAGGAGAAATTTCTTCACCTGGTGGGTGGTAATGTGTGGAACTCACTACCACTGAATGTAGTTTTTGCCAAAATGTTGTCTGATTTCAATAAAAAATTAGACATAGCTCTTGGGGCTAAAGGGATCAAGGGATATGGGAGAAGGGGGAATCAGGATATTGAATTTGATGATCAAGATGAATGGCTGAGTAGGCTCGAAGGGCTGAATGGCCTACTCCTGCTTCTAGTCTCTATATTTCTATGACCTTCCATCATAAGGACAGGGATATTCACAACTGACAGCACAATGTTCAGCACTATTATTGACTCCTCAGATACTGAAGCAGTCCATGCCCAAATGCAGCAAAACCTGGAGAATATGCAAAATTAGGCTCACAAGCAGCAAGTAAAATACAGACAAGTACCAGGCAATGACCATCTCCAACAAGAGAGAATCTAACCATTGCCCCTTGACATTCAATGGCATTACTGAATCCCCCCACTATCAACATCCTGGTGTTTACCATTGATCAGAAAATAAACTGGACCTGTCATATAAACACAGTGGCTACCACAGCAGGTCAGAGGCGAGGAATCCTGCGGCAAGTAACTCACCTCCTCGCTCCCCAAAACCTGTCCTCCACCTACAAGCACAATTCAGGATGTAATGGAATATTCTCCATTTGCCTGGATGAGAAGAAACTCGACATCACCCAGAACAAAGCAGTATATTTAATTGCTACCCCTTCCACAAACATTCACTCCCTCCACGACTGATGAACAGAAGCAGCGAAGTGTACCATCTACACGACGCAATGCAACAATTGACCAAGGTTCCTTGGACAGTGCCTTCCAAACCCACAACTGCAACACTCTAGAAGGACAGGAGCAGCAGATAAGCTGGAAGACCACCACCTGGACGTTCCCCTGGGGATGGGCAATAAATGCTGGCCTAGCCAGTGACACCCACACCCTGCAAATGAATTTTTTGAAAAAAACAAGGATGTGGGATCAGGAGTACAGGATTTGTTTTCTTTCTATCTCTGCTGCTGCTCTGCCTCATCATTAAGGTGTTGGACTCAAAGTGTGATGCAGCTTGATAGACAAACTGTGGCCATTCTGAATGATTGGTAACAACCTGCTCCCACCATGCTTCGAGGCAAACTTCAGAGTATCTCTGGAGTGTTTTCTTCGTCCTCCCCTAGAGAGTTTGCCAGTTGAGAAAACAGAAGACGACGGGTGACGTTTTCCAGGCATCTGGACACAGGGCCTAGTCCATGGATGTAGATTTTGTAGAAGTTTGCCTGACTGCTTATGGCATTGGCTTTAAGAAGCCTAGTATTTGGTCAGTGATCCTCCCATTGAATCCAGAGGATGTGACAGAGACTTTGCTGATGGAATTGCTGTGGTGCTCCTGTGTGGCACTGATATACAGTCCAGAGTGTAGTGGCTTCAACTGCTTTTTACATAATAAGTCTTGTTGAGTTGTGGATTTCTTTGATGCCAAACACATCCTGCCGTGGTTTGTAGAAAGCGGAGGTGGTGCTGTTGGGTCTCCGCGTAAATGGTGACTTTTTGAAAGTAGTGCACTGCCAAGATATGGTAAGTGTTCAACACTTTCCAGACTCTTTCTGTCAACATGTAAGTGGGGAGGGGGTAGAATATTTTTGACAGACAAGGGAATTAAGGGTTATGGGGAGAAAGCGGGAAAGTGGAACTGATCCACTTCAGATCAGCCATGATCTTATTGAATGGCGGGGCAGGCTCGAAGGGCTAGATGGCCTACTCCTGCTCCTATTTCTTATGTTCTTATATTGAGAGTGGCTTGCCAATCCAGAGTGGAGTGGGGGATAGATGAATTGCAATCTGCTGCAGCAGTGTAAACCAATTAGTTTCTGCACCACAATCAGCATCTGGATTAGAGTCACCAACACTCCAAAATTGGCCTGAATCCCCAGGTCTTACAGCTGGATCTTCAGGGCACTGCTGCAAGTTAATGCCAAGAGGAAAGAAACCATTGGGATAACTTTTTTTCAATACATCTGTTTATTAATATATTTGACTGGTCACGGATTAGCCTATCCAGTAGTAATGAGCAGGGCCTGGGAGAGAGAGGGTTCAGATGCATCAAACACTGGGGCCTGAGGTTGTGGGAGGAGGGGGGTCTGAACTCTGTTTTAAACTGGGTTTCTTGTCATCCAGACTGAGCCAGCAGTCAGATCGGCTTTAAAAAATCACAGCTGGAGAATTCCAATTTTTTTAAAGCCTGTATGTCGGTGTCAGGTCAGTTTCACAAGCTGCTGCGCTGCTGCTTCTGAGCTTCAGGCAGCTTCATGGTTCGATTTTCCGGATTGAAAAGCCCACAAAAGGGAATTGGGGGAGGTTAGAGGGGGTGAGGGTGTGTTAGAGGAGAGGTTGAAGTGGGAGGTTGGAGGGGATGTGGGGGGTAGGTTGGAGGGGATGTGTGGAGGGTAGGCTGGAGGGGATGTGTGGGGCATAGTTTGGAGGGGATATGGCGGGGGTTGGTTGAAGGGAGTATTAGGGGGAGGTTGGAGATGGCGTGGAGTGGGAGGGTGGTGTGGGGGGGGTAGGTTGGAGGCAGTGGGGGGAAGAGGTTGGACGGGGTATGGGGGGAGGTTGGAAATGTATGGGGGGGGGGGTTGAAGTGGGTGTGGGGGGCTTTTTAAAGCCAATCTGACTGCTGGCTCAGTCTGGATGACAAGAAACCCAGTTTAAAACACAGAGTCCAGACCCCCCACTCCCCCAGGCCCCAGTGTTTGACACATCAGTCAAGGGATAGGTTAGAGGGAATGTGGGGGTGTAGGTTGTAGAAGATGTGGGAGGAGGTTGGGGGGTGTAGGGGTGAAGATTGGAGTGGTGTGGGGGGAGGTTGTAGGGGGAAGACTGGAGGGGGTGTTGGAGGTAGGTTGGTGGGGATGTGGGGTTTAGGGTGGGGAGGTGTGGGGGCAGGTTGGAGTGGTTGTGGAGAGAACGTTGGAGAGGTGTGTGGGGTTAGGTTGGAAGGGGTGTAGGGGGAGCTTGGAGGGTGGTGGGGGTACGTTAGAAGGGGTTTGGGGTTAGAGTGGGGGATGTGGGGGTTAGGTTGCAGGGGGTGTGTGGGGGGGTTAGGTTGGAGGGAGTGTGTGGGGGGGTTAAGTTGGAGGGAATGTGTGGGAGGTTAGGTTGGAGGGGGTGTGTGGGGGAGAGGTTGGATGGAGATTGGAGAGGGTGTAGGAGGAAGTTGGAGGGGATTATGTTGCGGGGGAGGCTGTGTGTTCAAATTTCATTCTGGACAGTTGAGATGAGCTGGGCTTGTTGGCCTATGTCACCCAGAGTTAGAGGGTGCATCATGGCTGGAGTTCAGTATATTTTACTGTAAATGAAAGTTTGCTGCGAGTGGACTTTGTGAGATTGCCAGGACAGGATTACATAATGGGCTCATAGTGAATCGGTAACCTGTTTTACACTGCACACGATTCTCAAGAGTCTTTTTCATTCACTTCACTTTTGTCCTTTTAGCTACTTGCCTATTATCCCTATCTATCTTAGTGCTTTTTATGATGTTTCTGAGATATTGAAGTATTGTGATAGTGTTGTTTTGCAGAATAGATATGGAAAATATATTGTTGTATGAACAGCATTCAGCAGAGTCTGAAGACTTGCTGATCAAGAAAACAGACACAATTGTGAACTATTCAGCTTTTGTCTTCTGGCCCCTTAAAAATTGTGTTGCAAGAGACACCTGAGGCTTCCAATAATTCTCACTGACAGTGAAAACTTATGTTGTTCAATCATTCCACCTTGTTGCTCAGGAGCCATTTGATCTTTGTATCCTGGGAGATTTCTGATAAAATAGAATCCAATTAGATCCCTTGTATGAAATAATTATACTGGATAATTTCATGCACCCATGCAGGATAAAGCTTACTCCTACAAAATGGAAAAGATCTTGTGCCGCTTATCTGGGTTGCAAATCTTGAATCTTTCTCTCAAGTACAACACTACTGTCTCCATCTCCAGATGGTGCAATATGTAGAATATGTTAATGAGGGCTGAGGTAGTCAATAAAATCACTAAATAACTAATGGGATATTTCCCTGTCAAATTAGCAATATTGCACAATGCTGAGTAAAATTTGTACTTTTCTGGTTTGTTTAATAGTCACAATGGGATCACCTACACATAAATTAGCATCGCATTATATTGTTGCTGCTCTCAATATTAATGACCCATGCTGTGTATATATCGGACAATATTTGTAACCAGGTGCCAACAATGGACATTATCATTTTATCTGGATCTTTCTGTGATTGTTTGATGAAAAAGACAAAAATATCATGCATGATAAAATGGAGGGGGCCAAGGGGAAGAATCAGGGTCCTGGAAATAAGAGAAGCAGTGGGGCCCATGGTTTTTCTGTGTCTGGCCTTGTTAATGAGTCAATTCATTTTCCAATTGGCCATAAGACCGTGGAACACTGTAGGGTTGGACATATTGGGCAGCCAGTGATGAGACTGGGACAGTTGGAGGCAGGAGGTCACGTGATGAAACTTTCTGGAATGCATTCAACCTGAGCTGGCAATGCTGGCCGAAGGATCTCAGGAAGTTAGCAGGACTGAAATTTCATCATGTCGCCCAAAAGTCAAAATGTTGCAGAAAATCCTTTGACTTGCACACATGCTATGGACTTTTAAAAGCTGTTACCCATTTCCCTCGTGTGGCATCTTGTGTAGAAAATCAGTACACCTCAACTTATGACCTCAATTTTGAATTGATTCATACTATCTATCTTGATGTTTCAGTGATGTGGAGATGCCGGTGTTGGACTAGGGTAAGCATAGTTAGAAGTCTCACAACACTAGGTTACAGTCCAATAGGTTTATTTGAAATCAAGAGCTTTCAGAGCACTGCTCCCTCATCAGGTGGGTCACTGAGGAAGGACAGCGCTCAGAAAGCTCATGATTCCAAATAAACTTGTTGGGCTTTAACCTGGTGTTGTGAGACTTCTTACTGATGTTTCAGAGACAGCCAAACAGAACACTGTCTAAAAAAAGTGTTCATTACACAAGTACCAAAACTGAAAAACAAACAGGAAAAAGGTCCACTGTCATTAGTGAGAAAGATGCTACCAGTGAGATATTTTATATTGAGAAACATTGGCTGAAACACTCTCACCTCTGGGCCAGAAGCGCAGGGTTCAATTCCCATCCCCAGACTTAAGCACATAATCCAGGCTGATGCTGCAGTGCTGAAGGAGTGCTGCACCAGTAGAGGTGTTTACTTCTAACTGAGATGTTAAACGGAGATTCTATCCTGCTCAGATGAATGTTAATGATCCTATTTTGAATAAGAGCTAGGGAGTTCTCCTGTTGAGCTGGCCAATATTTATCCCTCAACCACATCACTAAACACAGAGTATCTGGCATTTAACTCCTTGCTGTTTTTCAGACCTTGCTCTGTACAAATTTGCAGCTGGATTTCCTACAGTACAATAGTGAGTACGCTTCAAAAAATACTTAATTGACTGTAAAGCACTTTCAGATGCCCTGAAGTCATGAAAGACAGCGTATAAATAGTATTCTTTTTCATCTCTGAAAAGCCAATATCCACAATGCAAAAGAACTGCAGTGTTGTGAGCAATTAGTGAAATGAGGAATGAATGAACTGACAGTGAGGGGTGCTTGCACACAGAAGGGCATACTGAAGGTGATGAGGAGTTCTTCCCTTCTGAAGTTTCAAGGTGGTTTAGAAAGATTCTGTTAATATGGGTGAGTAAATCATTGAAGTTCCCTATTGGTCAGAAGTCATTTTTATTCATTCATGACATGGACATAGCATCGCTGGCTGGGCCAGCATTCATTGCCCATTCTTGGCTGCCCTTGAGAAGGTGGTGGTGAGCTATCTTCTTGAATTGCTGCAGTTCATGTGCTGTGGGCTGACATGCCGTTAGGGAGGGAATTCCATGACTTTGACCCAGTGACTGCCAAGGATCAGAGATTTATTTCCAAGTCAGGATGATGTGTGGCTTTGAGAGGAGCTTGCCATACAGTAGAGCTACCGACACCAGATTGCCTCCGCGGCCTCTTGCCTGTACAAATGATGCACTTAAGAACATAAGAACATAAGAAATAGGAGCAGGAGTAGGCCATCTAGCCCTTCGAGCCTGCCCCGCCATTCAATAAGATCATGGCTGATCTGTCGTGGCTCAGTTCCACTTTCCCGCCCTCTCCCCATAACCCTTAATCCCCTCTCTTATCAAGAACCCATCAACCCGCTTCTTAAAAATATTTAGCGAGGCGGCCTCCACCACTTCAACGGGCAGAGAATTCCAGAGATTCACCACCCTTTGAGTGAAGAAGTTCCTCCTCAACTCCGTTCTAAACTGCCTCCCCTTTATCTTGAGGCTGTGCCCCCTAGTCCTACTGTCTTTTTTGAGTGGGAAGAGTCTCTCCACCTCTATCCTATCCATCCCATTCATCATCTTATACGTCTCAATGAGATCTCCCCTCATTCTTCTAAACTCTAACGAGTACAAGCCTAGTTTATTCAGCCTCTCCTCATAGCTCAATCCCCTCAACTCCGGTATCAGCCTAGTAAACCTCCTCTGCACTCCCTCCAGGGCCAAGATATCCTTGCGCAGGTGCGGCGCCCAAAACTGCACACAGTACTCCAGCTGCGGCCTCACCAATGCCCTATACAGCTGCAGCAAGACCTCCCTACTTAGAAAGTCTTTTTAAAAATCTTGCAACTTGTTCGGTGGTGCTGAAGTTAGCAACTGTATTTCTCGGCTGACTGGATGGAGCCACTTTGCTGCATTGGTGTGCATCTTCCTGATCAGGGACTAAGTGTTGTTCAAGCCCTGTAACAGAGATTGTCAAACCAGTGAGTACTGAGTGAAAGAAAGATAAGGACGTGCACTTTTATACAGCTGTTCACAAGCTCAGCACATTACCAAATATTTTACATCCAGTCAAGTCCTTTGGAGTGTCCTCACTGTCGTAATTTGAGGAAGAGTAGCAGCCAATTTGCAAACAGCAAGATCCCATAAACAACAAGTAACTAAATAATGTGTGGGTTTTTTTCTGTGTGGTTGAGGGGTGAATATTAGCCTGTTCCCTGGATAGAAGCAGCTGCTCCCTTCGAAGCAGCGCGATCTATTAGGCCCACTCAGGGAGCAAATGGTTGAATGGCCCATCCAGAAGATGGCACCTCTGATGGTGCAGCAGCCACTTGGTACTGCATCGATGGTGTCAACCTGGATTGCATCTTCAAGCAACTTGGGACTGCAAGGTGGGAGAGCCACCATTAGAGGCAGAGCTGCTTTGCAGTGCACTATCCTGTGGGATATTACCTGCGGATTAATCACAACAGGAACTCTGGCTGATTGCACTCCCTCCTCCTTTGAATTTGAGGCAGTGAGGCAGATTGCAACATCATAGATATATACATACATACATATAGTGCAGAAGGAGGCCATTCGGCCCATTGAGGCCACCCAGCTCCCATCCCCATAGCCCCATGCATTTATCCTAGCCAATCCCCTGACACTAAGGGGCAATTTAGCATGACCAATCCACCTAACCTGCACATTGCCGGACTGTGGGAGGAAACCCACGCAGACACGGGGAAAAGTGCGAATTCCACACAGGCCAGTGACCAAGCCAAGAATCGAACCCAGGACCCTGGTGCTGTGAGTCAGCAGAGCCAACCCATTGTGCCACCGTGCTGCCTGGTATTTGCTGTCAGATACTCCAGTGGCAGCCAACTCACAAAGCTCTTTGGGATAAAATCACAGATTCAAAAAGGCATTTGGCCTCACCATTACTACCACCCAAGCAAGTCAACACCGATTAGAGATCAGAGCTAGGATCTGGCAAGTGTATGTTTGAATAGCTGATCCTTGATTTAGCTGTGTCATATAGATATACAGCACAGAATCAGGCCTTTCGGACCATCTCATCCACGCTGACCAGGTTTCCTCAACTGAACTCATTCTATTTGCCTGTGTTTGTTGCTTATCTTTTTAAACCTTTCCTATCCACGTACCTGTCCAGATGTCTTTTAAATGTTGTAATTGTAACTGCCTCTACCACCTCCTCTGGCAGCTCATTCTATATACACACCAGCCTCTGTGTGAACAAGTGTGCATCAGGAAAACTCTCCTTAAGCTATTTAAATGATTAATGACTTCTAACTTTCTATGTCTGCGAGTGTGTGCGTGCATGTCTGCGAGTTTGTGCGTGCATGTCTGCGAGTGTGTACGTGCATGTCTGCGAGTGTGTGTGTGTGCATGTCTGCGTGTGTGTGTGTGTGTGTGTGTGCATGTGTATGTGTGTGTATATATGTGATCTGGTGCCATATGTAATCTAATAATAAAATGACATGCTGCAGCTTCAATCCAAAATGCGACCAGTTCAAATACTTTGAACAGAGAGATTTTTCTTCTCAAAGATTGAGATTCTCAGACGGTTTATACACAAGTGGAATCTGAGGTTTACCACATTTGGATTTCTTCCACAAAACAAAATCATTGTAAAACAGCTGAATAGGAAGCTAGACCCGCTCTGGCTACATAGCTATGGGAAGCAGGTACCATCAGCATTGGAAGCTGGACCTTGTGTGCCCCGCACTGTCCTTGTCCCCAGTCTCAGGAGAATGGACAGTTCCAATCTCTCACTGAAACTGTCCACCTTTCCGTAAGACATTATTCCATTTTCAGGCTACACTCTTAGGTAATTATAACCTGTAGTCATAATTTCATTATTTTTTAATATGTGTCCAGCATTAGCAACCAACTGGAACTTATACTTTCACACCCAGTGTCCCAGCTATCCTCTATTTATGTCAGTTAAATACCCATCACCTGCTTCCCATAACAGTGCAATTGGCATTAAGATACTGACAACAGGCTGCTGCAGTTCCAGAATGAGTCCCACCAGTAGCACCGCCCCAAGAGCGATGTGAGATGGATAATAAATGCCAGCCTTCCGAGTGACACCCACTTGCTGAGAATGCTTGTTAACAAAATTATCTTAAACTGTGCAAAAACACCCAGAGGCACAAAAGTGGATTATTGTTCCTCCAAATCTGGGCTATGTCTGCATAACACCAGGGAACTGGTAGTTCCGGCTCTAGCACAGCTCTTGGAGTGCTTTGAAACGTTGGGCAAGAAATGGAGCATGAGAGCACGTCGGTGCAAAATTAATTGATCGATAGAACGTGCACATTTTCACCCGGTCCCACGCGTAATATAAACGCAACAATCCTGTTCATTGCACCACTGCCACTGTGTTTCCTCTTTTCTAGGTTCACACGAGCGGGCGGTGCTTTTATATGATTATATTGGAAAGAAGACAATTGATCTGCAGCACACAGAGGTTCCTGATGCCTACAGAGGAAGAGGAATAGCAAAGCTAATGGCTAAGGTACACATGTTACTGGACTAGCAGCACCATGACTGGTGCTTGCTTTGCTGCTTCACACATTTTGCTGTACATAAGAACATAAGAAATAGGAGCAGGAGTAGGCCATCTGGCCCCTCGAACCTGCCCCGCCATTCAATAAGATCATGGCTGATCTGTTGTGGCTCAGCTCCACATTCCCGCCCTCTCCCCATAACCCTTAATCCCCTCTCTTATCAAAAACCCATCAACCTGTGTCTTAAAAATATTTAGCGAGGCAGCCTCCACCACTTCAACGGGCAGAGAATTCCAGAGATTCACCACCCTTTGAGTGAAGAAGTTCCTCCTCAACTCCGTTCTAAACCGCCCCCCCTTTATCTTGAGGCTGTGCCCCCTAGTCCTACTGTCCTTTCTGAGCGGGAAGAGTCTCTCCACCTCTATCCTATCCATCCCATTCATCATCTTATAGAGACTGGCATGATGTGAGTACCTGTGAAAATCTCTGAAGGTGGCAGGACACTGATTCGGCTGTTTTTAAACAAAAAACATTCAGGATCCTTGTAATTTTAAATATCGACAACAAAGAAGTTATGCTAGGGATACTAAAAGGATACTTCCCCTTGTGGAAGAAATTAGAATAAGAGGTCACTGTTTAAAAATAGGGGGTCACCCATTTAAGACAGAAATGAGGAGAGTTATCCTCGTTGAGGATTGTGACTCTTTGGAAATCTCTTCCCCGGACAGCAGCCGAGACTAGGTGACTGAATATCAGAGTTACATAGATTCTTGACCAATAATAAAGGGAGTCACAGGTTTCCGGGGGTAGGGGGAAAATGTGACCGCAATCAGATCAGCCATGATCTATCCAATGGTGGAGCAGGCTTGAGGGGCCAAATGGCTACTCCTTCTAATTTGTATGTAAAACTTTATAACCCACTGACAACGGCCTCAACTGGAGCATTGTGTCCAATTCTGGACACTGCACTTCAGGAAGGAGAGAGTGCAAGAGGAGATTTACGAGACCGGTGCCAGAGATGAGGAACTTCAGCTGCGTGGAAAGACCAGAGAGGCTGGAATCCCTCTCACTGAGCAGAAAGGGTGAAAGGGGGATTTAGTAGAGGTGTTCAGAATTAGAAAGGCTTCTTATCAGAGTAGATAAGAAGAAACTGTTCCTGCTGGCAGGGGTCAGTAACCATTGGACGCAGGTTACAAGTAATTCGCAAGAGAGAGCCAGAGGGGAAATAAGTGGTCAAACAGTGAGTTGTTAAGATCTAGAAAAGATGGTGGAAACAGATTCAATAGTAACTTTGACGGGGAATTAAAGGGAACCGTTTGCACAGCTACGGATAGAGTGGGGAATGAGACTAATTAGATCATCCTGACAAAAAGCTGGCCCAGACACAATGGGAGGAGTGGCCTCTTTCTATGCTTTACAATTTTATGACAACTGGTTCTTTCTCAATATCAAATCTATCCCCCATTCACAAAAGAGAAAGCATTCATTCCCAAGTTAACCCATCAGAAATAGTAGCAAGAAGTATGGCAATACTAAGGCAGCTTGTGCAGATCCTTGAGTAAGGTGACCTATTCTCAAAATATTAAGATAAACATTATTGGTTCTGTTCTTGTTGTCATGACTGTAATGATCTTTGTAATTGGTTGGTTGAGGCCCCCTGTTGATTGGTGGCAGCATGGTTGCTAAGGTAACCCTTGTTGTTCAGTGTGAGGATTTTCCGAAGCTCATGGCTTAAAGCGAAACATCTGTTGGAGGGTGTTGTGCATTGGCTGTTCTAAGATATCTCCACAAAAACTGTATCTCACTGACTGAGCTGTTAGCCTAAGGCATAAATGTTTATTGCTGGAATCACGTAATCATTTCTTTGAAGGAAGTTGTACTCAAACAGCAGGTTTGTCGTCATGTCACACTGCTAAGATAATTGGTAAGGGGCATCTTGGCTGGATTATTTTACTTCTGATTTACGTACTGCTAGCCAATAGTTATCCCTTAACTAACATTTCTAAAGTGATCCAGATCTTGCACAGGGCACAATTTCAAATGTGCGGCTGATACCAATCTTTGTGAAGAGATTAGTGTAAAACTTCAAAAGGATGTAGACAGGTTGATGGAATGGGTGGACAGTTGGCAGATAAAATTTCAATGTGGAGAAATGTGAAGTGATTCATTTTGGTAGCAAGAACACAGAGAGACAAGATGGAATAGAGGGTCCAATGCTAAAGCCAGTTGAGGAGCAGAGAGACTTGCATATATGTGCATAGGTCATTGAAAGCGTCAGGACTTTCTTGGGTTGAGAGAGTGGGTTAATAAAGCATCCAGTATCCTGGGGTTTATTAATAGGGACAGAGAGTACAGAGCAAGAAGGATATGTTGAACTTGTGTAAGGTATTAGCTTGGCACCAGCTGGAGGATTATGTCCCATTCTGGGTGCCACACTTTAGGAAGGATGTGAAGCTTTGGAGACAGCGTAGAAAAGTTTTACAAGAATAGTTCCAGGGTGTTTTGAAAGATAGATTGGAAAAGTTTGGACTGTTCTCCTTGGAGAAAAGAAGATGGAAAGGAGATTTGATTGAGGAATTCAAATTCATGAAGGGGCTGGACTGAGAAGATGGGGAGAAATTGTTCCCACTCGTGAAAGAGTTAAGAGCGAGAGGGCACAGGTTCAAAAGTAATTGGCAAAAGAAGCAAAAGCGATATGAAAACAACTTGTATCACACAGCACGTGGTTGGGATCTGGATTGCCTGAAAGTGTGGTGGAGGCAGGTTCAGTCGAGGCATTCCAGAGGGAATTAGACTGTTATTTGAAGAGGGAGAATGTGGAGGGTTACGGGGAAGAATGGCACAAAGTGAATTGCTCGTTCAGAGAGCCAGTCTGCACACAATGGGCTGAATAGCCTCCTTGCACAATGCAACAATTCTGTGATTATTACATTGCTGTTTGTGGGAGCTTGCTGTGACTTTTAAATTTCCCAGCATAACGCAGTGAGGACACTTTAAGAAGTACTTCATAGGCTGTCTTGAGGTCATAAAAGACACTGGCCGGAATTTCACTCCCGCATTCACCCAGGAAGACGAGCGGGCGAGGGGTGGACAATGGGAAGGTCTGTTAACCTTGAGCAGAATCTTATGGTTTTGGGACAAGTGAGACTGTAAAATCCCACCCGTTGTGTAAATATATATTATTTCTTTTTTGCCTTGAATATCACTTTACCAAGAAGGAACTGCCTGGCTTCATCCAACTTGTAATGTTAATCACATTCATTAGAACCCTGTTGAAATTATACCAATTATATCAATGTATAGGACCACTAATGTTCTTGTTCCCCCATCCTACTGAATAGTTGCACATATTAATGCTCATGTCTTGGGACCTCAATCAATATAACTATTTACACAAGCTATGAAGGCTCCATTATTAGCAAGGATAGCCACTCATATGGAACTCATGCCAGGGAAAGTTAATTAACCATGAATTAGTTGTTGGGGGAGGAGTAACATTTACCAAGATGCTATTTAACACTGCACTAAGGGACAGGGGAATGAGCATAGAAGGAGTCTCTTACTCCTACCATATGTCAGCTGTAGCTCAGCAGGCAGGACTGCCAGCTCTGACAGTCAGAAGGTTGTGGGTTCAAGCCCCACTTCAGAGTTTGGGCACACTATCTGAGCTGGCTCTCCAGCATAGTACTCTAATGTCAGAGGTACCGTCTTCCAGTTGAGATGTTACACTGAGGCCTCGACTGCCCTCTAAAGAAAGGGGCAAGGCTACTTTAGAGATTGTATTGAGTCAGGATTATTTCAGCCATTGCATAATCCTGGTATTCAAAAAGGTTTCAATTATCCGAGATAAGACAGTGCTGCAGAATTCTTTGCTGCTTATCTTTTGCTAATTCTCTATTTAGAAAGAAAGAATTTGCTTTTATCTAACCCCTTATCAGGACATTGATAGTGTTTCACAATCGACAAATTACTCTGGGCATGATTGCTAAGTAGGTAAATATGGCAACCAGCCGTGCAGGATCCTACAACCAGCTAAGGTGCAGAGGCAGTTCTGTTAATGGCAATGACTGAGGGAGAGATGTTAGTCAACCCAGCAAGGGAATTCTCTCTCTCTCTCTCTCTCTCTCTCTTCCCACCAGCCCCCCCCCCCACCCCCCCTGGTTTTGGACAGTGCTGCAAGGTCCTTTACAATCACCTGTGTGGCAAGCCTGGGCTCTTGTGCACTCTCTAACCTCTTCCTTTGCTGCACTATTAGTGGCCTTGCCTTCAACCATCTAGGTTTTGAACTGTATAAAATCTCCCTCCTCAAACTTCTCCCCATCTCCTGCCTCCTTTGAGACGCTCCTTAAAACCTATCTCTGACAAAGTTTTTGATCATGATGTGGATATGCCGGCGTTGGACTGGGGTAAACACAGTAAAAATTCTGACAACACCAGGTTTTAGTCCAACCGATTTATTTGATAGTAAACGCACAAGCTTTCGGGTTAGTCCCTTCGTCAGGTGAATGGAGAGTTCTGGCCTCAGACAGAGCATATAAAGCACAGACAGTTTAGAGATTACTGATTAGAATGTGAATCTTTACACCTAACCCGCTGTTCAAGTCTTGAAGTGGCTGACAATGTGAGTGGAAGGTTAAAGAGGTGTGTATTGTCTCTAGACAGTACAGTGAGTGAGGTTTTGCAAACCCAGGCAAGTCACGGGGGTTACAGATAGTGCGACATGAACCCAAGATCTTGTTGAGACCATCCTCATGTGTGCGGAACTTGGCTATCAGTCTCTGCTCAGCGACTCTGCGCTGTGTGTTGTGAAGGCCGCCTTGGAGAATGCTTACCCGAAGGTCAGAGGCTGAATGCCCATGACCACTGAAGTGTTCGCCAACAGGAAGGGAACAGGAACCCAGTCTTCAGGAGAACAGTGACCACAACACCACACAACCTTGCCACAGCAACATCTGCAAGACATGCCGGATCATCGACACGGATACCATCATCACACGTGAGAATACCATCCACCAGGTACATGGTAAATACTCTTGCGACTCGGCCAACATTGTCTACCTGATACGTTGCAAGAAAGGATGTCCCGAAGCATGGTACATTGGGGAGACCATGCAGACGCTACGACGACGGATGAATGAACATCGCTCAACAATCACCAGGCAAGACTGTTCCCTTCCTGTTGGCGAACACTTCAGTGGTCACGGGCATTCAGCCTCTGACCTTCGGGTAAGCGTTCTCCAAGACGGCCTTCACGACACACGACAGCGCAGAGTCGCTGAACAGAGACTGATAGCCAAGTTCCGCACACATGAGGACGGTCTCAACAGGGATCTTGGGTTCATGTCGCACTATCTGTAACCCCCGTGACTTGCCTGGGTTTGCAAAACCTCACTTACTGTACTGTCTGGAGACAATACACATCCCTTTAACCTGTGATCAGCGCTCCTTCCACACACATTGTCAGCCACTTCAGGACTTGAACAGCAGGTTAGGTGTAAAGATTCGCATTCTAATCAGTAATCTCTAAACCGTCTGTGCTTTATATGCTCTGTCTGAGGCCAGAACTCTCCATTCACCTGACGAAGGGACTAACCCGAAAGCTTGTGCGTTTACTATCAAATAAATCGGTTGGACTAAAACCTGGTGTTGTCAGACTTTTTACCAAGTTTTTGATCACCTGCCTAATATCTCCCTCTCTAGCACCTTGGGATTTTACTGTCATGAAGGTGCTATATAAATGCAAGTTGTGATTGTTGTTGTCACTATTGTGGTTATTGACCCACCTCCTCTCTGTTTGGCCTGGGACACTGGAATATGAACACCACTTAACACTTGACAAATATAACACATCTCCACTTAAAACAAGGTGACATAGTAAGAAAAAGAAAAAGCTATTCTCGGCAACCAATGGTCAAAGGAATACTGTTGGGAATTGCTTGGAAAAAGTGGGAAAAAAATCCAAAACAAAAGGAGCCCCACCTAAGGCTGTAAAATTCCGGAATGGTTAAGCCTGGCTGGGGATATATCGCTGAAACTTGGACTTGCTTGTTGCATGTTCATGGAATTCCCTGGAAACTTTAGAAAATCCAAACCAGTGTTCTGCTGGCATTCAGCAACAAACAGAAAGTAACGTGGGTTTATGCATTGGCAACAGCCCAGAGACCTGGCCTGTGAAGTAAATGCTGTTTATTATGACAAGTGTGTGTGTGTGTGTGTGTGTGTGTTTGTGTCTGATTTTCTGTCAGAATCTGTGTATATCTGTGTGTGTGTGTGAGAAAGAGAGAGAGAGTGACGGAGAATGTTGAGGAAAATGACTCACAGCTGCTGATTATTCAGTGACAAGTTGTCCCCTCAGTTTTGAGACTTGCTTCTTTAAAGGGGCAATGCTGGTCAGAGTGCGATTGAAAGAATAGTTACAAAACTACTAATGTCACTTCACCAAGAAGAACTGCCTGGCTTCATCCAACTTGTAATGTTAATCACATTCATTAGAACCCAGTTAAAATTATACTAATGTTCTTGTTCCCCCATCCTACTGAATAGTTGTGCATATTAATGCTCATATCTTGGCTCGTCAATCAATAAGACCATTTACACAAGCTACTAATAGTTTTGTTCACAGAAAGAGGATGTTTGGCCCATTGTGTGTGTCAGGTCTTTGAGAAAGCTAGCCACTAAAATAGCCTTGCAAATCGCTCCTTTCAAATATTTCTCGAGGTCCCCTGTGAAAGTTATTGAACCTGTTTTCTACTTTCAAACAGTGCATCCCGGATCACCACAGCACACTGCATAATATTGATATGGGGAAGGTTTCAATTATCTTTCTTGAAGGATCACTTAAAGACACTCTGTAAATGCAAGTTCTATCATGACCAGATCTCACCCCAGAGCATTTTACAGCTAATGAAGTACATTTGTGAAGAGTTGTCATTATTGTAATGCAGGAAACGCACCAGTCAAATTGTGCACAGCAAGCTCCCACAAACAGCAGTGAGAAACTAACCAGATAGTTTCCTTTTAGTGTTGTTGGTTAAGGGAGTCCCCAGAACACTGATAAAACTCCCCTGCTCTACTTCGAAATCGTGTCACAGGATTTTACATGAACGTAAATTGGGGCGTTGGTTTAGTGTCTCATTGAAATGGTGAAACTTGTGGTAATGTAGCACGCCGCTGATGCTGGAGTGTCAACCTACATGTTGTGCTCAGGTCTCTGGAGAGGGGCTTGAACCCGCACCTTCTTAACTGAGAGGTGACAGGGTGACGCACTGAGCTACAGCTTTACTAGACTAGGGCAGCAGGGTGGCACAGTGGTTAGCGTCACAACCTCACAGCACCAGGGAACCGGGTTTAATTCCAGCCTTGAGTGACTGCCTGTGTGGAGTTTGCACATTTTCCCCATCTCTGCGAGGGTTTCCTCTGGGTGCTCCAGTTTCTTCCCACAATCCAAAGATGTGTGGGTTAGGTGGGTTGGCCATGTTAAATTGCCCTTTAGTGTCAGGAGGATCAGTAGGCTAAATACGTGGGGTTACAGGGATAGGGCCTGGGTGGGATTGTTGTCGGTGCAGGCTCGATGGGCCGATTGGCTTCCTTCTACACTGTAGGGATCTTAGCCAAAGGTATTGGCTAATGAGCTTCTGAATTGATGGCTATGAAACAAACACCTTTAAAAAGCAGGAGGGAGAAAGTAGAAACAGGAATTACTAAAATCTGATTGTCCCTAGAAACTCAGGAATGAGATGTGGGAGTCATTCCTTTCCAATGTTGATAAGTTAACGAACCCGATAAATCTGAAACTGTTCTGGTCAGATACCCGATGCCTGCCATTTGATACATTTTCTCAGGATGTGAAGAGCTGATGGGTAAATCTAGGTCATATTTACCTTGTAGGAAAATTCTTGTAACACAAACGGTTTCTTATGAGTTAGTGTGGACCAGTCATTAATATTCCAAAGTAAAGTTTCTTTATTAGTGTCACCACTAGGCTTACATCAATACTGTAATGAAGTTACTGTGAAAATCCCCTAGTCGCCACACTATGGCGCTTGTTCGGGTATGAAGAGGGAGAATTTAGCATGGCTGATACACCTAACGAGCAAGTCTTTCAGACTGTGGGAGGAAACCAATGCAGACATGGGGAAAACATACAAACCCCACACAGAGAGTGACCTGAGGCTGGAATCGAACTCGGGTCCCTGATGCTGTGACACAGCAGTGCTAATGCAGTTGTTATTTGCACCTATTGACCAACTAAGGATGGCTCAGCCGTTAAGAATCTGAATTCCATGAAAGAGTCCCCTAGTTGAATTTCTAGTGATGGTATTGTGCACTGGAGTTAGGAAGAATGACACAACACAAGGACATTGACAGATGCCCAATGCAAGTACAAGTAATTTGTTCTGGAGGTGCCAGAAGCAGAGCTCATTAACGAGACTATAAAAATGCAAACACAGCTCTGGGGCGCACTTCCAGAGAAATAAAACTGAAGGGCAAGAGAGCTGTGCGAACTTGTACAGAAGCTTGTCTGGACCATACTTGGAGCACACTGCACAGCTTTGGTCTCCATATTTTAGAAGGGATGTCGAAGCAGTGGCAGGGGGGTGGGAGGGAGCCTATAAAAGAGCTACAAGGATAACAATAGATGTGAGATGTTCTAATTATTGGGAAAGGCTGATAAATATGGGGCTCTCCTCCATAGAAAAGTGGAGACTGAGAAATGACCTGATATAAACCATTAAGATTATGAAGGGATTTGAAACTGCAGACAATATTTCCAATTGTGAAGGGGTCATAAATATCAGATAGTCACCAATAAATCCAGCGGAGTAGTCCATAGATATTTCCTCTCTCACAGAGTGGGTTGGAGAAGGAACTTGTTATCGTAAGGAGTCATTGAGGTCAATAGCAATGATGCATCTAAGGGGCAGCGAGATAATCATGAGGAGTAAACCCCTATCTGTGCTGTTGCATTAGCTGCTGATCAATCAGACTTCTTATTTAATCATTAACAACTCCTACTTTGCTTATTGAGCTGTGCAGTCTTGTGCTACACATTAGCATGCAATTCATAAGCTAATGTACCCTTTTACATAATGGACATTCCGGCCTTGCTCTTTCCTGCCCCTGTTGTGCTGGTAGATCCACCGTTTCAGTGCCAATGGTGCTGTTCTCTCGCAAATGTACCTGATTGGCAATTGTGGTGATATTAAGCTGTTTAGTCAGAAGTGCTGCCATTCAGGTGACACATTAAACTGAGGCCCTGTCTGCCCTCTCAGGTGGAAGTCAAAGGTCCCACCACGTGAAGCTAAAGGGATGGGGAAGGGGAAGGGGGGCAGGCCTTCCAGCCATCATTTATCTCTCAATTAACATCAGGAAACAAACACATTATCTAGTCTGTGAGTATTTGTTGCTGTGTTTCTTTCATTACAACATGCTTTCACGGGCAGGGAGAGAAGGGTAGAGGTGACAGGACAGTCCCTTTCACCCACTGCTGCCTAAGCTCCCTCCTCAGAAGCACTGACAAAGCATTCACTCACCTCATTCAAGATAACTCGGGTCTGACTAGGAGCCACATTCCCAATCCCAACACTGCAGGCATTGGATGAGAGTCTTTCAAAATAATTCATGATCTATAAAGTGCTTTGGGACACAAATCCACAAGATTTTGAAAGGTGCTGTAAAAGGGGAGGCAGCAGGGTAATGATATTGTCAATGGACGAGTAATCCAGAGATCGAGGATGATGCTCTGGGATCCTGGGTTCGAATCCTACCATGGCGGATGGTAAAATTTGAGTTCAATAAAAATGTGGAATTTAAAGTCTACTGATAACCGTGAGACCATTGTTGATTGTCGGAAAAATCCACCTGGTTCACTAATGTCCTTTAGGAAAGGAAATCTGCTGTCCTCACCTGGTCTGGCCTATGTGGTTGACCCTTAAAATTGCCCTCTGAAATGGCCTAGCAAGCCACCCAGCTCAAGGGCAATCAAGGATGATAAGTGCTGGTCCAGCCAGTGACACCCACATCCCACGAATGAACAAAAATGCAAGGATTTATTTTATTTGAGCGTTTACAGTTGCAAATTTGTTCTTTTTTTTTCCCCCTCTTCTCCTTCCCTTGCCCACTCAGTCTTTTCTTCTGCATTCCCAGCTGGTTCTTTGTATTCACCCGCTTGCTCTTTGTACCCAGGCTGCCCTGGACTTTGTGGTTGAAGAGGATCTCCGAGCTCACCTGACCTGCTGGTACCTCCAGAAGTATATCAAAGAGAATCCACTGCCAGACTACATGGAGCGGATACAGCAGCGAGCACCCACAGATTTCCAACTGCGCTAGGAGGCTCTGGTCACAGTGATCACTGTTACATACTTGATTTTTCCTTTCTTTGTTGAGGGACGGGAGGGGCGCTGTGACGGGTATGATGGGGGAGGGGGGACTGCGGGGGTGCTGTCACATTAATTATTTGCATACAATTTAAAATGTGTAAATATACCCTGGGGGGTGGGGAAGGGAATGGATAATATTTTCTCAATGTGCGAGGTTAGTGTATATTTACTTTTCAGAATGTGCCCCTTTTAAGCCTTAGATGGACTTTTTGACTTTGTACCCATGGGATTTCTTCCTTCGTGTGACGTCTGAAGAATCTGGCCCTTCCCAACTGACTCGGGAAACATTTACAGGGCACTACATTACCCTGCTACAGGTTCAACGATATTGACTCTACAAAGGGATTAACCTTCCCACACCTTGTCTGGCATTGTGCTAAATGTTGCATTTTGTAATTCTCTTTTTCTATAATTCTCTCTTTCTCGTGTTTCTTTTTTCAAAATCTATGGGTTGGAATATTTCCCTTGGGATTTGTTGTCCCCCTTTTTAACACAAGAGTGAGTCCCAGTTAAAAGGGTGAAAGCACAGATTGGAGAATACTGACAGGCAGAGCCAAAGGGGGGAAAACATGGGGGCTGGTGCTTCTCTTGTTTCTGGGCTCCTTATCCCCTCTCTGCCCTTCAACCCATCCCCTCAACCCTGCACTTCCTCCCCCCGGGAGATTCACCAGTCCAGTCGCCAAACAAACAGAGGAAATTTGGAGTTAAATGATAATGCCCATTGCCAGCATCTGGTTACAAGTATCATCCAATATATATGCATAATATACATAAATATAAGCAGCATGGGTGATTGAAATTAAGAGCAGCAATGACAATGTGGTGTTAATTTGTGTACATATAGGTGATCCCACTGCAACTATTACACAAACCAGAGAGTACAAACTTTAATGTAACAGCACTGTGCAATATTGCTGATTTGACAGGAAAATATCTCAATAACACTGCAGGCGTTAGTACTGGTTTCAATGGCTGCCTCATTAACCTGTTCTGTAAGCTTTACCATATGTACAGAGTGACAGTAAATTCAGATTTATTGGGGGAGATATTTCAAATCGTGCAACCCAACTGATAGCAGAACAGCAGCTCAGTCAATAACTGACCTGAAAGACTGGCTTTAAAACAATTGGAACTGTCAGACCAATGGTTTGTATTTTTTTTAAGCCGGTCTTTCAGCTCTGCCTTGGATTGGACGAGCTCGGTTTACAAAACTGAGCCAGCCCCCCACTCCCCACACACTCACACCCCACTCCCCACACACTCACACCCCACCTTCCTCCCGGCCCCAGCGTTTTGTATTAGTTGCAGCTTCCCCCCAGGTCCTGCCACCAAGGTTATAAAGCAATACGAGCAGAAGCCTAAACAAATCAGGATTCTTTGGTCAGGGGATAATAGGCTTGGATTTTAAAAGCTTGAGATGTGAGAGGAAAGAGAAGGCTGAGGGAATTGACAAATGGACAGAGTTTGAGGGAGATAAAGGGGGAACACAGGCTGAGGGAGGGAGTTATTGAGCACCACACGCTTAAAGGAATTGCCTTTTTAAAATGCCTCAAAGGCAAATCGTAATCCTGCAATGAGGCTAAGAAATCGGATAAATCCTCAAAACATTTTAAACACAACTAAAAATACCTTTTGGGAAAAAAACCTTAAAATAACTAACAGAGGGTAAGGGCTGATCAGCCATTTATTAATGAGTTAAAAAGCACTGAAACGTTGACAAAGGTTTGGCATGTTCTCCTTGTCACTTGTACTGTATGGATCTGGATGGGGTTATGGTGCTAACTGCTGACAGCCCCTCAATGCTTGAGAAAGACAACATGGCTGGAGAAACAGATTCATCTATGAAGTAACTTTGGGAGTATGTGAGAGAGAGAGAGGGAGCGGGCATTTGAACAGCCAGTTAGAGCAGAGTAGATACAGGAAGACGGGAAAACTCTCAATCCCAACCTGTTTCGCCTCCAGTCAGATAAACTGCTGGCATTCCGGGTGCAACCGAGGCAGGAGATTGGGCTGTGTGGAGAAGGTGTACAATAATAACACTTGCATTTATGTAGCGCCTTTTAATGTAGAAGAAATGCCAAGAAGCTTAGCAGAATCGCGACAGAAGGTTATTTTTAATGTTATTTTTAATGGGACATGCTGATTAATATGTGACATTTAAAGAAAGATCTTGCTTTCATAAAAGCACCTTTCAATACCTCAGGAGGTCCCCAAGTACTTCACAATTTCTTTGAAGTGCAGTCACTGTTGTGTGTAGCCAATTTATTCACAGCAAACTCCAGCAGATACTTTATCAGTGAGTGATTAGTATTACACCAGTGAGCATGCCACAGATTATCTCCAGTCAGGGGCTACTGCCAACTTTCCACTAAAGTGTCAACCATGGCTCAGTGGATGGCAGTGTTATCTTGGGAGTCAGGAATCAAGGATTCAGAGTTGTTCTGAATTACCAGGTTGTCCGCACGCTCTTGCTGAGGAGAGTTTAGTTAATGAGGGTCCCTGACCAGGAACACTTACTTTTAAAAAGAAATGGAACCATCAGAAAGATTGTGGATTAGCATAATTCTCATCCTGGTTTTCACCACATCTGTCCTGTCAACATGAATTGTTTAATTAGTTGGCATCAGAAGGGGAGCCAGCCAAGAAAAAGTGTGGAGCTCTCACCTTCCTAAGGGACCAGACCCTCGTAAACATGAGAGCAGCACCAGTATATTAGCAATGAATGTGTTAAACCACTTATCTCAGAGACATTGACACCTGTTCTGGCCTGACTCTCCAGTGCAGTAATGAGGTAGTGCTGCACTGTCAGAGGTGCTGGGTACGATTTTATGGTTTCGGGACAAGCAAGGCTCTAAAACCCCGTCCATGGTCTGCCCCTCGCCCTCTCCAATTCCCATGGCGGGCTGGAAGGTAAAATTCTGGCCACTGTCTTAGATGATACAATAGACTGAGGGGTGTAAATGATTTCATAACTGCATTGGACACAGAGCTGGGGAATCTGCCCCTCCCTCCACTCTCTCCCTGGTGTCCAGCAACATTAGTAAAATCAAATTATCTGTCATGATCACATTGCTGTTTATGGGGACTTGCTGTGCACAAATTGGCTGCTGCGCTTCCTGCATTATGACACTTTGAAAAATACTTAATTGGCTTTAAATGCACATTGGGGAGTGCTGGGGTTTTGAAAAGTGCCGGAGAAATACTGGGCATCTTTAATTCAAGCGTTTCTAGCTTTGAATGCCTACATCTTTCCAATGTCTGGACAACGATGAAGTCTTCCTGTGTGACTGGATGCTTTACTTTCCTACTCGACTGTAACTTTGTTACCCAAAGGAGCCTGAATCGGCCCTGTTAACTCAAACACCTCCTCTCATTAACCAAGCCCCTGTCAACCGAGGTGACGAGAGAGTTTAATTTAGGCTGTTCTGAATTACCAGGTTGTCCACACGCTCTTGCTGAGGAGAGTTTAGTTAATGAGAGTCCCTGACCAGCAACACTTATTTTTAAAAAGAAATGGAACCATCAAAAAGATTGTGGATTAGCATAATTCTCATCCTGGTTTTCACCACGTCTGTCCTGTTAACATTAATTGTTTAATTAGTTGGCATCAGAAGGGGAGCCAGCCAAGAAAAAATGTGGAGCTCTCACCTTCCTAAGGGACCAGACCCTTGTAAACACGAGAGCAGCACCAGTATATTAGCAATGAATGTGTTAAACCACTTATCTCAGATGTCATTGTCCTCAGCTTTAATGAAGATGATATCCCTACCCATCTCCCAAAAAAATAGGTTAGCTCCTTCTGAGTAAATCATTGGATTGGAGCGCAGTGTTCATTACTCGTTCAGCCCATTTAATGGTATTATCTGCACTGTGGTTCAATTCAGTCTTCTGGTCCCTATTACAGACAGCTGATTAAAAAATGGTAATCGTCAATTCAACCCAATTCTTACGTCTTTTTAAACAGAACTCTGTCTGCACAAATGTGACTTGACCGGATTGTGAGATCACTTCTCTTATCGAGTATAGAAAGTCCCAGTTTCCCCTTCCAGTCTGGGTTTGGTTTATTGGGTCATTTCCATTGACGGAATTGGATATGGGGCTTGTTTTACAGCCCTTCCCCCCCCACCCCCAAATATTATTCTGTGTTGAAGTTGTTGTGGTGTGACATCTGACTGGATGTTAAACTGGTATTCCTCCTTAGCTTTCTCACTTGGAGAGTTGTGTTAAAATTACCGCCCCCCGCCCCCTCCACCAGTCCCCCTGCCCAGGTATAACTCTGTAGGGGGGACCCTTGGATTCCCTGACTATCTCTCTCCCTTGTAGTTGAGCTGGCTGTAGTTTGAGCCACACCATTGGAAGAAGCAACAATTGCTTACAAAGCTCTCAGAAGCAGCGAGAGCGGACAATTTACCAGACTTACAGCAACTACATCCACAGCCCAGATACCTTGCTTTCAGTGTGATGTGGGCCTGGCAATGTCGGTGTGGCCCTTACAAGAGCTCGAAGCTCAATCCTAAGGAATTTGTAACCTTCGACCATGTTCTCTCTCCTCGGATGCTGACAGACCTGCTGAGAGTTTGAGGAATTTTCTGTTTCTGTTCTAGATTTCAGCATCCACAGTCATTTTGCTTTTAACTTCAGAAGAATTCCCTTGAATACCGCAGATTAAAGGGCAATCTAATTGAGGTGATGAAAATAATTAAGGATGGAGTAGATGGTGAGAAGGGAGTCCGGAACAGGTATAACATTGGAGCTCAGCTGTTCAGGGCTGTTGTCAGAAAGCATTCTGTACACGAAAGGTAACGGAAATCTGAAGCGTTCTCCTCCTGTAAAAATGTCTGAGGCTGGGGGATCAACGATAAAACTTGAAAGTCGAGATTTATAAATTCTGTTAGTCAATGGCTTAAGGAGCGAGAGGAGGATGACAGGAGCTGGAGGAGGATGACAGGTGGCTGGAGTTAAGATGCAGATCAGTGGCGATCTAATTGAATGATGGGAGAGGATGAATGGCCTACCCCCTTGAAGATTATCCTTCCCCCCCTCCCCCTCTCAATCCCAGCTGACCACATTATATTGTCTGTCTGACCTTGTACTCTGTGGTAATGCTGTGTTAACATTCTCTGTGCAGAGATGAATTTACTCTCTTTGATACTTTCATTTCAATGTCAGCTCTTTGGAGTAATATTTCATAACTTTTATGTATCTTTTATGCACAGAATCCAATTATTTAGTCTTTAGTTTTACAGAGAAAGCAATAAATTTCTAGCAAACAGCACTGGATTGGAGTTGTCCTGCCGTTAAATTTGTGCTTTAGCTGTCGGCTGAAGCTCCACACTAGACTTGAGCAGTTGTGTTTGAATTGCATTGCTATAGCACCGAGCACAACCTCAGAATGTCCCAAACTGCTTTGCAGTCAGTTGTCATAATGCAGGAAACACACAGACAGTTCACACATCGCAAGATTCCACTGTGACCATCTGTTTCGATGGCATTGATTGAGGAATTAAGACTGGGCAGTAGGACTACCAGGAAAAACTCAGCTATTCTGTTTCCAAATGGTGTCCTGTGATATTTTACCTCCATCTTAGACTGCAGGTAGTGACTTAATATCTGAAAGATGGCACCTTCCACAGTGCTGCACTCCCTCTGAAACGTCAGCCTGTTTCTAGAGCCTTCCAGAGCCACGACTAGCATTTCTTATTTATTCTTTCACATGGCTGTCACTTGACGAAGGAACAGCGTTCCAAAAGCTTGTGGCATTTACTATCAAATAAACTGTTGGACTTTAACCTGGTGTTGTGAGACTTCTTACTGTGTTTACCCCAGTCCAATGCCGGCATCTCTACATCGTCACTGGCTGGGCCAGCATTTGTTGCCCATCCCTAATTGCCCTTGAACTGAGTGGCTTACTTGGTCATTTCAGAGCTACCATTGCTGTGAATGTAAGGATGGCAGATTTCCTTCCCTAAGGGATATTAGTGAACCAAATTTTTTTTTAATTTAGACTTTTAATTCCAGATTTTTACTGAATTCAAATTTCACCATCTGCCATGGTGGGATTTGAACCCAGGTCGCCAGAGCATTACCCTGGGTCTCTAGGTTACTAGAACAGTGACAATACCACTACGTCACTGTGTATTAGGCAGATCTTTGTGGATAACTTAGAGTGGTTCCATGAGGTTTCCAGGAAGGGTAAGTTGAGACCAACACACTGGCTTCTTTACAAGGGAGGCAGATATTGTAATGTGAGGGTAATGGATATGATCAGATATGTATGAAAAACCTTTCTTCATGCATCATTTCACATACTCAATGTTTGTGTAGTTGTTAATGGTGCGATTGGATGGGATGGGGAGCATTATTCCTGTGGTATAAAGAAGCTGGTACTGAACTGGCCCACCAGAGTGTGAGCACAACGGCTACGTGGCAAGATGTAAACTTTTAATTCAATAAATCTGCCGCAGGAAAATAATTTCGGAGGAAATTGCCAAATTTGCTTCAGGAAAAAGAATTAGTTCATTCCTTTCTGTTACTCCCTAAGCCTGACTCCAGTCCCACCCTATTGGTTTTACAAAAATACACTTTATTCTTAGATTATGTGAAAGATAAACATTTCCAAATGGCCATCACACAATTCCAATAATCTAGTTCTCTTCATACCTCATGTTGCTCTCTTGAGGAGCTGCAGTACAGTCAAAGAAATGTGACAGACATGTCAAAATGGTCATTACAAAAGGTGCAAAGGTATTTAAGGTGTTCACATGCATCAAGTTGCACTCTGGGGTGCTTCAATGCAATTGTGATGAGCGTAACATTCACCACCCCATCTTCTGAGACAGCAGAACAACTCACCAATTGTAAAATAACATTGACATCATGATTGCAATACTTTGATTTGATTCATTATTGTCGCATGTATTAACATACAGTGAAAAATATTGCTTCTTAAGCATTATATAGACAAAGCATACCGTTCACAGAGAAGGAAGTGAGAAGGTGCAGAATGTAGTGTTACAATCATAGCTAGGGTGTAGAGAAAGATCAGCTTAATGCGAGGTAAGTCCATTCAAAAGTCTGATGGTAGCAGAGAAGAAACTGTTCTTGAGTCGGTTGGTACATGACCTCAGACTTTTGTATCTTTTTACTGATGGAAGAAGGTGGAAGAGAGAAAGTCCGGGTTGCGTGGGGTCCTTACTTATGCTGGCTGCTTTGCTGAGGCAGTGGGAAGTGTAGACAGAGTCAATGGATGGGAGGCTGGTTTGCGTGATGGATTGGGCTACATTCACGACCTTTTGTAATTCCTTCCTGGGCAGGGCAGGAGCCATACCAAGCTGTGATACAATCAGAAAGAATGCTCTCTATGGTGCATCTGTAAAAGTTGCTGAGAGTTGTAGCTGACATGTCAAATCTCCTTAGTCTTCTGAAAAAGTAGAGCGTCGGTGGGCTTTCTTAACTGTAGTGTCAGCATGTGGGGACCAGGACAGGTTGTTAGTGATCTGGACACCTAAAAACTTGAAGCTCTCAACCCTTCCTACTTCAAGAAGCCTCATCACCATTTTCTCAGGACAGCTAAGGAATGAGTGGTATTTGGTGTCCATGTTACTGATGCCCACAACACAAGAACAAATAATTTGATAATGTATGTATGCCATGTATTAGGATTAGGGGTGGGGAATTTAAGTCAAAGTAACTGGGGTGTACCCACTTCTGCAATATCCTAGCGTATTATCACTAGACCATTAATCCACAAACTCAGCTAATGTTCTGGGGAGCTGGGGTTCGAATCCTGCCTTGGCAGATGGTGGAATTTGAATTCAATAAAAGAAAATCTGGAATTAAGAGACGACGACCATGAAACCATTGTCAATTGTCAGAAAAACCAATCTGGTTCACTAATGTCCTTTAGGGAAGGAAATCCACCATCCTTACTTGGTCTGGCCTATATATGATTTCAGAGCTATAGACTCTCAACTGCCCTCTGAAATGACCTAGCTAGCCACTCAGTTCAGGGGCAATTAGAGAAGGGCAATAAATGCTGGCCAGCTAGTGCTGCTCATGTCCCATGAATGAATTTAAAAAAGTTTCTCACGCTCCACTGATTCTGAATGTCTTAATTAGCCTACACCATAGAATTTAGTTCTTGTTTTGTGTTCATTTTCCTCTCCCTTCTTACACACTGTTTCACTGATTAAGCTGAAGCCGGGTACGTCTAGTTCCTGCACAGTTGCAACTCATGATAAAGGAACAAACCGGGTGGAAATGGTAGCTGCACTAAATAGTTTATTCCAGATGCTGTTAACCTTTTATTCACCAACTACAACTTGCATCCACATGTTCCCCATAAGTAGTAACATTTTCCAATGTAATCAGACTAAAACTGACACCGAAACAATGAAGGGGACTTCAGAATGGCAGTGGAGAGTTTGGTCAAGGGGGGTAGGTTTTAAGGAGCACAGAGAGAGGTGGAGAGGTTTAGGGAGGCAATTCCATCTCGCTGGCTGAAGTATGATGCCAACGATGGACTGATGAAAATCAGGGACACTCAGGGGACCACCTAAAAATAGAATCATTTTAAAGTACAATCAACGTCAGTTTAACGTCAGTGTTAGGCAAGTTGATGGAGAGCATTCTTAGGGATAGGATGTATGAGCACTTAGAGCATTGCGATCTGATTAGAGATACGCAGCATGGCTTTGTTAAGGGGAAGTCTTGCCTTACGAATCTGGTAGAATTTTTTGAGGAGGTGACAAAAACAGTCGACGAAGGACAAGCCGTTGATGTCGTCTATATGGATTTCAGTAAGGCGTTTGACAAAGTCCCTCATGGTAGGTTGGTAGAGAAGATTAAAGCTCATGGGATATGTGGCCAGGTATCTAGATGGGTAGAGAACTGGCTTGCAAAGAGGAGTCAGAGAGTAGTAGTGGAGGGGTCCTTTTCTAGCTGGAGATCTGTCACTAGTGGTGTGCAGCAGGGCTCAGTACTGGGACCTCTTCTCTTTGCAGGGTATATAAATGATTTGGAAGAGGGACTAGGTGGTGTGATCAGCAAATTTGCTGATGACACCAAGATGGCTGGATTGGCGGGTAGTGAGGAGCAGTGTCTGGCAATACAACGGGATATAGATAGGCTGGTATATTGGGCAGATACATGGCAAATGGAGTTTAATCCGGATAAATGTGAGGTGATGCAAGTTGGCCGGAATAATGTAGCGGGGAGTTATATGATAAAGGGTAAGCCCATAAGGAGTATAGAATCGCAGCGAGACCTGGGGGTGCAAGTGCACAAGTCTTTGAAGGTGGCAGTGCAAGTGGAGAGCGTGGTGAAGAAAGCCTATGGTATGTTAGCCTTTATAGGAAGGGGTCTAGAATATAAGAGCTGGAGTCTAATGTTGCAGTTGTACAGAACGTTGGTTAGGCCACATTTAGAGTACTGTGTCCAGTTCTGGTCGCCTTAGTACCAGAAGGACGTCGAGACTCTGGAGAGAGTGCAGAGGAGGTTTACCAGGATGTTGCCTGGTATGGAAGGACTGGGGTATGAGGAAAGATTGAACAAATTGGGGCTCTTTTCCCTTGAAAGACGGCGACTGAGGGGGGATCTAATAGAGGTATATAAGATTATGAAGGGTATAGATAGAGTAAACAGAGGTAAGCTATTTCCTATGATAGAGACACACAGGACAAGGGGCCATGGGCTTAAGGTGAGGGGGGAGAGGTATAACACAGATATTAGAGGGAGGTTTTTCACACAGAGGGTAGTGGGGGTATGGAATGCTCTGCCAAGTAAGGTGGTGGAGGCAAACATGCTAGAGTTGTTTAAGAGTAACTTAGACAGGCACATGAGTGGGTTGGAGATGGGTGGATATAGGAGATTGTTTTAAATAAGGGTCATTAGCATTGGGGCGTCCCTGGTAAGGTAAATGGATATGGTACAATAATAATGTTTTTTTTTCTCTTTTTCGTTCACAGGTTTTAAGTTGGTCCGCCTTGTTGTCCAACGAGGGGCATACACGCGATGGGTCGTACTGGGGCTGCTCTTGGTTGTTCGAGATTGGCCTAGTGCTTCATGTCATTAGTGTGTGCCTAAACTGGACCAGATACTGGGCAAGACAACAGCTCAGTGACTATCACTGATTGCTGTGCAGACACATGGATTTGGGCCGGTGTCTGTGGGAGTTTGCGCATTCTCCCCATGCTTGCGTGGGTTTTCTCCAGGTGCTCTGGTTTCCTCCCACACCCCAAAGATGTGCTATTAGGCTGATTGGCACGAATAAATTGTCTCTAAATTAGTTTCCCTCAATGTGGATGGCCATAAAACATTAGATAAGGGTCATGGGTGGAGGGGGGACTGGTGGTGTTAAGATGGTGGCGCGGGCTCGTTGGGCCGAAGGGCCTGTTTCCCGGGCTGTTCAATATTAGATTCTTCTGCATTCTGTTGACATCATCCTGATCTGGTTGAGACCCATAACACCAGGTTAAAGTCCAACAGGTTTATTTGGTAGCAAAAGCCACTAGCTTTCAGAGAGCTGCTCAGGTGAGTGGGAGTGGGATCAGTCACGGGCATTCAGTCTCTGATTTTCGGGGAAGCGTTCTCCAAGGCGGCCTTCACAACACACAACAGCACACAGTCGCTGAACAAAAACTGATTGCCAAGTTCCGCACACATGAGGACAGCCTCACCGGGTTCATGTCACACTATCTGTAACCCCCACGACGTGCCTGGACTTGCAAAATCTCACTAACTGTCCTGTCTGGAGACAATACACACCTCTTTAACGCTCTCTCCATTCACATTGTCTGTACCTTTAAGACTTGATTAGCTGTAAAGACTCGTGTTCCAATCATTATTCTGTAAATTGAGTTTGTGTCTTTATATGTCCTGTTTGTGAACAGAACTCCCACTTCCCTGACGAAGGTGCAGAGCCCTGAAAGCTAGTGGATTTTGCTACCAAATAAAACTGTTAGACTTTAACCTGGTGTTGTGAGACTTCTTACTGTGTTTACCCCAGTCCAACGCCAGCATCTCCACATCCTGGTTGAGACCAACCGAATTTCTTTTCCTTTTCGCAATGTCCGATTATCAGCCACACTGGCACTAAAATTCAGGTCTCCCCAGTCAAGATTCCAAGCCTACTGCTGTGCAGACACCTTCTGCACCTCAAGATACTAAACTCCTCTGTAATGGTTAACCTGGGACCAGAAGGTAACATTCCTGAGGGTGAAAGACTAGTAGCTGACACCAGGTGGCAGTACTGAGCTCTGAGAGGGCAGTCAGTGAACTCTCGCCTTGGCTAATGTCTTTTGTACTCAGACACCCCCTTGTGGTAATAGTCATACAATGCAGGTGGGAAGGGCAGCTTCAGAACAGAATCATGGGCCACACAAGGAAGCCACTTGGCCCTATGTGCCTGTGCCAGCACTTTGAAAGAACTATCCAGTTAATCTCACTCTGCCCTTTCCCTGTAGACCAGTACGTTTTTCGTTGTAATAGAGATCCAATTCCCTTTTGAAATTTATTATATAATCTTCCTACACCGTTCCAGATCACAACTCCTCACAGCTCACCTCAGCTTTGGGAGCTACCTTAAATCTATATCATCTGCTTACTGCGGAAACAGTTTCTCCTTATCTACTGCACCAGAAGCTTCAGATTGTTAATTGCCTCTATTAGATCTCCCTGTAAGCTTCTCTACTCTTCAAGCTTCACCAGTCTCTCCACAGAACAGAAGCCCCCTCGCCTTGGTACCGTGACTGACTAACAGTTACTTGCACAGTATCACCTCCTGCTCCATATCACACCCTGAAACACAGCATGTTCCCAACAAAAATGTGCAAATTAGTCTGACAACATTTATATTGAGCCCTCCATCCAACAGAAAGAAAGCAATAGGCTTGGCAGAGGGAACTTGAGTGGGTAGATTCAGAGAAGGGAATGAAAGTTAAGTAGAAATGATGGTGAGGAGAGCAAGCAGGTTCAGGACATTACATTCGAATCAGAGAGTGTGGAGCACATATGGTTACACTGGAGGGTGTGTGGGAGGAGGGATGAAGGGAGGGGAATGTGGGGGAGGGATGGGGGATGGGAGAGAGGGGTGAGGGGAGGATGTGGAGGAGGGGTGAGGGATGAGGAGATGGGGTGGAGAGATGTAGAGAGTTGGGGTGATGTAGGGAATGGAGGGGGAGGGGGGTGTAGGGAGAAAGAGGGGTGATGTAGGATGAAGGGTTGATTAAAGGATGTGTGGAATTGCCTATTAAGGAGTTTGAAGGTGAGAATGAAGATTTAAAAGTCTAATTTTTTTCTAACATCAATAAATAACATGACCTTCAAACTCTCACACAGATCTGTCAATGAATTTGACCGGATAATCACAGAGCCCATCTCCTTGTGCAGCACCTTGTGAAATAGTACCTGTGTTCTGGTCAGATGCATGTTTGTCTTCAGTTAGTTCTGAAAGGCATTTAGATCTTCTAATTGGTTTAAGAATGTTTAATATCTGTTTTTTGATTTGTCTTGGTGTGTTTGATATCATTCTGGGTTTAATGATGCTGTGTTCTATATCACACCCACATTCTACCCAGTCAGTTCCAGACAAGTGGCTGTAAAATGTCTGTCACCTGCCCAGCAATAAACACACTCTTCTTCGATCAGACTGGAGACACCAATTGTAACCACTGATTGCTGTATTACCACCTCCCAAACAATAGCTCCCACAGACTTTCCATCATCCCAAACATAGAGACCTCCTGAGAAATGGATCTGGCTATAGCCTATGCCCTTGATCTTCTAATTGCAGAGGGGCTGTAGGGACTCAGGGAACTTTACAGCTCAATTTTGACACTACAATTAAAAATTGCATTCCTTTCACATCCTCTATGGGTCAATGATTATTGCAAGAGTTTTAAAACTCACTTCATAAGGTTTTGTGATATTGTAAATTCCAACCTGATACCCTGACTTGCCTGAATTGCTGACCACTGTGCACGATAAAGCCTGGTGGCTTTCAGATGGAAAGCAAACCATTTACTCAACGACAGATTTCCCTTTGCACTCTCACTCCTTCCCAAGGACAGAACAAACCCAACTTTCTTCAGCTTTTCTCAGATTCCATTCCCAATTCTGGAACAACAGTCACCCCTGGCCTCAAAGGAATATTCTCTCTGTGTGGCTGGTGACCTCCACGAGGAGACCAGACCTGCACACACCCAGCCAGAGTCTGGTCAATAACCCCTGCAGCAATCCCTCAATTTTTACAGTAAACTCCAATCATCCCAACTGATCCTCATGAGCCTTGTCCCCCTACGCCATCTCATCCCATCAACCTACCCTTCAGTTCCTTTCAGATACACACATTAATCCCTTTTCCCCTTTAATCCATTTTGTTTTTGCCCCAGTTAGTCCATATGGTAGAAGATTTCACACTCTCACCATTCTGGGTAAATACATTTCTTCTCACTTCCCTATTTGATTTATAAGTGACTATCTTATATTTATAACCTGTCGTTTTAGTCTCCCCCAAGTGGAAACATCTCTGCATCAAGCCAATCAGAAATGTAAAGATCACAGCCTTCTCCTCGCTAGGGAAAGGCATCCCAGACTGTTCAAACTTTCCTGATAGCTGTTTCTTCAGTGTACATTTGTGTTCAATCCCTCTGTATTTTTAATTATCATCCAACACAACACTGAGCTTCAGTACAGCTCCCCAACACCACAATGCACAACCGTTCCTTTTAATTATTTCCCTCAATTTGTACAATTGAACTGCGACAGGAATGGGCCATTCAGCCCCTCTATGTCTTATAGTACAACTGGACCACAATTAATTTGTATCTCAACTCAGCCTACTTGCTTTTCCTCTGTAATTGCTTACCTCACGATGGAGTCACATCTAAAATCAACTCAGCAAAATCAGCCAGAAGGTCTGAAATCCTGATTTTTCACACTTCCCTTATTTTGTTTAATATCTTTAAAATGCTTGTATTGAAAAGTCCACTGCGAGCTCAGCAATGTTTACAGGCAATGGAGACCGGAAAGTCCCGAGTAGAATTTCAGATTTAACTCTGATCTGTGGTAGCTCCAGTGGGGAGGCCATGGGCAGAGAACCAAGGACGGACCTAACAGCTGCATGTCTTTAAACATTGGATTCAGTAAGGGAAAGAAGATTGCAGCTCATTCCTGGCTTGGTGAGAGAGAGGAAAATACTTCTTTATTACTATTTGGGACATGGGCTGATTTGATTGTGGCCCTCAACTTCACTTTGCTGTCTGCCCCGACTATAACCTTCAACTCACCACAGGTCACAAATCTAATTCTGCTTCATCGGGAAGGCTGGTATTCTTTGTCCATCCCTAGTTGCCCTTGGGAAAGCGGTGGTGAACTGCCTCCTTGAGCTGCTGCAGTCCCTGTGGTATAGGTGCACCCATCTTGCTGTTAGGGAGGGGAGTTCTAGGATTGTGATCCAGCGACACTGAAGGGATGGCGATGTACTTCCAAGTCAGGATGCTGAGTGACCTGAAGGAGAACCTCCAGGTGATAATGTTCACATGCTGCCCTTGTCCTTGTCAGTAACGGCTGTAAGTTTAGGTGGTACAGTTGAAGGAACCCTGGTGAGTATTGCAATGCATTTTGCAGATGGTACACAGCATTGCCAATTATTGAATGATTAAGCTGATGGGTGGTGTGCAAATCAAGGCAGCTTGTGGGAAAGGGGGGGGTGCGAAGGATAGAAAAGGATCTTCAGATAAACAATGACATCCTTTGTTAGAAAGTAAATGTCACATTAGTAAATTCATTCTCGACTCCTTCCACTGAAGCTTAAACATAAGGGACTGCATTAAAGAATCAAATTGTGTTCAGTTCCTGCTTTAGAAATTACACTGAAATAACACGATATGAGGACCAGGACTAAGTCTTTAAACTGAGCAATAACAGTCACTCTATAGCTTGTATTTATGTAGCAACTTTAGTTAATAAGACATCACGACAGTTATCAAGTAACATTAGACACAGTCGCAGAAGACAGGTGACCATTAGCTGCCCACTTAAGGGACCTCAATTAGTGTCCAGTGGGGGGTGGGGGCAGGGAGGCAGTCCATGAAGGTGAAGGGGGCCCTCAGCCCTCACCATTAACCACTCCCCCTCCTACTCCAAACCTGTCATCTGAGGGATTCCAGAGCTGTCCTGGATAGCTTTATTTTAAATTCATTCATGGGATGCAAATGGTTCCAGCTGGCCAGTATTTATTGCCCATCCTTAGTTGCCCTTGAGAAGGTGGTGGTGAGCTGCCTTCTTGGCAACTGAGAGGCTTGCTGGCCATTTCAAAGGGCAGTTGAGAATTAACCACATTGCTGTGGGTCTGTAGGCCAGGCCAGGGAAAGATGGCAGATTTCCGTGCCTTAAGGTCCCCATTAGTTCAGCCATTAAAATGAGCGATGTTGAAGAGACCAGAACTATTTTTGCTGTTGTCAATAACACAGGTCCATCTGTTCTTTCCTGCACTTGCTTGGGGGTGGCCTTATTAAACAAAGCTTTATGATTAAGGGGTCTGATTTGTGGTTTGCATGGAAAACAAATCGTATAAACGACTGACTCCATCCATTGGCTCTGTCCACACTTCCCGCTGCATAATTAAGGACCCCATGGGTGCAGATCTCCACACAGTCCCCCAAGGCTGGAATTAAATCCAGGTCCCTGATGCTATGAGGCAACAGTGCTAACCATTGGGTCACCACGCTATGCTAACATAAGGCAAGTGATCCTTCGGGAAAAAAGATACAAAAGTCTGAGGTTCTTCCCTGCTGTCATCAGACTTCTGAATGGACCTACCTTACATTAAGTTGATCTTTCTCTACATCCTAGCTGTGACTATAACACTACATTTTGCACTCTCCTTTCCCTCTCTATGAATGGTATGCTTTGTATAGTGTGCAAGAAAAAATACTTTTCACTGTGTGCTAATACATGTGACAATAATAAATCAAATCAAATTGACAAAGATAAAAAAAACCCCAAAATTCCAAGTATCAAGATGTAAACTGGTTTTAATCAGCTGACAGTAATGCAGTGATCAGAAGGTGTAAGAGGCCACATGAGGGAGTTAAAAGCCAGGCCACTGATCGAGTAAAATATGCCAGGAACCGTGGAACGCATTGGTTACAAATGCCGTGAAACCTCTCGCAACCCCGTGTATAAAGGAAGGAATTGAAATCAGTCACAGGAGGCCCTGCAGATAATGGATTTTTAATTACTTTGCAGAAAGTGCAGCAAGGGGAGCTGTGTGTTTAAAACAAGTCCCACTGCCCAGTGGGACTGCTGATGAATCCAGCAAGGATGTGCTCTGCCCCGTTTAAAGATCAGGCAACCCAGGGATTGGGAACCTTGATGAGAAAGTCTCCACTTCCTCCTTCAGTTGTCGGATCTTGTTCTGGTAGTTGTTATCAGTTAGCATCTTCTCCTTGAACTCCTTCAGCGGAGCCTTCGTCCCCACATCCCTCTGAATCTCCAGTGTTATCTGGATCCCTGTGAGAGGTTAAAAAAAAATTCCCGTGGATATCAGCAGTCAGAAATGGGGCCAGTTCTGCAGGCAGCACACTCTCAGCAACACACTGACAAGCAGCTGGCAGCTGAGAGATCCAGGGCCAAGCCCGTCACAGCTGGATGGATTTCCTGACCCCCCCCCCCTCCTCCCTGGGAGAGGTAACAAGGGGCTGAACTCTGGATAACTGAGGGAGAATTTGGCTATAATTTATTATAAAACAGCCCTGAATCCTCCTCCAGTCTGGGCCCCCCTACACACCTGATCCAGCTGGGATCGATCCCCTCACACATCTGTTCCAGCTGGGATCGATCCCCCACACACCTGTTCCAGCTGGGATCGATCCCCCACACACCTGATCCACCTGGGATCGATCCCCTCACACATCTGTTCCAGCTGGGATCGATCCCCCACACACCTGTTCCAGCTGGGATCGATCCCCCACACACCTGATCCAGCTGGGATCGATCCCCTCACACCTCTGTTCCAGCTGGGATCGATCCCCCCACACACCTGTTCCAGCTGGGATCGATCCCCCCACACACCTGTTCCAGCTGGGATCGATCCCCTCACACACCTGTTCCAGCTGGGATCGATCCCCTCACACCTCTGTTCCAGCTGGGATCGATCCCCCCACACACCTGTTCCAGCTGGGATCGATCCCCCCACACACCTGTTCCAGCTGGGATCGATCCCCCCACACACCTGTTCCAGCTGGGATCGATCCCCTCACACCTCTGTTCCAGCTGGGATCGATCCCCCCACACACCTGTTCCAGCTGGGATCGATCCCCCCCACACACCTGTTCCAGCTGGGATCGATCACACACATCTGTTCCAGCTGGGTTCGATCCCCCACACACCTGTTCCAGCTGGGATCGATCCCCTCACACACCTGTTCCAGCTGGGATCGATCCCCTCACACACCTGTTCCACCTGGGATCGATCCTCACACATCTGTTCCAGCTGGGATCGATCCCCTCACACACCTGTTCCAGCTGGGATCGATCACACACACCTGTTCCAGCTGGGATCGATCCCCCCACACACCTGTTCCACCTGGGATCGATCCCCTCACACACCTGTTCCACCTGGGATCGATCCTCACACATCTGTTCCAGCTGGGATCGATCCCCTCACACACCTGTTCCAGCTGGGATCGATCCCCTCACACACCTGTTCCAGCTGGGATCGATTCCCCCCACACACCTGTTCCAGCTGGGATCGATCCCCTCACACACCTGTTCCAGCTGGGATCGATCCCCTCACACACCTGTTCCAGCTGGGATCGATCCCCTCACACACCTGTTCCAGCTGGGATCGATCCTCACACATCTGTTCCAGCTGGGATCGATCCCCTCACACACCTGTTCCAGCTGGGATCGATCCCCTCACACACCTGTTCCACCTGGGATCGATCCTCACACATCTGTTCCAGCTGGGATCGATCCCCTCACACACCTGATCCAGCTGGGATCGATCCCCCCACACACCTGTTCCAGCTGGGATCGATCCCCCCACACACCTGATCCAGCTGGGATCGATCCCCTCACACACCTGATCCAGCTGGGATCGATCACCCCACACACCTGTTCCAGCTGGGATCGATCCCCCCACACACCTGATCCAGCTGGGATCGATCCCCTCACACACCTGATCCAGCTGGGATCGATCCCCCCACACACCTGATCCAGCTGGGATCGATCACCCCACACACCTGTTCCAGCTGGGATCGATCCCCACACACCTGTTCCAGCTGGGATCAACGCCCTCCCCCCCGCCACTGTCCCCCAACTCCAGCTGGAATTGACCTCATTCCCTCCCACTCCAACAGGGATGGACATCCCTCCCCATCAGCTCCACCTGGGATCAAACTCCCCTCCCCACTCCAGCTGGAATCGAACCCCCCCCCCCCCCACCCACACTCCAGCTGTAATGGACCCCGTCCCCCGGGGTTTGACTCCAGCTGATGAATCTTTGTGTTTATTTTATAATTCAGTCGCTCTGGGTGACACATTCACCCTCTCTCACTGACAAACTCGTCACAAACTCTGCCTGTTAGGTTTGGAAGATGCCTGATGGCCTCTCTTGAAGACCCCAGTGCTTTCAGTTTTCCCCATCTGTGCCAAACAACTTTACCTCTGTGAATAAAAGCAGCCACTTTCTGGAAATCCACCTCCTTAAAGCCTCGGGAGGTGAGGGCTGGTGTCCCCAGGCGGAGACCACTGGGCCGTAAAGCACTCTTGTCACCTGTTGGACGATAACAGATTAAAATCTCCTCACACCCATTTCATTGTTTCACATCTTTCCCATAGCCCAAGCCAAATTTACACCCAAGTGTTCTTGTTTCTCTTTTTTGGTCATGATTATAAGAACCATTATAGGCCATTCAGCCCATCAGGCCTATTCTGTTCATCAAACTGATTACACACAATTTTTATCTCAACCCCATTCACCCAAACCCCATGTTCCTTCTCCTTCAACTGACGGATAATTATTAGTCTCAAGTTGGAAATATTCAGTTGATGCGCCCTTCAGCCTCCACAGCTTTTTTTGGTGAAGAATTTTCCAGATTTCCACTTCCCTTTAGTGATGGAGGTGCTCCCTGACATCACCCCCTCAGTGGCCTACTTTTAATTGTAGTGATGCTGATGAGGGATCAGTATTGGCTGTTCCTCAATGTGCTGCCACGGGATCTTTTACATGAAGAAGGACTTCCTTCAGGCAGACGAGGCTTCGCTCGATTATTCCAGAAAGTATCTCTGACGCTGCAGCACTCTGTCAGTGATGTTAGAATTCTGGATATAGAATCAATGAACACTCTAACCCCCCTTCACGCTCAAGTTCTGTAATGAGTCCAAAATTATGGTGGCTATATTTCACTGAATCTCTACAATGCAGGAGAAGGCCATTCAGCCCATCAAGACCACGCCATCAACAATCCCACTCAGACCCTATCACCCTAACCCCACATATTTATACTGCTAATCCTCCTGACACTGAGAGGCAATTTAGCATGCCCAATCCACCTAAGCTGCACATCTTTGGCGTGTGGGAATAAACTGGAGCACCTGGAGGAAACCCACACAGACACAAAGAGAACGTACAACGTCACATAGTGACCCAATGCCGGAATCGAACCCGGGTCCCTGGCACTGTGAGGCAGCAGTGCTAACTATTGTGCCACAGTGCCACCCCACATCCAAAACTGTGTAGGTTAGATGGATTAGCCATGATAAATGTGTGGGGTTACAGGGATAGGATGGGGAAAAGAACCTGGGTAAGATACTCTGTCATAGTCACTGCAGATTTGATGGGCCAAATGGCCTCTTCCTACACTGTAGGGATTTTATGATATTTTGTTCAATATAAGGAAGATTTGACACTTGCTGATGTCTAAGGGGGAGTGTCAGAATTGCAACAGTGTTATTTTTGCAAGGATAGGGCATAACCTCCACGTGACTACACCTTGGCCGTGGCCCAGGTCCAGGCACATCAATCAATGTGAAAGCTAATACCTTTAGCACCTCTGTGCTCAGGGAAACTCTTCCAGCATTTTATTCAGAAAGCAAGACCAAGGGAGACCAACTTTACCCAATCTTCATCTCGCTGTGATTTGAATGACCCAATTACAAGATATTTCATTTACCTTTCTGTCTGCCCAAGCTCTGAAGATCTCTGACTTCCTGCATTCAGAAAAGTTTGGTGTATGACCAGAGAAAGGAAAATGTGGTGGACTTGGCACTGAGTTATTTTGTCTCTGCTCTAACTAGATCTGGGCCTTTGAAACTTGGCCTCAGCGTTTATCTTTTAGCTTTCACATGGGCGCTTGCCTGTTTGCTCGCTCTACTGGATTTCTGCTGAACTTTACTCTTTAACCATTTGGTTCCTTTCAAAACCTTCAGGGTCAAAAACCACTTGGCCAACAAACTCCGTCAGCAGCCGCTTTTACCCCAGGGTGTTGTACAATAAGGAATAATTCAGACAGTGCAGGATTGGGTACATGAGTGAAGTTAAATCCAGTTGGCAGGCCTGAGGGAATCGTTGCAGTTCATGGGGTTGCTGTCTTTCAGCTGAGGGAGAAACCGAGGCTCTGTCTGCTTTCTCAGGTGGACACAATAGAACCTATCGCAATATTGTGCAGCCTTAATCGAAATGACTTAAAGCAGACTATCTGCTCCTTATCACTGCTGTAAAGCACTTGGAGTCATCCTTAAGTCATGAGTGGTGCTATATAAGTGCAATCTCTTTGTTTTCTATCTACAATCTGTTAAATTCGGCTACTGAAACTGATGCCTAACAGATCCTGTTCCCATCATAGATTCATGCAGCAAGTATAGAATGGGTTTCTCCTGTAGGAATGGCTAGGAATCCAAACTCACTCCAAGTCCCATTCATCCATCAGCCCTTTGCTCACTGACTTACAGAGGCTCCTGGACTTACAATGCTCCAATTTGAAATTCTTCTTCCTGTTATCAAATCCCTCAACATCCTGTTGGCACCTTTTTTTTGTAATCTCCTCCAACCATTCCAACCTGTTTGAGATCTCTGCACTCCTACAACCCTTGCACATCTTCTATTGTCTTCCCTCTTCCTTTAGCTGCCTGGGTTCTAAACTCTGGAATTCCATCCCTAAATCTTTTCAGACTCTCTGGGCGGGACTTTACGATATTGCTCAACCCTAGACTGGAAAATCCCGCCCGAGGTCAACTGACATCTCCATTGTCCGGCCCTCACCCACTCCAAATCCGTGGCTGACAGGGCGGTAGAATTCCGGTGCCGATCTCTCTTTCATCCTTTCCAACGGCCCTGTCTCTTTTCCCAAGCTTGTGGTCATCAGCACTCATACCTCTTAGTGGCTCACTGTCAGATTAGGCCAAGTAACAGTCCTTGGAATGTGGGGCTGCTTAACATGTTAAAGGTGCTTTACGAGTGTAAAGTCATTGGTACATACCTGGACAGGTGTTCTTGTTGCAAGCAATGGCGCACTTTTCCAGAACCTTCTCAGCTCTGCCCCCATCTGTATCTTGCTTGCGTAGATCCACCAGAATCAGATGATTGTCTGAACCACCTGTATAAGAAGGACATAGCAAGCACAACCTTTTCACAACTCAGTTTTGTATGGCTTTGAACCTTCCAACTCAGGGGAATGAAATAGTCAGTGTGTAATCTCCGTGAGGATCTTACTTTGAGGGGGAGGGGAGAGATGTGGGAAGGGGGACTGCAGTAATTCAGCGAGAATTGTAAAGTTGCTAGAGAAACCTAATAAAAGACGTTATGATTAAGATGGGCTTTATTCAGGTATATAGCGGTGGATTGTTTGCATGAGACAAAGACAGGGATTTAAGGCAGAGAAAGAATTAAAGGAGATTAAAATAAAACAGCGCCCATGAAGATAAGTTTCTCTAATCGCTGCCTAAGCTTGGCGATCGGTCTCCTGCACAGATAAACAGCGCTGTTATACACCCCGCTCTGCTAAATTGTGTATCATAGAGCAAAACAGGAGTCAGGTCTGCTCCAGCCAGGAGTGGCCTAGTGGTATTATCACTAGACTATTAATCCAGGAACCAATGTTCTGGGGACCGGGGTTCAAATCCCGCTACGGCAGATGGCAGAAGTTGAATTCAATTAAAAAAATCTGGAATTAAGAATCTACCGATGACCACTGTCGATTGTCGAAAAATACCATCTGGTTCTCGAATGTCCTTTAGGAAAGGAAATCAGCTGTCCTTACCCAATCTGGCCTACATGTGAGTCCATAATGTGATTGACTCCCAACCGTACTCGGGCAACTAGGGATGGGCAATGAATGCTGGCCAGCCAGCAATGGCTGTGTCTCATGAATGAATAAAAAAAATTCTCAAGCATTCAGTTTGCCCCAAGCAGTGGCTGCCAACAAGTGTGTGTGTGTGTATTTAAAAATCTGAGCACTCCACCTCTCCCTGCCCTGCCCATTCCACTCCACAGTATCTAAAACAACCTCATTTCCCCTCTCATTGCCCCTTTATACCCATCCCCTCCTCCCGGGACTTGCCTGCAGCCCAAGTATCATTTCCTTCTACACATCCTCCCTACACCCCACTGTGCGCACTCACACTCCATCACACACCCTCCCTACACCCCCCACACAGACGCTCCCTACATCCCCCCGACACACCCTCTTACACCCCCCACATAGACCCTCCCTACACCCACCACACAGACCCTCTCTCCCCCTCCCACAGATCCTCCCTACACCTGCTTGTGCGCACACACACCCCATCAATACCCTCCCTATACCTCGTCACACATCCTTCCTATACCTCCCTACACCCCCTCCACGCACACCCTATCACACACCCTCCCTACGCCCCCCACACATCCTCCCTCCACCCCCCACACAGACCCCCCCACACAGACCCTCCTTACAGCCCCCCACACAAACCCTCCCTACAGCCCCCCACACAGACCCTCCCTACACCCCCCACAGACCCTCCCTACAGCCCCCACACAGACCCTCCCTACAGTCCCCACAGACCCTCCCTATAGCCCCCACACAGACCCTCCCTACACCCCCCACAGACCCTCCCTACAGCCCCCACACAGACCCTCCCTACAGCCCCCACAGACCCTCCCTACAGCCCCCACACAGACCCTCCCTACAGCCCCCACAGACCCTCCCTACAGCCCCCACACAGACCCTCCCTATAGCCCCCACACAGACCCTCCCTACACCCCCCCACAGACCCTCCCTACATCCTTCCACGCACACAAACTCCCTACACCCCCCCACACACCCTCCCTTCATCCTCCCCACACCCTCCCTACACCCTACCCAACATCCCTCCCCACACACCTTCCCTACACCTCCCCCCTCACACCCTCCCTACACTTTCCTCCCACACCCTTCCTTACACTCCTCCCCCCAGCTCGCCAATGAGGCCGTCAGGTTGACCAGCCTTGGCAAGAGTTCATGTCTGAAAATGCAGCCTAAAGGAATATCAAAAACCAAGGAACCTCTCCATGAGACTTGCTACACCTGAAAACTATTGGACAGGTCCTAGATGTAACTGTCTCCAACCCAAAAGAAGCATTTTTATGGAAGCAGTCACCGGGGAACAGCCATCATTATGAGCAGCTGAACCGGCATCAGGGCAGTTGGGTCAGGTTCTCAAAGAGAGCTTGAGGAATATGGAGGAGCAAGGACTTGGGATCCTGCTTAACCTAAAAATGTAATGTTTTACACAAATCCAAGGAGGGATCTGAATGAGGAAGGCCAGTGACAGAAATGGACCATTGTACATGGCAACGCATGGCACATGGTGCTGTCAGAGGGAATGTGTCATTGACTCGATAGGGACAGCAGAGCAAAGTCCGATCTAAAAACATGCATTCTTCTCAAAGCCATCTAAGCTTGACTCAAGATGCTTATTGAGCTCATTCAGGCTCGTCAAAGCCATTTGCTCATTAATTCTGGTGAACAGTACTGCAACGTGACCCATTCTTACCCAGGTTATACTTAACCCTTACACTCCCATAACCTTCAAGCTGTTTGACTGAAATAGAACCTAAAACCCATTCACTGCAGCTCACAAGAGGCAGTCCTGATTGGAGAGGGCTGTTGGAAGTTAGCGAAATTTTAAAATAGTCAGAAAGGTAAAGGAGCGTCAAAGCCAAAGAGAACTGGGGAGAACCTAACTCTGGATTTTAAAAGATGGAATGAAGCAGAAGACTGAGGGGAAGGGGTGGGAGGGGTGCGGTGAGCCGTCCTACTGAGGCTCGAGACAATGAATGAAGAGCGGGAGATGGTGTGAAAAGACTGGAGGAGGAAAAGTGGGTGGGATCAGTGCCATTTGGAACGTAGAAGAAAAGAGCAAGAGAGACAAGGTTCCATGAACACTATTTGCCGCCTGTGCTTTCCTGGGAACATTCAATTTTTGATTTGAATTTATTTATTATTGTCACATGTATTAGTATACAGTGAAAAGTGTTGTTTCTTGCCCACTATACAGACAAAGCATACCGTACATTGAGAAGGAAACAAGACAGTGCAGAATGTAGTGTTACAGATATAGTTAGGGTGTAGAGAAAGATCAACTTAATGCGAGGTAGGTCGATTCAAAAGTCTGAGAGCAGCAGGGAAGAAGCTGTTGACATTAGAGACCTGGATATAACTTTAGCAGATAAATGTTATACATACGAATATAAATCCTTGTGCTCAGCTCACTTCCAGTGTTTCATCTAAACTCACTCACTTCAGTGATACATTTCAATATACTTGCTAACTTAGACAAATTTACAAGCAGGAGATGGTAGATTCCACCTTCCCAAGTTCTCACCAGTAACAATCTTGTATCCAAAATCCACCAGTGCTGCGGATAAAGCCTTGCAGTTGGCCACAATCTGTCTCTGGTATTGCTTGAATTCCGGAGTCATTGCCTGTTTGAGTGTGACAGCAACTCCTGTCCAGACAGAGGGGAGATTTCAGCACAGATACTACAAGGAAGAAGCTTTCCCTCAGTAAAACAATTCACACAGAGTTTGTTTCCAATCAGATCGGCTTAGAATAAACAAAAAAACTTCAGTCTGGATCTAGGGGAAATGCTGCATGCTTACTGCAGAGAAAGGCAGAGAGAACAGGAGGAAGAGAAGAGAGGTTGGCAGGCATGTGGGCACAAATCATTGAAGGCGGCAGGCCAGGTTGAGAAAATGGTTAAATAAAAGGAATCCTGGGCTTTATGAAAAAAGCAAGGAATTTATGCTGAACCTTCACAAAACGGTGAATCGGGTTCAAGGGGAGGCAGTGGTGTAGTGGTATCGTCACTGGACTAATAATCCAGAGATGCTGTGGGGACCTGGGTTCAAATCCCACCATAGCAGACTTGAATTAAAAAACTGGAATTAAAAGTCTAATGATGACCATGAAACCATTGGTGATTGTTGAAAAACCCAAGTGGCCTCCAGGTGACTCCAGATCCACAGCAATGTGCTTCACTCTTAAACAGCTTAATAAGCCACTCAGTTCAAAGCAATTAGGGATGGGCAAATAACTTAAGCAATTCAGTCTAACTCGGGGACCACATCACACACTCAAAAAGATGTGAAGGTTTTAGACAGGGTTTATGAGGATACTTTCGGGAGATACTGGAGATAGATTTGGTTAAAGTTGAGAGGGGATCTCATAGTATTCAAAATCCTGAAGGGTCTGGTCTGAATAGATGGAGAGAAACAGGTTCTACTGGCAGAAGGATTGAGAACCAGAGCAAGATGCAGTCATCTGTAAATCAGTCTCCCTTTCAGAATGAGACCAAAGGCACACTTTACCTGCGATGGCGTGGTTATGGGGCCCACCTTGCAGACCCGGGAAAACGGCCTGGTTGATCAGACTTTCCAGGTTGTACATGACCTCCTTGCCTGTCTTTGGGTCAGTGCAGCGGATTCCTGCAGAGTGAGCAAAGCAACAGCTGGTCAGTTACCAGCTATCGAGAAACTGGTTTTTGTTTTAAAATTAATTTGAGGAAGTGAGCATTGCTGATAACACAGGAATTTATTGCCCATCCCAGCTGCTTCTTGAGAAGACACTGATGAAGCACCTTCTTGAAGTAAGGAGTGGAGAGAATGACACATCTTTAGCACATCCCCATTCTCAAATACTGTATCATTATGGTCTATGTGTCCTTCACTGCTTCCTTTTAGGATGACTTTTTTGGAATTTAGTTTTCAGGTGTCAACCTTTCTCCAGCTTTGCTCCCAAATTGCCAAAAGTTCCAGCAGTACATTATCTTGGAGTTGAGGCACTGAAATTCATTTTAAGTTTCTCTTGCAATGTGCAGGCAGAAGTCAGAAGTGTGCTGGAACACTCTCCACTTGCCTGGATGAATGCAGCTCCAACAGCACTCAAGAAGCTCAACAACATCCAGGACAAAGCAGCCCATGTGATTCACCCTTTAAACATCCACTCCCTCCACCACTGACGCATAATAGCAACAGTGTGTGCCATCAACAAGATGTACTGCAGGAACTCCCTTAGGCTGCTTACAGAGCACTTTCCAAACCTATGACCATGACTGTCTAGAAGGACAAGAGCAGCAGAACCTAAGAACACCACCACCTGGAGGTTCCCCTCCAAGTGACTCACCATCCTGGCTTGGAAATATATCACCGTTCCTTCACTGTCGCTGAGTCAAATTCCTGGAACTCCCCTCCCCCAACAGCACTGTAGGTGTACCTACACCGTATGGACTGCAGTGGTTCAAGAAGGCAGCTCACCACCACTTTCTCAAGGGCAATTTGGGATGGGTAACAAATGATGGTCCAACAACTGACACCTACATTCCATGATAGAATAAGAAAATTAGATGTTTGTTCGCAATGTACCAATTTCAAGTGACATTCTAACTGTGTAAGATGATGGTCCGCTGGCCATAACACTCCTGTCGATAACAGAAATTGTAAATTTCACCAATCTTGTGCCAATAAATTACAACCACAAACACAGCGTTTTACTTACAAGATGGGACTGGGAAACACTCCCAGCAAGTGTCTTTCCCTCACCTTTTCTGTAGAAGATCATCCCAGACCTGCACCCACGCAGAGTCTTGTGCGTTGTTGTGGTGACCACATCACTGTGCTCGAAGGGAGAGGGCACCACCCTGGCTGCCACCAAGCCACTGATATGTGCCATGTCCGCCATCAGGTAGGCACCATTCTCATCTGCAATCTGCCGCAACTTGGCGTAATCCAGGTTCCGGGAGTAGCAGCTAACGCCTGGAGAAACCAACAATGCAGTTGAACTGATTGGAACGCTGTTGTGAATGAAGACCCTTCCTCCTACTATTGCCCCACCCAGTGCACTGTCAGATATCTGGGATTTCCTCTTCCAGTCTCTCCACCTCTCCTCTCTCTTTCCTGCTTTAAAGATCCTCTTTAGAACCCAACTCTTTAACCAAAGACATATTGGAAGAAAATGTCCTCCAGGGAGGAGAAGGCAACCCCCTCTCTTTCAGGTACTGAGCAGCCATGTTACCCTTCTTGCATTTGTTGCCAGCTTCAAAACTCTGCAAAGAAGAAAGCCGCACGCAAGTTCCTACCCAATCCAGTAAGCTATGATCCAGTGAAAGGCAGTGGTAGATAGTCACAATTCATTGTGAATCACTCATTGGGAATCCTACCCTCAAATTGCTGTAGTTAGCATCGCTGAATGGAGCTAACAACCTGACCCATAATGAAGATTCTTCAATCACAGAGCAGGGGATTAAGTTGTGAACATTCTTACCCATCGGTGCTTACCTGCAATGATGAGTTTTGGGTGGAACAGCCGAGCATTGTCCGCCAACCTCTCATAGTCAATGTACCCAGTCTCAGGGTTCACCTAAAGAGAATGAACAGCAGAGAGTTTTGTTTTCATTTACCCACATGCATGTCACTGCCAAAACCAGCATTTATTTCTTACCCCTAACTAGCCTTAAATGTAAGGTTTGCTTTGCCATTTCAGAGTCAACATAAAGGCCAGGCTGGATTCCCTTTCCCAGAAGTTCATTAGATGACCAGGTGGATTTTTTATTACAATCTGATAATTACTTATTATTATTATCAGTAATTATGATTACTGATTCAGCACTGGCATTTTATTCCAAGTTTTTATTTATCAATGGAATTTAAATTTCCCATCTGTCGCAGTGAGATTTACATTTGAGTATCCACACTATTAGTCAGGGGCCCCAGATTACTAGTAATAGTAACAGATCCAGTATATCACCAGCTCCCATATAATTCTTCTGTGTTATCTGTAAACATGATGTGATGTACACATTTATATTTTTGTTATATAAAGAGCAGAGCAAGTCAGCAGATGTTATTAAGTGGATAGCCTTCAGTCGAGTTGGTCAGAGACACTCAAACATTTTATACACGATCTTCAAAATGCAATTATACAACAGGGAGGTGTTTTTGATCCTAGCAAGTTTCCCCTGGATGTAGGGATTTGAAAACAAGGATGCGAACTTTAAAACTGCCAGACTGGCAGCCAAGAGAGTTCAGTGAGATCAGGGTGAGTGAGGAACAGAATTGGATGTGAGTTAGGAAGAGGGCAGTAAAGTTCACTCCATCTTCTACTTCAAGTCATTCTTTCCCCGCGAAACTCCTCATCTCCTTCAGTCTTCTCTTCTACAATCTTCAAGCTTTTAGGCTTGGGTCACTGTCTGTGTGGAGTTTGCACATTCTCCTCGTGTCTGCATGGGTTTCCTCCGGTTGCTCCGTTCCTTCCACAGTCCAAAGATGGCCGGGTTAGGTGCACTGACCATGATAAATTGCCCTTTAGTGTCAGGGGATTAGCAGGGTGAATTTCTGGGGTTACAGGAATAGGGATTATGGTCAGGCAAACTCAATGGGCTGAATGGCTCCTTCTGCAGTGTAGGATTCGATGATTTTCTTGTTTATATCCTGCATCATGAGCATCGATTAAGTGACAGCTTTACCTACTGGTAGAATTCTTATCCGAGTCAGAAGCTCATGGGTTCGGGCCGCTTGGCAGGACTTGAGTCCATAATCCAGGCTGTCAAGCCCAGCACCAACCTTGAGGGAGCAATACACTGTCAGGGTGTGCTTTTTCAGATCAAACTCGCAGACTGTTCAGGGAATTCGCTGTAATATCCCATAGCTTTTCTCATTGTAATATCCCAAAGTATTTCTCACTATAATATCCCAGTGTTTCTCATTGTAATATCCCATAGCGTTTCTCACTGTAATATCCCAGAATGTTTCTCACTGTAATATCCCAGAGTATTTCTCATTGTAATATCCCAGAATGTTTCTCACTGTAATATCCCAGAATGTTTCTCATTGTAATATCCCAGAGCGTTTTTCATTGTAATATCCCAGAGTGTTTCTCACTGTAATATCCCAGAGTATTTCTCACTATAATATCCCAGTGTTTCTCACTGTAATATCCCAGAGTGTTTCTCATGTAATATCCCAGAGTGTTTCTCATGTAATATCCCAGAGTGTTTCTCATTGTGATATCCCATAGCATTTCTCACTGTAATATCCCAGTGTTTTTCATTGTAATATCCCAGTGTTTCTCACTGTAATAACCCAGAGTGTTTCTCATTATAATACCCCAAAAGACACGATTTAACAATTTCGCCAGTAAAGTGGCGTCTAAACCAACATGAGCTTTGCCTTAACATCAGGAACGTTACCCCCACTCTACCCCAAGACTAAACGAACAGGGGGCCCTTGTAATATCAACTGTTCTATTGGGCTCAACAACCTGAAAGCAGCACTCCAGAGGCTTGCTTGTGGTGCTTTTTCTCTTTCAAATCCTGCATTTCTTTTAGTTCTGGATTTTATAAAAAGTGAAGAATGGGACAACTTACTCTCATTCCCCAGCCAAGGACAATCTCTGAACCGGCCATATTACAGTACAAAGGAGGAGTTGTCCTTGGTATCTTTCAAGTTCCTGTGACGAACACCCAATTTGGGCTCTAGTACATTGGGGAAGATGAGAATGGTGAATGGGCAGGCACCAGGATTTACACGGGGAGGCTTGCTACTGCTTTTGGGGATAGTTTTCACTAGCTTGACAGCGGGGGAATGGGAACTTGAGTTTAGATTCAGGAGCGAGAGAAGTAAGGCTGGAAATGGAAGGCAGAAAATATTGAGCTTAAAAATAAGGCAGATGAAACAGGAGCTGGAAAATAGGCAAGATGAGAGTGGGGCAGTATTTAATTGCTGTACACCTCAACATAAGGAGTTTAATGAATAAGCAGAGTTGAGGGCACAGAGAGAAACTCTGAAATACAATATCAGACATGGCTTAAAGCAGGGCAAGGGTGGCAGTTCAACATTCCTGGTTACAGAATTTTCAGATTAGATAGTGAGACAGCAGGATGGGGGAATGTCACAACATTGATGAACAATCACAGCTGTGAGGAGGGATGATATTCCAGCAGGATCATCGGATAAGGTCACGTTGGTGGAACAGAAGGAAAAAGGGAAATTTAGTAAGGGAAATTTCAATGACCCTAATCTTGACTGAGATAGAATCGATGTAAAAGGTATAGACAGCACAGTTTTAGTCAGCACATAGCCAATCCAACTACAGAGGGTAGTTCTGGATTGAGGTTTATGAAATGAAGCTGGGCAACTGGAAGGGGTATCAATGAGAGAGTATTTTAGTGGTAGTGATTATTATTTGATTACATTTAGTGTAAAACAGCAGGAACGACATCTGCCTCATTAGCCCAGACCAGGAGAAGGCTTTTGATAGAATACCGCACATTTACATGATGGATGGGCTCTCCAAATTGGGGAAGTATTCTGCAATTGTATGCAACTGCTCTACACAAAGATCAGGAGCACAGTTTCAATCAATGGGTGGGAATCAGAAAGCTTTCAGGTCAAATCTGGTGTCAGGCAGGGTTGCCCTCTTTCCTCTGTCCTGTTTGTTTGCTGCATAGAATCTTTTGCTGAGTCCACCAGGAAGGATCCGGACATAACAGGAGTGACGATTCCAGGCAGTGGAGGTACGCAGGTTAAAGCTTCCCTGTAGATGGGCGATATTGCCACTTTTGACTCAGATCTGATGCCAGTGCGCAGCTCCTGAATGTCTGCAATCAGTCTGAATTGGCCTTGAGAGCCAAGGTACACCGTGACAAGAGCAAGACCAGGTTCTTCAGGAACTGAGCTGACCGATCTCTCGTCTCCTTCACCGTCAGATCAGACTGCCTGAAGGTGCTGGGGATTTAGTTTGGAGCAGCTGGGGCATGGGAACACAGGATTGCTATGGTAAAGCATAAACTGGGCACATGGGAGCAAAAACCTGGTCATCAGATGTAAGGTACTCTTGGGTTTGGTTACTTAGTCCAGGTCTGACCTGACCCCGCTCCACTGCAGTCGTCTAACCCAACTTCAAACTTATCTGAAGATCTATGATGGATTGTGTCCAGAGAAAGACCATGCACAAATCTCTGGAAAGGGAGACCTCATCCTGATGGCCATCTTTGTGTGATGTTGCACAAAGCTGTACATATATCTACGATACACAAACACCAAGTGTCACTACGTACAGTGGTTCTACCAGAACCTGTTGTTGTGAAGGATGGGTCTGGCCACGTTGCCGCGTAGATTTAGAGTAATTGTGGAAAAGGACAAAGACAGACCAGGAGTAAAAATTCTCAGTTAAGAAAGGCCAATTGTAATATGTGGAAATGTGATTTAACAGAAGTGGAATGGAAATGAGATATTTGAAAGCAAATCAGTGTCAGATTAGTGGAAGCCATGCTCAAATGAGGTAGTGAGGACTCAAAACAAATATATTTCCACAGATAAAAAATGGTGGGACTCCCACGGTGTGGCAAGGTAGCACAGTGGTTAGCACTGCTGCTTCACAGCTCCAGGGTCCTGGGTTCAATTCCTGGCTCAGGTCACTGTCTGTGTGGAGTTTGCACATTCTCCTTGTGCCTGCATGGGTTTCCTCCGGGTACTCCGGTTTCCTCTCACAGTCCAAAGATGTGCAGATTAGGTTGATTGACCATGCTAAAATTGCACCTTAGTGTATAGGGATGCGTAGGTTAGAGGGATTAGTGGGTATAATATGTAGGGATGTAGGGGTAGGGCCTGGGTGGGATTGTGTTCAGTGCAGACTCGATGGGCCGAAGGGTCTCTTTCTGCACTGTAGGGTTCTATGATTCTATGATTCAAATCTGAAGCCTCTGGACGTCAAGAAGTGAATAAACAGAAGTTTGTGTCAAAAACCAAAATGCAATGCTAGAGGAAATGAATCAGGAGAGCAAAGAGAGGACATGGAAAAATATTGGCATGGAAAACCCGAATATGCCTAACGCTCTCCCAATTGAGCTAGAAGACTGAGTATCTATAAATATATAAAGAGCAACGTGATAACTAAGGAAAGAGTTGGGCCTGTTGGAAATGAGTAAGAATTTTCATGTGTGAAGGCTGAAGGATGTGAAGGTTCTTAATGAATACATTGGGTGCGATCTCACCGACCGTTCCTGCTGCCCTCCCAGCCAGCTAAATCTCTGTTCACTGCGTTGGGATGGGAAAATCCCGCCGGCGTGAACAGTGCTAGGATTCCAGCCTTTGTTTCAGCTTTCCCAAAAGTCGGGAACAATGCTGACATTGTAATCGAGGAAGTGAGAGTGTGAAGCATTAGATGGGGTAAACATAGCCAGCAAGGAAATATCAAGAGGTTTAGCATCTTTGATTATAAATTAACTCCTCCAGGCCCAGATGAGACGTATCCCAGGTTATGAAAAGAAATAAGTGAGGAGGTAGTGGAGGTTCCGGTCAGTGTTTTCCCAATCCTCGGTGCTGAGAAACTGGAGCACAGCTAGCATTATTCTGTTTCTTTTTTAAATAAGAGAAGGATAGGCTGAGTACTTATGGTTCAGTAAGCCTAATCTTGCTACTGGGTAAATTATTGGAAACATTTCTCAGGGACATATAAAATCCATCATTTAGATTGGCACGATTCATCAACGACAAACAGCAGACAGTTAATTTGTTAATGACAGACTAATTTGCTGTAATGTTGAGAAGGTAACAGGAGGGTCAATAATATGTGTGATGTAATCTTTTGAGAAGGTAACAGGAGGTCAACGATATGATTTTTGACCAGATCTCACAGGGCAACTTCGTCAGAAAAGTAAAAGCCAGTGGGATGCAAGGGAAAGTGGCAGTCTGAATTTTCTGTTATTCATTCATGGGACATGGGCGTCGCTGGCTGGCCAGCATTTATTGCCCATCCCTAGTTGCCCTCAGAAGGTGGTGCTGAGCTGCCTTCTTGTATCACTGCAGTCCATGTTCTGTAGGTTGACCCACAATGCTGTTAAGGAGGGGATTCCAGGATTTTGACTCAGCAACTGCAAAGAAACAGCGATATATTTCCGATCAGGAGGGTGAGTGGCTTGGAGAGGAACTTGCAGGTGGTGGTGTTCCCAAGTATCTGCTGCCCTTGTCCTTCTAGAGGGTCGTGGGTTTGGAAGGTGCTATCTAAGGACCTTTGATGAATTTCTGAATCTAAGATTGTACAAGGTAATTGAGCAATTGCTAACAGGGGTTTGTGTGGCAGGAGGGCTGTTGCAGTACTGTTTTGTAGGGCTCAGTACTCGATCCCTTGCCCTTCATGGTGCATTTCAAAATTAGGGGGCTACTTTAGAACGTCACAAGTGATACAAAAAATGGTCATGTGTTTCAGAGTGAGGGGGAACATTGCAGACTGCAGGCAGATAGGGTAGATAAAGGACAGCACAGTGGCACAATGGTTAGTACTGCTGCTTCATAGCTCCAGGGACCTGGGTTCGATTCCAGCCTTGGGTGATGGTCTGTGTGGAGTTTGCACATTCTCCCCGTGTCAGCGTGGGTTTCCTCTGGACGCTCCGGTTTCCTCCCACAGTCCAAAGATGTGCGGGTTGGGTGGATTGGTCATGGTAAAATTGCGTCTTTATGTCCAAAGAGGTGTAGTTAGGTGGATTTTGGCCTGAACTATAAGAAGACAGAGGGAGGTGGTTGATGGGAAATGTTCATCCTGGAGTTCAGTTACTAGTGGTGTACTGCAAGGATCTGTTTTGGGCCTCTGCTGTTTGTCATTTTTATAAATGACCTGGATGAGGGCGTAGAAGGATGGGTTAGCAAATTTGCAGATGAAATTTATGTCGGTGGAGTTGTGGACAGTGAGGATGGATGTTACAGTTTGCAGAGGGACATAGATAAGCTGCAGAGCTGGGCTGAGAGGTGGCAAATGGAATTTAATGCGGAAAAGTGTGAGGTGATTCACTTTGGAAGGAGTAACAGGAATACAGAGTACTGTGCTAATAAGATACTTGGTAGTGTGGATGAGCAAAGATCTCGGTGTCCACATGCATAGATCCCTGAAAGTTAACACCCAGGTTGATATGGTGTTAAGAAGGCGTACAGTGTGTTAGCTTTTATTGGTCGAGAGATTGAGTTTCGGAGCCATGAGGTCATGTTGCAACTGTACAAACTCTGGTGCAGCCGCACTTGGAATATTGCATACAGTTCTGGTCGCCACATTATAGGAAGGATGTGGAAGGATTGGAAAGGATGCAGAGGAGATTTACCAGGATGTTGCCTGGTATGGTGGCAAGGTCTTATGAGGAAAGGCTGAGGGACTTGAGGCTGTTTTTGTTAGAGAGAAGGTTAAGAAGTGACTTAATAAAGGCATATAAGATGATCAGAGTATTAGATAGGGTGGACAGTGAGAGCCTTTTTCCTCAGATGGAGATGGCTAGCACAAGGGGACATAGCTTTAAATTGAGGGGCAATAGATATAGGACAGATGTCAGAGGTAGGTTCTTTACTCAGAGAGTAGTAAGGGTGTGGAATGCCCTGCCTGCAACAGTCGTGGACTCACCAACATTAAGGGCATTTAAATGGTCATTGGATAAACACATTGATGATATTGGAATAGTGTGGGTTAGATGGGCTTTAGATTGGTTTCACAGGACAGTGCAACATCAAGGGCCGAAGGGCTGTACTGCGCTGTAATGTTCTATGTTCTATGAATTACATTCGGTGGTAGTGAATTCCACACACTCACCACTCTCTGGTTGAAGAAATTTCTCTTCGCCTCAGTTCTAAAAGGTTTTTTATCCTCAAACTGTTACCTCCAGTTCTGGACTCCCCCTCCATTGGAAACATCCTTTCTGAATCTACCCTGTTTAACCCTGATAGAATTTTTAAAGTTTCAACGAGATCCCCTCTCACTCTTCTAAACTCCAGTGAATATGATCCTAACCTCCTTAGTCTTTCCTCATATGGCAGACGTGCCATCCCAGGAATCAGCCTGGTAAACCTTCACTGTACTCCCTCTACAGCAAAGACATCCTTCCTCAGCTAACGACACCAAAACTGCACACAATACTCCAGTGTGATTTTGCCAATCACGCTTTAAACCCTAGACAGATTTAAAGTGTGATTGGCAAAAGGTTTACAGGCTAATTTAGGAAAATCTCTTTACACTCAGAGCATTAGTTGAGAACTCCGTGCGTTTAAACAATATTTTCGATATGCATTTGAAATGCCATAACACCCAGGGCTATGGACCAAGAATGGAACGTGGGATTAGACTGGATACTGGTGTGATGGGCTGAGTGGCTTCCTCCTCTACAATAAATGACAAAGTTCTGTGATTCTAACTCGATGTGAGTACATTACCTATTTTCACACATTTCTTAAAGGAAGTCACAGTGGATTTTACATTTTGAGATCCCAGTGTGGCAAATGGGGAAGGAGGTGAGTATCACTTCTCAAGTAGAGTCATGCAAGCTTTGTTATGATCTGGAATGACTCCCCTGAACAGGGTGGAGACAGCAGATTGATTGCAAATTGTACAGATACCTGAAAAAAGAACGTCCAGGACTCTGGAGAAAGGGTGGAGGGATGCGTGGGAATAGGGTTTATTCAATAACTCTTTCAAAGAACTGGCACAGGCGTCATGAGGCAAATAGTTCCTACGCTGTTGCAGAATTTCTTTCGAATTGAAAATAAAAGGGCAGTGAAGAATAGACAGCGAGTTCAATATTGAATTACTTCCCAATCACTCCTACCTTGTATGGCATAGACTCGAAGAAGATGGACGTAGCAGAGATTTTCTTCTTATCCGTCATGAAGCCATGGGTCAGGTGACCACCATCAGGAAGGTCTAACCCCATGATCCTCCCATGAGGCTCCACGAGAGCCGTGTAAACGGCAAAATTTGCTGGGGAGCCTGTCAAGCCCAAGCAGAGAGACAGCGAGATAGATTACTGACACCCTTTCCAAATCTCCAACCACATTCTCAGGCAGCAGGATGCTAATACTAAATGTTGTCAGTTCAATCGCAAGGTGCTCTTTGCTCCAGAGAAACACCACTAATGGGCAAGCACGTCACTCAGCTGGCCGATCTCTGCCAAGGTGACATGAGGCAGTTCGGTTGGAGGGGGCGGGATGGGTGGTGGGGGTCAGAAGAGGCCCCCATCTCCACCCATGCTGGAAGAAACAGCTAACACTTGATCTCTATGCAAATATGTAAAGCAAGGATTCGTGTAGTTCCAACAGGTTCTGTGCTCTCTGGATGAGCTGCTGCCTTCAATAGAGCAGGCGGAAAGTCTTGGGGTAATTAGGGGGTGAATGAGTTTACCTCCAGAGCTTACCTGAATATGGCTGAACATTGACTCCCCATTTCTGTGGGTCAAGGCCATACAGATCCAATGCTCGTTTCTGGCACATTCGCTCCAATTCATCTACAAATTCAGTGCCTCCATAATACCTACAGAAACAAGACAGCTGCTGCATTAAACAGGCCGTGGGACCAACAAGTTAAAAAAAACCATAAATACTGTATCTTGGCACTGCTATGTGAGCAGTATAATAATGAGTCAAGGTACACCTTACATTGCACCTTTATCATTTCACACAAAGGGCAGTGCAAATCTGAAACTCTCTCCCCAGGTTTGTTATATAAAATCATCAGGGGATAAGGAACTAAAGCAAGTCAATGGGTTTAAGATATAGACCAACCAGGATCCCATTAAACAGCAGAACTGGCTCAAGGGGCAGAATGACAAAAGACTATCGAGCAGAGAGGTGTGATTTGGGTAAAATTACAGATTGTGTCAGAAAGAGTTGGAGAGTTTAATGGTGATAGGGAAACAGTGACACCGTTTTTTCTGTAATGACAATTCTATTCAGTCCCGTGAGTGACAATGGAGAACACTGAGAACTAGGACCAGAGGAGAGAGGGAGAAATCATCAATTTTGCAGATTAAGATTAGTTTTCCCACCTAAAAATTACTCTTAAAAAAAAGCCATCACAGTGGCTGCACTCCTAATGGCCAGCCTTTAGGAACCATAGGCCTTGTAGGACTGTCCAGTGAACAAGAGGAGCCAGTCCAGCACCATTTCCATGTTAAAAGAGGCCAGTTCCTGAAATGAGCCCAAAACATTTGGTGAAGGAAAATGCCTGAACTGGCAAGTCTTCCGCTATTGTAAGTTCTGTTAACAATTACTTCACTAGGTTCAGAGAGTACAGCACTTAAATTTGGTTGTGATTGAATTGGGTTTGTTCAGGGTAAAATTAATGCTGAGGATGAGTATTGAGCAATCAGCTCTGTAGAGAGTCAGGAGAGGCTGTTACTGCCGTTTAGGTTCCAGGACAGTAAAAAGGGGAGAAAATAAAGCATTGGCATTTATATAGCATCTTTTACAATCTGAGTCATCCCAAAGCACTTTCCAGTTAATGAAATACTTTTGGAATGGAGTCACCATGGTGATGCAAGTGTTGAAAACTGAAAACAAACAAATAAAAAAAGTCAGCAGGTGAAATAAATGAGTTAAAAGATAAACTCATCCATCTACTGTTTCTTTGATAACACTCTGGTGTAGCACCATGGGACATTTACTAAATCAAAGGTGTTGTGTATAAATCCAATTTGTTGCTGTTCCACGGCATTTGGGAGGGCTGAAAGATTTAACTTGTAAATCGTGTCTCCCAGACCATCGTACTTTCTTTTATTCCAAGAAAGGTGCAGTCACGTGTCAGATCAGAGGAGTTACTAAAGTTACTAAAGGCAGGGGTGAGTGCTGATTACGTACCTCTGGCCTGGATAACCTTCTGAATACTTGTTGTTCATGCAGGAGCCCAGAGCCTCTAACACGGCTCTGCTTGCAAAGTTCTCGGAGGCAATAAGTTCCAAGCCCATTCTCTGGCGATTCTTCTCTTTCTTAATGATCTCGTACACCTGCCAAGGGAAAAGAACATTTTTAAAATCTTCCTAAGTGCTGTTTCTCAGCACAGGTCAAGGGTTAGTAACCCGGCTTGCACAGAAATAACGTCTCATTGTCATCAGCTATTGTAAATCTCTCTTAGACTGGAGTCCTGAAATCAGGAGACGGAATTCAATCTAATTTTCTCCCCCGCCGCATTCTCACCACTGCTCCTGAGCCCGAGGCATGTTATCCAATTACAGCATGCCTGCGCTCTTAGCAAAAGAAATAGGAGCAGGAACAGACCAGACAGTCTCTCGAGCCTGTTCGACCATTCAATAAGATCGTGGCTGAACCTCTACCTCAACTCCATTTCTCTGCCTTATTCCTGTGTCCCTTGATTTCTTTACTGCCTAAAAATCTATCGAACTCAACAACTAAGTACTTGTGATCCTCTGGGTTAGATTATTCCAAAGATGCACAGCCCTCTGAGCGAAGAAACTTCCCTCACCTACGCCCTGAATGGCTGACGCCTCACGCTGTGACTATGATCCCTGGTCAATGTCTTGTCCAGGAAGAAAAGCCTCTCAACATCTACCATTAAAACATTTTGTTTTAATACAATCACCTGAACTCTTCTAAACTCCAGAGAACAGTCCATTCTACTCAGTCTCTCCTCATAGGACAGCCCCCTCATCTGTGGAATCAACCTAGTAAATCTTCATTGCGCCTCCTCAAAGGCAAGTATCCCCTTTGGTTAAGCAGACTAAAACTACATCGAGTACTCCATGTCTGGTCATACCAAAGTCCTGTATAATTGCAACAATTACCTTACTCCTATACACCAACCTCCCTGCAATAAAGGCTAATGTACTATTTGCCTTCCTAAATGCTTACTGTACTCACAAGTTAACTTTGTAATTTTGTTTGTACAAAGACATACAAATCTCTGAATACTACTTACCAGTTTTTCCCTCTCTTTCTTTTAATATTCTGCTTTTCCAGTTTTCTTACACTCCAACTACCATCTTCTCGCCAAACCACTTAACTGGTCTATATCACTTTGAAGTCTCTTTGTGTCCTCCTCACAGCTTACTTCCTCACCCAACTTCATATCATCAGCAAACTTGTGTATATTACAGTTACTCCTCTCATTCAAATCATTGATATAGATTGTAAACAGCTGAGCCCTAAACAGTAAACTCTCAATATTCTAATAGTTACAACCTGCCACCCCAAAAATGATCCTTTATTGTTGTTCAGGTTATGGGCCAATGGGATTAGATGGGAGGGTGGGTGTTTCTCACATGTCAGTACAGACTCGACGGGCCAAAGGGCCTCTTTTGCACTGCATGATTTTATGATACTCCCTGTTTTCTGCCTACCTTCAGCAATGCTTTTTGCCATTTGTTATTTCTTAATTCCACCCATTCTGATTCTATATCCTGGGCTACGATCCTTTCTAATGGCATCCTTTAACCCTTTATTACCCGACGTAAAGATGCACTTTCACAGAGTTCATTTGTGAACACAGAAAGTTTTATTAATAAGAAAACCTCATGGCTGCAGCTAACTTGCCTAGGATGGCTCCAACCCCTGGGGTGATAATCCACTCTGAGTCCCAACTGGTCCCCCAAGCCATGTGACCCTTACTCTGCTGTGTTGCCCTTTAGGGACAATCACCACAAATCACCACCCCCTACTGTCCTTTGCCATTTTGCCTATCTTTCCTGAAAGCTGCATACCCTCAAATATTAAGTTCCCAATCCTGGATAACCTTCCAATCAAGTCTCAGTAATGGCAACAAATCAAATCCATTTATCTGAATTCCTGCCATGAATTCATTTGCCCTGTTACAAATACACCTTGCACTTAAACATAGCACGTTTAAATTTAATTTTTGACTATTTTCCCTAACATAGCCTTTGTCGCCGTTTCCCTATCACCGCTGTTAAAACTCTGCAACCCTTTCTGACACAATCTGCTATTTTACCTAAATCACTCCGCTCTGCTCGATAGCCTTGATGTTTGTTGTAAGACTTATAAACGTGTTTAGATATGAAGTTTCTTACTACCCCCAACCCAACCTGCTGCTTTGAAGCCGTACCTACTCTACGTTACACAGGCTATAACAGCTCAGAAACAGGACATTCAGCCCAACTGTTCTCCATGTTGCTGTTTATGTTCCACACAAGCCTCCTCCCACACTGCTTCAAATAACCTTATCAGGATTTCCTTTTAATCCTTCCTCCTTCCTTTGGTTATTGAGTTTCTCCTTCAATGCTATTTGCCTCCCTGTGGTAGCATTTACATTCTACATTCTAAACACTTCTTTTCAGAAGTTTCTCCTGAAATTCGTACTGAATTTACGAGTGCTTTTCTTCCATTTGTGACAGCCATGCTCAAAACGCCCGACTAGTCAATTCCTTCATAATGCTGACAGCCTTCCTCAGGTCAACCCTCAGACTTCTCTTTGCTACAGAGAGAAGCTATAGCAAAGCTACAGGGAAAAAAGCCTCTCAGCATCTACCACTAAAACATTTTGTTTTAATACAATCACCTGAACTCTTCTAAACTCCAGAGAACAGTCCATTCTACTCAGTCTCTCCTCACAGGACAACCCCCTCATCTGTGGAATCGATCTAGTAAATCATCATTGCGCCTCCTCAAAGGCAAGTATACCCTTTGGTTAAGCAGACGAAAACTATGTCGAGTACTCCATGTCTGATCATACATGGCGCCCGTTTAATATTTTTAATTTGAATCTCTCAGTTCTGGTACCTGACAATGTCCAGTCTGCGCTGCCTGGTACCTGCTGTGCCCACTGACAGTCAATTACAGTTTTGAGAAACAGATCACTCCTTAAAGGAAAATTGGCAATATAATTTTACATTTGTTTTCCTTACCTCGGGGTCGTTGGTGCTGAGGGGCTCCACCAGCATTGCAGTGTGGTGTTCCCAGTGGCTTGAGGAGTTACCAGCGACAATTTCCATGATTGAAAGTCCTCTTTCCGGTCAGGATTTCTGCTGCATTAAATGCAAAAATAGCACAAGTGAAATGAACGAAACTGGAGCCGGCTTTGGCCAAGAACTGGCGTCCTCAGAAATGCTTAATAGCCACTCTAAACAATGTTTCAACAATCCTGTATAATCATTCACAGATTGGAGGCCAGTTCAAGTTGATCTTTGCTGCTGTAACAGTTGGATCAAAACCAAAGAACAAGCAGTAAATAACTTTTAGATGTCCTTCTTAAATTGTAATGTTTCATAATGCAGAAAGAGGCCATTCAGTTCACCATGCCAATGCCAACTCACTGAAAATAGTTACCAACAAAGTTTTTGCCCCTTTTCCCCTCTGAAACTCATATTTCCAAATAAGGTCTGAAGCCACTCTTAATTATTCCAGACGTCAGTCACACAAAAGACATAACAGGGACAATTTACTACTTTAAAGGTGCATGCTAGCACAGTGGTTAGTATTGCTACCTCACAGCGCCAGGGACCTGGGTTCAAATCCGACCTCAGTTCACTGTCCAAGCGGACTTTGCATGTTCTCACTGTGTCTGCGTGGGTTTCCTCTGGGTGCTCCAGTTTCCTCCCACAGTCTGAAAGATTTGCAGGATTGGCTATACTAAAATATCCCTTAGTATCAAAGAGACTAGCAGGCTAAATACGTGGGGTTACGGGGATAGGGCCTGGCTGGGATTGTGGTTGGTGCAGACCTGATGGGCCAAATGGTCTCCTTCTGCACTGTAGGGAATTCTATGATTCTTAATATAAATTGTTGTCCTTGTAGGAGTGTTATCAGATGCAAACTTGACAGCCAACCAGATGAGAAGACATTTGGGTAGCTGACCCAACGCTTGGTCAAGAAGGAGAATTTAAGGAGCATTTAAATTTAGGCATGGATGGATGAAGGCACTGCCTCCAGTCACGGGACAAAGAAGAGAAGGCCAGAATTTGAGGAACGCGCAATTCAAATCTTTCACTGTCACCGCCAGGCTAGTAAGTGTCACTTTGACAAACAGCAGAAGCCAAAGTGCAGTTATAACCAAGCCTAACTTCAGGTCTTGCATAAGCTCACCAGCCGAAATACCATCTATAATCGTTTCCTCCAAATCTAGTTTTGGTTACTTCAAGTAAAGTAGCAACCAGAGCGCAACTATTTTGACAAGCTGCCCAAGTGCGACTTGGAACAAAGCGTGCTTTGTCTCAGCACTCAAACCCCTTGTGGTCTAAATTGCTGTCACACTGCACCAAGTTGCTTACTCACATTTCCAGCAACAACCTTCCCAACAGAAAAGATGTTTGCACCAAAGTTTGGGATGGATATACTGCAACACCTGAGATGCATCATGTAGAATTCCTGCAGTGCAGAAAGAGGCCATCTGGCCCATCAAGCCTACACTGACGACAAACCCACCTAGGCCCTTCCCCCGTTACCCCCCATGTATTTACTTGACACTAAGGGGAACTCCAGCATGGTCAATCCACCTAACCAGCCCGTCTTTCGGACTGTGGAAGGAAACGGGAGCACCCGGAGTTCACCCACGCAGACACAGGGAGAATGTGCAAGCTGTCTCTTTCAGACACATTCTAATTTCTCTTCTGAACTTCAAGACCCTCCAAATAAAACCTTCCCCCTCTTCTCAGCATCACTGAGTCTCGTCACAAAACGACTCCTCACCAATGGTGCTCCTTTCCCAGCACCTCAGCCAATTGCCCACCCCTTGGGGTGAACTGTGCAATGAGGGATTGCAGACTATTTTTCCTTCAGTGATATCACTGCTAACCCCAATTCTGTTTTCACCTGACAAACATCAATAACAAGCTTGTATTTACATCACATTTGTCCTTTGAACTTTCCAAGACATTTTAAAGGCAATGAGTTGTTTTGTTTGATCATCAGAAATTGCAGCGAGCTATCAGAGTCAGGAAAAAAAGATTTTTCTCCCTAATGGCCTTGGATTTTTATCCACTTTTAATCTCTCTCAGGCAGAATGGGTCGTAGATAGATATATAAAATACACTTTGTATGGTGACTCTCTATTCCTGTTTTCCATGGACAGTCCACAATTAAGCTGCCATGATCTGGACAATGTCCCGGAACAGTCCCAAGTTCGCAAAATCTATACCCAAATGAGCATTCTACATTAGTGGGTACATGGATTCAGATCGGAAGTCAAGTGACCCTGAGCTGCCCTGTGGTCAGTCAACAAAATGGACAGGGATGTGTCGCAGACCATTGGTGGGAGAGATGGCAATCTATTGTTTTAAATTCTGCACCCTTTATGCATCACATCGGAGGGTATAATCGCAGGGACTTCAACTTATGTAGAGCTTGTGCTCAATGGCTACAGAGCACATGGTCTACCAACTGCACAACTCCTGTAGCCCCCACCCTATTCCTAGATGGTCTCCTGATTATATGCAAAATTCTTGTGCGTTTAGGTTAAACAGGGAATGGCCCTGGAGTCAAGCTGTCCCGGTGATACCCAGAAAGCACAGTGTGCTCCATGACCGCAGGTGGCATGGGCAACCATCAGACTGTATCTTCCCAGATTCAATTCAGAAAAACAGTCACCCTACAATGTGATGCATAAAGGACTGCAGTTGAAAAAAATCAAAGAATTGTTTCAGCATGGGAGGCCATTCGGCCTGTCGCATCCATGCCGGTCCTCTGCAAGAGCCACTCCCCCCGCCACCCTTGTCCTTGTAGACCTGCTTGTTTTCCCTTTTCAGATACTGATCCAATTCCCTTTTCAATACGAAAATGGAATCTTCTTCCATCACATCTTCAGTTAGGTCATTCCAGATCCTAACCCCTCAGTGCTTAAGAAGGTTTTCTTTCATGTCGTCATTGCTACTTACCCTCAAATCTGTGCTCTCATGTTCATGACCCTTCCACCAACCACTTCTCCCTATCCACTCTGTCCAGATCATTCCTCATGTTGACCACCTCTGTCAATTCTTAACAGGGGCACAAACTGGATAGGGCTGAGAGGCCCTCTCCTGCCAGTCACTGTTCGTACACAATGGATATGCCACTTGTCCAGACCTGGATACTGGACCATCCAAAAGTTCTGAAACTTCATAGACTCATAGAATCCCCACTGTACAGAAGGAAGCCATTCAGCCCCTCAAGTCTACACTGACACAATCCCACCCAGGCCCTTTCTCTGTTATCCTCCACATTTATCGCACTAACCCCCCTAACCTACACGTCTTGGGACATTAAGGGGCAATTTAGCGTGGCCAATCCATCTAACCTGCACATCCTTGAACTGAGAGAGGACCACGACAGATCAGCCACGATCTTATTGAATGGCGGGGCAGGCTCGAAGGGCTAGATGGCCTACTCCTGCTCCTATTTCTTATATTCTTATGGAGGAATACAGACACAGGGAGAATGTGCAAACTCCAAACAGTCAGTGACTGAGACTGGAATTGAACCTGGGTCCCCGGCGCTGTGAGGCAGCAGGGCTAACCACTGTGCCAGCATGCCAACCACCCACTGTGCCATTTTAACGTGGGCTCCAAGCACTTTCTGTTCTGGAAAAAAAAAGCCGCCTGCTTCAAGTAGGGCAATGAATTATTCTTATTCACTGCTGCTCTGCCTTGCATGATCAGCAAACGGCACCACTTCCCGCCTGTTTTCTGATTTTTCTTTGTTTATCTGCACTTGGCTCAAGGTCGGGCGGGCAGTATGTTGTGGGAAGGGAAATAAAAACTTTTATTCCAAACCTAAAAAATTCCAGTTGGGATTGAATCCGATTCACAGCCCTCACGAGGGGCACACAAGATCCATGCAGACAGGATGAGAGACCTTGCAGCCCAATTTGGGTTTGATCAAGCACGCTGTAAAAGTGAAGGTTGCAGGGGCCAGGGGCTGATCCCCTCGCCTCCCAGCCCCTCACTGAAGGCAATACAGCGCTGGAGTGCTCCCGGACAGGGTGAAGCTTCATTACTAACACACCCATCCCCGCCTCCCCCGGCCACTGCCCTGATACCGCGCCGCGCTACAAACTTACCAGAACACATTCGGGGCGACTACTGGCGCTCAAAGCCGCAGCAGCCAATCAGAAACCTCCAGCCCCACTCCAACCAATCAAACCGGCTATCGGTATCACTCTGACCAATCAGAAGTAGAACACCACTCACTGTAACCAATCACACAAGGGCAACTAGTTATATCCGCCAATCAGAAATGAATGAACTCTATTGGCTTGCAGCCTCTATAGTAGCACAGAGACAATCTCAAACAAATGGGTCGTTACCTGCAACGTGTGTGTCAAGGTGATACAGTCATTGGGACAGCATGGTGACACTGTGATTGGGAAACCAAGGTGACACAGTGATTGGGACCGTGATTGGGACAGCATGCTGGCAGAGTCATTGGGACAGCATAGTGTCACGGTGATTGAGACATATGGTGGCACAGTGATTGGCACGGCATGGTGGCACAGTGATTAGGGACAGCATGGTGGCAGAGTCATTGGAATAGCATGGTGGCACAGTGATTGGCACAGCATGGTGGCACAGTCTTCGGACAGAATGGTGGCACACTGATTGGGACAGCATGGTGGCATAGTAGTTCGGGGCAGCATGGTGACACAGTGATTAGGGACAGCATGGTGGCAGAGTCATTGGGACAGCATGGTGGCACAATGATTGGCACAGAATGGTGGCACAGTGATTGGGACAGCATGGTAGCACAGTGGTTAGCACTGCTGCCTCACAGCGCCTAGGTTCAATTCCAGCCCCAAGCTTCAGTGCATCCCTCAGCACATAGTCCTGGACCTTGGAATGTTCCAGTCTGCAACACTCAGCCCAGGACAATTCTTTGCACTGGAAGATCAACAAGTTTCGGGCAGACCAAATAGTGTCTTTCATTGAGTTGTTGACCCTCCAGCAGCAGTTGATATTCATCTTGGTGTGCATCCTTGGAACAGTCTGTACAGCACTGAGAGGTACATTACAGAGCTGTTCGGGATGAACCACTGACAAATACCGTTGCATCCTCTCCAGACCTTCTTTGCAAAGGCACATTTCACAAGGAGGTGTGCAACTGTTTCTTACCCACCCCCCCCCCCACCTCCCCTCCACAGCCACTTTGAGAGTAGTATGTAGTGGGACAGAGACTGAGGGCACACTATCTCTAACCAAAATATTGGAATGTTTGTAAAGCTCTCATCACTACTGAAAGACCTCAGCCTTCCTCCTGACCTCTGTAGAGAATGTGTAGAGAATGCAGCTGTATAGGGCATTGGTGAGGCCGCAGCTGGAGTACTGTGTGCAGTTTTGGGTGCCGCACCTGCGCAAAGATATTTTGGCCTTGGAGGGAGTGCAGAGGAGGTTTACTAGGCTGATACCGGAGTTGAGGGGGTTGAGCTATGAGGAGAGGCTGAATAAACTGGGCTTGTACCCGTTACAGTTTAGAAGAATGAGGGGAGATCTCATTGAGACGTATAAGATGATGAATGGGATGGATAGGATAGAGGTGGAGAGACTCTTCCCGCTCAGAAAAGACAGTAGGACTAGGGGGCACAGCCTCAAGATAAAAGGGGGGCGGTTTAGAACGGAGTTGAGAAGGAACTTCTTCACTCAAAGGGTGGTGAATCTCTGGAATTCTCTGCCCGTTGAAGTGGTGGAGGCTGCCTCGCTAGATATTTTTAAGACGCGGGTTGATGGGTTTTTGATAAGAGAGGGGATTAAGGGTTATGGAGAGAGGGCGGGAAAGTGGAACTGAGCAGCGACAGATCAGCCATGATCTTATTGAATGGCGGGGCAGGCTCGAAGGGCTGGATGGCCTACTCCTGCTCCTATTTCTTATGTTCTTATGTTCTTATGTGATCATTGTGCTTTCCTGTTATAATAATTTGAAACGTTTTGTAATGTTTCTTTAAGATGTTTTATGAATAAAATTTATTTTGGAGGAAAAAGAATTGCGACAGTATGGTCAAGTAGATTTTTCCCACTTGTTGGCTCTCTCGCAACCTGCTGTAGGCCCTGTCAGGCAGTGACCCTTAAGGATTTAAGAAGCATCGTCACTTTGATTTGATTTGATTTGATTTATTATTGTCACATGTATTAGTGTACAGTGAAAAGTATTGTTTCTTGCACACTATACAGAAAACCATACCGTTCATAGAGAAGGAAATGAGAAAGTGCAGAATGTAGTTTTACAATCATAGCTAGGGTGTAGAAAAAGATTAACTTAATGTGAGGTAGGTCCCTTCAAAAGTCTGATGGCAGCAGGGAAGAAGCTGTTCCTGAGTCAGTTGGTACATGTTGGACTTTTGTATCTTTTTCTTGATGGAAGAAGGTAGAAGAGAGAATGTCCGGGATTGGTGGGTTCCTTAATTATGCTGGCTGCTTCGTCAAGGCAGTGGGAAGTGTAGACAGAGTCAATGGGTGGGAGATTTGTTTGTGTGATGGATTGGGCTACATTCACAACCCTTTATAGTTTCTTGCGGTCTTGGGCAGAGCAGGAGCAGTACCAAGCTGTGATACAACCAGAAACAATGCTTTTTATGGTGCACCTGTGAAAGTTAATGAGAGTTATAGCTGACATGCCAAATTTCCTTAGTCTTCTAAGAAAATAAGTGCGTTGGTGAACTTTCTTAACTATAGTGACGGCATGGGGAGGACTAGGACAGGTTGTTGGCGATCTGGACACCTACAAAATTGAAGCTTTCGACCATTTCTACTTCGACCCGTTGATATAGACAGGGGCCCGTTCACCTCTACAGTTCCTGAAGTCGATGACAATCTCCTTCATTTTGTTGACATTAAGGGAGAGATTATTGTTGTCACACCAGTTCACCAGATTCTCTATCTCATTCCTGTACTCAGCCTCATCATTGTTTGAGTTCTGACCCACTATGGTGGTGTCATCAGCAAACTTGAAAATCGAGTTGGAGGGGAATTTGGCCACACAGTCATAGGCGTATAAGGAGTATAATAGGGGGCTGAGAACACAGTCTTGTGGGGCACCGATGTTGAGGATGATTGTGGAGGAGGTGTTGTTGCCTGTCCTTACTGATTGTGGTCTGTGAGTTGGGAAGTTCAGGATCCAGTCACAGAGGGAGGAGCCGAGGCCCAAGCCACGGAGTTTGCAGCTGAATTTCGTAGGAATAACGGTGTTGAAGGCTGAGCTGTAGTCAATAAATAGGAGTCTAACATAAGTATCTTTGTTATCTAGGTGTTCCAGGATTGAGTGCAGCGCCAGGGATATGGCATCTGCTTTGGAGCTGTTGCAGCAGTAGCTGTAGTGGATCCAGGCAATCTGGGAGACTGGAATTGATTTGTGCCATGACTAGCCTTTTGAAGCACTTTATAATGATGCATGTCAGAGCCAACAGATGATAGTTATTAAGGCACACTGCTTGTCTGGCCACTGAGCCATTCTTGGTGATGGGTATTGATGTCCCTACCCAAAGTACAATCTGTGTTTCTTGTGCCTCAGTACCTCTACCACATGGTGTTCAATATGGAGGACTATTGATTCACCAGCTGAGGGAGGATGGTAGGTGTTAATTAGCATGGGATTTCCTCGTCTATGTTGACCGGGACTTCAGGGGGTCTGAAGTCAATATTGAGGACCCCCAGGGCTGGTTCCTCCGAACTGTATCCCACTCTGTTAAAGTTAAAGTTTTATTCATCACAAGTAAGGCTTATATTAACATTCCAATGAAGTTATTGTGAAATTCCCCTAGTCATCACACCATGGTGCCTGTTTGGGTCAATACATCTAACCAGCATGTCTTTCAGACTGTGGGAGAAAACCAGAGCACCCAGAGGAAACCTATGCAGACAAAGGGAGAACATGCAACCTCCACACAGACAGTGGCCCAAGCTACTCTGTTGCCACCTCTGATAGATATGTCACACTGCCTTCAGCTACCAAAGTCCTAAGCCTTGAATTCCCTCCCAGAACCTCTCTGCTGCTCCCTCTCCCTCTACCTCTCTCTCTCTCTTCCTTGAAGATATTCTTTGGAACCTGCGTTTTTGACCAACCATTTGATCGTCTGCCCTAATATCTACTGTGTAGTTCAACGTCAAATTTTGTTTGATAACATTCCTGTAAAGTAGCCTGGGACATTAGTTACAAATGATACAGAGCGTAGTGCTGCTGCCTCACAGCACCAGGGACCCAAGTTCAATTCCAGCCTTGGGTGACTGTCCATGTGGAGTCGGCACGTTCTCCCCATGTCTGCTTGGGTTTCCTCCATATTAGTGATCGGAAATGTGTGGGGCTGCAGAGATAGAACAAGGGAGAGGATCTGGGTATGATACTCTGTCAGAGGGTCAGTGCAGATGCGATGGACTAAATGGCCTCTTCTGCACTGTAGGGATTCTATGATTCTATCATAGAATCATAAAGTGCAGAAGAGACCTTTTGGCCCATCGAGTCTGCACCACGACATTAGAAACACCTGAATTCCCACCTAATCCCATCTGCCAGCGCATAGCCCATAGCCCTGAATGTTATGATGTGTCAAGTGCTCATCTGGATACTTTTAAAGGATGTGAGGCAACCCGCCTCTACTGCCCTCCCAGGCAACACACTCCAGACCATCACCACCTTCTGGGTAAAAAGGTTTTTCCTCACTTCTCCCCTAAACCCCCTGCGCCTCACCTTGAACCTATGTCCCTTCGTGACTGACCCTTCAACTAAAGGGAACGCTGCTCCTTATCCAATCTGTCCATGTCTCTCATAATCTTGTACACCTCAATCAGGTCGCCCCTTAGTCTTCTCTATTCTAATGAAAACAACCCAAGCCTATCCAACCTCTCTTCATAACTTAAATGTTCCATTTCAGGCAGCATCTTGGTAAATCTTGACTGCACCACCTCCAGTGCAATCACATCCTTCTGATTTGATTTGATTTACTATTACTCACATGATGAAGGAGCAGCACTCCAAAAGCTCATGCTACAAAATAAACCTGTTGGACTTTAACCTGGTCATAGAGTCATAGGGGTTTGTAGCATGGAAACAAAGCCCTTCAGCCCAACTTGTCCATGCCACCCCTTTTTAAAACCCCTAAGTTAGTCTTAATTGTCCGCTTTTGGCCCAAATCCCTCTATACCCATCTTACCCATGTAACTGTCTAAGTGCTTTTTAAAAGACAAAATTGTACCGCCTCTACTACTACCTCTGGCAGCTTGTTCCAGACACTCACCACCCTCTGTGTGAAAAAATTGCCCCTATTGACTCTTTTGTATTTCTCCCCTCTCATCTTAAACCTATGCCCTCTAGTTTTAGACTCCCCTACCTTTGGGAAAAGATATTGACTATCTAGCTAATCTATGCCCCTCATTATTTTATAGACCTCTATAAGATCACCCCTCAGCCTCCTACTCTCCAGAGAAAAAAATTCCAGTCTATCCAGCCTCTCCTTACTAAATTTTCATCCAAGTCATTAATATTAATGACAAATAACAATGGACCCATCGCTGATCCCTGAGGCACACCACTGGTCACAGGCCTCCAGTTTGAAAAACAAGCCTCAACAACCATTCTCTGGCTTCTGTCATCAAGCCAATTTTGTATCCATTTAGCTACCTCACCCTGGATCCCATGATATTTAACATTATGCAATACCCTACCAGTAGGTAACTTGTCAAAGACCTGGCTAAAGTCCATGTAGACAACATCAACTGCACTGCCCTCATCTACCTTCTTGGTTACCCCTTCAAAAAGCTCAATGGAATTTGTGAGACATGATTTTCCACTCACAAAGCCATGCTGCCTGTCCCTAATCAGCCCTTGCATCTCTAAATGCCTATAGATCCTGTCTCTCAAAGTACCTTCAAACAACTTGGCCACTACAGATGTGAGGCTCACTGGCCTGTAGTTCCCAGGCTTTTCCCTGCAGCCCTTTTTAAACAAAGGTACAACATTTGCCACCCTCTAATCTTCAGGCACCTCACCTGTGACTATCGATGGTTTAAATATCTCTGTGAGTGGACTCGCAGTTTCCATCCTAGTCTCCCACAGATCCCAGGGAATTTATCTACCTTGATGCGCTTTAAGAATTCCAGCATCTCCTTCTCTGTAATATGTACACTCCTCAAGACATCACTAATTATTTCCCCAAGTTTCCTAACATCCATGCAGTTAATACTGATGAGAAATATTCATTTAGGATCTCATCCTTCTCTTGTGGATCTGCACATAAATGACCTTGTTGATCCTTAAAAGTCCTACTGTCTCTCTAATTATTCTTTTGCCCTTTATGTATTTGTAGAAACTCTTTGGATTGTCCTTTGCCTTGTCTGCCAAAACTACCTTGTATCCCCTTTTTGACCTTCTGATTTCTCTCTTAACTCTACTCCTACACCCTCTATACTCTTCAAGAGATCCACAATCCCAGTCTTGTGAAACTTCTTACTGTGCCCTCGCCAGTCAAATGCCAACATCTCCATATCATGATTTATTATTGTCACTTGTATTAGTATAGAGTGAAAAGTATTGTTTCTTGCATGCTATACAGACAAAGCATAATGTTCGTTGAGAAGGATAGGAGAGAATGCAGAATGTAGTGTTACAGTCATAGCTAGGATGTAGAGAAAGATCAACTTAGTGCGAGATTGGTCCATTCAAAAGCCTGATGGCAACAAGGAAGAAGCTGTTCTTGAGTCAGTTGGTACATGACCTTGGAGTTTTGTATCCTGACGGAAGAAGGTGGAAGAGAGAATGTCCAGGGTGCATGGGGTCCTTAATTATGCTGGCTGCTTTGCCGAGGCACGTAATGTGGTGACCATGGCTGCATACAGTATCTAGCTGTAGTCTCACCAAAGTTCTCACCAAACTCCAGTATGACTTCCCTGCTTTTGTAATCTATGCCTCGACTGATAAAGGCAAGCGTCCCATATGCCTTTTTCACCATCCTACGAATATGCCCTTCCGCTTTCAGAGATCTATGGACAAACATGTGCTATTTGCTACAATTGCCTGATGTCAGCCTGACTGATCTACCAGTGATTGCTCAGTCACTCTCACTCATACCTACGATCTGGAGGGGAGAGATCTGCTATTAGTGAATCAATCTTAGCTCATTGGGAATATTGTCATCTTCTCAGTCTAAAGTGGTACTCCAAAGGCTTAAGGATTTAATCAGACTTTGTGGTACCGAGTGCTGCTGGACTGTTGGAAGTGCCATCTTTTGGACAAGACAGTAATGCCTTTCAGATGGACATTAAAAAAAAAACACAGTGCTATTTAAAGAAGAGTAGGCCGAACATTCATTCTGTAATTAATAGCATTAAAACAGATGGTCTGGCCATTGGTCTCATCTCTGTTTGTGAGATTTTGTGTGCACAAATTGGCTGCTATGTTTTCCTGTATTACAACAGTGATAATACATCTAATGTATTCCATTGCCTCTAAGCACTTTGAGACACCCTGAGCTCATGATTGGGTCATTAGCCATCGGCCACAGAAGTGTCATAGGGAATAAAGGCATGAAATGCTGGAAAATCTCCATGATTATGGCAGCATCTGTGGAGAGAGAAACAGCACTGACATTTCAAGTCCCTATAACTCTTCTTTGGAGCCATCTCCCTCGACACATGCTGCCAAACCTGTTGGATTTTCCAGATTTTCTGGTTTTATTTCACATCTTCAGCACTCAAGGCTTCTATTTAAGTACCATAGGCAACTCTCTCTATTGGAGAGAGACGATTATTACATATAAATAGATTGGGCACCACGCTGCAAGCACAGGGTCAAGGTGAGGAGACAGGGCCTCCATCTACTATCACAGCTGGTATGGGAAGTGAATCCACATTGTTGGCATCATCCAACCAAACTAACTGACTTCCCACTGAGGTCATGAAAAACACAATATTATTGCAAATTCTTTCTTTCAAGGGGTGGAGGGGTGGGTGGACTCTGATTTTTTGGCTCATGATCATATTGTCAGTGAAGACACCGATTTTTTCTACTTTGGCTCCTTATCACCTTGCAATGGGTATGATGGTCCTTCCTCAAGCTATGACATTTTTTAAAACTGCGGCCATACTGTTACGCGCACTATGTTGTAACTGAGGAAAAAAAGCAGGGTCATTGTCAATGATTGCATTGTCATTGTTTACCTAATGGCATCTCTGTACTTCCTCGGTACTCCATCCTGTGAAAAGAGCTTTTCAATTGTGAAAGCCACACAGTGTCTATCCGTATGTCTTTATATAAACATAGGGTATTTGGCTGTGCTCCAATTCTTAGAGGTTAGCTCAATAAGATGTATGTGTTGAGTGAACTGAGTGTAGGCTGCATGTTGTGCATCCTTTGGTAGTTTGAAATCTCTTTTAAGCGTTGTGATTGGTTTTATGCATTCGGGACGCTGGCTGACAATATAAACATGCTTATTAAAATTTCTAGTGTGCGGCCGATTATTTCGTCCTGGCCAAGAGTTATCCTTCGGTCTCCTTCATTAAAATAAATGAAGCTGTCATTGCCTTGCTGTCAGTAAATTGGGAGTCACATTTCATACATTACACCAATGACTGGAAATCACTTGCTTTTTACTCATGCTGCCTTTTTAAGAGAAAGAGGTGTGTTTATATAATGGCTTTCGCAATCGAAAAGCTCTTCTGGCAGGATGGCATACTGAGGAAGTGCCGAGATGCCATTAGGTAAACAATGACAATGCAATCATGACAATGACTCTGCTTTATTTTTCTCAGTCACAATGAGAGTGCACTTTTAAAAAAAAACTAAAGTGAATTATTGCAATGTTGTAAAAGTTCAAAGCCGACATTAGTGGCCCTGGGGTGCAGTGCAGCAGTAGATGCTGGGTGGGCAAGGGGAATGGCTGTGAGCTGTCACCCACTCCTCAGGCCTGGGCACCCCTAACGCTGACGTCACCAACTCGGCGACGTCACAGGATGCCCCTGCGTCATCAGGTCGCGACTGCCGCCCCGCCAGTGATTTATTTATTGGGAATTGAGCAGCTGGCTGGGGTTTTCCGGGAGACGGGGGCACTGTCGGGCAGCTACAGCAGGCTAATGGCAGCAATGGGTGGCCCGGGATACAGGCTCCCGCATTTAGATACAGGCCCGGCCTCTGACATCATCAGCACGCGCCGGCAGTAAGGGGCGAGGCCGAGAAACAGAGCAGGAGACCCGGAGCCACAGGTAAGAAATAGAGGGATATAAACTGTATACACAGGGATACAAACTATATACATAGAGAGAGGAGTAAGAAATAGAGAGACTCACAGATATAAACTGTATACACAGGGATACAAACTATATACATAGAGAGAGGAGTAAGAAATAGAGAGACTCACAGATATAAACTGTATACACAGGGATACAAACTATATACATAGAGAGAGGAGTAAGAAATAGAGAGACTCACAGATATAAACTGTATACACAGGGATATAACTACAGATTTGTAACTATACCCATAGACAGAGGGGTAAGAAATAGAGAAACACACAAGGATGTAAACTATATACACAGAGAAAAGAAATAGAGAGACACACAGGGATATAAAACTATATAGATAGGGACATATCCATACCCATAGAGAGAGGGGTAAGAAATAGACACACAGGGATGTAAACTATTTACATAGAAACATTTAAGAAAGAGAGAGAGAAACCAGGATGTAAGCTATATACATAGAGAGGGGTAAGAAATAGACACATAGGGATATCAACATATCCTTGTGTATATAAACTATAGAGACATAACTATACCCATAGAGAGACAGGGATAAGAAATAGAGAGACATACAGGGATATAAACTATATATGCAGGGATATAACTATAGAGACATAACTATAGCCATAAAGAGAGGAGTAAGAAATAGAGACACATGGATATAAACTACATACATATAGATATAAACTATAGGGATATAACTGTACCTGTAGAGATATAGGGATACAAGAGTGGGTGGGAGGTTGGGGGGGTAGTGGTGGTGGTGGGGTGGGGTGGGGCATGGGTGAGGGGGGATGAGGGTGGTTGAGTGAGTGGGAAGACACCAAGAGGAGGAGAAACCTGGGGGTTGGTCAGACAAAGAGGGTGAATGGTTGTGGGAGGCTGGGAGAGGGTACAGTGGGGAAAGGAGAAGGAACAGGGGAAAAGGTGGGATTGAGCTGGGGGGGGTGGGAAGTGGTGGGGGAGAGAGAGGAGAAGGGTAGTTGGAGGTTGTGTGGGTACAAAAGTGAAGTGGTAGAACATGGGGGATACAAGAGGGAAGCGAGGTAGGGTGAGGGATCAGACAGATGGAGGGGGACAGATTTGATTGTGTCAGACAGGGGCACATGGGAGAAAGACAGGGTAGAGCCCCTTTGGATAGGGAATGGTGGAACTAGGTGAAAGAGTGGAGAGCTGGAGAGAGAATGTGGAGGCAGGGTAATAGAACGGAGTTGAGGAGGAACTTCTTCACTCAAAGGGTGGTGAATCTCTGGAATTCTCTGCCTGTTGAAGTGGTGGAGGCTGCCTCGCTAAATATTTTTAAGACGCGGGTTGATGGGTTTTTGATAAGAGAGGGGATTAAGGGTTATGGGGAGAGGGCGGGAAAGTGGAACTGAGCCACGACAGATCAGCCATGATCTTATTGAATGGTGGGGCAGGCTCGAAGGGCTAGATGGCCTACTCCTGTTCCTATTTCTTATGTCTTATGTAATAAGAGAAGGGTGTGTCGGTCTAGGGTAAATGTGTGATGGAGAAAGGAAGAAGGGGTAAGAGAGGGTGAAGCTGAGGAGCAGGACCCCTGGACCACTGGGTCAGAGTAACTTTACTCCTGAAACCCCCTCAAACGTGCCCTGTGGCCAAATTTTCCATTAGCTCTCCTGAAGCCCCTTTCCAGTGTCAGTCTTCCTCTACTTCTAGAGGTTTTACTGCTGTGAAGATTGAAATTGCCTGTTGTTCTGATTTTTTTTTTCCAGGAGCTGGGAAACACATTATTGTTATGAGTGGAGTTTCACTGCTCCAACTGTCTACTTGGCATCTTTGTGTTTTATACCCTGGACTGTGTCAGTTATTTAATGAAATTGGTTCACCAGGGAATGCAGGTGGTTGTAACTTGGGCTGCTTTATTCGAGTGGGTGATTGATGTATTGTCAGCTTTAGCTTGTTGCAAGTGATTCAAAAATTGTTGGAATAAATGATTTAAAAGAAAGCTCAGGAGTATTGATTTTAAGTGGTATATGTTTATAATTGGGTGGGTAGATTTTTGAATGTAACACTGCCGTGGCATGGCTGATGATAAAAGCTTGAGTGAGAATGAATTTAAACAAATTTGACCTGAAAGCTGCACTTTTTTAAGTTGGAGATTGTATCTGCCTGGAATTTTGAGTGATAATGACCCATTCTATGCTAGCTTTAGAAAGATGATGGTGTGATGAATATGAGGCATGTGAGCTCAGTCCATGCATAAATGTCTGCTTTTTGCTCAGGCAAATTTCATGTTGACCCGTGCACTGTTTAATATATATCCTAAATTCTGCTAGTTGTTCAGACCGGAGTACAATTGCAAGACGTTGTTGTAATGGCAAACTGTGTTGTTTTTGGTGCTGTATGAATGCAACTTTGATACATGTCTAGTTTGAATATTCACAGTTTCTGGTATCAACATCAGGACTTACTCCTGCTGGAGTGTTTACACAGTTACTTGCTTCACTCCAGTAACTCACTCACATGTTTGTTTTATATTTGGTGAGCTTAGATGATGACTGCTGGCAGGGTATTTGAAAATGGGGAACATCACAGTTAATCCTATCCTTTCCTGCCTTTTTTCTCTCTGATGCCCAGGGCATCAAGGTGAATTGTGGCAATCTTACACCCCATCTGAGATAAGCTAACTGAATCAATAGAATCTGGACTCCATAACCAAGTGCCACAACAAAGGGCTAATCCTCTCCTCGCAGTGCGAGCTCCTTGCTTGGGTAAGGTGCTGGATGACTCCCAGTATCTTTTCACAATAGTAGCAATTGGTGCTGACTAAAAGCAGGAACTCATTCCTGTTTTTCACCTCTCTAACCCTGAAACTGAGGCTTGTCGTAGGAATCCGAGTACTACCTCAATGAACATAGCTGGAGGACGAAATAGTGGATGGTTTATGTGGGTCAGCTGTCTCTTCAGTACTATTCATGGAGGTAGGAAAGATGTCCTTGTTTAATTGTGGACCTTGTACATGATTCCCCATTGTGAAGGTAAATCGAGGTGTACACATGTCCACTCTAATAGATCTATTGTTGTGTCACCCACACCTGGTTATAAAGTGCAGTTGCTCATCATAGGGCAAGAGAATCATACATGACTTTTCTCACTGACAATGGTTTTGCTGCTGTCCATATTAATATTTCACATCTTATTTATTCATGGAATATGAGCATTGATGGTAAGGTCCATCTCTAGTTGCCCTTGAGAATAATGTAATGACCTGCCTTACTGAACTGCTGCAGTTTTCATGGTACGCCCCTGGTACTATTAAGTTCCAGATTTTGATCCTGTGATGACGAAGTGGTGAAAACGTTTTGAAATCAGCATGATTTATGACTTGGGGAACTCGATGGTGACTGGTTTTCCCATGCATCTGCCGCCTGTGTTCTTTGGGTAACTGGTGGTCTCTGGTTTAGGAGTTGCTGCAGTGCAGCTTGTAGATGGATAGACTGCAGTAATGGAATACTGGCTGGGAGAATGAGTGTGCATGCTATGTTGATCAAGTGGGTTGCTTTCTCTCGAGCTTTTTGAATGTTGTGGAAGCTGTACTCACCAAGGCAAGTAGGGAATATTCCATTGCACTCATGGCTGAAATTTGGCTTCAACTGCATTTTTTTTCTGCCTGATCCCTAGATTCCCTGAGAATATTCTCCCTATCCCTTAACTATTCTATACCTACCTGAGATCACACAGAAATATTTATACTTGGTAGTAACATCAGTTTGTGTGGACTGTCTGACCATTTAGCTTTTCAATGGCAGAAAATATTGTTGGCCCCGGAGATGGCTTCTCCACGTTATTGTCTGGATGCAACTTCCTCCAGAGATTAAGAGGAAAAACCAGCACCTTGACGTGGGTCTAGACCCCTTGAGCTGGAAATGCAGCCTCATTTACCTCATCGCTGTGTTCATATTTTTCTGCGACTGTACGGCTCATAATATTAAACTGTCGATTGTGTGACCATTCCTGGTTTACTTTGTGCACTTCTCCCTGTCACTGTGAACATCTTGTCATGGCTTTGATGAGACAGAATCATTGCTGAACTGCCAGATTTACTATGAATTGCACAAAGCATCGACACTTGCCGTCTCAGTAATGAACCTGAAATGCTTACATGTAAAGTTATGCTAACGTTTGTCACTCTCTCTGAGAACAGTTGCTGTATTTGAAAGTGCAATTCAAGACTAACCTTGCATTGTGCAGTAGTATGTTACTGAACTGTTGAACAAAGACCCGGTTGGACTGCTTTTATCTGATTTAACCTGATGAGGGCATTTCCCGCTAAAGGAAGTTTTCCCCATCTGCGTACTCTTCACTTGCCTCATCAAGACTCTCTCAATGCCACTGTGGCTTTTGTTGACAAATCATGCTTTGGCTAAGCCACGCCTCCTCGACACTTTCTCCGCTTTTGAGAATTTCCTGCTACCCACCCTGCTCATCTCTTTTAAAATCCTTGTTCTTTACCACCCACCCAAGCTGAAGAATTTTTTCTCATAACTTTACTGCTTTCTTTCCTCGCCCTCTGTACTGAATGACGACTTATCCGGGGATATTTCAACCTTCATCTCAACTCATCACACTCTGCCCTCTTGAGTTCAGTGCCCTCCTATCCTTCCTTAGTTGCTCTCACCGTATAAAGTTGCCATCCATGGTATCAACTGCAGACAAGGCCTTCTCTGACCCCTTCCATGTCCAACCCTGGGGAGAGAAAAGCTATTTCCCCAATTATTTTCAATTACACTTTCAAACTTTCCCAAATCTCACTTTTCATCGTGACATTTCTGCAACAACTGAACTAATTAACCACACCCTCACCCTCCATCTTTGCCCTAGTCCCATTAATTCCATTACACTTTTTTTATCCTGGTTGCTCCCCTGAAAATGCCATGACATCCTATGTGACTGTGACCAAGATGAACGATTTCCCCCCTCCAATCCTTCTGAACCTGCCTGCAGTCTTTGGCAGACTTGATTACATCATGTTCCTTCAATGCCTTGACTGTCGTTCAACTGTATGAGACTGCACTTGCCTGCTTCCATTTTTAACTATCTAATCACAGCCAGACTATTACCTGTCATGGCTTTTCTCCCTGCTCTTGAATCTTTATCTCTTGGATCCTCCTTTCCTGTTTCTCATTGATATGCTACTCAGTTTCATTCTTGGATAATGTTGAGATTTTGACCGCAAATTAACCCGTCACCAAGACTGCCTATTCTTTCCCTAACCTCACCTCTATCTTAACTGATTTACTGCTGGAAGTCTCATCCATGCCTTTGTTACCTCCAAACTTGACTGTTCCAACACACTGACTGCCTCCTACGTTCTACTTGCTGTAAATTGTGGCTGGCCCAGACTCTGCTGCCCATGTCCTTATTTTGCATCAAGTCCCTGTCTTCCCCCATCATCCCAACGCCCATTGATCTATTTTGGATCTCAGCCATGCAATTTCTTGGATGGCATGGGGACACAGTGGTTAGCACTGCTGCTTCACAGCGCCAGGGACCCTGGTTCAGTTCCTGGCTTGGGTCACTGCCTGTGTGGAGTTTGCATGTTCTCTGTCTGTGTGGGTTTCCTCTGGGTGCTCTGGTTTCCTCCCATAGTCTGAAAGATGTGCTGGTTAGGTGCATTGACTGGAACAGGAGCAGGACTGTGGCGACTAGGGGCATTTCACAGTAACTTAATTTCAGTGTTAATGTAAGCCTTACTTGTGACTAATAAATAAGCTTTATACTTTATTCTGGGTCTTAAACCTCTCATTGTTGTTTTAAAATCACCCAATGGCCTCACCTCCCTTATCTTATAAAACTGGATTAACTGTAATCGTGGAAGTATTCAGTTTGCTCCCAGTTTTGTTATCCTGCACCACTGCTAAATTCTATCATGCCAATGTCAAACTCCTCCATACTTGAGATTATGGGGAATTCATTCATATTAAACAAAACCTGCTACAATGTTCACAGGTTGGAGAGAAACGCAATGTTGGCCTGAAGTTTTTTCCCCAAGGATCTTCATTTTTGATGCTAACTGACTCCTATTTGCAGCCCATCCTTCATTCAGATTTGCCATAGTTGCTGATTTTTCTTCATCTTGTAAGCCATGACATTCCACATTTAGAAGTTTCACAACAACAGGTTTATTTGGTAGTAAACGCCACTAGCTTTTGGAGTGCTGCTTCTTCGTCAGGTGAGTGGGAGTTCTGATAACAGGGCATCTAAAGGCGCACACAGTTTACAGAATACTGATTAGAATGTGAGTCTTTACAGCTAATCAAGCCTTAAAGGTGCAGACAGTGTGAGTGATGATAGCATTAAGCATCGGTTAGAGATGTGTATTGACCCCAGCCAGGACAGTAAGTGAGATGTTGCAAGCCCAGGCAAGTCATGGGAGTTACAGATAGTGTGACATGAACTCAAGATCCTGGTTGAGGCCATCCTTGTGTGCGGAACTTGGCTATTGCTGAGCAGAAACTGATAGCCAAGTTCCGCGCACGAGGATGGCCTCAACCACTTGCATTGTCTGCACCTTTAAGACTTGATTAGCTGTAAAGACTCACATTCTAATCAGTATTCTGTAAACTGTGTGTGACTTTATATGCCTTGTTTGTGATCAGAACTTCCGACTCATCTGACGAAGGAGCAGCACTCCGAAAGCTAGTGGCGTTTACTACCAAATAAACCTGTTGGACTTTAGTAAGAACATAAGAAATAGGAGCAGGAGTAGGCCATCTAGCCCCTTGAGCCTGCCCTGCCATTCAATAAGATCATGGCTGATCTGTCGTGGCTCAGTTCCACATTCCCTCCCTCTCCCCATAACCCTTAATCCCTCGCTCATCAAAAACCCATCAACCCGCGTCTTAAAAATATTTAGCGAGGCAGCCTCCACCACTTCAACGGGCAGAGAATTCCAGAGATTCACCACCCTTTGAGTGAAGAAGTTCCTCCTCCACTCCGTTCTAAACTGCACCCCCCCCCCCCCCCCCTTATCTTGAGGCTGTGCCCCCTAGTCCTACTGTCCTTTCTGAGTGGGAAGAGTCTCACCACCTCTATCCTACCCATCCCATTCATCATCTTATACGTCTCAATGAGATCTCCCCTCGTTCTTCTAAACTCTAACGAGTACGAGCCTAGTTTATCCAGCCTCTCCTCATAGCTCAACCCCCTCAACTCCGGTATCAGCCTAGGAAACCTCCTCTGCACTCCCTCCAAGGCCAAAATATCCTTCCGTAAGTACGGCGACCAAAACTGCACACAGTACTCCAGCTGCGGCCTCACCAATGCCCTATATAGCCGCAGCAAGACCTCCCTACTTTTATATTCAATCCCCCTCGCTATGAAGGCCAGCATCCCATTAGCCTCCCTGACCACCTGCAGGCTGGGTTTTTGTGACTCATGCACAAGGACCCCGAGGTCCCTCTGCACCGTCGCCTGCTGCAGTTTTTCGCCATGTAAGTAATAGTCCTTCCTACCATTATTCCTACCAAAGTGGACCACCTTGCACTTGCCAACATTAAATTCCATTTGCCAGTTCCTGGCCCATTCGCCCAGCCTATCTAGATCCTTCTGCAGACTCTCCACACCCTCCGCGCAATTTGCCGTTCCACCAATCTGGGTGTCATCAGCAAATTTCGACACCCTACACTCGGTTCCCTCCTCCAGATCATCTATATAAATGGTAAATAGCTGAGGCCCCAGCACCGACCCCTGAGGCACTCCACTAGTCACCAACCGCCAATCCGAATAGCACCCATTAATCCCCACTCTCTGCCTCCTATTTGACAACCAATCCTCTATCCATGCTAACACCCTACCCCCAACTCCATGCCCCCTTGCCTTCTGCAATAACCTCTTGTGAGGTACCTTGTCAAATGCCTTCTGAAAATCAAGAAAGACCACATCCACTGGCTCTCGTCTATCCACTGCCCTAGACACATCCTCATAGAACTCCAATAAATTCGTCGGACACGACTTCATAAGAACATAAGAACATAAGAAATAGGAGCAGGAGTAGACCATCTAGCCCTTCGAGCCTGCCCCGCCATTCAATAAGATCATGGCTGATCTGTCGTGGCTCAGTTCCACTTTCCCGCCCTCTCCCCATAACCCTTAATCCCCTCTCTTATCAAGAACCCATCAACCCGCTTCTTAAAAATATTTAGCGAGGCAGCCTCCACCACTTCAACGGGCAGAGAATTCCAGAGATTCACCACCCTTTGAGTGAAGAAGTTCCTCCTCAACTCCGTTCTAAACCGCCTCCCCTTTATCTTGAGGCTGTGCCCCCTAGTCCTACTGTCTTTTTTGAGCGGGAAGAGTCTCTCCACCTCTATCCTATCCATCCCATTCATCATCTTATACGTCTCAATGAGATCTCCCCTCATTCTTCTAAACTCTAACGAGTACAAGCCTAGTTTTAACGAAACCGTGCTGCGTCTGCTTTATCAAGCAATTCCCCTCAAGATGCCTCGCTATTTCCTCCTTGATGACAGATTCTAACATTTTACCTACAACAGACGTTAAACTAACCGGCCTATAATTCCCTACCCTTTGCCTGCCACCCTTAAACAGCGGCGTAACATTAGCCGCTTTCCAATCTTCTGGCACTTCCCCGGAATAAGAACATAAGAACCCAGCTTGCAGGTGCAGCAGGTGGTCAGGAAGGCGAATGGGATGCTGGCCTTCATAGCGAAGGGGATTGAATATAAAAGTAGGGAGGTCTTGCTGCAGCTGTATAGGGCATTGGTGAGGCCGCAGCTGGAGTACTGTGTGCAGTTTTGGGCGCCGCACCTGCGCAAAGATATTTTGGCCCTGGAGGGAGTGCAGAGGAGGTTTACTAGGCTGATACCGGAGTTGAGGGGATTGAGCTATGAGGAGAGGCTGAATAAACTAGGCTTGTACTCGTTAGAGCTTAGAAGAATGAGGGGAGATCTCATTGAGACGTATAAGATGATGAATGGGATGGATAGGATAGAGGTGGAGAGACTCTTCCCGCTCAAAAAAGACAGTAGGACTAGGGGGCACAGCCTCAAGATAAAGGGGAGGCGGTTTAGAACGGAGTTGAGGAGGAACTTCTTCACTCAAAGGGTGGTGAATCTCTGGAATTCTCTGCCCGTTGAAGTGGTGGAGGCTGCCTCGCTAAATATTTTTAAGAAGCGGGTTGATGGGTTTTTGATAAGAGAGGGGATTAAGGGTTATGGGGAGAGGGCGGGAAAGTGGAACTGAGCCACGACAGATCAGCCATGATCTTATTGAATGGCGGGGCAGGCTCGAAGGGCTAGATGGCCTACTCCTGCTCCTATTTCTTATGTTCTTTTGTGCACAGAATTTTGCTACTGCACCCAACCAGTTTGTCTTTTGGTCTCTGGGAGGCAGCCGGAATAAACCCATGCAGACACCACACAGACAGTGACCCAAGCCGGGTCCCTGGCACTGTGAAGCAGCACTGCTAACCACTGTGTCACCGTGTCGCCCCTCAATATTACTGTGCAAATTTTAAGTCAAACTATAGCTGTTTATATAATATACGTGATAACTGACTTTTATAGCACTTCTAACATAGTAAAACACCCCAATGAGTTTCACAGGAGTGTGATGAAGAAAACTGTGACATAGAGCCACATGAGGGTTACGTGGCTCTGTTTGAGTGACATTTCCATATCTCGAGTATGGAGAAGTTTGACATTGGTAAGATGAAATTTGGCAGTGTAGCAGACTGGGGAGCAAAAACATTGTTACTGAATACATCCACAGTTACTGCTAATCCAGTTTAATGCCACACTTTCTGGTTACATTGAGTTTAGTTGTAGTCTCCAGTAAACATGTTTTGTCAACACTTGTTTTTATTCTCACTGGTATTTCCATCACACGCCCCACCGGTATTCCTCCACAGAGCTGCTGTAAACAAGCTTTAAGTTGAAAGTTTAGTTGCCACTGGCCAGATCAGATACAATTTTAATTTATTTTCCCAGCAAACAGAACAAACTTTAAAACCTAATCTCTGAGGTAGATAGATTCTTTCCACTTAAAAGGAAAACAGAACTTGAGGGCATAGCCTCAAAAAAAAATAAGGGAGGGGGGTGCAGTTTAGAATGGAGTTGAGGAGGAACTTCACTCAAAGGGTGGTGAGTCTCTGGAATTCTCTGCCTGTTGAAGTGGTTGAGGTTACCTCGTTTGAATATATTTAAGACACGGGTAGATAGATTTCTGATAGACAAGGGAATGAAGGGTTATGGGGAGAAAGCGGGAAAGTGAAACTGATCCACTTCAGATCAGCCATGATCTTATTGAATTGCAGGGCAGGTTCGAAGAGCTAGATGTCCTACTCCTCCTATTTCTTCTGTTCTTATTGCCAACAAGGATGGTTGTGTGGGTGTGGTTTGAACTCTGGTGTGTCTCCTAAGCGCTCTCTGCTCATGAGAGAGTCGAGATCAGTGGTGGGCCACGTGCGGCCCATCAGGGTACTGAGTGCACCCCATGGTGCAATTTGACCACGTGCAGGGATGCCAGATTCTGCTGGTTTTCAACCACATGGTATTTTTCCCTTCTGGCATAGCAAGGAAGGTTTGTGAAGGGAGGTGCATGCTAATTGTACACAACATTAACTGTAAGAGCCGTGAACGCCCTCTGTGTCCAATCAAAGCATAGATCTTTTTGTTTTTGCCCATTTGAAGTTGATAGTTCTAGTAACATCGTAGAAACCGTACATTGCGGAAGGAGGCCATTCAGCCCATCAAATCTGCACTGACAGCAATCCCACCCAGGCCCTATCCCTGTAATCCTATCTATTTACCCTGGTAATACCTTCAACCTATGTATCCCAGGACACTAAGGGGCATTTTAGCATGGTCAGTGCACCTAAACTCCAGAGGAAACTGGATCATCTGGAGGAAACCCAGTTAGATACAAAAGGAGCTTGCAAACTCCACAGACAGTGACCCAAACTGGGAATCAAACCTGGGTCCCTGGAGCTGAGACAGCAGTGCTAACCACTAATATATAAATGATTAAACATTTTCTGTAACTTATTATGAAACTTTTGGCATGTATCGAGTGTATTTAATCTTATTCATGGAGCTATGGTGAGTGAGCATGCCTGATTTTCAACTGTGCGACCCACTGAAACGAAGGTGGGCCACTCCTGTGGCCTACTTGCGATTGAGGTTGCCTGTCACAGGCCTAGATGGGGAACTCTGACAGGACGTTGAACAAGGATATTGCAGCCAAGCCTGAGCCAGGTCTCGCACATGCCCTTTACAGTAACAATGAAATGCTGGCTTGCACTCCCTGCCCTCTCCCCTCCTGTTCTCCAGCCCAGGGTGCTGATACTACCCCAACTGCCAGCTTATTTGGATCACGTTTGTAGCCATGTGGCTTGGTGCCATGACTCACTTCAACCACTGGGAATCATTTAAATTCGTTTACAACTTACAGCAACTGCTGCAGAATCTACAGTGGCTGTCAGTGAAATATGATTAGCATCACAGGGGACTATATTTATCATGTTATCCAGTCAACTTCATTCGTAGAGATATTTGATCTTGACTCAGGTGGCTGCCCTACATCTCTAATGCTGGCATTGTAAACTGTTCCAAATAGTTTGAGTGAGAATCAAGTTCGGCGTTTAAGTTCTGAAAAGGTCAATCCCACACCTTGAGATATATCCTGCACCACACCCAAATGTTATCTCCTGTTGAATTCTCACCTCAATGCAGTCAAAAGTGAGCTTGCTTCAACCCATATACAGGACAGTAAGAACCAGTCAGCAAGAAGGTGATTCCTCCTGAAACTGTACACGGTAATTGATCCTACAGTTAACTCTTTGAATACATGCGCGTGAGATGTTGTTTAGAGGGACATTTTTAAAGCTTAAAAGAAATCGGTAACTTTATGCTATCAGTTCTGATGGTGGAAACTTTAAACCTGGCTGCCGTCTTCTTTGCTTGAAGATGAGCTGATCCTTTATCTTAATTAAGGTAACTAAATTAAAATTAATCAAACTGATCCAGTTTGCTCTTGTGATTTGCCACTGGCTGCTACACTTTTGACGGTAAACTCATTACGAGCATCAGCAGAAAGGGTTTTTGACTGTTGCCTCTGGCAGCACAAATGCCCAGTGGATCGGTTGTGTATTTGGCTAAGACAAGGCTGAGCAGCTGCAGTGGAGTGACTCTCATTGTAGACCAATGGATCATATTTGCTGCACATAGTTCTTACAGGCACACTCCCTGGGTACTGAGAGAAATTACCAGTGCCAGCTCGGTAGTTGTCAGCAATGACCCTTTGCAGTTGTTGTGAAGTGGAAGAGAACACTTGAGACGGATTTCCTGTATAAGAATAAAATAATTGTTAGACAGGAAAGTGCCATGATTCCCACTAAGACGTTTTTCACATGTCAGCCCCAACGTCTAACTATATAAGTAGGTGGCTTTTACAGAACAGGTATTGCTAAACTCCTTCAGGAAAAAAAACCACTTGCAATATTAATGCCTCATAGGTTCCACATGCAGAACGTGCTCCCCATTGTCCTGACTAAGAGGGTGAGGGAACTGCTCTAATGGAACAGGCTGTTAAGGAGACATGCATGATTTCTCTTGTTGAAGTGTACCACTGTAAACTGGTGACTCTAATGATTGGGACCTTCAGATGGTGAGAGTGTATGCGACTCTGCCCTTCCAAACTGGTGTGTGCTGTTGCATTCTGAATTGCTGCAGTGTTATTAATACAACAGCTGTAAGATTGAACTTTATTTTTCAGTTTTTGAGTTTCCATCTTTTTAGGAATTTTAATGTGCACCTATATTCACTTATTGAATTGTGACAAATCTCCCCTGAATTTCAACATCCAATGAAAACGCCCATCTGTAGAATTTAAGATTTTATGATCTCTTAAACTGACAATGACTATATAGGGGATTTTCACAGTAACTTCATTGCAATGTTACTATAAGCCTACCTGTGAGACTAATAAATAAACTTACTTAGTCCATGCCTTTAGGAATACAAGTAAACACTCCAGGTCTTGCCTCGTGGTGTAAGGAATTTGTAAGTGAATACCAGTTCTTCCATCAATTTTAAATTCTCTGTACAAACTTATTCATAGCCACACAGCCCCCACCCCTTGCTCTCTGCTACATTTGCTAGATTTGTCTCCTCCCATGCCTTTCACTCTTGTATGCTGATCTGTCTGCTCTATGTTCCTGTAACTTTCTCACACTCTGTGCCCCATCTTGTCTGCCTATATGGAACTTCCTTCCTTCCTTCCTTCCTTTGCCTGTCTTTAAAATCTCTGTAGCCAAACTTTCAGCCATCTCTCCCTACTCAATTACTACCCACAACCCCACCAGCCCTTTTCCCTTTTATCACTTGTTCCGAGGCAAGATGTGAGTGTATATTACCTTGATTGCTTTGTGCTAAATGTACTGCCTGCCAACACTATTGAGCTGTCTCTTTACAATGTGTGGAACGTCAAGTAATTAAACTCTCCTGCTATAACAGGTAACAAGAGCAGCAAAGTCAGATTTGGACATCCCAGTGTCTGAGTGACAATATTGCGAGAATACATGTCCTACAATGGAGTTCCCTGACTTGGGGAAACACTGTTCTGAAAATTCCTGCAAAAGACTGGGTAAGACTGAAAACTCATCAAAATATTATCTTTCATATATTTGTGTTGTATTTTATTTGCAGAAGAGAAGACAGAAAGCTATCCAGTTCAAGTTTTCAAAAAGTTTTCTTTTTGGCATTCCTGATGTCTGTCTTTAATCTTCTCTCTTTTCCTGCTCTTCCCCTGCAGCGCTCTGTCACTGCCCATTGTTCATTCTACGTGCTGTAAGAAATAAGAGCAGCAGTAGAGCATGTAGCCTGTTGAGCCTGCTCTGCCGTTCATTATGATCAGGGCTGATTCTTACCTTCAACTTCACTTTCTCACCCACTCCCCATAACCATTTGATTCTGAGAGACCAAAAACCAGCTTATCCTTAAATATTTTTGATGATGGAACATCCACAACCCACTGGAGTAGAGAGTTCCAAAGATTCACATCTTTGAGTAAAGAAATTTCTCCTCATCTCAGCCCTATCCTGAGACTATGCCCCCAGATCCCTGCCACCAGGAAAGCAACCTCTGTGTCTACCTCATAAAGCCCCTTGAGAGACCTGTATGTTTCAATGACATCACCTCCATTCTTTCAATCTCCAGAGATTATAAGCTCAGTTTGCTCTGCTTCTCATCACAGAATAACCTCCTTATTCCAGGACTCAAATTGGTGAACTTTGGTGTTCTGCCTCCAATGCAGCTATATTCTTCTCTATAACAAATGCAGCTTGTTGCATTATCTCCCATTCACTGAGCAAGTTTATGGTCCTACCCTTCTACTGTTGTTTTAGACTGATCCAGACTGTTGGCAATTTCATCCTTTTTGACCCTGAGCTGAGCTTGTGACATCATATCTTCTGTCAAAGACTGTCAAAATCCACTTCTAGCATCACTTACCTCAGCTTAACTGATGTTGAAAGTCTCCTCCATGCTTTTATTACCCCTGCACTCCATAATTCCAATGTCTGACCTCCATTTTGCAGGTTGTGCTCACTGACCTGCATTAGCTCCTGGTTCGCGAATGCCTTGCTGAAAGGTTACTCTTGCAATCGTATTCCTCCATGGCCTTGATCCTCACCTTTTACGTAACCACCTCCAGCTGACTGGCTCCAAAACCACTGTGCTTCTTTAACTCTGGATGCTTGCGCATCCGATGCTTCCTTTGCCCCACTATAGCCACGTGTGACTTCAACTATCTAAACCCATAGCTCTGGAATTTCCCTCAGTCAATCTCCCTACTCCTCTAAGGCACCGTTTAAAATGTGCCTGTTTGACCTAGATTTTAATCACTTGCCTTATTCTCTCGGGCAAAAAACTGACACTGAGCCTGATTATGTTCATGTGAAGGGCATTGGGTTGTTTGATTACGATTAAGGTTGCATTTCAAGAACAGTTTTGCGTGCTAAATCCACCACTCCTGATGCCGTTTTTGCTCTGCTAAAGTCCCTCTTGTCCCTTTTCAGATTTTCTACCCATGAAGTGTGATGCATGTTCACAGATCTTCTGCAAGGACCACATCAGCTATGCACAGCACAAGTGTACATCCTCCTATAAAAAGGTTTTTATGCCATTCTTGTGTGCTTTGGTATGTCCATCAATGTCAGTGGAGCTTTTTTAAATCTTGGCAGGTTTAGTTTGAGGACTGACATTTCCCAATAACTCCCTCTGGAATATGTTCAGAAAATACAGGACAAATTATCTGCAAAAGTTTCCTGCTCGTTTTTCTCCCTTTCACTTCCCTTCACCTGGAGGGTCTGACTGATACTGGAGTTTGCTTCCATGGGTCCCAGTAGCACTCTGGTATCTTGTATAAATGGTGATTCTTCCTGTGAGCCTAGACAGTTGGTGTAATTATCTGACTGGAGGGCATCACAACCAAATCTGAGCCTGTCTACTTCAAACAAAAGATAGCACCCGGGGTCAGGAATTATTTAAATCACATTTGAGGTTTTTGGTTTACTTATGATCTGCTACTGCAGACCTAGCTGCTGTATGTGTTTTCTTGCCTTCTACAGAAGGGAATGGGGCATGTAAGGCTGTAAGGTGAGGGAGGGTTATCATTCACATGAGCAAGATTTTCATCATCCCATGCTCCCATAATGGCATGAATTCAGGAATTTTGACCCAGTGACCATGAAGGAATATTAGTATATGGCTGTAGGTCATGTATGATGTCAAGGGCAGCTGTTTGAACTATACTTAATGTGTACTTGATTATCTGCAGGACGTGCAGGTGCCGGTGTGTCCGCTGTGTAACACGCCAGTTCCTGTCAGAAGGGGAGAAATGCCAGACATTCGGGTTGGTGAACATATAGACAGAGAATGTAGATCTGACCCTGCCCAGAAAAAGCGCAAGGTAAGGCCATCTGTTTATCAGATTGAGTTTAATCATTCCGCCTTTCTTTCCCTTTCCTTATCCTGTATCATTCTGAAGTACAACGCCTTGATGGTCGTCATCCAATATCGTGCTGAAGTTGCCATTCTTCATGGCTGGTGCATCTGTAAGTTGTGAACTGTGGTTCAGTCAGCCTGTCCCACTCCAGAGGCCTGGGCGCACAATCTGTGTTAATGTGTCAGTGGAGTGTACTGAGAGAATTCTGCACTGTTCGGGTTGCTGCCTTTTGGCTGAGGTGCCAGAATGAGGTCCTGCCAATCCTGTCAGTTAGATATAAAATATCCCATGACATTATCTCAAATGACTTTTAATGAAAATTGAAAGGTTGTCCAGTCGTTAATCTCATTGCTGTTTATGGACCTTCAGTGTAAAGATTGGCAGTGTAAACATTTCCTGCATTACAACAGTGACTGTACTTAGTGCTTCAGTGTGAAGCATTTCTGGCTTGTCATGATGTAAGATGCTTTTGGATGACCTGAGGCTGCCAAAGGTGCTATTTAAATGCCAGTTCTTTGTCTTTTTACTTAAATTTGTATTTAACTTTGTTCATGAACACATCTTTTACAACAGAGTATGCTGGATAAATAGTAGGATGCAGGAACCCTAGTTTTTTCTCTCTTTCTGTTCTTCCCCTCCACCCAAGCCAGGGATTCTGACTGTGGCACCCTACAGTTGTTCTTTTGGATCAGTTGGATCTCTTGAGCACAACTGTAGAATAAGTATGCCACCAACCGAGTTTATCCAGTGATTTATTGAACAGTGTGAGCCACCGAGGCCTAGAATTTTTTCTTTCCCTTTTTGTCTGGGCTGAGATATTTGGGTATTACAGTTAGATTGAACACCCACCCAAATTAGCATGAATAAAATAAAGGAGAATCACTGCTCCTGATTACTATCTGGATATTGATTGAGAACAGGATCAAACTTAATTGTCAAGCCCACTGTAGATGAGTCACCTGCTGATGAGACATGTCCATAAATAATGCCCACTCAGGCATGTTGCCAGTGGCTGAAACTGGCACCTTCCTGCTCTGTAAGGCTCGGTATTACGCACTGTGTGCGTAAGTGTAAGAACATTTCCGAGGTGGTGTTGATAAGCCAATATACCGTGAATAAGGCTTTGCTGCTATGATTCACACTTGCGCTGTCCTTCTCACATCACCCAACTCAGATCTCTCAACAGCCAAGGAGGCAGGGAACAATTATTTTCTCCTAATTTACAGCTTCTTCCCACAAGCGGTACATGGTAAATGGGGTAAGTCATCTGCTCAGGGGAGGGGTCATCCAAATAAAAGCTGGACATAACTCATCCCCCATCACCCCAAGTTAAGAGGGAAAATGAAAATAAAATGGGTTAACCTTGCTTCTCGCCTCCAGTTTATTAGAGAGTTAAGTAGTTCTGATGGTGTTAGGTTTTTGAACACCTTGCGTTTGAACACCAGAACTGACAGTGCACTTAAGAGGCTTTTATTCTTCAAATCTCAAATCAGAATTGTCTGCGTCCTGGATTAATAGCCATTTGCTGCCAAGGGAAGAGCACTGTTGTCTGTTTTCAGCACAGTGGCTTTAGGTGAAGAGTACTGCGGCCTGTTTTCTTTGATCAAGGAGCAGCTGTGTACTTGGTTAGTAACAGTGCGCATCCACTCAAGTGTCATCTCAATAAATGTTTTTCAGATTTTTACAAACAAGTGTTCAAAAACCGGATGCAAGCAGAAAGAGATGATCAAAGTGACATGTGACCAATGTCACTTAAACTTCTGCTTAAAGCACAGGCATCCCTTGGATCACGAATGCAAGGCTGATGGACAACGTCTCTCCAAAGCTGGGTAAGGACATCTAAAGCAGCTCTCTTCACAATATTGTGCCTTGATGGAGAAAGACAATGACCTGGGTACTAGTAACCCTGTGAAGTGACATCTATTGTGCTCCAAATGGAGGAGAATTTTTTCTATCCCTTATCTCGTTAAATTGTGATCTTGTCTTTTAGATGAGCTGCATGATGCTGCCAGGTTTGTTATCATCTCCCATTCTGAGCCTTTGCTTTTCTCCTGGACTTTGCTAGTGAGTCAGGTTGTGGGTCAGTTCAATATTTCCATTGATTTATTTGGTGGTAAGGCCTTGCCCTCAGAAATGACACAACTTTAGCAGCAGTTCAGCTAATCCAGACACAAGGCAGTATCGAGACTTCTTTGATTATTTGGCTGAAAAGCTGTAGATAGATTTTTAAAACATAGCTTTCCTTTTGGGTGTTTTAGTGCTTGGTTCTGGGCTTGGTCTATAATTTGAATTGGTGTATTATCTTAAAACACAGCTGTGCTGAGCAAGAACATTTTGTTTCAGCGTGCAGAAAATGCTGGCTGTTGGCATCCAATGTTTGCCATGGACTGCTCCAGAAACCCATGTTTTGCTCATGAACAATGCCAAAATGATTATTGCTTTCAAAATGGTACTGAATAATTAGTTAAACAATGTGAAAGGAAGCAGGAAAAAAATGGGATAGTGTAAAATGGTCCTGAGAAGGACCTGAAATTTTGTACAGGATTTAAATGGTTTCCAGTTGTGCTGAAATATCTGATTCTGAGAGCTCAAACTTTTTAGGATGATGTGAATCCCTTTGTATAAAATGTGTTCAAGCTGCAGGCCTCCAGCATTGAATTCCATAATTTGGTCTGCAATTTTCATAGCCTCTTTCTGCAATGTTGGGAATCTATTTGGCCCACCGTGTCTGCACTGATTGGAATCCCACCCAGGCCCTATCCCTGTAATCCCACTTATTTATTCTGCAAAGCCCCCGGCCCAAAGGAGCAACTTAACATGACCAATCAACCTAACCTGCACATCTCTTGGACCGTGGGAGGAAACCAGAGCACCCAGAGGAAACCCATACAGACACAGGGAGGATCTGCAACTTCGACAGTCACCCAAGGCCGGAATCAAACTTGGGTCCCTGGTGCTGTGATGCAGCAGTGCCAAGCTCTGTGCCACTGTGCTGCCCCTATTTTGTTAAATGTGTCTCTCAATCCACAATGATTGCTGATGGGTTAAGAAATGACAATCAATCCTTGTTACTTTAGTTGTGTGGGATGAATCTAACCTCTACATCCTGACTCCGAACAAGGATTCCAAATGTAATTAAAGCAGGACTAGTGATAGCTTTGTGTTTTAGATATTTATTAGTCACAACTAGCCTGACATTAACACTGCAGTAAAGTTACTGTGCGTGCAGAGTAATCTCAAATGGCTGCTTTTACAGTGTCACTTTAATCGGTTTTTGTTTTCTGACAGTAATGCAGCCATTGCGAGAGCTCAGGGGACTTCAAAATCCAGTGTGATGCCATCTACAAGCAAACAGCCATCTAACAATCGGCCAAATGGACTGAATACATCGGCCCACCCCCATTATAACAGGTACAGTCAACAGACCACGTGAAGTGACCGGAATTGATTTAATTTTTAGGTGTTGGTATGATGGAATGAAGTCAGATAAATGGAATTGAAAAGCTGATCAGCCATGATCTAATTGAATGGCAGAATAAATATGAAGGGCTGAATGGCAGAGTCTAGCTCCTATGTTCCTTTCTTGCAGGAAACGGTTATTTGTGCTTGGGTTAGTTAACAGATTACATCTGCAGCACCTACCTGCTTGTCAGTAACTGTAAAGTGATGCTGTGAGCCATTTATTTTTCCTCCTCCCTAGAAAGAGCATTCACAATCAGAACGACTGCCTTTTTTCTTTGTTTCTCTTCACTCTTGCTGTTTGCAGTCCCTGCCATTGCCTGACTGTCGGAACTGCCCGATTAACATGCTCCTGAGCTTCTAATTTTTAAAATACATTTATGCCATGTTGGCGTGCCAACATTTATTGCCCATCCCTGATTGCTCATGAAATGAATGGCTTGCTAGGCCATTTTGGAGGACGCTTGAGAGTAAACTGCTTTGCTGTGGGTCTGGGGTCACATGTCAGGCAGCTCAGACAAGGATGGCAGATTTCCTTCCCTAAAACCAGATGGGTTTTTACAATAATCTGCAGAGGTTTGATCATCTTCTTAGACTTTTAAATTCTAGAATTTTTTTGTTGAAATCACCATTTGCCAGGGTGCGATTTGAACTTAAATCCATAGAGCATTACTCAGGATCTCTAGGTTACGAGTCCAGTGAAAATATCACTGCGCCACTCTCTTCCCTCAATAATCACCTGAAGCAAGTGCCTAAAAATGAGCTGGATGTATTTAAATACCATTGCTTCCGCTTGGTAAAATACTATCGTCGATCATGTAACGTAAAATAGGTCAGGTCTAAATTTGTCTTGTTTCAATCTCTGTGACCTCCTCCAGCCCCACAATCTTAGGATCTCAATGCTGCTCATTCTGACCACTTCAGATCCCCAATTTTAATTGCTCCATCATAGGCTCTTAAACTGAAGAATTACTTCTCGAGCACTCTCTCCTTTTAAGATGCTTTTTAAAGCCTCTTTAATATTTCCTGATATGGCTTGATATTAGATTTTGACACCACTCTTTTGAAATGTATTGGGATGTTTTACCACATTCTGCATCAGCTGTAACTCCATTGGAAACGTTTTCTCACCTCAAGTGTTGAAATTCCAGATTTCACTTCAGTGCTTGAATATAAAAAATCAAGGTGGACACTCCTGTGCAGTACCGTGAGAGTGTTGCACTGTTGGAGGTGCTGTCTTTCAGATGAGACATTAAACTGATGCTTGAGTGGATGTAGAAGATCCCATGGCATGATTTTGAACAAAACAGGAGCATTATCTCTGGTGTCCCAGCCAATATTTATCTCTCCCATTAGCATCACAAAAACAAAATCCAGTCATTATCATGTTGCTGTTTGTTGGAGTTTGCTGTGGCAAGGCAAACAGTGATTACATTTCAGGAAAAAGTGCTTCATGGCTGTAAAGTTTTCTGAGACATCTGGCTGTGAAAAGCACTATATCAATGCAATTTTTCCACTTGCATTTAAGGTGTTGATTCTTCACAAATTATCGGGGAATTTAAAAGCATTTAAATGCTAATGGCTACTTGTGCTTCTCATCATTCCACAGATACTCCATGCCATACGTATTTTCCCAGTAGTTGATAGGCTTAACCTGATATCTCCCTTTTTGTTTTATCTGGCTACTGAATGATTTTCCCAGTATCCTGGAATGGTTTCCAACCACTTTTTTTATTCCTAGCTGCCCATTCTTCCTTGAATAGTGGGGATTTGCACACACCAAATAGACTATTAAATTCTTTTGGTGTTATGGTGCTATTCCTTGCACTCTGCACATCCCCCAATTCGGCTGTCACTATCTGTTCTCTTACTACCTGCAATCAGTATGTTTTGTATGAAAAGAGGTGTTTGTATATTCAAATAAGTCAGCAGAAAGTTTTTGTGAGATTAAAATAAAGGTTATTTATTCTGTCATTTGCAAGATGCAGTGCATCTTGCAGATGGTATACACAGCTACCACTGCAGTTTGGTGTTGGAGGGAATGAATGTTTGTGGATGGTGTGCCAATCAAGTGGGCTGCTTTGTCCTGGATGGCATCAAGCTTCTAGTGTTGTTGGACCTGCACCCATCCAGGCAAGTGACAGATATTCCATCACACTTCTGACGTGTGCCTGGGAGAAAGTAGGCTGACTTTGGGGAGTCAGGAGATGAGTTACTGGTCAGTGGTAACCCTTGAGATATTGGTGGGGGATTCAAAGATGGTAATGCCATTGAACTGCAAGGGGCAATGGTTAGATTCTCACTTGTTGGAGATGGTCATTGCCTGGCATTTGTGTGATACTGGGTTCTTGCTTGATGCTGGCTGTTGTCACTTCTGGAAATCCAATTGCCCTTGAGATTGGAAATGGATAAATTGTGTTTTTTCTTAATCACAGTAACCCACCAAGATCATCACAGAGAGCTGCCCCTCCATCTGCATCGCTACAAGGAGGATTGGTAAGTCTGCAGTAGTGTGGGGTTACCTTTCTAAAGTACTGAGGACAAGGGTTCAGTGTTGTGCCAATATCCTGACTATGTGAACGTTGCTAGATAATTGTTGTGTCGAAGGGAAATGGGGTAAGAACCTTTGAAAAGGATACTCAAACTTCCTAACTTTACAGAACAATATCTCTGCCTCTGTTAAATTTCCTTGTCACTCTAAAAATGATGATTCACATGTTGGAAATATAGTAGAAGCCTGTATGAATAGTGTTACAGTAATCATCTTTCCATTTGAATGTATGTACTGATGTCTTTAGCAGGTGTGAAATGTGTGTGTGACCTCAGTGGTAAAGTGAGCTTTCATGGGTTTGGTCTTGCTGCGAGGGTTACTGTGTAACTTGGTGCCTCCAATTCAGAGTCCATGCTCTACTGTATTTCAATACTTTTATAAATAAAGATGATTGAATGTCACAACACATTCAACAACCTTTTTGTGGTCAAGTTACTACCCATAGTGTGTGTGCCTAAACCAGAATTTAAAAACTTGTATCAGTAGCAGCTGGATTGTTGTATTTTAAAAAAGGCTAATCTCATTAATATTTTGGGGAAGGAAATGTGTCATGCTTCCTAGCCTGGTATTTGTGCAAGTCTAGATCCACAGCAATGAGGCTGACTTTGGAACAGCCTAACAAACCACTCCATTTTATAAGAATGAGTAATTAATGCTAGTCTTGCCAGTGACACCCACATCCCATGATCAAATTTTTTTAAAAGATCTGTTCATTTGAACTGCATTATTTTCTGAGTGAGCAAATTATGATCAGTGTCAGTAGGATGGACAACCAATCAGTCTTTCAGTAATACTGGGAGAGCTGCCTGATCCTCCTTGAATAATGTGCAGGCAGATGGAACCTATGTTTAATCATCTGAAGGGTCGGTGCCTTGGACAGTGCAGCATTCCCCTGTACTGCAGTGAAGGTTGAACCCACAATTACCTGCCATGAAAATATTAGAAAGTGAGGTGAACCTTGATGTGTATTAATTCCTTGTAACATAAGGACATCCAAAGTGCATTTTTGCATGTGTGTATCTAATCTATGCTTTAATCTGCAGTATAGAAGATACCTTTTTTAAAAAAGGTAGAGACACCTATTGAAACTAATATGAAGGATTGAGACAGTGGGGGGGAAGTTAAAATTTTTGCATCTGCAGACTATGGTCAAATAAGAATATAAATTAAAAGATGCACCAATGCAGTAAGTGTGACCCTTGCGCTTACACTTATGCCCGCACCTACAAAACAATTACTACTTTTCCTCCCCAAGAAACCAACTTGTGCCTTTCCTATTTTATTTTTGATCTTCACATGTTTGTTGGTGTATTGGACACATGAAACCAGCCAGTCAAATCTGTGTTTGGATCTGAATGTAGGTAGGAATTTGACTTTCTAGACTATTCCTTGGTATGGTGGACTTCACCTTTGAAAATGGCTCAGTAAACAGGGCTGTAAATGTGGGCTGAACTGATTGCAGCTGGAAGAAAAATTAACCCAGTGCTGGTCCCTGCCTGGCCATTCAATGGCCTGGCTTGTTGTCTCAGCTAACTAATGACACTATACAAATGAATCGATTGAAGTGGCAGCTAAAGTGAGCTGCTACAAACTTTTCAGATTGTACATTAAGAATTACAGATGTGGAACTGCATAGGAATAAATGGCTTCCCTCCTTACACAAGAGCGTAACCTTTTTATTGATATGTGGTCCCTTATGAATTCAGTATGCCATGACTGGTTTAAATTAAAGCCCTATAAAGACATGGACGTTTGTGGCAGAGGTGGTGTTGGCATCTGGTGCAAGGAGGTATACGCTTGCTGTAGATCCTTGAAACTAGCAGAAGCCGAGCAGTACCTAATCTAATTTACGTGGTGAACTGTTTACAAATGTGCACTTGTAGGTGCTTCAGGAAGCAAATTAGCTGGCAATATGTACTGGTGAGTGCCAAGGCCTGCCTTAGGCAGAGGTTTCTCTCCATGACCCCAAGCAATAGCAGTCACCAGCTGCAAAGTTCACAGATTTTTAGCACTTATGTCATGTTTGCCTCTGGTCTGGCTGTGGACAGATTGACCTCAGTCCATCAGTACAAGCAGCATTATGATCCTGGCCTCTGAATTTTCCCCGGACATCAATAGAGGTCAGATTGCCAAATTTGCACTAATTGCGTAAACGGTTCAATATTAACTGGATCAGTCCCACAGTACAAGCAGATTGGGAAAATAATGTAATTGGCTTGTAAGCAGTTTTATAATTCCAGTGGAGTTGGAATCTCTAGCATGCAGCAGAAAATGCAGACTTTTTAAAGATTTGACTTTATTAAAATTGGAGCTACATCTTAACCATAGTTGAATTGAGAATGGCAAGGAAACCTCTGCGCTAAACCTGTATCTCAGTAAAGCAACTAAAGTAACATTATTGTGAATTAATTTCTTGTGTTTTTATTTGGAAGAGTGAAGAGCAAGCCCTGCAGAGAGCTTTGGAGAGATCACTGGCTGAATCTTCCAGAAATGCAGGTCCCAGGTAAAAAGCAAAGCCCCACTGTCAGCTTTTTCTAGATCCGTTCAGTTTCACCTGCACCTGTCAGCTTTTGGAATGTTAACATTTAAGAGTTATAAAACGTCTTATTCATACAGCTACCAAGTAGTTCTGCTTTTTCACTTTTATTCCATTCATAACTAAAGATGCTAGCCTGTGCTGTAGTCCATTGATGACATCTTCAGAGCTGGTAGCATTTCCTATATTAGCCTAGACTGTCTTAGGTTATTGATCACAGCTAAACTTGGCCCTGTCCTCTCCCTTTGCACACTTTGGGAGGCAGGAACCTGCTTTTTAGCAGTTATCTCGGTGGTACTTGTTAGAAGAAGCTTTCTGAACCACCCGTCCCCACCTGTTTGAGCTAGAGGTACTGATGCAATTTGTTGCACACTTGCTATTGCCCTAACAACAGACTCTTCCTAGTCTGCTGACTTGGTTTAACGTGAACACCCTACTTGCCAACTGAGCTGCTCAGGGAGTTCTGTATTTGCACAGATACAGATACTGTCAGAGGAACTCTGAATTTGGTTTTCGTTGTGAAATTGCATCTTGCACCAAGTTGAGGAGTGTTTGGCAGTTAGAGCTCCATAGTGTCATAGAGGTTTGCAGCATGGAAGCAGGTCCTTCAGCCCAACTTGTCCATGCCACCCTTTTTTAGAACCCTAAGCTAGTGCCAATTGCCTGCATTTGGCCCATATCCCACTATACCCATCTTACCCATGGAACTGTCTAAATGCTTTTTCAAAGACAAAATTGTGTTCGCCTCTGCTACTATTCTGGCAGCTTGTTCCAGATACTCACCATCCTCTGAACAAGTTGCCCCTCTGGACCTTTTGTACCACTTCCCTTTCACCTTAAACCTATGCCCTCATATTTTAGTGTCTCCTATCTTTTGGGAAAGATATTGACTATCTAGCTGATCTGTGCCCCTCATTATTTTACAGACTCTATAGACCTTATTTTATAGATCTTGATAAGATCACCCCTCAGCCTTCTACAATCCAGAGGAAAAAAATCCCAGTCTCGCCAGCCTCTCCTTTAAAACGCAAACAATCAAATCCCAGTAGCATCCTAGTAAATCTCTTCTGCACTGTTTCTAGTTTAATAATATCCTTTCCAAAATAGTGACCAGAACTATACAGTATTCCAAATGTGGCTGTACCAATGTCTTGTGCAACTTCAGCAAGACATCCCAACTCCTGTATTCAATGTTCTGACCAATGAAACCAAGCATGCTGAATGCTGCCTTCACTCTGTCCACCTGTGATTCCACTTTCAAGGAGCTATGAACCTGTACCCCTAGATCTCTCAATTCTGTAACTCTCCCCAGTGCTGTACCATTAACTGAGTAAGTCCTGCCCTGGCTCAGTCTATCGAAATGCATTACCTCACATTTATCTAAATTAAACTCCTGCCATTTGTCAGCCCATTGGCCCAATTGATCAAGATCCTGCTGCAATCCAAAATAACTTTCTTCACTGTCCACTATGCCACCAATCTTGGTGTCATCTGTAAACTTACTAACCATGCCTCCTATATTCTCATCCAAATCATGAATATAAATGACAAATAAGTGGGAAAGGGGGGGATAAAGCCCTGAAACTGGACCAGACTAGTTAAACAGCAATGTTTATCTTCTTTGCATCAATGGATGTTGAGCAAAGTTGTGGGGAATGAAAACAAGATGACAAATAGCAACAACTAGAATGAAGATTGAGAACAGAGTAAAGATACTTACCTTTCACAGTGATAACAGTCCAGCTTGTGATGCTAAAGTACATTGTATGGCCTGTGGGTACTTATGATTATTTTCTGAGCATTTTGTAGACATATAGCATCTTGTTTCACTTCTCTATTTCATACATACATAGTCAAAGAGCCAGGTAATAGCCTAGATGGCATTCTCTAAGCCTGCCTTCAGGTTTGTGGATTTACAAGCTGCTACAGTTTGGCTGTTCCTCTGCCCCGACCCCCAGTCTTTACTTTCAAGATGGGAATCATGGAAGGTGCTGGATAGTATTTGCTGTCCCAGCAAATAGCAAAAAGGGCCAGTGGTTTTAATGGCACTGTTGGACCTGTGGGTTTTTTGTCTATCTCATGCATTTGAAATCAGGACAGACCCTATGGCTGGCTCTGTTTGTTTGTTCCCTCAGCTGGCGCAAGCTTGTGAGGAGGATCAAGACTCAAGCCAGCTGGGGGAAGATGGTTTTCACAAAATAGAAGAGGTGTTCTGCTTTTGTAGAACCCTGTGGCACAGAAGGAAAGCATTTGGCCCATCAAATCTGTGCCAGCTCTTTGAAACAGCTATTCCTTGATGACTTAAGTTTGCTCTTTTCTATTCTGCTGCAAAATTCCACCTGAAGGATTTATCAAGTTCCCTTGTTAAACCAGTAAAACCAAGATCATTACAGATTCCTTTTGTAAAATTCACAAGAATAGTCCATCTGAAAGAGAGAATTCTACTTGGTGAATGGGACTCAAAATGTTGGGAAAACCATATTTTCATGAATTGTACCTTTAAAATTTGGAAGACTTGCATTACTTGGACATTTATGACCATTTTTTAAAAAAATCGAAGTTCAGAGGAGCTTTAAATTTTGAACTGTTTTGGTGAATAAGCCAAGAAGGAAGGCTACCCTAACTTGCACACTCCTTGCCTTGTGTGAAACTCCATGTGCAATTATCAATCTGCATCCAGGGAATCCTAATCTGAGCATAACTTGTCTGTGTTTGGAAACTTGCAAAGCTGAGACGAGAAGAATTGATCCAGCTCTGTATTTTCCTTTGCACCAAAGCTCCCATTAGTGGGAACCTCCAGACATCTACTGGGCTTGTCTTCACATGAGAGAACCCCAGATCGACAGCATCAAAATCCTGTGAACTTTGTCCTTTTGTTTATAAAGCCTCCAAAGTCCAACTCTGCAGCGACCTTACCTTGTGTGTGCATGTGCTTAGGATAAAAGAGATAGATGTCCTTCTAGAGTACAGTTGTGCATGTACCAGTTCTTGTAACTTGTTTTAAAGTTTTGTTTTATAATCAATCATTGAGTTAATTACAAGAAGATTATTTAATGGCTCTGTTATTTCTAGGTCCAAGAGTAGCAAAGGTAAATAATTGGCCATTTTAGACTTTAGAAGTAATGTTGCTTGGGGCTCGGTAAATTGTACATTTATTCCATCCTGGATGTAACACTAAACATTGAGATGTTTTTGCTCTCCAGTAGCCCAAGGATCTTAAACCAAGTACTCTCCTTCATCCCACCAGGTCCTTCTACTACAATCATCCATCTATTTATATTCTCCAAACTTGAAGCCTCTCCATGAGGAAACCTTCTGATTTATCATTCACTTATTAATTTACAAATCTGATGCTATCCCGCAGTGTGCTCATTCCTTCATGTTTCACAATCTCAAAAAAACACAATGATAGTTTTTAAAATATTAATCTATTCTATCGTGAGTTTACAAACGTAATTTGCGTTATGGCGCTTCTTAGATTTGTCTGGCACAGACTGTTAAGGACAATGATCTATTTGTTTACTCCAGTGTCAGTTAACTTGGTTCACGGACTGTATGACGTGGATGTAAAAGTGACAGCCGTTTTGTTTTAAAGATGACATTTCCTATCTACCAGAAATGACGCTGTTGTGTCCACCTTTAGGTTTCTCAGGATCTTCAGATCCAGGTTTTGCAAGACATCTGAGGGGCAGAAAATTATAAGAACATAAGAAATAGGAGCAGGAGTAGGCCATCTAGCCCTTCGAGCCTGCCCTGCCACTCAATAAGATCATGGCTGATCTGAAGTGGATCATTCCACTTTCCTGCATTCTCCCCATAACCCTTAATTCCCTTGTCTATCAGAAATCTAGAATTCATAGAATTCCTACAATGCAGAAGAGGCCATTTAGCCCATTGAGTCTGCACTGATTGGGTATCTTCCCCAGGCCCTCCCCTGCCCTGTCCCACACATTTACCATGGCTAATTCATCCAGACACCTTTGGACACTAAGGAGCAATGTTGTAAAGCTGCCTGCATCTCAGTGGTAAATCACTGAGGCTGCATGTTATTAATCTCAGTGACTCTGTAGCCTGTCTTAATCAAGTACAATTTGTGCACTTCAAGTTCTGTTCCAGTCAGCAACCGGGACAAAGACTTCATGACTTAATCCGTAACAAATGCGGAGTAGATACATCTGCATATGCTGTAAATTTGATGCAAGCTATTTATATTCTAGTGGCTTTCAATTCTGCTAACACATGTGCTTGTGTTACATTTGAACTGAATACATATATCTTTTACTTTTTCCCCCCAAATTCTTGTTTGTCCTGTGTTTAGCCGTGAGGAGCAGGAGGACTTAGCCCTGGCTCGTGCTATTGCTGCCAGTGAGGAAGAATTCCGTCGACAACAGCAGCAGGTAATTTCAGGCTAGAGGAATGAACTGGAACTTTGCAGATGTCCTGTCAGCCAAATTACACTAATGTCCTCTATATTGCAATTGCAGTGAAAGGATTGTTTTTTTTTTTCTTTAGACCACTTTCATTTTTGAAAGTAATTTATCAGCTTTTCTATTTTTTCAAATTAAAATCGCGGGCACTGTGTAATTGGAAGAACTGATTTAGAATTACCGAGCATTTATGACTACTAAATTTGTAAGGTTATGTGGGCAGTGTCACTAAAACACTCAATTGGTTGCCTTAATGACTGGATCAGGCCTCTGCCACAATTGGACTCTTAATTCCTACCCAATTCTCCTATTATGTAATTGGTAACCACGGTTTGAACAAAAATAATCCGAAACAAATCTTGAAGTTAATTACTTTTTAAAAGGCTCTGATTGCGACTCGGGCCACATTTAAAAACACTGATGGAAGGGGGGCAAAATACGAAGGCTCTTTCTTTTTGTGTGTGTAAAGCATGAAAGGATTTCCTGCTAAGCTGCCCCAGCTGCCTGTCAACTGCGTCTGATAACTCTCTGACATCAATGAAATTCACTGAAGCGTTAAATTAATAAAATCAAGGAGTCTAGTTTGAATTTCAGATGACTTCAGGAGCAGGCAAATTTTAACTTTATATTCTTCTCTCATTCTTCATGTATTACGGCTGATGGAAAGCTCGTGGAGAGGGAAGTTTTTAGAAGCACTTTGCGTTGCATTGGCTTCTCTTGCAGGGTGACCCCCCCCCCCCCCGCCTCTATATTTTAAAGTATCCCCATCGCTATCAATATCCATTGCAATACTGTGAGCACTGGAATATCAGTATCAAAGTCCAGCCCATGCAAACTCTCTCATTAATACTGTTCCTGAAGAGGATTCTATTTTTAAACAGTAGTGTGACTGTGCGATTCCTGTTATACTGATGTTACCTTTATTTTATTTGGTTGTCAGATGTAGGTAACTGGCAATAATAATGTAGTACTGGTTCTTGGCTAACCTCATTTAAAAAAAATCCATTGTGGCCCGGTAAGTAGCACTCATTCTGATTCAGAAGGCCTTGGGTTCAAATCCAAAACTGAAGCACTGAATCTCAGCCATTATTGATGATGCAGGGAGTGCTGTATGTTTGGAGATTCCATTCCAAAGATGTGTAGGATTAGGTGGATTGGCTATGCTAAATAGCCCCTTAGTAACAGGGGACTAGCTACCAATAAGTGCATAGGCTGTGGGGATAGGGCCTGGGTGGGATTGTGGTTAGTGCGGACACAATGGGCCAAAGGGCCTCTTTCTGCACTTAGAATTTTATGATTCAATGATCTCCAGATGGAATGTTCAGCCACGTATGTTTTTTAATTCTGTTTTCACAAATAGTCCTATTTGCTCTATTCAAGGCGGTTAATTCTCCTGTACTGTTATAACTACTTCATACATCAAGGCAATGTCAGGGTTACTATGACTGAATAGCTCAGGAGTGATTAGGATAACAGCACTAGAAAATTAACTGCCTGAGGTTGGGGAAGGCAATCTTAGAATCCCTACAGTGCAAAAAGAGGCCATTCAGCCCATTGAACCTGAACCGATGACCATTCCCATCCAGGTCCTAACCCCATAGCTTCCCTAGTCCCCCTGAAACTAAGGGACAACCTATCCTGCATGTCTTAGGACTTATGTAAAAAGAATACATTTATTGCTATTACCAAAAGCAAAGTCATCAAACCGAAGCCAAGTTTTGAGGATTTGACCTCAGTTTAGAAATGAGGTGGCATGTCAAGTAAAGCAAGACAGTGGGCTAATTGGAGATGGTGACATATAGGAGCTGGTGCCTTTGGGATGTTCTTTCTAAACTTTTTGGGAGTTAGCAGCAGCTTTCCAAAGGCTCATGGGCAAGTGACATTGATAATCATTCTCTTTCTATTTCAGACGCAGCAGCAGCGAGGTTCCAGATCCTTGCCTTGTAAACTGTCTTGACCCTGGCATTCTGACTCTGGCACAATCTTGTTTCTTGATTTCTGAATCTGCGACCATGAAGCCTGGGGATGGACCACACTTCCTGGCAGGGGAGTGTAAGGAAACATCGAGCTTTCTGATTTAGGGAAATAAACGCCCTTTGCTCAGTGAATGTTCCTGTAACTCTTGATTGTATGATATGATTCTATTAAGAAGTCTGAGCTTTCCTGTTGAACTATAAATTTATATCTAACTGAATAATAGAGCAAAACAATGTGTATAGCAGCAGATTGCACAAGGTGCAGCTATCATATTTAATCATGATCATGTATGGTATTGATGATTTCTAAGAATTAAATATTTAAAAATTGCTGTGTTAAGTAATTTATGTTGCCAATAAGATTTCATCAATCTACAGAGTTTGTGTTCCATATTCATAGGGGTGCAGGGAAGATTACTTGCTCCTTCCTATCTACTTGAAGATCGACTCCTGTTCCTAACTTCCAAATTGTTCACTATTTGTCTAACTGTTGGCAGGAAATTCCAGTTCAGTGGGCATTACAAGAAGTCCAGTGCTGCCTCTGGACATGTTGAACCAGAATCTTGATTCACCTTGCTGAGCTAACCTGTCCCAGTGTGGGGACCAAACATGGGACCTTTTGGTCTTCTGCACACTCTGGCATTAGAGAAGCTGCTGAGATGAGGAGTGAAGTTGGCCTTAGGCAGCAGAACACTGAGCGAGAGCAGTCTGTTTTGCACACCACTTTTTTTTCTCTCTTCCATTTGTGTGGGTACAAAATGGGTCATTATCAATTCTCCATTTTTGTCTTTCCATCCAAAAGCTGATTCCATTACCTTCACCTCTGTCCCAATCTCCTTTTTAACTTGGAACTGTGTTGCATTCTTGATTTGTATTTGTTGAGTTTTTTCCCCTGCTAGTAGCAGTTGTGAATATTTCAAAAGGATTAAAACAATACTTTAGTTTTTTTTAAATAAAGCACTTCCCAGATTGATTTATCCAATTAAGCTTATGAGCAAAGTTGCACATGAAACCTATTAAAGTTGGATCATCTTAAATAGTCACACTTGCAATCTCCACTCTTGACAGACGTGAGATTGTTTGTTTGAATTTTTCTGAATGCTAAATTGAATTGTTTAGGTACAGCTTTCAGCATAATTTTTTGATTGCATTTATTTAAGTAGATGTTTCTGTATTCAGAGTGGGAGAGCCTTCTTCACTTTGACTATTTAAACTTGTGCTGCGATGTAAAAGTGTCAAATTCAGGTGAGCTAGTTTCTTTCTGCTTGACAGTTGTGCTTTTAATGTGTCATTAACCTGAACAAAGTGAAAAATAAAGTAACTAAATCATGACATTATTGCTAGCAAATGAACCATCCTGGAATGTTATTGATGCATCTTAACAGTTACATGTTACTGGACTGACCCTCAATTAATGTGATCTACACTTCCAGCAAGTCCCAGGATGATGAAAGGAGGGTGCCTTTACATAACCTTCAGCTGTGAAGCATTTTAAGATGACTCATGAACTTTGTGTCATTTTATTGGCAATTATCGCAGCCAGTTTGAACACAGCAAGTGACCATTTGATCTGTTTTGCTAGTACTGGCCATGGGGTAAATGTTGGTCAGGACATACAGAACACCTCTACTGTCTAAAGCCTTGGGATCCGAATGGCTTCCTTGGAAGAGAACATCTCTTGTAATGTATCATGCCTGTAATTATTGCACTAAAATGTTGACATTGGATATATGAAAGTTCCATTTTGGGGACAGGTAGCACCTTGTTCTGTGCCAACTACTGAGCCTTGTCTTTATAGGAGGCAGAAGTGTCAACCTTCATTTCCTCAAGCATATTCTGTTCTATGACATTTTTCATTGCTCCTTAAATATACATCTCCCAACATCCTAATCTATTTGCCCTATTTCTTCAACTCCTCCCCCCCGCCCCCCAACAAAGCTACAATAAATTTAGCACAAACAATAAGCCCTGTTTTTATATATCCCACCTCACAAGCTCCAGATGTCCCAACTCAGTGATTTTTGAAGTCTTGTCATAAACTGAAGCAGCTAATTTATGCACGAGGAGATCCCACGAACAACAATAAAGTATTGACCAGATAACCCGTTTGTGTTGAAACTAGAGAGCCTCTTGCCTTCTCTCAAGTAGTGACTGTACGTCCACCTGTTTAATGTCTCATCCAGATAACAGCATCTGCAACGCTCCCTCAGTGTGGCACAGAAGCATCAGCCTCGATGTTTTTACAGGAAGCCATTGACCGATCAGCTGGATGTAAAAGAAAAGTGGCAAACTAAATTCATTCCAGAGAAATGCGATGTAATGCATTTCAGAAGGGCAAGCGAGCAAGGAATGCACAATAGATAGCAGGATACTGAGAAGGGTGGAGGAATAGAAGGATTGTGGGTTGTATGTTCACAGACCCCTGAGTAGATAAGATCATTTAGAAAATATGAATACGTTATTGCAGAAGCTGTAGAATGAGGTTCTGCTAGAACTATTAAAAAAACACTTGGGTCATAGCTAGAGTAGTGTGTGCAATGTTGACCACATTACAAGAAGGATGTGATGTTAGTGTACCTTTAAGAATTTCTTAAACTCATACTGACAGCCTTAGATGGTCATTGTTGGGAAGGGAAAAAAAACTATGCAGCTCAGGTAATAGGGATTTCATTTTCAGTTTGCAAGTTAGAATTGTTTTAGAAGGGACAGCAAGCTAAAAGTGTTTTCGCCCTCTCCCTGTTGCTTTGAAAGTTCTTTTGGTTTCCTGAAGGGTAAAAATCTGTTAGTCTGGGGGGCTGGACCAGAGTGTTTCTGGTGCTTTGGAAAGCTGTCTCTTATCTTCAAACTGTTCTGAATCTGGAGCATTGGAATGCAGAATTCAACTAACAGGCTCGATCCCAGTATCAAGTGAGCATTAGCCTGTGTTGTGTTAAACCTGTAAACAGAGCTTTTTGTTGTCTATGGGTTTTGGTTTTAATTGGAATGCAGATTTTCATTTAAGAATTAATTATAGTGTTTGTTTTATTTCTCATTTGTAAGTGATAAAAGTTCTTGCTAATTTTCTTATTATACATGTTAACTATATTCTTAATAAACTTTTGATAAAAGCTCCCCAGTGGGTCTTTTGAATTACACCTGAAGGGGAACATATCATGCTTATCCTAGCCAAATTCGAGATGCAAAACTTATGATTTGGGTGGGCTTCATAAAACACTGGAGTTTCTGATCTGAACTATAACAGGTGTGAACCCATCAGGGAGGGTGAAGTGGAGACTTCTAAAACTGTTATCATGACTGGAACATTTAAGATTGAATAGGCTATATTTATTTTCTTTGGAACAGAGGAAGTTGAGGAGAGATTTAGTTGAGGTGTGAAATTTGAGTGGTCTAGATAGAAGTGAAAGGAAGGACACCCTTATCAGAGAAGCCAATAGATAGGGGATATAGAGGTAGGAGGCTTTGAGTGGAGTTGATTATTATTTCACACACAGGCTGTGGTATGGAATTCACTGCCTGAATGAGCAGTAGAGGCAGAAACCCTACTTGCATTTAAAAAAACACTTGGTTCTATACTTGAAGTGCTCCAGTCAACAAGACTGTGGACCAAGAACTGGAAAGGATTAGGCTGGATAGCTCTTTCAGGCAGCACATGAACAATGGGTTAAATGGGGCTTCATTGTGCCAAGATTTTGAGCTCAAGTTTCTGGACTGGGGCTTGAACCCATTATCTTCTGACAGTTGAGAATGATACCAGCTTAGCCATGGTTGACACTTGTAGTCAATCACTGCTATTTCTCCTGACAGTCTATTCCGACACCTCCCAAACTGGGTTCTGCAGAATCCTGGGTTTCTGTACGATTCATCTGAGCTTCTGAGGTAGGTCCAATGTGAAAAAATGTCCAATTGAAGCACACTGTTAGGCTGACTAGTGCACCTAGCAGTAGCTATCAGCAGCCAATGCACTGAGAAGCCAGCCTGTGGAGGAGCTGTAAATAATGACAAAGTCAATATTGATTGTCCCAGGCAAGGCAGAGAACAAAGGTGACTGGATGGCAGAGCAAGGTAGGCCATAGCCATGGGAGAGGAGGGGATATGGCCACAGACAACAGAGGTGTGTGTGGGTACATGTGTATGTTTGAGAGAGGTGAATGAGACAGGGGAGATAGTGTGTGGGAGAGGTGTGTGAATGAAAGAAAAGAGGTGAGTGTGTATGAGGGAGAAGTGAATCAGAGAGGGAGGAGGTGAGCTGAATGAGAGAAGTGTAAGGGGAGATGAGTGTGTTAAGAGAGATGTGTGTGTCTGACAACCCAGCTCTCCAGCAGCAGTCCAAATATTAAGCAAATTTGTGAGCAAAGGAAACAGCATCACTTAAAATGACAAGAAGCTAAAACTCAAGTACTCTGAATAGGAGAACTTTTTTATGTGAATATATACAAGAAATGGTAAAGGCTTTTATAAATTCATTTTTGCATATCTGCCTAAAGTATTGCACAAAACATTTTATTTTTTTGTGACTTAACATTTTCAAATAAGTTGGAAAAGTTTGGGGAAACCCTGATCAATTACATATACCCATCACTCTCTGTCAAGTAGCTAAATGTAAATTATCTTTCCAACTTTCCTCTTCTAAATTTGAGCTCCTGTCCTTGGAAAATCTGTAGTGGTTCTGGTCTGATCCTGAATTATAGTCTGCTGCTTTCTTTGACAAATGTAAGCTATAAATGCCTCCACATTGTGGGACATCAGTTTCACACACCTGCCTCGGGTATCTGGATGTAAGTTTGGAAATGACTGGAGATGCAACTGGATAACGTTCAGCAAAACACCAAGTCTGTAAATGTTCTTAGCAAGCTGCAGTATGTACAGCGAGTTCGAGTAACACACCCAACTTGCAGGGGGTGTAACCAAGCAGTAACCATGGTAACACAACAACCTAAATTAATTACAAAAGGTGTGTACACTGAACACCAGCTGAAAAATGTTTAGCAGAAAAATAATGTGCACATTAACAATGGGTTCTTCAGGAATAGCACTTTATTAAAGGTAAATCTGTCAATGTTTATAATTCTTTTAGAGCAGTTTATTCTGATATTAAACCTGCAACCATAACATTGAAATGCTTTATCTTAGGAAGTAGAGTTTTAAAGTAGTAAGTGATGTTGACTTATTTATGGGCTCACTGATGCTACAGCACCACTCACAAAGCAGAATTTTACACTGGGAACTGTAGATCAGCAAGTGCTAGTGGAGAGAAAGTCTTTTTGCATTGAATTCCCATATTCTCCACTTGTGTTTGGCATGGTGGCACAGTGGTTGGCACTGCTGCCTCTTAGTGACAGGAACTCAGGTTCAATTATGGCCTCGGGTCACTGTCAGTGTGGAATTTGCACGTTCTCCCTGTGTCTGCGTGGGTTTCCTCTGGGTGCTCCAGTTTCCTCCCACATTCCAAAGATGTGTGGATTAAGTGGATTGGCTACGCTAAGTTGCCCCTGAGTGGCAGAGGGATTAGCAGGGTAAATAGGTGGGGTTACAGGGATAGGGCCTTGATGGGATTGCTGTTGGTGCAGACGTGATAGGCTGAGTGGCCTCTTTCTGCACTGTAGGGATTCTATGATAAATGGTGATGGTGAACCTGGTGGGCCTGTCACCCAGCTGTCATACTGATCGAGGCCTTGACTAGATTGGGGAGCTAATAATGTACACGCTTAACTGGCAGGGGTGATATCAGGCTGAGGACTAGACTAGCCTATTACACTGGGGGTGTGCTGACACCTTGCAGTTGTGGTTTGCCCTGGCTAAGGTGAGTAAAGGATCAGGGTAGCCAATAAGATTAAACCGAGGCTTTACCTGATGCAATTTTTCAAAGCCATCTGGGCCAGTTGGCTAAGATGAAGTGTTAGATCAAGCCCGGGAGGGGGGGGCGCAATGCCTCATCCTGTCAGCTTGGACTCTGTTTGTCCCTCATGGTGACCATGATTGGACATAATTCGAATTGGGTTTTTTGATTAATACTGAAAGGAAAAATAAAGAAAACTATGAACCATCTCCAAATTGGTGCTGAGAGAGTAATGCACAATCTTTACCAAACTGAGGTGCTGATCCTTACAGCAACGTATAAAACTGTAGGGCAGCAGGGTAGAAGTTTCATTATTTTTGACGTCCGCGTAAAAGTGTATCATGGAGCCTTGGAGCCACGTATAAAATATCCCAGCTCAATAACAGCACTTTGAACACACAACTGTCGGGTCAAGGCCACTTTCAGCATTTAGGTATGTATTCTGAGGGCTGGCATGTTAATACATTCGAGAGTACTGCTCTGTCAGAGGTGCTGATTGATATGTCAGTGGCCTCCAACATTAACTCTGTTCCCCTCTCCACAGATACTGCGGGACCCACTGAGTATTTCCAGCATTTTCTCTCTCTTTCCAGCCCCCGAAGTATCTTCCTCTTGTAAGACATCACGGTGTTCTTAATGAGGAAATGTCCAACAACAAAGCAACTAAAGTGTGAAAAGCAGCCTCCAAAAGGCCAGACCGGAGTTCCCTGGGATTTGAAGATCAAAGTGTGTGGTCTCAGACTCAAACTGCTAGAGCAAGCACTGGCTTGACTGGAAACCATCCCAGTCATCACCCTCTGGGTGGCAGCACTGGTCCATAATAAAATGCAGGTCGACACCATTACAAACCAGCTGGCTCCTTTCTCAATGCTGCTGTTTGATATGTAACTGCAATTGAGACAGATATGTTCATTTTGCCTTCTAAAGTTTGGAAGTTTTAGCTCTGCTCAGCTCCAAATCTAACACCAAACTATTGAGGGGGGAGGGGAAATCCTCAATCGGCAGGAAACCTAAAGGACATTTTTACCCATTTATGAGCTCACTTGAAAATATAATTCAACTGTAATAGATGATAATTATTGGGTCTACTGATAGATACATTAGGTAATGGTCTTGAAGCCATTGGAAAGGAGATTTAAGTAGAGCCTGTATTAGCAGCGGAGTAGAGTATAACAGCAAAGATGGGTATAACAAATGAGTGTACACTAGGTAGGATGAGTGTAACAGGTGAAGGTGTGTACAATATATGGTGCTGTGTAACAGGCAGTATGTGTATAATAGGGTTCAGTGTAACAAGCAAGAGTGTGTACAATAATCAGGGTGCTGTGTATCAGGCAAGGGTGTGTACAATAGACGGTGCAGTGTAACAGATGAAGGTGCAGAATACCAAGTGAGAATGTGTACAATAGATGGTGCGGAGTAACGTGCGAGGGTGTGTTCAATAGACAGTGCAGTGTAACTTGCAAGGGTGTGTACAATAGACAGTGTGGTGTAACATGCGAAGGTGTGTACAATAGATGGTGCGGTGTAACTTGCGAGGGTGTGTACAATAGATGGTACAGTGTACTGTGCGACAGTGTGTACAATAGAGTGTAGTGTAACAGGCAAAGGAGTGTACAATTGACAGGGTGCAGTGTAACATGCAATGGAGTATGTAGTAGATGGTGCAGTGTAACAGACAAGGGTGTGTACAATAGATGGTGCAGTATAACAGATGAGAGTGTGTACAATAGACAGTGCAGTGTAGCATGCGAGGGTGTGTACACCAAGGGGAAGATATACAGCAGCAAGAATGGGGTATGACTGCTTGGGTCAGTTATGATGTGGAGATGCCGGCATTGGACTGGTGTGGGCACAGTAAGAAGTCTCACAACACCAGGTTAAAGTCCAACAGGTTTATTTGGTAGCACAAGCCATAAGCTTTTGGAGCGCTGCCCCTGAGTGGGAGTTCTGTTCACAAACAGGGCATATAAAGACACAAACTTAATTTACAAAATAACATCCCAGTACTGGGTTTCCGATCTCCACTGGCCCAGACTGTTTGGGATGGCTTTAAACCTGAACTTTGCGCATCTGTGGAAGAAATGGCAAACACTGATGGGAAGGTTTGCTGAATGACAATGGTCAGAGAAACAATGTAGGAGGAAGAAGAAAACAGGTGAACAGGAAAAGTCAGCAAAATGGCCGGATACAGTGTGGTACAGAGAAAAGGCAAGGGAGGTTTGAGGAGGGGGTGGGAGAAAAGAACAAGGAGAAGTGTATAAGATAATACCAGACCTGGTGAGAGTGTGAATTCACTCGAGTGCAGATCAAATTCCAGCCCTTTGTGCAATTAAGCTGCAACTGCAGTAAGCTAATTGAGCAGAAGATAATAGCACTCTGTACTTCCTGGAGAGTGTCAGAGATGTCCACTTGGAGAGGTGTTGATGAATGTGTGAAAGCGAAAGAGAAAAATATGTCGAGGCGGAGAAATATTGGGACCCAGATGGAGGGAGCAATAAAAAAAAATGGACAGGTGGGGGAAAAAATGGATGCTGAAGAATGAATGTGACACCACTGTTAATTTAGAAGAAGGCATTAATTTTTCCCATAACAACTGATCAGGTTTATAATATGTGTGAAAATCAGATGCTTACGTCTCACCAGGGTGGCTAACCATTGAATAGGATAACTGTGCGCTGATAATTCTCTCACACCGTCCGTCCGTTCACTGACAAGGCTAGGATTACCACTGTCTGCTTTCCTGGGACATTAAGCTTAGCTGTTTGATATCTGAACCCACAGTGGGGACTAACTCCACCCGTGACACAGTGCGTCCACCACTCTGCCCTGGGATTCCTTCCCTTTTCGAGTGAAACTCAGGGAACAGTACCTCCTGTCTTGATTGGGCACTTTCCAACTCAACATCGAGTTCAACAACTTCAAACTGTAACCTTGGTAACGGTTCTATTGTTGCCATTCACACCCCCCACCCTGAGAACCTCATTCTGTTCCTTTGCTATCACCCTGCTGCACCATCATCGTTTTTATCCTATAATCACTCCTGCCTTCACAACTTCAAAGGAAAATTATTTCATGGGATGTGGGTGCCATTGGTGAGGTCAGCCCATCCTTATTAAACGGAATAGCTCGCGAGACCATTGCAGAAGGCAGTTAAGGGTCAACCACGTGTTGGCCGGACCAGGTCATAGAGTCATAGAAGTTTACAGCATGGAAACAGGCCCTTCGGTCCAACTTGTCCATGATGCCCTATTTTTAACTACTAACCCAGTCCCATTTGCCCGCATTTGGCCCATATCCCTCTACACCCATCTTATCCATCTAACTGTCTAAATGCTTTTTAAAAGACAAAATTGTACCCGCCTCTACTACTACCTCTGGCAACTTATTCCAGACATTTACCACCCTCTGTGTGAAAAATTGTTCCTCTGTACCCTTTTGTATCTCTCCCCTCTCACCTTAAATGTTTTTCGCCCTAGTTTTAGACTCCCCTACCTTTGGGAAAAGGTATTAACTATCTAGCTGATCTATACCCCTCATTATTTTATAAACCTCTATAAGATCACCTTTAAATCTCCTATGCTTCAGGGAAAAGAGTTCCAGTCTATCCAACTCTCTTTATAATTCAAATTAGATAGGGACTTTAATGAACCAGGTGAGTTGTTTATAATCATTGATGATAGTTTCATGGTCACCATTACGGCAACTAGATTTATTAACTAAATTCAAATTCTTCCAGCTGCCGTGTTGGATTTTGAACCCATGTCCCCAGAACATTACCCTGGCTCTTTGGATTACATGTTCAGGGATATAACCACTACACTACCATCTCCCCAAAGGGTTTCACTTTTGACCTTTGCTCAACACCTTGCACCCCAATCTTTTCCTCAGCCTTGCGCTTGTGTACAAACGATTAACTCTCTATCACCCTATAGTTCTGATGGGAAGTTATCAACCTCTTCCTCGCTCCATGGATACTGTCCAACAGCTGAGTATTCCCAGCACTTTTCCGTTTCATTTCAAATTGCCAGCGTCCACTGTGTGTGCTTCCATATGGAAGAGCTAATCCATCTGGCTTTCACAGCAGATCACATCCTTACACAAAGGGTGGTAGAAATCTGGACTTCTGCCCTCCTTCCCCCACCAAAGGCAGTAGATATTAGGGGGGCAGGGGGGGTCATCAAATGAAGTTTCCAAGATTGAAATCAATAGGTTTCTGTTCAATAAGTCTCTAAGGGATAGAGTCATAGAGGTTTACAGCATGGAAACAGGCCTTTTGGCCCAACTTGTCTATGCTGCCCAGTTTTTAACCACTAAACTAGTCCCAATTGCTCGTGTTTGGCCTGTATCCCTCCATATCCACTTTACCCATGAACTGTCTAAATGCTTTTGAAAATAAAGAATTGTATCCACCTCTCCCACTGCCTCTGGCAGCTCATTCCAGACACTCGCCATCCTCTGAGTGAAGAAGTAGTTCCTCTGGACTCTTTTGTATCTCTTCCCCTCTCGTCTTATGCTGATGTGGAGATAAGTTGGAGTTGAAAATCAGGCCAGTGACAATCTGGTAGGATGGGTTAGATGGGCTGAACAGACTCCCCCATTCCATTGTTCCATGCTGACCTCGATGACCCCCTCTGGTGGTATTGATGCCACATTACATCTGGCTCCAGCTACCCTGTGGCTGGAACATTGGGAATAAAACTCATTCCAAACCTTTATCCAGTGAATGATTGGAAAGTGAGCTGCTGCGTGAGGAACGTATTGGGTTCAGTTCCAATGCTTCTGGTGGTCGTGCAGCCAACTGGTAACTCAGGGGCCCAGTAAACAGAGATCTCCCATGGCTGTGAAGAGGATCTCAGCAAGGAGCCTTGAGGCAGAGAAGGGAGAAAGATACTTACAGGGAAATAATAATAATGCAGCCAGATGGTGGGTGTGTTATCTCACTAAATACAAAATATATTTGATTTCTATAGTGCCTTTCACAATCTCAAAGTGCTTAACAGCCAATCAATCACTTTCCGAGTGTTTTTACTGTCATAACAGAATGAGAAACAGAGCGAAGCTCCCAGGGAGTGCAGTGAGTGAGACTGAGGGTTAAAAGGTCAGGACCAGTAATGGGTGGGCACCGGTAAACTGTGCTGAACATGGCTCACACCCCTGAAATGGGCTGGATTCTCAGCATTCGCAATTGGTTCCTCAACATGGGATCTTTTGTACCCACCTGAGAGAGCAGACGGAGCCTCGGATTAACTTTTCACCAGAAATACTGCACTTCTGTTTGTGCAGCTCTCTCTCAGTACAGCACACTCAGTGTGGCACTCTTGGTGTGGTGCTCTCTCTCAGTGCAGTGCTCTCTCTCTCAGTGAGGCACTCTCGGTGCAGCGCTCTCCCCTCTCTCTCGGAGCATCACTCTCTCCCTCCCTCTCGAGATGGCGCTCTCTCCCTCCCCCTTAGGGCAGCACTCTCTCCCTCTCTCTCAGTGCGGCACTCTCGGTGCAGCACATACTCAGTGCAGCGCTCTCCCCCTCTCTCTTGGTGCAGCACTCTCTCCCTCTCTCTCGGAGCAGCACTCTCTCCCTCCCTCTCAGGATGGCGCTCTCTCCCTCCCCCTTAGGGCAGCACTCTCTCCCTCTCTCTCGGTGCAGCACTCTCCCTCCCTCTCGGGATGGCGCTCCCTCCCTCTCTCTTAGGGCAGCACTCTCTCCCTCTTTCTCAGGGCGGCAGTCTCCCCCTCCCTCTCAGTGTAGTGCTCTCTCTCAGTGCAGCACTCTCTTGGTGTGACAACACTCTTGGTGCAGCGCTCTCTTCCTCCCATTCAGTGCGGCACTCCCTTCCTCTCGGGGTGTGCTCTCTCCCTTCCTCTTGGGGCGGTGATCTCTCCCTCCAACTCGGGGTGGCTCTTTCTCCCTCTCTCCCAGGATGGCGCTCTCTCCCTCTCTCCTGGGGCAGCACTCTCTCAATCCTTCTCGGGGTAGCACTCTCTCTGTTTTTCTCTCTCTCTTTCCCTCCCTTTCGGTGCGGCGCTCTCCCTCTCTCTCTCGGTGCAGCGGTCCCTCCCTTCCTCTTGGTGAGGTGCTCCCTCCCTCCTCTCAGTGTAGCGCTCTCTACCTCCCTCTTGGTCTGGTGCTCTCTCCCTCTCTTTCTCTCCCTTCCTCTCTGGTGTGGCATTCTCTCTTTCTCTCCCTCCCTCTCGGTGTGGTGCTCTATCTCTCTCCCTCCCTTACGGTGTGGCACTCTCTGTCTCTCCCTCCCTCTTGGTGCAGTGCTCTCTCTTTCTCCCTCCCTCTCGGTGCGGTGTTCTCTCTCTCTCCCTCCCTCCCAGTTTGGTGCTCTCCCTCCCTCTCTCGGTGTGGTACATGCTCTAAGTGCATCATCATGTATGGGGTGATTTCACAGTGAGACAAGGGAAGGGAGGTGGGGTGAGGGTGGATAGATTTAAGGAGCTTTGTTGAAGGATTAGAGGGGATATGAGAAAAAAACTTTTTCTTCCAGAGGGTGGTGGGCATCAGACATTAACTGTCTTAATTGAAGGTTGAGACTGAACTCCCAACACTCTGGATCTGCACCTATATGGACCGGGATATAAATTAGAAACTGGTTTCTTTCTGTTCCTGCTTTTATTTGGCCAGGGCAGACATGGTGGGCTGAATGGCCTCTCTCTCTGTGCTGTAACCATTCTGTGCAACTGTGCAGAGTTGCCTCGAGTCCGGTAGTGATGTTAACTCGAATCTTGCGATCTTTGAAGCTTTGAATCTTTGACACACCTGCTGAAGGAGCAGCGCTCTGAAAGCTCGTGCTACTATATATACCTGTTGGACTTTAACCTGTGTGTTGTGAGACTTCTTACTGTGCCTGCCCCAGTCCAACGCCAGCATCTCCACAATGGCTTGCAATCTTTGGAGACAGGATTTCCTCGAGATGCATGCAGTTCTGAGGCCTGCCACACAGAGTCGCCACAACACAGTGCACAGAGCCAGGCATGTACATGTAGTCTTCATTCTTCTGGGAGCTACTCTGTAAGAGTTCTGTGGGTAACTGCTTCAGGGAAAGTGTTGGGAAAGGGGAAAGTCTTTCCATCTATCTGCTTCAGATAATGAACCAGTGTGAAGGTTAACAACTCTGCACCAAATTCCCATCAAAAGGTAAGGGTGATTTTGCCTCCCTCAGCATAGCCAGTTAGTTTGTTGACTGATGGACCCTTCCCGTGTCCAGCATAAAGTGGCCAACGCTGGCTCAATGCTTTCCTGGAGATTTCAGCACCTTGAACCCGCTCTGACCCCACCCCTCCATTCTCCCCCACCCTCCGGTCTGCTATCACCCAATCCATGGCCAACTGGAAAGTCAACAAATTGGGGTTAATCTCGAGTGTTAAGTGAAACAGCCTCAAATACCCCATCTCCAAATATTCTCTGCAGCTGATAAGTGAGTGTTGAAATAAAAGGGACAGGAAAAAGTGCACACAGTCTCACTGGCTCTTAACGGCGGTGGGGGAGGGGGTGTCAGTTGAGGAATTGCTAATCCCTGAAGATTTTCGGCCCACTTCTTGGAAGAGTTGGCGACACCCGTTGCTAAACAGATGAGCTGTAGCCTCGGTACAAAACTGAGGGTTGTCTCAGATTGCTACTCATCTCAAATCGTAGAATCAAAATCAACAGTGCAGGAGGCCGTTCAGCCCATCAAACCTGCACCAACTATAATCCCACCAAGGCCCTATTGTCATAATCCCACTAGTTCCCCCTGACACTAGGGGGCAATTTAGCATGGCCAATCCACCTATCCTGCACATCTTTGGAGTGTGGGAGGAAATTGGAGCACCCGGAGGAAACCCACATAGATACGAAGAGAATGTGCAAACTCCGCACAGACAGTGACCTGAGGCCGGAATTGAACCCGGGTTCTTGGCCCAGTGAGGAAGCAGTGCTAACCACTGTGCCACTGTGCCACCTGACGTAGAAATATATTACTGTTCCTTCATAGTCACAGGGTCAAAATCCTGGAACTTCCTCCCTAACAGCATTGTGGGTCAACCCACAGAAGATGGACTGCAGCAATTCAAGAAGGCAGCTCAGCACCACCTTCTCAAGGGTAACTGGGGATGGGCAATAAATGCTGGCCTGCCAGTGATGCCCATGTCCCACTTTCAGAGAATCCCTTCTTTCAGCAGCTTGTTGTAACTATGCACCAACCACACTGATTTATTTTTAATATACTCTTTTCCCTTTCCCTCCTGAGAGTGCAGCCAGTTTTTGTATTTTTGCAGTTTAGATTCCAGCGGGCTTTGCAAAATCGGCCTAGATTTTCTCACTCTTTCCCCCCACCACCCCACCCTATGCACCCCTCCCCACACCAGATTAACACTCAGCAACTCCACTCGCTCCACACTGGGGTAACTTTTCCCCTTGCCCCTCTTCTGTTTCACAACATTGGATCACTTGGGCTGTATCGCCAGATGGATAATGAACGATATTAAATGATTCGAGAGCAGATTGGCTTTAGTGGAATAATTTTTGCATTTGAAAGCAAAAGTGCAAGCGGGCACTAGTTGACCCTATCCCTGTGATTCACACTTACATGTGGCGGGGCGGGGAGAAACAGATTTTAATTTTAATAATCCTAGCCAGTACGTACGAACAAAAGAAGGTTGTTTGAGGAGCTCACACATGCTGCCTTTGGCGGGGGAGCGAGGGGAGGGGAGGGGGAGGCAGATCATGGAATTCAGGTGGAGGTGGGAAGCAGGGCAGGAGGAGAGATTGGAATAAGTTAAGTGAAAATAAATTCCCCTTTCATTAAATCAATCAAATTTAATTGGCAATTTGTATAAGCAAGTGACCAATACAACTTGAGCTGAAACTATTGGAGGGAATTGGGGTTGGGTGTTGGAAGATGTGCTCTGCTAATTATTGGCTGTTCTGTGGTGGATGAGATGTGAAGATTTACTATCTACAAAGAGAGGAGCAGCAGACAATTCATTTAGCAGACGGCTTGTAAATTAGAGCTAAGTTAACCTGATTTCCCTTAATTAAAACATCTTTCCTCGTTTACGATGTGGATATAAGTAGATCTCAAGGGTTTTGAATTTTCTACAACAGCAGATGGTCAGGGGTAGTCGCAGATAATGGTTAACGCATTCATAGGACGTGCACAGTCAATTCACCAGCGGATTAACTTCATAACACAAGGAATTAACACTATCGAGGCCGGGACTGGGGGAAGGAGGGAGTGAGAGAGAGAGAGAGAGAGAGAGCAGGCCGGGACTGGGCTGGGGCAGGACAGAGTGCCAGCTTGAGATGGGCCCAACTCGGTGTGTTTGTGTGTGTGTGTGAGTGAATGACTGAGTGTGTGTGTGTGAGTCTCTGAGTGTGTGTGTGTGTGTGTGAGTCTCTGAGTGTGTGTGTGTGTGTGTAATAGGGAAGGAGGGAGATTGTGCAGCTGATTATGTGAGTTTCTGAGTGTATCTGTGTGAGTTTATCTGTGTAATAGGGAAGGAGGGGGATTGTGCAGCTGATTATGTGAGTTTCTGAGTGTATCTGTGTGAGTTTATCTGTGTAATTGGGAAGGAGGGGGATTGTGCAGCTGATTATGTGAGTTTCTGAGTGTATCTGTGTGAGTTTATCTGTGTAATAGGGAAGGAGGGGGATTGTGCAGCTGATTATGTGCATGGATTTGAGTGTGCTTCCTTTCTCTTTCCTTCAGGAAACGTTCAGTCCAGTCACATCTCCCCAGCACTTTGCTGGCAGTGCCTGTTGCTGCTGTTACTTCGCTGGCACCTGGCTGATAGGAGCTGGGTCCACTCTGAACCTGCTGCCTCACTCTGACATTAATCTTAACCAGTGCTGTGGAGCCTGTACAGAATCACTCTGACTCTGGGACACTGGGAGGTCAGGAACCCAGCCAAACATATTCAGTGTCTCATTGTTGCATAGACCATCTATGAGGGAAAAACCCCACATGCGCATGCATGTTCACATTTATCCTCACATGTGTTCTCGTGTACACACACATGAATGCATTTGCTCTCACATGCACATTTTCACATATATATAAACACACATACCCTTGTAATCACACACCCTCTCACCCATGCACACCAGCACACACATGCATACACATACACATGCATTTGTAAGTGTATTCACACACATCCATGCAATCGCTCAGGCCCTTGCAATCACACATGTACACACACCCATGCATGCACATGTATCATGTCAGTGAGCACATTCTCACACATCATGCCCATACACTCCCATGCAAACTATGATGCCCATTGACACACTTACAAAAACACACACACAGTGAGACACTCACACACACACACAGTGAGATACTAACACACACACACACACAATGAGATACTAACACATATACACAGTGAGATGCTAACACACACACACACACACAGAGTGAAATGCTAACACACACATACAGCGAGATGCTAACACACACGGATAGTGAGATGCTAACACACACACACACACACACACACAGTGAGGTGCTAACACACACTCAGTGAGATGCTAACACACACAGTGAAATGCTAACACACTCACAGTGAGATACTAACACACACACACACAGATGCTAACACACACACACAAACACACACACACAGTGAGATGCAAACACACACTCACAGTGAAATGCTAACACACACAGTGAGATACTAACACACACACACACACAGTGAGATGCTAACACACACACACAGTGAGATGCTAACACACACATACAGCGAGATGCTAACACACACAGACAGTGAGATGCTAACACACACACACACACAGAGTGAGATGCTAACATACACACACACACAGTGAGATGCTAACACATGCTCACAGTGAAATGCTAACACACACACAGTGAGATGCTAACACACACACGCAGTGAGATGCTAACACACACACAGTGAGATGCTAACACACACAGTGAAATGCTAACACACACACAGTGAGATACTAACACACACACACACAGATGCTAACACACACACACAGTGAGATGCTAACACACACACACACACACACAGTGAGATGCTAACACACACACAGTGAGATGCTAACACACACAGTGAGATGCTAACACACACACACAGTGAGATGCTAACACTCACACACACAGTGAGATGCTAACACACACACACACACACACACACAGTGAGATGCTAACACATACACACACACACACACACACAGAGTGAGATGCTAACACACACACATACAGTGAGATGCTAACACACACATACAGTGAGATGCTAACACACACACACAGTGAGATGCTAACACACACACACAGTGAGATGCTAACGCACTCACAGTGAGTTGGTAACACACTCACAGTGAGATGGTAACACACACACAGTGAGTTGGTAACACACACACAGTGAGATGGTAACACACTCACAGTGAGTTGGTAACACACACACAGTGAGATGGTAACACACACACAGTGAGATGGTAACACACTCACAGTGAGTTGGTAACACACTCACAGTGAGTTGGTAACACACACACAGTGAGTTGGTAACACACTCACAGTGAGTTGGTAACACACACACAGTGAGATGGTAACACACACACAGTGAGATGGTAACACACTCACAGTGAGTTGGTAACACACACACAGTGAGATGGTAACACACACACAGTGAGATGGTAACACACTCACAGTGAGATGGTAACACACACACAGTGAGATGGTAACACACACACAGTGAGATGGTAACACACTCACAGTGAGTTGGTAACACACAGTGAGTTGGTAACACACTCACGGTGAGTTGGTAACACACACACGGTGAGTTGGTAACACACACACGGTGAGATGGTAACACACTCACGGTGAGATGGTAACACACACACGGTGAGATGGTAACACACTCACGGTGAGATGGTAACACACACACGGTGAGATGGTAACACACTCACGGTGAGATAGTAACACACACACAGTGAGATGGTAACACACTCACAGTGAGATGGTAACACACACACAGTGAGATGGTAACACACTCACAGTGAGTTGGTAACACACAGTGAGTTGGTAACACACTCACAGTGAGTTGGTAACACACACACGGTGAGATGGTAACACACTCACGGTGAGATGGTAACACACACACGGTGAGATGGTAACACACTCACGGTGAGATGGTAACACACACACAGTGAGATGGTAACACACTCACAGTGAGATGGTAACACACACACAGTGAGATGGTAACACACACACAGTGAGATGGTAACACACACACAGTGAGTTGGTAACACACTCACAGTGAGTTGGTAACACACTCACAGTGAGATGGTAACACACACACAGTGAGATGGTAACACACACACAGTGAGATGGTAACACACACACAGTGAGTTGGTAACACACTCACAGTGAGTTGGTAACACACTCACAGTGAGTTGGTAACACACACACAGTGAGATGGTAACACACACTCACAGTGAGATGGTAACACACTCACAGTGAGTTGGTAACACACACACAGTGAGATGGTAACACACTCACAGTGAGTTGGTAACACACACACAGTGAGTTGGTAACACACACACAGTGAGATGGTAACACACACACAGTGAGTTGGTAACACACACTCACAGTGAGTTGGTAACGCACTCACAGTGAGATGGTAACACACTCACAGTGAGTTGGTAACACACATACAGTGAGTTGGTAACACACACACAGTGAGTTGGTAACACACACACAGTGAGATGGTAACACACACACAGTGAGTTGGTAACACACACTCACAGTGAGTTGGTAACGCACTCACGGTGAGATGGTAACACACTCACAGTGAGTTGGTAACACACACTCACAGTGAGATGGTAACACACACACAGTGAGATGGTAACACACTCACAGTGAGATGGTAACACACACTCACAGTGAGATGGTAACACACACACAGTGAGATGGTAACACACTGACAGTGAGATGGTAACACACTCACAGTGAGATGGTAACACACACACAGTGAGATGGTAACACACACACACAGTGAGTTGGTAACACACACACAGTGAGATGGTAACACACACACAGTGAGATGGTAACACACACACAGTGAAATGGTAACACTCACAGTGAGTTGGTAACACACACTCACAGTGAGTTGGTAACGCACTCACAGTGAGATGGTAACACACTCACAGTGAGTTGGTAACACACACTCACAGTGAGATGGTAACACACTCACAGTGAGATGGTAACACACTCACAGTGAGATGGTAACACACACTCACAGTGAGATGGTAACACACTCACAGTGAGATGGTAACACACACACAGTGAGATGGTAACACACTGACAGTGAGATGGTAACACACTCACAGTGAGATGGTAACACACACACAGTGAGTTGGTAACACACACACGGTGAGATGGTAACACACACACACAGTGAGTTGGTAACACACACACAGTGAGATGGTAACACACACACAGTGAGATGGTAACACACACACAGTGAAATGGTAACACTCACAGTGAGTTGGTAACACACACTCACAGTGAGTTGGTAACACACACACACAGTGAGTTGGTAACACACACTCACAGTGAGATGGTAACACACACACAGTGAGATGGTAACACACACACAGTGAAATGGTAACACTCACAGTGAGTTGGTAACACACACTCACAGTGAGTTGGTAACACACACACACAGTGAGTTGGTAACACACACACACACAGTGAGATGCTAACACACACACACAGTGAGATGGTAACACACTCACAGTGAGTTGGTAACACACACACACAGTGAGATGCTGAAACGCACACGATAAGACCCTAAGACCATAAGACATAGGAATAGAATTAGGCCCATCGAGTCTGCTCCACCATTCAATCATGGCTGATGTTTTTCTCATCCCCATTCTCCTGCCCTTTCCCCATAACCCCTGATCCCCTTATTAATCAAGAACCTATCTATTTCTGTCTTAAAGACACTCAATGACCTGCCCTCCAGAGCCTTTGCGCAAAAAGTTCCACAGATTCATCACTCTCTGGTTGAAGAAATTCCTCCTCATCTCTATTTTAAAGGATCCTTCCTTTAGCTTGAGTTTGTGCCCTCTGATTCTAGTTTTTCCTACTGGTGGAAACATCCTCTCCGTGTCCACTCTATCCAGGCCTCGCAGTATCCTGTAAGTTTCAATAAAATCCCCCCTCATCCTTCTAAACTCCAACAAGTACAGACCCAGAATCCTCAACTGTTCATCATACGACAAGCTCTTCATTTCAGGGATCAATCTTGTAAACCTCCGCTAGACCGTTTCCAAGGCCAGCACACCCTTCCTTAGATATGGGGCCCCAATCTGCCCACAGTAATCCAAATGGGGTCTGACCAGAGCCTTATATAGCTTCAGAAGTACATCCCTGCTCTTGTATTCTAGCCCTCTCGACACGAATGCTGACATTTCATTTGTCTTCCTAACTGCCGACTGAACGTACACGTTAACTTTAAGAGAATCTTGAACAATGACTCCCAAATCCTTTGTATTTCTGATTTCCTAAGCAATTCCCCATTAAGAAAATAGTCTATGCCTCTATTTCTCCTTCCAGAGTACATAACCTCATACTGTTCCACATTGTATTCCATCTGCTGTTACTTTGCCCACTCTCCTAACCTGTCCAAGTCCTTCTGCTGCCCCCTGCTTCCTCAATACTACCTGAACTCTACATATCTTTGTATCATCTGCAAACTTAGCAACAGTGCCTTCAGTTCCTTTCTCCAAATCGTTAATGTATATTGTGAAAAGTTGTGGTCCCAGCACTGATCCCTGAGGCACACCACTCGTCACCGGCTGCCATCCTGAAACAGACCTCTTTATCCCCACTCACTGCCTTCTGCCAGTCAGCCAATCCTCTAACAATGCCAGGATCTTCCTATTAACACCATGGGCACTTAACTCACTTACCAGTGCATGTCACTATGTGTGCGTGTTAGCATCTCACTGAATGTGCATGTTAGCAGTGAGTTGCTAACATGTACATGCAGTGAGATGCTAACACATACATAGTGAGACACTAACACACACTCACACACACAGTGAGATGCTAATACACACACACACACACACAATGAGGTGCTCACAAACACACACACATACACACACACACACACGCACACACACACAGAGTGAGATGCTAATACACACACACACACACACAATGAGGTGCTCACAAACACACACACACACACACACACACACGCACAATGAGGTGCTCACAAATATACACACACACACACACACACACACACACACAGTTGTGAAGTTGAGTTGCATAATTGTAGATTGCGAGGTAGGAAGTTAGAATTTGGTATTTGTAAAGTTGTTAAAAGGTGGTGTTTTTTCTGTTCTTAGGTATTTAACATGCCAGTACACAGATAGCCCAAACTGAAACATTAATATCAAAAGGCCAAGCAGCAGCTTTACCAAGACAACAGGCTTTTGAATTTTTTTGAATTTAGCCAATCAATTTGAATCAGGCACTTAGATGCCAAAAACCTATTAAAATTAAATTTGGTGGTTTTGACAACCTAGAACCAATCCTATAGTTGGAAATATTGACATGTCATCACGGGTATAAAAGAAGGGGGCAATGGGACAAAGAGAAAGCGCAACTTCCACCTGCCCGATCTACCAGCTCTCAGCTCTCAACTCACTCTCTATGAGAGAGAGCAAATCACTGGCTCTCATACCTTCTTCTATGTCTTAGAGAAAGCTCCATCTAGATAGCAAAGAACTGAAGAAGAAAGAAGTTCCAGACAGAAGAATCAACAGAGAAAGCCTAGAATATTCTGGGAGACACAAAAACCTGGTTGTAATTTAGACTGTGACTAAAACAGCACTTCATTAGAATCTTGTTTTATTTGGGAATAGTTAATAGTTAGAAGGGATTTATTCGATTTGTTAATAGTTTAGTTAATTTGCTCGCTGTTAGTTAGATAGAGTCATAGAGATTTACAGCATGGAAACAGGTCTTTGGCCCAACTTGTCCATTCTGCCCTTTTTTAAAAACCCCTAAGCTATTTCCAATTGCACGCATTTGATCCATATCCGTCTATACCCATCTTACCCATGTAAATGTTCAAATGCTTTTTAAAGGACAAAATTGTACCCACTTCTACTACTACCTCTGACAGCTTGTTCCAGATACTCACCACCCTCTGTGTGAAAGAATTGCCCCTCTGGACACTTTTGTATCTCTCCCCTCTAGTTTTAGACTCTACCGTCTTTGGGAAAAGATATTGACTTTTTAGCTGATCTATGCTCCTCATTATTTTATAAACCTCGATAAGATCACCCCTCAGCCTTCTACGCTCTAGAGAAAAAAGCCCCAGTCTATCCACCCTCTCCATATAACTCAAACCATCAAGTCCCGGTAGTATCCTAGTAAATCTCTTTCTAGTTTAATAATGTCCTTTCTATAATAGGGTGACTAGAACTGCATACAGTATATGGCCTTATCAATGTGTTGTACAACTTCAACAAGATGTCCCAACTCCTATACTCAATATTCTGACCAATGAAACCAAGCATGCTGAATGCCTTTTTCACCACTCTGTCCACCTGTGATTCCACTTTCAAGGAGCTATGAACACATACCCCTAGATCTTACGTTAATACTGCAATGAAGTTACTGTGAAATTCCCCTAGTCACTACACTCCGGTGCCTGTTCGGGTCAAAGCACCTAAGCAAAGTTGAAATTGTAATGGAGTTAGCCAAGCTTTTAGGTATATCAGAGAAACAATCAAGTGCAGTGGAGTTAGAAAAAATTAAATTGCATTTGAGACAACTGGAGTTAGAAAGTGAACTTATAAAGCTGGAGTCAGAAGAAAGAGTAAAGAAGAGGAAGGTCCTAGCTGAAGAAAGGGATAAAAAGAGAGAAGATAGAGAAAAGAGAGGAAAGTCGTAGTAGAAGATAAAGAAAGGGAGAGAATATTCGATTGGGAAAGATGAAGTTGGAACTTGAAGCAAAAAGATTTCAAATAACAGAAGTAAAAGTACAAGATAGAAGTGATGATGAGCAAACTCATTGTAGCCAACTGCCTGGTAGGAATATATACAAATATATTCAAACAGTACCAAAATTTGATGCAAATGATGCTGAAGTCTTTTTCATTTCCTTTGAGAAATTAGCTACACAGATGAAATGGTCGGAGGAGGTATGGATAATATTAAGTCACACCAAGTTGGTAGATAGAGCTACTGAGGTGTTTGCAGTGGTATCAGAGAAAATGTCAGAGGAATATGAAGAAGTAAAAAAATGCTATTTTGAGTGCCTATGAATTGGTATCAGAAGCATATAGGCAACAGTTCAGAAATTTCAGAAAGGAACCAGGTCAGAATTATATCAAGTTTGAAAGAATTAAACAGAGCAACTTGGATAGATGGGTGAGAACATTAATGATAGAGATCTTAGGGATATTATTCTGCTGAAGGAGTTTAAAAACTCACTTCCAGAAGTGATAAGAACTCATGTTGAGGAACAGAAAGTTAAAACAATGAGCTGCAGAGATGACAGATAAATACAAATTAGTGCATAAATTGAAATCTAACTTGCGACAGCAATTTCATTCCGTGAGGGATAGAAATTGGGAAAGAGGGAGATCCTTCAATGCAAAGCAAAAATTGGATCACACTAGCAACAGTTTACCACATATGAAAAAAGAAACCCACGAGGGTGGAAAAGAGGTGAAAGATCTCAGGTGCTTTCACTGTAATAAGGTGGACACACAAAGTCACAGTGTTGGTGGCTTAAGAAAGGCACTAGGAAAAAGGATGTGGTAAAAGAGGTTCAACCAGTGGGATTAGTTAAGGAGTGAAGGAAATCCCGAGAGAAGTCGAGGAGATGAAGGAGAATGCACAGCCTAGGCACGGGATAGATAGTAAGATAACACTCGATCTTTTCAAAGACTTCAGCTGTGTGGGTAAGATTTACTCAGGTAGAACAAGGGGAATAGGTAAAGAAGTTAAAACATGAGAGATATGGGAGCTAGTCTGTCCCTAATAATAAGAGATGAAAATATTTGCACTCCTTCTGAACTATTGCCTGAGAGACTGGTAATCTGTGGAATAAATGGAGAGAGGAGTAGTATTCCCCTGTGTAAAATAAGGCTAGGAATTCCAATCTCCTTGGGGAAGTGATGGTGGGAGTGATGGAAAACTTGGCTATTCCAGGAATATAGGTTATTCTTGGAAACAATATAGCTGGATCACTGATGGGATTGATGTCTGTTGTAGTGTAAAAGCCAAAAGAAAACCAGGGAACTGAGGAGTTAAAAGAAAAATACCCTGAAAATCTTCCGGACTGTGTGGTGACAAGATCCCACAGCCATAAGTTAAAACAGGAAGGGAGAACAAAAAAAAGATGAAGGAGTTGAGGTCCAGCTAGCTGACATGCTGTTTGATGAGATGGTGAAGGGAAAAGCAATAAAGGATCAGATAGAGGTGTTCCGTTCTATAAGATAAATGGAATTACAACAAAAGGATGAGTTGATAAAGGATTTATATCATAAAACCCACTCAGAAAAGGAATCAGACTGCATTCCAGAATGCTATTACCTTGAGGATAAAATTTTGAGGTGGAAATGAGGATGTTGGCAGGTTAGTGCAGATGAGAAATGGGCGGATGTTCACCAGATTGTGTTGCCGGTAGAATACTAACAGGAAGTATTGCGGGTAGCACGCGACTTACCTGTGACAGGTCATCTAGGAGTGAGGAAGACTCAGGCTAAGATACAGAAGCATTTTTATTGGCCTGGATTACATGAAGATGTGGTTGAATTTTGCCGTAACTGTCTTACGTGTCAGATGGTAGGAAAGCCACAGGCAGTGATAAAAAGCAGTGCCATTCCCGCATTTGAAGAACCTTTTACTTGGGTTATAATTGATTGTGTAGGTCCCTTCCCAAAAGTGGAACCAGTATTTGTTAACCGTAATGGATATGTACCAGGTTTCCAGAGGCAATTCCATTATGGAGTGTTAAGCAAAAAAGGCTGTGGAGGGGTTGCTCGCTTTCCTTACCCATTATGGATCACCCAGGGAGTTCCAGTCAGACCAAGTGCCCAATTTTACTGCCAAATTATTTAAGGAGGTCATGGATAGTTTAGGCATCAGGCACTTTACACTGAGTGTGTACCATCCTGAATCCCAGGGAACATTGGGAAGGTGGCATCAGACCCTAAAGGCCATGTTGAAAGTTTATTGTCAGGATTACTTAAATGTTTGGGATAAAGGTATCCCTTTTATGTTATTTATTATTAGAGATGCCAAAATGAATTGACTCAGTTTACTCCATTTGAATTGATATTTGGATACAAAGTAAGAGGACTTTAAAATTAATTAAGAAAAGTTGGTAGGTCTGAAGTAAGAGATCTCACAGTTGGATTATATGTCTGAGGTGGGGGAAAGGTTAAACATTGAATTAGCTAGACAACATTTGAAAGTGGCCCAGCATCTAATGAAGAAAGAAGCAGATAAGAAATCTAAATTTTCCCAAGGGGATAAAATATTGGTGCTATTATCAGTGATAGGAGATCCCATCAAAGGAACGTCTAGTGGTCCCTATCAGATTGATAAGAAGTTAAATCAGGTGAATTTTCTGGTAAAAATGCAAGATAGAGGAAAAAAATATATAGGGTATGTCATGTGAACATGCTATGACAGGGAAAGGGAACTGGAGAATCAGTTACTACCACTCAGAGTGAGGAATCAAATCCAGATGATTTGGATTTTGATGTTCCTCAGAATAAATTGAATAATAAAGAAGTCCTTAAGGAATGGAATGGGTAGTAAGCTTTCCGTCCCAGGAACAGAGGACTGAATGAAAGACTTGTTTCAGTGCTATGAGGGCCAATGTAAAAATAAAATGGGGAGGACATGAGGTTGACGTAGGGAATGTTGTTCTGATAAAACAACCCAGTCCAAAGCAGTGCAGGTTCAGAAGGAGGTGGAAGCGATGATACAAGGAGACATCATAGAGCTGAATCAAAGCAAGTGGAGTTCGCCGATTGTGTTGGTTCCCAAACCTGATGGTGCTCAACAATTCTGTGTAGATTATCGGAAGGTCCACATTGTGACTAAATCTGACTCATACCCAATTCCAAGGCTGGAGGATTTTGTGGAAAAAGTAGGACAAACCACTTACATCACAAAGTTGGATTTACTTTGTGGTTACTGGCAAGTATCTTTGTCAAAGAGAGTTAAAAAAAGTTTCTGCTTTTGTAACCCCGAATGGGCTATATCAATTTAAGGTAATGCCCTTTGGGATGAAAAACGTACAGCTACTTTTCAAAAGCTTATGAACAGAGTTGTTCCACGATTGACTAATTGTGCTGTCTGTGTAGTTAACAGTGATCTTCAGCCATTCGTGGAAAGATCACATGGAGCATTTGGCAGAACTAATCGGGAGACTACGAAAGGAAAAGTTGGCCATAAATTTGGCAAAAACAGGCAGAAGTGATGTTCTTAGCGTACAACATTTGGATGCGCACGGATGGTACCGAGAAACACGAAGACGAAAACCATTGAGGAATTTCCAAGACTGTTCTCGAAGAAGGAAATGCTAGGATTTTTGGGATTGAGCGGATTCTACAGGAAATTTGCACCAATGTTAGTGGCGTAGTGGCACTGTTGACAGATTTGTTCAAGAAGAACATGAAATTTCGGTGGGCAGAACAATGTCAGGGGGTATTTGAAAATTTAAAAGCAGCGTTAACCGCCACACCCATTTTAGCCACATAAAATTTTCTGAAACCCTTCAAAATTGCCAGCAACGCAAGCAAGGCAGGTGCTAAAGCTGTGTTCTAACAGGAGGATGATGGTGGAATTGAAATCGGTTACGTTTCAAAAAACTCAGAGCAGAAAAAATATTCAACCATTGAAAAAGGGTTATTGAGTTTGGTGATGGCTTTACAACATTTTAATGTTTACATTGCAAACAATGCATCAGAGACGACCGACCACAATCCTTTGTCATGATGTGGAGATGCCGGTGTACGACTGGGGTGGGCACAGTAAGAAGTGTCAAACACCAGGTTAAAGTCCAACAGGTTTATTTAATATAATGAGCTTTCAGAGCGCTGCTCCTTCATCAGGCGATGCTAACACACACAGTCACAGACATTAAGATGCTAGCAGACACAGAGTGAAATGCTAACTCAAACAGTCACATACACATTGCAACGCTAAGACATTCACTCTTACATGAAGTGAGATGCTAATACATCCCCTGTCATGTGTGAGATACTAACATGCACACACACACACACACACACACACATGGACAATACACACTGTCACTCACAATGAGCTGCTAACACACACACACATGCAGTGAGATGCTAACATACACAACGTCACACACAATGAGGTGCTAACACACACACTATCACACACAGGAGATGCTGACTTACAAACTCTCTCAAATAGTGAAGTGCTAATAGACACAGTCTCACACAAATAGTGAGATGCTAACACACACACACATATGCACTCAGAGACATTAAGATGCTAATACACACAGTGAGATACTAACACACAGTCACACACATGCTGCAATGCTAACACACTCACTCATACATGCAGTGAGATAACACATACATTGTCACACACAGTGAGATGCTAACACATAAACATGTAAACAAGTGAAATTCTCACACACAAATACACACCCCCCCCCCCACAGAGCACAGACTGTCACTCATATTGAGCTGCTGAAACACTCAAACGTACAGTGGGATGCTAACAGTGTCACACACAGTGAGATGCTGACACACAAACCCTCACACACAGTAAGATTCTCAATCATAAACTCTCACACTCAGTGAGATGCTAACGCACAAACTCTCACACATCGCGAGATGCTAACACACACAGTGAGATGATAATGCACATGCACTTTCACACACAATGAAATGCTAACATGTACACACACAGTGAGATGGTAATACACTACACACACACAGTGAGATGCTAATACACATGCACACACAATGAGTTGCTAACACACACAAACACTGAGATGCTAACACACACACACAATGAGGTGCTAACACACACAGTGAGATGCTAACACAAATTTACACATGGACAGTGAGATGCTAACACACACACATATACAGACATACAGTGAGATGGTCACACAGACACACTTGTACACAAGAGAGATACTAACACACACAATCACACAGTGCGATGCTCACACACGCATTGTGATACTAACAGACATACATGTTTACAGTGAGATGCCAACAGAAATTCACACACATGCAGCGAAATGCAAACACATACACTGTCACACACAGTGAGATGCTAACACACTCACAGTGAGATGCTAACACACACACAAACAGTGAGATGCTAACACACACAGATGCAAACACACACACAGTGAGATACTAACACACACACACAGCGAAATGCTAACACAGATACACACACACAGTGAGATGCCAACGCGCGCACGCGCGCACACACACACATACACACACACACACACACACATAGTGGAATGCTAACACACACAGTAAGATGCTGACACACAGATGCACACACAGTGTGTTGCTAACATACAAACTCATGCACAAATGAGATGTTCACACACACACACACACACACACACAAAAAGATGATAACACGAACATGAGATGCGAACCTCCCAAAAGTGCTGAATTGGTGGGAAAACTGTTCTGGATCACGATTGTTTTCTCAGTTCAACATTGAATCTTCGCACTGAAGAGGCCCCAGTTGTGAATCTCCTTAAAAGACCAAGGGGACAGGGCCTATTCGTGCTGGAATTTAACAGTTCAGGAACTCTGTGCATGCGTAGTGGCCCCGATCTACCAGTCTCCCCGTTTGCTGGCCAGCTTGATCACTGGCCAGCCCAGGACACCCCGCAGTGCTGCCCCTCCAGCCCCCCCATGGCCTCATCACAGCCCCACAACAATTCCTGGGCCAGCTCTGATCCCCCTGCCCCAGTAGTGTCGAACCCCCCCACCTCCTCTCATCCTAGCAGACTCCCCCCGAGCTGGAACCCCCCCGGGGTCAGACAACCCCTGGGAGAGTAGCTGTGTATTCAGTTCTGTCAGACCCTTGTTTGAATATATCAATTTATTGTTGTGAATAAACCCTTTATAACTTAAAGCCACAACAAGTTGCATTCAAAGTAATTATAATGACAATATTTGTAGGTGTGACCACCTCACAGTCCTAGTGGAGTCGAGGTCCTGTCTTCACATTGAGGGAGCCCTCTACTGTGTTGTGTGACAGCACCATTGTGCTAAATAGAACAGATTCAGAACAGGTCTAACAGCTCAAGACTGGGCACCCACAAAGTATTGTGGGCTATTGGCAGAAGCAGAATTGCATTCAGTCACAATCTGTGACCTCATGGTCCAACATATCCCCCACTTTACCATTACCACCACAGCACGGGATCAACCCTGGTTCAATGGTGAGCATGGGAGAGTATATTTGGAGCAGCACAAACCAGACCTAGAAATAAAGTGGACCTGCAACACAGGACTACATGCACGAGTAACAGCAGAAGTTGAATGTTATCGACAGAACTAAGTGATCCTATAACCAATGGGTCAGATCTAAGCCCTGCAGTCCTGACACATCAAGTTGTAAATGGCGATGTACAATTAAACAACTAACCGGTGGAGAATGCCCCACACACTTTCCTGTCCTCAGTGACAACAGAGATCAAAACATCAATTCAAAACGTGAGGCTGGAGCATTTGTAACTACCTTCAGCCGAAAGTGCCGAGTGGATAGTCCTTATCGGCCTCACCCTGAGGTCCCTGGAATACAGATACCAGTCTTCATACAATGTCAATTTACTCCATGTGATATAAAGAAATGGCTGAAGGCACTGGATGCTGCAAAGATTATGACTATATTGACTTGTGCTCCAAATCTAACCATTCCCCTAGCTGAGCTGTTCCAGTATAGCTACAACACTGGTGTCTACCCGGCAATGTGGAAAATTGCCCAGGTATGTGCTATACACAAAAAACAGGACAAATCCAACCCGGCCAATTACCGCCCAATCAGTCTACTCTAGATCATCAGTAAAGTGATGGAAGGGGTCATCAACAGTGCGATCAAGCAGCACCAGCTCAGCATTAACCTGCTCAGTGACACCCAGTTTGGATTTTACCAGGATCTCTCAGCTTCTGATCTCATTACAGTCTTGTTCAAATGGATGAAAGAGCTGAACTCCAGAGGTGAGTTGAAAGTGACTGTTCTTGGCAAGAAGGCTGTCCAAAGATGTGTGGGTTACGTGGATTAGCCATTCTTAATTGTCCCTTAGTGTCAGGGGGATTGGCAGGGTAAGTGTGTGAGGTTACGGGGATAGGGCCTGGGTGGAATTGTTATTGGTGTGAGCTCGATGGGCCAAATAGCCTCCTTCTGTACTGTAGGGATTCTATGTATTTGACTGAGTGTGGCATCAAGGAGTCCTTGCCAAACTGGGAATCAGGGGGAAAACCCTTTGCTGTTTGCAGTCATAACTGGCACAAAGGAAGATGGTTGTTGGTGCTTAGTCATCTCAATTCTGGGACATCTCTGTAGGAGTTTCTCAGGCTGATGTCATAGGTCCAACTGTATTCAGCTGCTTTATCAATGATGAGTCTCTCTGCTTCAGTGTGTATTTTAGTGAGTCACTTTGTGAATGTGAGGTCTGGCGTATGTGGGTCTGTTTCAATCTGTCACTTTGTGTGAGCGAGTTCAGGTGTACATCTGTCTAAGGGCCTGTATTTAACAGTGTGGTAGGGGCCGCATGGCCATGCTGTGAAATAGAGTGTGATAGTGTCAGGAGGGGTAGCCCACGTCATCACACCGCATGGTGATGTTTGTGTGGGCGGGGTGGCTGAGTGCCAGCAGCCTGCTCATCATCAATTAATGGGGCCATTCAGCCAATTAAAAAGGCAATGCACGGCAATTTTAAACAGCTCATGTGTTATGACAGTTAGCACACAGGCTGGAGAGGCAGACAGGAAACCAGCAATCAGAACTTTCAAAATCCAGGGCAGGATATCAGTCCGAGAATGGAGCAACGCATGAGGAGGATGGAGTTCTTGTGTAAGTCTGAACATCCTTGATTGCTCTGTGATCTATATTGATTACTTTTTCATGAGCTAAGGAGGCTTCTGTCCTTATTTACATACAGGATGTAGCGTCATCAACTCTGAACCTCAGCAATCCAGTAGTTTAAAATGGGGATCGTTGTGTCAGGGTGCAGACTTTTCCTCATGGTCAGGAGAATTATAGAGAGGAGGCTGGCTGCCCAGAGACATCTCAGCATTTCCGCTTACAACACCAAGCAGCTTCCTGGAGGGATTGAAGCCTTGGAGGGAGAAGGCTCGGTGGAAGCACCGTTACCCTGCTGGTAGAGCTTGCAGAGTTCAATCCAGTTATCTGGATTTGACTGAGGTGCAGTGCAGAAGAAGAATCTGCCTCTCAAAGGAGACTCATATCTGTACATGATCGGGCCTGAGATCGCTTCTGACTGTGTGAGAAACCCTACTGTGCAGAAGCAGGCCATTTGGCCCATCAAGTCTGCACCGACCACAATCCCACCCAAGCCCTATTCCCGTAACCCCATACATTTACCCTGCTAATTGCCCTAACACTAGGGTCAATTTAGCATGGCCAATCCACCTAACCCGCACATTCTGTGTTAGTGGACATCCAATGCCAATGGAACTGGAAGTGACTGTCACCCTCAGTTTTCACCCCGCATGTCCCTTCCAGAGTGCTGTCGGAGTTCTGTGCAGTGTTTCACCACTTACAGCACTCAGCTGCATAGTTTGTCACACTCACACTCTGCAGGAGGGGCAATCTGTTTCTACACTTCAGGACAGATGTGGATGGCCCGGTGGAGTGTGCCACAGGGTTTGCAGTTACTACAGACTTCCCAAAGATTCAGGCCACCATTGATTGATCCATGGCAGCTGCGGGAGGGCCTGGGGCCTGTGTGAATTGTATCCACTGACTGTCCAGTTAGTGTGTGATCACCAGGTTCTCCGGGTCCGTGTGAGGTATCCTGGCATTTGCCATGACTCTGATATTCTCTGGCACTCCCCGGTCACCCTCCCAGTGCAGGCTTTGATAGCTGGCTGCAGGATAAGGGATGTTCTCTGACACAATGGCCAATGGCACTTGGAATGTCCTCAAAGCCCCACTGAGAAGGGAAACAACAGGGCCCAAGACTCCACAAACACAATAATCCAGAGGATGCTTGAAATGAAGTTCCATTTCCTCTGGTCTGGGGAGTCTCTTCAGCCAGATTGTGTGTCACTCATTGTGTTTGTTGGCTGTGCCTTGAACAGCCTCTCTCACTCTCTCTATCTCTCAGTGAGATCAGTTGGAGGGAGGAGGATTGTGACGCAAACATTTGAGGGTCATCCCAACACTGACTGCGGGGAGGGGTAGCTGAGCATCCACAGAGCCATGCTGAGGAGCCAGCATGGCAGCAGCTTCCAGAGGCAGGGAGACCAGGGGAACTCTCATCGAAAGTGGCCGGGACTCCCACAGCACCCCCATTTCCAGTAGCCTGGACTCCCTCTGTCCCCAGGGCCAGTGGCCTGGGCGATCACAGTTCCCCAGTGCCAGTGGCCTGGCTTCCCACAGTCCTCCCACTGCCAGTGGCCTGGCTTCCCACAGTTCCCCAGTGCCAACGGTCTGGGCGATCACAGTTCTCCAGTGCCAGTGGCTGGCTTCCCACAGTTCCCCAGTGCCAGTGGCCTGGCTTCCCACAGTCCTCCCACTGCCAGCGGTCTGGCTTCCCACAATTCCGCAGTGCCAGCGGTCTGGGCGATCACAGTTCCCCAGTGCCAGTGGCCTGGCTTCCCACAGTTCCCCAGTGCCAGTGGCCTGGCTTCCCACAGTTCCCCAGTGCCAGTGGCCTGGGCGATCACAGTTCCCCAGTGCCAATGGTCTGGGCGATCACAGTTCCCCAGTGCCAGTGGCCTGGCTTCCCACAGTCCTCCCACTGCCAGCGGTCTGGCTTCCCACAATTCCGCAGTGCCAGCGGTCTGGGCGATCACAGTTCCCCAGTGCCAGTGGCCTGGCTTCCCACAGTTCCCCAGTGCCAGTGGCCTGGCTTCCCACAGTTCCCCAGTGCCAGTGGCCTGGGCGATCACAGTTCCCCAGTGCCAGTGGTCTGGGCGATCACAGTTCCCCAGTGCCAGTGGCCTGGCTTCCCACAGTCCTCCCAGTGCCAGTAGTCTGGGCTATCACAGTTGATACATTTGAAGCACAGCACCCAGATTGGGTGGGATGGGTGGTGGGGGTGGTGGGGGTGGTGGGGGAGCTGCTGATCTGCCCTGAAATCCTGCAATCTCTGACCAGGTTCACAAGGTCAGGCAAGCCCGCCTCCTTCTCCCATCCCCTACAACTTGAACCTCCTGTCCTGGTCTTGAAGCCTGATAGAGAAGCTGCAGGGAGGCATCAGTAAAGTATGGACCACCTAGTGACCTCCTCAGGCTGCAATTCCCATACAGCTCCTTGTATGTCAGCTGTAGTCAGGCAGCAGGGGCCCTGAGGCTAAACGGGCAGCAGGAAGCATCCTGAGACCAATCAGCAGCAAGAATGTCCTGAGGCCAATTGGACAGCAGCAGGGGTCCTGAGGCCAAATGGGCAGCTATGAATTTAGGGCTGCATGTCCTTAAAACATGGTACCTAACGTGCTATTGAGGGAGTTGATGACATCAGCAGCTCACTTCCTGTATCCACTCTTTATCTGGGCAGGTCACATCCTGCCTTGGCCACATTTCAATATGGCAGCAGCTTTGGTGATTGGCATTGGCCAGTTGCTGGGTATCCAAGTGGAATGGGCACCAGTGTGTGTGCTGCCAATGCTGAGAACTGTGTCCTTCTCAAAGGATTCCAGCCACTGAGTGTGTGTTTCAATGTGTGGGTGTGAGTTATGACGTACCTCAGAGTGTGTGTTCTAGTATAACTGTGTATGTGTGTGTGTGTGTGTGTTTCCCAGTGTGTGCGTTCTAGTGTAACTGTGTGTTGTGTGCATGTGTTTCCCTGTGTGTGTGTGTGTGTGTGTGTGTGTACTAGTGTAACTGTGTGTTGTGTGCATGTGTTTCCCTGTGTGTGTGTGTGTGTGTACTAGTGTAACTGTGTGTTGTGTGGATGTGTGTTTCCCTGTGTACGTGTGTGTGTGTGTATGTGTTTCTTTGTTTGTGTGTGTTTGTTCTAGTGTAACTGTGTTGTGTGTGTCAGTGTGTGTTTCCCTGTATGTCTGTGTATTTCCCTGTGTGTATGTGTTTCCCTGCATGTGTGTTTCCCTGTGTGTGTATGTTCTAGTGTAACTGTGTGTTGTGTGCATGCATTTCCCTGCCTGCATGTGTGTTTCCGTGTGTGTGTGTGTGTGTGTTCTAGTGCAACTGTGCGTTGTGTGGATGTGTGTTTCCCTATGTGTGTGTATGTGTGTGAGTGTTCTAGTGTGTGTGTGTGTTTCCCTATGTGTGTGTGTATGTTTGTGTGTGTGTGTGTTTCCGTGTGTGTTCTAGTGTAACTGTGTGTTGTGTGCTTGTGTGTTTCCCTACGTGTGTGTTGAGTTGCAATATTTCTCTCCCCGAGCGTTTCTTGCTGTCAGTTTCATTGTGTATGTGTAATTTGCAGCTTATCTAAGTGTTGCTTTTATGTTGCTAAGCGTGTGTTGAATATAATCAGTTTCGCTGTGTCTGACTATCTGTGTTTGCGTTCCAATATATCTTCAGTGAGATTTTTAGTGTGCTTGCATCTGAGTGTGAATGACCTCATTCCAGTCTGTGTCCATCTCAGTCTGATTTGCTCTATGTGTGTCTCATGTTCTACAGGTGAATTTCACTGTATCTTTGAGTGGGTGTTGTGTGTCAAACATCTCCACCCTGACGGCTCTGTGAGCTGTGGGCCTTCTGCCTATTTTCAAATATCGATCACGCTTCATTCTGAAATGCCCCCTTCCCTACCTCAGTCTACCTCTGTCGATTAGGCTGCCGTTTGCCTGGTGCCATGGACCCTCTGAATAAGGCCCAAGAACCCTGCCCATTCTCCTCAATTCAATGGTGAGCATGAAGGTAGCCTCTTAATGGGGTGCCTCCTGGAAGGTCCCAACACTCAGAATGCCTCTGACCTGTGCACCATCAGGATTTGGACAAGAACCCAACATCTGAATTGTTAGCATTCATTTTTTTCAGTGTGAAAGATAACATATCGCTAAGTGTCAAGTTCACCTTGTCTTCATTTGGCTGTGATTTATCCCCAAAAGTTTTACAAGGATGTTACCGGGACTGGATAGTTTGAATTTTCAGGAGAGGCTGGACAGCTGTGACTTATTTCCATGGAGTGTAGGAGGATGAAGGGATGACCTTATTGAGGTTTATAAAATCATGAGGGGTATAGATCAAGTGAATAGACAAAGTCTTTTCCCCAGGGTAGGAGAGTCCAAAACTAGAGGGCATTGGTTTAAGGTAAGAGGGGAAAGATTTAAAAGGGACTCAAGGGTCAACTTGTTCATACAAAGGGTGGTGTGGATGTTGAATGAGCTGCCAGAGGAGTGGTAGAGGCAGGTACATTTACAACATTTAAAAGACATTTGAACAGGGATTGAATGAGAAAGGTTTAGAGGGATATGGGCCAAATGCAGGCAAATGGGACTAGTTCAGTTTAGGAAACCTAAACTGAACTAGTGGACAAGTTGGACCAAAGGGCTTGTTTCCATGCTGTATACCTCTATGACTCTGTGTGTTCTATATACATAGGGATTTAAGATTGCCCTCTCATATTAATGGGAGTCGGTGCTTGAGGAAGCATGTACAGAATGTGAAAAGGAATTATATTTGGAGTTTTCTGTGTCTACATAGCAGAATGGTGGCACAGTGGTTAGCACTGCTGCCTCACAGTGTCAGCGAGGTGGTCCACTTTGGCAGGAATAATGGTAGGAAGGATTATTACTTACGTGGAGAAAAACTGCAGCAGGCGACGGTGCAGAGGGACCTCGGGGTCCTTGTGCATGAGTCGCAAAAACCCAGCTTGCAGGTGCAGCAGGTGGTCAGGAAGGCGAATGGGATGCTGGCCTTCATAGCGAGGGGGATTGAATATAAAAGTAGGGAGGTCTTGCTGCAGCTGTATAGGGCGTTGGTGAGGCCGCAGCTGGAGTACTGTGTGCAGTTTTGGGCGCCGTACTTGCGCAAGGATATTTTAGCCTTGGAGGGAGTGCAGAGGAGGTTTACTAGGCTGATTCCGGAGTTGAGGGGGTTGAGCTATGAGGAGAGGCTGAATAGATTAGGCTTGTACTCGTTAGAGTTTAGAAGAATGAGGGGAGATCTCATTGAGACGTATAAGATGATGAATGGGATGGATAGGATAGAGGTGGAGAGACTCTTCCCGCTCAGAAAGGATAGTAGGACTAGGGGGCACAGCCTCAAGATAAAGGGGGGGCGGTTTAGAATAGAGTTGAGGAGGAACTTCTTCACTCAAAGGGTGGTGAATCTCTGGAATTCTCTGCCCGTTGAAGTGGTGGAGGCTGCCTCGCTAAATATTTTTAAGACGCGGGTTGATGGGTTTTTGATGAGAGAGGGGATTAAGGGTTATGGGGAGAGGGTGGGAATGTGGAACTGAGCCACGACAGATCAGCCATGATCTTATTGAATGGCGGGGCAGGCTCAAAGGGCTAGTTGGCCTACTCCTGCTCCTATTTCTTATGTTCTTATGTTCTTAAGTTACTTTGAAAATCCCCCAAAAGATTAATACAAAACAATCTTTGTCCAGAAGATCAAACTGCTCACAAACTTTGCCAAAAAGAACCTTTGTGCATTGTCTCATCTTCACACGTGTGTGGTCAAGGCCATTCAGAGAGGTCATTTATCTCTGTCTTCTTTCTTATGAACCGGCCTTAGTTCCTCTGTCAGACACTCCAGCTCCTTTGTTTGCTCTGGATCTTCACCATCACTTTCTGCACACTTAAGGCAAAGAAATACAGTAGATTGTTTTCCTTGGTATTAAAACCAGTTGAAAGCATGGTTCCAGAGATCACCATGGCTGTTATGCTGTTGTGAAAAACACCATAATTCAGTCAAACACCAGCTATGAACAGTACTGTTTCTCTGGATATCCACGCCAGTGCAAACTGTACAGATTCATTACCTCAGCAGTTCATTCTCAACAATGGCAGTTTCAGCAGACAGTCTTACTTCACCTTATTGTCCTTTTCTTTGATCTGCAGCAGTAAGATACTTCTGTTCCTCAATCTCCTTTTTAAAATCATACATGTCTATATTTTTCTTTGTATAGATGATAGGCTGTTTTTGACCATCGTTCAATTTATGTTAAGGTAATTTCAACAACTCAGGAACAGGTTCCAGTTCAGTCAACTTGTCTTGTATCTGCCTGCTCACCTGCACACTGTCTTTATTACATTATTATCCACTAACTGCTTCTCCTTCTCTGCCTTCACCAATTTTACATGGTTCATTGAGATTTTTGGCTGCTGCATCTCAGACCAAGCAAACATGAGCTTCTCCTTTTGAACCTGAGAGTACATGGCTATTGTTCAATTGGAACAGCATTTTTACAACTACCACACTCACAATTATTTCAGTACTCCCCTGTTTATTGCCACATATCTCTCTATGTGATTTTATAACTTTTCCAGGTCACCTTGATTTCCCTCTATAAGGTAACACAATAATCTATTCCACTTTCTGATAACTTGCCCATTATCAAATTTAATTTGAGGAATGTAAAATTTGGAATTGTCTATTTCTCCACTATACCCAACACCTTTCCCATCACCCATGGCACCTTTTCATATAATCACAGAAGGTGTAACACCTGCCCCTTTACCTCTTCCATGCTCACCATCCAAGGTCCAAAACACTCATTCCAGGTTAAGCAGCTTTTCACTTGCACCTCTTTCAATTTGGTGTCATTCGCTGCTCCCAATGTGGTCTCCTCTATATCGGAGAGACCAAGTGTAGACTGGGTGATCACCTTACTGAGCACCTTTGGTCTGTTTGCATTCAGGACCCTGACCTTCCTGTTGCTTGCCATTTTAACACATGATCCTGCTCCCATGCCCACATGTCTGTCCTTGGCTTGCTGCAATGTTCCAGTGAAGCTCAGTGCAAACTGGAGGGGCAGCATCTCATCTTCCGGATAGGCACTTTACAGCCTTTCAGTCTCAACATTGAATTCAACAACTTCAGATGATTAGCTCTACCCCACCTCGACCTCTTTGCTTTCAATTTATTTAATATAATTTTAACTGTTCTTTACTCCTCACTTCTTTATTGTCTTTCTTCATTTTTCTTTTCTCTCCCATTCTTTGCCCTTATTTTATCTCCCTATCCTTACCTTCCCCCCCCTTTCTCACTTTTATCTCTCTCCCACCCCCCATCCCCCCACATCTTCATCTGATTTAGCTTTTCTGCCGTTTGCCCATTCACATCTTTTATTCTCTCTGTGGACTGCCATTTGCAGACTTTCCTCTTGTTTTTGTGGCTATGACTCATCTTCCATTCCCTCACCCTGCAGTATAAATATCTCCCATTTACTATGCCTTTTAGCTTTGATAAAGAGTCATCTGGACTCAAAACGTCAGCTATTTTCTCCCCTTACAGATGCTGCCAGACCTGCTGAGATTTTCCAGCATTTTCTCTTTTGGTTTCAGATTCCAGCATCCGCAGCAATTTGCTTTTATCCTTAAATTTGGAATCATCTGGATTTGGTTCTTTTTTCTGACTTTTAATTAATACATCCAGCTTCTGCTTTCCTTCCCTACTCAAATACTATTTGAACATATTCACATGACGCACTCTTTGAGTTTTCCTTCTATCTGGCGGTCTTATCAAATAATTCACCTCACTCAATTTCCTTTCAATTAAATAAGGTCCACTAAATCTTGCTTTTAAAGGTTCACCCACCACTGGTAGTAATACCAATATTTTATTCCCACTAGCAAAACTACGAATTATTGATTTTTTAAAATCCATTTCCTGTTTAATCCCATGCTGTGCCATTTTTAAATGCTGTCTGGCCAAATCACCAGCTCCATTCAATCTTTCCCTAAGCTTTGACACATAGTCCAGTAATGTGGTCTCAGAACTGTGACTCAGCAATGTCACTTTGATCAATTTAAGGGATCCTCTATCTCATGATGAAAAATCAATCAATATGGACTGAATTTAGTTGATACATTTGGTGCATCCCTAATTGCAAAGAGTACAAATGGAATTTCTTTATCCCTATCCTCCAGATAATCTTGACAATAAGCCCCCATCATAGTCTTGAAAGTTTGATGCCACCAATCGAATGACAATCGAATTCTGGGTGGTATGCCGTTAATTTAAATTGTTTTACTCCTAAGCTATCTATAACCTCCTTGAATAACTTCAGTGTAAAATTTGATCCTTGATTTGATTGTATTTTTTTGATTGTAGGTGGTCCATATCTAGTAAAAAATTGAAGTAATTCATCTAATATCCTTTTAGCTATGACATTGCATAATGGAATGGCATCTGGAAATCTGGTAAACACATCCATTATAAACATTCATTCCCACTGTTCATTTTAAGGAGAGGTCCTACACAACTAATTAATATTCTTGTAAATGATTCCTCAAATGCCAGAATAGGTATTAAGAATGCTGGCTTTATCATTGCTTGAGGTTTCCTACTACCTGACATGCGTGACATGTCTGGCAAAATTCAACCATATCTTTATGTAGTCTAGGCCAGTGAAGATATTTTTCTATTTTAGCTTGTGTTTTCCTTACTCCCAAATGGCCTCCTACTAGTACCTTATGAGCTACCTGCAACACTTCTATTCTATAATCCACCTGTAATACAACTTGATGAAATTCTGCCTATTTTCCATCTGCCTGAATGTGTAAAGGTCTCCACTTCTTCATTAAGGCATCATTTTTAAGATACTAACATTCAGGTATACACTCAGATTCTTCTTCCGTGTAGGTTTTCTGGTACAGTCGTTTTACCATCACATCTTTCTGTTGTGATTCTGCTAACTTTTCTAATTAAAAATACCTGCTTCTTCCACCACCTGTTCTTGTTCTTTCTCAATCATTTGAAACCAAAAATAGTTTCTGATCATTAAACTTCAACTTCTTTATCTTTACTCTTTGATTTCTCTTCTTGTCTTAACCTGTGGCTTTATGCCCATGTTACCACACAATCAGGAAAAATTCCAGGATATGTTTCCTTTAACAACTTAGTTTTTGATTTTCCACTTTTTTGACTTTTCAGCCACAGTAGGCATCACTTCCACCTGTGACCCAGTTATGCCATTACCTAAGATAAACTGTATCCCTGAACAAGATAATTTCTGTATTACTTCTTCTTCCACTTCACTACTTTTCACCAGACTTTCCAATTTCACCTTATATAGTGGAACACTGATCTTCTCACCCTGAATTCTACGTATTTTTCTGGCTTCTACTTCTAAACTATGCAATTCCTCATCTCTCACCATCAGAGATTGATTTGTTCCCATATCTGCTAAAATTTAAACTTCTTTACCTACTCCTCCTGGTATACATGAGTAAATGTTACCCACACAAGTAACTTTTTAAAGAGATCTGGCACCTTATTATCAATCATCCCCTGACGAGGCTGTGCATTCTTTGCACCTCTTTAGCTTCAACTGGGGTTTCTTTTACCACTTTAACAAACTCCCTGGCATATCCTGTTTTACAACATCTGTTTTCCGTGTGCTTTTCTACAACCACCAACACTGTGACATTGTGTATCCTACTTTATTACAGTGAAAACATCTGAGGCTTTTCATTTCCCTTCCATCCTCCTGTGTTTCCTTTTAATCCGAGATACACTGTCTTTATTATCTCCTATGAAATCTCCTTTGCCTTTACCACCTAAGGATTTCTGTTTTTCCCAGTTTTTATCATTCACAAGCTGAAACTGATGTCGGAAACCAAACTTTGATTTATGAACTAATGCATAATCATCTGCCATTTCTGCTGCTGACCTTGCAGTTTTAACCCTCTGCTTTTCCACATGAGTTCTCACTACTTCAGGAAGTGAGTTTTTAAACTCCTCCAAACTAACCATTTCCCGAAGAGCTTCATATGTCTGATCTATTTTCAAAGCCCTAGAACATCATAGAACCTTACAGTGCAGAAAGAGGCCCTTTGGCCCATCGAGTCTGCACCAAACACAATCCCACCCAGGGCCTATCCCCATATCCCTACATATTATGTCCACTAATCCCTCTAACCTACACATCCCTGGACACTAAGGGGCAATTTCTTAGCATGGCCAATCAACCTAACCTGCACATCTTTGGACTTATCCACCAATCAAAATTACTTTGTTTGATCCTTGAAGATTCTATGTACATTTGACCAGGTTTCTAAACCATTGTCTGTAGAGTTCTGGCACTAGTTCTTATGCATGTAAGATGGCATTTTTCACTTCATCATAATCCTTCGATACCTCTTCTGATAGTGATGTAAACACCTCACCAGCTATACCCACCAATTTGGTTTGAATCATTATACCAATATGGTCTGCATCCATTTTGTTTATTTAGCTACATTCTCAAATGAAATGAAAAAGGCTTCCACATCTTCTTCATCAAACCTTGGCAATGCTTGGACATACTTAAACAGATCCCCACCAGGCCTTTTGCTGTGACGCGTTCCTCACTGTGCTCATCACTACTCCCAGACATCGCCTTTACCTCCACCATTTTAAGTAGATGTTCGCTTTTCAGTTCAACCTTCCAAAGTTCAAGTTCTCTTTCTTTTTCCTTTGTTTATTCTTTCTCTTTTTTCTTTGCTAAGGTATTCTTTCTCTTTCTTCTTCCCTTGCCTGGAATTCAAGAAGCCTTGATTCTTTGGCTCTTTCTCCCCATCTCTCTTCTGTTTGCTACTTTTTCCCTTTATTTTCTGTTGCAATTGCCTCTCTCTCTTTTGCTACTCTCCCTCTTTTTCTTCAAATTCAATCTGTTTCAATTGTAATTGAATTCTAGCCATTTCCAATGATTCTGCCTGTGTTTCTGGCTATTTTAAACACTGAGCTATCACTATCTCCATCTTCCTCACCCTTTTATATAATGTCAACTACAGCTTGTTTGCCAGTTCCAAAAGCTTTGCTTGAACCACCTTTTGTAGACCACTTCAAGTGACTTCTTCCACACCCAGGAAAATTTTAGCCACTGAAAGAGCACGAGCGTGAAAGATTCCACGAGGCACTCCTTGTTTTAAACAACTGAATGCAACATCTGATAAGAAAACACAAATATATTTACCCCTCAGTGTCTTTGAGTCAAATAATCCCAAATCCAACAAGGAATATAGATTTTAATCTTGGATGAACCCCCAGATTGTTAAGGACCAGATCAGACACTCCAGGGTAACTACTGAAATTAGCCTGTACCCTAACTGTTACATTTGACTTTGGCATTATGGTGAGCATAAGGTGTTTTAGTTCAGGTATGATTGAAGTGACCCACAGGGAGCATTTATCAAAGCAAACTTTATTTAAGAACACAGGTAACAAAAATAATTAGCATTACTTTTACCGATTAACATACTTAAACATGACAAAATATAATTCTTAACAGCTAGCTATCTCTGTTATTCCAGTTCATCCCCCAGAGTTATGAATCCCTTCTTTAGACCCAGTTAGCACAGAAACCAAAGATGTTTAGGTAGGTACTTGATTTCCAGCGTTTTGACACTCATGAAGAGTGACCCAAACAGACATTTGTCTTCTAAATCTCATGTAGCAACTTCCAGAGAAAGCTCCACTCGCAGATAACAGAATCGACAAGAGAAAGGCTTATTTCTTTGCAAATACCAGTCTCAACTTCAGATACAGCAAGAGATACAAAGAAAACAACCTCTCATTAAAAATCCCAAAGGCAGACTGCCTTGAGTTCTCTGTGAAAGCCTAGCTGTACCCAATCATACCTCACCTGACAATGAACCTAATCAAGCCTCACATTGCAATATTCCAGGGAAAACAAGAGAACCCTGCATTAAGTTAGATTGAAACAAACACTGCATCAATTATGGTGCAGGAACAATACAGTGCTGCTGGAACCAGACAAAACAGCTTCAATTAAATAGAAGGGACTAGTAAACTCATTCAACACAGAAATCTGACTAAAATATATTTGTTCAAGGCAGGATATCATCACAACATGTACACCCACCCAATATACCTATGGCAGGTGGTGTTAAGATGCAGGCCAGAAATTCAAAGGTGTTTTATGATATAAATTTTACATTTGACTTTGGCATTAGTGAGTATGAGATGTTTCACTCCAGATATGATTCAAGTGACCCACTAGGAAGCTTTTATCAAACAAAGTTTACATAAGAACATAAGAAATAGGAGCAGGAGTAGGCCATCCAGCCCCTCGAGCCTGCCCCGCCATTCAATAAGATCATGGTTGATCTGTCATGGCTCAGTTCCACATTCCCGCCCTCTCCCCATAACCCTTAATCCCCTCGCTTATCAAAAACTCATCAACCCGCGTCTTAAAAATATTTAGCGAGGCAGCTTCCACCACTTCAACGGGCAGAGAATTCCAGAGATTCACCACCCTTTGAGTAAAGAAGTTCCTCCTCAACTCCGTTCTAAACCGCCCCCCCCCCCCTTATCTTGAGGCTGTGCCCCCTAGTCCTACTGTCTTTTCTGAACGGGAAGAGTCTCTCCACCTCTATACTATCCATCCCATTCATCATCTTATACGTCTCAATGAGATCTCCCCTCATTCTTCTAAACTCTAACAAGTACAAGCCTAGTTTATTCAGCCTCTCCTCATAGCTCAACCCCCTCAACTCCGGTATCAGCCTAGTAAACCTCCTCTGCACTCCCTCCAAGGCCAAAATATCCTTGTGTAAGTACGGCGACCAAAACTGCACACAGTACTCCAGCTGCGGCCTCACCAATGCCCTATACAGCTGCAGCAAGACCTCCCTACTTTTATATTCAATCCCCCTCGCTATGAAGGCCAGCATCCCATTCGCCTTCCTGACCACCTGCTGCTCCTGCAGGCTGGGTTTTTGCGACTCATGCACAAGGACTCTGAGGTCGCTCTGCACCGTCGCCTGCTGCAGTTTTTCGCCCCGTAATTCCTACCATTATTCCTGCCAAAGTGGACCACCTCGCACTTGCCAACATTAAATTCCATTTGCCATTTCCTGGCCCATTCGCCCAGCCTATCTAGATCCTTCTGCAGACTCTCCACACCCTCCGCACAATTTGCCGTTCCACCAATCTTGGTGTCATCAGCAAATTTCGACACCATACACTCGGTTCCCTCCTCCAGATCATCTATATAAATGGTAAATAGCTGAGGCCCCAGCACCAACCCCTGGGGCACTCCACTAGTCACCAATCGCCAATCCGAATAGCACCCATTAACCCCCACTCTCTGCCTCCTATTTGACAACCAATCCTCTATCCACGCTAACACCCTACCCCCAACTCCATGCCCCCTTACCTTCTGCAATAACTTCTTGTGAGATACCTTGTCAAACGCCTTCTGAAAATCAAGAAAGACCACATCCACCGGCTCTCCTCTATCCACCGCCCTAGACACATCCTCATAGAACTCCAATAAATTTGTCAGACACGACTTCCCCTTAACGAAACCGTGCTGCGTCTGCTCTATCAAGCAATTCCCCTCAAGATGCCTTGCTATTTCCTCCTTGATGACGGATTCTAACATTTTACCTACAACAGACGTTAAACTAATCGGCCTATAATTCCCTGCCTTTTGCCTGCCACCCTTCTTAAACAACGGCGTAACATTAGCCGCTTTCCAATCTTCCGGCACTTCCCCAGAATCCAGCAATGTCTGGAAAATAACCACCAAGGCATGCACTATCACCTCCGCCATTTCTTTCAGAACCCTCGGATGCATTCCATCCGGTCCTGGGGACTTGTCCACAATCAGTCCCTCCAGTCTGTCGAGCACCGCCTCTCTAGTAACAATAATGTCATCGAGACCCTCCAGTCCTACCACCTTTCCATCGCTAACACCCGGCAAATTATTCACGTCTTCCTCCGTGAAGACAGAAACAAAAAAGTTATTCAAGACCTCAGCCATTTCCCCATCCCCTACCACTAAGTCCCCCCTCTCATCCTCTAAGGGTCCAGTTAAGAACAAAGTTAAAATATAACAAAAGAAATTAGCATAACTTTAACTAATTACAAGACTTAAACATAACACAGTATACACCTAACAGCTAGCTATCTCTGTTGTTCAAAGTTAAAGACCATTCCACAGACGTACACCTTTTTTCAGGCTTGACACAAAGCAAGTATGTTCATGTCATGCTTTTCAACATCTCCTGTGAATTGATCCTTTGAATGTTAGATTAAATCTCTGAGGCTTCACAAGAGAAACAGAGAGACATTTTTTCATCAGCTTCTGGCAGCAAATGAGAAATGAAACGCAATATTTGGAATGCTCTGTAAAAAAAAATTGCTGTCCCCAGGCATATCACCTGACCTGCCGATCATCCTCAATCGAGCTCCACACAGCAATCCCCAAAGAGCCATTAAACCGCAGAACACTGCATTAGTCCAGATTAAAATCAACATTATATCAATTATACTGTCTCAGCAGCAAAAAGGACATTGGTTACAGACAACATAGCACCAGTAAAATGCTAGGGCCTGCTTGAAATATCCTGAGAGAAACAATACTAAAATGCATATCTTAAGAGCACAGTATTGTCACAGTGGTCACAGTGGAAGGGCCTCCTGGTCAGCAACGCTTGGTATGGAGTGTTGTCTTTCAAGGTATAGTGAAAGACAAGCAACATTCTGCAGAAAAAAGCAACAGGAACAAGCCTGAACATATGCATGAAAGTAGGTGTGGTTAAAGAATAATAAAGAATATTATCATAATATTATTCTACCTGAACCACACCCAGATTGTGACACACTGCAACACACACACATCTGGAGCTATACCACAATTTACACTCACACAGTGCCACACTACCATGCACACATCTGGAGCTATACTGCAACTCACGCTCACACAGTGACACACTGCAACACACACACACTTCTGGAGCTTTACCACAACTCACACTCACACAGTGACACACGGCAACACACACTTCTGGAGCTTTACCACAACTCACACTCACACAGTGACACACTGCCACAAACACATCCGGAGCTATACTGCAACTCACAGTCACACAGTGCCACACTTCCACACATACATATCCGGAGTGATACCACAACTCACACTCACACAGTGACACACTGCCACACGCACATCTGGAGCTATACTGCAACTCACACTCACACAGTGACACACTGCAACACACACAACTAGAGCGATACCACAACTTACACTCATGCAGTGACACACTGCCACACGCACACACATTCAAAGCTATACTGCAACTCACACTCACACAGTGACACACTGCAACACACACAACTAGAGTGATACCACAACTCACACTCATGCAGTGACACATTGCCACACATACACATCCAGAGCTATACTGCAACTCACACTCGCACTCACACAGTGACATACTGCAAGCCACACACATCTAGAGCTATACTGCAATTCACACTCACACAGTAACACATTGCCATACACAAATCTGGAACTATACTGCAACTCACACTCACAGAGTGACACACTGCCACACATACTCAGATGGAGATAATCCAGAACTCACATTTACCCTGTGACATAATTAAACAAAGACATGGGCAGAGATGTACCACAACTCACACTCACACAGTGACACACTGAAATGCACTCAGACAGAGATACATCAGAACTCACACGGTGACGCACTGCAACACATAATCAAACAAAGATACTGCAACTCAGATTAATTCAGAGCTATGTTGAAATGCACACTCATACAGGGATACACCGCATCTCACATTTAGAATAACACAACATACACACACTCAGTAATGTTGCCTCCCACACTCAGTAACACACTGAAACATACACTCATACTGTGATCCACCACAACTCATACACACAGTGACACACAGAAACAGACACTGAGGTGTAGATACAGCCACACTTAAACAAAGATGTGGACAGAGATATGCCACAACTCAAATTCACACAAGGACACACTGAAGCACACACTCATATAGTGATACATCACTCACAGAATGGCACAGCAAAATGTGACAATACTCTGCCTTTAAGAAATGTATTTGTGCCATATTTTTTATATATATATATTTCAGGGTAGGGCTTGATTAGGTTGATTGATAGATACAATCATTTTATATATATATATATAGAGAGAGAGAGAGAGTACTGGTAGTATGAAAACTAGAGGTTTCGAAAATGAAGTCATCTTTGCATATTGATGGTTCATTTTTTAGGGGGAGTTGTGACAATACTGTGCCTTTAAGAAATGTATTTGTGTCATATTTTTTGTGCAAGTTTTTTTTGTATTCAGTTCTATTTATTGGTGCCACTTTGTTTATAACCAATAGCCTCTGTTGATATTGCAAAAGCATAATTGGTCTTAATTACTAGAATGTTTGTTTTAATCTGGACCAATACAGTTCTATTACTTTAGTGTTTTCCCCTGAAGCTTTTCAGAGTAGGGCTTGATTAGGTTGGTTGATAGATACAATCATGTTACTGGGTGGGATTAGGTTTACACAGAGAAATAAGCTCAGCTGCTGTTTGGAATCGTTAGAGTGAAGTGCATCTCTGGGATTTGGAGACTGGGATCTGACAGAAAACAAGTCTTTCTCTGGAGGCTGTTGTATGGGAGTCAGAATGCAGTGGCTTCTTATATGTGCCCGGAGGTGTTAAAAGGTGGAAATCCAGCATCCACGTGGGTTGATTTTTTTTGTGCTAACTTATTCTGAAGAGAGATTTATGTCTGTGGGGACATTGCTTACATTGGAACTATAGAGATAGCTAGCTATTATGAATTATACTGTGTCATGTTAAAGTATTTCAATAGGTAAAAGTTATGTTCATTCTTTTTATATTTTAACTGTGTTGTTAAATAAAATTTTATTAACTAAATCTTCCTAGTGGGTGAATTGAATCATACCTGGAGTGAAACATCTTATCCTCACACTAATGCCAAAATCAAAAACAGTTAGGGTCTAGGCTAACTGCATAATATACTTTGAAGATTCTGATCTAGTCCCTAACAGAAGTACAAACTCAGTCAATGCCATTTCCCACATTCAGTAACACAAGGAGATATACACCCACACCAAGATGTACCACAACTCACACTCACACAGTGACACACTGAAATGCACTCAGACAGAGATATACCACAACTCACACAGTGACACACTGCAACACACAATCAAACAAAGATACTGCAACTCAGATTAACTCAGAGCTATGATGAAATGCAATTTTTTTTCTTTTAAAATAAAATCTAATTCATTTGAACTTATTTTTTTTAGACACTATTATTCAATTTATAAATTAATACTTTCACATCCTTCAGCATATTCATACATTTAATGCTCACACTCACAGTGAAACACACTGACAGGGATAACTCACAATTGACACTCTCAGTGACATGTTGAAATACACACTCAGAGATAGACCACAATTCACACGCACACAATGACACAGCGAAGCACACACTCAGTCAATGCCATTTCCCACATTCAGTAACACAAAGAACCACATACTCATACCAAGATACACCACAACTTGTGGTGACACACTGAAATATACACTCACAGTGAGATACAACGCAACTCACATTCACATGGTGACACACTGAAATACACACTCAGAGATAGATCACAACTCACACAATAACACAGCGAGGCACACACTCAGTCAAAGTCACTTCCCACATTCAGTAACACAAAGAAGCGCACACTCATACCAAGATACACCACATCTCACACTCACACTGAAACATGCACTCAGATAGAGATACTCCAGAACTCACACTCATCCAGTGACATATGTAACAAAGCCATGGACAGAGATGCACCATAATTCACAATCACAAAATGATACATTAAGACACACTAACAAGATAAACAGCACGACTCACACGGTAATACACTGAAATACACACTCACTGAGATGTACCACATCTCACACTAACTTAGTGACACGTTCAAATACACACACACAAACAGAGATGGATCACAATTCAGGCTCACACACTGAAATACACACTCAGACAGAGACAGTCACAACTCACACTCACAGGATGACACAACGATGCACACAGTCAGTGCCTTTTCCCACACTCAGTGACACAAGAAAATACACACTCATACCAAGTTACCACACAACTCACACAATGACACACTGAAACATACAATCAGACAGAGAAGCACCATAACTCACATTCACACAGTAATATAATTAAACAAGGACATAGACGTAACTCACACACACCTGTAAACACACAAAGGCAGAGGTACGCAGCAACTCACACTCACACACTAAAATGCAACTTAAACGGATATAGGGGTTGACTTACACTCACACAGTGACATACTGAACCACACATACTCATCAGGAGCCATACCCCAACTCAGACTCTCAGAATTATACACTGAAATACACAGGTAGACAGAGATATAACACAATTCACGCACTGAAATACACACTCACGGAAATACATCACAACTCACACTCACACATTGAAGTACGCAATCACACAGAGATACACCACAACTCACTCACACACCAAAATATACACACTCAGAGATACACCACAACACACTGAAACTCACACTCACAGAGATACACAACTCACACTCATACACTGAAATACATACTCAGAGATACGCCACAACTCACACACTGAAATATATACTCACACAGAGATACACAATTCACACACACACTGAAATACACACACACAGAGATACACCACAATACCTCTTCACACACTCAGTGGCACACTGAAATGCACACTCAGTCTGAGCTGCACCATAAATAACACTCACACAGTGGCACACTAAAGCACACACTCACATTGAGATAGACCACAATTCACACTCACAGAATGACACAGCAAGGCGCACATTCAGTCAATGCCATTTGCCACACTCAGTAACACAAAGAACCACATACTCACACCAAGATACGCCACAACACAAATTCACACAGTTGTATACCACAACACACGTTCACACACTGAAATACACCACAACTCACACTGAGAAACACCATAACTCACACAGTGACACATTGCAACACACAAATGCACCAGAATTCACTCTCAGAGATTTACTCTGACACACGTACCAGAGAGAGAGAGCACACTTAAAACCAGCTGCAAACTGTACACAAGAGGGCATCAAAGCACAGATTACACTAACAAGTCTGCATAAAGTTTGTAATTTATAGTTTGTGTACAAGTCGTGTTTCTGATTTCATTTACTTCAAAGTGAAATAAAACAAACAAAATTCACCGCCGCTGGAAAGACATTCACATTTAAAATAGGCGTTCCGTTTTACAACCTCTCTCGCTCCGAATCTAATAGAGAGCGCCAGAAAGGGGGGAGGAGGAGGGAGTTAGTGAATGAAACAGAGAAAGGAAACCGTGGAGAGGAAGGAGTGAGAAAGAGGAGGAAATGAAAAGAATCATAAGGAACAGACAGAAAAAAACTTCGGAGAGAAAGGAGGGCTGTGAAAGAGAGAGACAGAAAGGAGGGATGGGTGTGAGGAGATAAAGAATGAGGGAATGGCGAAAGGAAAGAGTGGCCAAGATTGGATGTCGACTCCAGTGTTTAATCCTGGTTAGATAATGTGAACGCTACACTCTGGCAACACCAGTTATAGCTGATTTTTTTAAAAATTGAACCTTTTGGTACCAAGTGGGATTTTTTTCTCCCCACTCCCGTCCCAATCCCAAAAATAAGCTATGAATGCAGCTGTGGGAAGCAACATCCCTCACTCCCGAGTCTGTTAAGAAAACACTCCGGAAATGTTTCCGCCTCAAGCACTACCCGGCCTCCCTCCCCACGATTCCAATTGCATTTAATTCCTGAGTTTTTTTTAAAAGAAAGGAGATATATATTATAATGGAGAGTGGGTTTTATATGTGTGTGTGTGTGTATAAATCCAGGGTCCATCAATCCTGGAGTGATTAGCGTACAGTGGCGAGAGCTGAAATGCAAATGATTCTCTACAAAGGCTCCCTGCAAATTGGCGTCACTATTTCTCAAATTATATCATTACTATATTTTTAAGATGTTAATATGGCGAGGGCAATTTCCCCGGGGATGCGGGCAAATTAGTTCTCTTTCCGAGCGCCTCTCTCGTGTGTTAATGTAAGCGGAGAGCCGCGACAAGCAGCCGATCAACCAGATTACAATTAGACTGCTGATTTGGGCTCGATCAAGCATTGATAATTTTTGGCATATTAAGCACGTTTTAGGAAAGGTGATAAGTCAGTTTTAATTGAAATGAAATGATTATTCTGATGGAACTTTGGATATTATTAACAAACTCCTCGCTCATTTAACATTCAGTTTTGAATGAACGAGGCGAAAGGATGGGGGGGGTTAGTGATTGGTGGAATATATATAAAAAAGATTTCAAAGGTATTAGTATGTCAGCAACGCGAGAGGTAATTTGACGCGAATTACTTTTTTGCTCTGCAGTTGAAAATCTAGTGAATTAAAAAGAAAGTCCAGCCCAATCGCCTCGGCGTCTCCGTTGGCAGAATGTGCAATCTATAGATAATTAGATGGGTTGGAGTTTTAATTGTCAAGATTAAGCAGCGTCTTTGGACCTGATGGGAATTTAGAAAGAATCTCCTCCTGTCTCTTTCTCAACACTCCCCCCCCCAACCTCCTCTCTCCCTCCTCTTAAAAATACATTTCAGAACCTCGGATTGTCATACATCAAGAACTGGGAGAGAGAGAGAGAAACACTTTACTGTTTAATTGCGATCCCATCCAACTCCAGCGCCGGATCAAATCACCTGCGACAATTAATTTAGATTTAATTCCATAATTATCAGCAAATCGAGTAATGTGCAAGTTAATTTAGATAGTTAAAAATTAACTTGCGTGAAGTTAATTGAGTAATTAAAACCCTCAACTGCCGCCTATTAATTTGCTAATTAAAAATAAATTTGATTTTGTGCAATTTAAAGTAATATTGACATCAGCCCAGTATCCGCAGTTTGTGGAGTTGGCTCGCTTTTTGCTTCTGTCGCTGTTTTTTGGCGTCCTGTTTTATACCTATTTGTTATATTCCATTCAACCGCTCTCTCCCACACAAAAAAGCAACTCTTAGGCCTAAGAATTAAATAACAGCCCGTCTGCTAAATGTTCCTCAGTTTTAATGATGGGTTTCTTGTGTGTGTTGAGAACATGGGTTTGCATTTTGTCCCCGGGTTGGTTAGGTCTGTGTGTGTGTCTGCCTGTGTTTACTCTCCTCTCGCTGCCCGTTTGTTTAATATCCATAGAATGTCAACCGGATAAAGTGATTAATTTGTAGGGCTGTGTGGAGAGTGGGTTGTAGAGGGAGAGAGAGAGAGAGAGACAGACCCCAACAAAGGGAGACCCAAATGAAGAGAGGGGAGGGGGAGGTTGGTGGGGGACACAGGGAAGGGACTGGAAGTAGTGACTTGTTTAAAGGGGGGGGGGGGGGGGGGGGGGGAGATAATGGGACAAGCTTCTTTCTCCTGAATATTTCTGGATATTGGGATTATAATCACCGGCCAATTTCATTGCTAACAGCACAAAAAAAAGGAGACAAGCGGTTGGAATAGATAACCTTAACGAGATAAAGAGGAACATGGAGAAGCGCGCTGTCCTGAATGCACCGCGTGTACGTCTTATTATCAAGTTAATTAAAGCTAGCATCTGACAATGTCACTCTCGTGTAAGAAAACGTATTTAAATGCAATGTCTCCGAGGACTTTGTGTCAAGGGCTTGCTTTCATTGAGTTGCTGGTCTGTTTTGCCTTGGCAAGAGCGCAAGAAACCTGCGGCTGGAAATCACAGCTGAAGGGTGCCTTTAATGCGGGCGCTTTTATAAGCAAATGTCATGCAGGCAATTATAGAATTTTGATGTATAAAATCAAAAAAAATAAAACGATTTCCATAATTTGTGCAGATTGACTGCAGTACTACAGACACAAAGAAAGTCTCATCAAACGACAGCGTTCTCCATTAAAGCGTGCTCTCAAACGCTTTAAGAGATTTTTTTTTTACAAAGACTGTTAGAAACATTAAACCTTCCACGATTAAAATTTTACAGATTCAGATTGTGAAAGCCGGTTGCAGTGCGGACTGGAGGTCAAGTGACGAATGGATTATATGCTTCTTCATAATAATATTAATTAAACAATTTGCATGGTAATAAGGTAACAATTATCAGGGCTTATGTTGAAAGATACAGGTTATTACAACACGCCAATCAGGAGTCAGGGGTCAGCCAGTGAGCGGGGGAAGAGAATTTCAGCTCAAATTAACATTCTGTCAGCTTCAGAAATTGGTC